>NC_136391.1:22882200-25705533 GCF_965140285.1 Lepidochelys kempii | reverse complement strand
AGGAGAGAGAGAATTACCATTTAAAATAGTAATATGAGTTTTCTGCACCGACTCACAGGTTGGGTATCATTGTGTATAACATGGGAATGTTACTTAGTGGACAAGCAGAAGCTCCTGGCCATAGTGAGGCCACTTTATTCCTACTTGCTTTCAGATGGTAAGTGGCAGGTACTTACGCCCGCCCGCTCTGAAACTGAGGGTGTGCACAACCATGTCACAGTGTCAAGAACCACACAGGAGCTCTTTTTTTTGGTTTTAGATCTGTGACTGCCACTTGGCTCTGAACTGGGTAACAGAGTCTGGGCAGACAAGCCTGGGCCCACAGTGGGTGTAACTCGTCTACAAGCTGGCACAAGCCACATGTGTTTAGGGGCAAGGCAGAGGACTGGAAAAAACACTTTTAGAATGAGCCAGAGTGACACTTCAGGAGACCCATGGAAACCAGCCTTTGATGTTGCCTGGATCCCAGTGGCTTGTGTGATTAAGGGATAATATGGATGGCAGAGGAGTACAGCATATGCGGCAGTAAAGAGCTTTACCCGGTGATTAAAGATGCAAGCGAAACAGAGTTTCATGTTACCACAAAAATCATTTTTGTCACGCTTTGTGTGGTTTTGAAAGCAGGGGAGGGGGAATGGGATGTGACCGGTGCCTCCTTGTTCACTGACTTCAGGCTGAGCTCAGGACTCAGGTGAGTAATGGTCAGGGTGGGTGGTAGGGATGTGAGAGAAGGAGTTGCCTGGAAAGGAGTAAGGCAGCTGCTCATGTAGAGCTGTGTCCTGTCAGCACAGATTTGTGTGCCATTTACAAGGCGATAAGGTGAAATGTGGCTGATCTGTGATTGGCTGAGATCCTTGCCTTGGCAGATGGTGACACATGTAGGGTACGGTCCCCTTTACACAAAGCAAGCAGATGCACATTGGCCTGAAGAAGTTTCTAAGGCAGGTTACAGGTGACTGGAGCCTGAGTGGTTGCAGTGATTTGGGTCTTTTGTCTCTGGAGGGCGAATGCACTTAGATAAACTGAATTTTGCGAGTGGGCTATGGGACGGCCAACTGGATTGGCGATGCTGCCCCGAAGGAAGAAGGGGGCAACAACTGATGGGATGAGGAGCAGGAATTAGGGCTCCATCTCGAGGGGTCAGGTAGGGTGGAAGGAGGGTTCCAGCCTGGATCCGGCTGCTGGAGGAGGCGTGGAATAGAGAAGGAGGGCGAGCAGTGACAGCTGTGCCCTGGCTTCTGAGGGCAGGGATAAGAAGCAGGTTTCAGGGAATGGCAAAGCTCTGGGCGGTGGGGAGGACACGCAGGGGAGAGGTATCTGGGAGGCAGCTCTGCAAGCAGAGCAGCGAGGCAGGTTGGAGGGTTACAACAGCTAAGATGAAGCTAAACGGGGAGAAGACAAAGATCACAGAGAGGGGAGAGTTGTGGGAGGTGACATAGGGAGAGAAGGACAGCTCTTACACCTGGGCCACACCCCCAAGAGGCAGCATGTTCACCACTTACATGGCACACAGTCACTACAGGGTTAAATTTCAGATGAGCACAAGGAAGGCTAACCAATAGGTAAGACTGCTCTAAAGAGCCTATTGCTGTGACTCAGGCTACTGGACTGTGTCCTCATAGTGGTAATCTTCCAAAGTGCTGCCTGCCAAACACCACAGTATATCTGCTGCAGGTTGCATTTTGAGTGAGGACCTATAGGAGTCAGTTCACGTTGAGAACCGAATTGTCGAAGGTCATTTGAATGCACACACACATGCAGAATGAGGAACTGCACTCAGTCAAGAGCCTGGCTTTGTGCATGCAGGCAGAATCAGGTGCAGCAACAGTGTGCACAGTTTAACACATACACTGCTTTGAAAAACTGTCCCTTAATACTTGTGTCAATGGTCCTCTTGTGGGTCTATCTACTGAAGAGTAGTCTGGCTGAAGGTGTATAAGTCAGTCAGATAGCGCAATGACTTGTTTCCATGAATGGACCCGTTTTACAGAAGAGACTTTAAACACGAGTGTCCACCTACCAATAGCACCAAGAGACAGCAGCTTGTGAGAGCTACACTTCAGAAATTTGTATTGAAAGGAAACATTTCCCTTGGCTATGCCAACAAACCTCCAGCCAACCACATACAGCCTGTGATTACCCAAAAGTGTCAGCTCTGGTCCAAACGTCTCCGTGCCACACACAGGTTCCCATGGTCAGACCACAGCAGCTCTAAAAGACATTTTTAAGCATTTAAAATTAATCACATTTTCCTCAATGTTGTTTAGAGAAACTGTAAAGATTTCTCTCAGCCCCCCTCCCAAGTGCATTCTGCTAGCTGGCTCACCAGCACACAGCCCTCAGATTTAAACTACTGGAGGCTGATAGTCCAGGGTTTATGGTGGAGCAGCTCATCTCTGGAACTTATTCTTTTTCTGGGTCTGTGAGTATCCAAGTTTGTTCCTTTGGGGTGCAGGGAGGAATAGTGCATGTTTTACACAATAAAAGTAGTTTCACTGTATATATAGTTAGTGTATTTGAAGAGCATCATCATTGGCCTGTAAGCATAGGGTACCTTTGTGGTGTTCAGAGGTCTGTGGGTTCAATCAAGTTGTTGTGCACTGCAAATGGCTTCTTGTGTGTGGCCCTTAACGGGGCATATTGCCATCTCTTCACCCACGCTGCTGCCTCTTAATGGTTTGATGGGCACACCAGAATGGGTGGTAGCTTGGGCCAGTTAAATCCCTGGTGATGAACAAAGTTCAGTGGACAGGAGATGAGTTATAACAGGAAGAGTTTGGCTCCTTTGGCCTGATTCTTCTCTTACGCACACTGGGTTTGACACTGAAATAACTCCTGATATATGCCAGTATAAAAGAGAGAGGAGACTCAGACCCTTTGTGTCTCAGTGACTGGTTGGTTGTGGCGTGTCTGAGTTCCTGTATATCACAGTGTTTGTTGAGATTAATCTGGAGCCTGTCCTATATTTTTAAACTGTAAAGAGGTCCAGAGTTTATATGATGAACACACATGTTATAAATACAATTAAACTGCTACTCATAATATAGTAAGCGCTCAAAGGTTGAAACTGAGATCTGTTTCCCCCCTCCATCACCTGAGCATATTGCCAGTTTAAGGTGCTTGCGGGTGTTAATAAAATGTTCTCAATTTACAATTAGAAAAAAGTTAAGATGCTTTTGTTTCTAATTTCTTATACTGGGATCTGAAAGTCAAGCTGGGTTCCACGACCACTAATAAAGATCCTGCAGTTAAAAGTTAGCTGTCAATTTTGTTGATGAACAACCCAGACTACAATCCAGTTCACTCTGTTAGCTGTATCGTCACTGACATGATAACAAGAACAAATGTGATGGCTGCCATACTAGGGATTGAACCCGGAACTTCAAAAGTAAAAGTAAAAGCTACTACAGCTTGAGCTAAAGAGCCACAAGTTTCTAGTATGTGTCTCTAGCAACTCATATCCTCTGTGGATTGGCACAGCAAGGGACCCATAACATACACTCACCAGTGGATTTTACACAAGCAGTTTTTGTCAGCAGCATTAGCAGATGCAATTGGGTCTGGAGATGTTATGTAAGAACATGACATTTATTTCATACTTTTTGGACAATAACTGTTCTTTAAGAAAACAAGCATTCAAGCGGTGTGACCCTTACAGCCAAGGATTGTCTCGTTTCTGTGTTTGTAGAGTGCCTAGCACAATAGGACTCCAATCCCCACTGAGTACGGGGTACTATTGTAATATAAATATTAACTAATAATGCAAATTAGAAAAGTGAAATAATGGGGAGGGAGTGGCCCTGAGGTCAAATGTTGAGCATATCATTCTGGATGGTGTTCAGTGCATCATCTGTTTAAAAAAAAAATTCATATTGGAGACTTTTGCTATGGAAATGGAGTACAAGACTCTGACAGTAAAATATTTTACTAACAGGGAGAAGACTGCGAGGAAAAGCCTTCTACAATGTCAATGGTAAAGTGTACTGTGAAGAAGACTTCCTAGTAAGTAAGATTTCAGGCCTTTCTTCTGTTTGCTTGTTTTTAAAGTAAACGGTGGTGGTGGTGGTGTTTTGTGCCGGCTGATGTGTAGCGTGAGACCAGTTAGCCTTTCAGCCTGTCCCTGCACCTACTGAAGTCAGCGGGAGTTTTGCCATTGACTTCAGTGGCAGCAGGCTCAGGCCCTTAGTCTGAAGTTGTAGACATGAAACCAAGTGCATAACTGTCTATAAATCATCTCACAGTATAAATTATAAGAGTAAACACGAGCTGTTCAAGCTTTGGGCTTGAACTGCAGCCACAAAGCTTGCCAAGCCTAAGCTCAGACTCAAACAGCTGGGGAATACCAGTCATAACAAGAGGGGAGACTGGTTAGACTGCATTATCCGCATCACTGTATACAGTGTTGCTTTATTAAAGGCATAGTTCTAATCACTATTCTGCTACGAACTGCGTGGAGCTGCAGTGTGGTTCGCTGAAAACTGTCCGCCACGGAGGAACAACTAATTTTCTCTCAACACACCCAGTGACTTTGCAAGTGCTGTAGGGGCTGATTCATGAAAAGGAAAATGGAGCACGCTGCTCAGCTGTGTTCCAAAAATAAAATGTATGTTCAGTTAAGGGGAGGATTCTACAAGTAATTCAACAGACAGAAAGTGATTTGATTGAATGACAGTATCAAGGTTAAAATGAGATGATGTTTGGGAACTGAAATCAGAGAGGAGTGTCAAATGTTTGCTTACAGGATGACAAACGAAAGAATCAATATGCTGAATTTACAGCATCTGGCTCCTTATTTATTGAAACAGTAGCATCCTTTTGGAGGCTCAGTGTCTGAGGTTACCCCCTTCCCTACGTAATGAGGTTATCTTCTTCCCACAACCTCAAACAATGCTCGTCCCACACCAAAAACTTTAACTGGCAGTTCCGGGGCTTCTCAAGGGCATTTCTCATCAATTCAACCCATAAAAATCAGCAAAATCTCTAGTGTAGGAATCATATCTACCTTCATACTTGTATAATCCCCCAATCCCATCCTACCTGTCACCACAACTAGAACCGCTTGAAAAAAGGTAACACTTTTTTTTTTTTTCAGAATACCAGGAACATTTTTTCATTTCATTTGAAATTTTGGTGGGGAAAATCCCATATTTTCTCACTGTTTTTACTCCCCAACCCCTCCATTTTCCAGTGGAAGAAAGGGGAGGAAAGTAAAAAACATGAGTGGGATTTTACCACCAAAAGAAAACACACTGATATTTTTCAAAAATATTTCCAGAATTTTTTTGTTTGTTGTCAAAAACAGGAAATTCTGGAGAAATCAAAATACTTGTAATTGCACTGAAAAGTTTTGCAAAACACCATATTTCAAGTAATTCTTGTTTTAGTTGAAAAATGTTAGCTTGCTCGGATTCCCTTCCAATAAAAACTACTTCTCCTGCAAGCCAAACACCTGCTTATTCAAATGCAAAGAGATGCCCTATATTCTGACCTGGTAATTTCTCCTTTAAACAGCCTACAGGTTTTATATTACTCTCTGCAATCTCTGAAATACCTTCATCTTCCAATCTGCCAAATACAATGAACTGTTTTCTTAGCACCCCCGCCCTAACCCTCCTCACAATATTATATTATTAATGATATAACGTATATTATATTAATAATAAGCAATACTCACCTACATTTTCTAGGGGTATTTCTTGCTGCTTATTGCAGCACTCAGCAACTCCTGATCTTGTTGTATAGCGATGAAAATATAAGGGACGTCCCTTGTAATAAGGGACTGTTGGCAACCCTGCCCTACTTGATGCTTAGAACTGGTTGAAAATTTTCCATTGATCCTGTTGTTCAATAGAAAATAGGGACTTTGACTAAACAAATTGTGCCTGGATGGTGCCTGCTTTCCTCAGAACATTTCAATAATTTGTTGAAAAACTGAAAACCTTTCAGCTAAAACCCCCAAACTGTTAGTCCAAAACCTTTTTGGTCAAAATCTTTTGGTTTTCAGGAGAAAATGTTTTATTTTAATGTTTTAGAAAAAAGTTGAACACTTCTGCTGAACCCCACCCCACCCCATCCCACGCATTTTCTGAGCAGCTGCTCTTCCTGCGCTCACCCCCACCCTTTGTTCTAGCTACAGGGGTCCTGGAGCAGGTAAGTTGGCAGCAAACACTCCCTAGGAAGCAGAGTTTGTAGGGATTCTAGGGTGAACTCTGGTCCATTCAGGACTTCTCTTGGTACTAGTTTGTGAGGCTGGAGCTTTTACGGGTGAGCCCTAACAAGTCCGCAGGAGCCTGGGGAGGGCTTGCTGTGTGCTGCTTCAGGAACAGGCTGTGGGAGGCTGCTGGGGAGCCAGGAGATGCAGTGAAGCTCTGAACCCTCCATTGTTTGCATTGTAAACTGATTGCTTTACAAAGAACACATCCTCCAGCAGCTTCCCGTGGCACAAATCACAACAAGAATGCTGGGAATTGTTTATATATTAAAATCTAGCCTATTTCTTTAGTCTAGGCTTACAGAGGGCCTAAAGTTTGAAATGCTACAGCGCAGCTATTAGTTAGCTGGAGGCAGCTAAAAGAAAGGGGAGGCTGTAAGCCTTTATTTAAAGAGAACCTTTTAACTGCTTCTGACCCCTAAACTACTGAACAGAGTTACTCCTAGCTGCTTTGAAAAGCCAGTCGTTCCCTTAAGAGTAAGTGCTATAAGGCTGTAGCTGATATGCAGGGCTTTTTAGATGCAACAAAGAAAGCAATTTAATCTCCACTGTAGGTACAAATCTCCGTGCAGCTTCAACTCTGGATTCCCTCCGGATGTCACCATAACACTGAAGTAGAGATGTTAGAGACAGGGACACTACTGAAGTATGAGATCATCCAATCCACCCCCCACCAATGTTGGATTGTTTCCTACGGTCTGTTTTCTAGTGTTTTGTCCAGTCTGGTTTTAACCGTGCCAATGGAGAGAACTTCTATCACCATGCCAATGGCAGATGTTAGTCTGAAATAATCCTGGGGGGGATGCGTTTGGAAAAATGGTCACATTTAAAGCTTAAACTGTGTTAGGCTAGATTCTCTGCTACATCCCTTGCCAGGCCCAACAGAGACGACCCCCGCTCAGGCATCAGTGGTCTGGCCACTCCTCCTCCCTCGACAGCATGTCCCCAGGCACGCCCCTAGGCTGGACAACATCTGCCACACTTACGATGCTCCTGTGCCAGGGAAATTCTCCTTTAGCTTGCTGTAGCCTCTTTCTGGTCAGAGTTAGAGCAAAAAAAAACAAAAAAACACACCCCACTGATCTAGGCCAACTTCTGGCCCCACTCCTATATTACAGCCATAAATTTCAAAAGGCGATGACGGAATAGCTGCTTTCAGGCTGCCTATATTATAATTCCAGCCCCACCAACAAGCAGTTGTCTAACTCAGGCACCCATGTTCTCACGTGGCTTTTATTTGCAGTGTGAACAGGATAATATGGTTATAAATCATGTTAGGAAAACCTTCATTGAGCTACAGCACAGCCGTTCTGTAACCGTGTTACCCTGTACATGCGACAAACGCAATGAGCCGTTCAGGGCAGGGACTGTGTCTCCATCTGCATTTGGAAAGTGCCTAGCACACTGTGGCTGTGGGTGAAATCCAAATAATAATTCAGCCGGAAAGCCCTGTTCTGACACAGGCTTGTGGTATAGACAGCAATGTAGCATTTCCATTGATTCCTAGAGGCACCTGCATGGTTGTCAATGTTTCATTGCCCACAAACCCTTAGAAATAGCAATTGTCGCTGCCTCTCGTCTCCCTCCCAGCAAGAGACACAATGAGGGTCGGCCGGCCGAAGTGATGTCTCCTGGCGAAGAACTCCTCACAAGCCGATCATGAACCAGAGTGGTGCTATTTTTAACAGAACAGCTTTGAGTTCAGTGCAGCTTTCTGTTTATGGATCTTAAAGTGAGACCGTAAAAACTGATATTCTGTCTGATCTGGGAGAACATGTGGCACTTCTCATAAGAGTGTAGGTTTCCCCTGGCATGCTTGGCCAAATTGTCCCCTCCTGACACAGTCATGGAGCACGCTGGCTCTCTCTCCACTCCAGAGGCATCTGCATTTCAGTGATGATGCGATTCCTGGGCCAGATTTTCAGAAGATTTCCACTCCCATTTGAGTAACAACACAGGTGGCCAGATTTTCAAAAGAGCTCAGTGTACTGACTGCATATCAGATGCTGACCTCTCTGGAAGTCTGTCCATAAGTGTCACAACAGGAGATGCTAGGCACTGAGCATTTTTTGAATATGGCCCATTGTCTGTAAAGCACTTAGAGATCTTTATGGATGAAATGTAGATGTTATCATGGTTATTCACTATGAGCAAGTTCCTCTGGACCACCAAACCTGAAGGCAGGACATAAATACACCCAGCAAAACTAGGGGCAGGTACATTCTTCTCAATTCTCCACCTGTTTTCTCTTATTGAGGGCATGGATTCTCTCTCTTCACCTGTAGGGAGGGAGTACTGCAAGTCTTTAGTGCTATTGGTGGAGTTGCAGATGAGAGGGTGGAGTGGGACAAAGGGGTACTAGAGCGGCGGCTTTCAACCTTTTTGGGCTCAGGACCCATTTTGGAACGAGTGACTTTCATGACCGAGTACATAAGAAAGTGCTACCCCTGAGTAGGGGGTCCTGGGGGTGGGTAGGTGGCAGACCTAGAGGGGGTTGCAGAGTCCAACTTACACTCACCCCACAGCAGCAGCTCCTGTCCTGTGCGGCTGTCTGGGCAACCTCCAAAGTTGCAGCACTGCTCAGATTTGGCCCTGCTCCCCTGACAGGGGACCCCTTGGGTCATATTTGTGTGAGTGGTGCTGTCAGCTTGTGCTGAGGGGCAGCACTACTCACTCAAATTTGGCCTGGTCGGCCCATCATCAGCATGAAACATTCTGGTGACCCAATTTTGGTTTGCGCCCCACAAGCTAAGAAGCCCTGTACTAGAATGAATGATGCTGTGGCAGTAGTGATGCTATAGTAGGTAAAGGCTCTGCTTGTACGCAGTGTTATGGATGAAAATGCTAAAGACTAGGGCTGGAAAGCCAGGGCCACACAATAGGTGCATGGCTCACTCCATTTTTGAATTTGACATCCCGATTGCAGCTCTCCACAGCAGACGCTGCACCTTGCCACTGCTATAAAAGTTTAAACCTGGATTGTGTTGCTTAAATTCAATGAGTGAATCAGATAAAAAATACAGTATAAGTACATTCTTGAGATAATTAATCTCTATTAAGTGCCAGTGGGAGCACTTAATGCAGGGCACTATTGAACATAAACTTTAAAAAAAAATTATAAAGATTTCTTTTGGTTTCAGGGGAAATGCCAGTGCTCCCCACCCTCTCTCTTTTTAAGGTAGCAAGTCTAGCAGCATGCAGGTCTTGCCTCACTCCTGTTATGATAGTTACTTCATGAAAGGAGATAAAACAAATGACAATTTAATCCTCCCCTGAAAGCTCGTAGAACACAGATGGCTAACTAGCCATAACAGGGACACCGTTCTTGGTGGAGTAAAAATAAATGCCTTCCACTATAATAAATAATCCCAGTCAGGCGTTACTTGTTCCATTTTATTGATAAATTGCTGTATAATCTGGGGGGGGGGGGAAATAGTTCAGTAATTTTTAATCAGGGCCAATTTGTCTTTCCCCAGCAATGTTTAAATTCCCATAAAGTAATTTTAAATAAATTTATTATTGTTGTTGGCAAAAACATTTAGAAAATGTCACCGAAGTCTGAGACCTTTTATCTTCTTTGTCATTCTTTTAGATAGCGTTTTTCCCCTTCTCTCTGCTGAGGTAGTAGTATTGAGGGGCGAGGCGGGGAAGGAAGGGAGGGGATCTTGTGGAGGCTGAGACAAGAGAATTTTCCCCTACAGAGGGAATGAGAGAGAAAATGACCCACACATGACAGATGTTAGTCACATCGCTTAATACACTAGTAGAAAGTGCTCAATACTATGGCAATGAAGGTAGCACTGCCAACAGTTAAGGTTACCTGACACTTCCCATTATAAGGGTCTTTTTTCAGTTACTTGTAACTTTGCCAAACTTTAGCCATTTACGCTGAAATTTTCCATACCAGGTGTCTGCCTCAGGCTAATAATAATAATTAAAAAAGAGTTGCAACTCACACAGTTCAGCCATTTCTGTGAAAAAGATTAGGGAAAATGCATTGCCTTTTGCCATCCCCGTTTAAAAAATAAAATCACCAAATTTGACCAAGTTATAAGCTGCTGGGGGAAACAAACCCCTCAGAATGCACATGCTCAGTAGAGTTTGGCAGCTAAATGTGCCAAAGATTCCATCTGCATGGCGCATGCTTCAGGTTCTAATGCTATCCAGATTGCAATGCACCATCCCCATAAAATTACTGAGAATGCACCAGCCTACACTGCAGGGGCTAAGCAGAGATGTCCCTCCATGTGCGCCTCCTGGCTGCCAGGGTCCTACTGTGCACCAGGCACAGGAACTGAGCGCTTTCTCCTCTGCTCTCAGTGCACCCCCTATTGGCATTGAGGCAGCATGGAAGAGGAGAAGGCAATGAAAGGTGGGGGAGGAAGGGGCAGGAGCCTGGGGGAGGAAGGGATTAGAGCAGGACCTGAGAAGGCAGGAATAGAGGTAGTCAGAGTGTTGGGGAGGCAGGAACTGGGTCATAGGAAGAATAGAGGCAGGAGACTGGGGGGAAGGATTAGAGCAGAGGAAACAGGTAGGAGTTAGGGGGACTGTAGCAGGAGGGGCAGTGGGGGGGAAGGGGAGGTAAGAAGCAGGAGATGGGGAGGGGCAAGGGCCTATAATTAAAGAGTGTATCATACTGCATATGCACAGGGGGGCCAAATTAAAGTGGTGCCAAGAACCTCTGGCATTTCCTAACCTTTGAGTACATGACTTTGCAATGTTAGCATTGTTTTACCATAGGGTATTTCTGTTTTTAATGTGATATGGAATAGAATAGAACTCTCATTTGTAGGATTGGTTAACCAGAGAGTCTTGTACTTATACACAGAGGTATGTGAAACTGTTCAATAATTCCCTCCTACAAAATGAAGCCTGGGCAGGGAGTATGTTATCGTATGTTTCTAAAGCACCTGGCATCATGGGGCTCGGACCCTAATTTGGGTCTCTAAGCACTATTGCAGTAGTAACTATCTAATAATTCTTTGTAGTTTTTGCATATGCTATTGCTAAGCCTGGAAGTGTGGAAGATAGAGAAGCCCCATCCTGGAAGCTGGGCCCTAGGAAGATAGTTTTTATTTAGTGTAATGGGGACTAGTGTCAGCTGGAGTCAGCGGTTTGATTTTCCAGCTCAGCAAGTATAAATGGTTGTAGGTCTCCCTTGAGAGGTGAGCTTTGGAAGCAATGCATTAGTCAAAGAGCACTATCTCTGTTAACTGAGATTCTCAATCAGAAAATAGACTTGTGTTGAAAAGGTAAATGGCAAAAGCTATAGCTTGTTAGTTAGTTTCCCATCTAATGGGAATAGTGTAGTAAATGAAGGTTTAGATAAGTATGTGAATGTAATATTTACTTTTAAATGCAGTCTACCTAAAAAATAAATTATTAAAACACACATTCCAATCATAAGGCAGATAAGGGTATTCATTAGCATCTTTAAAAAAAAAAACAATGGAAAGAAGGCTTGGAAGGGGATCGGCTAATCTATGAATGTTCTATAAACAGGGGGACTCAATTCTTCAAGTGCTCTCAAGCCCTGTGATCATCCCATAGCAAGAATGCTTGTAGGATCTGGTCTATTATATATTCAAAACAAAAAGAAAAGAAACCACTTGTGTTAAAGTATCATTAGGACCCCTGATGATACCACTGAAAACAAAGACAACTGATATATTATGCATTAGCATAATCCGTTTGGGAGGAAACAAGATAAAATAGTTACTTATAAAAAAAAAATCTGAGGATTGTCCCAGTTTTCTTTAGTTTTTCTCAACAGCTTGCAAGATGCCAGTGGGGTCCCAGTTTTATATTGTAAGCAGATTTGACAGTGGTGAAATGAATCATCAGGATATCTTGCTTCAGAATGTTGCATCAGATCTAGAGATGGCCCGAACTGCACAATTCCTTAGTGTTCTGAGGTGTTTCGATCTGGAAGTTTGATTTGCCCTGTGAATTTCGGATTTGGATCTTAATGCAAAATTCTGGAGATTATGGAGCTGGCTGTTGTCTGGGTTCATCTCAATGCAAAACGTTTACACGTACAACAAAAGAGGTGAATTTTTGGCTCAGTGGAAGTCAGTGGCAAACCTCCCACTGACTTCTGTGGGGCTGGGATTTTACCCAAGGAGCTAATCCTGGAGGACAAATTTTTGAAGATGAAAACTCCTAAACAAGAGTTCATATAAAAAGCATGGAGACTAGGAAAGGTAATGATGAATGCTGCCGTTGGTGAAATATTGCCAAGCTGCGCACCTGAAGAAATCCGAGTCTTGAAATTTGAGACCAGCTAGAGTCCAACAAAATCTCCAAAGTCCACAAAAGAATAACAACTGCACGTATTGACCCCAATACTGTAAATAAGCTAGGGAAATGTGTGGATGAAGGAAAAAAGGTACTCCGCATTTTCTGAATAATTCAGCATTAGACAATTTTTTTTTAAAAGTGTGTCATCCAGTTAGGAATGAGAGTTCAGACCAGGCTGATGGTTTGCCTCATAAGGTAGAAAAAGTTGTAAACATTTAAAGATGGATCCCAAGAATCATACTGCAGAAGAGACAGGAAAGAGGAGAGATGAAATTCTGTTTTATGGAAAGGTTCTTCTAACTGTACTGTGCTCTACCTTGGCTAGCACTGTGTCCCGAAGAATGTGTTGCAAAATCAAGTTGATCACATGCCAGTCATCATTTCACTATCCTTTTCCTTGGTAAGATTCTGATAAAAAGGCCAAGTTATCTTTTCCTGTTCTTAATGTTACACTGAAACCTACATTTGTGTAACTGAAGTGCACTTAAAAGGGAAATAAAGTTCTTGTAGTTGCGTATAACTCATGCCAAACACTGGGTCAGTAGAGCACGCTAATTTTTTCTGTTTGAGAGTCAGAAAAAATGCTAGTGAGAAAGTGGTGCTTGTCCACTTCTGAAATAATTGTTTGTATTAGCTGGTGTGTGTTTTGAATTGAATTCTTTCTGACACCTGTTTTGAATAAAATTGTATTAATGTTTTAGGAAGATAAATTCTGACGTACACAACTTCTTACACAAATTATGTACCATGAAATGATGGGTATCTGAAGTAAATGGTATTACATTTGGAGCGAGGTGCTACTTAGCATGAGTAAGAACTGCACAAGTTGCCCCTTAGCAAGTATTGAAACGTCAAATTCTTAAGCCTTCATTGAATTTTTCCTCTTTCCTTATTCAAGCAAAACTCCCACTGACACCAGTGAAATGCTCTTCACATAGAACTAAGAAAGAAGTCACAATTTGGCCTCTACCTTATAAGACAAAAAACAGCCCCAGTGGGTGTTGGGACATGGAGGTCCTCAAACCTCCAGTGTAGCACAGGTTATGCTGTCTGCAGAGGTCACCAGATGCCTAACCACTGAGGCAAAATTCTGCTCCCAAGGAGTGTCCTGCTTTTCAGCAGAGGTCTGTGCACAGTTTTAACCAATACTCCTTGCTCTACCCAAAGTGCATGGGCAGGGGAAGGAAGGGATCTGAGCACTAATCAGAGGAGTAAAGCAGAAGCCAAAAAAGCAGGAAGAGGGACTGATGCCATAGTGTGGGAGCAACGTGAGCCAAACTCCCGAACTGTCAGCAAGACAGGGCAAGGCAGCAGGACACAAAGTATTTCAGGGAAAATGCAGAACACGGTTGCAGACCATTCTGCCTCAGTTTAACCCCTGCCACGAGACTCCAAAAACCTTAAAGCCTGAGAAGTTCCCATTTTGTTCAGTGCAGTTTAATAGCTTCATTTAATTGTGTGTAAAATAAATAAAAAAGACCATCTGCATAAAGCAAAATTTTATATTCTTTCCCTCTCCGAACGTGATCCCATGAATTTCTTGCATTGTTGTATTCCATGTACTAAGGGTCCCACGCAGAGAGCAAACAATAAAGGAGAGAGAAGACAGATGCTCTGCTAATGGGAAACCAAGGAGCAGAGACTCTGAGGGATTACAGACTGCCTGGGGTTGGAATACATTATTAGCATAGCACCCAATTCAGAAATGAGTTTTCCGAATTAAACGCCTGAAGCATCTTGGCAAAAACTCCTGGTCTACCCTCTCAAAGGCCTTTTAAGCATAAAAGAGAAGGAATCTCAAATCTAGGCTGAGTGGATGAAATTCAACAACTTTTGCAGTGCCATATCTGTGATTTTTAAATAACTTCCTAACATTACTACAGCCAGGTCACCTGCAGTATCTGCCAAAATCTAAGGTATTTGATCTTTTCCCACTAACCTTTACTAGTTTTTAAAAATCTCCATTGAGAAAGCAAAGGTGTCTGCAAGCATCCATCAGAGAGAAAGCAATTTTTGTCACAAGCACACCGGGGGTGGGGGGTGGGGGAGTAGCAGCATCCATTTCATGGACATGGTTAGGCATGCTAAGAAGACATAATGACATGTCTCTAATTTAAGGTAGAAGGTCCTGAAGCCTTTTCCAGATGTATTATTTCTCAATATGTTCTCTCTTTAAACTTCTGATGCAAGCATCAGGGTTTAAAAGATCCGATAGCTGAGGCTGGTTCAAGAACTGATTGCAGAAAGGAGAAATTACTCTCAGTACTTGGTGGGATTACCCTCCATGCATAATTATTCATTAAATGCCCCAAAAACATTGTTAATTTCTTTAGAATATGTTGCACGTTGGACAGAAGAGTCCTTAAAATTTGAGATTATCGGGGGGGGAGGGGGGCAGGGGAGAACAAAACAGATTTAAGTAATCTGGGCAGAATGTGACCTCTTTTTTTCTCTCCCATTGAAACAAAGGCTTTTGGGAAAAATCATTGGTGATTTCTGCCTGTTTGGTAATTAAAGGCTGGGAGACAGCAAACAAAAGAAAGTTCAGCTAGCTAAGGCTTTACCTTTTACTCTTGAACTCCAATATAATTTTCAAGATCTGTATATTTACAAAAAGAACTACCTGAGAAGCTAGAGATAAATAATGCATAGATCATCAAACTCCTGAAACAAGGTATTGACTCTTGCACAGAAAATCACAGATTATAACAACACCTGGAGAGATGGGTGTGAATAAAGAGTTAAATGGGGGAGGAAAGTTAGGACAAAATTGAGATCCCAGAACAGTAAATTGTTAGCTCTCCAGGATCCATTTGTTTTCTTTGTATTTTGGTAAGGAGTATTGTACTTTAAAGTCACAAGAGTGGGAGTGAAGGCGGATGGATGCCTTAGGCTGAGCATTGAATTTTAGAGCTTTCCTCTGCTTGTGTAACAACTTTAACATTGTTCAGTGTTGTTCATGGTATTAGTAACAAAAACCAAACACCTCAATATTTGTGAATATTCAAAAATTCGTCTCATTTATCTTGGGTACATACTGTACATGGGCCCATGCAAGTACATTTCTAGTTCTAGAAGAGTATGTAATTATATTTATCTGCTTCAGAAACAGTAATAGGAGAAAAAGTCACTGGCATGTTCAGAAAAGCTAAACAAAATCCTCTCAGTGAATTTTAAAAGATGGCCAAATATGTGCAGTGTCAGAATTATAAACTCTTGGTACATAAAATGTAAAATAAAACAGAGCTGCATGTTAATGAAAGCATTGAAACCAGTGGTGTCTGTAACAAAGGCACAGGCAAGTAGCCCAAGCCCAGGAGTAGGAGCCAGGAACTCTTGAGTTTAACCCCACCTGTGACTCTCTTGTAGATCCACCATCACTATGGTCTGAGTGATTTACGGACATTTATCCACCCAGCACTCACATGAGGAAAGGAAATATTCTCTCCATTTTGCAGGTGGAAGAACTAAAACATAGGATGAGATTTTCTAAAGCACTTGAGGTTATCTAATGGTTCCCATGGAAGCTATTAACTTCCTTAGGAGCCAAGTTAGACCAACCAAGAGCTCTTTTGAAAATCCCACCCAGTGGGAATGAGAGACTTGTCAAAAACCATACTGGGCTTTGTTGCAGGAACTGAACCTAGTTCTTTTGAGCCCTAGAATTATGCCTTAAGTGCAAGACCATTTTTGCCCTTCTTCAGTCTTGAGCAAGTCACAACTTTTCTGCCTCAGTTTCCCCACCTGCAACATGCGGATAACTATTACTTGACAGGAAGGTTGTGCAGTTTAGTATTAGTAAAGCACTTTAAAGAGGAAAGGTGCAAAGTGCCAAGTATTATTACTGTTTCAGAGTATTGTGTTTTGTGCTCTGTGTTCCTAGAATTTAAAACCTAGAACTGATGTGTGAGCCCTCCATCTTTAGCATAAACACATGTATTGCAGGGTTGAGTTATGAATACCTGGCAAAAGCCATTTATTGTCAAGGATAATACAGATTTAATAGAGCAGTATCCACCATGCTGCTTTACTGTAGAAAAAAGTGCTCCTGAGAGGAGAGGCTATCATTCTTCTCCATCCTATATATATTTAACTCACCAGGGGAGACACATCCAGATCCTAACTCTCATTGAACCAAAAGGTTTCAGGCTCTTCCAGATCAATACTACAATCAGAAAAAGAGCACAATATAGTAGTAAAGAGGGTCATTTCACTGAGCTCATAAGATAGTTTGTCAATGTGATTGGACTTTGTGCCATTTTGTAGCATTTTCTTAAATTGGGTAATCATTCTCTTGTTGCGTTTTTACAAATACAATTCCCCCACTAGAAACAAATTATGGTTTTAATTTAATAGGTTTAGTGATATAAAGAGAGATTGTGTGTCAACAAAACCCTGCCTTCCGACAAATAATGTAATTTACAGCAATCCAGACAGCAATAAATGACATTAACCTGACCACAAGCCATTCAGTTCTTTGGGAATATGGTCCCTGTTAATCAATAACTGGGTAAATGCTCCTTTGCATTCCTTATCAAATGACAGCCAGATGGTACTGTTAAATTCATTCTGACAGGGTTTTGGAATTAGCTGGGTTTATACTATTGTTAATCTTCTGCTGTCTGCTCAGCTAGGACCTCCCCACCTGTTTCCAGCAACCCCTGAGGTCGCAACCTTAGGAAACTGTCTAGCCAGATGGTCATTCAGATACAGTGGAACCAGTGAGATTACCGGGTAGTAGCAGCATCTTTATCTGCTGGAATAAGAATAAGAAAGCAAATATTTTAGTCTTAAAGCTGTTGACAGTAAGGTGGGGAGCGGATCCCAACCATTTCTCTAGGTCTAGACAATTTCACACTAATTCCATTACACAATGCAGCAAAATGACTTGCAGAAATATATGAGTAACATTCTATGGACACTGGTGTATATGAAACAAACAGTCTGAGATGGTCATTTGTTACAATTTAAAAGGTTTAGTTAATCTAAGGGGATTTTTTGTTTTTGTTTTTTTATCATTACATGTGCTGTATTGTCCAATACATAGGAAATATTAAAGCAGACAAAGAGAAGGCTGTGAGAATTGAAATAGCATATTATTTAATTAACAACGTATTTGTCCATTGTGACATGTGAAAGTGACTTCAGTTTATAATTATTTATAACCATGGCCCCAATTTACCACTTATCTGGAAAAATAAAACAAAGAGAATGTCTTGCTAGTTTAGGATCTAATCCAGTGATCACTGAAATCAAAGAAACAGCTCCCATTAACGTCCCTGGCAGTTGGATCAGGCCCTTAGGCCTTGTCTACACTACCGCGGTAAGTCGACCTAAGTTGTGCTACTCCAGCTATGTGAATAATGTAGCTGGAGTCGACATAGCTTACGTTGACTTACTGCGGTGTCTACACCATGCTATGTCGACAGGAGATGCTCTCCCATCTACTTTCCTTAATCGTCTCGTTCCGGTGGAGTACTGGAGTCGACCAGAGAGCGCTCTGCAGTCGATTTAGCAGGTCTTCACTAGACCCGCTAAATTGACCCCCAGGGAATCGATCGCAGCAACGTCAATCCCCAGTAAGGGTAGACATGGCCTTAGTCTCTGTTAGATCCATGGCTGTAAGAACACACCATGCTCTCCAGGCCCAAAGAGCTGGGCTGTGGCACATGATCTACACGTTGAGATCCTACCCTTGGCCTCATGTTCCAAGTCTAGCTCCAAGACCACAGCATGTTTTAGATGAACTTTGCTATAACCCCAAAATGTTCAAATAAACAAATGTTCAACTTACTGTGCAACCAAACGTAAACAACTGAGCAATCATTCCCTGCGATAGGAAAGAGGGCACATGGAGCAGTTTGTTTATATTGGACTGAGGAGTGGGGAGGATAAAGTTCAGCTACTGCAAATATCAGTTTAAAAATTACGTTTGGAGTCCTTCAGGCAAACTCTATGCTATAGGGTATCACTCAGTAGGTCAGCTGTCAGGCTGATAAATTGGTTTACGAATATGCATCTTAGTTCCCCCTTCTCTCAGTCTCTAAACAAGACAGGGTGACATCCTGACCCTACAGCACTTAATGGGAGTTTTGCCATTGAGTTGAACGAAGTCAGGATTTCACTCATACATCCTTACCCACTTTTTATCTTTTTGTAAATACACTTTCATCTGTCCAAAAACAAAATGGAGTTATAATCAAGATTTGAAGAGTGTAACTGTGCTCACAGTCCCCATTATCATAGAATCATAGGGTTGGAAGGGACCTCAGGAGGTCATCTAGCCCAACCCCCCTGCTTCAAAGCAGGGCCAATCCCCAATTTTTGCCCTGATCCCTAAATGGCCCCCTCAAGGATTGAACTCACAACCCTGGGTTTTGCAGGCCAATGCTCAAACCACTGAGCTATCCCTCCCCCCATTATCCTCAATGGGAACTGCATACCTGGATCAGAGGGCAAAACTAACTCAAGCTATTTAAGACTAGTACCTGAAAATGTTCAAAGTATAATGTGAAACCCTTTGAATCAGTGTCTTCCAAGAGCATTTCAAAGTAGGCCACCAAAAAAGTATTTGAGCCGACAGCGCAGCTTGGTTTGTTTCATCCCAGGTCAGATGGAAAAAACAACACAGCATTCATGCGACGGGTGTAGTTTCAGAAGGAAAGGAAGCGAGATTAGCAATTACTAACAATCCTTTCTCTTCTGTCATTTGAACAGTATTCGGGCTTTCAACAAACAGCGGACAAGTGCTTTGTTTGTGGACACCTCATAATGGAAATGGTAAGAGAGTTAATTCCTTAATTGTGGAATACATTTCTGTTGATGCATTTCAGGGAGTATATTGCAGTGTGCGGTTTGCTTCTGACCTAGTCAGATCATAGCCATGTCTCCACTACTGCCAAGGACATTTTAATCAAGGAATTATCACAATTAAAATGAAAATAAATTCACACGGTGTTGCCATTATCACTTAAATGTATAGAGGGGGCCCTTCTCCTATATCTGAACTTGTGGAACTTTGAGGTTACTGAGAGGTCTGCCAAGCAGGGAGGAGGGGATATAGTCAGCTAGCAGTGAAAACACTTTGGTACATTTTAGTATCACGCCATAAAATATAGAATCTTTTCTGGGGGAAACAAAACAAAAAGGAATGCTGTATAGCTAGGTGAAACAGCAGGAACCGTATCATATGAGAGGGAGCGTGGTCCATTGGTCAGAGCTGGGGGAACAAGGAATCAGAAGTTCTGAGCTCTTTTCCCTTCTCTTGCATTGTGATCTTGTGCACCTCACTTAACCTTTCTGTGCCTCAGTATCCCATTCTGTAAAATGGGAGTAAGAGGAGGTTACTTACCTGTATCTGGAGGTTCTTCAAGATGTGTAGTCCCTATTTGTATTCCGAATGTGAATGTGCAGCGCACCATGTGCTGGAACAGCTCTGTAGCCGTGTCTGTTGACCCGCACATGCATCTTCCTCATGTGCCCAGCCAAGGCTATCAGAGGTTGTGTGGGTTGATGCCGCTCTCAAGCCCTCTTACCGCTAAGCATATAGTCTGCAGCAGAGGGGATGGAGAGCAGGGACTGGAATCCAAATAGGGGCCACATATCTTGATGACCCTCCAGTTACAGGTAAGTAACCTCCTCTTCTCCTTGGCGTGATGGTCCCTATATGGATTCCAAACATGGGTGAGTAGCGAGCAGTGATCAGCATGAAGGTGGACACAAGGACTCACAAGAAGTCACAGACTGCAAAACAGCATGACCAATGGCCGGATCAGCCCCCGCTGCCAGAGCAATAGCGTAGTGAGAGGTGAAGGATGGAGTTCCACGTGGCTGATCGGCAAAAGGCAATTCTGCGAGGCAGGTCAACATGGTGGCTTCTGCTTGTGTGGAGTGAGCCGTGACTCTGGGAGGTGGAGTTATGTTGGAGAGAATGTAGCATTTGTAAATGCAATGGGAGATCCATTTGGAGATGCGCTGCGAGGAGAGGGCTTGGCCCTTGCAGCGTTTGGCAACAGAGTCTGGGTGAGGCATGCCCATGTGCGTTGGAGGTAGAAGGCCAGTGCGTGGCAGACGTCAAGAGACTGCAGTGTCCTGGCTCTGTTGGAGTTGTGGGGGTTTGGGATAGAAGACTGGCAGGTGGTTGAGGTAGAACGCGGACACCACCTTAGCAATGAATTTGGGGTTCAGGCATAAGGGGATCTTGCCTTATGAAAGACAGCATGGTAGGGTCAGCTATCATGGCTCTGTCTGGGGCTTCTTAGGAGATGGACCAGCCAAGTCCACCTGCAACTCGCCCAACCTGGCCCGGCTCAGCTCGGGGAGGCAACACTGCATTTAGAGGCTGTCTCAGACTGGGATCCAGCCTTAGGCCCAGGTCTCATAGACATTAAGGTCAGAAGGGACCATTATGATCATCTAGTCTGACGTCCTGCACAATGCAGGCCACAGAATCTCACCCACCCACTCCTGCAATAAACTCTCACCTATGTCCGAGCTACTGAAGTCCTCAAATCATGGTTTAAAGACTTCAAGGTGCAGAGAATCCTCCAGCAAGTGACCCGTGCCCTATGCTACAAAGGAAGGTAAAAAACTCCCAGGGCCTCTTCCAATCTGCCCTGGAGGAAAAGTCCTTCCTGACACCAGATATGGTGATCAGCTGAACCCTGAGCATGTGGGCAAGATTCACCAGCCAGATACCCAGGAAAGAATTCTCTGTAGTAACTCAGATCCCACCCCATCTAACATCCCATCACAGGCCATTGGGCCTATTTACCATGAATAGTTAAAGATCAATTAATTACCAAAATCATGTTATCCCATCATACCATCTCCTCCATAAACTTATCAAGTTTAATCTTGAAGCCAGATAGGTCTTTTGCCCCCACTGCTTCCCTTGGAAGGCTATTCCAGAACTTCACTCCTCTGATGGTTAGAAACCTTCGTCTAATTTCAAGTCTAAACTTCCCGATGGCCAGTTTATATCCATATGTTCTTGTGTCCACATTGGTACTGAGCTTAAATAACGTCAGTGTCTCATGCTCACGGCGGGGCTTGTATCTATGCAGAACGCTAACATGCTACAAAAACAAGAAAAAATTAGTATCCACAGCAATATACACAAGAAGGAATGGACAGCCAACTCTCCTAGCGAGGCTAAGAACCAGGAGCAAGGGGGGTTCCAACTCTGACCATGTGGCGGTGAGAGGGAACTGGAGCGGTGGCATTCCACACGGCCTCTCCTAGCCTCAGCTGCACAAGGCGGACGCATGTAAGAGTCAGCAGACCCTGCTACAGAACTGTTCGGGCACACGGCGCACGTGCGCATCCAATAGGGACTAATCACTTGAAGAATACTTACTGGGCACAGCAGCGACACAAGGCTGCACTGATTATTGTTGGTAAAGGACTTTGAGATCCTCCCGTGGGAATGTAGTTGCTATTACCACCAATCCAGGAGAATAAAACTGAAAGGAGGGAAAAAATTCACAATTTATAGATCCATGAATTAGTACAAAACCTAAAGGAGCCACACCAGAAGCTCTTTGGTTATACCACTGACAGGACAAAGAAGCTGGACTTATTTTCTGGGGCTACATGCTGTCTTCCTGTAACAGCAGCAGTCCCCCCTGCTGGCCCATCAGCAGCTCTTGCTCTCCCATTGATTTACACAGTTTACACCTATTAAAATAAATGAGTGCTACCCATAAATCCCCCTTCTGTGCATTGATGGGAGAACAGACCCCAGCAGACAGCAGCAGTGTGGCCCACAAAGCTACGAGCTGATTTGATGTCTCTATTAATGAGGAGGGGAGCTTACAGCTGTGGCTTGAAGAGAGCTAGCATCCAGAACTGATTTTTTATTTTTTTTTTAAGGGAAAGAAAAGGGGTATATTGAGCCAAATGCACCCTCTAGAGTGAGACCAGGATTGAATTTGGCCCAAGCAAAAAGTCCCAAACAAAATGGATTAAATGCATGTTAAAGAACTCTGTAGACTATAGCTGAGTGTTAATAAGATTCTAGTACACCAGTGTTATCCTCTTGGCTTAAAATGTATTAAAATGTTAGCACACAGTTGTTAAATAGCGACTAAATTGCAAGCACTGACGTTTGGGAGGGTCTGGAAATGAGAGTTGGCTGGGATGACTTAGCTAATGAGGATTCTTACTCCTATCTGGGTGCCCCAGTTGGACAAGGATATTGTTCGTTTTAGCCTGAGAACAAATTTCTAGAGCTGTGAAGGAGGGGAAGGGTCATTTCAGGAGTCCATAGTATCTAGCTGGTGGGGAGCTCTGTAGTAGGAAGCTTGGCAGGTGATCATCTGCCTTCTCCTATCAGCAAGCATGCTACAACAAAAGGAAATATTGCTGTGAGTGCCAGAAATTAAGCAGTCTTATTTGGCTAATTCCTTCAAGCCCTTCCCCAGTAATGAGTAGGAAAACAAACATGTCTATGCAGTAGTGGGAATCCTGCTTATCATTGCACAAGGTAAAAAAAAAAAAAAAAAAAAATCAGACCTATGACACCTCCACAGACTTGGGCCCGAAGCTGCTCAGTAGTTGGAATTGCAGTTGACTCAGTGGTAGTTTTGTGCCCTCAATGTCTGCAAAGTCAGATCAATGTAATAATTGGTCCATTATCTGTATAGCCAGATACCAAGGCAATGCATGTGGTAAAACAGAGAGAGAGAGAGAGAGAATATGAGTAGTTTCTGAGTAATGACAGACATACAGATCAAATTAAACTTGGTACCCTGTCACTGACTAGATAATCCTAGGGTATTCTTTAAAAAACAC
Source organism: Lepidochelys kempii (assembly GCF_965140285.1). Taxonomy (NCBI): domain Eukaryota; kingdom Metazoa; phylum Chordata; order Testudines; family Cheloniidae; genus Lepidochelys; species Lepidochelys kempii. The sequence continues at coordinate 25,682,228 of NC_136391.1, read as the reverse complement.
AATTGGACTGTAGTTCATACTTTTTCCTAGGCACCGAGTTTTATTGATTTGAACTTTACTCATAAAAATATTCACAGGGCTTTAGGACCTTAGAGGGGAAAGGATCTTTAACTTGTTAGCTTCTCAAGACTGAGCTAAGGGGGAATGTACTGGCAGATACAATTTCAAATTGCTTTCAGAAGGTGTCACCCACAAAAAATATCCGATGTAACTTGTTGTGAGCTGCGTAATGTAATGGTATGGGAGGCAAAATAAATTCCCAGTGTTGCCCCATATGCCTGGCACAGCCTCCTTGAAATACCACCGCTGCAATGGAAAGGTTTTATTTGCAAGATCACCAGCAGCAAAAGGGGGTATAGAAGGGACTGTGCTGGAAGCCAGTTGCTGAAACACTGATTGGCAGAGTCTCAAAAGCCTGTGACAGTTCTGAGGTTCAGTGAATATAAACTGATACTAAGATAGACCTGATCAGCCTGTAAAAGAGAGAGCCATCACTGTGACAGTGAAGTAGAGGATAGCCGGGCTGTATTTGTGGTGGCTTAGAGCAACTAATAAATATTTGTAATTTACCGTTTTCATAGATTCATGGATTTTAAGGCCACAAGGGACCATTTAGACTGACTTCCTATATATCACACGCCATTTAATTTCACCCCTGTATTGAGCCCAGTAACTTTTGTTTGGCTAAAACATACATATCTTCCAGAAAGGCATCCAGTCTCCATCCGAAGACATTTTTACTTTTGGTTGTGCATGAAGAGTTCTGGTTTAATGTACATCCATTTGCAATATCATGCCTTCATAATGAACGGTGAAGCTACTTTCCCATTTTACTCCCAATTTTCACAGTCCCCTAACATCACCAAGGGCCTGGTGCAGAGCCCATTGAAATTAATGAGAATCTGGTTTGGATCAGGCCCTTTGCTGGTGAAGCCACAAAGTCAATATTTCTTCCTGAGGAGCATACCTTGTTTAAAATTAGAAATGCTGATGCACGGGGGATGTTGTCTGGAAAACAAATATTCTCATTTTGTCATCTGGCTCTTCTTAAGATCTTACAGGCTCTTGGAAAGTCATACCATCCTGGCTGTTTCCGCTGTGTGGTCTGTAATGAATGTTTGGACGGAGTCCCCTTCACTGTAGACGTGGAGAACAATATTTACTGTGTCAAAGACTATCACACGTAAGAACACAGATGCATTGACTGCTTTTGAAAAGTTGTTCATATTGAATCATCTTTGCAATAGACACTGATTTCAATGGGAGCTAGGTGCCTAAATACTTTTAAAACTCTGGCCTGGAGTCTTACTCCTATTTGCCCCAAGACCCCTTTACACCACTCTGACAGCATAAAGAGTCACTTACATTTACATCCACTTAAAGGCTACTTTATAGCAGTAAAGAAGCATCAGGCTTAATGCACAAACCCTCTCCTGAGGGGCTGTTGAGGTTTCTCAAACTCATAGGAGTATGGGTTTGTGTGCACACAGGTAAATCCTCTGTTCCTGACAGAGCCTAGCTCTATTAATCATGGGTAGTAATGGAATATAATGGCCCATAATATTCCAGTTAGGGTTAGAATTGCGTGTGTCATCCTGATGACAACTCTTTGAATTGTGCTGAGGTTCAGTAATCACTCTGGGATTCCCTTCTGTCAAAGAGAATGTGAAGGCTCTTAGGTACTATCACCACTATATCACAAACCATAGGCCCAAGTCCTGCAATGGGATCTACTAATGCAGACCCCTGTGCCCAAGAGGAATCACACTGAAGTCAACAGGATTCCAGATCCACTCTAATCCATCCCAGCACGGCAGTGGAGTGAATATTAGCACAGCTGGTCTATAGCACAGTTGTAGGTAAGAATGTGTGACCAGTTCAGCGTGAGCAGCTTACCCCCAACCACCACTTATAGCCAACACCTTTTCTTCAAGCCAACTGCGGCTTCTGAACACAGGTGTTAGAGCTCTAATCACAGAGGAAAGTTGTTCAAGCCCTGTGATGGACAAAGTCCTGGAATGATCTTCGCCATACAGTCCCTCTCTCTCACTGGTTCCCAACTTTTTCCATACCGAGAGCCCCTGGAACTCCCCCTCCAGTTACTTGGGACCCACTGTTCTCCCATTTAGCAGTAAGAGAAGGACAGGATGGTCATACTACCCTGACACCTGTTGGGTCACAACCCTCAAGTCAAGAAACACTTCTCTGTCTATACAGGTTCATGGAGGAAATGGGTATTGCATTTATTAATAAGAGTGTTGGATTCAATAGTCAACAGAGGAGGGGAAAAGGTACCTGTTGATGTTTGAGAGATCTGACATAGAAATAGAAGCAAGAGGTAGAGATAGGCTTGAATCAGCCCTTTCCCGGATCCAAACTTTCGCAGAGTTTGAATTCCTGATTTGGATCCATATTTTGCAGTTAAAGCCCATCTCTAAAGAGAAGCTATGCTTGAAATGCTCTCAGGGTTCTACATTTTTTAAATTTAATTTGAACATTTTCTCTTCTTGACTCATAGCGTTTTTGCACCAAAATGCGCTTCCTGTAACCAGCCAATTCTACCAGCACAGGTATGAAGTTTTGTGGGGGGGTGTGGGTGTGTGTAACTTGTTAGATAATGTGGTTGTTTGCATATGGACATTTTTCAAAGATCTGCTCAAACACAGTAAGAAATAGACACCTTGGCTATTCAAGACCCTTTTCCCCATCCCCAGAATGAACTGTATATCTAATACAAAATTAAACACAGCTCAGCAATAATATAATTCTTATACAACTCCAAGAGTCATAATAATCATAGTACTTAGCAATTTTATACACTAAAGCACTTTGTATCCTTTGGGTGCTTCAGGGGTATTAATTAACATTGCTGTACATCTGATTCAATTCAAAGCCCTGGCTAGAGAACTGAGAACAGACTGTTTATTTTCAGACTCTCTCAACTTCCCATTCATTCAAGAAGTACACTTTGATTGCTAAATATGATGTTAGCTGTTAAGATATCCAGGCTCCAAACAGGGGATGATGGTAACATTTGCCCTGTTCAAAGAGCACATGGCCTCAGCCATGTCACAGTGGCATGGATGAAAGTGCTGCAGAAAGTTGGCTATGATGTTTGAGGCAGAGCTGGGGAACCAGGTATTTGAGATGGATCTGAAGCAAAACGCTGGTTCCAAACCCCACCAAGCTTTGGGCCCATCTCTGTCTGGTGAATTGAAACCAGAACTCCAGAACCAAACCTACTCAACCTTTTGAGGAAGACAAGGCTTCAGAGCTTGTACAAGCAGCACTAATATGGCCTGAACGTTAAACTGATTTTCAGGACAGAATATCATCACTGTTCATGGTGATGGATATGACAGACCCTGTGTTAGTTTCAACCTGCTGCACAAAGAAGTGAGGATGCAAATTAACTGTAGGAAAGAGGTCTTACCAAACCGTGCAAAGTGAGGATTTACGGGATTTTATTTTCAATAAGCCCACGAGCAGGTGCTGTTTACTTAATAAGAGTTTACTTTGCCAAAGTTACACATACACAGCTCAAGTAATTTGTTATAGGTCTCCCTGCCAGTAGTTACAATAATGATACCAGAACTATCTTGGGGCCCAGTCCTGTAAGCAGCCTCCCAGGAAGTGCTGGGTTCCCCCAACTCCATGGAAATCAATGGAAATTGGGGGCACTCAATGCATTGCAACTGTAGCTCCTGGGAAGCAGCTGGTGTTCAAACCCATCTTGAGTATGAAATGTATAGGGCCTTATTCGACCACCTTTACGCATATTGAGTAGCATCTTACTCTGTGAATAGTCCTATTGATTGCAAGAGGGTACTATGCAACATGAAAAGAAGTGGCAGAATCAAGCCAATAACAGCAGGACTGAACTGAGCAAAACCAAAATTCAGATTTATTTAAATTGTCTTTGACCAAATGGTTGAATACTTTGGCATTTGATCCCTGCTTATGTTTATCTTTAGCTGGAAGTGGCACTTTGGCATAGAACAACATTTGTACGTGAAGAGAGGATCCGTTCACCCACATACCTTCTTATTGTCCTGTCTGCATGTGACACTAACGCATACTCTGCTAGTAGTGACATGAAAATGGCATAGAACCAGCAGCACTCTTATCATCCAAGAGGCAGTGACTAGTCAGCTCGAGGTTATAGTCCAGGGCCTGACAATTTCCCCCCCCCCCCCCCACGCACACTTACTTCCTGGTGCACATTCCATGTTTCCAGACTAATAGTACGCATTGTGCAGGCCACATCATGTTCATCCCATATCCCATTGAGCCTGTGTCTGCCATGCACAATGGGGAATGTGACATGCCATAATTCTGCTCCTCCAATGCACATCAGGTATAAGCGCCACAATCTTACACATATTGCTTCAGTGAGGTGCCTGCATCTCTCATACTTGAAATGCTTCTAAAGAAGAGCCTGCGACAGCATGCCCGGATTCCATGTGTTCTCTTTAGTCTCATCTATTTCCCTGTATTTTGCATATTACAGAGTAACCCTTCCCCTAAAAGCTTGGCCCATTCTATCCCATCCTCTGACTTAGCTGGCAGTTAACAAGACTTGCAGCAAACCTCCTCCAAGCACTTGATATGCTGTTTCCCAAGGAGGGTGTATGTGTTACTTCAAGTCTGGCAGGTCAGGTAATGACTTGCCTGCCACTCCTCTCCAGAGAGCATCAGATGTGACGCAGGCTGTAAGCACACCTGGAACTAGAAACAATTCAAAGCAAAATTTTAAAGGAAGCTTCATTTTCAGTGGCTCAGAAAAGGAGTTGGTGAAGTTACCTGTGACGTACGTGCTGTTTTACAGGGCCTGGGTTGGCATACGTGCACTAATGCATGTGTAGCCACTGGCCAGGGTACTGGCCACTCACATAGCTAATAGTTGTGCTATCTGATTATGCAAATTTCCAGCTGGTGGTGATAGTGTGTGTGTGTGTGTGTGTGTGTGTGTGTGTGTGTGTGTGTGTGCGCGCGCGCACGCAACTGTTGGTGGAAAGTCAAACCCAAAGCAGCTGCAAAGAACAGAGCTTAATAAATTGTCGTTTCTGGTTGGCAATTTATTCCAAATCCTGGGTTCCCTTTGAACATGGCTCATTTTCAAGAAGAGTCCTAGGAACTTGTGAACCATGGGCCAAATTCTGATCTTTGAATAGACATGAGAAGTTGCCAATGACTTCAGAGGGACCTGTGCATGTGAAGCTGAGGTCTAAACAGGGGGCTCCTAGAGATCAAGGATACCTACCCTGCCAGAATACTAATATGTTACAAACTGTAAGCAACAGGTAGAAAATTGACAAAATGCCACCTACATTCCTGATCTGATTTTTTTTCCTCTCTATTTTCCAAACCAGGGCTCTGAGGAGACCATTCGAGTGGTGTCAATGGACAGAGATTACCATGTGGAATGTTATCACTGCGAGGTAAACCTGTAGCATCTCTGCCACTGAGTTGGATCAAGGCAAGATCTGGCCTTTAGGAGCAGAGGATGCCTGAGTGTAGCAGTGAATCAGTGGCTGGGCTTTAGATGGTGATGTGGTCCATAGTGAGTAGTTCCAGCCAGCTGTCTGCTGGCATGGTCTGTCTTACTTGGCACTAAGAGCAAAAAGGCAGAAGTGGGAGGAAGACAAGAGCTCCTCAGAGGAGTTTGTCAGGGACAGGTTTTCAAGTGAGGGAGGGGAGTGGGGGAGAGGAAAGCTAAGCGAGGGATCCTGAAATTCAATGAGTCAGTCTACCCCAGCTGTCTCTCAGATGGGGAAGCCATCCATTTCTGTTAATGTTTTAAGAAAATAACTTTTTTAATCAATCATAGGAAATCTCAATATCCAAGAGATGGCAGCTCTCTCGCTTTCTCCCCCGCAACTTTATATTAGAATGCCCCACTGAGGATTTATTTTCAGTTCTCTTTCGTTATTCAGTTCACCATTCTCCCTCCAGCTTGAAGCAACTCAGCCTCCCTGCTTTCATCCAGGATGGCTAACTGCATTATGTGCATAGATAACATAGTTAGACATCTGCCTGCCGTGGGCATATGTACCCACACACCTTCTGGGGGTGGTGTTCTGTCCCATCTAGTGGCACCGAGACCACAGAGAGAGAGATGAATGAGTCTGTTCTACACCTGAGCTAAGGGCTGTATGGCTTTTAGCTCATGCACTAAGCTCCAGAGGTCCCGCCCACTGACAACTGGGGTGTGTCAGCGTGTTACACATACACAGATATTGGACAGGAAAAGCTGTGGGCTGTTTTACAGGCTGGACTCGGGCTCCTTTGAAAATGGGGCCATTAAAATAGTGCATTTCAGCTGTCAAGGTTTCCAAAAGTGACTTGGGAATTTTTGGAGTCATTCGTTTTTGGGTACCAGGTTGAGAGACACTAAAGGTGCTTGGCTTCCAGAAGAGCTGAGCACCTGCTCCTGAAAACCCTTTCAGATGTCACCTTGGGCACCCAAACGCACTAGTCCCTTTGGAAAGCCTTCTAACTCAGCAGGAATTAAATGTTCATTCAAGAGAAGAGGCATATGAAAGGAATTTTCATAGTATTTGTGTTGCAAACCAAACAGCAGTTTGTAAATCAGTAGGGCTCCTTTTAAAACTGAAATTCATTAAGAGGACAGCCTTTTTTAGGGCAACTTTGTATGTTTGTGCAGCAAGATAGGAGAAAAAAGAAGAGGTGGGGGGCCAGGTATATTATTAGCATTTGGCATTTCTTTAGTGAATCCCTAGTCATTAAAACTCTAAACAAGGGACTGAACTAACAGAGCTTTGCCAGTGGGTAGCACGCCTGCTGCCATGACTGCAATTCGATACAGTGCTTGGCTAGCAATTAACGAGCCAGAGCCCAGACTCTTATGTCTCACTCCTGGTTTATTTCATTCTCAGACCCCCATCAAATCTGCTGTTCAGTCCACTTTTATGAGCCTGCTATCTAGTCTGTCATGATTCTAATTCAAGATCTGAGGCGTATGGTCTAAAAATAATTGGGCATTCAGAGTTTGCAGTGTTTACCTACACTGTGGGGAACATTTGTCAATATAGCAGAGTCTATAGGAGGAAGAAAGACGTGCCATATTCCAGCTACTGTGATTTCTTTACAGGGAAGTGTAATACATTTTAAAAAAGGACTCTGTGGTGGAACTGTTTCAAAATTTCCTACCTAATTAAATGGGAAAGAATGTGTGAGATTCATTTATAAACTGTGATGGAAGCTAAGTCATAAAATCTCAAGTTCCTTCCTGTTACCTCTGTATTTCCTAACTTAATTTATCAATGTCTGGCCAAAAAAAAAAAAAAAAAAAAACCAAAACCAACAAGATTTCCAACAATGATCTTTTTTCTTTACCAAAGTGGTCTCTTAGATTACTGTAATCTTTTAAGTTAAGTGATATAAAATTATTAAGTAAATATAAATTATTGAATTATCTGAATAATAAAAGGTCCCTAAACTTTTATAAAATGCTCCTGTATTGCCTGAAAGCACATTAATACCTTATTCTTTCTTGTACTCTCACTTTAGAAATATGACAACTTCCATAGCTTACGGTAAAATGCTCAAATCTTAACAGATCACATTTAAAATATGATTAATTAAACTTTGCCTCATCTTTGATATTAAAAATATAAGGTGAGGAGCACTGAAAATTATCTAGTTGCACATATTGCTCAACTTTGTCAGGATTACCTAGAAGCTGGAATTTCTATGTACTCCCTACCCTCTTTCCAAATCCCGGAATCCAAATGTAAAACCTCCATGATTTGCCTGACCTCAACTGGCATGGATAAGTAACCAAGAGACTCTCTGAACACAAGCATTTCCCTGCTGCAGCACACAATTGTCACCAAGGAGGACTCCTATTTTGCTTGGGTTATTTTCTTTTTACCTCTGGTACTTACTCTTGGCTGAAATTATTGGCCATTCTATGGAGGTATTTTGTAAATATGTAAATATTTTGTAAAAATATGGCAACTTTACTTCATCTAGTCTAAATTTAATCTGAGAAACGTACTATAGAAAGGGAAGAGACCTACTTAGTGAGAGGCCTAAATTGGAACATGAGGCCTGACACCCATTGAACTTTGCAACTTGCCTCATATCTCTAAATTATGCCCCAACCAGAACACCAATCTTAGGAAGTCCGTTCTTCATCACAATTCAAAATTCAAATGGGTTCTCTCTCGCCCAAATGATAGTCTGTCTTTACTCAGCTCTTCTCTGGTTCTCCAACTATCTCTGCTCTTCCTCACTCCAAGTCCAACATCATTCAGCTTGTCTGACCGGCTCCATATTTAAGAGGTCAGCGTGTGCTGCCTTACCATGTGATTAGTCTGATCTTTGTCATGGCTAGACCTATGAGGTGGACTGAAGAAAATAAATGCAGGTGTCAACCTGAGAAGATATGCCACAAAACTGCATAAATTTCATATTCCCTTAGATTTCAGTGATGTCACTCTTAATACATTATAGTCAAATGTCCATCTACCAAATAGTTCTGAGATTGCTGCAGTTAACAGGAAAGAGAGAACAAGAGACACCTTAGAGGCTTCAAAGTCTGAATGATGTTTTATTGAAATGACAATCATTCACTAGTTAACTTGTGGATGTGTGTTTGTTTCTCTTAGGACTGCGGTCTCCAGCTCAACGATGAGGAAGGCCATCGTTGCTATCCTTTAGAGGGACACCTACTCTGTCATGGCTGTCATATTAGGCGCCTCAATATCAAAGTGTCACCACATCCACCTCCAAGCTATCCAATGCATGTTACAGAGCTCTAAAAGACACTTTCTGTAGCAATGAATCACTAGAAAGAAGATGGAAGAACTAAAAATGACTTTCCAGTTTTTAAAGATGAAATTTCTCTAATAACCATCTAAACCAGCTAAGTTATTTATTATTTTTTTTAAATCATATGTCAGAGGGCCTCTATGATCATGTCCATGTTTCTATTTACCTTCAGCATTTTCACTGAGACACCACTTACTTGGAAAAAAAAAACAAAAAAAAAAAATGTGCGCACCGCTGAACTAACTGTAAGCAGCAACATTTCCCAGTACAGTGGTACGAAAGGCTCTGTTCTACACTCCTTGTTTGCTTCATTCCAGTGGGAGTTTTGCCCAAGTAAGAAGTATAAAATTCATCCCCCAAATTTAGCAACATACATATCACAACAAGCGTGATAAGATAAATACTAGCATTTTAGCTAGTCCCATTGCATCCTGGTCTTAGAGAATAAACATTCTCACATTTCTAGAATACTTAGATTCCCAGTAGTAGTTAATAGGAAGCAAAGTAAATATATATTTTAGTAAGAAAAATCTTCAAACGTGGGTTAATTAGTAATTAATAGTATTCACACCTATGAAAGGCTTCAGGCCAGTGTCTTTTCCATCCTATTTGCTATCACAGTGAGCCAACAGAGTATTTAGCCTGCTGCAGAAACATGACAGGTGTCTTCTATAGGAAGCACATTGCAGAAGAATGTGTCCATTTGAAAAGTTAAGATTATTTCATAAAGGGTTATTGCGTATGAAGAAAATTCTGGCTCTCCATAATAACTTGCCATTTACATGCTTGGTTTTTTGTAGCTTGTAGTGGCGTGAGACTAGCCACAGCTTTGGAAGCATGTGTCATATTCTTCTGGTGATTTGGCACTTACTAAGCAGTCCATCTTTTAAACCTGTTTGGGTTACTAGGTTTAGCAGTCCTTTTGGCCATGCAAGGAGACATTTCTGTGTCTTGATCCTACTTGTTTTATACAAGACTTCATTTGTTATAAACTGCTTTGCAATTTTTTGTCGTTACATTTTTTAAATGGGCAGCAGTTTTGTCATCTTTTCAGTTTGATGTGTTCTTCTCCAGATGTAGTTTTGAATGATTACAGTGATGATCTTCATTTGAAAACCAAGCATGATTTAGCAGAAATAATAATTTAGGGTTTCAGACAATTGAAACAGAAATTGGTATTTTATAACAAGTATTAGATGTACACAGAATGTACACACTTTCATCTTTTGCATAAGCTTTTACAATAACCTCAGAAGTCTGGGGTAATATATATCTTCCATATAGGAAGTTAGATGAATCTTTTTTTAATGTTTGTTTTCTACTGTGCTTTGATGATTTACATGCAATCACACATCTCTATGTTTAAATAACAATTCCATGTATTCTCATGAGAATTGAGCTACACTTTCCTGAAATTATTTTATAGTTTGAAATGTGGCCATCGCTCCCTTCCTTAGATATATTTAATTATGACAAAATTCTTTTACTGTGGATTAGGTGGAAATATCAGGCAAGATTCTCAACACATGTAAATTGAAAGAACTGTAGTGACTTCAATGAAGCTATGCAGGTTTATACCACCTAAGAATCTGGCCCATCAGTTTTAGGATTGTCACATGTTAAGTTTCATCAAACTAATTAAGGAAATAGCTATTTGGCGACTCCATTGATGCAATAAGGCAATTCAGGATATGGTTGGAAAGCACAAGGAGCAACCAATAGGCTCTGATTCCTGAACAGAATAATTAACTCATGAGATTCTCACTCCCTTTATACAGCTTTTTGATATTCCAAAATATCTTTATGGTAAAAAAAAATAAAAAAATACATTCATTGATGATGGAAAGAGATGAATGCAACAGTTCAGAAACTGCTGCTGAATTGTCTGGTGGGCAAAGATTAATCTGCCCTACTGGATGCTCCTCAGTAAGTCCAATGCGCATTTAACCAGTCATTTTATAATTAATAGCTGGCTTAGTTAATGTGAAAGCCATGTTTTGGAGCACTGCTAATGCTACAAATAACCTTTTCCTACAGTGGCTGATCCAATGGTTCTGATTTTCAGGAAAATGGGAATAGAGGCCCCTGTACAGCTTTGTGCATTTATTTGCACTACCTTTGTGTACACAGTTACTAGGATTGCATGCGCAAAGATGACCTGCAAATAGATGCTTGGGCCTCTCATTCCTGAAACCTAAGCTGTAAAAGGTAAAAATTAACCTTCGCACAAATCTGACTTTATTGAAGTAACTCGAGTATTGAAAGTATCAAATTGAGGGTGTCAAAGCTTCAAGGTAAATATTTTGTATTCGTCACAGCATAATACTTTTCCATTTCACAAAACAGCTTTGGGCTTCAAGGCATTGTATTAGCATGAGTTATTGTTAAAAATATTTGTATAAACCCCCGACATTAAGAGAAAAAATATTAAAACATACAGATGATTTGGGTCTGTTCACATGAGCAGGCCAACCCAGAACAGTGCTTTCTACTAAAAGGTGCATTTGCTCCAGGTGACTGGGAGCTAGAACTTAATAGAACCACAGAAAACAGAGATGAGAGACCAAACTAGGTCATTTAGACCATCCCTCTGCCAGTTTATTAACTAGTGCTAAGTCTATTTAAGTTTGTAAATTTTCACTCCTGCATTGCTTTTCAGTGGACAGCACTATCTAACATGTACATACAATTCTTTTTCGAAAACTATCATCCTTTAGAACAGAATAATACTGAATTTCACATTTTTATTTTTCAGTTCTTTCTAATAGTTCTACTCAGTTCCAATATGTGTTAAGTATCTTCATGGTAAAATGTTGAAAAATTATGTTTCAATATAGAAAGAGCAGTTTGTTTAAAACCAGAAAGCAGCAGTTGTTGTTCCAGTATTTTCTATAGACAGGGGCATTCTATTAAAACACCAAAATTACAGCTGGCTTTTAAAGAGATGAGGTGAGGGAGGTAATATTGTTTATTGGACCAACTTTTGGTGGTGAAAGAGACAAGCTTTCCAGCTACACAAAGCTCTTCTTCAGGTCAGCTGGCTTTTACACCATTAATAGAAGAGCTGGAGCATAGTTGGTATAATTCACCTATTATTATTATTATTAAGAAAGAATAAGGAGAAAGCTATAAGCAAATCTAAAGTGACATGCTGTACAACTTAGTATTAATGACCGTTCCTGTACATTTTACCTCCTGTCTGGGGAAATTGTATAAATGAAAGCGTCTAATGCTTTGCTTAAGGAGTATTCTTATATCAGTCAGTTCAACACAGATGTAAACTTCCCAGTATTCATTTTATAACATGATTATTTATTGGAAACCTTCTCGGTGTACTGTACTTTCAGAATATTTCCATAAAGTTTCAGCATTTTACAACTTGTTCTTGTTTTCATCATGAGAAGTCAGGACTACACCTTTCATGTTTCATTTTTGTGGAAGATTTCTACAGTGTCCCAAAAGGATGTGGCCCTTTTAGGAGATTCACAGCGTCCCTAGTGCACTGGAAGACAAGTTCCAAAGAAATGACCAAAATTATGATAATTGTGGGGGGTGGAAATCTCAGATATTTGAAGTTTCAAAAAGGGGTTTTTGTATATTTTGTAAAGTTGGGCTTCAAAAGTAAAGTATGGATGGAGGAGTTCTTTAAGACAAGAAATTCCAGAACAATTAAGTAAACCAAAGCTCTAAAGGAGGCACACAAAAGCTGCTTTCTTGTGTTTCAAGAAAAGTTTTAAAAAGTTTGTGATTCATCATGCAACTAATGCCATAACTAGAATATATAATTTGACTTAAATTAAGTTTTCCTTTGAGAAATATTTTCATTTTCTTTAAAAGAATATAGTTTCTTCCAAGAACTTGGACCAACGTTGATTTTTATTTTGTAGGAAATATATAAATGCCCTGTTTGTATATCATGTAACTAGTTTACATGCTGCAAATATACGTTAGTTTAACTATTTTTGTATATATCCTTGTAAAACTTCTAAATGTGCTTCTTTGTCTTTTAGTCCCTAGAATGACTTGTGGTTTTATGTTTCAGTGTTTGATTCCCTTGATTGTTGAAGAAAAAAGGTTGGGAAATGTAGATTTATTTATCTAAAGAAGCAGCTACTTGCTATCATCCTAAGTTATTTAATATTAAAAGTCAGAAGTTTCATTTAACCTTAGATGTTATAATCTGCTTTTTTCAATAAAGACATTTTGTAGTTATCTTTGATTTTGTAATTTGTTGCCTGTAAGTAAAGAGTTTATTTTGATTTGTTTGCCAGTAAAAACATTTTAAGAGATCCTTATGCTGCTTACAGAAATGCCAACTGATATTAACTGATTACAGCTGTATTCATGAAAGTGTTTGGTTCTTTAGTGCAAGTATAAATAATTAAGGTTTAACATATGCCCATAGCTAACATTTTGCAGCTCCACTTAGAAAAGAATTTAGCCACTTTGGCAATTTGTAATTAAACCTTAACCAGTCCGGCTATTTCATATTTGTAGCACTCAGTTTAGATAAACACATCCTTCTCAGGGCACCTATTGTTTCATAATGCGCACACTTCCATCAGAGAGGCACTGGCCTGGGAAATAATCCTGCAAAGGCTAAGCAGGATCAGGGCTCTGGTTTGGATAGTGCTCTGTATTTCCCTGATAACAACCACATTACCCAGTTACTTTGCTTTATGGGCGTGTCAATGAGTTTTAATGTTAGCTGCTCACATTGACAGATTGTGTTTTATCAGTTTAACACTTTTGCTAATCTTTCTATAGTGTCCCTCTCCTGCAGGCAAGTGAACATGACTCTTTTGTGGCAGATAAAGGTAATTTCTCCCCCCCCCCCACTTTGGATATTCCACCCCTTGTAATCTTCAGATTATCATTTTTAATTCCTGAGTTTCCTCCTCTCTAGACTATTATTGTCCTTATTTATCCTTCCCATCCCATCCAAGAAGCTTTTTCAAAAGCTAGTGCTACTGTTGGCCTAATGGTATGAGCCGCTAGTATCAGGATCTTGAGCTCTTCCAGCCTTGAGCAAGGGACAGAAGAGCTGTAGGACATATAGTGTCATCTAGCCCCCGTATATGGCAGATCTATTAAGTACTGATATGCAATAAGACACCCTTATTGATGGCTTTAAGCTGCTGCTAATTCTGTCAGATTTCACTGGTATGTCTTCAGTTGCACAGGCGGCTATGGCAAGCTTTACAAAACATTATATTTCTTTAGGAAAGAGCGGGGATTGCTTAGAACAGTGGTGTATCTGTCCCAAAAGCACCTCCCAAGCCATGTTCTCACCATTTTGAAGAGAGGAGGATCATTAATTCATCAATAACCTCATGCTGCTTGTTGTAAAGCCTGATGTAAAGGTGTATGAAGAATTTAACTAACAATCTTGCAAAGTGCTCTAACAGAAGAGCATCATTGCGGCTGCATCTCACAAACTTGGATGATCAAACTAAGCCAGACTCCTGTTACAGCCAGTATTTTTGCCTACTTGTATGCAGCCTGGTTGACAGAACCATAGTACTTAAAACAATAACCTACCCCTGTGGCCATCTTACAGGAAACATATGCTGGAAAATTAATATAAATTCATTGTGGGGGAGAACGAGTCAGGGCTTCTGCCCAACTCTGAGTAGGAGGGTTACAGTCTTAATTAACAGAACCACACTGTGGCGTTTCATGTCCCTTGTGTGGAGGCTCACGCATTGGGTCAGTTTATAATTGCGGAAGCCTTTTTCATTTCACTAATGTACTTCCATGATCCTAATTGTTCAGGAAGGGAGAGTTGTTGCCAAGCTACTATCTGTCCTGCTTGCCACTTCCCCAGCCTTTTGGCTTGGATCTTCAGCACTGCACAGAGTGCGCCTGCATAGCAGGTGGGAGGTGATATTTCTACCCAAGGTCGATCAAAGCTAGCAAGAGTAACAAGAGCAGTGAAGCTGTGGCAGCACTGGCAGCTGCACGAGCGAGCCCTGCCCACCTTGGACCGGGGGTACGTGCTCAAGCAGCTGCCACCCGTGTTGGTTCAGCTTCACTGCCATTGTTACTCAAGCTAGCTGCAGTGTGTCCAGACATGCTGCAATCACACCTCCCGATTGTGGTGTCGACATGCCTAGCTTGCCAGATGAGAACTTGGACCTCTGCAGCTGGAAACTATCAGGACTCTATTAAATACTTGTCAATGAAGTGACAGCGTCTGCACCATGGGTAGGTAACTACAGTTTAGCTTCTAGCACCTAGAATTACTATAACTGCATTGATTCTTCCTTTTGCTAGGTCATCCTGGAAGCTGGGACAACTCTCCTAGCTATACTCCCTATGGGTATTTCAGATTCAGTCCAGGATAAGAGGGTGACTGCCAGGTAATAATAAAGCAATTGCAGACCTCAGTCTGTCTTTTGGAGGTGCAGGTTTCCCTGGGCTCATTGGACTATTCTCCATCTTTGATGCTGCCCACATTATAGATGTTTTATGAGACAGGATGAACCCCTTCAGTCTATATCATAAACAAGAAACACGAAGCAATTTCCCATTTGAGAGAGGAAAGTTAGAGAATAAAGTAAAACCAAAAAAAAATAAATAAATAAAAAAGGAGGAAATAGGTGTCTCCAGAGCTTTATTCCCAGTCCTAGAGTTCAAGTATGAGCTCTCCAGATTGCAAAACATAGTGCTGACATCAATGTTTGCTAAGGCTGTGTCTACTCTAGAATATTTGTGCTAAACTATCCCACATTGCTACCACTGGTTCAGCTCCAACAGCAGTAAACACATTAAGTGAAGCCTCTGGTGACTGCTGGCGTTTTAAGCACAGTGGTCAACTAAGGCTATTTAGAGATTAAAAGAGCACTAGCCAAAAGGTGCCTTGCCTACCCCTAACTATTACGGGTGCTATGGCCATAGGAACCAATGCTGTATTTGGGTCTAGAGATATGTTTCAGTGATTGTCCAAAGCCTTACTTAAAAAATAAATAATTCTCAAACTTCCACAAAATATTGGAACCTGAGTTATTTTGAGTGGCATAGGGTTTGGGATTATTTAAATAAAATAAAAAGGCTTGAGGCAAGACTCTCTCTAATCTGCTTTGCTGTTTACTTACTGAGCTTCACCACAGCTCCCATAAACAAATCCAGAATTCAAATGAGTTATAAGGGAAGCATATCATTAAAAAGGAATAGATTTTTATGTAGACACCATCTTGAAACTATTTCAAACTCAGTAAATTCGGTTTCCTTCCCTGGCTGCAAGTTTTGCAGGAAATAGGAGAATTTCCCATTGTTAAGCTTACCTAATGAAATCATAATTTTGCCTCCCATCTGTTTGGCCCTACGTTACCCTATAGTGGTTCCTCCTTTTTTGCTCAGTGCTAATGGTTTTTATTCCCAGTGACAGTTTAGCCAAAATTTGTAAATTCAGAAGGCTAGTTCATACCACGCCAAATAACATTTTGGTGTTCAGTGTAAGTCAATCTACATCTTTGCAGGACTATCAGGAGGAGCCTGGTGCAACCTGTATAAAAGCTGGGGGTCGCTATCCATTACAATCTACTTCACTCTCCCCAAAGCACAAAAGAGCTTATTCTAGGGCTAATTAGATTTTCGATATTAGAAGTTTTAGATATATCCAACAGGGGGTGGGTGCTATTAGCTAAATTAGAGACCAGGAGAAAGAATTGGCTATCTTGTTTATCAAGCATGACACATTAGGCTGAGTTGGAAACTACACAGTCAACCTACCAAATGCAAAACCATTGGCCAGCCTTCAAGGAACACTTCCTGACTTATCAAAAGCAAGGCAGTGCAGAGCTGCACTAAACTTCAGAAAAGCTAGAGCTTTTACCAAGCTTTTTCAAGACTCCAAAAAGGACCAGTGTTTTGTGTCAGTTTAAGACTTACAATTAGAAGGAGCCCCTAGTTCTGTGTAACTGAACTGATTCCTTCATCCCTTTAGTCTTATCGCATTGTTTTGATTGCAAGGTGCTTCCACCTGTATTTAAAGTGGCAAATAAATGGTCGTAGCTGCACTTTTCTTGTGCACGCACTCTCATGCTGCCAGCTTCAGTCACATCAAA
The DNA here is from genome assembly GCF_965140285.1 of Lepidochelys kempii. Classification (NCBI taxonomy): domain Eukaryota; kingdom Metazoa; phylum Chordata; order Testudines; family Cheloniidae; genus Lepidochelys; species Lepidochelys kempii. Next base: position 25,665,360 of record NC_136391.1, on the reverse strand, counting down.
GGTAAATACATGATGTGGGATTGCATGTTTCTTATGCAGTAGAAAACAAACAGCAAACAATGGACTTTTCAAAGTTTGAGAAAGGCATGAAAGCTAACAAAGTGGAAGAAGGCAAGTCTGTGGCAAACAACAGTGGCAAAGAACAGTCAGTTCATAAGATGAACACTTTTAAGATAAAATTCTCAAAGGTCTGTGTAATGGATGTAAAATCCACAGAAACCCAAATTTGTACATGCAAATAGGTGATTACAGGTGTGGACACCTAGCAGTTCAATTAGTGCATTGGCTAAGGCCATTCAAATGCACCAAAGATACAAAAGGTACCAAAAAAAAAATGGCCCTTTAAAAATGTCACTTAAAAATTACGGTTTTAACAAAGTTAAAGAAAACTGATCAGTTGTGTTTAAGGATCCAGCCTTGGCTGTGACAGTGAGACAAATCAAACTATTCCTCTTGGCACATTCTGAAAAGAACATGCCCAATCCTTAGCCAGTGTCAGCTGACATAGCATCATTGAAGGCAATGGAGCTACTCTGAGTTACACCAGTTGAGGAACAGGCTCTGTTTCTTACTTAAGCCAAAACAGCTCAGGGGATATCAATTGAATTGTGCTCCTTATAATTCAGAATTGCTGCAAAGAGGGCTTATGGGTGAAACAATGACAACTTCACCAGCCAGCTAGAGGCAAAGAGGAACTGAAGGAACATTTCAAGAGCTACAGTAAACTCATCTATGCAAAGGTCAATTGTATGGTTCTCATCTTACTTCAGGTTTCAGAGTAACAGCCGTGTTAGTCTGTATTCGCAAAAAGAAAAGGAGTACTTGTGGCACCTTAGAGACTAACCAATTTATTTGAGCATAAGCTTTCGTGAGCTACAGCTCACTTCATCGGATGCATACTCCACAGCTTGCATCCGATGAAGTGAGCTGTAGCTCATGAAAGCTTATGCTCAAATAAATTGGTTAGTCTCTAAGGTGCCACAAGTACTCCTTTTCATCTTACGTCAGCACCTTTCCTGGAGGTCACTGAAGGCACCAGGGTCACAGGATGGACTGCTGGGTGGAAGTAGGGTAGAAAAAGTAAACTTGAGGAATGGAAGTGTGAAGCTCAAGAAACAGAGGCAAGACATTTTCTTGGTTTGTCACTCTCCTAGCAAAGAGCTGTACATTTTACTCTAGCTCCCTAGGTAGAAAGTGTCCTGGTTGGATCCTGCAATGTATTTCCACAAAGTTTGTCTGACACTATTTGCTGAAGAAATGGCCAATAAGCTGGATCTAGGACTTCCTGTTCACTTCCTGGAGCAAGAGAATTACAGCAGTCCTCTTCTATTTCCCACTCCTTCACATAAAACCCAGGGCTAACCCTACTCCAGAGTCCTCCATTTGCAACATCTTCTGGGGCCCTTTTTACAACATGTTGAAGAGAGATGCATAAACCATGGCTTTTCTGCAGGATTCTCATCTTCATTCCTTATCATGGCATTGCCTGGTAGGAGCAACCAAGAACAGGAAATATTTTGCTACTCAAGGATACCAGAGTATGGAGTGGAGGATACAGGACTACAAATCGACTAGCTGTCAATCATTTATCAAGCCTTTGATCCCATGTATCACTGGTCAGAATAAGTCTCACGTGCATGAGAACTTTGGGCACCACAGTAACTCTAGGCACATGCTTTTAGCAATATCTTGTTTATTATTTCGAGCTTGTTTCTTGCCAGAGGGTTCCAAAGCCAGCTCCTTATGTTATTTCATTTTAAAAATAGGATTTCTGGGCTTGCTGTTCTTTTATCACTCAGCTAGACAAAATTTTGTTTTAAAAACTACATCCTGGAGTAAGAGTAGAGGAAACTGATACAGTCACTAGTGCAGCTCCAGTAAGAGCGGCCTTTTGGGTTAGCAATATAGAAACTATGCTTTCCCAGTAAGTAGAATTTGGAACCCTTTACATGTAACTTTCTGTTCAATCAGCCCCTTACATTAGTCTCCCGCATACGTGTAGGATTTCTGTTGAAGCTCTTAACAAAATATATTTTAAGAGCCAGGCTAGAAAAACATGCTTTAAAAGGACATATTTACAGGTAGATAATGCACTGCTGGCTGTGTTCAGTGAAACCCGTAGGGAGGGCTGCAAACTAAGAATGTCTGCGTGACAGAGATTGTATGTGCTCCAGAGACAGACCAGTGGCTTATTGAAGCACAGGGCCCTGAAAGCCCTGGGACACGTGCTGTTGAAGGGTCTGACAAAAGAGGAGGAGAAATTCCACTCAGTCATATAGTCATATTTTAAGTTTATTTTATAACATAAAGCAGAGAATCCTGCTAAACCTATGGCTCTGGCAGCGACCAGATAGTATTTTGATTAAACATACTTGTACTCATGACATAATTTAATCTTGAACACTGTTTCTGTGCATTAATCATCAGGTCTCCAAAGGTAGGGTCCATTTTCACAGGCTGATGAGACAATAGTCTGAAACCAGGCTCCTAATGCACTGTGATGAACAATTTCCATCAGATCATTCCCAAACTATTTATGGCCACATTTACACCCAAGCTTTAAGTTTCTTCAGAGGTGTGAGTTCACCAGCACATTTAGCACAGAGTCAGATTGTCTTTTATTATTTTCTCTGGGCTAGATCCTGTCCCTCTTTTTGCAAGCATTCAAGGCCCAAAGCAAGCAACACAGTCACCATTCTGCTATGCAGGCATGGGGCAGGTTATAATTGTCCTATACTATATTTCAAATGGCGTTGGAAGGGACCCAGCTTGTACTGAGGCTTTTCCTTGGACTCCTCCATCTATTACATGAAGAGAGAGATGGCCGATGTAAATAGCGAGTTAACAGACAGGTGCCCATAGATAGTGCTCTACAACATACAGCATTGTTCCTGAGTTTGGTAGGACTAATACGTGTTGCTCTGAGCTGCAAATTGCTTCAGCAACTTGTGCTCAACAGTCCTGGATGAGCAGAATGGCCCATAGGGAGCCAGAGCAGCCAGCATACACTAGAGGAGCCCTAAGGCTACTCTAACATACACCAGGGGCTACACTGGCCCCCAGCCGCCCCCAGGATCAGGGGAACACAGTAATTAAGGCACCTTTGCTCTTTCACCCAGGATCCTGCAGCAAGCACAGTTCAGCCAAACCAGATAATCTGGACCCTGATGTTTACACTGAAAAATACACATACATCTACTCCACAAATACATAGAGGACTAAAGGAGCTGAAGGGCTGATGCCAAGCAGCACAAACAAGTTGCAGGTTCAGACAAACCATGTGACGCTCCAGCAGAGAGCTGCATAACACTAGATAACATTTTATATGTATCCCAACATTACTCTGCGAATGAGCATAAGACCTTGCACTTCTAACACCTTTCATCTGAAGCAATACTAACAACATTAAGCTCACTTTATTCATACCCCCCTAGGAAAGGTTCATTAATACACTTACGTTACCAGTGGGTAACCTGTCTATGCCTGGATTTAAGTGACTTGTCCGAGGACATACAGCAAGACAGCAGCAGAGCTATTTCTAGAACCTAGGAGCACTGGCCCATTGTATCCAACACAGGACCCGGTCTCCTACGCTGTAGATTGTTATATAGCAAACTGTGGTGTAGCTGACGCACAGAATATTGAGATCTAGCCAAATTGCCCACTGTTAGTGAAAGAGGTTTTCCAGGGGGGCTGCAGCACGGTACATTGTTACAAGCACTAGGCCAAACGAGTGCAGTTGGAGCATAAAATCGGAATTTCATTTTCCTCTATGAACTTAATAGGAACGGAATTTGCAGCTAGCGATGGACCGAGCTTTGAAGGTTCAAAGGGGTCAGTTCTCACTCACTCATGGAGGTTGCTTGATTCACTGGGAGCCTTGAGTAGGCTCTCAAATCACCTTTATGCAAAGTATAAGATGCTGTAGAGAGCACTCATGCACTAACAAAAGGTTAGAATGATGAAGCAGAAAATTGTCAAATGGAAATATCGAAGCAGGTGTTTCGTTATTCCTACAGGGTGGTATCTTACTGTGTGACTGGCCCCATTAATTTCAGGTGCTCAGTGCAAGTGTAGTGCAACCTGGCTCAAAATAAATAGACCCACTTTCTTTCCCCTTTTTTTAAAAACAAAAAAAAGGCTTGGTTGAAGGCAGAGGCTATCAGAGAAGCCTCTGAAATCCTGCACACGGTGGAAGAGCCATGTCTAAATTGCAAAAGGCCTGACCACACCTGTGCCACATTTCCACCCTAATGAGTATTAAAAGAGATCCTCAAGTAATATCTTAAAGGCAGTGGATGAAATCCTTCTCTCATTTATACTGCTGCAAATCCACACCACCATCATTGATTTTAGTGGAGTTACGCCAGATTTAAACTATGTAACGGTCTCAATATTTCTCTAGTGGAAACTGCTTAAAAATAAATTTCTTTGGATTCTTAACCTAATCCAAACACATTTGTGCTGCCTTTAGAGATGTCACTTCCCCTCTGGCCCCTGTTCAACAGATTTTTCAGTTAAGAATGTTCTGCATGCACAGAAACATCTTGGATTATTTTTCCCATAATCAAAAGAAAACAAATCCCAGAGCAATACTGGCAGGGCGCTTCCGGTCAGCTCTGCTGTGCCCCTAGAGAACCATTAGATTCTGCTGCTGACTTCAGAGGGCACGAGAGAATTTGCTTTCATAATAATATTATAAATTCAAAGCAAACCGACTTGTTTTCCAAACCCAAACTCCAGCAAATCAAACTTTTTGTTAAATTAAATGCCTACCACATTTTTAGAAAATGCCGTATGGATTAGCAAGCCATACTTTAGCTATCTAATATAGTTATATGACCCCCAGTACCTTCGTATCTGAGCACCCATATTCATCCATATAACACCCCGGGAGATAGAAATAACAACACTTCCCTGTTTACTGTGAAATGAGTGCACTTTGGGTACGTCTACACTGCATTTTAAAACCCACGGCAGCGAGTCTCAGAGCCTGGGTCTACAGACTTGGGCTCACAGAGCTTGTGCTATGGCAGTAAGCCCATCTGTGGAGACTTTCAGGGTTGGGCTGGAGCTCAGGATCTGAAACCCAGGGAGGGACTTGACCAAGGTCACACAGGATGTGTAGAGGAGGGGCGAATGGAACCCTATTCTCCCAAGTCACAGGCTGAGGCATTAACATCACGTCACTCATTTGCACAGGTGGAACAGAACAAAGAGCCTCTGTACCAAGTGCAATGTTCAATACTCCTGAAATCCTGGCCCCATTTAATTCAATGGGAGTTTTGCCCTGAACTACAGCAGGGCCAGGATTTCATAACTCCAGAATGCATTTATACAAGAATCCTTAGCATTCTCTAACAGTAACTTTTAACAATCATGTGCCTTTCATCTTTCTAAAAGCACTGAATAAACTTTAACTAAACAGAGCTGTACAAACAATTCACAATAATTTACCCAATGAATTTCATCTTTTTTCTGCTCATGGTACATCAGCCCTTGCAATTTTCTCACATTCATCAGTCATCCATTCATCATTCAGTCATCCATCCAAAAGTATTGATAACTCTTTGCAAAGATTTTTTTAACTCTATGATCAAGCTCTTTAAGAGTTCTGTGAGTGCCCACCCTTCAACATTCTGCGCCCCCAAAAATGTTCCTGAGCTGTAACTGGTCAGATGAGTCACAATAGTATTTCTGTTCCGCAACTGGATAAATGGGCAAACATCTCTGGCACAAATACTCATGCATGCAACTGAAATTCATTTTCCAGGGACGTTCATGCAAGAATGTTTATGGAAAGCAAGCACAAGAGGGAATGATCAAAGTCATACCATTTAAACATTCAAGCAAATAGCCATACAAAATGTCCTGGAGCATGGACCAACTTTTTGCTGCGTTTGTATAGTGCCTAACACACTGGTCAGGACTAGGGGTCCCAAGCACTATCACAATCCAAACAAACACACATACATAAACACCCAGGCCTGCTAATTTATCAGATAACCCACCTTTAACATTATCAATGGCTCCCATCACCATCAGATCTCCAATCCTCATCCAGATCCACTCCACAAATGCAAGTGGGGCCATCACTTTTGTACTGCCATCAAGTCCGGGACAACATGCATTTTATTTTGTTGTTTTTCAGGACAGAGTTTTGTCAACTGTGCTTCAGAGAGCTTCGGAAGCATAGAAAGTTACAGTAGCGCAAGTTACTATAAAATATTCAAGTAGGGAAACTCCGATACAGAAAGGATTGCGGGTATGAAGGGCTCTTTCTTTGCAATTATCTGGTAATGCCTACAGGGCAGCATGGACTAGCACTGATGTGCAGGCTCATTGGGCTTTATGCATATACAAATCTTACAATCCATGTACAGTAGGATTTTATATTCTCTTCTATGCTAAAACCTAGATCTTTCTTGTATTTTTGGCTGCTAATGAGAGCCCTGAAGGCAGTAGAATATACAAAGACTGGATCAAGGGTGACAAAAAGGTGAGATGAGGTGATGAAATGAGATGATGGTACAGCAAGGTGGGGAAAGAAACTCACATTTTCTTCTTTTAGATGAGACAAGTTACTAGGAAGGTGAAGTTTCATTAAAAAGGGACTGACATGCATATATCACTTGTGCAGATTTTAACTACAGCTTCATTAGGCCATGGTGGCTGGGCTCAGAGAGTTTTCACGAGGATGAAGAGATTACTTTGTTCAAGAGTCTTTAAATTTTGTATCTGTGGCCATGTAGTTCGTTGCCTGGTACTTGGTACATTCCAACCACCAGCTGCAGAGGAGAGACTTCCTGAGGCAGCATCACAATGAGACAGCAGCTTGAGAAGGGATCCATACTTTGCACTCACTGGAGCTGAATGAACTCAGCCAGTTTCCTGCCTAGCACCCTACAGCTAGTTCTGAATTGGTGGTACAGGAGAGCTGCGCGTGGTATATTGAGGACTGCAGTGGCAGCCTCCCAGAAGAGTTAAAACCAAACACACACACAAACATTAGAAGATCCAGAAAACAAACTATTAGTAATAATGTATTGAATGCTGTGAATTTACACTCAAGGGCAGATTCTGGACCACACCAGAGATGCACTTGGTGCCACTGCAGAAGACATGCATGTGCAAAAGGGACTTTAAGCCACCTTTATGCCCCTCTGATCCTAGACCACCCCAGCACCAGGCAGGTCCTGAAGGGGCCATTCTGGCAGCCACAGATTGTCAGAGCACAGGGACACTCTTAGCCAAACCCTGTACACTGGGGAACCAGAGTGAGGGTAAGGTAGATACACAATGGGAACACTGATGCAGCCCAAACAGTCAGAGTATAAGGGAGGATCTGAACGATAGATTAGGACACATTCTCCTCACCAGCATTTTTACAAACAAGCCTAGACTGGCTGGGAAAGTAAAGGGGAGGTTTGTTTTTCCCTAGAGAAAGAGAGCACAGAGTGTGTCCTTTCAGTTTAATATTTTTTTTTAAAGTTATGGGATACACCAAACCTATAAATCCATGTGGCAATTTCAAGGGGCATTCGCTACATTTAGACTTCTTTCCATCCAAATTTAAAACAAAAAAAAACCAACTGTACATTCATATTCAAACCACATTTACAACAAAACTAAGAGGCAGTGATGCCTAGTGGCTAATTCAAGTATCCTTTGTGGTGCTCTCTATGGGCAGGCCCCTTTGCATATCTGGGCTCTGTACTTGGGGATCAGCTTAAAGGATAGGTCCCTAACGAGCTGTTCTTTGTTCATAAATCACAAGCCTTATAAAGGAGCCTGGAGAGGATGGCACCCCTGGGTATTACAGGGCTAAGCACCATTAACCGAACGAGGCATTCAGGCTTGCGATCACTGGGATCTGAGTGTTCTAAGAGGAAGAGTCAAGTTATGAGGGTCCCCCACTCATGGTCATTTCACACGTTTCTAGTGTACCCCATACGCTGCCCATTTAGGTCTTAAAAATCAGGTTGTTCTGTCTTCTTCCAGAGAGAAGCTGCAGTACATCATGCAGCCGACAGGAGCTGACAAACCAGGTTTCCAGTCTCACAACTCTATGCCCCTCAGAGCCTTAGAAGGCACTACAATGCTGTATATTATATTAAGGAAAGCATCAGACAAGAACGAACAAGAGCCAAATCTCCGTCAAAGCATGTACACCTCTCCTTTGTTGCAGGCCACAGCAATTCTGAGAACAGAACAGCTGATGAACTCCACACACAGGGAGAGTTCTTAGAAATGTAAATGCACCGGAAGCAGAAAGCAAAATGACACCATAGTTACATAGTTACATACACCAGACATTTCAACAACTAGGATCCACGCTTTTCTCCTCCATGTCTGCAGGACTAAATTATATAGTGACAGCATACACCAATATTTTAGGGGCTTCCAACAGCCTCATCAACTTGATCTTCTTCCCCTCACACCTTCCAACAGACTTTTCCTTCCTGTTTCCTTCCTCTCATGAAATCCTCACTATTTTCTTCTGAGGGAGGCCCTTGATTTCTCACCAACTCTGTCATTTCAGGCCCCCTCAGACTCCTGGGCCCTGATTCCAAAGATCCCACCTACAGTTGCCCACAACCAGACAACATGATTTTAAACATGACTTGACAGCCTACACTAGGTGCAAAGTCCAGTTTAAAGTTGTGCTAGTTAAGGCACGTGAGCTAATAGCTTTCATGTGATTATTTTCCCTGGCTTCAGTCTAGGTGCCTGAAAGGGTTAACAATCTTCAGACATGTGCACACTTTGGACATTAGTTTAGAATATCTGACCTTATTTTTAGTTCTCGAGAATTTGAGTGAAAAACGGAGTTTACCAGCTGATTCTAGTTAACCAGGTTTGAGTGTATAATGGCAAAAGGAGGACGTTTCTTTCTTGCTTACAAGAGAAACTTGAAACAAATTTAAATTATTTTGGCCTTTTGTTAAAGGTCAGAGTTGTGGGGAAAGAGGACTTGTTTGGAATTCAGTCAGGAAGTTTAACACAAATAACGCAGCTCATAGTTCTGTGAGAACAAGTCCCAGCCAAAAAAATGTGCTGATAAAACTGATTTGAGTACCAAGTCTCTTCTATCCAAGCATTTGTTTCATCGATAAACCCAGAGGCTTTTAAAGCTGCCATGCAAACTAGCATTTAGCGGAGGTGTGAAAGAGATGCTATTCATACCTTCCTAGATAGGCACAGGCTTTTATCAGGAGAGTTGAGCAAGAATGGACAGGGAAAGAGAAGGTATTGTTGTAGGTTGCCATGCAGATAGAATATATTGCAGAGGGAAGTTCTCGGTTACTCATTGTTCTGAAGCATTTTCCTGAGTCAACATTTTTCATGGAAAAAAAATCATGACTGTATATTAATTAATTATTGAGAAACAGCATCCATAAGTCAATTAAATGAAGCATTTGTAAAGCAGCATGTGAACCTTGAAATTTTATACGTAAATTATGGGTGGCGGTGTTTCTGGGTGGGGGAAAAAACCTTGAAGGAATTGAAGTAATCTCCATTACCTCCAGAGACTATCAATCAGATCAAGTAACAAAGAAAAGAAGACATTCCATCATCATCTTGTTTCCAATCTTAATAAAAGTGTTCCAAAATCCAGATAAAAACAGGTGGAAACATTTTTCTTTTAGGGTATAAAGTTTAAAAAAATAAAACCCCTTTAGGGACTGGATGCTTCAAGTGATTGCTACTGAGCCATGGTGCCTTTCAACTCGACTGCCCAGATCCTGCAGACATGTACACTTGTGCTTAACTTTATAAAGGGGATTAATTCCATGGAAGCCAACAGGACTAGCTATGTACAAAAGTTTGCAGGATCCAGGCCCACGGATCTCTAGCTGTAATGCAGCTCAGGTTGGTAGCTAGTAGCTACCAAAAATTATTCCCATACAACAGCTGTTTAATGGTATCAGACTATGAAATGAGTTGCTGATTAACTGCAGTTTCCTGTGGGCAGGTGTTCATAGCAAACAAGCACTACAAAGTAATTAACTTGAAGAGCCTGGAGACCAGTCACCTTTATGTCACAACATTGATGCACATCAGTAGGGCAGTATACAGAACTCTACATTGGCACCGCCCGCAGTGAAATTGTCCTTAGCTAAAATAAAGGTCCCTTGATGGATTCTGGCCCCACTGAAGTCAATGGGAAAACTCCCAGCATTTCACCTTCCATCTTCAGAGCAGCTGAGCTAAGTATGTTAACACTCACTTTGAAAATTCTAAGCATGGTCTGGTTTCAGGGGTTGGAGCTGAGGTTAGTGATGTATCCAGAAAAGTGGGTGGCCAAAATCTTGCTTCATGTTTTCTGCAGAACTATTAAAATGTTTTATCCACAAACATTTATTGTTTATAAAGAAGTAACCACATCACTGAACTGATCATCAACTGTTAGATTCTAATTTCATATGAAAACATAACACTGCTGATGTTTAAGACACAAAGAGACTATTGCTTCATCCCACAAAATAAGCATTAATTCAATCCTTTCAAGGTTTCCTGCATATTACACTTACACTGACATTGCCTTGCACACTCTTAGCACTTTCTACTGCAAGTTCCTTTTCTTCAGTCATGACTTACTAGTGCCCTCTTAATGCCAACATCAGCCCCAGTGATTCAGCTGAAAAGGAACAGAACAAGAATTTTTCCCACTCAGTGACTCAGTCTCAATTATTTGAAAATTTATCCCCTCCCAGAAAAATCTGGAAAGAGATATTCTGCATTTTAAACTAATGAATTCCAATCCTACAGAAAACCCACTCTGAATCATCGAACACTTTAACCTCCAGTAGACAAGGAAAATGTTTTGCCACCCAGCGTGACTGTAATCGGAACGTTACCATGCGGCTGTTTCATTTCAGCTTTAATGAGGCAACACGAGTTGGATAATACACCTATAATCTTTCCCTTTCCCTCCTTTGCTCTGTTTCTGGGAAGCAGGTGCAGATATGAGTAAAAGTTCACAAAATGGATTCATATGTGACCAATTTGTAAATTCCCAAGCTGCTATCTGGGGAGGGCTTCCCACTGCCAAAAAATCTGTACTTGGGAACATTGCTGAATGTTTTCAGTGTTTACAGTAATGGTTTCACTTCATTTGGTCCTTTAAGATAAAGGATTAGAAACATTTCAGAGAAATGGTTAGATGTTATGGTACGTAAATGAAAATGTCAGTATCAATGTTCTCATTCTAAACGGGCTAGTAGAAAAGGAGAGATACCCACAAGTGTTCTCTCATGGGAATTACAGCATTTTCCTAATTTATTTTAAATGGTTAGTTCAGAAAAAAAAAAAATCTATTTCCTACATATGGTTACATAATAGGTACAACTGCCAACAATCTGGATTTCTCTCTTTTTGAAGAAAGTAAGTACAGGGATAGTTTAAAAATGAATTTGCAACAGCAAATTAGACAGCATGTTTGGAAATGCTGGCCATAGATGAGGACTCCAGAGCACCAAGGACCCGTGCACAGATGACTGCTTCCTTATTTTTATTCCTAAATATTGTGTGTGTGTTACCACCTTGACTCAAAGGGAATCGCCTTGCACTAGCTGCAAATGTGCATAAGAGAAAAAAAAAAGGCAGAACAAGAGGATACGGAGCATATGCCTGATGAGGAAAGAAAGCCTGTTTGTACCTCTCATAGCACATTTGACACACTTTTCAAGAAGAGAGTTAATCCCTGGACCTGTGCCCAGTCAGTAAGTGCCATATGAGTCCAACCAGCCGGAGCTGCAGCAACTTGCACACCTGATTTTTCCAAAAGGTTTACGGCTGATGAATTGGCATACTTTGCTCATTTGAGTTGATTCTTTCCTTCTCCCATTATTCTCCTCCCACTTGTAGTTTTGCATATAATCCCCTATGCAGGTAGACAGGTTCCACTGCACATTGTCTCACCAGCTAGACCACAATGACAAATTTTGTTCCCATCATATGGAAGAGGGACTTCTATCCCCTAAAGCAAGTTGTATGCAAATTGCTGCCTTAAGATCATGAGAGTCCTTCCTGAATTGGGCACAGAATTATGAATTCAATATTTGCCTCATCCTGTTATAGGGTTAGAGTGTGATTAAATGTTTTATAAATAGCAAGATTTGTAATCACTGAAATGACTGTTTTGGGGATTGCACATTTCTGATGACACACACATGGGAACAAAGCCTGTTACATGCCTGAAAGAGAGTTTTCCCCCCCTTTTGCTTCCTAAAACGGTTCACAATCAGTAATGAAATATGTTTTCCCATCTCCACTCCTCCATCCTCTGAATAAATTTGGAGTCAAATTCATAACTTCCAAGATCGCTCTCCATTCACTTTGCACGTTCATTTTGCTATTTCAGATTCTGAAAGCCTGAATGAAGCCCCACTTTAAATGTTAATCTGGGGGTGAGGGGAGAATCAAATGGTGTAAGAAGATATACCTCTCCCATTACTAAGTCAGTAAAAAAAAGGGGGGGGCAAGGGAGGGGGCGGAGGAGAACATTAGGTAAGAAACAAGCACCCTCCTTTCAGTGATTTGAAGCCCCCTGGAATCATGCACAAAACCTTCAGTTGGCAGGCGGGGGGTGGGAAGGGAAATGTGGAAGAATCTCCCTGCACTAAGCAAAGAAGAGCTCATTCTTCCTCTTCCACATCAAGATTATAAATTTCAACCATGTTGATAATTTCTACTGGGAGAAGGAAAAAACAAGATTTCCTATTTGCCTTCTATAAAAACAAAGATGTACTGGTACCGAGCTATTTACTACTATATCATACATGGAGCCACTAGGCCTATGGGCAGAGGAGGCATACCAGATTCTCATAGGTAATGTTAAGGAGCAGGCACTGATGACCAACAAAGTTCCAGGTCACTTAGGCAGCGTGATCAGGCTTCCTTCATACTGTTTATGAAGCCATCGTATCTGGATATACTGGGAGTTAAATCAAGGCGGTATGAAAAGAGCTATAAAAGGATGAGCTTTATAAATCACGCACACACTATACAGGTAGTCACACACCAGTTCTAAAGTCCTTTCCCAACACATGCTGCTCTTGATGTAAAACCTAGAAGTATTCTCTGGAACAGCCTCTTTAGCGAGCTCCTCTGTAAAAATGTATCCCCAGAACATTGTATTCCTTTAACAACAAGAGCTTTAAAGAGTACCTTCTGCAGTGACTGAACCTCACTGGATCAGACAAGTGATACTTCAGATCAGAACATCATACTGGGCCATTTGGCCTTGGTGGAGTGAAAGCAATTTACACCAGTTGAAGATCTGGTCATATGATTTTTTATTTTTGTTTAATATATAAAGCTGAGCTTTTGTTTAAGAAAGGAGCAACTATCAACATTGCACTACCTGTCTTTCATAAATATGGCTTCACTTATATTTTTAATTATGTTAATATTCAACAGCAACAAAGAGTTTGAATGGGATAAAAGTCAAAGGTATGTAACTATGTGGGAAGGCGTGGTAGAGAAGATATTTACAGTAGGGTAAAAAGCAGGGCAGTTTCACAAATGTACATCAATGATGTTATGAGAAAACAAATGAAAAAAATAGCAGCCACTCTTTTAGGTATGGAATGAAAAGTGATGAACACTGGGCATCTCTGATTAACATACATATAATACAAACAATTGACCAAATTTACTTAGGAAAAAATCTAATGTATTGCAGACAGTCACTTCATCAAGGTCTGAAAATGTGGTTAAGCCACTTTACAAATGCATTATAGTTGCACATGAGCCAGAACCAAAACCCCAGATCCAAATGCATTCAAACTTTGATGAAGAGGTCCAAAATTCAGATCTGAATTTTTTATCTTTGGCCCACCTCTAATTCTGTTCAGAGCAAATGGAGATTTCCATAGGATTAGCTTTTGAGCTATTAGTAAGGCTCAAGGTGCAAAAAGACTTTTAGCTGTAAATTTCTTACTAGACAGCCCTACTCTCTGGGTGTGAATTATGGTTTCTACAGGACATAGAGGGTTAAAAGGAACAGTGGATTCCTACCATCTGAGGAGACAGTTCCTGTGAATTATGTGGTTTGAAACAGAGCCCTGAGCCCAAAGCTTCCAAGTTCTGTGCCTGGCTCTGTCTCACCATGCTACCTTGGGCAAGTCACTTATCTTCTATGTGCCTCACTTTTCTCACCATCAGAAGAGGAATAACAATACCAAACTCACAAGGGAATTGTGATATACTAATTTGTTGATATTTGTGAGGTGTTTGGAGATCACAGTGATAAGTACCATAGAAAGGTCTATAAATAAATGTCTGAAAAGCACTCTAAACATAAAAATTACTATATAAATGTTAATCATTGTTATATAACCATTTTCAGCATAACTAAAAATCTTTAACTGTGCAGCAAAACGATAATTCTTCATCATTCTCTTGGAAACAATGTATATGGTTTTCTGTGGTTTCTTTGCGGAAATGGAAAAAAAACAAACAAAAAACCCCACCACTTTCCAAGAAACTATCCACAGCAACGTTTCCAGGAAAAACCAAGGGAGATTCTTTGCATTGGACACTTCTCCTCTCCTAGGAATGGAGAGGAGGATTAAAAAAGGAAGCCATCCAAGACTGACACTAAGGACATTGCTTCCGAAATTCCTAGAACACTGATTTGATCTTAGTCAGTCGAGATTCCCTGTCTCTGAAAGTCGTCACAATCTACCCCACCAAAACACCCACCTTGGTATTCAAAAGTGGCTGATCAGATAACCCAAATTAACCTAGTAAGTTTAGTGACATCATACAAGTACCTGTCAATATGGTAGTGATGGACGGTACCTGGCTAAGCTGCAGGGAGAATGGCACAAGCATGGGGAAAGTGGGAGTCTCAGGAAATAGGATCCAATTCTTTTGTGAGAGCTCAGGAAAATAGATGGGTCTTGGGAGTGCAAAAAGAATAAGGAATCCCAGTTAGAGCAGAGTGGCTGGGGCAGACAGGGAGATAGTCTTCGACTGTAAGTGCTTGGGGCCATGTCTATAGAATACCTGGTACAATGCGGTTGGGGCCTTCAGGCAATTGTGCAATACAAACAACAACTACAGCGACAGAAAGGGTTTTTCTGTCAAGAGGTAGTAGCTAGGTTTGTAGAAGAATTCTTCCATTGACCTACCGGTGTCTATACCAGGGCTTACGTCAGCTGAACTCTCTTGCAAGTTAATTCACACCCCTTTAGAGAGAGAGAAACTGATACCATAAATATTTCACATTAAATAGACATGTATCTATTTTAAATGCTAATTTCTTCAAAAAGAAAAAAAAGTCACACAGCCACTTCTCTTAAAAATTAAGACATATTTTAATATAAAGCAAAGACATAGCTGGAAGCTTTCTCCTTTGAGTAGGACAGTAAGAAAAACCCACCATCTATGTTTGAGTGTCCAGTGGGAAGATCTGCAATACCCAATGCCCACGTTATTTTTTATAAACCAAAACCAAGGAGTTTATTATCCTTGAATACAGGAAACAGTGCAGTACATTTCACTCTTTAGAGACTCACTGATGCCTCCTGGAAAAGCTTTAAAGAGAAGCTTTCATGTCTGTACAGTGTATCATATATTCTCATAGGTCATTATTTTTCTTGCTCTGTTTTTTTTTTTTTTTTAAATTAGGGCCATTTGCATAGAAGAAGCCACTTTGTTCTCTAGGATTTTATTAACTCTTGCACCCAAAAAACCTCTGACACTAGACTTATCTCTGCAATGTAGTAAACGGCTAGGAAAGGGATCATGTCTTTAGGTGACAAATAAGCAGCCGGAGTAGACAATCTTCCTAATAAAAGGCTTTATCACCCCCTGCCCTGGAAAAACTTGCAAAAGGAGAATCTTTCCTGGAAAACTCCTACACAGTTCAGTGCTTATGTGGAAGACATGTGGTGTGGCCCTTTACCTGGTAGGATGTCCCAAGATTTCCTGTGGATCTCAAGGAAGTAGTGAATGTGAATGATACATTCAGTCATTGTAGCCAAGGAAACAAATGCTCGGTTAGGACCACAGATGGTGATTTTCTTTCCACTTCTGGATACAAGGCCCCTTTAAAGCCAATAGCCCATTCTATCAGTTCTGCCCTATTCTATAATTGGAATAAGAGGATAGGAGAAAACTAAACTGATCCAGGAAAAACAATGGTAGAAAGGCTACGTTTAACCTGGGTGCCCACTGACAATTTAACCTCTTCAACAGCCAAGATTGTTTGTAACCAGCCTCAATGTTCCAGGAGCATGAAGATTTTAAGCAAACTGAAATCCCTGTATCTGTATTCACTATGGAATATACTAAGCAAAAATGCAATATACTGCTGTAAAGAAATCATTGTGGGAGCCTGACATATGAGATATATATGATACTCAGCAAAAAGCAAACAAGATGCTAAAGGCTGCATTTCACTGGCTTTTTAAACATGGATTTCAGCAGTCCTCCTCCAATACCTTACCATTCCAACTAGAGCCCCCCAGGATGAACAGAATAAAGGAGTGAGGCTTTCTTGGAATTGTAGAGGAGAAGAAAGGAAGAAAGAGACCTCTGACTGATGCAATACTGGGAAGTCATGTGAGCGTGACAAGAAATGTGCATAGTATTCCAAATGTAGCTTCTCAATTCCAGTCCAGTGATAACAGATAGGAATTTCCTTTTTATTGCTACTATAGAGGAATTGACCTTTTTAAGCATCTTGATTCTGGCGGACTGCACTAATCTACAGTACACAGAATTTTTTTTTAAAGTACCATTTCTTCTTTTTCTAATCACACAAATATTGTTGGAAATTTTTAAACTCATACAGGGTGACAGGCACCTGCCTCTCACAAGATACTCATTGAAATAGGAGATTTTAAGCAAACACAGAAAATTAATCCGAAATACAATTTACATTTGTAACCATTACAGCTGGCTGAAATTTTTTGAATTTTGAAATTCCAAAAATGAAAAAACAAAACCCCAAACAACCTAGGGAAAAAAATTCACAGAATGTTCACTAGTCTCCCTGCCTTCCACACTCTTCTGTCTGAGCCAGGCTCCAGCTATAATAATTCTGTGTATTCCCACCAGAAACTGGATTCTAAGGTTACACTCATCCAGTTAGGAAACTGGTACAATACCTTGTGGCTGGTGTCCATGAAACCAGCCAACACATTTCGAATTCTGAACACAACAAAATGTTCACACACAAACTTAGTTTACTGGAATTATTTGGCCAATAATTTTTAACAGCAAATAAATTTTGGAAACAAACAAAAAACCCAAAACAACCACCTGCAGACATGTCAGATAACATATAAACAGAAAGAAGGTAAATTCATTAAATATATGTGCTATGAATTATCTAGCGCCATAGAAAACAAAGTTGATTTACCTTTATATCCATCTGTAGATGTCAAAAGATTCACTGAAGGCATCTTGCTTGTGACTTGATGAAGTAACAAAAACTGTCTCTACATTTTACAGTTATACCACTGGGATTTCCTGGAAAAGAGACATTAAGGATGATGTTACAAGGTAACTAGAGAGAAATGATAGGATAATATTGCAATTTCAAGATACAAATGCATGTGATACAAGGGGGAAATAAAAACACCCAAAAAACCCACAAAGCATAAAACACAGCAGGCAAAATTTGCAAACCTCGGTGCCCAAACATATGTACTTATGCACACTGGTAGTTGTGTGTGTAAACTAGCATTGGCACAAACACTTATGTGCACAAATGTACACATTTTTCCCCATTATACTTAGACACCATTAGGTTGATCTTGCTCTCATTCAGGTCAATGGCACAACTCCTTTTGACTTAAATGGCAGCATTGCACCTGAAAATGCATACCTCCAATTTACAAAAATGCCTCTAAAAGTGTAAGCATATTTTTTTGTACCTAATTCTGGGTGCCTGTGAATGTTGAGATTGCGATCTGCATTCATACCCGCAACATGGGTAGATATATGGAGGCTGAGCCTGCAACCTTTACTCAGAGCTGCTCACGTAAGTAAGGATAGCAGAACTACTCGAGTGCTGTTTGTATTAATAAATCTGACATATACCCCCAAATCGCAAAGAAAATTGTGCCCATTTAGAGGCTGAGTTGAGGCTCCTTCAGAAAGGTGCCCCCCCCCCAACATGTTTCAGAGGACACATTGTTCTCAATATAGTGAAAGAGGAGAAATGCTGCTCCTTTAAAGGGTTTGACAGCATCATACTTTGTCAGCCAAACTGCGGTAAAATCTAGTTATTTGCTAATCACAGCCGCCCCTGGTAGTCTCCACACACCCACAGCTACACCTGGTATAGTTTCCACACACCAATATTCTGGCAGTCACTTTGTTTCATTTTTTTCTTCTCTTCAGCTGAGGTTGTTTGTTTGTTTTATATCGAACCAATGTGACTTTGTTGGCAGCTGAAACCCCTGCAGGGGCTAGAGATCAATTAAAAAAAAATCTAAGTAAGTTTCCCCATGGTTACTCAAGATTAGTTTGAGTCGGTAGGCAATAGAATCGTACTCTACTATTACCATTGCTCCCTGGGAGCAATAGTTCTGGGTGGTCTTTAGGTCTGTGACTCATGCCCTCTTCGACAGACTTTTCTTGACAATGTCATCCTACTAACTAGGAGCGTAACCAGGCCAAGTCTTTTTGACCTCTGAGATAAATAGAATCTCCTTCAACAAAACCTATTACTTTTTAGATTATACTGAACTTGTATTTGGTTCATTCTGCATTTTTGGGGTGGGGGAAAAGGGACTTGAGATATCCAATAAATATTTATCCAGCTGCAGTAGCCTGATTCTTAAAGTATAACTGTCAACACCTCTACTCCCTTATGCTAATCCCAATAACTCTTCCTCATGGTGGATGTTCTGTTTCAATTTTACATTGCTAACTAAATGGCTACAGCACTTTAAGCAAGAAGAGCAACACTAGCAAATCCAGTGCTGGCTGTGGTTGGGGGGAAAAAATCATACTAAAAAACATGGGCTCCCAGAACAGTCTGTTCATTGCTAATTTTAAATCTTAAAAATGGTGCCAGTCTGACATCAGAGTGGAGGTATTTTTTCACATTTTTATGATAACCAGGCACAGCAGTGGTCATCATGTTCCACTCAGCTCATGTCCCTTTGGGTATTGACCATGGGAACATTCAACCAGATCCGTTTCTTTAATTCCTTAGACAAAATTGCAATTGATAAATGTATTTCTCCATCTTTTTTTCTACCAGAGTTGATAAAAATATATTTCATTCCCTTCTAATTTGTTCGCAATTTTTTTCTCCTTTAGTTATATCACCCATCAGCAGATGATCAATAAGCCTTTCTAGGAACAATACCTACACTAATCTCTGATCAGGAGTAAGTACTGGGTGAATTTTGCTGCTTCCTTGCCTTTCTTTTCCCTTTACTTGAGGATGTGGTGCATCATCCTTTAGGGCTCTGCATTTCAGTCTTAAATTATAAAATGTTGCATTTGGGTAAGGTTCACAAAGGCTCTGATTCTGCAAACACTGACACACGTGCTTACCAGACGTAGTCCCATTGAAACTATTGACTTTAGTCATAGTAATAAAGTTTAAGCATGTGTGTAAGCATTTGAAGGATTGGGCTCAAGGTACTTTATAGTATCTCTGTGTTCACAATGTCAAAAATTACTGAAATGAGACTACAAAAAAAAAAATCAAGACATGTCTGAAGATTGTCTGTACTGTACCTTACTGAGTATATAGTTGTATAAGAAAGTCTAGTTTGTATATATTCAACTGGCGAACAATATATAAAGAGTGAACATATTTTAAGCACCGGGAGGCAGTTCAGACTAAGTTTTCAGCCTTAACTCTGTTCTTCCTGACTAGGGTTTTATTTCTTAATTGTGACATAGCACTCACCCTAGTTTTGAAATACACAAAGTTTGTGTACACACACACCCCCCCATTCAGCTTGCCAGCCTTCAAAATTTCCATTTAAATAAATGCAGTGTACAAACATCATACTTTTTCAGTTTCATTCTATATTTAAATATGGTTTTGGAAGGAAGGAGTTTGCTCTGTACAAGTGTCAGGTTATATTTAGTATCTCTGAAAAATACATAGGTTGGTGCAGTTTTTGCATTAGAGGCAGTTCCCTCTTCTCCTTTCTCTTCTTCAATTCTTTTTCTGTTCTCCTTTGGCCCAAGCCTTTCCCCTTTGCCTGCATCCTCTGTAGGATAGGAGACCTGAATACATCTGGCAATGGCATTCCAGTGAAGATAGGGCAGAATAGGGAAGGTCAGAGCCCGACAGACCCTTTCTGACATCATCTTGCTTTCCCACTTTCTGAATTTTGCACTAGTCTAATTTTTATCCTATTTATAGCCCAGACTGTTTCACATTTGCCACAGAAAAATTGCACACAGTGAAAAGAAATCTCAGAATCCTTACTTGTAGAATTTCATCAGAATTGCCCCATCCTAAAGATGGTGGGGAACCAGGCTTTGTTCTGGTGGATCTGCCTGTGGGGTCGGTCCCCTAAACCTACCTATATCCCAAGATCTACAGAGGCCCAATGCCTCCATGTAGCTTTTCACTGCTCAGGAGAGCTCACCTTCTGCAGGAATCTTGCTCCCCGGAGCTGCTTCACTGGCAGCTATCCCTGACTGAATTATAAGGGTAAGACTGGAGGCCCTGTGTGGTGGCCTAGTGTCCATACCACATAAAATGGCTTGTGTCCACATTATCCTGTGCCAAGACGCCCTGCAGGAAGGACTGTCTGAGGGGACAATTCTGCACAGAACTGCTGTCCGCATAGCCTCGCCCTCTTCCCACTCTCAAGCATGATCCCGACAGAGCAGCTCTTGAAGGTCACCCGCAAGGTCAAGGGGAAGAGGGATGATATTAGAGTCCTAGTTCTTCCACATCTACATCTTCCAGAGAGGACTATGCCACTATCCATTCACTCAGCAGTAAAGGCCAGATCCACCCTGTGGCTTAAGAAAAATAGGGAAAAGAAAAGGTAAATAAAGCTTAACTCCAAATCTTCTCCCGGCTTGTATTGGCACTAAAAACTATACTTGCTACTTTAGCTAATGGCTTATGTCCTTCTACATCTAAATAGCCTGTTGATTGGCATAATATCCCTGCCAATATTTGCCATTATATGTTGAGCAAACTTCCTTTTAAAACACATCCTCCTAGTCATATTTATAAATCTTGATGAATGCAGAGTCCTGAGCAGTGAGCCTTGCAACTCTAGGTTTTGTTGCGTTTTGTATTACACAGCTTTATAGAAGTCAGAAAGGAAATGCACAGAGCCCTGAGAGGCATATTATGTGCATCTTAATTTTGCAGATATGCTTTTCGCAAATATTGGATGCCCTCTTTATAGCGCCCTCTCCCACAAGTCTATTCCAGCAGTAATATCTTCAAAGAATTCCATCAAGCTAGTGAGCCACGACCTTCATTTCCTGACACGATGCTAAGCATCCTTACTCAAGCTGGGCTTTTCTAAGTAGTTTCTCATTTGATCTCTGAAAACCGGCTTCTACGACCTTCCCCACAGCGGATATCAAGCTAAGTGGGCTGGAGTGTATTGGTGTGTCCCTGTGTGCTGTTGTAACAATGGCATTATGTCAACCACTTCAGAGGAACTTGCCTAAAGACTATGAATTAAGTGAGCTTATAAAAATATTTGCTGGAGCTTCTCCAATTTCTACTCTCATTTATATCCAAGAGTAGAGAAGTATGTTTCCTGGATCTTTATTTCAGTCTATCAACTTTTTTTTTTTTTTTAACACCAGTTTCAGCTGTCACCTAAATACCACAATCCCTCATTCATTCTTTATTTGTGTAAACCTGATTCCTATTTAGGCAAATATTCACCTATAAAGATAAAGCTACATATCTGTTGCTAACCTTTATTAGATACCATGTCTCTACTGATAATCTTCAGTAACTGTTCCCCAAAATATTTCTTAAGAAGGCAGTTGTTTCTCTAACATTTGTTTACTGCATTTACCAATGGAGCTTGTTAAAATTCAGAATTTACACTTCATGGGAAATTTCTGACATTTGTGTTTTCACTTTGAACTAGTATGAAAACAAATACTTCTTAAGTTTCCTATAAAATGGACATTTGAAAAAATTTCATTTTGAAGTACAAGTATCTTATTTTTATAATACTTTTACATTATTTCATGACATGTCAACAGTAGTAGTGCATAACATATTACATGTCATGTTAAATCCTGACATCATACAATAATGGGAAGAAACCATTTATTAATAAAATATTAAGAACAGTTGCTACTTAGTACAGATCGAAGCATCTTATTATCTTGTATCAAACTACCAAACACCAGACACTTTGAACTAAAAAGTAAGATGTTTCAAATCTGTATTAAGTAGCAGCTGCCCTTAATTTTTTTTAAAATAAAACAGAATATTCCCACTATTGTTTTATACCATATTATGCACAACTGCTAGTGAAAGGTAAAAATAATATAAATATAAAAATAAAAAACCCAATAAATTTATAAAGGAAGATTTCATTTTCAAATTACTTTTTTTTTTTAAAAGCCTGAAACAATTTTCTAAACAAAATGTTTCTGTTTCAGATAATTTGCTTTCAGGGGGAATTTAATCAAAATTGACACAATTTTGCACACAAAAAATTCAGTTTAGTTGAAATGGTATTTTCTGATGGAAAAGGTTTCAAAGATTTTCCATGCATCTGAAGAAGTGAGGTGTTTACCCACGAAAGCTTATGCTCAAATAAATCTGTTAGTCTTTAAGGTGCCACTGGACTCCTTAAAGATTTTCCAGACACCTCTATTTGCCACCTATATCATGAGCTAAGTAGTTTGCTTTGTATTATGTCCCTGGTTTTTCTTTGGTTTTAATCTTCCCACTGTGTATATCCTTTGTATGTTTTTAATTAGGCATAAAAATAATCATACAGGAAAGCAAATTTACTTGATCTCCCCCCTTGGGCTTACTGTATTTTTTTTTTAAAGACAGCTATTTTGGGGTTATCCCAAATTTCTTCATTCTATACCAGACTGTTCAGCTCTACGCCAAGGAATGGCATAAAGGTGACAAGAGGCAACAAGTCTGAGAGCAATCTGAATCCATGCGAAGCAACAGAGAGACAGGCTGTATTTATGGAATTCAGTAAAAGTCAGAGTGTGGCAGCAAATGGGATGTTTATTTATTTATTGCAGAAAGCTATAAATAGTTGTAGTTAACTTTTTAAGTGCAGTGTCAAATTAGCTTCACGTCTGAACTCTCTTAACATGTCCTCTCGATTTTAAATATCAATTTTTAAACAAGTGTGAAAAAAGAAAAATGGCAGGAGCCATTCTTTATATGGGATCATCCCCCCGCCCACTTTAGAAAATTAAACAGAGGGAACCGAAGGATAAAGAGCATTATAAGGTCAGTTTAAGCCCAAAAATATAGGTTTTGCAACGATAAGTATTTACAAAAATCGAGTATCAATAGTAATACTCCCAGGAAATTAAAAGTTAAATTTTGTATTTGCCATGCAGCCACATGGTGATGTCCCCTATGCTTAATGAAACTGTTGCCATTTGTAATATAGCTTTGGCACTCTACCTTCCCTTACCATTATTTTCTATTAGAATGTGTGTCTCCCAGATCTCTTTTCAATCTGACTTTCTGTTCCTCCCCAATACCCATTGTCCCAGCTTTCTACATGTTTCCTGCTTTACATGCAACCCATGTCCTTCAAGCATGTGAGAAGGTCAAATACCAGGCATCTTGGCACAAGCTAATACTTTACACCAATTCACATAGAAAAACATTTCCCCTTTCTTAAAAAAGTAGAGCTCCACCAAGTATTCATACAAAGGGATGAAGTAATGTTTACATTCACTCCTTCTGAAGCATGTCTGTGGATGTGGAGAGCTCCGCACTAGAAATGGACGTGTTTCCACAGAAGAAGACAATGAAACAGTTGCACTGTGTTTAGGTTTGAAACCTCTCTCTGCAAAGGGTTCACAAATATTTCTTCTTGGGGAGTCAGCAAAAGAAGCTACTACACAAGGAGCAACATGCCAAGACCACTGAGAAGAAAGAAACTTGACCTGAAATTGTGTTTCTGAACATCCCATCAATCTGACATAAGTTAAATAATCTATAAAGAACAGTTATTAATTTTTAAAATTAATAGGGCTGTCAAGCAATTAAAAATTGTGATTAATCGTGCTGTTAAACAATAGAATACCATTTAAATATTTTTGAAAGTTTTCTACATTTTCAGATAGATTTCAATTACAGCACAGAATACAAAGTGTACAGTGCTCACGTTATGTTTTTGATTACAAATATTTGCACCAAAAACCAAAAGAAATAGTATTTTTCAATTCACCTAATACAGGTACTGTAATGCAATCATGAAAGTTTAACTTATAAATGCAGAATTATGTACAAAAATAACTGCATTCAAAAACAAAACAATGTAAAATTTTAGAGCCTACAAGTCCACTCAGTCCTATTTCAGCCAATTGCTCAGACAAGCAAGTTATTTTTACATTTGCAGGAGATGCTGCTGCCTGCTTCTTGTTCACAATGTCACCTGAAAGTGAGAACAGGTGTTTGCATGGCACTTTTGTAGCCAGCGTTGCAAGGTATTTACATGCCAGATATGCTAAACATTCATATGCCCCTTCATACCTCGGCCACCATTCCAGAGAACATGCATCCATGCTGATGACAGGTTCTGCTCGATAACAATCCAAAGCAGAGTGGACCGATACATGTTTATTTTCATCATCTGAGTCAGATGCCACCAGCAAAAGGTTGATTTTCTTTTCTGGTGATTCAGGTTCTGTAGTTTCCGCACCCGAGTGTTGCTCTTTTAAGACTTCTGAAAAGATGCTCCACACCTCGTCCCTCTCAGATTTTGGAAGGCACTTCAGATTCTTAAACCTTGGGTCGAGTGCTGTCACTATTTTTAGAAATCTCACATTTGACAAAACACAAAGAAAGTACCAATCTGCTGTGAAAGTGTTCTTAAAACGAACATGTGCTGGGTTATTGTCTGAGATTGCTATAACATGAAATATATGGCAGAATGTGGGTAAAACACAGAGCAGGAGACATACAATTCTTCCCAAGGAGTTCAGTCACAAATTTTTTTAAATGAGCATAATCAGCATGGAAGCATGTCCTCTGGAATAGTGGCTGAAGTATGAAGGGGCATACGAATGTTTAGCATATCTGGCACGTAAATACCTTGGAATGCTGGCTATGAAAGTACCATGTGAACGCCTGTTTTCACTTTCAGGTGACATTGTGAACAAGAAGAACATCTCCTGCAAAGTAAAAAAAACTTGCTTGTCTGAGCAATTGGCTGACTAAGAAGTAGGACTGAGTGAATTTGTAGGCTCTAAAGTTTTACATTGTTTTGTTTTTGAGCACAGTTATGTAACAAACAAAAAAAATCTAACATTTGTAAATTACACTTTCACAATAAAGAGTTTGCACTACAGTAGTTGTATGGAGGTGAATTGAAAAATACTATTTCTTTTGTTTATCATTTTTACAGTGCAAATATTTGTAATAAAAATAATATAAAGTGAGCACTGTGCACTTTGTATTCTGTGTTGTAATAGAAATCAATATATTTGAAAATGTAGAAAAACATCCAAAATATTTAATAAATTTCAATTTGTATTCCATTGTTTAACAGTGCGATTAGTCATGATTTATTTAATAAATTAATTTTTGAGTTAATCGCATGAGTTAACTGTGATTAATCGACAGCCCTAAAAAATTAAAATAAATCACTAGCTATTTTACAAAGGGCACACAGCTGTATATTTCCCCCTAAATATTTTACTAATAAAGGACTTTGTTCTGAACTTACACCAAATTCTCATTACATCCAAAGTATTTTACAATGATGTTTATAATCAAGTATTCTACACTGATGAACCCAGTCAAGCCCACTGGATGAAATACATACAAGGAGATGAAAGTAGCATGCTATCAGGGACAGATCTGATGTCATTTCAAGGTTATATCACTGGAGTGTTGGGAGTATTAGTTAATTAGCTTGTCCAGTATTTGGAGCATGAAGAGCCCTAAAAGTTATTAAAAGGCATTTATGAAAGGTAAAATCTCCCAGTAAGGTAAATCGCAGTAAAAATACTATTTTACTCAGTTCCTGTTTTCTCTCTCTTTTGGAGTTCTGCACGCTGAAGATACCAAAACAGCAAAGCTATTATTATGAAGATTTATTATGTGCTCAGCTTTGCCTAAAACATGGAGCAAACCAGGTTCCTGACCTGGGGAATCTTCAGTTTAGTAAAAGATAATGAAAACAAGCAGAGAAATCTAACATCACTTGGAAAGCAAAAAAGTGTTCTCACTTTTACGCAACAAAGTATCAGCCATGGATACCAGATATCAACAGATTCATTTCCCTCTTGATCCACAGTCAGTTAGAAATAACACCTCATCCCCACTGTTCTAATCTTTCCTCACTAACCCCAGAGTTATCAACATCAGGGACTTACCTAAAAGATGTGGTTGCCTGCTCTTTACTAATGTCTTTCTCAGAGCTACTGGGCAGAAAGTTACCTTCAAATAACTCTTCTGCTTCTGTATTGTAAAGTCACTGGGAACATACTGTTTGCTGAATGTAAGTACTTGTTAAACAAAGACAGATTAATCTTGCTCTCCCTTCACTAGTAACTCAAAAAAGATCAGATGAAAGGATTATCACCTACATTGAAGAAAATGGACCATCATGTACTTACAGTTCAGCACATTCTTCCATACCTTGCTGAATCAGGACCATAACTGCCATTATGCTCAAACCTTAGTTAATGGGAGCTTGGGCCTGATCCCTATTCAGGTAATTGACACAAAAGGGAATGGTGTACAGATAGCAACAAAGTAAACTGCCTTTAAATACTCCATATACTAAAATAAAATTTAATTTATTGCTTTTCCTAAGGGAGTTACATGTCAGGAATATGCTGGATATTATCAGCCTGGTTTTCAAGAAGTCAGACGCTTAGTTGCATGTGCAAACAAGGTACTCAAGCTTAGCTGCCCAGTGGCCATGTGCAAGTACATATGCCCCATTAGCACACGAAGTTCCAATATTGATCAAAACTAGGAATTCAATGGTGCACCTGACATTTTGAAAATCAGGACCATAATATTCTTGAACAGCTGCTAGAAGAAAAGGAGTGTAGGGGGAATGGGCTGGGTTATTTTCTGTGCCATACCCACTCAGCAGATGGGTGGGTGGGGTCCTCAGAAAGCTAGCTACTGCTCCCTGATTCTTAAAAGCTGCCCCACCCCCAGTAGGTATTAGAGTAGTGCCCAGAATGCACTAAATTTATGTCAGCTGTCAATTGGCATAGGAGAGCTCACGTGATGCAAAAGGGCCTGAACAGGGAAAGAGAATCTGACTCAATATTTTCAGATGCCCTTTGGAGCAAACTCAAAACTTGAAACGTTCATAGTATTCTACCCATTCTCATTTGCTTATATTAAATGAGGTTTTTCTGTATAGATGGCGTATAGGCTTTGTTCAAGCTGATGTTTCTGTGAAGTTGTACAATTGTGTTTATGACAAAAAAAAAATGTAAAAGGTTATAAAACATCAGACTATGGACCCTGGATTTATTATGTGTTTTTTAAATGTTTGTCACCTGTAAGCTTAGTGATAGGGTCATATGTAGGGAAACTGAATAAATTAAGTAAATATCAATGATATGAAAGACTTTATATAGCTATGTAACAAATATCTCTTTTTCACATGCAGGCATGCATGCTTTACTTGAAATTATCCTCTTGCAAAACACTTTTCATACCACTGCTGGCTGCTCTAAAGACTGCATTATTGAATTGAAAGCCAAAAGATCTACAATAAAGTTAAAATGCCAAGTATTTAAAATATATAGTATGATATCATGTGGCATAACCATAATTGCTTATTATTAACTGACCGTCAAAAACTTCTCTTTAGTGACATTAAGCCAGCCCTGAGGACAACTAGGGAGAGTTCGATGCTACAGTCTCTAGGCTTTGCAATTACATTTATTTGCATGACACATACAGGCATGGAAGAAATAGTAAGAAAGGGTATGTCTGCTTTTTTGCTATTGAAATGGTCACTTAGATTTGTATATTTTTGCCCAGTCAAGGTGAGTTTGTTTGGCTCAGGTTTGCTCTTCCCAAACAGCTCAAGTTGGCCGAGGTCAAGCTTATATTGTTTAACTGTAATGCTTTATGTTGTGTCACTGTAGTGCAGTGTAAATGCCTGTGTACACCCTCTTTTGTTAAAAGGTATCTTGTGTGCATAATCACACAGATGACTCAAGAACCTGCCAGGCTTGTAAGTACAAAATATAAGCAATTTCTAATCACTAAGGGCCAAATTCTGACCTCAGGCACAATATGGAATTCCCTCTGCCTTCAAACAGGAGTTAAGAGTTTCTCTCTGGATAGGGCCTAGGAGCCCAGTTCTTAGTAAATTGTTGTTAGACAGGGAGTTTTGTTATTGATTTCAATATGTGGAACATCAGGCCCAAAGCAATTGTCTTTAAGTAATATATATATAGTGTAACATCTCATCTCTCTTTAGTAAGCAATTATAAACTACTTGCTACTAGGTAATAATACATAGTTCTCAAAATAAGGGCTAGTTTACTTTAAAAGTTTTGTCAGTATATCTAATAAGGATGTTGATAACTTGGACAGAAGAGAAGAAGCCACGAGAATGACTGAAGGATGAAAACAAGTGATAAGCTAAACAGACTAAGCTCTTTGAGCCTAACAAAGAAAAGGTTTATAAGAACCTATATGGGGAAAAATATTTGATAATGGGCTCATAAATCTAGCAGAGAAAGATATACCAGGATCCAATGGCTGGAAGCTGAAGCTAGTCAAATTTGGACTGGAAATAAAAGATGTGCGTTTTTAACAGTGAGGATAATTGGAACAATTTACCAAATGTTGTGGTGAATACTCCATCACTGGCAATTTGTAGATCAAGACTGGATGTTTTTCTAAGAGACCAGCTCTAGGAATTCTTTTGGGCAGTTCTATGGCCTGTTACACAGGAAGTCAGACAAGATGATCATAATGGTCCCTTCTGGCCTTGGAATCTATACAGACAAAACCCTCCTAGTGCAGTATACTGGCCAGTATAACTTATACCAACTTCCCAAGAAAAATAACCTATAATGGCAAAAGCACTTTTATACTGATATAACTGTGTCTACTCTAGCCTTTTTGCCTGTATTGAAGTGTTACAAAAAATCATCTCCCTTCCCCGCCACAGACATTACTGTACCAGTGAAAGTTTCTAATGTAGACCCAGCTCAAAATTTTACATTAATGCCTTTCTGCTACTCATGTGACTCAGTATACACAGCAGATTTCCAAAGTGTGGCCTTTAGTTTTTCCCACACTAGTATTTGTGCATGCGAGTGCCAGAAGTTGAATTGGTCAAAACTGAATTTTTTTCATACTGGATTTATCAAGAACATCTAGTTGGCAGACATTTAAGATCAGGTCACCAGCTCTTGCTAGCTCCAACACTAGCGAAGTACAGGAGGAGAGTGTCAGACTCTGGTGAGGTGGTACTACCAGTGTAACAAGAAGGCAGATTTGCCTTCTGATAAAGATGTTCTTGATTTTGTTCTTGGGAAATAAATTCAGGTATGGAAAAACAGCAAGTATGGCTTGCAGAGATTATACAGTTATACATGATATTGTATCTTAGCAAGGATGCTATTTGGTAGGAAGAAATAATCATTTTGTGGCACGATCCCGGTATCTCATTTTAGGGCCGCTTCTGCTGTGGAGAATAACGTATGTGTGAGCATAAGACCAAAAAAAAAAAAAAAATACAAACAAAAAAACCCAACAGCATTGGAAGGGATGCTGCAGAGAACTGTCCTAAGTATGCTAAAAAAAATGCTAAAAAGAGTAACAAACTCTTACTGTAAGATTCTTTGGGATCTTGTCTATATTGGGAAAGAGCACTGTTAGAATTTCTATTAAATCACGTTTGAATTAACACAATGTAAACGTGATTGTCACACTTAACAGACAAAGACAGTCATGTTTTAAAATGTTAGCTATAACGATGCTTTTGTCCAGTTTATCTTTGCAAACACAGGGCCATATTCATTTGGATCTAGCACATGGGAACTAGAACTGGGTGAAATTTTTTTTACCAAATAGTTTATTTGCCAAGAAATACAGTTTTAGTTGACCCAAAATTATACATGAATTCATGCCAAGTTCACAAAATAGTTTCAACCCAATTACAAAAATTGAAATATTTTAGTACTATAGAAATGAAATGTTTCAGTTTGAGCCAACTCAAAATTTGACTTTTCAATTAATTAAAAAATAATAATATTTTTGGTTCAGCCCAAAACAAAAATTTTTTTTCCAGTTTTTTGGATTTGTCAACATTCCTCATCTAGCTCTAATGGGAACACGCTTTTTAAAAAAAAAGTCTGCTGACAGAGGCCGTAAAGTCATCCATTCATGAGAATGCTAAATAAGATCAGACCCCACTTATCTAAGGTACTCATTTGACCCCCATTACTCTAGTGTCTTAGCACTCCACCATCTTTAAAAATATTTTATTCTCACCACATCCCACTGAGATAGAGAAGTGCTCGTAACCCAGAGGAACGCAGAAATTACATGATGTGCCCAAGGCTACATAGGAAGCCTATGGCAGTACAGGGAAGTAAACTCAGATCTTTCAAATCCCAGACTAGCACCTAACCACTGGACCATCCTTCCTCTCATCACAACCCATGCCATGACCTGTCAAAACACTCATCAACGTGAATTGATGCTTTTATTACTAGACGTTCAGCCAGTTTAAACCCATATCAAATTATTCCTATCTAAGTCGAGGTGAATTAATCTTTCCATTAAAATTTCAGGTTCAGCACTGATTCAGATAGAAAAGTCCTCCTGAACACAGATGGTATTTTAAACTTTGTAAATAACGATCACGCAGCTGGGGTTGGGGGCAATAACCAGCACTAGCGCCCCCTAACGTTCTCAAAGGAGAAACCATGGCTCTTCCAAAATGACCCACTCACAGAAAAGGCACCAGGGCAAGTTACTGAGTAGCTCCTACAAATGTCAATCAATGACAGAAAAAGGATTGCTCAAGGCTCACAGGCTGACTTGATCCCATTTTGAAACATGTTTCTATTGTGCATGGAAGGCTCTTGTGGAATGGTGTTGAATAGTTCTGGAAACCAGTAGTTCTAGAAGCCAATGGAGAATTATATTTTTGTTTTAATCCATTTTTGAAGATTTTTAAGCCTCTTCTACAGCAAGAGACGTCTATTTTGAAGCTCTCTCCGTAGTGCAACAGAAAATGAAAGAAGGGAAACTTTTGGGAAAGAAGGGATACAAAAGTTGCTGGGGTTTGAAGAAAGTGATTCAAAACGTACAGATCAATTTAAACAGAAAAGTCAGAGAGAAGAGTAAGATGGGTTGTTTTCAGATAAGTGTGTGGTTGTTTGAAGTTCAGAAAATTACAGCAAGGAAGGTCAGAGACAAGCATTTCATCAGCTGCTCTAAGCATCTTCTTTTTGCAGTTTTCAACAACCTTTCATCACCCTTTCCCAGTGACAGATTCTAAGCGTAACAGGCTGCATTCACCTGTGGTTACCCTGTGACTTCAATGGAGTCAGTAGGATAAGTGTGACCCAAAGTTACAGTTTGACTTAGACTTAATTTGATTGAAATGTTACTTTGATTAAAGATCCATGAATGCTATGGAGTATGCTGGATTGAACAGAGAGTAAATGAAACAGGAGTAGCAGCAGAGCCCAAGAACTGCAAGACTAACCGTAGGAATTCTGTTGATGTTTTAAAGCAATCAAAAGTAATCTTAATGTGCAAAGCAGGATTCTAGAATAAAGGCAGTAGAAGGTAATACAGATGTTAATCTGAATGTGAAAGTGGATGGAGTATAATAGAAGACAGTCCATTTGATTCCAAAAAGATTTACTGCTCAATATTAATGTACAAAGAAAAATAATATTAAACATATGTGGTAGAGGGAGATTGAACCATATTGATCTATAGATCTGACCCTTCATTCTCCCATATTCAAAACTCCCCCACACTGGGATATTCCAATTCATTTTGACCCGTCTCCATTCCTTCCTCTATATTATAAAGTAGATATAGCTACAAAACAGAGATCTGCTTTCACCCATGCCCACTAGCACTAAAAATTAAAACATATATTATTGTAGAGGAATGGCTTGTTTTTCCTATTTTTGGGCTTTCTGGTATGAAATGGCCAAGAGCAGGCATATATGCCATCCTCTGTGGCTAGCAGGGATAGGGAATGGTTTCATTAAAAGTAATGTGTTCAAAAAATATTAACGATTTCAAACTTGGAGGCTGAAATTGGTTCTAAATATCCATCCACCAAAATGCTACTAAAAAGACCAAAACACCTCTCAAAGATACTGCATAGCTTTTCCACTGAATGCATCCGATGAAGTGAGCTGTAGCTCACGAAAGCTTATGCTCAAATAAATTGGTTAGTCTCTAAAGGTGCCACAAGTACTCCTTTCCTTTTTGCGAATACAGACTAACACGGCTGCTACTCTGAAACCTGGCATAGCTTCTGTGAATTCTCACAAATGTTTCTACAAGATCTTTCAAATGCCTGCTTAAAGTCTAACTCCCTGTATAGTCATTATTACATTTAACAGGCTAGTTTAGCCCTAGGTCAACACTTGTGCTGTATTATTCCATTGCTGTTGCATTGTCCTCTGGGTAACTATTCCAGCCACATAAGAATCAGGGACGTTGTATGTTAGGACTCAAGTCATACAAGCATTCTTCTGAAAGATGCTACTTTCAGGGTAATTTGAGGTGTCCACGGTGTTTTCCCCAAAACACCTGGAACCAAATATTCCAACAGCAAAGGAACACTTGGATCCAGATCCACCCTTTTACAGATGACCTTTTATAACAAATTGAATCCCAATCTTGGATCCAAGTGCTCCTGAACTTTGGGTCTATATTTAAACTTTTCCAGAAT
This sequence comes from Lepidochelys kempii, assembly GCF_965140285.1. Classification (NCBI taxonomy): domain Eukaryota; kingdom Metazoa; phylum Chordata; order Testudines; family Cheloniidae; genus Lepidochelys; species Lepidochelys kempii. Next base: position 25,632,289 of record NC_136391.1, on the reverse strand, counting down.
TTTATACAAAAACATTGGGCCAGATTCATTCCACTTGAGGCTGCAGGTCCCAGTGGTGATAAATATGCCAGGAAGGGGACACAGTGATGCAAACCACCTACAATCCCCCTCCATACCAAGGGCCTGGAGCCCAGAGTGGATGGAGCAGGCCCAGGAGGGGACGAGACCAGGCTGCCCAGGAGCTCCGCTAACCAGAAAACTCAACACCCCTCCCAAGCAGCTTCTTCGCTAAGGACTCCTGTGAAACCCTGAATGAAAGGTAAAGCTTCCCTCCAAATCTGAATTCCCAGGAGAGGCTTGTGGTCAGACCCCCTTCTCAGTGCCAATGTCCCAGCAGACTCAGGAGAGAACAAACCTTATCACCCTCTGTGCCCACAGGGACAACTCTGACTCCGTTAGCTTCTCTGATGGAGGGAGCTGGAAGGGCTTTAAGTATTGTTTACAAGGGTTGTTTGTTAAAAATAATTAGCCTAAAATAGAGCATGGTACAAAGAAAATAGTGTGTGTGTGTGTGGGGGGGAGGATTAATGTGAATCCAAGCATGTAGCAAAGCACATGATATATTAAGGGTCATATTCTGCAACCCCACCTAAGTTATTGCTGGTGCCAATGCTATTCTTAAGGTGCAATGAGAACAGAATTTGGCCCACTAAATCTTTATGCTAAAAGCAGCTTATCCATTAATCGCCACCATTACTCTGGAATTTTGAATACGCTGTATCACTGTGGGTGGTATTTTTTTTATGCACCTCCATAAACTTAGGTGGGAGATGTAGGAAATGAGCTCACTGCCGGGCACAAGGGTCAAACTGCATTTTTTCTTGCCTTAGAAGAGGCACAATATCTCAAGGCTGGAGGTCATTTGAGCCTTCAAGCAAACCCCCCAGCACAAATCTTTGTAATAATAGACAGCAATCTCCAGGCCTGCAGGTGATAAGCTATAGTTTTTCAGAAATATCTTATGTACCTCCTGCTGGGCTTTTCTGGCATTCAAGTCAGAGATCAATATTTGGTATAGTGTCCTTCACTGAGCATGAGGTACTATTGTTCTTTGTGTTTGAAAACAGAGTAACTGCTGTTTGTTAAGGTAGCCAGGGCAGCATCAAAAGGAATGCAAAAGCAGAAAGAAACCAAGATGCACTAAACAAGTGACGATTTTTCAATACAAAATTAGTTAACAGGTTTTTCCAAATACAAGAAACAATAGAACGTCTTTCAGGCAACATGAGCAGTAACCACCAAATGCTTACAATTAAAACATTCTTTTCAGTGGCTTTGGAGTATTAAAATTGGTCTTTGAAATTAAAACACTCAGAGAAAGTTGTTACCTACTTACAACTTCAATGCTATGTTCTCTGTGTTTTAAAACATTAGAATGTTGTATTTATATAAACAAAATAGTTTTTATGGGGAAAGCTTACATATTTCTCATGTTACGACTAATAGGGTTTGTAGAATTCTCTCACGTTTACATGAAGAATAAGATGTGTACACACACACACACACACACCCACCCCACAGGGAGCCAGTGGTGGTCGGAGAGAGAGGATTGCCACCTCTGAGGTACAAAAAAAAAAAAAGAAAAAAACATCCTGAGCCCATAAAACTGGGCAGCTGGCAGTGTGTACTGAGCATCCTTACAGATTTCCTGGAACAGCTACCTCAAAAAAGGCACAACCCAAAGAACCCTGCACACGTGGCAACACTTGAGGGAGGACACAGTTAAGTCTTACGTTAGAACCTTAAACAGAATATTTCGAGATAAAGACTTTTTTTCTGAAGAACAAAGTGCAATATTCTAATTGCTTAGCTTTCAAAAGGTTTATTTGTGGCATTTTTAATTTAAAAGATTTCTATTTGCAGAACTGATTTTAATCTGAAAGTTATTGTTGTCCTTTTTGGCTTGAGCATTTGCCAGTTTTCAGAGCCTTGTTGGGTTGTTTCCATTAGGAGAAAAAATTGATTAATGAGTCAGGTATTTCTTGGTGCAACCTTGTTTATTTATGAAGAATGTACAAAAAGTCCTGTTTCTCAGAACATAGTAAAAACAAACAGCAGGCTGTTTCCCATTTTATAATTTCCGAGCCTGCCTCTCCAGCAAATCCTATACCCTAAATTACTCAGTCTCTCTCTTCACTCTCAGGGCCATGCTTCTGACTGCTTCTTTCACTGTCTGCAGCTTTCTGCCTCTCTCACACACAGACCATACTGCTGCAGTCAATCCTTTAGCCCCTGTGTTTTACAGTCAGGGAAAAGCCTTAGCCCACACAGCTAAACATTTTATTGGCCCTGAAGCACATTGCCTTGGGCAGTGGTTTCCTATTATTTCCAGCTATCGCTATGTAAAAGGGCATTTAATTGCTCCTTCCATTTACCTGAAAGAAAGGAGCTTAGCAGACCCATTAGCTATAGATCAGTCAATGACTTCATTAAAGATCAAAGACCCTTGTGATGGCAGCCATAACAACTTCCAGCATAACGTGATATAGCAATTAACTAAAAATATAAAACTACCTTGTATAGTGAAAGTTCTGAATTAAATTTCTTGGGCGGGGGCGGGGGAGGGGGAAGGGAATAAACCACTTCATAACCCTAAGAAGAGTCAACTCGTGTATGCTGACTCTTGGTATAAAATCAGTAAATGCACTGACCCATTTGTAAGTCAAATAGGCTTATATCCATGTACAGTTCTGGGGAGTAGCAGGAAGTATTTCCCTGGAAGTCCAACACAAAACAGGAAAAGAGGGACTATTTGGGCAAGTAGTATATGGAAGCTTTATCAGTAAGTCTGTATGCATGGGGTTTAGGTATCTGACTGAATACCTGGATCTATGGAGATTATAAACTCTACAGGTGTCCCATCTCCAGCTGCTCCCTATAGTCCAGTGAAAGGCTTGTGGGTGTCTCTGTGAATACCATACTCTAAGCTATGGAAAAGTTCTAAGTGACTAGCTCTGAAATTAGCCCCTCCCTCCAAACTCTCTAAACATGCCGAGGCCTCACTCCTCATTGTCTTCCCCAGAATAAACCAAAATTGGAGGTCAGAGAGCTGGTTTTGAGACATTTAAAAAGAAAAAGTCAGAAAGCTTTCAGCCAAGGAAATGATTTTTCAGACTGCTTTTCTCATGTTCCCATTCCAGTTTCTCCTTTTCCAGTTCCCACTAAACTTCTGAAAGACAGCCTCATCTGGCATAAACCCAGTGGAAGACTGCAAGTGGCAGAGTGAGCAAGTGCTCAGAATCAGGTTTGGTATGGAAAGCCATTTATTACCTTAGCTATGGAGTCACTACCAGGGCCAAATAAACCTGGTGCTCCGTGCATATGGGAGTCGGTCACAGGAAACGACAAGCACCAGCACCGTTTTTGGCACATTAGCAGATAACCTCTGATGCAGCTTCCTTACTGCTTCGCTATAGGACATACTTGTCAGGTCATCTCGGTTCCCACTGGTATCTGCTAAGAATAGGTAGCAGGGCTGGATTTAGGAGTTTTGCTATGCTAAGCAAATGGACAAGCCCTCTCTCCCTACCAGCCTACAGTCACCTGCACAATTTCTTCATTACAGTGGCTCTGGCTTCAGAATATTGTAAAAAGCACATTGGCCCCTCTTGCATCTTAGCCGGCACAGGTTTCTAGGAAAGGCAGAGCTTGCTAGCTCTTTCCTGACCCTCAGCTCTCTTGACAGCCAGCCAGATTGCACAGGATCAGCATGAGGGGGAGGTGGAATTCCAGGGGCATCTCACTATTGCAAGATGCAAACTCATCAACTGGAACAAGAAGAAAGGCAACAGAAGGAAGGAGAAGGGAGAGCAGAGAGGGGTACAAATGACAGAATAAATTCCCTTGAAAAAAATGTGTTTCTCCAGACTCCCACCTGCTTTGCCAGGGCATTTTCCCCTCTTAGAGAAGCCCTTCTATTTTATTCAACCCTCTTTCCATGCTGCGTGAAGGTGAAACACAGGGTTAACCCAAAGCTCCAATGCTCCCACAGCAGATGCCTCACATTTTGTTCCCTGGCTATTGGCAGAGGCGCCCATGTTTTCACTGATGGGAAGTCAAAAGCCACATGGCTGATGAAAAACAAGCCAAACAAGGGGCTCTGCCTATCCCAAGTCAGTCACTGCTTCATCAAACAGCACTGTACCTCATTAGGCTCTTTGTAGTCAAAAGTGACACCGAAAAATATCTCAGTTTCTTTACTAATGTGTAGTAACCACAGCAACAAGATTATCACCATGTCAGTCAGCAGCCACCAATGGCCCTCAGCCTCATAGCTTCAAATGGCATTGGTAACAATTTCAGATCAAGATAAATCTGGAATGCAGCCTTGGCTCCAGTTCCACGGTAGCTGAAGCTGTTTGATGAACTGTGCTAAAAAATTGCTGTTTTGGGGTGGGGGGCAGGTTGCCCCATCGCTCTCATCTTGTGTGGCTCCACTGAGTACACATCTATGTGGGGTCTACAGAGACTGCAGTGTAGCTGCACAGGGCAGAAGCTGAAGGCACTTTATGACCAGCAGCACTTTGTCCTATAGAAGCAGGACAAGCCCCAAACCTCAGATCCAGACAACACAGAATTTTGGAGGAGGGTTGACAGGGTCTCTCTCTCTCTCTCTCGGTGCTTGTCTGCACAAGAAGTTACTGCACGGAAAGCCAAGGTGGGAATCTACATCATGCCAGCTTGCCACACAGTAACATCCTGTGTGGATACCACTACAGCACAGTGAAAGTTCCAGTGGGCGGCTTGGCATGCTACGACAAAGCGTTGTGTGCCAAACTGCACTCCAGGACTTCCAGTGCACTGTAGCAGCATCCACACAGACATTACTGAGCCGCAAGTGGGTGTGCTGTGGATTCACATATTGGCTTGCTGGGCAGTAACTTGCCATGTAGCTAAGCCCTCATGTACTTACATGACTCTCGTCACAGTAGTATCTGAGCATCTTAATCTTTAATTTATTTACTCTGATAACATCCTGGTGAGATAAGGAAGTACCATTAGCTTTCTTTTACAGATGGGATGCTGAGGCACAGAGAGATTAAGTGATTTGCCCACGGTCACACAGGATTTTTGTGGCAGAGAGGGAACCCAATCTCCCAAGTCCCAGGCTAGCACCCTAACCACTGCAACCATCCTTCCTCTAAGGCAGTGGTTCTCAATCTTTTAATCATTGTGTTACCTGGGCGACAGGTTGAGAACACCACCCCCCCCATGTGCAGTGCCTCGAGTCCAAAGATCTGTCCACAGAGTGGGGCCAGGAGCAGAACGCCAGTGGCGGGGCTGGGCGGCAGGGACATGAACCCCACGGCCCTTTAGCACCCATGGGCTGTGGGTTGAGAACTAGTGCTCTACCGTCTTCCTAACCCCAACCCTTACCCAGATCCTAATTTAATAGCTGCTCCCTCTCTCCACAATGGACAAAACCAAAACGACAGAATCAGACCCCCCGCCCAAACTTCATAACTTGATCTGAATTTTGTGACTTGGGCTGATCTCTGGATGAAAGTGGTGTCTGTAGGTTTGTTTTGTTTTGTTAGCATCTAAAGACGTTTCTCTTCAGTAAAAATAAACCCAGTGTCACTCACACCCTCTGTACCCAAAGGGCCCCTATTCTTCAGAACATTCATGTTAGGAGCAAGAAGCTGATTGTGCTTAGAAAGTGCAGGTCGATTGTCTCCCCTGGCCCAGGCCATACTTTGCATGCCCATTGGAAACCCACCTGCACACAGCTTGCGCCTCAGAAACACACTAGTCTGTGATCAGCATTCAGCGGTGAAAAAGCCAAAACAGCTTATCAGGCCTATCCTAACCATCAAGCAGAAGTGGTTATGTCAGACCAGGCTGGGACAGGCACTCAAACAAGCTAGATGGGTTTCATAGGCCTGAGCATATTTGAACAGTTGTAGATAACATATGAGCCAGAGCTTCAGGGACCAGATCCAGATCCCTGTCCCAACTTTCCCAAGATTAAGTGGGGTTTTGATCCAGTTTTGGTCCAGGAGCCATCCCTAGTGAAAAGCCAGAGAATAAGCAATGTATTTATTAATGTAAACGGTGACAGGTAAGAAGTTCTCCAGAGGAAATAGAAGCTGGCAGAGAAATTGATCTTTCGAACCTTGTCGTCATTAGAGACATTTGTAACCCCTGTTCCAGTAATACCGTAACACTGCAAGCACCAGAATAGACATGTCTCAGCCTTTGAACCACCTAACTGAGATGTCTCAAAATGTAATTGTGAGCAGGGAATCATCAAGTGGGTGTGTTTCTTGTGTGGTCCCTCATGGATCAGTTTTTGTCCCCATGCTATTTAACATTTTTATCACTGACATGGAAAAAAAAAACACACACACAAAATCATGACTGATAAAGTTTGCAGATGACTCAACAATGAAGACGACAAGTAATCGATACAGCACTATCTGGATCACTCAGTAAGCAGACAAGTGTGCAAACAATGTGTGTTCGAACATGGGCAAATGTAGTCATATTTAGAAACAAAGAATGTTGGCCATACTTACAGGATGGGGGACCTGGAAAGCAATGACTCTGGAAAAAGACTTTGGAATCAGGGTGATCAGCCAGCTCAATACGAGCTCCAAGTGACATGCTGTGCTCAGAAGGGCCAGTGCAATCCTTGGGTATATAAACAGGGAAATATCAAGTAAGAGCAGAGTGATTACATTACCTCTGTATCTGACACTAGTGTGACCACAACTGGAACAGGGTGTCCACAATTCATGAAGAATGTTGACAGAGAGGAGCCACAAGAATGATTAAAGGATTGGAAAAACTTGCCTTACAGTGAAAGACTCAAGACGCTAAATCTATTTAGTTTAGCAAAGACAAGGTTATAGTCACTCTTAAAACACCTACATGGGGAACAGAAATTTGATAATAGAAGGCTCTTCAATCAAGCCAACAAAGATATAACAAAAACCAACGGCTGGAAATCGAAGCTAGACAAATTTAGACTACAAATAAAGTGCACATTTTTAAGTGAGGGGAATGATCTCTTGGAACAATTAATCCAGGGTATTGGTGGAGTCTTCATAATTAGAAATTTTAAAATCAAAATTGGATGTTTTTCTGAAATATATGCTCTAGTTCAAACAGGAATTAGCTCAGGGAAGTCCTATAAGAGGTTTGTGTTATATAGGAAATCAGACTAGATGATCATGACAGTACCTTCTGGCTTTATAATTTATGAAAACCTACTCAGAGCGTAATTTTCATAACATGGTGGTAAACACCTGAGCCTCTACAAACACTTAGCATCAGGGTAGCCAAAGCACTGATGGAAGGAGGACTCATTTTTTCCCGAGAGTAGCCACACGGTTAACTGAGACAGCAGCAATAACGGAGGAATGCCCCTGCTGTAATCCTGGGGTACAATCTCACCAGTTCAGTCTCAGAAGTGGACAGAAGGGGCAAGGAAATAAATGATGAAAGAGGTAAGAGCTATTCATCATAAAATAACCATCGGATACTGGCCAGCAATGCAACATGACCAGTGAAAGGGAAGTTACATTTCCACTTCCATCTGTCTAGAAAGGTGCCCAGAATAATGGCAAGAACGTTCAGACCTGCTGCAGATTTGTAAATAAACCAGCTGACATAATGACTCTCAGTCCTGTAAAAGGAATCAAGATAAACACCTTCCTGGGGCCAGAAGTTACCCTTTTAGTCATTCAGTCCCAGCTCGTAAAGCATGCTGGATATTTCTATAATTGCTTCCTTCTAGCACCAGCTAATCCTTTCTTGAACATCTTTCCTGTTGGTGCCTGGTCTACCTGTGCTGGTTCTCCATCTTACTTTTAAGAATTTTTTCCTTATGCCTCAGCTAATCCCCTCCCATCTCCTGTATTTATCTTTAGTCCTTGGTTTATTGTTATCACACAGTGAGAATAGGCAGCTTCTTTAACAGATATTATTTCCCTGGAAGTTTATATTCAGTGCTGTCATTGCCCTCAAAACCACCCCACCTTGACAACTTTTTTCTGAGCTCTCTCATTTCCTCTTATTACAGCAATAGACAGATGTGGTCTAGTGCCCCGGGAATGTGACTCGGTACCAGGAATTCATGAGTTCTAATCTTGGCTGATGCTAACTCCTATGTCATTTGACCTCTGCCTCAGGTTTCCTCACCTTGTCAGATCAGGCTAATGCAGAGCTACCTACCTCATTGCAGCGAGCAGGACCAGCTAATGCTACTAAAACTCCTGAAGAGGATATGTGCTGCATAATGAGGCTATTAACGAAGACCTTGATTCTAATAAAAATGAGTTCCCTTAGCAGAGCTGTAAGAAATACAAAGAAGTCTTGTTTTGACTAGTTAATTGAGCAAACATTCCACCCTACCCCAAAATATGCTAGCTATTATACTTTTCCAGAATTTTTTTTTAAAGTGTACGTATCACCTTTTAGCACATTCATATCTCCGCCAGTCTGAGGAGCAAATGTCTGCTGCTGAACTCTGGGGCTCACATGCATCTCCCCAATTTCTGCCCATTTGGATTTTTCTAAAGACCTGCATTTACAGCACCTTTCATACAACATGGCAGGGATGAGTTTTGAATTTTCTGCCATTTTGGTTCTATTCCCTCCCTTCAAACTTTTGTAATGTCTCTGGTTGTTTTCTGCAACATCACTATTGCAACCTCGGAGCTGGGGCCTCCCCCTCTTTCATCTCCCGCCTCTCCAGAAATGCTGCCTCAGAGCTGTTCTTCGCCCCCGCCCCCCATAGCCCTGACAGTGCTGAACGGGCCTCCTAACTTCTTCCAAATAAAGTCCAAGTGCCTACTCATCACCTTCAAAACTCTCCGTAATTCCCTTCCCTGCCTTCATCGCCTCCTACTTCCCCTTCGGTCCTCTTTACTAGGCCCAAGCTTCATTCAGTTCCTCCCTTGATTTCTTTTGCCCACTGCCACCATTATACTTTCTTTCATGCCACCCTATGGGATCAGCATCCCAATTAACATATTCCAAATGTCCTCCCTCTCTTCCAACATACAACTGAAACCATTCGTGCTCCAAACATTATAGCCCACCCTATGTGCCTAGCTGGTATCACTCTATATTGTCTGCATTGTATTCTTACACCTTTAGAGCCTGATCCAAAACCCATTAAGTCAACAGAAAGACACCCATTGAGTTGAATGAGCTTTGGATGAAGACCTTAGACCATAAGCTAGTCAGGGCAGGAAATCTGTGGTTTCTTTAGCACATGCCAAATATTACATGTAGCACCGTAACTGTGCATGGTGCTTGCAGTAAATGTTTACTGCTTTTTGAAATCAAATCAGCCAGCTTCAGGATAACCTCCTGATACTGTAATTGTACAAATAGATTAATCATCAGAAATACTAATCGCTTTGCAGTTGTGTGAACCTCTCCCTCACCTTTACTAAAACATAAGCAAAATCCAACAAATACCTATTCAGATCTTTTGAACATGCATTGTGAGTAGAGTTGAGACAAGATGGGAAGCAATGGGGAAACAAATACTATCCTAACATAATAAATCAATACATGAATTATGAAAAAAATAGGAACCCCTAAATGCTCTGCTCCTCATTAAAGACAGAGTCATACTTCCCTTTATAAATGACATTAAGCACTAGCACTGTATCCTTTTAACATGGCACACAGAAACGGACCCACGAGGGATACAAGACTCTCAGCCCTGGTGAAGTGTTTTCCTTTGAAGTCAGAGATAACCAGCATTCTTTAAGAACAGGAAGTCATGCTAAGGCATATGTAAACAGGAAGGCATGTGGGAATAAATGTTTCCTGTATTTCAGGGTGTACTTCAGATTCTAGTTATGCAAAGATTGCACTCCAGCTTGGACATTCATTCTTTTGTAAAATGTGAAGCTAAATTAACATTTACATGTCATTTTTTTAAAAGCATGACTTTTAGTCTCTATTCTTTTCAAATGCCATTTGAGAAAAGTTTCTATTTTATTGAGAACAGACCAAAAAACAAAACAAAAAAAAATCAACGTGATATGTGCTGGCATAGATTAATGCCAGGATCTTCCAAGCAGAAGCTCACAGCTAGAGTCCTAAATAAGCGGTCTGATTTTCAAGTGTACTGAGCATCCAGCACCTCCCAAAGAAGCCACTTTTGAAAAATCAGACCACTTATTTAGAATTCTAATCATGGACTTGGGAGCCTAACTTTGGACTCCTATTTTTAAGAGTCTTGGCCTCACTATGCCAGTTAAATAGTCCATGCCCAAAGAACAATACACTTCCAGTATAAATTACTTATCTTAGATTCAGGGGAAGAAAATCAAAAAGGGAAGTCTCCACATTAGAACAGTGTATGTGCATCTCTCTTATAAGGTGGCAGTTATATCTGCCTCAGAAGGCTGGCAGCTGTCTCTGCAGAAGGTGGACGCTTTCAGAATCTAGACGAGCGCATCCTCAGATGCTCATGCAACACCACTTCAGGACAGCTCCTGACTGCCCAGCCTGCACCTGGGAACTCAGGACTTGGGTCTTTTCCTTTTGTGTTTGCATCCCCAAAACCCTTCTGTGGCCTTCCCAAAAGAATCACCTCCCTTCTTTCAATGTCAAGTAGAGGGAAAGCTGCATCCAGGCTATAACAGAGAATCTTTGGGATTCCTACCTTCCTCTAAGGCAGTGGTGGGCAACCTGCGGCCCCCGGGGCCGCACCCAGCCCATCAGGGTAATCCACTAGTGGGCCGCCAGACAATTTGTTTACATTTGCATTGCCACCCGCAGCTCCCAGTGGCTGTGGTTCGCCATTCTCAGCCAATGGGAACTGTGGAAAGCGGCATGGGCTGCAGAAATGTGCTGGCCACCGCTTCCCACAGCTCCCATTGGCTGGGAATGGCGAACCATGGCCACTGGGAGCTGCGGGCAGCCATGCAAATGTAAATAAACTGTCTGGCAGCCCACCAGTGGATTACCCTGATGGGCCACGTGCAGCCTGTGGGTTGCTTGTTGCCCACCACTGCTCTAAGGGCAGGAAATTATAGCCTCTAGCCAGGCTGTAAACAAGTTCCTTCTTGTCCCCAAAACAAAACAAAAAAAAAAAAAAGGAAAGTTTGTAAGCAAGCTGCTAGTTAAAACACAGCCCCTTTGGGGTTCCTCCCTTTCCCCAAAGTGAGGCTTGGCGACAAGCTGCCAGAAAAGACAGCCTCTTGGGACTTTTGTAAGGCTAGACTGAAACAGAAAAAATCCTGCAGTATCTGAGCAGCACTTGCTCCATGAGAAACACAACTGTCACCAATCCAGTGCTTCCCCTCTTCCACCAACCCCTAGCAAACAATTTCCCGCCCAGTGTAAATCCTCCTATAGATCAGGATAGTGACCACAGCTCCTCCTTATCACTTCTGCGGTGTACTAGGGCCAATGGATGTGCAAAAATGTGGATCTGGGACCTCTTCCATCAGCCTGCCCTAGCATGGCTGCCTTTACTAGCTTACATGGGTCCAGTGAAGTAACCTTTTCTTAAGCACATAAGAGGTGCAGAAGAACAGCAGCTAAGCCAGTGAAATCCCTTTCTCCTCATTCACTGCCTACCTGGAGCTGAACTGGTGCAGAGTGCTTTGAACCAGACCTTCGCAGTAGGATGGATTTTACCCTCAGTGGATCCCATGGATAATCATGCCAATATTCAGAGAAATAACACATTTCTGTGGTTGGCATAAATACTGCACACATTTCTAACCTCAAGGAGATAAATGTTATTCATTATGCTTTGCTTTTCACTATGCCTGGCACATCCAACGGTTTGTCTCTCTCTTGGTGGCATTTACTTTTTAGAGCTCATTAAAGATACCGGATTCAAAGGGTTGCAGTGGACCTAGTAGGAAGATTCCCAATTTCAATTTGTTACAATAAAAATATTAAATGCAAATCCAGAATTTTTACAAAAAGTTTGTTCATAATGAAAAATTGACTTTTTCATAACAATTTTTCCAAGAAAATAGGAAATGTTTCAATTTTTCAACCAGCTCTACCATGGAGATTGAAATGCTCTCTTTATTCACAGAGCATGCGTAAGTCTTTGCAGGACATTGTGTCTAAATATCAAAACCTATGCACAGGATAAGAGATTTTAAAATACTGAACAAACAAACATACATAAAACTTCTAAACTATATTTTCAATTATTTTTCTAAAACTCTGAATAATTTTTAAATGCCTTAATAAGAGAATAGTTTACCTTTATACTTAATTTAAATTAGGATACCATATGATGTTCATGTTTTACCTTTTTGCCAAAAAATGATGTTAGAATGCCGTAACAAATTAATGATTTACCGACAGCATTATTTTCTACAGGTATATAAACATAGCATTTCAGGGTTCAGATTAAATTAGCCACAGTCTGCAAATTATATTAAAGCCCATTAAAAGGAAAGGTCTAGGTAAGACTATTATGGTAATGAATTAATTCTTTATTCTTTCATAAAATATTTGCTTAAAAAAAAAGAAATTCAGGTGGTACAATGAAAAAATGAATGGTACTTAACACTAAAGTTGGGTTAAAATGCAGCCCCATTCATTAGTAGGCAAAACAAAGCATAACATACATATTTTCTACTAGTTAAGTGATATGTTTCCTACCAACAAATATAGACCTCAGTCCTGCTCAGATGAACTCTTATGCATGCACAAAACTATCTGGAAGTCAAATGGACTCCAGACAGATGCAAAGGCCCATTCACATGGATCCAATTGGAGGATCAGGACCATGAAGCATTATTGGTATGTATGTGTTCTTGCTGCTATGTCAGGTTTGGTAAAGTCTGATTAACTTACATACCATAACTTGGTAGTTGAATCAGGTTGTCAAAGGCAAAAAGGACATGCAATTAGCACTCTTCTAAATACATATTTAGAAACAAACATGAGTTTACCTGCATCTCTATCGCAAAGCACTCATAGTGTTAGTATGGCAGTAGTGCTTAGAGATCGCAGGATTGGGACCCAGTTGTGCTTGGAGCTGTACAAAGACGTAGCATAAGACGGTCCCTTCTCCAAAGAGTTTGCAATCGGTATTCACATTTAAAGGCAGATAAAATACCTGAGCCAGAGAGAAAGAGAGAGACCGACCGACAAGACTATGAGAGATGCAAGTGATCAGCATCTCTGGGGATGAGGTTCAAACTTGGGGGGGGGGGGCGGCGGGGGGAAGAGACAAACAAACAAAAACAACCACAAAGAAAAAAGTAGGACGTTATCACAATACTCTAACCCCTGGTATTTTTGCTTTAAACTGTGATTTTAGCTTGTATACATTTGTATTATTTACATTACACACACACAGTTATATTATCTGACTGCCCTGTGGCTAAACTAGAGCCACACCAACTATGCTGTCTAATGCTGGGAACCCTCCCCTTTGCCTTTTACTAAATCCTCCTTATAACTGTTGTCCTGGCGACACCTACTGGAAGAATGCGCAACATCAATATCGGTTTCTCCAATAGAATTCTTCCTTACCAGTAGTTCTCAAAAAATATCAACCTACACCATCATAAAGTGAGTGCCTACTGGCTGTCCAGATTCCAGTTCCTTCCAGCACGAAAGTGTACCTCCCCACACACCCCCCCACCCACCCACCCCTGGACGGAGTCTGTAACATTTGGAAATAAGATACTCACTTTTCTCCCTTTTCCTTTTTGTTTTAAGCCCAATTAAATACTATCAAGAATTGCAGTGCACCTAAAAAGCACAATCTATGTAATAGAAGATTAGTGTGGAGGGCAATCCTGAACTATTGTAGTAGGGGGTGGACTAGAACAGGGGCTCTCAACCTTTTTCTTTCTGAGGCCCCCCCAACATGCTATAAAAACTTCAAGGCCCACCTGTGCTACCACTATTTTCTGCATATAAAAGCCAGGGCTGGAGTTTGGGGGTAGGAAGCAGGGCAATTGCCTGTGGCCCCATGCCACATGGGCCCACGCAAAGCTAAGTTGCTCAGGCTTCTGCTTCAGCACTGGGCAGTGGGGCTCAGGGCCTCAGGCTTCAGCCTTGCACAGCAGAGCTGAGGCTTTCTGCCCTGGGCCCCAGTGAGTCTAACACTGGTCCGGCATGGCGGATCCCCTGAAACTGGCTTGCGGCCCCACAGGAGGCCCTGAACCCCTGGTTGAGAACCACTGAACTAGATGACCCAGAAGAATTTCCAGCTCTGTTACACATAATTTTTTTTTCTAGGTCTGAATTGTTAAGTTCACCTCAGAGTATTTATATATAACAGTGGCCCAAAATGAACACTGCTGGTCCAAGTTCTCAGCTGGTGCAAATCAGCAGATTTCATTCACCTCAGAAGAGTGGCACTGATATACCAATGGATCTAGCCTCTTGTGTACAAACACATGGATACCAGCCAAATTCCTTGCCCTGCTTGGGGTTATCTTCCATGTTGCTACTGTCTCATGGGGTGGCAATTTATCATTGGCTATATCCTAGACAGATGACAATGATAAGCTGTGCAGCCATATTTATGTCTCACCCAAAATCTGCAGCTAAACCTGGTTGGGAATTTTCCATTGGCATACTTTTCTGATGGAAAATGCATTTTGCAAAATAAAAAAAAAAAGTCAGTTTTCCATTGGGGGGGCAGGGAGAGAGAATCAAAATCCCCCCCCCCCCCCCCCCCAGAGAGTGTGGACAAATTGGGACAAAAAAAATAAATGTTGAATTCCAAATTTTGCTCAACGCTCTCTGCATCCATTGCACCTTTGGTACTCTCTCATCCAGTCTCATAAGCAAAGTAGGATTAGGATGAGTCACTATTTAGATGGGAAACCTCCAGAGAAGACAGACAGGTGGGTGCTGCAGAAAGCAGTGTTGGCATTTAGTAGGTAGCCTCTTCCTGCTGAATCACTGCCAAACCTTAGCACCAGGGTGCTACTAGGAAACACTAGTGCTGCGAGCTGCCTTTCTGAGGTCCTACCTGCTTATCGTCAGGAAAGATTCAACAGCACTTTTCTTAACCTACAGCTCCAAATTCTAGCTCAGATAATTACCTTCTTCCTTCCCAGATTCCCTTACAGTTTCAACTGGTTATAGTGGACTTCATGGCTTCCTGTCTTAAACTGTTCCATAGCATTGCAGCGCACTGTTAAACGTATACCATATTAAATGGTCACTAGCTTTGTTAACACAGTGCTAAGGTTGCCGAGTGACAGCTCATGTTCTTCCAGAAAGCTGAGTTCAGGAAAACTTACTCTTCTGAAAACCAGGAAGTACAAAGTTAAGGTAAAGACCCACCCAACCTTAACACTGGCCCCCTTCCAGTAGGCAATAGCCGCTGGGAACTATCTGCATGCACTCCAGCTGCATTCAGTATTTTAGGTGTAGCTCTATTGAATGGTGGAGCAGCTTGGAACAGCTGTACTTGTGATATGAGGAGATCTGGGTCTGAGTTCCCCCATGTTTGTTATCAAAGGAAAGAGGTGTATGTGTACCAGAGGCTCCAATCTGCATCATTTCAGCACAGAACTGTACAGGTTATGCCAGTAGCAGAGCACTGGAGGCTCGTTGCTGTGGGTAATGTCAATAGTGAGGTGGGCTATGAGAGCAGTCTGAGGATGTAATGATGGGTAGAGGGAAGTATACGGTTAGACGGTATCCTGTGTGCATGAGTGAAGGGGGATGTAAAAGGGTATAAAATTTAACAGTCAGTCACTTTACAAGTGTGGTATTCTGTCACGGGAGTGGACACAGAGTTTGAGCATAGGGCAGGTAGCATCCATCCATTACAATGAAGAGGCATTTATCTTAACTCTGTATTTTCTTGTTTTCAGAAGTTTGAGTTTTGCTGAACTCAGCAGTCTGAAAAGGCACAAGTTACCACTGGGCAACCTTAACTCTGTGTTAACTAAGTTATTTGCCATTTAATTGTCTAGTTTTAAAAAAAAATAGAAAAATGTTTGTTGGTAGGAGTTTGTGCTTTTTTAAGCAGTTATAGTTCTCATCTAGGTTTACAGTTGATATGCTATTGCAGGTAGGCAATAATCAAAAGCCCTAGCTTTTAAATAGTGCTTTTCATCATTAGACCTCAAAGTTTACATCACTATCCCCATTTTACAGATTAGGGAAATTGAGGCACAGAAAGGTGAAGTGGCTAGCCCAAGGCCATCCAGTGGAAGAGCTAGGAACAGTCCCAGTCCACTGGTCTTTCCACTAGGCCACACAGCTGTTATGTGATTCTTCAGTGCTCCTCACCTTTCCAGTACATTTTGTGATAGTGAATGGGATACTGGTTGTGCTTTGAAATGTTTGCAATGTGTCATTGCTAAAAGGGCTGGGGAGAGAAATTTCATTTATGATCTGTCCCCCAGAAGTTTGTCCAATAAAAGATATTACTTCACCCACTTTGTCTTTCTAATACCATGGGACCAACATAGCTACAACGCTGCACATCCCAAAAATCTTGACAGTTTTATTACATGATTGTTATAGTAACTTTAAGCGCCTGAGAAAAGGCTGGTGTTTCTCTCTCCTCCTCCACCTCCTGTTCACCACTCCCCACAACATATAGCTCCCTCCCCTTCTCATCTCATTAAGCCATTAGTTAGCACTGTAGAAGCCATTAACATGTAACAAGTTGCTCCTTGCTGTCTCCTGCCCTGTGCTGCTGCATACACATTTCACAGGCAGCAGCTTATAGGAGGACTGCGCGCTACCTTGGTTATGTTGCCCAAGCTGCACACTGAGCTGGGCCCTTCATGCCCTTATCCACCCCCAGCTGAGAGTCTTGCCCCTGCTCTATAAAGGCTTCCCCAGCCATGTCCCAAGTCCACCCATTCCACCCCTCCGTCACACACTCTGGCCAACCCCACCACTCCACACATGGGTGTAGAGGTGTCTTAACTATATATTTTATGGGGTTTTCAAATGTTTACATTTGCCTTACCTTCAGGCCCCGCATCCCAGATCCCAAACATAGAGGGCAGGGAAAGGGGCTCTGTCATAAATATAAAGGGAAGGGTAAACACCTTTAAATCCCTCCTGGCCAGAGGAAAAACCCTCTCACCTGTAAAGGGTTAAGAAGTGAAGATTACCTCGCTGGCACCTGACCAAAATGACCAATGAGGAGACAAGATATTTTCAAAGCTGGAGAGGGGGGAAACAAAGGGTTATCTCTGTCTGTGTGTTGCTTTTGCCAGGACCAGAGCAGGAATGCATGTCAGAACTCCTGTAAAGAGTTAATAAGCAATCTAGTTAGATTCTGTTTTGTTTAAATGGCTGATAAAATAAGTTGTGCTGAATGGAATGTATATTCCTGTTTTTGTGTCTTTTTGTAACTTAAGGTTTTGCCTAGAGGGATTCTCTGTGTTTTGAATCTGATTACCCTGTAAGGTATTTACCATCCTGATTTTACAGAGGTGATTCTTTTTCTTCAATTAAAATTCTTCTTTTAAAGAACCTGATTGCTTTTTCATTGTTCTTAAGATCCAAGGGTTTGGGTCTGTGTTCACCTATGCAAACTGGTGAGGATTTTTATCAAGCCTTCCCCAGGAAAGGGGGTGTAGGGTTTGGGGGGAAAGACTTTTCCAAGTGGGCTCTTTCCCTGTTATTTTTGTTAGAAGCTTGGTGGTGGCAGCAATAAAGGTCCAGGGACAAATGGTAAAATAGTTTGTACCCTGGGGAAGTTTTAACCTAAGCTGGTAAAAATAAGCTTAGGGGGGTTTTCATGCAGGTCCCCACATCTGTACCCTAGAGTTCAGAGTGGGGAAGGAAACTTGACAGGCTTAGATCCCTGCAATAAGCTAGAGATCCCCTAGATCCCAGCATGCACATGGACAGGGAGAAATTCAGGGCTCAAAGGCCAACTTTCTCTGCTACCCCTCATATTCTCCAACCCCTCACATCTTCCCACAACCCTCTTCCCTTCCCCTACTATCTATTCCCATTTAACCCCCTCCTCAACACCCCCCATCCATCACTGCAGACCTAAACCCCTCCTCCCCTATTACTACCTTCTTTTGCACCCCTACTTACCCCACCCTCCCAGTAAGCATTCGGATCTGTAATTTATTTTCTTTTCAAAAAGAGTTTCAGTGCCTTCTGAATATTCTGCTGTACTCAGATTATATTTCTCCAAAATAAAAATAAAACCTTGACAGAGGCAGATTTTTTCCCCAGTTGTTTTCAGGTCATTCTCAGATTTCATAGAATCATAGGACTGGAAGGGACCATGAGAGGTCATCTAGTCCAGTCTCCATCACTCTTGGCAGGACTAAGCATTATCTAGAACATTCTAGACCAAGACTAAGTATTATCTAGACCATTTCTGCCTAGGGGGTTCAAACTTCAAAGTTGCAGGCTCAGAGAGGTCTTAAATGGTCCATTCATCTCAATGAGATGTTCTCAAAGAAGGAATACCCAATGGGGATGAATATAGCCTAAAACAATAGGTCTGAGATGTGTGAACTGCTCCAGTCACCTCAGAAGGTGTTCTTACATCCCCTCCCCAATGTTGGAGAGTTTCTGATAGGTGTCAAGCATACCTGTTCTCAATGCCTCACCCCAGGCTCAGCAGTGTGTTCTTGGTGCATGTTCCAAGCATGCCTGTTCTAAGCTAAGAGAGGGAGGGCTTCCCCAGATCTGGGGTGAGGGTAGGGAAAGGAACTCAGATGCCCCAGAAAGGCAACCCTCCCCAAATCTAGCTAATATCGGGGCCAACATGGTGGAAATCATACTCCAACAGATGGCTAGAAGGGCCTAGACACCACAAGCATGACAAGACCCACTCCAGAACCAGGTTCACATGAGGTGGGGAAGGAGCCATACACCCATAGATAGGCAGGGGCCTCCAGCTCCTGGCACACTAACAGGGGGAGGGAGTGGGGCTCAGTCTCAGACACCATTGGTGGAGCAGGGAACCCAGACCTGAGTCCCCCCAACTTTACCACCACCCATTTCCATTTATCCCCTTCCTCTCAATGCAGCCCTAAACTCCTCTCTCACTGCCTTTTCCCCATTTCACCCCCTAAAATACCTCTCTCCTTCCAGAAAGTATTCACATGTCTGTGTGTGTTTTAAATGCTTGGATTACATTCCTCCAAAACAGTAATAAAAATTGACAGACAAATGTTTAGCAGTTATGCCTCTCAGTCTTTTCCAAACTTCTGCCCAAGGTGAAGCTCAAACGGACATGGTCTGGATGGGTCAGGTCCAAAGGAATACTTCTTCTTACCCCCTTGAGCTACTGAGCTGGGGGTGAAAGTTTAGAGGCTAACAATCTTGTCAACTTCTTTGTCTGCACATGCTCAGTGTAATCTCTGAGGAGTGAGAATAACCACCAGGTTTGCAACAAACCTAACTGGAGAAGCAAAAACTTTTTCACAGAATGTATTAATTTGATTCCCCCCCAAAAGGCCTGATGGGTGCCGTGCACTCTATTGAGATAACCCTCAAACGTCTGAGCCCTGGTTTGATTTCTGTGAGCAAATAAGGTTGCCCAAATCTCTCAACTTTAAGAAAAGCTGTTTGTTTTTCCAAAGGCTGTATCTGGGAAACCCTTTGGTCAAATGGCCTCAAATCTGGATCACTAACAGAAACCTAGACCCCCCAGAAGGAATACCACATTTCAGGGCACAATGACTAATGGCACAGATTTTAGTATACTTCGGAAAAGTTGCACTTTAAACAGAAAACTGGCCTAGCCTTAACCCTACAGGACAGCTGTTGCTCTGCTATAATTTCACCCCAGAAATAGGAATTGCTGAATTTCAGAGGCGGTTGAAGAGATTCTAGTTTGCATGTCATTTGAACTACCTATATAGAAATGCAAATTTATTAATTATTATTATTAAACCATTCTCTCTGCCTTTTTTCACAACCTGGCTTTGGTGACAAATCTGGCTTCAATTTGAGATGCTTAATAAAACCTCATTGTCTCTTCATTGTAAGTTTTCTAGGGCATTGGCTATAGCCAAAGTTTTCAAAAGTGACCGATGATTTTGAGTGTCTAAAACACTTTAAAGAGGCTTTGTTTTCATATGGCAGCTGCTCAGCAATTTCCTGAAACTCAGGGACTGACCTTTAGCATGTCTCAAATTGGCCACCCAAAAATGAAGGTATCCAAAATTAGCAGTTACTTTTGAAAATCCTGGTGTATATGTTCAGCACAAGCCCCTCCCCACACCATGATGAGACCTCGAGGCACTACCAATATTCATGTTGAATAATAAGAAATCATTAATATTCAGCCACCTACTATCCTTATTAGGATCCAAAACCCTGGGCTTGAAGATAAGGAGGCTCTTGTTTTGTAGTTTTCTTTACTTTTCAGAATTTATGGCTGGTTTGTTTTCTACCTAAACAAAACAGAATGAAGAATGCCAGACATGGGACTGCGAGAAGAGGGATTTCACACTGCCAAAATAGTAATTAAATGATTAGCATTTCCCCCCAGTGGGCAGAGATGGTTTCTCACTTAGTTTATATCTACAGGACTCCAGTCTCCACATAACCCCTTCTGTTTGCTCATTTGAACATTTTGGGTAAAGCACAGTATCTAAGATCTTGTACGAATTATTTGCATTTAATACCCTTACCACTGAGGCCCTGATCCAGCCAAGTCCTTAAGCATGTAATGATCTTTAAGCATGTGAATAGTGAATAATTAACTAGTGTTACTTATGTGCTTAAAGCACACGTTTAAGTACTTTGCTGGGTCAGAGTCTGAAAAGCCATCCAGAACTCTGCATGATTGTCCCTGTAAATTGCTCAATCCTTTTTGGGTGTAAATCCTCAGTTTTACAGAGTAGGACATTTCCACATTTTAGACCTCCACACAATCCCCTGCTGTCCTGTAAGACTTTTTATTAAGACTTTCTTGATATGACACAACTAACATGTCCCAGACTTAAAAGGAAAGAATATGGATGCTCTGTTAAATATAAAAAACTGTATAAAACCCAACAGAGAAGCCAAAAATTCAAGGTAAAGCAGCTGGAGGCTAGCAAGTGATCTATAATTCCCCTCTAGAAATACTGTGTGTTGGGAACATTGAGTTTTTCCATTACGAATAACTCCCTATGAACATTTTCATTCTTCCCTTTACACCTCTGGCTGGTAAGCTAACCTCTAGTCCAATAAACTTGGTTAAAGGACCCCTCCTGTCTTCAGTTTCCTTTCCCATTACTTGTGCATTTTGAGACCCTCAGATCTCTGCTACATTCAAGGTCTCTCTGCTGCTTTCAGTTCTTTCCCTGTAGGCCTAGGGCTTTGGATATACAAAAGAGCATACAAAGTTTAGCTAAATCACTTTCTGTTATAGGTAAGGCCTATGTCCCTTGCACATCTGGCATTAAGGTGCCTGTTATCAGTATAGCTCATTAGCATTTCTGTGAGCATACCTGCCAATCCACTGATTCTTATTATTAGAGTCCAGGATTGACTAGTTGTTTGGGGGTAGGCCTTATCCCTTTCACTCTCCTATAGCCTATTTGGCATCCCCGCACAAATGGCCTTAATCCTCTGCCCAGTCTCTAAATATCCAGATCACAGTAACACCACACAGTACAGCATTCTCCATTAAGGAAGGGCCCAGGATGAGACTATCAAAAAATATCCCTGGCTAATACTGAGGTGCACTGGCAGAGCATTCAAACTTCACCCTAAGAATGCTTACCAGGTTCACTCTCGCAGTCTGAAAAAGTTATAATATTAGCATATTTAGATCAGAAGCTCTTTCGGTCTTTTGCTCTGTGTCTGTACACGCCTAGCACAACAGGAATGTGATCTTAGTTGAGGCCTCTATGCACTATCATGACAGCGAATATTAATAATCATGGTAATAACTGGAGACAACTATCACCAAATGGCGTCAGCACCAAGAATGAGACTAGGCCATCGCCTCAACAATAAGAAATGGAAACTTAACAGATGTTAAGCATACTGGAAGACGGAGAGATCGAGCAATCAATTGCAAAATGACCACGTTAGGGCTCCAGTGACGTGGCTCCATCAAATTTAAAGGGACAGTTCTAGAAAGGCATGCTGGGAAAAAGGTTCTTATAAGAAGGCGACGCTGCCCTATAGGAATCAGTAAGGACCAGGAAGTCACAAAGAAAGGTATGATTACATAAAAGCCATTTTGGAGGCTCTTTGCTTTTATCAGTTGTATGCACCAAATATCAGATCTTGCAATAATTTAGTCACCACCGATTGCTTTTCTTAAATGACAAGTGATTCTTAAAGGTACTAGATTGGCAGTCTGGGAGACTCCATTGCTGGGTACCATCCTATTCAGGAAAAATGGGAACAAAAGCTCAAAGTAAAATCAACTTAATTTCACCCCAGTTCTATGCACCATTCAGAGCTGTTAGTTTAGCAGCATTGCTTTTCCAGATGAAGGACCCATACTGGATCAGCTGTCACGAGGCTACATAAACACCCATGGGCACATATTTGTAGGGGTCTCCAAAACAGCAATATTCCGTGTAGTTTATCGGTCAGTATACAGCACTGAGAGGCACCTTCAAAAGTGCCCTCAGGGAATAGACATATGTATAGCCAAGGAAAGTCACTGAGCCTGACCTCAAGGTTTGACCTACAGCCATTCTGCCTGAAGAGTGACATCCTCCTATTATCTACAGCACACCAGTGACAGGATACTATGTACCTTAACCAAACACACTACCAATGCTGAAGTTCAAGCAGAACTTTCCCTGTCTCTCCCCTTCATTCAACCCCCACCCTCTTTCCAATTGGTTTTCTTGGAATTAAGAGGTTGCACCTTTCTTTTAATGCTTAAGTTGTCATGATTTTACATGGTGATTACTATTCTGTAAACTTTACAAAAGGTGTGGTCAATAAAATACATTTCTCTTAAAATATTACAACAGATAATTATTTGAATTATAGTAGCACCATTGTGCTAGGCCCTGGAGCCTGAACACACAATCATACCATTTTAATCCACCAATGTAAAAATGGAACTTACGTTAGGCTACACAATACATGCACAATATACTTATGACTAGAATGCTGTTATGAAGTTGGGCAGCAGAAACCCCCGCTGCAGAAGGAGGAACCACTGCACATGTCTGTACAGCACCTAACACAATGGGGTCCTGGGCAGTGACTAAGGCTTCTAGGGGCTATCACAATACAAACCATTGTTATATTTGCAGCATCTTGGACCCAATCTTGCTCCCTTTTCAGGCCATGGAAGTTTTCTGCTGACAGTGACATGACTGGGATCGTCCTATTCCTCTTCCACATGGTAAGACATGAAAGGGGAGGATGTTCCATGCAGCTATGAAATCCAGCGTCAATGGGATATAGGAATCTGCTTGGGAACCGTAAATGGTGAAAAATAGCTGTTGAGCCCAGGATTGTCCATAAAAACATATTAAAAATGTGCATTAAGCCAAATGAACCCTAGTTCTATTTTCTATACTAAAAAGAAAAGACATCTTGCAGAGCTTCTTCCTCTTGGTCTTCATAATGGGACACAGGCCAAAGATCAGAACAGGGTCCATAGGTCTGGTCTACACACTTTTTTTGCACCGTATAACTATTTTGGTGAGGGGTGTGATTTTCTGCTGAAATAATTTAACTGGTATAGTTTATTCCCATGTGGGCACCTTTATGCCAGTGTAACTGCATCCACGCAAGAGGGGCTGAACCACTTTAGTTATACCAGTACAGTTAAAGTGGTACAACGTGTGTGTAGACAAGCACCTAACTGTGAGTAAATGTCTCCATTCTCACACACGCATCCTGACTGTAATTCCATTGAACTCAATGGAGTTTCATTGGAGGATGAATGTGGACCAGTATATCTGACAACCGATTATTCAAACCACCTCCTATACCAGTTAATTAAATAAAAAAATCTGTTGGTGTGTTCCCATTTTTTAAAGTCAAAATAAAAACTAACTAGAAAAATCATATGGGTGAGCCAAACTGTGACGTTATGGGTTTGATTATTTTAAAAAGAGGATTAAACTACAGAGACACACCCAGTCCACAAAGTCTGGAGACAAGAAGATATAAAGCGACCCTTCTTCTGACCTCCCATTAACACAGAAATCACCCTGAAGCATAGAAGTGTCAGCCAACAACAGCACCTAGTTATTTCCTGTCAGCTGATCCCTTTGATCTAACCTGATCCTTCTTCACTTTATTAAAAACTTCCTAATCTTTTGTCTTTGATCTCCCTGTAGGGTTCTTCAAAGAGCTTCAAATTAGCAAATATGCAAACAAAATATTATATATATTCAGTGCTCTGCATCTGTAAGAAAGAAGGAGGCAAGTGGCTGTTTCCTAGAGAGACAGGTTTAAATAGAGGTAGTTTTTTAAAGCTAAAGGATGCTGTAGTTATCAATTGTTTATTGCAATGAGGGTGGATGACAGAGTCCAAGTTTTTACTGTGGGGTGGTTTGCTCTGAAGGTGTAACAAGGCAGCCCAGCAGGGTTAGCAAAAAAGCCATGTACATACTTCATTCAGCATGCCAGATGAAAGGATTATGTCACATTCAAGAGCAACAAAGAGCTTTGTTTAAGTTTATACCAGCCTGGATCAGTGGGGGCAGCCGTTAAGGACCACCAAGGTTTTAAATAGAACCCGACACTTTAAAGTTTCCTATAGTTTTCCTTAGGGATAAGTCCACCCAACATGAAGAGAATGTCAATATCAGCTGGGAGTAAGATTTTTATGGTTTTAAGAGAATTTTTTAAAAAAATTCCTTTAACGTTGCATTTTTCTTCTTAATAAAGTCATGTCCACAGTTAATTACATTACATTTATATTCTGCTTTATCCTAGATTTAGTCAGTAAGAAAAATAATGCTGGTGAAATGTATTAATAAGCAATAGTGTCACCATAGGCTCTCTAATAGCAGAGTGCCTCAGTTTAGTCCCAAAAGTTACCTGGAGTGTTCCACACAAAGTTGGTGTTCCCCCTTCCTTTTATTTTTGAAAATTATTTACATCAGAAACAAAACAAAAAAATCATGAAACTGAGGTTGGCAAGGGAGTGTGTTTCAGAGTAACAGCCGTGTTAGTCTGTATTCGCAAAAAGAAAAGGAGGACTTGTGGCACCTTAGAGACTAACCAATTTATTTGAGCATGAGCTTTTGTGAGCTACAGCTCACTTCATCGGATGCATTCATCCGATGAAGTGAGCTATAGCTCACGAAAGCTCATGCTCAAATAAATTGGTTAGTCTCTAAGGTGCCACAAGTCCTCCTTTTCTTTAAGGGAGTGTGTGTTATTTACACTAAAGGGGATCCTGCAGCATTTTAAGTTTCCTGTATGAATATTTGGTACATGCCCCTCATCTGGGGTCTTTGCATTCCACACTGTGGCCTTGGCTGGTGGAGAGGTAAGAGCCATACACATTAGCTCAGTTGTTCCAGGATGGCACAAAATTCAAGCTCTACAGAGAAAGTGTTTCCAGGCCACAGGAATCTCCCCAGGATTGCAGTTAATAACCAAGGACCCAATCCAATGGCTACTGAAGTCTATGGGACTCTTTCCATTGATGTCAGTGGGAGCTGGAGCAGATCCCAGATGAACAATGTTAAGAACCAATAAGTAATTCACAGAAATAAAAGATTCTACAGACAGTACCAGCCTCAAGGAATGCTTTGGCCTCTGGCCACTTGCCCTGTTCACTCCGTAAGCCTCCCAGCTTCACCATGCAGGGACAGAGTCTCGCTCAGTTCAGGAGGGTTGTGACATTATCACTAAAGGTTGAGGAGCTTGTGGCTGAAGAGTTTAATGTATAATTTACGCTTTCTGCCCCAGGCTGCATAGACATATTGCTGTTGATCTACATCTTCGTAGTGAGGGAGGGGGAAGGGAGGGAAGAAGGGGTTATGGCCTTCCTGGGTTCTCCATGGGGTAACAATCCAAGATCCACCCAGAAGGTGCCTATACTTAATTTCAAGTGAACCTAAAGACACTTCTTGCTCTCCCAAAATGCTGACCGATAAGCAGAGGTACAAAGACAGAAGCACAAGGCCTCACCAGTAATTATGGAGAGGAGAAATCCAATACAATAGCAGTCAATGGGAGACCCTACCAGCCACCTCCATAATGCATGCTCCAGTAATCAGTCACACCCACCCACCTTTCCCAGATAACTGTTAAATGCCTTCAGCTCAAGCAGTTCAATCCCAAGCCCAAAGTCACTGAGTTCCCCCACACCCCACAATGGTCTTACCCCATCTTACTGCTGTAGAAAGACCTGTAGGCTATATGGAAAGAGTCTATGCTGCAATACAAATCCACAGCACCGTGTCTCAGAGCCCAAGTCATCAGACTCCGGGTCAAGGAGCTTGGACTGCAGGGCTAAAAATTGCAATGTCGACATTTGGGCTCAGGCTGAGGGTCAGGCCTGGGACCTACCCCACTTGCAGGGTCATAGAGCCCAGGCTCCAGCACAAGCCCACGGATCTATGCTGCAGCTCTATAGCCCTGCAAGCCAAGACCCACAAGCCTGAGCCAGGCCAGCTGCGTCCTTGCTGCGTGTCTTTTATTACAGCATAGACATAGTCTAGACTCGGTCAGGGTATCTGATCAAATTATTCACCACTCAGCCATGAGCCCTGCTGTGCGCCCTTGCATGGAAGTAAGGGGCCCCAAGGAGACCCCACTTTGTTACTGTGTTGACTCCATGCATTGCTGGAGCCTGCTGCGGTGGGGCATGGGCAAGCAGAGGCAGTAAATGTGCATAATCTTGGCTCCACCCCTCCTCCTGCCTCAGCCTGCATAACAAGGAGTTGAAGGGTGCAAGTAACATAGAAGCCAGCAAAAGGGCTGGTGAAGGTTCTCACCCACGCCCCCTCCCTTGCTCCACGGGAGAAAATTGGCCAAATTGTGTCTCCCAACAAGAAACAGTAGCAGCAATTGCCTGAACTGAATGCTTTCTACAGCTGTTCAACAGCAGGATTCATTCCCTCATTCTTCTAGGCAAAATGAAGGACTAGGATTAAACAATTGTCTGTTTACTTGAATGATGTATACAAATTCATGGCACACGTGTCTAACCCCTCAGACTGCAGATTCATAATTTTTAAGTGAGGATCAGCTCAAGCTGTCTAAGTGTTCTGAGGAAATTTTGCTCAGATTAGCTCCCTTCAAGCATTGTGAGCTCAGACCATTAAGATCACACTGAAGTCTGTTATGATAAGAATGCAATTCTACTGAAATTCTTTATTTATTGCTTCAGAGTTTGGAAAAATATAACCTTATTTTAGATCACCAGAGGTTTTGCCGAAGGGCATCTCTTACTGATAATTCCAGCCAAATTTTCAGCAAACAGAAGAGCTACAAGATGCCATCACTGTAATCATAATGCTCAGAGCCAGTTTATTAGTTCACATTACAATGCAAACATGTTCCTTTTTTAAGCTTGCATTCTCAGGCTGCACTGCGTGTATTTCTGGTGGGATACAAGATGAATCTGATTTTATTTCTTTTCCCTTTCAATGGAATAATTTATATTCCATGAACTGTTAAACATTTCTTCATATATGTTAATTTTGACTTTGAATAAGTTACAAAGTTTACACAGTCAAACTACCATCCTCCATCACCTGCAGAGCAGCATGGGTAGACCACCACCAGCGATACGCACAATGACTCTGAGCCTATAAGCACTTACATGTTTACCTTTATGCACATAAATAGTCCCACAGAAGTTAATGGAACTACTCATCTGCATATAGGGTGAGCAGATGTCCCGATTTTATAGGGACAGTCCCAATTTTTGGGTCTTTTTCTTATATAGGCTCCTATTACCCTCCACCCCGTCCCAATTTTTTCACATTTGCTGTCTGGTCACCCCATCTGCGTAAAAGAGACACATGTAACTAAGCGCTTGCAAGATCGAGGCCTAAGTAATCAAACCCAATACAAACACACCACAAAGCCATCACATTAAATTAACCTAATCCACTTCGGATAAAGCCAGCTACTATCTCAGTTTCCCTGATGGCCTTCAAGATGAAGGAAGGCCCTGGGGTTAAGCAGCTCTGGCTGGGACTCAGGCAATCTAGGTTCAGTTCCTGTCTCTGCCACAGAGTTTTCTGTATGACCTTGGGCAAGATATTTAGTCTCTCAATGCCTCAGTTCCCCATCTGTAAAAGGAAGTATTATTATCCTCCTTTTTCCTACCTTATGTCTGTGTTGTCTAGATTTTAAATTTTCCCCAGCAGAGAGATTGTTTCCTACTGTGCCTAAAACATGCTAGCACAATGGGATCCCAATCTTGGATGGAGCCTCTAGGAGCAACCCTAATACAAATAAATAATAGGACAACCTCCTCTCTCAAGTCTGCTTCTGGAGACATGGCCAGGACCAATCACAGTCTACTGGCTGGCACAGACATCATTCTGGGTGGACCTCACTTTATGAGGTCTCTGCCTTTTCAGTAGCAGTGTAAGGCTTTACTACCATCTCCAGATCATGCAGAAATCATTTAGACTGTCATGCAACAGTGGATTTTAATAAAGGATCAAATGATATTGCAATATAATTACTGAATAGAAACAATATAAATCCACTGGAGCTAGAGTCCCAACTCCTGAGAGTCCTCAAGCTCTTGTATTTTCTACTTACTCAGAAATACACCATAGTCTGGCCATATGCAGGAGTTTCTTCTGACAAGAGTTGCAGTGACTAGGCTAACAGCACTTTTGACCCTTCTGGTCTCATGGAGTGCATCCCTTTTCAGGGTTAAGACCTCAGGCCATCCCCACTCTCAGACCAGACTTTGGGCTGCAGTCCCCCGTGTACTGACCACGATTACCTCAACAGGTCTGATCTACGTCCAGCACCTGCAAGTCTGTTCCTTCCAGAGACAAATCAGCTTCTTTAAAGCAAAGTATTATTTATTAAGGACAAACACACATCAGAGACAACAGGTCTTCCACATAGTAGGTCTAAGCTTTTTATAGACACGCCGAACCCCCTATTGTCAGCCTGGGGTAGTCTGTTCCCTTAACCCACAAACTATTCCCCCTCCCCCTGCTGCAGGGAGGCTCTCCTGCAAAAACTGTTCATTCCTTTTCATCTGCTAGTTCCCAGCCTTGGCAGAACAAGCTTGCCACTTGTTGGAGACAGGATTGTAGGTCCTCAAAGCCTGTAGCTTTGTCTATTGTCTTTCAAGTGTGCCTGGAAGGGGGGAGAGGGGGAAGGAGTTCCTTATCTGGGGCTGCGCGTCTTCTTCCCGTTTGTAATTTCAACGGGCCCCTATTTAGCCAGATCAGTGCATTCCCACAGGAAAGTCTAATTCATGCACACAAAAAATGCCCCCTCATTGACCAGTGTTCATCAGTATTTTTAGATTACCGCACAGCAATTCCACAACCAGCACAACAGGCACTGCCTGCTGGCCAACCTTTCCTGAGACTTCTGGTTCCTCAGACAAACAAGCAACAATCAAAGACTTGTTAAATTCTTGGATAGCAAGCATTTTATATGGTACAGAGGTCTGGAGAGTCCAACCTGCACCCATCATGAGAATGGGACTAAAAGCAAGTGCAAACAGCCCCAGCAAAGGAGGGATCTGCTACAACCATGGGAGATACCAACAATCCACTGGATCAAAGCAGGTTTCCTCCAAATGTTCCCTAATCACTGAATGCCTTAGTAAATCCACAGAAACAAAACCAGTTACCTGGGGATTGCTTACAGGACTCTACAGTAGAAGGGGGGAGCCACCCCTGACAGAGAAGCTTTTTAATAAGCATATACATTTGCTACCTCACCCACCACCAATCACACAGGAACAACAGTCAGAAGACAGGACCAAATGCCAGAAAAATAGGTCAAGGTAGGTAGCTCCCTTTTTCTATCATCCTGTCCTGCACAGCAATTTTTACTGCACTTCTAAGGGCTGGGTCAGGGAAAGAGAATGATCAATCATCCTCTACAGCTGGCAGCAGCTCACAGGGCTGACCAGCTGCATCAATAGCGAGTGAGGATTTTTCCAGCAGGCCAGGGGTATCTGGAGCATTTCTCACTTTCATAATGGGGCCCAGGTAAGTGTTACTTTCTGGGATGTAGCATCAGGGTGCTTGCCACTGGAAGAAGGACTAGGTGCCCAAGTTCCTCTTTCCAGGTGGATGCGGAGGGGATCCTTGTAGGACAGCAGCTGGCATACTTATTGATTTTTTTCCTAGTAGGAAACCCCTCCCCACAACACACACACAAAGGAAGTGAAGTAGGTAAGTAGTATTATCCCTATTTTACATATGGGGAAATGGAGTCACAGGAACAAAGTGATTTTTCCTCAAGGTCACATAGGGAGTTGGTAAAGAAGTCCTGGTTGTTAGTCCCATGGGGGCCCTTCTGTAAAGGTGACTGACAGAGGAAGAATATCACTTCCATTTTAAAAACATCCTGAATGTGGAAAAATCCTTTGATTTTTACAGTATCAATATCTTACAGGCACAGTTGTGGCATAGACCTTTAAGAGCTTGTTTTGTGCAGGTTACTAGGGTACAGCTCTCGAGCTGAGATCAGAATTAGTGCTGCTGTACAGCTTTGGGTCAATAAAGCCATTGGTAGTCTCTTCCTCTAACTCGGAGTTAACATGCACTTCCCAACTGCCAAATCTTCCTCATCAGAACGTACACTTCAGCAATCATTTTTCAGAGGCAATTGTGGTAGAAACCTGTACAACTGTTACATATGTAACAGCCAGTAGCTGCTATTGCTCAGCTTACACAGAGAATGAAGAACTTCTCCCCTTCCTCTTGTATGAGAAATCCCCTCATTTCAAATCCTCCATCACTTTGAATCAATAAATCAAATACATTCAGTATGACTTACCCACTAAGCAAGTCCATAGGGTTTGATGGGGTGTAACTCAAAGTTGCTTCAACAAGATTGCAGTTTTCAAATCAGTATATTCCAGTAGTCTGGCTCTACACTCCTTTCTAGGTAACTAAACTTCATATATGCCTTTAGAACGCTTATTGCAGCCTATTGTCAGGCTATGAAGCCAACAAGGATAAGGGCTATTGCTTAATTAAAACACACATTTTGTGTATTAATTCTGATTTCCCAATCAACAATTAAGCAAAATCAGCTGCTGTCTACCCAATTAACCTGCTTGTATGAGCACAATAAAGCCATAGACCATAGTAAGAGTTGAGTAATAGATCAGGAGGATTATTGGCATCTTTTGCAGCTGCTTACTTATTAGTCCTATTCTGTATACCAGCTGGGAACTGGTTCCTTTCAGTACTGAGTAGCCTGTACTGTGGTTATTGGATTCCCACCTTTTGCCAGGCTTCTTAAAAATATTTATAAGTAGGCATAGTACCAAAGCTGTAAACAGTTGGGAATGTTACTAGATAAAATTCCAAAGAGAAAAGGGGAAGAGACAGAGCTACATTACAAAGTCTGGCCAAAAAAGTTAACCAGAAGTTTGATTACACAGACGTAGAGAAACAAGAGAGGATTTACCCTCCAGATCCAATTTTCTCTATATAGAGTGGAAACCTATTCCAGAGGATCTGTTTGACTAAAAACATGAGGGAGTAGCCAAACTTCACACTGTGGGAGATTTGCTGGTGACAGAATAATTTTAGAATCCAGATAATTTATTAGGAAAGGCAAAGGCCACCAGAAGAATATGCCTTCTAAAGCATGGTTTACTCACTACTGTCATTTCACTCTCTGTTGGGAAGAAACAAAGCCCACTTGCTCAAAGGCACAGTCCTGCAGATTTTTACTGGTGCTAGTTAACTGAAGTCAGGGGATTATCCAGTGTGAACAAGGGTTTGTAAGATCAAGCCTCAACAGTTTCAAGCAACACTGAGGCCCCTTATCTGGATATGTATTTTTTCATCAAACCAAAGTGTGTGTGAACACACACACAAGCCTGCCAGCTGTTTCCAGCTGGTTGAAGCCTATGCTTTGGCAATGCCTTCCTACAGCACAGGTGATTCATGAGCAACAATTCCCTATGCAAGTGGCTGATGACCCTCACACAGCTTTCAGGGCCCCATCCCCTAAGTGCATGCAAGAGCATAGAAGAGACAGGTTACCACTAGTGCTGTTTTACCAGGTTTCTGAGATGCATACAGCTTCTCCAAGCTGCTTAAGAGTAGAAAGAGGATTGGTAGGTAGCTGGAACCTCTACAGCTTTTATTGTTTTGGAAAATGGTGGTATTACAGGTGGCCAGAGAGGATACTAAAGAAAGGAAAGTACAATTGCAGTTCATTTGCCAGAAGAGGCTAGTCACTAAATGTTCTTCTAGTCTAGGAGACAAGCAGCTAGGCTCCCAGCAAAGAATCCTGAGCCCAGCCACCAAAAGCTAACAATAGTAAGTTTGTTTTTTTGCTATCATGTATTGATCTTAACTGGCTCCAACACCTGCTACTTATTATGCACAAAACATAGCATGGTTAAATTATTCTGTATCCTAAGGTTGACTGTCTCCCTTGCAAGCAAGTCTGGATTAATTTGAACTATCCTTGTTGCTAGCTGCTTTGTTTGGGAGGCATATTTGTAAAAATTAAATACCAAGAGTAGTTGACATCCAAGAGAGACAAGCGTCACCAACAGCATGTTGTGTCTTTCTGCTTCCTAAGGCAGTTCTGAAATGTTTCCAGAATGAACATTGTGGGTGGGATTTTCCAAGAGCATTCAGCTCTAGCCTAACACTGCTCCCATCAATGTCAACTGTAGGATATTCACGGACTTGGATGAGAACAGAGATGTCAACCTGGAGCACCTTTGAAAATCCATGTGTCTGACCATCTCTTGCTGGAGGGGAGAAATCACCCTGTTTCTCATCCACAGAAAGGCTCCGCTTCCTACAAAACAAACAGTAAGGCAAAGTACCACTCTAATTTTTGCTGTCCAGCCTTGTGCTAAGAAGACTATAGCAGATACTGTGGACTAAAAGGGGTCATGTTTCACAGCTGTATTTAACAAGAGGGCAAAAGACAGTCACTATGAAGCATCCCACTGCTAGAGTGGTCAAGCAATTGAAGGAATTCACATTACAAATAAAACTGCAGTGTTTTATCTAGTAACTGCTTCTTAGTCATTTTTATTTACTTTTGTCACAAAAGTAGCAGGGAGGGTGAAGTATTAAAAATCTATATGGGTGTGTTTAGGACCACCTGGTTATATCATAAGAATTAAATAACTTGACTCTGAATAACTTTTAGCAACATACCATGGCTAGCATGGTTAATGGACATTCACACTGAAACAAAAAGATTTTAAATTCCAAAACGAATATGGTCACTTGTTATTTTGGCTATTTGTCAGCAGCAAGGTGCTGTAAGAAACCTGTCTCTTGGATCATGAGGGTTGCATTATGTTCTGCCTTTTGAGTAAGCTTACAAGGAAGCTGCTGTTGTGCAGACCACCACTCAGGTTCATATGCCTGTATTTTGGATAGCAGCTCAAATTTAAGTAGCCACAGGAGATTATGGGAAGTGATTAGCATTGCAAGAAGTGTTAGATTAGTATTAAAGCCACAACTGTCATACATGTGCCATGTCTCCAAGACCCAAATTCACATGAGTGCAGCATGCGTTTGTACTCAGATAAGGGGTTGTAAGCTTGAAGTTTTCTACTTCTAGCTTGGTTTCTGCAAGTTTTCTTTTAAGCTGTATTTGGTGTGTAGGGCTCATTAAATTAAGAGTTAATTGGTCTTGCTTTCCCCTCACACTGCCCCTCCACCCTTTGAGTCTTGATTGGGATCATCAACTCATTTTTATAAGCTGTAAAGAAGAAATAGGGGTTGTAAGAGCCACCTGTGCAGTCTTGTGTAGAGTCTATAGTTAACATGATACACACAGTGGCTGAGGGGGATTTTAAGTTTCCATAACAGACTTTCAAGGCTTGTTTGTCAAGATTGTTTTTTTGTTCTCTTTATTCAATTTGAAGCAAATACAATTACTGTATGTATAATTGTTTGGAGGATCCTGAAAGACAGATACGGGAAATCAGAGGGGTTCTCAGTAAGTGGTGCTAAGCTCCAGCAGCTTGATAGGAAATTGAATGCAAATATACCAAACATCTAAGTGTTCCTGAAGTCTAAAAAACATCAATGCCACATCA
This sequence comes from Lepidochelys kempii, assembly GCF_965140285.1. Classification (NCBI taxonomy): domain Eukaryota; kingdom Metazoa; phylum Chordata; order Testudines; family Cheloniidae; genus Lepidochelys; species Lepidochelys kempii. Next base: position 25,598,241 of record NC_136391.1, on the reverse strand, counting down.
GGAAAGAAATTTTGTCCTCTTTGGAGTAGCTGTCTGATATATCCATAGCTCATGGAGAATCTGGACAAGTAAATACAGAAGAGCCACCATAGTACTCTTGTCAGCCTTACTTATCTGTTTAGCACAATAGCAGCAACAATGAATCCCTAGGGGTTACAGTGGCCATTATGACCAGGTCTTCATCACAGACCATATCATACTATACAATCTGAGCAGTGTTGCAACATTGGGTTGTTTGATTTCTGCAAGGTGTTTCCCCTAATCTTAAACCCCTGAGTTTACAGTAACACCAGTCTCAAAAGAAGAGGACAAATTGAAGTTAGATACTCTGAAACTGAGTGAACTAACTGGTAAAGTTAGGATTATCAGGCTTGCACTTAACAGAGTGAAGAGGTTCTATTGTCCACTGTCTTTTATTTTCTTATTTTAGTACATGTGATCAACTGAGGAATTAGTGAGGGACATACCAGCTGCACTTTACAGTTTGACAACCACAAAAATAGAAAGCAACTATACAACTTCTGTTTCACAAAACTAGCTTCCATTTGTAACACATTTGACAGAACAGGATTAGCTGCAACAAGTTACGGGGCTCCAAGTGTAAAGTGCTATTTTGGTTAAAGTAGCTAAAAAGCAATTACTACAACATTGATCTGGGTGTTTGGTAGTTAGACTGGTGGTATCTTCTGAATCTTTCAAGTCAAGCTTTATGCTTCTTGATGAAGCTAATGAGCCCATTTGTTGAGCCATCATGAGATGTCACTGGAGCATCAGAATCTAGTTCTGGTTCAATTTTCTTAGCCAATTGCTTTCCAAGTTCAACTCTGCATTTTATGGAGAGGGAGAAAAAAATTAAGTTAGTACAAACTCATTTAGGCCCAGGCCCAGACCCAGACTCAGATATTTAGGTACAAACCCCAGATTAGATGCTACTGTGATCCATGAAACCTTGCTTAGCTGTGCCTAAACTCACTCAACACCTAAAATTTCAGGGGAAAAGTTCCCTAGGTGCCTAAAGTTTTGGCCTCTGGGCATACACACTGCTGCCTTGTTTTAGGTGCCCAGAGCCCTACCTCATGCCTAAGCAAGGGAAGAGAGGCATTCCCCTGCATATCTTACCAGCCATGGGCTACTGGATAGATCCCCATTCAAATCTAGCCAGAGGAGGTAGTGATGCGCTCTCCCTTAACTTTTAGCCCCATGGATATTAGAGACCTGGTCTCAGTTTCCCCTACCTGATGGGGAGAAAAGTTTTGAACAGGGGCCTCAGGATATTCTGAAGAGGGGGTCCCTCATTCTCTCCTGTTGAAGCAGTTCCACTTTGGATAAATTAGAGTCATGAGAGCAGCATAGGACAGGAATCTGGTCTCCCACCTCCCAGATGGGTGCCCTAACCACTGGACTATAGAGGAGTTGTTGTTCCTCACCCTGGTGGCACCGCCTCCCTTCCAGACCTCACAGGTTAGCCTCACAGGAGTTATGCTATTCTAGACAGCATTACAGTCTGCAGAGACCCCTGTTCAGCTTCTACTTCAGTGTTTTGGAAGAATAATGGTAGCACAGCTCTGTAGGAGAGGTGCAGAAAGTAGAATCTCTAGATCAGTGCACAGGAGCAGAGTCTTGGATCTCTGGAGTGGAGAACAGAGTCCCTTGTAGAGTCCTGGGCTTTATAGGGCCTCATCCTCTTCCACTACCCTCTCAAAAGGAAGGCACAAGTTTCATCTGAATCTTATGCACATCCCAGCCCCTCTACTTCCTCCTGGGAGTTTCTACATGGGAGAGTAAGCTATGAGCCATATAGTCAGTGGTAACAGTGACAAGGAATAGCACTGACTGGCTCCTAAGAAAGGCTAGTCTTCATCTGAAAGGAAGAAAAGTGGGGAACTCCTCAAAGGGCTGCTGTCCTTCAGCAACATATACATGACCCAGGAGGCAAAGAAAAGGTTTATTTAGTGACTTGGTAAGTCAACCAAGTGCTGTCCATGACTGCTAAGTCAAGAACTAGGATATTCAAGTGACTAGTGATTTTAAGCACCCAACCTGAGAGCTTTGAAAGAACCTGAGTCAGAGCCAGGTGCTCAGCACTTTCTGAAAATCAGGCCCTGCAAGAGGTCTCAAGTTTCAGCACTTCAGTCTCTGGGGGGCCCAAATTAGTCCCTTTAAAAAAGTTTTGACCAAGATGTACCTCATGTGACAGTGGAGGGTATCATTTGAAATAGAGCCTACATTAGTGTTAGGGCTCCTAGGTCAGAGGACAACCCTGTGCATGTTTTCCTGACACAGGAAAAGGAAATCAAAAGGTGGGTTTTTTGGGTGCTTCAGTATCTTGGCAGCTGCTGTGCTGTCATATTGCTTAGTATTAGTTTCCATACAAAGAAGGTAATCCATGTTTACCCTTTACTCGAAGGGGATTGCTTTTTGTAACACTTTCTTGGTCTTCTCCACCTCTAATATTTCCATAAGTATTGCTGAGAACACCTATTCTTCTCCCTCTTCCCCCTCCTTCCATGTATAGTTTCTTAAAGCTAATAAAAGTAGAGGTCCCTTAATCTTCCCTCAATTCTGTTGTGATGCCATGCATGGGTTTAACAGTGGATAAACACATCTTATTCCATAAATAGACTTGCCTTTTTATGTCTTTAGAGCCACAGCAGAAGCTTTTGCACTTTGATGAATAGCACAAAGAATATGTAGCTGACTTGCTTTATTACCTTAAGCTTTAAGAAAGTGAGAAGTTGAGTGCCATAGTTCATAAGGATTGGAAATAGGTTAGTAAGACTTACCCCCACTGGTCATAGCTATTAATATCCCACACAACTCCTTGAACAAAGATCTTGTGTTCATACATAGCTATAAAAAACAAAACCAGAATTAACTAAGCCTCTTCAGAAAAACATCACTGAACATTACTAATAATGAGACATATTTACCAATTAAGGCTCCCAGAATGAATGGAGAAAGTTTTGTAAACACAATGGAATTAGTTGGGCGATTTCCTTCAAAGACCTTTCAAACAAAAAACAAAGTGTTACATCCCAAACAGAGTCCCATATCAGAATCACATGAATCTATTTTTCCAGGCCCCTAGTATCAGTCACACACCAAGTTATGTTTTATTTTAATTAAAGATTGTAGGGAGCAACATGAAGAGTATTAGAAGGAGATAATAGCAATTTCAATCTGTTGGTCATCCCCGTAGACCATATTGTAATAAGTGTGTCAGCATAATAGTTGTAAAATGTCCTCTCCAAATGCCAGGAGCATGTACAGTAGAGCCCTGCAACCCAACCAAAGGGGCTCAAGTGTTAGGTCCTGGTCAGATCAGGATGTTGCCACCTAGCTGCATGGGGTGATGCTGAGTGAGTGTGCCAAAGAGTTACAGTGCCTCTTACTCTGCAGCACACAGAGCAGGGGGCTGCAGATGATAGGAGCAGGGCATGGTAGCACAGCTGTCGCTGTGCTGACTTCATGGGCATGGGTCAGGTTGGAAACAATTCTTCCCACTTGGATTTAGGTTATGTGGGATTGGGTCGTGTTTGGACCTAAAAATTAGGCCCAAGCAGACTCTTACATACACAAGTTCAGACTATGGGGACGACAGCAAGTGCAGTAAGATCAGGCTTCCAGGGCTAGACATGGAAAAGCCTGTACTGTCTGGGAAGTGCTGCAAAGTTGCAGTGTTCTGTTAACACAACAATGACAGTTTGGTTTTTAAAAAGGAATTTGCCCCATAGTGAGACCTCCCAAGTCAGTCACTGAATCTCCAAAACTTCAACATTTGCAGCTTGCTGCTGTTCATGTCTAGCCAACCGCCACCAGAGGGCGCCTCATTTCTCCTAACCTACTACATTTAAACATTTCTATAGTACCCACCTATTGTCTGCAACACACACAATGCTTCTGACACCAAAACATAGCAGTGTAATTTGAATGACAGTTATCACCACACTGATACCTTATGTGGAAGAAGTTTCTCCAGAGGATCTCCACTCAGCCCAGTAGCCTGCAGTTCTTTTCGAGCCTCATCAGCAGTCTTTCCTTTCATCAAGGCTTCAGTCTGAGCAAGAAAGTTGGCCAGAAGGATCTAATGGGAAGAAGTTAGATATTAACAAGCTAGCCAAATTACTGCCCTTCTAGTTAATAGTGCTCCCTCTCTATCTAGTGCTTAGAGCCCAGTACTGCACCAGGATTCCATTCCAGGGTGCACAATGTCAGGCAAGTCACTTAGAGCTAAAACTGAGGTACCAGGTACAGTACAACAGAAATATGGTTTCTTTCTCCGAGTATAGTCAGAAGGCTTCTCAGTGTCATGAATATATGACAAGGAGAAAATTTAAAGATTCAGGGCGAAATCATACTTCAGTGGGGCCAGGATTTCACCCCCAGAAACCACCACAATAACCACTGCACTGTATCTACCTCTGTAGTGCTCCTTGTGTTTTCATCCACTTTTCACAAGATTATGCACTTTCTTCTATGCCACACCCCCCACTCCATGGGATGTTCTTAATCAGATGACACACCAAGTCAGCCTCTCCTCAAGACCTGTACAAAGCTAGCCAGCTGAGAAATCCATGAACTGAGACAGAAACCTTAATGTCCTGCCACATACCAGCCCTACCTGAATAAAATGTATATTCTTATTGCAGTTACCCATCATCGCTCCTTTAAGAGTCATGCTACCTCCTCATTGTATCACATGGACTAGTTTGCAAGCACTTCAGGGTGGAGATCACATTCTGTTTTGGGCCGTGCCTATCAGTCACCATAATACATCATTTCTAACATGCCTAGGAATGACTGAGTGAAATTGCTCGGTCGTCTTTTTTTTTTTAAAGAAGTTATTTATATTTGTCTGAAATCAGTGTTAACATCCTGTCACAAGAATCTAGAGTGTAATTTAAGAGGAGTACTAACAACCTTCCCCTCCAAAGCTGGAAATAAAAGGGTAGCACTAGGAAAGTTACACATTGCACTGGGAAAGTTAATGGAAAAAAGTCAGTTTATAGTTATGTTAAAAAGTGAGCCAATATAAATGGATGGATTAAACCTTTAATAAATCAGTCCAGGTTCATAGGAGACAATGCTCAGAAGATAAATAGCCTGTTGGTATCTTTATTTTCCAAGGATGTGCAAAGCTTGGAGGTCAGGAGCATCTCTTAAGGAAAAGGTTCCATCATCTCCTTTGAAAATTTGACTCCTCGCAATATGCAGACTTAGCCTGATTTTTAAATGTAATTCTATACAACCCCCTCCAACAGGCCACATTTTGTCTGCCTCTAGACTAGAGAGTTGCAAGTTCTGCAGGAACAAAACCTCTGTTTCGTCAGGTCAGATTGTTCTGCCACACCCTGCTTGAGGGGGCAGTCTCAGACATTAAAAATGTGGTCCAGTGTTTAAAACAGATGAATTCTGAAATACTGTTGTGTTGAATGAACTCTAGTCTCTTCAGCTGTAGTAAGAGGAAATATGGCTGCTAATGATTACAAGCACAAGTAGTTTTACCTTGTGATGCAAGCAGTTTCTGATTGGATTTTGGGTCTGGACTGGGATTAGAAAATCGCAGGGGATTATACGAGTTCCTGCAGGGAAGACAATGTTAGAAATCCATGAATACTTTATTAAAATCAAGCAGGAAAAGTTTTCCTAAAAAACCCGTAAATTGACAAATTTCAGCCACTCTAAACTAGTCTAAAACAGCAGCAAAAAGTTTTCCAAAAAATAAATATTTCATAAATTCTTGACCAGCTCTACTTTAGATATTAGTCCTAAATCCTTTTGCTGCAACACCACAGCATGTTGCCTTCTAAGGCCACTGGTTAACAATAATATAATAGGTTGATGGTAAGTAAGAAGCCTATGCCAATTTAGCCAATACCCTGCCCTCAAGACTGTATCAATTCTTCAACCTCTGCAGCATCTGCTGTTCAGAATTTCCTCCCAAACCCAGGTGTTCTGCATAGCTGTCACCAGTTTTACAGTTGTACCTTGATGGATGAGCTGATAAAAGGCATGCTGCCCATTAGTTCCAGGTTCACCCCACACAATAGGGCCAGTATTGTAGTCCACACGAGTGCCTTTCTTGGTGATGTATTTCCCATTAGATTCCATGTCACCCTACAAGCAATGAGGTTAGAAGTTTATAATCAGATATACCCTATACGTTTTTTTTTTTTGGTTCTTGCGGAGTCTATTAGGCCTGTAACAACTTTCTCCATTTACTTTAATTCTGTTTACTAACTTTTTTAAAATTGAAAAAGATAATTTGGTTTGTTGACATCAGGAAGGTTGGGATGCTAACAAAAATCTGTGAGAGACAGGGTTTTTATGAGCCTCTCTATTGATGGTTGTGAAGAGCCAATAGTTGTATTACTGTGTTACCAAGATAGTAATCTTCCTGAGAACTCTCCAAAATGCCATTATATTGTGTGCAGTGTGGTTTTAGGAGGGTCAATCCCAGGATATTAAAAAGACAAGATGGTTGAGGCAATATTTTTTTATTGGACCAAACTTCTGCTGGTGAAAGACAAGCTTTCAAGCCACACAGAGCTCTTTGCAAGGTCTGGGTTTTCATGTCTTTTCAGGCTTTTCCATGTCTAGCCCTGGAAGCCTGATCTTACTGCACTTGCAGTCGTCCCCATAGTCTGAACCCAACTGTACTTTAACACAGTTCAATACTACATGGAATAGATAGTTTAGCATAAGTAGTTAGCACATATTCTAAGGGACGATTCCAGGTGAAGTGGCCTGTTATATTATGCTCCAGTGATCACCATCAAAAGAGATGATTTATGCTAACAAGCAAAGTGCACCTGACCTCAAAAAAAGGCAGTGAACTATCTATGCACAGACTTACAGAGAACCTTCTGTACAAGCTGAGCCTTACCTGCTGGAAGTAAGCAGCAAAGCGGTGCATGTATTGATCATATGGCAGGAGCGCATGGGTTTCACAGCCATAAAAGTTTATATACCAGACACCCAGCATGGCCAGCAGAACTGGTACATTGTTTTCCAGTGGAGCAGTGTGGAAGTGGTTGTCCTATGTAGGAAAGAGATGAGAGAGAAAACTACAGTGACCAAAGAAATTTACTTCCTTGAATAAGAGGTTCTGAGTTTGGTCCAATTGTTTCCCAAATTGAAGAGTGGCAACAAAAACTGATCTAAGACTGGGAAGGAGGGGTGAGCTCCAACAGAAAGTGTTTTCAAAGCAGTGGAAACAATAAGGAGCTTGGGGAAGACCAGTACTTTTCCACAACTGATTAAAGTCTGTCACCACCAGCAGTCTTAGTAGCAACATTGTACCAAGTTAATAGGAACACAATATTTAACAAGTATTTGCATACTCACCATCCAGTGGGCTCCTGCAAGCAGTTTCTCAAAGTTGTCAAAACCTAACCAAAACAAAGTGTGCATTTTAACTATCACAACTTACACATGGTTTCCTTGGAAAATAAGTCCCCAACACAGCTTAGATTCTTATACACTAAGATTTCCTTTCATTAGTGAAATTTTGAGTTGGAAAGCAGCTTTTTATAACTTCGGCTCTATCTGTGCCCCCAAGGTTGGGTTTGAGTAAGTCTGGGCTTTAAAATTTCAGGGCTCAACTTCAGCAAGTTCTTATATTTTAACCTTAGCCTGAAAACTGAATGAGAGAATAAGTAACAAAGGGAAATGTACACAGAGGCAGCATCTGTTATCAGTATCTGAATTTCTACGGCATAGCTTTCTGATCAGTCTCTGAATTAGAGACAAATAGTTCACCCTAGAAAGAAATTGGAGATCTTTATCAGAAATTTACCTAGCTTGGTTTACATACAGTCCTATCATTATGGTCCTTAACCAGCACCACTCACCAGTGCACATTAGGGACTGGTGCCCTAATCTCCCCCAACTACACTACAGCATTAATTGATAAACCTGTCCCTCTTCAGTATAAAATTCTGAAGAGGAGGAGGAGGAAATGGAGCTGATGATAAAAGCAGTAACTCTACAAAAGCAGCTCTGTACAGACTACTGGATCAAGAGCAAATAGCTAAATCAACAGCTAAATCAGTAGGCCAGCAACATTTATTTAAAGGCAGACTTGGGTTGCTCAGGCAGGTAGAAGGGTACTACCTATCTGCGACTCAGTTAGAATGGAAGAAATCCATTTAGTTTTACACAGCAACGGAGTTTTCACATACTGCAACTCCAATACTCAATCTCAAAAGCACCGTAACTATTTCCTTATGACCTTCTCAGTGTCCAGGAAATTTTAGTTTTCATTTAGAAAATGAAATTAAAAATGGACTGAACAGAAGTCAAAATATTTTTGACCATGCAAGTGAGCAAGATGCACGGTTGGCCATTTTGTCAAAGGCAAATTTGTGGGTGCAATTTCAGAAGTTGAGATGTGCTACTGAAATCCAAAGAGCCAAGTTATCTATTTCACTATAGATCATTTTAGCATATTCAATGTGTGTAAATCACACTGCTGATCATGCAAGCCATGTAGAGTATTTTTATATAATATGGATACATACCAACATGCAGAGCAATGGAGAGACCAATGGCTGACCACAATGAGTAACGGCCACCAACCCACTGCAAATACAAGATTGTTTTAGATAGCAGTAACTTTTCATGAGGATTCTGTGTTTAAACATATGGCAACAAGTTTTACTAACTCCTCTCATATTGCACTCTTTGGATATGAAATAGAAATTTCCAAATTCATTTTCGCTCTTCAGAACACAAGTTTTTATTTTAATACAGGATGGAGATGTGTCCTTCCTTGTTCTGCACACCCATACCAGACAAGCCAGACCATTTCTGGGAATGGGTTAGTTTAACTGGTGGAACAGACAGAAGATCCTTACTTTTTATGGGTTGCAGAATAAGCTACCTTAAGTGTTCAAACCAAAATGTAGTTCCATTTATTTTTACAGAATCACTTTTTGGCAATGTGGGACTGTGTCCCTTGTCTATGAAGGACCATCAGTTTGGTTATATTTGGGGGGGGGGAGGGAAGGAGAGAGAAAGGTATTTCTTTAATAAAAATCTTACATATCAGAAGTGAAAACAAGCCATTCCATAAAATAATTCTAGAGTGATTCAGTGATCCGATTGCTGAATATGCTTGGTATGTTTTATGTGCACCCATTAGGAGGCAACGTGTTTGGAGGCTGTCAGCCAGTGAGATCAAAGTTTGTGGTCCAGTGAGCTGGCAAATCACCTGGTACTAGCTTCTACCTCACTTCTAGCTGCTAACCTGAATCAAAGGCAGCTAAATATGCCTTAACTACTGTCCTAATGTTACTTTTGCTTGTAAGTAAATCCTTGTGTCAACTACAGCAATGTGAAGGCATTACAAATGGGAGAGGTGGTGTGCCACACACTGACAAGTGGGCCAGGCTACGAAACTGTTCAAGAATCCTTGTTATAAAGGGTTAGACCAACCTGAATGTTAAATAGCTTTCATGGTTTCAACAAGAAACCTTTAAAACCTAGTTTTAAATATGCTGTCAGGCATGTAACAAGGAGCAATATACTGACCTGTCTGATGTCGTCAGGCATAGTTCAGATATATTACTTTTTCCACAAGGTTTGAGATGAAGGTCCACTGTACTTACAATTTGTGTCTGTTACTAAATATCAGATCAGATTCTGGTTCTTTGATATCTGACCTTTACTGATCTAAATTATATACAGTAGAGTGCGACAGTCAAATGTCACAGCTTATAATAACTACTTGTAAGACCTACACTTGGAGCAATGAGCTATCTCCTGTTACTCAACAGCTGTCTAGACAGCACTGCATACAGAAAGCTCCTCTTCTGACCTTTGATAGGGAGACAAACTGAATGGCCAAGATTGATATATATATTTCACTACTTTGACATGTTCCCTCAATTTGTGGTTAGGATTCTAACATATTACTGTCTTAAAGCACTAGTGGATTTGTTTTAGTATCTTTTTTTGGTGTGTGTGGGGGGCAGGATATTGACCTTTTAATTTGGCTTTTCTGAAGCAGGTTAAGTTATTCTAACAGTTAGCATCTATTGCTTGGTGTTAAACATTTACTTACATCCCAAAACTCAAACATATTCTCAGTGTCAATTCCAAAGTCTTTAACTTTAGGCTAGAATAAAAAATAAAATGGGTAAATACATTCATATTAGAGAACACAGATGTCAAACAGCAACTCCAGGATGCTTATGTAGCTGAAGTTATAGTTAGCTTAAAGATATTATTCCCTATATAACTAAAGTACACACAGACAAACATCTCCCTGACTTCATATTCTGGGTCAGAAGTTTAAAGCCTCCACCAGAAAATAAGCCATGATTGATCCTGTGTTCCTCCTGGTCAATGTACCATCTGTCAGCGGTCCCAAAAACAAGAAGTTCAATTTAGTGGTGTAAATGGATCAGAAAATTGGTAAATGGAAAGTAGTGTAATGAATCAACATGGCATTCAGTGTTGTTCAAAATTAATAGTTTACATGCAGCAGAGTCAGAATGGAAAATGGAACTTTAAAATAGACTTGCAGAAGGCTTTGAGGTAAATGCAGACCTTTCTCATCTTATTATAGATGTTCTTACTCATTGCAGTAGTTTTTTACACTGCAGACCCTTTATGCTTGCAAATTTTCACTCTACATACCCACCAAATACCAAGACTATGTGTTACACTACTTACACCTAACAGCTTACTTTCATCAGTGCAGAACTCGGCCCAAAGATTTAAATGGTGTTAAACTCAATACCAGAACCTTACCCAGGAGTACATAACTAGTTAAGCAAGAAGTGGTACCCTTTGTTAATAATGGGGCAACCATATGAACTGTAAATCAGAAAATATGGAGTACAGATTTTTTTACAACATTTGATCTAAAAGAAAAGTAGAAGTATATAAAGCAGCTCTGAGCAATATTTCCCATCCTAAATAAGCCATCCCTTGAAGGCCCTTTGGAGACTGCATTTTCCCATAATCCACTACTAGGAATAATTCTTCTCTTGTACATGAAATTGTAAGACTCCCCCGTTTCCAAGAGCAAGATGATCTTAAAGCATGAGGTATTGTTTTCACACCTACACATTTCCACACCTTACTGGATTTTAATTAAGTTCATTTTTAAAACCTATAGCATAGGTCTAAATAAAAAAAAAGTGTTATACTTACGCCATTGGTAGACAAGGCAACAAAATGCTTGGCCACAGCAGAAGGCTTTAATAAAATAAAATATAAACTAGTTAAACAGAACACTGCTAAATATTTTGCATTGCTGATCAGCCACAAAGCTGGTTTATGCATGTTGACACAATCAGGACTGTTCTTTTGATATTTGCTTCTGCTGGCATTAAGAAAACATGGCTGACTGTTACTATTCATGTATATTTGCTCTGTCTGTGAACTTGACTTTATCATGAATACAGATATAAGAGTCAGCAGCATGTCTGACCCAAATGTAGGCAAGGTTCAAAGATAGTCTAAGTCTTCTTATAGCAAATATCCCGGAGCAACATACTCAACCTTCAGGACAAGGTGCTGAAGGTGTCTGTCTAGATCAACCCTTGCTGACCAAGTTTTGGAGCAGCCTGGGTTTGATATGTTACAAAGATCCTCCTGGCAATCATCAAAAGGTCAGTGGAGGCCAGAAATCCTTGTCTTGGTTCTTTAATGAATCAACCCCAAGTGACAGGCTTGAAATTCAACCTGAATCTCTAAGTGAGGTGCTAAGTATTTCAGGACTCAGGGAGGTATTGTTATAGGAATAGTTTACAAGAGAAATGCTCTCAAACCCTGATATTGAAAAGTAAATAGTTTCCCCTAGTGGGAGTGGGTTAGAGGTAGTTTTAATTAAAAAAAAAAAAAAGGAACGACTTGCATTTCAAAGTCTGAGTGGTAGGAGGGTGAAGGAAGGAGTGAGATGCCAGAATATGAACTGAAGACCTCTATTCACAGTTCGGATATCTGCTGCAGCAGCCTCCATCTACTGCTTCAACTATAACTGTGTGTAGCTTTGAAAGTTTTGCAAAGGACTGGCAGGCCATTCCATGGAGGCTAGCATCTCCAAGTTTCCTCCACCTCACAGAAGTCTGGAAGTTGTATCATATTACAAGATGGATCTGAGATACAGGCTACATCTATCCAAGTACTTTTATACAAAGGATTTTAGGTGCAGCTCAAACATTTGTCTCAACACCTAAGTGGCTTCATCACTGATTAAACTAAATTCCATTACCATTAAAGTTAGTGGTTGCATCTCTGATCTTAATGTGACAGATCCAACATTTGCCAACGTGTACAGCATGTGTTTCGGCAGGAGTTGGCTCTGCTCCAGAGCTTGTTTAGAACTGACACTGGGAAGGGCTGTTATGTGTTCAGTTATGTAATTTAAGCACATTATACTTACATCATTAGCAGAAAGAAGAAGCCACTCTCTGGCTGTTTCTGCATTGGTAATAGTTTCTTGGGTGGTGAAAGTCTGCACAGTAGAAAAAGAGATCTTTTACTAGTCACATTCACAGAAAGTACATGAAGTCTGTATGTGTTTAAGGAATGCAAGACAAGATTAGGCTACCAAAACATCCAATTGTTCCAGCTAGTCAGAGCAGAGTAACCCTAAATTTATATAACAGCAGCAGCTTGATTTCAAGGAAGAATGTACCCACTGTGCATGCAGATATTAGTATTTCTAGGTGCACACCTAATTTCACATTAACATTGGTCTGAGGACACAAGGAATATTTAGGAATTTTTTTTTGGCAGGTACATCAGTTTTAGCTGATGTAATTGATATTTGAAGGAGGGCATAAACTGTTTGGACTACAATTTCCACTTTAAGACTAGTGGTGACTTCTAACTGAAAACTTAAATTGGGAAAACCACACAGATTGTTAGCTCTATTTGTTTTTGTTCCCATCTCTCACATTTGGGACACTTTATTCTACTTAGTTTCTGTTAACACTCTTGCCATAACTTCATTTTGCTGATTAAAGAAAATACGTTCCTGCTTTATGAAGTGTGAAAACAAGGTCAGTCATGCAATTCTTCTAGGATTAGCTTCAGCCATTCTGATTTACTCAACCATCACAATATAGCTTTAAGGATGAGCATTACATTCATTTTACTCCCATCCATCTCCGAAATTATTTTGTTCTAGAACATGCATTTGTTGAGAAACTTAAAAAATACCATTCGTTCCCTTCCGAACATATCCAATTATCTAACTACAATCTGGCAAATAAACTGAACTGTTACTCTTTCAATCTGGAAATATTTTGAGCTTTTGAACCGTGATGATTGAACTCAGTTACGCACAAAACAATGCTAGTGGTCATTTTGAAGTTTCCTTTTTACTGCATACATTTTAGTTGAAGGTCTGTTACTGCCAAGTTGAGATAATGAGCAAAACAAGCAAAGCAAGGTCAGCATTACACACATGGTAATTTGTTAGGGATTGTGCCTTTAAAACCAATGGGGTTCTGTTCTGCTTTAGAAATGAAGGGACCTTAGTCATACAACTATGAAATTTGTCTCCATCAACTTCCTCAGGCAAGACAGAAGCCAGTATATGTTTTAGTTAGTATTCCCAAAGAGGAACAAAAACAAAATAAAGACAAGACCCTCCCAGCCATTATGTTCATGAATTAAGGCAAGCCATCCTCAAGCAGCATTCTAGAAATGCAGTTATAGTAAGTTTATGTTGAAGTGCAAAACTGAAATTGTACAGATTGCTTACAAATTGACAAAATATTATGCTGGCAATTCGTAGCTTCTACAATGTTTACAGTGATCAAGAAATTTAATGTTTTGAGTTCTTTGTGGGCCCAGACTTGTCCATTTTGTGTTCATATAGAGCTTAGCACAGCGGGGTCTGGTTCTGAGGGACTATCACAATACAAAAAAGTAATACAGAATAGCATTCTGTAACATTGGTCACAGTACCTGCTTAAAGAAGATCTTTAAGTGTACCGTACTTTGTGTAGGATCTATCATCATCAAGAACCAAAAATATACAATTGGGTAAAACTAGGTTCTAAAAAATAGGAAAAATGCAGCAAAGATATGGCAAAATGCTAAACCTGATCTTGAATTTTAAAAGAACTAGCCACATGGGATCACAAATTCCATTTATGGGATATTGGACACTGAGACAAGACTTTTTGGGTATGGCTCACCTAAGCATTGTTTTTGGACACATCCCATTCATTTAAACATCTGGAGAAGTTAATATTTTCATAGAATTGTAGAACAGGAAGGGACCTCAAGAGGTCTTCTAGTTCAGCCCCTTGCACTCAAGGCAGGACCAAGTATTATCTACCATCCCTGACAGGTGCCTGTCTAACCTGCTCTTAACCTCCAATTACAGATTCCACAACCTCTCTAGGCAATTTATTCCAGTGTTTAACTACCATGACCGTTAGGAAGTTTCCTAATGTCCAACCTACACCTCCCTTGCTGCAATTTTTATACATTTTGAGTGATCTCCATTCTGACTATTTACAAGTTGAGACAGTCACCTGCTAGTGTTAATATTTTCTATACCTTAGATGCAATGATGAAGAGTGTTGTCTCAGGATTAAGCTCAGCCATGGTTTTGGCTATATGAGTACCATCAATGTTGGATACAAACCAGACACGAGGGCCTCCCTTGGAATATGGTTTCAGGGCTTCAGTCACCATAACGGGGCCCTGGAAAGCATCAATATAGTTAGGTTGTAAAATCTTCGCTGCACACGCTCACAAGTCACAAAACGTTATGCAGGAGTCAGTACTTGAGAGCTTACCAAATCTGAGCCACCAATCCCAATATTGACCACATCGGTAATTGCCTTTCCAGTGTAGCCTTTCCATTCTCCACTACGAACTTTCTGCAGTTTAAATACACAGATATTAATTAAAGTTAAGTTACAATGACTACAATATCAAGACCATCATTTATGTATGGATTAAGGTCACAAATACTCCTAGGAGATTCTCCCAAAAGGTTCTCCTTTTAAACAAGGAAATACCAAGAATCAAATGCACAGCTAAAAAGTAAATCCATAAAAACAAAAAAGGATTTAGAGTTTTTATTAAAAAAAGACTATCATTGTGGACACAAATATACTAACTTATAAAGGGCAAAGGTCAGCCTTTACATATGCACATACTCCCCTTACTCAACTCCAACTGGAGCAGCACATATTTTTCACAAGACTGAATAGGGCCCTTACTATAGAGCAGTGACAAATGTTACTTTACAAACGTAAAGCTTCATATAGGCCAATGATTTCCTCATACCACAGCCGAAGTACTGCATACTAATACCAGTGCCTAAGTCTACAAGAACAGAATACAAGACTTCTGTGTTCCACCATGGCAATTACAATAAATATGAATGTTAAAGAGGAGGAACATCAAAGGAGCAACTCAAATTAAAAATCTATATAACAAGAGGATTCTAAGCTATTAAATTCTGGTTTGCATTTGAACTTAAATTCAGAGGAGTTTGGATCTGAAGTTCTGCACTGGGCCTCTAATTAAAGTAAGTAGGTTTTGCTAAATATAATAGAACACGGGTTCTAAAAAGTGTCATGTGTATACAAGATTTATGTCTAAACAAAATATTCAAAGGTTTTCCATTGTACACAGGTCTTCTATTAAGAGAATCAGTTCTGTGCTTCAGCCCTACTCAGTCTGCCAGCTACTGAAAGTTTTGAATAAAAGCTGTCAAACTGGTATACCACCAAAATAGCAACCTTCATTTGCCCATCATTGACCACCTGTGCATTAATCCCACTCATTGCACAGAGCAAAGCTTGCAAACATGAACATCCACTACCAGAGAGAGCGGAAAATGAAACCCAATTCTAAAGCTATTTCTTTTCTGCAATCAGATTAATCATCGGAGCTCCAATTATTCTAATACTTTCTCCCCAGACATGCTTTGTGAAGATAATGATGCTCTACTGAAGAAACTTGTAGACGTACCAAGTTAAGTAACAATTTATAGCAATCTCAGCTACAGGCTACTTTAAAAAAAAAAAAAAAAGCCACCACTTAAACCATAGCCTCTTAAAACCATGTTAAGGAACCATATTTTTTGCCTTCATAGAGAAGACTAAATCAAGCATCCTTTAGTTTCCACCACTACAAGGAAGATTAAAATGTTTAAACATGACTTTGGTCACTCAGAGGGGCTCTGGTCTGCATGAGAAGTGCCCAATTGCTAGCTCTGAAGATTGAAGTCCATATCTGCAAAAGAGGTATGGCATAGGCAGCAATAGAAGCTTCCTCACACTATACCACCAGTACATTTTAATCCTGCCCAGGAAGGAGACCTTATAAGGGATAAAAGTCTGTTGAGCTTCTACAGCCCATTCAGTTCTTAATTGTGGGCTGAGGCTGCCAACAAAAGGTGCCAATTAGTGTCAGTTATTTTGGTTTGGGCACTTCTCCACTGGGAACTGGATCTATTCCCAACTCATTTCACATAGGCCACCCAGCAGTCATCAGGCCAGGGTAACTTTTGGTCACGACCATCTGGGCAGGATTTACAATGACAGTTTCACGAACAAAGGTTTACCCCATCATCATCCCTGAACCTCACTGATGTGTTTAAGATACCTAGAACAGTGTATATTGATCAGCCCTTATCAAGCATCTGAGTTTGGCATTCAGGCATATGAAATGCATCCAAATCTTAAGCTAACACCCACTTTGTTCTCCATGTTTGTTCCTAGCCAACTGTTCTTAATTAAAGAATTGTCACTACAAAAGTGAGTGTCTAGAACTAGTTTGATAGACATCTACATTTTAAATGTTGTGCTGTACTAAACCAAAGACAAACAGTCATTTATGATTTGAGAGTAGAAGATGTATGGTTTAGACTAGCCAGGGAGCATACCAAAGAATTCTTACACTGTTAAGTTGCAAACAAATAGAGTTGACTCTTACATATACCTTATGAAAGGCCGAGATGCTCCAGGAAAATGGCTATGTGATTAGAAGAGACCATGGAAAGAGTCCAAGACACCTTCTACAATACACTGTAGAATTGTTGGAGCACCTGTCAAGTGACAAGTGAGCTGGGAGCCTCCTGACTGCACTCACATTAGCAAATAATGACTTTAAGGGGGAAGTTCCTTCTAGACAAACATTTCTACAGTAAATGAGATACGACCAAGTGATTAAGAAATTAGTAAGGGAAGGGAGAAGTCATTAGGTGTTTGGTGCCTAACTGCCATTTGTGCCCAATATTTATATAATTGGAACTCACAAGTTATGAAGGAGGATAAAATAATATTGTAAACAAAACAGTTTAAATGCAAACTCAGGAAAGTGTTTTTCTAGAAAGTCTTGTTCAGAAAAAGTAACCATTCCTGGAAGACATGTACAGATATGGATCCATTTTGTTCATGCAGCTACTACTGTCCCTCATTTAGACTTGTTAGGTACTGTAGTAGTTCATATTATAAGTGCAACAGGAAACACTGATGCAAAGTACACAGATCAAATCAATCAACTAAGGATTTTATACCTGACAGAAGTGCTTCATCTTGTCCAACACCTTGTTAACTTCTGGGACTACATCTTTGCCATCCACTAATATTGGAACATTGGAGCGATTCCTCAGGGCAATATGAAGCACAGCCCGATTCTGAAACAAGGCAGCATGGGAGACAAACATCATAAAATATTAACTGAGGCAGTTTGGCAGTGTAGATACACAAAACAGCACCCAGAAGGCAGCAATATAACATTAAAGGCTCTGAAGCCTGCCTATCTAAGGACCTCTCAGACTATTAACTTTAAAGTCTTCTACAACTACTAGCCTGCATCTCTCTCTCACTATTTCTAACATGCTCACTGTGGTATCTAAGCACCTGATCAGATTTGCCAGAGTTGGTGGAAAACGGTCCAAAAAACTGTCCAAAACTAGAAAAGTATGTAGTATGCATATTAGGCAAACATTAATAGATTGCAATGAGAGAATGAATTTGAAGTTGTAGTTAAAAGCTTGATCTTTTGATAAGCAATTTTAATGCATTTGCAATTCATACTTCTGCATTAAGCAGAGATTATGGTCTTCAGGATTGAAGATAGTTTTATGATCAACTCCTAGTTGTAGTCAATAACACAAGGGTGTTATGTACTTTAGCAGTTTCTCAATGACTACAGCAGTAACAGGAAAATACAATATACAGGAAAAGATAAATAAGCATATATAAGTAGCAGCCACGTAACAGGGAAATTGATAGCAGTGGAATAGAAGAACATGCTTAACAGAGAGAGGCCCCCAAATACTCGTGTGATATGTTAGAATTCTAGAGTAGTGCCAAATTCTAATCTCAGATGCACCACACCCTGCTTATATCAGAAGCCAGAATTTGAGTCTTCATCTGCAATGATGAGTTTGTTGCTGCTGTAATCTAGGATGGAGGATTTACAGTTAAACAATTCACCTGGTCAGTGAGGCAAAGCCAACAAGGAAGATATGAACTGCCAAAGTTTATGGGTTAAATTACAGTACTAAAACCAATCTAAGAGAGCTTTGGTGGCTGCTGGGTCAGAAGACTCAGGAGCCTCCTGAGCTACAGTTATGAAGATGCACCCTGTTTTTAAATTGAAGATGAAGGATGGTCCTGGTCATTCTTCGCCATGGAATCAAATATATTAGTATTTGAACTGATTTCTACTTTATCTTAAAACTTTTCAAATTGATAAATACTGCATTTGAAGAGATTTATTTCTGGTGCAGTGACCACTAAACGGTAGCTTACCATCCAAGTTAACACTCATTTGGGATGTACACATGACATTGCTATGCATGGGTGCACTAATTAGGACTTTTGCATACATGCACACCAGGCAGACAAGGCCTCCAGCATCAAAATATAGATCAACCTTAAATGTGGTCAGCTTGTTTAGATTTAGAACATTCTCTAAATTAGAGTACAAGTCAATTCTGAATCTTTATTGCTTTGGACATGTTAAATATTTCTGTTTGATGGTATCCCTTTTAAGTAATCAGGACACTTCTGATTTTAAAAGATTTGACATGATGTTCTGCTTGGCCAGATAGAGTGTAAATTAAACACAGATCTGTTCCAGGTCACCCGTCTGATATAGTTCTGCCAACTATAAAGGAGACCTAGGGGTCTGATAAATGCAAGTGTTCTTGGACTCAAAGTGTTTTGCATTACTACCTCTTACCACAGCAGCCCTTGAAGTAGGGCATAAGTACTGGAGGCCAAGCAGGGAACCAAGTCCACTCCTCTAAAATAATGTTACCTCAGAATATAGTTCTCTGGTGAACACTTATTTTGACTGGTATATTGTTCCAAGGCAGGGAAGAGAGCAACCTCATAAGGAGTAGTCAAAATGGACTACCTTGTGATAAGCCACAGGCTCCTTATGCCAAATTGAGCCTCCGAGGGAGGCAGAACCTCAACACCCACCCCTCACACCAATCCCTAGATAGTTAATAAAAATAAAGAGCTGAATGGGGCAGAGCTGTCCCCTGCTCAGCCAAAATAACCTTAGAAAGCAGGGTGCTCCCACCTGGGGCTGCATGACTGCACATGGGAGGAATGAACAATCACAATGACTTTGAAACTCTGAAGGAGAAAAATAGTAATTTCATTCTGAACTTGGACCAGTGAACTCTCCCAAGCATCATTTCTGAATTACTGGTCAGAATTCAAAGAAAAGGTTTGATGGGCACAAAGACCCAATTTTCAGACAGTTGAAATACGAGGTCTGCACATATGCAATTGCAAGTACAAACTGGCTAAATTCCTATTTCTGGGTCCAAACACAGACTTCAGCTTTCTGAAGAGTTAGGTTTTAAAATGGTCTGTAGTCATTCTAGCCACTGAAGTTTTAACTGCTTGCCTTTAATATTTAAAAAAAAAAAAAAAGGGCAGGCAAAGCCTTAGCTGGAGCTAAAAAAGGACAAAAGTAAAACAATTAAGGGCAATGGATTAATACAGAAAGGGAGGAAAAACTGCCTTTCCAAAGCTGCTTTATCTGGACATGACAAAACACCTCTACAAACACTCAATACTCACAAGCAAAATATAATACAACTGCTGAGCTCTTCGAAGCAAAGTGTTTAACAGTGTCTCTGCAAGTTCACATAGAGAATGAACACAAGTAAATAACTTCCATCAGAAAAGCTCTAAAATGTGAAAGGAACTTTAATATTTAAGATCACCCAGATTTTCTTCCATTCTCAATTTTTAAAAAAAAACAAAACCACCATGAGTAGCTACTTAATTTGTTTTATCCAACCTAACTAAAGTCCTATGCAGCACACCACCAACTTTGAGCAACAGTGTGTTCTAATGAGCCTGGATACAGTGATCACTTTCACACTTAGAAAAAAGGGAAGGTCTTTGTTCTCTTGATGCAATAGGTGGCTAGTTCCCAAAAAACTGGGTTTATAACTGCCACTGACAAGTATCCTCAACGGCACAAAGTAGAAGTTGTTACACAGTTCTTACTAGAAGTTCTTGTGTCATTTGCTCAGCTTTACCACGACTAGTCTTAAGCAGAAACAAAGAAAGTGTCCCCTTGCATCTAATACCCTGCCCCATGTCAGATCTGAGCTCTGTAATTCATCAGTTGGTCCCATCTCCATTCTCCAGCAGAATACCTTTAGAACCAGACCAGTGTGGGAAACCATTTCTGGTCCAGTTTCCTCCACTTCCAGCAGCTTGGGGCCCAGTAAACTGTAAGGCTGGTCTCCAGCTCTCCACCTCACCTCAGTTGCCATTGATGTCACTACTTGTTTTTGGCTTCTCCTCAGAGCCTGTGTGTGTATGGTGTGATGAACATGAGCAAAGAAATAAATACTATCACCACATTTAATAGTTCAATGCACCATAAGTAGCCATGTGGTAGTAATTTCCAGCCCCACACCCCTCCAGCATAAATATGCATAACCTAGGTCAGTGGTTCTCAACCAGGGAATGTATACCCCTGAGAGTATGCAGAGGCCTTCCAGCAGGTACATCAACTCATCTAGATATTTGCCTAGTTTTACAAGAGGCTATATAAAAAGCACTAGTACAGTCAGTGCAAACTAAAGTTTCATACAATGACTTGTTTATACTGATCTATATACACCACACACTGAAATGTAAGTACAATATTTATATTCCAGTTGATTTATTTTATAGTTATATGGTAAAAATGAGGAAGTAAACAATTTTTCAGTAATAGTGTGCTGTAACACTTCTATATTTTTAGGTCTGATTTTGTAAGCAAGTAGTTTTTAAGTGGTGTAACTTGGGGGTACACAAGACAAATCAGACTCCTGAAAGGGGTACAGTAGTCTGGAAAGGTTGAGAGCTACTGACCTAGGTGATATAGCCACAGACAGAAATAAACCTTACCTCAGTGAAGTTGATCTTCTCTCCAGTGAACATTTGATCCCTAGCATTTTCAACACCCCTTGACTTTGCCTGAGAAGGGTAAAAAAAAAAAAAAAATCATATTCACTTAAGGGAAGAAGAAACTAGCCCCTCCCAGATAGACCAACTGCATCAGAAAGACAATTTCTTCCATAAAAACTGGCTACAAGAGTTATATTATCTGCCAGTAGTTTACAACTGTAAGAGTTTTCTCCTATTTTAAAGGAAATTGGTTAGAGGGTGTTTGTTCACTGAAGGGAGAGTGGTATAGGTGAAACTGACACGACAATCTCAACTTTTTAAAATTACTCCGTTTCATCTTGTTAACATCAACAATACACCAGTCAATAGCCTATTTATTTATTTTAATAAACAGAAAAGTGATTGAAAGTAATTTTTTCCTGCAGGTCCAAATTTCTGTTAGTACTTCCAAATATGATGCATCACAGATACAAGACTGTCTTGGTCTTTCATCTAACTAAGTAGCCAGGGAGAATGGTAAACCTGAACATCACACTGAACTGAGGTTATCCAGGCAAATCTTTTCAGAAATGACAGTCCTGAAGCTTTCAGATGACTATTTAAGCAACAAAGGATGTTTCATGCATCACTTTTAAACTGTGGATATAATTCTGTTAAGGACTTGACACTTGTACTAATTTAGTTTGGTTCTTTTTTTATATATAATGTAAACAAAGTTTGTTGTTCTTTAAGAGACCTGCACTGATCTTTAAAAGCATCAGATTGACAGGAGAAACATTTTTGGCTCCACAAACTGATATTTCATTACATCGGAATGGCCCAATTGTTATATGGTTAATGCCAGCATGTAGACACAGATTGGGCTGTGGTGGTGATTTGAGGCAGCTCTCAGATATACTCCCCCACTAGACTGTACAAAAGCCCTCTGCCAGTGCTCTGCAGCTAGGGAGCAGATAACAGTCATCTTTCATGGCATAATCTTCCCATTCTCAATTCCATGAGGAGTCCCAACTTGTATTAATGCAGACATCAGTATTATCTTATGTTGGTTGCTCTGCTGCACAGCCAAACCCCTCCTGAGGTGGGTAGCGAGGTGGGGCTCATGGTCAGTGAGGAGGCTTTGGTAGAATAGCTCCTTACAGAGTCACGTTGCCTTGGGGCCAGAAAGCAAAGCTGTGAAGCTATCCCTAGGATGGTCTGCAGGTTTCATGGGCTTGATGTCTACCAAATCCTTGTGAAGACAGGAAACTATCTACTCTTGAGAGCTGGGCTGAAGTTTTCCCAACTCCCAATAGGCACCCAAATACCCTTGATAATCTTGACTTTTATGTCCTGTGCTAGAACCAACTGTGCCAGGAAGGATTTAGCTCTGCATTTTTCTACAACTTATTTTCATCTTTCGATAGATCAGGGTGAACATAAGGAATTACCAGTTCTATCAGCATCTTCATGACCTCTTCTGTAACACGGTTCTTCGAATAATCCACCAAGATATCCCCATGATCAGTATTCAGAGTCACACTGCCAACAGAGATGGTTTGTTAAATTGCAAGTTCCTACAGAGATATTATTTTATGCATGCAAGTAAGAGAGATTACCCAAATAATTTGGACCCCAAATCTACAAAAGCTAGTAAGAACAGCCAAAGGGACAGTTTTGCCCAAACATTTCATAAGAGGATTTACTAGATACTAAACAGTTTAATTGGACTATAATTTTCCAAATATAGTGTCCATTTTCTCCTTGGAGAGTTTAAATAGAATGAAGTCTATTAAACAGTGTTAGAAACAATCATATTGACATTTAGGTCAATCATTTCAATAAAAACAACAAGATGAAAAAAAAAAAATCAAGTCAAGGATTCATATTCATTCCAGCAGCAAAGTGTGACAAAAGCAGGCCTGCTCAAACAACAAAAACAAAAAACACACACACGACAACTAACTAATACAATCCCAAGTATAAAAAAAAAAGCACTCTGCTCCATTCAGTATTAATCTCATTTGTGAGTTGTGTAATCTAATCCTCACTGTCCAGCGGAGCGCTCCAAATTACTTAACTAACCCTTGTTTGAAGAATATAGTCTAAATCTCAGAAGATCAGCATTTTTAGCCTTAGATCTGTTGAAGGCTGCAACATGAAGATGTGTTTATTAGAAGTAGCACCAAGACAAGTCATGTATTGCCATGCATTTAGTCTTCTTGGAAAATGGACTACTTTATTAGCCCCTTGCTGTAGTAGGAAGCGCTAATTATTCCATACCCCAAATTATTCCATACCCCATCCAAAGCAACAGAATCCTCCAGTCATATACATCCTAATTTTGTTTGCACTGGGCACTACTTTTACAGCACACTTCTCCTGTGTAGGGGAAACTCATAAAACTGTTTCCTATTACTCATTCCAACACTAGAAAACAGTGTTTCTACCCAAGGAATCTTGCTTCCCTATGCTATGCTATTTTTCTTTTGCTCCAGGTGCTGCGCACCCACAAATCCCATTGAAGTCAATGGAAGCTGCAGGTACTCAACACCTCTCAGGATCAAAATCTACATTGTTCACTATTCTCTCCTGTGTCTTTCTGCAGCAAGCTTTCCTTTCCCCAGTGTCTGAACACAATTTATATACTATTTTGGAGTACACAGCTATGCTAGGAATCTAACAAGAGCAAATTAAGACATAGCCCCTAGCCCAAATAAATGTGATGTGACACAACAAGCAAGGGCCATAAACAGGGAGGGTGGAGCAAGATGGGGAGATGCAGGACTAAGGTTATTATTGTAACATCAGTAACTCAATCAGGCATGTACATCTGGGTCCAATAATTTAGTATTTTTTGTTTCTTTCTCCCCCTAATCCTATCAGAACTAAGATTACTGTACAGATTTGAATGAGGAAAGGAAGATATTTTGGCAAAAAGCTTTAGGATACCATCAAAGAGAAGAACAGGCAGGCATCAGAAAAGCAGATAGTAAGACTGAAGGAGAAAAAGAATTGTAGCAAATACAACATACTACAGTCTGATCAGCCTGTTCTACCACACTTTATATACTTTTCTAATGCTGGGTCTAGGTTTCCAGTTTCCTCAGGTTAAGTATGCTTAACTCTTGGGCCTGGTCACCACAGTTTTTGTACTGCAAAACTATCAACTATTTTGGTTAGGAGGTGTTACTTAGGCACTAAAAGTAATAACTGCATCTGTTCTAAGGGCCAGCAAAGAATGGGGCCCCATTTACTAGGCACTGTATAAATACAGTAATAGACAGATCATGCCCCAAAGCACTTACAATCTAAATTGACAAGACAGAGTGGGGGAAGGGTATATAACACAAGCAAAGTGAACAATGCGATGGCAGCAAGCGTCATTAGCTTCACATTTTATTTTGGTGGGGGAAGTAAGTTGGAGTGGATCAGCTAAATGGAAAGAAAGTGAAAGGGGAGGAAACATTGAAGGGAAGTGGGGAGAGGAATATGGGCAAGGGGAGAACAGAGTAAGAGGGGCAGGTGTGGGTTAAGCTGAGGTGATGCAATCGTGAGGGAGAAGGTTAGAGAAAGCAGCCAGTCAGCACAGGGCAGAGAAAGTCCAGTCAAAACTGTAGAAAGTTCTCTGCATGTCTGAAAGGTCCCTGCTGCTGCTACAGCTACTCCTACCAACTGGAGTCTCTGGCTGGTTTTTCCTCTACACTTTTAGATATACAATCCCTAGTGTGGCTGCAGTTATCCTGGTATAAAGGTGCTTACACCAATATAGCTTGCTATAAGCACCTTTATACAGGTGAAGCTTGCTATACTTGTATAGATACCTTCTAATCATTTAACTACATTCACATTAGGGGTTGTACAGTTCTAAACAGATTGAGCTAAAGCAGTATAAAACCTGTTGAGACAAGCTCTTTAAGAAGGTACATTTTATATAGGTTTGTCACATTTTTAATTTGATACTAAATTGCTTTATGCACCCAAAGTTTGAACCTACTTTACTAACAAAATATCATGCCCTTTTGTATATCAATAGATTTTTCATAATTTAAAGGAATTCTAAGAACAATCTCAGACTACAATTAAGCACAAGGAAGTTGCAACAGAGACTATATTCTAGTCAATGTATGGTAAACTTAACTTCACATCCTTGAAGCTTGGGCTCCCTGTATTCTACAGAAGTATTTTATTTATTCATGGGGGGAGGGAGAATCAACCTTAGACCTAGAAAATTAAGTATCCCAGACAAAAATTTTAGTTACTAAAAATGGAGAAATTCTTTGAAACTAGTCATTCATAATGCTTTCCCTGTTCAGACGAATGAAGGGGAACTTCCCAAATTTATCTTTTATACAAGAGACGATTGGATCATTGTAGCTGCTGCGGGCTACCACAACAAATCTAACTACCACCCACACCTCATCTGGAGTATGAAGGGATATAATGTAATTTTATTTTAAACCTACTTAAGAGTATGCGACTCTTAGAAGAAATCCAAAAAACCCTACAGATCAATAATGTTCTGCTACAGTGCACATTTTGCAATGCAGCATTTATTAGATGGTGCTACCCACATGAAAACAATGACTTGTCACATAAGCCACGTCCACACTTAAGTGATGTAACAGTTTCTTGTAAAGCCATTACCATGGTACCATACAGAATATTGGTCTCCCCCCCTACAATGTTAAATATAAAGAAGCCATTTGGAACCTTGAATCCATCATTGCTCAAATTCCCAGGTGACTTGTAATGCTTTCCGCCCCATACACACTAATAGTTAGCCTAGAGGCTCTCTGTTCTTTTCTGATGTATACCTTACTACAGTCATTTATGTCTTTGTAATCGCCAAGCTATATTACAGCAATGCACTCTACTTAGGGCTATCTTTGAGAAGCACTCAAACTTCAGCTGGTGCAAAATGTAGTAGTCTTTTCTGAGTGGGGCAAGCGGTTATGAACACATACCAGCACTGCATACGCTGCACTGGCTATTTGCTTCAGAAAAGCTCGACTCAGTCTGCAACCTCCACGTAGTTATGATTTGCTGGGGTTATGCTGCTGCCAGCAGTTTTGGTGCTGAACCCTCCACAGCTAGTGGTAGGGTATTCTTAGTGGATAACCCATGCTTCTGGAATCTGCTCCTTCTGTCAGCCTGCCAGAACTAGAGATTGAATTTCAAGGAGCAGTCAACTATGAGCCAGGTGATGGATTAACTGCTCTCAGCATTTGTCAAAAGACTTGTGCATTTTTTGTTTAAGAGTTCAAATTCATGTGACATTGTGGGAAGTGTTCATACTTGCCTCCAACTATGAAGTATGCCTAACTAAACCGCAAATGTGACCTTTTCTCAGGCAGGTGTGCAGCAAAGGAGGAGTATGAATGTAACAAACATGGACAGACATTCTATGCTATCCTATTAGGCATGTAAAGAAGGAATGAAACAATAGGTGTTCTGGATTTTAAAAGGATGTATATTTTATTGATCTCATTTCAACTTTATTTTAAGTAGTCACACCTCTAGACACCCCTGCCCTCCTCTCAACAAAAAAAGAAACTATCAAATTCAGTCCCTAATGCTGTATTAGAGCCAGGGAAACCTTGTAAGCCAGAATGTACTTTCTCTGCTACAAAGAAACTAGAATATTTGTTTTAAAAACTTACAGACTTTAAAGTACAAGGTGACACAATCTTGTTGCCAGGATCATAGGTGCAACCATTACACAGAAATGAGGATTTAAAAAAGTCTATTCTTTCATCAGCATAGAGAAAGTAGGCATGCAAGAAAGCTCTTCTTGGACACTAATGTGGAGAAATACATCTTGGTCTTCAACATACTCTTTAAAATACTTAAGCCGTTCATAAAGCCCCTTTTCAAGATGATGCCCACAATTAAATCAATCTCCCACCCAAGTGATGCCTGACAGGAAATTATCTGTACACCAAAAGGCAAAAGCTCAGGGTGTCTGTATTTCTCACCATGATCTACAGAGATCTGAAGAAGCTCAATACTAAATATTTAGCACATGTGTATGTTAATGAATTCTAATCACTCCTGCTAGCCAGGGTAATCATGGCTCCATTCGACAGAGAGGCTGAGCAGCGTTAAACACGGTCTGTGCCTATCCTTGTGCTTCCCCTTCCTGGGGCACAATCCCGTATCGCTCTTGCGGTGTGCTCTGAGTAACTATGGGGGCACCAAAGGTGCTGGGGGCAGTACTAGGCTCTGCTCAGGGCCAGCCCGGACACCCCGCTGGCTCTGGGGGCCGTTCGGCGCCCTTGCCGCGGGGCTCACCATGACGAAGCAGGCTGCTGCGAGAGGCCGAGACACGACGGACCCACAATGCCCCTCTCCCCGCCGCAGCCCCGCGCCGTGCTTCCCGGCACGTACCGGGCCGCAAGGAGGAGTCAAGGGCAGGCGGGCAGCCCGCCGAGCCAGGGGGCTCTGCTGGAGCCGTGCCCGAAGAGCACCACCAGCTCTGGGGGGGAGACCGCCCCGTCCCCTCCGCGCTGCACTCCCCAGGCGGGCGGGCCGCGGGGACCTAGGCCATTGGGGCCAACTGGTGCGGAGACAGCGCCCCGAGGCGGCTTCCGCTCCCTTGCGGCCCTACTCGGGCAGGTGGCAGGGCCCGGAAACGGCTTCCGCCAAGCCTCCCCGCGGCCCTGAGCGAGCGGGCCCCTGGCGGCGCTGCGCGGCCCGGGCCGGGCCCCGCCGCCTACAGCTCTGGGAGCGGGGGCTGGGAAGGACCCTGCAGCAGCCCCGGCCCCGCTGCCCGGGGAGGGGACCGGTCCGGCGGCGCCCCAGCCGCCCCCCGGGGGCGGGGGCCGGGGTCGTGCCGCTGAGTGGGCCCACCTGAATTTCTGGAAGCGGTCCTTGTCGGCCTCGAAGAGTTGCCTCAGGACGAGCGTGGCGGCGTTCGCCTTGTACCACTCGGCGAGCTTCCTGAAGGCGGGGTCGCTGGACAGGTCCATGCTGCTAGCGGGCGGCGATGCGGCGGGCAGAGCAGGCGCTGGTGGGGACCGGCGGTTTATAACGGCAGACCCGCCCCTCCAGTGCTGGCCCCGCCCCGGCCCGGCCCCCACAGGCCGGCCCCTTGGCGCGCCGGGTCTGGGCTCCGCTTACACGCGGCTGCAGCCCCCGTGGCCGTGACTGGCCTGTGGACGGGGGTCCGCCCGGGCAGGGGCTGGAGCCGTCACAGCGCTCCCTTGGGCGGCGGGCTAACGCCTTTCCCGTTCGCAGCCGCCCCGGCACATCCCTGCAGGTGCGATCCGGGATCCCGCGCACCCAAAGGTTACCGTGAGCGCCTTGCGTGCCCTGCGGACTGTGTGAGCTTCAGCCTGTCACCGAGCCCGCAAGGCGCCGCCTCTCCCTGCTTCTCTCTCTCTCTGGCGCGGCTTCTGCTTTGGATCGAAGTAGACTTAGCTCTGCGGGGACGAGACTAGAGGCGAGGTGTTTGTTCAGAACCTGGCCCAGGCGGGACCTCCCTTCGGACTGGGATCTTTTGATCAGAGGCGGATTTACCGTGAAACAGTGCGGTGGCACGGCGCCCCCAATGACGGCCCACCCCCAAAATGCAGGACAAATCTCATCTGACAACCTGCCCCTGAGTCCCAGCCGGCGGTGCGGCAGAGCTCAGGCAGGCAAGCTGCCTGCCTGCATTCTGTGGCTGGCTGCTGGCACGTCTCTGCGTGCCCCCCTGCGGGGTGGAGGTGGCTCTACCTGATTCCCCCGCCCCATGCAGTGCATGGAGACCCGCTGTCCCCATCCCCCCCTGAGGGGGTGCACAGAGACATGCCAGCAGCAGGGCTAAGGTGGCTCCCTGCCCGCGCTGCCTCCTTCCACCCGTGCCGTGCCACACCGCTCCCGGAAGCAGCTGGCATGTCCCTGTGGCCCCCGGGGCTGGTGTGTCTCTGTGCATTGCCCCCAACCTGAGCGCCAACTCCGTAGCTCCCATTGGCTGGGAACTGCGGGCAATGGGAGCTGCGGAAGTGGCACGCAGAGACCCCCGCCTAGAAGCTGCTGCCAGAAGGGTATGCCGGTCGCTTTGGGAGCCGCAACGCCCAAGGTAAGCCTTGCCCCCCTGTTTTAATACCATATGCTGCAAAGAGCCACAGGAGGCACATTAAAGAACCACTTGCAGCTTGGCAGCCTCAGTCTGAGTATCACTGCTCTACTGGAATCACACATCACAGAATATTAAAATACATCACATTTTCCTGAGTGACAGTGAGTACGGCACTTTATGTATTTATCCATTGTTATTTAATTATACCATATATTCCTGAGTCATGCTGAGCACACCACTTTATTCACTGTAAAATGTTAACATTTAAATTAGAGGTAAAATACCAATCAAAGGGAGCATGCATGTAGATTACTTTTTCAGGCTTTTGCAAAACCTATGTCAACTTAGCAATTAGCCTTATTTGTTTTAAATTCAGTACCACCCTCCACAGCACAAACCCAACACTAATAAAGGTGCCCTGTGATAGTTATCTTTAATGTGTGAATTGTCACAGGAACAAATGGCTAATGAACTTTGGCCACAGGGGAACAAACCCCTCAGAACCCACAAGCATGTGCCAGTGTTCCTTCATGTACATTTCCAGCAGCTGTACAGGTTACGAAGGTGTCCCTCAGCACAGGCAGATGTCATTGCGAGGTATTTAGCACTATGATCTACCCATGCATTGTCGACAGAAGAAAAGTTCCAGAAATAATAGCTGGATCTGACAGGATGGGCTTTCCCAACTGTTCAGGGGCTATCAGTGGCACCCATATCTCAGTACTTTGCTCACCAAAAGGGGCAAGTAAGTGTGTGAAACAAAAAGGTTACTGTTCTCTTGTTCTGCAAAGCTTAGTGGACCACAGAGGCAGATTGATTAATAAAAACGTAGGAAACAATGAAAGGTTCATGACACCAGGATGCTAAGGAGACCAGTTTGTATTTGAGGGGGGAAAAGGGACTTTGTTCCCCAGAAATGTTGTTCTGTGTGGAGTGTCTGTGCCAACCCCACATACCTGTTCTAACTTGGCTCATATAACTTTATCCCAACATCAATGACCGAGCTCAATAGCCATTCATTTTTGTGACAGTTTGTACATTAAAGACCATTATAACAGGGCAACTCCACTAGATTTGTGCTGTGGAGGTTGGCAGCCATGCTGAAATCCAGTTATTGTGCAATGCTTTTGTCTTCACTATTCACACTTGTTTACAAACCTCTGTTGTCAGGATCACTCAGTCTCTTCATTATCTTATCAACTTTCGCTTTGGAGAAGGGTGTATCCATTCTTTTTTTCAACCCTTCCTTGTCAGCTGGGGTGGCAGTAGGGGAGTTTGTGGGGGCTATAGCCACTCCAAAATTTGCCTTAGGCCTCTCCTCCAGCCACCCCTTCCAGCTGCTGGCTGCAGCAGCTCCACCTTCAGATTTGGGTGCCTGGCTAGCAGCCACCACTCTCCGGCCACCCAGCTCTGAAGGCACAGCTTCCGTTGGCTCCCCCCAGCAGACATACTCACTTCTTCCCCCATTCGCTTGCTTTCACTTCCCCCTACCACTCCCCATTGCCTGAAAACAACATCAGCCCGGGGAAGCAGATTGGCACCTGAAGACACCTCCCACACACACACACACACACACCTGATCTACAGAGAGGAGGCTTTAGCCACATGCCTAGACTGGAGGAAAATTGTCTTTTTCTTCCATTCAGTTCCTTTATGCTCAGAGATGTGCTGAGCTCAGATATGCCCTGACAGATTTGCTGCACTGGCTGTGGTCCAGAGATTTGCACAGTCAGCTCCTCTCCTGATGTTAGCCTTGGCCCAAGGTGTGACACCGGCTCCTCAGCAGCAGGCAGGACAGAGACTGTGAGCCCCCTGTTTACACTTAAGTCTCCCCTTCTTTAGGAAGTTGATCCATGGGTGGCAGGGTGCTGGGGAAACTCGCCCGATGCTCTGTGTCTGACTGAGTGTGTCTCTGCTGAGCTGGGGTGGGGTGAGAGCCTGTCTGTGCTGATGCCTCTGGATCAGGAATGGGAGTTGCTACAGCTGCTGTACTGCACAAGCATTCAGGCTCCTGAGTGCTTGGCTTAAAGAGACAGCCCACTGACACATTCACTCAGGCACACACACAGTCTCCCACACACTCCCTCAACACACACAGTCTCCCACACATATTTTCCCCAACACACACACACTCTCTCTCACACAATCTCCCTCACACACTCCCCCAACACAGTCACTCCCCCCCCCCACACAGTCTCCCATGCACACACATACTCTCTCACACACACAAATAGTAAAACTATAATGTGGTACAAAACTCAGGGGGGTGCCCTCCACCTCCCTAAATGGTGCCCCTGAGGCAGGGACAGGGTGGTTGCTGTTTGGTGGTGAGGCTTTGCAGCACATTGTCCAGCCACAGCCAGCTCTGGGGAGCAATCTCAGGTCTGCATACCCACCCCAATTTTCTGTCTAGCCCACCTCAGGCCCGCACCAGGAAGAGGCTGTCAGCAGCGCTAACTGCACTTAGTGGCTGTTTAAAACTGGATAGGGTTTCAGGGAGGGGGGAAAGGAGAGCCTATTTAATCACAGGGTAGTGGCAGATACTGTCTTTGCCGGTATTATTACTGGAACTGTGTTTTGATTTTCTACATGTGAACTAAGCCATAAAGACGTTTATCTACCCATTTTTTGTGTTGTAGAGTTCTGCTGTGTTGATAACTAGTAGTGCTTTCTATAAGCACGTAACACTAACTGTGCTTTCCCCATCATCTCTCCCATGTATGGTTGGGACTTCAGATATTTCTGAACCTGGGAAGGGCTGTGGCTGTGGGACAGACAGAAAAGTATTTGCTGTATGAAGGCACCTGACAGTTACACCATTCCATTTCATATGCTGTGAATTGTGGGGCCCAACCCCAAACCTGAAAACATCTTCCGTTCATCATACTTAGGAAGGAGCATCCACACATAAGTCAAAGAAACTATAAAATTTATTAGAAGTATTATATGGAACTTGTAATTAAAATATTTTAAAAAAGAAATGTCACCCAACAATATTTAAAATATAATGGTACTGAATCCATGAACAATAACTAAATGTTACAGTCTGCTGCACCCATCTTTTTTTCCCTCTCACTGAGAAGGGGCAATAACTGGGGAAATTGTTCTTGGGGACAACTAGGGACATCTCCTGCATGGGACTTATGAGGATTGTGGGGTTCAGGACCCTCCACAGGCTCAACATTCCCCTCTTGGAGACTCAGGGGTTCCCCATGCAAAGGATTTCAGGTGCCAGCGGAGGGTGTGGTCCCAAGCATGCTGCAGACTCCGTGTTCTCTTCTTGGTCACTCAGAAGATATAAGCAAGGAGAGAAGCCATCTTTATGATCTACCACTAGACACAAGGGAAAAGAGCTCTTGCAAGGTGAGAAAGATGGGTCCTTCAACCAAAGGGGAGTTGAAGTCTCTGGGAACTGAATATAGGTGAGAAACCTACTTAGGCAAAGATTGTACCTTGCTAAATTAAGCTTTATACTTTTAGATGCATGTTTTCACTTTGTTTTACTTGTAACCCTTTTTAATTTTATTCCTGTTACTTGGCATCACTTAACCTAAGTTGTAGTGTTAATAAATTTGTTTTATTTTTACTATAAACCAACTCAGTGCTGTGTTTAAATGGAAGGCTGTATTTATCCCAGTTAAGTTAATAAGTTATAATGTGTTTGGGGCCTTTAGAGGAACAAATTAACCTTATTATTTCTCTGACCTATCCAAGCTGAACATTGCAGAGCACATGGTTTCAGGAAAATTTGAAACTGGGAGTGTGTTGGGGTCACGTTGCTGGTTGTAACCAAGGCTGGTGGAAGTCAGAGTGGGGTTATGGGGCTGTAGGCAGGCTGCTGGGGTCAGAGCTGCTGAACCAGAGCTGTCTAGTGCATATGCTTGTTGGCTGTCGTGAGCATCCCAGATTGGGAGCTACAGCAGAAAAGCATTGTGAGGCACCCTGGATTTCAGGGCATGTGGTGACACAACCCCTTACTGGTCTGGATTGTATCCTGAACCCCATCACAGAATGCTCCTGTTCCCTATGGTGTGTCTCCTGCTCCAGGAGCCAGTTCATCAAAGCTTCTTCCTGCTGAAGAGCCCGGTCCTCCCATGCCCTGAGGAACTCTTTGATTCTGATTTCTCCTGTCCATCCATGTGAGCAGATTGTCCGGGATCCTTCTCCATCTGCCTCTGCTGTCTCTGGGGAGCTGCTCCTGCCTTCTTGGCAGAATAGTTTCTCTCTCAGGAGCCAAAGGTCCTGCCAATCCAAAGACAAGGGTAGCCTTATTTCGTCCTTTGTAAGAAACCAAGAAATCCACCCCCGCTCCCCACAGCATAACTTTGTTCAGCCTTCTGGGAATGTGACTGTTAGACTATCCTTGGTTCTCTGACAATTTTTGCTGCCCATGAGTAAGGAGCAGAGGCTACTAATGGTAAGAAAAATGTACTAATGTTTTCAAAAAATTAAAATGTTCATAGTGTCTCAAGGCAGGGGGGTTGAGGGGTGGGCTATGTTGCCAGTCTGCTTTTTCTTCTTTAATGGCTGGTCAACATTTGTAGAACATAGTGGTTTTCAAGGAACCAGAATGGAATAGAGAAGTGGCTTTCCAGTCCTGCAGAGGATATCCAGCAATCTATTCCAGAGAGATGTTTCTGCTGACAGTCACTCCTCTATATAATGCTGAATGGAGGGGTTTGGTCAGCTATGAAGGTGGACCAAGCAGACTTGCAGTGCTGTTGAACATCAAGAATCAGCTGGAGTTTCTGCAACACTAGAAATTTGCTGAAATATTCTTACAGGATGGGGAGTCAATTCAACTGGGAATTGACTATATTCTTACTAGCATGTGCAGTTTCCATCCAGAGGGAGACATGAATCACAAACTGTGCCCACTCCACTCTACCCAGCATCACAAAAAATCTTGTCCCTGTGCCTGCTTAACAATGATGAAATAGACAGGAAAAGAAGAGACACCTCACAAACTTTATTTCATTGCCTGAAGTGAAATACATTCCCACAAGCCCCTCACTTCTCCACTTCAAAGGGATACTGCACTTATCCAACCACCAGACCGGATCCTCTCCCACTGTGCATTTCCCCCAGCTTGTGCAGCATGACTCAGTGCGGGGAGAGGCCACACACC
The DNA here is from genome assembly GCF_965140285.1 of Lepidochelys kempii. Taxonomy (NCBI): domain Eukaryota; kingdom Metazoa; phylum Chordata; order Testudines; family Cheloniidae; genus Lepidochelys; species Lepidochelys kempii. The sequence goes on along the minus strand of NC_136391.1, from coordinate 25,563,698 downwards.
AGGGACAGAGACAGTAACAATTACATAATCTTCCAAGGGAGAAAGGACTGCAGTGACATTCCTCAGACAACCGAAGTGTATTACATCTGTGTTCTGTTCCCTTTTCCCTCTGGGACCTAACACCCCACAACCACCTCAAACACACCCCTCCCATTCCACACAGCTCCTGTTTGTAAGGGAACAGTAAGACTTGGGGAATGGGAGAAGCCCTGAAACTGTGCAGTCTTCCCAGGGACAAAAGACAGCTGCTACTAAGTTTAGACAAATAACCATATGTTTTTGACAACTGTCCCTTCCCCAGTTGGGACTTTTTAAACCTTTCCCCTCCCTTCCTCTGGTCTATGGAGTCCTGGGACCGTTGCTGCCTGACTGCTGCCTGAGAAATGCACAGAGATAGGGGCACAATTATTTTTCATTAACAATCTGTTTTTAAGGTATAGCTCTAGCCAAATGTACAATAGCAGTTAATCAGAAATCAGTGAAGTCATTTTTCTGTAGCTATGTCTTGCTCAGTGATCATTTTGGGGTGGAGTGGAGCAGGGGCTGGGCTGAAAATCAGAAATGTAGCACCAGAGTAACAGTGGATATCATCAGGCTGTAATTTATCAGCCTCAGGTTCTGATTCCTGCCAAAGCTCAGGTTCCTCCTTGGGTTCATCAGGGGACTACCTCAACAGGCTCCTGTGGGTAGAGGTGCAGAATCACATGCTCCTTGTCCTTCGGGTCATCTGGGGGCATTCTCCAGGGTCCTGCTCTGGCCCTCATCAGCATCCTGACAATTGAGGACAGGGTCATGAGACACTTCAAGCTCTGTACTAGGAGCCCTTGATAGCAGCCAGTCCAGATCATTGTAGAAGGGGTACGTTTGATGAACCCTCCTGGAAAGACCTTTTGAGTATTTTGCCCTCCTGTACTGGAGCTTCAAGTGCTATTCACTGCCCACCTGCTCCAGCCTCCATGAAATTTCCCAGTACAGGTGTGTGTTCCTGCTGCACAAGGAGGAGTTGTGTGCACAAGGTGTAGTCTGACCACACATTGATTGGCTGTGGTCAGTGGGCCAAGCAGCTGCTCTTGGAGGAAGATCCACACCCACCTATACTGATGAAAGAAAAGCTGCAGAAAGCTGTTTTGATGTGGTTGGTGTAGTTCATTCCTACCAGTGAAAACAGGGTGACAGGGATTTTATAGATGGGGTAAGTGTTGGGCAGAAAAGGGTTTAGTGTGCTGGAGGAAATGGTAGGGGGGTGGACTGATGAAACTCGAGACCTGGTAAATATTCCTTACCCCTGTCCAAACTGCAAACTGGCCTGGGTGCAGAACCATGTCACAGCCTGAGGCATACACTTACCCATGTCCCACAGGCATATTAGCTTACTCATGCTCTACTCACCTCCATACATCTGTTTCTGGAGTTTAGATGTAGACAATAGTGGGATTGTGGCACATCTATGTACCTGGACACTTGTACAGTTGCTAGTGTAGATATAGCCCATTGGGAGCATGTGCAAGCATGTACACAGTCCAATAAGGGAGGATGTGAGCCAGTATAGGCATAGCCTTCCTTGGTTCTCCTACCTAGGTTACCGCTCTTTCAATGCTCTCCTCCTCACTGTCCCATTTCCTTGTGTTCTCAGGGTAGTATGCCACCTCTATGCTGATTACTCTCAAAACTACTACTTGATTTCTATCATCTGTACAAGTTTACATCTCTTCCAGTCTTGTCAATAGCTTCTCCTGGATGTCTTGTCACTTTCTCAAACTCAACATGGCTAAAACTGAATTTCTCAACTTTCCTCTTAATTCTCCTTCCTCTTTTCTCCATCATTGCTGACAACTTCCCTTCCTCTCAGTCACGCAAACCTACATCTTTGAACTTAATTTAACTCTTTCCTATCCTTTTCACACCAAGAATCTCATCACATCTTGTTGCTTTTCCCTCTAAAGTATTTCTAAAACCTGTCATTCTTCTCTGTCTCCACTGCTAATACCTTCATAATATAGTTCATAATATGGTTCCTCATCCCCTCCTCTCTAGCCACCCTGGGTCCTACCTCTCCTTTTTATTAAACTATCCAACATATTACAATTAATGTTCTCTTCTCACTGCTCTGACCACATAATCTAACCTCCTTGAATTTCTCACTGGATCCCTTTATCTTTCTACATGATATTTAAACTCTTTTCCTCACCTTGAAGATGCTCCATGACTCTGCCCTTGCCTGCATCTCAGTCCTGGTTTCCACCTAAGGCCTGGTCTACTCTACAAAGTTAGGTTGATGTAAGTCATCTTGTGTTCACCTATTTGTGCATGTGTCTACACTCAAATTTGTCTCCAGTCAACATAAGTGCCCATTACAGCGATGCAGTAAAACCACTTTCACTACGTAGTCGACGCACTGAGTGTAGATACTGTGTAACTGTGTCAACCCTAACAATCTTCCAGAAGCTGTCTCACAATGCCCCATTCCCTGCAACAGTGACTGTCCTGGTCACAGTTGTGAACGCCACTACCCAGGGGTCATGGAGACCGGAAGCCACTCCCCACTCCTTAAAAACTCCCCACATATTTTTGAAATGCTTTTTCATCATTGCTCAGCTTGGCAAGCACAGGGGATACAAGCAAAGGGGTATGACAGAGATCAGCGGAAGTGCTGAATGAAAATGAAGGAACTGAGCCTAGGCATACCAAAAGGTCGGGCTGGCGGGGGAGGGCAACAATTGATCTGGTGCTGGGCCACATACCTGCTGTTTTTGTGAGTGGCATGCCATACTTGGCAGAGACCTGCACTAGCATCCCGCAAGCCACAGTGGATATCTTGGAGGAGCCTGAGACAGAGACCCCAACTATTAACAGCTGGAGGGATAGTGCGGGGGTCCATGCATGACTCAAGACAGAACCTGTTTGAGATTCCACCAAAGCCTAGCCAGTACTGTCAGCCACACATGGATGAGCTGAAGAAGGAGAAGGGACCATGGGTAAGCGTGTGCAGGCATTTTCCCTTATGAGGTTTAATTTTAAAGATTACACCCAGCCCATCCCCCAAATTAACAAGACACTGGTATTGATTTTTCATTGTTTTACTTGTATGAGAAGAGATAGCAACAAACAAACAGAGGCAAATTTGGTATCTGCTTTTCATTCCCGTGTAGGGTTAGGTGGAGTGAGCCATGTGGAGCACTTTGTTTATGTATGTAGGGTTGTCTCTTGTGTCCTTCTGAGAGATCTCAAAACTTTCCTGGAGATACTCTGCAATACTCTCCTGAAGGTTTCTAGGGGTGGCAGCCTTATTTCTTCCTATGAGGTGAGGATGATTTGGACTGGCACCGTAGCAGTAAACAGACAAGTAGCATACAGGCTTTGGCGGTTTTGGAACTCCAGTAGCAGCTACTCCCTCTATGCCTTTGTTAGCCTCAGGAGTGAGATATTGGCTAAAATCATCATGGCCTGTGGAAAATAGTGCCAATATTCAGTGCCATTCCCCTAAACCTGTACTCATGGTCTAGGGACAGAGATTTTATTACTAATATGACCAAAATTCCTTTCCCACTCTCATCCCTGGTGGCCATGCTCACTATGGCTGGGGCTGAGAACTCCAAAGCTGAAGTGTCAATAAGCATGTCTTATTAAAAGGTTTTATGGGGATATGGGAAGAAGATTTTAAAACTCACCTTTCCCTTTCTGTTGTGACGGTAAATCCAATGACACATCTGTCTGTTTTAAAAAGCAACTGCTGCCATTATGGACCTGAAGGGTGCCCCCTCCATACCCATATGATGCCTGATCCTGACAAGGAGAACAAAGAGGACTAGGGAGGACATGTTAAGGGAGATCCTGCAAGCCAGTACTGCATTGTGTTGGACTGTGAACAAAGAGCCTGGAGGGCCAACATGGCAGATGGCATGGAGAAGGAAAGAGCAGACAGAAAGGCCCAGGAATTGCAATAGGAAAAGAAGAGGGAGTTGCAACCGGACATAATGGGTCTTCTCAAGCTGTCCACCCTGGTTGACCTGCAGGTCCAAAAATCCTGGACTCCCCACCCTATGCAGTCCTTAGAGAACTCTAAGGTATCAGCCCCCTACACACTTCAGCATACCACGTGGCATCACAGGCTGCATCCTGGCCCCTACCATTTCATGCTGGTAGATAGCAAGGAAAACCACAGCTTCACATTGTGACATTCTGCACTTCATGGGAACACCCCACACCCCCATGTTCAACCCTGTAAAATGATTGTGTGGTATCCAATGCAAAATTTGTCATGTCAGGTGTCTTCAGAAGGTTCATGATGCACTGAGCATTGTTGTTATAGTAATGTTACCATAATGTTATAGGTTATAATTTCATATATATAGTTATGAGGCTGAAAATGTGTCTTCATGGCTTAAAATAAGCCCAGGCAAAAACTCTCCAAGAGCAGAGAGGCAGTTCACACCTCATCAGGGCATGTATGGGACAAACCCAGCCCAGCCTCACAGGAACAAAGGACGCTGGCCTAGGCAGCAACCAAATAATCTGTTGGACTCTCGAGTGAGTCACCCTGCTTCCTTTGGTCAGTTTGGAACTGCGATGAGGTAATGCTCACCTGACTGTGAAGGGGGTGGCAAAGCCAAGAGGGAAGAAAGAATATGATAAAACGGAGAGACATTTGCCATGCTCTTCCTCTCTCTTCCACTTACATCTACAGACACCACACCAAGCGACTGAAGTGCTGATCAAAGGGGAGAGCCTGGCTGAAGAGCAACCAGCCAGCCTGTGGTGAAGGTTTGTAAGGGCACTGAAAGTGTTAAGATCAGCTTAGAATGCATTTTGCTTTTATTTCATTTGACCAAATCTGACTGATTTATAATCACTTAAAATCTATCTTTATAGTTAATAAAACTGTTTATTTATTCTACCTGAAGCAGTGCGTTTGGTTTGAAGTGTGTCAGAGACTCCCCTTGAAATAACAAGCCTGGTACATATCAATTTCTTTGTTAAATTGATGAACTCATATGAGCTTGCAGCATCCAGTGGGCATAACTGGACACTGCAAGACGGAGGTTCCTAGAGCTGTGTCTGGGACCGGAGATATTGGTTAGTGTCCTTCAGTTGCACAATCCAAGGAGCAGCTTACATGCCAGAGGCTGTGTGTGATCAGCCCAGGAGTGGGGGGTTCTCACAGCAGAGCAGGGTAAGGCTGGCTCCCAGACTCAAGGATTGGCATGACCTATCAGATCACCAGTCCAGATAACACCAGAGTGAAACGTCACACACATACACTGACCTATGAGAACCATGGCTGGTATATGTGTAGCCACAACGGAGTACATTTGTGCACTGAAATAGACAGAAATGTTTGCTGCCTTTCTAATTTTAAACCTCAGATTTCATTAATTTATTTTATAAGTTTGTCTAGCATTTCCTGGGTTTTGAGCACATTGTTTTTCTGCATTGTTTTAGCCAGTCAATACATTTCTATTTAAAAAATTATCTTTATTAGTTTACAAATATTGCATGAATGCATAGCGGCTCTCAAAGCACCCAGTATTGTAAATGCAGAGCACACCAGAACTCATAGGTTCAAGGAAACGCACAGTCTACTATTTATAAATGTACAGCAAGCACTGCATAATTCATAGCTTCAGTAAAACACACAGTCATAGTTATACGTGTATAGCAAGCACTAAACAATGCCTAACAGCACCCAAAACTTCAGGCCCAAAGAACAGTCCAGCATAGAACATTCTCGTGGCTGACCATTAAAGTGCTCTTTCAAAGCTTTCCTTAACCACTTAGCTCCATGCTGAGTTCTTGTAATAGCCCTTGTGTCGAGCTGTTCAAACTCAGCAGACAGCCCCTGCATCTCTGTTCTCCGTCCTGGTGACAACTTTCCCCCCTTTGCCTCACAGATATTATGCAGGACACAACAGGCAGCTATAACCACTGGGATATTTTTCTCACTGAGAACCAATCTAGTGAGTAAACATCACCAGTGCCCCTTCAATCTACCAAAAGCCGATTCAACTATCATTCTGCACCTGCTGACCCAGTAGTTGAATCTTTCCTTCATGCTGTCCAGGTGGCCAGTATACATCTTCATGAGCCAGGGGAACAAGAGGTAGGGGACGTCCCACAGAATTACTGCTGGCATATCAATCTTGCCACTGGTAATCCACCATTCAGGAAAGAATGTCCCTGCTTGCAGTTTTCTGAACAGTCCTGTGTTCTTAAAGATGCGAGTGTCATACATTTTCCCTGACCAGCCCATATTGGTATCAGTGAAGTGTCCCTGGTGATCCACCAATGCTTACATAACTATAGAAAAGTAGCCCTTTCTGTTGATGTACTCTGAGGCCAGGTGGGCTGGTGCCAAAATAGGGATATGTGTGCCATCTATCATCCCACCACAGTTCGGGGGGGACCACATTCCTGCAAATCCATCCACTATTTTCTGCACATTGCCAAGTGTCGCAGTCCTGCATAGCAGGAGATGATTAATGGCCCCCACTGTGGATTTTCCAACTCCAAAATAATTTCCCACTGACTGGTAGCAATCTGATGTTGCAAACTTCCAGAGTGTGATTGCCACTTGCTTCTCCACTGTCAATACAGCTCTCATTCTGGTATCCCTGTGCTGGAGCTGGGCAAGCTCAGCACACCTCTCCGGGAATATGACCTGTTGTATTGATCTTAAGGGCCAAATGTGTTAACATAACCTAATCACTGTCCAACATTAAACAGTGTTAAATAAGGTTCAGGATTTGGTATACAGTGACCTTAGCCTGCTCATTACCGCTGGGTCAGCCTCCTGGCTCCACTCCTCAATGAGTCAGGACTATTCCAAGCTAGTGCAACACCCATGCTGTTTATTCCTGTGTCCGGTCCGCAACACCAAACTCCAAATATTTACAGATTATTTATCCTTCTGAGCCTACTCTCACCTACTCTGAGCCTACTCTCCGCCCCTCCTTAGACTCACTTCCTCCCAAGCTTTTAGCCCGTTAACGAGGCTGGCAGGTGTGGCCAGTTTCCAGGCCGGGGGCCCAGACCCTGCCCATTTCCCCTGATTGGGGCTGGAGTGACAGGAGCTGATTAGGGTTTCCCCTGCAGTGCCCTGCCACACATGGCAAACACACCATTAAAAGATTAAAGATACAGAAAGGAAGAAAAAACAATTAAAGCATTTGAAAAGTAAAGTATTAAGTAAAGCTTTCATTTTAACAACTTTTTTGTTCCCTTTCCCTTTAGTTAGAGAGACTACTAGAAGGAAAAAACCTCTTGTTTAACAGTCTCTTAGGTGGTATCAAAGATGGTAATTAATAACTGTCCTGTTGGGTAACAGAGAAGAAAAGTTGAGATGAACTGTAGTTATTGTTGTTGCTGTTGTTAAAGTCCAATCCCATTTCATCGCATGTGGTGTTTTGGGTCCAGCTGGAGCTGGTAGGGGTGGCAACATCACCTGGGTCCCTCTCTCTGTCCAGATCTGGTCAGGACATCTCTCAGGATTAGGAAGACAAAGGCCCAGGGTCCCAGGAAATGGGCATGGAGGCAGGCATGATGGTGAAGTATTTAGTTGAGATGATTTAGTTGGGGATTGGACCCATAGTGAGGTCCCTTCCAACCCTGATATTCTATGATTCTATGAAGTTTGCTCCATTAGCCTCTGTTCTTCCATATTTCCCCCGCAAAGTCTCTTTCTTTAAGGACCCAAAAAGGGAGTGATGGGTAGAATAGCCCATCCCCTCATTATTTTGTCCATCAATTACACCTAGTTTCCAACACACTAATTTTGGTTCACTAATTTCCAGACCCACATTTTCTTGTTTACCAAACATGATCTTAACACACTCCTCAAGTTATATCAGCAGGCCTTTCTGTTTAACTTTAGACTAATTTGGTCTTTCTGTCTCCCTTTCATACCTTTTCCCATCAACATTTGTTATAGGTTATTGTAACATCTCATGAACTTTTACATACTTTTGACAGTTCACAACTAGGGAAAATTTGTTGGGCCAATTATCACAACAGGCCTTTTACATCTGGAAGTTCTGAAGCCACAGCTTGTTGCCCTAAACCTGCATTACGATGCAATGTTTCTCAGGTCTAAATGTCATGCTCCACTGTCTGCAGCTGCTGCATGAACGCCACCAACAAATTCCAATTATTTTGTATGTTTCTTAGCAATCTGACGTTGAAGAAATCCTCAAGTCCCCCATTGTTGTGGTACTTCCTGTGGGTCTGCAAATGCAGGAGAATCATGTGTCCTGAACTTCACAAGCATAGTGCAGAGCTCTGTGAGCTCCATGATTCTATCAGAGATGGGGGACACAAAAAGTGCTGTGAGGGTTTGTGGGATTTTTAAAAAAGGTGCAAAAATTATGGGAAATGGATGACATTAAAGGATGGAGAAAGTTGTATGCTGGGAACTTGACTCCTAGCTCCTAGAGATCCCTGCACGACTCATTTCTACCTCACAACACATTGTGAACATTTCCTCAAAGGTATTGTGCCAGATGGTGGCACATAACACATTGGGATACCTACCCATGGTGCATGGAACTTTGTATCGACACAAGCACTCCTGGTGAGTACGCAAGCAGCCAAGTATGCACACACACAAGAAAACTTCAGCAGCTCTATGCCGATGTAACTTACATCAACCAAAGTTTGTCGTGTGCATGTGCCCTAATTAAGAGCTTGTTATCTAAACTCTGCCAACTCTCTTCATTCTGACACTCCTTTTGTCTCCTCCTCCTCATACCTTTTTCATGTTGCTTCTAGTATCTGGACTGATCTCTCTCTCCTAGGGTGACCAGATGTCCCAATTTTACAGGGACAGTCCTGATATTTGGGGCTTTGTCTTATATAGGTACCTATTATCCTCCACTCCCGTCCTGATTTTTCACACTTGCTGTCTGGTCACCCTACTCTCTCCCTCTGGAACAAATTCTGAAGTCCTTACTTAATCCAAGGAAGTCAATGGGAGTTTGCCTGGGTAAGGACTTAGGCCCTGATTCTGCAAGCACTTTTCACATGCTTCATTTAGAGCATCTGAGCCATCCCACTTACTTCAATGAAAATACTCATGCTTAAAATTAATTATGTGTGTAAGTATATGAAGGATCAGGACATGAATAAGGATCTTGTTATTTTGGTCCTCAGTAGAGACAGCATCTTCACATTCTGCCTTCAAATCTCTCCTTCTAATACACTTATTTTGCTAGCTTTCCAGAGCTGACCAACTCTATCATCTCTGTGTACTCTACTGTCTATTTCTTTTCTTTTGCCCTACCTTAGTCTCAGATTTTAAAATCTGGTTCTTCCTTATTTCATACACTTTTGATTTTTTAATTGTGTCTGTCATTTCATGGTTCTTTCCCCTACCCTTTCTTCCCTGTTGTCCTCATTTCCTGATTGTTTTTGTTTCTAATTTAGATTGTATAAACTCCTTGGAGAGTTTTAGAATAAAAAATATTTTTGTAATGCACCATGCAAATTTTTATGGCATAAGCACGACATGGTCTGGTCAAGATTCTACTCCTAATCTTTAGAGCGCTCAGTGGAAGGAGGCTTGTAGCTGACTCAGGGACTACCTCTATAGCCCACCAAAACAGCTGCACTGTACAGAGACAATAAGGCCTTGTCCACATTAAAGAGATCAAATGATTTTATGGTAGAGGGCAGAGAGAAGATTCTGACTAAGAGGTTCATCAGCTGCAGCAGTTGTTGTCTTTGACAGCTGACAGCTATCATAAGAGCTATACACATTCTAAACAGTTTAAGGCAGCCCTAGTGTGGATACCAGGCAAAATCTTTAACTGAGGATGACTAGTACTGACAGAGTGATGCAAAACTGACTGCAACACAACCAACTGGATGCTCCAATGTCAGCATGACCTAAAGCTAATTGAGCCTGGAGTAAAAATGTTAACGGTTAAGACAGGATGTTTTTCGTGGATGAACTTCGATTACAGAGACTCCTATAATTGGAGATCACAATGAATCTGATCTTGGCCACCTTTAAACACAATGTATGACCTATCACTTTACAAAGGCTTGTCTCTATTAGTGGCAGCTGCAGAATGACCCAGCTATGTTTCTCATGAAAAAGAGAAATTAAATTTCTATTTTGGAAGAAAGATTCAGAATAAAGGTAGTATGATCCTTTTGGTTCGAAATTATTCTTTTTAAATGAGATGTATAAGACCAAGATACTATTGATAGGCATTTTACATTTTTCAGAAAGGTTAATTGGCAAGATTAATAGATTATCTCCATGATTAATTTATCAAGTAGAGCAAGTCTGTTATAACAAAGTGACTGATTTCCCTTCATTCAAATTTTCTGGCATTCTATTCTTCTTTTTTCCTTTTTGGTTTTGTACTACTATTTTATCTGTTTAAACTCATTTTAATAGCTTATTGCTAGAAAGGAAACATCAGTCATCTTACTACAAAATCTTGCACTGTACACATGAACAAAGAGAACAAAATACTTGAGCAATACCAAAGGAAGCAGTGTAGTGGATGGTTCAGGGGTTTGGTAACAAGATACAGGGCCAGATTTTCAAAGAGCTCATTTAGGCACCTGAAAAAAGTGGCCACATTTTCAAAAGTGCTCAGCACTGATCACTTTCCATTTTCACAGTGGAAAAGACCTGCTTCTGCACTCATTACTCAGGCCTATTTAGATAGGATCAGGCCCAATCCAACCCTCACTGACATCAATGGAGACTCATTTTCTTCTGTGGGGATTGAATCAGCCCCAGAGAGAGTCACACTGTAGTGGTCTGCATATAGGATTAATACAGAACTCCTGTGTTCTGATACTGACACCCACAGTTATCTTGAGCAAGTCACTTCTGCCTATATTTTCAAATGTGTCTACTAATTTTGAATGCCTCAAACTTTTTACTTCATTGGGCAGGTGCTCAGCCCTTCTGGAAATCAGACCAAAGGTGTCTCCACCTGGGCACTTTTGAAAATACTGACCTACATGATTTGTCCAGGTTAATCTAGTGAGTCAGTGGCACAGATGGAACTAGAATCCCAGTCTACTAACTCCCAGTTCTGTATTATGTTCCACTGCACCACTGAGATTTGGCCCACAGTGTATGAAACTCCTGTTGGCTAGAAAGTAGAATTATGCTTTAAATACTATCTACATAGCACTTTTCATATGACTCAAATGACTTTACACAGGTGAACACGATGGCCCAGATCATCCACTCCCACAGGAAATACCCACAGGCCTCTGGGGATCAGAAATCTCTCGAAGGCCTCCCTTGTGAAGATTCTTTCCATATCATCCTGGCAGTGGGGGCGGAGTGTCTCCCACAGAAAAGGCTGTAGGGCTCATCTCCAAACCTGGCAGATCATAGGAAACAGGCAAGAGGATCTGACCCATCTGTGCAGAGCCTCTGGGCCGACATGCATGCTCTGCTCTCCTGCCATTTCCACCAGCTCCTTGGCAACATGGCTCCACAAAGGGTATGATCTGACCTAAATAACACACCCGTGAAATACAGGGGTGGAAAATAGTAGCTGTTTTAACATTGCACAGCAATTCTATATGACAGTTTAGAAAGAAGTGAAAACACGGCATCCAACAGTTAAGCAATTCCGGGACATTAATCACTCTAACCAACAGATGGCAGAACTGCATTTATTATTTGTTATTCATACATAAATTAATATGCATGATTCCATGCCTCACAGTTAGTTAATTATACTGTACTTTTAAAATGCCTTTCAGAATCATGTAACTTTTAGAAACGATATTCTCTGCCTGAAAAATAAGTGTGAACATATTAATCACTTGCGCTTGGACATAAAACTAGTATATGACTGAATAAAGGAAATAATCAATAAAATTATGAACAGAAGGATTTTCAATAGCCTTCAGTGCTAGCCTAACTCTGCCCCCAATGAAGTTAATAGTAACTTCCATTAATGGTCCTGGGAAGAGAGTTCTGTCAACACTGAGTGGTTTTGAAAATCTCACCTAAAAATACTAGAGATGTGTCCCAAATCACAATATTCAGACCTGTTTAGATCTAAATCTGAATTTACCAAACTTCAGAAGTACTCTGATTTTATTATAATGGTGTAAGAAATCTTGCTTTCTATAAGAAAAAATTTACTGGGAGAGAAAAAAAAAGGCTGTAACTGCAGAAATCCCAGATAACACAATCACTGGCCCAACTTCCACTCTGATGTGAGCGAACAGAACTCCAGTAAAAAGAAAAGGAGTACTTGTGGCACCTTAGAGACTAACCAATTTATTTGAGCATAAGCTTTCGTGAGCTACAGCTCACTTCATCAGATGCATTCAGTGGAAAATACAGTGAGGAGATTTATATACACACAGAACATGAAACAATGGGTGTTACCATACACACTGTAACCAGAGTGATCACTTAAGAGGAGCTATTACCAGCAGGAGAGCGGGGGGAGGAGGGGAGGGTGGGGGGAGAAAACCTTTTGTAGTGATAATCAAGGTGGGCCATTTCCAACAGTGAACAAGAATGTCTGAGGAACAGTGGGGGGTGGGGTGGGGTAATAAACATGGGGAAATAGTTTTACTTTGTGTAATGACACATCCACTCCCAGTCTCTATTCAAGCCTAAGTTAATTGTATCCAGTTTGCAAATTAATTCCAATTCAGCAGTCTCTCGTTGGAGTCTGTTTTTGAAGTCTTTTTGTTGTAATACTGCGACTTTTAGGTCTGTAATCGAGTGACCAGAGAGATTGAAGTGTTCTCCAACTGGTTTTTGAATGTTAGAATTCTTGACATCTGATTTGTGTCCATTTATTCTTTTACGTAGAGACTGTCCAATTTGACCAATGTACATGGCAGAGGGGCATTGCTGGCACATGATGGCATATATCACATTGGTAGATGTGCAGGTGAATGAGCATCTGATAGTGTGGCTGATGTGATTAGGCCCTATGATGGTGTCCCTATGTGGACACAGTTGGCAACAGGCTTTGTTGCAAGGATAGGTTCCTGGGTCAGTGGTTCTGTTGTGTGGTGTGTGGTTGCTGGTGAGTATTTGCTTCAGGTTGGGGGGCTGTCTGTAGGCAAGGACTGGCCTGTCTCCCAAGATTTGTGAGAGTGATGGGTTGTCCTTCAGGATAGGTTGTAGATCCTTGATGATGCGTTGGAGAGGTTTTAGTTGGGGGCTGAAGGTGATGGCTAGTGGTGTTCTTTTATTTTCTTTGTTGGGCCTGTCCTGTAGTAGGTGACTTCTGGGTACTCTTCTGGCTCTGTCAATCTGTTTCTTCACTTCAGCAGGTGGGTACTGTAGTTGTAAGAATGCTTGATAGAGATCTTGTAGGTGTTTGTCTCTGTCTGAGGGGTTGGAGCAAATGCGGTTGTATCATAGAGCTTGGCCGTAGATGATGGATTGTGTGGTGTGGTCTGGGTGAAAGCTGGAGGCATGTAGGAAGGAATAGCGGTCAGTAGGTTTCTGGTATAGGGTGGTGTTTATGTGACCATCGCTTATTAGCACCGTAGTGTCCAGGAAGTGGATCTCTTGTGTGGACTGGTCCAGGCTGAGGTTGATGGTGGGATGGAAATTGTTGAAATCATGGTGGAATTCCTCAAGGGCTTCTTTTCCATGGGTTCAGATGATGAAGATGTCATCAATATAGCGCAAGTAGAGTAGGGGCACTAGGGGACGAGAGCTGAGGAAGCGTTGTTCTAAGTGAGCCATAAAAATGTTGGCATACTGTGGGGCCATGCGGGTACCCATAGCAGTGCTGCTGATATGAAGGTATACATTGTCCCCAAATGTGAAATAGTTGTGGGTGAGGACAAAGTCACGAAGTTCAGCCACCAGGTTTGCCGTGACATTATCGGGGATAATGTTCCTGATGGCTTGTAGTCCATCTTTGTGTGGAATGTTGGTGTAGAGGGCTTCTACATCCATAGTGGCCAGAATGGTGTTTTCAGGAAGATCACCGATGGGTTGTAGTTTCCTCAGGAAGTCAGTGGTGGCTCGAAGATAGCTGGAAGTGCTGGTAGCATAGGGCCTGAGGAAGAGGTCTACATAGCCAGACAATCCTGCTGTCAGGGTGCCAATGCCTGAGATGATGGGGCATCCAGGATTTCCAGGTTTATGGATCTTGGGTAGCAGATAGAATACCCCAAGTCGGGGTTCCAGGGGTGTGTCTGTGCGGATTTGTTCTTGTGCTTTTTCAGAGAGTTTCTTGAGCAAATGGTGTAGTTTCTTTTGGTAACCCTCAGTGGGATCAGAGGGTAATGGCTTGTAGAAAATGGTGTTGGAGAGCTGCCTAGCAGCCTCTTGTTCATATTCCGACCTATTCATGATGACGACAGCACCTCCTTTGTCAGTCTTTCTGATTATGATGTCAGAGTTGTTTCTGAGGCTTTGGATGGCATTGTGTTCTGCACGGCTGAGGTTATGGGGCAAGTGATGCTGCTTTTCCACAATTTCAGCCTGTGCATGTCGGTGGAAGCACTCTATGCAGAAGTCCAGTCTGTTGTTTCGACCTTCAGGAGGAGTCCACCTAGAATCCTTTTTTTTGTAGTGTTGGTAGGAAGGTCTCTGTGGATTAGTATGTTGTTCAGAGGTGTGTTGGAAATACTCCTTGAGTCGGAGACGTCGAAAATAGGATTCTAGGTCACCACAGAACTGTATCATGTTCGTGCGGGTGGAGGGGCAGAAGGAGAGGCCCCGAGATAGGACAGATTCTTCTGCTGGTCTAAGAGTATAGTTGGATAGATTAACAATATTGCTGGGTGGGTTAAGGACAGTGGCACTGTCCACGCTAGGGATATTTTTCAAAAATTTCCCACTGCTGTTAACAGCAGTCCAGCTGCAAAGGTGGCAGCAATGTTGGGAGCCCTACTGCAGGCAGAGATCCATCAGCGTTTTAAACACTGGATATTTTTATCTATTTAGAGCAGGTTTAGATGACACGGCGCTTAAAACACAAGTTTCAGGCAGTGTGTTCCCTGTACTTAGGCTCCCAACAATGTTAACACTGATGGAGCATAACTGGTGTTAACACTCATAAAGACGTTTTGAAAAAATGTCCCTAATAATACAGACCAGGACAGTGGGAGTTGCTGGGACAGAGTGATCTCTTTACACCAGGGCTACTTTGGTCCACCATCTGTATTTCAGTGGATTTCTCACACCTTCCAGGTTTCCTTGTTATGTAAACAGATTTACTTATTTCTCAGTCCATGTGAGCTAGTGAGTTATATTCCAAGTGATAATTTAAATAGCAATAACTCACCAGGCCCAGTTGGTATATATCCAAGGGTTCTGAAGGGGATAAAGTATGAAGCAGCTGAGCTGCTACCAAAAATATGTACTCTCTCATTAAAAATAGCCACTGTTCCATAGGATTAGAGGTCGCACATATCTAAAAACGGCTCTAGGGATTATCTGGGGGATTATAAACGAGTAAACCTTTCATCTATAGCTGGCAAATTGGTTGAAATTATAATTAAAAACAGAACAAGACACTTGGAAGATCATGATATTATAGGATCTAGCCAACACACATTGTGCAAAGGAAAATCGTGTCTCACTAATCTCTTTAAATCCTTTAAATGTGTCAATAAAGTAGAGCATAACTGAGAAAGCGTTTACATAATTTATTTACACTTTCACAAGGCCTTTGACAAGGTCCCCCACAAGAGGCTTCATGAGGTGAAAGGCACAATATTGTCATGAAATAAAAACTGACTATAAGACAGAAAGCAGAGTGGAATTAAATGGTACATTTTCATTATGGCCAAAGGTCAACTGCTGAGTGCCTCAAGATTCCATACCAGGTCCTGTGTTGTTTAATATATTTATTAATGATCTCGGAAGCAAGGTGAGTAGTGAAGTAGGAAAATCTGTAGAGGACCCAAAGTTATTTAGGTTATTCAGGACCAGAGAGGGCTGCAAGAAACTTCAAAAAGTCCTAAATAAACTAATCAAATAGGCAATATGATGGAAAATGAAATTCACTGTTGATAAATGCAAAATAATATGCATTTGAGGGGGAAAAATTAAACTACTCACACACCGCTGAGGGTTCTAAATTAACTATTAATTTAAGAAAGGGACCTGGATGTCACTATAGACAGTACAGTAAAAAGACCTCTGCTCTCTCTATAGCTGTGGTCAGTAAAGCAACCAAGATGAATAAGGAATAGGATGGTGAATAATACTGAGAATGTTCTCATTCCTTTAGATAAATCAGTGATGCAGCCTCACCTGGAACACTGTGTGGAGTACTAGTCACTCCGTATGAAAAAGGATATTGCAGAACTGGAAGGGGTTCCGAGAAGGGTGAAAAGAATGGTCATGGACATGGAAAAGCCTCCAGTTAAAAGAGAGAAAAAATATTGGCATTGTTTACCTTAGATAAGAGACAAATAAGAGGAGCTATGATAAAAGTATATAAAATAATTAATGGTAGAAAGCAGACTGAGAACTTCTATTATTCCTGTTTCATAATATAAGAACCACAGAACATTTAATAAAATTAAACGATAAAAAATTCAAAACCAGTAAAAGGA
Source organism: Lepidochelys kempii (assembly GCF_965140285.1). Lineage (NCBI taxonomy): Eukaryota > Metazoa > Chordata > Testudines > Cheloniidae > Lepidochelys > Lepidochelys kempii. Next base: position 25,547,171 of record NC_136391.1, on the reverse strand, counting down.
AACACTTTTTCAGACAACATGTAATTAAACTGTGGAACTCATTGTCACAGGAAATTGTTGAGGAGAAGAATTTAACAAGATTGAGAACGGGACTGGACATTTATATGGAGCTCAAGAAAATCCAGGATTATCATAATTAATTATAAAAATTTTGTGGAAAGGATATTAAATCAGATGTCTCATGGCTTAAGCCAATCTCTAACTATTAGAGATCAGGGTGAATCCTAATGGTGTGTGTGTGTGGCATATTAACCAATATACGCATACTGCAGGGTTCTTAAACCTTCTTCTGAATCCTGGTGCTGGCCATGGTCAGAGACAGGTTACTAAGATATTGGACTATTTGGACACTGGTCTGGTTCAGCATGACAATTCCTATGTTCTTATTTTAGGTCCACAGTGTGTGGAATGTCTACTGAGAGTCACATTCTGCAAAGGCAGCACTTTTTAGTGATTCTGAAGCCACGAAGTATATGTTCAGCATATCTGTACAAGGAAACATATCAATATCCAATAGTGGTTTCCTTATTATTCATCATTTACTGTGTTTGTGATGGCTGGTAAATTTATTTATTGAAAAATATACATAGTGTCACTGCTGCATGAAACAGTTATGCAATTTTGCTTCCAGATCCACATCTCTTCACTGATACATAGCTCCTCACGAAGGAATAATAAATACTACTACTAATAATCATAAAAGTTAGATTTGTGCAGTGTTTTCTAGTGGCTGTGGAGGCTCCAAAATATTGTTCTGCTCTGCCATTGACTCACTTTGCCCTGGATCACCCTCTCCTATGCAAAAATTATCTTCCTCTTTATTTTAATCACAGTTTTGCTAATGGTACCAGGTCAAAGATTTTCCAAAAATAAAGGTCATTATTATTAGTTATCCATTATCACCCTTCTGCTACCAGATTCACATCTCCTATCTTAGGGACAAATTCACCCCTGGTTAATTCCCCTATAGTCAATAGCATTTCATCCGAGAGGAATTTAGCCTGCTGTTTTCCTGTGTTTTCCAGTATCTTGAATCAAATACAGCAAAAAGCCAGGGTTTCCTTTGGGAATAACAAGCTGAAAACCTCAAATGTTCAACAGCATCTGCTACAACAGAAATCACAGGTTCAAATGCTGGTCATGAACACATACTCAGATGGTACTGAATTACTTCAGATTTAGATTTCTGCCAGGCTAGACTCTCCTGGTCCTGGCAATTGTGCCATAAACATTAATGTCTGAACACATATGAACATTTAAACAATCATTGACTTCAATGGGATCAGAATTAGGCTTCATGTATTCCTCCTTCTGAAGCAGCAGATGGCACTAGAGAGCAGTGCAACTTTGCTCTCTACTTCTCATTTAGTACCTGTTCTAAGTTGTGTCCTTTCCCCGAAAGATAATACAAGTTGTTCTTTCTCAGACATAGGGATTCCTCAGTGAAAAAGCAACAGGAACTCTGAATATATATTTTTACTGTGGGAAGCTAACATTATTATAAAAGGATATGCCTGATTTGGTTGTATCAAAATTGGTAGATATATTTTATTGGAAGCATATTTAAAAATTATATAAAAACATTAACTAATCAATTCTCACAACATCCGAGTGTGTTTTCTTCCCCACTTTGAAAATTAGGGAAGTTGAAGCACAGAAGTTGAAGTCAGGTTCTACTCTGAAAAGTGACTCTGGAAAAATAGCATTGTGAATTTCTGTCTTTATTATTGCCCTTCTCTGGCTTTCAGATCAAATTTTCTCATTTTACAAATACTCAGAGAGATTTTTCGAAAGCAATTCCTAGGCATACATATTTAAAGTGGGATCTTAACATTGGGCTGTGCTCTTTCTGACTTCATATGACAGGTAATGGAGTTTCTGAAATCAGAACTAAGTTAACAATTTTGTTGATGATGCCCAAGTCAGAAAAAAAGCTGTCTCTCTTGTCTGTCTCCGCATTGGCTCTGCCATGCTAACAAAACTAAATAGTGGTAAAAAACTATTCATCCAACAAGTAGGTAGACATGCTATTTTGTGTACATACGAAGCAGATCCTTCTAGTAAGGTTTTATTTTCCAATTTTTTCCTGACCATACCCACACTTTGGGTGACTTTCTAAGGCCACAGAGGGAATTATTGTCTCTGTATGTCTTATGTAACATGAGCCAAAGGGCTGTTATTTAATTTTGTAAGGTGGCTAATATGCCTGCTGTCTATGGAACAATAACTACTTTTCCTAAGAGGTTTTCATTATACTTATTCTGAGAATATATTTACATTATAGAGAGTAAAGGTCCTGAAAGTAATTCTTTTTGAGAAAATGCTAAACTTTTCCTGAAAAATGTCCTTTTTACAAATTAAATAATTTTAATATAAATGTGTAATTGAGAGTTGTTTTGGTCCATAGCAAAAATACATTTTTTACATAATTAGGAACTGCTCCTGCTACTATTAAGTTAATAATAATATAGCTGTTCACCTCAATGGGGTCAGGACCAGGTCCTCAGTATATATTCTTCAAAATATGCTTGCTTCTTTGAAAAATATTTGCTTCTTTCCAATATTAGCATTGAGTAATACACACATTTGGAGAATTAGGGCTTTCTCTAGAGCAAATGGGAAGTGACTGCCATTGATGATATTTTGCTTATTTGCACATTATTAATAACTCTATGATTTTTTTATTATTAGGGACCCTTACTGGGGGAGCAATGGCAGCTAGGCAGCAACATTCATGTGTGGCAATGTTTGGTATCTGAATCACTGGAGTTAAAAGTTTTAACACTTACGTTTTGCAGTGCTGCTGTTCTAGGGTGACCACATAGCAACTGTGAAAAAACGGGACAGGGGATGGGGGGTAACAGGCACCTATATAAGAAAAAGTTCCCAAAACCAGGACTGTCCCTATAAAAACAGGACACCCTATGCTGTTCCCACTGCCAGTCTTCTTCCTCCTCTCTCAGTGGGGCTGCTACTGGGTTTATACCAGACATGACTGGAGTAGCAATGGTGTGCCAATTTGTGTCTGCTACCCAGGGGCCTAAAAATAAAAGTCAATTGGATAATGCTATTTGGTGTACTGCAGCACATACCCTAGTAATGTAAACCAGTCTGTCAGCAAAGATAAACAGTTGTTCAGCAATATGCTAAAGTAATCTCTCGGTCTTAATAAATAGAAACAAACACTTTAATATTCATTTATAAACAGGATTTCGTAAGATTATTATTTGCTATCATTGCAATGTAATGAAATTGTGTCGGTGAAAGATGAGGTATCCTATCAAAAATTTTTAAAAAGAATTATTACTACTAGTGTTAAAAACCCTCCCAGGAACTGTACATTCAAATGTACTACAGCTGGTCTCAGTTTCAAAGAATTTGCCCTGTAATTTATACTTCTATTTTAGAAGAAGAAGAAATAGGATAACACCATTAACCTGATTTTTTAAAAATTAAATGTAGATGCCAAAAGATGGCCTCTCACTTCTCTGCCAAGATCTATCCTCATAGTCTCTCTATAAATCTCACTTTTTTTTTTAAATCAATCTTTTTGCTCTCTACGCAGACATTGTTCTCTCTCCATATTCTGTTTGAACTCTCTGCCCGTATTTTTTATTTGCCTGTCTGCGTATCACAGTTCTTTGAGTTTGAAAAGGACTGTGAACATGTGTGGTAATACAGGAATGATTATAACGCAAATAATTGCAAGGCCCTTAAATTGCAGGTACAATTTTGCAATCCATCCTGAAAGGTGCTGAATAATTCTTTCAACCTGTAAGCACTCTGACATTTTCAACTATTTGCTGGATTAGAGGCCAGACTGAAAGCAATTGAAAATGTGATCCTTAATTAATAAACTGTGGACCCAATACTGCTCCCATTGAAGTGAATCACAAAATCCCCATGACCTCTAATGGCAATAGGATCAGACATATTATGGAGCTATACTAGATGCTCCACATTTATGTCAGCAGATGAAGTTCTGTTATACAATCCTGCAATGAGATCTGGGCAGAATCTGCTTGCAGGATTGGGGACATACCTTTCAAAAATAATTTGATAAAAGGACAAATTAGGGTATTAACGAGCTTTAGATCTACTCCATTGTTGTTTCTGTATTTGTATCTGTGAATCCTGGAATTAGATATGTATTTCTTATACACTGGATGTATGTGCATTCTGTCCAGATTTCTGCCCTTATATTTGAAAAATGTAGGAAGGATTAAATTCAGTTGGCTATATGCTCACTGTTTATATGCTCATGGAAAACCAACTACAGTATCTAATATTGTCAAGATATGTATCCACATATTAATTTCACTTAATCCTAATTTTGTACCATGCAGCATTGCCAGTCCCAAGTGTTCAAAAATCATGAGACATGGCCCTAAAAAAATTATAGGTTGGGTTGAAATGCTCACATAATCCCATGATTCCAGGAGCTGTAGCCTTCAGAAAACACCAGATAGTGGTGGAATCTCCATCCTTAGAGGTTTTCAAGGCCTGGCTTGAAAAGCCCTGGCTGGGATGATTTAGTTGGGGTTGGTCCTGCTTTGAGCAGGGGTTTGGACTAGATGACCTCCTGAGGTCTCTTCCAACCCTAAGCTTCTATGATTCTATGACAAGACTTGCAATCAGATTGCCAGAATTGAAAACACTGGATCCTGTCAATATATTACTTCCCCAGTATAAAGAGAAAAACACAACCCCTTTAGTGCCAAATATGCATGGCAGAAAGCACACTCCAACCAAAACCTATAGAGGGGCCACTCTGCAACAGAAGGCATGGGTTCACTGTTGGTGGGCACAGGTCCTGTGTTCCTGGCAATGGCAAATCATATCCTCCCACAACTGCACCGCTCATTCACTGTCCAGCAGCAATAATCTGCACAGTCAGGGACAATGTGTGCTTCTGGTTTGAAAGCTGGGGCATATTAACACTGCTTTTGTATTGCTCATGAGTGTTCATTAGGTGCCGTTTCCACATCAGGATAGAATGGTTTCTAAGGTTGTTTTCTACAAAAAATGTTTGCATTTCCATTCTGTCTCCCCAGCTCAGGATATTGTTGCTGATGGCTAGACCTGTAGATATTACTGTTCATTCACCATCTTCCTCCCTGTAAAGCATTTAGTACAGTGGAAAACAAAAACAAATGTGACGAAGTGTGGGCACTTTAATCATTCAAATCCTTGTAACAACCTATAGTTCAAGCATCTCTTATGGTATTTGTGGAAAAACAGTCAAGATGGCAAAATACAAATATATTGAAACATATCGAGGTCATCTTTGAACTGGATACAAAATTGACTGCAACAAATACTAATGGAATATCAAAGAAATTTCTCATGAGACATTTCATATAATCTTTACTTCATATTGAGTTAGTACATATTAATCATGCAGAAAGTGAACCTTACTGTGATAGAGTCACAAAAGGATCCTTTATTAATTAGTAAGCCTTTTCTAATGTTCACTCTGATTAGGCATTTCAACTTATTTTTTCTCCCTGGTTTATAATAAAATGATGAAGTCTGTGAACTGCAGCACAATGTCTGTATTCTGAAAATGTTCTCTTGCTAAAAAGGAAGGTGAATGGGTGTAGATTCCCTCTATACATGATAATCCCTTCTGCATGTTATTACTCCCTTTTTAGGATCCCTACCATTGTTCTGTTCTCTTTCTGCTGTAACTGCAAAGGTCCCTAAGATGCATACAATTGGTTGATAGTAGAATGCTTATTTAAATAATCTAAATGAGGGTCCATCGGGTATGTGTCTCTCTCTTATTCAAATTCCAAAAGAAACTGGATATATGGAAGTTCTGATAGTAGAAAAGAGCTGAATGAGTATATAATGGACTATTTGTTATTCTTACTATCTTCATACATCTTTTGGTTGCTTTCACTACATGCAGCTAAAGAATCCTAGGTATGTGTATTTGTACTGCAATATCTGATAAGTTAGTGTAAAGTTCATAAAAATTGAGGGACAGGTACAGTCTGACCACACCTTTAAAATTCAGTAACCTGGGAGTAAAGTGCAGCAGCTATTTAACTATGGACAGCAAAAATAATAAACCATTCTTACCCTCCAAACCTCTCATTTTAGGAGAATTTAATATGTGGTCAATTGCTACAACTCTAAAGGGAGATGCAAGACTATTCAATGAAGGAAGGTGAGGCAGGACTTCCGACTCATTGTTCCCCTGCTGGTAGACAGGCCATGTATGTCTCATCAGGCATGATTCTCCTTTCACTTACAATGGTCATGCACCGGTGTAACTCCAGTGAGTTTGATTCATTGTGGCTGTATACCATTGGTAGTCATTTCAGCTCAGGAGTTGAGGTAGGAGATGTAGTGAAAACACTTAGAAACAGCCATTTCAGGAGAAAGCTTAGGTTGTGGTTTATGTTAAATTATTCTTGAGAGAATGTCTTCCTGTATGTTTGTGCAGTGTTTAGCACAATAGGTACCCAATCCAGACTAGAGCCTTTGGGCACTACTGTAATAAAAAAAATTTATATTAATAAAGGCAACTTCAGAAAGGAGGTGTGTATGAACTAAGTTGGGTCAACAACACTTTCCTGTACATCAAAGAATTGTGCAAGGCTTCAACTGTGCAACATCCATTGACATTAATGAGAGTTTTTCCAGCTAGAACTCGGCACAATTATTTTAATGATATCACATTCTCCGTTTCTAAACTATCCTTTATTTGGCAGCTTTTCATAACAGAAAATATCCATTGTAGGCCAAAGGTGATAAAATTAACACTATGGCTGTTCAAGTCAAGTTGTTTTTGCTACAGTACCCTCACCAGAACCAACACAACGTAGCAGTTTTCAGTCCCCCATGCTGTAGTAACCATTGCACAGAAACTCTTTAAAGCAATCTTAGTGGTAGCATTACCAGACCATTTCCTTAATATTAAGTATCATTTCTTTAAAAAAAAAACAAAAACAAAAACATTTTCCTCACGATTTACAGCTCATATATTAACATGTATCTTGAGTATAAATGATTAAAACTGCCTTATATGTCCAATCCAAGATGCATTCGGATTGGGGCCAAATCCTGTTAATCATATTCATGTGAATAGTCTCACTGGGATTAGTCATATGAGGAAATGGAGTAGGATTCGGCAGTTAGTGAAAACACATTTTGGAAACAAATCCAATAGGTAGTTTATACTAATGCTTGTTTAAACCTCTCTGTCAGCAGAATGAACTCTATGGTCTGTTCTACTCTTCCTTAAGTGGTGTTTTAGTACTAGTATTTTTTGAGACATGAATATTTAACATAATAATAGGATAGGTCAGTTATTGAGAGTTAAGATTTGTTCCCACTCGGAACCTTATACGAGTGTGTTCTGCATAACTACACTCACATTTCTAAATATGGAAAACATCTTATATCTGTCTAACCCTTATTCACACATGGAGTGCATATCTGTTTTTATGGAAGCCTTCGAGGGACCAGTCCTACAAGGTGCCATCCATTGCCAACTACAATTCAACTTTGTACCTCACAGGATCAGGTCCCAAATGTCTCCATATTTCCTCCATGTTTTGTACAACTCTAAGCCCATTGCTTGTACCTAACAAATTAATAATAAATGCATAATAATTTGTTAGTCATCAGGATAAATTATTAAAAAACATGGACTTCTCCAATATTTCAACTACTTTGCGAACTGCTTTGCCAGCATCCTGGTTGCAAACTGCATTTTTGTGGTTTTGCAGGCTAATTCCTTTTCATTAAAGTTTTAATGAAAACAAGCAGAATGAGATCCCAGACGTCTGAATCATCAGGCATTCAAAACAATTATACATGTGCTTATTTCCTGAAATAAAAATATCAAATTCAGATTACTATTGTGTGCGTGCAGTTGGGGTAATTCCATGTCTGTACCAGGTCTGGCTGGTGGGGGCAGGGAGGGGAGGTTTAGTTTACTTCAGAGTCCAGTCCTCCAATTCAGCACCAGTACTTGGAGGCAGTTGTCTCAGGAAAACTTCTGACCAGATCTCTAATGATGTCTACTATTTAAAAACAAAACACTTTTTCTGCTTCATCTCTGGATTAAGGATGTTGACCTTAAAAATAACTGAAATTCTTCTGTGGTCTGTAAACAAAATAGATTGCAGGGAGTCATGCTTATATGTCATTCTTACTTGTTGGCCACCTTTTGAAAAGTTTATTTGCTGCCAGTCAAGTGAGAATTTTTGTTTTTAATAATATTGATGACATCAGGTCCAGATATGAGAAAAAGCAATGTGGGGAGCCTCAGTACATTAGATGGCAGGACATTTGGCAGATCCAATTCTCACTGAAGGCAATGGAAAGGCTCCCATTTACTTCAATGAGAATTTGATTGGACCTCATGAAAGTGAGAGAGATTTGTAATTATTTATTTTTACTATGGTGAGTATTTTAAGGTGACTTTTTCCAACTATAACCTGATTCTCATTTTTGTTTGTAGCCATGTAGCTAGTCATACGCATTCTTCCCAAAGTCTGACTGGCTGAGCAGAGGCAGGGGGAGAATTTAGCAAAGTGGCAGGCTGTGGGGGACAAATAATTAATTTCTTGTCATTTGGTGGTGTTTATAAAGGAAATGGGCAGGAGGCCAGTGCTCATTTGAGCCTCAGATTGGACACAATGGTCAGTCTGTGCAGTTAAGTGCAGGTCAGCAGCTTTTTGTCAGACAGAAAATAACTAGATTTCATGTGTATGAAATGGGATTTTGATTGTGCAGGGCTCCAGGACAACAGGATTATTCCTACCCTGACAACTGGAATGAATGATTTGTGACATTTATTTTTAGAAGCCTTATTAGACTATGTGTATCCCAGCGTTTTCAAATATCCACAGACGGCAAGAGCAGTCAGGCTACAATCCAGTAGAGGAATGTGGCCTCACAAAATTATAATGAATTGTACAAAATGCACAGTATATCCATTTCTAAAACTACCTTTTCGCTACAGTTCAGCCTCCAGTGCAAATATACAGTTAAAGTATCAATACTATATGGCTGCTGTTCATGTACTTCAATATGTTATAACAACAGGATTTATGTACATTTGACTTATAATCAAGGCTGGATTTAGTGGCAGGGGACCCAGGTGTCTGCCTGGGTGCTGGGCTTGGGGGGTGCTGGGCTTGGAGTCATGGGCCGTTTGTGACTCCTCTATTGGGGGAGGCTGCATGCGCCTCGACCATGGCCCCTCCCCAAGGCCTGTTTCTGCTCAGCCTCCTCCCCCCAACCTCCGCCCACATTCTACCCATGGTCCCTCTTGGCCCCCTCCTAGGGTTGTCAACTTTCTAATCACACAAAACTAAACACCCCCGCCCCTCTCCAAGGCCACGCCTCCTGCTTGCTCCATCCCACCTCACACCATTGCTTGCTCTTCCCCACCCTCACTCACTTTCACCGGGCTGGGGTGCAGGCTCTGAGGTGGGGCCGGGGATGAAGGGTTTGGAATGCAGGAGGGGGCTTCGGGCTAGGGCCGAGGGGTTTGGCGTGCAGGAGAGGATGTGGGCTCTGGGATGGGGCCAGAGATGAGGGGTTTGGGGTGTGGGAGAGGACTCCGGGCTGGGGCAGGGACTTGAGATGGGGGAGCAGTGCTCCGGCTGGGGGTGGGGCAAATTTATCATCTTATATGACAGAGATAAATCATGCATGCATATCATGAATCAAAGTCGTGAAATGGGCTACAAATTGAATAAAAAATAAGGTATTCAAAAGTTTAACAAATGGGGTGAGGGAGGCACCAAAGACACTCTTCACTTGGGGCGCCATTTGGTCTAGGGCTAGCCCTGCTTACAATAATAGGCACCCTCAAAGGGGAAATCAATGTTGATACTATAGAATATTACTGATCTCCACTGTTTTCCAAAATTATCCTGAATTTCTCATACTTCCTTTTCCTACACATAACACCCCTGTCAGATAAAAAAAAATCCCTAGTAAATCAGCTTTTCCTTTACTGCATAAGACAACCTATTCTTTAGGAGTTTTATTACCAACATTCATCCTCCTAATCTTATCCTAGACCTTGTTGATAGGAATATCCTTATTATTAACCTTACCACAGTAAGAGTGTGCCAATTCTGCCCTTTCTCGGAGGTGATGATTTCTTCCTTTTACAACCTATGAGATCAGAAGCACTCATAGTACATTTAATGGTATTAAAAGCTGGCTTCCTCTTGCTAAACAGCATTGTTACATTCTTTGTTTCACCAGTGCACAGATTTCCTTCCCTTCCTATTCAATGGAGCTTTTGGAAAGTACTTCTCAGATATATTAATACACAACAGGAAACACAACAATTAATACACATAGGAAATGAATAGATGTAATTAAACACAGCCATTGTATGCAGATTTCATCATTCTAATCAATAGCTGATCTTATTACCACCATCCCAAAATTAAGAAAAAGTAAACATTACACTGGTAATTTACAAAACATGAATAAGGATATTCAGTTACACATACAGGGAAATTATTGAACTGGAACTTGCAAGCCAAACTAGAACTGTCAAAACAAATGTCTAGACACATGGCCAGCACATTATGTATATTCTCCTTAGTTACTCAAGTATATTACACTTTATTATACATTAGGTAGTATGGACTTTAGTCAGACTGAACTGAACCAAATTAGCATAATCCAACATATACTGATCACATCTAAAAAGGTGTTAATGGTTTTGTTGTTGTTGTTCCATTAATGTAATTGGGTTCACAGATTTTGGCTCCAGAGCCAGAATTTTACTATCAACCTCCTGGACTTTGACACTTTCATTTATAACCTTCAACAATTCTAAAATTCAGATGTCTCATCTTTAGATACAGACTCACATGTTTAAATTATTAGCTTTGTAAGAGTTGCATAGGGATATGTAAGGATATATTGGAAAGCAAAATCAACATGATCATTTTAGGCCTTGATTCTGCCATATTTACTGATGTTAGTTAGCACTTTTTTCTGTTTTATAGGACCACTGACTTCAATAGGATTATTTGTGTACCAAGATATCAGTCAGTGTGAATAAATAGGGCATAACCAGGCCCAGTGTGATCATTAAGGCTTTTATCTTGCAAACACTTAAACGTGTGCATAACTTTACATATGACTAGTCCTATTGAAGTTCTAAAGTACTGGAAGGATCAAGATCTAAATCATCTTAACATACAAGAAGCAAAAAAGCAGAGGCAAAAAAACCCAGAAACGTTATCTGTTACTCAATCCTGTAAAGTTATACCAAACTTCATAGCAATATATCTAATGAGTTATATACCAACACATTTTTTTATTTTTCATCCGGTATTGCTTGTCCTGGTCAGTAAGGGGCCCTTCTTTCTACCCCTTCTTTCTCACTCTTGTATTTTTAATATTTTATTACAGCAGGGCTTAAAAAAAATTTACCTGACACCTACTATTCAAAGGACAAAGCCAACTAGTCAGGGTGAAAAACAACACTGCCATGCCCCCTAAACCCACAACCCCATGCAATATAAAGGAATACAAGTCTTTGTATTCTCAACAGTAAGACTGTCAATCACCTCTGTATTTAATACATTCTGAAAATGTATTTGATGCCCTCGCTCCATGGCTTTACAATAGCTTCTATCCCTTTCTGGCTTCACTCCACTTTTTCTTTCTAACATGGGTATTGTGTATCTTTTCCTGCATTGCTTCAAATATCTTTTCCTTCTTCTCATTCTCACTCTATTTAGTCCTCTTTCTTTTCTTCTATTGTGTTCTCTATCTTCTTCTTCATAGTGTCGGTCTCTCCTTCCTTCCCAACACAAAAATCTCTCAAACCCCAGCTTCTCTTTTCTAACTCACTCCTCAATCTCCCCCTCTCTCTACCAATCCGTACCAACCTTTTGGTTTAAACAAAGTAGCAGCCTCACTGTTCCACCTTCCAGTAGAAGGAACAATATCACAACTGCCCACCCTGGTGAAGTAGCCAGCTGTGCTCCAGCCATCTCTTCCCTGGTTGCATCTGGCCCACTTGCCATAGAACTTGAAAATTTCCCCAGAGACCTACTAGTTGGAAGACTACATTTACTAGCAAGAGGTAGATATGGAACATTGTGAAAAGGGCACGGCAAGGTCTAAGGGCAACATGCTCATTAGAAGCCCAATCCTTCAGCCTCCATCAATTGTTGAGAAGCCAATGGCTCTAGGGATTTCTACCAGGCTTCCCATGGGTTCTGATTAGCAGCAGAAACTGATGTAAATTCTTGTTAATTTCATTCTGTTACTATCTTCTCCAAAACATTTATTTGAGGGTTTGTTCTGAGCTAATGAAAGCCCATCAGACTTTTAGGCCCTTCCATCAAAGCATTTGGCTCTCCCTAGGCTAACAGTTCTTAAACTACTCTACTAGGACTACATACATGCTACTTTTAAATCCAACCTCCACCTGCCTATTCTGTGACTGCATTACACTTTTCAAATTAATACCTCATATCATTTTAAAAAATTAAAAGAAATACACATTACTCCTCCCCCTTCATTAAGCCTATTTTCCCTCACAGAGTATTCCTGGATTTGAAAATTCATTACTATCTGCAACCAAGTTTCCTGTACAGACTTGAAATTTACATCAATATTCAAATTATGTGTTAATAAATTTGTTTAAACTCCTGCCCTGAAGACACCACACTTCAAACATTTCCTGAAGAGTGCATAAAACCACTAGTAAATACTCTGAAACCACTCATGATGTAACAGCCGTGTTAGTCTGTATTCGCAAAAAGAAAAGGAGTACTTGTGGCACCTTAGAGACTAACCAATTTATTTGAGCATAAGCTTTCGTGAGCTACGGCTCACTTCATCGGATGCAATGATGAAGCATCCGATGAAGGGAGCTGTAGCTCACGAAAGCTTATGCTCAAATAAATTGGTTAGTCTCTAAGGTGCCACAAGTACTCCTTTTCTTTTTTACATCATGAGTGACTGGTGAGAAAGCACATTGCAGCTATGCTGCACTGAAAGTTCTCTAATTCCAGTCTAATGTCATTTAACAATGACGTTGAATTTTATCATGTTTTTAGTCAGGCTTTAAAAAAAATTGTGGACAGGAATAGTTAAAAACCTCCATCATAAAAAATAATAATAATTGCTGCACTACAGAAGGAAACACATCCAATTTAATAATTACATATCAAAGCAGCAAATCTCATTAGTGGATTATGCAGCTACAACATATTCACTAATTTCTTTCCCTCCTCCCCTACTATATTGAGTTTTAACAACCTAAACTTCCCAGCATCACAACACATACCCCTCCCCACATCACCTGTTTCTCTTAAATTGCCTTTGAAGTTCATTTCTCGAATTCATTCTTCTTCTGGCACATCACTGCAGCATCCATCCTGTCCTCTGGACACTTGAGTGCACTACTCTAAGGCCTGGACGCTTCAGGGGGCTCTGCATGGGGTGCTTGCCTGGGTGCACTCTCTGGTCAGCCTGCTCCCATAGTGCCCTCTCCTGAGGAGACGGAAAGAGCTAGGGAGAGGCAGGGGCAGCGAGAAAGACGGGGAAGAGATGGCGGAAAGGAGAAAGGTTGGGGGACAGATAGGAGAGGAGAGATTAAGCCGGACTCCCGCTCCCTAGCCTCTCTGCTTTCCCCTCTCCGCCCCATCCCGGCTCCTCATTCTTCCTCTCCTCCCATTAGCCCCATCTCCGCTCTCTGCCCGCATGCTCCTTCCCCACCTCCCCGGCCCGCCTTCCTCTTCCCCTCCCCACCCCTGTCACTCCCCGGCTCCTCCCGGCCCCGCTCTGCCTGGTCCCTCCCCCCAGCGCCCGGCTGAGGAGCCGCCGTTTCCGGAGTACACAGAGCGGGGCTACTGGCCGTGCTGTGCCGTGAGGGGGTGACTGGCCGTGGCAGGCAGGTGAGCGAGCGGTATGCCCGGCCCCGGCCCAGCCCGGCCCGGCCCGCGGGCTTAGCTGTCTGCTCCCCCCTCCCGCAGCGGCGGCGGCTCCCGGGGGAGGCAGCAGCCCCGCGGCTCGGCAGGCGGGGGCCCTGGTGGGGCGGGGACCGGGGGGTGGCAGGGGCAGCATTAATATCCCCCCCCAGTCATGAGGGGCGAGCCCCTTAAGGGGGGAGTAATCGCCTGGGGGCTGGCGGGGAGCCCCCTGGCTGGGAAGGGGCGCTCATGCGGGGGCTGAGAGGAGCCTCTCTGGAGGGGCCGGGAGGGTTAGGGGAAGCCCCTCGGGAGGTAGCGTCGGGCAGTGGAAGCCCCCAGGGAGAGGCTGGAACGCCCCGGGGCCCCTGCGGGTGGGGCCCCTGCGGGTTGAGCCCCGCCCTCAGAGGGTGGCCCCCGTGCAGCTGCAGGGAGGGAAGAGGGGGGACTGTGGAGCAGCGAAGGGGCTGGGGTGCTATATACATCCCCCCCGCTGACCTGCGTGTGAGAGTTTCGGGTGAAACCGGCAGAGACTGCGCCTGCGGGAATTCCAGGGCACCTTCCTGCTAAATAGTGACCCGGCCCTGAAATACTCTCTGTGAGAGAGTGAGTGAATGTGAGAGCTGCCGCTGCCAGGCTCTAGAGAGGCCTTCTCTAATCTCACTCCCTGGAGTCAGCCTCCCCGAGAGAGGGGAAAACATGATACAGACCCAGAACAATGTAGGCAGAGGATTCTTAGCTCATGCAGGCACCAGCCATGTATGGTTTTATAAACCATTTATCTCGAGCCTTGTACACGTAAAAAGGAGTGAAATTGTGACCACTCTGTTGACTGCAGTTTTAGTCTGTGTCTTACGTTATATTATTTTATATGGTATTAGCTGGTGCTGTTATGAGACTGTGTGACTGCTGCTGTCTTTAATCACAGAAAGGAGCTATGTCTCTTTTGAGCAGTAGAATTCTAAATACATGAATAACTCATTATGTGTAACTAAAGCTTTTCTGAAGTACCTAAACACGAATATCTTAGTATTGACTGTCATTGTAGCTTGCTAAACTTATATCAACTCGCATGAGTTTTATTGATGATTTAAGATTTTTGATCTAATGTGTTAACGATGCCTTTTCAGTTTACCTCACTCAGATTCTGTCAGCTTGAGAAAGTCCTGCTCTGTGGTAGTTATATACTTTGAATGAAAAATTGATAATATATCCAGATATAAATGTAACATATAGTTGTTGGTTTAGATGTTGATACTCTTTCACAACCTAGTCACAAGTATGAACCAGCCCTTATTTTATTAGTAGTAGTAGTTATTTTATTTATTTTTTCTAGAGGAACTTTGCAGCTGTAGATGTTTGGATATTCTGGTCAAGGGTGTGGTATAAATGAATGGTTGACAGTTAAGGAACATGCTTTCCTGTGTATTTTCCGGTACTTCTGGTAAGGCCAGAAATACTGAGACATGAACCTTTCCTGTTGATATTTTGTTATTTCTGATTCAGAACTAGGAAGTGCACAGGCGTGAGGAAATTAGAAATAATGTATACTGGGTTAGCCAGAAGCTTTATTTGAGGTTCAGAAGTTTCGGTCAATTGTTAAGTAATCCCAATTAATGCCAAAATAACTGGTATAAGCTGTATTTTTAAAAAAAATCTAAATTTACACGCTGAAACCATTTGTTTGCTCACTGCACCCTTCCTCAATGCCTTATGCCAATGGTTCTCAACCAGGGATACATGTATCTTTGGGGGTACACAAAGGGGGTACATCAACCAGGGGGTACATCAACTCATCTAGATATTTGCCTAATTTTACAACAAGCTATATAAAAAGCACTAGTGAAGTCAGTACAAACTAAAATTTCATACAGACAATGTCTTGTTTATACTGCCCTATATACTATACACTGATATGGAAGTACAATATTTATATTAAAAAGAAAAGGAGTACTTGTGGCACCTTAGAGACTAACCAATTTATTTGAGCATGAGCTTTCGTGAGCTCACGAAAGCTCATGCTCAAATAAATTGGTTAGTCTCTAAGGTGCCACAAGTACTCCTTTTCTTTTTGCGAATACAGACTAACACAGCTGCTACTCTGAAACCAATATTTATATTCCAATTGATTTATTTTATAATTATATGGTAAAAATGAGAAAGTAAGCAATTTTTCAGTAATAGTGTGCTGTGATACCTCTTGTATTTTTATGTCTGATTTTGTAAGCAAGCAGTTTTTAAATGAAATGAAACTAGGGGATACGCAAGACGAATCAGACTCCTGGAAAGGGTACAGTTGTCTGGAAAGGTTGAGAGCCACTGCCATATTCTTCTAATTTTCCTTATCCTTTTCTCTTCTGGTGTCACTACACTCCAGCCCTCTTTTCTTTCACTTTTCCCTCAACGTCCATCATTCTTAAACACCTTTTCTTCCTTCCCACTCAATGCATCTCTATAATTATCAATCTTCTTCTTTTGCAAAACTAAGGGAAACACATTTTCGTGTCCTGTAAGGTAGATGCATGTGTACACTTCCCTTTACGGGTTGTAGTGATTGCATCTTTCTGTAGTGTCTCTTGTCTCTGATAAAATATGATGTCCATGGAAAAAATATGATCACTGTAGTTGCTCATGTGGGGAAATTGCCACCCTAAAGCAATGTGGCAGAAGACTTGAAAGTACATTTTTCATGGTGGTTCTTGGTGCAGTGTGGGGGGGTATAATCATGGCACCCAGAATACTGTTAGTGACAGCAGATTAAGGGATGATAGTGTGCTTTCCTGTTCCTAAGACCTACGCCTTATCATTACTGATACTATCTCACATATATAAAGCTCCTTTTATTCCAAAGGGTCTCTAAGTACTTAACACACTATACACTCAGATAAATTAATGCACCACTGAAATGCAGATCTCAGATGAAATGTGGAACTCTTTAACAGTGCACAACAATACTACATGACAGTTTAGAACAGGAAGTGGAGAGTATCTTCTTATTATAACTGCAGGGGTAATTGTAGGTAAGTAGAATGTTATTACTAGAGTTGGATGTTAGCCAGGACCCTACCCCAGCTTTTATAAAGAGTGCCAGGAGATCATTAATAACTACACAGGGGGTCAGGACTTTGGTTTTATGTCTCATCTGAAAGATGACTTTTACAGCAGCATGTATAACTTCATTGCAAAACAACATGCTGGGGCTGGTTCAGAGGGCAACTGACCTTATTAGACTTTACAAAATCTAGCGTGTGATAACATCAGATCTTACAGAACAAGATGGTATGTCTAGACTGCAGACAGTGCTGTTTAAACTCAAAAACTCTGCTTAGTATGATAACTTTATAGCCATTGTACAGTTTGCCAGATGGAGGTGTTCTCCAGGTTCACAAGAAGTTACCAATTGCCTTGTTTTATTGGTCCTTTGTTTTTTAATCTTCTGTTTGTATACTTTCGGATAATTTCATGATTGGATGAGTATAGAAATGCATTTTAGTAGGCTTATGTTATAAGAGGCTCTTTACCAATTGCCCTATTTTTCTAAAGGGACTAGTGGAAAAAATATGTGCACAATGCTTCTGTCCACAAATGCCAAATTGATGTTTGAATCACTATTGAGAGGTGCTAGTCTCTCTTTCTAGAGAGTTCTTTTTGACCACCCGCTCTGACTTTGCCAAAACTGAACCAATCCATCTGAAACTTCCACATGCAACTTATCAGACTTGAATTTTTCTGTGAAATTTGAAGCAAATTGGACAAGGTGTCTTGGTGTTTAAAAATGAGGTATTTTCACTTCTTGGGAACATTTTCAAACAGTGTTTTTTATTGTCATATGTAAGAAATGGCTTGTCTTAGATATCAGTTTTGTTTTATTCTTTTGTCTTCAATAAGAACTGATGCTTTGAGAAGTCTAAGAAAATTTGCAGTGAATATCCTATTAAGTGCAGTTGTTTCAAGGTTATAAAACCTTGCACAATGCAAGTTGTGGGCTTCCAAAGTCCTGGATTGGAACAGCCTTACGATAGGAAAAGGGGAGAGGAGGAGGAGGAGGAGAATGAGAATGGAAACAGGAGATATCTAGGGAGTGGGTGTTCAAAAGTGAAAGAATGGAAGGAGAAGGCCATAAAGAAGCACAAGGGCTAATATGTGTATTGCTGAAGAACTGCTAAAATCTGTATATAGGAATAAAAGATTAGTATCTGTGTATATGGGGTGGGAGGAACAGGCCTAGTGTAGGACTTCTAACACTCTAAACAAGATGTGTTATGCAGTAGGAAAGAGATTTTCAAACTGTGGTACACAGGCTGCAATCAGGTGGCACATGGGATGGCTATCATAAGCATCTATTAAACTGCACTGATTAAAACAACAAAGATGGTGTAGTCAGTATGTTTGAGTTTTAAATTAAATTCTCTACAGGTTTGTATGCTGCACTCATGACTATATTATCTGATTGCCATCCAGTATTGCATTAAGTGATGTGAGTAACATCTGTCACATGTTTTTAATCCCTCATCCTCTCCCCAAAGGGAAAAGTGTGTGCATTGTCTTGTTTTGGTAGGATGTTCTTTGTTTGGGTTTATTTTTTTTAAATCAGACTTTTAAAAATATTGGATTTAAAATATTGGTCATCATCAGGGTGGGATGGAATCTCGTAGCTAATATGAGATGATAGCTCACAGATCCTGCTATATGAGAGCTTAATATCGGTGAGGAATCCCGTAATACATCTAATTACAGACTGAATGGAGCAGTTGTGGATGTGTACCTTCAGCTAAATGAGAGGTGAGGAATACAGGGGCTTATGTTTGGAGAAGGAGAAATAAAAAATCTGCCCTTGCTAAGGGAAGTCCACAAAAGGGAACATAGCATTTGTGGAAAATATCTTTTTGCCTAATATTGTATTTATTTAAAAATGTGTTGAATAGTTCTTTGAATCCCTTGGGTGATCTTAAAATGTTTACTTTCACCTTTTTCCTGTAAGCTTAGGGTATGCCCATTCATACTAATAATACTTTACATAATAGCAAAAATGTACAAGGACACTTTTTAAGATGACTCATTGGAAAGATGTGCTAAAATGTACTCTTAAATTGTCACCTTTTCTTGTCTTTCTAATTACTTTTTAAAACTAAATCCCTCTGAAATTAGTGGTAAGTATTTTAATGTTAGCTAAATCTTAGCAAAATTTTTATTGTCTTGGAATATGGACATAATCCTCCCCTGCCATCTTTTGTTTCTTGTTTTTTCCCTTGCTTGTTGGATTTTTCTGGTGGTTTTTGGATAAGTATAACTGTCATTCCCTAAGTTTTCCCCCTTTCCGTTGGTCACTTTTCACTGTGCTATTTGTTTGATTCTAATCTTCCTCCATTTTTGTAAACACATCTGGAGAATACAGATTACATGGAGAATTCAGATAATTGAGGACAAAAACAGGGTACCTTTGAATTTTTTTCCAGGTCTTGGATATGTTGTTCTTTTCTGATGATATAGTGGAGTTTTTTAACTAAAACTTGTTTCACACATTAGCTTTTTTTTTTTTTGGTAGTAGAATGTTGATCGAACTTCCAATTCCAGCACTGCAGTAATTACTTTTGCTTTGTAAATAAGGAGTGTGCTCAATGCCCACAACGGAGTGATACAGTGTGATTAGAGAACATTCCCTGGGGGTTGGTCGAATCTTACATATTTTGGTATTATGTGGAAATAGAAGAGCAGAATCCTGCTTTTGTTTAAATATTTTCCAAACATGTCATAGGGGAAGCTTGTCTTTCTCTTATCAAAATGATGTGCAGCTTTAATGTTCTGTTCTAACATGCTAAGTTTCAGGATGGACTTTTTAAAGGGAGTAATGGAATATTAAAGTTTTCATCTGATGGCCAAAAGGTAGGAGGAGGATAAAAAGATCCAATTGTGACCTTTTTCTTTTCAGTGAGGACCTCGCTACTATGATTCATGCTACAGTTACTTTAGAACTAAATTATTCCAGTGCACTGCATCTTGAATCTATTCTGAAACCAAAGCTGGCAGACAATTTGGTTCATGCTCGTTAAGTGGGGTATCTCACTGTGAGCATATTACACTGGTGCTGCCTGTGGTTTCTGGATGGTATCAAGCATTTCCCAAGACTTACTGGGATGAAGGCAAATTCCTCTGAAGCAGGCCCAGACCTGCAGTGTGTAAGATCAGATCAATGGCTCTGTGGAATTTTTCTTCTTGAGTTAGGCAAGCTCCTGCTCCATCAATACAGATTGTAGATCCTGCAGATGTGGTCTCAGAAAAGATATAGGCAGAGAGTAAAAAGGCATGGAAGTATCCTCAGAGAGAAATAAGGCAAAACCCCTCTGTGTCCAGACCACATGTTCCTTGAAAACCTGTGGCTGAATCTCTGAGGTCTCTAATCCCCCTCATCTTCATGGTCCAAGAAGATGACTGAGTGTTTCATGGCTTCAGGATAAATTGTCTACTACCTATGATGAAAAATATATTGGTTGGTATTTATGATGAACCATTTGGACAAGCAGCAACTTTTGCTACTTTTTAAGTAGCCATAAGCTTATGTGAGCCATTTTGTTGCTTCTTTATAGGAAGTGGACCTTTGCAAACAGACAACATAGGCAAATTCCTTAACGTGGTACTGAAAGATTAATTTATCACTTTAAAAATATTGTGTGTCCCTTTAGGCAAAGATAAACCCCCCCACTTATTTAATACATTCACAGCAGTCCTTTCCCCAACTCTCCATGTTAACTAATATGTAAGACCTGCACACTATAGAGGTTGGTGTTATGCTGATTCTGTAAAAATCAATTTCTTTTTCAAGGAAGGAAATACTGTTATTACACTTAGTGTAAAAACCTAGATTATTTTCATGTAAACAAGTACTTGTTGACTTTTTAAAATTTTTGGCGTAAAACCTCATAACGTGTACAGTTCTCTGCTACCTTAATTCAGTTCCTTGTAGACAACTAAAATCATCCTTATGAGTTATTCATTATTTTAGTCCTGTTTATTTAAACATTCCAGTCATTTCCAGGAGAACAGATTATAATGTCAAATTCAGCATTTTGACCTCATTTCAGGCCCAAAGTGGGGAATGACAGTAAAGAAAGAGTCAGTTGTTTAAAAACAAAACAAAACAAAACATTTGTTATTAGCAATTAGCAATTAATTAGCAAACTTGGTACAAAATTATGAAACATAATTTAAAAGTTCAAGTAGATTTGAATTTAGCATGTATCAATTTAGAAGCTCTTGCATGCTTGTTCTTCTAATTCATATTATCAATACTAAGTGCTGAAGAATTTTTTTTTTCGTATTTAATCTTCAGGGTGAAATAGCAATTTAGGAGTTTGGGGGCAGGAAATAATCTAGTGTGGTAATCTTTGGTCATAAACAGACATTATTTTTGTCCTTGTGGAAAGGTAGTACATTTGACCTGTGCTATTTTAAAATTATTCTATTGCTTGGTTTTGTGGTTAAAAAAGATTTAGGTCTGGTTAAGTGAAATCTATTGCTTTGCAGATGTTGCTGGATGTGAAATCTGTTTAAAACCACTAATGATACACATTTTGTTTTTGTATAGGAATGTCACATTTTTGTGGTGACAGATAGATATGATAGAGTAAATCTGTAGTCAACATACAAGATTTAGTGAGATGTTTTGGGGAAAAGACAGTGTATTTTTTCCTTTGAAGAATTTTTTTCCAATTCATTTTCTGGGATGGTTTATATTTTTATGATGATTGATTAAGCTATGCATGTAGTCAGTTAGATAAATTTTACTAGAATGTGATTCACCCTATAATTACGTATCCTCTGCACATCTCTTAGAGAGGTAACAGAGGCTTTCTTTACTCCACCCTCTTATCTCTCCATATCACAGTGACCATATTTTCAGCTGAGTGCTGGATGGGTTCCCTTCAGATTATAAGGGTGGTTATAAGGGTTTGAACAACATGAGGTGCTTCTGCCACCCCAGGAGTGCTCATTCTGAGCTCCTTCTGGCCTGATGTCAAAAGACTAGGGCTAGAAATCTCTTGGTGACTTCAGGTCAACTCTGAATGCCCTTCTGGAAGGTATGCTTTAGTCAAACATAAGTTACTTGGATCAATACACGGATAACTGTGTGAAATTTAATGGACTGCAACATACAGGTCCCTTCTGGCTTTGAAATCTATTGATTGGTTAAACAGAATTTGGATCTTGGAAATGGCAGTGCAGAAGTCAATTCCTTGGGGAGTGTGTCAGTCCTAGAGCTTGATTTTTATGGCAAGTTAATCCATTTTCAAATACTTTAAATAAAAAGAAAAGGAGTACTTGTGGCACCTTACAGAGCTGTAGCTCACGAAAGCTTATGCTCGAATAAATTTGTTAGTCTCTAAGGTGCCACAAGTCCTCCTTTTCTTTTTGCAAATACAGACTAACATGGCTGTTACTCTGAAACTTTAAATAAAGTTATTCTAGTCCATTTCTGTGTATACATCTTTAAATTAGCATGTGGCAGTGCTGCTCCATTTGATTAAGTACAATACAAAGGTGTGAAATCTTGCCAGTTTTAAGTTTCTTTTGTTGGTGACTTTGGTCACCACTTCAGCCTTTGGTATGCAAAAATGTGGAGTTCTCCATATAGTCCCCTCTGCCCACTCTCCTACTCATTTTTTTGGTTTAGAGTAGTGAGTTCTTATTTTGTGGGCAACTTGATGGCAGAGAGATCCTCTCATGGATCTGCCTTCCCTTATGTTTTGAAATCTTCTAATCTGTGTCTCACCAAAAAGCTCTTAATGAACTACAAGTTTGAGAACCACGGATATAGAGAGGGCCAATCTGTATGATGCTGGTATGACTAAGAGCGATGTTGCCACAGTTGTTTCATGTCAAAAGCCAAACTTTTTTTGTGTGTATGGGGGGGAAAGTTGTATGCAATCTAGACTGAAAAACATAATCAATTAGTAACCATCCACTAGCTGCTGCTCTCTTTACTGTTGCATTTTTTGTTTCCACTGACGTGCTTGCCAGTTTCTTAAAAACAAACTTTCTTTGTAAAAGCTGTTGCAGTTACAAATGCAATACTAATAAAAGGCAATACACGTGACTTATGGGGATTTGGAAAACATACATTTTTTCCAAGACATTGGTGTAAAATTACAAAGAAGAGGATACTATATAGATAGAAATAATTAAATACAGTATTTAAATTTTAATATTTTAAAACATAACTGTCAACAGGAAGTAGTAAATCCATATTCTGTTTTGAAGTGCTTCAGCAGACACAGGGCATTTGTTTTTCAATAGTTTCTTTTCTCTTTGGAACGTAAATGTGTCTTGTCCACCTGGTTGCCTCCTCTTACTTTGTTTTGGAGTGAGAGAATTGAGTGTCTGCTATACTGGTCTCCTTTTGTTGTCCCTGTTAACTTACATGAGAAAATACAAGTAGTTATGGTACAGTGCAGAGTGAGGGTTTGTGTACACCTGAAAGTTGAACAGAGTTCACTATACTAATATAGTTAAAGGAGTACAGCCCTCACTAGTATAGAGGCAATATACTATGTGTATCCCTAATACGAAGAGGAATAAGCTATATAAGTATAGGGCACTTTTATGGCAGTATAATTGCATCTACGCTAGCTAGGGGTTTATGGATTGTGACGTTACCCACGGTACAAGATGGACTATTGAACCACAGTGTCCCCTTAATTCTCCAGCCTGGGATACCTTTTACAATTCTTTGCTAGTAAACAACAAACCCCTCCAGGCTCTGTTCACTCACAGCCATTAGCATGCAAAGGCATATCCAGCAAAATTACATGAATGCTCTCCCAGCCACTAAGGGTGGCGCTCAGAAATTCTTAGCCCAGCCTCTCACTCCAGAAATGTGCATCTTGCACTCTCCAGCACACTACTGAACAGAGCACGCTCATTAAATAGTTTCATTTTTATCAAAGAAAATGATTGTCACAGCCCTTGTTAATCTGAGTAGCGATTCGCCAGACACTTCAGCGAAAACACACTGGTTTAGATGAAACATTAAAACAAGTTTCTTAACTAGAGAAAGATAGATTTTAAGTGATTATAAGTGAAAAGGCATAAAAGTTAGAATTAGTTCCAAAAGAAATAAAAGATACGTTACCAAGCAAAATAAGATTTGAAAGCAAAAAATGGTTTCTCACCCAAAAGCTCAGAGCAGTTAATACTAACTAGAAAGCCTTCCAGTTCGGACCTTCCCCCCCACAGTTCAGTGATGGTTCTTTGTCTTTCAAATGCTCTTGCTGCCATGTGTAGAGAAGGGGGAAAAGGGGAAGCCATGGTCTCTTATTTTATACCCTCCTCCTCTCCTTGAGGAATACCCTCCCCCTCTCTGATGGGGTGCAGACAATCAGTCTAAGGTGTACATGAGATTCAAAGCATCTTTCAGGTGAATTGTAAATTTCTTGTTCATATCTTCTGTGTACGTGATGTTTGGGATGTCTCGGGGATGACATGCAAATCTTTTGTTTATAGTCCCCCCCCGATGTTTTATAACACTTGTGGTCAGTTCTTTCTTGAAACTGTGGAGCTAGGCCGTCTGCATTCCCCAGAATTAAGTGTCAGTAGCAAACGTATAGCAAAATCTCATAACTCCATATACAATGTTGATGCACACATTTTAACATGACAATAATGTTAATCAGATAATGACTTTTCAAATGATCCCTCATAAGGCATACTTTGTACAACATATATCATAACCATATAAAAGTGGTGAATAAGGGATACAGGATATTACTTGGGGTACATTGTGTCATACCAGTATAACTAAATCACATCCTGATTTGTGGTTATACTGTTAGAACTTGCAAATGGAGAACCAGGCCTAAGTATTCTGCTAAGGGATGTGTGTGAAAGTATATGTTAAAGTACTGCATAAAATTGCATGAGGCGGCTGGTGGTGCATTTTAGCATACTTGGCACACCATAATTCTTATGCCTAGTGTTTAGTTTTACCTTGAAATTTCTTTCATGGAGCAAGCTCTGGCACATTATTGGTTTGAGACAAGCAGAGGAGTGGCTTGACAGAAGTTGTAATTTATTTGCACTGCATGGTATCTTGGGCAGATAACAAACCTGTTGAATGCATGAGACATTACTAGGCCTGAAATAGTCCACATCTGATGACCTTCAGGGCTTGTTGCAAGACTCATCTTATTTTCTCAAGCTGTTGAAAATGATGGGGAAATGTAATTGTAGGAGGGGGAAATTGTCTGATGGGGCGGGGAAAGGAATTTATGATGGGTTAACTTAAAAATACACGTGTAGCAAGTTCATTATGTCAAGGACACCTAGAGTATAGATGGATGCCAATTTTAGCAATTCCGTAAATAGAAATGCTATTATTTCAGAGACCACCTCCTTACGTAAGAACTGCCCTCCTTATATTTAATATTCAGACATTGGTGCCTTGTAGTTTGTTGCATGGGAAGACTAGTTCTTTGTTTTTTAATTATGAAAAGCAGTTTTTTCTCAAACTGATCTCAGCCAGTTCTTCCAGATGGATTGCGTTGCCTCAGTGCTCACGGGAGGCAGACTAGAATGGTCGGTTGGAAGCAGTAGTGGTGCAGGACTCACCCCTGTGGCGCCTCCTGCTGGTCATCCAGGGAATTAGCATTCCAGCCTCGAGTGCCCTCTGCCGGCTGGTATCCCACTGCCACTGGGTCCCGAGTCCCTCCTGGACCACGGTGTACCCCTTTCACGCTGGGGTGCTGCCACCAGCAGTACCCCACACGGATCTGGGTCTCCCCTCCCCAGGGAACCTGCAACCCTCTACTCCCACCTCACCTCAGTCTATGGCCACTGCCAGTCATCAACTAGCCCCCATTCCCCGGGGCCAACTGAAGTGTAAGCGCCACTCATCATAGGCAAGGGCGCTTTGGACCTGCTGCCTCTGCCTACCCCTTGGGCTGCCCTCTGCAACCCCAGTACCTATTTGGCCTTACACTATGCCTGCAGCCTGGGGGGTTTTCAGGCTGGAGCTCCCCAGCTACTCTGGCCTTCCCCCAGCCCTGCTCCACCTCAGCCACCTTAGTATGCTCCCAGCAGCCAGGTCCCTCCCTCGCAACAGGCTAGAGAGAGAGTTCTCTGCTCCTGACTTCACTGGCTTTTATAGGGCCAGCTGGGTCTGTTTGGGGCGTGGCCACAGCTGAGTCTGCCTCCCAGGCAGGAGTGGGTGACCACCCCGCTACAGAAGCCCTGTGTCATGTATCCGGGCAGAGTTCCTCTGGGCTGCGACCAGTGGCTCCCTTGATGCCTTTGAGGAGCAGTGGGCGCTGTCTGGGGTTCTCTGCTTGGTGTCCCCATCCGGTATCCTTGTTTTGAACCTATGACCTTCACTGTTTTTCATTAGTTGTCCCCCGCATTTATTTGGTCCCTGGGTCCAGTGCTCCCTCCTGCTGAGTGGAGGGGGTCCTATAGCAGTGGGCGGGCTTCCACCCGCTCACTTTCCGGAACCCAATAGGTACAGAAGCCCTGTGGCAGAAATGCCTGCCTACTGACCTTTTTACAAAACACTTACTCCCTCTCCAAGTTTTTTGGAGTTCTCAAATCCATTTTTTCTTCAAAATTTACTGAGATGGTGAAGCTGACTTTGTATGAAGGCTATGGGAAGAAAGGGTATCTAAATAGTCACTTCATAGTTGTGACGAGGTACACTCACCTCGCACTGGACGGGGAAGGATTATCCGTACATTGTGGGCTGAGGAAGCCATGTTCCCTCATCTCTACTGGGCATGCTCCAAATGCACTAGCATAAAAGGGAGCAGCTCAGCTCAGTTGGGGCTGACCACCGGAGAGGAAGGACACTCACTGCAGGCCCCAGCCAAGGATCAGCCGAAGCCCGAGGCTGTGGGAGCTGGAGATGCCGCAACTCAGGCAAATGCCAAAGTACCCACAGAGGCCTTGCAGAGTCCAGAGTTGCTGGGGACAGTGCAGACCAGGGAACCCAGAGACAGCAGAGATGCCCAGACCGCATCAATGGAAACCATAGTAGGAAGCAGCCCAGGGGAACTAGATAGTGGCCCCTTTAGTGAACTGGATTTTGAGGCAGCGTGTTTCGGTCGGACCCCACTGCTGACTCAGTGGCGTGTGCTCCTGCCACTACCTGGGCTAGGGCCCAGTGGAGAGGGAGGGTCCAGGCTCCCCTACCAAGGCCATCATGTGCCCCTCCCCCCCCTTTTGTGCATGGCGGCCACTAGGGCTTACTCCCTCACAGACAGGAGCAAACATATTGACTTTGGCCACTAGGCCTTACTGCCCTGCGGACTGGGGCAAATCTGTTGCCTCCGGCCATTGGGTCACATTGCCCTGCTAAGAGGGGCGAGTATATTGACTCTGGCTACGGAGGCATAGATGCAGGTTACATACTCTCCACACCTAAAACCTAAGGGAGACGGGGCACACTTGCCCCACACTGGATGGAGTCCCCCCCAGCCCTGTCACAATAGTTAACATTTTATTCTGTTGTGACCCTAAAAGATTACACTGGTAAAGAACCCTTCACCATCCCTTCATTTAACATTTGAGAAGCTTAAAACTGAGATAAATTGTGGCAAGGCCCTTCAGGGTACAATATTGGGTGTGGTATAAAAATCTAGATAGGTTAGGAGGCTTTCTGTCAGTCTGGAACCACTATTTTCCAGGAACTTTAATAGTATAGACTTTATTTTCTTGCACTATTAAAACACTTTTTTTTGTTAGAGGTAGATAAATAACACTTCTTACCAGTAAAAATGTGCTGTTTTGTCCAAGTTGTGGAGAAAGGAATGTACACTTAAATGGAATCTACATACTTCAATCCTGGAGGCAAAGAAAGGCCAACAATGTGAAAGGCATCGAGACAAGTCAGCGGAAGAATTTCTTTTCCAGACACAAGAAATACATACGCATTAGATCAGACCAACTAGCTCTACATTTTACTAGTGACTATGCCAGTTTAAATGATTTAATGACCTGTACATAACCACTGTTCAATATACAATGGAATGTTCAATTAGTTTTGTTACAGTACAGGATCTAGAAATATTATTTTAATTTTAAATCTAATTGCATTGATTAGATGCAGAAAGGATAATTCTTCTTTTAGAGAAGAGACCTAGACTTCACTTGAAATATTGTTTTTAGTTGCGGGGTTGGAAAGAAAAACAAACAAACCCCTGTCGTTATTCACTTTACTTGCCAAATCCACAATTTTCTTGCTCCCTTCTTCTGCTGAATCCAGTCACCCTCATTTACCTATGTCCCTCCTTTTTTCCCCCTTGCACTTCCTCTTCTTATTCCTTTCTCTGTCTTTCATTTTAATGAACACCTAAAGATTTTTCAGGTTTCCTCCCAATTTTAATCCCAGATCTCATAATTAATCACCTCTTCTGCTATTGGGTCCCGGGTTCCTCACGCATCTCCCACACTGCTGGTTTCTGTTCTGCTGGTGACCCTTTCTGTTGATGTTTGCTTCTCCTTCTGTATGTTAATCAGATAGAGAGAGGTCTGGAACATTAGCTGGGAAATGCAAAAGCAAAATTTACCAACTTGAAGTTGTAGGAGGATTTCCTACCATTTTATACTGGTATTGGTATGGAGGTTAGTGATATCTTTTCTTCATTCTTTTTCCTTCCCTGCATCGAGGGAGCGCTCTTTCGCCTCCCGCACAACCAGGGTGTTTGTGTAGTAGAGTGAGAGAAGCTCTTGGTCTGTCATACCAAAACATTTTGATCACTGTTACTCCCATTCATGGCTTAATTTGAAATTGCTGCTATTACAATAATTCTATAAATGAATGAGACCCAGTAATCTGTTCGGGATTTTCTTCCATTGTCTGTTTTTAAATATCTAAATACAGAAGTTGGGAGATTTAAATTCTCCCACTATTGAAAAGTTTTTAAAAGCCACAAATTTTACACAACATAAATGTGCTGCCTTGTTTGGTTGTGCAGCAGCAGTTATACTATTTCTACAAAGGTGACATCAGTGATGCTGGAACACAGTCAAAGTGTAGGCATGGTAAATTTTACATTAGAAACATAAGCAGGGGAATCAGTGCTTGCCTGTTTGTTTTTTCCCATCTGTCTGGGGAGAAAGAGTAACGGAGGAGTTAGTTTTAATAAGTAAGGTGGAAATAGGAGACTGAATTTAAATTCTAGTGGCAGGGAATTCATGTTTTCCCAAACTTTTTTATTCTGTGGCAGAATCCCACTGCATGGTTTGTCTTCAAGCAGCCGCAGAATGCAGTTGTTGCATAAGAAATTGTTTCACTCTGCTTCTTTTGGGACATAGGTGGAAAAAGCCATTCTTTAACTGCCTGCTTCAAATATTTTATCTTCTCTCAGCTGGAATGTAGGTGAAAATGCCAGCGGCAGAAGTAGCAAACACAATCCATTGCCACTAGCAAGAGCTCTTCCTCCTGCCCAAGCTCCTGTACTGCCAAAGCCAATGAATTGTGTCTATGTTGTTGTTCTGTCACTAGCACTTCCACCTATATTCCAGCAAAAAAGAAGGTAAAGTATTTGAATACAGTGAGTGTAGTAATTGAGAGAAACATGCTCTGTACAGGGATGGACTTAGGGTCTGTAAGCATACACAGTTCCTTGAGGTGTCATTGCCAAAGCCTGTCTTGCTCCTATTTAATAGTCAGGTGTATACCGAAGGAAACATTTTTTTATATATATTCAAAGATTTTACTACTTTTAGAGAGGCCAAGTTACATTCGAAAAAATTGATCGGTTGAAATGGAAAAAAGTTCATGAACTCGGGATGAGTGTGACTCATATGCAGCACAGTCCAGTGCAGGGACACCTCAACTACATTTAAAAGAGACAGAAACCAGTTTTGACCTTTTTGCAGCTGGTTTAATTAGTTATTCCTTCCCTTAGCTGTGCAGATTCTATTTGCTAGCTGTTTTTTCTTGCTAAGTTTAATGCATTTAATTCAAAGTACCTATAAATAGGACACTTGATAAAGAAGGCATATATTGTCTCTCAAAGCAGTGTTCTTTAGAACATTTTAGAAATAAATAAAAATTAACTAGCCCTGTGGCCTGGTAGTGAGTAGTGCTCAATGCTTTGATGAAAGAAATAGAAACTTCATTTGTGGTTTCTTACTTCCTGGAGTAAACATGCTGTGCTTCCATAAGGGTGGGAGAAGAGGAAATACCTGTGCCTATGGAGCTGGGTACAGAGTGATACTGGGGTAATGAAGAAATTTTCATTAAGATCAATTCGGCTGTAGTATGGTAGCAACTGTGCCAAGTTTCTATGGAGATTGAAAGGGATTGAAAGTGGCAGACGCTCAGGAGCGTTGAGGCAGGAAGAGATTGAAAGGCCTCACTTCACATTTAAAAATTCTGACTGCTTCCTTTAAAAAAAAAAAAAATATCAACAACTTTCAATAAAGCATTTGAGATTGTTGAACCCATTGTTAGCTTACTGGACACTGAAGCATTACATTGGCTAGGATGTCTTGGGAAATGGAATGAGCCATTCATCACTACTGGGAGATGCATTTTTATTTTTTAAAAATATTTTTGAGGGTGTTGTATATTAAAGTGATAGCATCTATTTTGGTTGCAAAATCTAATTATTCAGATCATATTTACAAAATTCCAAGTATCTAAGTTCTAAAATTTTCAACAATGGAGTGGTCAATTTTCAAAAAGCCACTCTTTTTGGTGCGTATAGTAACTGTGCTCCTGAATTGAAAGCAGAGCAAGAATATTCTTCCCACTGCTTGATATTTCAGAATTGTATAAATGTTGTACATCAGTATTTGCAAGCGCTACTTTATGATTTAAGAGAATGCTTTGTTTTGATTCTTTATTTTATTTTTAGCCAAACCTAAGACACAAATTGTTATGTCCCACCTATCCCTAGGATTGCCAACTTTCTAATCAAACAAAACTGAACACCCTAGCTCCGCCCCTTCACCTAGGCCTGGTTCACTACATTCCCCCTCCCTCGGTGACTTGCTCTTCCCCACCCTCACTCACTCTCACTGGGTTGAGGCAGGGCTTTGGGGTGCGGGAGGGGGTGAGGGCTTTGGCTGGGAGTACGGGCTCTGGGGTAGGGCTGGGGATGACGGGTTTAGGGTGCAGGAGGGGGCTCCAGACCGGGGTGGGGTGGGGCTAAGGGACTCAGAGTGAGGGAGGAGGCTGCGGGTTGAGGCAGGGGTTGTGATGTGGGAGGGGGTGAGGGCTTGGGGCTGGGGGTGCACTTGCTGGTGTGGGGATCATTGTTTTGGTTGCTCACTCTATCTCCCTTTTCTCATTACACTACCCTAATAGAAGACCAACATATCCAGCTAACACTTCAGGGAATGCATTGCCAGTCAGTCATTAGGAAATGTTTCAAACAATGTTCAGTAGTAGATAGATATCTTCCCTGTAAAGGTAGAGCATTTCTCCACCATCATTATTAGTTATTTTTCTTCTTGCTTTGAGTGAACCATAGTAGCCTTGAATCTTTGGTTTTCTCACGTGCAGGTGTAATGTAGTAACAGTTAAGTCATACCAGCAGCCTCTTAAACTATTTTTAACTATTGTGTAATTATAGGCACACACCTCACATTATTGAAGGTTTAGTTCATCTTATGCCTCAGAATCCAGCTTTTAATCTTCCAGCCCATATTTTGTTCTCTACTTACTTGCCAAGAAAGTCTGGCTCCATTAATCATAACACTTAAAAGAAGTATGAGATACATTCCCCAATATGGGATATGCAGAGATACACAATATTTCTGGGAAATCACTTAAAATGGATGTAAACCTACAGTATAGTGTATGTAGAAAAGAACTCAAACGCAATTTAAAGAGCTACAGCAAGTTGTTGATATATAAAATTATGGTATTATACTTGGGAATTCATTTTTTACAACAAATGAGAGAAATAATTGTTATGCAACTTAGAAACTATATAAGCTTAGTTCATTTAAGTCTGGGATGAGCTGGAGTGAAAATATGTTTGGGTGTTTCAAGCAGGACTTCAGAAGCTATTCCTCTCATTTCTGTACTTTCATATAAAAGCTTGGAATAATATGACACCACTTTTCAAATAATTAAGAGCTGCTCTTGACAAGTAATTTTGTATTTAGTTTTTGTTCATTGAGCAATTTGTTGGAGACAAGGATGGTGCGAAAACGCGATATAACTTGAGACACTTTTTAGAGCAGTTATTGAAGGACCACTGGAAAATGACAGGTTTCAGAGTAACAGCCGTGTTAGTCTGTATTCGCAAAAAGAAAAGGAGTACTTGTGGCACCTTAGAGACTAACCAATTTATTTGAGCATAAGCTTTCGTGAGCTACAGCTCACTTCATCGGATGCATCCGATGAAGTGAGCTGTAGCTCACGAAAGCTTATGCTCAAATAAATTGGTTAGTCTCCTTAGGTGCCACAAGTACTCCTTTTCTTTTCACTGGAAAATGGGAGATTTGTTTGTTTTGCATTTTAAACACTATCATCCCCTCTTTAGAAGACTAAAGATTTCCTCCCCTAAAGTCTTTTTTTTAATTCGGCAAGTGATTTTCTTAATGTGATTAAAAACCGTCGTAATTTTATCATGAGTCTAGAGCAGTGGTTCTCAACTCTGGTCCACCGCTTGTTCAGGGAAAGCCCCTGGTGCACCAGGCCAGTTTGTTTACTTGCCGTGTCCGCAGATTAAGCCGATCGTGGCTCCCACTGGCTGCGGTTCCTCGCTGTAGGCCAATGGGGGCTGCGGGAAGGGCGGCCAGCACATTCCTGGGCCTGTGCCGCTTTCTGCAGCCCCCATTGGCCTGGAGCGGTGAACCGCGGCCAGTGGGAGCCGCGATCAGCCGAACCTGCGGACGTGGCAGGTAAACAAACCGGCCTGGTGCGCCAGGGGCTTTCCCTGAACAAGCGGTGGACCAGAGTTGAGAACCACTGGTCTACAGATATTTGGTGTTTTTTCTTAAAGCCTCAGCTCTTGCAGGCATGAGATTATGAGAATCTCAGCTTTTTTTTTTTTTTTTTTTTTAAAGTTTCTAGTCCTCCTGGCTGTAGGGAAGAAAAGCTTCAAGTGTAGACCCCAAAGACTCAAAAACCAGAAGGCAAATAGAAAGAACTCCAAATATATTATGTTTTAAAATCTCATGATATATTGGGTACTAACTTATAATATTTGAATGCTTGAGATGGACAATGCTATATTTCAAAACGCAGAAACAAAATATTAACATCTTTATTGTTACTGGTTTCCAGTCCATTTCTAAATCCAACTCAGGGATGCTGCTATGTTTTATTCAAAATGCCTCATGGACTCATTCCTCTCCAATTTAAATTATATTCACCTATACTCTTCAGCCTGTTTGCTCTATTTACTCTTCTAGCCTTGGTTTCCTTACCTTTCGCTGCTGGAGGCCGTTCTCCTACTCTACCTACTGCTTTTTATAAAGAAATTTCACCCTTCTCAAATCTTGTCCCAAATCGTTGGCTCAGAAAGCAACGAACTAAAAATAAATTTTACCTACCAGATTTTCAATTAAGTTCTAAACTTAAGCTGTTTGGTTTTCTAAAAATCTGATATCCTAAGGTTTTCTCCTGTCTTAGATGGAGAATGAAAGCTGAAATAGCAGTTTTAAAAGTCACAGCTGTATTGACCTAGGATGCCATGCCCAAAATGGGATGGAAGGATGAAATTGTAGACAGAGTGCATGGAACAAACGTCAGTGATATTTATTGAGACGTTAGAGCTGTGAATATAGATTATTATAAAATATACTATGTAATCTTTAAACATTTTTTACTAAACTCTTTGTGTCTTGGTATTTTATTGGGAGTCAAACGATCCCCCTTTCCTGGTTTTGCTTCTGTGATCAAATCATGTCATTCAGCTATGTCCAAAACACGTGCAGTTAAGCAACCTTGTGAGCTAGTGGGGACAGTTTGATTGTAAGAAAGCTTCTATACTGACCACTACTTTAACTAACAAATAGTGTAGATGTAAACTGGTGTAGTTTTGAGAGCCTGGATACAAGGATGAGGGGAACACTCGAAGTGCATCAAGATAATTAATGCATAGTTTCTGAACTCAGTTAATTTAAAATGAGTACAGTGGAAGTCACTTGTATTGCGCAATCAATGTATGAGATTATTGTGCCAGTCACTTATTCTTGGACACAATGGGTAGGCATTCATGCATAATGGAGAAATCATTGTCCCTTCTCCACAATGTAGCTGTAGGGAGCTGTGCTCTATGGGTCTTCATCCACAGCACACTGAAGGGAGTGAGGTGGAGGGTTGGCATATGGTTGGTGAACTTGAAACAATGTAAACCCTCTGAATATAAACCTACCACTGTGTTGTGAGTGGAGGGCAGGGATGCCGCAGACACCACAACAGCCTTGAGACTACATGAATAATGGGAACAGCTCTTTTGGTGTTTCTGTAACCTTTGGAGGAAGGATTCCTTCCCCAGGGAGCACTCAAGCCAGATTACTTGGGTTTGAGTAGCAGGAGACAAAATATGGACCTAAAAATTCCTTTAATACCTTTTCAGCTCAAATTAGGTAAAAGGGAGAATTAGTGTTGATGACATACAATTCAGGGGCCAACCAAGGACCTTAATCCAATTAGTGCAAGAAATTGCATTCTACTAAACCAGATGATCAGTGCACAAAATAGTAAAAAAGAGGATCTTTAACAGATTTGCATAAAGACTTGTAAGTATTTGCCATTGAGACTCTATTGGAGATGGTCAGGAGAGGAATTCCACTGCATAATGAAAAACCTACAACTAACAAGACTATAAGCTTAATGGCTACAAATATGCACTAACTATACTTAAATCTTCGGGAATTGTTTTTTTTTGCAAAACCAAAATGCAACATATGCAGTTCTAAATGTTTGTGTGTTAAATGGTGTGTTTTCAATAAAATGCAAACAAGTAAAATGAACCATAATATTGGAAAGTCTCTTTGCAGTGAAGTCTTTTAAATTCTAAAAATAGAATAAAATAGTCAAACTCAAACTTAATTCAAAATTAAAATCTTCCTCATTGTGAGTGTAGGGTCACAAATTCTAAAATACTTAGTGCATTCTGATGTAGGAACTGCAGTCCACAGCAGAAGAGAATATTTAATTTTAAAAAATGCGAGAAGGTTCGTGAAATGTGTGCTAGAAATAGAAAATAAGATTAGAGGTTATGTTTCAGGCATGGAGCCTTCTCTGGTCTCTAGGGGGAAAAAATAGAACAAGGTTGCTTCAAGGTCTGTAGCCTGAGGGAGGAAGGGGGAAAAGGCACTAATAAGGGCTAAGCTGAAGGGTAGTCTAGGGAATTAAAAAAAAATAAAATAAATTGATTACTGTTCTTGTATGTTGCATCACCGTTCCTCCCATCATTTGTTGGTATTTGTCTTGTCGAGTTGTAAGTTTTCCTGAGCAGAAACCTGTCTATGCATTTGTATGGTAGATGCAGTTGTGATTGGGCTCTTGGTTGCTACTGCAAAACTAATAATCTTTGTGGCTGAAAGATTATTTTTGAAAAATCTAGTTTTATTTAACAATTTAAAAATACAGTTCAGGCCAGATCTATATACTTGAAACTTGTGCCAGTATCCTAATGTCACTTCCGGGGTGTGGTGTGTGTCTGACATTTTTATACTGGCAAAGCCCTACTGTAGACACAGTTTTACTGGCAAAAAAATGCTTTTGTCAATGTAACTTATTTCATTTGGGGGGAAAGGATAAGCTGTTGCAGCAGAAGCACATTTTTGCTGGTATACATGAGGAGGATTTGTTGGAATAGCTATATGAGCAAACATTTTCTACTGTAGACCTGGCCTTAAATGCTGACAAAGCATTGTTTTTAAAATGTACTTGATATGTCAACTGGTATCAGATAAAAGGAGACCATGAAGAAATATTAATAATCTTCTTAACATTGCAATATTCATTAACAAAGCTACCATGAAACTTAGCTAATTAGATATACAGATCTATTATTCTGTTGGTGTGAATGCATAGTTCCCAGTAACATTGGAGTTATGTGCCTATAGATCTTAATTTTCAGCAAGCTCTGATTTAATAATTTAAGCTTTCAGAATATTCAGTCTTTGGTACAGTCACTTGTCTCTAATCAACAGACCCCATCTTGTTAGGTTAGATTACTAAATCTATTTATTAAAAGTTAATCTTTTAAGGGTAACGCAGCAGTATCTTGTGGCTTCTACTGGGGGAAAACTTAAGTTACACAGCTTGAGTCAGAAATGAAGGCTTAAAAGTAACATGAGGACAGATCATGCCTTCCCTGATCTGCTTGTGGTTCACCTCCATGATATGGTCCGTGCCCCTCCACCAACAAGGTATGGGGAAACCCTCTCTTTGTGGGCCCAAGGTTGCACTTTTGGGACTGGAGAAGTCTGGGGAGAGGGGAAGTGTTCACACTGCTGTGGCCTTTCAGAACTTAAACTCTGGTTATATTGCCTTTTCTGTCTAGCTCCTGCCAGGGACTCAAGGAGCTAAAACAGCAAGGGGCATCTCTATAATGGCACCAATGGAGCAGCTGAGCCAGAGTGTGGGAAGGAGGCCTTTCTGGGGGGAGGTGTCACTGGGGTTACAATGGATGGGGGCATAGGGCCTCCTTTCTGATCCCTTGGGCTACCCACCGATTCTCTTGGGATTGGCCATTATGGGGGATGGATTTTCTGCAAGTGGGCAAACTGCTCCCCACCCCCACAGGACAAGAGATTACCCTTGTTGGGGGTATCCTTGCAGAGATTTCCCCTAAGGACATCCCTGATAGTTTTATTTAAATTAGTATTTCTTTCCACTGATATTTGTGACATTTCTTGATATAATTTTTTGTCCCAATATGTTTTGATATGGGGCTAAGATTACATATAATTGTTTGAATTGTTCATACTAGATGTTTAAATTAGCACACCAAATGATCAAAGGCTTTTCTTTGGAAAGATCAAAAGTACAAAACCAAAACTCAATAACTACTGCTGTCCCACCGGTATAAATCTTCAACAGGCCATGTTATGCCCTCATTTACAACTAGGCAATCTTGTTATTTTGCACATGTGAACTAATAAGAACTTAAAAGCAATTATGTCAACCAACCACAGGAATGGAATTGAGCATGTTCTCTTATGGCCTTGTTGACTTTGACTGACTAACAGGAGTGAAAAAAACAGTATAAATTTGGTTTTGTCACTAAAGTTAGCTGTCTGAATATGCAGAGGGAACAGATCTGTTGAGTAAAATAATGCCACTTAATCACTTTTCAGAGTATAACCATCCTATCAGATCTGTTTCTGTAGATAAAGCCTTGTTATATACTCATTTGCCATACATGTATTAACTGTTATAAATTATTTGTGACGTTGATAAGATTTATTGCCAAACTGTTATTACTTTCAGATACAGCAAACTGCTACTTCTGTAAATTAATATAGGTAGCTGTCTTGATAGTTTGTAATGTAATAGTAAATATTTATAGAGTTCTTCAGAGGGCAAACAAAAAAGACTATATTCAAGAATGCTGATTTTTAACTCTGGAGTATATTTAGTCTCTCTTAAACAAACCAACCCCAACACATTAGCACTTTTAAGTGACCTTTTAATGATTGCTATACGTCTTTCCATACCCAGTACTTTATGCAGTAGCTTAACACCTTAAGCTAGAAAAGTTATGCGTGCTGCTTAGATATGTCAGCTGAATTCCATGTATGCTTTTGTAAGCAAACAGCTGTTATAATAAGTACTGTACTTTCAAATCCTTCATATTCTTTACTGGGCTCTGTGCTAATTCTGGAAAATGAGAATTATTTTTCTAAAGTGGGACTTCAGTTTTTTATAAAGTTCACTGTGTTTTGTTGTGAAATAAATATTGTTTTCCTGCTTCTCTGAAAATTGCAACAAATCAGTCATTATCTTTTTAATATTAACAATGTTTAACTTGTTTTTAATCTCAAAGTAAATTAAATTAAAATGATAAAGAACATGTAAACAAAGTCCACCCAAAAAAGAAAATGAGCAAAATACAAACGCATGTATTAAATTCCTAAAAACACAATATATGTATTACAATTATGTAAATATAAAAGAATCCCCCAACAGTCATAACGCAGTGTGTATAACTTCATATATTGTTTAAAGTTGACATTCGGTACTTCTTTGTGCACATACTGTGTGAGCACAGGATAACAAATTAATGCCATGGTGTAAAATAGGAAACAGTATTATGAAGCTATTAATAGAAGGCACTACTTATTGAAGTCTCAAAGATTTAATCTATTACACTTCTGGGAAACATGGAATGAAGCTCGCTGGCAAACAGTCTTGCCAAAGAAGGTTTAGGGAGCCTCTTGATCTACAACACTTATCTTTTATTCTCTTTTGTTCATTATATCATTAATTATGTTTGTGGGAATTTGAGCATCTCTAGCAAGGATATTTTAGTTATCTGCAGGAAAGCAAGGAGAGGGATCAGATGAGCACAAAGCATTGGTTTTTTTTATGGGAGA
Organism: Lepidochelys kempii; assembly: GCF_965140285.1. Taxonomy (NCBI): domain Eukaryota; kingdom Metazoa; phylum Chordata; order Testudines; family Cheloniidae; genus Lepidochelys; species Lepidochelys kempii. The sequence goes on along the minus strand of NC_136391.1, from coordinate 25,508,748 downwards.
GGGATTATGGTCTTGCAAAATAGTAATACGTTGATGACTGTGAACTTCTCATTTTTGTTTTCTCTTAAATAGTTGGAATCTGGGCTCAAAATTTGATTCAAACGTTATAAATTAATACGCAATGTTCTCTAAAGTACTGGAGTGGCTTTTATGTGGGTTTAAGTAATATTTGCTTTTTAAAATCTCGACTGTTTGTGACACTTTCTTTTTAAATCCTAGCTCTTAATGAGGAGAGCAGCATATGTTGAGGAGAAGCAAGGAACTTTTTTGTAATGAAAAATGAGGAATGCTTGTGAGGTATTCATACTACTATTGTCAGGGGTTTAATCTCTGAAATCTCAGGCTTCTGTGTCACCCAATAGTACCTTCATCAGCTGTTGAAGTTCATTTTAGATACTTCATTAACATAATGAAACAAGCAGATTATGTCCTGAATGTGAGGACAGCAATAAAACACTGTATTGATTATTCTAAAATATGGCCTATCTTAAAAACTTAGTTCAAATAATTGTTTGAAATTACAGAGTAGCCTGTCAATTACCACTATTTATGAAGTTGCCAGTTGCAGTAATTTTATATCATGAGTTTGAGGTGCCACATTTTTTAGACAAAGGAAACGCAGTGGATCTAATTTACCTAGATTTCGGTAAGGAGTTTGATGCCATGCCACATGTGGAATTATTAGTTAAATTGGAAAAGATGGGGATCAATATGAAAATTGAAAGGTGGATAAGGAATTGGTTAAAGGGGAGACTACAGCGGGTCCTACTGAAAGGTGAATTGTCAGGCTTGAGGGAGGTTACCAGTGGAGTTCCTCAGGGATTAGTTTGGGGACCAATCGTATTTAATCTTTTTATTACTGACCTTGGCACAAAAAGTGGGAGTGCGCTAATAAAGTTTGCGGATGATACAAAGCTGGGAGGTATTGCCAATTTAGAGAGAGACCGGGATATCATTCAGGAAGATTTGGATGACCTTGTAAACTGGAGTAATAGGATGAAATTTAATAGTGAGAAGTGTGAGATTATGCATTTAGGGATTAAGAATGAGAATTTTAGTTATAAATTGGGAACGCATCAATTAGAAGTAACGGAGGAGGAGAAGGATCTTGGAGTATTGGTTGATCATAGGATGACTATGAGCTGCCAATGTGATGTGGCCGTGAAAAAAGCTAATGCGGTCTTGGGATGCATCAGGTGAGGTATTTCCGGTAGAGATAAGTAGGTTTTAGTACCGTTATACAAGGCACTGGTGAGACCTCACCTGGAATACTGTGTGCAGTTCTGGTCTCCCATGTTTAAGAAGGATGAATTCAAACTGGAACAGGTACAGAGAAGGGCTACTAGGATGATCCGAGGAATGGAAAACCTGTCTTATGAAAGGAGACTCAAGGAGCTTGGCTTGTTTAGCCTAACTAAAAGAAAGTTGAGGGGAGATATGATTACTCTGTATGAATATATCAGAGGGATAAATACCGGAGAGGGAGAGGAATTATCTAAGCTCAGTGCCAATGTGGATACAAGAACAAATGGATATAAACGGGCCATCGGGAAGTTTAGACTTGAAATTAGATGAAGGTTTCTAACCATCAGAGGAGTGAAGTTTTGGAATAGCCTTCCAAGGGAAGCAGTGGGGGCAAAAGACCTATCTGGCTTTAAGATTAGACTCGATAAGTTTATGGAGGAGATGGCATGATGGGATAACATGATTTTGGCAATTAATTGATCTTTAACTATTCATGGTAAATAGGCGCAATGGCCTGTGATGGGATGTTAGATGGGGTGGGATCTGAGTTACTACAGAAAATTATTTCCTGGGTATCTGGCTGATGAATCCTGCCCATATGCTTAGGGGTTAGCTGATCGCTGTATTTGGGGTTGGGAAGGACTTTTCCTTCAGGGCAGATTGGAAGAGGCCCTGGAGGTTTCTCGCCTTCCTCTGTAGCATGTGGCACAGGTCACTTGCTGGAGGATTTTCTGCTCCTTGAAGTCTTTAAACCATGATTTGAGGACTTCAGTAGCTCAGACATAGGTGAGAGGTTTTTCACAGGAGTGGGTGGGGGGGATTTTGTGGTCTGCGTTGTGCAGGAGGTCGGACTAAATGATCATAATGGTTCCTTCTGACCTTAATATCTATAACTTGCTTTCCTGGGCAAAGCTCCAACAGTTCACTGGTGAATCTATTGCTATTCAAATAGAGTAAGCCTATAAACCATTTGGAAAGTCTGCTTGTCAAAACACAAGAATTGTGGCATGGAGACATGAATTTCTATATTAGCTTGACGAGAAAAAGCTCATGTTTCACAACTGTCATGAGGCCTTTAGCCAAGGTATGTGCCGAGGTCAGCATTGTCCTGATATGATGTTTTCCTCTTTTTATTTTTAGAACTCAAAAGAATACATGCTACTTCACAGTATAGAACTCTTGTTTAGATAACCATAAGAAATAGCTCTTGGAAACAGGAGTGCCTGGATGCTGGATATTTTGTTTTGTTTTGTTTTTTTTTAAAGAGGGGAATTAGTGGGGAGGTGATAACATCGAAGTAAGCAGATGCTCTCAACTGTGTTACAAGGAATAAGAATTCTGGATTGAGTTTAGTATTTTCCTGGTACATTAGTGTTACTTAATAATGTTTAATATCCAAACGTAGAGTGAATAATTTATACATGGAAATATTTGGCCGCTATAGCTATTTCATTTGTACATACACACATCAGAAATAACACTGTTTAAAGAAAGATCATATTTGTAATTTTTTACTGGGATGCAGTGCAGTCTGAAGAGAATGTGGAACATCTAATCTTAAGCAGCATTACAATGAAATCAGAGAAGAAACGTGTATTTGTGGGAAAAAAAATTGTGGGTATTGAGTTGCACTTATATGTTTAGACAGATTCTTCTCTGCTACACTTATTGTTGGAAACATCTAAGAAGGGCATTCCTCTTATTAGTCTCGTAGTTACTTTAATATTCAGGGCTTGCTGTGTGCCATCAATCTACCTTACTTGTAGTGTTCATATATTACATAAAATATCTCTTCAGCCACTCACTGAAGGGTTTTAAATGGCTAACTGAATGAAGATAATTTATATTCAGATCATTGTTTCAATATCTTACTGAATACAGTCTTATCTATTAATCCTTCTATGTAACAGAAATAAGAACTAAAAGGTATAACAAAACCTAACTCATTAAAGGAGAGCCTGACTTCTCAAGGTCATGTCTATTCTAAAACAGGCCATGGGAATGCACTAACTAAAATCGGTCCATCTAAAAATATGGCTTAGAGATTTAGCAACCTTTTCAATAGAAATGCTCACTCAGATGTGTATAATCATATAAAAATAATGTAAACTGTAAATAACTGTTTAATATATATTTATGAAAATTAATTTCTATGCTTTCTAGAAAAGTTCTGCAGTATTTTTCTTATAGTCAAGTAACTGATTTACCATTAATTGGCTGGTTATAAACATCATGTCATTGTGATGTGCGGTTTTTATTACTGTTAAATTGAAATTGTTCAGACAAGTTTAAAACAAGGATATAAGGCACATGTCAGCTAGAGAAAATGCCCAGCAAAGCATCTCTTGTATTTTGGAAAAAAATTACAAGACTAGCTTTCTAATTCCATCAGTCCACCTAAATAGTAAATCTGTTAAAGTGCTTTCTTTGACCTGAGATACTCTACCATGATTCCCAGTGTTCAGAATTGGAACTTTCTGCTTTGATGTATATCACAAAGTAAGGCTACACTGACACTATCCATATAATCACTTTCCACAAATTAATAACACCAAACTGATTCCATAGAGACTTTGGTATCAGAATCTTATGCATTAAATTACTTTCCCTGCATAATATAATCTTAACCCCAGATTTTCAGATGTGCTCTACATGAGTTTGTGTACAAGTATAAAATGATGATTAATTAAATTTCTGTGGAGCAGCATCAGATTTGCATGTAATCTGTACAACTTTCTAAATATCCTTAAATAAGTCATCTTTATTCAGTAATTACAGTTTTCCTCAGCGGAAGTGATCCTGTCCTAAGCCTTTTCATATAATGAAGTGATTGAGGCATCTCTAGAGTGTGTTGGATCACTTCTTAGGATCAACTTCTGTGACCCTTACTCCTGTAGAAGAGCAATTCACTCTACAAATAGTCCCATTAAACCATTTTCTTAAATGGGACTAGTTGTAGAGTATTGTGTTTGAGCATGGTGATAAAAATCTGGCCCTTAATAAAGTCAGCACAGCAGTCAGAAATCGTGAGTAGCTTTGCAGAACTTTTTTTGCTTAGACTAAGGGCTTGTCTACATTTTCCTGCAGTGCAGATTATGGGGTATGAACTGCAGCACACACTGAAGTATTGTGCTGTAACTGCCCTGCGTAGACCTTGCTAGCACAAACTAAAAGGTTCATAGTTTGTTATAGGATTACATTAAAGTGCACTAGTTACCCTTTAGCAAGGTCTACACAGGGCAGTTACAACACAGTACTTCAGCATGTGCTGCAGTTCATACCCCCGTAGTCTGCACTGCATGGCCATGAAGACAAGCCGTTGGTTCCAGCGCTGCTGAGGCTCAGGATACCCAGAGTCTAAGTAATTGCTTTCTCACATTTTTCTATGTTTATATAAGGCAACATGACTGACTACTTACAGTAGTCTCTCTGGCATCTTTTCAGTTAGAAAATAGTCTGATTTTTGGGGTGGAAACGTTCAATGAAAAGTAGAATAGCTGGTCAGGTATACTTAATTTCTTTATGAAATTCGTAAGTTAGTACTTTGCGGTTGGTAGTTCTTTCATGCTATAGCCAAAACTGGATACATACTTATGGTTCAACCCTGCTAAATCAGTTATGTTTGGACTATTGTTAAGGGAGTCCATGGATTCCATGACTTTTATGTGTTAGATGAATTGACTTAGACACTTTGAGGATTTTTGTGGTTCGATGTGGTTGTAAACAATTGAACAACCTATCTTGAGAGCAGTAAAGTTAAACCATTAACTTCATGAGAGCCTAGCAGAGAGTAGGAGCCACATGAAAGCACCTAAATACCATGATGATGGGTGCCAAAAGAATGCTTATAGTAGTAGTAAAACTTTATGAATTTTCTTCTTCTGAAGCATCAGCAGAGTTAGGCCAATCGTCTTTCTTTTTAGGATCTTGTTAGTCTGTATCCACAAAAACAACGAGGAGTCCGGTGGCACCTTAAAGACTAACAGATCTCCCACCGGACTCCTCGTGGTTTCATTTTAGGGCAGCTCCACTATTCTTAGTTGTGAGCAATTACCACAGCAAATACACTATTCTTATTGGCAGAAAGTTTTTTGTTGAAAACATTTTAAAAATAAGGGTTAATTTTCCTTCTCTTCCTTCAGCCATTAGTGGAGGACATACTATTACTAGTGCCTCATCAGGAACCTATCTATTCAGTTTGAGTGTAATGGATTAGTTGATCTTTTATGTATGGAAAAACAGTAATAAGTTAGTCATGAATACTAATACCTTCCAGATATTACTTTGTAATCTGTTGTCATACAAGCAATTACTTTAAGCAAAATAAATATGAAAGAAAAAACTCGAGTTCAAGATGCATGTTACACACTGGATCACAGATAACAGGCGGTGGTTTGTTTTAATATGCTTTGATAAGGGCACTAGGTACTTACTTTTGCTCATATTGCCAAATAAAACAAAGTGTCTGTAAAGTGCTGCCTCTAAAGCTATCATGGTACGATAGCTTGAAAGTACTGCAGTACTGAAGCTAACTGCTGAACAAACTACTCAGTAATGGCTTTCAATTGACTAGATTAATTCTCAAGTTATGGAGAAGACTCCTGCAAAGTGTTTGGTCTTCCTCCATCTTCCCGCACCAAAATCCTGAAACTTCTATTGATAGCAGCTTTTCAGGGCAGGGTCTTGTCTCTGTATGTTTTTGTAAGATATCTGTTACCTCTGGGCAATACTATAAAACAAATATCAGCCAAAGTAAAATCATTAGCACAAAGGAGTTAATATTGGCTTGTTTTGGGAAGGTCACTTTAGAGATCCAACAAAGCTATTCCATCACCCAAGAACATTTAAAACCCAGCCATATCTTAGCAGTAGTGATACTGGCTTTGTCTATACTAGCCTTTTCCCTTTAATTTTCTATCACTGGCAAAGTTCTTCCACTGGAAGCCATGGTTGGAGAGTTAGCATAATAAATTCACTAAAACCCACTTGTAGTTTCTAGACCTTCATTTTTATATCTGTTGATATAAAATTGAAATATTTACAAATAAACTTGCTTACTAGTTACAGGTCTGATTACATTTGTCTTTTACTCTGTTAAGGTGAACAACTTATTTTACTACTAGAAACAAAATTACTACTTGTTAAAAAGTATCTTGCACCAGCCAAAAGCTAGTCAAAGAAATTACTAGTAGTTTATCTTAACAAAAGGTAAAATTGCGTTCAAGACAGTTAAATTAGAAAAGGTGTGTAAAACAAAATATACTACTTTTATGTTAAATATTTAATATACAGATAACTAATATATGAGGACATAAATAGCTCTATATTGTAACTTTCTGCAGAGGTTACCAGGTTTACAGTCAATAGGTTGGTTGTTGGTTATTACTATGCTTATGACAGTTATCTTCAAAAATCTGTCATTTAGAACTTACTTGTGTAGCCTGTATATGTTCTTCGAGTGCTTTCTCATGTCGATTCTATTTTAGGTGTGTGTGCGCCCACGTGCACAGTCTTCGGTGATTTTTGCCTTAGCAGTATCCATAGGGTTGGCTGTGGCGACCTCTTGAGTGCCTTGCTCATGTGTCAGTATATTAGGTGCCACCGGCCCTATGCGCACTCAGTTCCTTCTTACCGCTTGTGGCAGTTGGTCGGAGTGCTTCTTTCCCTTGCCTAGCAAGTGGTTTCTCCTTTGATTAATGTTTTAAGAGTTTTGTAAATATTTTTGTTGACAGTAGTTAGCTTAGTGAAGTAGTTGTTAAGCACTGTAGTTAGTAAGGGTGTGTCTACACTTTCTGGTGATCGATCCACTGGGTGTCGATTTAGCAGGTCTAGTGATCGCTCTCCCATAGACTCTGGTACTCCACCGGAACGAGAAGTGTAAGGTAAGTCAATGGGAGAGTTTCTCCCATCAACCCAGCGCGGTGTAGACACCGCAGTAAGTCGACCTAAGCTACGTCGACTCATGTAGCTGAAGTTTTGTAAGTTAGTTCGACTTAGCTCCGTACTGTAGACCAGGCCTTAGTTAAGGTCCCTGTGGGGACTTTCCCCAGGCAGGGCATGCCCTGGTCTCTAGGTTTTAAGCCCTGTGCTTACTGTAACAGGCCTATGCCTGTTAGCGACCCCTATAGCAGAAGTCTGAAGTGCTTGGGGGAATCACAAGTAAAAGAAAAGTGTCACACCTGTAAGAACTTTTGTCCCAAGGCACAGAAGGAGAGTGACATCTGTTTGAGGGCCCCCTCACTGGTGCCTAAGAAGAAATTGAAGAAGCGTGACTTGGCACTGAGCAAGAGAAAACAAGGGGCATTGGGTAAAGGACCCTGTTTGGACTACCCACCCTCCCCGGAGCCACATGGGGGTGCCCCCCCATTGGGCCTTCTAGCCCCCTGAGGGGGTCTGCCACCGACTCCAGGGAGTGGTAGAGGTCCCAGACTCTTGGCAGAGCTGCTGCCTTCCCAGGTTCTCCCGGCACCTAGAGAGCAAAGCCTAATCTCCTAGCTCAGCTGGCACTGCATCTTGCGATGACCCTAGCAAAGGCTCCCTACAAGGGAAGCCAGCAGTAACACCCTCCCAGAGGGCGAGTGAAGGCTGCTAGTCTTCGGAGCAGAGGCAGTGCTCTCCATCACTGCGTCTCAGATATCTGCGTCAACCCAGGTCGTCAGTTCGCTGCTTCAGATTGCCAGAACCGTGTTCCTGGTCTCTGCCCTGTTGATGAGGCTCACCCAGAGGGAGATACCTGTCACCGTATGGCTGGTACCGGTCATCGTCCTGCCAACCATCTCCTTGACAGGGATCGCTGACACCTAGGCCATAGGAATGTTCCCCAACACGATACCGATCCCCCCCCGCTGCTGGCACCGATCTGCTTATTCAAGCCATTGTTCATCTACAGCGACGGTTAGCTTCCACAGTTTCACATGAGCCAGGACATGCTTTTTCCAGTCTTCCCAAAGCCTCTGAGGAGAACCATAGATTACACTCTCTGGTTGTCAGGAGAGCACTAGCCTTTTATATTGAAAGGACCAAGCTGTTTCGTAAGTCGACGCAGCTGTTCGTCACAGTAGCAGACAGTATAAAAGATCATCCGATGTCCACCCAGAGGATTTCATTGTGGATCACTGCCTGTATCTGGTTTTGCTATGAACAGGTGAAAGTGCCTCCTCCGGCGATTGTAACTGCCCACTCGACTAGAGCACAAGCCTCATCGGTGGCCTTCCTGGCTCAAGGGCCTATTCAAGATATATATTCAAGATATCTGCTGGGCCATTACCTGGTCATCTATCCACATGTGCACATCTCATTATGTGCTTACCCAGCAAGCCCAAGACAAAGCTGGCTTCAGTAGAGCAGTGTTGCAAGCCGCACCACCGTGAACTCAAAGCCCACCTCCAGGGATACTGCTTGTGAGTCATCTAGAATGGAATCAACATGAACATGCACTCGAAGAAGAAAAAACAGTTACCTACCTTTCTTAGCTGTTGTTCTTCAAGATGTGTTGCTCATGTCCATTCGATTACCCGCCCTCCTACCTCTCTGTTGGAGTTGTTAGCAAGAAGGAACTGAGAGGACGTAGGGTTGGCGGCTCCTAAGAGGGCACAACAGCTGACCCTCTGGATATAGCTAAGGCAAAAATCTCTGACTGCACGTGGGTGTGCACACACCTAGAGTGGAATGGACAGGAGCAACACCTCTCAAAGAACAACAGTTATGAAAGGTAGGGGGTAATTGTTTTTGTTGTTGCTTTTTTATCTCTTTTATATTTTTTGAATTACATCACTATCCCTGTAGTGAAGCTTTGTGCTGAACTACCTTTGCAGAATTACATTTATTGATGTTACTTATCAGTCAGAAATTCCATTATTTTGTGATCCAAATTGTAATCATCATGCTGTTGGCACTACTAATTCTCAAGTTGAGAGTACTGGAGAAGTTCGGATTGAAAATAGAATTGAAATAGCATCAGTGGAAAAATGGAGTTGAAATTTGCCTTTTGAATGCTAAGTTAATATTTATTCCATTTCACTTCTGGTACACATTGGTGTTAATGTCCTTGTCAGCACTTTAGAAGAATATACCTATTCAGTAGAGTGCAGGGGTACTTAATTGCTTTTTGCTGAAGTCAAGATTTCTTGTTCAAGGTATAGTCAAGGTCCAGACTCCAGAGAAAATGATTAAAAAAACCCAATAATGATAATCAGTAATTAAAAAGATTTCAGGGTCCATTCAAAAGCATCTAGCGGATTTGGCCTGCGATCCACCTATTGACTACCCCTGCTGTAGAGACTAAACTTGCTCTATAGCTGTGGATTTAATATACATGGTTTAACTCAGGATACTGTAAAAACAGAAAACCAAAACCCAGCTACACAACAAAAGATCAAAGTCATTTAGTTTCAAAGTTATAATACTAATGCCTCTTCAAACCCAAAACATCCTTTTTTCTGTAGTTGGAAGTTTTTTCTTTTCATTCTTACTATTTTTATAAAATAGACATGGATGGTATTACTTTTTTTTTTAAGTAGTTCCCTTAACCTACGTATTTTCTAGGAGCCTGAAACTTCATCTAAAAGAAATAATGTTCAGAGTGTCCATACCAGTTCATTTGGATCCTTAACGACTACGACTGTTTTCCCACAAGGGAGAGAGAGCCAAAAGTTTAAAAAACAAAACACAAACCAAGAAAACCCATTCCTCCTCCCCCACTAGGCACCCCCCTACCGCCTGACCAGGACACTGACTTTTCCATGTGACTGAAGCTTTGCTACATTTTACCATCTCTTGGTTATTTCCAATATGCTGCACATGTGGCTATACTTGCAGACCGCTCCCATGTAAACAAAAATATCTAATAAATGCTGTTTTTTCTTTGTGATTGCACATGTCCATTTCATTTCATGCAGGTGCGTGCCCAGTGCTCTGTTGCCAGAGATTTTTCCCCTCAGCAGCACCTGTCAGGATGGTGCTCGGGCCCTCTACTGCCTCACGCTGCTGTGCGATGGTATGAAGGGCAGAGCTGCTCCCAAATCCACCCCCAGTTCCTTCTTACTGTCCGTGATGGTTGTTGCTACCACTAATTTCCCTTGTTCTACATTTATATATAGTATGTGTGCTCATTAATAGTTAATAGTTTTAGTGTTAGAATAGCTACGTAGTAGGTTTCCTTTATTGAGGTAATTTTTTTGTACTCTTCAGCTCCCATTGTTTGGGTATTGGAACCCAATGCTGAGGAATTCCTCGGTTCTGAGGCTTCAAGCCCTATGATGCATACAAGAAGCAGAGGCTGGCTAGTGATTCACACTCCAGGTGCTTGAAGTGCCTAGGAGAGGCTCATGTCAGAGACAGGTGCCAAATCTGCAGGGACTTTAAGACCAGAACTAAAACGGACAGAGAAGTCAGACTAAAACATCTTCTGATGGAGGCAGCCCTGGGTTCACACTCTGAGCCTCCCTATTTGGGGTGGGTCCCGAGCATGTCTGCTCTGGTTAGGAGCACTCCTGTTTTGACAGACTCTCAGTGCCGGTCTCCTTCTCCGGTACTGAGGAAGAGGCTCCAAAAGACTGTGTTGAAGGATTCAGTATCTGGGAGACTGAGGTCCCTAACACTACAGTCCAGAAAACATGCTGCAATGAGGGGAGAGTGCACTCAATGCCGAGGCACTTGCTGATGCAGATAACTGCTCAGGCAGGGTCGTTGACTCTGATGCGGATACCAGTCTCATTGAGACAGACTCCTAAGGCAGCAGCATCTGGCTCAGCCGTGCAGTCTTCATTGGCTCCACAATTGCAAGAGACCATCCTAGTGCTGTCAATATATGAAGCATAGGCTGCTGAGTCTGTTGGTACCGGTTTCACTGGAGGGTCAAGAATTATCCTGCCTGGCACCAACAATTACTTCTCAGGATTTGCCATCTACTGAAGTTGAGTATCCTGCACCGGGGGCACCAATGGACAGTCTAGTACCTCCGTGTATGGCGCCCTCAAGAGGCAAACCGGCAATGATATCACCAGTGCCCTTTTCTCCAGACTCCAGGCACCAACAGTAACAGTTCCTCCTTGTTCAGATGAATCTGTTTCATCATCCGAGTAGAAAGTCACCTCATACGTGTCATGGCTGCATCACATTAGTCACCTGCTTCCCTCCGAGCAGTTACCATCCCTGGCACCCAGCAGAAGCTCCTTCTCGGCTTATCAGTAGTGTCCATGGTCAGGAAGGAATTGGGTTTCGGGACTATACCAGTGGCCATTTTGAAACCCTTGGGGGGTTCCACTTGACTCCAGGTAATTTCCACACCCTCCCCATTGTAATTCCTCTAGTAGATGTTGCGGTCCTCCCTGCTGAGCAATAGGAAACGGTTCCTAGTATTGGGCTCGGGACTGGAATTGAACAATCTGCTCTGGTGAAACTGCTCCCTCTTGCAAGAATTGGGGGAAGCTCCATCTCACCCAGCCCTGGTGTCTTCCTCCTCATAATCTGACGAGGCTGTAGTGTCAGGGTGTTCCACGTCTCCAATGGATGATTACCAGGCCTACCAGGACCTTCTAATAAGAGTGGCTTCTGCCTTAGATATTCAGGTGGCAGTGGTTCAAGAGACATCTCACAGATTGGTTGATATCTTGGCAACTGTGGGACCTTCTTGAGTGTTGCTCCCTATTAATGAGACTATTCTGGAGCTCACCAAAGTGCTGTGGCAAACTCCATCTTCCCTACCTCCCACAGCAAAAAGAACCGAGCAGAGGTATTATGTTCCCTCACAAGGTTTTGAACATTTTTACAATGACCCCCCTTGAGGGTCTTTAGTTGTCTCATGTGTCAGTGAGAGAGAGCACCGGGGTGAGCAAGCATCTGCCCCAAAGTCAAAAGATGCAAAGAAGCTTGGTCTCTTTGGCAGGAAACTGACAGCTGAGCTGCAGCTCAGGATTGCCAATCAGCAAGCATTGCTGACTTGCTATAACTTTAACGTTTGGGATAACATTTTAAAATTTATGGACAAGTTGCCAGAGGAGGTGGTACAGGAGTTTCTTGCTATGGTGGACAAGGAAAAGTTAGTAGCCAGGCCCTTGCTTCAAGCTGCTTTGGATGCTGTGGATAGAGCCATGGCCATTACAATGCATAGATGATTCAAGCTTCATTCTCTCCTCCGGTTGGGAGCCATAGAGGAGTTTCCTGAACTTCAAAGGGGGAGGGGTTTTTATTTGTACTATATCCTTATCCTAAAAGCAAAATGAGGTCTAAGATCTATACTAGACTTGCAACAGGTTAACAAAGACCTAAAGAAAATTTAAGTTTCATATAGTTACACTGGCTTCCATTATCTCTTCCCTTGATCCTGGTAACTAGTATGCTGCCCTTGACTTAAAGAATGAGTATTTCCATGTGACAATACATCAAAGCCACTAGAAATTCCTCAGGTTTTTGGTCAACCGGTCTCACTACCAGTTTACAGTCCTGCCATATGGCCTGTCCACAGCCCCATATGTGTTCACAAAGTGCTTGGCAATGGTGGTGGTGATCATGAGGAAATCAAGAATTCAAGTGTTTCCTTGCCTGGATGATTGATTGGTGAGAGGTCAGTCCAAGGGCCAAGTACTGTCCAGCATGGTTGTGATCCAGTACATCTTCGGCACACTAGGATAGCTCATCAACGAGGAAGAATCAACTCTGTCACCTGTACAAGGGATAGAGTTCATAGGAGCAGCCTTGGACACTATGGAAACCAAGGCCTTCCTCCCACAAACCAGTTTCCAGACTATCATGGCCATTTCTTTAGTTCTGAAGGCCCACCCTGCCACAACAGTAACGAATTGCCTCAGCCTTCTGTGACATATGGCCTCATGTACTTACATGGTTCGGCATTCCAGGCTTCACCTCAAGAATCTGCAAAGATGGCTGAGCTTGGTGTACTTACCCGTTTATCATCTGAACACAGTGGTTTGGGTGCCTACACAAATCTTAGCCTCTCTGGACTGGTGGACACACCCATCCAATCTGTTTGCTCCTCCTCAACCTACTTTGACCTTATTTATGGACACTTCCACACTAGGTTGGGGGTCAACCTAGGTTTTAACTCTCCACATAAATATAAGAGAATTGAGAGCCATTCAACTCGCTTGTCATACTGTCCTTCCCCATAACAGCGGACAGAATTTGCTAGTACTTACAGACAATACAGCAGCCATGTTCTATGTGAATAGGCAAGGAATGGGAGAGTGACTCTGCTATGCCAGGAGGCAGTGCTACTGTGGGACTTTTGTATCACCAATTCAATCCCCCTCAAAGTCTCCCACCTTCCAGGCATCCAAAAGAGTCTGGCAGAGCAGGTCTTTCACCAGCCACCACAAGTGGTCTCTTTACCCAGATGTAGTTAGGTTCATTTTCCAACTATGGGGCATTTTTAACCAAAATCATAGGACTGGAAGGGACTTTGAGAGGTCGTCTAGTCTAGTCCAGTCCCCGGCATTCATGGCCGGACTAAGCATTATCTAGACCATCCCTGACAGGTGTTTGTCTAACCTGCTCTTAAAAATCTCCAATGATGGAGATTCCACAACCTCCCTAGGCAATTTATTCCAGCGATTAACCATCCTGACAGGAAGTTTTTAGTTTTTTCTAATGTCCAACCTAAACCTCCCTTGCTGCAATTTAAGCCCATTGCTTCTTGTCTTTATCCTCAGAGCCTCAAATCAACAGGATGTGTCATCGGTTTTGTTGACGAGCAGGTCAGGGTCCAGGATCTCTCTTGGACACTTCCCTGTTGCCCTGGACGGACAAGCTTCTGTACTCATTCCCTCCTGTTCCACTGCTATCCAGGGTGTTGTTAAAAATTAAGTAGGACCACACCCAAGTGATACTCATAGCACTAGTGTGGCCTCACCAACCTGGTCTTCCATTCTGCTGAGCCTCTCAGAAAAGTCTCCTTTGATACTACTGCTGGATCCGGACTTGATCTCACAGGACCATAGTTGTGTCCTCTGTCCCAACCTAGAGGCCCTTCAGGTGACAACCTAGATGCTCTTTGGTTGACACCTCAGGAGATATGTTCAGAGTGGGTGCAAGACTTGCTCTTGAATAGAAGAAACCCTTCTACTGGGTGTATTTACTTGACAAAATATAAGAGAGTCTCCATCTGGTCCCTGCAGAAAGGAATTTCTCTGGTCTGGGCTTCAGTACAACAAGTTTATTATATCTGAAACAGCAAGATCTGGCCATTAGTTCCATCAGGGTCCACCTGGCAGCTAAGTTCCCTCTAAGCTGCGCAGATGTGCAGCAGGCTATCAAGGGCTGTACAGGCAGGGAGAAGCGCCTCTCTCCCCGCCGCAGCCCTGGGGCAGCCTGTACCCCAAACTCCTCATCCCTGGCCTCACCCCAGAGCCTGCACCCCCTGCCCTAGCCCAGAGCCCTCACACCCCAACACTCTGCCTTAGCCCTGAGCCCCCTCCTGCACTCCAAACCCCTCATTCCTGGCCCCATCCCAGAACCCTCATACCCCCAGCCAGAACCCTCACCCCCCTACACCCCAACCGTCTGCCCCACCCTGCCACACATCACCTCCATATTAGTGTACATAATAAAATTCATTCTGCACATGGACATAAAAAAATTAGAGGGAACACTGCCTGGCAGCTAACTCTGTTTTCCACCTTCCAATTGGTAATCACTCTTTTTTTCCAATCCCACGTCAGTCAGGTTTTTGAAGGGCCTGGACCAGTGATATCCCCAAGTAAAGGCTCCTCTTTTCCCCTTTGGACTTGAACCTCATATTGGCAAAGCTAGTGGATCATCCCTTTGAGCTGTTAGCTACATGTTCAGACAAGGTAGCCTTTTTGGTAGTTCTCATCACAGCCAGGAGAGAGGATGAATTACATGCTCAAATCTCTGGACCTCTGTGTATAACCGTCTGCAAGGACAAGTATACCTATGACATCATCTGAAGTTTGTCACCAAACTGGTGTCTGACTTCCACATCAGTCAGGCAATATATATACCAACTTTCTTCCCAAAACCTAATTCTTATAATGTGTGGAGTCTTTTTTCATCCTTATATGTTAAGGGAGTGTTAGTATAGTACTTGGGCAGGACTAAACCATTCAACTTGTCTGCAATTGCCACAAACAATTGCAAGGACAATTTAAAGGGACTTTTGGTCTCTTCTCAAAGAATCTAATGATGGCTCTCTTCTTACATTGGCTATTTCATAGAACAAACGTGTGCAACTTTTCTGAACAGGGAACTAGCACATTCAGCTGGATCTCACACAGCCTCTGCTGCCTTTCTAGTCCAGGTGTGTATTTTGGACATTTGGACATTTTGTGCCATCTCTCAGGAATCTAGAGAAGATGCCAGATTTAGACAGATAGTCCTTTGATCATTATTGAGGTAGATTCCAATCCTATCTCCAGATTGACCTGCTTGTGAGTTATCTGAAGTGGAATGGACATGTGCAATCATTCAAAGAAGAAGAAATGGTTACTAACGTATTCCATAACTGTTGTTCTTAAATGTGTTTCCAGAGTCTGTTCAGTTAAAAAGGAACTGTGGGGGTTAGGAGTGGCTCTGCCGTTTTAGTAGTGCAGGGCCGCAGAGGATTGCGTGCACTGCCCCAACAGGTACTACTGAGGGGAAAAAGCTCCAACAGTGCACTGGGCATGCACACATGTGTACACGTCCATTCCGCTTCAACACGTCTTGAAGAACAACAGTTACAGAATGGGTTAGTAATGGTTTCTTCTCATGTTGAACTTATTACACTTATTCTGTAGACCAGGGATCGGCAACCTTTGGCACACGACCTGCCAGGGTAGGCCCCCTGGTGGGCCGGGTCGGTTTGTTTACTTGCCGCGTCTGCAGGTTCGACCGATCGCGGCTCCCACTGGCCACGGTTCGCCATCCCATGCCAATGCGGGAGTGGCAAACCGTGGCCAGTGGGAGCCGTGATCGGCCGAACCTGCGGACGCAGCAAGTAAACAAACTGGTCCGGCCCGCCAGGGGGCTTACCCTGGCAGGCTGTGTGCCAAAAGTTGCCGATCCCTGCTGTAGACATCATAGATTTCCCTGGCTATCAACTTGTTTTTAATCGTAATTCTAGGTGTTGATCTAGGAAGCCTTAAGGTTTGGATCCTGACTGCTACCTATTTTAGGTCTGATCCAAAAGCTTTTTCTTTCCACTCTGCCTTCCCACCCATTCATATTAATAGTTCAGGCAGCTGAGATGCACATTCATAAATTTCCCGATTTTGAGTTCTGGGGATGGAGGAGCAGGGGCTGGTGTGTAAATTTTATTTTTTCATTCTTGTGGTCTGAATAACTCCACTGATATCAGTGGGATGATTTTGGGTTCACAGAGGATTTATATTGTGGAATTTGGCCAGGTGTATGCTCTTCGGGAGGCCCTTGAGTCAGGCAGTTTGCTGACCTTCAGGCCCTGCAGCAGGTTTTGTTTGCTCAGGCTTTTGCTGAGTAAGTAGTCTGACTGGGTCGTATGGTGTTTTTTTCTTTTGGGGTGGGGGGCGGTTTTTTCCCCCCTCTTCTTTTTGGCTTGGAGTTCTCTTTTGAGGAGTTAGCTGAACTGAGTTACATTCAGATTTGACTTCTTAAACTACGATGAATGTACCTAGAAACTGACGGGCACATGTCTTACAAATCTAAAATAAAATAAAACACCCTAGTACACCATTTGGAAATAAGATGGTCTTTTTAAGAGACTTACAAAAATGTGCTTGAGTTGACAGACACTCATATCATATCTCATTCTTATGTATGAGTTATGACCATAACTCCCCACACACTGAGAGGATAATAGACCCCATTGAGAATTCCATCACATCAGTTTCAGAACACTAGTCAGAGCCCCCCCCCCTTTTTTTTTTTTTAATATGGAATGTCACTTTAATGATCCACAGATTTCACAAGATTAGTCTACAAACCTCTTACTTGGATACTAAATGGAAGTGACTGAAAGCAAATCTATTTCAGGCAGTCAGTATCCACTCTGAGCCTTATTTATTTTTCAACTCATAGATTCCCGTATCTGTAAATCTATTGTTTTATGTTAATAGTACATAGACAAAGTAATTTTACTATAAATACATACATCAAGGAATTCAACTTTGATTTGCAGTTATAGATTTTTCTGGGACTAACTTCCTCCGGCTCATTTTTATGAATATCACCATTGTCTCCAAAGTGTAGTACAAACTGGATATTTACATTTTTGACTGTTAATATGCTGTTCTTGTATAGTCATAATGAAATCCTTTGAGTTCTTTCTAAAATGGCAGGAGATGGCTGACTATAATGAGCAAACTGTTGTAATATGGAGCCTACAGATTTTTCAGAGTTACACTGGATTCATGGACTCAAACAATAGCATGAAAAAAAATGAGTGAAAACAATGTTATGGACTGAAGAAAAGCTATAGAAAGAGAGAAAAGGCAGAGTGGAAAGATGGTTCACTTTTATTTTGTGAAATATATGTTGCAAATTTAATTGTGGTGTGTGTAATATATGCATGTAGTATTACACACATACTCAATGTCAAGAATAACAGTAAGGTTTGGAGCATTCTTGACAATTAAGATTAGATGATTTTAGGGTACTAAGGACTTCCAGGTGTCCTAAAGGTCGTCTTATGTTGTTTTTTCTTATGGATATACCCATGATGGCACTATTTAAAAATGCAATAAGAATGAAAAAGTTATTTTGTGAAACTTGAGCCCCAAATTATAACTAAATTTTCTGCTTGGAAGTAGTTTATTTTCTGAGCATGAGTGTCAGTTCCCCTTCAACAAAAAATTCTGAAAAGCAAAGTCTATATATGTCATATTCAGAGCATTGAACTAGCACATGGGAATGTGACAGTGAAGTGATTATTCTGTTATCTTTTTTCAAACAGACAGAAATGTTCCAAAAATAAAAATACTTAAAAATCCTAAGATTTTGGCCAAATGTTGGTTATCATTTTACTCTTCAGAGTAACACAAATATTCACTGTGTGTACAAATTGATAACCCGCTTTCTTGTTCTCAGTACATTTGTACGCAATCAGGAAAACTGACATTTTAATCAAGCTTTCCCCAGGGCATTGTAACTTGTCTAGCAAGGAGGAAAAAAAATTACATCACTGCATTTTGAAATGTTGAATTGGGAGACTGAGAGTGAGAAAATAATCCCTGAAAACACGCGTTAATGCTTCAGTGTAACATTTGAAACAAAAAGCAGTAATAGTGTGCATATGGAAAAAGCTAGCATCATGTACATTTTTAAAAGTGGCTTCTAAATTATTGTTCAGTATCTCAGTGATAGCCACTACTGGTTATGGTTTCTTGAAAATACTTTTGAGTGACAACTGTACTTATTGATCATTATTTTAATGGCAGGTTATCCTTCCCACTGTACTTGGATCCATTCTTCCTCCTCAGTTAGGAGACACCCTGCTCTCTGTGTGAGCAGTTGGTTATTGACAATTAAGTCGTGCATGTGAAACATTTTCAATATTTACATGAATAAACAAAAATCTATTGCGTATGAAAATAATAGTGGAAACTTAAAATTATAATGAATGCTAAAATCTATTTTTGCAACAATTTTGAAATGTCATAGCTTTCATATACTAAGTTGAGTCAACAGACAAAGGAACGTGTTTAAGAATGCAAATGCTCCTCACTAAAGCATCAGAACTGTTTTAAAAAACAAAAACAAAAAAATTAAACATGGGAAACCATTTATAAATCATAACCGCTATTGCTCCCAGGAGAGCATCTGCAAGTATATTGTCCTTGCGCTATAGATGATTATATTTATATAGCGAGAAAAGTATGGTTAATAATTATTAATAGTTTAGCTATTGTCTGACCAAATTATCGTGCCTGGCATTGTACCCTGAAAACTGCCAAAACCCATCTTTGGTGGATTGTCAGAGGAAGCAGTTTCCACAAAAAGTGATGGCCATTTGCTGATAAAGTTCTGGAAAGTACCTTGTAAGGAACTCTGACAGAGCTGCTCAGCTGATCTTTACTACTGGGACAGAATATAGACTGATAGGTCAAGAGAGTTGTTTGTATATCTTAAAGATTTTATTTTATACTCCAGGGGGAATTTTGCACCAAAAAATTAAAAATTCTGCACTCAATATTTTAAAATGTTGCATATTTTATTTGTCAAAATAACAATATAGGCTTGCAAGTTTCAATTATTTTGGTAATTTATTTCAGAATACCTGTCAGCAAGTATGTCTGTAATAATACATACAACAAAAAAGATCCAGGAAATGTTTTTTGGACAAATAGGCATATTAATAAAGAACTTTGAAAAATAATTCATTTAAAATACAATACATAAACATATTTCCCGCCCCCCTCAGAAGCAGTGCAAAGGCTTGGGAGAGTCAGGGGTAATAGACAACTAGAGGGAGCGGGAAGTTGAATGAACTTGGAGGGTTATTGTGTGTGGGTGAGAAGTATGGAACAGGTTTTTATTTGGGGTGGGGGGGCGAGGGATTGTTAAGGAGCCTCCCCCATGCAGACCGTGGCTGACCCCTAGCCTCTCTGTCAGGCACATCTGCCCCTGTCTCCATGTGTCCCTGCACCCCCTCCCCCAGTCCTCATGTGGCCCTGCAACTCCACTCCCAATCAGTCCCCACCCCAGTCTGTCCCCCAGTAGCCTTTCTGAACCCCAGTCTGTGATCCCCCAGTAGCCCAATGTGCCCCACGCTGTCCATCCCCCCCATGTCCTGTGCCTCCTGACCTGGCCCCACAGGCAGGGCACTATGAGGAATGCAGCTTCTTCTCTTCCCAGTGAGCTCTGTGTTCTAGTGCCACAGCATCCCCTGGTGGGCAAAAAGCATAACTGCAACACCTTTCCAGCAGAATTTATTTTCTGCAGAGGAAAAAAAAATTCTGTGTGGCACATAGATTCATAGATATTAAGGTCAGAAGGGACCATCATGATCATCTAGTCTGACCTCCTGCACAACACAGACCACAGAATCTTACCCACCCACTCCTGTGAAAAACCTCTCACCTATGTCTGAGCTACTGAAGTCCTCAAATCGTGGTTCAAGGACTTCAAGGAGCAGAGAATTCTCCAGCAAGTGCCCCATGCTACAGAGGAAGGCGAAAAACCTCCAGGGCCTCTTCCAATCTGCCCTGGAGGAAAATTCCTTCCCAACCCCAAATATGGCAATCAGCTAAACCCTGATCATATGGGCAAGATTCACCAGCTAGATATCCAGAAAAGAATTTTCTGTAATAACTCAGATCCCACCCCATCACATACTGGTTCTGACCAGGTTATGCACTTGCATGGCACATGGATTCTGCACTTGTGCAGTGGCTCAGAATTCCACCAAGAGTCAAAATTTTAAATATTAAAAGAAAATGAAGGATCTGTGTATGTTCTTTTTAGTTGGTTTAGTTTAGCTGGTTCTTTGGATCTAACAGGGTCTTCAAATTCCTGCAACAAATTGTGATGTAGACTTTTTTGGGGGTATATTTACCGCTTAAAACAGAGGTGGGCAAACTATGGCCCGTGGGCCACATCCGGCCCGCGGAACCCTCCTGCCTGGCCCCTGAGCCTCCTGGCCTGGGAGGCTAGCCCCTGGCCCCTCCCCTGCTGTTCCTCCTCCCCTGCAGCCTCAGTACGCCATGCTGCTGGTGTAGTGTATTAAACTGCTCCACGTAGGAATGTGCTACTGGTAGCAGTTATGGAGAGCAATTTACTACACTACACTGGCACAACGCTCTGGGTCCGGTGTTCTGTGCTGCCTGGTAAGGGAGCGGGGGGGTTGGATAGAGGCCAGGGGAGTTCGGGGTGGTGGTCAGGGGGCGGGGGTGTGGATGGGGTCGGGATGGTCAGAGGGTGGGGAACGGGGAGGGTTGAATGGGGGCAGTCAGGAAGGAGGGGGGGTTGGATGAGGCGGTGGGGAGCAGTCAGGGAACAGGGGGGGGGATTGGATGGGGCAGGAGTCCGGGGGGGGGCGTCAGGGAGCAAGAAGCAAGGGGGGAGGCAGATGGGGGGGCACAGCCTCCCCTAACCGGCTCTCCATACTATTTCCAAAACCCAATGTGGTTCTCGGGCCAAAAAGTTTGCCCTCCACCCCCGGCTTAAACAGATACATTAAAATGTGTTAGACAACACAGGGGTATGTCTACACTGCAGTGTAAGCCTAGCGTTTGAACTCAGGCTCAAGCCTAATTCCCTTTTGTCTACACACACATCGTGCTGAACCTAGGTCCCAGGACTCCACAGGGGTGGAGAGTCTGAGCCTGAATCAAGTCAGGATCCACAATTCGAGGCCTACTGCTTTTCAGGTAGACACCGCCCCACTGGACCCATACTCTGGGAGTCCTGCAAAAGTATTCCACACTCCCACAGGCTGACTTTCTTTGTCCTCTGGACAGTCAAGTTTTCTCATGCTGCATCACGAAGAAAGGGCTAGAGCGGCCACATTTTGGAAGGGCTCTAGAAAGTCTGGGATGGGTGGTTGGACTTGGAGCTGCATAATGCAATGTCGATGCTGGAACCCTAGGTTGGGCTCAATGGTTCAACAGTTCCTAGCTGGGGGTGGCAAATTATTCTGGACCCTCAAGCCATAGGTTAACAAAACCAGGGTCTGCTATTTCAAGTTCTATGATCACTGGGCTAACGTTGCAGTGTAGACATACCCACAGTGGTTAAAACCTGCAGGGCCCTGTCTGTGCTACAGCTCTCCATTGTTGCGGCCAGTGCTTGAGTTGCACCATTGTTGAACTGCAAGTCCTACATTTGGCAGTTAAGATAAATCCATTAAGTGTGAGATAACTCACAAGGAAATATGCAGTAGTTCTGGATTTAATTTGATTTTATTAAATTGTTACCTTTCTTTTAAAAATTTAATGTAAATGGCCCTCTCCCGTTTTGATCAGATGTACTGTTGACAGCTTACCCCAAGATAAATGCACCAGGATACAGTAGGAGTTAAAATCTTAACAAAACCTCTCATTGTTCCATAACCTTTTTAACTTTTTTCCCTTCCCCTGACAGGAAATGACCTAGAGGCCTTACAAATACATTTGTGCATTCTTGCTGCAGACTCTACAATTGAAGGCAAACTCAATCTGGAAGCACCACTTATTAATGTTATATTGGAAACAACTACCTCATCGTACAGAAGGAAAAGAGAAGGCTTGCAATAATAAACACTCTAGTTCTTAATAAGTTGTACTTGCAAAGTCTTCAGAAAACAAAACAGATTTTTTTTTTCAGTATTAAGAAGAGACACTACAAACAAACTGATTTGACAGACTGGATCTGTCAAGACATGGAAGATCTTTGATCTGCTGACATAAGGACTTTGTTTTTCAAGGAAAGAGTCTCTGCACTGCTTTTACAATCGCTGTTGATCGGTGGTTTTGTTCCACTCTTCCTGGTATTACTAGTTGGAAAGCTCCATTAAGGTATTACTCCTAAAAGATGATTTACGTTTTATGAACTTTTACGTCAGGGGTCAACAAGTGCGGGCAAGGAAATTATAGGAGTTGGCTTTCTTCCCTTCATAGTGCATCTTATGTACAGAGTGGAATACTAAACGAGATAATTTTTTTTGAGATACTTCAGTTTGCTTTTTGAGTTCACTTTGTAACTGCAGCAGGGCTGCACTGAACACTGAAAATACTAAGTCAGCAAATCTGCTGCCTTTTTCACTGCTGATACAGATTATACAGACGCCTGCCCTTTTGAAATGCCTTTTATGAAACATATGTACACGGTCCTCTACTGTTACTATACATAACTACATTTCTGAGGAAGGAATTTGACAACTGATTGCTAATCCAAGGAATTTTTGAACAACTACTCACTTATGTATTGCTGTAGTGCACAGGAAAGTAAAATGGACTATAAGAGGCGCTTTTTGCTTGGCGGGTCCAAGCAAAAAGTGCAGCAACACCAGCAGTATCAAATGCCTGAGCTAGGCAGGACCCTGAGCGCACCGTTGGCATCCACTACCCCGGCTTCCCCTTTGGTCTCCTCAGCTGCTGCAGGCAGCTGCAACCACCCTGTGTCCCATACTACTCCAATTGCAGACATCCAGCAGGGAATCTCCAAATATCTGGATGCACTCAATGTGTTTTGCCGTGCGAGCACTTTCCTTACAGACCTTTTCAGCAGTGTATTTAGGAACTCACACTATTCAAAGGCAGCTATGCAATTGAAAGACGTGCAGGAACATGTCATGGAAGCAGCGAGTCGGCTCACGGCAGCAATAAAACCAGAAATAGCAAAAATGCTGATGGAGCTGAGTGCTGGAGCTGCAAACTTCAAAGATCAAAAGGAATTCAGCCTACAGGACATTGAGGTAAGTTACCATAGGTTATGATATTTTGCATGTGAAGTTCCCTGACCCCTTCTTTATTGTACTTATCATTGTAAGATCGGCCCCATCACCACTGTACCAAAGGTGTACCGCCTTCTGCTTTTTACGTTTCCTGAGAATTCTTTCCAAAATAAAAAGGAGGAAATTTATAAATGTTTTTATTTTCAAAATTTCAGAGGAGGAAAATATGGTAAAGAGATTTGCAGTGCATAATTTTGTGATACATTAAATTACATATTGAATATTTTTTCCTGTGCAAGGTAAAATCATTTTTAAAAAAATTGCAATACATGTATAAGATATTTATCAGCTAGAAAAAGTAAACTTTGTCTCTTCAGTTACACTGATTTTGAGCTGTACGAGAACCATGTTGAAGTCATTTGTTAAGAAAATATACTACTGTATGGTTTATTTCCCCAGTATCATTGTTCTGTCAGAAGTAACAAATTGTGCTTTATTCATGGAGAACATGACTTTTGACAGACTGTTCACATGCATGACTTTTAGTGTGTTTGTATGTGAATGATCACTCAGTTACTGAAAAGTTTTTAAGGGACATCAATGACATACAGATATGTTTGTTTATTATTTAGTTTTGAATAGTAAAGGTCTCTATACAAGTCTCTTGGCTTCCTAATATGTAATCAGTAATATAACAAAAATCCCAGCAGCCTATAAAATAATTCAAACAGGAACTCAGCCAGCCAGCCACCTAGAAAAAAATTGCTTCTGCTCCCTTCGTCTCTTCGGGAAGCATACCCATAATCTTTTCCAAAAACAGCATGAAAAAAGTAAAAAGATTTTTAAAATAAGCTACAGATCGGAATTCTGTCATTAAATGGAAATTTTTTTTTGTGATTTAAGAAAATATTTAACTGTACAGGGTGACTTAACTTAAAGCATTATGTATTTTTAAACCAACCATCAGTAAAATGAATCCTATAAAGGAGAAAAGTGTGAACTAGTATTTCTAATGACATAATCTCAGAGAGACAGTACCGTATAAATTACATTGTATTTTATTTACTGCTTCTTATTGACGTGGACTGTTGGTAAGAGTGTGAAAAGGGATTATTTTTCATAGTTACTTGGTTTAAATTATAATATATACACATTAGTCTATAGCAACTGTAATCTGAACTAATTTAAGAGAAAATTCTGGTCATTGGCATATTGAAAAAAAAGTATTTAAACTTTGTAGTCTTTGTGAGACCTATCCGTATGTGCTCTGTAGTGTTCTCAGTGGTGGCAGATGACAGAACAAGAAGCAATGGTCTCAAGTACAGTGTGGGAGGCCTATGTTGGATATTAGGAAAAACTATTTCACTAGGAGGGTGGT
Organism: Lepidochelys kempii; assembly: GCF_965140285.1. Taxonomy (NCBI): domain Eukaryota; kingdom Metazoa; phylum Chordata; order Testudines; family Cheloniidae; genus Lepidochelys; species Lepidochelys kempii. The sequence continues at coordinate 25,483,822 of NC_136391.1, read as the reverse complement.
GAAGCACTGGAATGGGCTCCCTAGGTGGAATCTCCATCCTTACAGGTTTTTAAGGCCCAGTTTGAGAAAGCCCTGTCTGGGATGATTTAGTTCGGGTTGGTCCTGCTTTGAGTAGAGGGTTGGACTAGATGACCTCCTGAGATCTCTTCCAACCCTAATCTTCTATAAATCTATATTATTGTTAGTATTTATGAGCTGCCTATTGTAGTATTTGGATTCACCAGCTTCGGCTAGAAAGAAAAATTAGTGCTTGTATGATGTTTGTATTACAAAACATGTACATCACGTTGGTACAAATTCCATACAAAAGGTTAGGGTTAGTGTCTCTCTAATCTTAACATACAAATTTTGAATTTTATTTTATGCTTGAACTAATTTCATTATAGTCATTGTCTAGGACAGCAGTTCTCAAAATGTGTGTCACGGCCCCGTTTTAATGGGATCACCAGGGCTGGTGTTAGACTCGCTGGGGCTCCAGGCTGAAGCCGAAGCCCAAGCAAATCCAGGGCCGGCATTAGACTTGCGGCGGCTTAGGCTGCAGCTTCAAGGCTGAAGCCCTTGGGCTGTGGCTTCAGCCGCATGTGGGGGGGGGGGGTGGTCGTAGTAATTTTTGTTGTCAGAAGGGAGTTTCAGTGCAATGATGTTTGAGAACCATTGGTCTAGGAGATCTTTAATGACTCAGACGTCAAATAATTTTGTGAGTTACATTGTACTATACACTGTCTTTTCAAGTAGCCTTCTGTAGGTACACTTTAGGAGATGAAGCAGTTAATAGTAAAGCTAATTGATCTGAGAAATTTGGCTTATAATATTCCAGCAAACTTCCATTGTTACTGTGGTTTATATACTTTATTGTACAATCTGATTGGTTTACTATACATTTGTCATATAAATGATTTTCATGTACTCTGATTTTCTTGCCACACACAGTAGAACACACTGCTGCACATGTTTGTCTAGTGTTTTCCACAATCTTATGTTCTGCTGTACTCTTTGAGGAATAGTATTGTGATCGTGAAATTAAAGACTATCTCAATGCTTATGCAAAATAGGGCAAGTTTTCTAAAAGAAAAAAATAGAGGAACTTCACTCTCCCAGACTTTGAAGCTCTGTTGTCCTGCAAAAAATTGGCAACAAAACGTGAAAATTCCAATCTACAATTCCAGATGCTACCTGAACAACCTGTCATACAGACTTTAGAAGTCACTTGGGGAGAATCCCCTTTTTGTGAGCCTCAGTCTCTGCAATGTTTCTGAATTGTACTAAAGCGGGACTCCCTCTTGTTCACCTTGCACAGTGCCCATCAACTCTTAGCTCTTTGTACCTTACAAGGTCTTCAGAGGTTTGGCTTGGGCTTCAGCCCCATGTCACCTGCATTAAACTATTAGGTAGCTAAATTAGCACTCAGGCCCTAGGCAGTGCTGTCTTCATTAGCTACACTAGTCACAAATTTAGTGAGAAGATGTGCAGAACACTATTTTCAAATGTTTATAACTCAGTCAAATCAAACCACTTTTTACCGGAACACTCATATACCACAAGCCAAACTGAACTAGAGCCATACCAAATTTAAACTCTCTATAAAGACCCCTTTAAACATTAAAGTTGTCATATTTTTAAAATTGCAAGAATTTTTGCTTAATGTGACAGGTGTTCCATGCTGCTTTTGCTCAATATGGGTTGAGTTGGTTTTGCTCAAACTTTAATTTTTTAAAAATTACCCCCTCAGGTCTAGAGAGAAAATGGAAAATTCTAGTGTGGAAAGGTAAAAGTTTCCTGAAAGTATGTGCAGGATTTGAAACCCCACTCTTTTGTTCACCCAGGGGGAGTAGAAAAACTGGATGAGCTAGCTGCCTGAGTCCAGCTGAGGATTCACTAGCTCAGTTTTTAGAGGGAAAGGGGAAAGAGAGGAGCAGAGCATGACAGGCACCATTTCCTTCAAGGGTGGGAGAGTGGTGCACAGTATTTGAGGATACTGCTTTTCCTGAATATAAGGGAGTAGCAAACAGCAGAACAGTCCACCCATGTGGAAGCAGGGCTGGCCTTACCGTGAGGCGAACTGAGGCAGCCACCGCAGGTGCCAGACTGTCGGGGGGTGCCACCAGGACCCAGAGTGTAGAAAATTGTGTATGCTACTGGTGCATATGTATTCTCTCTGCTCTAGATGCACAGAGGTGGTGGAGTGCTATGCTGGAGGAAGGAGGGCACAAGAGACATTACAGGCAGGCAGGAGGAAAGGTGAGAGGGAATAACAGAAAGCAGCAGGAGCTGAAGGGAGAGAGAGGAGGAGGAGCCTCTTATGTACCTCTCTAGCACCCCCAGGAGCCTGGACTGATTAACACCAGCTTCTCAGGGAGCTTCCTGTTTCCTGCTGCTTCCCTGAACCCACTTGAGGAGAACAGGCAGTCAACTGAAGTAGTAGGAGCCAGTTAGGCCCTTAAGACGCTGATATGCTCCCTCACTCAGGCCCTGCTACCAGCCTGCTTATTTGTCCCCTTCAACTGAGTGTTGAGAGCCACTATAGCTGGCACAGAACAGCAGTCGTGAGAGAAAGAAGAAAACATCCGTCTGGGGCAGCATTCAGAAAAAGAAAGAAATCAAAGGAAACTTTTCTATCTAAGCAGGAAGGAGCTCTCCTGAGATACATAGACACAATTGTTCACGGTGAGCCTTCCGGCCCCCGTGAGGATATGAGTTGGAAGGAGATGCCTGATCTTCCAGTTAGTCAGAGTGCAGGTGACCTGGCGGCTACTGCAGCATCCATATCTCCATCTCAAATGGATGTAACCATGCAAATTCCTGAAGAAAAGTGCAGATCAGAGAAGAGTACGGTGGAAGCGCAAGAAACAGCTGCTGCTGAGTTTAGTTCCTTAAGTCTAGATGATCCATGACAGTGGACCCACTTGAGCAGTAGGCTGAGGGACTTCCTTGTACTGCATGGGCAACAGCAAGTGAAAAACTTTGTGTTCCCCAAAGACAATGAAAGTAGAAGTTTCCATCCAACACATTACTGGCATGAAATCCCCAATGGTGACAAAGTGGAGAGGCCATGGCTTTATGTACTCAAAAACCTAGAATGCTGAATACCGTTTTTGTTGCAAACTCTTCCAGTCTAATGCTCCAGCCACACTGGGTTCTTTGGGAACAAAGGACTGGAAAAATCTGGCTAGAAATCTGGCATGCCAAGAGAAGGCAGCAAATCACCAGAGAGCATTCCAGGTGGAAAAAGCTTGAGATGAGACTAAGGTTAAAGGCCACCACAGATGATCAGCATCAAGAGGAGATTGCATCAGAGTCTCTTTACTGGCAAAATGTTCTGAAAAGGCTCATTGCTTGCTACCCAAAACCTAGCACTGCGTGGCACTTCAGATCAGCTGTATGTGCCAAACAATGGAAACATCCTTAAAATTGTGGGGCTGATGGCTGAGAGTGATGCTGTACTCCAGGAGCATCTAAGAAGAGTCACCACCCCAAAAATGTACACGTACCACTACCTTGGAAAAACAATTTAAAATGAGATCATACAGTTACTGGCAACAAAAGTCAAACAGAAGATTGTGGCAGATCTGAAGTCAGCAAGATATTACTCTGTTATTCTGGACTGCACACCTGACCTCAGCTGTACGGAACAAATGACTTTAATGGTGCCTTTTGTAACAACAACAGAACCCAGTGAAAATGTCCCTGCAATGGTGACTGTCGGAGAGTATTTTCTAGAATTTATTGACATTGATGATCCTACAGGAGCTGGTATGACAAATGTGCTTCTTAAAAAGCTGGAGGATACGGGAATTGCGATAGCTGACATGAGAGGTCAGGGCTACAATAATGGTGCCACTGAGAGGAAAGAATAGAGGTGTGCAGACACAGATCCGAGAGTTAAACCCTCGAACTTTTTTTGTCCCATGCAGTTCTCATTCATTGAACTGGGTGGTCAGTGATGCAGCATCAGCTTCTCGTGATGCTGCTGAATTTTTTAATGTAATTCAAAGCATCTATGTATTTTTCTCTACATCAACTCATCGATGGCAAATTTTGAAGCAACGTCTGGGAACATCCTCTCTGACACTGAAACCACTGAGTGCCACACGATGGGAAAGTCGAGTGGAGGCGATAAAGCCTATCAAACACCAAATTGGGAAGATAGATGATGCCATAGTTGCCATTATGGAGGATAATAATAACAGTTCTGACAGGAACTGTTCGTGGGAGAACAGTGGCAGAGGGAAATGGAATCACCAGAAACATACATAACTTCAAATTCCTGTGTGGCTTAGTGTTGTGGCATGACATACTGTTTGAAATAAATGTAAGCAAGAGACTCCAAGGTGTTGACCTTGATATATCTGGAGCAATGGAACAACTGGACAAAGCAAAGTCATACCTACAGTCTTACTGGTCAAATGAGGGATTTCAAAATATTCTGAAGAGTGCACAGAAGTTGGCAGAGGAACTTTACACTGAAGCTATTTTCCCACCCATGCAAGAATACAAGAGTCACCAAAGAAGACGACATTTTGATTACAAGGCACGGGATAATCCCATAAGAGACCCCAAACAACAATTCAAAGTAGAAAACTTTAACCAGGTGCTTGATTGTGCAATACAGTCAGTTGAAAAATGTTTCATGCAGCTCAAGGAACATGGCAGTATATTTGGGATGTTGTATGGTATTCCAAAACTCCTCACTGTACCTGAAGAAGACCTATACCAGTAATGCAGGGCACTAGAGACAGTGTTGACACATGATGACATGTGCAACATTGATGCGAGTGACTTAGGTATGAACTGAAAGCCCTTTCAAGATACATTTCAGCAGGATCAACTCCAAAGGCTGTTCTGGAATATATGTGCACAAATAAGATGACCACCCTCTTTCCAAATGCTTTTGTTGCTCTGCGCATACTTCTAACACTTCCTTAACAGTTGCCAGTGGAGAACACAGGATCTCCAAGCTGAAGTTAATAAAAACATATCTACGCTCCACAGTAACACAGGAGAGGCTGGTCGGCCTTGCAACCATCTCAAGAGAGCATGAGCTGGCCCAGACCGTGGACCTTCAGGAAGCAGTTCTAATCTTTGCAACCAAGAAGGCATGGAAAGCACCACTTTGATTATTCAAACAGATAAAAATGCCAGTGTTTACTATGCAGACAAGAAAAGTTAATGTGCTGTTCAGGAGTTTGAAAGTTAAGTGTTACTAAAAATTTTTGAACAAGGCAAAACAAAATTTTAAGTTGTTAGTTCTCCTTTATTGGGGTAGGTAGTAGAGCAGTACTATGAGAGGAGTAACAGAGGAAGAAGGCAGAATTGAGACCTTTCAAGGTGCCAAAATGTTGTGAACCGGCCCTATGTAGAAGAGCATTTGGATGCAGAGGGTGCATGTCCAGGGGGGTGACAGCCCCAGAAGAACCCTCCTGCAAAGAGGTCCCCAAATTATCATATATGGGGGATGATGGGGAGAAGTAATTTAGGGGGTAACCCAGAATTTATTAACACTGTGTGAGTTGATTTTATTTGATGGAGAAGGAAGGAGGATGTTGTGTTTTCAGGGGGAAGGAAGATGAGGCAATGTAAGTTGAATAGTCATGGCTTTGGTGGAAGGGATGCAGTCTTGGTGTATTTTTTTTTAATCTGGGCTGGTATGCTTTGACCTCAGGATAGCAGGTGCCGAGGACACTTTTCAAATCCTGATTAACATCAGCTGATTTGGGTTAAAATGAAACAAATGTAGCTGTAACTATAGCAATCATTGCCAATCGCACTGTAATAAATTATTTCTGGCAGAACAGAAATGGCTTAGTCATAATGAGTCATCTACCAATGTATAAAAGGGGGTAACTTCTCCTGGTCCAGTTACTGTATTGGTGAGACGCTCTGAGCATGCACATTTTGTGTCGAGCTTCTTTACTTTCATCACTGCAAATGCTGAATTTCCCCCCTCTACTCTCAAAAAAATCAAACCAAAATTCTTAAGAGTCTTGCGCCTTTGGTGGCGAGAAACAGATTGTATTGAAAGTGGAAGGAAATCAAGGGGAATTACTGTATATATTTATGTTCCTTAAGTTCCCTCTTCTCTTCCCTTAAACCCTAGTAGTATGGAACAGTGCACTGAAATTGGATTTCTGTTGATTGTCAGAATAAAAATAAAATACATGTTAAAAGCTGGATTTTTATAGTGATAAATGTTTGAACATTCCTCCATCCTACTGAGAGGTCTATGCACAAACAAATAAAATACAATGGGGAGAGAGGAATAAAGAATAAACTAATGTGAAACAATTCAAACCACTCTGAAATATGCAGTGTAAATCTTGTCTTGGCTATGGGTGGAGCTAATAAATTGAGTTACTATCTCTTGTGATGTCAGGCCATATGTTCATCTTGGTCATAAACAAGAAGAAAACAGGAGTTGGGGCGCAAAATAATTAGATCTAAAATTGAGTTGCAATGTAAAGCTAATGGGAATTATTTTCTGCTTCTGTACATTAAAAGTACTTAAGATTTGTGTTCAATCAAAGGGTTCATAGAATAAAAGGATGTCTGAATAAAAATTCTGTTCTTCAGCATGTAGTTGCTTTAAAATTAAAGTGTGGGGTTTTTCCTCCTAACAAGTAAAGTCCAGTTTCAGTCTTTTTGGCCACCTGTTGCATGGCTTGCTGATTTAGCTCCTGATTTCATCCAGATGAGACTCATCCAGCATGAATGAATGCTGTCATGTTGCCCTTCTCTCCTGATACTATAAACACTAACATGGCTTAAACTGGAATCTTATAAATCTTATTGTATATCTAAAGGAAGGAAAGGTAACTTTTTGTTCTGGAAAAGCAGACTCTTTTGCTACAGTTGTCTACTTGGGATGTTGTAAGATCACTTTTTAAATTGCATGGAAGTTACTGGCACTGTAAAAATGAGGAACATATTGTTCACCTTGTATAATGGCATGTGGGAGAGGGTGTTATCATATAATCTTTGTCCTCCAGTTTGAGCAATATCTGATTATTACCTTAATTATATTAGCTATTCCCATCTGGCCCCTCAAATTGGCAAAGAGCCTATATGCAGTCTGATCATCCCCAAAGCCATTATCAAAAGTGCTGAAGAAGGGAGAATAAATACTGTGAAGAAATAAAGGTAGTTGGAAGCCAGATCTTAAACTTCAGTGAGTTAACTTTTCTTTTTTTTTTTTAAGTGAAAATTGTCATAATATAAAAGAGGAATGTGGAATTCAGGAGAAATTTATAACCTTGCTGTAGACATTGGAGTTACAGCTTCTGACACATTCTGCTAAATTGCAAATTAGTGATTAATTGTAGCTACCACCAGTTCATTCACATTGTACAGAATCCACTCTCTATAAAATTCCATGGTCTGGAAATCTGCACAGAATCTCTTGTTAACAATGAAATTTATGTAATGCTTTTCAGTGCACATAGTTTAGTATAGAGTTGTGAAATGGACAACTGTGTGACCCCATAAAGATAACACTTCAGGAGAAGGTGAGGTCAGACTGGCAAAACGTAACCCTGCATACTGACCTCTAGCATTGGATTGAATAGGTAAAATGTACTGTGGCTCCACACAAACCAAAACCATCTATTTTTAATTGCAGGAAATTGCTTGATTTCCACAACAGCTTTGTTAGTCACTACTGTCAACTTTAAGAATATTACCATACGTGCAGTGCCTAGTAGTCAAGGTAGTACTCAATACTTAAATATTTTGCCATTCTTTACTTGTAGAGATTCAACACCATGATAGTATGCTCTCTGAGCTGCTTTGGTTTAGGAACTCCAGATTTCCAGTGGCATAAAGCATTTGATTTCTGATCTTACCAGTTCATAAAATATCAGAATTGTAAACTGTCTCTAGTCCCCCATTTCAACAGTACTGCTTTACATTTCTCCAAGACTGAAGATGGCAAGTCTGTACCTTGCACAAATTTTGTTTTTAGCACTTGCACTATTCTGTTTTTCCCAGTAGTGTGACTGGATGAGTGTCTTGGCCTTGTCTAACTTTGTCAAACAATGTCAAATGTCAGTCAAAAGGGATGATTAGGATAACTTCGGTCATGCTGTGTTCCCATATAATCCGGACACTCAGATTATACCACGCACTAGCAGGTAAAATAAGGAAATACTACCAAGATATACCAGTTATAAATATTGGTGCAATCTCAGTGTTGTTCCTTTTTGGTCTCCTTTTTTTTGTAGGCTAATAGTCTAATACAGTCATCTTTAGTAGTACAGTATTGACAAGTGAGGGGTTTTTAATCGGAAAAAATGCTAATTTTTGCTAGTTACTGGAGAACCTTTCCACTTTAACTTCTGTAGTTCTTGGTCTCTGACTTTTATCTTGGCTCAATTCTCAGTCTCTCTTGAATGAATAAATGTATGAGTTTCTGGGCAACTAGTTCAGCTCTGTGAATTCACAAAACATGTTGATTTTTGCCTTCCTCGGGGATGATACTGTTTTGATATCTCACATCAGGTGACCACAAATGTCAGCGTCTAACATTAGGATAAAACCAAGCCAGGTTAGTAAAAGTTCTGGGATTTCAGAGCAGATATTTAACTAAATATTATGATTCTGATCTACTCTTGTACATTTAGGGGAAAAAAAATCAAATTTATTGCATTCTTTCTCTTAATTGGGGTAACTAGAACCTACTTTGCGAATGCAGATATAATTTTCCTTTCTCACTGATCTTTTTTTGTTGTTGTGAACCTTATTATGAAATAAGGCCGCAGATTTTTTTGAGCCATCTCTGGTTTTCCAAATCAGTAGTTCTTCTGTTTGAAGCATCCAGGCGTGAAGACAGATGCAGCTGTAAAGCAGACGTTATTTCTGTGAGCTTCAGACAAAACAAATGGAATGTGATCCAGTCCGCATCAGTCACTACCAAAATGTGTGTGATTTACCACTAAGTTATTTGTATAATAGCTGATAGAAAAATATTAATGACTGTATGCCCGAAATAAAGACGACAAAATCTAATTTTCTGTGCATGGAAACTGCTGTGGTATCTCTGAATATTTTCCCAGTCCTTATCTGCTGATCACTTCTTGTCTCTTTGAAATGACTTTACCTAACCTGTGGTTGCTACCGTTTGAACAATTATGATGAAAGATAACTGGGTTAGGAAATAGTGTATTAGCTCAGTATAGACAAATATCAAGATAACAATGTAGAATGTAAATGGATGTAAAATGGAAATGCTTGAATAGGGTAGAAACCCTGTAGGAAGTCAAAGGAAACTTTCCTTGGATAGTTTTCTAAACAAAAATGGTGGCCTCGTCTGTTCCACTTTGCTGCTGTTACTACCTATTGTATCTTAAGTTCACCAAACTAAGTTTTGACTTATATGGTTAAATCAGAGGTAACTTCATTATTTGAGAAGTATGTGGAAAAAAACAAGTTACTGGGCCAACACTCTTGTTTCTTGATAATTTTTTCTTCTGTTCCCTACTCTGAAAGAAAGGGTAGCCACTAGCTGACACTAAATTTTTGAGATTTTTTTTTTTTTAAAAAATATGCCCTTAATATGTCTAATTTCCTGTGAAGATTTCTGAGTAAGAATTTGGGAGTGGTAACTTTTTATAGGTTATTCAAAGGAATCCATTCTAAAATCCTGATTCTGCAAATATTTTTATATTGTATAGGTTCTAATACTACACTCATCACCATAATACCTGAGTGCCATCAAGTAATGCATTAAGCAACGTGGCTAACATCTGTCACGTTATGTATTCTCTCCTCCTCTCCCCGGGGGAGAAGCGTGTGCAGTGGTCTATCTTATTTTAGTAGGGGTTTTTTCAATGTATGTTGCTATGCATTTGTTAGAGAAGGAAGGTCAAAGAAACTTGCCTTGCACTTGGAGTGGAAGGTGGTAAAATGGTGGGAAGATAGTCCTTAGTTCTTGGAGGAGTTTATTTCACAGTCTTGGACCAGCCCCTGAGAAGGTTGTCTCCCATACAGATGAGCTGGACCCTTATTGTAGAGAATACCATTGTGCCAGAAGACTCTACTTGTTGCCCACAGTCTTCATCCTGGAGCTTTAGGCAGTCTTTTAGCTATCTGGGGCCCGGCCATACAGTGCTTTTGAATATGAGGACTGAGAGCTTGAACTTGATTTAGTATTATATGGGAAGCCAGTGTGGATAGCAGAGGGCAGGCTTGATATGCTTGCAGTGGTCTGCGTTGCTGGGGAGATGTTCTTCAGTGTCGTGTATTAGTTGGAGTTTAAGTGCTGAAGACTTTAAGCCTAGGTGTATTGTATTGTTGTAATCCAGTCGAGAGTTGACAAATTGGGACTGTCCCAATATTTAGTTGTTTGTTCCGTGTCCCGACCGATGTATGATTGGGATGCCATTTGTCCTGATATTTTGGCTTGGGGCTAGAGGAGTACAATGATGAGCACTCACTTGGGGTCCCGGCGGTGCTTTTTTGGGGTGGCTCCCAGGAAACGGTGGGCAGCAGGACCTTGTGGCCCCTAGGCATGGGAAGGCCGGGGGGGAGGGGTCTCTGTTAGCTGCACCTACCACAACCACTGGCTCCGTCACAGCCAATGGGAGCTGTGGGAGCAGAAAGGACGCAGACCCCTCTTGGCTGACCCTGACCCTGGGGCACTGCGTGCTACTCGTGCCTCCAAGTAAGCCCTGCTCCCACAGCTTCCGGCCAATGGCAGCTGGAGCCAGTGCTTGTGGCAAGCACAGCATGTGGAGTGGAGACTCCGCTGGCTGCTGCTGACCCTAGGAACCAGAGGAACCTACCAGGTGCTTCCCAGTGGGTGGGAACCATCCCCCAGGTAAGCAGTGGGGCTGCAGCTGGGGTCCTGTGCCCGCGGCTTGAGGCAGGGCTGTGGGTGGGAGCCGGGGCTGTGTGCTTGTGGTGAGGGCCGGGGCTATGCACCCACAACCCGCAGCTTGCAGCAGGGCTGGAGCAGGGGCCACGAGCCCCCGACCCGCAGCAGGGCTGTGACTGGAGCCGGGGCCGTGTGTCCTCAACCCACGGTTTCCTTAGGCTGTGTATCTTCCTTCTCCCATGGCTCCAGTGGTGTAGGGCTGTGAGCCTGTGGCTGCCTCCCCCCATGTCCCGATATTTTATTCTTGTCATCTGGTCACCCTATGACAAAGACATGAGTAACTGAGGTGAAGTCATCATCTACCAGGATAGGATGGAGTCTCCTAGCCAACCGTAGATTTGTAGATAGATTCATAGATATTTAGGTCAGAAGGGACCATTATGATCATCTAGTCTGACCTCCTGCACAACGCAGGCCACAGAATTTCACCCACCACTCCTGCAAAAAACCTCACACCTATATCTGTGCTATTGAAGTCCTCAAATCGTAGTTTAAAGACTTCAAGGAGCAGAGAATCCTCCAGCAAGTGACCCGTGCCACATGCTACAGAGGAAGGCGAAAAACCTCCAGGGCCTCTTCCAATCTTCCCTCGAGGAAAATTCCTTCCCGACCCCAAATATGGCAATCGGCTAAACCGTGAGCATATGGGCAAGATTCATCAGCCAGATACTACAGAAAATTCTTTCCTGGGTAACTCAGATCCCACACTATCTAATATCCCATCACAGGCCATTGGGTCTATTTACCATGAATATTTAATTACCAAAACCATGTTATCCCATCATACCATCTTCTCCATAAACTTATCGAGTTTAATCTCAAAGCCAGATAGATCTTTTGCCCCCACTGCTTCCCTTGGAAGGCTATTCCAAAACTTCACTCCTCTGATGGTTAGAGATGGTGGTAGAAAGCATTACTTGCAGATATGCTATTTGGGAGTCAGTGAGGAATCCAAGAATACACCTAAACTACAGACTGAAATGTCCAATTGTGTGTGTGGATCTTCAAGAAAAGGAGACCATGTCATGGCCGCAAACTTTGGCTTTGAAATATTTTCTTCTGCCTACCAGCATCATCTCTGTCTTACTCAGATTCTCTTCATCTAGATATGCAGCCCACTTTACCTAAGTGAAATCTCATTGGCTTCAATTGGTTCCAGTGTGGTAGAAATCGAAGAATAATTTTTATACAGAGTGGTCCTGATGGGCACTTCATATTATTGTTTCCAAAGTTCAAATCTTCTTCACATATGATCTTTATTTTTCCCCTACACCAATCAGAGTGTAGAGATGAGCTCATCTTTTGGATGTCGGGTTGCCAGCTAAACTAGGTAAGATCCATTCAATTATATTTAGTGATGGAGGGAGAATTTATTAAAAAGCAAACATCACCCTTTCAGCTATAGATATTCCTCCCATTTCTCACCTGCCTCTCTTTTATTTTCATTTAGTTAATCCTTTCCTAACCACATTACTCACCCAAAAAAATCATGGAACTAATACGATGTTCACTATTATCATATATTATCACTTTACTTATATGTTATATCTCTTTTCCCTACCCTTTGTCTATCTTGTCTATAAATTTGTTAGTTCTTTGGGCAGGAACTGTCTAGTGATGTTTTTGTGCAGTGCCTAGCGCAATGGGCCCCTGAACTTGGTTGGTCCCTAGGCACTCCTGTAATAAACATGATTAAGGCTGTGAGTTTGTCATGGATTGCGTGACCTTCATCACTTCTGCAGCGGCCGGTGTGCCTGGCTCAGGGGCAGCTCAGGCGGCTCCTGTGCCAGTCACGTTGGCCACTGTTGGGGCAGCCTTGGGTCACCAGGCCCTCCCACCCCTGCAGCAGCATCATTTGGGTGTGGTAGGGTGTTGGGGCATGGGATGGGGTGAGGCGGGCTCTGGGCAGCGCTTATCTGGGGGGCAACATCCCCCTCGCTCAGCTGCTAGGCGGAGGTGTGGCCAGGCAGCTCTGCGCACTGCCTCTGCCCAGAGCGCTGGCTTCACAGCTCCCATTGGCCAAGAACTGCGGCCAGTGGGAGCTGCAGGGGCGGTGCCTGCAGGGGAAAGCAGCATGCAGAGCTGCCTGGCCTAGCCTCCACCTAGCATCTGAGTTGCCACTTCCAGGGAGGCCCCCAGGTAAATGTTGCCCAGCACCCGCCTCACCTCGTCCCGTGTCCCTGTCCCTACCCCCTCTCACACCCAAACTCTGCTGCTGCTGGAGGGGGAGGCATGGAGCCAGGTAGGGAGCCTTCTGGTCAACCCCGCCCCCACAAACCCCCCAGCACCAATGGGGGTTCTGGGCTGCGTGCCACTCTGCCCCTCCACCCTGAACCCAGACCACCCTCCCCCAGCTCCCGTCCCCCCTCTCCCCAACTCAAGTTTTAGTTAGGGGTATATAGTAAAAGTTATGGAGAGGTCTCAGGACGTGAATTTTTGTTTACTGCCTATGATCTCTCTGTGACTTTTACTAAAAATAGCCATGACTAAAACGTAGCCGTAAAGATGATTAATAATATTACCAATACTGGTGTGGTAGAGGGCCAAGTTCTTATTGTAGGGTAATGGAAGACCATTAATTCATTGATGTGTAACAAGTCGTTGAAGATTTATAATTCACAGAGAGCCATAGTTTCCAAGGAAAATGACTTTGCACAGTCTGAAAATGGGATTTAGCCAAAGGAAAACTTGAAGAAACTAGAATGAATCCATCTTCCCCCTTGGAGATGCTTAAATGGACTGTGTTGTGTGATGGGCGTTAGTACCTCTTCTCTTCAGTCTGGAATTCTTTACAAACTGTAGAAATCTTCATCATAATCACTCTCATGATATCTGGTCTTTTTATGCTTAAACCCTTCTCTTGTTTACATAGCCTAAAGGAAGATATAATCTAGAGCAGTCATTTTCAAACTTTCTGTATTCATGACCCCCTTCCACACAGCAAGCTCTGAGTGTGACCCCCACCTTATAAATTAAAAATGCTGGATAATATAATTTAATGGAGACTTGGGGCTTTCAGCGCCAAGGAGCTGACAGCTTGCGACCCCCATGTAACTACCTTGCGACCTCCTGAGGGGTCACGACCCCCAGTATGAGATCGCCTGATTTAGAGGGAACAACCTTTTATTTTCAGTGTTGAAAGAGTTAACTTGATACAGCTGAATATACTACCCAGATGGTTACAGGTCTTGCCAGTCTTACTGCTGTATTAGTTCAAGAAAGATCTGGATAGGATATGCAAGACTTCTTTCTGGCAGGGGAAGAGACCCAAAATCAGCCTGCTGAGGCTGTGTGGATCCATAGAGCGAGGATAGCTTAATTTACTGGAAGTTTAACATGTAATAGCTAATACTGGTTCTACTGTGGAAAGTGACAGAAGGGAACTGATCTAGCCTGGCTACTCTCTGACCTGATCTGCTTATGATGAATTCCCTTATATATGGCAACATAGGACAATCTGATGAGGGAAAGAAGCAGCTATTTAAAGAAAACAACACAAGACTTAGCCAGTACTCAGCCTTTTGATCTATATGGACTTTTTCCTGGTTGTGAAGACCTAATCTACAAGATATGGGAAGATAAAAGACTCTCATCTCTAGCGTTGCTTCAAAGAAGATAACTGGAATGATTTAGTGTGCTAGTAGTATGAAAAGGGACACTTCTTTTTTAAAAAAAATAACCACGAACAAGGCACTGTTAGATTTATTTTGTGTCTCACTGATTCCATGTCAAATTTCCGCAGTTGATGAGTAAAGATAGCTTTTCTAGTTATCATACTGGGTTCTTTTCTCCTTTACACATAACCACTTATAGGTCCGCAAGCCAGATGAGGCCACTTGAACCTATTCACTCTCCTTGAAGGCTAGTGAAGTTGCAGACACATCAAAGAGAATCATTTGGCCTTCAGAATCAGTTATTGGTGGTGATGCATTTGAAGGAAAGAATCTAGCTGGACTTGAAGTCTAGAACAAAACTCATCTTTTTATTTGTAAACTCTGCATATTTGGTCTAGAATCAGTGAGACAATAAAAATCTAACCCCATTATGCCAATCTTCAGTTACTTTTCAAGAGTAAAACTTCACTTTATATCATATATAGAGAGGTCTATAGCAGGGGTCGGCAGCCTTTCAGAAGTGGTGTGCCGAGTCTTCATTTATTCACTCTAATTTAAGGTTTTGCGTACTGGTAATACATTTTAATGTTTTTAGAAGGTCTCTCTCTGTACGTCTATATAATATAACTAAATAATTATTGTATGTAAAGTAAACAAGGCTTTTAAAATGTTGAAGAAGCTTCATTTAAAATTAAATTAAAATGCAGATCTTATTAGGTTAGTGCAGTGGTTCTTAACATGGGGTGCAAGATGCCCTTTCTGGGGGTGCGAGACATGTGAGATTTTTTTTAGAAGGCAAATCATCGAAACACAAATTAAGCACAGGCACATAAGTACAACTACTTTGTTTCATCAAACCTATGTATTTATTAACATTATACATTTTTTAACGATTACTGTAATATACAAAGTTTTCAAGTTTTTAAGCTAATTGTAGTGTAATTTTTGATAAGGTCTGCAGAGCGCTGGGCCCAGGCCAGCGTAGAGCCCTGGACTGGCTGCCAGTACCCCAAGCTGGCAGAAGGGCTGAGCAGGGCCGGAGGCCCGGACCCTGGCTGGCAGGGGGCCGAGCGGCTGGAACCCCAGACCAGCAGTGAGGTGAGCGGGGCCAGCGGCTGGTATCCCAGGCCGGCAGCAGGCTGAGCGGGGCCAATGGCTGGGACCCCACCGGGCAAGGGGCTGATGGCCGGAACCCCAGACAGTCAGCGGGCTGAGCTGGGTGGCGGACAGAACCACAGACCGGCAGCGGCTCACCTGCTGCCGGTCTGGGGTTCTGCTGGCTCCTGCTAGCCGGGGTCCCGGCTGCTGGTCCCACTCAGCCCACTGCCAGCCGGGGGTTCCGTTCACTCAGGCCGGCAGCGGGCTGAGCGAGGCTGGTGGCTGGAACTCCAGACTGTCAGTGGGCTGAGCGGGGCCGGCGGACAGAACCCCAGACCGGTGGTGGGCTGAGCGGCTCAGCCCGCTGCTGGTTTGGGGTTCCGTCCGCCGGCTCCTGATAGCCAGGGTCCTGGCTGCTGGACCCGCTCTGCCTGCTGCTGGGGTTCCGTTCGCCCAAGCCAGCAGTGGGCTGAGTGGGGCCGGCGGCCAGGACCCTGGCTGACAGCAGCATGCTAGTAAAAATCGGCTCGCATGCTGCCTTTGTCACGTATGCCGCAGGGTGCTGACCCCTGGTCTATAGAGATCTTACATACATTTGCAAACTAGATACATTTGAGAGAGACATTAACTTGTGTGAAAGATTGTCCTTTACTTCAGAGATTACCAGGGGGAAAGAGAAATAGCCATGCAGGGAGTGAGGATTGGTAGACCAATATTTAGGGAGGGGGGAGGCTTTCAGGTTACAAAATAACTGAGGATAATGTAATGCAGAGGCACCCCAGAACCATCTACTGATACATTTGTTATCTCCTCCCAATAAATGACCTGTTGCATTCACTATGTCTAGAGTCCCAGCAGTAATTAAGTTTTAAGGGTGGTTGAAAGGAAGGGAGAAGTTTTTTTTAAAAAAAATCTTGAAGCCTAGAGTTCACACCTTATTATCCAATGCAACAAATTTTTAAATAGTTTATGATAATGACCTTGCTAAGCTTGGAACTAAGGTTGTAGGTTTCCTTTCTTGTCTATAGTGTTGTAAAAGCTAAAAAATTAGATTAAAAAAAATTTTTTTTTATATTGTATGGAATAGTTCTTAGCAATCAACACACACTTTCTGGATTTTTATTCAAACCTATAGTTTTACAGTGATTCTTCTTCAGTGGATATGGCTAATACTTTTCCCCGTTCACAAATTAGTTGAAAATCCTTGTACCCATTCTCGGTTTGCATATTAGTAAGTCATGAGCTTTAGCTGACAGTCATTCTTTGGTGAGCAAGCTGATGTGAACCTGAATGTCTGTTACAGCAAAACTATAATCCAATTGAACAATTAGACTATTACATCTGATTCACTTCGTCGCTTGCGGTGTTTTAAACGGTCAGTAGCAAAATAGTACTTTGCTAATGAGTTCTTTACAATAACAAATGAGGCTAGTTACACTGCTGCCTTGGTACAGCCACATCCATTGTGAGCAGCTGCGCCTGCTGACATTGCTTCTGAGTGGAGAAGGAAAGAAGGGCAGAACAGCGAAGACACTCTTGGGAATATGCTACAGAGAAAATCTTATCGAGTTCAAAACTAGCTTTACATGGAGTTGTGTTTTAGCTAAAATCTTACATTGAGAGGATTGTTATATGGTGTCAGTTAATTTTACAAACTGAACTTTTAAACAGGTTTCAGAGTAGCAACCGTGTTAGTCTGTATTTGCAAAAAGAAACAGCGTACTTGTGGCACCTTAGAGACTAACAAATTTATTTGAGCATAAGCTTTCGTGAGCTACAGCTCACTTCATCGGATGCATTCAGTGGAAAATATAGTGGGGAGATTTATATACATAGAGAACATGAAATACCATGTTCTCTGTGTATATAAATCTCCCCACTGTATTTTCCACTGAATGCATCCGATGAAGTGAGCTGTAGCTCACGAAAGCTTATGCTCAAATAAATTTGTTAGTCTCTAAGGTGCCACATGAACTCTTAAAGTATATAAACTTGCCTTATCATCTACAATAGTATATAACTTTCAACTTTAATTACGATGTCTGAAAATTCTTAAAATTCTCATTTTAATCAGCAAAATAAAAACAAATTGCTGTATATTTGAGTGGCAATCTGGAAGGGAAAACAGAGGTATGAGTCACCATTGTTAAGCAGTACCCTGATACTGATATCAGGTTCTTAGTTTGTAGTGAAAAGGACCAAAGATTTTTAAAACCAGTCCATCAGTCATCTAGCCACATGAGGAAATTGTAAAACCACAAAGATTTTTAACAGTTAAATAGTCTGCTATTACTTCCAAAATACTAAGTAAAAATTCTGTCTAAAGCTTCATTTTGGTACTTTAAGCAACATGGCATATAGTGATTAGGGTCCTGGACCAGGACTTGAGAGACCTAGGTTCAGTGCCTGGCTCAGTTCTGTGCTGTGACCTTAGACAGGTCACTTAGTCTCTCTGTTAATCTGTTTCCCCGCCCACATTTTAATAGTCTTTCTCCATTTAGACTGTAAGCTCTTTAGGACAGAGGACTGTCTTTTGCTATGTGTTAGTACGGTTTCTAGCACAATGGGGTCCTGATCTCAGGGTGTCTAGGTGCAACAGTAACAGAGTAATTAATTTATTTCTCGTAGTCCTTGTTACTGTACCATTTTTTCCAATCAAAACTATGTATCTCAGTGAAGTACTTATGTTCCCCCTTAAATAACCAAAATACACAGTTAACATGATTGGATTGGAAAATATAATTATTCCAGTTGTTCAAAGAGGTAAACTGGAACTTTCTTTAAAAAGTCCAGTTCAACTTTTCAAAAATTACAAAAGTGTACCTTCAGGGTCAAGACATCATAGGTCATGCTTCACCCTAAAGATATGGAAAAATAACAGCTAAAAAAAAGTTTCCTGAAGAATCATAGACAAATATGTAATATACCCAGCAAAATTGTAAGATGACATTATGGAAAACACATTGTATGCCTTTGTGTGCTATTAAAATAAACAGTGTTGCCTTAAATTGGTGTGTTCCTGGACGTGCACTATGCCCTTATCCCAAGAGCTAACTTTAATGGTTCAGGTAAAATCTTATTTTGTTTTGTTTTTGATAGAAATTTAGCCTTGAGGCAGTGTGAAATGGTCTAATGCCAATGATCTTTAGTGTCAGTTCTTTACATTACGTTACATTACAATTCACTTGCATCTTCATAACTTTTGGATTTTTTTTTTTTAAAGTAGGATTGGGCATTTGAGTGGTCAAAAAATAACCGGTCAGTTGACCAGTTGATTGGTCAAATATTGTCAAATAATGTAAAAAAAGTCAACTATTTTAAAGCACTAATTTATTAGAACATAAATATAGAAAAGAAAAAGATGACGAGTTTATGGTCTCCATGTGGTTTAGCCTTAGATACTTATGCCTGATTATAAAAAAACAAATTTACTTAGCTGAGTTATTTTAACTAAGAAAAATGTGAAACATAATGAAATGAAATTCTAAAAAATGAAATTCTTTTTTAGCAATGGTAGGTTAGCATTTAAATGTGAATGTTATTCAATATTGAACAGTTATAAAAGAAAAATGAAATTAAACAAAATAAACATAGCAACTATAAAAGAAAATGTCATTTTTAAATGCACGTATACTAGGTAGGCAGCTGGCCAACTCTTCAAGCAGCTTAATGGCTGTGCATCTTTTCTCTTTATGTTTGGGGATGAGGTTTAATGACTGAATCCTCTTTTCGCTCCCCCATTCCCTTCCGAGTTAATTTCTGTATGTTTTATCTAGTCAGTTTATATTGTAAACTCTTCCGGGCAGGGACCATGTCTTTTAACTTGTTAATTTTTGTAAATCGCTATGTATATGGATAGCCTGATATACAAATAAAGATATACATACATAAAATTTCAGTTCACTTTTTTTCTCAGCAAATGGTATTAGTATGTAGTAGAACAGGGATCGGCAATCGTTGGCACGCGGCCTGCCAGGGTAGGCCGGGCCAGTTTGTTTACATGCCGCATCCGCAGGTTTGGCCAATCGCAGCTCCCACTGGCTGCGGTTCGCTGCTCTAGGCCAATGGGGGGCTGCGGAAAGCAGCGCAGGCCGAGGGACGGGCTTACACTGGCGGGCTGTGTGCCAAGGTTGCCAATCCCTGTAGTAGAGTTAGTGATCGTGACATTTAAGTAGGCTTGCTAGCAGATAGCACCATGAGGTAATCAAAAAGGTAGGCCAGCACCTACGTCAAGGTATTCTTGTTGGAATATTTGACTGTGGTCAAATGATAGGTAGTCAGTTGACCAGTCAATTGAGTGGCTTGCCAAGGCTATTTTAAAATGGTTTATAAATAGTTAAATTTTAAGATTACAACAAATCAGCAACTAACTAAACTATCCTCTACAATTGGCTTTATTAGCTACATTTTCTATTTTGTTAATATGTAACCATGAAATAGACTTTCAGTAGATACCTTCAGGCATCTCCATACTAATTTGAAGTGACAGGTGTCATTTTTTATTTTTGTTGCATAGTCATGATTGCTCATATATGTGCTACCTTACCATCTGTTGTGGAAAAGCATAAACAGTCAGATTTAGGCATTCTTCCAAAATGAAGCCAAGTATATAAGCTTGCTGCAAAAGCACAAGCATATCACAAAGCTTTCTCAATATTTTTGTACTGATCATGAAGAAGCTCCTCAACTTACTGATCCTCACTCCTTCATAACATAGATATCCTTTTAAAATGTGTGTGCTGTGTTTTAGATTGCCTTCCCTGTCTGAAAAGAGAAAAATATTTTTAAAAATGCTAAAATGTGAAAGTATAGATTTTCTATTGTAGACGACATACATGGGGAGAGGGAACTCCCCCAAAAATCATATAAAGTCATTACTTTATCCTTCTCCATGTCTTGCTTCAGCACTGTGATATCTGAGAATTGCTGCCAAAAACATTGGTTAGTCAGGTGGTGAACTTAAACTATTATTTGTTATGTAAAACCATGCTTGTTTTACTGTTAGTTTATTCTTCCCTTCTACCCACTTGTTTTTCACACACCTGCTTGTGTCTTGTCATAAACCAAGGTTGTAAACTCTCTGTGGAAAGGAACTTTCAAATATGTTTGTACAGCGCCTAGAACAAAGGGTCTCTGATCTTGGATTGGGGGACCCTAAGTGCTACTGTTATACAAATTTGGAGAAAGCAGTTGCTGAATGTGCGGACATGGAGAAGTGTGATTTTCAAGCTTCAAAAGCCTGCTAGAAGGGATTATTTTCATAATAGCTTCTTGCATGTCTATAGCTAGAAGCTGTACAGAGGAAGCAGAGCCTCAACAGATCTTGGAGTGTCAGAGGTAAGGGAGGCTGTACTACACATTATGTCTCCAACAGCCACACTAGTCTCAGCTGTCCAAACATGATGCCAAATTCCTCCACACAAGATTGTACAGCCATTGAGATAAGGAGAGGCATTTGTGTCTTCCTGATGATGTAGCAAAGGATAGGAATGGTATACAAGTGGTGGAGATTTATTTCTCAAGGGTAAATGTTTGCGAGGACACAGAAACCTCACTTCATCATATCTGCAATATCCAGGATTCCAGAAAAGGAGGCAGAGGCCATTTTATCTTTTGCAAATTGTGGGGAATCAGGCTGGTCCCTGTTTTAGATATTCTCAAGAATCTAATCCGTTGGGTTACAGGGAATGGATCACTTGATTACCTGTTCTGTTCATTCCCTCTGGGGCACCTGGTATTGGCCACTGTCAGAAGACATGATAGTGGGCTAGATAGACCTTTGGTCTGATCCCAGTATGGCTCTTCTTATGATCTTATTCTCTTTGTAGTCCCCCAAGAGGAAAACTCAAGTCCCAAAATGTGAGCAAAGAGGAATAAGTTCAGAATGGCAATTTTAACTGTGCCCTCCTTACTATCCAATTTTGATAGATTGAACAGCAGGAGGCCTCTATATTCTTATTAGAGACACAAGATGGGTGAGGTAATATCTTGTTGGACCAACTTGTGTTGGTGAGAGAGATGATTGTGTTTCAGTCTTACAGAGAGCTCTTCTTTAAGCTTGTCTCTCTCACCAACAGAAGTTGGTCCAATAAAAGACATTACCTAACCCACCTTGTCTCTCTAATACCCTGGGACCAACATGGCTACAACTACTCTATAGTCCTATGTTGTTCACACAGGTGGTTCTCCAGGTTTTGCTACAAGTACTGTACTTTACTCTTTGATCTCTAGACCTACCTTGAGAGTATTTATCAAGGATTTGATGATGGTAATTACATCCCCCAGTGAAGAGGGGGATTCAGCTCTTTAGAAAAATACCTTTAAAAAGATGAGTTCTTACAAGGAAGTGTCTGGCCTCTGAAACGAGTCCTTAATCTAGCAGGATGGAAGAGTGCAAGAATCCCCATCCCAGTGATACTATTTTATTTTAACCATTGGAAATGCCTCTGAACAATCACTGAAGTAGAGGAAAGTTAATATCTAGATTTAAAAAACAAAACATAGACTTTATAAAGAAGACTTGGATTTATGTGCCAATACTAGTATTTTAATCTCATTGCCTAACATTGCAAATTGTACCAGGAATGTGGTGTGCTGTCCCTGTAAAACAAAATAGGTTGTTTATTTTGAGAGCAGTTCCCAGGGAAGGGAAGGGAAGATTTCAACCTTTTGCACCTCCAATGTCCTTTAGAATCTCACTAGCTTGAAATTCCTAACGAGCCCGGGATTTTCTTTCTCCAGTGAATTGTTGGAGTCCTTCGTATTTTCCGTACACTGAAATGTTTAGATTGCTAGTTTTCTCCACACTGGCTCCTGCAGTTTTCATATAAATCTTTTAAATTTTGTCATCAAGTAAGTTGGTGTTTTGTTCTGAATGTCTGCTGAATAGCTTTTTAATAAGGCAGACTACACTTGCAGAGGTCACTCATGGTATCAAAACTGTTTAATGTTATACGTTGTACAAAGAGGGGAAATGATTGAACCAGAATGGAATTTCAAAAGGAGACTGGCTGCAATGGAAAACAAAATTTGCCACTGGTAGAGTGCTGTTTAAAGTAGATTGTTAATGCATATAACTATTAGTGTGACTCCTATTTCTTGCTAGTAAGATCACTGTAGCTGAAACTTTGATTTAAAAAAGAATGTAACTGAAAATAAGCCAGGTAACTTCTTGTCCTCCAAGTCAGGGTGCCTTTGTACACTCTTTGTACATTTTATGCATTATTCCTAAAATGGTACAACAGTTTCGTTCTGGTAGACTTTTTGTAAAGGAAGGTAAAATGTATATAAATGTTTATACATTCATATTTTGTCACTTTCTCTCTGTGACAACTACAGTAAACTAAAAGAACAAGCTGTGTGTGAAGTTTATCCATATTTATATTTATAACAAGTGTATATACTTATGTACCAGACAAAAATTAGCACTTTAAATGTAAAATATTTTAGATTACAACTGTAATTTTGTCTACTTTTCTTTCTGAAAGTCACAAGGATTCATTAATGCTGGGGTTTTTTCATTACTTGTATTTCTGTAATACCTTGAGGCCTCACCTGAGGTTTAGGCCTCATTGTGTTAGGTACTCCGTAAACACACATAAGGAGTGGTCCATTCTCTGGATAGTGTACAGTCTAAATAGAAGAGAGACAAAGGGTGAGAGGGGAAACAGAGGCACTGAGAGGGAAAGTAACTTGCCCAAAGTCAGAAAGCAGGTAAGTGGAGGAGCTGGGGATAGAGCCCATTTCTTCTGACTCCTAGTCCAGTACACTACCCACTGGCCCATGCCTCATGAATCCAAATAATTACTTTCTACAGTAACTTTGAAAACATTTGCTGCTCTGGTGTTCTAGCTTTGTTCTTTTGCAAATGTTCACCCCCACCCTCGTCAGGGTTGTATGGCAAACTCCTAAATAGAATATTCCTGTTTGTTCTTATCCCCACATTCTCTGGCCTGTTGAAAGATTGTACCTATCCTCCCATGCTGACAGGAGCTGCAGCGAGAGAATTACTAGAACAGTTTTCATAGTAGCAGCCGTGTTAGTCTGTATTCGCAAAAAGAAAAGGAGTACTTGTGGCACCTTAGAGACTAACACATTTATTTGAGCATAAGCTTTCGTGAGCTACAGCTCACTTCGTCGGATGCATTCAGTGGAGCTGTAGCTCATGAAAGCTTATGCTCAAATAAATTTGTTAGTCTCTAAGGTGCCACAAGTACTCCTTTTCTTTTTACTAGAACAGTGTGATCCTTGTTTCATTTAGCTTGTTCTAAATGCTAGGCGTGTGTGGTTTGCTCATGCATAATCCTGGGTTGCTGTATTGGTAAGGGGAAAGGGTAAAATGACAGAGGGAGATTTACAAAGGAAGAAGACAGCTATTCCAGTGGTCTGGAATTTGGAGCCATCTGAGTTAGGCTCAACTTTGCATCTCTTACTCTGTGTGCTTGCAAGGGCTAGGAAGTGGTTATAGGTAGCACCCTTAGTTCGTGTGACTGTGGGGGGGAGAGAGAATAATTTGTTTGGGTTTCTAGACCCTCTTTTTTGCTTTTTTTTCCCCCTTCCCACTGTTCCAATGAGCAGCATTAAATTATACATTTCTTTGAAGTATTTTGGAGTGAAATTTTTTGTTAGCTCTAGGGATTCCTGTCAGATGACATAAGGGTGTCAGTTTGTACAAATTCTTCCAGGTATACCTTATTTCCTGATCAGTCAAGATTACTCTCCAAAGAAGCCAAAAAAAATGTGTTCACTGTCTCAAATGTCAAAAGGTTTTCACATATATTTCTGATGATCTTCCAAGCAGAATGTTAAACTTAATTATGAACCTTTTAATACTGTGATGAGCTTGGTGTGTACTGTAACCAAAGTAGATTTTATATGTTGGTCAAACATTGTAACATAGTCTGACTCATCATGTACAAGTGAGGTTTTGATAGACATTTTTCTTGTGTGATGCTATACTACTTATATTTTATAAGATTGTTTGTTTCTTTTATATACTAGATATGGCTATGTAGTTAAATCAGCTTTTCAGATTTGCATTCTTGAAATAACCATGACTTGAGAACAGAAGTGTTGTAAAGATGATACAGACAAAATTCATAGCAAGCAGATGCCTGATCTCTCTCGAAAGAAAAGCTGCAACTTAGAGATTCAGTGTAATACCTAGAACCCCAGTGTTCTGTAGTGATTTTTAAGTATTTTAAGAACATAGCTAAGTATTAGCTATGTTGCATATTGATGATGGTTTGATTGTGAAGCATTATAAAAAAGGGGTGGGGAGAAGCTCTTCATTGATCCATCCAAGCTGAGGAACTTGACTCGCTTGTTTAACTCCGTCATCAGGATTTGCTGACCAAAAGTAACCCCAAACTCACTTCTGAATTTTGTTTGTTTTCTTTCATAGTTACTTGGACGATGTTTCTTGACAGTGATGCAGGTTCACTTTCAGTTTTTGTCACAAGCTTTGCAGAAGGTCCAACCAGTGGCACACTCCTGTTTTGCTGAAGCTGTAGCTCAGGAAAGGAAGAATGCTAGTGGGGTGGGAACCTCCAATTTGAGCCCCACAACTGAGCTAGAAGATGCAGTACGATCGTGGAGAGGAGCTGCAGAGGTATGGATGCCTTGATTTCAATGAAGCTGAATATTTCATATTAGTAACTGGCAACTTAGAAATTAGTTGCCCTAATTTGCAAAACTCTTCATATTTGTTTTTATATTAAAGGAACACTAAACTTGATATTTAGTCCTATTTTCTTTAAATGACTTAAAATAGTTTTAGGTACTATTAATTATCCTGGAGCCAATTTTCGTATTTCTTTAAAATGTTTTTCTCTATGTGAAAATCCTCACAAAAACTAAGGAAACAGTCTGTAGTGAAGCAGTGGCATTATTCACAAAGTGCTGTCAGATGTACTAACTAGAAATATAGAAAAATAATTTTCTCTGATCTTTCATTTATAGTAGCCTTTGTTCTTGTCAAAAGAGTAGGCAAAGA
Source organism: Lepidochelys kempii (assembly GCF_965140285.1). Taxonomy (NCBI): domain Eukaryota; kingdom Metazoa; phylum Chordata; order Testudines; family Cheloniidae; genus Lepidochelys; species Lepidochelys kempii. The sequence goes on along the minus strand of NC_136391.1, from coordinate 25,458,252 downwards.
AGACACCGCAAAAGTCGGACAGAAATTATTTTGATGGTGTCTTGATAATGTTTTGAATATGTATCCTATTCTGTATTTTAAAAAGGTTACTCATGACTTTTATGTCCAATTTGTTGCAAAGCTGCTGTTCTTGCTGGTGGTTCAATTACAAAATTGTAAAACATTTTATTATGTTACTCAAAATTATCTTTAGATTTATACTTCCAAAACACATACTTGTGGAATCCATATCTTCCCTGCAAGGAAAAATCACTTTTCAAGGGAACCTAGTTTAATAGACCTAAAATACTTGCTTTTCCTCTTTCTATAGCTAACATTAAATTTATAATCTGCTAGAGCAGAAACGGCTTTAGACTTTTTGAGTACATGGTTTCCTTAAAATTAAAGTATGTGCTTTTGAAGTCTAATTTGGCAGAACAGACAGGCGTGTTAGTAATCTTTTATTAACTAACATCTGCAAGGTATAGGACAACAGACAAGTTTCCTGTTGGACTATGAATTTAAAAGAACTATTTGTAACTGGACAAACGGCAATTGCTTTCTCTCACTGACTGGAATAAAATGGGGATTTACAACTGTTTGCTAGATACAATTTTTGGGGAATATTATTGTTTCATACTTTTGTTGTTAAGTTTATACCATAGCTTTATCTACTGTGAATTCTGTTAAGTATGATCAGGATTTCAAATGTTGTCACTATACAAAATGTCAGCTAATCTTGTACGTACTGTAGGTCAGTACTTTATACTCTTAGTTTCTTGGAAGTTGCAATATAGAAATTGATATAACTGGTTAAAATTAAGTACTTATGTACTTGGGTTGGGGCCTTAATCTTTATGATAAAAGAGCCATTTAGGACCTTGGCCCAGTTAAGCTACTTTTATGAAGGAAACATATTATGATGTGTCAAAATATAGAGAATCATATACAGATTAACAGAACCAAGTCTCAGAGTAGCAGCCGTGTTAGTCTGTATCTGCAAAAAGAAAAGGAGGACTTGTGGCACCTTAGAGACTAACAAATCAAGCCTATTAGGCATGCAAAATGAGAAAATAAGAGAAAAACACAAAACCAAATTATCTTCAATTATAGAGCTAGAAAAAAGAAACATCTATTTCCACAATTGACTAAAATCACCAGTCGCGATAATTGTAAGTTTTAAGATACTATATGAAAATCTATGCTCTTAAATAATCACTAATATATAGCTTTTTTTTTTTCTATAATCCTCACCGGATATACCAGTTAATTATTGTTCTTGGTCCTGGTGTGGGAATTTTGGGTAGACTAGATCTGTCCCAATGTTGAACCAGTACTATGATTATATCTGATTATGCCTTATGTTAAAGGCCACATCTCGACTGAGAGAAAGAGGCTGTGATGGGTGTTTGGCTGGAATTGAGGTTCAGCAACTCTTCTGCTCACAAAGTGTGGCAATCCCTGAGCATCAGCTAAAAGAACTGAACATGAAAATTGACAGTGCTTTGCAGGTTAGTTACCTTAATTTTATTTTTTCCACATGTCTACTACAGTCAAGAGGTATGGGGTTGAAGCGGGGAAGGAATGTGTTATACAAAAACATGTAGTTCAATCAGCTGAGAAAGGGTTGTGACTTTGCAGTATTGTCTATAGAAGATTGTGGATGTGTTGTGAAATATGACAGTGTAAATTCATATATATACACACACACACACACACTTTTGTATCACTTGTTGATTATGGCTAACTTGTATCTTAAATCATTTTGTAATATCAGGCATATAAAATCGCTTTGGAGAGTTTAGGCCATTGTGAATATGCAATGAAGGCTGGCTTCCACTTGAATCCAAAAGCTATTGAAGCAAGTTTGCAGGTAAGAGCCACTACTCTTTTTTCCTCCTGAAAATGAATGGTAAAGAATAGTAGTAATTCCTTAAATTTTGGTCTTGTTATTAGCTTTTTATTTATTGTCTCCCTTTCTTGCTCATTGATCTACATTTTGTCTTCAAGGGCTGCTGTTGTGAAGCTGAAGCCCAACAAACAGGAAGGAGACAGACTCCACCTCAGCCAATTCAGTGTGAACTCCCCACTGTACCTGTTCAGATAGGATCTCATTTTCTAAAAGGAATATCCTTTAATGAGTCTGCAGCAGAAAACCTGAAGCTGAAAACGGTAATAACCCTAAATCTAACCTCTTGTAAAAATTCAATATTAAATATTCAGTATTATATTACAATTTTAAAACCAGTCATGCCAAATGAATTCAAAAGGTATTCTTAGAACTAGTGGGAAAATGGATTTCTAAATTTGGGAGGAAGGTAAGGTGGGAGTATCATCCAAAAATTATTTGGATATCTTTATCAGCATTTTCACTTTTTCAAGGTAAACTTAGCTCCCTGTTCCTGGAAACGTTAAAAATGGCTTGTGTTTTGAACTATTATTTACAGTGTCTCATAAGTAGTTCTCTTTTGTATTCTGATTATTATACTAATTTCCATAATTCAATTTATGCAGGTGCATTTTATAACTTAGACTCTTTACAGGTAGCAAATGCTTCAGTTAAGATTGAGAAAGCTTTTATAGTTAACACTACTGTGTGTATTTAATTTCCTTGAATGAATCCTTCAGACAAATCAAAATGACAAGATAAGGACATTTGCGAACATTTTATTTTGTGTTTGTAACCTCAAAATATACATGCAGTATTAAATTTTTTTCAGATGTATGTTACTCTGTTTTGAGTAGTGTGTGTAACAGGCTTTTGTGACTTGCAGCACACAATGCTACAACTGATCAAAGAAGCTGGTTGCCATAATGGACTTACACCCCGGGATGACTCTCCTGTTACTGAAGTACTAAATCAGGTTTGCCCTTCTACTTGGCGGGGAGCCTGCAAGACTGCTGTACAGTTATTATTTGGCCAAGCTGGATTGGTAAGTAACTATGGCTGATAGGGACAGATCAGCAGTAAACAAAATATTTTTAAAGCTATATTTGGACAAGAATACCTCTTCTCTTAAAGTAAAACTGAGATCATTTGGGCTGATAGAACAAGATGCTGAGCAATTTGGAGGACTGGGACCATTGTCCTCAGACCATCAGTTTACAAGTTCACAAAATTAAGTACATGACTTAGTAAAATATGAAAAGTATTAAAAGCTCTGTAATTACAGTTAACAATTTGACCAATAATTTAACAATCAAAACACTTACATAAAACTACACTAAAGTTTCTCTTACAGATGTTAAAACATTATTACAACACTCTGGAAATTGGTTCACAGTTTCTTACAATGGGCTCCCCCGTTTCCAGTGTTAGAGAGAACTTTCTGGTAGACAAGATGGATTTTAGCAGACCATAGATTCAGAAGTATTAATTGTAGTTGAAAACTTAACACTCTAACATAAAGAATATTTTGAACATTGACTAATTTTACAAAAAGAAAAGCACTAGAAGTTTTAAAATCAAATAGGAAGCTGCAGCTTTTACAACCTGATGTAGATTAGGACACAGGAAATGCAGCTCCCATTTTAATGCATGGTAAAATCAGGGGACTACCACATTTTTAAAAAAAAAATTGTATTCTGCAACAACTTTTGGAATTTGGAAGAGGCTTGCTGGAGGATTCTCTGCTCCTGGAAGTCTTTAAACCACGATTTGAGGACTTCAATAGCTCAGACATAGGTGAGAGGTTTTTTGCAGGAGTGGGTGGGTGAGATTCTGTGGCCTGCGTTGTACAGGAGGTCGGACTAGATGATCATAATGGTCCCTTCTGACCTTGATATCTATGAAACTTTGAAAATACTGTTTTTCACAACTGATGTGGGAGCTGGATTTCCTGGTTACTTGCCAGGAGGAGGTCCTCCTCTTCGAATATCAGTAAAATGGCAATTCCAATGGAGACACTTGCACTATTCATCAGTAAGGTATATTTAGGAACTGTTCGGGTATTGTTTTAAGATACGTATGTTTTCTTAAGTAAACATTTTTATCTATGGTATAACTAATCACTGCAGTATTTTTATTTAATAAAATGCACTTCCGTTTATTCATGATAAGTGTTTCTTTTGAGCTATTGTGAATTTTCAATCTACTGGGCAAGTAAAATGGGAGCAGATTTCCTTTAACAACAATGCAGCAGGAAGTATGTGTGTGGTATGTGTTTTAAAAGTGCGTAAGAGTTTCTGTCACCTTCTTTTTAAGCCAGCACTTCGTACAGAATCAAACTTTGGTCTAACTGTTGGATTATGTACTGTCAATAGTCTTTTACTTTGTGTGCAACCTGAAGATAGAATGATCAAGAATTAGTGGTTGATTTTAATCTTTGATAAAAAAAAATGCATTTTGCTACATATCTTGTATGGTCAGCTCCTACATCTGTTCAGGCAAGTGAAGTAGCTGATTTATATGTGGCTTTGACTTACCTCCAGTCTTAGTTTATGAAAGCATTTCTTCTAATACTGTTGAGTTGATAATATCTACAGAAATAGTGAAGCTTCATTTGTCATGCTTTTCTTTTTGAACATCACTTACTTTGGTATTATAAGCATCGCATTAAATAACTTCTACATCTTCTAAGATATTCTCCCTTGTTCGTATCTTAACTCAAGAGACTATCATCATAACTGTGACATGTAAAATGATATTGACTCTAACCATGTTATTCTGCTTTCTCTGCTGCTAATATGGCAGCAGCTGTTCTGCTACTATCAGTCCCCTAATTGCTGGTAGGAACCTCTGTGGCACAGGAGGGTAGCCTTTTAGGGGTAGAGGAAGAGGAAGGTGTAGAGGAAGGTGTTCGGTGGTAGTACAGTAAGATTGTTGGTCTCATTCTGATTAGGTGTTTTTGAGGAAGAAATATTTTTAAAACGTTAAATACAAGAGGGGTTGGATCAGGGCAGAGCTGTTCTCAGAAGGGGGATAGGTGGTTTCTTCACCTGGAGTGGGAGGCTCAATAGCAGTGGGGCATGAGAAAACACAGAGGGCAGGGCAGCCCTGCTGGCCATTGAAATGCTGCTATCATGAGAGTTCCATGCTGGCAGCCGGGAGAGTTGTTGGCATAGAACTCCTTTGATTATAGTGCAAGCCAAAATGAAATTGCCACTTTAGGAATAACTTGGGTAAAATCATGAATAACTCCATTTGCTGCTGGCATCAATTATCTAATAGCAGAGGCCTTTTATATTCAGAGGCACTAAGAAGATGCATAAATAACAGTCAACAGTGTGTGATCTTTCACTCTGCTAAGCCTCATCTTCTTATACTCCTGTCTTACTCGTGGTTTGTCATTCCTTTTTGTTCCCCCCCTCCCCCCAAATTACACTGTAATCTCTTCAGAATAGGGATTTGCCATTTTTGTCTGTAGACTGCTTTGCACACCTGTGGTGCTTTGTAAAAATAATTCTGCAAAATTAAATTACATTTGCGTACAATTTTATGTAATGACGACAAATTCTAATCTTTTCCTTTTAAAGCATTCTCTGGGTGGGGTGAGGGAGGAAACACCTGTAAAACAAGAACAATAGATGTCTGATGAACAGGAAGCCATTTCCTAAGTAACCACCAGGCTGGGTGTGAGAAACATGTGTTCACTGTATTTTGAATTTATTTTGTTCAGAAGTCGGATAAACGAATGAGGAGTAGAAATAGTACGCCCTTCATGTTACTGTTTTTAGAAACTAATGCATCTGTATTGGCTGAGATTTATGAGTTAACTTGCTACCTAAATGCCAAATAAAACATTATAGAACAGTCTCATGAAGATTTAGTTTACTCTATGCCGCACATATTTTGGCTATGCATCTTGTTAGAAAAAGATTAGAAAGTGAAATGGAGCAGTTACTCTAGGTATTCAGTATTTGTCTTACTTTGTAGATTAAGAACCTGATCTTCAGATTTAAGTCAACTAAAGTTGTGACTACTCAACACTTATGAAAATCATATTCTAAATTTTCAAAATTACATTCAAATGTTCTGACGTTCACCAAGGTTTATTCTGCTACGCTTGGTTGAACTTAGCCCATTGTGCTTGATAATTCAAGGGTCTTTGCATATGCACTGGTACGCTCCAGCTCTGCTTTGTGCTGCTCCAGTAATGCAAAGCAACTGGAAACCCAATTTGACTGACCAGGCCTGCTGTATTGTAAAGATACTAACATTGATTTTTATTGTTAACATAAGGGTATGTCTATACTTAAACTACTACAGCAGCACAGCTGCAGCGCACCAGCTGCACTGTGTAGCGCTTCAGTGTAGACATTATCTGTGCCAACGGGAGGGGTTCCCCATTGGCATAGGTAATAATCCACCTCCCTAAGAGGAAAAGGGAAAAATCAAAAGATAGGAGCACAGCACTACCTTTCCTAAAGAATCATCTCCTGCATTTGTTTACAAATGAGCACTGGCTGATTTGTTTGTGGCATTGCCTGACTTCCAGTCTCTTATCAAAACATTTATGTTAGTACTGTTGAGTTGACACTTTTGTAGTAATGTTGAAGTTACATTTTGTGAATGCTTTTCTATGCGATTTGTCATGCACTTTGGTATTAAGAGTCATATTTAATGACACCCGTTTTTTTAAATAGCACTAGCGCATGGATTTAAGATGTTTTCTTTTTAATGTGTCAGGAAAAAATCACAACTATGACTTTTCTTAATTGGATATCATATAATGTAGGGATAAAATGAAACTAATTATAATAAAGGTATTTTTGTACTAGCATTTCTCCCTGCTATTAGCATCGTGTTCCTGTAACAGCAACATCCTAGCTTCTAGTAATTTCTAAACCCAAGATATCGTAACCTTGGCCAAATGTTGAGAATTTTTCTTCATGTTTGTAAGTTGGGTCTGAGTGAAGCAAGATTTGCTCCTGAATTACACACATCTAAGTTACAGATGGCATCTGTCCTTTGAATACTAGGAATAAATCATTCATAAATCTTTCATTTCTTATCCTATCATACATATCTACGGGTGTGGCATAAATCAGTAGATCTTCAGAATAAAATTCAAGTTTCATAAATACTTCGAAACCTAAACAAAGTAATAGAATGGCATTGTTGTTTAAAAAAAAAAAAGGTGTATAGAAGCTTGTACATAGGGCGAACGCTAATCATAATGGCCTCTTTTTTTTAAAAAAAAAAGTGTGCTCAGAGACTGTTTACAAGTAGGGATGAATGGACTGAGGCAAATATCCAGGGGAAACGAATGCAGTCATGTGCTCAGTGATGGAACACCTAAAGGGTGGGTAATGGCAGTGCAGTTATGCGTGCTGCAATTTTAGGAGGTTTGACACCATAGGAAAGAACATAGGATCTCAACAGTCTTCAGGCCCCTCCATTTCAAATGCTTCACCTGACACATTTCTCCATCACCATTAGTGATGCCTGCCTACCAGATAATAGCAGAACCAGGTGGAAGGTGACTGCAGACGCACCACTAAAATCCCTTAAGGCTTCTCTGCCCTGGAGGACTTTTCCATTTCAAAGTTAAATGGTACAGCTTATCTGTTAGTCATGGACATGAGGTCTGATGGTGACTCAAACGTTGCTGGGAGTCTCAGCACAACCAAAATAAACTATTATAAATGACCAAAATGGCCTGTGGATGAAGACTGGACCTCAAATGAAAACATGAATCAAATGTGGAACCTTCTCAAAATATCATTATTTAGGTTTATGCGAACCCATCCTTCTCAGTCAGTTTCCCTAATAAGGGAAGGTTCAAGACAGAATGGTAATTTCCAAACCCTCCAGCTTCAGAAACGATGTCTTATGGAGGGGGACCCAAACTCAACAAATTGGATGGTCATTTCCCTCTTCTTACTAAGGAAGGCATTAATAATGACACACAATTCAGGATGGGCAGAGGCAGGGACTGTGTATGTAGGATCTTAGAACCCAGAAAACTGTGGAATTTCAAGTTAATCTAGAGTTGCAGACTAAAATAACATTCATCTCTTTCACCTCAGGCATCCCAATTAAGTATCAGTTTTGTACAAAAGAGTTCACCAAAAAGATGCTTTTGGGGCTATTGAGGTAGTGGCTTGGGAGACTTAGAATTCCTTGCCTCCAAATGTGATGGCCATTGTGGTGCCTGTTGAAGTGCACTAGTTGATACTGCATGCGGTGATGCATAACAACAGAATGTAGCTGAGGATAAAATTATATCACTGCTGTTTTATTTATATGCTTGATTTGAGAAATTATCCTACTTTTGCTGTCTTGATACATTAAAATGGAAATCAAATTGCAATTATATTTTGCTGCAGTTCTGTGTGTGTTGCCAGTTTTCATTACCTTTTGAACTTCAGGTGGTAAAACAACTTAACCATATTCTTAAAAGAACTAAATATTGTTACTTTATTTGCTTAGGTGGTTGTGGACACAGCGCAGATTGAAAATAAAGAAGCATACGCTCCTCAGATTAGTTTAGAAGGATCCAGAATTGTGGTGCAAGTCCCATCAACTTGGTAAATAAATATTGTATTTCAGATAACACTAGTAGGCATGATTTTATTTTTTATATAGGAAAACCCATGATGTGATATCATTGAATGTTACTCCCAGTTCTAGCATCTGCCTCATCAGACTTCTCCAATCTGGAACTGAGGTGTGGTGCTTCTGCTGTAGGATTGACTGAAAGGTGTGCCTAGAATTTCTTGGCATGTTCTCTGTTAGCTGCTAGTATTTGCGCTGTTTCTTCAGGAGGCAATAGAATGGAGACAATGCTGTTAGACTAGAATACTGAAGAGTTTTTTTTAAAAGAAGAAAGGATGGTAATAGTTAAACAGGCGAAAGAAAAGGCAAACAAATCCTTCCCTATTATACTCACTCTTCTGTGGCAGACCTTCAGTGTATGAAGTGCTAAGTCACCTCTCTTTTTCTGAGGTGGCATATCTCTCTCTGGAAGTCTGGGAGGTGAGAGGACCTCCTCAAGTATCTTGGTGGCAGGTGTGGGACTCTGGTACCTCATTGAACCTTTCCAGAAGGTTGGTGTGGGGTCTTCAGTAGTGTAGACTATGGAGCTAAATGAATTCATTTTTCTAATTGCCAGGTTTGACCAAGTATTGTCATCCTTTTGAAACAGCAAGCACATTTTCAGATCTCTTTTATTGCAGCGCCTCCAGTAATATGGACTACTTCAGTTTATGGTAGGTGATGAGTCTGAGCCTTTAGTGGAGACCGCCTGCAACTAATAGTATATATGGCATTTCCTCAAGTGTAAATGGCCTAGTCACTTTCCGCAGAGAAAGGTGAATTCTTCTTTAATTCCTCCAGATTATAAACTGGCACTCTGGGTATTTTCTGTCATTGGAATACTGTTTAAATTGCTCTATTTTTTGAAAACAACTAAAAAGAAAATGAAGACTACTTGAACCACAACTGAAAATCTTTGGAGGAGCTCCCCATACTGACAAACAGTAATAGAGCACTGTCTATTCACTATGTGATAGAGGTGCTATTTAAGTAGTTGACCAAATCCAGATGTTAGTGTATCACATTTTAGACAATCACATAAATCCTGTTGGCTCCCTGTCGGACAAAATACTCATGGGAGATCAGACTCTAGAAATGGACTGCTCACTGGGTATGGGCAATGGTTGCTTCTCTTTTCTGGTTAAAGGCAATTGTTATTTCTAAAGACTCTTTGATTAAGTAGTTGGTTGGAATTCTTCGTGGATCAATTAACTATTTCCTTGTGTACCTTTATGGTGCTTGATTCCTCCAAGTGAAAGAGAGAATTCTCTGATTCCAGGTCTGGTGCAAATACCTTGGATTTAATGAAGTTGGTAGCTGCCTTTCTCCATGTCGTGGCTCAGGTTTCTGACCACCTACTTGTAGAATGTTCCGCTTAATGGTAGCAAGACAAGCCCATTAATTTTCAGGTCACCTAGTACATCTGAAGTGTAACTGTTTATTCCTTACCTCTAAGGGTTGCAAGTATATTTAGGGAGGTCTTAGAGCATGATGTTAAGTATTCCAGACCATAAAGAGTCTTTGCATCCTCACTAAAAGTCTGGCCCCTAGATCTGTTCAACATCCCAATTGTACTTCTAGGGCAGTGCAAATTATATTTTCTCCTCCACAAAAGGTTCATTTTAGGTACCAAAGTAACCATTCCTTTATCATATCTACAGGTAATAGGAGAGGCTTTTCTGAAACTAAATCTAGTAGATTGAGTTTAATTGCTCTTCCTGGCGGGCATCTGATAAAGGGCTCATCCCTGACTGGAGCTCACTAGGCAGATATAAGGCTGTTAGTTTCCTGATCTCACTTGGAGAGGTACTACATAAAATTCTTTAATCTTTTTTCCCTACAAAATTTTGTCCCCTAATTACTATCAAAAAGAAGCAATGTTCTCCACTGGTGTCCCATTTCAAGTGACAACAGTTCTGATTTTGGTTCTATGGCTGGAGAAATAACTAGGTTTTGGCAATTCTTGCTTTGGTGGCTCAGTGAAATCTTTGTTAGTAAGTTAGTAGACTTGGAGTCAGTGGGGGTAATCATTCAGCTATCAGTTCCAGGAATTCCTAGTATCAGTGGATCTTCAGTTATTTTATGATACGTTAGTGTTAACAACAATATCTAGGGCTTGCCCTGAGCTACATCTGACGTATAAGGCCCTACTTTTTGAACTAGCGAATGCTCTGTAGCTCTTCCCTAAAATGAAAGATAGACCCAGTGCATCAGTTATTCCTACCTCTTGATCTGGGCCTCAGGGGTGCCATTTGGGGTGGGTGGCACATTCCCCTTCCCCTCCCCGCAAGCTTTGTACCACATTTTGCAGCTGGAGGGAAGATGCTGTCCTTCCTTCCTTTCCCTGCTCTGGAGCCGCTGGGCTGCCTCTGTTTCCTGCCATGGAACTGCCACTGTCCGAGCTGCTTGGGACTGGGAGCCTGCCTCCTGATCTGCTGCACAGAGCCAGGTGGGGCTGATCTCGGGGTGTCCCCTCCCTCCTCCCATTGTGTGCCTGTGCAGGGAAAGCCCTCCTGCCCCCTGGATCTGCCCCCTGTGGCAACTAGGGACTGAGTGCATGGCTGGCCACCGCAGCAGCAGCTTCCCCTTGGACACAGCCCCTCCCTGCACCCTAAGCAATATCCCTCCCAGCACACAGCCCCTAGCTATCCCCCTGCCTGCACCCTGAGCAGTTTTCAAACCTTTTTAGATGAGCTCCTTCCTTTGAGTTATTTTTGGTTGTGGCCCCCACCCCATTATCTTAAAAAACAAACAAAAAAAAACACAACAAAACCCAACCAAACAAAAACAAACAAATAACAAACCAAGAACAAATATAAAGTTTTTAGGTGCCTAAGTAGCCTCTGGAATCATGGTTAAAGTTGCCCCCTCCCCATCGGAAATGATGCCCTTGCTGGGCCTACCTGTTGTTCTGACTAACTGAAGGGATAATCAACTTGATATCGATCTCTTCAATTAAGATTAGTAATGGAGCTGGATAGAAGTTCCGTATCTCACACTCAGAATTGAGACCAGCTGTTTGTTCAGAAACAACATAAAGAAAGTGAGAATTAATACCTAGCCTGATTTGCATTGCAAATCCTTTCTGTCATTGCCCTGGTAACTTGTCAGGGAGGGCATGCATGTGATGGGTCTCTGTGTCTGGATGTAGTTTCATGGGTTTAACTGCAGAAAACTAGAAAACAAGGTGTACTCTGATACAAAACAAGGTGTGCCTCTCAAATAATCTAGAGTCATTTAGCACGACAGAATTGAGTCCTGACTTCTATGGCGGCTGAGCAGGTTACATCTCTTAACCAGAGGTCTACAGGAACTGTATCAGGTATGAAACGTCACCAGCCCCTTAAACTGGAGGCTTTTGAGGGATATCAGATGGCACAAGGCAAACAGTACATAATGAAAAACAATGTGCACTGTATTCTGTAACTGAGAGCCATAAGACTTGCCATGCATTGTGTTCTGCTCAAGCAGCTGTGGTATGAACAAACTCCTCTTCAGGCATCTATGAAAAAACAGGATGGAAACTAATAAACCAAACATGGAAATCACTTCATCTGTAAGCTTTTAACTTTCTAGGAGGTTGAGCTGAGAGCTGTCTTTCCTCATATGCCAACCAAAACACCGGTCAAATACTGCAAGCCTTACAAGAGACTCAAAATGCTTTCTTTTTCAGGTAGAACAGAGGTTACGTTTTCATCTTTCTTGATGCACAGATACAGTGCTGTTGTGGTCTGTAGCAGCCCTCTGTGGATAATCCCCTTCTAATGCCATGATATACTTAAGCATGGACCTGTTACTGATTCTGATCTAATGACTGAGTGACTTGGAAGGGTGAATGTAACTCAGAAATGGCTAGTTGGGAAGTTCTGTACTCTTAAATTGCCCAATTTTCATTCCTTTTGCAATGTCTGGAAAAAATGTGCTGGCTGTCCTCAATAAGAATACATCTCTCCACACCTGTTCCTGAGCTTGTATTTTATTTTTTTCCATTAGGAGCTGAATAGAGGTCTCTTGCTGTAACTTTTGTTAGGGTTCAAGCATCTGCCCTGAGTAGTCTCCATGGCAGAACTGAAGAGTTTTCATGAGGGTCATCCATTGATAATCATGGATAATTTTATATTTTAAAGTTGTCTCTCCAGATCTCCAGTTAAACTCACCCTTCCCTGCAAAATGGCTGAGGACTTAGCTAATGAGTTTACTGTGTAAACCCCCTCAGAAGCCTGTAAGTCAGTTTCCTTATTTTATTTGTCTATTAATATAGTCTTTTTTATAAATTGCCATAATCTCTGCTGGGAGATGGAACTTTCAGGAGAGAGCAACTATTTTTGCACACGTGTGCGTGAATTAACTTTTCACCCTATTCGGCAACCTGCTTCCATTTGGGCCAAAAAGTAGTTCTTTCCCAGACCTGCATTAGAGAACGCTTGCCATTAAAGATATGAAAAGTTTTTTGTTTTTTTTTTAATGGGGCGGGGGGTGAGTTTTGTCTTTTCAGAGTGTAGTAAAGTACTTGGGGAGCTTCTAGAATCACTTTTTCCAAGTGATTTAATCTTTCTTGCACCGGCTGAACATGGAGTGCCTGTCCTTTTTCACTCATGTCAGGCTGGCCAAACCTCTTCCAGACTGAAATTGCAGAAGCTTCAGGAGAAGACACTGAGGTAGCCACTTGTTTTGTGTAAGCATTTCAAGTTGGGCACTTTTTGCTTCTGTGGACGCCATTTCCATTGTACTCAAAGCAATTTGTTCTTGATATTCTTGTCTTTTTATTAGGGATGTGGGATTGCTATAGAGATCCTATCTGTTCCAGAGTGGTGGACCATAGAATTCAGAGAGAGGATATTTTTACTGTTAGTAATGGTTCTGCTTCTCAAGTCTACCAGGGCTGAATGACCCATGTGAGAAGGTTATGTCATATGTGCCTAGTGCAGAGACTTCTGTTATACTATAAATTATTTCAGCACTGAACATTGCCTTACTGGTACAAGTAGCTTTTTTGGGGAGATAACAGGCAGGTCTGAAAGGAGAGATACTGAGAATTCTGAGTCCTTATTTGGTTTCTGCTGCCTGTCATTCTTACAGCATGAGTGCAACCCATCCATTCCAGTTTGTGAATTTCATCATCAGTACTTGGTAGCAATTCTCTGTTCTTACCCAAAAGCAGAGTGATTTTGGTTGCTCGTGTTAAATGGTGGTAGCTAAGCTATCTATGAACAATAACTGATTTGTTTCACAAATGCATAACCAAGTTTTAGCATAATTAAGTGGCATTTTGTTGCTTTTATTAAACATTTATGATTGGAATAGTCCAAGAATAGCTTTTTAAAAAATTCAATATTTTTAGGTGTCTGAAGGAAGATCCAGCAACAATGTCTTTACTGCAGAGGAGTCTGGATCCAGAGAAGACTTTGGGACTGGTAGATGTGCTCTATACTGCTGTGTTTGACATAAACAGGTGGAAGGAAGGAAGGTACATCTCACATTTTCCTTATGCTCTACTTTTCTAGTTTAAAAGAAGTCAGTTATTTGGAGGTCTGTAAGATGACTCAATACAATATTGCAAAAATTGTTAGTGTCTGTTCATGGGGGGAGGAAGGCAGAGAATTGGGGCATATATCAGACAGTAAGAAGTTTGCAAAGCTTAGGTAGCCTGGAGGTAGATGAAAAAGTGGAACAAAAATTACCTTCCTGCAGTCTGCTGGCCTATTGGAAAGACATGGGTGTGCCTGTCAGATTTTTGAGCCTTATTAAAATACAGTTTAAAAAAAATGAATACCCCAAAACGTCAAGTCAACCAGACTAATCAATACCAATGTAGCTGTTTAGCTAACATCACTCTGTCAAATAAGAAAATAATTTATTAGTCTGATTGACGTTAACCAAGATTTGTCTGAAGAGCTCTATTTTTTGTTTCCCCCATCCATTACCCAGTTATTCAGTTTCCCAAAAATACACAGACTGAAAGTGTAGACTTGTTAAGACATAGTTTTGTATTAGGCTAATATATTGGTTGGCTTGAAAGAGATGTTTTTTGTTGAAACAGGGAGCAAGCTTTGCCATGTATTCAGATTCAGTTACAGCGTGAGATCTGTGACTTCGGGAATCAAGTTGACATGCCGTCTGGAAATGGAAGCAAGTCATCGGGAGGCCTGCAAAAGACTTTCTCAAAACTGACTTCACGGTTCACAAAGAAAACTTCCTGCACCAGTTCAAGCAACAGTGGAAGTTACTCTATCCCCAGTACGCCTTCCAAAAATGTCTTCATAGGTAACAACGCAGAGGAGAAAACTAAAATGCCCAGTAACATAGACACACGGTTACAAAGTATTTTGAACATTGGTAATTTCCCTAGGACTATAGATCCATTACAGTCAACTCAAAGCACAAGTAACCAAATAGTCAATGGATTTCTTGTTGAAAGGTGTGATAATTTCTTCAAAGCAGATGATGGCAAGGATGATAAAGGTATGAATTTACCAACTGACCAGGAAATGCAGGAGGTTATAGATTTCTTGTCTGGTTTTAATATGGGCAAATCCCAGCAGACTTCTCCATTGGTGAAAAGAAGGAACTCTGTTGCATCTTCTACAGCAACAGAACAAAAATCGGGAGCAGTGCAACAGCAACCACAGTCTATGTCTCACACATCTCTGCACCCTTCTCAACAAGGGTTGTCACAGCAACAGCAGTCACAAAAGCAGCAGCAGCAAATGCAGTATTATCAACATCTTCTCCAACCATTTGGAGCGCAGCAACAGCGTGTATCCAGCAAATGGGTGAATAATTCTTCACAGCAGTCGGCACAAGCCATTGGGACTGGATTGTCTCATATTAGTCAGTGGAACAATCCTGGCTTCTCAGATCTGAGCTCTGATTTGTATAGCTTGGGTCTTGTGAGCAGCTATATGGACAGTATGGTGTCTGAGATGTTAGGACAAAAACCACAAGGACCTAGAAACAACACATGGCCGAACCGTGACCAGAATGATGGAGTCTTTGGGATGTTGGGAGAAATTCTGCCTTTTGATCCTGCAGGTGTGTATCTTTTTTTCTTTGAATAATTACATTTTATTTATACTTTTTACAAAGTAAAGAATCTTGTTAAATGTTGGTAGTAATGATAACAGTGTTTTTCATCCGTGGATCCCAAGTGTTTTACAGGGGTCAGTGGGCATTAACATGTGTGCACTTTTATTTTTAACAGTTGAGCAAATTGAGGTACAAAGAGGTTTTAAGGCCCAGATTTTTAAAGCTATTTAGTGCTGCACTCAGGGTCACAACATCTAACTGATTTAGGAGCCTAAATCTAATTTTCAAAAGGGATTTACGCACTTCGTTTAATTCCATCTACTGACAATGGAATTTAGGCTCGAGATATAAGCTCCTAAATCAATTACGCGTTGTGATCCTGAGCGCAGCAACGCCTAAATAGGCCCGGATTTTTAAAGCTAAGTGACACCCTGCAAGTCATTGGCAAAGATGAGAATAAAACCTCAGTTTCTAGCCCTAATTTCAAGGGTTTCTGAAACTTTTTCATAACATGGACCACATCACAATACAGAAAAGGATCCTTCACAATTATCTTCGTACTCACAACCCATCTAACATCAAAAAGTTTCTGCTGTGCAGAAATTATGCAGTTATTAAAACTGCTTGGAGATGCATTAGTTGTACTGGCAGAGGAGTCTCTTCCCCTTTGCCCCCAACCGTGACATTGTCTCTCAATTCATATGCACCTGAGGGCTGTAGAGACGTTTTAACAACCAACTCACTTGTCTCCTACTTGTATGTGGCTACTTTGTTCACTCATCTAGCTTTACTGCTTACGGTCAGGCCTACCTGTTGTGGTTACTACAAAGGCAGTCAGCACCATTTGTTAAATTCTAAAAGGGTAGTGCTCTGACTAGGTTTATTAATGGTAAGAAGAAGAGAAAATATTCAGAGTGTACGATAAGTATTTCTTTTAGTACTAAAATGAGAAGAGAAGTTACTATTTCTGCCCAGGGACCTTTTTGTTTATAAACAAAACAAAACAAAAAAAAAACCCAACCAAATTTGGGGTCCCAGTTACAGGCATGCTGTCAAGGTAAAATTGACCCAGAATTTAGATTTCAGGTTTAAAAAAAAAAAAAAAAACTTGTCCAGTGGAAATGTTCCAATGAACTTTAAAACAAAACCCACCATATGTAATTTAAACCCCTCTATAGCATTTGCATTACTGGACTGAGAACATGAATGCAAAACAAACCTTACTTTTTTCTTCCGTGCTGAAAGGAATGTGGCAAATAATTAAACAGAGTGAATATTTTAATTCACTTTTTAATAAATTGTTACATAGGTAAGGAGATGGTTTTATATGTGACTTGGCCTTTAAAAAACATAATGTAATAAATGACCTTTTTTAAAACGGAAAAATCAGCTCCTCCTTCACTTGAGTGCCATATTCTGAGCATAGTGGTAGGAATCCGTAACTCAGGCTTTGGTTAATACAGTAAGTAAAGGAGAAACTAATTTCTGAAATTGTTTTAAAATAATGTGCTTAGAACTTAATGTGCTTAGAGCTTAATGTGATATAGCTAGATTTTAGTATATTTTGACCCAGTCCCACATGACATTCTCATAAACTAGGGAAATGTGGTCTAGATGAAATTACTATAAGGCGGATGCTCAGCTGGTTGAAAGACCATAGTCAGAGTAGTTATCAATGGTTCACTGTCCAGCTGGAAGGACATATCTAGTGGGGTCCCACAGAAGTCTGTTGTGGGTCTGGTACTAGGCAATGTATTCATTAATGACTTGGATAATGGAATGGAGAGTATGCTTATAAAATTTGTAGATGACAATGCAAGCACTTTGTTGCAAAAAAGGCTAATATTTTAGGATATATTAACAGGAGTGGCATATGTAAGACACAGGAGGTAATTGTTCTGCTCTACTCAGCACTGGTGAGGCCTCAGCTGGAGTATTGTGTCCAGTTTTGGGTACCACATTTTAAGAAAGATGTGGATAAATTGGAGAGAGTTCAGGGGAGAGCAGTAAAATGATAAAAGGTTTAGAAAACCTGACCTATGAGGAAGGGTTTAAAAAAAAGTGAGTTTGTTT
This sequence comes from Lepidochelys kempii, assembly GCF_965140285.1. NCBI lineage: Eukaryota > Metazoa > Chordata > Testudines > Cheloniidae > Lepidochelys > Lepidochelys kempii. Next base: position 25,440,695 of record NC_136391.1, on the reverse strand, counting down.
AATCTTGAGAAAAGAAGACTGAGGAGGGACTGATAAGTCTTTGAATACATTAAGGGCTGTTCTAAAGGGGATAGTGATCAATTGTTCTCCATATCCACTGAGAGTAGGACAAGAAATAATCAACTTAATTTGCACCAATGGAGATTTAGGTTAGATATTAGGAAAAACTTTCTAACTAAGAATAATTAAGCCCTGGAATAGGCTTCCAAGGGAGGTTGTGGAATCCCTTGCAACTCCCACACAATTCCTTTTTGGGTCAGGACCCCTACAATTACAACACTGTTAAATTTCAGATTTAAAGGGCTGAAATCATGAAATTTACGATTTTAAAAACCCTACGACCGTGAAATTGAACAAAATGGAATGGTAGGGCCCTGACTATATTCCATAAGGATAAGGGGTTTTTTGCATCTACATCCCAAATCCCATTCCCCCTCCCTCCCTCCCCCCCATGTGGTGAAAGCTCATTCCACTAGAGCACAAGCAATGACTACAGCATCACTTTAAAAGGTCCCACTCCTTGATATCTGTGAAGCGGCCACATGGGGCTCCATTCACACATTTGTGAGACATTATGTCCTGGTGCAGGATTCCTCTGTTGATGCCTCATTTGGGTGGTGGTCTTCCACTTAGCTTTGCCTTCAACATCCTCATACCCTCCTTCTACTTAAGTACTACTTGTCAGTCACTCACAATGGAATACAATAGGGACCATCACTCGAAGAAGGGGAAGTTACTGACCTGTAACTGGAGGTTCTTCTGGATGTGTGGTTCCTTTCTCTATTCCACTGTCTGCCCTCTTTCCCCTCTGCTTCAAATCTTATCTGATTTGCAGTAGAGAAGGAACTGGAGAGATGGTCCCACAGCAACGGCCTTTATCCCCTCAGACAGAGGCACAAGGTGAGCCAGGGCGCATGTGCAGACCAGTGGACGCTATTTTCAAATGCTCTGGCTCTGGCTCTGGGTGCATGGTGCACATGCATAACCCACAGTGGAATACAGATAGGGACCGCATATTGAGGAACCTCCAGTTACAGGTCAGTAACTTCCCCTTTCCCCTTATTCAGCATATGGAGATACTGTGTACCTCTTTGTCAATTCATAACCTTTTTCAGTTATCTAGTTATTTAGTACTATATATTGCTTCACAGAGAGTTATCAACTGTGTTGACTGGTATTCATTGTTAAGGTTTTTTGCTGGGATAGACAGCCTAGTGAAAGGATTAAATGAAGGGATAATTACCGTAGAAATAGCTGAATATGTCAGCAACTGACTCTCAGATTTCTTTTTGTATATTAAGTTGGCTCTGATCCAGAGTTTGCCCGCTATGTAGCCGGGGTCAGCCAGGCTATGCTACAAAAAAGGCAAGCACAGCACATCCGTCGCCCAAGCAACACACGTAACAACTGGCCTCTTCCTGATGATCCTCACAGAACCTGGCCTTTCCCGGAGTATTTCACAGAAGGGTAAGTGAGACCGTACATTATGTTCTAATCCATTGTACGTTCAAGTTGAACATAGTGGAGAGATGCTGTAAATTACTAGGTGTTTCCTGATAGCTGTGTTAACTGCTATTGCTTCACTGGACAAATGCTGTAATATTTTTCTAAAAAATACAGTATTTTCAAGGGTAGGAGGCTTGACCATTTTCTGCTTTATTGATATTGAAGTGGTAACATTTAGCTTAAAATGTCCATTAAACAAATATTTTAGTGCAGTTGTATTTATACAGTGTATTTTTAATCTTAACATAAGAAGTGACAGGTTTATAATAAAGCTTAATTCAAAATGAGTTTATTTTAATATCTTAAAGGCCAAGGATATTCATGATCAGGAATGATGCTATGAAGTCACTTGGTATGTCAGGGGATTGAATTGAGCTTCCTAGACATTATCAACTGGATGCTGCTTAATCAGCAAATGTGGATTCAGTCTTCAGTATATGCAGTGAGAGGTTCTGAGGGTTGCTATGTTCTCTAGTTCAGTGGTTCTCATCCTTTTCCATGCTGTGGCCTCATGTTACAACATAAAAAAATTTCAGGATCCCCTTCCCATCTGTCCACCAAGGGAGAGTGGTTGTTTGTGACCTGCCTTTTACACCAGTTTGCAGCCTCCAGGTAGAGATCCCATACTCATCTAATTCTGAAATAGATGTCTGAACCCTTTTGGAAATTCCTAAACCAAGTATCGTTTGGATCTTCTGCCTGAGTGGGAGGTTATGGTGTGTGTGTATATAATATGAATACGTATATATGAATGAATGAAAGAGATTTTCTTTTTTACATTAGATTGTTGCAATTAATGATATTGCAGTGGCAGGTCTATTACTATAATAATAGAGAAATTTACTGATTTCTATGTGAATAGATAACTCAAAAATATTCCTCCTTCTACACTTTCTGCACAACTGGGGTTTAACCAATGGGTCCCAGGAGTAGGGACTTCCCAACGTTCAGCATTTAAGGTAAAATCCATTAACGCTTCATGGCAGGTACTCTGGTCAGGACAGTGTAGAAATGAGGACTGACATCCTATTTCCTTACAGTGATGTGACAAACAGCTGGTCCGGTAATCAAGGAGACTCAGCCAGCTCAAGTGACGAGACCTCCTCAGCTAATGGAGACAGTTTGTTTTCCATGTTCTCAGGGCCAGACCTTGTTGCTGCCGTCAAGCAAAGGAGGTGAGCAGATATGTGTTAATATAAACATGTGCCACTTGAATCTTTTTAATCCTAATTTCATAAAAGAATGGCAAGACAAAGTGAGAATCTTGTTGTGTGAGGAGCATTCAGTTGGTGGGATTGTGAGACAACCACATGAATTGAAACTTGTTAGCCACATTGGTCATATGGATCCGTAAGTATCTGATCTTTATGCAGATGACTCAGAAATTTCGCTAGTGAGCTATCACCTCCTCCAGTCTAGTATCTTTCTGATATCTTTTCACGAATGTCCATTTGTCATCTCAAACTCAACATGCACAAAAGTGAGCTCTTGAACTTTCCCCACCTTACTCTGTCGCTATGGGTAACACCCCCATCTTCCCAGTTACTCACCCCTTTAAACTGGGGATCATCTTTCAGTTGCCCCTCTCTAGACTCATGTATAAACCCTACCACTTCTTCCAACGCTTCATCTCAAGCTAAAATTCTCATCCAAACCCTCTTTATGCATCTCGACTACTGCAACCTCCTCCTTTGTGGCCTTGTTCCCCTTAATTCTACTCAAAATGGTGCTGCTAAAATAATCTACCAGCCTGGTCATTCTTACCATGTCAAGCCCCTATTTGAGTTCTTCCACTGGTTCTCCCTTCAAGTGGGCATCAGCCTCAAACTTCCTGCCTTTATCTTTAATAGCCTTGTCAGCTTGGTCCCTCCTTTTCTGTATGCACAGTTGCATTTTTTTTGTTGGTATCATATAAAGCAAATAAACTAATGAGCTTGATTAATAGCTAAAACAGAGCCAAGGTGTTTAATCAGTCTCAAAAGTGAATTACAGCAGAAGATTATTCCTGTTATACTACACATCACAATCTAATCATTTTCTACCTTCCGAGGGATTGAAAGCTTTGCTGTGTCTCTGGAATTTTTCACTGATCCAGTGGTAGGTGTGTAGCTAAGAGAGGAGTAATGAAGACGCCTAAATTTGAAAAGTGAATTATTCAAGGCAGTAGGCCCCAGATCCTCTAAGGTATTTAAGTGCCTAGCTCCCACTGGAATGAGTGGAAGTTAAATCTCTAAGTGTCTTTGAGAATCAGGGCCTAGGTCCCCTACTCTAGTAGAGTGTTTGGTTCCCAAAATATGTCGTTTTCAAAATCTGCCATTTGGCAAACCTAAACTATCAGCAAATATTAGTGCTGTGCCTGAACATATTTTAAATAACCTCCCATAATAGCCACTGAATAATTTAGAGCCAAAACATGCCAATATAAGTAAATTACCCATTTTGGGGGTTGGATGCTGAAAGCCAATGGCAACAGGGCTAAATTTCCTGAAGCAGTGTGTCATCCTTGGATATCTGTTTTGGATGTGTTGCCCTGAAAGAAGTGTGGTGGAGCAAGATGTGGGTAAGGTTAATGCATTCAGAAAGCAAGTGAAGGGTGGTCAAAACAATGAAGGAGTGGGGTATAGACTGAAGTGTCCGCAGCATAGGAGTTATACCTGAGGTTTTAAGGGGCCAAGAACCAAACTTCAGAGACTGCTTTTGCAGAGTTAGATGAAGAGGAATGTCTGTAAGCAGTCATAGGAAAAAGCAGCAGCTGAATGTGGAAGAGTGAAACCAGGGAAGCAAGCTGCCAGAGAACATAGCAGGATGTGTTATATTGACAGATTCATTCTGGTAATCCTGTTTGATGTCAAAATCTATTCCCAGGATTATTGTTTGGGGGTGGGGTGGGGGGGACGGAGTGAGAAGACACAACTCCATAACAGACTTCTGATACTAGAATCTTCAAAGTGGAAGGTAAAAAATCTCACATATCTGAGTTGCAAGTGTCATAAAAATAGCTAGCCTGCAGTGCTGGTGTTTCTTGCTTATCAGCAAATACTGTTCTGTTGTTTATTTTAGTTAATTTTTTATAACTAAAAGAGCCCATCCATAGCTTTAGGTATCATGACATTTAACTAAAATATATATGAAACTGTACAAGAGCAGGGCAGAGTGCTGAGCATTCTTAAAAGCGGATTTGCAAAGGACTTGGTAAAAGTTGGGCCTTTTTCATGATGTGTAAAGGCCTGAACATGGCAGTTTTTAGGATTTTTATCTCATTGTTTTTTTTTATCTCATGTCTTGCCTATCCTTACGGCAGCTTGTAGAGTAGAGGCACTACACACGTAGTTACACACTGCAGTGAAAGCAGGCTGCATTTGTCACTGCAGTGTGTAGCTATATGTAGCAATGAAGGGCTCCCACAAAGGGGAGGCAGTGAGGAAAGGTTCAAGGCAGCAGGGCCTCTCCCTGCTGTTAGAGCCTTCATTGTGGCAGGGAAAGGCTCTGGCAGCAGGAAAAGCAGCAGAACACTATATGGCAAAAAACAGCAGCATAGATGTGGATTGCCCTTCTTGGGCATGTACCCTGAGAGTACAGGCACGTAGGGTACTTTACTTGCCTAAGCCATGCCTCACCGTCTACACTACTATTTATACCTGTGCTAGCTGGGTGTGCTTTGTCTGTACATGATACGCTGTTGTAAGTGTAGACGTACCTTCAGAAATATCGGGAATATCTACTATGGCTTTCTCTAGTTTTGCTGGAGGACTTGTTGAGGGTCTCTGAGGATGTGTATTAGTGCTTACCATGAATTGAAAGGGTGATGATGAATCTTAACAAAGATTGCTTTCCTCCAAAATGTTAGTCCATGTAAATTGAAATAGCTCTCAAATGTAAGTAACAAGAACCAGAATTCAGAAAATTCTTTCCTCTCAGTTGCTCAACTCTCACTTTCTTGACTCTTGCAATGTCATTTCACTTGTTCTTCAGTTGTCAGTGTATTTGAGGACAGACCGTATCCAAATTTCTAATGTAAAAATAATCTCAGGCCTTCCTTTGTAAATCAGAAAAAAGCAAAAAGGGCAGGAGACCGTGGCACTCCCCAGGAGTACACAGGGTTATGAGGTACTTCACCACTACCTGCCCTTAGCGTGAAGCAGACTTGTCTGTGCCTGCTGCAGCTCAGCTCCCTGAAATCCCCAGCCTATGGCCACGCACAAGTACTGACTTCCATGTCACTCAGAACTGGGATCTTTGTGCCGGCCAGCAATATAGACACACTAGCCCTCAAGTCCTTGGAGTGCTCCCTGCATTGTCCAGCCCCTGTCACCAGACACTCACAGAAATTACCAGGTAAGTACTCCCTAAAGAGACAGTGTACACAACAGCTTGACTGACACAACTCAGGATCAGGCCCTTTATAACATTACTGAAATATATTTTTATAGTGAAAGAATCAGAAGGGTATTATCAAAGATTAAGATTTAAGAGATACTGAGTAAGGATAATGGAAACAAAATAGTTACACATATAAAAAGTGTAACATGCTTCTTAGAGTCTAAAAAGCTAAAATTCTTCTCAGAAATATTTTCTCACCTAAAGCAAACTCCCAGAATCACCAGCCGAGCTGGGTGGGGTGCACTGTTCATGGATGTAAAAGCACAATCCTTTACATTCCCTCAGTGATAAATTTAAAAATGTCCTTTTGCCTTTCTGTTATACCCCAAAGTCCTGTTTTTTTCCCAGAGCTAGTATGACCCCTTGTGGGTTCTTTTCCTGGAGTGCTGGCTCCAAGGTATCATTGCATACTCCTGTTTACCCCGTATGCGGATTTGCCTTCCATTGTATTGACTTATTGTGCTTAATCTAAATAGCTGACAGAGAGATCAGTGAATCAGTGTCCTGTGTCTGATGTACAAACTTTTTGTCAGCTCTGCCTTGGCACTGGTTTTCAGTACACATACACAACTCTCTAAATATCACCAGTATAAACATCTCACAAAGATTATGAAGATCTGTATGATATGAGCTTATTAGACACCTTACACAACCCTTTTTGGATGACTACTAAGAAAGCAATATGTTGGGTGTAATGGATTAGTCAGGTCTGATAGGAGTGGATGTTACAGAACAGTGAATCCTTTGCCAGTTGGCGTTGAGGGGTTCTCAGGGTCATAAAGACCAATTATTTCTTCCCTCGCCCGTCACCTTTATGGAAGCATATGTACAACTGGTTCAAGAAACTTGCTTGACATTGCTAGTCTTGCCAACTATAGACCTATTTTTAATCTTCCATGTCTGGTTAAGATTGTAGAGAAGATTCTGAAACAGTTCTGAGAATGTAGGTGCTTCAAATCTTTGACCTTTGTCAAGATAACTTCAGGACCTAGTTAAGGTTCTCAGACTGCACTAGTAGCACCAGTCAAGTCTCCTGGAAATGGACAAAAATCAGTTATTCCTGCTGCTATTACTAGATCTATTAGTACCAATGATCACAAGTGCTTACAGGCCCAAGCAGAGTACATAGGACTGCCTTACGCTGGCTTCATGCTTTTCTCTAAGGATAGTTCTGGGTAATCACTTTTCTGTCCTGAGGGATGTGCCATATGGGGTTTCACAAATTTCCAATTTTCAGTGGATGTGTGGTGGCCCACTGAGCTGTAATATGCTCAGCGTGCTGAGGCCACTTGGTGCTCTGTCCACTTTGTCTGATTCTGTGGGTGTGATGCAAAGTAATGCACACTGGAAAACTTAATCGCAACTATACATATAAAATGATGGGGTCTGAATTAGCTGTCACTATTCAAGAAAGGTCTTGGAGTCATTGTGGATAGTTCTCTGAAAACATCCATTCAATGTGCGAGAGCAGTAAAAAAAGGTAACAATGTTAGGAACTATTGGGAAAGGGATAGATAATAAAACAAAATATCATATTGTCACTATATATACATATCCATGCTATGCCCACACCTTGAATACTCCATGCAGTCCTGGTTGTCCTATTGGGAAAAAGTAGAGAAGGGCAATAAAAATGAGGGGTATGGAACAGCTTCCATGTAAGGAGAGATTAAAAAGACTGGAACTGTTCATCTTAGGAAAGAGACAATTCAGGGGGAATATGATATAAGTCTATAAAATCATGGATGGTATGAAGGCAAATCAGGAAGCATTATTTATTCCTTCACCTAATACAGGAACCAGGGGTCACCCAATGAAATTAATAGGCAGCAGGTTTAAAAAAAAAATAAGGAAATACTTCTTCACACAACACAGTCAACCTGTGGAACTCATTGCAAGGGGATGTTGTGAAGGCCATAAGTGTAACTAGGTTCAAAAAATAATTAGGTAAGTTCAAGGAGGATAGGTCCATCAATGGCTATTAGCCAAGATGTTCTGGGATGCAACCCCATGCTGCGTGTGTCCCTAAGCCTCCGATTGCCAAATGCTGGGACTGGACAACGGGATGGATCACTCAGTAATTTTCCTATTCTGTTCATTCCCTCTAAATCAGTGGCTCTCAATCTTTCCAGACAACTGTACCCCTTTCAGGAGTCTGATTTGTCTTGCAGACCCCCAGTTAGACCTCACTTAAAACCTGCATGCTTACAAAATCTGGAATAATACAAAAGTGTCACAGCACACTATGACTGAAAAATTGCTTACTTTCTCATTTTTACCATATAATTATAAAATAAATCAACTGGAATATATTTCAGTTTATAGTATTTAGAGCAGTATAAACAAGTCATTGTCTGCATGGAATTTTAGTTTGTACTGACTTTGCTAGTGCTTTTTGTATAGCCTAATGTAAAACTAGACAAATATCTAGATGAGTTGATGTACCCCTGCAAGACCTCTACGTACTCCTGGTTGAGAACCACTGCTCTGAAGCATCTGGCAGTGGCCATTGTCAGAAGACAGGATACTGGACTAGGTGGACCATTGGTCTGTCCCACTATGGCCATTCTTACGTTCTTATGATTACTAGCAATTAAGGCATTTAAATGAGAACTTTCTATAAGTAGTGATTAAAATATACCTACTTAACCAAACAAAACCAGGGGTAGAAGTTGTTAAAATTGCATTCAAGAGCCTCTGATCAAATCAGCCATTGACAGAGGAGCTACTGTTATGGGTTCCAAATTTTAACACTGAATCTTTTTAGTAAATGAGCTTATTCAGTTCACTTCTCTGTCATCAGATACAAGCCAGACTCTGTACTTGCTGTAACAGATAGTATGTGCAGAGCTTGGGAGCTACGTTATACTTTTGAAGGATTTTTATTATTCTAGCTTCAATGTATGAGTACTCAGAACATACCTCAATTTGATATGGTTTACAATATACAGTCAGACAGAAAAAAGGTGGGCAACTAATTTCAAGATGTGTCCCTTTAACTACTAATTTTTTTAAAAGTTAAAGTTTAGATACTACTATCCCAGAATCCACCTACCAACTGTTGTTTTAAGGAAACAGGAACCATACTATTAATGTTCTTCTCTCCCCTCGCTGGGTGAAAGATGCACAGAGTGTGAAAACAGAGACAAGCACACGCACAAAGCTGTCAAATGTACAGGGTAAACAGTCATCTTAAGAATTACATGTACCAACAGTAGGTGAAAAGATGTGCTTTTAAATGGCAGCAAACTGCATGTCACTCTGTTGCTTTCTGCAGAAAACACAGTAGTGGTGAGCAGGATCATAGCACACTACCATCACCACCTCTTCTTTCTACCGTGGATGATCTTAATCAGGTAAGCTGAAAATTGCTTTTTTCTCTTTGTTAATGAAGGTGATTTAGCAAGCAAAGAAAAACTAGGTAACTTGATAGGTACTTGAGACTGCTCACGAGACAAATTTTTGTTAATTCTGAATTGAATCAACACCAGAAACCATGTGCATTGTAGGGGAAATCTAAAGCTTTGCACAAAACTTAAGTATTAAAATAGGGACTCCTAAGAAGCATCTCTGCTACATAAACAATTTTTTTTAAATTAGTTCAAACCACATTGCTTTCCTCCTTTTGGACTCATGCAAACCGTTCCTGATTGCTGGAACTGCTTTCCGGATTGCTTGTAGTGCTCTTTTCCCCTCACTTCCCAGATATTTTGGTGACAAACCAGAGCAAGTGGTATGCTCATCAGGGTGCTCTCGTAACAGGCCAGGGTGGCATAAATGTAGGGTTAGTGGCGCTGCACTGTCAAGTAATTTTTTTTAAGTGAGAAATGAACTGGGGACTGAATCACAGAATGAAGTGAGCTGCCAGCCTATGGCAGAACACCAACATAAACGATAAATAAATTAGTCTTTGCTCTATAAAGATGTTGTAGTAGAGCTCTACAAATTGTAAGTGTATTCAGAATACTTCATGAGAAAAGTTTGCATATAACTGATCAACATACGCCTGTTTTAAGCCAATAGTCATTTTTATGAGTTTAAAGAAAAGGGACAATAGAATTTTTAGAAGCGAAAATAAGGGACTATCCAAGCTTATGAATCAGTTTTGCAACATGCTCCTTTTTTCTAGGAAAAGGTACCTATTACGCACATATAAAAATGAAGGGTTTTTTGTCTGATCTGCTCAACTCTCTTCTTACTGTAAATAATTTAAGACAAGTAAATAGAAAATCAACTTTCTGAAATCAGAACAAAATGCATCGATGTACAGCTCCAAAAGGAAATATTTTTATTTGCAAAATCAAAGCGGATAATTCTGTCTTTACAGGATAATAAAACCAAAACCTGGCCTCCTAAGGCCCCTTGGCAGCATTCTTCATCCGTCGCAAACACACTGCCCAATCAGAGTACATCTTTGTATCAAATGAGTAATCCAGTCAGTCAGTGGAATGACACAATGCAAATTTTACAGTCACCAGTTTGGTCTACAGCCAATGACTGTACTCCATCTACAGGGATTTCCTCCAATTTTGCCTATGCTCCGCAGCAACACTCACCCCAGCAGCAGACTTCCCAGCACAAACAGCTGAATAAGGGCTTTAAATCCTTTCCAGTAAAGCACGAACGCAGACCATCTTACCTGCATCAATACTAACTGCTTTTTTATTGGAAAGATGCATCATAGGGCCAAACAGTCTTATAAATTATGTATATTATCTTTGTTTCCCCTTTGTGTATTGGCAGTGTTCTGGTTATTTTATTATATGTGGAGTGAGAATTTTATGGTGATGTACATAGGTTTTAAATTGTTTTACAGTGCTGAGCAAACAGCCAATATATTTGTTAAATGTACATGAAACAGTCCAAAACTGTGGTGCAAAACACTTTTAAAATGTGTATATTACCTTTACTTTTCAAAACCCCTTTTTAAAAAAATTGCTAAGACTACCATGCAAGACACTGTATTTTATAGCTATTTTCATATAGATTTATAGTTAAACATCTGCTAAAATGCATTGACTTTTTAAGCAAATATAGTGTTTGCTTTTGCTCAACACTGTTCTTGTTTAGATTTATAATGGACAAGTTGTAGTCTTTGTATTCTAAGTAAACAGCCTGTGACCATTTTTTTTAGTGAAGTGGGGCAGCAGCTTTTAACATGCCAGGCAAGTGGGTTTCTTACAGCAACCATTGCAAAACTAAGTTTTGCAGTAATTTCACTGATGTAAATATAGAGCAGCTGGACCCACTCAAACTTGCTTTTCAAATGTTTTCTTGGCTGCTGAAGGTAGATGGTATCTGTGTGGATATGACTGTGCTGATTTTCAAATACACTATTTGATACTTCTGCATTTGGCCAAAGGCATTAGCCCAACTGTGCTCCTTAAATGTGTGAAACTACAGCTAAGACTACTTGCATATATTTAAAGTCTTATTTCAGATGCTACAGTTAGAGTAAAAATTGTGAGCTGGCTCAGAAGAGAAACTAGAATTAAAATGTGGGTAGCAGATACTTAAAAGAATATTATGTGCCATTACAAAGTTTAACCTGTGGAATTTGGAATAATCTTCCAACCAAAGTGGATCCATCAGTGTGTGACTGGTGCTTAAATTGGAGGGGGGGATAAATATATGTATAGTTATCCCATTGTATATTAATTGAAGTTACAGAAGATTCTTTATATAGTTAAAGCTTATTTAAAATTTTCATATTTCATCTTTAAAAGTAATGAAATCATAATATTTTCTGGTATAAAGTTTTGACAGTATTAATCTTATTTTTATATTTTCTTAAATCATTATACCATTCTAATATGTTAACTACTAGTAAAGTGGGGTTTTAGTTCTAACTACATATAACAGATTTTCCATGAAGATAAAAGTACGTTTGTTCCCATTTTTCTACGAACGAAGTACATCTATATCTAAAGATACCAAAAAAAAAAAAATTATATATATATATATATATATATATATATATAAAATATACAACACTAATACTATTAAACATTTGGGTGTTTAAAACCCATTCACTCCTTTTGTTTGTATGGTGATGGTCTGTAGTTGCAGGCCTAGAATGTTACCCTTTGTGCTGTTTAAGGATGCCAATGTTGCCTGTATTTGATATACTGTCACCATGTTTTCTGAAAATTCATACTTACCATGTTTACAGAGAATTGTTTGCTGTACATAGACTTTTTACAGTAATGTGCTTTGCACAATCAGCGTGGCTTTTGTCTGTAAATTAATGTTCTGTACTATTTTACTTTTGAAAACCCTCTGCTGAAAGTACTAGTCGTTATTTAGCTTGACAAATGGTTTGAAGTTTCCTAAAGCTTGACAATTAATATTCGATCCTAAATTTGGTTATATTTATGTCCCATGATTATTCATTCTAAAACCACAATGCAAATTAGATTTATTTATAACTTTGAACTTTTCCTAACCAGTGCTAAAACTGTTGCTGCAGTTTTTGTAATTTATTGTTAATTACAAATACTGAAAGTTTCTAAACTTAATCCAAGCGAATTGTGGAAACAAAATTGAAACCATTTCTGTGTCTGCATTTTGACCATGTAGGTGCTATGTCCTGTGCTGCCGATTGTTCTGAACACTGGTAATTTTTAACAATGTTGCACTTGGCAAACAAGTCTTGCCATAAAATCTGTTTATCATTTACACTGCCATGTGCAAGGGTTTGGTGCTTAGTTAACATACCCTTATTGCAGTGCTTCTTGTGAATAGCTAATGCTTCTGACCTGAACATTTTGTATTTTACTTTTAAAGCGCCTGAAAGTAAAACCTATTTGCTTTATTAAAGATATACATTTAATAATAGGTCGTACCTGTTTGAAATATGCTCCTGACTGAAAATGAACAGCGCCTTATGATGTAACCTAAATTTGTAAATGAAAAGCTATTAAGGAATATTAATGTAAAAAATTGTCTACTTAATGACTTTAAATGAGCTGTCTGCACCGTAGAATCTGATATCTAATTTCCTCAATCCTTATTTTAGGGCTACTTTAGCACTAGGATGGAGTGTATAGTACTACTATTCATGCTCCTTCAATAGCAGTTGGAAAGTTGCTGAAAAGCACTAGTTTGTATTACTTCCTCGACAATGGATATCCATATCCAGCTTCTGGTGGTGAACATTTTGCATTCACTTTTATACATGCTAAGTCACTTTCCTTATGTACTGTTCACAAATCTAATGAATGACTAATTACCTTTGCTTTTGGACAAAAATATGGTCTGGTGCCATTCTGTTTAAGTTACACTAATTGTGTGACTGGAATACAAAATCTGAAATGTACAAATGAAAAAGCCTAATACATGTACATGACAACTCCACATTCTGAGAAGAAAAGCTGCTAAAAATCAAGTAGTCTTTACACTGATATCAAAGGAATGAATTCAAAGATTCTTGTTACCAAATTTTATTACAAAATATCTAACATTTTCAAGCAAGTTAAAGTAATACTTTAATGTGACATTACTGAAACAATGAGTATTCCCTCATAAAATATTTAAATGCAGATATAAAACTATTTGCTTAGTGTTTTCCATATTTAGATAATATCTAAATACTAAATTACTTTTCTTAATCTGTTTTCCAACAAAGGAACAGCTGACTTGTCTTGAAAATTAGAAGCCTAAACTCAGAATATTAGATTAAACTTGCACGTTTGGGAGGGAACCAACCACTCAAGCCAGATTTGTCTACAAGTAGTAAAGTAGGTTTCCTCTAACTCACTTGTTGCATGAGTAGTTTCATACTAATCCCAAAAGTGCTTTTGCTTATTGGGAAGAGCTGTAGTTCAATCTGTATAGTATCTATCATATTGTAATCGGATGTGCAGCAAGATGGGTCCCTGTATTGCATCTGACAGATTCCTGACCCTGCATTTTTGACATCTTGGAGTCTTGCAAAAATAAGTTTTACAACTGAAATGAAAATATTTTCACTAATCATAAGTAAAGTTATTGAAACAGCTGGATACTTAACCTATGATGTAGCAAACAGCATTATGCATAATGCTCAGTCTTCGCTCTAATTAAACATTTAATCTACAAGTGTCAGTTGTACTGCCTACTGAGATCTAAGTCTGAATCTCTTTCCAGGACAACTAGCCCACAAAGACATTCTCAGAGGGAAAGATAGGATGCACTGGAGAGGAATAAATGTCTTCTGATTTCTGCAATGTGCACGTATTGGCAAAGCAAGTCAAGTACAATTATACTAGTTGTACTGTGGAATTTGTAAATTCACAAATTCAAGAATTCAGATAAATTGGAAATGAGTTAGACACATTTAACCAGGAGGAGGGAGGAATGGCAAGCAAACTGTTTGCTTGTCTTTCAGGCCACAGACAACAATTCTCTAAAGTGAGTATTGTAACTAGATGCATTCTTGAGAACTACAGTATGCCCTATAAACCTGTGATGAGTGAGTGGAAGAGGGATAGGACACTAAGGGAGACTTAAGCTTCAGTCCTCCCCTACCAAACAGCCATGCTGCCTATAACATTTTCTGGGGTAACTTTAGATGAAAACTGGATGAGCCTAGTCAGGGGAGTTGTCATGAACCTGCTTAACCTCATGGTCCAATAACTGGTACTAGAGTAGACAAAGAGTGTAAGCTCTTTAGGGCATATAGCTTTACACAGCCGACAGCATCATGAGGCCCTAATTCTGCTTGGAGCATCTGGCTGTTACTGCAACAAACTAATGGCCAGCGGCAGCAAGTCCCAGACTACCTCCAGTAATCTTACTATGTCTCCTGGGTAAGTGGGTTAGAACTTGAGCCTTTCTCCAAAGCTCACCATGCCCTCTGATACCTAATGTCATCATTTACCACCTTAACACACTCATTTTCCAAAGGAATACATGATGACATTCAGGTTGCTGAGGGTTCAGTGACACTGTTGCTTGAATTCCTACTTCCCCTTGTCACCTACCACTCAAGGAAGCATGAAAGACTGAGGCAGTAGCACTTCTAAATAAGGTGTATTTTTCTCAAAAAATCAAGAAAGGGGAAGACTGGTGCAAGGGATCTTCCCCATATTTATCAGCTCATCACCAATAGGATGCAAGGCCACAGCAACTCTATTCCTATAAGAATCTACTCCCTAATGCCCATCAATCTTGGCCCCTGGATTCCCAGCTAATCCCTATCAAAGCTTGCTCTCTTAGCCAGTCAGACAAAATGAGGGAATGCTGTATCCCTCTTGGCCTCAGAGTTCCCCCAATTCAATCATGTCTCCATGCTTCATCTAGGCACCACTGAAGGGTGTCCAAGTTTGTGGGATCAATCAGTTTTCTGTACAGTGGCTGGAGATGCATCAGCAATAGTAGCCAAATAAATAAGATTTCTGTGCAAGATATGCTGGTACCTATGAGAGAAAAAAGTTTGGAAAACTCAGAAGGGAACAAGACTTGATAATTGTATTCCCTGCAATAGAGAGATCAGGGCAGGCTGTGCCTAGACAGAATTGAAGTAGTCATGCATATTTACAATTAATAAATGCCATCTTAGGTCATCTACTACACACCCAAAATGGAAAAAACTCACTCTCAGAAAATAAGATATGAGGGGGGAAGGCTTAATTATTTCCCTTCTCTTACACCCAACTCCCCAAATCCTGTCTCAACCTCACTTTCATCCTAAAGATGAGAATTATGTGGCTTATTTTTCAGTTGATGATGCAGTATCTTGGATGTGGTAAATAAACAAGGCTTATTTTAAACCAAAAACTTTCTATAAAACATTTTCTGACATTTCACAGTGTGTTGGGCATCTAAACTAGTACCTTTTCTATACATGAATCACAGTGACTGCATTTTGGAATAAGTTTACTTACTGCACACATTCTGTAGCTCTTCCTTTATTTTGATATTCTACAATGCACCGAATCAGCTGATCATTTTCATCTAGTAACTAAAATAAACAAGTTAGTGCTTTGCTTCTGCCACAGGTGTTTGAAATCTTGTTGGAAGTTGTTTATAGCAACTGCAAGAATTCCCTTCTGTTAGCTGGTTCTGCCCATTCTTTGATAATTGGGCTGAAAAATATTATCCTGCATCTTTCTCAAGTTTCAGTATGCACGCTATGATTTATTTGTGGTAGAATAGGGCCGAGAACAGCATTTCTCAAATGCAGCCACCAGGAGTTTTTCCTATGGTCTTGACAGCCTCCTTGGCACAGATGGGATAGGGGCAAAGCAACACCCCTTCCTGCAGCACCCAGGGGGCAGGCTTCAGCTGGGGAATTCCTGGGGCAGGCATCAACCCCCCCCCCCTCCTGATTCAGCCAGAGGCTCCAGCAATGGGCTTCACCCTCCCCACCTTCAGCCGGAGGCTCTGGCTTCAGCACCCCAGCCCCCAAGGGTGGTGTGGCTCTGGGCTTCGCCCCTCCTCCCCACCCCAGATCCAGCTATGGGGTTCTGGCCTTACCAGGCACCATGGTTAGGAAATAGGGAGCAGTGTGAGCCTTGGGTGTGCTTGGGGCAATGGGGGATGGGGAGGGAGAAGCAGCAGGGACCAAGGGCACCAAAATACAACTATCGATTGTATTACATAGGCACAGGAACTAGAGGCATGAGGGGTGCTGCAGCACCCTCAGGTTTTATGCAGGGTCCTGGCTCCTGTCCTGTCTGCCAGCCCTGCGCCCGGGGCTCCACGCCTGTCCCCAGCTGTGGCCCCAGCCTCAGCCCCCTTACCCCTGTCTGCGTCCTCCCATCCCAGAGCCATGGCCCTGCTCCCAGCCCCAGCTGTAGGAGGCGGGTTTGGATGGGGGCAAGGGAGGAGACAAAGTAAAACGAGGGCTTTGCAGTTTCACTGGCTTTCAGCATCTCCACTATAAAAAGTGGTCCAATGCCATTAATATATTATTTTTGTTACTGAGTCTACAAAAAAACCAGAACAAATAAATTACAATGATTTGGACATGGATATGTGCATATTAAGTATTTTCAGAAAATGTATCAAAAAGTGATCACCAGCAAGAGTTGGCGGCCACACTGAGGCCACTAAAATGTGTGGTGAGTCCCCCCCCCCCGCTGCAATAAGGCTCGAGGCTCCCCGGTGCTCAGCGCTGAACAGAGACTGGACCAAGAGCTGGGGCAGGGTGGGAGGACTGTATTCGGCGAGAAGCTGACAAGCGTCTCAGATGCTGTACGGCAGGGTGGCCAACCTGTGGCTCCGGAGCCACATGCGGCTCCTTGTCTAGGCACCGACTCCAGGGCTGGAGCGACAGGCGCCAACTTTCCAGTGTGCCGGGGGGTGCTCACTGCTCAACCCCCAGCCCTGCCCCCACTCCACCCCTTCCCGCACCCTCCCCTGAGCCTGCCGTGCCCTTGCCCCCCCCCCCGGCCAGGAAACAGCGGAGGGGGCAGGACCGAGCCCCCCCCCGCACGCAGGGGAGTCCAGGGAGGGACCGAGGAGGACGCCCCCCGCGGGACTCGAGGGGCTGGGGCAGTACCGGGCAGACTCACCCGCTGCAGGGTCTCCGGATTCACTTCCGCTTTCCCGCGCAGCCGCTCCGGCACGAAAACCACCGACATGGCCCGGTCCGGCCTGCCCGCCCGCGAAGGGTTCCGCCCGGTTCCGCCCACAGGTCGCTACCACGACCTGCAGCCCCAAAGGAGGGGGGGGGGAGAGAAAACTGCATGGTCTCCTCTCCCCCTCCGGGGGATTGGTTCCATCCGCACCGGCCTCTCCCAGATTCATCCCGCTCCACGGGCTACGGCGCGGCCGCCAGGGAAGGGGCGCTACGTGCTAGAGCCACCGGTGGGGGCGGGGCGCAGGCCGGGGACTCGGGAGGGCGGGGCAGGACCGAGGAGGAAGCCCCCCCTCCCCCGCAGGCCGGGGACTCGGGAGGGCGGGGCAGGACCGAGGAGGAAGCCCCCCCTCCCCCGCAGGCCGGGGACTCGGGAGGGCGGGGCAGGACCGAGGAGGAAGCTCCCCCCTCTCCCCCCCGCAGGCCGGGGACTCGGGAGGGCGGGGCAGGACCGAGGAGGAAGCTCCCCCCTCTCCCCCCCGCAGGCCGGGGACTCGGGAGGGCGGGGCAGGACCGAGGAGGAAGCTCCCCCCTCTCCCCCCCGCAGGCCGGGGACTCGGGAGGGCGGGGCAGGACCGAGGAGGAAGCTCCCCCCTCTCCCCCCCGCAGGCCGGGGACTCGGGAGGGCGGGGCAGGACCGAGGAGGAAGCTCCCCCCTCTCCCCCCCGCAGGCCGGGGACTCGGGAGGGCGGGGCAGGACCGAGGAGGAAGCTCCCCCCTCTCCCCCCCGCAGGCCGGGGACTCGGGAGGGCGGGGCAGGACCGAGGAGGAAGCTCCCCCCTCTCCCCCCCGCAGGCCGGGGACTCGGGAGGGCGGGGCAGGACCGAGGAGGAAGCTCCCCCCTCTCCCCCCCGCAGGCCGGGGACTCGGGAGGGCGGGGCAGGACCGAGGAGGAAGCTCCCCCCTCTCCCCCCCGCAGGCCGGGGACTCGGGAGGGCGGGGCAGGACCGAGGAGGAAGCTCCCCCCTCTCCCCCCCGCAGGCCGGGGACTCGGGAGGGCGGGGCAGGACCGAGGAGGAAGCTCCCCCTCCCCCGCAGGCCGGGGACTCGGGAGGGCGGGGCAGGACCGAGGAGGAAGCCCCCCCTCCCCCGCAGGCCGGGGACTCGGGAGGGCGGGGCAGGACCGAGGAGGAAGCTCCCCCCTCTCCCCCCCGCAGGCCGGGGACTCGGGAGGGCGGGGCAGGACCGAGGAGGCCGGGGACTCGAGGGGCTGGGGCGGTACAGGCCGGCTCACCGACTCTCTGGATTCACTTCCGCTTTCCCGCGCGCCGCAGCCACCCAACCCCCGGCAGTTACCGGTCCGGCCTTTCTCCCCGCGCAGGGGCCGCTGGGAATCACGCCCGGCCCGGCGCGGCCCGGCCCGGCCGCTTCCGATTGACTCCGCCCAGGTCGCTGCCAATCTGCCGCCCCAAACAGGGGGATCCACGTCGTAAACCGCTGCTATTGCCCCCTCACCCCCCCCCCGGTGGTTATAACTATGGTGGTTATTAGATCTGATCACTCCTCCTGTTTCTGCTAAAAAGTCCCCTACTGGAAGGAAGTGCTTCCCCCTTAAATTGCAGCAGGCTCCCTCTTTGTTTAACATAGGTAATCGCAGGTGTATGAAGTAGTTAGGTTTAAATCACATGCTTTGCTGTAAGAGGCAAAACTGTAGCAGTTGAAATTGGCCAGTGACCCTCCTTAAGCAGAGAAAGCTGAGAGTTAAAATGTAAACACAAGCAAGAGTTGTTTTGAATCCTTAGCCCTTTGCTCTGACTCGCAACCTGATAAGCTGAAACCCACTTCCTCTTTCTCCATCATCATTAGTGCTAAGGCTCAAAACTAACTCCGCTGTGATTAAGCAGCAGTCCAAGTGGTCCACATATAGCACTCCCCCTCCATCACGTTTCTATTCTTTAGAAATGCAGAATCAATTTTCAAGTGGAAAAATGACTTTTAATGAATACTTACATCTTCCACTCATGCTGAAAGCTGCAGTAGTTTTAGACTTGTGCAGGTCCTCCATTATAAGGAAATTGTACTGCAGTAAGGTGTGAACTCTTCAACTGTTATTTGTTGCAGCAGCTGGAACCCCTTTCTATTTTCAAACTTCTGGCTAGAAGTGTTAAAGTCTAATTCACACTACCCTCTGAAAGTTAAGACTGGGAAGGTGTATTACATCAGTTTTTTCCCCTTCGTATTTTGGCCAAATGTATTATTCCAGTCCCCAGGAGTAGTATGAATTCATGACAGATTTCATATGTGCATTTTTAGAATATTTCTACATTGCAGATCTGTTCTTTTTAAAACACAGAATCAGCTGGTACACTATTCAGTGCAGTTGTGTTGCGTAATTCCAGGCTGTCATCGCACAATGCTCAGATCAGCAAGTAGAACAATACTGGAGAAGTATGAGAAGGGAAGTAGTACTGCACAGTTAGCTTTTATGTAGCTATTTATCATGCACTGTATGCTATCTAGCATTCACAACTGAATTCCAGAGATCTATAATGGTTAAGAACCACGAGGAGGAGAAATAGTCAATTGAATTTTGTCTTGTAGAGTATGGAAATACTCTCATATGGGGAGTAGTAGATTCCCCAGGCCAAGAAGGATCACCTGGAGAGGGGGAAAAGATGGCTGTAAGGCAAGCCCTTCTTAAGGAGAAAATTCCAGGGCATTTTGGTATCTAGATCTAATGAGTTCTGGGAGTCCAGGATGTGCCTTGACATCTAGGCCTTTTTAATATCAACTGATGACTGCCCAGCAATATTAAAAAATATATAACAGCTCACCAGCAGCATTTAACCAAATCAAAAGCAAGGGAAAAGCTTCTTTGTAGCGGACACCACATCTGGAAACACCTTCATCCTCCCCAACCAGTCACATAAAAAGCTTTTGCAGCATGACAAGGTGATCATCAAGTTTTGCTTATTCCAGATAAGGGAAAGTGGAGAGAGTTATAGTAGCAACTAGAAGCTCCATTATGCTAGCCACCATAGAAACAGGACAACAATCTAGCTTGAGGAAGAGATGCACCAGGTCAGTGAAACACCATTAGGCTGCCTGCACAGGAACTCCTCACTTAACGTTGTAGTTATGTTCCTGAAAAATTTCACTTTAAGCAAAACGATGTTAAGCGAATCCAATTTCCTCATAAGACTTAATGTAAATAAGGGGGTTAAGTTCCCAGGAAATTTTTTTCCTCTGACAAAAGATTTTATAGACACACACACACACACACACACTCTACCAGTTTTAAAACAAACAATTTAATACTGGTACAAAGTGATGATTGTGAAGCTTGGTTGAGGTGGAGGAGTCAGAGGGTGGTATATTTCCCAGGGAATGCCTTACTGCTAAAATAATGAACTAGCAATTGGCTGAGCCCTCAGGGGTTAACTCTCACACTCTACAGGGCAGCAGGAAAGGAGGGAGGGCAGACAGAGACATACACCCTGTGTGTGTTTGAGAGATAGAGATGCACACTTCCCCTTTAAGGATGAAGAGTGGGGTCAGAAGTACCCTGCCTTGTTGATTAGATCAGCAAGCTCAGACTCCACACCAGCCTAAGGCAGCAGCTCTCTCCATTCACTGCTCTATGGAAGATGGGGTAAGCAGGGTGCAGGTGCAGGAGTGGGGGGGTGGAGGGGGACACCCTGACATTAGCCCCCCTTTTCTTGCCCTCCTCCACACACAGCAAGCAGGAGGCTCAGGGAGCAGCTTCAAGGCAGAGGGCAGGAGCAGCACATGGCAGTGGGGGGAGGGACAGCTGAACTGCCAGCAGTTGATCAAGTTCCCTGTGCAGCAGCTGCTGGTTCCAACCACCCACCAGCTAGCTGCATCAGGCTGCTCTTCCTGCAAGTAGTGGACAAAGCAGGCAGCTGACAAACCACATTAGGAGGGAGCATTGCACAACTTTAAAAAGAGCTTGTCCCTAATTGATCAGCAAGGTAACAATGAAACAATATTAACCAGGACAACGTCAAGTGAGGAGTTCCTGCATCATTGCTACATTTTCAGAAACCTGTGCATCAACTGTAGCTCACCACCTGCCTAATTCTTATCAATTGGCAGTAGTCATAGAATCAGAGAATATCAGGGTTGAAGGGATCTCAGACAGTCATGTAGTCCAACCCCCTGCTAAGGAGTCTTAAAGAAGGACATGAACTGACAAGTTAGAGGCTCTATACATTTGATTCTGGGGAGTGTGTCATTTATAAGGAGCAGCATGGTAGAAAAATATAGATCTGCCCTGAAAAGTCAATAATATTCTGTTGTGTGGTGCGCCTAGCAAACAGATTTACACACACACCCCTTCTACATCCACAAACTCACCCTGGTTCTGACATTGACTGTTTCTTTCATACAGCATCCATAATAAAAAATTCTACAGCTTGAATTATTTTCTACATCTGTGCAATACCATTGTGTTCAGTTTATTAATCTGATGCTAATGGAGTTATACAGGTAACCTGAGGGGCCCAGAAGGCCCTCATTTACTTTGGAAAGAAAGAGAGAGGGGAAGGCCCAGACTAGCACACTTTATCTGAAACGATGGAGCCACTCATGCAGAGAATGAAAGTCTTGCAGCCATGTGGACAGCCTGAACAGGGAGTGGGTTAACAGAAGCTGGTCTGGGGAAGCACTGAATCTCTAGCTGGCAGTGACTGGGCCCCCAAGTGGAAGCAGCCACAGGAGGGTAAGCTTCCCTTCTTTTGCACATGTTCTTCCTGTTGCTTGCTTAAAAGAACAAACAGTAAAAACAAGACTTTTTTCTTATTTGTTCTTTTGTTTTTCCTCTCCTTAGTATTGCCTTTGTTTGTCTACATTGTCTCTTTGCTTGAAAAGGAAGAAAGCAGAAAACAGGATTAGAGGGAACAGAGGAGCCTGAGGTAGTTGCTGCTACCCTGCTTCCATCATGAAAGGGGAAGAACGCAGTTCTTCTGTACATCTGCTTGGGAAAACAGATTAATAATCGGTTTTTCCTACTCCAGTCTTCCTAGAACTAGAAAGAATTTTCAAAAAGACTGATTTTATTGAACTGTTTATTCTGGCTTAGAATAAAAACCTTACTTTCATGTAGCAAAGTACACTGAAGGTATGCCATGCTGCTAGTTACTGGGGGTACAAAACACCCCAATTAGTAACCCAAACAAGTGGGGGAAAAGACGCATCAACTCAGACCTTCACAGCATGTATCATTGGTATTATTTACAATTTCTCTTGTTTAAATAAGCCTGGGACACCTCATACAGTATACATGGTTATTGCAACAGTACAGCACTTGCCTTTATGTTCAAAAACCTCAGAAGTTGTTCAGGATCATGATTTGTGGTTCCCAAAAAGGCATTGTTGTTAACATGCAAAAAACATTACTAAACAATATTATCTAACTTCTACGGCTGCCAATACTGGACCTTAATAAGGAAACCAATTACAAAATACTTCCTTGTAGTGCTATACAAAAAGATATAAAATTAAGATAAGATTCTATCAACCACTTTTAAATATTCCAATTTTCCAACAGTGCAGTTTTCCACATCTTTACCACCACTGAACATTTTGAGGATAAAGTTAACAAAAATCAGCAAATCAGATAAAATTTTTTTAATCTTTGGATCCCTTTATTCCTGTGGCCTTTATATACATATACAAACGCAAATTACCAGATTCCTTTTTCAATTATAACTTAAACATATCAAAAAGTTGTAACTAGTAATTTAGAATTGAGGAAAAAAAAATCCATACCAAGTCATTTGTGAATTCACTGGTTTAACAATCAGAATTTTTAATGTCTCCAAGCTAGAGTCTATCAAAATGCAAACAACTTCAAACACTAAGAATTCTCTTTAAATTGATTATGTCTACTGGTATTACAACAAAGTTAACATTTCAAGAATTGACACATGGAGGCATATTTTTATCCCAAGCATTTTAGAAGGAGCATATTAACTCCCATGCCTGGTCCATTTTTTAAAAAGTGAGTATTACCACAAAGTAAAATTAATTGCAAGTTCTGACATGTGACAAAATATTTTATTTTTGTTCTTATTTGAAAAATCTTCTTAATTTGGTCAAATCCTGTGATATGCCAGACATTACAAAATGAAGTTCTTGCAAGAAAGAAGAGTATTCAGCTTTGTATAATGGAAGAACATTTTCAAATCTTCATTTATAATCCAAATATAAAAATCAAGCAAATTTAAAGCCTGAAAAGCTACGAAGAAAACAAACTAACTCAGTGTTCTTTAGCATATCAACTTTTGCAATAAACATAGTATGTTTGCGGACTTAAAAATGTTTATTCTTTAAAAAATTAGTTGCTTTTTATACAGCTATACAAAGTTTGTAATGTTTCTTTGGCAATGGGATATAATGGAATTTTACAACTATATAAAAAGTTTCCTTTGCCTAAGAAACAATATTTACTGTGTGTACATATTTGTCTGACAAAGCAAGTTTTCTACTGTCCAGCACCCTAGTTGATAAAGTACAACTATCTCAAAAGGGATATTACAGGATTTCCAAAAAACAACCTTCAGTGGATCAAAACACTCACAGTATCGACGGCCTTCTGCATACAATTGTCCTTGTAACTTGCGGCAATTATTAAATACAGTTTAGTAATAAGAAAAATCCTTTCAGTGATGAAAAAATACTTAAATTCCATCGAAGTACTGCTTTATAGCTAACTATACATAAGAAATTACTTACCGTTCTATCTCAAATATATTTAATGCTCCTTGTTTTCAAAGATGGCCATTTTTCAAAAAGTAACTGCATTAACCCCCTTTGAAATTAAATAGTTAAATCCCAGTGCTGGTGACAAGTATACAGCAAATTAACTTCATTCTTTGCAAACTAATTCTCTTGACCATGAAGATCTAGAAGTTCACCTGGTTCCAGCTTTCTTGTAGACTATGCAGAAACTTTGTTGTCTTTCTAGAAGAGATGTTAGAATGTTATATTTTGTTCAAACATATTTGTAGTCAAACTAGTTTGAGAATATGGAAAATGATTAATTGATTTTAGATGGCCACACACACAAAAAAGACATCACAGTATTTTTGCCAAAGGCTATTAACAGAACCACAGAAAAACTGCTTTTTATAATTAATTTAACTGCTATTCATTGCACCCCTCATAGTCTGGCACACTTAAAGGACGCTCGTCATCCAGGCTTGGAAACACTTCTGGCATTATAGATTATGTAAAAATGCCAACTTTCCAGCCAGCCTAGTTGCTGTATTATGCACCCACTTCTGCTCAAGCCTCAGATGCTGCCTCACTCCATGTCAATGCTACTGGCTACTGACTGGATAAAGCATGCTCAGATCCCACAGGAGCTCAGAACTACAGGACTAACCCCTAGCAGTTTGTGAAGAATGACTGACAGAGTCAGGAAGTTGTGCCAATGCAAGAAAATTCAGGATTCCATAATGAATATTTCAGAAAAATATCATGAAAATTTCTAAGTAACAACTGCCTACCCCCCTCTCCCCTTCCCAGCGAACTATCACAAGAACATGTATTCAATCTGGGCCAGGATTTTAACATAGACTTACTTCTATCTATTTTTGTTTACTTGATGTATGCCTCTCAGTGTGGATAATAAACGGTCACATTCATATTTTTTCTGGTCTGACTAACTTTCTGGTTCTAGAGCAGTGATGCAACGTTTGGGAAAATGTGAAGTGGTTTTCACTGAAATAGTGACATTATAAAAGTTTCAATATTGGAATCAATGGAGCTATGACGACTTATCCCAGCAAAGGATCTGGCCAATTATGGATTTAAACCCTCCCCCCCGCCCTTTTTTTTTTTTTTTTTTTAAAAAGTGCCAAATCTATCTGAAGTGTCCCTTTAACCAAATGCATCACTTGTCAGTTGCTGCTTTAGGGATGTCAACCTGCTCTGCCCTTCCTAGAAGGCAACAGAAACCAGAGGAGATATGATCTCAATCACAACTCCAAAGAATACATCATATAACTTTTTGAGGTGGTTGTTTTGGAGTGTCTATATTTTGGGGAAGGACTAATTCTCACTTAACTCAGTGGCTCAGCCCATCCTGAACACAAACTATTTCAGTTGGACAACTATGGTCTCATCTCTTATTCTTAGGGGGACTTCAAGCTTTCTTAATGTTATATTTATATAATTAAGACACTGAACTTAAGACAGTAAGGAAGTATGGATAAATTTGAGCTATTTTTGCAGTTTCAACAGTGGATGACATGGGAAATTCCTTTCTTCCAAGTTCTTCCTATCCCTGTGCAGCCTTCCATGGCACAGTTTTTATAATGTCAAAAAGTGAAAATAATCATCTTCATCAGATCTTGCATAAGAGCAATTTGTAAGCACACTAGAAACTGTTTTGGCCATAGCCTTCATTCTCAGTTTGATTCTTTAGAGCTAAAATGAGACTTCTGCAGAGGGCCAACTCAAGGCATCTGCATCTCTAAGCTCAACTAACATCCTACTCTGAGGGTTTAAGTGCGATTTAACAAGTGCATAGGACTTGTTCTGACCCCTCTGTATGGGAGTGAATTTAATCCCTAAAGAACAATTGTTTTTGTGGAAGACTGCAGAAGGAACTTGAGTATGAAATGCCTGAGCAGGATGAGAGCTTAAAGCGGCTTACTGCTGTTTTAGAAAATTATGTTTCTTCATCAAAGAAAATATCAGAACTATGGAAATTTTAAAGCTTTTAATATTTTGTTTACTGTGAAAGATTTAAAAATGGGTGATGAATCCTGCAGTAAAGGAGTTTAAGCTACAAAAAAAAAAAAAAAAAAAAAAAAAGAGTTCAACCCTCCTCTTCAAATCCTTGTATTTTCAGAATACTGCTTAATAAATGCCTCCATTCCAACTGCCTTTCCTGACTGTACAATCCCAAAGGGCACTTGATCAGGTCCTAAGTTTTTATTGATAGTGTAACTAAGAAAATAAAAAACCCTTCAAATTTCACTAAACAAAAAGTATTCTATTAATACAAGTATATTATTATTACCCTATATTCAAAGTCAGCAAACTCCCTGCCTCCACGACCACCTCTGAATCCACCACGAAATCCTCGAGGAGCGCCGAAACCACCTCTTCCACCTCCACGTCCTCTGCCACCACGGAAACCAATTCCTCCTCTACCGCGGTAGCCGCCACGACCACGATTTGAACGCAGTGGTATTCCGAAAGTCTCCGCATTTAACCTCCTTTCTTCAGCCCAGGTTGGCCTCCTTTCTCTAGCATGTACAAAGTGATATGAGCTCTTTAAAATGTGTCTAAATTTTCACTTTGAAACAGCCTACAGTGAGAGAGCCTGTCCAGAAGCACCTAAGTCACCACAAAAGGCACTACAATGAAACACTTTGCTTATCTATCATATTTAAGTTTTACTTGATGTGATACCTATTTGTAGTATCTGAATGCCTGGCACAATAATCCTTTTAGTATAATGGAAAGGAATGTTTTACTGTAGCTAGATACTGTAATATTGCACTGAGAATTTCACTTTAAGAGAATGCTGCCTTGTGTACTCTACATTCTGCACAATTACAAAGGCTCTGTGTTGATTCAAACAGGAAGTTGAGAAAATTAGTACCACCAGGAAACTTGAAATTAGGCCTTAGTTTTCTATTTTCTCTATCTGATGGCACTGAAACAGCACTGAACCTCCAACCAGTGCAAAGAAGTTGTAGAAATCCAAATTGTTGCCTTCCTGCTATCAGTGCATTACTGGGGAAGCACTGAATCAACTCTCAAAAAGTGCATCAATCCATCAAAGGACCTGTGTTTTATTCTGCATATTTTTATACTGGGAAATTGCAAGTGGGACTTGAACTTCGGTTGCTTTCCAACCATAGTCATAAACTTCATTTTTAAACTATAAACAAATTAATGCTGATGCACTATATTATGGAATAGACATGCACTGAGGAGAATAATTGGCTTCCCATTGCAGGGCATACCTATTGTCATCACAAGAGATGTTATCAAAAAAGGATTTGGTTTTGTCATAGTAGCAGTTGGGTCCAAGTGGATCTTCTTCATCAGCATTCCCTTCACTGTTTTGGGTGTCAACACCTGAGTCACCTTTATCTTCCCCATTTACAGGCTTCTCTGGTTTCTCAAGTTTATCTTCTAGAAAAATAAAAATAATCAGAATTCTTCCATTCTAATAAGATTTAACAAAAAAGGCCCAAACTAACTTGTGACAAAATCTAACCCCATAATAAAAGAACGAATTTTTTAAAATACAAAAAATCCTAAAGCCTAAACATAAAAAGTGCAACTGTTTAAAAAAAATTTGACTTTCATATGGTTCCCACGTGAAAGAACATATATAGCAATTAGTTATGACACTCATAATTTAGAGGGAAAACTTCTGGAAGACCTAATACATGGGAATAACCATGAGGTAACACCATGGAGAGAAGGTCAGTATCCAATTGTAAATAGTCACAAGGTGTTGCCATCTATTAACTAGACCTTCTAAATTAGGATTTGTGTTGTTGCTGTCCAGTGGACTGAGGTCCCCTTGATTTTTTGCAGATTAAATAAGGTGGTATTAGTAGGTGAGATATGAAAATCATTTTATAGTTCTGGATAAAATATATTATACTTGTGTGGAAGTGTGAATTTATTAGATTAACAAGACTAAAGATCTGTATTATTTAATATACATGAACAGAACATATAATTAATGACAAATACATGAAAAAAAAAACAACTTTGCCTCTTCATCCTCTTTAAGTATTTTGATATACTACAGAGGACTCCACTGCAATGTTATAATGCATTGCTAAGTTAGCTGGTTCTGTAACAGTCCCCAAAAGTTAAATTATCTTGCTTGGATCTCAATGCCTTGCCAAAAAAGGGGAAAATAAAATGATACATTATCAAAACCTGAACATTTCTGCACATCAATGTTAAATATTTACAGTACTTCCCCTTAGCACTGTGTGTTAGTAACCTTTACTGGCCTACTGCCGTACATTGCACATACTTCCTCAAATAAACATGCAAAGCAGCATCTTTGTTCAAGACATATCTATCTAAGACAGAACACCACCAGTAAAAGGGCAGTGAAGAAACCCTCTCTACATAAAAAGAAAAAGGAGTACTTGTGGCACCTTCGAGACTAACCAATTTATTTGAGCATAAGCTTTTGTGAGCTACAGCTGTAGCTCACGAAAGCTTATGCTCAAATAAATTGGTTAGTGTAAGGTGCCACAAGTACTCCTTTTTCTTTTTGCGAATACAGACTAACACGGCTGCTACTCTGAAACCTCTCCACATAGAAATGGCTGCAAAAAATCTGATTTTTTAGCAGTCCCCACATTTTAAACTCTTGCACTACAGATCTCTAAAAACAGTTACTAACTTTTTCATAACTGTTTTTCTTTGAGATGTGTTGCACATGTCCATTCCACTCTAGGGGTGGGTGGGTGGGTGTGCGCGTGCATGCACCCCAAGCACAGTCGCCAGAAGTTTATTCCTCGGTAGTATCCGTTGGTTTGACTCTGGTGCTCTCTAGGGCCCTGCCCTCATAGCCCCAGTATAAAGTGCCCAGCCAACCTGTACCCCTCAGTTCCTTCTTTCTGGCTAACTCCGAAGAGGGGTAGGAGGGCAGGTTGTAGAATGGCCATGTGCAACACATCTCAAAGAACAGTTACAGAAAGATTTTTTTCTTCAAGTGATTGCATAGACATGTCCTTTCCACTGTAGATGGCTCCCAAGCAGTAACACAGGTGGTTAGGTCGGACTGTAAAACAGTTCAACTGGAACGGGCATCAACCCTGGCCTGTTGAGTAATGGCACAGTGAGCGGAAAAATGTATGCACTGACGACCAAGTCGCTCCTCTGGAGATGTCCTACATAGGGACCCAGGCCAGAAACGCCGCGGATGAAGCTTGTGCCCTCGTGGAATGGGCAGTCAGGATAGCTGGCAGTGGAACACCTGTCTGTTAGTAACATGCGAATGCATGATGTGATCCAGGGGGAGATCCTCTGAGCTGAGATGGGGGGTGTGGGTGGGTGTCTTTCACCCTATCAGCTATTGCTATGAAGAGTTGAGTTGAGTGAATGGATGATGTGAGACCATGCTGAGTTGAGGTGGGACAGGCAGTCCGAAAACAAAGGGGAGACAGGATCCAGCAATACAGGAACTGGTATAATGCCTTCAGGCGTCCCATGAAGAGGACTGTTTCGAACCCCTGGAATATCTGGGTGGAAGTGATAAAAACGTGCTGCCCAATGGGACAGGTGTCCTTCTTTTAGAGGCCACCAAGAAGGAGCATCTCAAATGGGGCCCTGGCATTGGGGGGCGGGGGGAGAGAATGCCCATGGGTCCAAAAAAGGTCACTACATAGGCAAAGGCCAATGACCACTGGGCCAAGCAGTCAGTGGCACCCCTGTGGCTGGGTCCATGGTAGGGCCAGGAGACTGGAAGGATTATGGGGGTGACTCCTTGGGCAAAAGGAGTACGATTCAACCTCTGACTCCAAGGATGAGCCCTCCTTTGTGGACTATGGAGGTGCAGTTCCCACCGGTGCTGGAGATCGGTTCTGGGGCAGGGAAGCTTGCACCGGAACTAGCAAGGACAGTTTCCCTCTGGATGGTATTGCGGGGCCTGAAATCGGATGGCAGCTAGGGGCTACCAGCTCCCTCCTGCCCACTGGCACTGACTCTCGTACTAGTACCAGTAGGTTTCTGGCTGTGGCAAATGTCTCAGGAATGGATGGCACTGCAATTGTACTGGCGCTGCTCTCCCTCCAGTGTCAACAGCTCATCTGGGACCAGATTCAACGGTGCCTGTGTACATGCTGGAGTCAATGGTGCTGCCTGCAAAACTGAGGCAGAGGAGTGGTCCAACCTAGGTTGCACTCTGCTCTCCATGTCTAGCCTTCTTCTGAGGTGGGGAATGTTCCCTCTCAACCAGGAATGGCGAGCAGTGCTGAGATTTCTGCTCAGCAGGAGGAGGGCTCTGCACCGACATTGAGGTACTCGGTGCAGCTTGGAGGAAGGACTGAGCACCACTTCCCTCAATAGGAATGTTAGCCTGCCTCCCAGTCCTTGTTTGTATGAAGCTTAAAAATCACAGCAGATGTGACAGCAATCTCTGCGAGCCTCACCCAAACACTTTCAGCAACTAGAATGCAGGTCACTCAAAGACAAAGCCCTGCTGCAGGAGGCATAGGGCTTGAAGCCCAGGCACGCCTTAGTACTGGGAGCAGATGAAACTCAGTTGATAGTTAGATAATCTAGTTAACACTTCTCCTTCAGCGATTTACACTCTAAAAGTTCAGAAAAAACCCAAAGGAAAAAGTCCACTGAGAATAGCTTGCTGTAGCAAGGAGAGCAGTTCCAGAGACTATCAGGGGCAGTAAGAAGGAACTAAGGGGGCACGGGTTGGCCAGGTCCTTTATACTGGCACTGTGAGCGCAAAGCACATGAGGGTGTCAGAATCAACCCGACTGATACCACTGAGGGGGGAAAAAAAAAAAAAAAAAACACCTTCCAGGTGCTGTGCTCGGGGTGCAAACCAAGAGTGGCAAAAGCTTCCTAAAACTGTGGGGGGGCCACCGGCACCCAAACTGTGGCCTGTCCCCCAAAGCCCCACGCTGCTGCTTGCCCCTGTGCCGCCCCTTCTTGCCCTGTCCACCCACCCCCATCACTTGGACTTACAACCAGGTAAAAAGAGGGCTATGCCCTCTCACTTTTAAAAGTGGTGAGGCCATGGCCTCCCTGTTCCAGCGCCCCTAGCATGCACACACCCCTACAGTGGAATGGACAAGTGCAATCACTCAAAGAACTACTACTCCTCTGGCTGCTTCTACAGGAGGAGAAAGGCAGAGAACAACAAATGGATATACTGGCAGAGAAAAAAAAGACCACGCACATCCTCCTCTCCAGTGAAAATATTTGCCCCAAATTCTCATTTTGGTATCCCACTTGACTTTCATGTACTGAATTAATGGACTATTGACTGACTTAAAAAATTGGTTAGGGAGTGAAACACATTTAAAAAATTCCAGAGTTGGGAGTATAATCTATTGATTTTTTGCCCCATATCTCCACCATCTTTCCAGAGCTCAAACATTTACTACCTTTTCCTATTAGGAAAGACTGCATAAACAGGGTTTCTAGAAAAGACACCTGCTACAGTTAAGGATATTCTGTACTTCAGAATTGAAAACAAAATTCTTTAAAAAACCCAGCCTAAAATACTGAGCCAAATACTGTTTAGAAGTCTTTTGAGCCATTAATACATAAAGAAGCAAATCTGCTAGTTTTTTTCCATGGTATCTATTTTCCATCAGTTTTTAGAAAGCAAAGGTTTACTATGATATGGTCTTTAAAGAAATTTTCCCAAAAGAGCCTTTGCTTTATTAAGCCACACAATCGGTTTCTTATTTTCCCATACTGAAATCTAGAACAGAAGCGAGTTTACCTTTTAATTTAAGTTTATTATGAAATTCTCTATCAATTTCCTCCTTGTTGAATTGTGCATTTGCACTTTCAAAGTCAAAGTCCTTTTCAAACTTCATTGGGCCATCCCGCCTAATACCAAATCGTCCTCTTCCACCACGGTGACCACCACGGCCTCTTCGTGTTGATGGTCCACCTGGAGCTGTGAGAATTTAGGATTTGAAGGGATTCACAACTTTAAGAATGCCCAGTATGACAGGTCTGTGTCTCATGCACCAACTTTCTGCATCTCTTGTATCAGAGAGCACCTCACAATCTTAAATTCACCTATAATAAATACTACAATAGAACAGAAGTTAGGCCTTCCATGAGGATGTTCGATCACTTTGATTAAGCAAAGATTTAAGTCAGGAAAAACTTAGTGAAAAAATACTGTTTTGAATCTAAAGATGTTTGCAGCATTTTATTCTTTGACGACTTCTATAATAAATGATCAGGGCTTCGCATTTCATACCTTCTGTATTTATCATCTAGTTACTAATATTTGCTTTACAACAACAGTATTCAAATCAGTACTTAATGCACTGTCGTCAGGGCGGATGTTTCCTTTATGCATCATTTTTGCTCCTGGTATCCCATTTCAACACTAACTGTCGCCATCCACAAATAAATGACATCAGTTCCCTAAAACTCTGTACCACAGTGAAAGTTTGCATGGTTTTAAGCATTATGCATTATAACTAGAGAAAAAAAGTTTCCCCATCATTTTCCTAAAATATAAAGTGAACAGTTACGAGTTTTGCAGGTTTTGTGTGCGTGCACTAAAGCCTTAAAATTAACATCTGATGAAACAAAGGTAAGGTTTTTCTCAAAACAGATTTAATTTACCAATTTGTCGCTTGTTTTCATTTCTGAGTTGCTCATTTTCTGATCTTGAAACCTTGTGTGCTTCAGCTACAGATGGAAAATAATGCAGACGAGCAAGTCATATCTTTTTATCATTCTTCTGTACACAGCTATGTTGTGTAGAATTTCAAAATCCGATAGGTGATGAAGCTTAACAGAAATATTATAACAATTCCCCCACACTAATGATGGAAATATGTTTTTTAATTTAAGAAAAATTAAACAAGCTAAGATCACTAGAATTCACTGGGTAAAAGAGATGAGATTTCAGACCTGGATTGGCACATCAACTACCATTATGCAGTATGAACAAAAAACCCTAAAAACCTCACTTAAAAGGAATGCATAAACCATACAAAGGAGAAAGCACAAGACAGGTAAAAGGAAAATATTTAAAGTTCTACCTCGTCTGTGCTCCTGATTCTCTAAAGATTTTTGACTACCAGATGCGAAAGGTCTGGCTGGTACAGGACTCCTTCTCCCAACAGGTGCTGGAGCAGGTAAATGGGCTGAAGCTGTTTGTACTGCTTGTTCCATGGTTGGGCTCTTTCTCAAATGGTCTGTCTGAGGACTTGAACGACCTAAAATGTAACCAGGGAGATTTCTTATCTACAAAATTTTATTTGTGGATCTCAAGTCAACCAATCTAGACTGAAGGGGTTATCTGCCTTACCAGTCAAGACAGCTGTGTCCAAAGAGGAAATAAATATTTCTGCACCCTCAGATCCACTAATCCAGACTGAAGAGATATATAGCAATTCCCCTTCCCCCAGTCTAAAAGAAAAAAAATGGGTAGGACAATTAATTCCTACCAACCCAGCCATGAGTGTTCTAGCTATGGAATGGAATTTTCTGATGTTTGGGAGGTAGGAAGCACTACAAATACTGTTCCTTCTTCCTTTCTGTGAAGAGTAGAAGGTAACTGTCCTCCCAATGGCAGAGCTGTACAAATAATTAATTTAGTGTATTGCTGTGTGAATGTTCCACAAATTAACAAACAGCAATGGCTAGTGCCAGCTATAATTCAGGCAGATATGCTGTGTAAGCTTCTTCACAGAGTTCTGTTCATATACTTCAATCCTGATTTGCAACACACCTGCTACTGCAGCCATAGGCATCTCCTGAATAGAGACACCCAGCCATGCACTAAACTGCACAATAGCATGAGTGTTGTTGACAAATTTCTGCTGGAAAAAGGAAAAAACGAACAAACCTCACTTGTGATTCAGATTCCAAGAGATTAAGGAGAGTGAACCAACGCACTGCCCCCTTTCCTCACTTTTTTAAAATTAAGCCACAACCTAGGCCTGGGATCTGAAACAAGGAATGAATGCCAAATAGGTGCCAAGTCTTGCCGATGCCTGACTGGAAGGTTTAGGCAGGTAAGGCCTTCAACCCAAGACTACATCTTACATGCTAGTTCTAAAGACCATACAATTTTAAATCTATCCATAGAAAAACCCCAATAGTTAAGTTTGAATGTTCAACACACTTTCCCAGTTATTGCAACATCATTTCCACTAATATAACAACTTTGGTAATCGATTCTATTATGGACCCTGAAAAGAAGGATCTGTTAGTCTCTTACCACAAAGTTTACCTAAACCTTGACAGAAAATAAACCTATTAACAAAGTTAAATATTTTTTCATCTTTTAATAACTGGAGGATCGAAGGGAAACAAAATGAAGACCAGTATTTTTTTTTTAAAAGAAAAAAAAAAAAAAGTCTGCTGTTCAGTTTTTCCTCACCACCCTAATGCCATTAATAAAGGCTATTTTTAGGAGTCTTTACTCCTGAACTTTTTGTTTTTTAAGTATGCCATAGAGATTTGGCCAGGCAACTTACATTACTGCTGGATTCAATGGCTTAACCCCCACATGCCACTTTAAAAAGCAGATGTTGTAAGGAGTGTTTTAAGCAAGACATGAAAAGTAATTCTATTCTACTACATGCTTATAAGGCCTCAGCTGGAATATTGTATCTGGTTCTGGGTACCACATTTCAGGAAAGATGTGGACAAATTGGAGAAAGTCAAGAGGAGAGCAACAAAAACAATTAAAGGTCTAAAAAACAGGACTTACGAGGCAAGATTGAAAAAAAAATAGGTTTATTCAGTCTGGAAAAGGGAAGATGGGGAGCAGAGGAGGAAGAGAGAACAGTTTTCAAATACATAAAAGGCTGTTACAAGGAGAAGGGTGAAAAACTGTTCTCATTAACCTCTGAGATTAGGACAAGAAGCAATAAGCTTAAATTGCAGCAAGGGTGGTTTAGGTTTGGACATTAGGAAAAACTTCCAGTCAGGGTAGCTAAGTACTGGAACAAACTGCCTACGGAAGCTGTGGTATCTTCTTCAGTGGAGGTTTTTAAGAACAGGTTAGACAAACACTATCAGAAATGGTTTAGTTATTACTTAGTCCTGCCTTGGGTGCAGGGGACAGGACTAGATGACCAACCGAGGTCCTTCCCAGTCCTACACTTCTATGATTCTGTGTTTGGAATGTGGTAATGATACTGACAATAGAACTGAATAGCTCCAAGGATATTAAGAAAAGCGTAACATAAGGAATAAAGGCTTCACAACAGGGTCAAACAGAATTTTAGAAGTCCCTCAGCCCATATACATTGGAGAAGTTAATGTTTATCATGCTATCTATGAAATTAATCAAGGAATTCCCCAAAAACAATTACAAAATTTCATGTTAACTACATCCAATGTTTATTTTAACAATCTGAACTAAGCAATTTAACTTTTTTTGTAGAAGAAACTCTCTGGGTGATGACCAGTGCTATAAGTACTGCATAACTACATGCAATACAGCAAGTTAAGGAACAAAGAGAACACCCTTTTCTTGCTTGCCTTGGCCAGAGACACTTTGTTATGGAATATATTTTAGCTGTTGTGATTCATAAACAATTACATATTCATTCATTCCATTTTAACTGGGGCAGATGACAATAACTGGGCTTATAACTGTTTAAGAAAGATCAGTTAGTCACTCAAGAACTTACCTTGAGATAGCTGTGTTTTTAGTGATCTTGCATCTGTTGCGAAGACAGAACCAACTGCACTGCTTTGGGATAAGCTAGCACTAGCTGAAGTTTCTGTTCCAAAAGATGTCAAGGAACCCCCTGCTTTGAAGAAAATAAGAGAGCTGTAAAGATTTAAAATTGGTTTCAATTATTCTGTTTTGTGGGCATCATGTCATTTTTTTTTTAATTAGGACAAGTCACTTAGTCGTTAATGCTTTGTTAATCATCCTAGAATACTACTGAAATAGACAGAAATTGCACTTTTAAAAAACCTCTTCAACAGATAACTGCATGACTTCATGTAATGCAAAGTGCCCTGTAAATCTGTACTGCTTTGGAGAGCTAACAAGGTTAAGATTTAGTAACAAATTGCAATGGACATCTCATCATGCTTAGGTAGCCTAAGGAATCCTACTGACATACAAATTATGATGCTGGGACAGTAAGCATCAGTGACAGAAGCTTGACAGATAATGAAATACTTTTTCTGATAATCTGTGTTGTAATTCAACATTTCCATCTCGCTGATGGACTACAGTCTAATGGACAGTAGTTCTTAAACATCCCTGAGTTCTTAAACGTCACAACCTTTCTGCAACGGTCTCCCTTTTATAAATGGGCACACTATAAGCTAGTGCAAGGAAGGCTGAAGCACACTTTTACCTTGAGAAGTGACTACAGGTAAAATATTCAAATGCATAAGAGACTGCAGAGCCTAAGTCCCATTTTCAAAAATGAAACGGTATGTTCTCATACATAGGGAGATAATGTAATAAGCAGTTATGCTTCTTTAATGATAAACTTATCCTTTTTACTCCTATTCATCCTGTGGAGTAACAGCAACTAAGGGGGAAAGCTGGATTCTGCTTTTTCTTCTACATTAAAAAATGTTATTTACTAAATTCTAAACAGATGCATCTGTTAAAACCTATGGAAAGCAATGGGGTTGCAAAGGTGTAACTGAGGAGTTAAATTTGCCTGCTAAACATTTTTCTTACTGGTAATAATGGTTAAGAGGACACTTTAATCTCAGACCACAGGCTAAGTTTGTAGACCAGCAAGTAGCACCCAGAGGTCATTTTTACTCAGACTAAGCACACCTGATATGGAAGTTATTGGCACACAAACAGATGCCACAATACCATTTTACAGCCACTATAAAGTCCAGTTCTATTTTTAAATGTGTTCATGGTGCTTTTTTTAAAAAGCAAGCATCAAAAATAATCTTTACACATTTAATTTGTTGTCTTCCCACTCAGTGGTAAACTGTATTGGCACAAAACCCCTTTAGGAGAGAATTTTGATTGCCATACATTTTATAATGTGAGATACAAGGCCATGGCCAGTTTCCTAGTGTATGTTTCATAAGGGTGCTTTTTCAAATACACATGAAAAACATGTTATGGGTATTAAATAGCACAAGTCTGATTAGAAAAGCCCCAAAATTATTTCTTGTACACAAGAATTAGATAAACTTTTTTTTTTTTAAAATAAATAAAGCATGTACTATTAACAGAAAGATGTACCCTTATACTCTTCTCCCACTTAGTTCTGGGCATGGCAGTTTTCACACTGAGGATTCTATGGGCTACCAGAAGCGTATTTTCCTATCCCACTAAGTTAGATATACCCTATGTTACAAAACAGTTTGCTCACACCCAAATGTAGCAAGACATCTAACATCACCCACAAAATACATTCCTGGTCATTAACAAGGTTTGTCTCTTCATATTAGTTTCTTTCAGTAATCAAAATCAAATTCTGTAGATGAAAAAGTATGCAAACTATGTTAAGTTCTGCTTTTGTTGTACACAGACCTCGTGTTTCTAGCCACCATTGCACGTCACAGTGTCAGCCCTGTAAATTGCAGCGGCACTTGCATCCACAGCAGTACAACTACACTGGTTGCTAAAATCCCAGCATACACAAGGCCTTTCTCATTTCTTTTCTCAAAAATGAGGGCAGATTTTAGGATCCATTGAAACCCAGGCACTCAACTTGTAAAGATGAACTGCAAAGGATTTTACAAAAATTGTTCTTGTGTCCCTTTTGCTTCTTTATAACATATGAAGCAGCCATAGAAGGAGTGCTTCTTTAAAGTTTATGTTTATATAGAGAGACCATTTGCAGTCATCAGCTGTGATCTTCCCTAGTTTTACTAGAGGACATTGGTAGGGGAGGGAGTTTCTCTCTGAGGACGTGGACTACTGGCTCTAACACCTTAAACGAAAGGGTTAGCTAAAAGGTCTGAGGGATACTTCAATCACAAACATTATACACTAGTCATCATTTCTATACATCTTCTGCATCTTAATTCTACAGGAAAATACAAAATATTAAAAAATAAAAACATACCAACTCCAACAGCACCAAACTGCTGCCCCACTAATGGACTTGGACTAAACTGACTGTATGCTGGCATCCTGCCGAAAGGACCATAGGATCCCACAGATTGGAATGAAGAAGTGGAAGAAGATCCTAGTGAAGACTGAAGAAAAATATTTATATAATACAGGGAATACAATACACTTTTGCAAGGCAAGGAGAAAATGTAGGACTAAACTGCTCACCACTGAACAGATACAAAGTCACTAAATTGTATATTAAAGTTTATAAAAATGTGAAACCTTATCATTTATAAAAGGAATACACATTGTTTAATATAGACCTTTCAAACTGACAGATATTGGAAACAGTAAAGAAAGCCTCAAAATACTGAAGTACCTGGATTATTCCATGTTAGAATTATTCCACAAGAATGAATAAGTACATAGGCAAGACTTCCACAAATATGCATACAATTTGGGGCATTCTCACACATTTTACAGTGTTGCCAACTCGAGATTTCACCACAGAATTCATAATATTTGGTGTTTTCTTAAAGCCTTAGTTTCTGGACTCATGTGATGACAAAAGAATCTCAGTTTTCCTTAAAAAAAGTTTTCAAGGTTGATTAAGTGTCTGTCTACACTGCAATAAATAACCCATGGCACAGAGTCTCAGAGCCCCCTGGTCAGTTGACTCAGACTCCACACTGCAGGACTAAAAAAATTGCAGTGTAGACATTTGGGCCAGGGCTCCAGCTGAGGCCCAAATGTCTACAGTGCTATTTTATAGCCCTACAGCCTGAGCCCAAATCAATTGACCCAGTCCAGCTGCATCTATGCCATGGGTCTTTTATCACAATGCAGACACACCCAAAAACTCAGAAACTAGAAAGCAAACAAAACACCCCAAATGCATTATTATTATTATTATTTTTTTTTTTTTTAAGTCTTGTGATCTTTTAGTGTCCAACTCATGTTTTTTAATGTCTGGCACTGGCAATATTGTAATTTCATAGCTTCCGAATAAGTTTGTCAGCAACACTTGGGCTAAGTTTAGTGGCAAGAGCTTTATTTGAGAATTGTGCCTTCTGGGCTAGTATGCGAACATTAAAATTGCGTCATTCAATATAAAGAGAATTAACCAAGTTCCTTTTAATTCCCCACCCTCTCGGTCTACCATCAGAATGGCAATTCTAGAACATCCTAGCAACTATTAAGACATATAGCATGCACATATAGCTTTGCCTGTGAGGAGAGATTTGAGACACCAAGGGTGGCTGGCTCTCCCAAGCCACATGGAGACTACAAGATTGTGTGTGCGTCAGGAGAGGTGTGAAGTCAACTGGAGATGCACTGTTTTCCCTTCAAAGAATGACTACTTCCTTTTAAAATAGCTTCCCTTTAGCATGGAGACTTTTTTGATCTAGAACAAAATCAATATTATTTAATATACTTGCAGGACACAGAAATTTGAACATGCAAGCCAAGATTCTTAGAAGTGACTAGTGATTTTGGGTGCTGCTGTTTGTGTGTCCACCTTGACAGACCTTAAGGGGCCTGATTTTCAGAAAGTACTGAGCACCACCCTCAAAAGTCAGACAGTTAAGGAGTCAAGTTACACACCCAAAAATTATTATTCACTTTTGCAAATCTTGGCCAGAGTGTCTAAAACACTGTTCTGTAGAGCAAACTTTCAGTTATTGTTTCCAAAGCATTAATTGCCACAATCATGGAAAGCAAATCTGGTTCCAAAAGAACAATTCTACAACTTTAGAATGCCCAGATCTTGGCACTGTGTGGTTCACAACACAATGCAGTGTGAACAGTTTTACTCTTCAGCATGTTTCTGGCAGATAACTGGACAGTATTAAATTACATCCTTGGATTGCAACAAACATATCTAAATCTTACTT
Source organism: Lepidochelys kempii (assembly GCF_965140285.1). Taxonomy (NCBI): domain Eukaryota; kingdom Metazoa; phylum Chordata; order Testudines; family Cheloniidae; genus Lepidochelys; species Lepidochelys kempii. The sequence goes on along the minus strand of NC_136391.1, from coordinate 25,400,659 downwards.
GAACAATAGCAGGGTCCTGGGGCAGAGAACACTGTGGCTTTGGTGGTTCACAAACAGTAAGGTCTTTAATATCACTACCACGGAATATAATATACTCAAAGACTTCATCGCGAGGTGGTATAGGACGATCTGTTGGTCTATCTTCTGTACCAAAGGAACGCACTGCAGGAGGGAAGGGGGAGGAAAAAAAAAATCAGGTCAAGAGTTATGTTGTTTCAGATACCACAGTTTTATGAGATATTTATACATCCGTTCTGACGGAGCCAAAGGGAAAATTTGTATCACTGATTTTCACCTCCCGATAGACACCAAACACGCAAAACAGAGAAAATACTATTTAATATTCACTAGGGGCACCGTTTGTTGCCAACACACCAAAACACCTTACAACTAATACAAGAAAAAAATTGTTTATGACTTGCAAAAAACCCACTAGTTAAAGTTAAAGATAGAAAGCTTCTTTGCCCTGTTCTACTTAGAGGTGAGTCATCATCTTTACCATCATTTGTTAACTGGAATAAGTTTTATTAGTTCTGGCATTAGCTACAGAAGTGTTCAGAGTAATAATCAATATAAGCCACAAGTGATAAACCTACTTTTGTCAGTCTAAGCTGTATGATAAATTGCTACTACAAAAGGTCCTTTTTTTTTTTTTTTTTAAAAAGGAGAAGCTTGCTGAAAAATAGGTGATCTAGACTGACCAGTCCTCGAAAGTAAATACCCACCACTAAAACAAACATTTTTATGCGGATATGCAACTACGTGAGACATCCTATGGAAGTGGCCCTATTCTCAGAGACCTGAATTACCTTCTGGCAGTGGCATATGTTGATTTCTAGATTAACAGAATAGCAAATTAAATTATGCCCCTAGTACTTCATTTAAGGATCACAAGGATAAACAAGACTGACCTAAAGTGATAAAGACAAGAATATTTTTCAATGAGAAAATCTCATTTCACACATAAATTATAAGCTCTGTAAAAAGGAGGTGAAAAATAAGAGTCCAGAATAGATGTAATGCATATACTATTTGCCTTGTAGAAGAAGGTTTAACTAAGTTATTCTAAACTCATACTCATGTAAATTTAGATTACACTGTTGATGAATTCATTGGGACAGGGCTGTGTTCATAAATGTGGTATGTTTTGTGCAAACACAACACATTGAGTATTACTGTAATGTTAGTGTAAAAATTAGATTTTACATACCTAACTGAATTCCAAAAATTTTACAAGTCACCACTGCATTAACAGACTTCCTATTGGGTCCCTCTTGTTTCACCACGCATAGCCCCCCACCACATATTACTAACAGGCATGGTGTGTTATCAGTTCCTTCTGCCTTCAAACTTTGAGAGAAGATAGGAGGAGGGGAGGACACAAGGCAAAGTCTTATCTCCTTCCTCCTCTTCACGTATTTCTTGAGCAGGCAGTCTACTCTTGTTACCTTGGCTTCCTTACTTCTAACCCTTTGTAATCTGGCTTTTGTCCTCCACTGGGACTGCTGTCATTAAGGTCCCTAGTGACTTCTTCCTAGTGAAGTCTAAGGGCCTCCTCTCTATTTGTCATCCCAGCACTGCCAGCTTCAAGTGCTCAGAAACTCTAATTCATACACTCCAAAAATTAATAGGTTGACAAAAAATAATGAAATTTTAAAATAGATTGTTTTATTTGCATTCTGGTTTTCAAGCAACTATGAAGTCTAAAAACTCTTTTAAATGAAAGCTGAGATTCTCTAGTAATCACATGGCTCTATGAGCTGCGGCTTTAAGAAAAACACCAAATATTTTATTGCCAGTCTCACAATAAGCGTTACAAACTATCATCTTCACCATCATCAACCACACCATTCTTTCTTAACTTCCACCTCCCTTGGTTTTCACAGCTTTATGTTTGGCTAGCTCTCCTCCTCATGGTCCTTCAGTATTTCCATCTTCTCTCCATTTCTAGTCTCCAGTGTACCACAGATTTTTGTCCTGCCCACCCATCCTCTCTTAGCCCCATGTCTACAACTTAAACTCAAGTCACCATCTTCGAAGAGCTTCAATTAGAATAGTTATTTCTGCACCCAACCTCTCCCTGTCCAGTTAGACCCCTGAGGCCTCTCACATAGCTCTTCTTGGAACTAGAAGACTTCTAGTAAGTTGTAAAAGGAAAATTATGCCAATCCAAAAGCTATGCTTTTAGTCTTAGTATATTTATCTAGGCATTTTATAACTTAATTATTTGTTTCAGACAAATTTGCATGGAACTGAAATAAGGTTCACTGTTATGCAATTCCTATAAGCTTTTTTTTATTATTAATTTTAAGAGATGGTTCACACTTGCCATCCTCCTGTCCTTTGAGTGGTAGCTGAATTTTACTTTTTTGTTTGTTTGTTAGGAGCACTTGGATGTGCACACTCTCTGGTATGGATGATTTATTTAACCCAGTGGTTCCCAAACTTGTTCCGCCGCTTGTGCGGGGAAAGCCCCTGGCGGGCCAGGCCGGTTTGTTTACCTGCCGCATCCGCAGGTTCGGCCGATCGCGGCTCCCAGTGGCCGCGGTTCTCTGCTCCAGGCCAATGGGAACTGCTGGAAGCGGCGGCCAGTATGTCCCTTGGCCTGCGCCGCTTCCAGCAACTCCCATTGGCCTGGAGCAGCGAACCACGGCCACTGGGAGCCGCGATCGGCCGAACCTGCGGATGCAGCAGGTAAACAAACCGGCCTGGCCCGCCAGGGGCTTTCCCTGCACAAGCGGCGGAACAAGTTTGGGCACCACTAATTTAACCTATTCCATTTGCTAAGTACTTTCTCTCAAGACTTCAGTCTCAGAAAATGTCCAAAAAGTAAGCATGTTCTTAACGTCTTTTATTGTGAAAGCCAACATTAAAAAAGAAAAAAAAAAATTAGCTTGTCTACTTTAATTATTCCCCAGTAATCCAGTACACCAGAGATTCTCAGCACATAACCTATTACAAAATTCTGAATAAACCAATCAATGTCCTCTGCACGCCAAAGACATTGAGCTGGCTGGCTAATTTTAAAAATTGATCTGGATTAATAACTGTCCTGATGTCAGATTTTGATTCCACAATTTTCCATTATTTTAATGCAGTGAGCTGTGATCACCCACTTCAAATAGATTCTATTCCAGGGGGAATTCTGCACCATAAAATTAAAAATTCTGCACACTCTCTCTTAAAATTCTGCAAAATTCTGTGTATTTTATTTGTCAAAACAATATAATCACACTAGTTTCAATTATTTTAGTAATTTATTTCAAAATACCTGTCACCAAGTATGTCTGTAACAATACAGACAATGCAAAAGATTCAGAAAATGTTTTTTTGACCAATAGATTCCTTACTAGGCAATACATACAAAACTCTGAACTACATTTAAACTACAACACAGAACCGTATTTCCTGCTCCCCTCAGAAGCAAAGGCTTGGAGAAGTCAGGGGTAAATGGAGGGGCTGAAGGAGAGGGAAGGAGCCTGGGAGTAAATCTGGAGGATTGTTGGGTATGGGTGGGAGAAATATGGAACAGGTTTTTTTTGGTGGGCAGGGAGGAATTGTTAGGGAGCCTCTCCCATGCAGACTCTAGCTGACCCCAGTTTCTCCCATTCAGACAGGCACATCTGCTCCTGTCCCCATGTATACCTCCACTGCCACTCAGACATCACTCTCCTCAATGCCATGTGGCCCTGTACCTCCTCCCCATCCCCACGTGCCCCCACTCAGCCATCCCTCTTCCGACCATGTGGCTCTGCACTACCTTCCCCCGTGGTCCCGTGCTTCCCGTGCATTCAGCCCCTGCCCCAGTCTGTCCTCTCCCAATAGCCCTTATGAACCCCAGACTGTGATGCCCCCCTGGGAGCCCAATGTGCTCCACACTGTCATGTTGTCCCCATATCCTGTCTCCCGACCAGGCCACACCGGAAGGCCTTTGCAAGGTAGAAGTTATTTTCTGCGGGGGAAAAAAAATATGTGCAGCACATGAATTACATGCACAAGCATTGATGCAGAGTTCCTCCAGGAGTAAGATTTAGGGCTAGTCCATCAGCCACTTCAGCTCTGAGCTCAGCCTACAAGCTTTATTTGGGAACACTCATGCTGGATAAGTGATGGAAAGATTCCATAGCTTCTCTGAATAGCTTTTGATTTTGCCTTCTGTGGATTCCTGTTAAGATAAAAGCACATTACCACTGCATTAGTAGTGTCATTGGCTGTGATTTGCCAAGTCCACTGAAACCTCTTAATTGCTTTGCAAGAAGCTTCCTTGCAGAATCTCCTTGAGTAAATTGATGCTATGTTTTAATGAGGTGTACTCCTCACATTCAGTGCAAACATCCACAAGTGGGAAGCAAATGAGGAGAGACAATCCTCCTGGGAGTTCCTAATGTCATTGGAAAGCTGAGGGAACTATCCTTTTTCAGCCAGCCAGCCAAACATGAGGTTGATGGTGACTGTGAAAGAATTTCTGAGTTTTTACAACAAAAGTTAGGACTCTTGCTATTGCTACTCTTGCTATTGTTAGGACTCCTGCTACGATGTTGCTACTTTCTATACAAGTTTTTAAAAGTATGCTGAACATGCAATGACAAGAACGTCTGGATGAAACAACATCTTCGGTTCTATGGGTAAATTTAAATGATTACAGCATTTAAATCTATCAAAAGATCAAACCATATTCCCCTTCACTTTAATAGTGGAAATTTAATTAATGACATTTGATCTTGAAGTCATCTCCTTTTTGCTAATCCTCTTCTTAAAAAAACCAACACAACAAAAAACTCTGAGACCATCTTCATTCCCCAGACTTTCATTGTGCGTTATGTATAAGTTGGCCAACCTTATGTGCCCTAAAAATAGGAAGCGGTGTATGTAAAAATCAGTTTCCCCTGCAAGCGACAATGTTCTTTCAAGCATCTGAATTTCTAAAATTATTGGATTTCTGGTAGCTCTATTTTGCAGATGACCTTTAGATAATAGGACTTCCACACGACAGAAAGTATTTGCTTCTGAATGTTCGTAAGTTTAACTTTGACAGTAAAACTGATAATAGGAACTACTAATCAAAGTAATGTCTAAAATTCACTCTCAGAGATCATCACTGCAGAAGTCCTAACATTCATCTTGTGACCAGCATTTTCATGGTAATAAACTTGTCAGTAAAGACTATCAAACAAAATAAGGATCTGGGTTGTGAAGGAGAAAGTTCTTATTCAAGCATCAATAACTGTAGTAAGCAGGGATTTAATTTCAGTTACTATCTTGAATGGCTCAGGTTTGGGGATCTCCCTCACATCCTTAGCCACGAAGACAGACAAAGAATTTGTTTAGTTTCTCCACAATGGCCTTATCTACCTTGAGTGCTCCTTTACCATCTCTAACCAATTTATTTGAGCATAAGCTTTCATGAGCTACAACTCACTTCATTGGATGCATCCGATGAAGTGAGCTGTAGCTCACGAAAGCTTATGCTCAAATAAATTGGTTAGTCTCTAAGGTGCCAAAAGTACTCCTTTTCTTTTTGTGAATGCAGACTAACACGGCTGTTACTCTGAAATTTACTCTCTATCATCCAGTGGCCCCACTGCTTACCTAGGAAGCTTCCTGCTTCTGACGTAATTAATTTTTTTTTGCTGTTACTGTTTGAGTCTTTGGGTAGCCTAGTATTTTTTGACCTTCCTAATTATATTTTTAACATTTCACTTGCCAGAGTTCCTGCTCCTTTTAATTTTCCTCAGTAGGATTTAACTTACACTTTTTAAAGGATGCCTTTTTGCCTCTGCTTCTTTTACTTTGTTGTTTAGCCACAGTAGCATGGTTTTTGGTCCTCTTTTTTTAATATGGGGTATACACTTAAATTGAGCCCTTATTTTGGGGTCTTTAAAAAGTTTCCATGCAGCTTGCAGGTATTTCATTTTTGGCACTATACCTTTTAATTTTTGTTTAAACTACCTCATTTTTGTGTAGTTCCCCTTTCTGAAATTAAATGATATCGTGGTAGGCTGCTTTGGAGTTCCTCCCTCCTCTTCAGGGATGTTAAATTTTATTGTGTTATGGTCACTATTACCAAGCGGTTCAGCTATAGTCAACTCTTGGACCATATCCTTTGCTCTACTTAGGACTAAATCAAGAATTGCCTCGCCTCTTGTGGGTTCCAGGACTAACTGCTCCAGGAAATAGTCATTTAACGTTTTAAGAATAGGTTTCCCTCGAAAGGGGATGAAACTTGAAGACCCACAACAAGGATTTCCTAAAGAGAGGCATTAGTTGACTAATGCTTGAAAAAGCTGTGATTAAATAAAACAGACGTTCCCAAACTGCGGGGTGTTCTCTCCTCTCCCCACCCAAATCAGGAGGTACAATGAGGTTTTTGGGGGGCGTGGAGTAAGCAGCACTGAGAAGAGGTGCTTCCAAGTCAGCTGCAGCTTTCAGGCCATCTGTGACCTTCCCTGGCAACGCCCTTTTAGGACGATGCTGCCATCATTGGACCGGAAATTTTGCAGAGCTCAAGTAGGGGACTTCGCTCAAGCTCAGGTCAGCTTAATGCAGGCAGGCTGATGCACCTGTTCATTGCAAGGGCACCAGATTTGGTGGGAGAAGAAGGGGGTCAGAAAGCAGCAGCATGGAGGAGATAGAAGCTCTCAGAAGCTGCACATGGTCTTGCTGGGCTTGGCAGCAGGTTAGAGGCAATGGTGGCTGGGCACCTGCTCCTGATAGGGATGTGCAGAGAGGACGGGGGAGAGCGAACCAGGGATGTCCCTTCCTCCTCACGTCCTGCATGCACCCTGCCTCCCCCAAGAATCCTACATTCTGCTCTACCCAGCGTTGCCTATGTAGAAAGTGACCCCAGGGAGGGGACGGGACATGAATAAAACATGAATCTCTGAGGGGGAGGGGACGTACAGCAAAAAAAAGATTGAGAATCTCTGAAACCAAGTGTTCACTATTCTCTGTCATGATGTGAGCAATGTATGTTGTTGTTCTTGTCCTTTTAAGATCATCAAGTTACTATGTAACAAACAAGTCTTGTTGATGAAGAAACAGTGCAGTTCCATATTTTTAGAACTTTATTTTCATTATCACTGCTATGATATGAGTTTTTGGATTTTTTCCTAAGTATCTTACTTTCCTTTCTAATTTAGACAGCTTTGCAATGGTCTCTACAAACACAAAATGAATAGAGATAAATTCCCTTAAAACAATAGCCATGTGTGAATCGGTATTAACTATCCTATGGAATTGAAGTCAGGTAAGAACGCAAACATTTTTAGCGGCATAAAAAGTTTCTCTCTGTAACACAACAAGGCTGACTGGTCTCCAACCATAAGGGCTGGTCTCCAACTATAGGGCTGTCAACTCAGAGCAGTTAACTCATGCGATTAACTTTAAAAAATTAATTGCAATTAATCGCAGTTTTAATCACATTGTTAAACAATAGAATACTAATTAAAATATATTAAATATTTTTGGATGTTCTACATTTTCAGATATATAGATTTCAATTACAACACAAAACAAAACAATGCAAAACTTTAGAGCCTACAAGTCCACTCAGTCCCACTTCTTGTTCAGCCAATTGTTAAGACAAATAAGTTTGTTTACATTTATGGGAGATAATGCTGCCCACTTCTTCTTTACAGTGTCACCAAAAAGTGAGAACAGGCGTTCACATAGGACTTTTGTAGCCAGCATTGCAAGGCATTTACGTGCCAGATATACTAAACATTTGTATACCCCTTTGTGCTTTGGCCACTATTCCAGAGGACATGCTTCCAAGCTGATGATGCTCGTTAACAAAAAATAATGCATTAATTAAAATTGTGACTGTATATTTCCAACTCTATTTTACCAGTATTCCGCCATACATTTCATGTTATAGTAGTCTCAGATGATGACTCAGCACATATGCATTTTAAGAACGCTTTCGCGGCAGATTTGACAAAACGCAAAGAAGGTACCAATGTGAGATTTCTAAAGATAGCTACAGCACTCAACCCAAGGTTTAAGAATCTGAAGTGCCTTCCAAAATCTGAGTGACGAGGTGTGGAGCATGCTTTCTGAAGTCTTCAAAGAGCAACACTCCAAAGCGGAAACTACAGAACCTGAACCACCAAAAAAGAAAAATCAACCTTCTGATGGTGGCATCTGACTCAGAGGATGAAAGTGAAAATGCGTGGGTCTGAACTGCTTTGGATTCTAATCGAACAGAACCCATCATCAGCATGGACACATGTCCTCTGGAATGGTGGTTGAAGCGTGAAGTATGAATTTTTAGGACATCTGGCATGTAAATAACTTGCGACTCTGGCTACAACAGTGCCGTGAGAACCCCTGTTCTCACTTTAGTGACCTTGTGAACAAGAAGCAGGTAGCATTATCTCCTGCAAATAAAAACAAACTTATTTGTCTGAGTGATTGGCTGAACAAGAAATAAGACTGGTTGGACTTGTAGGCTCTAAAGTTTTACATTGTTTTGTTTTTGAGTAAACTTATTTTTTTGTACGTAATTCTCAACTTGTAAGTTTAACGTTCATAAAGATTGCTCTACAGTACTTGTATTAGATGAATTGAAAAACACTATTTCTTATGTTTTTACAGTGCAAATATTTGTAATCAAAAATATAAAGTGAGCATTGTACACTTTGCATTCTGCGTTACAATTAAAATCAATATATTTGAAAATGTAGAAAACATCCAAAAATATTTAAATAAATGGTATTCTATTAATTTTTTTAAGCGCATGATCATGATTAATTTTTTAATTGCTTGAGAGCCCTAATTAGAACTAAATTCAATAGGAGTTGATTCAATTGTGTAGACAACCAGATTAAGACATTGTGTTTCAGTAGCAAGAATAAGTGAAGAAATTGCTACTAAAGAACAAAACAAAAGATTTCAGAAAAGAGGTAAGCAGGGCACGCTACAAAAGGGAGGAAAAGAAGAAAATGAGATTTTTTGAGCAAGCACTACACAAAAAACACCAACCAAATTGTCCTGAAATAACTTGCATAAGAAAAAGGTCAGAAAACAGTTTCTGCCTGATTGTCCAGTCTCGGGGTTGGGTTATCCCCACTCTGCCGAACTGTTCATCCTCCCGCAACCTATCAGTCTCAAAAGATTCATAGAGGCCCTGTGCCTCTGTACTACTTCAAGAGCTGTGCTTCCTCCTGGAGAGCTGCTAATGTCTCCTCTTCATCCTCTGTAATTAGTGAGCCTAAATAAACTGAATACTGATCAGTTTGAATAAATTATGCTGTGAATCCCCTATGAGAAGAGGGTGTGATGATGTAGCAAAGGGGATCCATCCCCTGTCTCTGTTTCCTTCCTCATGCATACAGCCAGATCCTTGCAGATATGCTTCTGTAGAATCAGGTGGAAGATACAATAGATCCAGTATTCTTCCCTTCCACTGACATAAACAGAGGGGAGCCTCTGGCTTTTAGTTGGCAGATTTCTTGAACAAAACTACTACCTTGTGTGTGTACACACACACACAGAGTAAAAACTGAGGACACTGTCTTCCTCTCCCCATTTCTGTCTTTCATATCAGCCTTGCCTTGCAAATTTCAGACATGTTCAATTCTGCACATTCCCATCCCACCAGCTGTGGGATGGGGGAAAAAAGTTTCTATTTCCTCTATCCTTCCATACACATCTTTAATAGGGAGCCTCTCCATATGGCACAAGTTTCATTATTCATTTAGAGTCTGCAAAGATTGTAAAAGTGTAACTAAACATACTATTTCAAGTTCATAATGCATTTGTATTATGTTGCTGACTCTAAATATGGCCTGTTTTCTCCTTATATATTTTGTTTATCGATGACTGAATAAAGCAGTGAGCTCATATTTGTATAAGAGATTCAGGGTTTTCTGGGTTATAGAATTTACATTTAAATTCTAGTCTCAACTGAAAACATTACATTTTAGATTTTTGCAATCCTCGCATATAAATATAGATTCCATAACACCAGAGATCATTAACATTCACAGGGGTCTTTTTAGGGATGGTAAAACACAAACATGAAAAACTAACATTCCACACAGAGGACAAAATTTATTTAATACAGAACTATGGTGGACTTGTCTACATGATGCATTAGCATGTGACACGCTGGTGCATCCTATCTAAGTGGAGCCTAACTGGTGCACTCTAAAAGTTCCCTAGTGCGAGCTGATGTAGTCCTGTTTCAAACAGTACTACATCAATGCACACTAGGGAACTTTTAGTGCATGCCAGCTGATGCACAATAAAATACCATTTAGACAAGTCCTGTCAGTGCTTCCCAAATGAAGAATTTACCAATCAGTTCACACTGAAGTAGGATATATCTACAGTAACCATTCTCAGCATCATTCCAACACACAAATCTAGGCTATTAGAATAGAGCAATACAGTTCAAAGTGAGCTAAGGCCTACTCATGATTGCACTATAACACAAAGCCTTAACTCCAAACTTCTCTATGGGAAAATAGAGACACACACACACACTTCACCCACACTATCAGAGGCTCGTTCATCTGCACATCTACCAATGTGATATATGCCATCATGTGCCAGCGATCCCCCTTTGCCATGTACATTGGTCAAACTGGACAGTCTCTACGTAAAAGAATAAACGGACACAAATCAGACGTCAAGAATTATAACATTCATAAACCAGTTGGAGAACACTTCAATCTCTCTGGTCACGCGATTACAGACATGAAAGTTGTGATATTACAACAGAAAAACTTCTGAAACAGACTCCAACGAGAGACTGCTGAATTGGAATTAATTTGCAAATTGGATACAATTAACTTAGGCTTGAATAGAGACTGGGAGTGGTTGAGTCATTATAAAAAGTAACCTATTTCCCCTTGTTTATTCCTTCCCCCTCCCTCCCACGGTTCCTCAGATGTTCTTGTTAAACCCTGGATTTGTGCTGGAAATGGCCCACCTTGATTATCATACACATTGTAAGGAAAGTGATCACTTTAGATAAGCTATTACCAGCAGGAGAGTGGGGTGGGGGGAAAGAAAACATTTTGTAGTGATAAACACCCATTATTTCATGGTCTGTGTGTATAAAAACATCGTCACTTTTTTTTTCCCCCCCTCATGGTCTGTGTGTATAAAATCATCCTCACTGTATTTTCCCACTTTATGCATCCGATGAAGTGAGCTGTAGCTCACGAAAGCTTATGCTCAAATAAATTGGTTTGTCTCTAAAGTGCCACAAGTACTCCTTTTCTTTTTTTTAAAGTTTTGTTGTTTATCTTTTGGGGCCCAGTCCTGCTGCCACTGACTTCAATAGGAGTTTTCTACTATTATTTCAACAGCAGCAGGATCAGGCACTATGTGAGGGAGTACGCTGCCCTCTACTGGCTAACTGCAGAATATGAAAACACCTTTATGTGCCAATAGCTACCAGAACTCTTCTTTTAACTCTTGTGGTAGAGCCTCAGTTTTTGATAGTTAAAGGATCAGGGTTCTAGTTCTGACAGTGTGTTTTAGTATGGAGAGAAGACAATCTCTCCCTAGTTAAAGGTTGCAGTCTGTCCAATTCTCAACCCACACTGTTATTTTGGCTTAAGAATGGCTTATTTTGGTTTAGCTAAAACTAATTTCTAACAGACAAACAAAACTGAAATAAGAATATCCAATATAGCCTTTTTCACCAGTTTAAAACACTGAACAACTTAAACCAGTGCAACTTTCTTGGGTAGATGAGACTCAATCTAGATAAGAGTAACATGAGGCTGGCTGGCTGGGATGACGCAACTGGAAGAAACATTTGATTCAGGCCGTCCATTTGCTTTTTTGGCCAGGATTTGCAACAGGGGGTTCCAGTTAAGAGTCCTGGCTGCTACCGCCAAGTAGGGATATAAATATTGTTAAAAAACTTAACCGTTTAAATGATTAAAATTATATCGTTTAACTAGGTAACCAATTAAAGGGAGAGGGCGCAGGGCCAGGGTTAACAGTAAGACTAATACTTACCAGTTAACCATTTAATATTTTACACCCCTACTGCTAAGTCAGGTTTTTTACATCTGTGGATGATTATAAGGTTGCACCCATTTCTTTCAGATGTGGACCTTGCAATCATCATCTAGCACCTGTCACTTCAAGATTAGATGACTGCAACACATTTTAAAGAGGGCAAGTCTTAAAATCCATTCCAAAACTGCAGCTAGTCCAGAATTTAGCAGCCTGCTTGTTAGCAGTATCTCTCTTTATGAGCATATTAACCTCAGGCTTCATGGCCTATTTAAGGGCTCACACAGATTTTGATGTATAAAATCCTACATGGCCTCAGACCAACCCCTTTAAGAGACTGGCTTTCTCTCGGTAACATACTGTCACAGTTGAGGTCAGCAGACATGCCCAAGTTGGAACCCCCTTAGTGAGAGAAGGTTGACAGATACTTGAGCCTTTGGAATTTGTTTCCTGCATTGCTACATAACTACATATCTGTTAACACTCAGGGTGTGCCACAAGGCCCAACTTTTCTCCCTCAACTATAAGGAGATAGGTAGGGATGGACAGCAGTGCTGTGGGCTTCTGGTGACGATTTGTGGAGTGTTTAATTGGTTAGATTTATATTTGATTCAATCTCAGGGTAACTGACAGGTTTATTTCTAAAAGGTTGTGATGGGTGACAAGAACACTGGATGGGCATTCTATTTTTATTGCACAGTAAAAAAATCCAAGTAAATAAAGCTCAGAAGCAAAGTACAACTCAACATAAATATGGCAAAATATGGACCATACTGAACATGTATATCCTGTCATATGTGCACTGAAAAAGCCATTATTAGTTTGGTCAGCACTGCTCACTCCTTTACCAATCACTCCCACTCACAGCAGAAGTAAATATAGACTGTAGGCTCCCTGGGACAGAGACGATCTTGAGCCTTTATATGTGGAATCACAGTCTAGGAGTCCTTAGTGCCACTGCAGTATAAATAACTTACATCTATTTAATCTTTCACTTACTGCAATCTTAGCTGTTACTTTTAATGAACAGATTAATTCAATGTGATATTAAATTGATGGCATCATGAACTACAGTATTTTATAGAAACTTTGGCCCCAATTCTGCATACTCTTATTCATATGCTTGAAGTTCAACATGTGTTGCATGTATATACGGTATTGGGACTATTTTTCTTTGCACATTAGCTATTTAGAGCTCTGTTTTGCATGAGCTGTTGTCTAATGTGAACTTTCACCAAAGCCAATGTACTACTGTAAGAAACTGAGTAGACAAATGTATAACATTTAATAAGTGGCCTTTAATCCAATGACATAACACTGAAGACAAAGGACAGTACATACTTCAGAGGGCGACACATGCCACAAAAAAATATGCTTTCCAAACCTTTTATGTTGTCTGGATTACACAGAAAGCTATTTTTCTTTTGGTCTAACAGGGAAAAAATTCTCCCTGTCATTTCATTTGTATTATTTAAACAAGATTTTCAAGAGATGTAGATCATATAAAAACTATAGCAAAATACATTTGTATTTTAAAGCATATAGTACACGCTGAAAGAGAGCAACTTCTATTTTCTACCTGCATAAATTCATTTTTTGAGACTGACGTTCTGTGTTCAGAGAGCCCCGTATGAAATAGACCACCACCACACCTGGCAAGTCCCATCACAGATGCTTCCTTCTCACTGTGGGCACTAAAATCCATGGACTCCAGACATCCCCCAGACTGCCTAAAGCCCTCTGTTCTCTCACACATCATCAATACAAGTACCCTACATACTGCCCAAGGATTCTGCTACACTTGGCATCATTGTTTTCCCCTCCTCAACCTTGACTCTCCATGGCAGATGAGGCTACCAAAATGACAAGTACAATATAAGAATGTGTCTGTCTATAAAAAGACCTGAAAGAGAGCTCTGTGGAAACTGAAAGTTTCTCTCTTTCACCACCAGAAGCTGGTCCAATAAAAAGTATTACAGTACCTCACCCACCTTGTCTTTCTTTATAAGCTAGAGAACAAAATGACCCACAGTCCAGTTCACCTTGCTGGTAAACACACACACAGTGCCAATCTCAGCATCAATAATCTACAGGTTCCTCTTCTAGAAGCTCTCAACCCTTTCCCCCCACCCTCACCCAGTCAGCAATGCTGTGAAGTTCTGCATCAAAGGTATATAGGAAGACTTTATCCATTAGTGGAAGATACAGGCCCTTAAGCCTTTGGTCCCTTTAACCTTTAGCTAAAGCCCTGGTGGAATACTTAGTGCTGATGTACAAGCTTCCTTTACGCATATCATTAATACTATCCTCACAATCTTCCTTGTGCTCTTATCCTGGACTCTCTGCTCACAATATACAGGTCCACTTAACAGCCAATTTTCTCTGCCTTCTCCCTAATTCAGGGCTAGCCCAACAACACTGTAGACTTCCTCAGAGTAGAGAATCCCTGCTCCGTTTCTCACCAAACACCAGTTCTGCGTCACTAGCACACACATTACAAAAGCTGCTCTCCGACTTCCCGCACCACCACTGCCCCTCACCCAGTCCCACTCCACAGTGAAGTTATTGGTCCTAGTGGCCCCACAGCGCATCTCCCTTTCTCTGCGTCCCCCAGGGCCTCAGTCCGGGCCAGCTCCGCAGAGAGCTCTGCTAACAGTGGGCCGGAGCCCTCGTAGCAGCTTTTGAATCTGACCCCCGACTGCCCCCCAGCTCCTGCCTCCTCACCCGAACCCTCCGCCACTGGGGGCGCTGCACCGACAGGGAACGAGGCTGCAGCACCCCCCAGGCCCCTGCTCCACTTCCCTCGGCGGCCCCTCACCTTTGGCCAGTGCCACTATGGAGTCCCGGTCCTTTCATAGCGTAAAGCGGGCCGCCGCTCCGCGCTCCTCCCGCTCGTTAGCCAGCGCCACGGTGGAGTTCTGTGTGGCCCGTCTCCCCCCACCCGTAGCGCACCGGGACTCCCGAGGCCGCGGCCGTCCGCTCGCCATCCCCTCCCGCTCGCCCCTTACCCTTGGCCAGCGCCACGGTGGAGTTCTCGGTGTCGATGGTGTACAGGATCCCTTCATAGCGGATCTCGGCCTTGGAGATGAGGCTGATCTTGCTGCCGATGTAGGGCGTCCCCCCGCTCATGGCGCCGGCTCCCCGGACAGGGACCCCCTTGCCGAGCGCTCCTGAGGCTGGACACGGACGGCTACGCGAACCCCCTCACAGTCCGAGCGGACACTCTACTTCTCTGGGTTTAGGCGCGAGCGCGTGTTGATCGTTCAGCAACCGCTCCCCCCACGCAGACCCCTCAGCACAACCCCTGTCGAAAGCAGTCCAAAGCTACCAACATGGCCGCCGCCTTCATCTTCCCTCAGAGCCGCCCCCCCTCCGTCCCAGGCCGCGAAATGGATGCCGGGAACAGAGCGATCTCGCGATAGCCGCGGCCTCACAGGTGCGGAGGGAGGGATGAGGAGGGAGAAGCTGCTGGGGTTGGGAGAAGAGGGGCTGCAGAGAGGAAAGTGGGAGAGAGAGGAAGAGGTTTATTGAACAGATTGTGCTTATAAAGTGTAGAGTCCGCCATGCATTAGACTGTAAATACACCTTTCTGTGCACATATGGCATGTGTCCTACTGCACATGCTGCATGGCACTTTGAGTGGCCTTCAATGACATCATTTGCAATTTCATTTCACTTACATCACTCCTGAGCGTGTTTGTCTGCCACGCTGGAGGCGTGTCACACGTTGTCTTTTAGCCCATGGGGAAAAAAACAAAAAACCAGTGTGTGAAATACTTTGGCTTTGCTGAGAGACAAGCCACCGGCCATGAAATGCCACACACACATATTTTAATAAGCAATGGTTTAGGCCCTAGGCCTGCAGTCAGTATTCATGCTGGAGTTCTGCCTAGGCACCTGGGTGGGGATGTGTGGTTCTCATTCCAGGATTAGCGCCTTGGTTCTCTCACATATGATGTGTTAACCTGAACAAGTTAAAAGGAAACACCAACCAGTTTGTTCAACAGCATGAACATTTTTAAATGCTTTTCCATATTTATAAACTTTGAAATGTATTCGAAAATAAAGTTGACAGTGACAGGAATAACTATTACATAAAATTAGTCCAACATATACACAAATCATATGTGCTTCATTACAAGTCTTTTAGATGTCTGGCTAACTTTTGAAGTGCAGACCTAAGGACCAATCCTGTAAACACTTATACACGTACTTAACTTTATATATGTGAATAAGCACTTTGACATCAACGTGACTGCTTGTGTGACTAAAATTAAGAATGTGCATAAATGTTTGTAGGTTTGGACCCAAATATGCAATTGTATCACATTTTGTACACTAAGATATAGCTTACATGTATTATATTGTCATAAAAAGGTTAAAGTGGATCAGTTAAGTGGAGGCAGAAAATTAAATTAATGTTTTACAGATTACCCACTCACACATATACTTTAAACCTTTAATTAAAACTGGTTCCTTTTTTTTTTAAAGCTCTAAAAATTCACATAAACAAATTGTGATTTGCAACCCTCTGTATAGACACTTATGGCTTATTTTGGTTTAGTTTAACCCAATTTCTAAGGGGTTGTCTACACACTGTTTTTGTACTGCTTTAACTATATTGGTTTAGATACAGATGTAGTTAGTGGTACAAACCCTTAGTTTGGATGCAGTTATACTGATATAAACATGTTTTTATTAGTGTAGCTTATTCTGCATGTTAAGTTATACCAGTATAAGCAGCTTAATAATGGTATAACAGTATGCACACACTGTGTTGTACTGATTTAAATACATTGATAAGAAATCATGCCGTTAAGTGAAATAATTCAGTATAAAAATAAATCAGTCTAAAAACTGGGGTTAAACCAGTCCTAATTGATTTAACTATACTGAAACAAGTCTGGTTTAAACTGAAATAAGAGCATCCACAAGAACCTTTTGCACCAGTTTAATTAAATCAATTTAAAATCACACCTTTAGTTAAACTAGGGTGAGAGAACGGATGGTGCCTTAGGGCTTGTTTACACTGGCAATTTACAGCACAGCAACTTTCTCGCTCACGGGGGTGAGGACAAATATTCCCATTCCTATGCTTGGGAAGTAGACTGCCTCACCCAGACAAGAACCCTTTCCAGATTAAAAAATGTCTATATAAAATATTAATTGTCTTATTTTTTCAATGTGAAGAAAAGGCCGATACCTGCCTCCTTCCATCATAAACTATTGCAAAATCCCTTACCTCCTTCCAACACCCCCCCCCCATGAGCTTTTTGATAAAGGCCCTGATCCTGCAAACACCTATGAATGTGCATAAAGTCAGTGGGACTGCTAGGCTGGCAGTTGAACTTTGTCTGGCTTCACAAGATCTATCAGAGTAGGGCAGTTAAAGTATAATTATTATATAATTTAAATTGTTATTTAAAATCTATTGTAGAAACATCTAGAGGCCTCAGCCAAGCTGGTCCCCCTTGTGCTTGGATCGATATAGCGAAAATGGGTACCTGCCTCAAAAGTGTTACATTCCAAAAGACAAGGCATAATATGTGGATGAGAAAAACAAGTGGATTAGGGTAAGGCAGAGGAGATGGGTTAACAAGAATGTGATTTCTTTCTCTCTCTTTTAGAACTTTTCTTTCCTAGAAGTTGGCAATGAGGAGAGACCAGCCTGCCAACAGCCCCCAAATCCCACTCTATGGGATTACAGAAAGAGGGGAATGTGCCAACCCAAAGATTCCCCTTCTTAGTTATCCCAATGTGATTATATCCCTGAATTTCTTTCCCATTATCCTCCTAGCATCCTCCCTTTTGTGTTCTCACACTTCTCTGAAAAAAGACCCAGAGAGCTCCCTGGGCTCTCCCCACTGTCAGAAGGATCTTCCCCTTGTGCATCAGGAGGCTAAGTTGCCTTGTGAAATACAATAATATAAGTGAAAGAAAAACTGTTAATTTATGGAACTATTTGTTGTGAATAAGAAGATTTTGCTGCTTGTTTTCAGCATTCAGAGTCTACAAAGAGAAAATGACCTGTCCTCACCAGAAGTGCTTCTACGAACTTGAGGGGCTGTGCTGTGAACTCTAAACCTGGCTCACATCTGGGGCTTTCACCCCGGGCGGGTGGGGGTTTTCAGCGGGGAGCCCAGCCAGCACTGGGGCTCTCAGCTCTACATGGATTTCACTGCCAGGAGCCTGGTTGTCCCTGGCTCCTTGCTGCCCCCCATCTTGGGGAGCCCCAGGGAGCAGCTGGGCTCCCAGTGGGGATCCACGAGTCTGGAGCACTGTGAAGAGTCGAGAGCCTGGGCAATAGCTGGATTCACAGCTGGCGCCCCCACTTGCCCAGGGGTGACAGCCCCAGCTGTGAGCGGAGTTTGGGGTTCACCCTAGGGCACCAACCAGCCCTTCTCCTCAATTTCAGAGCTCCAAAGTGGCGCTGTGAAACTGACAAGAATGACAGCCAACAGCCAAAGTAAGTAAAGCAATGTCTATACAGACACTGCTGTTGCCTTAAGTACACGTGCATGAGCCCCATGCTTCTCATGGAGGTGGAGTTATGTCAGTGCAATAGGGCACTTACATCGGCTGCAGCAAGGCTGGAATGTAGACACTGGTGTAATTAGATTGACATATCGTGGCTTACATAGATCTAACTTTGTTGTGTAGACTTGGTGCTTTGTACAGGGCCATGAATGAGGTGGCCTAGCTGGTGAGGTGCACTGCAAACTTTGGTGGCAGGCACAAGGCCCAGTGGTTGGGGTGACACGATGGAGTGCCACAGAAATCTGCAGATGGAGGGTGCAACCAGAGTGACCAGAACCTGCCCAGCCTACAGATAAACCCCCCAGTGACCCACACAGAGAGCCGAAGAGGCAGGCAGCAAGTGAGAGCGAGAGGAGCCTAAGGCTGCAGCACAAAGCGACTCGCGCTCCTCTGCCCTCTCTCCTTCCCTCAGCCAGGCTCAGCCCCTCTAAGCGGAGGGAGGAGGAGGAGGAGGCCGACCCCTCCCAGAATGCCTTGCGCTCGGCGGAAGCCGGGCGCGTCTGTGAGCTGAGCGGCCGGCTCGCAGCTCGGCGCAAGATGGCGGCGAGCGCCTCGGACCCCCTGGAAGAGATGCTGCTCTTCTCTGAAGAGGTGGACGAGAAGGCGGTCAGCGACCTGGTGGGCTCCCTGGAATCGCAGCTGGCCGGCGGGCGGGGCTCCGCCGAGGGCCCCTCCCCTAACAGCAGCCCCCCATCCCACCAGCAGCAAGAGCACCAGGGGACCCTGGTGGAGGGCGGCAGCCTAGTCCAGCAGCAGCAAGGGCATCCTGCTCCTCCTCATTTCCCCGGGGCAGGGGAGGCAGCCAGGTGCCCAAGTGCCGTGGGCAGCCCAACCCCAGCCCAGGGGACACCCCCAGCCTTGTCCGCCCCAGCGGCGGCGGCGGCCGGGCGGGGAGCGAGTGTAAACAGTAGTAGCATGCAGCAATCACATGGAGCAGCTCCTCGCAGCATCACCCCGAGTCCACCTGCTGCCCCTGTCTCACTGCAAGCCGCTGCCCCACCTCCGCCTGCTGGCGCCCCAGCCCAGCCTGTCAACAACCACGTGGATGTCAATGCCGCTGCTCTCGCTGCTGGCAGTGGTGCCCGGGAAGTGGAGAGTCCCAGACCTGGGTGTAGTCCTCCTGCAGCAGCCGCTGGTGCGGTGAACAGTGTGTTGCTGCTTAACTCCGAGGCCGCCACTGCTGGGGGGTCGCCTGAGGCTGCCGGTGCTGTCACTCCAGCAGCCGCAGCAAGTCGGGAACTTTCAAAGGCGGTAATGCTGGGTAGTACAGCGGCTGCTCCTCCTCCTCCTCCTGCTGCTCTCTCCCTTCTCCAGAGACCTGCACTGCATACCGTTCCTCCCGCCGCACACAGTGCGAATGGCACTTCCTCCAGCGCTCCTGTGGTTGTCACTCAGAGCCTAAAGGCTGGGTGTGCCCCAGCAGCAATAACACAAGTTGTCAACCATCAGAATCCGTCTGTCGGCCACAACAAACCAGAATCCTCTACAGCACAGACTAAACTCCTCACACACAATCCTGCAGTAAATGCACTCAGTAGCTCTACCAGTTCTGTTCCTACAATGAATCTTGTCACCCATCCAGCCCAAAGTTCAGTAGCCAACTGTGCCCCTGTAGTGTCCAGCACCATCACCCTCAATGCTATATCTAAACCCACAGTAAATATTATAGGGCCACCTGGCTCTGCTGTTGGTGTAGCCAAATCAGCCACTGCTGTACCTGTCGTCTCTGCAGTTCCCCAGTCGCTGTCACCCAGGCCTGCAGTAGGCACTGCTCAGAGAATAGTTGCACCACAATTGATTGTTAGACCGCCTCAGCAGACTACAATCCAGTTGCCTCCAGGTTTTACTATACCACCTGGTAAGTGGAAATTACAGGCTTGTTAATCTCTGCTAACCCGTTTTCCTCACTGTGATTTTTCAAAGTTGTGGCTGTGCTACAAACCAAGTACAGAACTATCAAATAAATGCATGGTACACCAGTAATCACATGTTTTTAAAATGAATTCTGTTCTAATAGACACATTGTCATTACTAAAAATATTATTTAATCAATTTAAAATCTGTGGGGTCTAATTTAAAAAAATGTTGCGATGGTTGTTGGGGAGAATTATTTGCTTTGTTAAAGGAAAATGTTAATCACAGTAAGTTTTTTAAAAACTGTGCAGTAAAATAAAACAAAACACTTAAGGTTTATTTTAGAAGTTGCTGATTTATAGATAGGTGTAATCTGGTTGTAGGTCTAAATTTTGTTAACTTTTATTTACTGCTGCTGACAATGGGAAAAGTTCTCCCCATTCAAGCTCTGTCTGTTCTGATGTGGCTAATTGAATAAACTAATGTTATGCTTTCAATCTCAATACATATATTGTGCTATTCACCATAGTATCTGGGCCTCTCCTCACATCAGTAGGATTCACCCCCTAATTCCAAAGTAACAATTTTACCCCACTCCCTCTGCTCATAATGATGATTTCTTAATTATTCAGTCTTGTTGATACTCAACAATAAACTGTTAGTAGTATATGGCTTTGTTTTTAAAAAATACTAGTTCAGTAAGGTTGACCATAACCAAAACAATAGCAATATATCCTCATGTCAACAATTCCTGATTTAAATGGCTACTTTACTGTCTTGAATTTTGAAGGGTGTCCGATATTGTTTTGTCATGCTTGAGTGCTAGTGGTGCAAATGGTGCACAAGTCCTTGCCTCTGAAATTTGGTGATTTATTCAAATGAAGTTTAATTGTTTTTCTTATGCAAATAAAGAATCTTCATCCATTAATACATTGTATGATCTGAAGTTGTTTTTCTTGCCTCAGAATTCCTTAAAGTGTTTGACATCAGTTAAGTAAATGAAGTTTATGGACTAGTATACTTGCTGTGTGTGAATAAAAATTTGTCTTTAGTGCAGTGTTTTAAATAGTTGTGAAGTTGACCACAGGTAATGAAACTCCTGCCATTTTTTTTTGTAGACTGCTACTGCATAGATCAGGCAAATTCTTATGGCTTTATGAAGATCTCATTTAACTTGGAACAGATATCAAGTTGTTTTAAGAAAGTGAAAGTGTAATTATGTAGATGGTATATTAGCACACTTTGCTATTGTTTCCTATACCCTGGCGTGTATGTCATAACTTACCATCAATTTCAGAAGCTGAATGCTATCATTGCTTTGTTCTACTGTTCGGTTGTTAAACAGAAGAAGAAAATGATACTCCTGAAACACACATTTTATAGATTTTTAGAAAATATTGTTGAAAGACGTTAGTAGCATACAAACTTATATGTGTTTGTTTTTGCTCTATAGAACTACTTTCTAGTCAATCAATTAAAGTTACTTAAATTTGAATATAAAAGTCAAACAGACAAGTGTTCTCAAGGGATAAGCTGGAGAGAAAATGAAAATATCTATAGTTCGACTGCAAAAGTAATGGACAGCTCATTACTGATTTTAAAATAGTGCAGTTTTCATAGAGGAAACTTGTGTTTAAAGCTGAAACTTTAAAAAATACTCTTTTTTTTTAGTAGGTCTTCTTAAATTATATCACAGGCTCTTAAAGTCAGCTTCCTGTTTAGCTAGCTGGCAGTAGAGCTGAATAACAGCCCATAATGTTGCTTCAGATGTGCATATGTTTTATAAGCATAGATCAGTAAAACTAAATATAACAATGTCCTGAACCTGAATTAATCACATTCATTTTAAAAACAAATGGTCATATATGAACAGTTATACCTTCATAACAGTAAATATTTCTACAACTTGAATAACAAACTTAATCATTCATCACAATTACTTTGACTGTCCCATTCAAATATATCCTATTGAAAAATAAGTCTTAAAACCGCTAAACAAAAATTCCTATGGAACAAATAGATTGAGATTTTGGGAAGTGCCCATAGGTCCATGTCCTATAATAAACTCTGTGAAGTACATTGTATGATCAGGCTGTTAGGTGTAAACTTTAAGAAAAAATTGCATGGATTTGTACATAGTGTTGTGGTGGCTGAATGAACAAATATCTAATTACATCTCTTAACTCGTCATTTGCGTGTACAGTTACCACAGCTGTTCAGTTAAATACAGTAATGGTGTGTTCAAATTAGTTGTGCATTTTATACAATGGTGCTGTGGGAAAGACCTCACAACAACTAGGGAAAATCAAATATAGTGAAATTAATTGTAGAAATAGTTTTGTCAAATATGCAAAATAATTAAAAAAAATCTTTTCAGTTTGCCCTTTTCTTTATAGTAAGTATATGTGGTGTTCTAACAATACTAGGCAAAATAAGTTAAGTGGAAGTCTGATTAAGTTGACAGTGTTCCTTTAAATGGATGATTTTGTTATCTTTTAGTAGTAAATACCAGAAGAAAACACTCAGTTCTGGTTCTTCACCTGCTTTTGTAGTTTAGTCTGTATCTTCCTCTTTGAACTTCCCCTACTTGGTGATATGAAGTGTAGGGACCAGTCACAGCCCAGCTACTTCAGATCTGCTTCTTAGTTAATTTCCATTTTATGTAGGGAAGATTAGCAAGTGTTTTCTAGGTATCTCCCCATAAAGTTAATTCACGTAAAGAGAAACTACACTACTTACAAGGATTATACTTGAGCTCAGAGTTTATATGTGGAATCAGATAAATACATGGCTATTAAATGATGTGATGCACCCATGTCACATTCCTTAAAAAACTGTAATATGTAAACCTAAATATGCTTTTAATTTTACTCATATCCATTGAGTATGCACAAAGCAGTTGTGGTCTGATTTGTTCTTATGAGTTATATAGTTTAATTTTTAACACATGAAAATTAAACGTTTCAAACTGTTTGCAATTGCATATATTATTAATAAGTTGTTAATTGAACTAGAACATTGAATTTTATTTGTTTACAAACACGTAGCAAAAAGGGTTATTTTCAAAATTAAAATGAGCTCATCTGGCTTGCAAAATAAGTGAACTTTTGGTTTTTATTATCCTGTTTTATTTATTGCGATAATATTATTATTTATTGTAATAAACATTGTTATTGCAATATAGGAACAGTTATGGTTAACAGTGTTAAGTCAAAAACTAACAGACTAATAAACTGAAAATATAGCCAGTGCATTAGATTTTGGCCTAGGATATAGGTTAGGCTCTGCACTTACACACACGTTTAACTTTGTGCATTCGGTGAGTCTTTGTCTTCAGTGGGACTACTTGTGCGACATACACTTAAGCCATGTGTAAGGCTTTGTAGGATTGGGGTCCTTAGTTTATAAAAATAAAATCAGACAGGGCAGAGGAGGTTCAGCAGTGGATAAAGGTGAGTGAGGTGGTGGGGGAGGCATAGAAGATGCGTACTTATAATTTAGTTCAGGAGTTGGAGTCTGGTTTAGATTCCCAGCACTGGAGCTGGCTACAGAGCAGGGCTAGGACAAATGAGGCATCAGTGGGACTCTGTATTGGCACAAGTGTCCCTGCCAGTAGATCCCATTGCTGGATCAGGATTTAAGAATTAAATGCAATTCTCCCCCCCATGCTCTGTTACTGTCTCTAATTACACCTTTAAATTTTGTCACCTTCTTATACAGTCAGGTATCCAATTGTTACATTTGTACGGTTCAAATGTAACAAAAGTTGTTTCAAGCTGTATTTTTAATTTTTTTTCCTGTTGATACTAAGTACTTTCCCTTATGGCATATCTGATTTTATACTGTAATAAACATGTCAGGACTGATGAATGAAGAAAGGAAAATGTTAAGCTGCTGCATGTCAGTTCTATTCATAGTACTTACTATTATTTTGACTATTTTCATTAGGTATGGTCTTGGTGCGCACAGAAGCTGGACAGCTTGTAATGGTACCTCAGCAGGTTTTAGCTCAGGCTCAAGTGCAAGCTCAAGTACAAACACAGGGGCAAAGTCCCGCCAGCATCTCACCCAGGCTTCCAGCGCCCACAAGTGGTCCAGTGTTTCGTTTAACAGCAAGCCAGGTACATTTTTTCATGCTTGTGATTATCATTTTTCTTTATGATCTACTGTATTTTCTATCAAACACATTGTAAAGCTGGGCTTCTTTTCAAATTTGTTCACGTAAACCTTTTTTTCTACTGAAAAAAAATTACAGAAGAGGGAAATGTACCTCACCTTTAGCCAAAGAATGGGTTAGTTCCAGGGGTCCAGCAAATTTCTCTATATGTCTACATTTCAGGAGTCCCACATTATGGCTTCTGTTAAGGCCACTTTGGAAATCTCCGAGGAAATCATACATGCTGTTGATTCAATAGGTGACTCTCTTCCTTCTGAGTCAGTATTGATCTAAATCCCCAACATGGTGTTTGGGGGTGTGGTGCTGTTAAGATTAATTTTTCAAATAAAATGAACAACAGGTGTCCTGCCCTCTTCTAGTCATTAAATATTGTTTTATACATTATTCAAGAGTAAGGATGGTGATTCTCATGTTACATTAAGATTTCAAGTTGGGTGATTGCATTTTGCATACCTAAATTTCTCTATTAAATTAAGTTGACTATGGTATCCTTTCCTGCCCTGTAATATTCTGTAGAGTTTGATGTTAAAAAGTTACTGTATTTCCACACAGAGGTACTAAGATTGATATTAAGCTTCTGATGAGTTTGTAAAGTGCTTTGAGATCCTTCTAGCTAAAAACCCCCAAACCTATATTAATGCAAGTAGTTATCATTTAACTAAGTGATGGCATTTCAGGGAGGTTATTCCGCTTTGGCTACTTTGGACTATAAAATTAGAGATCAATATTTCTGAGCATTGTTACTGCGCAACTCAGCATTAGTAATTCTCTTCTGATTTGTGGGGGAAGAGTTAAGACTGATTTGGTAAGTACTTACGAGTACTATGACTATGAGTAACTCTGAGCTGCTGTGCTAATGCAGTAGTGCCCCCTTTGGTCAGAATTAGCTTGGTCTGGGAAGGCAGTCAGTCAGCTCCTTTTAACTGAGTCTCTATGATAGTCCTATTCCGGGCTATGAAGGGTGTTAGTTTCAGTCTTGCTAGGTGTATGGGTTTCCCCTTGTACTTGGTAGGGTCATCTGATCCTGGTCCTCAGGGGGTCTCAAAACCCCTTTTGTTCTTAAGTGTCTGTTGTGGCATTGGTAGGGGAACCCAGGCCCACCCACTCCACTGGGTTCCAGCTCTGGGCCCTTAAACTAGGCAGGCCAAATAAGGCCTCAGCAGCAACTCCTGCTGTGCCCTGAGCTCCTTTCTACCTCTCTTGGTTCTGTAGGCTTCTCCAGCCTGTACATCAGTGGTACCCAAACTTTTTCTATCATGCTCCCCTTTACCAGTAATGGAATCTGTCCGTACTCCCCCTCCATTACTGCAGAGGAGCTTGGGCTGAAGGCGGAACTGGGGGCTGAACTGGGGATGTGACAGGAGCTGGGGCTAGCGGTGGAGCTGGCCTGGGGCTGGAGATAGAGTGGAGCTGGGGACAGAGCTAGTCTGGGAGCAGAGCTGGGTGGCACTCCTTCCCACCTCCTGTGTGGACTGGCTTGGGCCCCGCTGCATGCCCCCCACCCCATGTTCTTTCACGCCCCCCTAAGGAGACGTGTCCCACAGTTTTGGGACTACTGCCCTACATCCAGTCATCCCTTTTCTCGAGTGTTGTCTCTGGGCAGCTTCTCACCAGCTTGCTGGCAGGACTTTCGTTCTCCAGACCTGCTTGCTCCTTTAGTAGCTATCCGACATTATAAGAGTGTATATTTAGATGTATCCCATGTAAAGTTAGAGAGAAAATTGTTTACCTTTAATTCACCACTCATCGGAGCACAGCTTTTGAATACAAAACTACAGAAAAGATATTAACAATTGGAGGGAGCTGAGAAAAGATAAAGACTTTTAAGAAATTGTTAAGAGTATGTCTAGTATGAGCATTTGAGGAGATGATCACGAGCATGAGGATGACAAGCCTGTTAATAGTCTTTGGAATTATGTGGAATGCTGGGGGTAGAAGGTTGGAAAAAGTCATTAAGAAAAAAAAGATTCTGTGGCTTTGTGGGAGGCTTCTTTGAAACAGGCCTAAGCACAGTGTTGCCACACTGTGTTGGATTTTGTGTAGATAGGATGTAGTTCTGTGTCTTGAAGAGGCACATAATCCTTAGTGCAACGGATCTCAAACTATTCCAGATGGTCTATGGAGTTGCTTTTTTGGCCCTGGTGAAGAAACTGTCATTCTACGAGTAGTGATGTTTCCCCCTAGTTATAGCCCATGCTAGTTTTCTGAGGCTTTCTTGAACAATTACATTAAAAAAACAGGTTTCAGAGTAACAGCCGTGTTAGTCTGTATTCGCAAAAAGAAAAGGAGTACTTGTGGCACCTTAGAGACTAACCAATTTATTAGAGCATAAGCTTTCGTGAGCTACAGCTCACTTCCTCAGATGCATATCGTGGAAACTGCTGCCTGCTGGTCTCCACGATATGCATCTGAGGAAGTGAGCTGTAGCTCACGAAAGCTTATGCTCTAATAAATTGGTTAGTCTCTAAGGTGCCACAAGTACTCCTTTTCTTTTTATTAAAAAAACAATCAACCTCTTTTCTTTACTTTGAGTGGCTGCTTCATGTTTGTCTTTGCTAGATTTTTTTTCCTTTGGGTATAAATACAAACATGACCAAGTTTTGACTGATAATGCCAAAATTGGGTGGACATCAAAGATACAGGAGAGAAGAACCAAACTGCAAAAGGATCAGAGATTAGAGTAGTAAACAGCATAAATACAAAATAGAGCTTGAGATTTGGGGATGTAACCAAGGAGATGCTCTCGCTATATTAAATGAGCACATTTCAGTCTTGTCTACTTAATACTGTTGTAATTAGTTTTTCATGTAGCTGTAGTTGCTGCGGAGAAGGGTGTAGGATCAAGATTGGAAGGAGAAATGTCCATAAGAGAATACTATATTAAGAAGTTGTCTGCAATAGGAAAAAATTGAGTAGAGCTCTATTGTGCATAGAATCTTAGGAGACCTAAGATGATGATGGTTGGTTGCACTGAAGTTTTAATGGCAGAACAGTGCACTGCCATTTAGGAGACTGGAATTTGGGTCCCAAACTCAATCAAAAAATGCCATACCCAACAAGCATTTGGGAGCTGCTTGTGTGTTGCTCTCATGCACCTCCTTTTTGGCCGACTTGGAGCAGTATTGTTAGGTTTTGGAAGGCGCTTAAATCAGCTACTGATGTGTTTTATACATTTAATACAGTTTATCACATAGTATCAAGCTGTAGTATGGGGCTTTGAGTGTGGTAGGGGAATAACTAAAGAGTTGTGAATGGTGAATATCCTAGAGGTTGTTGTGATTTCAACATTTTACAGTGGCAGTACTGGAACAATAGGATTGTTGCTAGTCAGGGATTCATGTGCATTGAGATAACTGTATAGTATCTGCCTAGACTGTCAGATTGGTTCCTCCGTTTCATGAGCCCCACATTTGTTTACTTTTATCAATTAATAAAGGCAATGAAGTGATTAAAGCAACATCATCGGGAGACTTGAATTTAATTATTCTGGAAATAGGCTATAGATTTTTCTCTCCTGCTACCAATGACTTTTATTTGTATATATTTGGTCCTGAAAATATGTTAAAAATCATTTGACTAGAATAATTTTTTTAAAGCCAGAAAACAGTGAATTCCTTAAATAATAAAGGCTTTACTACATAAGAACTACACTTGTATTTGATTCTTATGGAAGACTTATTTTCTGAGGCTGTGGAACTCGTTGTTTTTCTGGAGGAAATGTTTATTGACAAATATTGTCCTAATCTTTTAGAAATGGTTGCATCTTCAGGTGTTTTTTTTTTTGTTTTTGTTTGAATAATGATGATTGATCAAGGAGAGGAATCTAATTCAAGAAGTACAGCAAGTAATGTATACTGAAAACAAAATTGTCTTCCAGCAATTTTATAATTGACAGAAAGTTTTTTTGTTTTGTTTTTCCTATTCCAGAATACAGTTCTGACTTGTCAGAAAGCTGGAGCCTGACAGGTTCTCTCCCCCCACCCTTTCCCCCCGCCCCCCAGTGAAAATCTGAAAGGGTACGGGAAATATTTTCTGCGTGGATGTTGTTAGGCTTGTAAAGTAAATCTCCAGAAGTCCTGTTCTTCTCAGTCATTCAAACTGAGACAAATTGCATTAATCATTGGCTCAGAACAGACTGAATGTAAACATGTTATTTCCGTTAAGGCTTGAAACCATTTTCAGTGTCATATATGCATGAGGATGTGGGGAAGGTGGCAGTGACAGCAAGCCTTGGATTGGTTATTTGAAAAAAATCTGTATTTTACTAGTCCCTGGGGGATTGGTGGGGCAAGTGGGTATTTCTTGATCTCAGGGCAGATTAATGTAGTGTTTCCAAAACACATAGCATGGAGGTTTGGAACTGGAAGCACAGGTACCTTGACTGCTGAGGGAAAAAATGTGTGTGCTGCCAGGGTTGTTAGTTTGTGGATTCTGTGTGATTCCTGGATCACGAGGTTGCAGAAGTTCGTGAGAGAGCAAGGGAGTACAGCAGGACATAGGGATTGCTGACTACAGGCTGATTTGGGTGGAGAGAGGTGGCCTGCGTTGGCATCATAGTTTTCCCGTTCTGCGGCGTCTAACTGGTGACGTAAGCTCTTGTTGTGTTCTTCGAGACACTGTGGTGATTCACTTGCATGAAAATGATCTGGGCCTTATTCCTGGTGTACACCTCATAAATGTATGAGAGAAGATTTGGATCGCATCACAGATTTGTGTCCAGGAGTTATGATAATTTTCTCTAATTTTTCTTAGTATCTGAATAATTGCTACAGCAGCAATATGAAAGTTATTAATAACTTTTGGAAGAACATTAATCAGGAAGTTAGAGGGTTCATGACTGACCAGACTATACCTACTTTATGTCATAGAAACATTAGAAGCTCTGATACCACACAGTTTCCTGAAGATGGGGTACATCTATTGGATGGGGGCTAGAGGATCTTTCTCTCAAACATAAAACTCTTGAGCAGAAATCCGGTCTGTGATTTCTCTTGCTGGCCCCTCCATCCTCCAACCATTCTGAAACATGACGAGGAACACCCTTTTGCTCTAACATAGTTGATCTTCGCTTCAGGCACTGCATATGAGTTGGGTTATAGGAGCGGGGAAGGGAGGACAATAGAAACATTTGTATACTAGGGAGTGAAGACTGCAGGGACAGGCATTTCCTGCTTTGGGTGGGGTAGGTCCTGGTACAGAAGTGGGGAGGAGGCCAGGCTGGAGGAGGGAACACAGTGAATGGGTTAGCACAGGGGTTCTCAAACTGGGGGTCAGGACCCCTCAGGGGGTCATGAGGCTGTTACATGGGGGGTTGCAAGCTGTCAGCCTCCACCCCAAGCCCTGCTTTGCCTCCAGCATTTATTATAGTGTTAAATATATTAAAATGTGTTTTAATTTATGGGGGGGGTCACACTCAGAGACTTGCTATGTGAAAGGGGTCACCAATAAAAAAGTTTGAGAGCTACTGGGTTAGGGGCATGGCTGGGGAGGTGTGCCAAAGCTGGGCTGGTGGGGCAGAGTTGTAAATGCATGTGGGGAGGGGCAGTGTGTGTGTGTGATTCAATATGCTAGTTGTGGGACATGAGAGTTAAAACTACCTAAATGATTACCAGCTCCTACCAACAACATATCTTTTTCTGATTAAAAACACAAGGAAATTCAATAGTAATAAACTACATTAATGCAGAGTTAAGGTTGCTTGGTGGTATTTCATAACTTCCAAGAATGTTGAGCTAAACAAAACTCAAACATCTGAAAATCAGGAAATGCATAGTTAAGGTTGCCCGTGCAAACTTAACTCTGTTCTCTTTCAGCAATGTCCCAATATGCTCTATTAGCATTTATACCTTTACTCAGCCAGCTCCACAGGTGCAGAAATATACAAGCTTTTACAGCCCACTCACTCTCACCCACAGGATTCCACCTAACATTAAAGGACGAAGAGGGGGGGGGGAAAAGGTTGTCCTTGCCACCTTTCCTCTCTCCTCTTCAAGCAATGCCTCAGTATGCACATATTCACACTGGCCCTTGGCATAATAAGATTCAGGAGATTCCAGGCCCTGGTGTACACTCACACACTTAGCCAATGCCCCAGAAAAAATATTGCACATACACAAGTTAAGATTCACTTCAGAGACTTTTACAACTCGTTTACACTTGCTCATAGGATACTGTTTCAATCTGCACTTTCACTTAATCTTCATTAAAGTGTTACAGTCCTCTCATATTCCACTTTACTGCTGACAGATCCTCTATAACAAAAGCCCTATGCCCTGCTATTGACATCACCTACACAATTCTGCATAGAAGGGATGCATACTGGATCCTGCAAATACATATGCAACTCTTCCCTTTCTTCATACACGAAAAGGTGGAAAACATAGATCTCATGTCACAATCATAGCTCTGTCACATACATCAAAGTAATCTGCAGATCTCACAAACACATCTCTATCCCCTTACCACTGCCTCCACCATTCAGTACAGCTACACCTGATACCAACTACATTCACTTTACCTGGAGTACATGCAGATAATAAATGCTTAGACTGTGCTCATGTCCCAGCTTACTACTGACAATACTCTTCGTAATAAAACCTCTGGGCCTTGCTGATTATATAACATACGCAATTCTGCATAGAAATGGTACATATAGGATTCTGAAGATACATATATGTCTTTTCCCTTTGCTCACATACATTGGAGGGCGCAAAACATAGATCTCATGTCATAATCACAGCTCTGTCACTCACCTCAAAGTAATCCACACATCTTTGTTTCACAAATACACCCTTACCAAGCAGTCCCAACTGGTGCCTCCACCATTTAGTGTAGGTACATCCAATGCACTGACTGCACCTGGAGTGTATGCAAATAATTCCCATTGGCTACTGCCTGCTATAGGGAAGTAGAGGGAAGGTGTCATGGGCTACTTTTTTCCCCTCTTTGTCCTTTAATGGTGTATGGCGGAATCCTGTGGGTGAGAGTGAATGGCTTTTAAAAAGAGGAGCTTGTACATTTCAGCAGCTGTGGGATTGGCAGCATGTGTGTCTTAATGGGGCATATTTGGGCATTGCTGAAAGAGGGCAGAATAAAGCTAGTTGGGAAAACCTTAACTGTACATTTCCTGGTTTTCAGAAGTTAGTTTTCCTCAGTTTAGTGTTCTGCAGAGGGATGACATACCACTAGGCAACCTTAACTCTGTGTTAATGTAGTTTTTTGCTATTGAATAATAGCACAGCATTGGCTAACATAATTGTTTAAAAAATATATCTTCACACAGTACAAGGATAATTGTCCTATAATTGCACCAGGCTACAACAATGTTTGAAAATTGCTGTCTGGCACGGTTTGTGATATTATTTGGGGTGTGGCATAATCTGAACATGCTCTTGCATTTGAGTGTGTAGGAAAATGAAGAATAACAATGTAAGAACAGCCATACTGCATCAGACCAATGGTTTGTCTCGCCCAGTATCTTGTCTTCCAGCAGGACTAGTGCCAGATGCTTCAGAGGGAATGGACAGAATAGAGCAATTATCCAGGGATCCATATCCTGTCATCCAGTCCCAGCTTCTGGCAGTCAGAGGTTTAGGGACACCCAGAGGCATGGTGTTGTGTCACTGACCATCTTGGCTAATAGCCATTAATGGACCTTTTCTTCTTGAATTTATGTAATTCTTTTTTGAATGCAGTTACACTTCGGGCCTTCACAACATACTGTGGCAACAAGTTCCACAGTTAATTGGGCGTTGTGTGAAGAAAGTACTTCCTTTTGTATGTTTTAAACCTGCTGCATATTAATTTCATTGGGTGACCCCCTGATTCTTGTGTTATGGGAAGGGGTAAGTAACTCTTCCTTATTCATTTTCTTCACAGCATCCATGATTTTATAGATCGCTATCATATCCCAACTTAGTTGTCTCTTTTCTAAGCAGAACAGTCCCAGTCTTTTTTAATATTTCCTTATATGGAAGCTGCTGTTCCCTTGCCCTAATAATTTTTGTTGCCCTTTTGTATATCTTTTCCAATTCTAATATATCTTTTTTGAGATGTGGCCACCAGAATTATACACAGTATTTAGGGTGTGAGCATACCATGGATTTACATAGTGACATTTTGATATTTTCTGTCTTATTTTCTATCCCTTTTCTAATGGTTCCTAACATTTTGTTACCTTTTTTTTTTTTTACTTCAGCTGCACACTGAGCAGATGTTTGCAAAGAACTATCCATAACTGACTCCAAGATCTCTTTCTTGAGTGACGAGCTTATTTAGACCTGATCATTTTGTATGTATAGTTGGGGTTATGTTTTCCAATGGGCACTATATGTCCTCTGCACCACTTAGGACTACATCAAGAATTGCCTCTCCCCTTTTGAGTTCCAGGACTAGCTGCTCCAAAAAAACAGTCAGTAATGTCTAGAAATTTTATCTCTGCATCCTGTCCTGAGGTGACATGTATCCAGTCAATATGTGGATAGTTGAAATGCCCCATTATTACTGGGTTTTCTGTTTTTGTTGCCTCTCTCATCCCCCCGTCACTGTTACCATCTTGATCATGTGGTCAGTAGTATATTCCTACTGCTATACTCTTATTATTCAAGCATGAAATTTCTATTCATAGATATTTTGTGGTGCAGTTTCATTAATTTAAAAGTTTTACTATATTTGACTCTGCTTTCTTTCACATACAGGGGTCTCCCTCCCACAAGCAATGCAACTTTCTCTGTCATTCATGTGTATTTGCTACCTTGGTATTACCGTGTCCCATTGATTATCATCGTTCCACCAAGTTTCTGTGATGCCTATTATATCAATATTCTCAATTTATACCAGGCATTCAAGTTCACCCATCTTTGTAGTTAGACTTCTAGCATCTGTGTTCAAGCACTTATAAAAGTCGTCAATATTTAGTTCTCTGCCTTCATGTAATGTAACTGAATGGTACTCTGTTTCGTTTGACTATTTCTCCCCTTTAATCAGCCCTCCCCTAAAGGAAGTCGCTTTTCATATAGGGTGCATCTTTGCAGCCTGTTGGCCTTCCCCCAGCCCTTAGTTTAAAAACTCCTCTATGATCTTTTTAATTTTACATGCCAGCAATCTGGTTCCATTTTGGTCATCAGAGTCCATCCTTCCTGTATAGGCTCCTCTTCCTTTCTCACAAGCTTCCCCAGTTCCTTATAAACTTAAATCCTTCCTCCAGTCACCATTGTCTCATCTATGCATCGAGGCCCTGCAGTTCTGCCAGTCTGACTGCCCTGTGCATGGGTTGGAAGCATTTCAGAGAATGTTATCATATGCATTTTCATATAATCAGAAAACTTGTTTAGGTCCTGTCTTGTCAGTTACTGGTCTTCTGTCTATTCTAGATAGGTTACTCATATGGTCTCTCTCACCATCGTATCTGACCACCTCACAGTCTTTAATGCATTTATCCTTGCAACACCCTGTGAGGTAGGGAAGAGCTACATTAGGAGGAAAATACCCATTTTACAGACAGGAACTAAGGCCCAGGATCATGCAGGAAGTCTCTCTAGGAGCAGGGGCTTGAACCCAAGTTTCCCAAGTCCTAGAGTAGTGCCCTAATCATCTGGCAGTCTTTCCTCCCTGTTGTTTTCAGCATCCTTTACAAAAAGCCTATACATGCCTTGTGATGGCTGAGTTAACATTGTAGGAAACTTACATTTTGTATTTGCTGACTGTTTTTATTTTAAATGTGCAACTTTTACATTGAAAATATTCTATAAAAATGTTTGTTCAAATATGTAAGGAGCAGAAGGCTATTCTTGTTTACTAGTATTAAGTTCAAGCTGATATCATTTTCGTCTCTATAGATTGCAATTGTGTCTCATAGGTGGATCATCAAAATTTGCTCTAGAGTGAAAGAGGGGATTCAATCTTAATGCTTGTTTCTCTCTAGGCCCCTCTTGATCAAAGAGTGATATCTGAACCAAATTGTTATGAGGCATATAATGAAATCTTTTGATTTGGGCAAAATAAGTGCATACACTCAAAAAAGAAAAGGAGGACTTGTGCACCTTAGAGACTAACAAATTTATTTGAGCATAAGCTTTTGTGAGCTACAGCTCACTTCATCAGATGCATTCAGTAGAAAATACAGTGGGGAGATTTATATACACAGAGAACATGAAACAATAGGTGTTACCATACACACTGTAACCAGAGTGATCAGGTAAGGTGAGCTATTATCAGCAGGAGAAAGGGGGGGAGGGGGAGACCTTTTGTAGTGATAATCAAGGTGGGCTATTTCCAGCAGTTGACAAGAACGTCTGAGGAACAGCGGTGTTTTTACCTTTAGTCCTTTTGGTATGATGTCCATCTGTTTGCATTTGGAAAGGAAGATGATGTCTGTCTGTATCTGTACGAGTTTTTTCATGAAGTTGATAGATTTCCACTCCATACGGCTAAATTCAATGCCTTGCACAATGACATACAATGTATATGCACTCAGTTTACGTTAACACTAAATTAGCACTAAAATGTTCTCGCTTCTTTACTTGATTTAGCTTAACATTATGAATAGTTATAACTACACTAATATTTTGTATTTGAATATTACCTTCCTTCTGAGGATCTCAAGGCACTTTAAAATGTGAGAAAGTATTATTAAATTATAAGATCATCAGATAATATTTGCATCTTCATATATGTTTGTATAGTACCTAGCAGAGAGGGGACAACCCTGATTGGGGCCTTAGGACAGTATTGAAATAATTAGTAATTTTTGTTTTGCACATGGAGAAACTGAGACCTAAAAAGGGGTTAAGCAGTGGTTTTCAAACTTTTTTTCTGGCTACCCAGGTGAAGAAAATTTTTGATGCCCGCGACCCAGTGGAGCTGGGGATGAGGAGTTTGGGGTGTGGGAGGGGCTCAGGGCTGGGGCAGAGGTTTGGGGTGCAGGGATGAGGGCTGTGGGGTGGGGCCAGGAATAAGGGGTTCAGGGTGTGGGAGGGGGCTCTGGGCTTGGGCAGGGGGTTGGAGTGCAGGAGGGGGTCAGGGTTGTAGGCTGGGGGTGCAGGCTCTGGGGTGGAGCTGGGGATGAGTGGTTTGGGGTGCAGGATGGGACTCTGGGTTTTGTGGGGGCTCAGGGCTTGGGTAGGCGGTTGGGGATGAGCGGTGCAGGAAGGGGCTCAGGGCTGAGGCAAGGGATTGTGGCATGGGCTTACCATGGGCGTCTCCTGGTCAGTGGCGCAGCGGGGGTGCTAAGGCAGGCTTCCTGCCTGTCCTGGCACCGCAGACCGTGCTGCGCCCCGGAAACGGCCAGCAGCAGGTCCGGCTCCTAGGTGGAGGCGTGCAAGCAGCTCCACATGGCTCTCGCCTGCAGGTACTATCCCTGCAGCTCCCATTGACCGGGAACCAGTTGGCTAGTGCTCGGGGTGGGGGCAGTGTGTGGAGCCAGACTTGCTGCTGGCCGCTTCCGGGGCGCAGCGCAGTGTCAGATCAGGTAGGAACTAGCCTGCCTTAGCTACCGTGACCCAGTGCCTTATATTCCGTGACCCAGTACTGGGTCCCAACCCGCAGTTTGAAAACCACTGGATTAAATGACTTGTCTAAATGTACCTCAGTGACAAAGAGGGACATAGAATTAATTCTTTCTTCCAGTTCCTTGCTTTGCCTCCTTAATAGTTGTGAAATATTTTAATCATTTCAAATGATTTATTGAATTATTTGCTTACGAGCAAGATTGTAAAAAGGTATGTTAATTTTAAGAGCTTTAAATATTGATTTTCCAAATCACCAGAGGGAAAGAGCACCATAGTGAATCAGGTGGCAGAATATATAGATAAATTAAATATATACAAATCAGCAAAATATTATGGTATTCATTCAAGGATTATTAAAGAATGAGCCAAGAAAGCTGCAAAACCTGACATTTATTTTTGACAACTCATAAAGAACAATTGAGGGATTCCAGGTAAATGGAGATTAATCTAACTTCAACAATAGGTTAAAAATGCCACTAATGAGCAAAAAATAAAATGATAAAAATCCACTCAGATGAGATTAACTTGATGAGCAATACATAGTAAAGCAGCAAGTGTACCCCCAACCCTTACACCACACCCCAGGCCTGGTACATGGCCTCAGTATTCTATTCCTCCATACCTGGGACATGACATGGGTAGGGGTTCCCCCATTTCTTGGGGAGGGAAGAGAGACGGGGGGACAAGCTCCAACTGTAAACTCTCAGCCAGTCTTTCCTTCTGGGGGCATCTTGTGGGGCTGGAGCCCCTTACTTTTGTGGAGGAAAAAGAGGGAGAGCTGGGCCTTGGAAGCCCATAACCTGTCCCCTCTGAACAACAGCATTCTTCTGCTGCTAGCTAACATATTTGGTCCTGTACCTTGTGTGTTAGAAGTCCAGGCTGCATTGCTGAAGGTTCAGGGTTCAAATTGTGCTGTTCGTACATGATAGGGGAGGGATGTTATAGTTGTATGGAAGAGGATTTTTTTTTACCTTTCCCTTTAAAGATCAGCAACTTAGGAAAATACATTAGAAAAGGTTAAGAAAGTTATTTAGGTTGCAAAAATCAAACACCCAAAAGTTAGACGATGCTAAGTTTACAGTTATACATGCAACCTTAATTTTGCCCACTTGTTTGTATGCATTATGATACTGTCTTTAAATAATACCCTACTATTTTTTCCACAGTACCTCTGTCTCATTCAGTGCATAGGTTGAACATTACAAAGGGCAGAATTACGGTTGCACAGGCAACCATAAATCTGGCATTTCCTAAAATTTGAGTGCTTGACTTTGCAACCTAAGTAACTTTTTTTTAACATTTTTGTATGTAATAAAGAATAGGCCATGCCACAGAAACTTGAAATATTATTTGACTCACTTGTCAGTTTTGTGGATGGAGGGAATGCAGTAAACATAATACAGCAATATTTTAATACAGCTTTTAGAACAGTCTTGCATGAAATTCTCACAGAAGCTAGACAAATGCCTTTTGAAAATAATATTTTGGCTTCTGTTAGCCTTGGATTCCCTTTTTGGCTCTTCCATTGATTTGTGACCTTGTGCTAGACAGTTAACTTCCTTCTGCCTCAGTTTTCCATTGTGTAAAATGAGAACAATACCTACCTTTATAGGTGGTGTGAGTGACTGTGGGGAAGAGAAGTGAAGTGGAGGACGAAACACTCTCTGTAGCACTGTAATCTGTGCCTGTGTTTCCTAGCAGAAGTCTGGAAAACTGCTCCAGGAGGAGCTATACTGCCAGCGAGAGAGGGTCAACAGAGCAACAAGAAAAGGAGTACTTGTGGCACCTTAGAGACTAACCAATTTATTTGAGCATGAGCTTTCGTGAGCTACAGCTCACTTAGGATGGCATCCTTCTCTGGGTCAGTTTAGTGCCAAGCTAGGAGAGACCACGGAGGACAAAAATAAATTACAGAAGGATGTGCAGCGTATAAATAAATGAGTGCAAATCAGTACAATAAGATTTAATTAAAATAACATTCAGAATCTCAAGATTGCAGAATGCTATATAGAAAGCAGTGATTCAGAGAAAGATGCATACAGTGTGTTTACATTGGAACTGTAATCATCGTGTGAATATAAATTGCTACTTCTTTTTTTAACTGAAATAAAGTATTGAAGTAAGTAAAACTTGAATAGGTGCAGTTACATTTCTAATCTTTCCTCATGAGTAAATTCTAAGATTTTATTGCATTGCTGAAACATTTAATATATTAGAAAGTAAATAGTTTCTCTTTAATTAAACAATTATTGGAGTTTAATACAATTTTGATTTAAATCTGATTTTAAGATTATGGAAGAAAATAATTATTTTATATTAACTGCAGTTTTTAGCACACCTATAGTAACATATTACAGGGAAATGTAACATTTTTCTGAACATGAACATAGATTGTTCCTGTCACTAGGGGGAGTCTGTCTTCTCTTTTCTTGATAATATTTCTGTGCTCCTGTAAGTGTCTCTCTCTTACTGTATCCTTATGGAAACTTATTGTTGTCTTGTGGACCTTATCTGCATCATGGATGCCCTTTGGGGAGAATGACATCTGCTCTGATTGTAATAAGAGTGCTTTGTGCCTGATTTATATTCTTGGTTCAGAAAAAGCCCTCTAATGAAATTGGAAAAGCATTTGGCATATTTAAAATAAATACCTTGTCAAAACTGTACAATATTTTACTCTCTTTATTCCATGTTTCTGTATGAATTTGATATAATTCTTTCTATGTCCTGTGATTGAGCATTGTGATATTTGGTTATTTTAACAGTGATTTATGTTTTGGAATTTTCAAATCTCATAGTTTTGTTATGCAATTTTTATAATGTGTGAAAGTACAATCTACAGTTCTATGAAGTTTTAGATTAATTACTGCTCCATTTTGAAATCATAGATGACCATTATGGGAAAATTAAAATATCAATATTCTTGTTTTTTTACCAAGTAAATTACTTGAATTATAATCTTCAAAGAGTATGTTATGCCTAATGCTTTTCAGCATTTGAAATAATATTGGAGAAAGCAGCACTGTACTTGTTTTTTGAAGTATTATACTTGTGAAATTTTAAAACGTAGGTAGGTGCTGCCATCTAGTTTTTCATTGATAGCTTTCTTTTTCTGTTTACATTTTCAGTTTATGTAGTTAAGAGCTTTGTTTGTTTTTGAATGCTTTAAGCCAAATTTCCTGCTCTTTGTTTGTGTTTCTTATTAGTCAGGCTGCTGCTACATGCATAAATGAAAAGTCAAAAATAATGGTACTTTCAGTAATCTGAAACTGGTGGTAAAATTACAGTTCCAGTGTATACCAGTGAAATGGAAATGTGAGTTGTAGATTAAAAAAAAAAATCTTATATGCAATGTTAGGCCCTGATTCTATAGATGTTTTACCCATATACGTAACCTCTTTAAATGCAAACATACCTTAATGTTAATGTTTTGTTTAATGAACTGCCTTCATATCAGTGAAACTTAGCATAGAACTAAAACTGTCAGCAAGGATCTAAAGAGTCTTCGCTGTTAATTCTTTGTGATGTTTGCCCTGCATGTGACAGTGTTCAAGTTTTCTGTGGGAATATTTGGTCATCAGTGATCAGCCTGATGCTTTTCTGGAGTTGGTTAAATCTTATTTCAGTCATCACTTTTGAGAATTAAATTTCTGATAACCTTAATGAACTTTCAGATAATAGTAGGTGCCATGTAGTCAAATGGTAATGTATTCATACCTTCTCTTTGCAGAGCATTTTGAATTGTTATGGCTTATCTTTACAGACAAGAGCATTCCCAATCCTATAATTTAGTTTCATGAAGAGTTAATATAACCCATATCCAGTGTTTTTCCACAGTGAGTAACTGGATCTCTTTTTCAAGTTGTCTCTCTTCATTATGTTATTTAAAGAAATACTTGTCCATGTTAATAGGTCCCAAAATATACCTATTTTAAAGGTACCTGTTGTTCTGTTCTCCCTAACAATAAAAAAAAAATGTTTGTAGAGTATTTGGATATTCCTGGGAGAAGGAAATTTAACCTTGTTTGAATGCTGAAAGGTAAATTGCCAGCATGTGAGGAGAGATTAGTACTAGATGTGTCGGTGGGAGACCAATAGATATGGTGGTGGAGGGTTGACGGTGCTTTTTTCTGTGAGGTGTAGGCTAGAGTTGACCATCTTTCTGCCTTTTGTTCACCTTGGATATATAATTCTTCTTTAAGAAAAAATTAACCACTGGTACATGTAAATTCTACTATTTATGTACTTGGAATATTCTTACATAGCAATTTAAACATACTTAGGGTAGTACACACACACACACAAACTACATTAAAATAACATTCTTAAGGTTCCAAATAAAAAGTTAAGAAATGCTAGAATGAAGGTTTCCTGTGTAACCTTAATTAAATCCCCCTTGTGCATATATGTGTTATGATAGTCTTTAGTTATGTGATCACATACTGATTTTTCCATAGGACTCCAACCTCATTCAGTACACTGGAGGGATTGTGCTCACTTAATGAGCAGTTAAATATTTTGTTTTATGGTCATTATTCAGTATGTGAAACCAGGCTGTATTTATAGCACACTATATAAACAGTGCTCTGAAGACAGAGTTACTAATTCCCTCAAAGGATTTTCTGTGGTAGACAACGCTATATTATCTGAATGCTTCGCAAACAGTAATGAATTGATTTCCACAACACCTCTGTGAATTGAACGTGGTGGTATTATTCCCATTTTACAGATGGTGAACTGAAGCACAGCGAGATTCAGATAAAAATATACATTAATTTTAGATGCCCAATTTGAGACACTTAGGACGTGATTTTTCTTAGTAATTAGCATTATATAGCACTTTATATTTTCATAGCACAACTCCCATTGAGTTCACTGCCTGAGCAGCGGTCCCAGGGGCAGCTGGAGCAGCTGCTGCTTGGTAGTCCTGGGATGGCCCCCGGCCCCTCCCCGAGCAGTGGCCCCCTGGTCCCCTCCCAGTAACCGCCACCCCCAGCAGCAGTCCCGGGAGCAGCCAGAGCAGCTGCTGCTCGGCAGCCCCCGGCAGCAGTGGCCAAAGCAGCCGCTGCTCGGCAGCCCCCGGCAGCAGTGGCCAAAGCAGCCGCTGCTCAGTGGCTCCCGGCAGCTGGTGCTGCTGGCAACCTCCTGGGGAGGTCCCTCCCAGCAGCAGCCCCTCCGGGTGGCACCCCAACAACACGCCCCTCCCCCCCAAGGTTTAGTCAGGGGTATTTTTAGTAAATGTAATGGACAGGTCATGAGTTGTGAATTTTTGTTTATTGCCCGTGAGCTGTCCATGACTTTTACTAAAAATACCTATGACTAAATCGTAGCCTTAATCATAATGCATATGCAGAAGGGGGCTGAAGTAAGGTTGCTCAGGCAACTTTAATTCTTGCATTTCATAACTTTTGGGTGTTCGACTTAGCATCCTTAATAATGTTCTTTTACCAGAAATTCTGTCATGTAGCATTATATTGACACCCACATGGTTAATCACAGAGCTGGAACCTTTAGAACCACCACACAGACTTTTGTCACTTGAGCCAATGGAGTAACTTCTAGTAGAAGTAGGTTGTTACCCTCCAGGTAAAGTGGCACCAATGGGCAATGAGACACTTTATTAGTGGATTTCACAGATGTTTGCTGACAGCAGAGGAATGGTGAGACTACAGATTTTGAGTTCTATTCCTTGGTGTGGAAGGGGAGTATACTTTAGTGGGCACAAACTCTTCTGCCCATTTCCCTCATGCTTGACCCTTCTGCCCTGTCCCCTCCAACCAGTCCCAGTCCTTTCTCTTCCCCACCGCAGGCTCCCATTCTCCTCACCTACCCAGTTGTAGTCTCACCCCTCTGAACACCTGTGTGCTCTTGCTCCCACTCTCCTTGCCCAGCCATTTCCAGTCCTTCTATTGCTCTTCCCTGGTTCCTTGTGCTCAGTCTCCTTGCCCAGCCAGATCCTGTTCCTTCCTCTGCACTTGTGCGCTCTCTCTCTCTCTCTCTGCCTCCAGTCATATACCTTCTGGCTCCCATACCCTGCTTCTCCGCCAGTTCCTCATCCAATCTCTGCTGAGCATGTGTGAAATACAGTTTGTCAAAGGCTTATGACTTGGTCAAATTCGGATGGATTTTCATGGTCATGGCAATAGGGCACATCCCTGACACAAAGGTCATCTCTTGCCAAATTTCAAGTCCTCATTCCAAAGCCTGGGGCACTAGAGCATTCCAAAGAAAAGGTCTCTAGAATTTTTTTTAACGTAAGTGAAAAATGTATTTTTCTCTAATCACATTCTTGGTATTGGCTGAAATTTTCCGGAAGAGTTCAGGCTGAGGCAGACCACTGTTGTGGAAAATTTCAGCCCAGACAGTTAATTTGGCAAAGTTATAAGCAATTGAAACCAGGGTCTGATTATGGGAAGTTCTGGGCAGCCTTAGTAATAAGCAGTGCTATCAGCCTCACCTATCATGAATTTATGGTCTCTCTCTCCCCATCTGAGTGGATATATCTGTTATATCTATTATAAAGCTCTGTAATCACAGTGGGCACTAGTTGGCATCCTTCTTGGCTATATCAGCAGAGAGCCTGAGAATTAATGGTCATAGATACTGAATTTACCTCTCCCCGCTAAAGAGAGTTCCTAGGTAAAGGTTGATGCACATTGCCAAGGGAGTGTGAAAAGCTTGCATGGATGATGCATATGTTGTATTTGTTCTGCAAATAGTCAACTTATATTGTTCAGGGATACCAGTCTTGCATCTTTTGTAAGTGTTACGTTACTTAAAAACAAAAGTCAGATTTTGCTTTAGAAGATAAAAGGAGGAATATATTAAAATGTGCATTTATTTGTTGCTGCTGCTGCCGCCTTGTGGAAGGTTCAGACTATAATAAATATTTGGCCACATTGTCAACAAGGATCTCGACACGTACAGTTTTGTCTGTGTGTTTGAATTTGCCTATGTGAATCAGGTAATTAGATGTCTAATTACTTTATTTGCATTCACAAATTGCCCTTTGATGCAAATTTTACTTTTTGTGGTTTGCATACTTGGAGCCCATTTTGGAAACTGGGCTTTCTGTATTTCTTACAAATTATTTTATTCTGTCAGTGTTGTATGCTGCATGATAAATTTTTATATGTAGCCTAAAATGTACATAGAATTAAATCACATTTTGACTGTTGGTACATTTTTATTGTTAAGACTAGGTTGTAAATTTATTTGGTAGTAATGTCTTAGATTTATCTCCTCAAATGAAAATAGGCCACTAAAAATAATGGGCATTTCGGCTGCCTAGGACAATTTTATTGCTCGTCATTGTTAAAGCATTCCGCTGAGGGAAAAATTGTGAGTAAGTCAGAATAATTTTCCTTCATAAGCTTTTAACAATCACTTTTCTTTTATTATGATAAAGAATAAGTATAATCTAATTTTTCAGAGTTTCATCTGAGCAGCGCACTAGATGTATCATTGGTTCTGGAAATATTTGGACTTAATTTTTTTTACAGGTTAAAGGATGAAGGAAAGGGTTATTTTTGATGTGGATAGGAACGATGATGATGATCTAGACGAGGAGGATGACATTGAAGATAACTTTACCTATGTTGATCTATCATTTGGTGATCTCAAAATGCAGTACTAAGTGGCATATTCTTTATGTACGAAAACATTTGATAGTATTTTCTGCATTTCTCTTTTGCATATTTTTAAAAGATTTCATATACTTCTGAGAGGCAGATGTCCAAGAAAACTGTGTGGGCTTCCTTCTTTGAGTTGCCTTTACCTTTCAATCCATTATTTCCTCTAAATCCCTCTCTCCAGTTCACCATACTTGTCCTTATTTATGCACGGACATATGGGAGATTCTGAAGTCCCTATCATTGTAACTCTGTGAATCAAGAAATGCTTTGTTAATAATGCATCCAGCACCTCTCTCTAAAGCAGTGACTCCCAAATTTTATTCATTCATGTACCACCACCTTATA
This sequence comes from Lepidochelys kempii, assembly GCF_965140285.1. Lineage (NCBI taxonomy): Eukaryota > Metazoa > Chordata > Testudines > Cheloniidae > Lepidochelys > Lepidochelys kempii. Next base: position 25,356,626 of record NC_136391.1, on the reverse strand, counting down.
AATTGTTGTGAAGTGAATTGATGGAACTCCAAGATCATACATTACAATTTGGAAGCCCCTACCTAGAGTTGAACGTTATTTTTGCCCGGTTTCCCCTGGACTACTATATGGGAGTTCAAGTTAAGATAGAACACACATTTCTCACCAGGAATCTTATAGCAGGTTCCTTACATAATTGTGTAAATGTTTTTTTCATATTAATTTTACTTCACTTATCCTTTTTTCTCTTTTTAAATGTTCTATCTGTGTTAAGTTTTCAAGGAAAATACTGGACAGAGCCAGTGCATGACTACAAGATCAGTATGTACTCGTTACAAATATAATCTAAAATTTTTAATTTAGTGATGACATCATGTGTATGCCATATTATAACAGCTGTAATGCATCCATGTGACACAAAATGTTAGTGAATTTTTCCCCCACTTCACATTGTCCTTTTTTCCTATGCTCTGCTGTGTTATGCTAACATATTAAGATGCTTTAAGCAATAAGAAACACTTTTTCAAAATAAAATGGTGCATGTTGCTGCTCACATTCTCACAAGTATAGGGAAGAAGATACACCTGGACATTTTTATCTGTATATGAATAAAATAATTATCTTACTGGAGGTATAGTAATTTGATCATTTACATATTGCTATGGAGTAAAAATAAATTATGCTTTTTTGGTAACTTTCTGTAGAGGTTAATTATTAGATACTCATTTCATCACTGTGTAAAAGAACCTTTGTACTTTTTGCATCTTCAGTAATTTAACATGAGTGCATTTAATACTTTTTCTGTTGTGATACTAGCAACCAACTTCTGTAGCCGCATCTCCTGTCCACCTTGGACTTCCACTGCAACCCAAAGTTGTACAGTCGACTGCTACATCAGTTAGTGCTACATCTACTGCAACCTTACCTGGAGTCTCCACGCTGTCACACACTACAGTAAGTATTAAAAGTGCTACCAGCACAACACGAACAAAAATGAATGCCGATGCAACCAGTCATATAGGTAAGGCTTTCTAAATGAGTTTTGGTGATAAATATGAATATACTACTTGTATTACAAACAGAAAAAAATGAGTTTTACCCATAAGTTTATTTTCCACATATAGATAGGGCGAAACTCACTGCCGTTGGAGTTACACACACTAATGTTAGTGGTAAATTTGCCCCTCAAGCTCTCTAATGTGAAAGAGCCAGATTATACCACCCATATTCCTGTTTAGTAATACATTTCTCTTTGAACAGTTCCATTGAAATTAAAGGGATCACTCAAAAAGTAAAGTAACATGAGTAAGGTGTGATACAGTTGGGCCCTCAAATTGTAACCTTAGGGAAGAATATTTTCTTGTTGTAATAAGCTGCTAAACTCAGCAGTAGAAGGGAAGTGTAAGTTTGCAATCTGGGGGTTTTAAAGCTTTATTATCGAATAAAATATATTAAAAAAGATAATTATCTGCTTTTTGATTATAACAATGTTATCAGGTATCAGTAGCTACCACAAGTGCTCAGAGCTTAATTAAAACAACAGTAGCAACTGGAACCCCAGCAACTCAACAACCTACGGTAATTTTTGGAGGACAAACCCCAGCACAACCCCAAGGTCAGCCTCGATTGCCACTTCCACCTCATATGACAGCACAAGTACCAGCACAGCCCCAGGTCATACCTAGTTCTCCTGTACCAGGGACTACAGTTGTATCACAGGTTTGTATGTAAGTTCTGGAATGTTTGACTGCTTAGAAGAATAATAGGGGTTTTGTTTCTTGGTTACATGTGCGCTTTTCAGTTTTATTTTAATACCAGGAAGAGTTTTCGCACCAACCCAATTCCCATAATATCCTGTTAGTGTCATCCTTATACATTCTGTAAAGAACACATATTAGCTAATTGTAATGCCTGCTTTGAGGGACTAGCAGTGATCTTGACAGTTAACTTGGCCAAGTTTGTCCAAGTGTTGTGCAGTGTAAGGAGTATTTCTGTAACTGGAACAAATAGACCTCTAATTGTACTGCTGAACTCCATTATTATAATGACTGTGTGCCTGCACAGGTTGTTTTATAATATCAGTGGCCTTGTCCTGAGCAGATGGCAAACTGACTGTTTTAAAGGTCATGGTGTATTAGGATTAGAGCATATGTTATAGTAAACTGATAAAATAAATTGGGGTTTAGACATGATAATATTTGAAATGTATTTATTTATTATTTGATTTGATTGGCACAGTTGATGTTATACTGAAGTAGTAATTTAAAAAGTTAAAAAATAGGAAAGAGAAACTGTGAATTCAGTATCGGCCATCTCAGTAATTGCTTGGATTTTTGACATATTTCATGATGGTTTTTATCAAGTAAGGTTACAGTTCCATGAACCATGAAGTATATAATGAATGACAGCATATTGGACATGAAAAATAAATATTTCTATGATTAGTTTAGTTAGTAACTGTATGGTATGACTATTAGTGATTAAATGGAAGTGAAGAGAGCACCAAACTACAGCGGCAATAGCCAAATAACTGAAGACACTTTTCAAATTGCTTTTATTTGGATAAGAAATGTTCTAGTTTTCCCATTATTTACATGTATTAGTCTATGCAGTGAACAATATCAAAAGACTATGTATATCTGATTTTTTTTTTAAACAGGAAATGCAAGAGAATGTGAAGAAATGCAAAAACTTTTTAGCTACCCTGATAAAACTTGCTTCCCATAATTCACCTTCTCCAGAAACATCCCGTAATGTGAAAGCTCTGGTTCAGGATTTGCTGGTAAATATTAAGCTGTGTTAATTGTATATTGTGCATGCTGTTTATAGATGCTGAAAATTGTTACTGTATTTGATACTCATCTATTTTTAGCTTCTGCGTGCAATAAAGTAATGTTGAAAGGTAAAAGTGTTGCATAAAAATACAGTCATACAGATGTTTCAGCACTGAATGCAACCTCACAATTTCATTGTTAATCAAGCTGTATTTTCTTTTGTAGTAGGTTAAAATGCTGATTAATGTCACAATATTTAATAAACATTATTAACAATACACTTGTTTTGATGGATAATATTTTGATGACATTTATTTAGAAATATAATAAATTAAATATGTTTTGTGAGAGCTCTCTGTGGCTCTGATCCTGTAAGCTGTGGTCTCTTATATCACAATTAAAGTCCCATTCAAGTAATTTGGCTCTGTATGGATGTAGGGATCTGCCTTTCTGGAGCAGCTTGCAGGATCAGGGACCAACTGAAACATTTTTCTAAGTCGTCACTAAGGCCAAGATTCTGTAAACAGATCCATGGGAGTCTTTTTGCAAGAGTGGGCCCTGAATGCCTATGGATTTCAAAAATTCCAAACTTAAATGAAATGACTTATGTGACCAAAATAGTGTTTTCGGTAGATGGAATCCACATGATTGGTCCTGCAGAAAAACTGACTTTTGGTAGCCTCCAGTACTACAAATGTTTCAGTGTACACTACAGAACAGAATACACTGCAAACAGACTTTATCAAAGGCTTTGACAAATCATCAAGCTTGCGTTGTTTGTGTATGCCAAGGAATATGCACCTGAAAGAAGATGATGGTCTTGAATTGATCATCAAGGAACCCTTGCACATTTTAAATATTTTGATTTGGAAAGTCTAAGACTCTTTCCCACATAAAAATGATCCAACAAAAATATTAGTGGTTCCAATAAAAATTAGCTTGAACTTTTGAAAGCTAATAGTTTTAAAGAATTTAAGTTTAAAACATTGAAAAATAAATATAGCAGGTATATTTTGTTTCTTCGCTATTATACTAAATTAACCACAGAGAGGCTCAAGAGTGGGATAGCTGAATCATTAGACAGCCTATAAGTATTTAACTAATGATAGTTTAAGAAACACTAAAAATGTACTTAGCTTAAATAGATCCTTCATCTTCAGTAATAAACATACATACATACATACATACATACATATTTTTCTATTTTAAATCAGACTTTCAAAATTCTACTTGTTCACTCATTTGAGTGTTGTTATTTTTTAACCATCAAGTAAAGTATCTTTTTCTTATCCTGATAGATTTTGTGCCAGGGCTAGTAAATGTTATGATAGTTTTTCAAGGTTGTTTTTAAACACCAGTTTTTGGATTAGTATTTTAAAGAAATCACTGTCTGAAAGTAATCAACAGAATGGCAGTATTGAATAAACACTTGCATGTTTGTGGGATCCAGTTGTTTCTTTAAGTTTCTTTAAGCATCCCTGAGGGAGTTGCATACATAAAGATCACAGATTCCTCAGTTCTGAGAAGCACAGTATATATAATATAAATTACAGGTTTCAGAGTAGCAGCCGTGTTAGTCTGTATTCGCAAAAAGAAAAGGAGTACTAGTGGCACCTTAGAGACTAACCAATTTATTTGAGCATAAGCTTTCGTGAGCTACAGCTCAATGAAGTGAGCTGTAGCTCACAAAAGCTTATGCTCAAATAAATTGGTTAGTCTCTAAGGTGCCACAAGTACTCCTTTTCTTTTTGATAATATAAATTAGTTCTTGTTAGTAAGATTTTATAGCTGTGGATGAGTTTGAGGGACTTTGAACTTTAAAAGTCCCTGTTGATTTGTAGCTTATCTATCTAGCTATATAAATATTTCCACAATGTTAGCCTGTACTAGTATATGTTCTCATTCTTTGGGAAAACAGGAAAATCCCAAATAGTTATTTTTTTCTTTCCACCCTCAGGATGCAAAGATTGATCCAGAAGAATTTACAGGCTGCCTTCAGTCCGAGCTGAAATCATCTCCTCAGCCTTATCTAGTACCTTTCCTGAAGGTGAATATAAATATTGTTTAGATCTTAATTTTATCTACCAAATAGGCTTAATTACTTCAGGTTTAATTTTTTTTTAGACTGTACAAACTAGCACACAATACGTAATCAGTTTTATCTGTCTAGAACATTTTTGTTAAGATTACATAGAAAAAGAAGACAAACTCTAATTTAGAAACATAAATATTCTGTGGGTTACTTGAAAATTATATTCCTATATTTAAATGGAAAATGTGAAGAAATGGGTTGTCTTTGGCAGCTTTATTATATTACAATTAATATAGGTAGTTAAAGACAACCCTCATGACTTTAGGTATCTTATTGTTGTAATGGGTTTTCTATGATAAATAAACATGGTATTGTCTATAATAAAGTACACCAGTCAGATGTGGTATGGTAGGTTACTTCACCAGTATGTTTGTAGTACCCATGTTGAGATACTTTTTTTGAGTGCTTTTGTCTAGTCTACATAAAAGCGATCAGGTACATTCAGTGTACATGGCAGTGTGTAAGGGAGATTACTAAACTCTTCTCTGGAACATGCTGTTGCTTTTTGTTGAAATAATTGATTAGTAAATTCTGTCAGGGTGGTCCTCCTGGGGCAGGGCTCACCTATAATGAGGAACATCTGGAGAAATATTATAAAATGTGGTATCAAATGAGATTGTTTCTTGTACCCCAAAATTAGCACATGCCGTTAAATTTTGCTTGCCTTACTTATTCAAAACTATCATTGACTTCCAGCTGCTTACTTATCTGAGCAGAGTAAGCAGAATTTGGCTCTGGTGCTCAACATAAGCTTCTAGATGTAAATCATGTATGTTTTGTTGTTCACCCACATCCTAGTTATCATAGTTTTCTGTTTTTCTCCCAACTTGCAATCTGTTGGTTTAGGGCAGAATTTGCTCTCATTTTTTAATTCTTCCTTCCCTGCTCCTTTTCCTTTCCTTTCCTTTCCTTTCTCTTCTCTTCTCGGATATAATTAACTCTTTATTTTTACACTATTCCCTGCTTTCCTTCTTCAGCCATCTCTGGCAAAAAGTTTTAACTTCTTCCCTTTCTTTGAAGTCATTTCTTGGCAACAACAATTATGTTTTTAAATAAAAACCAGAAGTTAAAAGTGACTACAGCCCGGGGTAAGCGCTGCAAAAGCCTGCAGCTGTCTGGAGGAGCACTTCAAAAGAAGATAATTTAAAAAGTTTATTCATAAAATACAGTGTACTCTTTTAGAACTTTTTTTGGATGAACCAGTCTGAACATGAAGCACACAATAACACACTTTTCTAATGAAGTCACTACAGTACATCAGTAATAATACAGTATACATCTATTGCCCTAAGACACACACAATTAAATCTTCTTGCTTTAGGTACTCTATGGGGAGAGGTATCTTACTGCAGTCCTTGGAGGAGTGCAGCTTACTTCTGCCAGCACACAGTAGGAATGGTGCTCATTTCTGCCCTTCCGCTTTTCCCCATCCACTTTTTGTTCCTCGCAGGATCTAAATCCATGCTTCAGGTAGTTCTAATGGGCTGCTGGTTTTGGGGCCTTAATCCCCTATGTGGTCAGATTAGGATAGATCATAATCTAGCCCACTGTGTTGACCAAATTCAAAATTAATAACTTGTGGTGAGATCCATGCTGAATTTTCCCTCTTCATATAAAATATGAAGAAAGTTAAAATGTACAAGTTTATTTCTCCTGAAGTGCTAGACAGGTCATACAACTGGTTTTAAAGATTTATGCTTTCCAGGGTGTGTGTATACATTTCAAAAACACTCTTTTTTTGATGGTTTAGTAAGTTTGATTTTTTCCCCATTTTTCTTCTTTTTATTTTTTGTATTTTTTTTTTTTTTTTTTTTAGAAAAGTCTGCCGGCATTGAGACAATCTTTATTGAATAGCCAACATTCGGTTTTGCAAGGACAGCCATCTCAGCAGCCGCTTCAACAAACCAAGCTGTCACAAGTTATACCTCAACCTGCCTCTGGAAGTATTTCCTCTAGTGTCACAACTCAGACAGTAGGAATAAGGCAACCAAACAGCATTTGCACATTTGTATCAAATACAGTTCAGCCTCCTCATGTTAAACTAGTACAATCAAATCAGAGTTCTCAACTGGTAGGTACTAAAACTTAAAGGAAAACTTCTAAATAGGTTGAATAGTGGTTTTAAAGTTACTCTTTATTTCCGTTATTACATTCTAATTTGGAAATACTTCTGTTTTTCGTTATCTTGTCCTTCTGATATGGCATGTTAGGTATTGATCCTACAAAGATTTACTCACATACTCACCTTTATGTACTGTGAGTATTCCTATTAATTTTAATGGAAGTACTGACACTTTATAAAGCTAAGGATGTGCATAATTCTTTGCAGGATCAGGGCTTTCATTTCTGGGAATTAGAGATTTTTATATAGTTACAGTGGATACTTACCTAATTATAGCAGTATAAGAGAGCTAGCTTTTTAAGACACAGGAAGAATTAAGATTTTAAAGATGATCATATGATCATGTAATCAGTGTTAAATTATTCTGCTTTGATTAGATTTTAATTTTATTTAAAACAAAAAAGGAAGGGTCCCTTTTTAAACTCTTCTGTACATTTTTAATTCGAAAACTATGAAGAAGAAAAGAATTTTACTGTACCAATCAGCTTGGTCTAGCCACAATACCAAAATGTTGTTCCCCACTCTTGCTGACACGGAATAATATCCTACTACATGCACACAGCCCCACTGATTTCAATGGGACTGCTCATCTAGTAAAGTTCTACTCACTGTGGCTAGTAAGGGTGATTCCATTGGGCCCATAGTATGTAGCATATATGGCCTTGTGTATGTATTTTTTCAGTTTCTACAATATGACAGTTCTGTATTGTGAATTGGTAAAATGACTGTTCTTAGGTATATGTTTTAATCTCATTTGGAGAAATTAAATGACTGCTGTAGTCTCATGAAGTAGCAATAGCTGCAGAGGCAGAAGGTTGCATCTTGACTTGCCAGAAAAAGTGTGTTTTCTGGAAAAAGGATGGAAATACATTTAGAAAACATAGACAAAGGTTTTATTATATAAAGAAGAGCTTTATATAAATCTATACTTCTGTGTCTGTTGTTTATTAGTAGTATGGCTGATTGAACTGAACTGAACCAGGTTAACCAAAGCCCTGTTATATCGCCTAGATTGTGCTATATTGGTTAAGTCAGCATCTGACAACAATCATTTCACTAGGTTATCTGAGTTACCACAACAACCACTATTCCAATTACAGGCAGACACTGAGGTATGTGTTCCCCAAACCCAGAGCACAACAAAGACCCTTGTCCAGATTGCCCAAGACAGTGCGACAGAGGAAGATTACAGCTGGCCTGCCTAAAGCTGACCAGTGCTTCGGGAGAAAGCTTGCCGGGCTTCAGATTCTCTAGACTTGGAGCTCACCGAAGATAATTTCAGGTGGCTTTGCAGACTGTCCAGCTTTAAAGGGGCAGAACTACTTGGAGTATAGCCTCTCTAGAGCCAGCCTGTCTACAGAGTCATTCAGTGCCTTCGACTCTTGATTTTTCTGATTTTTACAAAGGAGTCAGAGTTTGAGGCGTCTCTGAAACCTTTGGACAATCATGGTTGTAATATATAGCTATTCTATAATATAGGTGTTTCAGGGCTCCAGCCTCACTCAGTCTCACATCCTGCATTGAAGCAGTAGACTTTTCTAAAGTCCTGCATTAGCTAAACTCTGATTCTGTGGAAGTCTCTGGTCAAACTCCCATTAGCTTCAGTGGCAACAAGATAATGCCAATGCTGAGCAATCTTGAAAGTCCCACGCAGAAGCTGTTTCAGTTTGCTGTTTTAAAGTATTTTGTGAATTTTCCCTCAAATTGAAGTTGCATCAAATAATAAGAAAACAGTTTTCTTGTTTTCTCATTTAAGAAAGGGATATGGAACAAAAATTTTATGACAGCATCAAGATGTTGCCGCAAAGCTGAAGTGAGATTGGTAGCACCATTTTAGATGTGTGAGGGGATGCTTTAGTATAAATTTTCATCTGAGGGACCATGTACAGTTGTGGTGCATGAATGTAGAAATCAGTAGGAGACAAAGAAAACTTCAGTTTCAAAATAGTATGATGCTGCTGATGGATCAAAGAGGAGGTAATGATACCTCCTTTGTAAAGCACCCTGATATCTGTGGGTGAAAGACCGAGGTGGTGGTATTAATTCTTGATAGCTAAGGAAAGCTGGAATGGAATGTCTGATTAGGTTTTCCTTTCAATACTGAAAAAATATTGATGAGTGACTAATGTGATGAGCCAAAAACCTATTTGTACACCTGTATACTTGATCTAAGCCACAGTGTTCAAGGTTTGAGTAAACTGTGAATACTTTGGGGCTGGAACTGTGTATTCGTGTATGTGGACAGTACTTAGCACATTATGAGTACTACAGGTAAAGAATAGTGATAGAACTGTGAAACCAAACGGGAAGTTTTCCATATTTGTTGAACGTATTGAAGCTGTATGTAACATATCTAGTGGTGATAATCCAGCTGTGTGTTGCACTGTATGTATTGTATTTTTCAGGTTAGATTGAGATATCCTTGCGATCAAGACCAGGCTTTTTTGCTATTGGACAACTTGGCTGTAGAATTAATTTTTCCTTTCAGTTTTGATTCATTTGGGTGTAGGCATATGATTCATATTCACTTGCTGTGTTAGGTATGGACTTGCTGATAGAATAGCTGATAAAAGAGGAAACACTGCAATATGATAACAAAGGGCTTCAAGAAGTATAGTCAGTTCTAGGGTTGGACAGCAAACCTGAAGGTCTCTAATGGCAGTAGGAATGTTAGCTTTCAGACTGCCTTTGGTAAAAATCTTAGTTTAAACACAAAGAAATATAAATGTGTAACCAACACACCTCCTGGGTGTGGCGCTCTGTCTCATCTAGTGGCACCGAGACCACTTAGAGAGATATTAATGAGCCTGTTCTACAACCTTAGCTAACAGCCAGTTGGCTTTTAGCTCATGCAGTAGAGGCTCATGCACTAAGCTCCAGAGGTCCCAGGTTCGATCCCACCTGCTGACGACTGGGGTCTGTTGGTGTTACAAATGTAATGCTTGTGTTCTGAGTTCTTGGTTAGAAAATGTGTGTTTATGAAAACAGTGCATATTGTGAAAGCAGTGCATGTTGCCCAAAAGAGATAACTAGGATTTACTGGCAGAGGTGGATTAGGGATTTGTGAGGCCCTGGACCAGAGCAAGTGGGAAGGCCCCTCCCCACCATTTCCACCTGCAGTCCCCCCACACACAGACCCCCGTGCTCCTTCTGGGGAAATGGGGTTGGGGTGCAGGGGCTTCCCCCACCTGCCCGGTGGGTTAGGGTTAGGCAGGGAGCAGAGTTTGGGTGCGGGGGCTTCCCCTGCCCACCCGGTGCTCCTGCTGGGGAGCAGGGTTGGTACGCAGAGGCTTCCCCTGCTCCCTGGCAGGAATGCCAGGCGGGTTGGGGGACGGGCGTGCCCATTTTTCCTGTCCCCCCCTAATTGGTCGGGGCCTCTGGACATGGGCCCCGTTGGCCCAGTGGCTAATCCGCCACTGCTTACCGGAACAATATTTGCTCTGAGATATTTCTTAACCACTATGCCAGCCTGGGGAATGCTGCTAAATCAGTGGAATAATACGAAATTAGAAGTAAAATAAAATGGCAGACCATGGATACCTGATCATATGGGGATTTTGCTTTTCCCCAACCCACACTACTCTACTGAAATCTTTGGTTTTGGGTCTTTGCTGTTGAGCTGGTGGATTCTGAATGCGTTTTGGAGATTCAGTGGACACCACTCTCCTCTACTTTCTCTTTGGAAGACAGCTGGGATTGATCATTAGGTATCTACTGGTTTAAAGGAAGATTAGAGGAAGTTTACTGAAAGCGGTAAAAAAGTGGCTTGTATTAATGAACCTATTCATATAGGTCCTGTCACTGAACTAAAATGAGCGTATAATAAATTTGAAATGCAAATAAGCAGTGAACAGTAGATATTCAAAAGGCATTAATGCAGAAAGAAACCTAGACATAACAATGGACTGGAAATTTGATACATATTTGCAATGTAAGCCAGTGGCAAAAAGACAAATGTGAGTTTGGTGCTATAATATTATGGACCATTGGGGTGGCCTTTATCCACCAATGGTGGCACTTCCCTAAAAATACAACGTTCAGTTTTGGGTACCTTAATATATAAAAAAAAAAATCAAATTAAATAGAATTCAGAAAATAACAAAAATGGTGATTAAGGGACAGATTTAAGAGGAAAGATTAAGAGAATTAAATAAATATAGCTTGGTCAAACAATGACTAAAGGGGAACATGAAAAACGTTTACAAATATTTTAAGGGTTTAAACATTAAAGTAGGGTGATGAATTATTTAGTGTGATCCAAAGGAGTATAAATAGGGATAAAATTAAGTGAAGTAGTATTTCGGCTGAATTTAAGGGAAAATATCCTTACCATAAGATCTGTTACTAGGTTGTGGAATAGTCTCCCAAAGGAAGTGATGAAAGGCCCATTGCTTGAAACGTTTAAAAATAGATTAGAGAATATATTATAGAGAACAATCTTATAGTAAGTGGGAGAGGAGTTAGATGGCCTAATAGTTTGGGGTTTTTTTCGTTTCTGACTTCACCGATTCTTTGAAAGAGTATATCCAGCAACACAATATTGATCAAGGTGGAGAAAAAGAACTTTTTACTAGAAGATGCTGTCTGTTTGATTTTTTTTTAATTTTCTTTTTTTATTAATGTGAGGGGAGAAAACACAATTGCATATGCAATTTTACAAGCATCATTTCTGAGGCAAGTTGTAAAAATTTGGCCCCGGATAGCAACGTTAATGTTATATATGAAATCTAAACCCACAAAAGCAAGATAGAAGTGAGTTAATGCTGCCAGATTACATGATAGCTAAGGTTTGATATGACATTTATTTTCAGGAGTGAGTAGACTGATAAATCACAAGTGGCATAGCCACAAGTGAGTTAGCAAGTATTTACTCATGAGTGAAGATAAATGTCATATCAGACCATAGCCATTCTGTACTGTGTGCATATACAAGTTAAGTGGCTTATTTATTTCTTCCACAATATTTTCTCACTTAATTGTGAGAAAAATATAAAAAATACCAAACAGAGAATATTATATTCAGAATTGTATCATTTCCAGTGTGTTTATTTCCTATGCTGTTGCCTTTATTGCTATGTTTTGCATGTAATGGTGTGAAAACGTGGTTTGTTAGTTCAGCATGCTCAAGCTGCTGGCTGAGGTGCTTCTGTGTAAGGCTTGTTTTAATGCACAAAGGACTGGATTGTAACTTTACAACCCAGGCCAGCTAAGCAGCCAGCATATAGCTGTGTTGCCACAGGAGGTTGTACTATGCTCACTCCCTGCCCTTGCCTGCCAGCTCTCTGCCCACCTGCTTGGGAGGGGGAGTAGCAGCTTGCTATTAGATGCTCTTTGCCATGTGTAGGCTATGCAGATAGCATGGACAGGGAGTAATGGGGTTCCCTTTCTTTTAAATTATTTTATTTTATTATTTAAATTTGGCGATACTTTTTATTTTCACTTTATGTTTTCTGCTTTCCACCCTAGTATATTTATCCTCTTTTTATACTCACTTTTTATACCCTACCTCAACTGAAAGTTTTCTTAGAGAACTGTCTGTTCTCTGGACCCTCTTCTCCACTCCTGTTGTTCCTGTTGCCCATACCCTTTCTCTCTCTGTTTAGCCACTATCAATAACTGCCTGGTCTTTGGTATTAAACCTTTGCAACTCTTTACAATCTGTCATTTTACATCCTTTCAGAGGAGAGTAGATTGTCTCCAGAAATGAAAACAGGTATTGACATCATAGAGAGGAGAAGTTTACTCTTATCACCAGAGTAAAACTTAGTTTGAAAGAATATTGTAAGCATGGTGACTAGAGAGAGGTGTGGTTGAGAAAATTAGCTTTTCTGCCTTTCAGATCAGAGTCTTCTATGACATTGTGGACTGTCTTCCTGCCTGTTAAAGCACACTTGTTCTACATCTAGTGGTAATTCTTCCTCTGCGTCAAGATGCATTCAAATCCAGTTCTCCGTTCTCTTAGTATTTTCAGTTACCAAGCTCCTCTTTTTCTTCTAGATCGTACTTTTCTACCTTGAAGTTTGGCTGATGCTCTGATGATAATTGTCTTTAATGACTCTTCCCTATTCACTCATTGCCTGTCTTGGTTCATCCAAATACTTTAAAGGGAGAAGTGTTTCTCTTGGGCAAAAGGAGCGTTCCCAGATACATCCAGCTGCTCTGTCTCCCAGCCTCCTTTTCCCTTCCGTGTCCATAAATGTAGCTGCCTCCTTTTTCATTGAATTTTCTTGTTCCCTCCCATTTTTCCTGTTTTTGCAAGTTGGTTTCCCCACCTCTGTAATATTGCTTGTGTACACAGTTATGATGACTCCTCATCCATGCATGTCTTTGTCTCCTCTCAGATTGACTATGGCCTCCCACTTCTCCAAATTCCAGCATGTACAGAACGGTGCTGCCTGTCTTCTCTCACGTACAAAGATGCATGACCACACATAATGCTCATCCTTTTACTCCTCCACTGTCTCCTCATTAATTTCAGGCACAATTCAGAATTTCCCCCCTTGTTTTGCAAACTCCATGGTCTTACTTTAGCCTACCCCACCAACCATGTTTCAATCAGTTCCTTTTCACACTCCCTCGGCTTAACTAGTCCCAATCTCCTTCCCTCTTCCCATGATTTCACTGCTTATGATGCAGGAACCTTTTGTTCAATTTCTGGTGATGGAAAACTTTCCTTTATCTTCCTACCGCCGTTCCTTCTCAATCTATTTTCAAAACTAATTTGAAAACATAATTTCTCATTTTCACTGTATTTTATAACCCTGTAAAATTCTTTTTTAAGTCCGGGGTTTGGCCTGTATAGTAGTAAGGTGTTCTTGGGTACAGTTTGTAAGAATAATGCTGATGAGCCAAACAAAGATGCATTGTTTCCTGTTTGCTCCATGTAACATATTAAATTAGGTTGCAATCTAAACTGTAGTACAGTCTTCTGCAGGAAATGTTTAATAATTTTGTATGAGAGAGAGAGGAACTGCATCAACTTTAAAGGATGGTAATGATACAGCCATGACTGTGAAGGTTGTATGAGTTGTCATGTCTTCAGGACCCTGAATTGTCTGTATAGCTTTATCTTCAACCAGTCATGGCTGTGTCATTACCATCCTTTAAAGTGGATGCAGTTCCCCCCACCCTTCTCAAACAAAATTATTAAACATTTCCTGCAATTTTTTAGTTTGTTTATGGATTTCTTCTCCCTCTGAGAAAGCCACGTGTACTCGACAGTCTGCTGTTCTACATCTGTGCTATCCTGTTCCTGATATCATGAACATGTATTTTGATGATATTGAGATGTGACCCTTGCAGATTTTGTTGTTCTGTTTTTATTTATAAGGGATCAAGTTGAAAGGTTCTTATCCCATTCTGACTTAATTGAGAATTTCAATAAGGGCAATAGGCTTTGGCCCAAGATTAACTGAAGCAATAAAATTCTCTGATTTTAAAAATAAAAGGTACAAGTTAAAAGCTGACATAGTGACTATAAAAAGTCCCTGTTTCCCATTTTTGTGTGTGTGACTGCAGGTCTTGCATAACCACTTGAGATTTAATACAATGAAATACAATATTTTTGGATCAAGAAAATGACTTTTTTGCCAAACAATCTTTGTGGTTATTCTTTTTCAAAAGCATACTGCTGACATGTTTGTGTATATATATGACAAAAGTCCTATTTATGTCATGTATGTGGTTGTGTGTACGCACACACTCACACAGACATACATACATGACATAAATATGACTTTTGTCACCAGCTGTCTGTGCTTTAGAGACCCACATGCTTATATTAGTAATTATATATATATATATATATATATGTTGTGTGTATTTGTGTATAGAGTATAATATAAGTATACTTTTTTTTTCAATGATAGCAGATTATCCAGTCAACATCTGCTCAAACTGTGAAACGAAACCCTGCTTGCCAGACTACCCAGATTAGGATGCCAGTGGTAATAACTCAGACCATTAGACCACAAGGTATGGGTTTAAATGTTCTAGTGAGCTTATGTTACATTTGTATGAATTTCATTGTAATTTTATTACAAAGTAGTAGCATGGGAAAAAGTTAGCATTGACATTGGCAGGCTTGACATTACCTTTTACTTTTTTCCTGGCTGAAAATGCATGTTTTCACTATATCATTTTGACATATTTTTCAGTCTGATATAGCTAACTGTTTTGTAACTACTAATTTAGGGCCACATCCTAAATTGCCCAGGTTTCACTCAGCAGTTTCTTGTGTGACGGTTGGAATGAAGTGAGGGATTTGGTTTTTACTGTTTTATTGTATGACTGTTTCCCCTGGTGTGGGAAAGAGTTTCTTCACTGTTCTGATGCAGCCCTGAGAATGCTTTGGTTTAATCTCCCTGCTTTATCTCTCACCCTTGAGGCCACACATTGTAGCCACTGTCTTTCCAGCTGCAGAGGACCAGGTAGGACCCCTTTGAGAAACTTTTCAGCTATATGCCTTTCATTTGCCACCAAAGTCACTTTTTGTGATGCCAGAGACTGAGTGCTGCATGCAACATACCTAGCCACCAAAAGTCTGGGGTGCAAGAGACTAGGTATTGAACCTGTGTGTTCCATATAGCTGTGCAAAGATAGATTAAGGGACTGGCTTATTCTCTCCTCCTTATCTCCCTAGAGATTCTTGTTGTGTTTCCCAGCACCCCTTTATTACTTGCCATCTTTAACCTTGTTTCTCTTTACAGTTATCAAATATCTTTTTGGATGCAGGCAGTTAGATAACTGCATATTCGTAATGGTATACAGAACGTGTAATCTTAAGGTCTTCAGTCTGAATCCAGTCTAGATTGGGAATGTCTACAATCATTATTGTCTGTCTGATGAGTAGTTTGGTCCCTCCTGTTGCCCATGGGCAAGTATATACATCCTAAACCCGCCATTACGATTAGCAGCAGTTGACACTCTAACTGGCCATTCACTTCAGAGAGGCCAAGGGTTGCCTGGGCCTGGAGACTGGTCTGTCTTTTCACTCTTGGGACTACTTTTTCCAGTCAGGGTTGAAGTGAGTTAAAAGAAGTATTGGATTGACATCACTGACACTATTAACACAAAAATTATTTAATATGTCATGAGAGTGCAAGCTTTCACACTCGAATCCTGATTGGTATACCTTAATGTGAGAAGGTTAATTTGATTTCCATGCCCATTCAGTTCTTGGCCTCTGTGCTGAGAATGCCAACAGTGGTGCTAGTGGTAATGGAAGTTTGCATGATCTGGACATCTCTCTGTTAAACTGTGGCTAAAAAACACATTTATTTCATGTAGCCCATTGATTGGCCATCAGGTGGTAACAGGTGATAGTCACAATCTTGACTAAAGAATAATTCTTAGCATTTATATAAAGCTTTACACATTCAAAGCGCTTAGAAACATTAATTCTTAAAACTCCCCTAAGTGAGATGAGTATTGTTATCTCTGTTTACAGGCTTGTCTGCATGTAAGTTATACTGCTTTAACTATCTCAGTATGGTTAAAACAGTACAACCCCCTAATGCAGTGGTTCTCAAAGCCGGTCCGCCGCTTGTTCAGGGAAAGCCCCTGGTGGGCCGGACCGGTTTGTTTACCTGCCGCGTCCGCAGGTTCGGCCGATCACGACTCCCACTGGCCGCGGTTCGCCGCTCCAGGCCAATGGGGGCTGCTGGAAGGGCGGCCAGCACATCCCTTGGCCTGCGCCGCTTCCCACAGCCTCCATTGGCCTGGAGCGGTGAACCGCGGCCAGTGGGAGCCGCGATCGGCTGAACCTGCGGACGCGACAGGTAAACAAACCGGTCCGGCCCGCCAGGGGCTTTCCCTGAACAAGCGGCGGACCGGCTTTGAGAACCACTGCCCTAATTCTACCCAAACTGGGTAGAATTAGTGGGGGAAGCAAAAGTGGATGGGAATCTGGGAGGCAGTGACCATGAGTTGGTTGAGTTCAGGATCCTGACGCAGGGAAGAAAGGTAAGCAGCAGGATACGGACCCTGGACTTCAGGAAAGCAGACTTCGATTCCCTCAGGGAACGGATGGCCAGGATCCCCTGGGGGACTAACATGAAGGGGAAAGGAGTCCAGGAGAGCTGGCTGTATTTCAAGGAATCCCTGTTGAGGTTACAGGGACAAACCATCACGATGAGTTGAAAGAATAGTAAATATGGCAGGCGACCAGCTTGGCTTAATGGTGAAATCCTAGCGGATCTTAAACATAAAAAAGAAGCTTACAAGAAGTGGAAGGTTGGACATATGACCAGGGAAGAGTATAAAAATATTGCTCGGGCATGTAGGAATGATATCAGGAGGGCCAAATTGCACCTGGAGCTGCAGCTAGCAAGAGATGTCAAGAGTAACAAGAAGGGTTTCTTCAGGTATGTTGGCAACAAGAAGAAAGCCAAGGAAAGTGTGGGCCCCTTACTGAATGAGGGAGGCAACCTAGTGACAGAGGATGTGGAAAAAGCTAATGTACTCAATGCTTTTTTTGCCTCTGTCTTCACTAACAAAGTCAGCTCCTAGACTGCTGCGCTGGGCATCACAAAATGGGGAAGAGATGGCCAGCCCTCTGTGGAGATAGAGGTGGTTAGGGACTATTTAGAAAAGCTGGACGTGCACAAGTCCATGGGGCCAGACGAGTTGCATCCGAGAGTGCTGAAGGAATTGGCGGCTGTGATTGCAGAGCCATTGGCCATTATCTTTGAAAACTCGTGGCGAACCGGGGAAGTCCCAGATGACTGGAAAAAGGCTAATGTAGTGCCAATCTTTAAAAAAGGGAAGAAGGAGGATCCTGGGAACTACAGGCCAGTCAGCCTCACCTCAGTCCCTGGAAAAATCATGGAGCAGGTCCTCAAAGAATCAATCCTGAAGCACTTGCATGAGAGGAAAGTGATCAGGAACAGCCAGCATGGATTCACCAAGGGAAGGTCATGCCTGACTAATCTAATCGCCTTTTATGATGAGATTACTGGTTCTGTGGATGAAGGGAAAGCAGTGGATGTATTGTTTCTTGACTTTAGCAAAGCTTTTGACACGGTCTCCCACAGTATTCTTGTCAGCAAGTTAAGGAAGTATGGGCTGGATGAATGCACTATAAGGTGGGTAGAAAGCTGGCTAGATTGTCGGGCTCAACGGGTAGTGATCAATGGCTCCATGTCTAGTTGGCAGCCGGTATCAAGTGGAGTGCCCCAAGGGTCGGTCCTGGGGCCGGTTTTGTTCAATATCTTCATAAATGATCTGGAGGATGGTGTGGATTGCACTCTCAGCAAATTTGCGGATGATACTAAACTGGGAGGAGTGGTAGATACGCTGGAGGGGAGGGATAGGATACAGAAGGACCTAGACAAATTGGAGGATTGGGCCAAAAGAACTCTGATGAGGTTCAATAAAAATAAGTGCAGAGTCCTGCACTTAGGACGGAAGAATCCCATGCACCGCTACAGACTAGGGACCGAATGGCTAGGCAGCAGTTCTGCGGAAAAGGACCTAGGGGTGACAGTGGACGAGAAGCTGGATATGAGTCAGCAGTGTGCCCTTGTTGCCAAGAAGGCCAATGGCATTTTGGGATGTATAAGTAGGGGCATAGCGAGCAGATCGAGGGACGTGATCGTTCCCCTCTATTCGACATTGGTGAGGCCTCATCTGGAGTACTGTGTCCAGTTTTGGGCCCCACACTACAAGAAGGATGTGGATAAATTGGAGAGAGTCCAGCGAAGGGCAACAAAAATGATTAGGGGTCTAGAACACATGACTTATGAGGAGAGGCTGAGGGAGCTGGGATTGTTTAGTCTGCAGAAGAGAAGAATGAGGGGGGATTTGATAGCTGCTTTCAACTACCTGAAAGGGGGTTCCAAAGAGGATGGCTCTAGACTGTTCTCAATGGTAGCAGATGACAGAATGAGGAGTAATGGTCTCAAGTTGCAGTGGGGGAGGTTTAGATTGGATATTAGGAAAAACTTTTTCACTAAGAGGGTGGTGAAACACTGGAATGCGTTACCTAGGGAGGTGGTAGAATCTCCTTCCTTAGAGGTTTTTAAGGTCAGGCTTGACAAAGCCCTGGTTGGGATGATTTAACTGGGAATTGGTCCTGCTTCGAGCAGGGGGTTGGACAAGATGACCTTCTGGGGTCCCTTCCAACCCTGATATTCTATGATTCTATGATTCTAATGTGAACACAGTTATACTGGTATAAGGTTGTCTTCACAATATAACACATTCCCCTCCCCATACAGGAATAGGTATACCAGGACAAAGCACCTTTATCCTGTTATAATGGGGTTTGTGCTGCTTTAACTTTACCGGTATAGTTAAAGCAGTACAGCGTAGGCAGTGTAGGCAGACTGTCGGGCATCTTTATAGTTGTATAACTGCATCCACAGTACCGGTATAACTGTTTAAGTAAAAATTCACACCCCTTACTGAAGTAATTGCACCAGTACAAAAATGGTGTATACCAGGCCATGCAGCTGGGGAAACTGAGCCAGTGCGGTGTAAAGTTGCTTTGCAAAGGCTACACAGTGAATCATTGGCAGGACCAGGATTAGAACTAGGCACCTATGAACTCCTAATCTCAGGCTCATTCCTCCAGACCCTGCTGCCTACACTTAAACCTGTGACCTAATGGTGAAAGACTCTGTATGTCATTATCAGTCTCTTGAGGTATCCAATCCAACAGCTGATTTTAATTTACAAAAGTGATTGCAAATTGTGGTGGGCTGCCTAAATAAACAAAGAGATCATTATCAAGGTTTCTGTCTTTGCTTTGGGCCTTGCAACAACAAAGTATGCAACCTAGGAAATTGTAGCTTATATATATACAGTAGCTGTTTAAAATAGAAAAAGAGGTATACATCATCCCAGATTTAAAACCTCATATTTAATTACATTCTGTCAGATCCATTTGAGAAAATTCATATTCATAGGGTGAAGGCAAGTGGAATTTAATTCTCTATATACAGTTTAAATATGGCTGTTTATATATGTTTCAGTTGCTTTCAGGAAACTAAAGGATTGACTACTGCATAGCTGTACTTTCTGTAATATTCTTGGATCAAAGTTTAGCATCCATAGAAAAATCAAGCTATTGAAGCTAATTAATTCTGGATGAACATTACTACTATTTCATTACTTTATTTTAACAGTATACACTAAATCTGTTACACCTTGCCAGAGCCATTGCAGCTTTTTTATTATTAATGCCCCTTTGAGTCTCCTGAACAGAAATAGCACATGCTGAACTATGTTAATTTTTCTTCTATTTCGTTCATTATCCCATGCTTTCCAGTTCACTCAATAAAAAGTCTTCTAATTAGTTTATCTGAAATAGATACATGAGTTGACCAGCTAAAGGATTGATGCTATTTGTGTCATCTCATGGATCTTCAATATGTCACAATACATGTTCATTTCCTGGGTCTAGAAACTGATGGCCTAAATCTTACTGTGGATTTTCTAAGATTGAGGCTTCATACAGAGGTTTCTGTAAGACACGGTAGACTGAGGGATTGAACAAAGACTGTCAAATAAATTTTGTTTTGAGAGCTCAGACTGGAGTTGAACAAAGATCTTAGAATAAAAAAAAAAATGCTGTCCTCAGTCAAGGCAAACCCTTTTGTTACAGAAAAGCATATGTTAAATAATTTATTAGTTCAGCTAATCACGTTTTAGTTTTTAGGGCTTATGAAACAAAAAATAATATAAATCACAAAGGTTCATGAAAGCATGCCCACTTGCAGATAATAAATGAGTCATAAGACTACTGCAGGAAGGTCTTTCAAATGATTTCGAAGGTGTCTCAAGGTCTTCTCTACATGTGCATGTAACTCATTAATAGTTACTGAGATTTGTAAGCATAAAAAGGGAAGAACTTATCAATTCAGAAGACCTTAATTTTTAATATCTTATACATACCTAAAAAGGGCTTTTGCACTGAAGAGAAATAAAGAGAATCAGACCACCTATAGCCTGAGTAGATGTGACTAATAAAGTACATAAGCAGTAAACTGAAGTATCACTTAAAAATGTAAAAATTCCACTTGATCAAAACTTTTTAATGCAAGCCCTGGTATAAAGTTTCCTTGCATTGATCATCCAGAGCTCTATTGCTTTATGGTAATTTTTATTGCTAATTAGTAACAGAAATTTGTTGTTTGTTTTTGGTTTGAATTTTCTAAAGCGCTGATGGGAATTAGATGACCAATTCCTGTTGACTTTCAATGGGAATTGAGTGCACCTCGGCCCATTTGAAAATCTTTACTTTGATTTATATAACTGTGTATTTGAAAGTAGTTTTACATAGTATAGATATAGAAGTGAACTGCTTACAAAATATTTTTTTAAATGAGAAAATAAGTGTAGGGCTTTAAATAGTATTTTATTTCAAATTTTACATATTTTTATGTACAGTGTAAAACTAACTCAAACTGTTTTTTTAACTCTGAAAATGTGTGGTTGTCCATTGTAACAAAGTGAACTATTATATAAGAAAATATATTTTACTTTTCAAAGACAAAATACTACAGTATTATTGAATATCTTTAAACATGATTTTTACCAGAAGTCTTAGATGGTAAAACTTGCTTATCCTTTAAAATAAGTGATTTCAGTTCCTGTTTGCTTATTCTGTGCAGATTATGTAGAAGAGCAGTTTACTGGTAGTTGCAGACATATTTATTGCCATTAATTATATTTTAGTCCACTATGAACAATGGTTTGCAGTGTTAGAATCTTCAATTTTTTCATAAGTAAATGTTGAAAAAAAGTTAGCATTCATCTTTATTTTTTAAATTGTTCTCTCTTCTTCAGCAATGGAACCTTTAAAAATAACAACTTGCTTTTGTTTGCAATTTAGAGACAGTTAAATTTGGTTCCTGGACAGAAGGTTCTTTGATGTAAATTGTCTAAGACAGCTCATAATAACATTGCTTGGTGTTTTTCAGGCACAGTAGGGAAGGCACCAACAATACAAGCCAGCCCAAGTCCTGGGGGCTTTGGTGTTCAGGTCTCTGCAAATCAGAAAATGAAGCTGAATGACCCTGGAGGTGGATCTTTCAGGTAAAAACACAAACATACACAAACACACACACACGTTAGAATGGGCTTAACACCAGAGGGCAGTATTTTACAATAATTCCTAGATTTCCCATGCACTTTGATTGGATGGCAATCTGTTTTATTTAGTTCAACTTTTTTTAAAAAAAGGAAAGATGCCAGATTTTTTCCCCCCAAATGCAGATTTTTAAAATATTTAATAAACCTCACAAATCACTTTTGTGAATACAAATTATTTTTTTTAGTAAAGGAAGCTACCTATGTAGAAGAGGTTTTCGTAAGTGTGCAATACAGCTATTTTTATTAATCAGATTTTAACACTCATATGAGATGTACCTTGTTGAGATGATCCTAATTGTGACAGCAGGGCATATACTGTATGTAGATAGGCTTGTGCAGGTCAGCTGCAGGTATGAAGCCTAGGAAAAACTCTGTTCTTTAGAACTGAAGAGAGAAACTTCATTGCCTTATTTGCTGTTGATGTGATTTGTTTGTGTGGCACAACTTGGGGCATTCTCTGAGCACCTGTAGTGGTCAGGAGCTGCAGAAGTTCAGCCCAGTAGTATGGGTTTATTGAGCTGCTTTGCCTGTTGTTTTGAATACCCTTCAAACTTTTATAAATATTATTGTACATTATATGTTTTGAAGATTTTTAATACTTTTAGTGGACAGCTAAAGTTATATTTACTGCTTTTATCTCCCTCCCACCTTCATTTTAATTTTGTTTTATTGATGTAAATGCATTTTAATTTCTTTTAAAATATTTCCCTTTTTTCCTATTTATTTGCTAAAATGGGAAAGTATTCTTAGACTGTCACATTCTTCCTTTAGGATACTTACTTTGATCTGACCTCATCAAACCAGTAATTAATTGACAAGCTTAGGCTTTTACAGGTAGAGTTAAAGAGAATTTGTGGGACGTTGTGAAATATCTCTGCTCTGAGGCATGTCAGCATTGCAACTAATAGTAGTAGTACTTAGTATTAATCTAGAAGCAAAATCATTCAATTTTTTATTTTCCAATGCACTTGCCTCCCACTGAGTATTTAAATGATTTAAAATGTATGTTGGATTCAATTGTACTGTCTTAATAAATATTTTTTGTATTAGTAAGCAACATAGGCATTTATTCTTCGTTAGCATGGCTTTCAATTTTATATACACCATAAGGGACAGCTTTTTTTTTTTTTTTAAACTGGATGTTGTAAATTGTGCCAGGATTGATTCTTTCATTCACTTAGTTTATACGTAGAATATATTAGGTTAGTTGGAATTGTTAATTTTCCCTAGGGGAGAAGCAAATGCTGAAGGCACTGATTGATAAATCAATAAATCTTTAGTGAGTTTGGTAAATAAGCTGTCAAGGGTGTATGTCATTTTTCCTCTAGAGAACAAATTTTAGTCAGAATGAATGTGTTTGTTTTCTTGCATTGTTTTCTCATTCAAAATAGTAAGACGCAATGCTGCATTTAAATAAATCCATAAAATTGCAAGGATTTATTAAACAGTAATAAAGATCGAGTTTTTTCTTGATATCTTAACAAAGAATTCTGTTTGCATACTTGCATTTCAACCCCTAACCTCTCCTGAGGACAAATAGATGTCTGACTATTAAGCCTAAAGGCATAGAGCTGGAAATCTGTATTAATCCTCTGAATGCTGACTAGTTTTCCTCAACATTCCCAGCATGTGTGAAGAATGTGTTTTGTAGCCAGAAGGCAAACTGGCATCTAAGCAGAGCAAAATTTTGAAAAATAGTCGTGTTATGTATAAATTCATTTTACCCTTGGTGCTTTATTATTGCATATTTGTTTCATTATTTCATACTCTTTCTTTAAAATAACTTACTTTAGTTTTTCACTCTCATTTGGTAAAGGGTTGGTCACTAGCAATAGAAATGTGAACTTTATTTTTCTAGACATTTTCTTTTAATCATGTAAACACTAAGTCTATCATATTTTGCTGAACTATTTTTTCCAATATAAGATGTTGTTTTACTGAAGTGAGTGTGAGGGATATATACCTGCGAGGCACATAAGAACTGAGGGTTTCACAAAAGGTAGCTTAGCCTTCAATATTGACAATAATTACTATGGTAAAAGTTAGATTCACAGTGCATTGTGGAGTGATGGTTAGTGCTCTGTAGTTAAGATGGAAGCTAGTTTCCCTTCATAAGCCCAGTTGTCAATCCCCTAACTTCTCCAAAATAAAACCCACATAACTTCATATGTTGTTTTATCTTGGGTAAAAACTCATCCTGGCTAAAATTTGTCAGGGAAAAATGTGAAGTACCCCATTCATGTGTATGGTGGTGTTACCTGTGATGATACCTAAAGATGAATGTTCTTGCCATAGGCGGACTCCCATCTTGTTTGGGGGCCTCTGGGCGCTACTATAATACCAAAAATATAATAATATTTCCCAAGTTGTGCTTTCTACAGTCAGGGAGAAGAGACAAACAGAAGTCTCCTTGAAATCCACGAGGGGCCTCACCATTATGATCTAATCTGCTACGATAATCTGCCAATCCTACAATCTTGGGAAGTATATATAAAATCCTTTGATAGTTGGATTTATAAATTGAGGTGATGAATGGCTAACTGTAATGACAAGTGTTTGGAGATGAAATAGTGACTCCATAGATTTAGATTGCATTTACATTTGCACATTAAGCATGGATTACATTTTTTTGTTTGCATAAGTATAGTGAATAATATAGTGTATCCTCCCCAAATTTACAGCACTTACTCTTTGAGTAAAGAATTAATTTTCTGAAAATCTGATTTTTTCACTTCTTTGTGTATGTTGGGAGGGATAATATTGTTGAATTGAAAGTTAGTGTGTCAGACAGGCTGTTAGTGTTCTTGGATGGTTGAGTATCATCATGGCAGGGTGGGCGTGAATGTATGCCTTAACTTTGTTTTACTGGCTCTTAGGTGTTTGTGGTGTGAAGAAATATTCCTGAGCAATATCAAACCTAAGTTAACCAAGTATTTGATGTGGGAATAAATGTATTAAGAACCTACTTAATACTGATTTCTGTGGCACGCTACTCCTTGCCCCATTGCAACTTGACACGTCTGTTTGTTCATTAACTATGGTTCCTTATCCAGTTTTCAAATCAGATGAATTCATTGTCCATATCCAAGCTATGAATTATGTTGTAAATAATTATTTGAGGGACAGGTCTGAGTGGAAAGAGTAACACTTGATTGGATGGATATATTGTAATTAAATTGGGGCTGTCAATCGCAGTTAACTCACACGATTAATTGCAGTTTTAATTGCACTGTAAAGCAATAGAATACCAATTGAAATTTATTAAATATTTTTGGATCTTTTTCTGCATTTTCAAATATATTGATTTCAGTTACAACACAGGATACAAAGTGTACAGTGCACACTGTATATTACTTTTGATTACAAATATTTGCACTGTAAAAATGATAAACAAAAGAAATACTATTTTTCAATTCACCTCATACAAGTACTGTAGTGCAATCTCTTTATCATGAAAGCGCAACTTACAAATGTAGATTTTTTTTGTTACATAACTGCACTCCGAAACAAAACAATGTAAAACTTTAGCGCCAACAAGTCCACTCAGGCCTACTTCTCATTCAGCCAATCACTAGGAGAATTTAGGGGAGATAATGCTGACCGCTTCTTATTTACAATGTCACCTGAAAGTGAGAACAGGCATTTGCATGGCACTTTTGTAGCTGGCATTGCAAGGTATTTACGTGCCCGCTATGCTAAACATTGATATGCCTCTTCATGCTTTGGCCGCTATTTCAGAGGGCATGCTTCTATGCTGATGATGCTTGTTAAAAAAAAAATGTGTTAATTAAATTTGTGACTGAACTCTTTGGAGGAGAATTGTATGTCTCCTGCTCCATGGTTTTACACGCATTCGACCATATATTTTGTGTTATGGTAGTCTCGAATGACGACCCAGCATATATTTGATTTAACAATACTTTCATTGCAGATTTGACAAAACACAAAGAAGGTTCCAATATCTGATTTCTAAAGATAGCTACAGCACTTGACCCAAGGTTTAAAAATCTGAAGTGCCTTTCAAAATCTGAGAGGGACAAGGTGTGGAGCATGCTTTCAGAAATCTTAAAAGTGCAACACTCTGATGCAGAAACTACAGAACCCAAACCACCAAAAGAGAAAGTCAGCCTTCTGTTGGTGGCATCTGACTCAGATGATGAAAATGAACATGCGTCGGTCTGCACTGCTTTGGATAGTTATCGAGCAGAATCTGTCATCAACATGGACGCATGCCCTCTGGAATGGTGGTTGAAACATGAAGGGACATATGAATCTTTAGCACATCTGGCACATAAATATCTTGCAACGCCAGCAACAACAGTGCCATGCGAACGCCTGTTCTCACTTTCAGGTGACATTGTAAACAAGAAGCGGGCAGCATGATCTCCTGCAAATGTAAAATTAAAACTTGTTTGTCTCAGTGATTGGCTGAGCAAGAAGTAGGACTGAGTGGACTTGTAGGCCTTAAAGTTTTACATTTTTTTATTTTTGAATGCAGTTATTTTTTGTGCATAATTCTGCAATTGTAAGTTGCACTTTCAGATAAAGAGATTGGACTACAATATTGGTATTAGGTGAATTGAAAAATACTATTTCTTTTGTTTTTTACAGTGCAAATATTTGTAATCAAAACTAAATATAAAGTGAGCACTGTACACTTTGTATTCTGTGTTGTAATTGAAACCAATATATTTGAAAATGTAGAAAACATCCAAAAATGTTTAAATAAATGGTATCTGTTATTGTTTAACAGCACGATTAATTTTTTTTGAGTTAATCGCTTGAATTAACTGCAATTTAGCAACAACCCTAATCTCTACAAAATGCTCTTCACCGTTTCAGACATTTTGAGATGTCGGTATTTTAATGCCCTGGTTTTTTCCTTTATGTAAAATAATTTAAAGCAGGATTATGGTAACTTTACTCACAATGGGTACCTTACTCCACAAATAGTTCCACTGAGTACAACAGGACTAATTGAGGAGTAAGGTTCTCCAAGAAGTGTGTAAAGTAACCATAAATCTGGCCATTAATGTTTTTGCCCAAACTTTTTTTGGCTTCTATTCTCAATTTTTAGATAACTTTGGTAGTTTTGTCTGTTTCAAACATGAAGTGATTACTAGGATAGGTGTTAACATTTCATGGCAGAATTTGGAAAACTTTGCTGAGTCTTCTCCAAAACCATCTAATCTAGTTTAAAACAAGTTCAGTGCATCCTGTTTTTCTGTAAATTAAATCTTTAAACTTGAATCTTGAAAACTTGAAATCATTCTGGTTGCTGTGCAGATTACAAAGGAATTTACTCTTGCTGAAGTAGAATGAGTTTATTTCAGCTAATATTCAGCTTTGCACTAATATAATTTAATCTGATTTAAAATTATAGGGCAACGATTAAAAAATCTTATTTGCTGATGTTGATCATGGTCACACATTAGCCTTTTAGGAGAATTTTAACTTCCTGTTTTTTCACAGACCATATAAAACAGTTATTTTACAATCTTTGGAACTGCACAAAAGTACGTGGTAGTAGATTTTTTTTGTTTTTTAGCTCTCCATTCTGTTTTCCGATTTACTCCTTTTCCCATCTACCTCACATATGTTTACTAATAAAAAAAGGAATGTTAGGGGACTTGGACTGGGACTGTAATAGAGTGATCAGTGATCCAGCCTCAAGTGAAGTGTGACTAAAAGCCATCATCTGGCTGATCTCATTCATTATAGAAGACAGACCTGCCAGTTTTAAAACAAAGAAACTGCTGTGACTGGCTATAGGGAACACTGCCAGTGTAGATTTGTTTTGTTTGAGATGGGGTAGATAGGTTGAGCGGTTATCTAGGTTCACCTTCCTTTTCCAAAGGCCCCATATTGTTCTGAGCTGTTTTTCAGAGGTGGCTGTTTGTAACCTCTGAACCTCATCAACACCACTCCTGGTTCTGCCAGAGTAATGGAAGGAGGCACTTGTGGAACCTATGCCTATAAAGTGAGAATACAAATCCCCTGAAAGTCTGTGCTCACTTTTAATGTTGGAGGCCAACACCTGTGGTGTACTGCCATTGGTCCATGAACCTTTAAAATAAAAAGGTCAGTGTTAATAGTTGCACGTTCACAAGCGGACTTCATCAAAAGCTAGTTTATGTTTATATGGAAGCGCCAAAGACAGAACGTCTGAATCCTTCCCCAACTGAAAGCATTCGCCTCCAACATTGTCACAAAGCCTTTAATATGTAAAATAATATGGAGGGAAAATATCTGTAAAAACAAAGCTCTGTTTACTCTCTTTAATTTCAGATTTTAGAAATAAAAGATCAATTTTATAATTGAAATAAGACACTCAAAATTGAGTGACATGGTGTCATATTGGCATAGCCAAGTGATTGAATCAATCTCCTAGGACCTTTCAATATTCTGCTATGATGTGCAAAGCGTCTTGTCCTGTTCAGACATTAAAAATGGACACTGTCAATGATTTAGACTCAAAATTGTACATTGCTTAAAACTTCTGACGTAGGGCTTCCAGATTCTTTGCTTTTCCAAAGGGATCTTTCAAGCTAGATAAATGTACAATTTATTTCACATTCCAAAATAGAAAGTTGTAAATATGTGTGGTAACTCCAGTTCTAATATCAATATTTTAGTACTGTCTCCAAAATAGATGTATAACTCACTGGCAAAGTATGCGGTATGTCCACCACTACAAGTTGGTGCACGTGGAGAGTAACAGTACAGCCTACTCCCACCATCATATACTCCACACAGTTCCAGTGGAATAGGTGTGTGCAGTGCATCTGAAGGTTTGGGTTCAAATTGTGCTGACAAGTATGAGACAAAAAGTGTATGTGATCATGTATTTAAAGACTGTATCATAATGCACAAGGAGGCTGGCTACATGACACTGGTTCTCCTTTCTGTTTCCACATAAGCATTAAAATTACATTAAGACAACTACATATATATTACTTTCCTTCTTAATTTCATTTTTTCATGTAAGCAATGCTATTGTTTCCTACATGCTAATGCCCTGTGTTTCCTACATGAATGGAGGAAAGGTGGTTTGTGTGATTGCATATGGGAGGAAAAATGGTCCATTAGACCATCTATCTGTTAAGATGTAGACAACATTATGAGATAGAGGGGAAAAAACAGTCCTGCACTGATAAATAATACACACAACATTGTGAGGCTGCTTCCAATACCCTAAGAACTGTACAATACAACCAAAATGGGAATCATAAGCTACTTTGCTATGTTGTACCTTTAGAGGACAATGTGATGTGCAAAGGAACCTAATGGGGAATAGACAGTAACTATCAATCTAACCTACCACTGGATGGCATCTTTGTTCCACAGAATTATTACTGAAAACCCATTGATCTGGAGTGAAAAGCTAACTTTTATGGGAAACGTTTGAGAAACAATGTTTGCTAGTTTTTTGTCATATTTCTCCTTACAGTATCCAAAACCACTTTACCCCCATTCTATAATTCTTCAAAATAAAAAAAAAGGGGGAGTTTGACAGACTGCCATTAGAATAGAAGATTCAAATCACCAATTATTATTACAGTTTTCTTTTTCTACCTTTCCTGTAATATTTTATTCTCTGCACAACTATTGATAAATAACTAGCAAGTGAGATGCAAGAAAATTACTCTATCCAAGGGTTCTCCTGATGAACTAAACTATTAGTGCTGTTGAAATGCTCTGGATAATATCATTGGAACCCCTCCAGAAAAAAATAGTTTATTGCCGCTAATTGCAGCCTATTTTATGTTGTTTTTAATGGACGGACTCTAATCTTTTATTGTGAATTTGTTTACTTTTAAAAAAATACTAGGTGGCAAAAGTATCGTGCAGAAGAAGGGGAAAGAGTTGAGTGCATCTCTAGCAGATAAATATTAATATAAAGGATAAACTTCTTTATGTAAACTTAGCATTCTACTTTTTTGATGTTTACCCATCATCCCTTCAACTTGGCAGAGAGGGCTTAAGGCGGTGAATGTTTTCATCAGTACAGTGACTCTTACTGCTCTACAGTAGAAAGAGCAATAAGAATTTATTTTTAAATTGGTGTGGTAGGACCACATAGTTTTCACAAACAGGAAATAATGACTCTTCCCTCTTTTTTTTTTTTAGCTTTACAATAACTGTATCTAAGGAGCTTATTTTTTATTTTTTTGGGGGCAGGCAGGCAGATCACCATAATAATTAGTAAAGAAAAAACAGTTGGGCATTGAAATAGTGAGGAGTAATACTGTACTTTTTAGGGTCTGTGATGTGGCTGTAAAATAATTGTCCCATGTTCATGATTCAAATTGACTGATACCCCTGGTTTGTCCAAATGTCTGTATGAGTTCCCTTTGTGCATATTTACATAATTGTCAAATGTTAGTGCAAGAAGTAATCTGTTATGGTAATGATCCCTTTGCATAATATATATAGTTGTACTTTTTAAATTTGTACTGCAAATGAGGTTATCTTTTTTTCCCAACTATTTATATTGATGATTTGGGTTTATAATTTTCTCAGGTATCACAGGCATAGACAATAATGCTGGCACTGTACATAAATTTCCAGTTACATTGCCATTTTAAAGCCAATGTTACTATTAGACTGTGGTTTTGGGGTATAAACCTCCTAAGTTCTCTACACTTTACTCAAATAGTGTACGGAGATTTCTTTTTGTGCTGTTGCCCTTCACTCACTTTCCTCAAATCCTGATCAGCGCCATCTCACAAAAAGATTCCACATCCACAATCTTATCCTTTCCAAGGGAAAAAAAAAAATCTTGTCCTTTGCCTACACTATTTTCACCAGCGGCAATAGATTAATAAGGTTGATAAGATATGGAGCACTCCAGTGGGCTTCATTTTAGCAGCAGAAATCACAACCTTTCTTCAGGGCCATGGATGATTTTGCTGTATGGCCAGCAGGGTGGTAGATCCCCTTGATCTATGTGCTCTGGTGTCAGCCCCCACCTATGCACATCTTACTTCATTATCACCCTGCTTTTGCACAGGGGCATCAAGCCAAGTGGAGTCACATACACTCAGAAGGCAATTCTATTGTATGTGTTGCTGTCATATGACCTGCCGTTATATGCAGTTCAGTGATACAAATGTAGTCTGATGGTGGATGCCTGACCAAAGACTGAACTGCAGTCCAGTGGCAAAGAAATGAGCTGCTAGTTTCAGTTCATTTCTCGGTGGGAAAGTGTGCACATCAATCCTCTTACCCCTTATATTTGACTGTTTCAGAAGAGAAGACAAAGATCAAGTGTGAATGGTAAGGTGTGTCCACCAGAGCAGGATTAAAGAACACTGACAGAGCATAGAGTTTGTGAAACATTGCTGTTACTGATGCCATATCTATTTTGCGGGTAAATGGGATTTTTTCAATCATTAGGGTATCTTGTACCTTTCATGAGCACTAAGTTCAATAGAAAAACATGGAAGTAAAAGATTTTTTTTTAAATGAATTACTTTATGAGGTTTATTTGACTGTATTATTGAGACTGGTATCTTTAGACTTCTTCACTTGCAAAATTCACATGTAGGTTTTACTTTTTTCCTGTAAATTTTAAAACTTCTGGCTTTTTTGAGTTTTGCTGTTACAGTATCATCAAAAACTACCATACAGAAAGAATGTTAATCAGGGGCTGTATATTAGGACTCAGATTATGTAAAACATCTGATTTTTACTTATAATTAAAGCACAGTAAGGTAAATAGTTCAGGCTTACAGTTGTGAGGCAGGTGGCAAGGAGGAACACAGATAGAACACGAAAGAAAGAAGAAATGAGCATTCCCAAAAGTTAATGGGAAAGGGGTGTTTCTTACGATTATGTTTTGTCTTGAAAATTCTGCCAATTATTGACTGATAAATGTTAAAGCTATGGTAATCGTACAAAATAGCATTTGTAGAGGGCAATAGTAAAACAATTCATTGCACAGTTTACTTTGGTGTAAATTTCAGTACATAACTAATCAAGAGGCACAAAGAACATTTCAGTCTCTGACTTACCTTTTTATATAAATGTAATGTTCCTTATCTATTTATACATATATTTTTTCGATCCTTGCAGTTGTTTTCACTATCCAGTTTAAAAATTCCAGTTGTCTGAATAGAGAGAGTCAATATCAGGGTTTTTAAATCATCACCAGCAAATTTTTTTTTGGCTTCTTAAGGTTCAAGAGCAAAATTTGTTTGCCTGTATGTCATACTATAAACTTTGTGGGAAATGGGGAATACTTTCTCTATTTTTCTGTTAAAATGAATGTTTAATTGAGGTGAAACTGCCTCTCAGAGACCAAATGCTGGAATCACAGGCTGAAAATGCTAAAGGTACTTGTAGCTCTCCACATTTTTCTGCGCAGATGTGTATACCATGGGTCCTGGTGGAAGTGAATGTGATGACATGGGCTGTATGTCCATGTAGACGTTGCCATAATATAAATTTTGCTCGCAAGATGCTTGCAAAATCCCATGTTTATCATAATCATCTGGGAACACACTGATAATGGTGTCAGCTTTTATTGTGTTTGCATTTTGCTTGTTAGAGACTCCATGGGCTTGTTCTACGTATACAGAGTGTTCCACGGAGTGTAAATACAATAGTTCAGAGCCATTTCTGTAAGAATGACACTAGGTCTTTTTCTTCCTTACTGCATTCTGGATTCTTATTAGGTGTTCATGTATGGCATCTTTGTAAGTTAGTGCTTTGTTTTCATTCACTACACAACCAAGTAAGCTTAAACAGCTTTGTAATATGGTCAGCACCTGTGTTTTAACTCTAATCAGAGATTTGGGCCTCCAGCCTATTTGTTCTAGCTTCGCTTACTCTCCATACCAATTTATCTAACTATGTGTTCATGTTTGTGATTATCTTCACATGGTCCAATATTCAGCTAAGCTCATATGACTTTGCCAGAAATGGATCTTCAGCCTCAAGTGATCTTGTTTAGCTTCTCTGAAGTGGTGCCAGTTCCATCATAGGCATTAAGGATGTTAGGCTAAAAATTTGTGTGTGTGGTTTGTTTTCTTTTTTTTCTTCAGCATTTTTGTGAGATTTGTTGTTCTCAATTGTAGTTTTGATAAGGGTTTCTCTTGAACCTTGAGCAATTTGAAATAATATGGTGTTTTGGTTTCAATGTCTGTGGGGTTTTTGTTTGTTTTATTACTGTTGTTGATTGACCTCTACTTCCAAACTATCAGTGTATGGGGGAAAAGTGAGTACCTTGTGGTCTGCGGTCACTACTAACCTTTGTCAGCTGGTCACATAGCTGTCATGGCTATCACGTTTCTCATCTGCTTCGGATCAAAGGAAAGGTGCCCGTATAGAATTGTGGGTGTTTCTGTCCTTGCTGGACACAAGTTGCCCCACTTTTCCAGATTGCCTAATGTTGAGTGGTCAAAGAGATACGTTCCATTAAGTTGTTTCTGAGTCTTGGGTGTTCCACAATAAAGTAGAGCCTGGCAGCTGTGCCAATAAATTGGCCCCGATTCCCTCTTCTGTTCAGGAGCATTGCATGATTATTCCCTTTAAGGGAGGCAGTTAATTTATAAAAGTTACTGTATCTCATGCAAAATTATCTTTTGTCTATGCTTTTGTTATAGAGATGACGATGACATCAATGATGTTGCTTCTATGGCTGGAGTTAACCTTAATGAAGAGAGTGCCCGAATTATGGCAACCAACTCCGACTTGGTTGGAACCCAGATACAGTCTTGTAAAGATGAACCCTTTCTTGCTGCTATCCCTTTACATAAACGAATACTAGAAATGGGTGAGAAGCATGTCATTTGCTTTCAGTAGTATTGCCTTTGGAGCTGTTCAGTTTTAGTCAGTGACACGATACACTGTAGCATGCAGCATTGATATATATTTGAGGTTCTGTAAGCATTTTTCATTACAAAAGTATCTTGTCTGTGTCAAACTGTATCAAAATGACACTTTGGTATTATAATCTACTTGAGGATCTCCAAACTCTTTGCAAATATTAAGGAAATAAACCTCCCATTGTCCCTTGGAGGTGGGGAAGCATTATTATTCAGATGTTGCACATGACTAAGATGAGGCACAGAGAGGTAAAGTGACTTGCCCAAGATCACAGCAGATGTCTGAGAGTGAGTCAAGAATAAAATCCAGATTTCCTGCTTTCCCACTCCTAGGGTTTAGCAGAAGACAAGTTGTTTGCCTGGATATATTTTTTTTCATACAAAATAAATTTTAAAATGTATTAATCCAATTTTTAACATCTATAACTATTTTCAGATTTTATGGTGGTTTTGTTTGCTATAGAATGGATAAAAATAGATTATCTTTTTACTGACAGTTGGTCCTGAATTTTTACAGTTCTTTTGACAATTAAAAAAAGAAATTAAAATGTAAACACTCAATTAGTGACATTTAAAAAGTGGCAAGTAATTATGCTCAGTATTTATTTTATGTTACTCTGAACTAAGCATGAACTAGGCTAAATGTGATGGCCACATAAGATCTAAAAATGTCAGGAAAACTAAATTTTATTTTGACTTAGGGTAAAGTTTTAAAGCCACGCAAGTCCCATTTTAAAATGTGATTTAGGATCTTAAATACCATTGCCTTTCAACAAGACTTGGGTTCTTCAATGCCCAAGTCACCTTTGAAAGTGGGATTTAGGCTCTTATGTTACTTAGGTGGCTTTGGAAATTTTACCTTTAGTCTCATACTTCGTAAATTCAGCGTAAATGTATGGAAACCCTTTTACACTATGACAGACCCTCATCTTACAAAGACATATTCATGTGCTTTGCTTTATGCACTGTAAGTAGTCCCTTTGCAGTACTGGGGCTGTAGTGAGGAAATAAATGCCATGTAAGTCCACAATTATCTTATTCCAATGTTGTTATGATGATGTCATCATATGAAGTTACTATAAGAAAATAGTAGTGCAAATTTTTGGGAATCTGGTGGTTGCTGTCTGAGATTATGAAATCCACAAGCTTTTAGTGCAAGTCTTTGGAAGAACCATTGTTAGGCCTGCTGTAATTGTACTGTATACTGGTGCAACAAAACAAAAAGCAAAGAAAATGAGACCTAAAAACTGTATGAAAATAACTGGAAAGTCACTAATAAAGTTGCCATGCAAGCCTTAATTAATTCTTCTGGGTATAACAATTGCAGCCCGACATGGAGTTGTAATTTGAAGTGTCGGGCTTAGAAGACTCTGTACATACTTTAAGAGCCACAGAACACAGCACACTGTTCACCATTTGCCTTTTGGGGTTTGCTCCTCAGAGAAGCAAATCCCTGTGGCTGTTTTTTGAAACTTTATTGGCTTTGATAATTGAAAATGAAACTTTCAAAGCTTTTAAAAGCAGCTGCAGGGATTTGCTTCTCAAAAGCAGGGAATCCAAGAGAGTGGTTGCTCCTAGTGAGCTCTTGCTGCTGTTTCTAGAGCTTTATTTTGGCTTTATATAAAGTCTTTTGTAGTTTTGAAAGTGGCTTTGGGGTTCACTAGTGGCTACTATTTAGTATCCATGGCTCTTGAGGAGAGAATTCCTGCAGCTGAGTTTGAAGCTTTAAAAGCTTTGTTTTCACTGTGTGTGGTCAGATTTTGTTGCTCTCAGAGGACCACACAAAATTCAGTAGTTTGTGCTACGGGGCACTTAAAATAATGGGATTCTATGAGTATCACAAAATCAGTCTGACCACGTGTTGGTATGCCTAGGTATACAAGGACTAACCAAAGGAGACTGTCACATTCTTAGACACACTAGGAAAAGGAAAGTCTCAGATATTGGACCCACTGTTATCTCATGTTTTTGTATTATGCCCATTGACAAACAAGGTAAAATTCACTTTTTTCTTACATTAGTTTATCTGAATATGGCTTAAAATTGGGAAGTTTTTTCCATCTTGAAAGCTTTTCATATTTAATAATCACTTTAGTATTTAGGGCACCTTTCTAATGTTCCAGTAAAAGAAAGTACTTTGGTATGTACAGTATCAGGACACTGCTATTCACTCCTGTCTCAGAAGCTGGTTTTTTCAAGTTTTCTGTAATATTAATCCCCCGCGCTCTCATCTCTGAGCAAGAGCTCTGTAGAGAAACTCAGTAGTGTTCCCCAAAGGCTGTTTCAGAGATTATGCTTCCATTCACTAGAGTCAGAATATAAACTGCTAAAGTGAGAGCAGATGCTATGCAGTCTTTGGCAGTTACCACCAGCCAAATGCCTCAAAGTTATAGTAAAAGAGGTTTCTTCTTAAAATATTGTACATTCTTATCTCTACAGTAACTTGACAGAATTATAGTCCATTGTTTATTTTAAATATAAATATTATTGACCCTTCTAAATATAAGAAATAGCTGAAAGGTGCATTAATGCAAAGACACTAGTTTATTGCCTAAATTACTTCCTTCTCTATGTACCTTTGTGTCTTGTCATCTTTGGATAGTAATTGTTGCTATTTGTTCATCTATGAAGGCAAGGATTTTGATGATTCAACCTCTGTCTTGATTCAAAATCAAGAATGAATGTTTCTGTACTAGGCAATGTATTTTGTTGTGGCTCTACCCAGAATCATAAAGTTTAAAACCTGATTCTTCTGCGTGGCAGCACAACACAATGGCGCACACAACACTCTGCCTCTTCTTTTTTGAAAGGCTACAGTTTCTCTTGTGCCTGCTTGTGCTGTATGTTTTTATTTGACAGACCCTTATGCTTGTTCCGTTAGCACACCTGGGTAGTGTTTCCTTGATGAGTCAAGAAAAATTTATTAGCCCCATGCCATGGCTGCACTTACCCAATAAATAATAGTGATAGTTACTAGTTTTCATTTCGGAGAGAAAACAGAAAAATAAAGTTGGATAATTTGTGCTTGTTTTTTTGTTTTTGTTTTTTTAAATTTTGAGTTGTTCTTTGACTAGTTTTTGGTGGATAGCTTAGCTTTACTAGCTTTTAAACAGTAGCTGTTACATGGACATTCTTTGAATTGAGTTTCCATTGTGCAGTAAACTGGCAGGACCACAATACATAATGTGTCACAGCTCCTAAGTGGATAACTGTAAGAGTGAGTTTACTCTTTTTGCGCAGTAGCAGTTCTGGTAAAAGTAGAATCACCGTGATTCATCTTATGTATAATTGCTGCTTGATTGTGAGGGCAAATAAAAATTAGGCTACAGTTTATTTTATATTGCATTTAAATGAAGGTAAGAGGACACAAATAAAGGGTGAAACAAAAGAAGAATTTGTTTATATACATTGACAACTAAAACTGAGGCAAAAGGGAAAAGCTACAAGAAGAGAAGGAAGCAAAGAACATCCACGATCACTGTTAATACACAGGAACAAAATAAGAACTGCATACACTGTAGGAACCATGAAAGGTAAATGAGAAGTTGTACAAAATATATGACTTGACCATAACAATGGCTAAACAACAGAGGCGTTAACCTTACTCTTTGCACAACTTTAGTGGGCCTTCAAGAAAACTTGAAGGATTGTAAAAGCTGTACATGAGGGGAAAAGCCTGGTGAGGCAACTAGTCCATTTTCTTGCCAATGCAGGATCGTTCTCAGTTGTTCATTTTGTAGTGTATCATCTGGCCTAATTATAAATATTGTTAGTAATTGGTTCCCATCCCTATTGTTTTTTGGGGGAACCTATTCTGCAATGTAACACATCCCATTTTCTGTGGAAATTCTGATGGTCATCCTAAATTTTCCTTTTCTTAATATTAGCCCATTAAATGGGACAATGGGGTAAAAATATTTTCTCACACACCTTCTTTCTTGAAAAACTGTTTAGGAGAATGTCACCTGTACTTGGTCTCTGTAGAAATGATGAGCCCTATAACTTTATTTGGCCTTCAAAAAGCCCTTTTTTGGGGTTCCAGGTCACCAAAATGCAATCTCCCGGTAATCTTAGGATTTGTAAGAAAATACAAATTCCCACAGCTCAGTCTTGACTCCACCTGACTTCCTTTTCTATTTACAACCCAACCAAAGAACACCACAATCTATATCTTGCTCTTAGTTTGACTACCCCAAAATGTCATAGGTTAGACTGACATGGCCATGAAATAACTCAGTTACAGCAAGAATAATGAAACATAAGCCTGAAATACTGTTCTTTGGCTTATGCTGTTCCTTGCTCTCTCTCTCTCTCGGTATAGGGCAGTTGGCTAACCAGAACCATTCAAAGTGTGAAGTACTTAAAAACATATGTATATATTTTGTTATAGGAAGCGAGGGAAGTAAAAACTACTGTCAGCCATATCTAACCGAGAGTAACTATCCACCTTATTTCAATATTTATTAAAGAATCATGATAGCTTTGTTTTCATCCCCCATTCATTCAAAGTTATTGTTAATTTTGAGTTATAAAATTAATTTTTCTTAAAGATTTGTCTGGTGATCAATGATCAAATATTTATACCTCCTTGTTTTATGCAAAGAAAACTCTTACTTGACAAGACACAATGTGCCTAATTTTCCCTACAATACTATTAATATGAGTATTGTAGCACCTTGCTTATTCTAAATAAATCTCTTGGCAGGGAAATATAGCCTTCAAGAAATCTGAAAATGCATCTCTTTAATGTGTCCAGGTTCTAATGGCCAAGATAGTAGGAGGCCATAGGTTATTCTTAAACATAGTATCTGCAGAGTAGCTCTGTGTGATACTTTGAAACCATTGTTTGTCAATGTTAAAATTGCAAGGATTAGGTTCAACATAATTTAGATATACCCTGTTCTTACTCTTCTTGTATGATATCTCTAAGTTCTGTCTGCCAGAATATTGACTGTTCTTCTGTCTAAATGAGTATTCTTCATAAACACATCCTTGGTTCTTGTGCCTACTGCATGAATGCATGATACAACACACAGAATGAAAAATCTGAGAACTAAAAGCTTTTCCAGGACTCTACATTCTGGAGGTACACAGTAATGGCATCACAGAGTAAAACAGCTGTGTGCGTGTGTGCGTGTGCGCGTGCTTTTGTGTGTTTTTTTTAAAATAATCTGAATGCTCTGGAGGGTATTTGATATTGTGTTAGAACTGCCTAGAAAATCTGATTGGCCTTGTTCCATGAAGAGCATTCCAATAGGTTTTAGAGCCTTCTGTCTAATTTTCTCTGAGCATTTGTTATTAGTTTAATAAATAATAAATATAGGCGTTCTGTCATCACTATTTTGTCTGCCTGTTTATCAACAGTGACATTTGTGTTTGAATAAGATGGTACTCGTACTACTGATGATGCTCTTTTAGATATGGAACAGTGGTAACGTAAAAGTATACTTATGTCTGTGTTTGGTTTACTGTTAATGGCTTTTATATCTGGTTAGATTATAGCTGTTGTTCTCATATTTTAAGCCATGTGATTGCCCATCAGATAACTGTGTGTTACTTTTTCCTTCTGCTTTCCTCTGTCACATTGAAAAGATTTTGTTGTTTTCACCATTGGACTTTAACTTTTTATTATTGAACTGATTTGCCTTCAAACAGAAATGTTCCTTTCCATATCAGTTTATCTATCAGCATCTTTCTGTCATGACCCTCCCCTCCCCTGCATATCTGTGGAAATTACCCTTGACTGTTTTGGAGGTAGTTTTAACATTTGCATAATGTACCTAGGAAATGTTAGTCCTCCTCAAGCGTAGCCTTGTGGAGTCATGTATTGTTCTAACAACATGGGCAGTCCTGATCCCATCAGTGAAATTCCCTGATCCCAGCTGCCTCTTTTAACAAGAGGTTTTGTATTAGGTATCGTATCATTTAATTTGAAAGATTCTTTGCATGCCAAGTCTGGGAACCTTTTCCAGCTCCCATAAAGGATTCTTAATATGTCATTTGTAGAGACATGACACAGACTGTGTGGTAGATGTATATATGAATTTAGCGTTTGAAATGTCTGTAGTTTCATATCACTGTTAGGGAATGCACAGATCTGTCAGTGGAAGTAAAAGGGTAATTATCTCATTGAATTAATTTGCTAAAAATTTCAGATTAGAAATTTTGCAGTAGTTCTACATATTTAATGTGCATGCCCAGATCTTCAAAGCTAGTGTGTTGAGAGAGGACAAGAAAATGTGTTTATTGTGCCTGTTGTATAGACACTACTTTTTTTATTTTATTTTATTTTATTTTTTTTGCATCTGATAATGTCAAACATTTTAGGGCAACCAAATTTTGTGAAATGGTGACCTTTAACTATTTCCTTGAAAAAAGAAAAAATGTTCTGATCTTATTTAGCAATGCTGCTGATAATAATAATACTAATATTACTAATATACTAATATACTACTAATAATACTAAAATACTAATAATTCGTAGGCATTTCAACAAACTGTTAAATTGTATTATTCTATTTTCTTTAATAGATCCACGATTAGACTTCCTGTTCTACAAGATGTCCCAGCATGCCTGGGAATGGTAACATCAGTACCACTAGAGAGCCTGGAGTTTGCCTTTCTATAAAAGTAAGACAGCTTTTGTTCAATATTTTTTGTGTATTTCTAAGGTTTTGTTTTTATTGTTCTTCTGTGCAACAACACAGCATAGCTTCTGTTATGCTTTCAGCAGTGCTACTTGCACACTATGTGGCTAACTTACATACCAGTATTGATGTTCTTCCACCAAAACGTAGTCCCTCAAAATAAGCTGAAATTTAGATTTGTTCAGAACATCAGTATTTATAAATAAAATGCAGCTGCAGCTGGTCTCTACTGTCATAATTACTATTTTTTGTGGGATTTTATTGTAATAGAACTGAGAATATGGTCATACTACTTAGTTCCCAAAACACATAGAGAATTAAAGTACTGTCTTCAGCATAGTACCATGCTTTTGTTTTATGAATCCCATGTAATGGTCTTTCTTAAAGATCCTGCTATCTCTGGAAGATGGTTCTAGCCTTCATGGCTTTCCACAACACCACCTGCTGCCTCAAAATAAGGGTTTGCCTGTGAATGGCTTGAAGTTATTGATATTTGCAAAGGAGGGTTGAGCTGGAGCAGTATTTCCCAAAGATTCATCCTGGTGGTACTCTCCACCTCATGTATAGCTTGTCAGTATAAAGATAGCATGTAAAATAAGAACAATAAAAAGAAAACCTCAGAGAACCATTCAATATTGCAATAAAGCTGACTTGCATTATCCCCATAGGCAGACTCCATGCTCTAGTGGTGGTACTAACGTCACCAACTCTCAAAACATGCTGGTACATCTTTGTGGAGGGGGAAGTCATTGGTCAATGAGCAGCAGCATCAAGGATCTTTAAAGGAAAAAAGGGAAAGGTAATACAGTTTCTAAAATGTGTTAGACTAACTAATGTTGCAGTGTTTTTCCAGAGAACACTGTAATTCGTCTTAAAGGCTTCTGCACCGTTTTTCTCTCTCCCTGTCATACTGAATCATCTGACTTGAGGTTTTCATGCTGCACTCATGGGAATGTAAAAATATGATTTGTTTTAAAATACCATTACACTTCTTAGACCACTACATATCGTGCTTCTACTGCTTTCAGAAACCAGATTAAACTGGGGTTCATTGACAAATTTTTCAGTGGTCATAATGAACAGTTTTTTTGGCCTGCCAAGTTTTTCTCCAGTATTAGACATGCACAATGGATGGGTGTAGTTTTAGAAGTTAGCATCATTGTCCCTAGATAGGCTGCACCGTTCAAGATCATTTTGTAGTTCTCCCAGAGCACCCATTTCAAATGACAGGTCTGTGCCTCCACTTCTCTTTGGGTTGGGATCCTGTAAATGCAACCACCCTCTGACTGGGACTCTGGGATATTCTATGTTGCCAGTCTTGGTACTTTCTAGGCTTAACGGGTTTAGCACCTGGAAGGGTTTCCCTTTGCGAGCCTTTAATAGTATACAGTGACCCATGCAGTTTCTTCAAAACAAAGTATGATTTTTGTGCCAAAAGGTGCACAGCGATCAGAAATTGATGTAAAATGAGGCCTGTGTACATACGTTTTGCCTATGCTTGGCATTCCCTTCAAGCCCCTAGGTAGACATGACTTAGACTTGCTGTCCCCCATTCTCTAGGGAACCAAGTTACAGCCTACTTTCTGCAGAGCCCGACTTTTGATCAATCTGGCTGTCTTCTGCATCTGTGTCAGCACTCACTGACACTCCCTGGTCACCTGTCTCAATTCACTCAATCTCCCTGCCCTTCCTTTTTTAGGCTCAGGGTCCTATAATGGTTTAGTATCGTACTTTGAGCCCAGGATTAACCTTGGAAGAGTAAACCATTCTAACCTGGATGGAGCCAGTAGTGGATATTCCACAATTAACAGTTTTTCCATTGTTTCCTCAAGGATTCTTATCTATGTTATTGTTTTGATTTTCCTGCTTGTCCCTCTAATAGCCTCTTTTATCTAACTCCATAGCAAGTGAGCCATCATAAACACAAAAAGAAAAGGAGTACTTGTGGCACCTTAGAGACTAACCAATTTATTTGAGCATGAGCTTTCGTGAGCTACAGCTCACTTCATCGGATGCATCGGATGTAGCTCACGAAAGCTCATGCTCAAATAAATTGGTTAGTCTCTCAGGTGCCACAAGTACTCCTTTTCTTTTTGCGAATACAGACTAACACGGCTGTTACTCTGAAACCTATCATAAACACACAAAGGAATCTTTTCTCTTTGGTGACATCTGCATGAAATTACTTAACAGAAATCTTAATAAAAAGATTTATTAAAAAGAGAGAAAATGAATTTAAGAGAACTATTTGTTTAGCACATCTAGATTTACACTTCTCTTTAAACTACTTGAGACAAGGCTTTATCAGTTTAGTTACAGAGGAGGGAAAAAAGCAAACTCTTCTGTAACCCATCTGGTCAGACTGGCAGCCTCTTTTTCTATCCAGATACCACGTCTTTTTTTGTCCCCCATAGACATGCTTATTAGATCCCTGCATCTCAGTCATCTTACTTGTCTAGATAAGCCTCCCCAGTTCCTTGTAATGTTGTTGTAACCACGTTGGTCCCAGGATGTGAGTGAGGCAAGGTAGATGAGGTAATATCTTTCATTGGACCTACTTCTGTTGGTGGAATTGACAAGCTTTCGAGCTTCACAGAGCTTTTCCTCTGGTCTGGAGATGGTAATCAGAGTATCTGAGCTAATTACAAGGTGGTGGGACAGATTAAGAACCCCTTGTGTTAACAATCTGTTCTTTCCCTAATTCATGCGATAGTCCCTGCTCTCCAAAACAGTTTTCTCTACTTATCTATGAACACAGTAGTGTTTGGGAACTGGCTGTATTCTGTAGGAGATGGATCATTGAGTTTAATATAATACAGCCATACAATACATTCTGGGCTTTCTCTCTTTCTAATACTATAAAGTCTAAGGGAGAGCAAGAGGAAGATTGAGGGATGTTGAAGAGGGAATTCTATGAAAGAAGGAATTAAACCTTGAAGGACCACTAGTACATTTTGAATGGTTAGCACTGCAGTGGTGCTGGCAGAGTGCTCTCTGCAGTGGTGCCTGACCTTTGTATAGGGCTCAAATAGAGGAAGGGTAATTGTGCTCTTTCCTAGACTACCTATGCAAGGTCCAGACAGAGCTTAGTCCTAAATGCATTTTGATGTTCTAAATTGTTTTTAACTTGTTCTTTTAAGATTGTCTGTTTGTAACTTAAATATGCAAAAACACTACAGATTTTCAATAGTTTATCACATCAGTAACCAAGGTCAGACCTGATGTTTTGAAAATAAAAACAATTTTTCTCTTGCATCTCAGTCCTGTCAATCCTCTTAACGTATAAATTATTAAAATAGCTTTTGCTTCTTTAAAACCTTATCTGCAAAGATTAATATAGCATCTCTTTTCAGCATTTTTAAATAGTAGAAAATATAAGTTTTTTGAAGCTTTCAGCTTGTAGTTTTGTCAACAAAATAGTTACAGTTGAATCATAACAAAACTGTTAGACCTTATGACTTCCAGTATAACTAAGCAGACAGTGGTAAACTTTAAAATTCTCATTACTCATGACCTGAAATTTGTCAGTAAAAATTCTGAGGCACTTACATTTGTAAAAACAGTACATCTCAGGTTTTAGTGACTTATATGCCAGTATCAGGATAATACTGCTGTATGTTGATTCTGAGGTTGTTGAGGCCTATCATACATAATTAACATTAATATAAACTCTTTTATATAAAAAGTGTGAGGTTATTTTTGTTTTACAAGATCTATTCTAATTTTTATACTTGCTGTGCATGTGTTGCTACATCTTACAGTTTTGAGTGAATGTTGGTTGAACCATAGTTTGATCTTAACACATTTGAATATATAACC
The DNA here is from genome assembly GCF_965140285.1 of Lepidochelys kempii. Taxonomy (NCBI): domain Eukaryota; kingdom Metazoa; phylum Chordata; order Testudines; family Cheloniidae; genus Lepidochelys; species Lepidochelys kempii. Next base: position 25,312,266 of record NC_136391.1, on the reverse strand, counting down.
AGGTTGTTTTACCCAGTGGTGCAAGTAGAAATCATTGCTTGCCGGTACACTGCACTCATGAGAGGGACACAGAGGGGAGGCCCGTGTGACCTCCCCATGTCACCCCGCACATGACTCCTCCCTGCCCCCAGCCTGGGACCCGTATGCTCTCCCCATCACCTCCCCATGATCCACATCCATTCCACGTTACCTGGGGAGGGGGGAAGAGGAGAGAGGGCTCTGTTCTCCTCCCGCTGCGCTGGAGACTTCTGCCGTAGAGACCCCAGGCAGGAGGACTCGAGACACAGCTGCGTGAAAGGGCTGCGGGAGGGCTCCTCCTGTGTCTTTCTGGTACACCATACCAGCTACAAATATCTTACCGGTACTGTGTACCGGAACGTAACACCGTACTTACACCACTGGTTTTACCTCATTATACGGAATATATACTTGCTAAAAGTGAAAATCTTCTCACACTTTGTATGTGAGCGTGACACCCCTTGGAGTTGAGTGTTCGCATTTATTGGCTGCTCTGAGAGCAAGGAGAATCTGTTTCTTGCTACATGAAATAACACTTTTGAGGCAGTTGGTCACCAGTTATTTAATGCCTCATGTACAGATCTGGTGCAGTGGAGGTTTGGCTAAGAAGACATGGATGAGGAACGTGATTTTGACGATCACTAAACCTTGTAAGAAAAATGTGAGAAACTCAAATCCAAGTGGGATATCTGTCAAGGTTGTAACTTGGAGCATTACTTTGCTCCAGCTCAGTCTCCACTGATATCCTTGGTGATGCTCTTCCACTCTACCTCTTCACAGCAGGTCTAGAGAAATTGCAGGATTGCACTGGTAAGGTTATTGTAAAGACCTAGAAATATGTTAGCTTTTAAATACACCATATATTTTAGCAAATGTAAAAACAAAGCAGCTTGTAATGAAATACTTGTTTAAATTACAGATCAATCTTTTAAAGTTGTTAGAATTTTTAATTGTGTGTATTTTGCATCCACCCACTACCATATGTGTAGTCTTTTGGTCACAAAGCTACAAGCTGTATGTAAGAAGTTCCAAAATATTAGGGCTACCAGTATTTAGGCAAAGTCACTCTGTTCCTAAACTTTTTTTAATCTTTATGGCTGGATATTCCACTTCTGAATAAAAGAAAAGAATAGCTTTTTCAACAAAAAGAAGAGAAAATCCATTGGTAAACAAAATAGTTAACCCTTTTTCTAATATTAATTCCCTCTCTCTTTGCACACATCCAGTTTAAGATGTGAGTACTTTTTAATATTTACATTGCAGTAGTGACAAGGTGCCACAGTCAAGGTTAGTCTCTAAACATATGCAGAAGTATGGTCAGAGTCCAAAAGAGCTTACAGTCTAAGAAGGATAAGACATATGCGAAGGATGGTGCAGGAGAGAGGTAAATCTAATCAAATACATGCAATGTTTACACATATATATACAGGTTTCAGAGTAGCAGCCATGTTAGTCTGTATTCGCAAAAAGAAAAGGAGTACTTGTGGCATCTTAGAGACTAACAAATTTATTTGAGCATAAGCTCATGAAAGCTTATGCTCATATAAATTGGTTAGTCTCTAAGGTGCCACAAGTACTTCTTTTCTTTTTACATATATATACATTTGCTTTTTCAAAAATTATAAATAAAATGAGTCAGTTACCTCTATCTGCCCCTCATCATAGCCTTTACTTGGTTGATTTCTTTAGAGCATTACAGCAGAAGTGAATCTTGAGAAGGGATTGGCAGGGTCTGTATGCATGACTTTATATAAAGTTCATAATGACCAGGTTATTCTTTGCCTAGTGTGTGTAAAATTGTACGATTTATTGAGAAGTATATTTGCAATCACGCAGTTCTTCCATTTTTATTCAAGGAGCCAGAGTCTTTATGTAGCCTCCCAGCACTGGTATACTCACTGCTTTTGGTTTATAATCCCAACAGGACTTTGCCCCATTTCATGTTTCTTTGCTAAAAGGACCTAGAGTGGGAAGAGAGATTTTGTGACATCACAGTGGTTATGTGATGACAAGTTGAGTTGTAATTATTTTTAAATGATCTTTTTTCTGGTCTTTTTCTTGCTCTTTGTTTGGTGCTATTGAATTCAGCTTATGGAAAGCCTATGCTGCATTTCTATTTTTTTCTTATAATGAAAAACTTAACCAAGAGCTATATGGGTAGAAAAAAGTGCCTAATTTTTTATTTTGCTAGAATGAAAATGTTCAAAATTGGGAAATGCCATTGTGATAAGAGCAAGATAGTCATATTTGTGGAATTAGAGCCCTGGAAAATGGGAACTGTGATTTTACTAATCCTGAAATTCAAGGACATATTATTGCTATAACATTGTTTCTCAAAAAAACCCCAAACAAACGAACAAACCCAGAAAACAAAAAAAAACCCAGAATTGTCTAACAGAATTTTTTTCTCATGGAATCCTTCTACTAGATCCTTTTAGTTGTGACTAGATTTATTTTTTTATTGACTGACAGTTTTAGATACGTTTGCATAGGGTATATGCTTAATAAGGGTTTGATCTGTCGAATCTTCCTCACCCAAATAGTTACATACATGGGTACTCCCATTGACTTCAAGGACAAAGGTCAAGTCTACACTACCACTTATGTTGGCAAAACGTATGTCTCTCTGGGGTGTGAAAAAAAACACCCTGAGCAATGTAAGTTTTGCCAGTATAAGAGGTAGTGTTCACAGCACTACGTCGGCAGGAGAGCTTCTTCTGCCGACTTAACTACCGCCACTCATTGGGGATGGTTTAATTATGTTGACAGAAGAACTCTCTCCCATTGGCATAGAGTAGCTACATAAGAAATATTACAGTGGCACAGCTGCATTGGTACAGCTATGCTCCTGTAAGGTCTCTAATGTAGACATAGCCTTTATTTGCATGAGTAAGGGTTGCATCAACAGAATCAAATGGCCCAATTCTGCCTTCAGTTACATGTACAGCTCTCAGTAATTTTAGTTCCACATGTAGATCAGAGAACAAATGAAGGGCCAAGAGAATTTTTTTAAATTTAGTGTCGCAGCTAAGATGAATTCAAAAACATACAAACATATTGCTAACTTCCCTATGGTTATGCCTACAGTGTGAAACCATTGTCAGCCTAAGCTAACCTTGAGAGGACTTCAGAGGGTCTTTAAAAAAAAATTAGTATCAGAAATGTGTTGACATAGTGAATTCAGCTCTGGAAAGTGTGAGAATGATGTACTGTAGTGATGTAATAAAATACAGATTTAAAGAGACACTGCAGTACAAAAACTTGAAGAAAAGATGGGGAAAGAAAAGGCTGCAGGAAACAATCTTTTTCATATGGCTTAGTATAAATTCAGTTACAATAGCTGTATCTAGGAACAGAATTCATAAACAGTTTTCACTTTGGGCTCTATTACTTCAGCATTTTCGATATATGAATAATTTTGTGTAGCAGAGAATACTGTATAGTGGTGCATATGGAAAAAATGCCAAACCATTTTGTTAGAAGATGGTTGTTGTAAGTCTTATATCATGACAGTTTTGTTTGAAATATGCATTTTTAATCAACCGACTTTTCTATTGTGCTATAGCCTAAAGAAAGAAATCACTGCAGTGCCCCCTGCTGGTGAATGGCAGCTCACTGTTTCAGTAATGTCAGTGATTGACTGAACCAAACCCTTTGCTGACATAAAGCCAAGGGTGATGCTGAAGACTGCCAGTTCATTTTAAATCACATCATTAAAATAACAGAAGTATATATCAATTTAAAACTACTGTTCACTGATTCTTCTTCATTTTTTAGACATGTGATGGTTTACTGCTGTTGAGTTTGGCTGAAAAAATATGAACGCTTCACGAAAAAATGTTTGTTTTTAAACTTCTCCTGTTTTTATTCGCTTGTCCCCTCCTTTTTAAATGAAAATTATCTTTCTAATTAACAATTCAGGAAATGCTTTCAGGGTGTGAACTTTTCCATGTAACATCTTGTATTTAAGCACACATTCATACTCTCAATTTAAAAAAAAAGTTGTTCTGTTTAATTATTATAAAAATACTAGGACTGTGTATAAATCTCATGTAATCTTTAGAGCTTTGTATGTTAATAGTGGGGCAAAGCCACCAATCCATGCACAGAATGCCCATTGATTTCCCTGAGAATCTTTTTCCTGATTCTACAAAGGGAGTTCCATTGAGAAGAATAGGATGTAAGATCCCAGTCCTACGAACTCTTACTCACATAAGTCCCATTGGGACTAATTGTCCATAAATGTTTGCAGGATCAGAACTTAGGCTTGCAATGTGTGTCTAGAAATGCATTTCCAGCATTTTTAATTATTTTAATAAATTGACGAATTCTTAAGTGCCATAAATGTTGCTGCTTTTATTGGTTAAGAAAAATTTAATTCCTCTGTACATCTGCAAATTCAGGAGATTTCATCTATAATCTGTCTTGCCTTTGCTTTCTCAAGACAGAATTTCCTTAATGCATGATTATTAATTATATTTAATCTATAAAATTACAGTGAAGAAGGTATGAAGTTCAGGTACACTTTTAAATTCAATAATGACACTATCTGCGTTACTAAAGATAAAGCTTATTCCTACTTTCACTATCAGTCCCCCTGTTTTCATAAGCTTCTGGGCCGGGAAAGGGATTTGTCAAGACATGCAAGCACCACAGATTGACAAGAACCAAACAGAACTTTTTTTATGGGTCTAGCAACCACTCAGCCAAAGGCTAGCAGTGGATTTTTAGGATCTTGACTGTAAAATATTTGCTCTTAATATAATCTTGGCATAAAACGGCAAATGCTAAAATAACTTCAAAACATTAGTTAGTTTACAATTATAGTTTTTAGATAATCCAACTGCAGTTGAAGTTTCGTGGTCTCATATTGGACAAATACATTGTAAGGAATTTTTTACAGGTAGCATGTGTAGTAAATATGCAGTTATAATACATAATGTGCATTGGGCCATATTTTGATCACATTTACACTGAAATTAATCCAAATGGACTCAATTGAAAATAAAGAAGTTACTTCTTATTTATCCAGCAGAACTGAGAGTTGAATTTGGCCCAGTGTGTGTGTATTATAGAAAGTTACTCAGATAAACTGCAGTGAACTTCCTAAATACTTTCCAGCCTTTTAAAAGAAAAGCCATTTAAAACTTTCATTTACATAATAATAAGCGTTTAAAAATGCAATCACAAATCTTTTCAAGAGATCACGAATGTGTGAAGAAAGATGGATGAATAACCCTCAAGGATTGCGTTATTTAACAAAATGAAACACGTTTAAAAATTATGTTAAATGTCACTGTTATAGTACAAAAGGCAAATAGATTTAAAACAGTGGCACAGATCTTTCTCTTGGGTGCAATAGGCACAATTGTGAACTTGTAATCAGGCAGATTTTTAGAGAACATGTCAGCCTCAACACTGATTTTCCTAACTTTTGTTGGTTCATCTTAACAATGGTTAAGCAGAACTTTTTTTTCATGTCATTGCATGTCTGAAATAGCCATTAAGGTTCAGTCATTTAAAACAGAACCCGCTATATCTTTCTGTAGGACCCAGTCCTGCAAAGAAATGCAGTTCATCTGAGAAGAGCTCCTCTAGTGCAGGTCAAAGGATACAACTCTAAAAATCCCCTGCAGCTTCTAATTGCAGTGTTGTTGCGGGGTTCATGAGGAGGAACTGTTTGGGCCCAGCTGGCCTATGGTGTCTGCCTGTCATAGTGGCCTGTTACTCACTAATTCCCTCAGGCTGAAGAAACAGGGTTGATAGTAGAAATGCTGATACAATTTACAGATTGCTTGCACAAAAATAGTGCAATAATTTTGAAAGCACTGAATCCATTAGGAGCTTAAGTTCCAAGACTCCTAAGTCACTTAGGTACCTATGAAAATGATATGCTTACAGCCTGATTCTTATTTACCCTAGTCCCACATCACACTGCTCTTGTCCTGTAAAGCAGCCTTAATATGTGCATTAATATAATTTACTCCCAATTTAAGCCCCTTTCCATTGCTAGAGTGGTGTAAAATGCATGAGTGTAAATACACTTGTAGGATTTTTTAATACTAAGCTCCATATGTTCACATTTTTGTATAACTCTGATTACGTTTATAGACTAAGCATAATTAACCATCCATTACATGCAACTTTTGTCTTGAAAGAGAAAAAGCAAAAAAGATTATTAATATCTTCAGAATTTACTCTTAACCAATTTTTTTATTAGCAAAAAATGTTTTAAACCAAAGTTTCTTTCAAATGGTCACCTAATAAGTTGATAAATAACTGAAAGTGAAATAGATATGCAGCGGTGTTATAGCCGTGTTGGTCACAGGATATTAGAGAGACAAAGTGGGTGAGGTAATATCTTTTATTGGACCCACTTCTATCGGTGACAGAGACTGTTCTGAAGAAGAGCACTGTGTATCTCGAAAGCTTGGCTCTCTCACCAACAGAAGTGGGTCCAATAAAAGATATTGCCTCACCCAGCTTGTGTCTCTCGTGAAAGATATGTATATCTAGCCATTTATTATGCGTGTCTAATGCTATTCCAATAAGGTTTTCCCCAAAAATGTTCCTTTCCTTATAGTCTGTTGCAGCATATTCTGTATTTTCTTCTCAGGACTATTGTACCTTATTTTTTCACTACCTTAAGACTGTATACATTCCATTCCCCTCTGTACTCTGACTAGTAATCCTTCCAGGGAACTTTACTAAAGAGAGACATTTTTGAGATATTTCAAGTACTGTGTTTGTAATTGCTGTTGTGTTATGGTGCTGAGAAAGTTAGGGGGTGTTTTTGCGAGTCTAATTTCATTTTTTTTTCTGCTTCAGCTAAAAAATTAGGAATGACAGATGTGCCTGCTGAGGTAGTTACCTTTATTTCCCATGCAACACAAAACCGATTGAGAACAGTGATAGAAAAAGTAACAATGGTAACACAGCACCGAATGGAATCGCACAAAGTAAGTATGTAGAGACGTGGTACTGAATGTTGTCCAATGATATGGTTTGAGGTATTTCAGTAATAAATCCATTCTTTCCTTTCTGAGCAGACTATAGGTGGAATATCTGCACTGTTTGTGGCATGGTTTGGTCAGAATTTATCCAGGCTTAATTAATGAGATTATTTATCCATTTATTTATTTATTTATTAATTAGGTGCCTTTCTCTATGACAGAACTTGTCCATGGAATGTTGCCTTTAAATCCCTATTGTCTGATTATTTCAATTAACAATACTAAAATCTCTTGTGGGACAGCAGTTAAACTGTTCCTAACTGTGGGTCATGGTTGAAATTGCTGTTTCTCAGTGCCTCTTATCTCTGAACCATGGTAACCACATCTTGGATTGAAATTGCTTTCCTTATGTGTAAACCTTCTTTTAAAAGAGCTTATAATTCTACTTACTTCTTGGCTGTGAGAAAAATTAGTACGTACTGTTACAAATGTAATTAGCTGAAAGGAACATTGGTCTAAGCGACGAATACGTCAGAGACTACAAAGATGAGATCTTGCATATTGGCCTGAAACTGAAATGAAAAATGATAATTTTAAATCAGCGTTAACTGTTTTGTAATGCATATCTAGTGTATTTTCATTAATAACGGAGGGAAATGCCACATATTTTTCTTAGACCAGCAGCCTGAAAATTCAGAGGTTCAACACTTTGAATAATCAATGACATTTTCTTTGAAGTTAAAATTGTCCTTTGAGCCTATTGCTGGTGATCATAATTTTACAGAAAAGTGACATAATTTGGGTATCTGACACTATGGGAGCGCTGGTAAGAGATTGCAAGCTAGTTTCTGACCACTGGTAATAAATAGAAAATCTTTAACAAACAAATCAAATTTTTATTCCTTAACCTTAAATACTAAAGATATTTTTATCCATGTTAAACTAGTATCAAAGCAAGATGAAGAGGTCATGATCACAGGGCAAGTGGCAATTTGGACCCCTCTTAGTTCCTTTTAGGTGGACCCTTCAGGTGACTGTCTTGTCTTCCTTCACCTCCAAGATTCAACCCCACGGTCCAGTCACACTTAAACTGGCTCTCAGGGAAACAGAAGGGCTGCGTCCCAACTATGTAAACGCGACAGACCCAATTGTACTTAACTAGCATCTGCAAGACATCTTCTTTTCAGGAGTCTGTGACCAGTGGCTGATTAAAGTGATTGAAAATAAACATATTGTTTATTCATCCAAAGGTACATAGCAGCCAGACACCCTGCCACATCCTCTGTGTGAGTCTCTCAGAGACTCATCTGCAGCCACTGCTGCTCAGTTATTCCCAACTTTTTCTCTTCCCTTGGCCAGGAACATTAGTATCCCCTTTGATCCCAGGTTTGGGCCCAGGAAGAATAAACCTTGCTAGCATAGGCAAGAGGGTATTCCTCAATTAATAGCTTCCCAATAATTTCGTTCTCTGACAGTGCCTTATGTATGCCATTATTTGTTTCCTATTTGTTTCCTCCCATCAAATTCCTATACTTTAACTCCATGCAGTAAAGCAGGATAGTACCAAGCAGATAAACAGAGGTGCAATGTGATGTTCATAAAAAACAATAGATAACTCCCTCATTCTCCATAAAAATGTCTGACATGCTCGCATGCAGCCAGTGTCATAAATGATTATTTGTTGAGTGCTGATGTTGTGTTCATAGTTTTTTTGCCTTACTTTCGTCCATTTTATTTTTAGTATAGATCTATTTTAACTTATGTTTTAAGTTGTAAATGTTTTTTGAAGTTCTACATCTTTTGACAATTTCTATAACTGTATTGCAGTTAACTATAAATATAGGACCTGCATTTTATATCTAGGTTTAATTGTCTTCTGAATTATTAAATTAAATGCCACAGTTTTTCAGTGAGTTAATTTATTGTTTTGATTTATTTAAGTGTGCGGTACCTCTGACATTGATTAATCAGTCCATATATTTTGTATTTTAAAATGTTATGTTAATTAAATAATTTTATCAATTACTTGTGTAGCTACAATACAACAAATAAGTCTGTTGGCTTCATTTTCTTATTGTAATAAATTGGTTCACCATGTACATCTTGTTTGTTAACACTTAGGGATTTATAGCTTTATTAAGATGACTTGTTTCTTATTTCCCAGGACGATGAATGGTATGAACAGGCTACAGATGTTCGATCACAGCTGAAGTTTTTTGAACAGTTGGAGCGTTTAGAAAAGCAAAGAAAAGATGAACAAGAGAGGGAAATTTTGTTAAAGGCAGCCAAGGTACCTGTTTTATTTCCTTTTTAAAAAACAAATAGTAGCATTTATGTATCAAAAGGTAGTATAACAAAAAAAAGTATATATACATTGGCCAAGTTCGTCAAGGCTGATGTAGGAGAGGTTGAATAAGTGACTTCTAGATGTACCCAGTGTTAGCAGAGCACATTGGGGGCCAGGGGAAGGAGATTCACAGATGCCTCCAACCTTGCCCTGGACTGTATTTACACCGGGGAGAGGCAAAGCTGTAACTTTTACACCAGACTTTCAGGGTAACTGCCAGTGTGACCCTCTTTACAAAGCCCCAGTGCGTAATCAAGCTCAGCTGCTCTGACCATTCTCCTTTTGGTGACATCCCTTCCCCATACTCTGACCCATGTAACTCCCCCCGGCAAGTGCATGTGCAGTAGCTTTTCACCAGTGCATGTTAGTCCACATGCTCAGGTTGGATCCCCAATTACCTTTGCCACCATTTGTGCTGTCATAAGCCCGATGTAATACATTCTGCTGGAAAATATTCCCCATTGGGGATAAATTGACTGATCTGTACTGAAACTTGAGACCAGCTCTAATACTACTAGTATTATATAAAGACATTTTCCATTTAAACAATTTTTCATGTAGAGTTTTGTAAGCTGATAGTAAAAGTACATTGTATGTCGTTCACATAAACAGGTTATGTTCAAGCAGGTATCCAGTTTAAAATTAAAAAAAAAAGGAAACTCAGGTGATTAATCCACTCTCAATGCACTGGGTTATCTTCATTTATTGTAGTTACTGTAATCTATAAAATCACTCCTGCCCTGATCTGGAGCAGTGCCAAGCGCTGCAACTCCCGTTGACATCCATGGGAGTTGTGGGTATTCAACTTTTCCCAAGCTCAAGCTTCTATTGTAATGAGGCCTCTGGGTCTAGATGACTATGGATAAGATTTTCCAAGGAGTGTAAGGGAATGAGGTGCCCAACTCCCACTGAGTTTCAACAGGTGCCTAACTCCATTATGTCCTTTTAAAATCCCATCTTACATTTGCAGTACTTAAACATAGTGCAGTGAGCCAGTGGTGGATTTTTACTTTTAATTCTCAATTTTCAAGATATTTTGTTTCATTAATTGGCTAAATTCTGCTTGTTTACATAAATGTAATTCTGAAGTAATACCACATGGGCATAGAATCTGTCCCAACATATCTAGAAATGTTGGTGCAGTAATTTCTTAATACCTGCATTTGTCTGATTTGAATTCTGATCATTATGTCACAGTTCTTCTTGGATTCAGATGGGGGAGGGATGCAACACCATAATCTGTGACCCTAGCCTCTATTTGCCAGAAGCTGGTAGTGGATGACAGGGGATGGATCACTTGATGCTTGCCTGTTCTGTTCATTTCCTGCTGAAGCACCTGGCATTAGCCACTGTCAGAAGACAGGATACTGGGCTAGATGGACCACTGATCTGACCCAGTATGGCCATTCTTATGTTCTTATATTCACAAACATATAACTGCAGCTTTTTAAAGTTTATCTTGAAGCCTGGTACCTGTATTTTATGAGCCTCTCTGTAATATATACTATAAAGATTGCTGATTTTTATACGCTCAGCATAAGATACTTCAAAGTTATTTCTAGGGAACAGCCCTGCATTGGACTGGATAAGAGGATATACTAGATGACACTAGAGATTGCCAAGGCGCCGATCACCATCGCCTCAGATCTCCCAGGCATTTGTCCCATCCAGTACAGTACCATTCCTGGTCGCGGCACCGGTCACTGGGGACCCCGTACCATTCTTCGGGCTGGCAGCGGCCCTCACCTTCCCCATACCAGTCTCCGACGAGGGTCAGTCAACAGACTCAGGCTTCGACAGCCCCACCCTGGTCACCAGAAGGGCAGTGGGTCCAGGTTGGAGGGCCAGTTCAGCCCTTCCCCCATAAGGGGCAAATAGTCTCCTATCCGGGAACCTGCGAAGGCCCCTTCAGCACCGGTATGGGGACAAGGACAATGGCCCACCCAGTGGCAATACTGGGACCCATGGGGGGTGCTTGTTATGCCAGCACCATACTCCTCCCAGGCTCCATCGGACAAGCTACCCCCGGCGCATGGAGATAAGGCGGTGGCAGGGCCCTCGCAAACCAATAGCCCCCCTCCCCGATGACTTCAGTGAGCACCAAGCCCTACTCAAGAGGGTGACTGCCAACCTGAAGTTGGAGGTTCAGGAGCTAGCTGAGGAGTCTGACCACCTCTTCAATGTCATCCCTTCCTCCGCCCCAACCCAGGTGACATTGCCCATGCCCCCAGGGGTCTTGAAAATTGCCAAGTCTCTATGGCAGACCCCATTTTCTATTCTGCCCACATCCAAGAAAGCGGAAAAGTAGTACTGTGTCTGCGCAACGGGATTTGAATACCTGCACATGCCCCCTCCCACGGGGTCCCTGGTCGTGTCTGCTGTCAACGAAAGGGCCAGGCGAGTGGCACCCCCAGGAATAAAGATGCCAAGAAGTTAGACTTATTTGGCAGAAAGATTTATTCAACAGCCAGCCTCCAGTTTAGGGTATCTAACCATCAGGCCCTACTCAGCAGATACAATTTCAATTTCTGTGGGACTCCATCAGCAAGTTCAAGGAGAGTCTCCCACAGGATTGGACTCAGGAGTTCGCCACCTTGGTGGAGGAGGTCAAGGCTGTGGCCCCAGGTGCCCTCCAGATGGCCTGGGATGCCACAGATGCGGCATCCAGGGTGGTCTGGTTACAGAGGCGCAGTTCCTGGTTACAGACCTCTGAGCTGTCCAGGAGATGCAAACTACTCTCCAGGACTTCCCTTTCGAGGGAATGGGGCTATTCTCAGAGATAACTGATGCAAGGCTCCATGACCTTAAAGATTTCCGGGCCACCCTCCGCTCTTTAGGCCTGCATACTCCTCAGCAGGCTAGAAAGCTGTTCTGCCTCCCACCTCCTCCGCTGTCATGGTTTGGGGTGCCCCTTGGTCAGGCTCCTACAGAAAGGAGGACAGAGACAGGGGCCTTAAGTGACACCACCAGTCATCATCTTTTCCCCTGCCCAGCCTGGTCCTTCCAGGGACCAAGGCAGGCAAAAGCAATCATTTTGAGGGTGTGCCCGAGGACGATGTCCCAGTCAATGCACCGGATCCCTATCTTCCTTAACCACCTTCGCCCTTTCCGATCAGCCTGGTCCCATATCACCTGAACTGCTGGGTTCTCGACGTAGTTTTGTTGGGCTATAACCTGCAATTTATAGCCGACCAACCCTTCTACCCCCCTTCCCTGTCCTCCTTCAAGGACCCTTCTCACAAGCAACTCCTCATTCATGAGGTCAAAAACCTCCTGAGAGTCCGCAGAACATGGAAGGAAGGAGGATTCTATTTCCGCTATTTTCTAGTTCTGAAGGTCAAAGGGGGCCTCAGATCTGTGTTGCCTCAACAAGTCTCTCAGAAAGTTGAAGTTTTGCATGGTCTCCCCAGTCATTCCATCCCTGGATCTGGGAGACTGGTACGTCACCCTCGAGTTAAAGGATGCTTACTTCCACTGGCATTTGCTCCGTTTCATGTTGGGCCAGCGCCATTTCCAGTTCACTGCGATGCCCTTTGGTCTCTCATCAGCCCCGAGAGTGTTCACAAAGTGTATAGCACCAGTGGCCGCTTATCTGTGACATTGGGGAGTCCATATCTACCCGTACCTCAATGATTGGTTGATAAGGGGCCAGTCCTCGGATCAGGTGCAAAGGCATCTTGATCTGGTCTGTTCCACCTGTCTCAACCTGGGCCTAATAATAATTGAGAAAAAGTCAACCTGGACTCCAGTGCAACACACACAATTTATCAGGGCGGTACTTGACTCCACTCGGGCCAGTGCCTTCCTCCCCGAGACTCGATTCCAAGCCATGGGGGACCTCATCTCGTCTCTGCATGCCCAACCTCTCACCACCGCTCACACATGCCCGAGACTGTTAGGTCAGATGGAGGCATGCACGCACGTGGTCCGGCACGCATGACTCCACCTCAGACTCCTACAGGCACGGCTGGCATCAGTCTATGTCCCCAGCCAGCACAACATGGACCGGGTGGTCAGGATTCTCGACAGTGTACTGTCATCTCTCGCCTGGTGGCAAGATCCCACATTGGTGCTGGAAGGAGTCTCCTGCGCAGCCCCAGTCTCATCGGTGACTCTTGCGATGCTTCAGACCTGGGATTAGGAACCCACCTGGGCAATCTCAGTATGCAAGGTCGTTGGTACAGTCACTATCGGTCCCTGCACATCAACATCAGGGAACACAAGGCGGCTTGCCTAGCCTGGCAGGCCTTTCTGCCTCACATACAAGGCGTGGTGGTTCAGGACCTGACAGGCAACATGGCCACAGTCTTCTATAACAACAGGCAGGGCGGAGTTAGGTCATCTGCCCTCTGCCAAGAAGCCCTCTGGCTCTGGGACTTCTGTCTGCAGCACAGTGTCCATCTCATAGCTGCTTACCTCCCAGGGGCCAAGAACGCTTGGGCAGACTGCCTCAGCAGAACATTCTTGTCTTGCCACGAGTGGTCCCTTCACCCGGAGGTTGTCAGTTCTATCACCCACAAGTGGGGAACTCCCCGGGTGGACCTATTCATGTCCAGGCAGACCAGAAAATGCCATGTTTTCTGCTCGTTTCAGGGCATGGACAGAGGATCGCTGTCAGATGCCTTTCTGCTCCCGTGGTGGGGCCTCTGATGTACACCTTCCCTCCAGAGCCATTGCTGCCCAGGGTCCTCATGAAGATCAAGCAAGACAGGGTGAAGGTCATCCTCATAGTGCGAATGTTGCCACACCAACACTGGTTCAGCACCCTGCTTGATCTCTTGGTGGTGACTCCGTTCCAAGTGCCACTCAGGGCGGACCTGTTGTCCCAGAACCATGGCAGGGGCTGCGTCTGGTGGTTTGGCTGCTGCGTGGCTAACCACACAGGAGCGGCAGTGCTCTACCGGGATCCAGTGAGTCTTGTTGGGAAGTAGAAAGCCCTCCATAAGAGCAAGCTACCTCGCCAAATGGAAGCAGTTGACCTATGGGATGGCGGATAAAGGTGTCCGTCCTGAGCGAGCTTCCTCGCAACTCATTCTAGACTATCTCCTGCATCTCAAGCTCCAGGGCTTGTCGCTCTCATCGATCAAAGTCCATCTAGCGGCCATCTCAGCCTTCCACCCGCCGCTTGAGGGCAGGATATCACTGCCCCCTCTACTAGGGCGCAGGCCTCTTCAGCAGCCTTTCTGGCCCAAGTGCCTATCCAGGACATCTATAGGGTGGCCACCAGGTCATCGGTCCATACCTTTTTGTCCCACTACGCACTTACCCAGCAGGCTTGGGATGATGCTGGTTTCGGTAGAGCAGTACTGCAAGCCACTAAGCTGTTAACTCTAAGCCCACCACCATAAATACTGCTGGTGTGTCACCTAGAATGGAATCGACATGAGCAAGCACTCGAAGAAGAAAATACAGTTACCTACCTTTTTGTAACTGTTGTTCTTCGAGATTTGTTGCTCATGTCCATTCCATTACCTGCCCTCCTGCTCCTCTTTTGGAGTTGCCGGCAAGAAGGAACTGAAAGGACGTAGGGCCGGCGATGCTTGATATACTGCTGCATGAGCATAGCACTCCAGAGGGCGCCACAGCCAGCCCTACGGATACTGCTAAGGCAAAAATCTCTGACAACTGTGCATGTGGGCGCACACATGCTCCTAGAATGGAATGGACATGAGCAACATACCTCAAAGAACAACAGTTACGAAAAGGTAGGTATCCGTTTTTTCTCTGAATTTGCTCTGCTACTATGGAATCCTTTAGTAAATTGCAGCATTGAGCCTCAAGTACATACAGTATCTGATCATCCCATCCTAACTGTCAGTATTAGCAACATGGGTGTATGGTCTAACCAAGTAAGCTTTGCCTGTCTTACTTCTTTTTAGGTTTCTTTGCATATTATCGTGAGTTAAAATATCCTTGAGTACCACTTGTATGAAGAAACTGTAAAATCAAATGGTCAGGTTTAGCAGGAAACAAGTTAAAAATGTCTTTAAAATTTTTTTTCTATGTCATCTCAAACTATCTTCCTTTTGTGGCATGTTCTCCTTCTCATGTAGGATTATGCTCTAGTATGTGTGTTCAGATACACTTTTGAGGATCTCTTATTGTGTGGTTTATATTTGTGATAAGGAAGAATTTGTTCTGAACACCCATCTTTTACTTACTTTTTATTATTTTCCTCTTTCTTTTCTTTGTCTCAAAGTCCTATGACTATTATAACTGAGTCTTACTTTGTTTTATTTTATCACATACCTTTTCATTAGCTTTTCCTAGGGTATTACAGTGCACCGATTCATAGATTCATAGATATTTAGGTCAGAAGGGACCATTATGATCATCTAGTCTGCCCGCCTGCACAACGCAGTCCACAGAATTTCACCCACCACTCCTGCGAAAAACCTCTCACCTATGTCTGAGCTATTGAAGTCCTCAAATCGTGGTTTAAAGACTTCAAGGAGCAGAGACTCCTCCAGCAAGTGACCTGTGCCCCATGCTACAGAGGAGGGCAAAAACCTCCTCTTCCAATCTGCCCTGGAGGAAAATTCCTTCCCGACCCCAAATATGGCGATCAGCTAAACCCTGAGCATATAAGCAAGATTCACCAGCCAGATACTACAGAAAATTCTTTCCTGATCCTTCCATATTTGCAAGTGTCAGACTATGAGATCTTTCTCTCTTCTCTTGTTCCACAAATTTCACCCATTATAAATACTTTGCAAAATTATATGCTAAAATTATGCACATCTTAAACGTTTGTGTGGAAATAGACATATTACTTATCTTTTGTTCATTTTTTATTTCTTCTTCCTTTTTTAGGTTTCTGTTTCTGAATTCTTTTCTTCTCATCTTGCATTCCTTTCAACATTTTATCTGTTTGCAAACTATGCTCTTCTGAATTATTTTCTCTTTTCCGTGATGTTTGTTTTCCTTTCTAATCTTGTTGGATGTTGGGAGATCAAGGATCTCTTATCCATTACTTCCAGAACAAAACCGTTTTGATTTATAAGAGTCTGATCTTGCAAAATACCTAGTGCCTTTAAATCCTGCTGAAACAAAGATCTAGAAAATACACAGAAATGCAACAACTTGAATTCTCATGATTATAGAAGGATTGAAGAATGGATTTGTAACTAAAAGAGTGAACAATCTTGTGTGAGACTACAAGAAACCAACTGCATGAAAATGATGAATTCATAGAGCTGCTCCTAACCCAGCAGGAGATGGTGTACAACAGATATTATAAATATTACAGTTATTAGATATTATAGGTGAAGTATAATAGAAAAATATGAAAGCATAAGGGTACAAACAGATTATACGTTAAAGGAGTGTCATGTGGTCTATACACCAAAGGGTTATCACAGAATCTGCCTTCCTGCTAAGTCAGAGCTGATTGGCAACCCTACAGCAGCGGTGAAGGTAAAAGAGCTATAAGGCAGGAGGGCAGGGCAGCTTCCAGAGAGAGCAAAGGGACAGAGATGCTCCTGCCAACAAACTGAGAAGCTGCCGGAGAAACCAACACTCCAGAGAAAGAGAAACAGAACAAGAGGCTAGAAGCAGTTCAGGGAATAACAAGGAACTTGAGAAGGGTTAAATCTGGCTGCTCTGAACAGGGGCCCTGGACTGTGACCCATGTGGAGTGGGCTGGCCTGGGTTCCCCTACTGCTTCCACAAACTAAGAAGGGAATAGTCAATGACTATGAGTGAGTGGCCAGAGGAGAGACTCCGAGACCATTGGACTTTGAGTTCCTTATTTTTGGACTTTTCTGTTATACAGAGGCAATACCATCTTTGTACTCCTACTTGATATTCTCCAGTTTATCCATCCAAAGTTCATGTTCACCCCTCATTTGAGTCTTTGATTCCCAGGATACATTCCCCCATCTTATATGTGTGACTTTCCTAGATAGCATGACCTTGCATTTGACACTATTAAAATGCATGCGGTTCAAAAGCGCCCACGTTACCAAGCAGTCCAGGTTGGTCTGTATAACTGATCTGTCCTCATCGTTATTTTCCACTCCACCAATTTTTGTACCATCAGCAATGATTTTATATTGTCTTCCAGGTTCCTGATGAAGATACTGAATAGCATTGGGATGATTCCATTTGGGTTTTTGCCCAAAGTCTATAGAATCTTGCAGTAATTTGGTTAGGAATTTTCCCCTAACATTACATCACAAATTTCCAAGATTATATAACTCCAGTGATAGTCTGCTGTACATTTTAATAGATATTTCAATATTTTAAGCTTCAAAATTCAAAATGTTCTCTGAATAAAGTTCTACAAATGTGCTTGTAGCCAATGATATTGGGAGAACTAATATCAAATCTGGACTGGGGCTTCCATTTCCCTGATTTCCATATAAAAGGTGACTCCTGAGTGTCCAGTGCTATAGTCCAGCAGTAGTTAAATGACAGAACCAATTCCCCATTCCTTGGGCTGGAGGTCATGTGCCATACTGTGACTGCTATTTCTTAGCAAGGGCTTCATTAGACTCTTACTTGAATGGAAAGAGATCCCTCCCTGATTCTCCTCTTCTCTAAAATATCGTATTTCTTGGTGGCACCCATACTTAAAAATATTGTTCTGTCATTTCTTGGTGCTCAGTCCAGATAGACTGTCTATAACTATATGTGACAGAAGAAATTGTGACGTTGAAAGGAAAAATTCCTATGGAAGTGAGGAAGGGAAAATCGTAAATCATCTACCATTCTGTTGGCAGGTTGGGTGTGGGAAGTGCCGAACTTGCAGAAAAATAGGTAGAGAGTAGAGTCTGTCTTGGAAGATTGAGGGTGAGTACAGTGGTTTATATTAAAAAGGGAGTTATTTGTCTTACCATATTATTGATCTTACTATACATTGTGATATATTTCTATTCTTACAATATAATATGATGATAATCTCATACAGCACCAGATAAATAATTACTTTTTAATGTAAACCTCTCTGTGTACATCTGTCTGTATTTTTTGAGTTATGGTAGTTGACTCCAGTTGATCTTTTCTTTTTTAAATTGCCTTGCTCTGTAACATTCATATGTAAATGATCCTAAATAACTTGAAGGACTAGGGGGCTCAGGGGATTGGTAAAGGAGTAATGAACCTTTTTCCCCATGTCACTTCCAGTTCAGTTCATATGTGACCAGTTTCATAGTGATTGAAAGTTATTACTATCTGATAGCCTGTGTGCAAAGAGTTGGTGACTCCCATCCAGCTCTTATTGACTTTCATAGTGTTATCATATATTCCTATAATAAAACTTCTACCGCATTTAGCAATGTAGTTTGAAGTCCTATCAGAGAGGCTGATGATAAAAAATTAACATTAACAATGAACTAGACGAATGGTTTTCAACCTGTGGTTGATGGACACCCAGGGATCCACAGACTATGTCTAAAATTTCCGAAGGGGTCTGCATCTCCATTCAAAATTTTTTAGGGGTCTGCAAATGAAAAAGGTTTGAAAACAGTTGAACTAGACAAACTTTTGAAAATCCCACAGTGACTGGTTGTTGGATTGGATGACTTCCTGGGACTTTTCTGACTTAAGCTTCCACGGTTGTATGAATCTTCGGTTGGTTGGTCTTGCCAAGAATGGTACAGACAGTGCCGTATTTGTTCTATTACTTGAGCTGTCAGTTAGATACATTAAACAGGCACTCTTGTTACCAGGCCAGCTGAGCTGGATTTTAGCTACTGACCAAAATATGTAACTGTCTGATGACTGTTAGTGGTCTACTCTTTGACATCTGTGTCAGCAGGAGGCCAGTGATTGAACTGGCTCTTGGAAACTGAACTACCTATGCTAAAGGCTACGTTTTAGTTATGGGTACTTTTACTAAAAGTCATGGACAGCTCACGGGCAGTAAACAAAAATTCACGGCCCATGACCTATCCATGACTTTTATTATATACCCCTAACTAAAACTTGGTCCAGGGGGGCTGTGGGTGCTCTGGGGGTGCCACAGGTGCTGGGGGGGCGGGTGGGTGGCAGCAGGGCGTGGCCCGGGATCCCCGCTAGTGCTGGGGGGGAGGGTTGGTGGGGCTTGCAGGATCCCTACCTGGCATCACATGTCCCTGCAGCTCCTAGCGGGAGGGGTGGCCAGGGGGGCTCTGCACACTGCTCCTGCCACAAGCACCAGCTCTGCAGCTCACATTGGCTGGGAACTGCACCAATGGAAACTTCAGAGGTGGTGCCTGTGGGTCCGGGCAGTGTGTGAAGCCCCCGGGCCTCTCCATCTAGAAGCTGCAGGGACATGCTAGTGGAAGCTGGGGACCACCCCCCCCAGGTAAGCGCCGCTCTGAATCCCCTGCCCCAGCCCTGAGCCCCCCCTACACACCCAAACTGCTGCTGCTGGCCCAGGGCCTGCCCTCCTGGGCCAGCACTGGCTGCTGCAGAACTCATGGAGAGTCACAGAATCCGTGACCTCCGTGACAGACACACAGCCTTCCCTATGCACCCTAAGAGGTGGTCTGTCCAAATCAGGGTTAGGCAGTCTAAGTAGGGCTCTAACAAATTCACGGCCATGAAAAACACATCACGGACTGTGAAATCTGGTCTTCCACTGTGAAAGTGTGTGGTTTTACCCTATAGTATACAGATTTTATGAGGGAGACCAGGGTTTCTCAAATTGGGGGTCCTGACCCAAAAGGGAGTTGTGGGGGAGGGGGGGTCACAAGATTATTTTAGGGGGGTCGCAGTATTGCCACCCTTACTTCTGTGCTGCCTTCAGAGCTGGGCAGCCAGCGAGCGGCGGCTGCTGACTGAGGGCCCAGCTCTACACACAGCAGCGCTGAAGTGAGGGTGGCAATACCGTACCAGGCCATTCTTACTTCTGCGCTGCTGCTGGCGGCAGCTCTGCCTTCACAGCTGGGCTCCCGGCCAGTACCACCGCCAGCAGCAGCGCAGAAGTAAGGGTGCCAATACCATACCGGGCCAGTTTTACTTCTGTGCTGCTGCCTTCAGAGCAGGGCAGACGGAGAGTGGCGGCTGCTGACCAAAGGCCCAGCTCTGCGCACAGAAGTAAGGGTGGCAATACCGTACCATGCCATCCTTCTGCACTGCTGCTGGCGGTGGCTCTGCCTTCAGAGCTGGGCTCCCGGCCAGCAGCCGCCGCTCTCCAGCTGCCCAACTCTGAAGGAAGCACTGCCTTCAGCAGCAGCACACAAGTAAGGGTAGCAGTACTGCAACCCCCCGACCTCTACAATAACCTTACAACTTCCCCACAGCTCCTTTTTGGGTCCGGACCCCGACAATTACAATACTGTGAAATTTCAGATTTAAATTGCTGAAATCATGACATTTACGATTTTTAAAATCTATGACTATGAAATTGACCAAAATGGCCCGATTTCTGTAAATTTAGCTCTTGTTGTGAAATGTTAATTAGGAACAATTGTTTCCTAAAAAAATCCCAGCATTGGCTTTCGTTCTCAATAACCTAATTATTGTTAATTGCCCTATTAATAGTGTTGCCACTGTACATAGGGAATGCTGTCTTCGCTATTGTTTCATTCAGGGTGAGAAAGCTTGGGTGCTTTAGAATTCATGATATGCTGAGAACCTAAAAATTTGAAAAGCTATTTTTTATAAATGCAGCTTTCTAATGGGCTTGCTCAACATACAGTACAATACACATTCCCATGTACAGAGGCTTTGAAATGTAAAAATGCTTCATAAAACAGCCAGTCACAAGTTAAATAGGAAGATTTTAGGATAAGTTTTAAAGAACAAAAGTTGTTCAGTAACTAAGGCTTTGTCTACATTGGGATTTCAGCCGCTGGCATAGCTGCACCAGTACAGATTCCTAATGTAGACACAGTTTACACTGGTGCAGACTCACTCAGTGTAAATCTTGTCTACACTAGATGTTTACACCAGTGAAGCTCCACTAATGCCTGAAATTCCAGATGTAGACAAAGCCTAGATGCTGGAGAAGGAAAGATTTCCAGGTAGATGGAGTAAAAGAGTTCTTCCAGCTTGGGAGAGTCAGGAGGAAGTGATAGAAGAGGCAAACTTTTGATAAGTGGGATGATCAAATAGACAAGGGTCAAACCGCTTGAGTGGGGTGAGTTCTGGAACAACTTGAAAACCAAGTTGGCATTTTTTCATTAGATTTTTGAAGATGGATAAAAAGCAGTGAAAGGTGATAGAGGAAGGAAGGAGTATGGTCTTACTTTCTTGAGTAAGAAGGTAGTTTGACCCTAGGATTCTGAAGCCCTGATAATAGGTGAGCATAAAAGAGGCAAATGCAGTAGTCAAATCAGGACATGATTAGGAAATAGGTAAGCATCTTAACAGGCAGAATTAGATTCTGGAAATATTTTAGAGAGGATGATAAGTAGAATTGCAGACAAGGGAGACAGAAGAAAAAAGAGAATTTAGGGAAAGCAAAGTCTAACTAAAGATTATCACCTAAAGATATACTGAAATATCAGTATGAAAATAGCCATAATCTGACTGGAACTTTCCTAATGCCATGGCCACTCCTTGTAGCTCATAGAGTTTGCCAATAATTTGGGCAGAATATAGCGATTCCCCTATTTTCATTGTATTGTAGATGTGAAACTGATCGATCACAAGTAGACATTTTCTAATGGTGCTGTGGTTTATTATGAATAAAAGTACAACCACAGGAGTGAGTTAGGTTCATTTTTAAGGTTAGTATTTTAGGAATATAGGAATTGCTTTACCTGATCAGACCAGGGGTCCATCTAGACTAGTACCTTGTCTCTAACAGGACTCAGTACCAGATGCTTTGGGGGGAGGGGAAGTGCAACAAACCATACAACAGGCAGTTATAGAGTAACCTGCCCATAGAAGAAGTTTGGTGTATGTCTGTGGTATGGTGAGTATGATGATAGGGAAAGCTGAATGTGTCAGGGCATTTCTGATTAATGGTCAAGTCCACAGGTTTTTTCCCCAGTGTTTCTACTCTCTCCCTGGTAGAAGTGGCTGGAATGAGGTTGTCCCCCAAAACCCACTGTGATCCCCAACCACCTCCTGTCTTGGACCCACTCTTTCCGGCTCAGACACCATGGTAATGAGTTCAATATGAAAACATAGATTTGGAGGAGATGGCTTTCAAGGGAGGGTTCCACATTGTGGCAAGAGGATCCACACAAGATAATGCTGACTGAATCAGCATTACCTTATTTTGGTTTGTCTTGCTGGTGAAAAATGCTGGGGTGAGAGAACAATGCCATACAACAGCTGGCCACACCTTCTCTGCATACATGGAGCCCAAACCCTACAGAGGAAACATGGATCAGAACCTGCTCTACCCCTTCTGTGCACTTCTAGTCAGGATCCACTGGTCTTTGCTCCCTTCTGCAAAAGGGAGAGAGCCTTTGAATCTGTCTGTCAGTGGTGGGTGGGGGAAATTGCATTCTTAGAGAGAGACAGCAAAGAGCAGTCTTCGAACAACAAAAAGGTCAAAAGCCAGACTGAAATCAGCTGAGGAATTTGTCTTTACATTTAATGTGGTCTGCTCTGAATGGGATTTCTAAGAGAGCAGAACACCGATTTTACATTATGCTAAAAGTGTTGGTCCTTACTTGTTTCTTTTGTTTACTGTTTCAAAAACCTGGGATGTATAAGGCTTACATGTGAGAGTAGAATAAGATTTTGAATATGTGGTCAATAATGGAAATGCTCTTGGTGGCAAAAGAAAACAGAATGTGAAACCATAATTGGTGATAATGGCTTGATTTTATTTCTAAATGGATATTTGGATAGTCACATGCTTTTTACACTAGATATGTGTAGATGGGGGTTGTCTATGTCCAAGGAATTAAGAAATAAAAAATATTCCATGTTACAATATTTAAGGAAGCTGATCATTTCAAAATTGTTTATAAAACTACTTTAAAATGTTAGTTCAAGTGATCATACTGGCTTCATTGCACATGATGTGTGACATTGACAAATGAATTTTTTTCACCATACGTTTAATTGAATGGCATCTATCATCCTATCAGGTCCCGGGACTCAGTTATTAGTCCGTTCATTTTAGTGTTTTTTTGTTTAGTGTTTATGGTAGAACCAAATTCATGGGTACTAAAAATAAATACAACAATCATAGGTGTGTTGTATGTTTTTTATAGCCTCTTTTGGGTAAAAATTGTCACTAGGTTAGTGAACGAAGGATTGTATTCTGGTGCAGTTTAAAAGGTAATTTTAGTGCTTACAGATGGTGCTGAATTTGACACCACTCAAGGCTACCATCCTCTATTCACTGAACAGATGTAGTGCAGATAGTGGCAATAGCAAAGTTTCCTACTACAATCCTGGCGATGGGCTTCCATCCTCTTCTGTAGGGGCCATCTCTCTGAGTGAGAGGAGAGTTAAATCTCCATGCTCATTTAATCCTTTTCCTGTCTCCCGAGACTAACAATGAGGGTGACAATTGATGCAATACTCCTTTCTCAACTGGAACTGCCCGCTCATTTGTGATAAGAAAGTGGGGGGCTTAGTTTTGGGGGATTTGAAATTTTGTTACTTTCTATCATTTTAACAATTAAAAACAAAACAAAAAGGCAGCTTTTGGATGTCTACTTTTGCATGCCACCTCAGTGTGACCACAAATTTGAATAGGGTTTTACCCTCAGCTATGCTGCTTTTAACTTTCACTTTTTATTAACACAGCTAATGTGAAAGCAAAGTGTTTCATGTTGCCAATTTAACTTCTTTAATGAAAAGTGAATGTTATAAGTTGGTGCAGCTGTGGGTGAAGTTCTGATGTCACCCAATGGGAAAAATAGGTTTAAAATTGAAATTGTTGGCACAGCAGTGGCTCTCAATAGTGCAGCACCTACAGTTGTGACTCTTAACTTTAATGAAAAAGATTAATTTGAAACATTAAAGTCTCCCAATATAGATTAAAAAAAAAGTGAGGTTATAAGTGCCTAGTGCTAGACTGTGATGGAAGTGCTTGCTGAAAGCAGAAGACAATCACGTGCTAGCCCTGAGAGCTTTTAAAGCACAAGTCCTTTAAGTTTAAGGCTCCAAAGTGGTTCTGAATCCAGTAGTATATCTTACATTTTTGTAAATGACATAAAATGTAAAATGTAGTGCAGCACTGATTTTACAAATTGTGTGGATAAATTATAACAACCTCTTGAACTGTGAGCAAAGGGATTATAATTCTGACCATAATGCATAATTATGGTTTATGCATAATTATTCATATTCTATCTGTCTTGAAAAAATGGCTACAGGAAGAGGATATATTCAACTAAAATATAAAAATAAAACTTGTAAACTTTGTTCATTTAAAAAAATGCAAATGCTGTCTAACTGCAAGAAAGAACACTATGACAACAGTTCTCAAACTTTAGCAACCTGAGGACCCCCATTTTGATTTAAAATTTTTCACAGACCCCCAAGCCGGCTTCTGATTTTCCCCGGGGGTGCTCAACCCCTGCTCAGCCCCAGACCCCACCCCCACACTACTCCTTCCCCCAAGGCCCCACCCCACCTCTTCCTGCCCCCGGTCCACTCCACCCTTCCTCTTCCTCACCTCTTCCCTCCCCTTAGTGCACCCTGTCCCCGTTCCTCCCCCTCCCTCCCTCCCACTTTAAACGTTCTGTTAAAAAGTCTAATTCTTGACAAGAAAGGTAGATAAAAGTTCCTGAATTTCACCGATGCACTAAAGCAAGAGAGACCACTACTGATTGCAGCAGTGAGCCCTATAACATGAAGTCTGGATTCCAATTAATCTAAAGGCAGTCAGTCCTATTTTTTTTAAAAAGAAAGACTTAATAATGTGTTAGTAGCAGAACCATAAACCCACTGAATTCTTCTAAACATGGTGTCAACTTCGCCTTTAACTATAAGATTACCTATATAATGCCACTCATTACTGTATGTCTTCACCGCTGATGAAATTCTCTTATTTAGATCTGTTTGGGAGTTGGCTGGCTGCTTTTACCCCCCAGACCATTTTTATTATTTGTTCTGGAGCTCTGCAGAGAATAGCTTGGTTGCTTTAAGAATCTATTTCAGATTTCAGACTGCTGCGCTGGGCATCACAAAATGGGGAAGAGATGGCCAGCCCTCTGTGGAGATAGAGGTGGTTAGGGACTATTTAGAAAAGCTGGACGTGCACAAGTCCATGGGGCCGGACGAGTTGCATCCGAGAGTGCTGAAGGAATTGGCGGCTGTGATTGCAGAGCTATTGGCCATTATCTTTGAAAACTCGTGGTGAACCGGGGAAGTCCCGGATGACTGGAAAAAGGCTAATGTAGTGCCAATCTTTAAAAAAGGGAAGAAGGAGGATCCTGGGAACTACAGGCCAGTCAGCCTCACCTCAGTCCCTGGAAAAATCATGGAGCAGGTCCTCAAAGAATCAATCCTGAAGCACTTGCATGAGAGGAAAGTGATCAGGAACAGCCAGCATGGATTCACCAAGGGAAGGTCATGCCTGACTAATCTAATCGCCTTTTATGATGAGATTACTGGTTCTGTGGATGAAGGGAAAGCAGTGGATGTATTGTTTCTTGACTTTAGCAAAGCTTTTGACACGGTCTCCCACAGTATTCTTGTCAGCAAGTTAAGGAAGTATGGGCTGGATGAATGCACTATAAGGTGGGTAGAAAGCTGGCTAGATTGTCGGGCTCAACGGGTAGTGATCAATGGCTCCATGTCTAGTTGGCAGCCGGTATCAAGTGGAGTGCCCCAAGGGTCGGTCCTGGGGCCGGTTTTGTTCAATATCTTCATAAATGATCTGGAGGATGGTGTGGATTGCACTCTCAGCAAATTTGCGGATGATACTAAACTGGGAGGAGTGGTAGATACGCTGGAGGGGAGGGATAGGATACAGAAGGACCTAGACAAATTGGAGGATTGGGCCAAAAGAAATCTGATGAGGTTCAATAAAGATAAGTGCAGAGTCCTGCACTTAGGACGGAAGAATCCCATGCACCGCTACAGACTAGGGACCGAATGGCTAGGCAGCAGTTCTGCGGAAAAGGACCTAGGGGTGACAGTGGACGAGAAGCTGGATATGAGTCAGCAGTGTGCCCTTGTTGCCAAGAAGGCCAATGGCATTTTGGGATGTATAAGTAGGGGCATAGCGAGCAGATCGAGGGTCGTGATCGTTCCCCTCTATTCGACATTGGTGAGGCCTCATCTGGAGTACTGTGTCCAGTTTTGGGCCCCACACAACAAGAAGGATGTGGATAAATTGGAGAGAGTCCAGCGAAGGGCAACAAAAATGATTAGGGGTCTGGAACACATGACTTATGAGGAGAGGCTGAGGGAGCTGGGATTGTTTAGCCTGCAGAAGAGAAGAATGAGGGGGGATTTGATAGCTGCTTTCAACTACCTGAAAGGGGGTTCCAAAGAGGATGGCTCTAGACTGTTCTCAATGGTAGCAGATGACAGAACGAGAAGTAATGGTCTCAAGTTGCAGTGGGGGAGGCTTAGATTGGATATTAGGAAAAACTTTTTCACTAAGAGGGTGGTGAAACACTGGAATGTGTTACCTAGGGAGGTGGTAGAATCTCCTTCCTTAGAGGTTTTTAAGGTCAGGCTTGACAAAGCCCTGGCTGGGATGATTTAACTGGGAATTGGTCCTGCTTCGAGCAGGGGGTTGGACTAGATGACCTTCTGGGGTCCTTTCCAACCCTGATATTCTATGATTCTATGACACCCTCCATTCTTTGGAAATACATACCATGGTGCTTCTTTGAAAATTCTCTAAGGCACTGCAGCAGTGGTATTGGCCAGCCCCTCAGCCATTCTACCATCACAAACCCTGTGAACCACTGAGAAAGTGCCACAAGGTACAGGGTGGAGATACATGGACCCACCACCATCCCTAGAGCCCTGCGCGAATACAAAAAGGTAGATCTGCATCCAATCCACATCCGCCAGGATCAACCTGCAATTGGAGCTGCAATCCGCTAGCTGTCTTTTACCTGAATCCACATCCTCAGCAGCAAGCTGTCTGTCATAAATATAAAGGGAAGGGTAAACCCCTTTAAAATCCCTCCTGGCCAGAGGAAAACTCCTCTCACCTGTAAAGGGTTAAGAAGCTAAAGGTAACCTCGCTGGCACCTGACCAAAATGACCAATGAGGAGACGAGATACTTTCAAAAGCTGGGAGGAGGGAGAGAAACAAAGGGTCTCTGTCTGTCTATATGCTGTTTTTGTCGGGGATAGACCAGGAATGGAGTCTTAGAACTTTCAGTAAGTAATCTAGCTAGGTATGTGTTAGATTATGATTTCTTTAAATGGCTGAGAAAAGAATTGTGCTGAATAGGATGACTATTTCTGTCTGTGTATCTTTTTGTGACTTAAGGTTTTGCCTAGAGGGGTTCTCTATGTTTTGAATCTAATTACCCTGTAAGGTATCTACCATCCTGATTTTACAGAGGGGATTTCTTTACTTCAATTTATTCCTATTTCTATTAAAAGTCTTCTTGTAAGAAAACTGAATGCTTTTTCATTGTTCTTAAGATCCAAGGATCTGGGTCTGTAGTCACGTAGGCAAATTGATGAGGCTTTTTACCAAACCTTGTCCAGGAAATGGGGTGCAAGGTTTTGGGAAGTATTTGGGGGGAAAGACGTTTCCAAACAGCTCTTCTCCAGTAACCAGTATTTGTTTGGTGGTGGTAGCGGCCAATCCAAGGACAAAGGGTGGAATATTTTGTACCTTGGGGAAGTTTTGACCTAAGCTGGTAAAGATAAGCTTAGGAGGTTTTCATGCAGGTCCCCACATCTGTATCCTAGCGTTTAGATTAGGGGTGGAACCTTGACATGGTGGCAGAGTTTTTTTTTTTCCTTTGGAAAGGAAGTCCAGAAAGCAGCTGAAACTGAAAGCAGCTTGTTTTTTCTCTGCTTTGTGGCCAAGCAGAGACAAAAGGGGATTATCTTTGTGAATTGCAGGTTTTCTTTGCCTGGAGGCAGGGTACTTAACTCCTGCAGGGAAATTCACAGTCTTCCAACCCAGAGTTTTTTTTTTCCCTAAAAGTAAACGGGGGGGGATGGGAGGGTGTTATACCCACTTGCCTGGAGACAAAAGTGGCAGGGGTTTTTTTTTTGTTAGGATTTTGATTTTTTACAAGGAGCACAAGTTGGAAAAGGAATTTTTTTTCCCTTTAGGCTGCTGGTAAGCAGGTTTCCAAGTAGTTGGAGGTTTTTTGCTTTGATTTGGGCCCAGAGCAGAGACAAGGGAATTGGAATAATTGTCCACATCTGATTATGGACAAATGGGTCTTGGACATCATATCAACTGCCTACTTTCAGATGAGCTCCTATCTATCCTTTCCCCAAAAGTCCCTTCCTCCATACCTATTCAGGGACCCCTCTCCCAAGATGATTCTCAAACAGGAGGCAGATTCTCTGATGCAACTGGAGTAACAGAGTCCGTACCTCCTCAACACAAGGGGACAGGAGAGCTTTTACTGCAAATATTTCCTAATCCCTGAAAAGGCAGAGGGGCTGTAAACCCATCTTGGATCTCAGATAGTTGAATGTCTTCATCTGCCACTCAAGATTCAGGGTGATTTCCCGAACCACTATAATCCTCTCCCTGAATGTCATCAACAGTTTGTGGTGCTCGATTTAAAAGACATTTGTTTTCTTGTAGAACCAGCACACAGGGAATTCCTGTGTTTTACAATGGGCTCAGTACAAGGTTCTCCCCTTCAGCTTTTCTTCAACTCCAAAGGTCATGGCTGTGGTAGCAGCACATCTGTGCCGTCACAGTTACCATATATTTCCATACCTAGACAAATGGCTCTTCAAGGGTTGATCATATTGAGAACTGCAGGTAGCACTCACTGTCCTACTTGCCCTTTGCCACTCCCAGGATCTTCAAGTAAGTCCACTTCAAACCCACAATAACTATGGAATTTATAGGAGCAGTCCTGGACCCAGGGCGGCCAGGGCTTGCTTACCACAGGACAGATTCCTTGCAGTAAAGGACCTCGATATCCAAATTCAACTTTGTCCTCAAACAACTGTCAGGTCCTGCTTAGTCCTCCCTAGGCCACACGGCATCATGTGCATATGTGAGACGCCCCCCTCACCAAACTTCACCTGTGCAGCCTCCAGTCCCTGGCTGAGAAATGCCTGTGCCCTGAGCAGGGTCTTCTTTTTTGATGAAAATCTCACTTCCTCCCAGCATCTCTCACCTTCTGGGAGAAGACTGAAAATGTTTGTGTGGGAGTTCCTTTTACTCCAACTCCACCCACAAGAATGCTTGTCACAGATATGGCTCTTCTTGTCTGGGGAAAGCACTTGGATGATCATGCATCTCAAGGTTCCTGGACTCCACAGGAGTCCATGTTCCACATCAACCTCCTTGACCTTATACAGAGCATGCAAGCAAATCCTGCCTTTATCTGATTCACTCAAGTCCAAATCAGGTCAGACAATATGACCGTTGTATGTTATATAAACATCTGGGGGGAAGCGAGGTGCACACTATTCTATACATAAGCAGTTTAGCTAGGGAACTGGTGCATCCAACATCATATCACCCTCTCTGCAATCCACTTACCAAGACAATGAATTTCCTAGCAGACAGCCTCAGTTGGCATGAGGACCACAAATGGATGCTCCATTCATCTGTGGCCCAACAGTTATTTCTTCACTGGGGATTCCTGTCTTGGGACCCCTTCACTCCTTAACCCCTTGCAGGCAACAAGAAATGCCCGGCTTACTGATCTTGTAATGCACAGGGACGTAGCTCCAGAGGATATGGTTTCCTAGTGCAATGGTCAGACTCACTGATGTTGGCCTTTCCTCCCATCCCCCTCTTACCATGTGTCTTCATGAAAATCAAGGTGGACAAGGTAACAGTAATCTTAATACCTCCTTGGTGGCCAAGGAGGTTCTGGTTCTTGATAGCTCTCCAGGTGGCCTCCCAGCCATGCATTCACTTACGGACACCTCAAAACCTACTGTCACTGAAGGGGGCAGAATCAACGACCCCAACACAACATCCGACAGCCTGACTTTTGGATGGACAAGGGACTTTTAGAGAAATCCTGCTCAAACGAGGTCCAAACTGTCCTCCTCAGTAGCAGTTCTCCATATTACAGATGGAGATAGTGAGTCACAAATAGGTTAAATGAGTTGTACTAGGTGACAAAGCAAGGCCTGTTCAGATGTGCCCTTGAGCATGTGCTTAAGTCCATCCCTTTTCTGCAAAGCATAAATTTATACACTACTGAATGCCAAATAAATACATGTTTAAATTCTTTGCTGAGTAGGAATGGATTTAAGTAAGTTCTTAGTTGCTTTGCTGAATCAATTCACAGATGTCTCAGATCTGAAAATAGAACCCAGATCTCCTTATTCCCAGCCTTCTGCTTTAACAATTGATTAGACCAACCTATCTGTCTTAAGCTTTTATGTTTGCCTGATCACTGTAGTTTCAAGTCGCCTTCTGTACGTCATCTTAAAGTTTTATTTTGGCTGGTATAACTTTGTTGTCATTAGAGATCTATAGTCTTTTGCTTCTCGTTACCTGTTCTCCAGAAGGTCTCTAGCCAAGCTATCCTTAACTATGCCAGCAGCCACAAAATCACTGCTAGATGCTATTGGAAGATGATGCTAGCATGTGTGATGACAGTGTCAGACAAATCTTGAAAAAGTCTTTCCTCCAGTTTGTTCCTGTTGTGGTGTTTTTTGGCATCAAAGCTTTAATCTACATGTAGTATCAATTGGAAAAATAATCCCAGTTAAAAACAGTACAGTAAATTCAGAGTGAGTTTTCCCTTACCTGCCAAAATTCAGTGTTGTAGTTGTGTTTGTCCCAGGACATTGGAGAATATCAGTTATGAGATATTCAGAACTCCCTACAGCTATGTCTGCCATGTTAGGATCTGGTCTTGTCCCGCTCCGAATTCATGCTTTCCATTTGCTTTTCTTCATGGACCTTTAAGTTCCTGCATTTTTAACGAGAGCACAGTATAAGATGTTCCACACACACACACACGCATAAAAAGCAGCATCTTAGTGATTGCAAATTATTCACTGTTTCTTTTCTGAAGCCTCAGATCTTTCTCCAAGTTGGAAAGGTAGAGGGAAGAAAAAGGGTAGAACTACTATTCCATTAGCATTTGTGTAAATGACATAGGAGGAAACTTAATATGCAAAATAATATACAAATAATAAATAATTACACCTTTCGTGTGTCAAAACAAGTATAATTGTTCACATGGGAACCCCAGGGTTTATTTTTACTGTGACTGGGTATGGTTTTGATACATAACTATCTGAATTTTAGCCAATCATATAATACATTCAGAAATTACAATAATACATTTGTAATCTGCTTTTAAATTTGTTTTGTTTTGTTTGAGTGATTACTGAATTCCATGAAACTGAGTTCAGGAATTTCTCATTACTCTTGACCTTTAATACATAGTTACTGTATGCATAAATGTGTGACATAATTGTCTTAAAATATGCAGGCAATAATTTGTTATTAGTATTTATATACAAATATATAAATACCTATAGAGAGATACTCTAAGGATCACATTTATGTAATCATATAACTTTATTCTTTCTACATCTGAAAGCTACTTATGTCTATTTCTGAAGGGAAAATATCTTGTAAGGATTGCTTTTAGGAGGGTCTCACTGGTAGTTTATAGAATGACAGTTAATAGAAAGGAGTCCATGTCTTGGCTGAGCCTTAAATATGTGTTTTTACGCCGTAAACACAGTATGCTTCTACAGAATACTCACATTTTTAATTGTGCTAGTTTGATGATAGCTGAGAGAAGGACTTTATAATAGATTTATGCATTCTGTATTGATACCAGCTTTAACCTTAGAAAATGTTTCTGTTAATGAAATACTTGAGTATAATTATTTGATTGTGAAGGATTTTAAATCAATAAATGATAAAAGATAGTGTAAAATATTTGAATGATGCTTCTATCAGATGTTTTTCTTTTCTGAGTTAGGACATTGTTGTTTCATAGCAAATGCATGTATACGTATTAAATAGCCAGAACATAAACTTCTCTTGAAACTTTAGAATTGGTAATAACAGAAATAGATTGGGTTTTTTATTTAAACTTACAGTGTAGATTTTATTTACAACTGAATATTTAACAGTGTATTGGGTGAGGCCTACAGGCTTGAAATTGCACTTCTATGACTTTAAGCATCCCATCTTTGACACCTTGTATCCTGTTCCCTTTTCTTTGCTATTTTTTAACTTACTGCAACAGATGAGGGGTTCTTAAACCATCTGTTAACCTTTTTCCCCATTTTTTTAAAACATGTAGAGTCGCTCAAGGCAAGAAGACCCAGAGCAAGCTAGATTGAAACAAAAAGCAAAGGAGGTAAGCAGAGCTAGAGATCATTACACTTGACATTTCAAGGCTTGAACATATTAATTTTTTATGCCTTGCTACTTGTATATCGTTAATAAAAATCTGACTAAAACTTTTAGGATGTATTTGTTGCTTTGCCTTTGATCTTAATGTTTGCAAACTAATACATTAATACATGTGAAGCCTAAGGAGATTTTATAAGAGAATATTTCCATACATTACATTTTCATTTCCATTTTAGGTAGCTGTAGCTTTTGTTGGGTTGTTGATGATGACAGCGGCATTAGATTTTGGTGGAAAATATATGCCTTTGTCTTTCTGTAAAATGTCACTTCCTAGAAATGTGTTATTTTAATTACTAGTTTTTGTTTTTGTAACAATTAATGTTTTTAAGCTTGATGTTTTATTCAGTCATCATTCTTAGTTACTGTAGTCTAAAAATCATCAAATAACTGCATTTGAAGTTTTGATATTATAGTTGAAGGGTCCAGTTCTGTGAGGTGTTGAGCATCCTTAACTCACACCGAATTAAGGAGCCTGCCTCTTGCTTACGGTTACCCTATGTACTTAAAAGGATCAAGTCATAACTTTATTTAGAAAGACATAAAATATCTCTCTGTTAAATGCAATTATTATTTAAAAAACCAGTATCAATAAGATACCCAGCAAACCCCAATCCCGGTTAGCTGAAGTTAAATTCCATTAATTGTATTAATGAAGTCCATTAGGAGATAATATATACAGAGATATTTGTTTGACAAATATTTTACCTATTTCCCTGGTATTCCTGTTCTATATTTGTTCTGTGTGGTCAGTGTTTTATAATTTCCATTGCTATACAGATCTCATGTATATATGGTGAGAATAAAAAAAAATGCTCTTTTTTGAAGTACATAGATGAAATGTATATTAATTTCTTCCATAACGTGAATTACTGTGAATAGATATGAAATATATAATGAAGAAGAAATGTCAGAAAGAGTTCATTTGAACTTTTTGCCATGGGTCACTGCCTGTCTGGACTAAGGATTTTGAAAATATTTTGAAAATTTCACAAATCAACTATTTTCCTGGAAAAGCCCTGGAATTGTCATACCAGCTACCAACAAAGATACCCAGGCATAGATACAAAAAGAAACTCAGTTTTGAAAATATGTAAAAATAATTGAAGGTAATCAAACGTAGCAAAACAGGCTGTTGAGATAACCACAAAAGCTATTCTACCGTTGAAAGTGAGAATGAGGTACAGTTCAGACATTTGTAGTTTATACTGCCTGCAAAGCTAAGATAGTTATTAGATTTAATTCTTTTTTTATTATTTTGTCATTGTAAGTAAACTATCCGAGAAACATTTGCCATTTGTTGGTGATATGGTGTCATAATCTCTCATTGAGTGCTCTTCTTATTAGTTAATTGGAAGGTAGGGGAAGGAAAAATGGTCTCTTTTAGTAAAAATATGTGTTTTAGCAAGTAATCAGACTGAAATAAGATGAATTCTGTATAGCTGTGCTGAAAGATTTACTGTCTAGCAGATTTGGTTGCTTTTGCTCTGAGCAACTGCAATGAGCATCTCTTTTTCTTACTGTGAAATATTCAAAGTAATTTTGATATATATTGCATTTCTTGATCCACTAGGGGGAGTGATGCTGTACACACTTGTGAATAGAAGAAAATGTTAAAAAATTAATAATCTTGCTTTATTATTGAGTTAGCAAGTATTTTGGTGGTAATCTAATTAGTAATGCCCAGATCAAACTGCTGTGTGACTTTAAAATAGTAATTGTTCCTGAATATGGTAACTGGTTGGAATGAACAAATGTAGAATGAATACCAGGTTTTCTGTTTCAGAATGCTGCACCCTGTTCTTTTGTACAATAGCCCTGCCTTGTTTCCCACCCTTCTAATGAAACTGCATAATTCGCTGGCTCTCTCCCTCTCTCTGAAGTTGAATTTCATTCTACATATTTAAAACCATATGACTATAAGATAAGACTCATTTTTCAGTAATTAGGGTTCTGAATTTTTTTCTTCAGTTTACTGAGATCTTTTCACCTACAAATATTTAAATATATTTAATATATATTTAAAATATATTTTGCAGTGAATGTCCTCAAAAGGGGTGGAGAGTACAAAAAGTAAGTAGGAGTGTATTTTAGTTTAGGGTGGTTTGTTTTTTTTTCCATATAATTTAGTTGGATCAGTTGCTGAATGAATACTGACACTGAATACAGTTGCATTGGTGCTACTGAGACAAAACGACTGACTTTGCAATACAAAAGATGATATACTAGCCACATGGTAGTTGGGGCATTATATTATCTGAAATTAAAGACTTTGAATTAACTTTTCAAAAAAGTCTCAGTTTTATAACTTCTCTGCCAGCTGGTCTGCTCTTAAATGTGCAGATGATCTATATTCAAGAGGAGATTTGGGTCTCCCTCCAGGTTTTGTAAATTATGAAGGTGATATTGTTAGCTTTATGAAGATTAGGGAAATATTGATTTCAATTCCGCTAATCTATAAAAATGACTTGAATGTTGGATTTTGAAGACACTTGTTGCTCATTTGCCGTTCTGGCTGGTGGCTAGACACTATTATTTAGTCAGGTATGCTGAGGACACCCAAGTCTCTTATATTATGCACAGCGCTTTGGAGCTTAGTCTTATTTCCTGGATAGCGTTGGCGCTTGTGAAGCATAATGGATGTTTTATGCTTGCAAGTCATAAATTTGCTCTTTTGATAAAGATTTGAGAATTTTACCATTATCTGGAAGGGTTCAGAGGCTTTGTAAATGTATAATGTTTCAAGGCTGTTGATATACCTGTATTTGAAGGGTGACACCAGCCAGCATATTCCTTCTATTACCCACCCAAACATTCTGGCATTATCTCTTTATTCTCATTTGTAGGGTGATTAGGACTGGGCTCTGGATCCATCCCAGGTAAACTCAGAGTCAAAGTGGGTGGAGACTGTAGAAGCAAACAGAAGTCCCAGGTGTGGGCACTAGAAATAAAGACAATGATGTGCAGAGAATGGGATCAATGGGGGAGATGAGAGAGAAGTATATAAGGGGAGAAAGGTGAAATCTGAAAGGAGTGGCTTAGCGATGGTTTATGGAGAAGACAAATCTAAAGGATGAAATACCTAGTTTTAGAGTTGGGAAGAAAGATATCAAAGTATAGGAAAAAATTATAATAGGAAGAGATAAGGGAAGGAAAAAATAAATAAAAGCAAAGGGTACAGGTTCTAAAACTTCCTTTTATGCTCAGGACCTCTGGACAGTCACATCTTTTTTTAAACCAAATTAGCAGAAACTAGTTTTAAATTTGGTTAAAAAAACGTATTAAACATCATAACTAACCTAGTTATACATAGCCCTACTGTGGACACTATCTATCACACTGAGGCTTTATCTACACACAGGCTTGCACTTTTTTAGTTATACTGATGCAAACTCCTATGGTGGTCACTCTTATTTTTGTTTGAGTGACCTATTTAGGTTTAGTTTAAACCTGTTCCAAATTGATTTAAGATAAATGAAAATAAGTGTTCACACAGAGGTTTACACTTGTTTAACTTTCAATTAAAATTCATGCCTTCATTAAACTGGTGCAACTCTCCTTGTCGACAAGGACAAGGAGGTGATCAGTCAGTGTATTTTAATATTAAACCTATTTAACAAAGTGATGCAACATTATCTTTAAGCAAGTTTATTGCAAGAAAAATGTTCCTCTTCACTTGTATACTGAACTACATGAGTATTTAAACCTAGGCTACATTCTGAAATAAGAAAGATACAGTGTGATTGTCAGTTGAACCTGTACAAGGATTAGCAACATTTGTGGACAACATTTACTTTTTATTACATTGTTAAACCTTTCAAAATCAAATTTTAAAAAATATGATGGCAATTGTTCAGTCATTTGAAAGAATGGAAAGTCAACTACAAATATGTATTAGAGAAATGAGTTCTCTAACATCCATAAAAAGGGTTCATTAAATAGGACATAAAACAGACTATATAACTTCTAGCAAGATTAGAGAAAGATTAGGAATAATTAAGTCAGCATCTAGTAATTAATAATATAAATGGTTTCAAAGAAAGATAGAGCAGGTGAGATCCTGAGCATCCTTTCTGTTATGGATAACTTGCTATATATTCAGTGTTCATTAACTGAAATGCCTGTTTAGGCTGAAAGTGAAGTAGCTGAGTTTGTTCATCCTAATAGATTAACTAGGTTAAAATCTTTGTGTCATCACTAACAAAGGAAATTACATAGTAATAAAAACTTAAAGTAAACACCATGAACACAGTATAGTAGGGCATGCTTTCCGAGTCCAGATCAATTTAGATAACCCCCAGTCAGAATCTGGTCTCACAGGCACTGTACTCCATGTGTGTGAAATCTTGGCCCCATGGAAGTCAATGGCAAAACTTCCATTGATTTCAGTAGGGACTAAATTTCACTTTGAGTACACTCCAGGGGTATTATCCTTATCTGTGCCAGCAGTTCACCTTTTTAATATTTGCACAATAGTAGCAATACATCTGAAATGAGAAAGCTCTTCCAAGGCATTTGTTGAGGATGGGGCAATTGTCATGTCATGCACGCAGCCCTTAGTAAAGCTCTCTCTGCTGGACATTCACCAGGTTGCTGTATCTGTCCCAATCCACTGGACCCATGTGCTATAAGCTTCCCTTGATTTGAGTAGGTTTCAATACCGGCTTTCCTTGGCCTGTCTGGCACATTTCCAGGGCACAGGCTGTCCCCATTGCAGAAATGGAGCTACATGAGCCATCTGCCCTGCACCCCCAGGTCCAGTGTTGATCCCTCAGCTTGCTCCATAACTTAAGCACACCCTTTCCCAGAACTCGAGCCATGTGAATGCTCTGTGTTTATAATTCACCTCTTCAAGGGCATGTGATAGTGAAGCAGACAAGCACACACAGATAGACTTTCACAGGAGTTTAAAATAAATTACTCTTTATTTAACATAAGGATACACAGATCTAGAGAGCTGAAAGAATGGAAAGTCAACTGCAAAATGCAATTTCCCTGCCTCAGTTTCTTCACCACTCAGTCATTCTTTGGTCATAGGCTAGAGTCCTGTAGAGAGTCCAGGATCTTTCCTCTCCTCTGTCCTCCAACATATAGCTTCTCATTATGGAGTCTCTCTCCCACCCCGCCCACCCTGAAAAAAATGACCAGTGAGAGTCCCTTACTTTGTCAGGTGACTTCCTGCTCAGTTTCATTTCAAAATCCCCGACTGGGTGATCTGTTCTGTAGTTACCACACCTCTAGTGTTCAGACAAAAAATCTTGTTTACCTTGAGCATCAGTTGTCTCTTTGTCCAAGGGTGCACCTTTTAAATGGATGATTGTCAAAGGATATTTCTACAGTGCAATTAAACACCTGAGGCTGGCCCATACCACCTGACTTGGGCTAAGGGGCTGTTTAATTGAGACGTAGGCGTTTGGGCTCGGGCTGGAGTCTGAGCTCTGGGACCCTGCAAGGGAGGAGAGTCCCAAGGCTCACGCTTTAGCCCAAGCCTGAACATCTGCACTGTAACTAAACAGCCCTTTAGCCTGAGCCCCACAAGCCCCCAGCTTGAATGAGCCAGCCTCGGGTTTTTAAATTCAGTCTAGAGATACCCAAAGTTTAACCCTCTATTAGCCCTGTGCCAGGTGCAAGAATTTCTCCTGTTGCCCTTGTGGATTTA
The DNA here is from genome assembly GCF_965140285.1 of Lepidochelys kempii. Taxonomy (NCBI): domain Eukaryota; kingdom Metazoa; phylum Chordata; order Testudines; family Cheloniidae; genus Lepidochelys; species Lepidochelys kempii. Next base: position 25,273,921 of record NC_136391.1, on the reverse strand, counting down.
GCTCAGCATGGAGGCAAAAGACAGTAGAGAAGGCAAAGATTAGCCTTCCAATCAAAACGGAGTTTTCACTCTGACCCAGATACAGAATGTCCTCAATATCAAACAGAATTCATAAGCTGTGTCACACCCTGTGTGGGGATACACTGAGTGCAGACTGCACCTCTTCTGTAGCTGTTGCATGAGTTTGTCAGGGAGCATGTTTCTCCCAGTGCCCTTGGAGGTGTTATGCACGCTGCAAACCTCTGGGCATTGTGGTTCCCTCCACTTTGTTGCTACACTTTCTCTGCCTCGCCCAGGTGGCTTTCATTGTAGGAGGGTTAAATTGGCCTTAAGCATCTAGCTTTTGAAATGCAGCCTGTTCTGATAATATATGCAAAAAGTGTTTGGAAAGGATGTTAGATATATTTGTACGCAAAGCTATAACACTCCTCACTCTTTAAAAAAAAAAAAAGTGAGGTAGTCTGTCAGAGCACTGAGTACACACATTTTACAAGGCTTGAACACTGACATGAAATATGAAACCATTCTTGTTCCCAGACTAAAAAGAAAAGTTGCTTCTAAGCTAAATATTGTAATTCTGATTCAGCTCAGGATATTTGACTATTAAGATATCAAAAATAATTCTACAATAAATAATTTCTTAACATTGTATTGAGTATATCTCAATAATTCTGTAGTAGTGGTATTTGCTTGTAAATAGATTCAGATTTACTGCTATTATCCCTATATTCAGGTTTTGCTGAAAACCAAAAGCATAAGGAGTTTGGTAAGAAACAATCTATTCTTTCTTAAAGGACTTTTATAACAAATTATTTTCTGTCCAGGAATTGAGCTCCTGAACAGAAAATAAGTTTAAATTAAATCTCTGTTTAGCTCCCTAAATCATCTGAGGGTCAGAAGATTGAAAGAAAGGAGGAGAATCTTAGGAATTTGATCTTAGAATAGTGATTGATTTAATGCTCTTTTTGACCAGTAAAGGTACATCTAAACTGGAATATTTTGTGAATGTTTTTCTGTACCAATTCTGTCAATACTAAAGCTGTTGTATAGATAGAGTACAGGCATTTTTATTACTATGTGAGTAAGGTTAAATAACACAGTGGCCAAAAAACAACAACAAAAGAACAAAAAAAACCCCCCAAACCAGACAAAAGCTTCCTGTATATATTATAGCTTCCGTTGTTTGTCACCCGCTGGAGCTATCTAGTGCAGAAAAATACTTATCAACTGTTCCAGTGTGGATAAGGGCTACAGAAAACACCACAGGTCTGAATTTGGCCCATTAAGTTTTCCATTATGTTGGGCAATTGCCAACTGAACATATTTTTAGTCATTCCTTCTCTTTATCAAAATGATAGAAAAAAGTCGTGTTAAGACAAAGAGATATATCAGACAGTCAAGCTTTGGGTAAATGGCTTTTCTACAGTTAAAGTTCCTGTGACTTTCATTCTGTGCAAACTTGCTACTCAGAAAGAAGTAGATACTCCCATGAAAACCCTCTGTATTATCAAGCATAACTAATTAGAACTATTTTTACAATATTTTTGTCTTTTTGAAGGAAGACAACATCAGACATGCAGTATGGTACCATGACCAGCACAAATCCTGATAAATTACTTCCATTGTGAGCTTTTGGGGGCAGGGCAATATATCATTATATGTGCATACAGAGTCTAGCATAATGTAGTTCTGATCCTCAACTAGAACCTCTAGGTGCTACTGAAATACAAATATTAATATCTTTAACAAATAGTTAAATATTCTTCATAGATTTTTTTTTTAACTACAGATCTGCAGAATTATCACATTCTGCTAAATTTCCAAGGCTAAAACACAGTCTAGACCCCGATCCTACAAACATTTATGTTTGTGTGTGACTTTAGGCAAGAGAGTGTCTTACTGAATTCCACAGAACTGTTCACACACATACGTGTTTGTAATATCAGGGACCAAGACTCTTCATAGCATCTCTTGCAAGGGCAGAGTTGTAAAATAAAAGAACTGTTTGGTTGGAGGGTAAGGCATGACATTACAGTTCCTATTCAGGAATGGGAGTTTGGACAATAGAAGGCAAAATGCCAAGGATCAAGAGGAAGGCCCTAATCTCTTTCCAGCCAAGTCTTGTGAAGCAGGAAAGACTGGTTTAGACAAGAAGTGGATTAATTGGAGGTGAGCATAAAGAGAGAGCTTTTTTGCCTTCCCTCTACCCCAAAGTTTTCCCAAGCTGAAGATTGCCCCTTTCAGTACAGGAAAAATCTAAACTACATCCAGTCTTCTTCAATAAACCACACTACTTCTCCCTCGAGAGAACAATGGAAGTGATCCATAGTTGGAGATGGGTTTTTGTCTTCCTAAGAATCATCCAGTGTTGATCACTGCAACAGACAGGATACTGGTCTTGATGAGCTTAATGGTCTGATCTGGTATATCAAATCCTGTATTATACCCATGTAGTGCACATAGATCTTTGTGCAGAGTGAAACAATTTATCCTACCTCATAAATGTTCATTTTTTGTGGGACACTGATTGTAGTTCTATTGTAGTTAATGTTTTAGAAGTTAATTTTACTTCTAATTATCTGCACTGGTACAAACCCGTGTTTGATCTTTCTTAGTGAACAAACTATATGTTTTGAGATTTGGTATCCCTTTAGAATAGGGATCTGAAAAAAAAGTTCCTATTGTTTACATATGTGTATTTAAACTATAATATAGAAACCATAAATGCTTCACATTTTAATTGACACCATCACTGGCATCAAATGCCATTGTTAACTAAATGTGATGAGAAATACCATGTAGTGTCAATTGGTACTAACACTTAGAATGTCTTGTTTCTGTGGTATCAGTCTGTCATGATTTTCCAACTCAGGAAATATTACATTTACAAAAGCTGCAGACAGCAATTTCAGTTAAGACAGATATTTCCAGTCAGTGAATACTAATTATGTTTTTAAAAAATCTGTATGGTTGAAGAATTAAAAATGTTTACACAGAAGGTCACATCAAATTTAATTATCCATATTTTTGCTATGAATAAATTTATTTATTAATCAGTAGTTTATTTCAATTAACAGGATAACAGCTGGAACAATATAAGTGGAAAATTAGTATCCTTATGTATGGTTTCAGAGTAACAGCCGTGTTAGTCTGTATTCGCAAAAAGAAAAGGAGTACTTGTGGCACCTTAGAGACTAACCAATTTATTTGAGCATGAGCTTTCGTGAGCTACAGCTCACTTCAGCTCACGAAAGCTCATGCTCAAATAAATTGGTTAGTCTCTAAGGTGCCACAAGTACTCCTTTTCTTTTTATCCTTATGTAAACATTTTTTGCCCTTATCGGTTTTCCTGTTACTTAAACTTTAAGAATTAATTCTTAAGATTCATGCAAAGTTTTAAAATTAGAGTCTCAAAAAGCATTTTTACCAACTAAACTTGATTTTTTTGCTGTACATATTTGAAGGACAGGCCCTTATTGTTGAGGTTTTCCCTCATTACAAAACAGTAGCTACACTAATGCAAAAAAAAAAAAAAAAGTGTAGACAAAGCCTTAGATTTAGTTCTAGAAAAGTAGACACAATCCCAGGTATTTGAGCACTCAATCCTGTGATGTATATTTAATATCAACATTTTATTGTGCTTATAGCAGTGTTATCCAGTGGATGGAGAACAGGAGGCCTGGGCTCTAGTCTCTCTCTCTGGACTAATTAGATTCTATCCGTGATTATGGTGTCAGGCTTCTTAGAATATATACATGCTATTTAAAGCTCCAAAATACAAAGACAATAGCCATATTAATAAAACATTTTGATGAGTTCCTTGTAATAACTGATAGGCTTCCAAGGGAGATTGTGAAATCCCCGTCAATGGAGGTTTTTAAGAAGAGGTTGGACAAACACCTCTCAGGGATGGTGTAAGTTTAAGCACAGGGGGACGAACTTGACTTCTCGACGTCCCTTTCAGCCCTACATTTCTATGATGCTGGCAATTATGTTTATCCCAGAACAGTCATAGGTGACAGGTGTCCTTGTGGGAAATAAGAAACTCTTAAGCTAAGTAGAAATGTTGTGACTAAAGCAATGTTTACATAAAGTACAAAATTCAGTTACTGCAAACCTAGTTCTGTAAGAAATACTTTTTTAAAATTTATCATATGGTCACATGTACCGTACTTTAAATATTTGCACAAACATGTCTAATAAAAATATGGTGATGTGAAATATTTTACTCTCCAGTGATCAATATGGTACCAAGCTAAAAGAATCTAAATACCATAAATTGTTTTATATTTAAAATATAACTTAATTCTGTGTCCTGATAAATTACAATTACATTTCTTTTGATTATTATTTGTATACCACCAGAATATAATGGAATTATCATACCTCCTGCTGACACATTTTTAGTCTCTTTAGTGCAGGTCCCAGATAGAAAAGTCTATCCCCAGTCTACCCTGACACTCCTGATACATAGTGGAAACCCCCTCTACCTGATAGTAGACTGAAAGCACAGGTGTCTGTTCTAACATTCTACAAATAATGGCCATTATTTGGCAATTTATATACTTGGTATATACTTAGTAGAGCAGACTGAAGTTTTCTGTGGCAAATGCTATAATCATCTCCAACCAGCAGGTGAAAGATGGACAAGAATACAGGGGCAGAGTTAAGCTTGGTGTTCAAATCTTTATAGCAGTTATTGAGACTTTTTTACAATGTTAGTGTTTCAAAGGGCTATTTAATTTCAACCTTCATTCTGTCAGAACAGGTGTAGAGTGTTTTTTTTTTGTTTGAGATTGTAACAACTTTTCCGTGTGCATCTCATAGTGATTTATGAAACAATGAATTAATCTTCACAAGACTTCTGTAGAATATTCTGTTATTTAACAGATGGGTAAATGAGGCAGAGAGAAGTTATGTGATTTGATATCCAGTATGTCTGTCTCTGTAGCTGTATACAATAGTCTTCCCATGTGGTTCTCCAACAGGAAACCCTGCACAACAGGATTTGGCCCTTAATTATTACATTTTTGAGGCTATATATTCCTATAAACATTTGTAAAAGTTAGTTTTGTTATCATTAGTTTTGGCACAGGTATTTTTAGTAAAAATCATGGCCAGGATGTGGGCAATAAACAATAAATCGTGGAAGCCAGAGACCCGCTGTCCGGGACTGAAGTCACAGAGGTCACGTAAAATCACGGAATCCGTGACTGACTCATAGCCTTAATTATCATCAATATCAGTCAGTTTAACCAAATAAAATATTAACTACTATTGGTTAGATTACAGGTTGTAATAAGGATAAAAGTTGAAGTATCATTTTTTGTGATTTGTAAAACAGACATTTCTGTTTATATTTAGATGCATGCATAGCTTTCTAATCATACTTAAAATACAAACCAGGCAGCTGATCATTAATGTGTCTGGGAAGACTAAAGGTGTATTGCTTTCATTTGCTGTTTTTAGTTTAGTCTTTGCATTACAAATATTTTAATGTTTTCCATTAAACACTCTACTGATAGGCACATCATCTTAATTGAATAATGAGAGACTGCTCAGCGTGTTGTTGATAAAAAAAAAGTGCTTGTTTTCCCTCTAGTAATATTATTTTTTAAAAGTAAATAAATTGCATTATTACTATTTCTAATGTAAACATTAGTCAGTGGTCAGTTTTCCCTTAAGTGTGTGTTTACCAGACATGGATTTGAATATCTGTGAAATTTAGATATCTGAAGGAAAGTCACTCATTTTCTTTGGGTTATTAGGCAGTTCAAGTAACAGTTCATAGGATTTCTTGTTCCTATTTAGTCTTGAAAGAATATTGTTGAAGCTTGCGATTAGCTTCCATGTTTTGACTGTGGGGAAGTCAGAGTGATGTAAGATGTTTTCCATGTAGAAGGGAAAAACTGGAACAAGGGTGCTATAAGTTTGTTCTATTTCTTAACTGACGATGAGCTTCTGTTGACTGAGCTGTTGCTAGTTCTTTAAAATATCTCTCAATATAATGTGGGAGAGAAGAGAAGCGACTGAAAATCATTACAAACTTCTGTGTATAAATGCAATTATAATTAATGACAGTATGATCTTATATGCAGTGTTGTTGTAGCCGTATCAGTCCCAGGATATTAGAGAGGCAAGGTGGATGAGGTTAAATCTTTTATTGAACCAACTTCTGTTGGTGAGAAGGAAAAGCTTTTGACAAGCTCTTTGTAAGCTTGAAAGCTTGTCTCACCAACAGAAGATGGTCCAATAAATATTATCTCACCTACCCTGTATGGGCTTACACAGTTAGGAATTAGTGCAAAAATCTAAATAAAATTGTTAAATCTTCTTGGAATTAATATTGTGACTCCTCCACCCCATTCCTTACTACCCTGCACAGTTAGTTTCACAGGTAAGCTTAATTATATACGAAACAAAAATGTTTTGTGTCTTTAAACTAGAAACACAACATGTAGATTTTCTGAAGAGCCTTCTTAATCTTTATTTCTGACATGCTATCAGTATTATTACCTTTAAATGGGTATTTCACCCTATGTGACCAAACGTTGTATTCACCTGTCAAACCACATGAAAATCTATTAACTCCCCGAAAGATAAGATTAAGAAATATCATCCTGCAAGAAGTGCTCATAATATTTGGCAAATATGTCAGACAAGTGAAGTAGGCTTTAGGGGGGAGTCAAAAGATATAAAATGGGAAATTAGACTGAAATCAGGTGTTAATTGTATTCAGGAAGACAGTAGAGATAGAAAATGTTCTCTTGATAAGAAATATGTATGAAATGAATGTGAGATTGATGGGACCAGTACAGATTTTATGGGAAACTATGTAATTTCAGATTTTTATTTATTCTCTAACTTTAAACATGTACGTTTTGGTGGTAATTTTAAAAATCTGGTTTAAAAGATGTTGTTTGGAGGCATAATTGATACAGAAGAGGTTTGTTTGTTTTCTGAGAACCCACTTCGTCATTTAAAATAGTGGTGTATTGCAGGACTTGCAAACAACATTGGTATTTTAACACATTTCTGCATGGTATTTTAACACATTTTTTAATAGTGTATTACTACTATCCCAGTAGGGGGAAGTGTCTTCTGGAAACCTTTTTTCTAGAGGAGAAGGTAATGTGGACATTTTCTGCCATCCCACTAGTTAGTGCTTTTATTTGTCATTTTATGTTGCATGCTGGTTTTTAGGGCTGTGGTTAAATTGTGGGAATATATGATAACTTTTGTTGTAAGAAGGCCTAAAGTCCTGAGTCAGCACAGTGTTTTTGACATTGGTGTGCATCTTCCTGTGCTACAGAAGCAAAACAGTCTCAATGCTGTAGTGTAGTGGTAGAATCTAGGGGATACCTAATGTGATTTACTAAGAGGTACAGATCAGGAAAGTCACTGAAAGTACATTACTATCAAAGGTTACTGTCTAGGCCACCTGTGGCTCTTTTGACATTCGCAAGCTCCCATTTCAAGACAGATGAAACTAAATACTGAAGATCGATTTTAGTATATTTTAGTATAGATCTATCATTGATGATTGCCAACTCCTCTTACATAAACACCATAAAACTGCTTCTTTGTGGTTTAACAGTGGTTCTTGGAAAAAACAGGTGCAGGTGAGGGGGCAGAGATTACCTAGAGAGGACCTCAGGCCGAAAAGACTTTGTCTCCCGTTTTCCTACAGGCACAGTTCCACTGGCAAAATCCTGGGTCTCATTTACTGGCCTCTTTAGTCTTTATCAGCCCTAGACATTGGCCACAAGTTGCAACGAGCTAAACCTCTTATATCTCCTGATATTAAAGTTAAAAGTACTATTGAGTCTAAATCAACTGTGTCCACATGATACCATAAGAAAAGTGACAAAAATCACCAAATGTCTGCCAGTTTAGTCCAGCAGGAAATTTCGTTTTCTGATCCCAAAACAGGCAATCGGTGAGACCTGCAGCATCCTAAAAATACAGGTCTTACAGTACAGCTAAGAACAGAAGGGGTGAGACAGCCACCAGGAAACTTTAAATATGTGGCGGAGGAGGGGAGACATCCCCAGGGGGTAGTCCTTTGCCTGCCAGGTATGTACTCTCACATCTGAGTGCTATGCTACTCCTGCAGTCTATTCAAAATGTGTGCTCCCCCACACTGCCGGCTGCAGAGGAGAGGGCATTCTTCCACTGTGTAAAAAGAGGAATTGTTACTAGAGTGCCCTCAGAACTTTTGAATCCTGCAGTCACCTCACCTTTGTTAGTGATCCTCTGACATCATAAGCAAAGTTAGAATCATGCTGGTTCACACTTGGGTGGGTGACTTCTAAGGAACTGTTTAACTACTTGTATCTTGATTGAGCAGACTGAGGTCAACTCTACACCCCTTGCATTGTGTTAGGGGATATGAAGAATGATCCAGAGCCCACTGATGTTGATAGAAGTCTGTTCACTTCAGAGGACTTTGGATCAGGCCCACAGAGCTGCTGGAGTTGTCATGTTTCAGAAAAGAAAAGAGAGCAAGGCAGTTTTTGGTTTTGGAAGAATCTATGGCACATTTCATGAAAATAGAGGTGTTTGTTTCAGGGTCTGGGCTAAATTCCAGTGATAGTGATTAAAATATTCCTCTTTACTCCTATCTTAAACTATGGAGTATACTTTTTCACAGCCACTGCATTCTGTCCCCAGAGGTGGCTGCATTTCAATATGTCATGTGGTCCCAATCCATATTTTACCTAATTTAGAGCTGATGTGAGGCTTAATTCATATTTGTAAAGTGCCCTGAGAGAAAGATACTATGTAGGTGCAAAATATTTATTATCCTTTATTTATCTGGTAGTTCTGCTTGTGCTGTGTATAGACAGTATTTCAATTTTTTATGGTATATTGTTTTAATAAATTAGGAAATTGCTCTTGATCCCAGGTATTAACGGTAATGTGCAATTTGCTGTCAGTTGTGTCAAGTCTTAATTTCCCAAATTTTGAGCACTTTTTTTTTTTTGCTAGATGTGCAAGTGATTTTTCAATAATTTTTCACCAAAAAAGGGGAGTCTTAGTCTTGTTCCAATTCATTAATACAGAACTAGGAGGAAAAAGATCTTCCTTAAAGTCTCAATTTGCTGTGGACAACTGGAAATTATTAATGCCAACCCAGGAGCTGTTCTCCTAAAACTATTCAACTTCTCCCCTAGTGCAACTCAAGTCTCTTGATTGTTTCCATTTATGAAAATTTCTTTCAGGCTAACATAGGGCAATGTAATACATGCTTTGACAACCTTGAGAGCTGTTGTTATCTCTATTATACAAATTTCTGAAATTGTCCTTGTTGCATAATTGATGATGGTAAAATTTCTGTAATTTGCTCCACTATACTACTAACCTTTCAAGAAATAAATGTACATTTCATAAAAACCCTCAATTAATTTTTAGTGGGGCTGAAGCTGTATAAACACAGACTAAACCTGACAGTCACCAACACAGGAACACCTAAGAATGTGGTAACCATTATCATGCAAATGCTAGAGATGGTTGAATACGTAGTGAAAGATGCAATGACCTGAATGTTTTGCCTAAGAAATCATCTTTTGGCCTGTCTGATTCAGTGGGTTTACTCTCTTGTGTTCATTTTCCAGTGTCTGTTTTTATTCTTTAAAACAGTTTGAGTCAAATTCTGCTCTTTCTCAATGGTGCAATTCTGGAGTAATTCAAATGCTGTCAGTGGAGGTATTTTGGATTTACACCAGTTCAAATAGCAGAATTTGGCTGGTTGGTGATGGATTGTATTGTCTCATAGAAGATATTACATATGGACAACTGCCTCTTATTGTTTTCTTATTTAAGTACAGTGTGGGTTTATATGTATATAAAAATCATCCTTGTATATAAAAGTTGGTGAAAAACCAACCATTTAGATATTCTTGATGTTAGATAAGATCCTATTTTTAATCTCCTATTTAGTACATTTTTTCCAATCACTTTATTTTGGTTTCGTTCTATTAAGATGCTTAGAGGAATCTAGAGCTTCTGATCCACCCAACCGCTTGTAAACCTCAATCTGGTGTGTTTTTTTCCAGTTGTTTCACATTTAATTACAACTGCCTTTTGATAATAATGTGGCAGTGTTTGTAATCTATTTTATGAAACAAAGTCCTTTGGTGAATTGGTTATTGAAACAATAAGCATTTGTGACAGGTTGTTTGCTGAATACTTTCTCTGTGCATATGGCTGATCATAGTTCAGTTGTTCGCAGATTATCAGTTATGCCTTGATGTTAAAAGAGGATACTCTTCAGTCTGTGTTTAAAGCTGCTAGGTACTGTCCTAAGGATGGTTATGTTGAATGGGATCTAAGAGAAGTTAGGAGAAGCTCGCAAATAATAAGTGAAAATATACTGATAGAATAGAATATTTAAATAGTTTATAGGTTATTTTAACATTTCTGTTCAAGCACAATTTCACAAGAAATAGCATTATAGATCATGAATCCTCATTGTAACATGACTTTGAGTCATCCAATTCTGTGCTAAAGTAGTTTAAAAATAATTTTCTAATTTACAGCTGTGGAGCTGCTGTTACATAAGGACTAGTATTTACACCCCAGTGTTTTTAAAACTGAAATGGTCCAAGCAGTGAGGTTGTCCAACATTGATATGTTGGGGCAGAAGGATATTATTTCTCCAGTTAGAAGAGGAGGATGGGAAGAGTGTTTATTTTGGGGCTCTGCGAGGGTGGGGTATTGGTGATGAGGTTAATCCACAGTTTTGTCCATTTGATGAGAAACACTGGAGTGTAAATAGCAGAGATTATTATGCAACTTGGCTGTGAAAAAACATATACTAATGTTGGTACCTTCCACCACTGACTGTTGTAGTGCTTTTAAGGTCTTCAGAGCATAAACCAGGAAGTTACTCTAGAATAAAGAATGGAAAATGAATTAAAATCCTACTACTTGTTTTGAGGGTATTTTAGGTGCAAGGGGTATTTGTTGGGGGAAACGTAGTGGGGAGTTGAAAGATTGAGGAAGTTTATATTTGGGAAGAATTCTGTGACAAGAGGTACAATTTGGATTGTCCAATTTTGTTTTATCAATGCAGATACCATTCTCTAATTTTTATTATGATTATTGATCATCCTTCCATATGCAAAAGTCTGAAATTTTGGGAATGTGTGTATACATATATATACATATACACACAGAGAGTTTTTTGTAATGCATAGGACAATAATAACAAAGGTGAAACTACCACACCCATTTTATGTATGTATCTATGCTGAGGGATTAATTAGGGGTTTTCAAAATGAAGCTTAATGTAACTGCTGCTCTTTAAAATGGAGAAACAAGCAAGAAAACAAATACTGCCCCTTAAGCAGCTGCTTGTTTTGAGTAGGATAGCTAGCTACTTTTGGATTTTGGAGTGGTGGTATGGTATGACTTGCGGTTGGAAACCTTGATGTATGTCATTATTTATATCTGAAAACAATTATAAGCATAAAACATGAAAAAGAAAAACAGATTTTACACTGGCTCTTACTTTTTGTAGTTTATTTACATGAAATATACATTTTTTTAATGGCATGTTGCTATGCTTTTTGTTGACCATCTCTGTACACCAGGTCTGACTGCTTGTTTCCATTGGCTTGTCATGTTCACTAATTAGAGAACTGCTGCATGATTCACCTTGTTAATTAGAGGGACTTGCACACAAAGTCCCTTCGGGCAGTGCGAAAGAAGAGCCTAGCACTAGTGCCCTGAGAAAGCTACAGCCTGTGAAGTAATTCTTCTCATCTACCTTCTATTTTTTATTTGAAATGAATAAATCATTGAGATTTTCCTTGTGGAGTGAGAATGCAAGAATTCACATCTTTGTAAGATGTAAATTATATGTGATCAATAGAAAGGCATGACTACCGTATTGTACTTATAAGACTCCCTAATTTGCTACTTGTCAGTGTATGAAATATTTTGTCCCCACACTAGTTTTTTGTGCCCTTCATCTGTAGGAGAAATGCGTGGTAGCAGTTTTGTTATAGTTATTTCTAAAGATTTAGATTATTTACATCGCAGGCATGTTTCACATTCCGAAATAGAATTTGTGTTTTACTAATGGACTTCAAACACCTCCCCTGAAGTTTTTTGGTGGGGAAAAAAGGTGGGAGTTTGGCTATTTTCATTCCTAATGCTAATTTTTCGCCACTCTTACATTTGCCAAGTGAAGAGTACTTTCATGCCATGTGTTCCTAAGTCAAAAATAGGTAGAGAATAAATTAAAATTGTTTTTGTCATGTCAGTTTCACTTGATCAAAACATAATCCAGATTACAAAAACAGCACAACTATCCCCTATATTCCCCATCTGTTTATAACACTTAAAAATTAGCTTCAGTGACATTCTCTCTAACCACTTGATTAAAATTACTTATTACAGCTAAATGATTTTTAGTAAATTACGACATTTTTCTCATTTTCTAAAATGATTGGCAATTTAAAGATACAGATTTCCCATAAGAATGGTGTAGTGTTGATATAAAATAAAATCTGGGCATTTCCTTTCTCAAAAGCCTGATTAAAAAAGCTTTTACTAGAATCTGTAGTTAAATAATATTTTATACACACATAACCTTTCTACTCATCTCAAGCTTTTGGGCTTGTCTTCACTACCCGGGAGATCAACGCTGCTGTAATTGATGCAGCTGATGTTGATTTAGCAGATGTAGTGAAGCCCCACTAAACTGATGGCAGAGCGCTCTCTGGTCGACTCCGGTACTCCAGGTCCCAGAGAAGACTAAGGTAAGTCAAGCAGAGAGCTTCTCCTGTGGACGCAGTGCAGTGAAGATACCGGAGTAAGTTGACCTAAGCTACATCGACTCCAGCTACATTATTCACATAGCTGGAGTAGCGTAACTTAGGTCGACTTACCCTGGTAGTGAAGACAAGCCCTTTCTGGTGTTAACACATGTTCAGTGAAGTTTTGTAAAACCATTTGCAAATATTGCCTTTTAAAAATAGGAAGGTACTTAGTTTTAACTGAAGATTGTGTGGGTGAAATTCTGGCTCCATTGAAGTCACTGGCAGAACTCCCCATTGACTTACTGGAGCCAGGATTTTACTGTATAAATCAGACTTCAGTTGACTGCCGTAAAGTAAATAATAGGAACCTAGTTTTACCGTGGTTCTTGGCAAAGTAGCTCTGTAGTAGTTTTTAATTATTTCAAACATCAGATGTAGTTAAGAGATAGAGTGTAAGTAATAGTGGTGAGGGTTGTGTAACACAGCAAGAAAGCTATAGTTCAGCAATGAAGAACATGGGGTTAAAATTCCGGAGCAGATATCATTTTACTCAGAACCACAAGGTACCATGTACACGAGGAATTTAATTACCCCAGTTATCTGTTGAGTAACACATTTAACCAAACATGCATAATGAAAGAGGTTCTTAAGAAACATAGAAGATTATTTTAAGATTCAAAAAGTGAAGACTCTGACTAAATGAGAAACAATTCAAAATCTACTGGTACTCATACTGATTTACCTGGAAACGGAGGGAGCAAGAGAGAATAATAGAGAAGATTGGGACTGGTAACTATGAACTTGAATTCAGCATGCAGATGAACTGTACAAGTGTATTAGAATTCAAGAAAGTAAATTCTGAAGACTAAAGAAATCCAGTGAACAAGGTCAAATGGACAGAAGTATTAAAGTCCACCATTCTAGAAGTCATCTGGGAAAACCCGAAAGATACTATAATTAAGGTGCAACAAATTACTGGTACATTTCCTGTGTTAAAGAAGGAATGGTGTAAGTAGGAGTTAATGTGGCTGTAAATATGACCACTCAAAGATCTTAAGTTAAAAAGAAATAGTGCTGAAAATAGAAAATCAGGAAGGCAACCAAGCAAAAATATACAAAATTGATTGCAGGGAAAAACCAATGGCAACCGCAAAATAACATGTGTTAATCAAAGGGACTAGGGGAAATGAGAAAAGCATTTATAAATATTTTGGGAATAAAGTAGTACTAGAGAGAAAGTCAGCCTATTAATAAATTAAGAGACATACAATTTAAAAAGACTAAAAAAATCTGATAATGAATTCCTTTTTAAAATCTGACTTCAAAAAGATTTTTTAAAAGTAGTTTGGAAAATTAGAAATTGAGAATACCCTGACTTTTTTTAAAGCTATTAGTAAAGAGCAGTTAAGGAAAGTTTTGGAAAGTTTGTATAGCTCTGTTGCTCTATGGAACTAAGGAAATTAAATGACTGTTTCACTGATATTAGAGAGAGAAGGTGGGTGAGGTAATATCTTTTATTGGCCAAACTTCTGTTGGTGAGAGAGACAAGCTTTTAAGCTTACATCGAGTTCTTCTTCAGGTCACTTCATGTTTCACTGATAATTATTTTCTGAAAAATCATGGTTAATGAGCTGAGGTACTTGACTTTAGAAAATCATAGGGAGTACTGGTATACAAAAAAAGACAAGGATGCACTTAGCAATTTCTGTACTATAAATGTAATTTTATATTCTCACTAAAATAATGGAGCAAATGTTAATGGAACCAGAAGTAACAAGCTGCATGGGTCTATAGCAGTGGTGACATCTGGTCGCAACTGCTCTAATTAAGGTTCCAAAACAGTATTCAGGTGCTCGTTACTTTGTGAAACATTCACCTTCAGGGCTCAAATGTTCCGAGCTTAGTTTCTGCCCAAAGGTGAATTTTTTATAGTATTAAGCAATAATTTTCAACAGTTTTTGAGTTAGAGGCTTGTGGGAAAGAAAAATCTATCTTATCCAGTACAATAAAGTCATGATCTCTTTTGACTAGACCTGATAATTTCATTTTAGTCACAGGAATAACATTCGCAGAGGGGCAGCATATTGCTTTGTTGTGGAGATAGTTATTTTTTATTTGACCACATTATGTTTGAAAATTGCATATAGAACATTGTTAGTAGAGGTGAGCATTTTTGGGCTAAACTTGTTATGTACACATTAAATGGATTAAAAACTGACTAATAGGTCTCAAAATGTAATTGCAAATAAGGTATCATCAAGTGGGTGTGTTTCGAGTGGGGTCCCACAGAGATTGGTTCTTGGCCCTATGCTATTTAATGTTTTTATCAGTAACCTGGAAGAAAACATAAAATCATCACCAGTGAAGTTTGCAGATGAGACACAAATTGTGGCATGGTAAATAATGAAGAGGACAGGTCACTGATTCAGAGCAATGTGGATCACTTGGTAAACTGGGCGTAAGCAAATAATATGCATTTTTAATACAACTAAATATATAGGCACAAAAACTGTAGGCCCGTACTTACAGGATGAGGGACGCTATCCTGGAAAGCACTGACTCTGGAAAAGATTTGGGAGTTAACATGGGCTACCAGTGTGACACTGTGGCTAAGAAAGCTAATGGGATACTAGGATGCATAAAGAGGGGACTCTTGAGTAGGAATAGAGAAGTTATTTATCTCAGTATTTGGCGCTGGTGTGACTGCTGCTGGAATACTGTGTCCAGTTCTGGTGTCCACAGTTGAAGAAGGATGTTGATAAACTATAATCTATTTGATTGATAAACTGTAAACCTGAGTGCCCACAAGGTTGGAGCTCTGGGAAAGGGTATGCTTAAGCTACTGCAGTGTCTTGGGGGATCAACACTGGTCCTGTTGCTAACCTGTACAGAGAAAGCGAGTCCTGCAAGGTAATGTGTTGCCAGAGGCTGGTGGATTCGGGAAGCTGATGAACAGCTGGCACAGACAAGACACCTCATGCTAATGGTAGGTGGCAGTAAGGTGCTTCACAATCTTGGGTACCCTTTAAGCATCACATGCCTTATAGTGATAGACTCAAGGAGCTCAACCTAGCTTAATAAAGAGAAGATCAAGGGGTGACTTGATTACAGGCTGTAAGTATATACAAATATATATACAAATATATATATACAAATATATATATATACAAATATATATATACAAATATATAAGGGGAACAAATATTTAATAAGGAGCTTTTCAGCCTAGCAGAGAAAGGGATAACCTGATTCCATGGCTAGAAGTTAAAGCTAGACAAGTTATGCCTTATTTCCAGTCTCAAAATTTTGAAAGGTAATTAACCATTGGAATAATTTACCAAGGGTCATGGTTGATTCTCCATCACTGGCAGTCTTTAAATCAAGATTGGATTTAAAAAAAAAAGATCTGCTGTAGGACAGCATTTCTCAAACTGGGGTCTGCGGAGGGTCCGCGAGGGTACCCCAGGGGGTCTGCAAGTCATGTCCGGGGTTGCTAGTCCCACTGATCAACTCCTCCTCCCTCCCTCCCTCCATGTGCCTCTTGCATGCCGTGGAACAACTCCTCCCACTCCCTCCCAGTGGCTCCTGCATGCAGCAGAATAGCTATTCAGGGGTGTGCAAGAGGACCTGGGAGGAAGGGTGAAGAGTGGGGATGGGGCGGAATGAGGCGGGGAAGAGGAGGGGTAGGGTGGAGCGGATGTGGGGAAGAGGCACAGCCATGGGTGGGCCTGGATGGGCCATGGCCAACCCATTTAACATTCAGGCCCAGCCCCGGCTCTGCTCTGGCCCCTGCGCTTGCCCCACTCCGCCCACCCACCTGGTGCTCCTGCCATGGAGTGGGGCCAGGGCATGCGGGACTTGTCCCGCTCCGCCTGTCCGACTCTACTGTCATTGAATGGGAGCTTGCACCACTCTGCTCACCCAACCAGTGCTCCAGTCGGGCGGAGCTGGGCGAGTCCCTGTGCCCCGATCCTGCTCCCAGGGTGCAGTGCCAGGCGGGTAGACAGAGCAGGGCAAGCCCCCGTGCTCCCACCCCACTCTCCAGCAGGAGCTGCGGGCGGAGTGGGTGCAAGCACGGGAGCACCCATGTTTCTGCCCAGTGGCTAATCTGCCACTGGGAAGAGGGGGAACGAGTGGCCGGCAGCAGTTGAGCAGATCTTCCAAAACTGCTGCCTGAGGGAGCTGGCCTGGTGTGGAGTGGTGGGACCTGGAAGGGAGCTGGGAGCCATGCGTGCTGCAAAGCAATGTCTCTTCTTGGAGCTGGGTGCACTCCTGGGGAGCCCCTGGCCAGAGGGTCCATCCATTGCCCCTGTCAAGGTTCCTTCCCCACTCTGAACTCTAGGTTTTCAGATGTGGGGACCTGCATGAAAACCTCCTAAGCTGACTTTTACCAGCTTAGGTTAAAACTTCCCCAAGGTACAAACTATTTTACCCTTTGCCCTTGGACTTCCATTGCCACCACGAAACATTTATCTGGGTTTGTTTTATTAGGAAAGCATTGTTTGGAAACATCTTTCCCCTCAAAATCCTCCCAACCCTTGCACCCCACTTCCTGGGGAAGATTTGATAAAAATCCTCACCAATTTGCATAAGTGACCACAGATCCAAATGCTTGGATCTTAAGAACAATGAAAAAAGCATTCAGGTCTTACAAGAAGAATTTTAGTAGAAGAAACAGTAAAAAAGAAGTAACAATAAAAAGAATCCCCTCTGTAAAATCAGGATGGTAAATACCTTACAGGGTAATTAGATTCAAAACATAGAGAATCCCTCTAGGCAAAACCTTAAGTTCCAGAAAGACACACAGACAGGAATATCCATTCTATTCAGCATAGCTTAATTTCTCAGCCATTTAAAGAAATCATAATCTAACGCATATCTAGCTAGATTACTTACTAAATTCTAAGACTCCATTCCTGCTCTGTCCTCGGCAAAAGCATCACACAGACAGACTCTTTGTCTCTGCCTCCCTCCAGTTTTTTCAAGTATCTTGTCTCCTCATTGGTCATTTTGGTCAGGTTGCCAGCGAGGTTATCCTAGCTTCTTAACCCTTTACAGGTGAAAGGATTTTTCCTCTGGCCAGGAGGGATTTTAAAGGTGTTTACCCTTCCCTTTATATTTATGACCGCGCCGCACAAGGTCAGCTGCAGGAGGTGGGGGAAGGTGGGCCCCCCATTCCTCCTGCCTTCTCAGCATCCCCACCCTGTAATTGCCCACTCATCCACTAGGGTGGGGCATTGGAGGAAGGGGTGGAGTGGGGGAGGGGTCTAGGGCTGAGCAGGGGCCTTGGGTGTCTGCGAAAATTTTAAAATCAAAATGGGGGTCTTTGGCTTGCTAAAGTTTGAGACTCCTGCCTCTCATTGGACTCTGTTCAGGCAGCTTCTAACTCTTTGCAACTATTTTTACACGCATCTCTAAAATCTGGCCTTTCCTGTCTGTCTACACAGCCAAAATTCTTGTCCTAGCCCTCAACATTTTGTGTCTTGACTACAGCAACCTCCTCTTTTCTGGTTTTGACAACTGCAACTTTGCTGTCCTCAAGTCTATTTAAAACTATGATGTTGCTAAAATCATCTTCTTGCCTCTTTCGCTCTGGCTACATCCACCCCTTCTCAGTCTTTTCCCTGGCTCCATCTTTATGTCTGCCTCAGATACAGTCTTTACCTTTAATGTTCTTCATAACTTAGCCCCAGCCAGCCTCAGTGACCTAGTAACTTACTGAGACATCGACTCCCACCTTCACTCTGCCAGTCTTTACTTGCTCAGCAGTCAGTTTCTCCTGTTAATACTGCTGCTCTTTCTCCCGTGCTGTCCCTAATGAACAAGAAAAGCACTCCAATACTCCCCAGCCACTACGTTGTCTCCCTTCAAATCCCTCCACAATGTGATTCCACAAGGTATACAAAACCCTGCCTTATGATTATGGCTAAGACAAATGACAAACAGTAACTATTCCTCTTTCTTCTGATTATGGCTAAGGATATGTCTACACTATGAAATTAGGTCGAATTTATAGAAGTCAATTTTTTAGAAAGCGATTTTATACAGTCTATTGTATGTGTCCCCACTTAAGACCATTAAGTTGGCAGAGTGCGTCCACAGTACCGAGGCTAGCATCAACTTCTGGAACGTTGCACTGTGTGTAGCTATCCCACAGTTCCTGCAATCTCTGCCAACCAATTCTGGGTTGAGATCCCAATGCCTGATGGGGCAAAAAACATTGTCGCGGGTGGTGCTGGGTACATGTCATCAGGCCCCCAATCCCTCCCTCCCTCTGTGAAAGCAATGGCAGACAATTGTTTCGTGCCTTTTTTCCTGGGTCACCCGTGCAGATGCCATACCACGGCAAGCGTGGAGCCCGCTAGCTCACCGTCACTGTACGTCTCCTGGATGCTGGCAGACGTGAGACTGCATTGCTACACAGCAGCAGCTCATTGTCTTGTGGCAGCGGAGGGTGCAGTACAACTGGTATCTGTCCTCGTCGTCTCCTGGGTGCTCTTGGCAGGCCTCTGTGAGGTCAGTCGAGGTGCCTGGGCAGACATGGGTGCTCCTGGCAGACCTCGGTAAGGTCTGTTGGGTGCCTGGACATTAATGGGAGCGACTCAAGTCATTCTCTTCTTTAAGTTTTGTCTAATGGAGATTCAGTCCTGTCTGGAATATTGGCAGAGGGATAGCTCAGTGGTTTAAGTATAGGCCTGCTAAATCCAGGGTTGCGAGTTCAATTCTTGAGGGGGCCATTCTGCTTCAGGCTGCTCTCCCAGCCAGCAGCACCGTAAGCACCCAGGAGACGATGACAGCTAGCAGTCGTATTGCACCATCTGCTGCCAGCCTACCCCTTGCTCCCCTCTCCCTCTCTCCGTGACAGCAATGGCTGACAATTGTTTCGCGCCTTTTTCGGTGCAGGCGCCATATTGCTGTCAGCATCATCATCCACCCACTGCTTCCGCTGCCACTCTGCTCTCCTGCTCATGCCATACCACGGCAAGCATGGAGCCCGCTCAGATCATCGCGGCAGTTGTGACCGCTTTAAACACCATGCACATTATCCAGCAGTATATGCAGAACCAGAACCTGCAAAAGCAGGCGAGTAGGCAACGGCAGCGCGGTGAAGAGAGTGATGAGGACATGGACACAGACTTCTTTCAAAGTACGGGCCCCGGCAATTTGGCCATCCTGGTGGCAATGGGGCAGGCTTTCCCCTGCCCTGAAGCCCCAGAATACCAAGATGAGAGCAGCCCTTACAGTTCACAAGTGAGTGGCGATAGCCCTCTGGAAGCTTGCAACGCCAGACACCTACCAGTCAGTCAGGAATCAGTTTGGAGTGGGCAAATCTACTGTGGGCGCTGCTGTGATCCAAGTATCCAATGTGATCACTGACCTGCTGCTATCAAGATTAGTGACTCTGGGAAATGTGGAGGTCATAGTGGATGGCTTTGCTGCAATGGGATTCCCTAACTGTGGTGGGGTGATAGATGGAACACATATCCCTATCTTGGCACCGGACCACCAAGGCAGCCGGTACATAAACCAAAAGGGGTACTTTTCAATGGTGCTGCAAGCACTGTTGGATCCCAAGGGAAGTTTCACCAACATCAACGTGGGATGGCCAGGAAAGATACATGGCGCTCTCATCTTCAGGAACTCTGGTCTGTGGGAACGGCTGCATCAAGGGACTTACAGTTGGGGATGTTGAAATGCCTATAGTTATCCTTGGGGACCCAGCGTACGCCTTAATGCCATGGCTCATGAAGCCATACACAGGCAGCCTGGACAGTAGACAGGAGCTGTTCAACTATAGGCTGAGCAAGTGCAGAATGGTGGTAGAATGTGCATTTGGACGTTTAAAAGTGCACTGGCGCAGTTTACTGACTTGGTTAGACCTCAGCAAAACCAATATTCCCATCATTATTACTGCTTGCTGTGTGCTCCACAATATCTGTGAGAGTAAGAGGGAGATGTTTATGGCGGGATGGGAGGTTGAGGCAAATCGCCTGGTCACTGATTACACCCAGCCAGTCACAAGGGCGGTTAGAAGAGGACAGGAGGGTGTGCTGCGCATCAGAGAAGCTTTGAAAACCAGTTTCGTGACTGGCCAGGCTACGGTGTGAAAATTCTGTTTGTTTCTCCTTGATGAAAACCCGCCCCCTTGGTTCACTCTACTTCCTTGTAAGCCAACTGCCCTCCCCTCCCCCGTGTGATCACCGCTTGCAGAGGCAATAAAGTCGTTGTTGTTTCAAAGTCATGCATACTTTATTAATTCGTCACACAAATGGGGGGATAACTGCCAAGGTAGCCTGGGAGGGATAGGGGAGGAAGGAAGCACCGGGTGGGGTGTTAGAGGAGGGGAGGACGGAAGGACAAGGCCACACTGCACTTCAAAACTTGTTGAATGCCAGCTTTCTGTTGCTTGGGCAGTCCTCTGGGGTGGAGTGGTTGGGTGCCTAGCGGCCCCACACCATGTGCTTGGGCCATCTTGCGTGAGGAGGCTATGGAACTTGGGGAGGAGGGCGGTTGGCTACACAGGGGCTGCAGCAGTGGTCTGTGCTCCAGCTGCCTTTCCTGCACCTCAACCATATGCTGGGGCATATCAGTTTGATCTTCCAGTAGCCTCAGCCATGCCTCCTGCCTCCTCTCCTCTCGCTCGTCCCTCCTCTCCTCTCGCTCGTCCCTCCTCTTCTCTAGTTCATTTTGTGCTTTCCTGGACTCTGACACTGTCTTCCTTCACAAATTGTGCTGGGCTCTTTCAGCGTGGGAAGACTGCATGAGTTCAGAGAACATTTCATCGCAAGTGCATTTTTTCGGCTTCTAATCTTTGATAGTCTCCGGGATGGAGTTGATACGTGGAGCGATGAAACATTTGCAGCTGCAGGAGGGGAAAAAGGGAGATTAGTCTTTAAAAAGAGACATTTTAGAGAACAATGGGTAGACTCTTTCATGGTGAACCAAGCTGCTAACATTACATAGCATGTGTGCTTTCTTTACAAGGTCACATTTTGCCTCTTATATTGAGGGCCTGCCGGTATGGTGTGAGAGATCACTCACGCAGGGCCGGCGAGCAACAGAATTCGGCTTGCAGGCAGACATGGTAAGCCACAGTCTTTTGGCTTCTTTAACCTTCCTAACGTATGGGAATGGTTTCAAACAGCAGCGCCTTCATTTCACATACCAAGCACCCATTGGGTTGGCCCTTTAAAATGGGTTGGCCATTTAAAAGGAGGGGCTACAGTTTTCGGGTTAATGTTCAGCACAAACCCAACTAACCACCCCACCCACACCCACCCAATTCTCTGGGATGATCACTTCACCCCTCCCCACACTGCGTGGCTAACAGCAGGTATGATTTCTGTTCAGCCACAGGCAAAGAACCCAGTAGGAACAGCCACCTCTGAATGTCCCCTTAATAAAATTCCCCTATTTCAACCAGGTGACCATGAATGATATCACTCTCCTGAGAATAACACAGAGAGATAAAGAACGGATGTTGCTTGAATGCCAGCAAACACCGGGACCATACGTTGCCAGGCTTTGTCATGCAATGATTTCAGGTTACGTGCTGCTGGCCTGCCGTGGTAAAGTGTCCTACCATGGACGATGGAATTAGGCTGCCCTCCCCAGAAACCTTTTGCAAAGGCTTTGGAAGTACATCCAGGAGAGCTTCGCTGAGATGTCCCTGGAGGATTTCCGCTCCATTCCCATACATGTTAACAGATTTTTCCAGTAGCTGTATTGGCCTCAAATGCATCCCAAGTCTTCAGGGCAAATTAATCGTTAAACACTTGCTTTTAAACCGTGTATTATATTTACAAAGTTACACTCACCAGAGGTCCCTTCTCCGCCTTCTAGGTCCGGGAGCCCGTCTTCGGTTGGTTGGAAGGGTACTAGATCCAGGGTGAAAAACAGAGTTCTGATAGCACGGATTCGTCTCCCCATACAGCGATCAGATCCAGTACCTCCTGTTTGGTCCATGCTGGAGCTTTTTGGCGATTCTGGGACTGCATGGTCACCTGTGCTGATCAGCTTGTCACGCTGGCCAAACAGGAAATGAAATTCAAAAGTTCGCAGGGCTTTTCCTGTCTACCTGGCCAGTGTATCTGAGTTGAGAGTGCTGTCCAAAGCGGTCACAATGGAGCACTTTGGGATAGCTCCCGGAGGCTAATACCATCGAATTGCGTCCACACTACCCCAAATTGGACCCAGCAAGGTCAATTTCAGCACTAATCCACTTGTTGGCGAGGATTACAGAAACCGGTTTTAAGAGCCCTTAAAGTTGGAAAAAATGGCTTTGTAGCATGGACGGGTGCAGGGCTGAACTGATCTAACACTGCTAAATCCAACCTAAACTCATAGTGTAGACCAGGGCTAAGACAAATGACAAACAGTAACTATTCTTTACTTGTCCTTTTCCTGATCCCTTCCTCCCCATTTCTACCTCCAGTTAAAAAAAAGAAAAAAGAAGCAGCAGCAAATGTCTGCAATACATGTAACTAATAAACCTGGGACCAATTCTTCACCATATTAATTTGCTTGTGTATTATATCCCCATTCCCTACCCTTCAACTGTTTTGTATCTTTAGATTGTAAACCCTACAGGTCAGGAATTCTCTTTTCTGTGTTTGGAACCCATCCAGCACAATGGGGTTCCAAATTATAGTGAAGCCTTTGGGTGCTATCATAATATAAACCTTTACTATTACCGCTACTAGTAGCAGCTGTGTTAGTCTGTATTCGCAAAAAGAAAAGGAATACTTGTGGCACCTTAGAGACTAACAAATTTATTTGAGCATAAGCTTTCGTGAGCTGTCTTTTTGCTACTAGTAGGATTCAGCATTATGGAGTCTATCCCCGTCCTGGGTAGAGGTGGGGTTTGATGACAAGATAATACTATATTGGCAATCCTGATGGAGCTCTCTCTTGGGATCTACTTAGACCTCAGTGGCTAGAGTGTGGATGTGCCAAGACCAGGATATGGACCAGTGTATGAAAGAATATACCTATAATGACTGGGAATTTATAATAATCAGAACCAAATGAATGTGTATTCAGCCAAGCGTCTACATTTGTTATTAGATTGTTCTACCTATCAGTATGTATTGGTGCAGAAATACATAAGCACCATGTTCCAAAATATGAACTTTGCTCATGGAGCTTAGGTGCTAACTCAAAATAATAGCTGTATTTTTAAAGTTGCCTGTGATCTAGAATGTGTGTTCATTTAACTAAATGATACTGATTTTTAAGAGGAAATAATTGTGGGTGCCAGTCACTGCATGGAGGCATCTAGCTACCTGACTGCAGTGATTTGGGTGCATAAAATGTGAGATCAAGTGGGTAACCCCTGTAAAAACAATAATTGTGCATTTTTATTTTCAACAAATACTTCCAGTATTGGTTTGTTAATAAATGTACTGAATAAAAATAAAATTAACAGGTCCATCTTGTTATGTGTGTCATAAAATATTCTTGAGATATATTTAACTATAATATCTCAGGAATATTTTATGACACACATTAAAATGAGATACATTGAAATATAAATTTCTGGCTAATTTTGGTGGAAGCGTCTAACTCACATCTGTCTTTTAACAAGCTCTGAAATTCGGGAGGTGAAACTCACTAGTATGTTTGCATAGTTAACCTCAACAGATCCCAGAAGACCTGAAATCTGTTGGTTTCCACCTCCTGGGATATTTGCTTTCCCATTCTCTCAAGAGGAAAACCATCTGTCTGCAGTAGGAATTCTAGCAGCAGTCATGCTATTTCATTTTCAGAATTATAAAAAGTGTTTGGATTCATATCTGTAGTCTTCACTTGCAGAGGGTCAGACAATCATGTGAATGCCACATCAGGCCAAATTCATATCTAGTACAAATCAGTAGAGTTACACTGGAGAGTAATCTTAGGCCATTGTATTTTCTCAGTATGTAATATACAATTTCATATATGGATGTAGTAACATTAGTTTTTGGTTCTAGGAAAAAAAGTCTTGCAAACAAACCCATTCTCATCTCACTCATCTCATCTTCTTACTGGTTATGTGACGTGCCAGTAGAAGAAATAGCAAAATATAAGAAGAAATAAAAATGTAAGGCATCCGTTTACATTTAAAATTGAATTATTTATTGGTATTTCTAGAACTATCACCACCATATTATCTGTTGTTGCACAGAAGAGAATTAAAATTCTTGTTCTAAAATTATTTCCAAAACACAACATGAATAACCATGACATATATTCCTGTGTTGTGAAAATAATTAGTAAGCAGTGGTAACACTGACATCTCAAGTAGACGCGCTATCAGCTTGTTTATGCCATGTGCCAAAATTACAGCCTTTCTCACAATTATAATAATGTGATGGGCGGAGTTGTGATTGATATTAAATATGGTGTATTTGTAATCTGCCACTTCTTTGTTGAGAAACTAAAAATAATATAATGAACAGTTGTGTGAGGAAAACAAAACGATGTTTTGTGCTCTCCCTGCTGGCTTTGCAGTAGTTAAGTAATGAGAAATGTCCTCAGTGCTGTTTTCATCCAGCAACTCTAGAAAGATGCTTTTATGTAAAAAAGGACTTCTGTACGTTAAAGTTGTTATTAAATAACAACAACAACAAAGCCAAGTAAATTTCAGCTGCATTCAAAGCACACTAAAAATTAGTCTTGGCCAGACAGAAAAGGGTAAAAGGCTCATGAAAAGATGTTTTATTTTTAAACTTTTAAGGCGCAATTAGTGATTAATACTTCTAAAATGCTGTAAAATGAACTGGATTTATGAATTTATAAATGTTGAAGGACAGCTGTATCGAAACAAGCTTTTTTTCTCGTATAGTATAGATTGGCATGTTTGTTTATGTCCTAAATATAGGGCTGAAAGAATGGAAAGGGGAGGGGTGGGGTAATGAGATGGAGGGGGAGGGATTGATGGAATGGGGGAAGAAATAATGGCAGCATTCACATTCCAAAGGGAATAATCTAGCTTGGGTTTCTAATATAAATTTAGATGTAAAAGTTGGTGAAAACGAAGCTCTGGTCTTTAATATTAAATATCCATATAATGTGGAAAAGTGTAAAAATATATATGATGAGCTGGTTTACTGCTATAAAGTATTTCCTGAAATTTCACAAAGATGGCACCAAAGGCCCTGATCCTGAAGAGACCTCTGTGCTTAACTTTATGCATTGTAAAAAGTTCTGTTGACGTCAATGGGAGGACTTGTTTGTAAAGTTAATGCCATTTGCACGATCAAGGCCTATTCTGGTAATCATAATGTAATGATAGTGACTTTGTAGATACTGTTGAGAATGTAATTTCATTGAGCCGCTATTTTCAGAAAATGCAAACTTTTAAATGATCTCCTTTGCCTTTTACTTTCTCATATTACATCTCAAAGATGACTTTTTAAAGATTTTTGAGAGTTCTGAGTTATACAGGACCAGTTTCACATGTCACCACTTTTTAAACTAAGCAGCTTATTTTTAAAATTTTAACTTGTGCATCTCACTGATGGCAAATGTCTTGAACATATTTGAAGTGGATGCATACAAAAGGAATAGTTACATGTGGGATGAAGTATTCTCCTACAGGATACTAAGGTGTGAACTGATGAGTCAGATGGTCACGAACTGTATTGTGTATGTATCTGGAGTTTCACAACTGGAAATGTACTAACTGTTTGTTTGTTTATATTGTAGTAATGTCTAGAGATCTCAAATGAGATCAGGGCCCCATTATAGTAGGTAGTATAAATAAGGCACATAGTAAGAGACAATCCCTGGCTGCAAAGTTTATAGTCTACACAACATAGACAAAGGATGGGAGGGAAAACAGGCACAGAGAGGTGAAGTAACTTGCTCATGATCACAGAACAGGTCCGTGTAATAGAACCAATGTCCTTTGACTCTCAGTCTGGTATCATATCCACTGGACCACACTTTGTCTTTATTATAGTCAATTGCACATACTCTGTGTGTTTATTTGAACAGTCAAAATTGTGGTAATTAAAATAAACACACTAGGCACATTGCTCTATGATATCAAGCAGTCAGCTATAGTTCTTTTCATTTTCAAAAATACATAAGAACGGCCATACTGGGTCAGACCAAAGGTCCATCTATCCCAGTATCCTGTCTTCCGACAGTGGCCAATGCCGGATGCCCCAGAGGGAATGAACAGAACCGGTAATCCGCAAGTAATCCATTCCCTGTCTCTCATTCCCAGCTTCTGGCAAACAGAGGCAAGGGCAGTGGTTCTCAAACTTTTGTATTGGTGACCCCTTTCACACAGCAAGCCTCTGAGTGTGAACCCCCTTATAAATTAAAAACACTGTTCTTATATTTAGCACTATTATAAATGCTGGTGGTGAACTAGGGTTTGGGGTGGAAGCTGACAGCTTGCGACCCCCTGAGGGGGTCCCAACCTCCAGTTTGAGAACCACTGGGCTAGGGACACAATACAATACAAATGAAAGGACAAAGAAACTAAGGAATAAATGGATGCTGATCCACTTTGCAGGCTCCCAGGTTTGCTCTATAAAACAGCTCAGGGCACTTGGCAGACTTAGAGGTAAGGAAGGATTTTCCCCACTATGCAAAATCTACAGCAGTGCCATGTTTAGAATGATTCAGAATGTGCTTGTACAAAAGACAAGGAATTTTGAATTATGATTCCGAGAACACCTGTTCAGTCATATTATGTGCATATATTAAACATTCACGCTAACACTGTATACAGTAATACAAAATAGTACATTTGCCTAAGAAAGGACTTAGGTCCAGTTGGTCTAGGAATTCCAACTTTGAATGATGTATTTGAATAATATCTTTTGTATTATGTCAGTTGCCTTTCATACGGCATTCCTTACTGTAACCTCCCATAAAATTAAAACTCTTCTCCAGTTCAAAATTTCACATTCTGGGTTAGCCCTCTGCTTTACACTTTTGTCTGAGATCATGCTAAGCCAGCTGGCCCTAACTTTAATATTCAGCAGACTTCTGATAATTGTGATAACCCTTATAGGCTGGTGAGCATGGCAAATTAGCAAAAAGATGATTGATCTTTTTTATATGCAGTTTTATCTTCAACCTTTCCTGGCTATGTGTTCTACTACAGTAATAATTTCTTCTCTGAGGTATTTGCCAGTATCTAGATTTGCACATCTATTTACAGTTGCCTTGAAGCCTCATAATTACAATACAGCTGAAATGTCCATTTTCTTTCCCTGACTACAAATAGGGATCAATCGAATTTTAAATGACTGCTTACGGGCTAGCTTCCAATCATGACCTTTGTAAATGATTAGAGCTCACCACTGTTCCTATCTACCTTGAAAGGGTAAGCGGGCAGGTCTGTCTAACTGGCATTTAATCTGGAAGACAGCCAAAGATATTTGAGCTAAAAACTTAATATGAGTTGGCAAAGGGAAGTACATATAGACCTTTGCACTACCATATAGACATTATGCTCATGTTTCACTTTGGCATTTAATTAATTCCTTTATCCTATAGATGATTGAGTTGTATGGATGTGTATAATTTTTGTGTTGAAATTATCATGCAAACTTTAAGTTGCAAAATAGACAATAGAACTTAAATTCACAGTAGGAGAAGGTGTCAAAGAATAACCAGATTTAAAACATTAAGTATACTACATTTTAAGCATTCTTTTTCTTTGCCAAAGAAATATTTTTTCCTATTTTCTGTTCTTCCCCTTTTTGCAACAAATAGTATCTGACTTGTAGATCAAGTATGTTGTTTTCCTTCCTCCAGCCTGTGACTAAATCTGATGTTAACTAAACCCTAATCCCTTATAGTAATTGGAAATTTAACTTTTCATTACCATGTTGCCAGAAAAATCTTTTCCTAATGTTCAGATATAGGAATTTTTGAGTACTTTCTTAAAATGAATATTAAATGTAGGTGAAATGGTCAAAATAAACTTCAGATTTTGAAATGAAAGGAAGTGTTTGAATTACTGTACTATTTTGGCTTTTTATTTCTACTTAGGCTTCATAGAAGTCATGGTCTGAAGGTGTATAGTGTTTGCCATAGTACATAGTACATATGTACATAGTACATAGTACATAGTACTTGCCAATGAAATAAATGGCAGTGTTTAAGGGTGGGATTTTCAAAGGAAGCTCAGTGATTTGGAGAAGAAATCCCATGGAAACCAATGGGATTTGTGCACCTAAGCCACTGTGATTCTTTTGAAAATCTCACCCTGACATTGCATGTTTGAGTTGTTAAGATCTGGCATAGCCATATACAGCATGATCGCGCAAGACATTTGGGCACTCTCAGCTTTCACCACTTTGCATGTTCAGGCCTGAGAGTAACATTTGCTATGTGAATGAAATTTAAAATTATATATTTTTTCCCTATAATAGATGCAGCAACAAGAACTAGCACAGATGAGGCAGAGGGATGCCAACCTAACTGCATTGGCAGCTATTGGTCCACGGAAGAAACGGAAGCTTGATTCACCTGGCTTACTTACCATTGGAGGAGAGGTAAAAAAAAAAGCAACAAAAACTATTAATTTTTTTGTGAAAATCAGTGATTTTGGAAACAAACTAGTAATTACTGTGGAATACTCCTGAGTACAAATAATAACTACAGATTCTGTGAGTTGGTTTTCTTAGTGGATTATGTAATGTGGAAAAGATGATACAAAATATTGAATTAGAAAAAAATAGAGTCCAGATTCCTTGATTTTTCCATGTGTTTCACCACCCAAAATCCAGAGACGACAATGTGGAATACATTTAGTCTAAAATGAGATCTCCATTATCTTTAACTTTCAAGAATCATCTTTCAATATGTAATTTTTCTTTGAAAATAATTAAGAATTAAACCAGAAGGACTTAAGCCTCTATATAAAAATGTTTTTAGAATGCTTTTAAAATTGAAAATGGTTCAGGCTGGCCAACAAGTGACCTACACAGGAAAGGTGAAAAGAAAGAGCAAGTCAGGGAGAAATATCATTAGCAAGTAGTTGTGGAGTTGCTTGAGGTGTGGGTTGAGAGCTTGTATGTCATGTTGGTAACAGTCAGTCTGTGTTACGACTGTGTTAAAAATGGCTGCCCCCTCACACTGTGAAAGCACAGTTCCATTTTTATAATGTAGGCAGGACTGTATACTATACAGAATAGCTGTCTCACTGATCCAGGCTAAATCATTGAACGTTCCAGAGTATGCATTTTTACATGCTTCAAACCACTGGTGAAGCACTACAGACAGAATATCTGAACAGAAGTGCATGAAAGAACAGTTCTTCTTTGTGCTAAACAGTATACATCCATTACAACGGGTACTTCAGCCTGGATGCAGGACCAGATTTGTTGGTAGGCATTCCCTTGTTGCCAATGATTTCCCTAAAGTTCTGGCTGCCAATTCCACCTGCACAGCAGCAGGCAGGTTTAATTCCTGCCACAGAGCTCTTCTGAGGAAAATTCCAGGAAATTAATTCCTGCCACAAAGCTCTTCTGAGGAAAATTTTCTTTCAAATTTTGAACTAATAATTTTGGCTTTCTTCATTCTAGCTGCATCCCATAGACAGGTTTCCCTTTTGGGGAACTTTCTCCTCTCAGCTCTTCTTCCTTGTGTGAATGTGCTACATTTGCTGGTGCCAAAGTATTTGCTCAGTTTTGATGATCGTTAAGTTTCCATCTATAGCGGGGGTGGCCAACCTGAGCTTGAGAAGGAGCCAGAATTTATCAATATATGTTGCCAGGGAGCCACAGTAGTACGTCAGCAGCCCCCCTATCAACTCCCCCCACTCCGAGCGGCTCCCTCCCACCGGCAGCCCCCCCGCTCAGCACCTCCCAATCAGCTGTTTTATGGCATGCAGGAGGCTCTGTGTGGGGGAGGGAGGAGCAAGGGCACTGCAGGTTCAGGGGAAGGGATGGGGGAGGGAAGGGGTGGAGTGGGGGCAGGGCCTGTGGCAGAGCCGTGGTTGAGTGGTGTACACCCCCCGGCATATTGGAAAGTTGGCACCTGTCGCTCCAGCCCCAGAGTCGGTGCCTATCCAAGGAGCCGCATATTAACTTCTGAAGAGCCGCACGTGGCTCTGGAGCCACAGGTTGGCCACCCCTGATCTATACTATACTACACAATGGACTCAGATTTCAGCTGCAATAGAGAACAGCCATGTCCCCTGACATGCAAGTATTTTTAGTGTAAACCCACCCTAAACAATCTATCTGGGTTTTGTGCACAACTGTTTCTCCTCTTCTTGTCTCTCCAATTCAATGGATTTAATACACTTTGTGACTAACCACAACAATACAGGTGGAGAACATCCATAAGACCATATCTAGATGAAGGATGGGATTAGCCATCAGTACCAGGTCTGTTTAAAAATCAAGCCTTTAGTTAGAGGATGGGTCTTTTATACCCTTGAGCCATGGAGAAGGGCAGTCAGGGAGGCCCCAGCTATCACTGATATTGAAAAATCATATGGTGGGGGGGAGGCTACTGTTTCCTCTTCACTTGATTGTTTGGAGCTGAAATAAGGGGAATTTTTCAGCCTGAATAATTACTGCACAACCTTCTTTGTCCTTGACTGGCCTGCTTCTGAGTGGTCAGCAAAGGAGCTTTTAGCTTCTAATCTTCTGTCGACTGATGAAGAACCTATGGGTTGTGTTGATTGGCACATGTGCTAGACGGAATCTGAATTCACCACTGGAAAGGGTCAGTATTGGGCAGTTGCTTAATGGATACTGCCGAGAGTGTAGAAATCCACTGAAATAGGGAGCAGCCTTTGTGACCACATAACCACAAACTGTGGGCCTGCAGTCACACAAGGTGTTAAATCCTGTACATAGTCCTTAATGAGTAATATTAAAGAGTAGAACAGGGAAAGTGTTGAAGGAGATCTTTTCAAAGTATCATGTGACGTTTTAGCCACAGGAATCCCATTGACTGTAATGAGTTGTTTGGCTGTTACCTCATTCAGTACTTGAAAATTTTACTTTCTAAAAGTTCAAAACAATGAGAAGATGGAATCTACTATTGAAGCTAAGTATCATATTTAGAAAGGATCTGAATGTTCATTTACATACATAATTCTTACTGATTGCAAAGTTAGCTATTTCTCCCTCTACACAATGCAATTGTCAGTTATTGTTTCAGTTTTGTCACTCTTTCCAGTATTTGTGTACATGGTATTTTAAGGTACTTACATTGGAAACATTTTTTGTGGATGTTGCATAACAGCAGGATTTATTTAGGACTCTTCAGTGCAAAGATCTGATGCTTCTGGTGATGCAGAAAGGGCTCTTCATTTTACAGTATGTTATGTTAATTGAACTAACTACACACAAATAGTATTGCTTGGATTCATCTCTCTGCTTGGGCCAGAAAATATATTAGTAATTAATACTGGTTAAAATGATTATTCATATTTAGAATATGTATAATTGTGAAAAAGCAATTTCAGATACTGGGACAATTTCACCTTTGCTGAGGTGAAAGAATTTTGATTACACAAACTGTGTAAAGAAATATTGTTACCTATTAGAACTATTGAAACATATTTTCCAATATACTAAGCAAATTCACTGTGATGTAATTTTAAAGTAAGTTAAACTTATGATTTCTTGAAATATTAGTTGTGTTTGTGAGAGAGAATTGGTAATAATGTAAGTTTTCTTTTTTCTTAAGCAATTGATTAAATACTCCGCTACACACTTCAGTTGTTGTCAGTGGTGTAATTTTAAATAAGGCTAAGAAATAGGAACCAAGTTGTTGAACTGACCTGCTATCAAAAGGTGTGTTTGATAATAAAACCAAGAGTTGGGGGGTAATTTTTGTTATATTTATAAGGAAAATATATTCCCTTTTAGTTTCTGTCTGGACTAACTCACTGTAATTCTCTGGTGCTTTATCTTCTTATTCTCTATATGCTTCACTCACTCTGTGTTTAGTACTTTCCTTGTCTTCCTTCCTTTATGTGATCCTGTAGAAATGCAACTTCCTCTGTAGCAGCCCATAGCCCAAACGAACATTCAGGCTGTGTATTACTATATTAATGTAGTTTAATTCAAGAGGAGAGGGAAGGGGAAAAGGGAATGTATGATGCCTTTCAGAGAATTTAATTTGGGCATTTCAGTATGTTCTTTTTATTTGTTCATCTGATGATTTCTGAAGATGTTTTGAGAAATTAGATCAAAGTATTAACAACATTATTTTGATTAAAGGACTTCAATTTTTGTGGCAGGGTTTTGAATTTTGGACCCTTCTATTATTTTGTGAACCTCAAATGTTTAAAAATCATGAGTCAGTTTTCCCAAAATCATAAGATTTTAATAATAATAATAATAATAATAGACTTTGGGTCGTTTTGCCTTTTTTCATTTTGAACCTGTATGGTTCGGTTTCAAGCTTTTCTCTAGAACCATGAAGGTTAGAAACGTGATTTTCTTTATAAAGCAGAGATTCTAATGTAATTGCAGGAACTGACTTGACAAAAAATACTAAATATCATAAAATTCCTGATGAATTTGCAAGAGTTGCTTCTAATAATTCAAAATCTGTCTGAGCATCCTTGTACAGGTAGCTACACTAGGATTAAATTTGTATATTCCATGGAGTGAAAGTGCACAAGTCAAGTGCAAATATTTGTCTAGATTAAGCAGTAATATTAATTAACACATTTTGGCTCTTCATCAAAAGAGACCGCTAGTATGAAGTATATGTTGGAAATATCTGAGATTATAGTTAGTTTAAATATCAAGTGA
The DNA here is from genome assembly GCF_965140285.1 of Lepidochelys kempii. Taxonomy (NCBI): domain Eukaryota; kingdom Metazoa; phylum Chordata; order Testudines; family Cheloniidae; genus Lepidochelys; species Lepidochelys kempii. The sequence goes on along the minus strand of NC_136391.1, from coordinate 25,240,416 downwards.
AAGCAGCGTGTGAAGGCCCCTCTCCTGGTACTTGCTGGCACAGATGTTTTTTGAATAGTGATCTTTCAACAGCAGCTTCAGGGCTAGTTCAGTGAATCACCACTTATTGAAGAAAATCATTTCAGAGATAAAGAAAAAGAACCTCTAACATAGTGGAAGAGCCACCATCTTAAAACTCCATAGCAAGCTAACCCCAGACCTCCAACCTCTACCAGAAAAAAAAAATTACTGAACTGAATTGCAGAGTGTTCAGTATCAAGTCATAGAATCATAGAATATCAGGGTTGGAAGGGACCTCAGGAGGTCATCTAGTCCAACCCCCTGCACAAAGCAGGACCAATCCCCAAATAATTAATCACAGCCAGGGCTTTGTTAAGCTTGACCTTAAAAACCTCAAAGGAAGGAGTTTCCACCACCTCCCTAGGTAACGCATTCCAGTGCTTCACCACCCACCTAGTGAAAAAGTTTTTCCTAATATCCAACCTAAACCTCCCCCACTGCAACTTGAGACCATTACTCCCTGTTCTGTCATCTGCTGCCACTGAGAAGAGTCTAGATCCATCCTCTTTGGAACCCCCTTTCAGCTAGTTGAAAGCAGCTATCAAATCCCCCCTCATTCTTCTCTTCCGCAGACTAAACAATCCCAGTTTCCTCAGCCTCTCCTCATAAGTCATGTGTTCCAGTCCCCTAATCATTTTTATTGCCCTCCGCTGGACGCTTTCCAATTTTTCCACATCCTTATAGATATTATAAATATTTAGGTCAGAAGGGACCATTACGATCATCTAGTCTGACCTCCTTCACAACGCAGGCCACAGAATCCTTCTTGTAGTGTGGGGTCCAAAACTGGATACAGTACTCCAGATGAGTCCTCACCAATGTTGAATAGAGGGGAATGATCACGTCCCTCGATCTGCTGGCAATGCCCCTACTTATACAGCCTTCTTAGCAACAAGGGCCCACTGTTGACTCAGATCCAGCTTCTCATCCACTGTAACCCCTAGGTCCTTTTCTGCAGAAATGCTCCCTAGCTATTCAGTCCCTAGTCTGTAGCGGTGCATGGGATTCTTCCGTCCTAAGTGCAGGACTCTGCACTTGTCCTAGTTGAACCTCATCAGATTTCTTTTGGCCCAATCCTCTAATTTGTCTAGGTCCTTCTGTAGCCTAATCCTCCCCTCCAGCGTATCTACCACTCCTCCCAGGTTAGTGTCATCTGCAAACTTGCTGAGGGTGCAGTCCATGCCATCCTCCAGATCATTAATGAAGATATTGAACAAAACCGGCCCCAGGACCTGTGGGGCACTCCGCTTGATACCATCTGCCAATTGGACATGGAGCCATTGATCACAACCCGCTGAGCCCGACGATCTAGCCAGCTTTCTATCCACCTTATAGTCCATTCATCCAGCCCATACTTCTTTAACTTGCTGGCAAGAATACTGTGGGAGACAGTATCAAAAGCTTTGCTAAAGTCAAGGAATAACACTTCCACTGCTTTCCTCTCATCCACAGAGCCAGTTATCTCGTCATAAGTCCTGGATTAGTAACAAGATTGAGGTCCAATACCTTGTTTCCCTTCAAGACTAGAAAGCATATCTTTGTGTCATCCAGGGATAGAGATTAAGGTTGCAAAATGACTGCACTATAAAAATGATGACATTTGAGGTATAGAAAAGCTGATTTAAGTCAGTTTAAGAAGTATTCTAAATGCATATAAAAGACTCCTTATACTCCTTCCAGACTTCTGCCCAGATGGTGACAATAGATGGGTAGTTACAGCTTGCCTTGAAGGTCAACAGACTTAGGCTATGGCAGATTGGTTGAAGAGATCAAGGACCCCTCCCAGAGAATGCCTTACCAGCATCTCTCTCATTGTTATAGAGACTCCAGCTGAAGTGCCTCTATTGATCTCAGCTGCAGCAGTATGGCATGGGGAATGCAGTGATCTTTCCAGGGAACCAGATCCTAAACTAGTTAGACCTTTACAGGATTAAAACCAACACATTGAGTTCCACTTGGAAGCCAGGGTGTGTTCCAGAGCACTTGGGGTAATGTGCTCTTGGCATGGAACCCTACGTAATAAGCCAGGCACCACATTCTGCACCACCTTCAGCTTCTAAATGGTACCGAAGTGTAGCTCCATGTAGAGTGCTCGACAGCACTCTAAAGTTAAGGTGATAAATGTGCTGCAGGATGGGCTTGTAGTTAAGGCATTGGTCTGGGGCTCAGGAGATCCCTGTTCATTTATAAATTCTGTCACAGACTCCTGTGTGGCCATAGGTAAATTTCTTGATCCTCCCTATGCCTCAGTTCTCTATATCTAGGGCTAATAATACTTTCTTACCTAGCAGAGGTAATGTGAGATTAAATTCAGCCCAGGATCTAACCCACCCAAATTATGCACCCATGTTATAAATGGAACACTCGATCCTTGTACTAGGGATGCCAACATAAGTACCATCATCTCTTCTGGATGCCTCCCACCTTCCACCTGCTTTCACTGTCTTGTCCAGATTAAGTCATATCCAAGCGCCAGTTTTATTTAGATACTGGGTAATTTGTTCTGCTCTGACTGGGTCAGACATAATTAAGAAGTAAAGCTGTGTTTCATCAGCATACTGAATGCATTGCAGAACATGTCTCCTAACAGACTCCCCCGAACACTTTTCTACACTCTTTGAATAGGAAGAGTGACAATATAGCCCCCTGTGGTATCGGGAGGGACAAACCTTGTCACAGAGGAGCAATTGTCCACAACTACCCTTTGGATTTTCTCCAAAAAAGCCACTCAAGAACAGCACCATCCACGCCTACAAGAGCTGCAGCTAAGTCAATAGAATCTCAAGATCAGTGTTAAGGCTGCTGACAGATTTAAAAGAATTAGCACCGTTACTCAGGCTTTCTCTTTTGTTTCGAGAAAGTCATATTTCACGCAACCCATGCAATTTCTACTCCCTGCTGCATTAGGCTATACATTTAACACTTTGGAATGGAGTAATTTTGCAACAATGCAAGATCAAGTTCCCTTGTGTTTCCTGTTCTAATGAGCAGTTTTTACTTTGTTCTTTATAGCCCCTTACCTTACTGCATCATTAGATTTTTGTAAATAAATTTATTTTTAAAGTATGGGCAAGAAGTGTTAAAAATAATTGAGTCTAAGAATCCTTTACACTAGATAAACTTGAGTGTTCTGAAGGCTGATATAGTAAGATTATTACTCCTTCATTAATGTTTATGACCTGGTGCTTTAAACCCATGGATTGACAGAATTGAGTTGAGGGAGCCTTTATGATCTATTGTATCACTGTCTACTTAGGCACTCTTTACTCCATGGATCACCGATGTGATGGAATATAATGGTTATTGCAGACCCATTATGATGTACTGTGTCAGTCATACATACCATACTAAATATCCATGAAAATTAGTAGGTGCCATACATTTGAGCTGGGATTTTCGAAAGGGCCTAGGGGAGTTAGGGACTCAACTCCTGTCTACTGTAAGTAGGAATTGGATACCTAACTCCCTTGGGCTTCTTGGAAAATCCCAGCCTTAGATGCCACTTGTCTAAATAGCAACTTGTTTGGTTTTACTTCCTTTTTCAAAAGGTCTAAATAAATTAAAAAAAATTGATCCACAGTGTGGAAAAAATCTACTGCAAATGTCTGTTTGAAAATCAAAGCCATTTACAACACTGTCCAGATGTTCCCCTAACTAGTAAGTTCACATTTTTGTCATTCCTGTAATAAATTTTAAAAAATATAAATTAACAATAATAAAAAGCCTAATTCTTGTTTATCAGGTTTAAGTCCAAACGATTTTAACCCTTGAAATAGATTTTTATTAAAAACAATATCCTATTTTTACTGTATGAAATGAGTCACAATCAGTATCTTGATGAATTTCCATAGATATTGTCTGCAATAAAAAGGTGATGGAAACATTAGACAGACTGTTCTGTTTAACTGCAGCATTGTTAATGAATTAGGCTACACTGGGACTAAAATCATCTGGAGTATTTTCCTACACCCATTGCAAACAGGTTGAGATTATTATGGATATCCCTCTGATATAGGCAGTGAGTCAAGAGGCAATAGAATAGTTTTCCATGTATCTCTGTTGACAGCAAAAACAAACAAACAAAAAAAGAGGAGGAGGAGGAAGTAAGTCAACCTGCTATACAAGAATATAGAAACTGGCTCCGTGCCAGTGAAAGCATTCTTTTTTCACTGGTAGAACAGGTTTGCATACTGTGTGTATTCCTTTGAGCTGTGTAACACACAATACTCTGACAGAGGTTTAGTGATCTTAATCATTTTCCCTTATTGGCTGAGACAAATTTGGCTGCTGCTTCTTTTAGAGATGGGAGTAGTTGTTCCCAGCTGACTGCAGAAAGGAGTTGACCTAACACCCAGAAGCAGACCATTTGAGGATTTCTTTCTATGCTGCTCAAATATTTTTCTCAATGCATACTTTTAGTACCGCCATATATGTAATAAAATATTTGGGTGTGTTTGGAAAAAGTGTTTATAGTCCTCCTCTATGCCAGAAAGGATTGCATATTAACAGGGAAGAAGAGGTTTAGGCCTATATCCTCATGTCAAGGTCTCTCCTATAGATGCTTCTCCAGAAGAGGCAGTGTTAGGCCAGCACCATTAGGTGGATTTTGTTCCCCTTCTCCCTGCCATCTCTTCTGATGTTAAATGGACCTAAAGGGCTGAACTCATCTATTTTTTCCTTCTAGCTAAAAAATACATTTTCTGAGACTGGGATTTTGAAAGATTCCTAAAGAAACTGGGTGTTTAAAATCCAGTTGGATTGGCTGCCCTAATGCCCTGAGGCTCTTTTCACAATCTCAGCATGGGGATTATCTCCTTTACAAGGGTTATCAACTCTATGCAAGATTCTCTTGGACTTTCCGTTATCTAAAATATAATGAAGACATATTGAAATAATCAGCTCACCCTAAAAATATCATCTACCTACCGGAGGAACCTGCAGTCTCCCAAGAAGTCTGCCTTGATGTTCCTAAGGTTGGTCTTTTTATTGTGGCCTGTTCCAAATTCTTATCCATTTCACTACATTTGAATGTCATTTTATGATATTCTTTTGATGAAAAGGCAGAGGGACCTTGACTAACAAATTGGAGATGGCAGCATCTCACTTAAGAGTTCCTGTCTTACTCATCGTATATTTCTGCAGTCGTTCAGTGTGTGGATTGAAGACAATATATAGCTGGAATACAAGATCCCCTGAAGTGTAAAAAAGAATATCATCAAATGTAACTGGGCCACCCATGGCTTCAGTGGTACAACTCAGCATGTAGTAAATACGATCCTTCATTATAGGAAACTTTGTTCTGGTCAAAAGAGCTCCCTGTTTAAGATCTTGGAAATCATAATACAGGAACATCTAAACTAAGACTGATGTATTTCATTGTTTCCTTGATCCCCTGCCCATTTCTGCCAGACCATACTTTAATTTTGAATGTCCTCCTCTCTCACAATTTGGGAGAGCACTTAGTGGATGCAGTTATACAGCTCTTCCAGATTCAAGCCCTGACCCAGTTTTCAAATATGTTGTTCTGAGGTGGTCTATTGTCATCGATTTGTGGTGCAGGCAGGGCTTTACCTTATTAGCCCTCAAGAGCTTAGTAAGTCTGAACCATCCTTTGTCCAACAAGACTATCTTAGTACTGTCGTAGGATTTTGATCAAACCTTTATTTAACTCTGAAGTTTCTCTTGTCCATACTGGTTCCGTACATTTTTGACCAAAGGTAAACACGTTGCCTTTTCAGTGCTTGGTTTCACAATATCTGTCAAGGATAAAGCTGAGGGCTGAAAGTTCTCTAGGTGTTCTTTTATGTTGTAAGCGAATCTCTTTGGAATAATTTTGTTTCTGTTGCTCAATGAACACACTCATTTTAACAAAAGTTTTAAAGAAAGTGACATTTAAACTTTGTTAAAACAGTTTAATAGTTTAAATGAAAAATACAAATTTAGGTATATTGTTCATAAGAGAGTCAGTAAAACAAGAAAAGGTTTTTTAAATTGTTAATACAACTGTCAAGGTGATTTCTTTGTGAAGCCACTTGTGAGTATCTGTCTTCAAAGGAAAACAAAAATATCCTGCTGAATGGATTGTACATCAGAGGTGCCAGAATTATTAACATATATATCTTAGACAAGAGAAAAATTATAAGTGTAAGTCAATCAAAATATAATAGACCATTCCCATTATCAACTCCCTGCCCTTCCGGTCCTTGGGTGATGAATTAGTGTCGCCACACTGACCCCCTTTGCTTCTGCAGCAGAGTCCATACATCTCTTCCTCCTCCCTTGGCAAGTCAGACAACGTGCTCTCCCCCCCTTCCCCGCCCCCACTTAAGGTGTTGTGCTGACAATATAAAGAATGAAAAGTAATAATAAAATGTTACATATGTGTCTAAGGAACTTTATTATTTGGCTGTTTGCACAAGGGGGCAGAGTTAAGGTTGTACATATTCTGCCTTTTACTTTGGCATTTTCTGATTGGATGCTTAACTTTGCAACTTTAATAGTTTTATTTTTTTAATGGAAGTTCCTATTTGGTGTTATCAGGCTCTTCCCAGTCTATGTACATTGATATGTACAGTCCATGTACATTTGTTAGCCCTTTTCTTCTCTAGACACTAGACTATGTCTCACCAGTGATCATTTTTTCACACTGTTTTAAACTATCATCAATGTCCTGTCTTACCCCATTCACAAAAAATGAAACATTTGGCCTCAATCCTCCAAAGACTTGTGTACACACTTAGATTTATGCACTGTGATTAGTCCCTTTGAAGTCAAGTCTACTCACAGGGAATAAAATTAGTCACATACGTTAAGTTTTTGCAAGACCAGGGTGTGTGTATTCCTGTAAATTTTTTTGCTTTTACTACTATGTATGAGGGCAGTTTCTGCTAGTCTAAAAGCCAAACCTATTTTATTTTAGCAAATACCTCATTTCTATTTTTTCTCAGTGGTAAAAGCTGTTTCTGTTGGTGAAAATGGATAGAAGGCATATTTTAGTAAAGTCTCATGTTATTTGTCAGTGAGAGCTTGGCAGCAGCATTATTATATGTTGAGTGTAGGTGTGGGCTGTCATTCAGATTGTGTTTCAAATTACTGTAAGCTATTTATTTTGCTTTAAAAATAATTGAAAAAATTGTAATTGTGATGTCTTTGTATTGATGTCCTTTTGTTACCCAGTCCAACTTCTAGTGAGTGACTGGTAAAATGTTTTTTTATTTTTGTTTTGCCTGGAGTTAAAGAGGAATATGCTGGTTAAAGGTATTCTGTGGAAGAGTTGGACTGGGGAGGGCCTGAGGGAATTCAGGGAGCCATGTACCACCAGCAGCTTGTCTGTGCTAACTAATTATAGCTGCTGTATTGTTTACTTTAGTGGTATACTCCTTATTTATTAGCTGCTTAGTTACTGCCTGCCTTGGAGTTACAGGCTTGCAGCCAGTTGCTGCAGGGATGGTATAGTTGGAGGGGACGGGCATTAGCCACTACAGGAAATCACAACTCCCCGACCTTGTCATGAATTTTAAAGTAGAGAAAAATATTGACAACAGAGGGGAATAGGGAGGGTCAAAAAGTGAACTGGATGAGGCGGAAAAATTGGGAAAATTCAAGAACCTTTTCTTTGTCTAAAAGGACAGAGAGAGAAAAATAGACTTAAGGTTTAGAGAAGAGATTTACAATAACCACAAAGGGTAAAATGTTCGTAAGCGTCTCAGTGATTTGGGAGTTTGTCTTCTATCCAGAAGAAACTAAGGTCTGGTCTACACAGAAGTACTAGTTTCACTATAGGCGTGATTTTATAACACTTTAGTTAAACTGGTACAACTATGTGTGGACATTCTTGTATAAGTTTCAACCTGGTTTATATCTGTTTATTTAGCTCAGCACAAGCTAAACTGATATATCCAGTTTTAAACTGATATAAGAGACTCCACACACACAAAGGTGCACCAGTTTAACTCAATTATTTAAGTTAAATCAGTGCCATCTCTGTGTATAGACAGGCCCTACGTCACTTTGGAGCCCAAGTAACTGAGACTTAGCCTCCTGACTACACTGCATCTGGGAGGGAGTCTTCTAGCCCAGGCTGACAGACTGGTGCTAGTGATGCTCGTGCTATCATGCTAAAAAGAGCTGTGTACATGTTGCGGCTTGGGGTAGAGCTCAGGATCTCAAGCCTGGGATGGGCATAGTTATTTTTAGTGGTGCTGCTGGGGAGGGGAGAATGTATCACTTCTAATAGATCCATGATATTTTCCTACAACTGTATTTGAGAAAGTGGAAGACATCACAAACATTATCCATAGCACATGGAAATGGTGGCTGTTCATGCCAAAATCAGCAAGTAAGACGTATTTCCCCTGCCTCGCGAACACATCAATCTCTTGCAGAGCCAGGACAATAACAGTGAGACGCTGTACGAAGCTGCATTTCTCTACAGTGGACCATTTACTCAACAGTTTAAAGGAAGCTCAGTTAGCAAAACCAGCAGAGTGCAGGACCCATATAAAGGCAAAGTTCCAATCGCCAAAGAAGGAGATAGAAAGTAAAGGGAACATAACAGGTTAAACAGCTTTGGCCAAAGTACCCCTAGGCAGACCAGCATCTCTAATCACTGGTAGAGGTACTAGCTGAGAGGGGAGGGAAACTCAGGCTGGTGCTCTCATGTAACATTAAAAAGGACAAGCATTCTGTCAGGAGAAAAAGTCATTGGCATGGGATTTACTCTCTTGATCAAAAAGACAGCAGCACTGCAGTCTTGCTTTCTGTATAAAATAGGTGTTAGCAGAGGGGATTTTTTTCCCTAGACTTTATCACTAATCGGTGATGCTTCTTCCCAAGGTATAAAAGAAGTCACCTAGCTTTCTGTTTCCTTAAGAGATTTAGCCTTGTCTCAGTTTTAATCTTCTTTGTTACTTTTTTCCTATTGCAGTTAGAGATTTTTAAGGAATGCTTTTACAAAGCAGTATGCATGTGCAGTTCTGATGGACATAAAAAATATGTTAAATGTCTGGCTCTCCAAAAGTCAACATCCATTCTGTGTTCTTTGCTAACAATTCTCGATAAATACCAGAAAATGCAGGTTTAGAAGACTGCTTTTGCCTCCCTTGATTGAGATAAGAAGCTCTTTCTCTCAACTTTTTCTTCTTGGGAAAAGTTGACAGCCATTAGTCCTTGCTTTTTGGTAGAGCTCTTGCTGAGAAAAAATTCTCTTCAGTTCTTATTAGCCCCAGTTATAATCACAATTTTCAGAGCTCACTTTTATGTTCTTGTTGAATTCAGCTTTTACCTTACTTTAATAACAGAAGGAACATCTGAATAAGAACTGTAAGTACTGTTCTTAGTATTTTTGTAGCTGTGCAGATAATTCGAGAGGATGTAAGAAGAGAGGAGACTCTTTTACATTCTTCTAATTTCACAAGATATCTTCACTGGTTCAGAGCCATCATTGGAAGAATTCTAAAAGAACACAAGTTTAAAATAAGGGAAAAAATGTCCTTTTAGAAGAAAATACAAAGAAAAATGTCATCCTTGGCTAATCCCCAACTTTCTTCACCACTCCATCATTGTACAAAGATATGGCATTCTGCACATTTCCATCCCACCTGGTAGCTGAAGTTTTACATCCGAACAGAAATGCCCCATGTCCTCTCTGCAAACCTGAAGGTATCTCCTACCACTTGTTTGATAGCAACTTCTTAATTTCTTCAGCAGTATATTCTGACTCAGGGAGTATGATTTCTGAAACTAAAATATTGAAAGACTCCAAAAGGTGAATATCTAAGTGCATTCCCTTATTTGCTTCAAGAATTGCTTTCTATCTAAATCTTGAATAAGTTATTGAATATTTTAATCACAAAATCTAGTTGGTATTACTAAATGCAAAATCAGCAGATGATTTTACTTTTAACTGGGCATGTTCGTTGGCTGCTCCTGCTTATAGACAGGAAGAATTACAAAGTGTGCTCTTTGATTCCATGCTAGATCAGCAGACTTCCTCAACCCTCACCCATTTGTCCATGGCTGAATCGTTGTTAAAACAATCCTAAATGATGTTAGTGAACTCTTCAAGTTTCACCTGAGATTAAAAAATCCTTTACATATGGCCTCCTGGGGAGATAACAGAAGCCTCTAGAGTATAATTTTAAAGTAGTGATTCTTAAGCAACTTCCACTTTTCTAGAATATTTCCTCTAGTTCTGCGTGGTCAAATAATATAAAGCATCTACTCTTTAAGCGAAGAAAGCTCAGGCAGCTGGTTAATTTGCAGCAAAAAGCTATTAATTATGAAGCATATATAATATATATTCTCCCCCCTTGGGAAAACTTAAGATTTTATTACTGATTCAATAGACAGCTTCTTGATAATGTAGTGGAAAGACTCTAAACTTTCAAATATCAGCTTTGAATGTCCAAAGGTTTTATGGTTCATAAACTGGTATTCTTCACCATATTTATTTTAGCTAGTGTACTCCAGTTAATTGTTCAAAATTTGTGATCTACTGGTGAGTTTGTAGTGAAATTGGGGACTTTCATACAATTGATATAGCAAAAGGCAAGTAATTGTGCATTTCCTACAACTTTTAAAGGGGCTTGTGCTGTCTTCTTTTATAAAACAAATTAATCCAAGTGATAATCAAAATGTTTTTCCATACCCAGTGGTCTAAGTCAGTGGTTCCCAAAATGGGGTTCCCGGACCCAAGGGGTCCGCCATGGGTTATGCAGGGGTCCATCCCTTGAACCAGCGCTGGAATGCACCGGCAAAGCATTCCTGCACTTTTGCTACATGGAGGATGCCATTTTGTTCTCAAAATGGTGTCCTCCACAAAACATGGCATTGCACAGACAGTGCAAGAGATCATGCTAGCAGGGGGCATTTCCACGCTGGCAGGAGTATTCCAAAGTACTGGAAATGAAAAGGGTCTGGGACATCTAGTCAGCTGCCCAAGGAGTCCTTGGGGAAAAACGTTTGGGAGCCACTGGCTTAAGTCCTTGTTTCTAATCTTCATGTTGCTTAATCACTACATATTATTGTGGAAAATGTATTAAATTGTGCAGAAAGCAGTTGGGTGAAAAGGAAAGCAAAAATTCTCATTGTGGAAATGTTACTCAAAATGTAGGTTCTGCCTCATAGTTTTTCTCTTCTCTTAACTAAACAATGACTTCACCCCAATCCTTTCCACACAGGATGATTCTATAAATAAGAACCCACTATAGGTTACTAATCACACTTTTAGTTACTTAATTTAACTGTATATTTAGAGACATTGCTGTTTAGTTTAAAAGCAGGGTATATATTTAATGGAGTCCACTTCAGTTGGAGGTATATTACAAATCAGATGCAGGACAATGTGGGCAAAGGAAAGTTTTCCTAAAAAGATTGGGCTGTCACCTACAACAGATAGGAAATCATATTTTAAAACTTTCAGAACTGTTTAATACCTCATTGCACCTGATATCTTTGGCTGCCTGCTTCGTGAACAGATCAAAATGTCGTGACTTTTGTTCTGCACTTTCTGGTATCACTTTATCTAGAAAAAACACACTAACAGCATCTTCCACCTTTACTTTCTCCATCTCAAGGCAAAGCTACCTGAATTCTATCTGGTTAGAATGAACATCAAGTAAAATAGACAAATCAAGCTGTATCAGATTAATCCTCCTTAAGCAGCTTACACTTCAGTTGCATAAATGACTTCATATCATGGAGAACTTGTTCAGAATTGACACCAAACTAGAGATTGCGTGTGTGTGTGTATGTAAATAAATAGTTTTACCTACCTACTTTGAAATCTACCCTTCAGTGTGAATTCTTCTTCTACATCTTGACAATGGAACACTTCTGGCTGACTGTACCATATCATCATGACAATAGATATGAGAAGAATGTCATGTTAACAGAACGCTACAACAGTCATACTTTGTCTTGACAAGGGCATTGCAGCATATATAGAGTAATTCATGTTGACAGTAAGAACTTGCAGATGGACAAATTAAATAGTGAAATAATTAAAGAAATTTATCTAACTGATTGAGTGGTCTTAGCAAATTGGTTGAGCCAGTTACTAAATCCAAAAGGTTTTGAAGGAGATTTCTTCACTGCCACAAATTCCAGATTATATATTTATTTGTGGCTGGGCTAAAAACATATGCATTCCAAAGATTTGCTAAAAACAAAAGAAGATCTCCTTGCTCAAATATTTTGATAAAATCATTAATTTTAAAATTTTAGACAAATTCTGAGATCTTTTTTACCCACTTGAACTTTGAGAAATAATTGTGAAAAGGAGTCTAGAGACTAGCTGAGGATAAGGCATTGTAAACTTATTTAAATATTTTATTTCACTCTATTTAAAAAGACGTCTGTAATTTGATAGCCAATTTCATCTTAAATTTGTATTAAATACTTTAAAGACTACTGACACAATTCCAAGTGTATCCTTCATTTAGACTGTTTTCCTTTGTGCAAATCAGATTTTTGTCCAGATAAAACAAAGATGAGACTTTAAATAGGAAAATAAACACATCGTAAGAGATACTATTTATAAAATAATCTCTTCTCTATTATCTTTGATATTTCACAATTTTTATTCCCAGAAATTTTTTATCAAATTGATAATGTTTTTTTTGCTTTAACATTATGTTTACAAACTGTCTAAAATGCTGAGTTCTTAGGATGAATATAGTCTGCATGGTTAGTCAAATTGGTGAGAAAATAGTATCTTATTTCTTTTTCTGGAAGACATGTATAAGTCCATAACCAGAAAACCTGGATTTGTGCTGGAAATGGCCCAACTTGATTATCATACACATTGTAAGGAGAGTGATCACTTTAGATAAGCTATTACCAGCAGGAGAGTGGGGTGGGAGGAGGTATTGTTTCATGGTCTCTGTGTATATAATGTCTTCTGCAGTTTCCACGGTATGCATCCGATGAAGTGAGCTGTAGCTCACGAAAGCTTATGCTCAAATAAATTGGTTAGTCGCTAAGGTGCCACAAGTACTCCTTTTCTTTTTGCGAATACAGACTAACACGGCTGTTACTCTGACACCTGTCATAAATGCACATAGGTAAACCATTTTAAGAACAACAAAGGGGGCCTGTTTTGCCACACCACTTCTGTTTTCAAGTAGAGTCACCTTTGCACATCTTTCCTCCCTCCATAGGGCTTCACTTCCTGACCTTTTCCTGATAGATGGGTAGTGCCAATATGAGTTTTAAAATAGGCAGGAGCCACTGATGTCCTGGAACTGTACTGTTCTTCTCAGACTTTAATCCTTTCTCCATATTATCTCCTTCTCAGATTTTCAGTGTCCATATTATCTCCTTCTCAGATTTTCAGGAGCTGTATTGCATAAACAACCATAAAACAGCCATGTTTTAAGGGTCAAAGATACTACTCCCTCCAGGGCCTGTCACCTCCAATTCTGACCTCAGCCAAAGGCTGTGGCTAAAAAGCATAATGAGTGGCTCTCTTTCACCCAGTCATTTTGCATATTCCCAGCCTGAGATGAATGGTAAAAAGGGTTCAGACTCAGATCCCTGTTTGGCTGGGCTATAAGCATACTTAAAGAATAACTTTTACATGTATTTGTCAGAAAATATAAAGGTTGTATATTTAAGTTATTTTTTAAAGCCCAAAGTGAACTTGAGTATGACCACCTTCCGAAATAACTCCGGAACAACAACATTCATATTGCTTTCGTTTCTGATTCAAATCAGTGACATGCTTTTACTGCTCTTGGGTTCTCCCTTGTGGCAGTGTGTTATACTGTGGCCAAGCCCTTGGGCCATCTCAAAACTGTTTATTTTAAAACTACAGTATTATTACTGAAGGCTTTCTTACACAAAAAGTCTGTGAGCAAGGGACCAAACTATTCTATAAATCTTATTTAACTCATATTCTTATTCTGGACTACCGCTGAATATGGATGCAACTACTCTAGGCTCACATATGGAAGATGGCCCATACTGATGAAGTACTGAAGGGTGAATTGACAATAGGGGGTAAAATTCTGGAAGGCTGACTAAATACAAAAGTGCCACTAATTTCCTTCAGGGGTAAACAAACAGGTTTTTCTGTTAATGTTTGTCAAGATTTTGCTAACAGACATTTGCAGACTCTAGCTCAGGATAATAATACATTTTATTTATATGGTGCCTATTTGCCATGGAACCCTGTTGCACTTTGATAAATAGATGACAGTAAGTATTTAAAAGGACTGAAAACTTTAGCAAATAGAAAAATCTTGGACATGACAGGCCAGTTCCCTGGTAAGTTTAAAGTTGGAAGGCCAAGTGTTCTGGAAGCACAGGTCTGCCGAGTCAAAAATATACACTAGCTAGGACCCAGATTGAACCAAAAGCCCTATTCTTTCCCATTAAGTCCTAAATAGGGTGACAAAAGCTCATTATGAAAATTGGAAATATGTCCATTTAGGGTTTTAAGCTTTAAAATTAAAGCCCTAATCTTATTCCACACACACGTAAATTGGCAACCATTGTAGAAAGTGAAATAGAAGGTAGACTGAACTCCCTCTTCCCACCCCTCATGATTGTGCTGCTGCCTACTAGCTGAAGGCAGTGGATTTGCTGCATGGGCTCCCCATTGTGGAACATGTTGCCATATTACAATATGGAGGTCACCACAGTGGCATTATGATTACCAGGTCAGAATGCGAAAGGGAAGGCTGGCAGGCAGGCTGGCAATGTTTTTAGTTACTTTTCTGTCCTAACCACAGTTGGCTCCTGATCATATAGTCAACTCTGTGTCCAGGTCCACACCACCAGGATCATGATTTGTTCATTCATGATTCATTATCAAAGGCCTGAGGGAGTACATCTCCTCTTGCACCTGACTAAACCTAACCAATAAGCATATTTATATATCTTCCTAGGATTGAATCTCAATAAATATCTAGTCATACCCTAATTGATGTCGATAACACAGACGTATAGGTATAGGAAATTCATTAAAGGCCCTGTTGCAGCAGAGTACTTAGAGCATGTGTCCAACTTTAAGTACATGAAACTTAAGCCTGGAGAGAGGGAGAGAGAGAGACACTTTGGGAATTATCTGCATAACAAAGTGATATCCCAAACTATATATTCGTAAAATGTTTCTTCAAAGCGTGTCTTTTGGTGTATGTATATACCAACTCCATCAGAGCCAATGCTAACCCAGGGAGAACACCACTTACAGTGTAGTGCAAGGTGATGAGAACTCTTCCATTGTCACTGTGGCTCTGCTTCTATGGGTGATCTTATCTTCTGGGCTTATCTCTTTGCCTTTGCTGTTCATAACCACGGCTTGTGTGAAGATAGGCTCTTATGCAGAACAAATATTTGTAAGAATTCCTTGTCCCTTTATTTCTGTTTAAAGGAATGTTGAGTACCAATTTTTAACATCGGTACAATAAATTAAAAAAACCATCGACTGGTTTTCCACTCTCAGGTTGATTACACATCCTGTATTTTAGACTCCTTTGTCTGGGTCCTTATGTTGTACCATGATGCTATTGGTTGCATTTGCATTTCCATGTTAACAAGCGTGTGAGTGAGTGAGTGAGTGAGTGATGGTATGACGTTGCTGTTTGTGCAGAAAATATCTCCTCTAAGACATGGCATTTCTGTAACTTGGATAGCCCTACACAAAACCCCATATTTGATGAGCAAAGTTGAGCACCACCTTGTAAAATGATACCATACCAGAGTAATATGTACATATGACAGACATGAGAAATTATGCACATTATGGCTATTGATTTTTTTTCCGGTGATGCACGCTTTTCAGAAGAAAGGAATATTTCAATGATACGTGAGTTCAAAAATTTAAGGAAATCATTTCCACAGACAAGAAAGATTAAATTTTAGCTATAATCAGTCGGGATTAGACTTCTGCATAGACGAGGAAAGAGATTTTATTCTAGAAGACTCCAACTCATGTGGCTCCCCATAAGAGGCCTATGTTGAATTGGGGAAATGTAATTTTGAGATTCAGCCGGATTGTGCCGAGTAGACTGGAGAGAGTAAGAAACACTAGTCAGTACTTTGTCAGCTTTCTTGTAACATTTCTGTTGACTAGAACTGCAAGGTATTGGATCTTAGGCTCCTGCCTTAGTTGTCTAATCAGCCTCAGTTTAGCTGACTTATGCAATAGATAATTGAGAAGTAATCGCTAAGAGTTTGCTAATCAAGTAGAAGATATATGAATCTTGGGGTTGATTTCTCATTTACTGCTGCACAGGTAATGTAGAAAGTTACTCTTCTGATTGAAGTCTTTTTTTCCTTTTGTAAAAAAAAGCAGCATAATTAATCAGGCTGTAATGAATTCAGGTACTACCATTTGTCACCTCAACAGAGAAGTTATCAGAGCAGGTTGAAATCCAAATTAGAAATATGGTTACTATTAATATTTATTATTTTTAAAATATTTTAACGTGTAATGTAATACTAGATTCCTTTTGTTAAGGCTTGGGAAGGCAGATGTCATATTGTCTGGCTTTAAATATATATTCAGGAATGATTGTCAGACAATTTAACCTAAAATTATGTAAAGCTTAAAATTGTAAAATATCTTGTAAAATGGAACAATATTTAGGAGGTTTCCCCTATATATGAATGTGCCAGCTTTGCCTGGAAATATTGCATAGCCACATGTGGCGTCTCTGCAGTTTGAAATGGAAAAATCAACTCAAAATCTAATGTGTATGTTAATTTTATCTTTACAATGAAAAATCTCAGCTATATAGTGTGGAGGTTTTATGCAATGACCAAAATTTTCACTCCAAATCATTGAGCCAATCATTGAACCTAATGTGGTATTAGTTGTGTTAATTGTTATAATCTATAACATGGGGGGGGGAGGGTTTAACCGCTTTGGGAAGAGAACTCATGAGCCAAGCAGGGTCAGGCCTGGTTGTTCAGTACTTCAGTGGGAGACCTTCAGAGCAAACCAGTGTTCTGCAAGAAGTAATTTAACTCTCAGCCGCTTCCTTGTTACTGAGGTGGTTTTGTATGACTTTTTATTGAGATGTGAGATTGAACATGAGTTCAGAAATCAAATTGGAATAGTATATTATCTACTAAGAGACACCACAGTGAGCTGAATTTGCATTTGTTGAATTATCTTGGTAACTACTTTTCTTTCTCTGTGAATACATTTTCATCCATAATCATTCTCTCTGCATGCACAGTATCAGTGATACAGAAGAAACAGAACAGTTATCTTTTTCATGTAACTCTTTAACCATTAACAACTTACCAGCAATAGTTAGAAGACCAAGGTTTAGTCTACACTACTGCTTAAGTCAATGTAACTTACGTTGCTCAGGGGTGTGAAAAAGCCACCCCCCAAGCAACACAAGTTACATCGACTTAAAGTGGGGTCCACACCTTGCTCTGTCGGCGGGGAGACACTCTTCTGCTTCCGCCCCTCATTGAGGTGGTGTATTTATACCAATGGGAGAGTGCATTCCCGTCGGCATACCGCATCTTCATTAGACATGCTACAGTGGCGCAGCTGCATCAGTGCTGCTGTGCTGATGTAGTGCAGTAGTGTAGACTAGCCCTCAACCTCTGTAAAGAAAAGCTGGTAGATTGAGAGAAACAGGATCACAGGAACAAATTGTGTAGTTCTGCTGGCTTGGCCATCAACTTTCGCGTTCTCTCTCTCTCGCTCAGGATGGAAAAGGGTCCATGTCACCAAGTACTTGGGATATTTGTTATTCCTATAGTACATGGAGCTCCTGTATGCCTGAATTCAGAGCTCCCTATAATAATCTAGCAAAGGGGAGCTAAGGAACACACACAGGGAAGTATTAAGTAAAGATATGCAAGCCATGTTGTGAAGCAATAATGCAAGTGCCTAGTAATCCCTTTTCTTCATCTACTGTGTCTGTTTGCTCTTTTCTTGTGTGCTGGCAATTTCATAAGAATCCTGCTCTCTAACTATTGCAGAGAACCAGAATCCTGTAAACATTTCTTTATCATTGGCACAGAATAATAAAGCAGACAGACCGCTGTCACATGAATGACTGTATAACTTTTACACATGCCTGTATCCCAAAACAGGGCAGGCAGATGATATTTTTAGCCCACTAGCCATAAATGTGTGAACTAGAAGAGGGATAAACCCATTTGTGTGAAGTTTTAATCTACTCAAACACGGAAGATTCATAATTTGGACAGGACCCAGAACCTTTTGAGATTCATACTCTCTCTAAATTGATTTCAGTAAGAGGGCTAAAGAATCTACAGCAGATCAGGTGAAAAATTAATGACATCATGTTTAGTAGTATCTTCCCCTCAAGTTTGGTTGCAGTGAAATATGGTGTACAGCCATTAGAGCTTTGAATGGATGAAAGTGGAGAAATATCAGAGTTGAATGTCGTGTTGATTTCTTTTGCTCCATTCCCTGGATGCTATCCAGCACTCCTGACATTATATATCATCTGACTGGAGCAATGGGGAGGGTTTTGGAGGTGATCCTTGGTCATTATTATCAGTTACATGAAAATCACCTTTGTCCACCTCCCTTGTCCTTCTAATGCTGATTTCTTGTACTAAGGATTTTGGAGGGTTGAGAAGACTTGATTCCCCATATATGGTGGTGATGGTTATCTCTGCTTCCCACCATAAAATATAGAGGTGAAAGCATATGTTAGGTGCATAAAAATTATTATTATTTATTTTATTATTAATGTTTATGATGGTAGTGCCTAAAGGTCAACCAAGAATGGGTCCCTTTGTGTTAGGCACTGTACAAACTTGTGTTGCAAAACTCTTACAAGTCTTTGTTAAAAAACAAACAAACAACCCCCACCCCTCCTAAAATTCTAGGTACTGTTTGTAAGATCTACAAGGTCTCAGAGTTCTACCATGTTTAAATATAAACATTAAAATAATAGCACTTACATTTATTTTCCCTTTAATTTATGTAAGTTTATTTAGTCAAGGCTTAACATTCATTTGTCGAGATCTGATGCAGTCTGAATTTTTCCACACTAATGCTATGCCACCATATTCCTATCCCAGAGAGATCAGTCCCTTGTGATGTATTCTGATAGCTGGCCACCACCTTTTACCTTTCTTTTTGCTTTTTGTCTCTCTCTCCCCAGTTCCCCTCCTTCCCTTAAAAAAATAAATAAATTCAAAGCTACTTTGTTTTTTATGCGAAGAGTTCATTTTTATGGATTGAGAAGACTTCAATTGGAATGAAACCGATTTTCTGTGAATTATAATCATGTTAATTCTCTGTCACTCAGTTATGATAATATGGAGACATTTCAAGAGAATCTAGTCTAAAGAATAAAATGCTATAAGTATTCATATACTTTTATTTCAATATTCTTAATAGATTTTCAAGATACAATATTTTATTAATGAAAGTGTGTTTTGGAACAAGATTAGTAGTGCTTAGCCAAATAATAAACGAAGTCTGAACATACATTTGTGTAGACCTTGGTCATATTAAAGAAGAAATTAGGTTGGATCTGCTGTGTGATGAGGTAAAAACCCAGTCTGAGTTGAAAATCATAACAGTTTTAAAAAAAAAAAGGCACAGTTTTAGAATGAATGAGAGTGGAGACTTGGCAGGTTAGGTTTGCTTTAAGTCTATAAGAGTTAAAATAACCCTTTTTAAAATTTTGAAACTGAAATGTACATGTTAATTTTCAGACTTATACTAAAAGGGCAGCAGAAGTATAAAGAAGGTGTAAATTATTTTTCTTCCCCTTTATCTCAGTGAAGATTTATTTCAAAATCTTTTTTTAATATTTTTAATTTTGTTGTTTTTGTTGTGCCAAAAAGTAACTTCTTTCTCTCTATTAATGGTACTGAGAAATAAAGATGCTTTTACAAAAATGCTTTCAAGCACAAAAGAAGATGGTTTTCAAGAGATTATTTTACATATTTACATATTTTACCTTAAGCATTTTGTAGTCACTGTCTACTGGTGAATGTATCAGATTTTTACACACTCTTTCAAAATGAACCAGTTTTGCTTCTAAGCTATTGCAAAGGGAGGAAATGAATTCTAACTTTTTTCACTTCATTTTCACATCCTTATATTTCCTTATTTCACATGGTTTAAAACAAAATGCCTCCAGCATTATTTTTCCTTTCTCAAGAGCAAAGTGAATGTGACTTTTCTAAGGGGGTCACAGGATGCCTCTAAGGCCTGTGGGTGTTACTGGACTGCTGCCTGCTTTCAGCTTAACTGAAGGGCTTGTCATAGTTTTCATCTCCTAAGAAATTAGCCCTAGGCGCTGGCCAGAAGCAGGAGAAGGCAGCATTATGAGTCCCACGCTGGTTATTTCCCACTGACATCAAATCCTGAGGTTTTTAAATTAATCCCACACAAAGGCAACCCTTCATTTCAGTGCCAGTTTGAAATTAGACTGCAATAATGACCTTTTAAAGATGTCTAGTTGTTAAGATAACCCCCTGTTGAAACTTAAAGGTAGTCATTGCACCCTGTGTTGATAAGACATAACTGATGCTTTAGCAGATTTTGTAAAGGTGATTGGAAGTCATGGCCAGTGACTTGACCTATGCTGCCAAAAGGAATGAAACTGATAGCCAACCAAGACTGCCTACCCTTGTCTCACACTAACTCTTACATCCTGTAGCAAACAAAGGATCTTTACGAAGTTCCAGCAGTTAGATTAGTTACAAACTAGCAGAAAAGAGGACTGACTTCAGCACCAGAAAAAGTTAATATTCATTTCAGATAGTTCAGGATGTGAATTCATAGCTTATATTTTAAAAAATGTTTTTGTTTAAGGCAGTTGGAGAGTGTTGGGAAATTAAGTATTAACAGTAACTATTAATATAAACGACTGAAGAGAGTGATTGATCTGTGTAACTCTGCAATGCTACCTTTGCAGCCAAAACTGGTCTAGTAGAAAATGTTACACACAGCACAGGAGATTTTTGTCTACTGGAATAATCAGACACTTGCATTTAGTCCTAAGTGAAATAACCATCCTAATTTTTCCTATATTTTCACCTTTCATCATTACCCTGTATGAATTCATCATGTGCAAAGCTGTCTTTCATTATTAATAATAAATAGGTATGAAGGTAGAGATAAATATCTCCTTGCTGCAGTCAAACTATGTATATGTAAACAAAGGTTAGACACTGAAATTGGAACTAATACTACGTATCTAGAAGTATATTCGTATTTGGGGTGCGGGGGGGAACCCTTACCATTAACGTTTGTTTTTGTGCTTTCAAATTATGTAAAGTATTTAACAGATTGCCATCATATTGGGTTTTGGGTTTTTTTTTTTTTTTGTTAAAATTACTTTCAGGCAGCTGTGTAATTTCTTACTGCTTAGAATAGAATATTATATGCACAAACTCAATTTCAAGTATAGCTCTTTCGATTTTGTGGTGTTTAAAATAGAATGGAACATCAGTTTGATTACTCAAGCCAATTTATGATACACACTATGTATAGTATATAAAGATTTTAATAGTTTAACCTTTATCAGTGGCACCTCTACTTGAAGCTATTAAATCTTGTATTATGTCCTATAGACTGACAACTTTTTAGCTGTATGAGAGGACTTGACCTTTGACTGTTTTCAGTTCTTTAATTGCTATTCTGAAAAAATATACATTAAACATTTTATTATTTTGTGGTACACTACACCATCTGCTGCCATCCTACATAGAAGTCTTATTTGTAAACACTTCTGTTTCATGAAAGGTAGGTATTGCGAAATCTTAGTTTGAATCCAGAGATTTTGTGTAATGTATAGAATGCAGATGTTTAATACCTTTTTTAACCCTTAGCATTATTTAGAAGTCATAAGTACTGTATATCAAGAGCTTCATTTCAGCATTTCACAAATGAAAGGATTTTCAAAACACAAACACATAAAAATAGACTGTTTAAACCTTTTTTTTTCTATTTAGAGTGTTAAAGAAATGTGATTATTTGTTTTTTCTGTTTAAGAAGTTAGTAGAACACTAAAGCTCTCGTTTTGTGATCATTTCTCTTCTTTTAATACATTTCACCCCTAGTTTAGGAGTATGGATCAGAAACTCACAAGGAAAACTGATGCCCTTTCCTGCAGCTAAATTAACAGGAATCACGTGGAAAACAATCTGAGCCTTGTATGAAAAGGGGAGCCATTAAAATTAGCCCTAAGCTATGGACTGCACCCAATATCACTAGAACTGCACTCACTGCAGATGTGGAGGCTGGCTCTCAGGCAAACTGAGCTGTGTTGTATAGCTACAATTAAAATCAACTCCTCTGCCAAAAAATAAAAGGGAGGAGGGTAGAAGGAGAACATCAAAGACAGATTGAAATGTGTAGTTAGTAATAAGAGTGGTCTCCTCTTGAACCAAGCCCTGCAGCAATTCATGGCCCCCTTGTTAATGAGAAATTTTGACCTCTGGTTTGTAAGTTAAACTTGTAATCCCAGCTAATGAAGTAAATCAATCCCAACTTCAGTCTGTTGTTCCCATTTTTCTTTGCACACAGTGTCTGGGAGTTAGTATCCAGGTCCACAAACATGATTTGGAAAAACATAATTATTCTGTAGTTATGTAGCTGCTCACATTTTTTAGATGAACTCAAATATATCTGTGGCTGACAAATTATTTTAACTTTTCCATGCACTTGTGAAGCATCGTATTAGATCGGCTTAGATAATTTTTAAATAATAGGCTTGGAATACCAGTTTAAATGGCAGGCAAGATTTATAACTTCCCAGAACATTTGTTTAGTCAACAGATTTATACTTCAGATATGTGGATTAGTCTTTTCAAAATTATTTAATGTACTTTTCTTCATTTCGTGGTATATGTAAGGCATAATGGCAATAGAGTATTGTGACAGGATAAAGGTCTCCCACTACAATATAAACTTTCAGGCAAAATTGAACCATTAATAAAAAAAAAATGTAAAGCCAAGATGCTTATTCTGACAGTGCTGGCTCATTCTATGAAATTTATGCTCTTGTGTCTTGTAAACCACAGAGTAACAAAAAACAACAATACAGCAACTTGTTACTAATCCAGCCCCTAAATCCTCAGTGCTGGCTATAAAGTCTCTGACTGGTTTGATGCCTCACCATGTTACAACAGAAAATTGTTGCCACTAGGAAAATTTGCAAAAGATCAGCAAATGGCAAAGCATGGAGGTGTTGTCTTGGTAAATGTGGGAAGAATAAGGGAAGAAGGCAAATTAGCACATATGCCCTGAAAAGAAAACTTAACTTGGTATAGAAAAATGATAGCCAGTTGGTGCTGTCCTTTCGTCTGTGACAGTAACTTGCTATCTCTGCAGAGCATGCGAAGAATGAGTTGGAGCCCTTTTTTGTTCTGATCTGTTTCATTTTTAGAGAGAATGTTCTAAATTATTTTTAAAATATATTTTGATTTGTTTTTATTAATTTCCATAGTACTAGGAACACTGTGAGGTTTAGGAGGAGTTTCCTAGCAAAGGGAACAGAAGCTATTTCAAAATATGGTGAGTCTGTAAGCTCCCTCTCTCATTGCAAAAGACTTGCTGCATGTTTACGTACATTTGAGTTACCCACTGCAGTTGCCTGAAAGGGGTTCAGTGAGTTACTACTTTACTCAATTTTTGGTGCTTATCGTTAGGTTTTCATGGCCATATCCCTGTGATTTCCTCCACATATGAAAGAGAAACTTACTATTTCTATTTTGCAGATTGTTCACATTTAGACTTTTTTCTCAAAAGGGGAGCAAATGGCCCAGTATTGCCATGTTTTAACCAATTCTTTTATTTATGTCGTAGAAAGATATTTTTTTTAAAATTGGGATAGGTGTTGATTCAGTACATTATTTGCTTTTTGTGCGATGATGGAAGAGCACTGTATTTTGATTACCTCTCTGATTGAGCATGTTCTGTACTTTCGGTAATCAGAAGCCACCTTATTCACTACCCTTTAAAAAAAAACTGCTTATATTTTCAAGAATAAGGTAGCATTTGATTCGGATTGAACGTTTGATGCTAAGAGAGGGTGCTTGTGCTCTCTTTCATGAACCCAGATTATTATGAGGTTCCAGGCCCAAGTCATCAGCAGATGCGATTCCCAAGAGAGGGTATGTCTACACTGCAGGGACTGAAGTGGTTCATTCCGTAGAGTATGCGCAGCCTACACCAACAAAAAGTGTTTTTCCATCAGTGTAGGAATACCACTTCCCCAAACGATGATAGTTAGGTTGACAGGAGCATTCTTCTG
Source organism: Lepidochelys kempii (assembly GCF_965140285.1). Lineage (NCBI taxonomy): Eukaryota > Metazoa > Chordata > Testudines > Cheloniidae > Lepidochelys > Lepidochelys kempii. The sequence continues at coordinate 25,216,132 of NC_136391.1, read as the reverse complement.
TTGACACAGCTGCGTCTACACTGGTGGTTAGATTGGCATAGCTATGTAAGTCAGGGAAGGGGTGTTGATTTTTCACACTCCATAACTGATGTATCTATGTCAACTTAAATTTTGAGTGTAGACCAGGCCACAAGCTCCTGAAGATCAATGTGAGAGACGCAAGTTTGGTTCTTGGTCTGCTGTCTTTGCCTGAGCTGGCATCATCTGGAAGCAGTGCAGAGACTGATCACACACAAGCTGTTGGATAAAGCTGCTTCACATCTCACTTTAGCCAATCCTTGTGGCCCTGCAAGAGATGACATTGTTGGTCTCTGCAGTGAGTTTCATCCAGCCTTTCTCAGAAAAGGAAGGCAAATTGAGATGCCAGATCTTGAGGGAGATATTGATGGGTGGTGCTCTTTCCTGAGAACCAAAAGGGGGGAAGGAAGATGTTTTCTGAGGAATAGAGGGGAAATATTTCCTGTTAAGGATGAAAAACAACAATAATGCATTCCAAATTTAAGGTTACTATCCTCTGATAAAACATAGCATGGAATGTTCATTTTCCTAAAAATGTAACCTATAGGAGATTGTTACTAATCAATGTTACTTATATATTTCTGCAAGCAGAGGGATTCCATTTGATTTATAAATACATAAATATTACATATATTCCTCAAAGTACAGATGGAAGTCTAGATTAAATATTATACTATTTTAGTTGGCAATAATATTTTAATCAATAGCTTAACCTAGAGTACTCTTTTTTCAGATGCTCAAATATCTCAGTGATTTGAAGTTGGGTAGTTAATGCTGCTACAAATCACAATAAATTATAATTAAGGCGTTATAATAATCTACTTTCTGTCTCACTAGATCTGCAAAAAGCTGTGTTAATTTTGACAACAAGTGGAAAAACACAGCAGTGAATCTGTTCTCAAATGATATACCTTAATGTATGGAGGATCCTGTTGAGAAGAACTTCGAAAATAATCATGGTTTATTAGCTGCACAGTCTTTTTGCCTTTGTTTCTATTCATTTAATTTAAAGTGAAACAACTCAGCATGCAAAACTAAAATTAGCTGCAAAAAAAAGGTGTAAGTGAATAAACAGGCAAATCCATTAGAGTCGATGGGTTATTGGATCCCTTGCCATTCCTCAGATGGCGGCCTATTAAAAGTGGTAATGTCTGCCTCCAGCATTGCCTCAAGGCAAGAAAGAAGGCCAAGACAGGCATATTTCACATGCATCAGACACAAGAATTAAATAGACCAATGTTCCCTAAAAGACTGAAGTACATCTCTTTCTGACGTTCATCTCGGGCAAAAATTCATTGATCTCAGTATGTCCCTTGGCAATTATAAAATATTAAATCCAAGTCACACTTTTCTAGTTGGCTTAATTTTTTCTCTATTCACAGCTTTCTATTTGATCAATTTTAACAAGTTAGGAATAGCATCTAATAAAATAAAAATTGCAGAGTTAAAAAGTTTGTTCATTTGACATTCTTCTTGGATTTTTGTATTTAGTTTTTAGACTTGCACGTCATTTTATTGTATTTTAAATAAATTTGCACTCTAAATAGGTTAAAATAAAATATATATTAATGTACTATATCTTTTGAATTAGTATTTTCTTTATAGAGCAGAATACTTGCTATGGCAAGTAAAATTTGTATTTTAAAGCTAACTCTGTATTGCTAACCCAGAATTTTTACCGGTAAGAGATCATAATTATTTCTACCTCTTGTTCCGGTAGGCAGTTTCTCTGTATTGTGTCAGATTAACTATCCAATGTAGCTGGAAGCACACACTTAGAATTAATATTTACATAAAAATGAATTCCCCCCCATTTTTAACTTAAATTTTAATTTTAAAGTTTTTTAAAATAGTTTTTATCGTAAGAGTTAATATTCCAACATAGTCTGTCTTGTATAACTACCAGTGGAGTATCAAAATGAAAAATAGCCAATCAGAACTTTAATCTATTTGAACATAACATTAATTTGGAAATTGTAGTGCATGGGAAACTTTAAATGGATAGGTTAACTAGTCTTAGTTAGCAATCATATAGACAGGCTCTGTTGGGTTCACTTGATTTGTTCCTGCTTAACATTCTCATGTGGCTGGCACATTTACATTCTTCGGGCCCTTAAATCAGCTACTGTGATGGGCAGCAGCTATAAGCAGGTTTGGCACAAAAGATATCAGGAAGAAAGCTCAGAATCTTGGCTGGTTTTCAGAAAATTACTTTTGATTATTTATTACCATCTAAATAACTGCTTTAAAAAGGGGGCTAAGCTAATGTGAGTTTGAATGTGTGACGTTTTCAGAATAGTGATATGATAACATTTTGAGATTAAGCATTAAGGTCCTTTTGCTCTGTTTAATTGATTATTTATTAACTGTTCAAGTATATTTTACAAAGAAAATTCAATTTTAAGTACACTAAGCAATTATGTTAAGTAGGGGGACCAGTTTCCCTACTGGTGTAATTCCATTGACTTAATTGGAGTTAGACTAGTAGAGAATTTGGCCTGTCATCTGTATGCTTCATTAGAACTACATTGAACACATACATAAAAATGTTCATTTGATATTGTTCAAATCAATGGATTTGTAAACCCACAAAACATTTACATGAATGTTCAAACCAGGTGCCTAAAGTTAGGCGTCTTAATCTATATTTAGGTGCCTGAATGCCACTGGACTTGTTTTTGTAAGTGTGAGAACCCTCACAACACATTGAAGGCACTGGGACTCAGGAGATTTTGATTAATTTCCACTCTGTGTTTGTGCCTCAGTTCCCCATCTGTAAAATAGAGATATTAATGCTCCCTATGTCCCACACTTTGTGTTGTCTTTGTAGCTTGAAAGCTTTTCAGGATTATGACTGTCTCTTGCTATGTGTTTGTACAGTGCCTTGCATACTAGATTCTCAGTTTCAGGTGGGGACTTCAGGCCCTACCATAATTTAAATAATTAAGATAATGGGTGACTAATTGTGTTGTACTTACCTATAGTACTAGGCAATGGTCAGCTGCCTACCTGTGACTGAGAACGCAATACAGATTTACTATAACAACTAAATAAACTTAAAAGCTGTACTGATGACCCAAGACATCATTGGTCATAAAGGACTCCTTCCATTTTAAGGTAGAACCTGTGGTGAAGGGAAGTAGAATGTCACCTCAGGAGCAATCATTTAGACATATAGAGCACGGTTTTAAAAAATCTAGATTGGCTCTTGGGGTTACCCTCCTTTCTCTCCCCCAATTAAAAAAAAATTAGATTTTTTTAGCAGAGCAAAAAATAGATAAAGATCCAAAATATGACCTAGATTCCTGTAGAAATGATAATAATAAATGAAACCCCAGCTTTCTAGCTACTATTCTGCTTTTTCTATCAGTCTCTGGACAGCATTCTAGAATGCCCCAATAACCTTTCATCAAAAGGCTGCTGAATCTGGATAAATGTAACCCGTGTTCATAAATCTTTAATTCTGCCAGGATAAGGATGCATCTTTCCAATGCTCAGTATAAATATTGTTTGTTAAAACCTTCCTTTTTAAAGGATGTTTTATTGAACAGCCAACTTACTATTATGACCAGCCAAAATCTAACTTCCATTTCCTACCTAGTGGAGTGACCAAGCGTACTACTGAGATTCCATTATTTATTTAACAAAGGACTCATTCTAAATTAATTGGACTTATGCCTGAGTAAAAACTGCAGGATTGGGCCCAAGGTATTTTCCATTAATATGTTTCCTTTTCCAAGGCTCCATTGCTGTTAACCATACATTCTTAATCTCCTCCATCCTCCCCTGAACCTGGCTCTTTCTTGTCTGCCTTTTAAAGAATTGCCTTCACATTTATTAATTCCAGAGCAGAGTTTGCTGTTTGAAATCAATTGTAAGTTTTGTATTTTGGCAAAATTAGGCAAAACAATCCAAGATTCATAGTTTTGGCTATCTTTAGTCTAAACATTGCCTCAGCTACACATTATATAAAAATATGATGTTTGTTATACTGGTACCACTGTGTCTTTGTCTGCAAAACAAACAAATCTTAATTTTTGAAAAGTTTTTTTTAGAACTGTGGTAGCTAAAACACAGCTTTCTAATTTTTTAGATGTTTTTTTACCAGAGTTAGCAGATTTCCTGACCATGTTATCATGATGTTCTTTTGTGAAATTAATAGCTTTAAAAATTGACAACATATTGCACAACAAGAATGTGCAATATTGTTTGTTAAAGTGATACTCTTTAAAGAACATTTTATTGAACTTTATTTTTCTTTGTTAACTGCATACTAATTTTAAAGGTCAGTGTGGTTAGTTACCATAGTAGTGACCTAAAAATAACCTTTCTAGTGTACCTGTATATTTCAGATCTGTAGTGTTAGCATTCAGAAATGTTCTTTCCCTTAGAGTTTCAGCAGCTAAATAAGTTGCAACCCCTTCAGCTATACTCATAAAAATTTGCTTCCAGACAACATGGTCTGTTTATTGTGTAATAATCGAAATGGCACTAAATTGCAATGATTGCTGAACACTTAGGAATTGCATTAACCACTTAACTGCTAAACTATTTTCTGTTTTCTTCCTCACTGAGAAGTATTATATTGATTTTTCCTCTTAGTGCTGCTTATTCAACCTCTGAGATGAACAGAATATTTTAGTAGCCTCCTACACTGTCATATTTTGAGTCAATCAGCAGTGACCTTGGCTAGGAATTTTCTAGAGGTTTTTTAAAGAGCCATGGAACAAAGTAGCTTGCAGTGCATAGCCTTGAATTTATTCAGAAAATGGAGGCGGGTGGGGGACCTTTTGCCTAAGTTACTTCAGAAAATGTATCAGTAGGAAGAAATTGCTCTCTTTCTTTCCCTGTATATGAAAGAATATATTTCCTACTCCTATTTAGTACTCTGGTGCTCAGACAAATAAGTTAATAGTGATGAGGCTTTTAGCCGATATTTAGTCTTGGCCTATAGTGCAGTGTTTTGCATGTAATTAAAAACCTAAATACAGTATTGTCTGAAACATTTTTTCCTAGGTATGGTTCTTGCTTTTGGTGGGGAGAGTGGGTATGATGATGATTTTTACATGTTTCTAACCATTCTGACTTTACTGAGGTAAACTAGAGAAATATTTGGGCAATATCAAACTTTAAAGGTCTGCGATCACAGCTAGTTTTGTTAGAAAATTTTATCAGAGAATAAACTCCTTTCAAGGGTATATGCAGATAAATTGTGGTGTTTGCATTTTTGAGAGAATTTGGCAGAAAAGCTTTGTTTTCTTTTTGTTTTGAAACACCCCTCTTCTCCCCTCCCCCCAAAAAAAACCTTTCTAAAATCTTGCTTTAAAAAAAAAATGAAAAAAAACCCCACAGAGGCTGATATAGGTAAGGAAGAGTTAAACAGAAATTGAGCGGGGATGCTGGGGGGCAGCAGTGCTGCAGAACATAGCAGTGTTCGTGCGAAGGCAAGTCATTTCCCGAAACACTGCAGACACATGGCCTCAGGCAGTCTAAAACCTTTGGAGACCAAAATGGCTCGCAGGAGTTAGAAGTAATAAGGTGTTTTTCTCTTCTTTCTCCTTCACTGAAATTCTGTAAGGTTGCTATGCATTACCAAGGAACAATGCCACTATTTTTGTGTTTTATATGGGTATTAAGATCCATTACAATTTGACATTTTTAAGATTGGTTATCCTGTAGTTTGGTGTTAAATTGAAGTTGTTTGTTTTGAATTTAATTCTTTCATTTTTCAAAGGGGAAAAAGGAAGCACTGCTGTGCTGATAGCTTACTGAAGTATGCCAGGATTTGGAGTTGGAATCAAATCTGTTTGCTATCACAAAATATAGATGAAATTATTTTTTAAAGAACTCTATTTTTTCATTGCAAAGTCTGCAGTGATTTTTGGTCAGCTTTTTAAAATCAGAATACAGAAAGTACTGTGTATACCCCATTTTTGAGGCATATAGTATCTGAGATTCTTTTTAACTGTTATATATCAAATATGTATTATGCTTAATGCAACCTGCTTATAATTATTATAGCGCTATGTGTTTGCAGCAGTTAAATAAACTCCACATCAAATAAATTACTGCAGCAATGTTATTAGGCCAGCAGCAATGTTAAGGACATCTGTTAACTCTTTTTCAAATGCCCTGTCCTTACTCGTTTATTCCAAACATTTCTGTTGTTAATTACTACTTGAAGTATATGACATAGCCCTTCAAACGTAATTGTGGAGACTTGGCGTAGAAGGGGGAAGTCTGGCTTCAAGTAATAATTCTCCCTCCCATCCACTGTCTTCTGAACCTCAGACTACAGCGGGGGAAATACCCATATCTCATTGTTTTAAAGTAAGCATTTTAAATAAAAGTCAGGTAAATTGTGGGACCAGAATATATGTTTAATTAAATCCTAAGAGCCTGATCCTGTAAACGTGTACACACATGAATATTTTTTACATTGGCCCATGAGACTACTCACATGAGTAAAGACTTACTTATGTGAGTGAAAGTTTGTAGAATTGGGCCGCCTAAAATTCTAGGTTATTATTATAGCTGGTCAAAAATGTTTTGACAAAACTTTTTTCTGTCCAAAGAATGCTGTTTTGTCAAAACCTAAAAGTTTCACAGAAAATCTTTTTTGCCGACCTTTTTGTCAGGAAGCTTTCTCAGGTCTAAGGTGGCATTTCTACAGAGGGGGCTCCCTGTAGCTCAGTGGTTAGGGAAATGGCCTGGGACCTGTCTTCCACGTTATCCTCTCATTCTCATTTTGATGCGGAATGAGAACAAATTTCAAAAACCTCAGAATTGTGATTTTCTGGCAAGCCTTAGTTATTGCGTAGTAAAAGTTTTCTCATGTAGAATCCGTTCCATAGTACTTGTGGAAGATAATTTAGTCTTTTTGTCTGAAGTTTGTGTGTCACTCTAAGGTGTTCCACTAACTGAACAAGAGTAGGCCAAGTCATTTGCAATATTTATGGTTTAGTAGGCCTTAGATATTTGACCACAAAAATGAAATAAACTGGATGCTTGTTTTTTTTAAAGGTCGTATGGAGCTTTAGAATGAAATCTGGGGAGAAAAAGGTGAGACCTGAAGACAGACTGTTAATAAGTTTTTGTCTTGCTGAGCTACACTAAGTCTGTCTGTATGATGTGAATGTACATTGCTTTTCATTAACATTATATCATTTGCAATGGTAGGAAAATGTTACGCAAACTAAGGAGATCTTGATCATGGTAGTCCAGTTTTCTCATCTGGATAATTCCTATGCTTCAATTTACCCTCTATCTCTGTAATATTACTGTATACCACTGGAGGTTTTGAGTGTTTTTTTCAAGTGTTGGGAATTTCATAGACTGAGACTTTGGATTGTTTTCTCATGTTTTTTTATTAATAGGACTAAATTCACCACAAAACTTCTGTGTGGCTTACTGTGCTGCATGTGGCTGTGGAGGGTCACAAATATGATCTTAGAACATAACATAACACTAGACAGAGCTGACTACTTGGGAACTTCAGGTTCTTAGTGGCAAAATGACATCCCTCCCTTTATATTTTCTGATTTGATGATGGGAGAAGGGGAGGCCCAGGTACTTGTAAGTGAACACCTTGCTGTATGTATCTGATTCCAAAGCAGTCTTGATACTGATTGGCAGCAATTGCCAGTGAAGCCTGATGAAGGCTTCCCTCATATAGTGACCTCTTTATATGTGCTCTGTAGTGTCTGTTAGATAAGATCATGAGTTGGCCAACTTTCTTTGTGGGCCAATGAATTATGCAGGTGGAGTAATTAGATGTTTTTGTTTTGTGAATCAGGATTAAGTTCTAGGGATGCCTACCTAGGAAAGCCTGTTCAACTGCATAATAAAAGGCATTTTTAATGCAGAGGTGGGAAATGTTTAAATGCAAAAGAAAATTGCAAAATATAAAAGATAATATCCTCTTGTATATGAAGAGGAAAAGTGAATTATAAACTCTAATTGATATCTGTTGAAGCTTTTTTCACTATTGCTCTGTGTGGAGAAGGGAATATTTTAACATAAACTCCTAAAAGAAAAACAAGCATTTTCCCCTCCAGTGGAAGATTTTTCAAAAGTAAAATATTTTTATATGGCTGGAAGTTATGTATGAAATATATACTATTACTGACCAGCATTTCTGCACTGTTGTTACAACTGCACTGCAAATTACTTTAATGAAGCATTGTGTTCATTATGTCATTTGCACATTAAACACAATATTTGAAATATCTAGTACACAAGGATGTAGTTTTGACTTTTCTAACCTACATGCCTTATGTTTATGCCTCAAGATAACATTAAATAACATATTTAAACTACTCATGTGGAAAAAACAAAATTATATCTCATGAACTGATTTCTTCACACTGAGGAATTTCTATCTCCTTTTGTTCAGACACGAAACAGAAACCATAGAGGTACGAATGTTTGTAGAAGTGGCATTATAGTTAGGAATGGAGAAGGCATGAAATCTTTCTAAAGGGAAAAGATACATGCTCATTTTTAAAAGTTAGCATGAAATTATTTTGCAAGAATATTCCTTTATAAATGTGCTAATGGGATCCATTTCCAATCTTGAGACATTACAATAATATTGATGGGACTAATTGATGGGGGATAATAGGTCAAAAGAAAAAGTATATTGAGCTATTATCATTTAATGTTCTGAGTTATGTCTTAATTATAAAGGAATTTAGAATTGACCCTGACCAATGGGAAATCTTGGCAAGTGATTGTAACAAGTGGCGCCATTGTCTCTATCAGGGTATCAAAGTCCATGACAGGAGCTGGCTCCTACAGCTTGAAGAGAAAAGAGCCTGTAAGAAGCAAACAGCTATCAGCCAAGACACATACAGTTGCAGTAACTGCCAAAGATCATGCAAATCTTGGATTGGCCCTATTCAGTCACATGAGACATTGCAAACCATCTACATCATAGGCTGCAATTCCCACCGTCTCTCGCAGACGAAAGGATGCCAACAAAGTGTGTCTGAATATAAGAAAAGATTAGTAATATCTATGGCTGTTGATTAATCGCAGTTAACTCACGCGATTAACTCAAAAAAATTAATTGCGATTAAAAAAATTAATTGTGATTAATCACAGTTGTAATCACACCGTTAAACAATAGAATACAAATTGAAATTTCTTAGAATCATAGAATCATAGAATATCAGGGTTGGAAGGGACCCCAGAAGGTCATCTAGTCCAACCCCCTGCTCGAAGCAGGACCAATTCCCAGTTAAATCATCCCAGCCAGGGCTTTGTCAAGCCTGACCTTAAAAACCTCTAAGGAAGGAATATTCTTAAATATTTCATTTAATATTTATTTTAATATTTATTATTTATATATATTTATATATTTATTTAATATTTAATTTAATATTTAAATATTTCTTAAATTCTTAAATATTTTGCATGTTTTTCTACATATCTATATATTGTATGCTGTGTTGTAATTGAAATTAAAGTGTATATTTTTATTAAAAATGTTTGCACTGTAAAAATGATAAACAAAAGAAATAGTATTTTTCAGTTCACCTCATACAAGCACAGTAGTGCATTCTCTTTGTTGTGAAAGTGCAACTTACAAATGTAGATTTTTGTTGTTGCATAACTGCACTCAAAAACAAAACAATGTAAAAACTTCAGAGCGTATAAGTCCACTCAGTCCTACTTCTTGTTCTACCAGTCACTAAGACAAACAAAAACAACGAGGACTCCGGTGGCAACTTAAAGACTAACAGATTTATTGATAAATAAATAAATAAATCGGTTAGTCTTTAAGGTACCACCAGACTCCTCGTTGTTTTTGTAGATAGAGACTACATGGCTACCCCTGTAATACTTAAGACAAATAAGTTTGTTTACATTTACAGGAGATAATGCTGCCCTCTTCTGATTTACAGTGTCACCAGAAAGTGAAAACAGACATTTGCATGACACTTTTGTGGCTGGCATTGCAAGCTATTTATGTGCAAGATATGCTAAACATTTGTATGCCCCTTCATGCTTCGGCCACCATTCTAGAGGACATGCTTCCATGCTGATGATGCTCGTTAAAAAAAATGTGTTAATTAAATTTGTGACTGAACTCAGTGGGGGAGAATTGTATGTCTCCTTATCTGTTTTACACCCGCATTCTGCCATATATTTCATGTTATAGCAGTCTCGGATGATGACCCAGCATGTTGTTCATTTTAAGAACACTTTCACTGCAGGTTTAACAAAATGAAAAGAAGGCACCAATGTGAGATTTCTAAAGATACCCACAGCACTTAATCCAATTTAAGAATTGAAGTGCCTTCCAAAATCTGATCGGGATGGGGTATGAAGAATGCTTTCAGAAGTCTTAAAAGAGCAACACTCTGATGCAGAAACTACAGAACCCAAACCACCAAAAAAGAAAATCAGCCTTCTGTTGGTGGCATCTGACTCAGATGATGAAAAGGAACATGCCTTGAACTGCACGGCTTTGGATCATTATTGAGCAGAACTGATCATCAGCATGGATGCATGTCCTCTGGAATGGTGGTTGACGCATGAAGGGATATATGAATCTTTAGCACATCTGGCTTGTAAATATCTTGCAATAGCAGCTACAACAGTGCCATGTGAATGCCTGTTCTCACGTTCAGGTGATACTGTAAACAAGAAGCGGGCAGCATTATCTCCTGCAAATGTAAACAAACTTGTTTGTCTGAGCAATTGGCTGATTTAGGACTGAGTGGATTTGTAGGTTCTAAAGTTTGACATTGTTTTATTTTTGAAGGCAGGGTTTTTTTTGTACATAATTCTACATTTGTAAGTTCAACTTTCATGATAAAGAGATTGCACTACAATACTTGTATTAGGTGAATTGAAAAATACTATTTCTTTCATTTTTTTTACAGTGCAAATATTTGTAATAAAAAATAAATACAAAGTGTGTACTGTACACTTTGTATTCTGTGTTGGAATTGAAATAAATATATTTCAAAATGTAGAAAACATCCAAAAATATTTAAATAAATGGTATTCTATTACTGTTCAACAGTGTGATTAATCATGATTAATTTTTTTAATCGCATGATTAATCACAATTCATTTTTTTAATCACTTGACAGCCCTAGTAATATCCATATCTGATTTTCCCTCCATTTTCACAGTCCGCGGGAAATTATTCTTTCAAATGCCAATTCTTTATTAAATTTAATAAAACCAGAAGTGTATATTTTCTTGTAGATATCATACGTTTTCTTTAATATGAAACTCAAGCAATATTTCTGTAGATGGAAATCATTACACCTAGGCCAAAAGTTCTCATAGATTTTAGCTAAATAGTGTGTAGCTTTTCGAAAGACAGAATTAAAATGTAAATGCAGTGTCCCAGATAACCTATTCTGCAAATCCCTGGAATTAACGCTGCCTTTGAAAATTCAGCTTCACTATGAAACTAAAAATTGATGACATGGAACATCAGACTTTTGCAAAGAAGCTTCTCCCTCAGTTTATGGACCTGTCTCAGAAAAATATATTCTTCTGCTGAGTTTGCTCTGTGTCTGGGAGAACGCACCTAGATATTGCTGGTGAACAGTTTGGGACAAAATATGGATCAACGAAAGCAATACAATTTCATCTCAATGCTACGAACCTTATTTCATATTGACTTATTTTGGTCTAGCTATGCTGTGATATTTGCTAGTTTTGAAAATCAGAACTTGGGGCAAATTCTGATCTCATTTAGGTAAATGTAAATATCCCTTTTGACTTCCAGTTTTGATAATTGTTCTCTATGGTATGTCTACACAGGGATAAAAGACCTGTGGCATGGCTGTGGCTGGCTGAGGTCAGCTGGCTCAGGCTGAAGGGCTCAAAATTGTGGTGCAGACATTTGGGCTTAGGCTGGAGCCCAAGCGAGGCTGAAGGGTCCCACAGCTTGGGCACCAGCCCAAGCCCAAACATCTACACAGTGATTTTTTCAGCCCCAGAGCCTGAGTCCCGTAAGCCCAAGTCAGCTGACCCGTGGGTTTTTATCCCTGTGCAGACACACCTAAAGGCAGTGGGTTCTCACTAAAGGGCCCATTGTGGGGCTGCAGGCAGGTTTCAGGAGGTCTGCCAAGCAGGGCCATCATTCGACTCACTGGGACCCAGGGCAGAAAGCCAAAGCCCCACTGCATGGGGCTGAAGCCAAAGCCTGAGCAGTGTAGCTTCGCAGAGGCCCCTGTGGCATGGGGCCCTGGGCAGTTACCTTGCTTGCTACCCCCAATGCTGGCCCTGGCTTTTATGTGCAGAAAAACAGTTGTGACACAGGTGGGTAGTGAACATAAGAACGGCCATACGGGGTCAGACCAAAGGTCCATCTAGCCCAGTATCCTGTCTTCCAACCGTGGCTAATGCCAGGTGCCCCAGTGGAGTTTTTATAGCATGGAAAGAAAAAGGTTAAGAACCCCTGCCCTAGGGCACACAAACTTTCCTTTTTCAGTAAGACCAGTTTTGTTATTAGGATACCTCTTAAACCTTTCATAAGTCTGCCCATTTTGAAATTTAGACTTTCTGTTTAATCTGAAACAAATACTTCAACAGTAGAAAGATTTTTGAGATTCAGTCATTGTTTTCATTTAATAACTGTTATATATAAATTTGTAAAAGAGCCATCTAATGAAATTGATATAGTAGAAAGGTTTAACGAAGTCTGGAAACCTTTTGACTTATTTCTTAACTAAAAGTTACCCAAATATCTTGTCTCTTATATATCAGCACTTGTTAGATTTTTCCTTTACTGCATTCTTCAACTGCTTTGTTGAATGCCATCTTGTGCAATCTATTTCTTTTTTTATTTTGTGTGTTTTTGGGAATATACTTTAGTAATACAATACATTTTCATTTTTTTATATAAAAGTTATTTTTCTTTTTTCATTGTGGTGTTTTAATTTGTACCATTATTGTTTTTTTAAGGTCATGGTTTTTTTCATTTGTTCATAGACAAACACCTGTCAGGAATGGTCTAGAAAATACTTAGTCCTGACATGAGTGCAGGGGACTGGACTAGATGACCTCTCGAGGTCCCTTCCAGTCCTATGATTCTGTATTTACTATTTAGAGTATAAAAATGTCAAACTAAATTGATCTTATACTAAACGTGCAATATGTGAAAATACCCAAGCAGAGATATAGACCACTTGATACAGCACACTGCTTCAATAGAGTCTGAACTAAATAATGTATGATGAAATAAAGAACATAAACCTGATTTTGCAAGGTGCTAAGTACCCACTATTCCTGCTGTAGGAGAGACACCACTCAGGATCTGGACCATAACATGTTAAAGTAAGTCAACCTCAGTATGATGGCTGCATGAATAAAGTTATCAAGATCTTAGGAGCCTTTTCAGAAAGATAAAGGATGCGCTGATTACAGTTTTACCTTGTTATATGACAGATTTCAGCCTAAAATAAAAACTTTGGTTTTAAAGAATTTTTTTTGGTTGGCTTTTGACCATCTAACATCAGCTGGGGAGCAGTGAAGGCTTCTGAAGAACAACATATAACCCAGACATCCATTTTGCTACAATTTAATTTTAAAAGGGTAAGTGGAAGCCAAGATCTAAGAATTGCAGTAGTTAGTGGCAAAAGCTGATATGGGATTATAAAGGTTATAGTTCAGATAGAACAGATGGTAAAATAGTTATAACCTACAATACCATATGTTACTACATAAGACATGCAGGTAGTACTATATATATGCTATCTTGAAAAATCAGATTTTAAGAAAGCAAAAAGGATCAATTGTATACATGAATATATAACATTTGCTTAAAATATTTTGTTCAGTAATATCACATATTTCAGTCCAGGATAATCAAAGGACTGTAATTAGTAATTACGTAACTCAAAGTACCAAAGTGAGATAAAAAGATCTTAGACCAAATCCAAAAATAAAACACTGATTATTCTAAAATGGCTAATATAAATTTAGGTGGTTCAATTAAATCTCATTGATCATGATTATAAACAGACTGTAGAAAAAGTAATCAAAGTTAAATTCAAAGCACCAAGAATAGGTTAATACTTCATCTCTGGTTTCTGTAATGATTCATCTGGGGCCAGATTTTCAAAAGTGCACATTACCCACAACTGAGACCAGATTTCCAAAGAGCTTTGCTCTCATTTAGGTACCAATGAAGTGGTCATTTTCCCATTGAGAACAATGGAAGCTACTGAGTGCTGAGCACTTTGGAAAATCTGGCCCCCGCAGTATAGTTTCTACCATTATTATTCAATTTATCTTTTTAAGAATCTGATTTTGTTAGAAAAATTGAAAATATCAGACAATAAAGAAAAAGGGTTAATCAAATCAGAAATACTTGGAGAAGTGGAATGGTAGCAAAGGAGAAAAATGAAGGCAGAGAGTTGTGATTTGGAGTGGTGGTAAAGAGCCTCTGGGCTTGAGATTCATCTCGCATTTTATAATACTCATGTTGTGTTGTAGCATAATGCACTTGCTTCTTCTAGAGCTAGCTGTTTCTCATATCTTGTTCCCAATGGTAAAAATAGGCCAGTAGCATCATTCCATACTGTTGAGCACATTCTGAATCCCACATTTTTTCATTTGCCTCCACTAATTAATTTAGTAAATCTTATTTCTCATATTGCTGATGATTGGTTGTGCCAGCTCCCAGCCAAAGATACTGACTATATTACACTCCACTGCCTTTTGTTTAACTTTGCCAAAATTCGTCCCATCGCTAATCTCCGTTCTTGGCGAGTATTTTGGAAAGGTGTTTTGTCCTGTAGCTGTGGCCTATTTCCCTAGTAATTATTTGTATGAGAAATTTCAGTTAATTTGTTGGTCATTTTCAGCTTTGGGAAACTGTCAGTCTAGATCTGTTTTATTTCTTCAGTTGGTATCACACAATTTTGTCTTGGTCTTTGTTTTTTTGTTTATACATGCTATTTTGTATCTTTGAGAATTGTTTCCCATTATACTGTAATATCTGTTTTTATTAGTAAACAGATTTGTTACTACTGACCCCTTTGATTTTTGACGGTCTTGATTTTAACATCCTTCACCTATCTAACTTAGGTGCGATCAGTATCTATATATTTGAAATTTATTTATAATCAAGCAAAGATCATGGTAGATCTTTGGTGTTTACTTTTACTTGTTAATTTGTCTCTTCCTAAGGTACTCTGAATGGTATTCAACTTTAACAAGATACTAAAGTTACCAGTTTAGGGATGATTTCAGGAATTTGACAAGAATTTGTCACTTATTGATATGGTAATACTGGATATAACTTTGTTATATCAATGTATAATTTGTTAAAGTCTTTGCTAATTGGGCTTGTGGCTTGTATTTTCTAGAGGCTATATCTTATTCACAGTGTTGTTGCAAAATTTCTTGCAGATGTATTCCTGTACTCATTGTACTCTCAGTTCATGTGTTCAAACTAGTTCTGTTTTTAAGTCCCTTCCTTAACTACTTCTACAACTTTGTGTGACCTGTAATACCAATTTCCTAAAAAAAGAAGCTGATCTTTCTGAAACTTTTCATACTGCATCTCAGTCCACAGTAGGATCTGTTTGGAAGGTAAAAAAAAAAAAAATTTTAAAAAGACTTTTAAAGTCACGAACCAAAATTTTCTCCAAAACAGTTTGGCATAGAAACTCAAAAATTTGCTCTGTTTTGTTGGCCATCCTGCAGAGAAGTGCCTTTAAGAGTTTAGGTGGTTGGTTGGTTTTGGGTGGGAGTCAGTGGAGAAGGCAGCAATTTGGAGATGCAGAGAACGGGACGAGATAAAGAATTGTTGATAATTTTATAAACTGCAAAGTTTAAATGAGCAGTACAATAAATGTTTATAAATTTAAACTGACCTGCTACTGACTCCAGGCTTTGCTGTTTCACCAGCTGCTGGGTTGAGCCACAGATTGGGAGGCATGGATTTGGAGGGTATGTGACTACAGGGGGGTAGTAGTAATGCATAGTGGCAGGAGTACAGGAGCCTGATAGGGAGAAGGGGGGACTCGGGTATGGGAAGGACGTGTCAGGGCTGACACAAAATTATGCTCTGGGCTCTGGTGCTGTGATAGTGACAGGATGAGGGTCAGCTTCTGGGGATAGGGGTAAGAAATTGGAGGGCATGGAAGCAGGATGAGGGGGCATAGAGGGATGCATGGAATGAAGGTAAGGGAGAGGACATGGGTGTCAGAAAAGTGGTGTACAGCACTTGGCAGTAGGCCTGCAAGGGAAGTATGCAGGGGATTAGAGTTGGGGCATGAATTGTTGGGGGTATGAAAGGGAAGGGGGCATAAGCGGTTGCTTGGTGCTAGGGAGAATTGAGAAGGGCATGAAAAAAGGAGAGGAGCAAGGGATATGGAAATGGAGTCAGGAGGTGGCAGGGCATGATAAGTCGTATAGCATGGATGGTGCATGCGTAGGACCCAGGTGAAACTTAGAAAGAAGATGTGGAGAACCATGAGGGGCATGGAGGGAGCAGGGGAGTTTGGGGTAGGGGTGTAGCGTGAGACGTGTCTCCTAAATGTTAAGAAATCTGGAAATGAATGGCTAAGGGATTCAGCCAGTTCCCACGGTACATGAGAATTCCTCAATCACTGTCACCCAACCTAATTTACCCCTAGGGTGACCAAATGTCCGAATATTATGTGTTTTGTCTTATATATGCAACTGTACCCCCCACCTCCTCCCAAAAAAAGTGTATCCCAATTTTTTACACTTGCTATCTGGTCACCCTATTTATACCAATCATCAACTGTATTCCCTGACATTTGCAAAAATACATGAAAGGTTAAAAATAGCTCTGTTGACAAATTTTAACATCTCATTTCCTATTCAAGTGATTAATTTCCAACACACTGTCCTGTATACTGAAGGTAATAATAGTTAGATCTTAACATTTCATTGCTTCTTGAATGTACGATGACCACCAGATATTAATTTTAGATAATTTCTACTTTTAAATGTAAACTTGTAAATATTTGACTTTGTGAAGCCACATCTGATCTACTGTGGCACATGATGCATGAGCGGGGTTTCTGCTTGGTGTGTTTCACCCATGCTCTAAGATAGTATTTTGTGTAATTTCAAGGTGGGAGGGAGTCCAGGACATAAGTAGAGGACTCCTGAGTTAGTCTAACCAGCTCTAAGTGGGAGAGGATTCCAACCCAGGGATGTTCATTCTGTGAAGTTAACCACATTGCATATTTAAGTGGTTTTATGGCCTGGATGTACAAATTAGGGGCATACATTACCCGCCATTCACGGGACCTCAATGATAACTGTAGGAGGTTTATACTACTGTATTTAGCTTATGACTAAGCTTTTAATACAGCTACTGTTGCATGCAACATCATTCAATGGAAAAATTTATGCTAAGCACTTTTAATGCTATTGTTGTTTTTTCCCTTTGTTTATTTGGGCATTGGTGCAAAAATTATTTAATTTGCACACAGAATTGCTAGGACTGCTCAAAAATAGGCACACAGTTGCATAACAAAATTATTTGAAAATCTTGCTCTTAATGTGTCATAATTAGTTGAGATGAATGAGGGCAATTCACGCCTCTTAGGGCTTTTGTTTGAGACTGTCTGCAGAGTCAGGAAGATTTTGCTTTGAGCTACACTCGGATCACGTTTGTAAGGTTTTCTTCACAACCATTAGGACTAGACAATTAGGGCTTGTCTACATGGTGCAGTTAATGCATACTGGGGTTTGATTTCTGAAGTGCACCAACATGCACTAACTAACTTTGGGGGGAGGGATAGCTCAGTGGTTTGAGCATTGGCCTGCTAAACCCAGGGTTGTGAGTTCAATCCTTGAGGGGGCCATTTAGGGATCTGGGGCAAAAATTGGGAATTGGTCCTGCTTTGAGCAGGGGGTTGGACTAGATGACCTCCTGAGGTCCCTTCCAACCCTGATATTCTATGATTCTATGATCCATATTAATTGGTCTGTGTAGACTCTGCTGGTGCATACTAAAGGTTCCCTACTGCAGATACTCCTGGGGGCATTCTGTACCAAAATATTAAAAATTCTGCACACAATATTTTAAAATTCTGCAAATTTTGTCAAAATAATACTACATTATCATGTCAGTTTCAATTATTTTGATAATTTATTTCAAAATACCAGCCAGTGAGTATGTCTGTAACAATACAGACACACACAAAAATACGTCCAGGAATAGAGAGCTAAAGAAACCCCTGTGACAACCCAGTTCCTGTTTCTCTGGTCCCTTCCCCTCCCCAGAGCCCAGCCGTGGGGGAGGAACCCTCCCTCCCACAGCCCACCTGTGAGGGATCCTGAGCCAATACACCTGAACCCCCTCTTCCCCAGAGCCCAGCCCCTAGCCCAGACACCCACCCCCTAACCCAGCTGTGGCTCTCCAGCCCAGACACCCACCCCTCTTTTCCCCCAGAGCCCAGGGATCCAGAGGGAGAAACATCCTGATGCTCGGTCTCAGGCTTGCTGTGTACCACCCTCTCCTTCCCTCAGGTCATGCTGGGAACTGCAGCTGCCAGGAAACCTCTAGCTCCCTCTCCCCTCCCCCAGCAGTTTTGTCTATGTGCAAGCTGGGCTCTGCCAGTTCCAACAACCCCGAGTGGCGACCAGCAGCACTGCAGCCCATTTCTGTGTGGGAAAGGAAATTCTGCAAGCATGTTAATTTCTGCAAAATTCTGCATTGCGCAGTGGCGCAGAATTCCCCCAGGAGTATGCAGATTATGTTAAGGAACACTACTGAATCTTTCATGTATCAAGGTCTACACAGACCAATTAATGTTCAATACGTTAGTGTACTTTAGAAATCACACCTCCTATTGCACATTACCCCACCATGTAGACAAGCCCCTCTTCCTTTCTCTTTTTTTTAAAGAAAGATTGCATTGTGTATATCTGAATCTGCTGTGTGGGGACCAGAAAATACCCTATGTTCCTTGTGGGAGGGGCATTTGACATGCAATTGTATGAGAGAGAGAGAGATGATATCTTTCAAAGGACTTGAAGGTCAGTTTGTGTGACTTATTTTACAGCGCAGTGCAAGATATACCTCTTTGTGCTGGCCTTCCTTCATTAGGAAAGGCTGCAAAGCAGCCTGGTGTCCTATCCCATTCGCTACATTTCTTCAGCTCAGCATGCCTTTACCAAAGGGAGAGGCAAAGAAAAATAGTTCTTACTTGGCTAGCAATTCGGTATATCTTGATTAGGTTTGAAATGCTTAAATTCTACAGTTATAAGTATTCCAGGTATTGATATCAAAAACAGTTCCAGTGTTCTAAGCTTCTTGTTAAATAAGTCACAAAATCATATAGATTACAAAATGAAGAACTAGCCAAAATCAAAGGATGCAAAATGCAGACAATGATTTTGAACAAATATAAAGGATGACCCCAAGGAAAAGAAATCAGATGAGAATCAAATATGATTCTAGGGACTATTTGCTCTGTTGGCTGATCAATCACAGTTCCTCCAGAGTTGTTTTAAAGTTCTTTGTCTCATAGTGATGGAAAGTATAGGGGTATGCAACATGATTGGACTGGAGTAAGATGGGCAAGGATACAAAAATATTTGTGCTAGAGTGTAAACTGCTGTTGAAAGATGAGTAAAAGAGAGTGCCTTGATGTTAACAACAAAAAAAATAATTGGCAGGGTCTGTATTTCAAAGGGAGCAGCACCTGGTTAAACATTTGCAAAGCATAGGAGGATGAGCATTCCAGGTGAAATGTGTGTTATATACACACACACACACACACACACACACACACACACACACACACACACACACACACACACACACACACTAAAGAGGTTATTCTGTACATAATTATATCTACAAGAATACAACTCCAAATCCTAAAGTTCTTACTCAGGTAAATCACTCACTGGAATCCAAGTAAAGCAATGAGTTGTTGTAGCTGCAAGATGTCTGTGGATTGAGGCTATGGCAAGGTCTATACCTGCAACGAAGAGCAAGTTGGTGAACAACATGGATGAAAAGATTTGGGGACCACAGATCCTAGCAGCTACTGAGCACCTTGCAAGAAGTGGGAGGATCTAAAACATGAAATTTTTAAGGTATACTAGCTGTGGAGTCAAGGATACAGAAAGACAATGAACAGTTTAAAATTAAATAGTTTTATTCAGCTTTTATCTGAAGAGGGAAAAAAAAGGGGGGGAGAGAGAGAACCAATTTTCATATGTGAAGGAGGCAAAAATTCTATTCTCACTTTGGCTGACTGACCTTAATAATTTTCTGCACTTCTCAAACCTTATATGACCACGCCAAGCATCAAATATCCCTGCCCCCATTTCATAGATGGAGTAACCAGGCATAGAGTTAAGTGATTTCTAAGATTACATCGGAGTTTTGTGGCAGAGCTAAGAATGGAACCTAGGTTTTTGTTATATCTGTTGGAACAGAGTCCTCAGTTGGATCAAAGATGTGCCACATTTCTGGCACCTCTGGGGCTATGAGAAGCTGAGTGCCAGTTTGCCCCCAGGGCCACCTATACTTGCTTGTGGCTACCAAGTGTCATTGGCTTATACCAGTCCGCGAGGGGCTCTTACACTGGCCAGGGATCATTGGAATGGGGTGATGCAGCCACTAATTCTGCACACCAGTGGGCAGGGCAGGAGTTAGTTCTGTTTATGTTTGATGTAGAACTTAGTATCTTTGACATACTTCTAGCACATCATCCATGTTGTCTCAGCTGATGTTGGAGACTATTTTTTGCTAACCTCATTAAGTTAAATGAAAGAATGAGATTAGGCACTGGGCAATAGTTTGTGACCTGTTTTAACATCAAGTGATTTTTTTTTAGCGCTGGTTGGATTGCTGCATGTTTTAGGAGGGTGTGGGGGAGATTCCCCTCAGTTAAGGAAGCGCTGACAACTTCTGTCATTAGGAGTCCTAGGTGGTATATATTTTACCATCCAGGAAGGACGTGAATCAGAGTCGCAGCTGGTGGCTCTGATTATTGCTTGTGCTTCCATGACTACTGCTTGTGTCAATGGACTGAATTCTTGGAAGGGGAAGGCATTGTTCCTCCAGGCCTACTCTCAGCTTGTTGTTAGTGGCCTGTGAGTCCTTCCTGCATGCAGATGACCTTTTCTGTGAAATAAGATTCCTGACAGTGGGAGGAGCTTTGTTCTGCTGATTCAAGGCAGTTTTGCAGAGTTCCAAGCAGCTTACTATGTGGATTTTTCAGACCGGCCTGTAAATCTTGAACCTCTGTTGGCTGTATGTATGTGTTAGAGCCCATGATATATTTAATAAGACTAAGGGGTTTGCCACCGTGTCAGTGCATAAACTTTCACCTCCCTCGTTCTTGTGCAGGATGCTGTACACAATTGACTGCTGTCCTCTCCCTTAGAGGTTGCTTCAGTTCTATGGTGCTGTGTATACAATGTGTCAAGTATTTGTGGGTGAAAGGTGCCATATAATTGTACATGCTGCTACTTTGAAGCCTGCCTGTTGTGTTGGGATGACTCTTAAGAGAGTGGTCGAGAGAAATGATTATGATTGGGAATGACTGCTTGACTGGGACAATAACACTGTAAATGTAGCTAGTTCCAAGTAGTGTAGCAGTGATCACCCAGGTGTTATGTGAGTGTGAAATTAAAACATCTGATCTTTAAACACAAGTTCCCAAATAAAGATTAAAAGGGTATGTTTTCTCATAGCCCTCTAAGGTCACTGTAAATTCTAGTGACCTCAGTCAAGTGTAGCTACATTCTGCTAGTATTTTCCCAATAACTCCAATAAAATGTATTTGAAATTAGTTTAATATACAATTTTTGCATTACAAATGCTATACATATGTATCTAGCTGTTGGTAAAATATATTTATTAAAATAGCACGTATTATAGTAAACAGAATATAATACATGTCTATTCTATATTATCTAAGAAATGTAGTTGAAGACTGCACCATAATGTACAAGAGGTCATAGTTTATGTGGGCAGTCTTACTCTAGTATTTTCTGACTTTTGATTGCCTTACTATGGAACCATAAAAGTCTTTTAATGTAGATTTTTGCATTTGGGAGCACAGTTGTACTTGATTTGTTTTGAAAATTTGGTCCAGGCAGTTTTGTATGGTTATCTGAACCTTTGAGAGTCCCCACTTCCTTAACCCTTGGACAGTCCTTCATCCTGTATCTCCCATTTGGCCTTCAGTTCTGCTTGTCACTCCTCAATCTGCAAACTACATGTTCTTCAGAGGGCGCAAGGGAATGGGCAAGAATGTTTCTATCTATGTCAGGTCTTGTAAGGTGTGCCAAAACGTAAAAAAAAAAAAAACCCCAAAACCAGGTCAAAGTCCCTCTCCAGCCACTCCCCATCATTAAGGTTCCATTTCAGCAAGTAGCTGTGAATATTATGGGTCCTTTTCCAAAAAAGACACCCAAAGGAAAGTAGTACATACTAACTTTCATAAATTTTGCCACCCAATGGCCAAAAGCAGTAGCTCTAAGCAGCACCAGGCACTGGTGTGCCAGGCACTAACAGACATTTTTGCCAGGGTAGGTTGGCCCTCCAGCATCGTCACAGATGCAGGAACTAATTTCCTGGCAGGAACTGTGAAAAGCCTTTGGGAAGCTCATGGGGTAAATCACTTATTTGCCACCCCTTACCACCATCAAACAAATGGCCCGGTAGAAAAGTTTAATAAAACTTTGGGGGCCATAATATGTAAATTTGTAAATAAGCACTCCAATAATTGGAACCTAGTGTTGCAGCAGTTGCTCTTTGTCTACAAAGCTGTACCACATCCTAGTTTAGAGTTTTCACCATTTGAACTTGTATATGGCCGCGAGGTTAAGGGGCCATTACAGTTGGTAAAGCAGCAATGGGAGGGGTTTACACCTTCTCCAAAAACTAACATTCTGAACTTTGTAACCAACCTACAAACCACCCTCCCAACCTCTTTAGCCCTTGCTAAAGAAAACCTAAAAAATGCTCAAAAAGAGCAAAAGCCTGGTATAATAAACATGCCAAAAAACGGTCCTTCAAAGTAGAGGACCAGGTCATGGTCTTAAAGGCGCTCCAGGCCCATAACATAAAAGCATCGTAAAAAGGGCCATTCACAGTCCAAAAGCGCCTAAAAGCTGTTAATTATCTCATAGCATTCCCCACCTCAAACCAAAAGCCTAAGGTATACCATATTAATTCTCTAAAGCTCTTTTATTCCAAAAAATTAAAGGTTTGTCAGTTTACAGTCCAGGTAGGAGATAACGCTAAGTGGCCTAAAGGTGTCTACTACAAAAAAAAAAAAAGTGCTGGTGGTGTGGAAGAGGTGAACCTCTCCATAACCCTTGGGCATATGCAGCAACAGCAGATCAAGGAGCTGTGCACTAGCTACGTGCCGACGTTCTCAGCCACCCCAGGACTGACTGAACGGGCATACCACTCCATTGACACAGGTAATGCTCACCCAATTAAAGTCCAACCTTACCGGGTGTCTCCTCAAGCTAAAACTGGTATAAGACAAAAAATCCAGAATATGCTACAAATGGGTATAATCTGCCCCTCTGCCAGTGCCTGGGCAACTCCAGTGGTTCTAGTTCCCAAACCAGATGGGGAGATACGTTTTTGCATGGATTACCGTAAGATAAATGCTGTAACTCGCTCGACAACTATCCAATGCCATACATGTATGAACTATTAGATAAACTGGGGCGGGCCCAGTTCATCTCTACCTTGGACTTAACTAGTAACCACAAATGCGTCCAAGCATGGTGTGGGAGCAGTCTTAATGCAAAAAAAAAATCAAAAGTTCCATCCTGGCGTGTTTCCCAGCAAATAGCTGTCTTAAAAAAAAAAAAAAGCCACTGGTCAATCAGTAAAAAAAAAAAAAAAAAAGAATGTTACGCCATTGTCTACGCTCTGGAAAAGCTACGCCCATACGTTTGGAAGCTGCACTTCCACCTGCAAACCAACCATGCTGCACTACAGTGGCTTCATACCGCCACGGGAAATAACAAAAAACTTATTCGGTGGAGTTTAGCTCTCCAAAATTTTAATTTCAGCATACAGCACATTTCAAAACCTTCTAACAAATTGGCTAATGCACTCTCCCCTAAAAGTTTCCCAAAATCAACTGGTTCAAATCGTCCTTAAAATGTAAAAAATATTGTTAGTCTTTGTACACTTGGTAGTATATTTAGAGGTGCCATGTGTCTTATTAACTCTGTTTTCTCCTAAAGCTCCAGGAAAAAATCACAGCCAGTGTTTCACCCTATCTGTAATTGGGGTGTGTGTGTCATAAATATAAAGGGAAGTGTAACCACCGTTCTGTATACAGTGCTATAAAATCCCTCCTGGCCAAAGGCAAAATCCTTTCACCTGTAAAGGGTTAAGAAGCTAAAATAACCTCGCTGGCACCTGACCAAAATGGCCAATGAGGGGACAAAATTCTTTCAAATCTGGAGGGGCGGGGGGACAAAGGGTTTGGTCTGTCTATGTAATGCTTTTGCTGAAAACAAATAAAAAATGCAAGCCTTACAACTCCTGTAAAGTTAGTAAGTAATCTAGCTAAAAAATGCGTTAAATTTTCATTTGTTTAATGGCTTGTAAAATAAGCTGTGCTGAAGAGAATGCATATTCCTGTTTTTGTGTCTTTTTGTAACTTAAGGGATTCTCTGTGTTTTAAATCTAATTACCCTGTACAGTATTTACCATCCTAATTTTACAAAAGTAATTCTCTTACCTTTTCTTTAATTAAAATTCTTCTTTTACAAACTAATTACTTTTTCATTGTCTTTAAAATCCAAGGGTTTGGGTCTTTGTTCATCTGTACCAATTGGTAAAAATTGTTATCAGCCTTCCTCAGAAAAGGGGGTGTGGGGCTTGGGGGAAATATTTGGGGGGAAAATGTCTCCAAGTGGTCTCTTTCCCTGTTCTTTGTTTAAAATGCTTGGTGGTGGCAGCATACTGTTTAAGGACAAGGCAAAGCTTGTACCTTGGAAAAGTTTTTAACCTAAGCTGGTAAAAATAAGCTTAGGGGGTCTTTCATGCAGGTCCCCACATCTGTACCCTAAAGTTCAAAGTGGGGAAGGAACCTTAACAAATGCCTTAACCTTAAACTTAACAAATTAATAAGAACATAAGACTTGGTGACTGATGTTAGGGAGTAGTGCTTTTTGAGAACAGTCCTAACAGCCAGCATGTTCCGCAGCGATAAAGTACCATCTACTAGAGGTGAAGAGTCCCAGGTAACCAGCCAAATGACTGTCATTATTAATGAATGCATGCAGTGTTGTTGTAGGCAGGTAGGACATTAGAGAGACAAGGTGGGTGAAGAAACATCTTCTTTTTGGAGCAACTTCTGTTGGTGGGAGAGACAAGCCAGACCTGAAGACCTCTGTGTAGGCTCAAAAGCTTGTCTCTCCCACCAACAGAAGTTGGTCCAATAAAAGATATTATGTCTCCCACCTTGTCTCTCTCATTAATGAATGGCAGCCATCAGAAAGCCGCTTTCTTTGCACAACCCAAAGACAAATCGCTGTGCAGGCAGAACTTCACTTGCTCTTGCTAACAGTAATTATGCATGGGACTGTGTGGATAAATTGATTTAGGGAACTGAAACTTTTCAAATGGACTGATATCTCTGTGAGAATGACCTATTGGTGCTCAGGCAGTTGAGCACCCTGAGCTAATCCCCTTCAGTGGGCAAAGCTAGACATAACCCTGCATCACTCATTTCCATTCAGGCAGTCTAGGGCACTGATCTCCTGCCAAGTTTGTTACTCTCTGTTTTAGAAATAGTGTTGCGTAATCAATTTCTGCCAGAGATCAGGTTGTGTTTTTGTGGGTAATGCTCTCTTACAAGAAAAGGTGGACAAATTGGTAGTGAATGCCAGTCTCTTCCAGCTGGAAGTTTTTGAGGTGAAGTAGTTTTATAAAGCTGACTGTTTCCATTGTAATATGGTACTATATCATGTTAAACAAAGCCATATATTAAGGCAAGGAAACATCAGAAAGCTTTCTTCTTGTAATAGCCGCCCACTTTTCTCAGTCTGAATCATATCTATTGAAAGAATCACATTTAATGAGAGAATTTTCTAAACATCATGGCTCAGTATGCTTAACCTTCCTCGTTATTTCGTGACATTAAAAATTACTGCACGCTGTCTGTGAAATGTTGCAATTGTGTTGGTATTTAAGGTGCTTGTAAATACTCGTGCAAAACAGTTTTTCTGATGTTTGACTGCAGGGTGAGGTGTGTGTTTATATGCCCAGGGGAAATGAGATGTATTTGCATCAAAGAGGGTGTAACAAGCAAGCGCGTGCCAGAACCACGTAGTTAGGAGCAGTTGCACTGAACTAGTATGAGCCAAAAATGTTTGCACATGAAAATCACTGGCTTCCTAAAGAAATAATGGACTTTAATCCATTTTTATAAATGCTGCTGATTCGAAAGGCTCAATGGTGGCTTTTGGTGAGGAATAGTATTAGAAAACAAACCTTTTGTAAAGACCCTACATCATGCATATTAAGACTTTTTGTAGGATTGAGTTTGGCCACAATTGTATTGTTTCATGCAGTACTGTTAATCTCTGAGGTGCTGTTAAAAGGTCATTTTTTACATATCACTACACATTGTAGTTACTCTGATTAAGAGCTTGAGTCATCTCCCATTGAAATCAATGAAACCACTCCTATTAACTTCATTGAGAGCTGATTGAGCCCTAAATTATGTGGGACAGCTAATTATAAATAATAATAACTTTGCATTTGTAAAGCCCCTTTTAGTCACAGATCTAAAAGCACTCTACAAAGGTGGTTTTCTAGTTTTACAGATGGGGAAACCGAGGCAAAAAGGAGGGGGGATTGTTTTTTACTTTCCCAAGGTCATCCAGTAACCCAGTGGCAGATTGAGCATTTGAATCTAGGTCTCCTGACTCCCGGTTCCCTGCAGTAGCCTCTAAGCCACAGTTCTGTACTTCTCTATTCTTCCCTGCATTCTCTAGCTCACTATGTATATGTCCGCTTTACTTTGCTACATCTTTATTGACTTAGATTTTTTTTCAAGCATACAACTACAATCACCTTCCCCAGGCTTTGGGACTTCTAATATTGAAACAAAACAATAATCAATAAATGCATTGAACTGCTAAAATCCATGGAGAACCACATAATCCTAGTTCATTCCCACTCTGCTACACTACAGTTAGCAAGCCCCTCCTCAAATGCCCCAAAGAAATGAGAGCCTAACACACCCAGGCTCTGGCAGAGCAAGGTGTTGGGACCATGTTCCAGAGTCAAGGGGCCCTCAGGGAAAAGCTTTTGCCAGCAACTCCCTCTCTTTTGTGTTGACGGTGCTTGTCAGAGGATGACACCTTTAGTAGCACCAGTGCACCTCAGCTGACCCCAGTTGAGCTTTAAAAGAGGGCACCTGGGTTTACATAGAGACCCAGATGGGGAGGCAGGGGAACCTCGGTGATTCAGACTGAGGGCTGGTCAGGAAAGGGGTGGGCATGAGGCTTTCACTGCCTGCTCCCTGGAAGTAGTGATTCCTGGAGAGCTAGGACTGCCAGAGTCCCCTGAGGGGAAGGCAGGAGCACAGGACAGCGAGAGTCCCTGGGAGGGGCCGCAGAATGAACCTGAGAACTAAAAGGGGAAAAACCCCTGTAACCCAGGGTGAACTGAGCAACTGTGCTAAGTTGGACAATAAAACTACGTAGAGATGGTGCGCGTGGCAGCGAGTCCTTAGTAAGCTGGGGAGAAGTCCTGCCTTGTGACAGTCCTCCTGCAGCAACGTTTGTTTTACATGAAGACTTACCTGTTCTTTTATGACCTCCAGATTCAGACTTCAATTACTATGCTACGCTCTGGGCAAAGATCACCTTCCCAAATGTCCCAAGGTGTAGTCTCAAGTGGAGTCGTCAAATCTTGGGTTGACAAAGAGATGAGGAAGTGTGACAAGGTCTACATCCAAAGCAAATGGCTGCATTCATCTTACATGGGGGAGATGGAGAAGTACGCTCTTCACCATAACTGTATCTGGTTGCAGGGTTTAACAAGACCCCTAAATTGCAAACTTTATTTACAAATGATTGCCATCCACCATCAGTTACAGGGGCTGATATAACTCTAACCAGTTTCTCCAGTGACTTCCCCCAACTCCAAACATGCTTGTTTATTTGCACTGTGCCTCTGCCGCGTAGCTCCAATCTGTTCCAGTGCACCTCTTCCAGTGTACTCTTTCACCTTACTATCTAAATTTTACCCCAGAGATTACCCTCTGATCACAAAGGCCTCTCACTCTTAAAGCCAGATAAGACATGCCTCAGTTCCCCATCTTTCAGTTGAGTTAATGGAAATTGGAGAGACAAGACTCCCTATATCTTCACCCCATTTACTTCCCCCTCTATCAAACATACCTACATCTCCCCTCCAATCTCCAGGCCCTGCTGCTTCTGAAGCTACATTCCTGTGTCAAAATACAGAAGTCTGACCCTCAACCATCCTTGCCCCTCTCCTACCCAGACATGACAGCTAGGAACCCCACGAGCCACAGGCATCTGTGTCTTGGCTTTACTTTGAAGAGTTACTTCTTGATTCCCACTTCTGGACTTTGGTTTGAAGTGTTAGTCTGCCACAAGGACAGGCCATGTAGCCTGGGAAGAAAACTAGTAGATCTGTTTTATCGTTATTGCCTTAGTTTCTCTGGGTCACAGAGAAGCAATAGCCTCAGTTCAAGATTGTGTTCAAAGGAGAGATGTCAAGGCTGAGTTGTTTTCTGGTAAAGGAGGGATGGATAAAATATTAAATGCAGTCTTCTGCACTTGCCCTTGTCTTTGTATTTCCCAGCTAGAATCTCACAGTGTATCTCCACAGTTCTTTACCTTTTTTTAAAACTTGATTTTTTTTTTCAGATTTGGGGAAATGTTAAATTTTAATTGGTTAATATTGCAACCCCTGTTATATAACTTAAAATACATCCTTTGTTACATGTGTAAATTAGGCAATTCTGCTTGCTAAAGGTAGTAGCATACTTTTTGTGAGCAGTTAAGCCTATTTTTAATGTCCAGCTGGTGACGTTACTGTAATTTAATTCGTAGGGGCATTTTGACTCTCTGTCTCAGTGATAGTGGGTGTTGTTTTGGATTAATGTCAATGAAAAATGGTCTGGTTTTGTACATTCTGTCACATCCATATTGGAACATTTTTGGTGCTTATCTGGTGGTCTAGTGTAGCTTTGAACAGTATTTTGTTTCCATCATTTTTGTTCTACTTTTCCTGAAATGTCTGTTTTCTTATAGGAGACAATCATAAATGCAGAAGACAAGCTGAGAAATATGTCCCATATGCTGCATTAAATGGGAAATGAGTTCAAAATGCCTCAAATGTGCCCTTAAACAGGCCAAAGTAACAGAGTTAACCTTTTCTGCCATTTCTTTTAGATCATAGGTTCAAATCTCACTTTCTCAGACAGTTTGGCAATCCAACAGTATCATTAAAAAGCCTAGATATATACACAGCCATCTGCCCTGCTGGGGTCTGAGCAAAAGGCTATGGAAGTCTAGAGAGAGATTCCTATTGACTTCCGTGGGCCAGTCTCTGCAGAGAACATGGCGATACCATGTTTTGAATGCTTGCTTCTGTATTTGATTTCCTGAGCCTCTGTTTGCCATTCTGCTCTCTGGACCACTGCAAAATGAAGGTACTTGATTCACTTTTGAGTGTTACGTTGCAGCCTGTGCATGGGCAAAGCACAAACAAAATGCGTGGAGCCTCACAGAGGAGAAGCCAACTGCTCTGTACTGTCTTCTTATTCTCTGAGATTTGCAACCTGAAAAGTGAATATAAGCGCCCCACCACCACCACCATAGTGTGGGACGGAGCAGCAAGGCTGGACAACAGAAAATGGAATAGGGGATAGAGAAATGAAGTTGCCCATAGCCAATTTCTGTATGTCCTTTCTAAATGAAGGGGCAGAACAAACTGAAATGTAAATATTTTCCTGATTTAAATCCTGTCTTCTAAAGGTTCCTCTTGCATTAAAAACAGTAGTTCATTGCTTTACACAAATAGTTATGATATATACACTGAAATGGGTATGATTCTGTGATAGCTTGGATGTGGTAGGCTATGAAATAAGGGATGTAAACAGTTTCCAGCCATTTATGTTTTTATTAGAGCTTTTATCTTTGTGACTCCTTTATTAGTTGCTATGGATACAGGCAACACAGAGCTTGTTAATGAAAAATCTATCACACTGATAAAAATGTGGTGTGTTTGTGGTCAGATATGCATTACTTAAATCCTACTATACTTGGCAATTAGTTTTACCTGTGTTTGCATTCTTGCAAATAATTTTAAAAGTCTGTGGCAATTAATAGTGTATGTTTTTGCCATATGGAGCATTACAGAATGATTTTAAGTACAGTACAACACCAAACAGAAATTGGTGTCATTCTAAATTAGGGGTTGCATTGACAGTTATAAATTAATGTGCTGTTGATTTAAATGCACTTTTTGTTGTCTAAAATTGTTCATAGAAATCCACATTGTAAAACCAAATCACAAAATGGCATTGGATAGCTTAATGTCTTACAATATTGGCGCTGTTTTGAAAACACAAACCTTGCTTTCAGGTTACTCTGCCAGCTATAATAAAAAATATGATCTTTCCAACAAAAAATTAAATATTTCAGAAAATAAATGTAACAAGTGTAATTTATTTTATCTTCATTCCAGCCACTTTGACCAGGGAACACACAGTAGTTATTTGCTACAGTGGTTTTCAGACTATTAAAAAAATAACAGAATTTGTCTGCTTTTTTTTTTTTTTTTTGAAAGAAAGCTTTCTATGAAGAAAATTTTTGAGAAAATTAGATCGTTTCATTGTATTAATACTTTATAGTTGCAATACGTGTCTAAACTGACATGCTATGATAGTATAAAGTTATTATCAGCATGAGTTTGGAATAGTTTCATTTTCTCACAAATAAGTCTGTCACTTGTCCAGCATTAACTGTGCTGGACTTCAAGCCAGCATAATTTGTAGGAGGGGGAAAGGAGGAAAACATGTCTGAATCAGGTTAATTGGAAAAAAAGTTGGCTTTTTGGAGTTTTGGAATAATGACAATGGCCCTGGCAGAAACAGATGAATGATCAGAGTGCAGGTTAGAGGCCGTCAGAAGGTGCATAATGCATGCACTTCTTCATATGGTTCTGCAATTTTTCACGTGGATATTGCTGTCACATACGTGATACTGTAAAAATAGATGCTCACGTGATGCTAGTCCCTGCTAAGAATGCGAAATGTGACTTGAAACAACTAGAGTAAATAGGCTGTCCATTGGAGAGACCCTCGAGCTTCAGTGTGGATGAACAACCCTTTCAGTTGCCACAAACATTGCCCTCTTTGTGGTAAGGTTTAGCTGATGAATCTTTGACTGCATTGTCCCATTCTCAAAATACAACTCCACACAGGGAGCTCCCAAGATGTAATGCTCTGTAATTAACTGTGGTTGTGGGCATCTCCACTGCCCATCCCCCATCCTATACAGCATGTCCACATTTGTTCCACTACATTCAGAACCTTTTGTATTCATGTAGCTGGGGAACAGGATTTGCCCCATTCACAGTAGTTTAAGAACTGGACAGAGGAGAAATAACTTATGAGCAGTATAGTCATGAAAGTGAGTCTCTCTCTCTCAAGGTGAGTGAAGAGAAAGGCAGTGAAGAAATCAGCCACTCATTCAGAATGTACTGTATTTTTCCTCTTATTCTTCAGACTAAAGTTGCATATAGGTAAATGTTTTATAATGTGCTACAATAAAGATCCTTGAATATTAAACTTTTTATCTTCTTAAAAAAAAAACATATTGGGAGTATTTTGAAGAATGGATGAATCCAGGTAAGTTTTGGATTTCAAAACCATCTAGAACTCTTCAAAAACATTCTAGAAAATTTTCAAAATATTTTAGATATTTCAAAGCCTTATTTTCGAAGTTGTTTAATATTTTTCTTCGTTAAAAATCAACTGGAAGCAATGAAAAGTTTTACAAACCAACAGTGGACTAAATAGAAAAATCCTCGATGTTCCGGTGTAGCAGGCTTTCCATTCTAGAACCAATAACATTCTAAAGGGGCTATAAATTGTGGACTGAGTTCTTAGATCTTGATAATTTAGTGCTCTGGTTTTAAGATCAGTAATTGAGGCAGGTATAGTGAGTGAAACTCATCTCTGCACAGAGGGCCAGCTAGCCCTGGACTAGTTAGGTACAGAAACTATTTAACTTGGCTTCAAAAATGTTTTTACCAATGCTTGTCTGCACTACTCATACTGCCGGAGGCTTCCTCTCATGCCAGGTTTTGCTCCTGTTTAATTTTGTCCATCTACCAGCTGAGGATTGATTGTGCCCGCTAGCAAAATTGCTTCAGTCTCTTATCACCTTGGGCCTGTGTTGGTGCAGCCCAGAGGAGAGTATCAGAGTCTGGTTCAGACTCAACTGCCCAGCCATTCAGCTATTAGAGTAATCAAACTAGCCACATGTTGATATACACCCAGCACATTCTTCCAGTCCTGGGTACAAGGAACCGGGAACATGATTCAGACTTACACACCAGCCTTCTACAATGACCGAAGTACTGCTACTAAGCTAGCTTCGAAAAAGACTTTTGACATTTAATGAGCCAAATATTTCTCTTGTGTAACTTGATTGACTTAAATGGAGTTAACTAGAGATGAATTTGTGTTTTGCATGAACAGGGAGGGCCCAATCTCATAAACATGAATGCATGTGGGTAGCTTTACTCACATTAACTCAGTGGGACTACTCACAATCGTAAAGTTTCTCACGCGTGTAAGGGTTAGGCTCATAGTTACCAATTTAGGACGCTAAAAAAAAAATCCGTTAAATCCATATAGCCTGAAAGTGAAAAGAATCTTTGTTCTGCTGTAGAACATTAATGGTCTTTATTTCTCTTACAGGCTTTGGGCATGACCAGTGGAGGTCAGGCTGGTTTTGGGTCTCCTTCATCCAGACAGTATGCACGACAGAAAATAACTCGAGTAAACCTCAGGGACTTCATCTTTTACATGGAACAGGAAAGAGAAACTAGCCATTCTCTCCTGCTCTACAGAGCTTTGCTTAAATAAAGCCAAGAATTGTACTGATTTCCTCATAGAGGAGCTCAACCTGCATTGAAAATCTGTAATTTGAACGTGCCTTCTTTTTTTTTCAGATGTCAGAGTTCCAGTAGTTTGTTTTTGCAAAGTTGTCAGACACATACAATAAATCCCCCTTACATAAAATGAAAGAAAGAAATGAAAATGTGCAAAAGGTTTTTAAAGAGGTTAAATCCATGGATATGATCCATGCTTAAAGTTTTATGGCATTTGGCCATTTTTAGATGAGGCTACCCAGAGTAGATGAGAGGAAGTTTATACAAATTCAGAGCCTGATTGCAAATGCTTACACAAGTCATCCCACTGATGACACTGGGCAACTTGCAAGAAGGGTTTGTAGGATTGGGCCCGAAGGATGGTATTTGTTTTATTAGCAGTATGTTCAATTACAGTGCTAGCTTTTCTGTGTTCCCTTAACTTGTACTAGCACTGTTTTCATAGACTAACCACTATGATGCCTATTACCATTTTAGATTAGTTATCATTGCAATTTTTTGCACAGCTGAAAGAGTAGCCATCCTACACTCCCACAAATTTTTATAGTCATGATTTTTGCTTTTACTACTCATTTCCTGAGCCAATACCTAAGTGTATGAAATCTGTGCATTCAGGTCCCAGCTGAGTTACCTTGAATAGCTTCCAGTTGTTTTCTAAATCTGCTCAACCTTTTGCACATTTGTAGCAGCTGCTTAGTTACATGAATCCGAGTTGGTTTTTTATTTTAAAAAAATCTTTTTATTTATTGTGAAGAGTACGGTCTAATTGTGGTTTTAAAAATGAGAGAGTAAAGATTTTAGAGTATTCTACACTGATTTTTAAAGTCACTGTCAAAAATAGTTGTGTTATAGAGGGGCCAGTCCTGCTCTCATTGGAGTCAGTGGGAGCAGTATTAAGTCCTCAGGATCATCACAGAAGTCACTGGGAGTTGACCTTGCCTTGCATGATCAGACCTTGAGACCCCAATCCAGAAAATGTATGTAACTTTCAGCATGTGAATAGGTGTAAGTATACACACACGTGCTTAAAATGCTTTGCTGGACTAGAGTGTAAGTTACCAAAGCCAATGGGAGTCTTCTTAATAGGCTTTGGATAAGTATTCAGTAAGCAAGTGGACACCAGTTATAGTTCAGACATAACAGTATTTTCAGTAACTATGGAAGGGAGTCATTTCCTTATTTACATTTTCAATTTTTACTATGTTTGTACTTGCCACATTTTTGAGGCAGTATTTTTTTTTTTTTTGGATGGGAAACAATACTGAAAGCACAAACAGAACTATCTGTCCAATAGTTTTAAAAACAAAAATTTTAATTATATTTTAAAGGTTTGTTAAAAGCAGAACAAAATTGATACTGCTGCTATTTAGCCAAAAGATTATTCATAACGTATTTAAGGCCAGGAAGTGTAAAATTATGTTTTAAATGTATTGATAATGTGTACATATTGTTTATAAAGACCTTATGTTTATTAGAATTATGTTATTTTGATTATTTCTGTACATACTCGTAAATACCCCAATTTGTGTGAAAACATACTTCCTTATTTGTACTTATTTTATAAAGAAATAAAACAATTTACTAAAGTAACACATTTGAGTGACATACAGTATTAATTTATCAAACATTAATTTCAGTTTCACATTGTCTTGTAGTTTTTAAGCACTGTTCAAAAACATTTTGCATTAAAATATTAACAATACCCACAAAGAAATACTTAAACTGAGTATTTAATGTTCTGTTGTGCTGATTCTTATTCTTTGTCAAACATCTAATAAAACTGTCAACAAACCTTGATGCTATTAAATACAGTCAATGAATGCACACAACATTTGCTTTCTTAAAGATTTGTCCAATAAGCACAACATAACATTTTCCTTTCACTTTTCTGGCAGACTTGGGAGCACAGTGGCACAGAACAGTACATGTAAAAGTGCTAGAGAAGACTGAAGTTTTCAAAACCACAGTTTCAGTGCTCAGCAAAGATTCCAACCAATTACGTTCAGTGAAATTAGATTAAAAAACAAGGTATGTTTACTTTTCGGCGTTCAAACGAAAAGCATTCGCTGTCTGCAAACCACAGTTTTACTAGACGTGATGATATTTTAAAAACTGTTTTACATGACACTGAGCAATGTTCTTAATCAAGTTGTGTTACTCTGGTTTAGGACAGAAGTAAAAATTCACATCAGTTTTTGCTGATATTGCTACTTTAGAATACAGGGATATAAAAAAGTAAAAGAGATACAAATGAAACTGTAATAAACATTAAATCAGTGACCTGCAGTCGCTAACTAAAAGAACATGTCCTCGCTTAACTTTTCCTTTTAAAAAAAAAAAGCATATTTCTCTAAACGAAGTGATTGTTTCCATATGCCTTGCTTGCTCCAGTGCCCTTTTGCAGTTAATGCTGTGATGTCATGGCTCAAACTTTCCATCTCAAGTTCACATTTAACTTAGTTGGAGCAGCCTGGAATCTTTTATGATGCCACCTTACCAAACTGCTGTTGGTACTATAGCTGCTTTATTGAGCTATAAAAATACGGTGAACACCAAACTGAAAAAAACAGACAAACAAAACCACAAATACTTAATGGCTCTCTACATACATCTAAAGCATTCTATCCATGGGCTTGATCCTGAGAGGAGCACAGGGGCACTTCAACTTCCATTTTACTTCAACTGGAGCTGACAATCCTCACCCCCTTGGAAGAGGTGCTTAATATCAGTTCCTACTGATACCACCCTGGACAAAGGCCAAAATTCCTGTTGATTTCAGCAGTTTAGTCTGAGTAAGGACTGCAGGATTGGCCCATACTCCTGAAGCCTGAATGTACCGTAACTACAGAAGAGCTTTCCTCTCCCAGCTGAATGTTAATGAATGGAACAGTATGCGCAGACATATAAGGGTTCAGCCTCCACTTATCTCTGAATCACCCTGCTCAGGAAATGAACACAAAACCAGAATATACATGGTAAAAGTTAGGAGCTAAACTGATGCTTTAAGGAGAATTTGAACAGAAGTTGAACTAAAATCTATAGAACCAATAAACATTGTTTTTGAAGAGATGGCTACAATAAGCTGAACTCAGTCAAAGGTCAGAGGAAATACAGCCCAAGCTTCTGACCTCTCTTGAAGAGTGTGGGAGATAAAGTGAGTGTTCATTCTACTTGCTGCAGTTTTGATCTTTTACTTTACAGAAATGTTTATGGCATGAAGGTGTGTATCAGAAATGTGTATACACAAATACATGACAATTATACGTTAAATTTTTTTACAATATTAAATGTATAATATACAATTCTACAGATATCTTACATAGAAAGGTAACGTAGTGCCATCTTTTCAAATATGGCAGTACCTAGCAATTTTGTGTAGTGTGTCAAGCAAGCATAAAACCATGAAATAAAATAACTTTAAAAATCTTTAGACAGATTTGGCCAAATGACCGTCAACTGTTCTGCTAAGGCAGCAGGCCAGTAGGCTAAGATTTTCACGAGTGACTTGTGATTTTGGGTGCCCAATCTGGGGCAATTTGAAGAGGCCTGATTTTTCAGAGGGCATTTTCCAAAAATCAGAGCCATGTTCAGTCTCCAGCATGGGCACCTGGCACTCGGCACTTTTGAAAAATGTAGTGTTAAACTCCAAGTCCTAATTTCTGCCCAAGTAATCAGATGGCATTAGAGAAACAGAATTGTCAAGTATTGCTATTTAATACTCTGTCCCTTGTTCTATATAGCTACGCATCTAAAAACAGTTTTAATTAAAATTCAGCATCTACAACAGTATTCTATAAATTATTGTGGGAGAACCTAAATTGCGATTAACACATGAATTAGTTATTGAGGACCCAATCATGCTAAACAGCAGTAAACAGGATTTAGCAGAATGCTATTTATATACTTGCACCTGCAAACACAATGCTATCTCCTGTGTTAAGGAAACTGCATAAGTCAGAAGAATTGATACTGTATTTGTTAAAGGAACAATAACCGCTTACAGACAAATGGCTTCTTTAAAGCGAAAAATACACAGATACAGGGCAGCTATAAAATCAGTATTTTAATGGTAGTTCAAAATTAATAGAATGAAAAATATCTAAACAAAACCTGGCCTGCTCCTGTCAGACAGAGAGAAGTATGGGGCTTTATTATCGTTTGTACAAATTCCAGGGCCACGGAGAATAAGGGGTGTCCAAAATGGTTAACTCCTGCTCCTGTACGTGGGTTTTAAGTATGTTCAGTAAACGAATAACAAAGGGTAATGGCAGATGCTTTGGCAAATGCTTGGCAGAACCACCACTCCACTGATGATGCAAAACACTGAAACTCTGAGAGAAAGAAGAAAACAAAATTGGCATCTCAAAAGAACTATAACTCCACTTTTGGGGCCTGTGCTATGCCCTTTTGATGTCACATGGCCTTACTAAAAAATCCCTACTTTTGCACATATTACCAACAACTAGT
This sequence comes from Lepidochelys kempii, assembly GCF_965140285.1. Taxonomy (NCBI): domain Eukaryota; kingdom Metazoa; phylum Chordata; order Testudines; family Cheloniidae; genus Lepidochelys; species Lepidochelys kempii. The sequence goes on along the minus strand of NC_136391.1, from coordinate 25,178,511 downwards.
CCTCAATTGTGCTTAAAGTACTGAGCACCAGATGACTATGAATTGGTCCTTCTCTGATTTTATATTCTGTACGCAGAGTTATTTCAGTTGTAAAGTTTTATAAAAATAAGCCATTTGCTAGCACAAATGAGTTACAATCACAGAAATGTAACATAACGTATGGAGGTGTAAAACACATCTGATATGAGAGAAGTGTGGCATTCAGACAGGGAAGATACTCAGTGCAGTGTTTAAGGTACCATCTTTCTTTTGGTGGACCCTGTTTCGTTGCCTTAGAATATCACTGAGGCGGGAAGGGGTGCTGTCAAAAGAACTGTTGTTTTCCAGCTGACATATTCAAATTGCTTTAATTGGTCTTTCTGCAGAAGCCCAATCAAGGGTCAGTACTTTGTGAAGCTTTGCCTTTTTCAACATCACAGCTGTTCGGTTGAAAGTACATTCCCACAAAGCCTTGTACGCTGAGCATGCTCAGTTGTTCATCATGAAAAACAAACAGGTGGGTTTTTCAAATGTGTTTCATGGCTGGCTATGTGACAGGTAGTTTTCGAATATCACTAATTGGCAACATAAAATCACAATTTGTTTGCTAATACTGTTTTGCAAATCCTTAGTGTTTCACATAAGGGACTATTAAACACTTCTATGGTTACAAAGGAGGAAGGGTTGGTTCTAGTCCAGGGGTTCTTGCTTTATTCTGATTGTTGGGGTGGGTTGTGGTCTTCTGTCCTCACGGCACAGCACATATTCACTGAACTGGGAGGAATCTACCCCTCCACCACACGAAGCTGCCATGTTAAATCCCTTCTGAAACAATCTTTCTAGCACCTGCAATGTGAAAAAGAGTGCAGATTAATTTTAGTCAATTTTAGGTATTAGGGAATGTGATGAAAGCATCCTGGAGCAGTGTATCTGAATGATGCATTTGGTCATTCCAGATCTCATAGAATGAATATTATACAGCTATAATTTTATAACTTATTCTTAAATGACTACACTGTGATTAAAGTCTCGCTTAAAGCAAACCTTGGTCGAAAACAAAAATTAATCAAACAAATAAGCACTCAACAGAGCAGTTCAGTACATTATATAGTAAAATACTGGACTGCAGTAATATTGATGCTCTCTCTTACAGGAAAATAGCACTAGGTTTAAGCCATAATAACAAGTGCCCATAATTCATTATTAATATGGAAAATGTCAAGGAAAAAGGGCTGCAAAGATTTTGAGCCCTTCCCGAACTCAAATAAGAATCATGGTATCTTTTGAGTGACACCTCCCAAGGCTCTCTAACATCAATCACACAGACTCCTTCTCCTCTTCCTAGAATTTAGTGCTGCTTTCAGAAACCATGAATGGGATGGGGAGGCCAGAGACAGGTGGATAAGAAAACAAACTGGCCCAAACAAACAGGTTAATCGTATTCTCCACGTATTTTTTTTTTTAAAAGAAAACTTGGGGTAATTTGGATGCATGAGTTAAAGCAGCCCAGAGGCAGCTTTAATTTGCATGACGGGCACTTACACTGCAGATCACCCTTGGCTGGATGACAGGGGTTATGTTTTCACATGGATGAACTGCTGATGAACTATTTCCCCAACATATTAGGTGAGCACACAGGCTTTTCAGCAGCAGGCATGCTTGGACGCTAGTTTCATGTGCTTTTCTTCAACAGCCATGGGTTTGAAACCAATCAAAGAGAACCTCACTCACTTGCTCTGGGTGGGGGCTCAACTGTCCACCTGACTCTGGCCTCCCCATCCCATTCATGGTTTCAAGAGCAGTAACATTGCACAGAATCATCTGCCACACTCCTGTCGTTTACTTTTATTGTTCACACTCCAGTGCCATAGGGCGCCTTCACTGTTCTTTTCCTGCTGAAGTACAGCTCGGAGGGCTGGAGATTGATTAATACTACTTGAGATAGGAACATCCAGTGAACGCTCTTTTTCATACAGGCCTAGAGTGTGCTTTAGCAGCAGTTGTTTAGGCATCAGCAATGACATATCAGTATGGGAAGAATGGACTTAAGGCAGTTTCCTCATGCGTCTCCCAAATAGGCCAGGCAATGCCTATGTACTGCCATTGTCTGAGCAGAACAAGATTCTGTCCTCTGCTATACCCCACTGAGTTCAGGGGGGAAACATGGGCGTAAATGGAAGAATAACTTAGCCCACTGTGCACAGTAAGATTTCTTGAATAACAGTGCAAAAGAAATCCGCACACCCATATTTGAAATCTGCATCCAAATACTCTTCCAGCCAAACCTTTGCAGTGCTACACTATGAATATTCTTTAGGCCAAGTACTATGCAGCCAAAGAGCCATAGAAATGACCCACAGAGGAAATGCTAATGTTAGCATAGAACTTGGAAAGGATAGTGTCTTTAGTTTGTTTAAAATGAACTGACACAATACTTACTTTACAGACAAGAAACACTGTTCCTACCTATTTTGCTACCTATAAATGTCACCAAGGGTGCGCAGATTGTACTATTCTTAGAGTACATCTCTCTCATAATATAGGTATCATATAAATCATCTTGTCAGAGAACCAGGACATTTGGGTCCACAGCAGTAAAAACTGAGCTTGATTATTTAGCTAGTTAAAGCTAAGTCCTGGCATGATCTATTAAATAATTTACCAGGAGGACTGTCGGGCCACGTTGTTGCCTTATTTTAAAAATTGTTCAGTTGACTAGATACTTTGTCCAACAACGCAATTAGCATAACGTTAGTACATAATATTGGGTGAGGAGAAAACCCATACTGTGTTTGTATAGGATCTACACTACAGAAGAGAAACCATTTCTTTTTAAACTTTGTAATGAATGACAATATTAGATGGATTTTTTTTTTGCTCGCATACTACAAGTGCCATCAAATCTCATGCTTTAAGGCATGAAGTGATCGCTAAAAGGGGGAATAAAAAGGAATCTCATGCCAGACTTCTGCCCTGGCCCCCACGCACATAACCATGCTAATAACGAGGGGCATTCTTGAGGATGTTGCTTCTTTTGCTTGCTTTCTCCAGAGGCAGAACACTGAATCTGACTGGCCAATGATGTGAAAACTCAGTGAAGTATATCCCTGCTGGTTCATCTGTAGGCCTTCCTTTGAGGCCTCTAGTATTAGCCACCAGCAATTCAAATAGTTGAGTTTTTGGAAGCCAACGAAAGCCTTGTGCTCACTAGCCTAGCTTCTGAAGACTGGCAAAGAAAAGGAAACACTCATTCTAGCACAGCATTGCCTGAGTCATGGAGTCTGCTCTGAATCAGTTTGCCCTGGGAGCTCCGCCTGGCCCTGGAACAAAGTGATTTGTGTTCTAATAAAGTTACATCTGCCAAATCTCACTGACTTTTGCCCTGATTTTTACAGAGTTTATGTATGTAAGAAACCATTACAACTGAAGGGAGGAAAAGCTACCCCAGCAATTGAAAAGAAAACAACAGACAAGAAGTCAAAGGAAAGAGGGAGAATTTGGGGTAAAAGTATAATAAAAAAAATGAGAGTCCTCCCTCTTTGTTCAAAAATGAAGAGAGGTGGGAGCTGGGATACAAGCAGACTAGAGGCAAGAAGGGAACGCCGGGCATTGTACTATTTTGTCAGCATTGCCCCTTCTAAGACAGAAGTGAGATGCCAGTAACTTGATCAGGAGCGCTGATCAAGGTATCAAGGAGTTGTAGGGGAAGCCACAGGCTGAGATTTATTTTTTAATAGACTTAGCCTAGGCAAGGTGGAGACAAGAATCAGTCCACCCTTACAGCAGGTGCTGCATGACATAGGGAGTCTCCATTTAACTGGAATGAGAGAGGTGCTCTCAATAGGTCAAAGCTCAGTGTTGGCGTGGATGTCAATATCTTTACTACAAAATTTTTAAAAAAATCAATTTGCTTATAATACAAAACTAGTGCTGAGATGCTGTTGGCTTAGTCCATAGGTATGGCAAGCTGCATGTTAGCATAAGGCTCTTCTTTACTGAGCCAGCTATATAAAAACACACAAACCAGACAGACATTACAGCTTTAAAATACTGCACATAGGACAAAGTCATAACATTTGTGCTGCCTGTGTGCTTGGAGGACTAGACTGCAGGCTGTAGCCTTGTGTTAAAAATGCACGTATCATCAATTTTCTGAGCAAGAAGCAAAATGGGTCAAATCCTGTAACAATGCTGCGATGTTTAAATATTGTACTATTTTAACTGCATCTTGCATTAGGTTATACTTAATGCTACGAGCAAACTCTACAGAATGCTACCTCCACTGCATGTCTACAATATCTGTGCGTGCATGCAGTTCCTAGTGCACACAGGAGGCTGAGAGTGCTCTTGCACGTGGATAAGTGGAAACCATATTTTGCAAACTTGGCCCTAAGTATATGTTATACTGCTTTAAAAAGTAAGATGGCAAATAGATGAACATATCTATAGAATAAAATCTGAGCTACTTTTCTTTAAGTCTCCAAAGACAGTATGCCAAAAAGTAAATGAATCTCAGCTGTGATTTCCCATAATCAATATGAAATAGTGCAATTACGTTAGGATTTAATATTGTCTCTCTGCCAGGCACTCTAAACACGCAGAGACATGAGCTATTATTTTGTTGGGAAGGTCTCCAAACAGAAATATGATACCTTAATGCATTTCATTTAAATTTTGCAGAGTGATATTAACAAATATGGTCTTAATTATAAAGTACTGAAATGTTCAACATACACAATTTTCACAGCATTTTCTCTGAAGTATATTCATATATTTCACTAAGTCCTGTTGTCAGAAGATTAAAAAAATAACTTAAATTATAGGAAAAAACTTTATATTCTAAATGCAGATACAAATGGGAATTTTAAATTGAGGGCTGCTATTATTTTTGGCCATAATCCACTAACATGTTGACATTATTTGTTTTACATGTACAGTTTCATATGAGTCCTTGATATGAAACATCATTTCATGAAAGAATTTGTACAAGTTGCAATAATAAATGCTATAGGTCAACCAGGAATGTGGGGTACTGGAATGAACTAATACTGAAAACAAGCGTCCCATTAAAGAACATGCGGTATGATCAAGTTACTTTTTGCTTTTCTATGTGCCACCACTCTCCGCAAATAGCCTACCAAAACAAATGCCTTCAGACCTCTCCCAAGTGTTTGTGCTTACAGTGCACTCTTGGGTTTGTCATGACCCTTCATTGTTTTATTGTTCAGTTTCTTTAATGCACCTAACCATGGCACATACACCAGGTGCACTAAAAGAGTTTCACTAACACCTTTAAACTGACTCACGCAACCTATCTAGGGGGTATTCTAGACTGCAGATACCCCCTTTCCCCAGTGATGCAGAAAACTTGTTAAAATGCTATGTCACCAGCAAATGGCCCTGCCTTTGACCCACCTCTGGGGACTCCATTTTGTTTGGTCAGAATGTGACCCAACCCAGTTTAAACCTCACTCAGACAGAAAACGGACTTACACCTGTGCAAAACTAGCCAAGGGCACTGAGTTCATCAGCTGAGCTGAATGAAACATTTGGGAGTGTTTAGTGTGAAACCAAAATTTGCCAACAGATTTGTTTTTCAGACAGGTTTAATGCAGAACGCATCAAGGAATGTTGTTATAGTAACTTTAATTAAAGAGGAAACGTACTGATGTAAAATACAGATCATTAAAGCAAATCTGCATACGTTATTACATGTCGGAATGTTTTCAGCATATTTAGTGCTCAGAAAATGTTGTGGATTGGTAGCCTGGTTTAGTCACAGACCAGGTTCAGTGGTGGCAGTGCAAACTTTTCCGCTGCCCCGCTTATATCCCACTCCTCTCATGTGAAGGGCCCACCTCGAGGAGGCTAGGCTAGAGCTCTGTAAAGTCTGGATGCCCATTCCTCCCTGGCCTTTCTCATCACATTGCTTAGAGAACCAGGTGTTTTGTGAATGTCCACTAGGAAATGGCCCCAGACCTCAAAGTCTTTCCCACAGTCCCGCTAACAGAACAGCTATAGATGTTAATAACTTTGGAACCGATCACCCAGAGGTTGAAGGCTTCATTTCTCATAATAAAAATCACCGAAGACAGACATCCTCCTTGCAAAATATTTTAAAGATATAAATCCAAAATAAGAGAACTTTATTTTGCCTTGACTAATTAATGTCTGTGTTAACAGCATGATCAGCACTGTTCTTTCCACTCGGCACAAGGACTACTACAAACTTCTGCAGCTTTGCCCACAGTTGTATGTGTCATTCCCTATGACGGATCAGTTGCAGCCCCCAAGACAACTGCCTAAAGACCAGCAACGTATTTATTCCCACTTCCATCCACCTATCAGTCCAGTTATCATTCTTTGTTTCATATATTTAATTTTAATCCTAATGTCAAAACTCTGAGTAGAAAATGAAATACATTTTGTTTAAAATACTCTGGGCAATTTTTAAAGAACATCCTTTTGGAAAAAAAAAAGTGCAGAGATCAATTTTTTTAAGTCCATCCCGCAGGCACCATCATTTAATTATGAGTGAGACATAAATTATGCATTTACACATTGTTGCATTTTCTATAAAATGGCATGGAGATTTTTTTTTTGTAGTTTTTGGAACTCTCTCTTTCTTCCCAGGGGCACTTTGGAGGGAAAAAATGCTGTGGGCTATACATTGATGAAAAAATTAGCATTTATCAGTATAACACTATTATGAGACCAGCATGGCACTAACATACACAAAATCTAAATCTATTTTTCTGCTTAGACTTAGGAAAACCTGAAAGACTGTGATCTCACTGGGCAAAAAAATAGGTAATTGAGCAGAAGCAAATAATCTGCATATAACTGAACATGAAATAAAAAAAGTTACAACATGAGACAGCATTGCTTGAAAGGCCATTACCTGCACTGAATTCAACCGGCAGTATCCATTCAAAGGAAACCTAATAACATGGGTTGGATCTTGGTTCCAACCTGCATTTACAGAGTTGCACATGACATCCCCAGTCTCAGGGAAGATCTCTTCTATTAAAGCTTTCTCCCCACTCAGTGCAATCCTTTCCCCGAGATCTGGAGTCACTCTTACGACCAGGCAATCGCAAGGCTGGAAATGTTTCCTTTGTTCTTTCTCTTGTTTCCATCGCTCAAGTTCCTTAATCATTGGCTGCAGCTGGTAATACTTTGCTTCTTCATATAAAAGATTAAAGTCCTATAAAAAGAAAAAAAGAGGAGACAGAAGAAATGCTTACGGTTCTCTTTGTAAAATGAATATTGTTCCCCTGTGACCTACTTAGGCTTATATATTGTCAGCAATAGCGTAAAGTCAACAGGTATCCAAACTGTCTTACTCTTTTACTACGTAATACCTACAAAGGAAGCCATACTGTATTAGAGTTTTAAATCGTCTTGAACAGACTGTGAACTTCCCATTGCTCTGAATCATTCTTTCATGTTTATTATCCCACAAGCTCAATGTCAAAAGGCTTTTCTTTTGGATTAAGCAATCAAAATAACTGGTTGCAATAAGCAAGGCCTGCTGATGTCAGAGGAGAGAGACAGAGCCTTATTCTTTACTCTTTGCACAACTCCTGAAATGATACGTATTAAACTTTGTTGTTGCAGCTCATACAAGTGCTACCATGGAGAGATAAGCCTGCCAGGTTTTCATTTTAAACTCTCAGTTTTAGTGGTTTTAAACTCAGCTGTGAAAACTCCCTGCAGGCTAAATCTGCAGCATAACAAGGAAATGGCCCAGCAGCCATTTTCTTAAAAATACAAAAATATGTTTAAAACGTAGTTTGGGACCTGGTAAGTTCCAATAATGCAATAAGCACATGCGTGGCTGCAAGCTCATGTGTACTCTGGTCACTTCGCCATCTTTTAAACAAATACTTTTTACCAGCCATTTGTCCATCATATGATTTGTTCCCTTGGGTCATTAAAACAGCTCAGTTAATTGAGAGAGGTGATTTCGGCACGTGCTCACGAACTTCTTTTCAGCAAACATTTCCGACGGCTTTCTCCATCCCAGACTAAGGGCACTAGTGCATGCTGAGGGAAAGGCAGCCCCCAATCCCTGGGCAAGCAGGGGTGCCAACACAGTTTCAGATGCCAGCCAGAATCCCTCCCCAGAGCATAAGACAGTTCTGGGAGTCAGCGAGGGGTGGGGCTTGTGCATCCCCATCTCAAATTCTACATTCAGTTTGGAAAGGGAAAAACAGAAAAGATTGAGAGAGGGTGACAAAAATAATAATAAACAACTCTTGGACTTTAGCACCTTTCATGTGAAGAATCATCATTAACTAACCCTCAGAACAGCCCCATGTAAGTATTATACACGTTTTCAAATGGATATGCTGCAGAACGGTGGATAAATGGCTTCTTCAGCCTACAGTCAGCCAACATATGGAAATAAAACCCTGGAGTCCTTTGCTCTGACCACCAGAAAATACTCTCTGCCTAGAAGCATGGGAGGGGTATGAATAATCATGAGACTGAAACTACTGGGCTAGAAAGGAGAAGAATTTGAGGATGCAAAATAAAGGGATATACAACAAAAATTAGTACATTTGGTGCCTTCCATGGATCCGTAACACAGGATAAAAGGAACTAATGGTAGAATCAAAAGCCAACAAATGTACAAGGAACACAAGATGCTACTTTGTAACAGCATGTAATCCACCTGTACAATCCACTTCCCCAAGGTATCACTCAAGCAAAGAGTTTAGCAATGTCCATAAAAGATTTGACTGTTAGGGCCAAATTTGGAACTGCAACGCAGCTGCCTTTGATGGAGGCCTACAGATATATGGATAGGCAACTTAACAGTTACCCTTGTAATCTCCTAAGTGTGCTAGTGTATCTCCAATCCCTGGCTTCTGGCAGAAGCTTGCCGGGGTTGGGGAGCATGCTAAATGAATTGTGGGGGTGAGTTTGCTTTTCCTTCTTTCATAGCATCAGGCATAGGCCACTATCGGGGCAGAAAACTGAAGTGAATGGAACCATCACAGTTCCTATGCAAAGCAGTGAGCCTTCAAAGTGCTGAGGGGGCCTCCTCCTAGGGACTGAATCACTCCAGTCCCCAGCATCCTCCATGGCAGTTGAAGATGTTCATCACCTTGCGGGAATGGATCCTAAGGGAGACTAAAGAAAAAGGAGATGTGTGCTGGCAGACATGGCACCACATCAGTGTTAGCCAAGAAGTGCTTCAAAGAACATCAGATTCATGCATGGGTATATGGTAGGAGCAGTAGAGGATGACCTGATCTGGGGTAAAGTAAGAGCCTTACTTCCATACACTGTAATCCTTATTATGCATCACTGCTTGGACTCCATTCCATTGTGATACATTCCTGAAATGAACCTGGATGATGAATTATTTTATTCAGAAGCAAATACCCATTTCAGAGCCATTCTCATTTCTCCCTCCACATTTGCAGAATTCCCTGAACATTAAATTAAAATGCACAAGGGATTAGGCTAAATCTACAGGGACTAATAATCTGCATGTAAAACATCTGAAGTCTTGTTTACATGGGAGCTTGTAACAGCTCTGTCCGCGAGGCCAATGCAAGTATTTCACATATGTACACAGGGCCCTGGTCTCCCATTTACTTCAATTGCTCCTGAATCTAGCTCTAGGTTTATTTTTGCACATGTTCATCATGAAAGAATATACTATTTATGAGGGCAAAGCAGGGGTTTATGTTTGCATGTTAGCCTGTAATAACATCCAAAAGATGAAAACCCAACATGAGCTTCATTATCAAAAACAGCAAGGCTATAGAACTGTGTAAGTCTCTCCTTCATTCTTAAAGCGAATGTAGGTCTCTCACTCAGCTAAGGCCGATACAAAGCTCACTGAATTGAATGGGAGTCTTTCCACAGCTACAGATTTTGGATCAGGCCCATAATATCCAGAAGTGCAACAGTCCCCAGCTCCAACCTCCAGGGATATAGTAACATTACAGAGCAAACAAACTCTGGGATCATGCTATCTCCTCCTAGAGCCATCTGTTAGCCCATGGCATTATATTTAAGTCTTTAGTAACCACTTGCTAACTCACCATTTGTTCTAACTATTTGCTGCTTAATAAAGACAAAAAAACCCAAGATATAGTTTCAATCCTCCAGTTTTCTGTGATCAGCCAAAAAAGAAAAAAGAAAAGTTGTGTTAAGCCAGGAACCAGTGTTCAGACTCAAATAACTCCTTCATTTTTGTACCCAGAGTGATCAGCCCACACTACAAATTGCACACACAACCTGAGCTGTTAAAAACAAAAGTTAGTTTGATTTATAAAAGTGCACACACACACACACACACACATACATGTGTGCACACACCAGTTTCAACTTTCTGTTTTTTGCACCAATTCAAAATTTTTTTAAAGCAACAACAACAACAAAAACAGGAAATCATTTCCTCCTTCAACTACCAACTCAGACTGGAATATTACATGGCACCATTTATCTGCCTCGGATTCCGTAAGTGGCAGTGAAGGGAGTGTTTTTGCCTGTCATTTTGCAAAAAAGATAAGTTCAATAAAAGTCATATTTTTAAACTGAGAATTTAATGACTGACAGCGCATGAGAGTGAAGTCCTCTATTAATTCACACCACAGCAGCAATGCAAGTTTCTGCTTCATACTGCTTCACCTATTCATCACCAGCATGCGCTGGTCCAAAAACTGGAACAAATATAGATTTTGCATTTGGTCTCGCTCCTGTAACTTAAAACCTGGCGACTGTTTAATACTTGATACCGTGTCTGTGGTCGGCAAATTTTCTGGTCAACTTACCATCACTAAGGAATTTTAATAATTTTGGGGGATTGATGGGGTGGAGGAAGGGACTCTCAACAAAGAAATTCACAATTGCAGGCACCAAGACCTGATTCTTCACTGTCTGGCACCCATGAAGTCATTTACCTTTGCAAAGTGGCTGTAAAATGCTACTCTTCAGAGCTGCGCTTGTCTAGGGACAACTGTTGACACACAGTGCAAGATGGGGGAGAAGCTGGCCCAGACTGCATTAGTACAACACCCAACAGTGAAGTCCCACAGAGATTACAAGAAAAATCTCAGTTTATCTTGCCAGTCACCATATCACGAGATAAGCAGGAAATTGTTAAAGGGGCCCCATCATTCATAAATGTGTATTTGTATCAGACTGGAAATAAGGTGTCCATTTTTAACAGTGAGGGTAATTAGCTATTGGAACAACTCACTAACTGGTGGACTCTCCATTGCTGACAAGTTTTAAATCAAGAGTGGATGTTTTTCTAAAGGGTTATTTCTAGCAATTATTTGGGGGCACTTCTATGGCTTGTGTTATACAGGAGGTCAGACTAGATTATCACATTGGTCCCTTCTGGCCTTAGAATATATGAATCTAGTCTGAGGCACACCCAAAAGCAGGAGCATTCTACACAAACAACACTAGCTAAAGTTATTATTATTATTATTTTTGGCTACCATAATGGCACAGGCTCAACTGCCACACAGAAACCCAGGCTCAGAAGAGACCACAGGCTGCTGCAAATTTATCTTGTTGCTAAGCAAAGGGCAGTGTATGCTCTTAGGAACAAATCTGCTGCCCACCTCCAGGGAGGCTCTGGCAGTAGAACCAGTGAGGTCCTGCTGGGCAGCAGGGCAGGGTTCCAAACACAGTCCCTGCACAGAAATCAGATCTAAAGTCCTTTCTGCCCCCACCACCCTCCCATGGGCCCACAATGTGGATTTTGTCCTCCCTGAGAAAGGGACAGGGTGATTGACCATATTGTCTAACATCGTCTCCAGGCCCTGCCAGAGAGGATTTCCATCTCTCCATCTTCCTGTGATACCCAGTGCACAGCCCTGACTCCAGCACTATGCTTTTGGTCATATATGGCCCTTAATGTCTGAAGACAGAGGAAATGTGCTCAACAGGGCCGGCCCTAGACCAACTGGTGCCCCCCCCTCCATTCGTTAAATGAATATCTTATATTTTTTATTCTATTTGTAGCCCATTTCACGACTTCAATGCAGAATTTGCATGCATGATTTATCCCTGTCATATACAACTGACTGGCAATGCCCTCCCTCTTATATACCTGCAAGGGCATGGCTGACAATGTTCTAGGAGGTTCAAGGAAAATGTCTTTCTCAGAAAGTCTGGAAGATTCCATGAGATTCTACAAAGGTCCAGAACATTCTCGGATGTTAGTGAAAAATGAATCCACATATGGAATACTTAGAACATATAACCTCAAACATTCTATTTTCCCTTTTGTCGCTAACAACAAAAACAGCCCACTGCCCCCCAAGCCTGGCACCTCAGGCGGTCGTCTGCCCCTAAATCCGGCCCTGGGGCTGAACGAAACCACTCTGAGCATGCCTCCTATCAGCTGCTACTCTGATGGACACTGATGATGGTCTCGGCAGAGGAGGAAGGCTGTTTTGGCTCCCACTACTGGAAGGTTTGTGAGAAAACTCCGCCATCTCACAGTTCTGGGCGGGGGGCTAATGAGAAACAATATAAGGGGCCGTTCAGCAAGTGTGTTTGTGTGCGTGTGATTTTCCTCTCTTTCAGGGAACTGCAGCTTCAGACCTCTCAGTCCTGGCTGGTTATTGGTAGGTCTGCTGTATCAATCCCCTCTGGAATCACAGCTCCTCACCTTTGTTTCTACCAAGTGATGGTACAGTCTGTTAGATCAGTTGAAACAGGAAACCTATGAACAGTGGGCCACGCACACACACTGGCCATTCCTTGGTACCCAGGACAATGTTTAGAGCTGGAGAGAATGATTGACAAGTCTTCTTAACAGACAGCGGTCCGCCTTTCTACAAAACACTTTATCTTTCTGCTCGTGATCTAGTAGAAAAGTGTTCTGGATAATCTGTTGCAGATTTCACGTTTGCTAAAGGTCATGGTCACCTCTTCGATTTGACGGTTATATCTCACTGGGGGTGGGCAATTCACGGCTCGGTTCTACCCCCAGTGAGTCAGTGGGATTACTAGTGGAATAAATCTCTATTCACGGTGAGTAAAGAGCTGGCTGCCAGAGACTGTAAGACACTTCTAAGGGCCTGATTTGCTTCCCTTACGGCTGGCTAGGGATGATCTTTATTTTTGTATCACCTGTTCTTCTGCACAGTCTGAAATGGCGATGTCCCTGGGGACTGTATTTGCTTGTGTTTGTTTGGAGGGGGGTAGCCTACTGCCTTCTGTCCTCAACCGTTTTCGGCTCCACTGGCAGCACGATGAATCTCTGGTCACTGAATGAGTTCCCTCCCAGTTCCATGCTCAACTGCATATTGCTAGCATGGGTAATTAATTAAGGTTAAGTTGATATCAAACAACGTTTAGACTTGGCCACACTAATTTTAAGGCTCTATCAAGGCAAAGGGAAGGTTGGCCTTGTGGTTACAGTGCCACCCTTGCTTCCAGGCAATCTGGGTTCCATCTAGGCTCTACCCCAGAGTTCCTGGGTACATCTTTAGCTTTTTGTGCCTCTGCTCCTCCTGTTCAATAGAAATAAGAACACTTCCTCCTCTCCCCACACTTTGCTAGTCTTGTCTATTCAGAGAGTAAGTTCTTTGGGCAGGACATACACGCAGAAGGGTTATGTACAGTCCCTGGCACAATGGGCCCCATTTCTGGTTGGGGTATAAATAACAGGCCCTGAGCAGTACAAAGGGGCTAAATTCTGGTTGCAACTGGCCAGGAGAAAATTCCCCTGGAGGAGGGGATCCTTCTGGTGGCATAAATCCAGCCACTCCTCCCTGACATAGAGAGCATACCAGAGGAGGTATGTCTACACTGCAATTAAAAACCCACTGCTGGCCTGTGCCAGCTGACTCAGCCTTGTGGGGCTCAGGCTAAGAGGCTGTTTAACTGCAGTGTAGACATTCAGGCTCAAGCTCTGGGACCTTTCCACCTCACAGGGCCTTAGAGCCCATGTGCCAGCCTGAATCCAAACATCTATACTGCAATTAAGCGTCCCCTTAGCCCGAGCCCTGCGAGCCTGAATCAGCTGGCACGCACCAGCTGCAGGTTTTCAATTGCAGTGTAGACATAGCATTATGGACCTTAGGCCAGTGGCTTAAGTGAGAGCAGCCCCTAGCAGCTCTGACTCCCTGAGGCTGCGCTGGTGCAGAATCAGGGATCTTTAACCAGTTCCCTGCCTGCCCTCCATCCCCTTTGCTAAGCAGAGCTTGGATGCAAGGGAAAATCAAGCCCAGCAATTCATAATAATTTCAAAATGTCTAAAGCATCACTTTGTACACTGCTTAGAATCCACAAAACCATGAACACTGTATAATCTGTTAGGAATGTTGGTCTCAGGAGGGAGACCTGTAAGATGCAGAATACTTTCAAGTCTTGCCTTATTAGTAATTGGAACTGTAGTTAATATTCATCGTAAACACACCAGTCAGACTTGACAATAAAGAATCACTAGCCTAGGAACACATACTCCACTTTCTCTGCATTTCAGTGTTAACTTCGTCTGAAAACAACACTTAAATAGAAAACACAAAAACACTGGTGCGGTACTAACATTCCAAATTTTCCAAAATAACAATCTGAGTAGCAATTCAAGTTGAAAAGCAACTTGGCTTAACCTTGAGGCTACTAAACGACTTGATTAAATTAAAGGGGTAAAAAAACTAATAAATATTCAAAACACTTGATAACGCTTTGTTTGACATAAAAAACATTTAATGCAAGTCTCACTGGAAAACCTGTAAGGTTTTATACCTTAAATAATGTTTTGCATTTAGAAACACCAAAAGATTCCATTTGCAGCCTTTGATTGTTTTCTTCTATTACTTTAATCACACTGGCAAAATTACAAGATTTCTCCGAAGTCAAAACTGTTTACAGTGCAGTTTTACAGTGCATAGCTTTGCAATGCATTATTCTTTGCATTTTTTGTTGAGTTACTCCCTACCTAGCAACACTTTGCTTTTCTGAGCCTTCATTACCCTGGGGTCTACTCTAGAGCTATCTCAGGGAGGAATAAATTAAAAATACAATTAACCCCATCCAAGAAGGCAGCATGGAACAGTGGACTGAGCATGGTCTTTGGGGCTAGGAACGCCTGAGTTCTAATTCCAGCCTTGCCATAGCCTCTTTGAGGCTGGCATACACTTTGAGTATACACATTCTCACATCCCCTTGGTTCTTGTTGTACAGCATCTCTAAAATCCATCCTCCCAAACCCTTGACAATGCCTTGATCCTCTCTCCCAATTACTGCAGTCTCCTCCTCCCAGTTCTCCTTGGCTGGCTCCCACCACTCTATCCAAAATATGCTGCTAAAATCATCTCTCTCTCCTGCCATATGTACTATGACCCTTTTCTACTCAGATCCCTTCACTGGCTCCTTCTCATCATCCACAAAGTGCTTGCAGCCCTTAGCTTTATGGTCCTGGCCCAATTCCACTCCTATCTGCATCTCCTCTCTCATTTTCCCCGTCAGCCTTTCTGCTCTTCCACCCCAACTACTCCATTTATAGTCTTCTCCCTCTTTTCCACACTTCTCTACACTCAGACAATCCACCTCTTTTGCACAACCTTCTCTGCATACAGAGTGCGAAGACCACATTTCTTGTGCAAAGCCCTTCAACAAATAATCTACGACAGCCAAAACCTTGCCACTGCTTTGAGACCAGATCTTCCAGTCTCCATTCTCATCATATATTATGTGTCTGCACCCTGATGTCTGGCCAATTTAGACAGTAACTTCCTTGGAGCCGGGGCCATGTAAGATTATTCTTGCTATATAAAAAACAAAAATACCTTATTTGCACAGCAATGGCTGAGATTTGGTTTAGGTTGAGGGAATGGTTATACTCCCCATTCAAAACTAGTGATGATTCCCATCTGAGGAATGACTCCATCATGACCAAATTATGTGCCCTATCTAATTATACATGAAAGCTGAAATTGTATTGAAAATCTAGGAGCATTCCCCTTTCCAGAGGCATGTCTGCCAACTCCAAATGGGGATATATTCTTATTTAATCG
This sequence comes from Lepidochelys kempii, assembly GCF_965140285.1. Lineage (NCBI taxonomy): Eukaryota > Metazoa > Chordata > Testudines > Cheloniidae > Lepidochelys > Lepidochelys kempii. Next base: position 25,162,525 of record NC_136391.1, on the reverse strand, counting down.
TGGTGTCAGTGACCTGCTGCACTACCTTTTGGATCCTGTTGTCTTTTAATTTTTGGACACATGCCTGGATATATCAAGGCATTCGTTTTTGTAAATCCAAATATAAATAAATCACCTAGGAGGAGATTAAGTCTCACCACTCAACCATTGAGAATTAGCCAAGTTGTCATCATCTACAACCAAACAGTCAAAATATATTACTCCATAGAATCCCTTCAAAAAATTGCATTCTCCTGAGAGCACTTCATCTTTCACAATCTGTGTTAGGGATCTCTCCTTGAAAGCAAAATGTCTTAACGAGTTATGTCTAACAGAAATCCTCATGGGTTTATTTAAGATTATGAGGGGTTTTTAAATCACCAATTTTACTTTATACAACTCAAATTGCAATAACTATCAAATATGAAACATTTCTTTAAGGTGCTGAACATTAAACTGTGGTAAATGTCAGCTCTTGCTGCTGCCGCTTCTTAATTGTTGTTATGCCCTGATAAATAAGCTAAAAATGTGAGAAAATAAAATTAGTTTAGAAAAACTGATTTAGCCTTGAGCTTCATCATTTAACTTTGTATGGTATCCATGACAACCACGGGTCTATTTATTAAATCATAGCGTCCCCAATGTAATACACAACTACTAAAAACTTTAACAATAAACATCAACATATAGTTAACTGTGTTTAGGTCAAACACACAAACAAACCTACACCAAAATAAATGACAGAATGGGGAAAAAAATAGATTGTAGACATGGCCTCACTTACCTTAAAGTCATCTGGGAGTAGCAGTTTAGATGTCCTTAGGAAACTTAATATGTATCTGAAAATTTCACCATCTCGATCAATGAAATAATGTTGTTTTAAACTGTCCAAGACAATAGGCTCTGTGCCATTAAACAGACGACTTATTCTGAAAAAAGAAAAGAAAAAAAATGGGTAGAAGAAAGACAAAATTTCATTAGATCCTGCAGGCTTAGAAACAGTCCAGCCAATTCAGTTGTCTCAGTTCAACTTGCATAGGGATAACAATGCAGTATCTTAATTCTGTAAACTCTGTGACAAAGGAGAATGTGCGCAAAGATAGATGTTACATACATACGCCTATGTAACACACACACATACATCTATACTGATGGAGAGAGGGCCTTATTTCGCAATCACTCCTCATGTAAAATTCTCATTGTTCACAATAAGGGCTGCAAACAGGGCCCAAAATTTTGACAGGAGTATTGCCTAGAAGGCTTTTGCCCTGCAATAGGCTGTGCATAGCTGATATGGATACGGGGCGCTAACTATGTAATAAGTCCCTAATTACCATGTACAGCTTATCCTGAATTGAACTGTGTTGACCTTCTAGCCAGTACATTTTTCACCAGGTCAGTTCTCATTAGACAAAAAAAATTTCAATTTTTGAGAAGACAGTTTAAATTAGCCAATGTTAGTTACATAACCCCCCCAGTGCTAAATATTTAGGCCTCTGTGGCAGAATGGTTTAGACAACTAGATTTTGCACAGCTAGGAATGGTCCATACAAGCTTCTGCAACTATTCCACTTGAGGCCCTGTTGCCAGTATTCCAAGAGGAGTCATTTCTCACCAGGTGAGGCGTACAAAGGGAAGTCATTTACGTGTTTGGGTGCCAAAGAAAAGGAATGTAGACATTATGCCAGGTGGCTAATTGGTTAGACATAAACCTGACCAAAATGCAAAGTTTTAAATATTTCCTCTTTAATGAGACCATCATTCCAGTTCCCACTGCTATCTCCTTTAAGTTGTAAACAGTATACTCTACATAGCAAGAGACCTGGGCATTGCTTGGCTGGGATTTCATCCTCCCCAAAGTTACAAATGACTGTTTGGTTACAATATGCTTTGTCTTCCCTTGAGAAATAACACAACTTATATAGATACACAAACACACATGCAATATTCTTGAAAGCAGCATCATAGAAGTCAGAGACAGAAATAACCTATGAAGTAATCAAGTCCATCTCCCCGATAATCATAGTTTCCTACTGCAGTTACTAGTGTTTTGCCACATTTAGTTTTAAATGTCCCAGACAAAGGGAGTTCCATTATTTCCCTGCGAGAGTATTCTGTGGTCCTCTAGATTCCTCTAGATTCCACCTCCTGACTCCACATTTTGCCGTTTATCTTTGTCCTGTGTTTACAATCCTTCAGTTAGTATCAATACATGTGCCAGTGTTTGCATCATAGCCAATTTGAATTATGAAAATATACCAAATGCTTTCCTAAAATCCAAGTACAACACATCTGCTGCATTTCCCTCAACTTCTAGTTTTGCAGATCGACCAGAAAAAGCAATCAAGTTTGCCTTGCAGTGTTTATACAGTGTAAACCCATCGTTCCATGAGCTCTCGAAGTTTAAACGTCTTGTTTTCACTTAATAGTTATTCCACTATTTTGTCTTCTAATTGTTATTTTACTAGAAGTTACTAGGGGTATCCGCTTTGGTTGTTACAGGTTAAATATACCCTTTGAACAGTGCTATATTTTAGTCCATTAACTACAGGGTTAATTTCCTTCACAAAGTATGCACGTGGGCTAAAGGAGTCCAACTGAGTTTCTGTGCAGCTCTTCAGTTTAACTGGAAAGAGTAAGAGATATCCTGATACAACAACTCATGTTCAATTTTGCACTTGTATTGAATTAATTTGCTTGGTGACAAAGTAGCTTTGAGAGCTTCTACAGAAGATTGCTGTCTTACAGCAAGGCTGCAGCTTTGATCTCTTACCCCTTGGAACCTTTCTTCTGTGTTTTAAGACACACTGAACGAAATCCAATGGCTGCTTTCAGATTATTCAGTATAAAAAGAGGAATGTTTGTCAACAAAGAAGAGACGTAGGGAGGACTGGAGAAAGGATTTCCAATTAGGCTGTGCTTAGCGCAGTGCAGGACTTTTATTGTAGAGAAAACAAAAGGCGAGTTTTCAGGCCTGTGTGGATTGCCTTCAGCAGTATTTCTTCACTACTGAATTTTGCTGCTTGGGAAACTCACAGAGTGTTGAAAGACTTAACTGCCACCCCAAAACCAGAATGAAAAACGATTAAGGATTTACCTGACATTTTAGGAGGCTCTTAGGCTCCAAGAACAAACTTCAGTTGCAGTATGTAATGCTGCACCCAGAAAGGGTTCCTCCTCCTAAATTATTTCACAAATGCAAATGACACCTTTGTGAAATCCGCTAGAAGGAACAACATTTCTGGAGCACATGATGAATTCAGTGAAAATGACAGGAACATGGGTTTCAGGCCGAAGCCTTGCATGACAGTTTTTCTGGGGATCTGTAAAGCCATGAAGAGCCTGCTTACCGACAGCTGCACATTAGAAAGAATGATCACTTGATTTGCTTACTCAGGTAGGTCTCACTTTGGAAGAGATGAAACAAAGCCTGCAACAGTATGGAAAGGAATGGTTTGCAGCCTGTTCTGTAAAGGAATAGCATAGCAAATAAATAAAATAAATTGCAATTTAGGCAAATGAGAGTCAGCGTGCAAGATGCCTGTTTGGAAACCACAAGAATCATCTGTGTCCTTTACAAGACCAGACAGCTGCTGGAACTGCAGATCTGCATATAACTATACAATAACAGAGGGTCATGTGTCTGGAGAGATATGCTGTTTCCTGGGACACTAGGATATGGAGACTCCTCAGGGCTTTAGCAACTTGGCACTGTGGTTCAGGCATGTCATCAAGCAGATATAACAGAGATGCCAAGGGTTGGCTGTCCTTAAGAGTAAGATTTACAGCCCCAAAGAGTGAGATTCAAGGCCAAAGAGTGAGACTTTCCAGGTGGCGCGTTTCGTCACTGCTTAAGACAGGGACTCTCATCTTTGGTCCTTGGCGACATCCAATAGTCCAGGTTTTTAATCCAACCAGCGCTTAATAGTTTGTTTTAAAATGTAAACTGCTAAATATTGCACAAGAAATACTTAAATGGCCTAATTCATACTAAAGTCTAGGGCAGCGGTTATCAACCTATGGTCCGTAGCCCCCTGAGGGTCCATGGATTATGTCTAAGGGGTCCACAAGATTTAGACTGAAAACTGACTGAACAAAATTCAACTATATATACAAACAACAGATTTCCAAAGGGGTCTGCACCTCCATTTGAAATTTTTTAGGGATCCACAAATGAAAAAAGGTTGAGAACAACTGGTCTAGGGCACAGGAGAATTTTATCTACAATGGAAACCAATGGATTTTAATAAAAACAATTACTTGCTGGTTGGAACAAAAACCTGGGTGGTTGGAGATCCCTGAAGACATGAATTTGTCCAGTGTGGTTTTAATTTTGAACTGTATTTTGCAGACGCAGCAAACTTTTGATCCAGTCCTGTTTGTTTTCTGGGCAAACTCAGATTTTTTTGACCACACACACACACAGGTGGATTAGGGGCTTGTGGGGCTCTGGGCCAGGGCAAGTGGGGGCCCCTCCCTACCCCTTCTGCCTGCAGTCCCCCGTCTGGGCATCTTGCTGGGGTCCGGGGTCAGGGCATGGGGGCTTCCCCTGCTCCCCAGCAGGAGCGCTGGGTGAGTGGAGTAGATTGGGGCATGTCTATTTTTCTGGGGGGCCCCCAGTTGGCCAGGGCCTCTGGGCACAGGCCCCATCGGCCCAGTGGCTAATCCGCCACTGCACGCACATACGCCGCCTCCTCTCTCGCCCATAGAGAATGCCTGCAGGCCTGCAGTCTCCATGGTTACCACAGTACACAAGCTTGGAAAGCAGCTTTCCAAGCTCGAAGCCCTGGGCCTGAGGCCCCGAATGTACTGTTGTCTCTTGCAGCGCCTGAGTAATTTTAAATCTTTATATATTTACTCAAAATGAGTGAGATAAGCTTAGGAGTGTGTGAGTGAGACAGCATGCTAATGAGCGAGTATCACACCCAATGAGTGAGACTTGACATGTCTGTATTCACAGGGAGGAAAGCGAGGGGAAGGGATATGGAAAAGGTGGCAGGAGAGCACGACTTGCACTGCACAAGGAACCTCCTGACATTCAATCCACCAGTGATTATTGTTGTAAGTAGAAGTATTCATCACCGCAGTATCTGTGGCAAAATGATATGAAGCCAGCTTCAGCAGAAACCACTTACTTTCACTGCAGTTTGGAAGAGAGTGGAAACCTCAAGAAAGTGAAATACCAGGGAGGTGGGAAAGTTTCCAGCACTGAGATCTTATTTAGTACTTCCAAAAACTTCTACATGTCTTCTCTAGTAATATTATACTTTCTGATTAATAAAGACATTTTTGTCATGATTTAATTTCCAGACATTGGATCAAATCCAGACTGGATCCATTCAACAAGTACCTGTAGGTAGGCCTTAGGATTCTGCAAGGCCTTAGGATTCTGCACTTGCCTTCCCCTTGCCCCTTATTCCTGAGACATGCTGGGAGTACTTTCCTGTAGTACTTTTTACAGTGCCGGCTGGTTCAACAGCTCCTCTTACCAGCCTTGTCTCTTCACTGCCCACTCTGACTGCAGGGGACCTCTTCCACTTTGCGTGGCCAGCACACAGCAGATGCTAAGCACACGCTGACCAGTGAGATGCTCCTCAGGATACGTGTGTCCACCTGGCTCCCTTTACTCCTGCTACTCCCAAACCTGCCTCTGCAGAACAGTGCCCACAAAATGGCTGTGGTCCAGCTCTGGCCTAGTGGGTCTACTGGTTAATTTGACGCTGGATCAAACACTTTTCGCTACTCTTCCTCACTTTTCGAATGACACCTGCTGATTCTATTTCTATAGTTTCTTTGCACTTCCATTGTTTTTGTTAAAGACTTTTACATTTTCAGTAATATTTAGCCAAAATGCCAAAGGGGAGTTTCCAGCTTTATATTGCTTTAACAGGGATATTAAGATCCCCTTTTATTAGATTAAAAATAAACAAACCAGCCAGCCAACCCACATTTGACTAACTTTACCGGTAAACTCTTTTCTTGCTTCCTTGGAAATTAAAAGATCAGTTTACTGCTTTTAGGTATCTACAGACCCTCTGTTTCAGCCCATGTTAGGCCAGTAACTCTGGCCACCAACTCTCTACCTGGAAGACAAAACTAAACTCTCTTTGGTGCTTGTCAGAAATCATTTCTTAATTAACAGAGAGGTCATTACTGAGTAATGACAGCACTGTCAACTCCTGGGGTTTATGAGTCAGGCCCCCAAAAATCATGAGATTGGCTTACAAATCATTAAATTTTAAAAATAAATGTTGAGGTGGTTTTTTATTCCTGCCATCTGCTTTTTGAGCTTTTAGAGTCACATTTTCAAGATTTTCTTCATTGCCAAAAAAGGGGCTCTTTTTTAAAATGAAAGCTGAGATTTACCCCGTATCATCTGACTGCAAGAAGCTTTAAGAAAAATACCAAATAACATGAGACTTGTGATAAAACTGGGGGCGTCTGTAACACTTGATGTGAAAAAACAAAACTGTGGCTACTCTTCTCTCAGGTTCCAAAATTCCCCTGGCCATACTCACAGTCCCCCAGCATCCACAACACTTGCCACACCCACAAGTCCAGCATTCCCCACCCATCACACCCACTTTGCCAGCTCCTACAAATTTCATTAACAAAGCATGCTAGGCAGTGTCAGTAAGACTCTTTACCACAAGTAGTGCATTAAAAATATTAATTTAAGTAATTATGTTATGAATATTTAACTGTTCAGTAATATTTTTGTCATTTATAATTTATTTGTTTACATTTATTAAAAATGGATTTTGTAGATATTTCTTCTGCCCTTTGTCAAATTAGTCAGGAATCTACATTTAGAAAATTATCTTTAAAATGTGGCTTTTTGTAATTTTTTTGCAGGGAGGAAGGGAAGAAATTCTACTCTGGCTGTGCTCCAAGCACAAAGTACCTTTACTGCTCTGTTGCTCTATTCTTCTCTTCACCTGCTGCTCCCCTCTGCTTTTCCACACCCTGCTGTTTTACTCCAAGCATAAGCAGAGTGGCAAAGTGAAGTTGACAAGATCTCTGAAGCTCTCTCTCACTTGATAAGGAGTCTGTCAGTTGTACTTGGCTGCTTTGCTCGTGCATGGAGTTGGAGCAGTAGAGGTGGGGAAGCAGAACATAGGAGAGAGAGGAAGGAAAAAAGGGACTAATTTCTTTAAGTATATCAGAAGCAGGATGTCTGCCAAACAGTCAACGGGGTCACTGGATGATGAAAGTGCTAAAGGAGTACTTAAGGAAGACAAATTAGTTGCGGAAAAGCTAAATGAATTCTTTGCATCGGTCTTCACCTTGGAGGATGTGGGGAAGATCCCCACACCTAAGCCATTCTTTTTAGGTGACAAATCTGAGCAACTGTCCCAGACTAAGTTGTCAGTAGAGGCGATTTGGTAACAAATTTAACAGTAATAAGTCACCAGGAGCAGATGATACTCACCCAACAGTTTGGAAGGAACTCAAATCTAAAACTGCAGAACTACTAACTATAGTATATAACCTATCGCTTAAATCAACCTCTGTACCAGACGACTGGATGGTAGCTAATGATTTTTTAAAAAGGCTCCAGAGGCGATCCTGGCAATTAAGGCTAGTAAGCCTAACTTCAGTACCAGGCAAACTGATTGTATAGTAAATAAGAGAATTATCAGACACTCAAATAAACACTATATACTGGAAAGCGTCAACATAGCTTTTTAAAAGGAAATCATGCCTCACCAATCTATTAAAATTCTTTGAGGGTGTCAACAAGCATGAGGACCAGACTCATCCAGCTGATAATAGTGTACTTGGACTTTCAGAAGGCCTTTGACAAGGTCCCTCACCAAATGCAGTTCAGCAAACTAAGCAGTCACAGGATAAGAGGGAAGGTCCTCTCATGAATCAGTAACTGGTTAAAAGATAGGAACAAAGGATAGAAATAAATGGTCATTTTTCACAATGGAGAGAGGTAAATAGCGGGACTTGTATTGTTCAATATATTCAGAAATGATTTAGAAAAGAGGGTGAACAGTGAGTTGGCAAAATTTGCGGAAAATACAAAATTACTCAAAATAGTTAAGTTCAAAGCTGACTGCAAAGAGTTACAAAGGGAGCTTACTGAACTAGGTGACTGGGCAAAAAAATGGCAGATGAAATTCAATGTTGACAAATGCAAAGTAATCCACACTGGAAAAATAATCCCAGCTATACATAAATTAGCTGCTACCACTCAAGAAAGAGATCTTGGGATTCATTGTGGATAGTTCTCTGAAAACATCTGCTCAATGTGCAACGGCAGTCAAAAAAGCTAACAGAATGTTAGGAACCATTAGAAAAAGGATAGATAATAAAACAGAAAATATCATAATGCTGCTATATAAATCCATGGTATCCCCCACACCTTGAATACCGACTGCATGGTGATCTAGTTGCCCCATCTCAAAAAAGAAGTATCAGAATTGGAAAAAGTACAGAGAAGGGCAAGAAAAATGATGAGGGATATGACACACTTTCCACATAAGGAGAGATTAAAAAAGACTGGGACTGTTCAGTTTAGAAAAAAGATGATAACGGGAGACTGTGATAGAAATCTATAAGATCATGGATGCTGTGGAGACAGTGAATTAGGGAAGTGTTATTACTTCACTCAACACAAGAACTAGGGGTCGCTCAATCAAATTAAAAGGCAGCAGGTTTAAAACAAACAAAAGGAAGTACTTCTTTATACAATGCATAGTCAACCTCTGGAACTCATTGCCAAGAGGTGTTGTGAAGGCCAAAAGTATAACTGGAATTAAAAAAAGAATTAGATAAATTCACAGAGGACAGGTCAGTCAATGGCAACTACTCACAACAGTCAGGGATACAACTCCTTAAACCACCGACTGCCAGAAGCTAGGACTAGCTGATGGACTGGATCGCTCAATAATTAACCATTCTGTTGATTCCGTCTGAAGCACCTGGCACTGGTCACTGTCAGAAGACAGGCTACTGGGCTAGATGCACTATTGGTATGACCAAATATGGCTGTTCTTATGTTCATCCAAGGATCTCAACGAACTTCATATAAAATAATTTAAGATTCACAAGGCCCCTATAAGGTAGGGACAGTAGATATTATTTCTGTGTTGAAGATGGAATGCTGAGACACAGAAAAATTAAGTGATTGGCACACAGGACCAGAAAGCAGTTGAGTAGTATTTCACCCTGCCACGCATGCCATTTGAGAATATGAATTTACACTGAAGAAAACGAGAGACTGCCGGCAGAGTAAGGTACTATTCAATATGCTAAGTGTAACAGAATTAACCCAGGCTTAGATCCCAGGTCTCCTGTCCTCCAGTCCTATGTTGTAACCACAAGATCACACTTTGGCTCCAGCATTGAACAGTACTGCTCAATGTTTCCAGCAGTATTTTTTTTTCACATTTTCACTCTGTCTATTATAAAACTAATGAGGCAGACCCAGATTCACTCCAGGGTATGCATGGGAGTCCCCAGTGGCAGAAGGCTATCGGGTGAATGGAGCTGGGATAGTGAAAAGCAGCTGCAACCTCCTTTACTATGGGGTGCATTTAAGGGGCCCCAAGATGCCTGAAAAGCAGGTGGCACCTGCCAGGGAGAAGGCATAGGCGGCCTAGGAGCGTACTGAATTAGCGCTGCCTGCTCTGGAGCCCTGATGAAAATTCTGAGGGAACAAAGCACTGCTGTCCTTGGCTAGAGCACATCCTCCTCCATGCCCTGCCACACAAGGGGCTTAGCTGAAGCGTGGAGATGCCATTTGCACCTTTCTGCACCACCTTTCCTGAATCTGGCTCATAATTGTATCTTTCAACTAGTATGAAGATTAGTATGAAGCTCAATAGAAAAAAACAACCCTCCTCTGGATAGTTGTAGTATATTTCCACACACTCTCACCTATCCAATAGGGACTTTTAAAACCTTTTCCCATTATGGCTAGGGCCCCAGCAATTTCACAGCCGTGAAAAATGTGTCAGGGACCATGATATAAGCCCTTCCCCCATGAAATCTGATCTCCCCCATGCTGCTGGGAATGCCCCAGCTGGGGGCTTGTAGCTGGAAGTCCCGGCCGGGCTAGGGAAGGACAGGACTTCGGGCTGCAGGAATCTCTGGAGCTGGGCAGCAGCCCCGTAGGTTCCTGCAGCTAGAGGAGGCTTGTGGAGGTGGATCCAATCTCCCCCTTGCTGTTGGGAGCGCCCCAGCTGAGGGCTCGTACCTGTGAGTCCTGGCCGGGCTGGGGAGGGAGAGGACTTGTCCTTCCCCTGCACAGCCATTCTTGGAGAGTGGGGAGGAGATAAGACCCACCTCTGGGTGCCTCCCAGGAAGCTCTGGGGCTGGTCAGCAACTCCAGAGGTTCCTGCAGCTGGAGGAGGCTTGTGGAGGTGGGTCCGATCTCCTCCTTGCTGTGGGGAGTGCTCCAGCCGGGGGCTCCTAGCTGCCAATCCCACAGTGCTGAGGATGGACAGGACTCAGAACTTCCTCTTCACCTACACAGTTGCTTGTGGGAGCGGGGAGAATCAGATCCACCTCCAGGTACCTTTTGGGTTGGGACCCCCCCCCGTTACAACACTGTGAAATCTCAGATGTAAACATCTGAAAACGTGCAATTGACCAATTTTAAAACCCTCTGGCCATGAAATTGATCGAAACAGACCCTAAATTTGGTAGGGCCCAAATTATGGCAGCCAGATAAACAGCCACCCTTGTGAGGGGAAAGGAGCACCAGGGCATGGGCCCTTGGAATTCTACAGAGACTAAACATATAGCCCTGCTGCTTTACAGAGGTGCCATTTGTGTGCTGCCATGAAGGTTCTGCCACAGGTTCCATTACAAACCCTTATTGTCACAGTTTAATAACTCAACCACATAAACTTGCTTCAGGCTGAAACTCGGCACTTAGGGTGTCAGAGCAGAAGAGAATTTTTGTTTTAAACAATTTTTCTAAAAAGTCTATTGTTCATTTTTATATATTGATGGGGGAAGGAAAGTATGACAGCCCAAAGTTGGGGGTTTCAGCTCTGAATGTGCCATGCTGCCAACACCAATCATTTATAGACAGGGCCTGATTTTCAAAGGTACACCTCTACCCCGATATAACGTGACCCAATATAACACAAATTTGGATATAACGCGGTCAAGCAGCGCTCGGGGGGGCGGGGCTGCGCGCTCCGGTGGATCAAAGCAAATTCGATATATCGTGGTTTCACCTATAAAGTGGTAAGATTTTTTGGCTCCTGAGACAGCGTTATATCGGGGTAGAGGTCTATTTATGTATGTAAATAGGCAAGTAGGTGCCTCGTGAGATTTTTAAAAGCACCTATGCCCCAACCCTCAATGCTAGGTTGAAAATCTGGTCCTTACCCCATAAACAAAAACACTAGCAGAAAATAGAGAGCTAACTCATCGCGCTCTTGTACTAAAAGCTGTGAGATGTTAAAAGTTACTCAGCAGACTTAACATGTTCCCTGCCCATCATTCTACCAGGGAGAGTGGTTTGTGGGCCCACAGAGACCAGGGCTTTCCAACAATGCCTGCATCCCAAAATCTTCAAGGAAATCCGACAGGGAAGGCCAGTCCTTCTGCATTGGTCTAAGAGACTCCTCCCTGGCAGCACAGCTCAGTGAGAGCTGCTGTCACAGCATGACTGCCCACAGCTGCTCCCTAGGCCCCAGCCGTGAGGAATAGAGGGCAAGTTGATGCCAAAACTGTCAGCACTCGCTTTCACTTGACTTTCCACCTGAAATTCTGCAGATTTGCCAAGATATTGCTGTCACTTTGATATGACTGTCGTCTTTATCCTGGGCTGACATGACCTCCCTAACCATGGAGCCCCAACCATGCAATGGGCACACAGATGGGCTTCTTCATCCTGAGCGCAGATCCTGGAAATGGCAACTCAGATTTTCCATGATACTATACAGCCAAGGTAAGAAAGGCTTTCTTGAGACTGGAGGGAAAGTGGCAAATGTGATATAGCCACTGATACCCATTGTGCATCTCCCCCACCCCCCGCCAACTTCCACTTGGTTTAGCTTACCTCCTCTCCTGTAAGCAAATATGCTTACTTAATTTAGGCCACACTCTCAAGAATCTCAAACTCAGCTTCTCATTGTGATTCCACAATTTTGGGTTAGGTGCACAAATTCTATTGGAAGTCAATGAAATCTGAGTGCCTACGTTATAGGCACATTTAAAAATCCCATCTATAAAAAACTCCGGAGATAAATGGCCAAACATAATGTCTAAATACGGAATCTGATTTGTAGATACAAAATTTAGGCTTTTTTAAAACATATAACCCAAGAGCATTTATCTTTCATTATTTAAAACTGATTTGGACAAAGCACCAGAGAATATACTGTACAGTTCAGGGAGGAGGACAAGACAACCTACAAGGTGAGCGGTTTATCCATCTCTAATTTCTATAATCCTGTGTTCTTGCCTTTTAACTTTGATGCTGGAATTCCATAGGAGTTTTTTGAGCCATATGCTCACACTGGAGTGCTTCTGAAGGATATTACACTCATTAACTATTACGCACCTAGAGGAACTACTGGATCTATTACTATTACCTAGATTTAATACTTTATATTTTGCTGTGCAGGCAAGAATATCTGTTTTTGCAATAGATCAGAGCTGGTATATATATATTTTATCAACATGTATTTTTAAAAGTCAATAATCCAATGTGGCCATTACCATTCACTTAGCTAGGTAATTCTTAAGGTTCTAGGATGATTTTTTTTATACTGTGCCTTTTGGGGGTGCAAGGAAGGAGCAAAGAGAAAGAAGTTATGGCTAAAGGACCAGGGTTGAAGGGAAAACAGTCTCCTTTTAAAGTTAGTGGAGAGTCCAGTTCTGATCTCATTTCCACCAGGTTTACACTGTTGTAAATCTAAGGGCGTCACTCCTAATTTACATCAGGGTAAGTGAGATCAGAATTAGGCCCTTTAGAATTAGTTATTCATCATTGCGGGAGGACTGCATGAGCTCGGAAAACATGTCATTGCGAGTGCGTTTTTTTCGCTTTCTAATCTGCCATATCCTCAAGGACAGAGATGATAGGGGGAGCATAGAAACATTCTACACTCTATGATTCTGGGGGACTCCATGGTCACCTGTGCTGTTGAGTTCATCACACTGACCAAACAGGAAATGGAATTCAAAAGTTCCTGGGGCTTTTCCTGTGTACCTGGCTAGTGCATCGGAGTTCAAAGTGCTGTCCAGAGCGGTCACAATGGAACACTCTGGGATAGGTCCTGGAGGCCAATACTGTCAATTTGCATCCACACTACCCCAAATTCGACCCAGCAAAGTCGATTTTAGCACTACTCCCCTCGTCGGGGAAGAGTAGAGAAGTCGATTTTAAGAGCCCTTTAGGTCGACGGAACAGGGTTGGTTGTGTGGATGCAGTCATTTTTAAACCGACCTAACGCGGCTAAATTCGACCTAACCCTGTAGTGTAGACCAAGCCTAAGAGTCTGATGTTTTTGCTCTCTTTGACTCTTTTTACTTCAATCCTAGTTGCACTTTTATTCAAGGAATTAGTAAAGATTCAAAAAAATAATAACTTACATTTGCTAAAAATATCATTTAAATGTCACTGTCCCCACTACTCCACTTTGATCCTCATGAGAGTTCTTCATCTTTTATGTTTCATTAACAGAGAACTTACTCTAAATGTGGGGTGTAAAAATCAGTATTGGAGTGATATTAAAAAAAACAACAAATCCTCTAAGTTCCATCTTCACATTCCCTAATCTCCCAGAGAGCCCTATCCTGCAGGAATTGCATCTCCATTCAAATTCTGTGGTAGCAGAGGGCACTCAGCACCTGGTAGGATACATCTGAAGATGCCCAATTCAAACAAAACATTCCCGCCTCTTACAAACCTATTACTGCTATTCCTTTAAATAACTCAACCCGGAGCAATAAAGGCCCAGAACACACACCCAAAGAATAGCAAGCTGCATCTGTAGGGTCTTGGTCTTCAAAACTGGGTTAACTTTCTTCTTTTTTACTACAGAAACTTTCATCTAAGCAGGAGATAATTAAACATTATGATTAAGATTCTCAAAGCTGACTGGAAGATTTACACATAGCTTCCATTAACATTAACATGGTACTGCTGGGCCCTTTGGGAGGCTGGGGAACATGAAGATATTAGTTTTGTTTTAATGTTAATGGGAGCTGTGCGTGAAATCTTTGTCCCAGTGAAGTCATTGGCAAATCTCCCATTTCAGTGGCACCAGGATTTCACCCTGTGTACCTAACTGGTGCAAGTCCTGTGCCTGCCCATCCCCTGCAGGTGTGCAGGAAGCCTAGTACTGCCCGGTGCAGTTTTGCTGCCTAGCAGGAGGAAGGGACTGGATCCTAGGAGTCGCACAGAGCTGCTTATTTCAACAAGTAAATGGTGCTGCGTAAATGTTCTCCTGATATGCTAGCTTCAGGCAGGAGTATGGGTATGGCTGGTGCATAAGGCTAGAGCCTTCCATTTTTAATTTACCCATATACCTTTCTCTGACTTTCTGAGCACAGATACACTAAAGGAGCAACTTTCTCCGATAATGCTTTTCAGCATAGCAGAGCATAAACTCTCAGAGACTTCCAGTAGCAACTCAGTTATATATGGGGCCAAATTCAGTGAGGGTATAAATGTAATTTTACATATTGAGCCCAATTCTGCCTCAGTTGCACAGGTACAAGTCCCTCTGATGTAAATGGGACTTACACTTATATGCAGACGTGACTGTCTGTCAGTCACAAGAGCAGTGTAGTGGAAGAGCACTATAACTCACATTGGCTGGGCATTCAGTGGGTGTGCAAAACAAGTGCATGGTACACCAATTTGGTAAACTAGGATTCTAAGGAGGGTATTAAAGTAGGAAAACATGTTTTAACTTACATTCTCTCCCTTAGTTGCTTTTGGTGTGTAATTTATACTAATTCTGCACAACCCCTGAACACCAACTGTGCATGTTACATTAGGCTATGCCCAATATGTAACTCACACCTACATTTGTGTTCCTATTTTATCCCAGGTTAGCCCAGAGAATTCCATAGGAGCTGTAGCTCCACTTACTGAAGACAACAGATGGCTGAACAGGGCTACTGTTCTCTGCTTATTTGGTACTACATTCATGTGATCCGAAAGCTGAGTCTATCCCTATCTATCTATATTTCTGAATCAGAGTTAAGTTGGTAAATTAATAATGCTCCTATTTATTTTTACATTTGGTTAAGTTGTACTGATTTTTTCCCAACTGTTCATGTCCAGAATTATCTGTGTATTGTAGTTTGGAGAGAGAATACAATGAACATGGTCCTTATTTGCACATCCAGTATGCCTATGATCATTTTGTTTGAGAATCAGAGCGGATAGCAGATGACAGACACAACCCAAATGGAATTTCCAATGGATTTTTTTGTTACTACTGCAGGATGAGAGGAGGAAACTTAGTCAGTGAAAGGAAGGTGTCATGAGAGGTGTGCCATGGTTACACTCCAGAAGGCAGAAAGACCCTCCCTCTCTGAGCTGTTGGTAGGTAGGGTCATACAGAAGGCAGTGTCACTAAGGAAGGAAGACTACATCTGCTACTTAAGAGATGTGGCTCCCATTCTTCAACTTGATGGAACTAGAAAGAAATCAAATAAAAAAAGCCTTGAGCCATTGGCCTGAATGGAGTAATTTCAGATCTGCTCCACCGTAACTGAGAGCAGAATCTCACTGCTTGGCCATTTCAGTGTTACTGAGTTGTCCATTCTTAACATGAAACAATAGACCCATGGGTTTGATTCTGGTCCCACTGAAACCAAGAGTAAAACTTCCTTTGACTTAACTAGGAGCAGAATCAGGGTAATCATTTAACCATCAACCCCTTCTCCCCAAAAAATATAATTAACATTAAAATGGTAAAAAAATGTGCTTATTTGTTTGGGTTTTCTGACAAACCAATACTGGATTTTTTTTAATGTAAGTTTAAAAAACTATCATTAAATCTTTTCTTTCTTCAATTACAACATTAACATTAGTGGCCCAAGCTCTGTTCTCATTCGTATCCAACAACCACAGTGACATCAATGGGCCAAATTCATCCCTGGTGTAACTCCAATATAGTAGAATGACACCAATCATGATTTTGTCTCAGTGAGGTTATATGGGATTTATGTGAGTGCCAAATTTGGCCTAGTGCCGCCAACATATTTCACCTTTCCCAACTGCAAAGCTTCAGCCTTTGGTGTCGATAAGACTGGTGCAACTCATTGGCCGGTGGAAGGCAAAACACCTGCAGAACAGTATGACACCAAAAATGTTAAAGACTCCCTGAGTTTTTCATTATCTACTTTCCCAAGAGAGAGATTTGCTGCTGCAAAAGCTTCTATAGTTCTAAGTGGATTACCTGCCAGCACTGGGTAGCATCTGCACTCCATTAGAACACAGACGTAACAGCAGCATGCCCTTTGGACTGTGATTCCTTCATCGTTTCAGCTTTATGTTGCAAATTTCATTTTTCCAATTCTTGCCAACCGATCCTTTCTGTGTATGTGTATCAGCATTTGCTGCATAATAGCTTTCCACTATCCACGTGCAGGATTCCCTTCAGGTATTGCTTTCTGTGGTCCTCAGCAGATAAAAAAGCAGCAATTTTAGCCTTTGAACTCATACCATACTGCAGTAGAGTGAAAGCAACACAATACAGGTGAACCCTAGAATACCTCTGCCTAGCCTATATATCCTGTGCACCAGCTCTAACAGGCAGACTGTAGTCACACTGATTGCATCAATACAGAGTGAGAGTGCATACACGCTAGGCTAATAACCATCCTGCTTGAGAAAATTACAAATAGGAACAAATCAAGGAAACACTGAACTCTGAATATGAAAACATCAAAAAAAAATAATGAAAAGTCAAAGATTAGAAGACAGAGAGGGTGACCTCCTTGGACTGAGCAGGGGTTGAAAGTCAGTAACTCCTGAGATCTAATTCCAGCTCTGCTATGTCCCCATCTGTAAAATGGAGACAGTGGGCCATATTCATTTCTTATGTAACTATTGTTGTCAATGGAGTTGTACTAGGGATGAATGTAGTTCAATAATAGTTACCTCCTGAGATCATAAATAAGGGGTGTCAGGAGTAATTACTTAATGTTAGTAAAGTCCTTTGACAATGTAAAATGCTAGAGTGTATGAGGGATAGCTATTGTTATCAATTTATTATTAAATTCACATGGTAGGGAAATCTGCCCAAATCCGTAACGTAAGGGTTACTGTTGCTTTAGCTGTGTTAGCTAAAGCCTACTCTGTACAGAATGTTGTGACTAAGTGCTCAATAGGTCTATACTCTCATACTCTTTCATTATTTAAATCTCGTGTCTGGCATGCCTACATATTTATTCAACTGAAATATGCATTTTGCTTTTAAAGCCTGTTTTAACCCATGAACACAGTGGGCCTGATTCTGATTTCACTTATACTGGAGTAAATTTGGAATAGAGTTACTTCAGTAGAGTTACTCTTTTTAAATCTTAGCTTTCATAAATGAATACATGCGTGTAGGTCACAATATATATACACAGAAAGACACCTATAGTAATCACCAGTGGGATCATTAAAATAATTAAGCGAGGCCTAGAGACAAATTCGTTTCACATCATGCTCCTTACAAAACATACCCTTCATCTTCATAGTCCAGAGAGTGTATTTTACAAACATTCTAAGGAGTTAATGAAATATTACTCTAAGTAGACTATGTCTGCATTCCATAATAGGGTCTGTATAAATCAAAACTTGACTTGTGTGGACAAATGACAGTGAAATACACTTAAAGTCCAAATATCAAGAGGTAGCACCACTTTACTGCATTTTTACAGTAGTTGACTATGACCTCAGGATATGATTTCCAATGGAATGCCACTATAGCTTCACTGTTACATAACTCCTCCACATGGGATGGTGAGTGTGCTGGATGCACAGCATTAAAAGAGAAAAATCAATAAAGGAGAATTCCCTTTGTTTTGAGTATAAAGCCACTGTTACTGTGTAACAGTGATCACAGACAGAATACTTTACACTGTTCATCAACATGAAAACAACCTCTACCTGCACATGAAAGCTAGAAACAGGTTGCTTCTATGGCATCCCGTGGGAGAATTTTCTCAAACTATTCTGCTCGTGCTGATGCTATTCATGCTTCACTTGCAGTGCCATGTAAACTACTGCATCCTTATTCTGTGCAGCTGGTGCCACTGTGCCCTGTCAGGTGAAAGGGTAAGATGGACATCTTGGGTCGTAGGAGCCAGAGAAGGAATGAGGAAAATCAGCATAATTCCCTGAAAGGACAAAGAACTGATCCAACTAACAGGTGTTTTACAACATCAGAGTCGGTAAAAGGTCAGGATGGCACCATGAGTTGGATCCCTTTACTTCCGTTGTCTGAAAGCTCTAACAATGCTTTCCAGAGCCCTGTCTGGAACCAAGAACCTGCCTGTAATGACACATTTTTTACACAGGCAGCACGGCAAGGGAATTGTAAAAGAGATGAAAGGAGAGAGGCATTTGCATTGCACTTAACCACAATCACGTTGTCTGTTTGGGAAAATAAAAGTAGAGTAGTTGGACAAAGAAGACAAGGATAGCTGAGATCTGAACCTAATATGCTGGAGATACTGCTCAACACTGATCCTTGCAAAAGTATTACCCCATAGCTGCTCCCAAAGGTTGTGAGAGGGAGAGCTCTCTACTGAATGACCATTGGTCATGTCAGTCAGACCTGTCTAGGAATGCTTCTTATGACTACAGGAGCTCTGCATTATCAGAAAAACACCTAGATTGTCCTTCCCAATATACCGTCCAAGTTGAACTGGCAAATAAACTAACATGAATGTTTAAGCTTCTCAAATTCTATTTTTAGAGCAGCCCATGTTGGGGGACAGCAACATAGATACAATTTTATGTTCAGAAATCAGATAAGCTTGATCACTGCTATCAATTCTTCCCCATTATTAGCTTGTTTTCTACCCCTTCCACAAAGAACACGACACCCATTTATGCCAATGATCTCCAAGTAACCTAGGCTTGGATAGATATTAATTTGGGGGAACATGATTAGCAGAGACCAGCTAAGTAACTTTTTCCTTGCAAATTCCATTAAATGCTCTGAGTAAACATCATGCCTGTAATTCACTCATGAACAGAGCTCCAGAGCTGGGATCCAGTTGATATGAGTTGCACTCCCATGGGCTAAATTCTCATCTCGGAGGCTGGCAAAAGTCCCCTCGCAGCAGGTTCTGCTGTGTAAGGAGGGGCCATGCAAGGGGAAAACACGTTGAGCACACAGCATGTTTGCCAGCACACAGCTCCCTGCATGCCCTGCATGGGCTCCCTGCATGGGCAGGGCAGATCCAGGTCTGAAGAATCCACTCGTACACAGATCCTCCTATTCCCCGCATCTCATCAAAGCATGGCATTAAGACCAGGGGGACCACTGCAGCCTCAGCAGAGTAGCTTTCTGGCTAAGGGAAGAAGATTCCTTCCTCTTCGCTTTGTCCCAGTGCCCAGCCCAGCTACTCAGGCTAGGCGCTGGCTTGAGGATTTTGCCCCTTATTGCAAGAAAGTGAGAGGGAGTGTAAAATGACTGTTCCAAGCTGTAATTGTGTCACAGTTTTGTTTTCACAGAGACCATGTCCTCATCACCATGGAGGGATCACACAGTGCATTTCTACACTTCTTGTGCTCTGCAGAGCTCTGCTCTAGCCAGGTAGCAGCATTAGAGGCCCGTTTAGAGGAATGGCAAGGAAATGCTTACTAAATCCATTCCACCTCAGAAGCTGTTGTAAGGGTGTGTGGAGCCCTGACTGTGTATGATAACACTGAATAACATTCTGCACGTATACAGCTCCTTTCCGATGAGGATCACAAAGCATTGACATGAGTAAATTAAACTGCACAACGCTCCTGGAAAACATTATTTTACATATGGGGAAAGGGAGGCACAGTGAAGCTAAATGACTAGATTAAGTTGAATTACTTGCTTCAAAAAACCAGCAACAGAACTCGGATGTCTTAGCTTCTGGAATCAGGCACCTTGCCCCCTTTCCCCTCATTCTTCCCATGATTGTAGCAGCAGCAAGAGGGCAACTGCCAGTGTGCAGCCTCACTGCCTCAAGCCACCAGGCTGGGAGTGAGAATTCCTTTCCCCTCTCTCCAACTCATATTCACTGTGAAGTGCAACCCTCCTTTTCTGTGGTTTTATGCAGACTTTTTGTGGGGGGGGGGGCAAGCACCATTTAACC
The DNA here is from genome assembly GCF_965140285.1 of Lepidochelys kempii. Taxonomy (NCBI): domain Eukaryota; kingdom Metazoa; phylum Chordata; order Testudines; family Cheloniidae; genus Lepidochelys; species Lepidochelys kempii. The sequence goes on along the minus strand of NC_136391.1, from coordinate 25,142,260 downwards.
CTAATTTGGCCTTGGTCCTGCATATCTTTACCTGACAAAATTCCCCTGGAAGCCAATGGGACTTTTGCCCAAGTAATAACAAAGTAAGGCCTGGTCTACACTGGGGGGGGGGGAGGGGGAATCGATCTAAGTTACGCAACTTCAGCTACGTGAATAACGTAGCTGAAGTCGTCAAACTTAGATCTACTTACCGCGGTGTCTTCACTGCGGTGAGTCGATGGCTGACGCTCTCCCGTCGACTCCGCCTGCGCCTCTCGCCCTGGTGGAGTACTGGAGTCCATGGGAGAGTGCTTGGCGGTCGATTTATCGCGTCTAGTCTAGACGCGATAAATCGACCCCCGCTGGAATTGATCGCTGCCCATCGATCCAGCGGGTAATGTAGACAAGCCCTAAGAGTCAAAGGATTTAGTCCTAAATGTGAGTGAATGAAATAGCACGTTCCTTCCATAACAGTGGAAATTCTAATGTTAATCCAACATAAAACTAGGTGCACGCACATCAAATTGTGAACAAAAACTCTGTACACTTTTAACTGCTCTCGTCTGTATCACACAAAAGCTTGCCTTAAACAGCAGAACTCCCTGTGTTTTCCTCCAATAGGGGAAGTAGGCAACTTACTGAAAGATTTGCCTTTCAGAGTAAATCCTGAATTTCTCTGCCGCCCAAAAATGAAAACCAATTTATAAGTGTGCAATCTTTATTCCATATTCTTGCCTCCTGCTCTGCTGAATGTTTGTAAAAGAGTGGCTCCTACCTCTTTATCAGCGTTCTAACTGGATTCTGCTGGAAATTAATCAGCTGAGGAAAACTGATGTAAGAGAGGAAAGTAACTGTAAAGTGGAAATTCACCTAAAAATATCCTTTGGGTTTTAACTTTAAAGTTCATAAGTTTTAAATTAATGATGCGTATTAAAAATAAAGAACCTTGTCCTGCAGTCCATGCAAAAGCAAAATGCTCATTTTGGAGTTCTGTAGGTATATGGATCAAACTCATAAAATGTTTGCATGTTGGATAATTTACTATGATATGTATCCATATAGTGTAAGAGCTCAATTCTGCTCCACTGAGGTCAAGGAAAGCTTTATCGCTGACTAAAATGGGAAAACTCACTAAAGGTGAAATTCACAGTGGTTTGGATGGTCTGCCTAAAGTTCTTTATTTAAACCTCTTAATGGATCTGCCTGGGGGAGATGTGTGAGCTCCAAGGAGGAACAAAATACCACATGCATACCATGCAGGTGCACTGACCCACAAGTAGACTGGTGTGGAGGGAGTGTGGAATAGCCAGGGAAGGAACACAGTATCTATCACCATGATGTTCCAATGGCCCAGAACTACTGCTCAGAGGGTACAAAGGGGTAGCAGATGTTATTCTAGCCTATAGGTTTGAGTATTAGCCTCAAAGGTTCTGCGTATTAGCCTCACAGACTGTTCATGGGATAGGGACTGAATTCCATCTCCACCCTGTTTAATTCCCTGACTACAGCCTAGAGCTCGTGTGGGAAGGGGTGGATTTCAGCCTACTTGCATGTGTACGGTATGCTTCAGTGTTTGCTAATTGCATATAATTTCCATTTTCAGTTAACACTGCAAGAATGTCCAAACGTGACATGAGATTAGCAAATAAATCATAACAATGACACTAAATTCTTTGTGTACATGCAGAAATCTGAGATATTCTCAAATGTGAAAAATCTGTAAAAGAATATATCCCACTGTTTGGGACAAAGCTAGTGAAAAAACCAAGACATTCAAAACTGAAGCTAGCAGTCCCCTCTTAGCTTATGTGGCTATGGGGGAAAGAAGCACAAAGGGCTTTAGGTAAGAAGAGAGGGCTACACACTGTTCCCACTTACACTGGCATGCAAATTTGCAGTAACTCAGCTTTAAATTAAAATTTCCAGATGTTTCTTCATTTGTCCCACAAGAGGAATATTACAGAAACCTAGGAGTTTAACGTATTTGAAAGAACAAAACATATACAGTACATATAACATAAAACAAATATTAATTATCTAAGGATGTTTCTGGTAAATGTATTTAGCTGGTACAGGAGAATAATCTAATAAAGAGTGCACTCCCATCCTACCAAATAAATATTAGATTTGGTTAGAAAATAAGACAAAAATTTTCTGGGAAAATGTGTCGTTTTAAAAAAAAAAAAAAATTCAAATTTCCACAGAAAAAATCAGAAAAACTTTGAGATTTTGACTAGTTCTAGTAAATATGGACTTGGGATCTAATCCTGCTCTCATTAAAGTCAGTGTTTAGCAGCTTTTTTCTTTGCACAGTGTGCAAGTGATTGAACATTATGTACAATAATAGTTGTACAATAAGGACCTTTTCTTTTTTAGGAGCTATCCCATCCTATTAGATACATAAATATGTATAATTTTCAATTCACTTTATGGACGTGCTAGAGCCTTCACAGCTCTCGCAGTCTGTCATGGAAATCTGTATTCAAGTGTCAATGTGTGAGAGGGCTGCATTAGAGGTAGCCTGGGTGAAAACATGAATGAAATTTCTAGAGGAGCTGGCTGGCAAACATTAGTGACTTGTCTGTTTTATTTAAATATGCGGCATGGACTGTGGGAGTGCATAAGAGTGTCTTTCTTTTGGATGCCTGTAACTTAAAACTACCAGTGTTAAGACTTTTTGAGAATGTATTAAACATAAATGAATGGAATATAATTAATCTGAGACACTCAGTATACAGATCCAGCCAAGGTAGAATGTGAATCTCCTTGCATATCCAAAACCCTTAATAATTTCAATTACGTTTTTTGCGGGACACGGAATACAGGATCACGCCCCTAAATTGTAGCTCTCCATTAAAACAGGTTAATAATGGAAACACAGATAAATTTACACATGACTGTCATATAAATATATCTGTTCCTTATTTTCTTAGAATGCTGGCATATATCTTTGAGAGAGATACGATAGGTGAGATAGTATCTTTGCCTTTATCCTTTGAAAGGCCAACATATTTGTTTATATATTGTTTATGTTGATTGGAAAATATATATTGTACCATAATGATTAAAGTGAGAAATGCAGACTTAGAATGAATCATTTACAGTGGCCATTTAATTAGTTTCCCATTTGTCACACTAGTTAAGTGATCCTGCTTCTTTTTCTTCTTCAAATCACACAGCTGATACAGATGAGCAGGTCATGGCATACGTGTGTTAAACCTACACAGTGGAGGAGTTTATGTTTCTGTAACATAGCTAAATAAGTTCCCTTGCAGGGAGTGCATCATGATGTAGCCTATGAAAGTTTACAGCAGAAGATGTGACTAACACCTTTTGGGCCTGATCTTGCATCCTTTACTCATGAAAATTCACTCACTGGAGCAAATTCTCCTCTTAGTTGAGCTGATATAAGCAACAAAGACTTTAACAGAGTCACTCTGAAGTTACACTGGGATAACTGAGTGCAGAATTTGGCCCACTGACTTCAAATCATTCACTAGTTCAAATCACTGACTACTCATATGAGTCATGGTTGCAGAACCAGGTTCTTTATTTTCATGAATTACAGCTGAAACACATAATTTATGAATGGCAGAACACAGCAAAGCCATGAGTGGGCTGAGCACGGTCAATCCTACCAAATTACAATGAGAAATGTATCACACTGTCTGCTGTCAGGTGTAATTTATATCATACCAGAAGGGTGACTGAAAAGCAGGTATAGGCAGGAACTTACCATGCCTAGAGTTGTTCTTGTTAGGCCTGATCTTGCAAGATGCTGAGAATGCTCAACTGCCAGTGAAGTCAATGCAAATTGAAAAATGTTCAGGACCTTGCAGGATCAGGCCTATTATAAGTACAACTGAGGAATAAATATGACTGAATGATTTTTCTATTTTCCATTAGCATGAGGTGTGTGCATACGTGTTTTTGTGTGTGTGTATATATAATGTAAATAATAAGCTAAAAGTATATTTAGGATTTAAGAGCATACAAAAGCAAATAAAGCATGTAATGCAGATACAGAGGAAAATTTTCCCCTACACTTTAATTTTTAGGGTGCTGAAACTTTATTTTCTGCCACTGTATCAAAGACTCAGCAAAACATATGATATCCACGCCTATTCGGCAAAGTACTTACGCACACATTTAAGTGCTTTGTTGAACCAGGGCCTATACAATTTGATTAATCTGCAATACTTGAAGCTCCTATGAAATGCTGATAGCCAAACTGAAAAGAATTTAATACCTTATACAAATAATCCCAAAAGCTCCGCATGTGTGAATATAGCGGCGCCTCCATCTATGGCCACGCATGTCATCTTTGCAGCGTGAGCTAATGGTGCTTTCCACTATTACCAGCTGTCTCACGCAGCAACACATATCCTTTTCTCCTACACCAGCTCAAGCCCCAGAATCCCTCTCTCATCCATGCTAATTGCAAAGGCAATTTATAACCTCATGGAAGATATTCCAGAGAGCAATGAAAACAAAAGGTTTTGTGACTTTATCTCAAGAATACCACTGAGGACCCAGAACTTTGAATCATTGGGAGTTTTGCCATTGACTTCAATGGGAATGAAAGCAGGCCATCCTGAGTAAAGAATGGGGTCACCATTTATGTCAACTCGAACACTGAAGGAACCCAACTGGCAAAATGAAACAAAATAACCAGAATCTCTCTCTCTCTAAATACAATATGTGTGTTCTGATACCTCTTTACTGCATATCCCCTTTGTTTGGTTTTCTGATTCAGTGATGTTATTCAAACTTTAGGATCTAAGGGTCCAATCCTGCAAACCTTTACTCGTATGAGTAGATTCGCTGAAACCATGGGCAAGGATTACTTGAGTGAGAAAAGGTTTGCAAGTTCAAGCCTTAAGAGATAACACAACACATACAAATGCAAGACAATACACAACAAGATATCACACAATACACTAGTGTCTGACCAATAACTGTTTTGTACTTGCAGCTTAAAAACCAAGAGGAACACACTTTTGTTGTTTCAACAGTTAGAAGTAACAAATCTGTATCATAAGCCGAAACCTCTAAGTAAAATCTGTGCATTTATTTCAAACATATTTATATTTTGCAAGTTACACAGTTGAAGTTTCTATTAAATAACTCTGATATGGGGCATATTTTTTAAAATGTCAGCAGTGATTTTTTTTTAATGTGGAAACAGATGTGATATTTTACTGCAACTGCTGCATATTCTCTGTATTTTCTTTATGCTGTGAAACGTCTGTCTGTTTTTTTGTTATAAATCTTTCCCCACCGGATAGATTTCTTCATTGTAATTAAATACTAGACTGAAGTCTTGAAATAGATGGTCTCCTGAAAAATCATAGGTTTTTTGCCTAATTTTAAAATATTGGCATTTCAATTAATGTTCCTTTTCCATGGAACATTTCAATGCACTACCTAGGCTTGAACTGAAAACACAGCCATATGCTTTATGACATCAGAGGCATTTCAAGGAGTCTGCATAAATGTCATTTACTGCTTGGGAAACTGTCAAATCAGTGCAAAAATCCCTAGTTCTTCTGAAGGGAAAATACTTGAACAAAAATGTAGCTTTATACAGCTCCTTTGTACTGAAAAGGCTGTCCCTTTGCAGAAATACAGGTTATGTTGACAGCAGAACCTCTGACAACTAAACTGCTGACCTGATTCCTGGTTTGCATTTGGGATCAAAACTGCTTTCTTTAGCCAGTGTGACCAAACACCTTGTACTGTACATCTCATATTTCCTGTTGTTCAGATGTGAGGCATTTGACCCTTACATAGAATTAACACATTCTTATAAACAAACTATGTTATTCCTCAATCTCAGAATACTAATTTTGGTGGATTTAGTTACAAATCTAAAGCTATCAAGTATCTCTTATGAGATACTCTGGCTAATATGCTTTTAACCCTTAAATCACTGACATTCTTCTGCTGCCAGCCCCGGGCCCGATCCTGAAAAGAGCCAAACACCTGCCACGTGCATCTCCTTCCATGGCACTCCACACCTCACAGAATAAGGCCCCAAATGAACACCGGAGAGGGTTTACATACGCATATCTCTGCAGTTTCTCCTGCCTTAAAATACTGACCAGATTACATAATCCTCACCAGACATATCAGTAGCATGTACAGTAAACAATCTGCATGCAATAATTATACACAACTTTGACCTGATGTGCAGTTGCAAATAAACACATTGTGTGCTGGACGTTCTGCTGAAAATTAATGACTAGTGTCACTGCTGTTGAATAAGTGAGTACAGCTCATCTAAGAACTCCACCAACCTATACAACGGCAGCTATTATAGGACTTCTCCTGGCTGACAAATGTATCCATGAGCACCCATGTAAAAGATGGGCTACTGTTTATTTTTCAACCAAAGTTTGTTTTAAAATACAGAAACATTCATAGAGTGGTGAATATTATAGGACAGTCACATCAACAGGTGCTTCAAACATAACAGTATGGTTTGGAAGATGTTGAGAAAGAAAATGAATAAATTGTCTAAATAATACATACATTTTGAAGTCTTTTTTTCCTATAGAACTCTAGTGAAGTTAATGTATAAACTGGAGACTGAATTATGTATAAGTTTTGAATATATAATAAGTCGTGTTTCACATCCAAATATTTCACACAGGTAAATGTATATTTCCAACCAATGAAACGAAATAGGCACACAGCCTGAAAACACTGAGATCCTACCTGGAATCTGGATACTTTGTCAAGGTAGCCAGGCTGCTGGTGTACATGTGTCCTCCTACATCGATGTGCACAGGAGCATTGGATTTGGTGAGTTGAGCTGGGAGAGGAATTCCTTGAGCAGCCAGGGGAGAAACTGGGGACCGTGTTAGAGACAGACGGGACATGCTTCTTCCCTCCTGGAAACGGAAGACAAAAAAGAACAGTTTCTCTTAAATGTAACTGTGTGTTACCTTTATTTCTAGTGTGATCACAGATCTAATCAGATCATTTTTGCATCTGCCTGATCACATATTCAGCTAACAAATTATTGCCACCACTGTAATTAAGTGTATTTGCATCATTTTCTTCAAAGTACCAGAGGGGAAGAGAAAGATGCTTATTAGCAATAAGAAATCAAGAAAAAAAATTTCAAGGTGTCAGCCTCAAGGGGCATAAAACAAACTGCAAAATTCTAATTAAAGGTCGCGGGCTTATGTGTTAGATGTGAAATATCCCCTGACAAACGAATAACCAATTTGTGAATTGGGATTCAGGGGTTTTTGCAAGTTTGTCTCAGTAACGAGACACCTCTAAATTAGTGATTTCCTCAGTACCTAAGGCATTTAGTTTATACATTTAGTAAATTTCACATCAAACTATGAAAAAAATAGATTTTATTTTTAATAATTACAAAATAAATTGATAACTATCGATTATATCTTAATAGTAGATATAATGAGGGACTAATAAGCTTTCAAACTGAAGGAAATTAATAGCTGGAAGTAATGACAGCAGAAATACATATAAAATGACCAAAGTTTTCATGACACAAAGCTTTCACATATGCCTTATGATCTAGCATTAGAAACCAGAAATATACGTATGAACATGTGTATATTTATTACTTTAAAATATCTGAAATTAAATGGAATTGAGTCTATATATTTTTAGCTGATTTACAAATTCATGCACTGAACTTCTGCTTCTGTTAACCTAAAACAAATATTTCAAAGACTTTCAAAAACCCCGTTTGATTTGGAAGGGACTGCTAGGGCAAAAAAATATATATATTTCCAAAAAGTCTTCAGGTTCTATAAGAAAAGGATGATAACTGATTCTCTCCCAGATACCAACATGTGTCTTACACAATTGATTTAAGTTAAATACAAAATTATAGGTAACATACATGACAAATGGAAAAACTGCTCAAGCTTTTGGAAGTTCTATCAGACACCACTGTGTCTTACACAACTGAATAAAGTAAAATAAAATAATAATGAAAACATATATGACAGATGGAAAAATTGTTCAAGCTTTTGGAAGTTTTATAAAATTCTTCATCCTTTCTGTCACATATGTGTAGAACAACAGATGCAAAATATTATAGTTAAAAACATTTCTTAATATAATCTAATTTTCCCTGGTATTTTGTTTTGCAGTCATGCTACCAAACATCTAGGCGCTTCCTAACATCTGACAGACGCTTCATATGCAGTATTACAAAGTGAATGTCCAATTCTTCCAGGTTAGTTTGGTGACATTTCTAAGAATCCTAAAACTGGTTTCTCCTTTCTTTTAACAATATTTCTTTTTGCACAATATGCTTGCCCAAACCATTCAGTGAACATATAATTGACAAGATTCCTTAAAAATATGGTTACCAAAATATATGGAAAGGGACTGAAAATATAATGTATCTCAACATCTTTAAAAGAAAACCACATATTAGATTAGTCTATTTCATCTAGTTTAGTTCATAACAATTTTAAACTACTCCAGTACAGAAATACATCACCCCATTATGAATCCACATCCTTTTCTCTTCAAATGCAGAATGGACATCTGCACTGAATGCGAACAAAATATCAACACTGTCCTAGAACTTCTGTGTCAGTCGATGTGAAATTGGCATTAACATTTTACTGTAGCACCACCTTCAAGGAAAATGACTGAATCCTTTAATGACTAAAGTTGTTGCTTTCTTCTTTCCCACAAGGTCCTGTTGTGGGCAACCTTTAGGAAATATGTCATATCACAAATAAAACAACTAATTTTTTAAAACACCGTAGTACTTTAGTAGCCTGTTCTCTAGTTGTCAATGCTATATCTGTCTACCAACACAGACAAGGATGTATTCCTACCAAAGAGCACAGCAAGCTCATGTTCATTCTGTACTCCTTCACTTAAATGTAAGGGTCAGTAGCTACAAGCTGAATGTCAACTCTGTCTTTGTTCTAACCCTAACTATTATCACTAATGGTAAAAGTACAGACCTTGCAGGACACAGACCTGCCTTGGAAATACACCTCATGGAGTTTTACAAAAAATATGCCTAATTAGGGCTCAACTGGACCCCTACAATTTCTAAATGAAATCAAAGAACTTGTAGTTCTCTTTAAATAAGTCTTACATTTTACCATTTGTCTTGAAATACAGACTCCAATTTTAAAATATGCACAGAAAGCTAAAGATCAAGTGATCTGAATCTATTTGTGCATATTTAAACACTGCTACTGTCTTACGATTTTGTTTAATGTTAGTACATCAGCAAATGCCTTGATCTGCAAACTGTCTAAGACTCTCTGTGAGGCCATGCCCATACAGTAGAGATATTTAATTTATACTATTCACTGGAGGGACTTTTTGAACAATCCCCTGCTTTTGGCATCACTCAGCTACAGTATGCACTGAAAAAACACTTAATTATAGAAAATCACTGGAAAACTAAAATACTTCACAATCTTGTATGGATTTTCATACTTATTGAGGGGTTTCAGGCTTTTAATTTGGGGGAGGGAATCAGAAGAAGAACTGAAATACAGGTTTGTTTTGTTAGAGAAGATTAATATTATAAAATAACCCAAATGTTTAATAAAGCTGCGATAGCCAATCACTTTTTGTATTAGTTAATCAACAAAGAGCATAGGTCTTAAACACGATCTAAACCGTGTAAAAAGCACTTCCACTAATCCTAAAATTAAATATTCTTGCTTCCTTAATCCTAGTTTGTATTGACTATCTTCTTACATGTATTTCTCAATATAAACTGCTGCTAAAATTCACCACATCAAGTAATATATTTATTTAATGCACAGAGCTGGATCTTAAAAGTATTTATCCTGTGGAATTGTGTGTTTTCTAATACTGATGTGAAAATTAAAACCTTAAGGGTAAATACTGAAGAAACATTAACAAATTTCATTTTTAAACCATGTAAAATAATCCATGTTCTTTAGTTGCCTACAAAAGGGTATAACATCACTACTAGTGGCACAAGCAATAACCCTGCTCTAATAAGTAACACAGGAACTTGCTAAAGGCAAAATCAATAGAGCCTGATTCCCAAATTATCTGAATATTTAGTTTTCCAAACATTACACACCAAGATTTTTCAGATCCAGCTTATCTTTTTCTGCCTTTCTAAGCTAACTGCATAAGTACTGCTTGTAAAAACTATTTGCCCATGCAAAGTGAAATAATCACAATGCCATGCTCATTTACACACAAAATGATTTTGTGTCCCATTGTGCTCACAGTTGTTCAGCTCTCTAGGGGTGATTAAACTAGCTATGCTGCTACAGCTTGAGATGATTTCACTGAATCGTTTCTCCATGAAGTTGCTTCTTTGCTAAGCTGTTATTTTAACCATAAAAGGTAAACAGAAGGCAGTTGTAAGAGCTCCATTCAGCTCCATGCCCAGGGCTATCACCCTAGGGCCGAGAATGCTGAAAGACTGCAGAATTTTCCAGGGTGTTGCCTTTCTTCCTCGGAAGCCTACAGGAATACTGTTCATTTAATACACACTCTAGATGATACATTTCAGATCCTACTAAAAGAAAGACTTCAAAAGTGTAAGAACTTTTGGGCGAATGAAGCTTTCCCACCTCTGCACATAGCTTGGGGCCATGGCAACCAATACTGCTGTTGATGTTGGGAAAATACAGTAGAAATAAACTGCACAGAGCAAGGCAGAGAGATAGGGAGAAGGGAGGTGAAAGGTTGCAGAAGAGAAACAAGAAACAGTCTGGAAGGGATAACAAGAAAAAAAGGGAAAAGAATTAAAAAGAAAGCAGCTCTGAAGGAGGGACAAAGTTAAATCAAGGAACAGACACTTAAAAGACTACAGATGGGAACCAACACTAATTAAGGATGTAAAAGTGCTTTGTTTCTAAAGTTTATTGTTGCCAGGATAAAAATTAATTGAAACTAATGCTGTTATTCACTCGTGCAGTTTAATTCCTTCATGCACATTTAAGACATGAAATGAAAACTGCAGGTTTAAGGACTTTCCATGAAACAGCTCTTCCTATAAGATGTTGAAAGGAGGCATCTTTCAATCCATATGCAGCCAGCTAGTTGTGTGTGCATCAAAGGCACAAAGTCCAGTCTGCTGCAGGACCACTGACTCGTCTTTAATGAGATCAGCACCAACATCTGTTCTCTGACTGGTTCCTTTATTGGATTCTCATTGAAGCTTTTTTTCCCCCACAGACCTTTCTTTCTTTAACAGCAGATCTATTATAGCACTAAAAGTAAAAACCACCGTTTCAGCCCCCCTCCCCCCGATACCCCATTTCAAGCACTTTGGAGAATAACCAGCTAAAGAACTTAACCTTGCACTCTCGTGGCTTCATGGCACTGTCTGTATTTCCAGGGAGGTAGGATTCAGCCCAGCCAGAGGGTCAAAATTAAAGAGACTTGGCATTACCTTTGTCTCTATAAACACGTAAACATGATAATATCCAGAATCTGCCTCTTAGGCGACTTTGAGCCGATTGTTTATTTTGTGAAACAAACCTAAGACAAAGAAGTGATGAGGTTATTTTAAAACCTTGGCCAATGGGTTACAAAATAAAGTCCATAAAACATTTGCACACAACACTGCTTCAGAAAATACTGGACATTTGCTAGCAAGTGGATTAAGTCAGAAACTTTTTGGGAGCAGTTAGCTTGTTGAGCTCGCGTTTAAAAAAAATTCTTTTTCCCACTCTCCTCCCCCCATTCCTAGCACTCGCCAATCTATTTAGTGCAAGTTTCACGTCACCCAAATGCCTTTCCCTGCTGATGGTCAGGGAAATCACCAGGAAGCCATGCACACCGGCCACTAAACTTCTAGCTTTTTTGTTAGAAATATATACAGCAATGCCCAAAGGTAAAATTCAAAAAAAAAAAAAAAAAAAAAAGGCACAACATGGCGTCCCTTACTTATTCTCACATAACAAGAAAGGAGATGCCTTAGATGAATGCAGGGGGGAAAATCTGCACCTCCGATCCTATATATTTTATGTGCAACCAATGGTGGTGAACATTGGCCAGACTAATGTATTAATTTTGCAGAAGTGTGCCACATTACATGTAGGAACAGAAATGCAAACTATAGCCTAGAGTGGTTTGAAGTCTACACCAAATCAAGCTGACTGGCGCCAGAGTTTCATTCACAGACCGCCCGTCTTTTCCATATTAAGCTTTGTCATCTGTCTTCCCCCTTTGTGTTTAGACACCCTAGAGACGACCCCAAAGGACGGACCCACAAAGTCCCCACCAGAACCAAGAGGATCTCCCCTGAAAGCAAAAGGGGGGACCAAACCACAAACCATCAACAACCCCCACAAACAAACATCCCCCCTCCCTTCACAAACAAACAGTGCAAGGAAAAACAACCCACCAAACCCCAGATTCCCCCTCCCAGCCCTACAACGCGGTGGCAGCGGCTGCTGCCTATTGCAGCTGCCCTTTTGGAAAGTGCAATTGTTGCCAGTGCTCCTTGTGTACCATTCAAAAGCCCGGGACCCAATTAGCTCTGCCTCCTCCGCGCTGTGGCTTTGCCCCCGGATCCTTTGCCTTCTTCAGTGTTGGGGCTAGGGCGGCAGCAGCAGCCTAGGAACCCCGGGCATCGGGGCTCAGCAACACTGGCCATGCTTTAGAAAAAGGAAACAAACCATACAGATGGGCATGCATTCACACACACACACAGAGAGAGAGAGAGCACCAGCGCTATCAAAGGAGGGTGGAGGAAAATGGATCCTGTAGCTTTAAAAAAAACCCTCCGTCTCTTCTCCAGAGCCAAGATCTGAGTTAGTTTCAAGAAGAGGCACTTTCCAAAAAAAAAAAAAAAAAAAGCCATGCCATGCAATGCGCACTCCCCAGTCCATGCAGGGAGAGACAGGAGCAGCAGTCAGAGCAGCTTTCCTTACCTTGAACACAGAAGAGAGATCTGCAAACCCCCCTTTTGCTTTGGGCTCTGTTGGGTTTGTGTGTTGATGGGTTTGTTTTTTGCTTTTATTACTATCTTTGTTCCTTAGATCCTGCTGTGATTATTATTATTTTTAAAGCTGCTTCTTCCCTCTCTCTTTTTTTACGCTTCTATTTATTTTGTGTGTGTGTGTGTGTGTGTGTGGAGGGGGGGGGAAGCCTTAAAATGAAACTGCCGAGGCTGTTATGAGAAGAAAGGCAATAATCCCGTCTCTAAATAACAGAGGGAAGGGAGAAGAGGAAGAAAAAAGACGAATTCTTGCTCAGGGCTTTGCAAACGCCTCCAGGGCAGGGGATTAGGCTACAATTAGCTCAGCCCTTTGCTCTCGCCCTAGCTAATTTTGCGATGAAAATTGGATATTTTCCCCTCCTTTTGCTGGAGATCTCCAGATTAAAAAGATATCTTTCCAAATAAAATTATTATTAATAATAACAATAAAAATCAGATGGCAAACCCCAACCCCCCTTCTCCTGCTTCCCACCCCCCTCCCCAAACTAACCCCCCTCTCTCCTTGGCTGCAGAATCCTTGTGCTAACGGTTTGGGTTGCCAGCTCCTCTCCTTCCTTGGCTGGGGGGATAACGGTTTAATGTTGTGGAATATCAGGCCACTGTCACGTCCTTCAATAGACTTACTGAAAAGAAGAAGGAGGAAGGGGGGGGAAAAAGCTGATTTTAATCATTGTCATTTGGTCTGATGTAATATTTCCCCAGGCATTTTCAACTAGGCATAAATTTTCAGCTCCCAAATAAGTAACGCAGGGCACGTTTCTCACATCTCTTGACTCCTCTGTTACAATTAGGGTAGCACCCACTCTGCACTTGTTGATAAACTAGATCAAGTTAACAAAAAAAAAAAATACAACCACAAAAATACCTACAGCAATCAGGATGCAGATCGGGAGGATTTTTCGGTGGGGGGGGGAGGTTGCAATTATTCCCTTCCCCCCTCCCCTCCGTTTCCCCTCCCCTCGCTCCCTTTTCACCCTTTGCTAATGTCTCGCATTGTAAACGCCAAATTTCCTGTAGGCCATTAAAACCAAATGACGTCTATCGACATGCATTGTGCTATTGCAGAAAGCGCCCTGGCAGGCCGCCCCTGGCCAAAAGCGCCATTTCAATTATAGCGCACGGCTAGATGGAGATGTCTGCCATGAAGATTTCCCAGGCAGACAGGCAGCTCCACAGGCGCTCCGCTGGCTTGGCCACAACAGCAGCCGCTGCTGCTGCTTCCCGTCGCTGTGCCTCCCCCTTGGAACCTCACACCAGCCCCCCCCCCCCCCCCCGCCCTCCAACCAGCCGAGCAAAATCCTCCATAAACTTTTAACAAAAGCAGATTGATTTGGTGCCCTGCATTTATTTATTCTTTTGCAACTAACCCAATCTGGGATATTGATCTCCAGGGAACCCGGCATTCTCCACCTCCCCCACACCCAAACTGCCCCCCTCTCCCACAAAATGATGTTTACCTTGAATAAACTTTTAATATTTGTGCATGTGGTTTAATGTATTTATTATTAATATTATTAGTTGCAGATGGCCAATGGGGCATATGAATTCGGGAGAGTTGCCTACTGGGTCAGCCTTACACAAAATATATATATTTATAATATTTCTCCTGGAATAAACTTTTTAAAAAAATATGTCTCCTTTATTTTATTTATATGATTTAATACAGATCAGGTCTTTTTTATTTTGCAAATCACCAACCTGGCAAATGAACACTATGAAAACATCCTTCTCAGCCCCTTCCTCCTAAAATTATGTTTATCTCTGAATAAACTTTTTAAAAATTGTGTCCTTTGTTTCATTTATGTGATTTCATGCAATTCAACCCCCTTGTTATTTTTGCAGTTCATCACTCTGCCATGTTCATCTCCAGAATGTACCTTTCCTTGACCTCCACCCTCCCTGAATTTTTTCAGTGCATCATTACTTTTCAGACCTTAAGAGTGTAAGGATGGGATATATTTGTGTGTGTGTTTGTATTTGTATATTACAAATAAATGTCAGCCTCTGTGGACTAGAATTAGGTTAATTTTAGATCTTGAGCGCCTACTAGCTGCAAACAACTGTAAGTGCAGAAAAGTTATGTAATTATTTATTTTTTTGTTGTTATTGCAAAGGTCAGGCCATTTTCATGGTTAAAGGGAAATCAGAATTGCTTGTCC
The DNA here is from genome assembly GCF_965140285.1 of Lepidochelys kempii. Classification (NCBI taxonomy): domain Eukaryota; kingdom Metazoa; phylum Chordata; order Testudines; family Cheloniidae; genus Lepidochelys; species Lepidochelys kempii. The sequence continues at coordinate 25,127,161 of NC_136391.1, read as the reverse complement.
TCACCAGAGAACTCCTCTGTCAGAGAGAGGATCTGAAGCATTGGGCTTGCTACTCTTTGCTTTCCTGACATTTATGGCCTGAGCAGGAAGGCGTGGGAACTAGTTGGCTTTTTTTATTCTTTTTATTACTGCACCATTAAGGAACAAAGTGAGAAAGGCAAAAACCCCTAAAATTGAGGTTTTTTTAAAGTTATCTTCCATGGCAGGAATAAACAGAAACTTTTTTCCTAAGGGTAGTGTTTTTTTTTTAAGAGTACAAACTACAGGAGAAGAGGGAAATTTTCTCATTAAAGTTACATCCCTGCAGTTAGTTCAATTACTTGATATATGCAGAAGATGTTGTAAATTTAAAGATTTAAATAGCTTACAAAGATGCCGGAGGCGCCATCAGTTAATTTCCTTAATTTATGGATTTTTAGCTGAGCTTCTGAAATGAAAAGGAGACTGAGAACTAGGTCAGCTGAGAGATTTGCATCCAGCACAGACTCAAATTTGTTTTGCCTTGACCATCCTACCAGCCCAGGAACCTTTTTTAGCAGGGGCAACAGTCTCACCTTTGGCCTTTGAAGTATGTCTATGTACTGCCTATGAAAGTCCAGCACAGAAGGGTGGATTTTATTTGAAAGTTACCTCCTGAATATAACAGTGCCTTCAAACAGCTGCCTCACCATAGCACTGGACAAGATTGTAGCCTAAGTAGTTTCCCTTTAACAGTTCAACAAGTGCAGTTTCAGGAGGGAAAGAAAACCCACTGAGACTTATAGTCTTTTGCGGCACAAGTCAGATAAGACTCTTTCGGTGAGGCACAGACTGAAGATTTTATATGATTTAGCAGCTTAATTTTTGTTTCATCTGTAGGTTATGGTTTAACTGCCAAACATAAAATAAGTATGAGAATCATGAGCAGTAATCAAAACATAACTGGAAATATAGTGTTTCTATATCAAGGCCCAATAAAGAGGAAACAGAAATAATTAAAATATTTTATTGAACAGAAAGTAGAAATTGCTTCCTTGCTTACTCAGTCCCAACCCATCTCAAAAAGGTATAATTTAATTGTACTGCATAGTAATAAAATGTCCGGCTGGGTTGTTTGTTTGTTAAGATCAAAGCAAAGACACAATAGTAGTTGAGAATGAAAAGGATCTATATATTACACAGTATTGTTTTCATGGTATCTCGAAAGGGACATTGTTCTTGATTTGGGGTTTTTTTTTACCCATATTACTGTAGTAGATATTAAAGGTGTTCTGTATAGCACTACATTCACTCACTCAGTTCTTTCTTCTCACTCAATTGTGTGAATGCCACTTTGTTGTTGTGTTTCACTATGTATGAATATATACATATGAATTAATACTTAAAAGATTTATATAAACTAAACAGTTTTAGGAAGCAACATTGCAATAGGATTAGTGTTGGTGTTCATGATTTAACATTTCTTTTCCCACTAGATGAAGTTTCTAAGATTTGCAAGGTACATGTCAAGGACGGGTATATAAATGGATTTTTATTTATTCACAACTCCAAGACTAATTGCTTCTCTTTGCCTGAAGGCCAAGAGATTGGTTTTAATATGACACTTCAAAAGTATTCATAGAACTACACAGATACTAAGTGTCATTGTTTAAGAGTGAAATCTCGCTATGGTACTTGTGACCCTGAAAATAAAATCTTCCACTGTTTTTCAGAGCTTCACTTAAAGCTCAACTATTAAAAAACTGTACAAAAGAAATTATTAAATACTGTGCAGCAAACAAGAAAAAAGAAACAATTTTAGAAGTGAACATAACTTATTTTCTTAGCAATATTATCGTGTCCTTTATAAAAGAATTCCAAACTCATAATATAAAATTCCTGAGCTCAAGCATAGCTTACCTTAAGTGTTTTCAAAGTTCTTGGCTAAATGTGAAACATATTTTATTAAGGTATTAAATAGCACAGGCAGTAAAATATTTTGCATTTTCCTTATCAACATTTCTTTGTATCCTGTTGCAGATCCTTAATTTGGATTGAAAAGGACAAAACCATTTTATAACATATGTCTTGTTTTATCTTATTATTACATAGTTTGAGTTTGAATTTTTTCAGTATGCTAATCAAAGAATTATTGGTAAGTATTATTAAGAGTTGAAACAGAAATCCATAAAAGTCACTACATTTCCGTTTTCTTTAATCCATTTTCATGTTATCCTGAAACAACACATGATTCATATTTTACAATAAAAAATTAAAATAAGATAGGGGGCCAACACATGTACAAGTTCAGATTTCCAGGTGTCCTAAGTCTCCTTTCAGTATAATTTACTGAAGTCTTTTAAAATAATCATATCTGAAAATTACTAATCACATCAAAGAAAGTATGAATGAAATAAAAAGTAAGAACATCTTGTTTCCATGAATACAGTAGTCACAACAGTAACTTCTTAACTATTGTTTCTTAATTATTGGAAAAAGAACCACAACAAGAGCATATTGCAGTGCATGCCTGATCTTGTTATTGTATGCTTTGTCCTATCTCATCATTTACCTCTGTACTCATTGCCCAGTTGTATTATGTCTGAAATTAGGGTCCAATCCAGCCTTTACTAAAGTCAATAGTAACACTCCCATTAATTTCAAAGGGAGCAAGATCAAATCCATAAACTATACATTTCCGGGGCAGGTGCCTTGTCTCTTCATGTTTCTGTAAAGTACCTAGAAAGTACCTAGTACTTTGGGATATTTTTAATATTAATAAATAATAACAATAAATAAAACAGATCACATGAATATTTTTTTAAAAAACAAGAATGAAACACTGAAGGATTGAAAGCGAGATGTGTGTCCCTTTAAAACTAATGTATCCATACAGAATTATATTTCATCCTACTCATGGTTAAGAAACAATTACATTGTGGGTACAGTTTTGGCTGAGGGGAAAGTTAGAGAACTGAGCAAGTACCTTGTGAAGCAGTGCTTCAAAAATATTTGTTGGGCCCCAGGGTGTCCTCAATCAATTAAACCTTGGTGACTTTGATGAGTTTTCATTGATATGGCTGAGGGTAGAATTTTACCTTCTGTCAGGGTAAATAAGGCCAAACACAGAAATGAATAAGGAACAAGACACATCTCCTGGTGAAGAAAGTATAGATACCAGGGGACTTGTAACCTGCGCTAATGCTTCAACAGGTGAGAATGAGATGGAACCAAAAGATGTGAAGAGAATGCCAATTCAGAGAAAGTTTTATATGGAAGATGTGCTGGGTATGTGGAGAAGCAGTTATTTTAGTGAGACAGTTCAAAAGATTAAAATATCTGGACATCCCAATATTTCTGGTTTCTGTCAGCTGGCCTGGTGGCAGGGAAAAGAAAGAATTAAGGGCATCAATTCAAGCAGGTCAAACAGGGACATGAACTGGGTTTAAAGCAAACTGCAGCGCTGGTCATTCTGTAGTAAGGAGTCCAGCATGGGTGTTTGCCAGTTAACTGACATCACATACTATATAGTTTGCCATTGGTTGGCTGAGCAGGATTGTCCTGGGAGCCTCAACTGTGGCTACACAAATTAGAAAATCTGCAATGTTTTTCTCTTGCTTGGGTATTCTGCAGTTCTCTTTAGTGAAAGTGCCTGCTGAATGAATTTACAAGCCATTACTTTACTAAAATGTCTAAATACAGTTAGATTTTTTTAATTACCCAGCATACAACTTCCAGTTTACAGCTGTAAACAAACTTCACAACACCAGCATAAAATACGAAGTAATCTTCACTAGAGACTGCAGGGTCCAAACTTTTTAGGCAAACAAAATTTAGGCTGGAAATACAATCTAGATTAAATGTTTGCCCATTTCTCATCTTCTGGTCCTGACTATTTCAAGCCAAAAAAAGTACCCAAAATTTTGTTGATCGATATGTACTGCATCATTTCACCATATAGTATTTCTCAGATTTTGTACTTTGCCATTTTGTTATGTTCTCTCATACTTTTATTGAAACAATTAATATTGAGTATTTTTAACTTATATGGGTAAATTGCATTTAATTAGTCTTTTGTTACTTATTAAATAAATAATATCCATATTATATATGTCACAGATGAAAAACCACTTCTATGATGATTGTAATCCATTCTCTGGTTTATTATAGATGGAGTCCTCCAGGGAGTGTCACAAATCCACATGGTGTCCCTGAGTTCATGATTTTGCATTTGGATCGCTGAATTAACTGAATGATGTGAAAATCCTTATCAGACAGCTCCCTATTAAATACACATCTAAGAGAGGTTGTATGTGTTGCTTATTCCAGAAAAGGTCTGCAATAAGTTATACTCAGAAAAATGATTCCTGAATGGTAGGATACAAAGAACTGGTGAAAAAGGCTACAGTCTCTATTTTGATTCAAATCATGATCCATTTTCAGAATCTTTGGGCATAGGCATATCTGGAATGGAACCCAAGATGCATCTTAGTGCTCTCTTCTTTGGGCAAATAGTGGATCGATTAATGCAGTGGTTCTCAAACTGTTGTAACCTCTTTTGGGGCAGCAGGTCCAACAAGCCAGATTTGGCCTGCAAGATAATGCTATCTACCCCCGAATGTGTTCTGACCTGCTTCACAAATGCTGTGCCAGGAAGCCGCTATTTTCATCTACAAACTGACAGCCTCCACACACCAAGACTTTGCACATATGGTGTGTCCCAGGACCCTGTGAAGGCCACCATTTTTGTAGATCAAAATGGAGGCCTTCTCACAGCGTGACCTCACACCTGCAGTATTTGTGAGGTCATATTGCACGGAGACTGCCATTTTTCCTGGAGTGGCATTTGTGGAACAGGTCCGGAGACACTGACTGTTCAGATGCCATTTTGCCATTTTCACCATTCAGCTTGCAAACATACGGGTGAGAGACTTGAATCCAGAAGATCCTTATCTGCAGGCAGCAGCCTTATTAACAGAGAATCCCCTGCCTGAGCTGGTAGGAGTCTGTGCTCGCCTTTTCTGAGATGGGAAAGCAGTGGCTTGTAAGCGCCTTAAGGCAGGGCCCATATCTTCTTTTATGCTACCCTGAGTACCCTGTTGGCAGTCGATAAAGAATCATGATAAGTCACAGGTGATGGGTGAGCGTCTCAGCCCGATGGAGGAACAGGTTGCATCCTTTTCCCCCTGTTGGACATGGCAAAGTATGATTGGGTAAAAAACCGCTTTCAATGCAAGCCTGATACCATGGATTTGCCAGCAGCTGAAATTGAGTAACTCATCAGAATTTCCTGCAACCAATTGCAGGATCAAAGGCCAAACTTATGGTCCTGGAGTTTTGGGTCACTGTCAAGAATGAATATCCTGCACTCTCAGCATGTGCCTTGAAGCTGATGGTGCCTTTTGTGAGCACATATTTGTGTGTACCTGGATTCAGTGAACTTGTGTTCATTAAGTCTCAGTATCAATCTGAGAAAGTACGCCGCAATACAAAAGGCCATGTGCCACAATACAGAGCATTAGATAACATACTTAAGGTGTAAATTCCGGGGATTCCTTGTTCACTATGTTGCTTTGTTGCTGTCTGGAGTCACAAAGTCTCAAAATGGGGTCACACAGGCAAAAAGTTTGGGAAGGGCTGGATTAATGGTTTTACTGGCTTTTGTGTGGTCCGGCCCCTATATGGGAGATCCGTAGCTCTGCTGAGGCTAGCTGGCAATGCCATAAAAATGAAAAACAAATTATTTCTTTTAGCTTTGAAGGCCTTTAGTGATGCAGGAAGTTAAGTAGGGCAGCCAATGGGAAAGGAAGGAAAGACTTGATGTAAGTGGCAGCAGTTGAAACGGTTTTCTCCTAAGATCAATGAGATCAGATTAGATGAGATCAGTTCTAAAATAAATGATTTACAAGGTGTTGTGTGTGACCCCTTTGGACACTCTGTACAGTCTTAGCACATGGGTATTCTCTTAGAGAGATGATATAGTGACTTCTCAGCTCTTAAAGCAGAGCATGAATTTCACAGCATGTGAGGAGAAAGTTGAACGCACATCTATGTTGTGTAATGAGAGATAACAAAACACTGAACTGGAGTGAAGAATACCTCAAAATTAAATCATTTAGTAGGGAGGGGAGGTGAATAGTGAAGTGTGGCTGGTTATGTTGGGACTGAGGATGACCTGCTGTGGCACCTGTCCAAAGGGGTGTGGGTGGAACATGCTGTGCTGCGCCCATCAACAGCTACCATGTGGTCTCTTGGGGGCCATTGCCAGCTGGGATCTAATGTATATTGGGCCTGAAAATCAAGAAGCCTTTACTGGCTTCTGGATGGCCCTTCTCTTCTGCTGTGCTGAGTTCCACATAGCAAATAATCTGGGCCTTTAATTTTTCCTGATCTGGATCCTTAGGCCCATGCATAGAGACACGTGCTTCATTTGTGGTTAAGTATTCTGCACATGCTAAATTGAAAGGAAAATTTCAGTGAGCTACTTACCTGAGGATCCTGCAGATGCACAATTTCTGACATGTCTGGCACCAATAAAAACGCATTAGATTAGATGAATAAAGCAGACATGCCAAAACTCTGAGAGTTTGCAAACAATTAAAGTAATGCATATGCGTGCTAACATTCATTTGGAGGATACATGTGCTGCAGTATCATTTTTGTACAAGGTGTGTTGATAGCTCCTCAAACGTGGAGTATACCACTTTTGGGGTCATGTGTAGCTTCTCATCCGAAGTCAGAATCTTGCCCTGAACAGAATGCCTTTGCTCTTGTGGGTACGAATGAATCCCTTAACTTTATGTAAATTAAGGGTCTTGTTCTTATATTGATATATGTGCTGATTCTTCTTGACATAAAAGGGAGGTGTACATCGAGAAGAGAATAAATGCCACTGTTTCTGGAGATGATTCATGTAATTATTCAGCTTTCTTGCTCAAACCTTTTTATTTATTTTACTATAATGTCACTATTTTTACAATCTTGTCAGTTAAAATCCTCAGTCTGGAAAGTTATTGAGGGAAAGCAATATTACATTTTAAAATTCAGCTTTTAATCCATAATCAGTTTTTGAACTGTGGAATTTGCAGAAAGAATCTAAACAGACCAAATAAATTTAGTTTGAAATAAAAATGATGTGGTGTTACTGGACTTGGTACAGTGCACTTATTAGCAAAGTTTATAGTAACAATTACACTGTTATGTTTCTGTCCATTATCAGCTCACTTCAATGTGGTGGAGAGAAAATTAATATGCAGTGAAAACAATTATTCAATCAGTTTAACTTCCTGCTGTTGGTACTTCCTGTGAGCTAGGAGTGGAAACTGATTTTCCAACATAAAATGTTCCCTTGTGAATAGGGTATTTAACATGCCCTAGTGTCACATTGATTTTTTGTCTGTCTGCCATATTCAGTTTTTATTGTTGCCCACCCAATCCTGGCAATAGCCAATGATTGCCCATTTGCCTGCTTCTCTCCCAAAGGTCTCGGCTCAGGAAATCCCTCCCTGGATTACTCTGCTAAACCACTACCTTTTTTCTCAAATCCTTCCTTAAACCAACCACACGTCAGCTGTAGTGCCCACAAGAAGTCAGCCAACCAGTGATGGTTAGATTGAGTGGCAATCAGGAATTGCTGATTTTATTTAAATAAATAAACACATCAAAACAAACATCTAAGATGATTTAGAACCATCAAGTTGTACCATAACTAATTTACATGATCACATTACTTTATATAATCTGTATTATCACATCACCTGTAGCCTCCATTCCCTTCCTCCCTCCTTCCATTTGTTTATCACACTCACTTATTACATCTTATTTCAAATTATATTGCAAACTCTTTTGTCAACAGCCCTCTTCCTATGTTTTTGTTCAGGATCCTAGCACAATGGCAGCCTGATCCTGGCTGGACCTTCTAGATGCTGCAATACTCATATTAATATCACTTATCTTTGGTATCAGCTGTGTATGTTCCTTTGCTTTAACTTCAGGCCTTGCAACTGATTGACTTTTTATCAACTCTTCGTATTTTATCTGCTATCCCTTTAAAGCCTGTTATCAAGTAAGAAACTTTAAATGGTAGGCAGCATTTGCCTGAAACTTCCACCATCAGCAGTGCTGATTCAGCTGACAAAGGGTTAATGGGGTTCTGCTGACTCATTGAAGCAGGTGGTGTCTTCCCCCACCTGTATATAAGGGAAATAGATGTGGCTTTCTGTGAAAAAGGATTTGAGGTATAGGCTGAGCAGTTCTGGAGAGGGGACTTTTAGGAACAGCTACGTCAGTGAGAAGGCTTATGGTGAACTTTCTTTCTTATTTTTAATTTTGTTTGTTAATAAAGGTAAACTTCAGAAAGGGGGTGAGTTCTGATCCTATCCCATGTGCAGAGTTTGTTGTGAGGTCCTAGTCTTGTACCTTTGAAGCTTATCATTCACTTCAGTTGTAGCAGGATAGGACCATGAGAGCAGAATTTGACCTCTGGGCTAGATATTCAGTTTGTGTAAATCAAGGACACTCCATTGGCTTCAAACTTTCTAAATGTGGATTCTTAAAGTCAGTGTATTTTAACTATAAAGTCCCAACTTATCGAATGGGGTTACACATTCAACCTTTAAATATCTCAGCCAAAGTAATAGGCTGTAGCAAAGATCTCTGTATATGTGGTTGGGGGGAGGAAGGTAGCTGATGGTCATCTTTTTTCCCTATGAATGGACATAGTAAGATCATTTCGGGTTGGGTGGTGAGAAGGAAACTAAGGGTATGTCTATGTTGCAATAAAAGAACTGTTGTATGGCTGTGACTAGTCCTGGGTCAGTTAACTTGGGCTCCTGGGAATAAAAATTGTAGTGTAGATGTTTGGGGTGGAGCCCAGGCTCTGAAACTCCTGGGGGCAGGAGAGAGAGTCGCAGAACATAGGCACCAGGCTGAGCCCCAAGTGTGTACGATGCAATTTTTAACCCCACAGCCTGAGCCCCTGAACTGAAGTCAATTGCCCTAGCCTCTGAGGGTCTGTGCTCTAGGTTTTTTTTTTAATTGCAGTGTAGTACTTCTATCAAGACACCTCTTTCATGGACACCCTGTGCATTAATAGAGAATTCTCTTTGGTTTTATTCTATTGTTTCATAGTCCTTTCCCCCTGAAAATAGTGAGGTTCTATCTCTCCTCTCACTCTGGTTTTACATCAGTAAGTGAGAGGATCATTACTGACTTCATTGGAGTTCCTCTTGATTTAGAGGTGAAAGTGAAATCAGAATTGGGCTTACAGCCTCATTTTAAAAAGTGAATTACCAAACACAGTTTAACTGAATCTTGAATTGCTCTTGAGAAAAATGTTTTCAATGACTAACAAAACTATGGTTCTTATTTTGGTGGGGTTTTGTTGTAAATAACATTCAGGGTATGAATAAAGCTAGTGCTGTGACTCCCTTTTCTTATTCTTGTTTTAAAATATGGGACTTCTCGGTGAACAGGTAGAAGAACACCAAGACAGAAAGGAGAGCTTGGTATCTCATTGTCCAAATAGCTTATGCAGAAAGTGTAACAACAAAGGCTGTCCATGTTGCTCACAGCAGAGCCTTTTAGACTTTCTTTGCTTGCAGCTGTGTAGAAATGTCTGCAGCACTGTATCAGTCTTGTAAGAATTAAATGCTATTGTGATGAGAAGTACCTTTGGCGGCTCAATGAGAAAAACCTTTTGGGCCAGAGGTATCCCTTCACCCCAGTTTTTCCACTGAGGCAACCCCCCTTCTTTCCCCATCAGCTGTGTAAATGATACAAGAATGTTTTCAGGCCACCAGTGGTTGCCGAGGAAACCAACTGCTGCTCCCAGGGGACCTATGGGGATTGGTTTTGAATCAGGATCCTAGACAGTTCTTGTGGGCCTGGGGAGTGGTGCTCCTGAAGATGGTCTGGCCAGGAGTTTCTTCCTCCAAAGTTTGTCTGGGCTGAGGGTAAGCAGTTGTGCTAGTCAGAGCAGGTGGACCTTGTTACCCTTATAGTCATTACAGGAGAAAGCTTGTTTATCATTAGGGGAGAGGTATCTGAGGAGAGGAGAAGGCTCAGGAGATTGCTCAGTATGTGTGCCGTCAGGTGTAGCGCAGACTGGCTTGTGATGTTTATATTAAACTATCTGCTAGCTGTATAAGGAGGAATATTGTACTGTAACACTTGAATAGTGACTCACAAGAAACCAATACACAAAAGTCCTGGCTGGGAAGGGCTATTTTCCTTTTCCCTAGGGTCCTATGACCTCTAGCTGTTCAGTGGCACTAAGCATGACCCTTCAGGAGGTAGGAAGCATGGTTTCTTATTTGCAATTAATACCTAGATAAAGCTCTACTTTATGAGAACTCTGTAACAACATACAGATTAATTTACAGTATTTCTTGTGGGTTCTCATTAATACTTAAGAGCAGCCAAACTACATCTTAGGGTTCAACTATGTGGAAACCATTTTGTAGACCTTTGTGAGTTCCACTTAACATTAAAAATCTACTTTTTATAGTTACAGCTCTCCATAGTACCAAAAAAAACCCCTGCACGTGTGCAGTTAATAATAAAGAAACGCCACAAAATAACATGCAACGTAACTCTTGCTGGAAATGTTATTTAATAATCCTCCTCATATACCTGAAGAAGAGCTCTGTTTAGCTTGAAATCTTGTCTCTTGCACCAACTTCAGTTGGTCCAACAAAATATATTATCTCATCTACCTTGTCCCCCATATGCTAACTACTCATCCTCCCGTTATATTAATGTCATTAATTCTGCATTAGGGATGGTTTCACCTCTTGCTCCTAATTCTCATACTGGAAGAGATCATAAATGGACTACAGACAATAACGAATAAGGGCCCATCTACACTGCAAATATAATTGTCAGGAGATGTGATTACAGCACTGTTGTCCCTGACTTGGTTGTAAGACAAAGTTTACAGTGGGCCTAAAGCCCTGGATGTTCAGGTGATGTGATTAGGTTCTGCCTCAACCCATGTTATAACTCAGGGGTCAGCAACGCATGGCACACGTGCCAAAGACAGCATATGAGCCAATTTTTAATGGCACGCTGCTGTCTGCCTACCCCTCCCCCTGCCTCTTCCCCCAGCGTGCTGGGTTCCTGCCCCTCCTCCTCTCCCTCCCTGTGGCCAATTAGCTGAAGGCCCTTCCTACAGAGGGGAGAGGGAAAAGTGGAGGGGCAGCACGCTCTCTGCTCCGGGGACCTTGGGGAAGGGGGTGGAATCGGCATATCCCCTCCAGCCCCCTGCCGTGAGCCACTCAGGGCAGGGGGCTGGGATCACCCCCCATGACCCCAGCCCTCTGACCTGACCCCTGCACTCCCCCACACACATCCCAGCCCTCTGCCCTGACCCCTGCACCCCCCCACAACCCCATGCCCTGACTCCTGAACCCCCCACACATACCCAGTCCCCCCATGCCCTGACTCTTGCACCCCCCACACACCCCGCAAGCACCAAACGGGAGCTCCCGCACCCCCCCCCATTCCCACCTGCACCCCTCCCACCAATTGGGAGCTGCCCAGGTAAGCGCTCCACACCCAAACCTCCTGCCCCAACCCTGAGCCCCCCTCTCTCATTCTAGCTCCTGGCCAGACCCTATACCCCAACCCCCAGCCTGCTCCTTCACCCCCAGCCCTGTTCTCAGTGCACTCCCACCTTCATCTCAGTGCAGAGAAAGGAAGAGAATGGCTAGAACCAGGGAGAATGTAGGTACCTACTCTATGTGGACAGGGCCGGGACCCCAGACCGGCAACGGGCTGAGCGGGGCCAGCAGCTGGGACCCTGGCTGGCAGGAGCCTGCAGACGGAACACCAGACTGGCAGTGAGCTGAGCCGCTCCGCCCACTGCCGGTCTGGGGTCCCGGCCGCCGCCCCGCTCAGCCCACTGCCGGTCTGGGGTCCCAGCCGCCGTCCCCGCTCAGCCCACTGCCGGCCTAGGTGAACGGAACCCCAAGCTGGCAGCGCGCTGAGTGGGCCAGCGGTGTAAGATCAGCATTTTAATTTAATTTTAAATGAAGCTTCTTAAACATTTTGAAAACCTTGTTTACATATGACAACAGTTTAGTTATATAATATATAGACTTATAGAGAGAGACCTTCTAAAAAACGTTAAAATGTATTATTGGCACGCGAAACCTTAATTTAAAGTGAATAAATGAAGACTCGGTACACCACTTCTAAAAGATTGCCGACCCCTGTTATAACTGTTGTTGATCGAGACAGAAAGTGAATTAACTTAGCGCAGATCTGCACGAGAAGCACTACATCGGTGCAGCTGCGCTGGTGTAGTGTGTCTGGTGAAGACGCTCTATGCCAATAGGAGAGTGCTCCCTCGTCGGCATAATTATTCCACCTCTTTGAGAGGCAGAAGCTATGTCAGCGGGAGAGCATCTTCTGCCAACATAGTGCCGGTGTGGATAGTGCTTAGGTCGCTTTAACTTGCGTCGCTCAGTGGGTGTCGTTTTCACACCCTTGAGTGATGTACATTAGATTGACTAAGTGGTGGTGTCGATCTGCCCTTTGTGTTTATTTTTGGGTATTGCATGTTATGGTACTAATTTTTGTTTAATCTCAAAATAGACACACAAGTATAATGTGTATTATGTTGGAAAATTGATTATTATCATAATTAAAAAATAAATTCTCAGGCAATAGAGGCAGGGTATTGAAAGAGTGATGGATAGACATGTTTATAGTGACTCAACCTGGTTCTCACTTAACACTAATGTTATTTTGGTAAAGTAAACTCTTAACAGGACAAAAAGGGCTGTAGAGTGAGTATGAATTACTGTAAAGTTGTGGAGACTGGATTAATGTTCAGAGATTTTCTGAATCTTTTGAGTGGCTTCCATTTTGAGATTAATAATAAAATATTTTGGTTTCTCTCAAAAGTCAGATCTGAAAGAATAGTTAGTTTGGGGATTTAGCATGTATAATAGTGAAAGAAACTCAATCACCTTGACAGCAGTAAGCTCCCAAATTTCACGCTGCATTGCAAAGTATGGCAAGCCTTTTTTAACTGTTGAATTTCTCAGGAGTGCTTTGCAAGTAGTACTGACACTTGGATTTCCAGAAATAGATGTTTCATCAAAACGTCTGGAATCATGAATTCAGATGGCTATTTGTTTAGGTGCTTCAGAAAATAACTGATTTTAAATGAGTGATGAAATAGTGTTTCTCTTCCTCTCCCCCTGTCTGGATAATAAAAGATAAAATAATAAATAAAAGAAAATAAAGAATTATTCAAAACATAAATTAAGTGACACTCACATTACAAACACTTCATATTTTTGGATTTCTCTGTTTCAGAACAAGACACCACAATCACTTCACCTACTCCAAAATTCTTCTCTCCAATTTGGCAAGATGCTTTTTTTTTTAAAAATAAACTTATATAGATAACACAGCTGCAGTTCTCTTCATTGTGTACAATTTGAATTATTATGTTCCTTAAAGTGTTTATCCAAAGCATTAGGATGAAGGAAATGCATCACTATCCAATAACAATAGAAAATGTCTGCTTTTAAACAGCAACATGAATATTGCCCCTAGAACCTTTTAGAATGCACTTGTGCCCTCTGGATGTAGAGCAACCAAATGGATGGTGGCAGATAAACTCTTCAAATAGGACTCTTGTCCAGAACTGGAGAGAGATGGCATGAGCCATCTTTCTCATCATACCTTTATTTTAATCCAAAAGGTACTAGGGTTTTACTGCAACCACAATATCTTGATTTTTGGTATCTTTCTTTCACAAATGCACAATCTATTCTATGCTGGCTGATGCATGGCCAGAACACCTCTCATTGAAAATACTGCCAGGTGCTAATTTCACACCAGCCTTAAGATGATACTGAATAGCTGACTGAATTGTTAAAAGTGGCTGTCTTCTTTCTCAATGAAAAATACTTATTTAAGATTTAAGATTTTCTACCAAAAACACGAGACAACAGTAACTACTAAAGAGATCATGAGGGAGGTATAGCTATAATGCAGTAATTGAAACTTTTCAGTCTTTCTTTTAGAAAGGTAGTCTCAGTGACTGCTGATTGTGTTTCATGGTTGGTTTGTACCTTTTTCAGGAACTGACATGTGTGGCCATCCAGTTTTTCTGCTTGTCTCATCAGAAGGCTTCTTCCCTGTCAGGAAGACATTGCTCAAGTGTATGTTGGCTTCATGTCTAAGGTAAGACATCTTCAATTTCAGGCACTCTTTGAAATGCTTCCATCGCAGCACTTGTCTTTACCGGGGTAATGAACTGCTGCATTGCATATTTAAATGAGCTAATGCAAATACCCCTTCAGCACAGCTGTCAAGCTAAAAGATTTGGCAGGATCCTTGCCACATTTGGTCAATAGTTTGATAGGGAGATCCATGTTTAAACATCCAAATCCTTGCGTAGTAAGAGCAGAGTCCATTCTGAATAAACAATGAGGAGTCCTTGTGGCACCTTAGAGACTTTATTTATTTGGGCCTAAGCTTTCGTGGCATAACCACTTCATCGGGTGCATGGAGTAAAAATACAGGAGCAGGTATAAATTCATGAAAGGATGGGAGATTGCTTTACCGAGTGTGAGGTCAGTCTAACACGATAAATCAATTAACAGCAGGATACCAAGGGAGGAAAAATAACTTTAGAAGTGGTAAGAGAGTGGCCCATTACAGACAGTTGACAAGAAGGTGTGAGTAACAGTAGGGAGAAAGGTTTCAGAGTAACAGCCGTGTTAGTCTGTATTCGCAAAAAGAAAAGGAGTACTTGTGGCACCTTAGAGACTAACCAATTTATTTGAGCATGAGCTTTCGTGAGCTACAGCTCACTTCATCGGATGCATGCCGTGGAAACTGCAGCAGACTTTATTTATACACAGAGAATTCACTGTGAATTTGTGTGGGGGGGTGGAGGGTGAGAAAACCTGGATTTGTGCTGGAAATGGCCCACCTGATGATCACTTTAGATAAGCTATTACCAGCAGGACAGTGGGGTGGGAGGAGGTATTTTTTCATATTCTCTGTGTATAAATAAAGTCTGCTGCAGTTTCCACGGCATGCATCCGATGAAGTGAGCTGTAGCTCACGAAAGCTCATGCTCAAATAAATTGGTTAGTCTCTAAGGTGCCACAAGTACTCCTTTTCTTAGTAGGGAGAAATTAGTATTGGGGAAGTTAAGTTTAGGTTTTGTAATGACTCAACCATTCCCAGTCTCTATTCAGGCCTAATCTGATGGTATCCAGTTTGCAAATTAATTCCAGTTCTGCAGCTTCACTTTGGAGTCTGTTTTTGAAGTTTTTTTGTTGAAGAATTGCCACTTTTAGGTCTGTTACTGAGTGACCAAAGAGACTGAAGAGTTCTCCTACTGGTTTTTGAATGTTATGATTCCTAATGTCAGATTTGTGTCCCTTTATTCTTTTACGTAGGGACTGTCCGGTTTGGCTAATGTACATGGCAGAGGGGCATTGCAGGCACATGATGGCATATATCACATTGGTAGATGTGCAGGTGAACGAGCTCTTGATGGTGTGGCTGATGTGGTTAGGTCCTCTGATGGTATCTCTTGAATAGATATGTGGACAGAGTTGGCACCGGGGTTTGTAGCAGGGTTTGGTTCCTGAGTTGGTGTTTTTGGTGTGTGGTTGCTGGTGAGTATTTGCTTCAGGTTGGGGGGCTGTCTGTAAGTGAGGACTGGCCTGTCTCCCAAGGTCTGTGAGAGTGAGGGATCGTCCTTCAGGATAGGTTGTAGATCCTTGATGATGCACTGGAGAGGTTTTAGTTGGGGGCTGAAGGTGACAGCTAGTGGCATTCTGTTACTTTCTTTGTTGGGGCTGTCTTGTAGTAGGTGACTTCTCGGTACCCTTCTGGCTCTGTCAATCTGTTTCTTCACTCATCTTATGCCCAAATAAATTTGTTAGTCTCTAAGGTGCCACAAGGAGTCCTCGTTGTTTTTGCTGATACAGACTAACACTGCTACCACTCTGAAACCTGTCACCATTCTGAATAGTTATATTTGTATGTTAATGCTGTATTTGGTATCTAGATGCTGAGGTGCGTTTATAAATGTATTGGATGGCACTAACTTTGCCATTAAGGTTTAATTTGCCAGGAACAACTGCCTGCCATGGCAAGGCTTGCTGTCATCGACCCACCAATTACAGTGTATTGTCTCTGATTTCCATGTTAGTGAGGCAAAGACGCACCTGTTTGAAGTTCATAGATAGCGATGGATTTTGAAAATGTAGAAGTTCCAGGAGCCCTAATTTTTTTCACCATCTCATAATTAGAAAATTTGCTTTTTGAATAAAAGTTATTTAATCCTTAATCTCTCAGTGCACAGATATAGTATGAGGTGTGTGAATATATATGTGATGTGTGAATTGAAATGAAAGATGCTGTACGCAGATCATTTGTAACTATTCTTTTATATCAGAAGTGATATTTTTTAGGGCCAAAACTTATTGCCAGCTTTGGATACCAAGGGGAGTTACTGCCATGAAAATATTAATTTGTTTGGCATGTTAGATTCATGTACTTAATAAAATATTAGTCTGTATAAATCAGACATGTCTGTAAAAGATCAAAATATTTTCATTTACAATATACATTCAGCCTTTTGCTCAATAATTCTTCTTTTGGTTGAGCTGTTATTCCCAGGGTCTGGTCTGTGGTGAATATGCCCTAAAGTTTAACTCATCAGAAAGAAAACTTGCCTTTATTTAATAATCTAGGGAGGAGGTATCAGGTGAGTACTAAACACGCTATCACCCACAGTATGTGATTATTAAGGGGAACTGTAAACTATACTTGCATAGGGATGGATTTAGTGATCCTGTACATAACTTCTACCTGAACATCCAGGACCTTGTTAGCGAACTTCTGGCATGACGTACACCCTTGTGCATCCCCAGTAAACTCAGTGCTAGAATTTAGCCCATGTATTTTTCTCGTGCACTGGTGATCGTGGTAATGTAGTGATAACTTCCTGATATGTAAATATTTACAACGTTAATCAAAAAGCTGTCATTAATTTTAGCTCTATTGTGTTGGAGGTTGGGTATGCTGTTTATAGAGCAGAAAGTTAGATACTATATAAAACCCTTCACTATGAAAAATGTTACATTTCTGAGCACACAGTGAGAAAATTGCCTTTTAGAGGTCAAAACTCCCAGTGCCTCTGGCAGCATGGACTCAGATGTCATCTGACAAGGTGGAAACACAAGCCCTTCTTGGAGCAAGCAGCCAATACCTGCACAATTCATTTTGTTAGGAGGTCTGTCTTACCATTGCTCAGTGATATTTATAATGTAGAGTAATGAAATCTGCTCTGTATTTATTTAAAAAAATCTTTCTTCTGCAGCCTGTCTTGCATCTGATGTTAACTAGCTAAATAATAACTTCTCCTTTCCGCAGAATTAGCAAAGAAAGTAGTAAGTGAATCCCATGACATTTCATGTGTCCTGGTGACACCTGAACCTCTTAGAGATGGAGGGAGGGAGGTGGGAAAGTTCTGGCACCTGGTTAGCGGAACATTCTCTTGCTGTCTTCCTCCTTCTGTACCTTTTTAGGGCTGTCTGTTTGGAAATGCTCAGCTGTTTTGTGATGTGCAATTCTTGTAGAAGAAACATGGCAGAGACCAGCAGACATTCATTTGAAATGATCTTCATTCATTATATTTTGGAATGGACTTGAAAGCAGGTCTCAGAGGCAACTTGTATGTACCAGTTTGTCTTTCATATTTATTTATGATAGACTTGAATCTTCAGGATGGCTTTCTATCAAGTGACATACCCGTTCAGTGTGATATGTGTCTAAAAATAGGTCATTGTCAAAGAACAGGAAAGAAATTATATCAAGTTATAAACTAAACCTTTGTAGTGGAATATTAACAGCAGTTTGTCAGTCTGAAGCTGCGACAATGAGGTAGTGTGTTGGATATTCACATTACTGCTTCATGTGGATTAATTTTTAGCATATTAGACATTTTTTATTAAAAATGGAAAAAGGCTGGCTGCAGACTGTTCAGGTGGCTTCTTTTAGAGATACTGATTACTTTTGCAGGGAAAGCATGAAAAGATTTTGAAAATGGCTAAAATCTTCCAATATGCGAGATAATAGGAATATTGGACCTAGTTCTGCTCGGTTACACAGGTATAATTCCCAAACATTTCATTGACTTAAAACAAAACAAACACAAAAACACTGTCTTCCATCTTTTGAAAAGGACGCCACTTATGTAGGTGCTTAAATAAGGATTTAGGCACTCAGTTTTTAAAATGTTATCCCTGGTCCATAGAATCATAGGACTGGAAGGAACCTCGAGAGGTCATCTAGTCCAGTCCCCTGCACTCATGGCAGGCTCTTGATGAATAAGAAGTGAATAATTACATTCGTCTTACTATGGAATAAATATTATGTATCTAGCTGAAAAGAAAACCGCTAAGAAATATGGGCCTTAACTATAGTGTGTGAGTAGGGGTAGGGAATTAAAGGACGGAGTTTTGGCTGTTCTGATTTCCCATTCACACTTATATTTAGGGATCCTTGGAAACTGTCTAAAGGATCAGAATTCAAATTAATTCAAGTGACTTGATGCCCAGCTATAAGTTTAGTACTTCAGGATGCTGAAAATATGAAATTGCTTTTCTGGTTGTGATACAGTTCAATAGCTCCTATTTAAATTAGGCTGGGGATCGAGGTATGCAGTATAAAAATGCCTTCTAATGTCTACCTTAAGGTTTATTATGACTGCCAGATTAGAGTGACTGATATCTGAGTATTTATTCTGGAGGTTTGCAGTAAGAGATGAATAAATTGAGAATGACTGTGCATAGATGTTTGTGCACTTAAAAAAAAATTAGTGAATGTGATCTGAAATTAACCCCACGTAAAAACTGGCAAGAAATAAAAGGGAAGTGTGACATCTGGTGGAAAGATGATCTCATTGGGGTGCAGGAGTTCTGCAAACAATAAGTAGGGATTTCTTGTAAAATTTGAAATTTACACTTTTGAATATCATGCTTTAAGCATAAATATCAGTATTTTAGCAATTAAGTTGGTGTGAGATTTCTCCCTTCCAACCTCTAATTCATATTGTCCTAGATAATAAAATATGGAAAGATTAGTATATTCTTAATGAATGGTGGAAAAATATTCTGATAAATAAAACTTCTGTAGTATCTTTTCTTCCAAGGATCTTAAAAGCCCTTATGAACATTAAGTCTCAAACACCACATGAGATACAAAATTCAGCCACCTCAGATATGTAACAGTTCACAACGGTTTAGGAAAAAAGTAGAAATTACTCTACATTTCCTACCTTGTTTCTAGAGCAGTTATAATGCAATATAATCTGGCCAGGACACCAGGTTTAACATCATTACTTACTCTTGTGAAAAGTACCATGGAGTCTAAAGGATGATAAATGACTAGGACCTTAGCTTTCTTTAAAAACATCACCAGCAGTACAGTACCAACTATGTGTTTCTCAAATGCAGCCACCAGGGGCTTTTCTTGTGTCCACAGCCTCCTGGGATGTGGGCTTTGGCAGGGCAAAGCAGCGGCCGCTCCCCCTCTCTGTTACTCCTGGATCCACTCCCTTGGTGTTGGTTGGTTGGGCCCTGCCCCCCTCTGGAGACACCTGGGGCACAATGCTGGAGGAGCAGTCAGCCGGTGAGTTCCCCACCTTCCCAGAGGCATTGGGGCTGAGACTGTGGGTTTCAGCCCAGGAGTAGTGGGGCAGCAGACTCTGAACATTTGGCTTTGGGTGTGTCGCGGCAGATCCCAGGCTCTGGCCGTGTGGCTTTGGGGTCTGTCCCCGGGCACCGTCCCCTGGCTGTGGGGCTTCAGGCTCCAGCCACCCATCCCCATCACTCCAGGTCCCTGCTGCCTCCCCCATCCAGGGCTTAATTTGTCCCCCAATTTGCTGGGGCTGAGCAAGTTTGCTGTGAAAAGTGATACTTGTGAAAAGTAATATTAACAAACATACAAATATCACTTTTTACAGCAGACTTACTAACTAGGAATACATAAATTACAATCATTTGGATGTGGATATGTACATATTTATTGGTTTTTCCTAAAGCTAATTAAGTATTTTAGGAAAGTGTGAGAGTGGCCACCTGCAAGAGTTGGTAGCTGCACTCTGAGGCCACCAAATAATTTGTCCTGAGAACCCCTATATGATGAGAGGTGCTGGCTCAAAGGAAGGAGTGGTACCTACTGAATGAGCAGTGCCTCTTGGAAGCACCTTGGTATCTCATTCAACTAATACCTATCTTATCTTGGAAGGTATGGCTCCAGATATACTAAAGAACAGCAGTCTCTGAAATGGCATTGCCTTATGCTTCTAAACTGAGAAAATGTAAAATGTTCAGATTATCGGATATTTAATGAATATATATTCCTGTTTATAAAGCATGTCGAATAAACATGCCAACGCACACTTCTGCATTTAGTACAGTAATATTCTAGACTGGTGGAGAATGGAAGGTTGGAAGAGAGAGCGAGTAGGAGCCCTCCAGAAAGAACAGGTGGGGAGCTTAGTTGCCCATTGGTTAGTGTTTTTAAACGCCTCAGATAAAAGATCTTGCAGCAAAACTCCCCTTGAAACCAAGATAGGCTTGGAGCCAAAGTCTCCAGAAGTAAAAAAAAAAAAAAAACTCTGCAGAAGAAATTCCCAATGAATGAAGCACTGTGGCCTTTTCAAATTGTTCTGTGCAGAGCTTGAGGGAGATTCCTATCAGCCAAGAGCAGGTAGAGAAACTAATGAAAAAGCAAGGTGAGTCACTTACACCACTGCAGTAAAATCTCTTATCTGATCCTTGTGTTGTCTTCTCTCCATATGCTATGATTAATTCCTTGCTATTTTAAGATTTGCCTATGTTCTCACTTTTCTGTTGTCCATTGCATTATCCTATGATCCAGTATGGGCCAAATTATATTTTCTAGGTCAAGCCCATCTCTGGTAAATACCCTTACCCTTCCTTTTACATAGAGATTTTCAAAAGCGCATATGTGCCTTAGATGTACAAGTCCTGTAGGCTTTTAATAGGACTTGGGCTCCTAAATCACACTGGTGCTCATACTTCATTTTTGTTGCATACACAACACTGGGAGTTTAAATGCACCAATTTCCCTTTAGGTGATGGATGCTGTAACCTCAGCAAGTTTTTGTTTGTTTGTCTGCTAACTTATATTCCTGTAGTCAAATTGACAAAAAATAGTTGTGAAAAATATGACATTCAAACTTCCTGTTTGCCTTCCGCTGCACCTAGATTGACAGAGTTTGAGCAGCTGCATGTGCAATGTTAGCAGCAGTGTCACCGATCTTCTTCTCGGGTTCCTCCATCAGTGGGTGTGGGGGAGGCAGGAGCCTGTTTCCTAAACACCTCAGTAGCCAGGAAGGGGGGTGCTGGGGAGTCCGTGGGGAATGAGGTATTGGAGGGGAGAGGTGGTGTTGTTGGAGGGAGAATCTAGAAGAGGGTTTGGAGGGGGGGAAGGAGCCTGCTGGTGGTTGCACCAGAGGGAGGGTTATTGTGCGTGAGTGGGAATTGCTGGGGATTTGAGGGGCAGTGCCCCTACTTTTTCCTGCGCCTAATCTCCTTGCCTGGGTGCCCACAGCAGCTCCCTGTTCTGCCACTGCTGCCTCCCTGGTGCCCAGACTCCAGCAGGGGGAGCAGCAGCCACCTAGCTGCCTGGAACAGGGCACCAGTGTTGCCCTCCACAGGCAGGAGGAGCAAGTGCAGCTGTCTGTCTGCAGCCCTGCCAAATGCATGAGGGCTTGAATGGATTGCCTGATGGGAGTGTCGCTCCAGATGGCGGATGATTGGCAGCCCTATACAGGTGCACAGATAAAGCCAATGATGAAGGCTGGCCTTGTTGTGGCTAAGGACCTGGCCTGGGACTCAGGAGCTCTGGGTTCAATTCCCTGCTGCAAAACAGACTTCTGGGGTGACCAGAACTATGTTACTTAAATCGATCTGTTCCTCAGTTTCCCTCTCTGTAAACTAGAAGCGTTATTCTCCCAGCCTCTGTCTTGTCTATGTAGACAGTATGATGTGCAGAGCAAGGCCCATCTCTTACTGTCTGAACGTATGCTCCTAACTGGGGCCTCAGTCAAGGCACTGCTATTATGCAAATGGCAATGTAACTGAGTGATCGGTTTTGCTGCCTGGGAAGGACCACGACTGTTAAAGACGTAGCTGCTGAGTGTAGAGGGTAAGGCACATCTGGCCTGCTCTTGGGTTCAACCTGCAATGCAGGATAGGAAGCTTGCTTTTGCTGGAAAATGTTTTCTCGCAGGTCACAGAAGCTCTGTTGCTCCCCCTGTAGGAGAAATGGAGGAAACAGAAGGCACATTTAGCAACTAGCAGGCTAAATTCACATACCTATCGTTTGCTTCAATACAGTTTAATAAACTTTATTTGGAATTTCTTTGTTAAATTGGCTGTGACAACATTAAAAGAATTGCTACAGGGAAAGTGGGCAACCCTGATCTGACTGTCAGTGGGCTCAGGTTAGGTAGATCAACCCAAAGTAGATGAGAGAGTGAAAGCTTTTATGTTGTGCTGATCTCCCAGTTGATGTGAAGCTCCAACCCAGAGTATTGGACTCCACTGCAGAAACAGATTTAAGTGTCCTATTGGAGTTGGCAGCAGTGGACAGGGGCACACCCGGTTAAGTAGTGGTTATGAGCTGAAAGAAGCCATCCACCTCCTTCCTCCATCCCATTTGACTACAATGGTGTTGAACTGGATTAATGAGTCAGGTTGAGGCAGGTATTGATTTGGGGGCCTCAGTGAGTAATAATAAAGACTGCAGTGGGTTCAATAGCTCATGTACATGTTGATTTTTCTTGAGCCTTGTTTATACACACAAGTTATACCACTGTAACTGTACTGGTATAGTTATCTGCACAGTCTTCTAGTTTGGGCACAGTTACACTGTTATAACTTATTCCCATATATGAAGGTGATGATTAAGTTATACAGAGGCAGCCACACTATAGATTGTACAGGTATATCAGTAAAAAACCATACCCCTAATGGACATAGCTACACCAGAACAAATACTGGGTAGAGATCAGGCCTCAGTTTCTTACCAAAATAAATGCTTTTTCCTTTCCTAGATAAGATATATAAGGAGGTTCTCAGATAAAAGGTAGCTAGGTAATTAGGTTCCCAAAGACTCCTGTGGGGTGGCTGAATGAGAAAGAAACACTGAGAAAGATGACCAAGTGGTTTAGTTTTAACTTCCTAGAATCCATAGAGTGTGAACATGCTTCTAGGTAGGGGCTCAAGACAAACATTTCCTTTATTTAGAAAGACTCCCATAAATATAATCTATATATCAAGTGCACTTGGACCTGGTCCTTTTTACTGTTCTTTGCCTCTGGCACAAGAGCTACATATGAAATTAATTTATGCCTATTTACTTAGTAAACAGTTCCCTCTTTCATTGTATAGTTGGCTGACATGAACCTTTGAGAACCTTAAAGGTGCAGTGTAATTACAAAGCGCTTTACAAACATTAATGAAGCCTCAATATACCTGTAAAGTAGGAATTATCATTTTGAAGGATAACGGTTGAAGGAACTCAGGCACAGAAGTAAACTGATTGACCTGCCCAAAGAAAACACAGAGAGTCACTGGCTAAAGTGGGAGCCGGACATGCAGGTCTTGGTTCTCTGTTCTGTTTTAATCACTAGACACTTCTCCCTCTCTCATTCTCTCTGTAATGATGATAGCTGCGTCAAACTTTACAAATATCTGTTTATGCTATTGATAGCGTCACAGAAACCTTTTTGGCTGGTGTCTTATTTCAAGTGTGAGTTCATAGTCCTGAAAATCTTCATTTATAAAAAAAAATCCATATGCAAGACTAGTGGTACTTTTAATGTCTGTTCTGTTCCCTGTTCTGGCAATAATAAAAGGGCAGCAAAAATGACATGTGTTTGCGTAGCAGTATACAGAAATGTATGTTCAAACTGTCGATTGCATCTAAGTATGTTCCCGATATAACGGTTCGTTTACTGTCACTAAAATCAGCGTTTCTCAAATGAGGCCACCATGACTGCATGCGGCCACCAGGGGCTTTTCTTGCGGCCACAGCCTCCTAGACTGTGATTGAGGGGGTAAAGTAGTACCCCCTCCCCACCCGTTGCTCCTGGATGCACCGCCTTGGAGTTGGTTGGTGGGGCCCTGCCCCCCTCTGGAGACACCTGGGGCACAATGCTGGAGGAGCAGGCAGCTCATGATTTCCCCACCTTCCCAGGGGTGGAGGGGCTCAGGCTTTGCGCTTCAGCCCTGGGGTGGCAGTGCGGCAGGTTCTGGCCATGGGGCTTTGGGCTTCATCCACAGGCTCTGGCTGCGTGGTGGCAGGTCCCAGGCTCCAGCCACATGGCTTTGGGCTCTATCCCCAGGCTCTGACTGTGGGGCTTCAGGCTCCAGTCCCCTGCTGCTTCCCTGGTACCCCACCCACTCACCCATCCCCATCATCGCTGGCCCCTGCTGCCGCTCTCAAACCCCTATCCGGGGCTTAATTTGTCCCTAGGCTTCCCAGGGCTGAGTAAGTCTGCTGTGAAAAGTGATACTTGTGTGTTTGTTAATATCACTTTTCACAACAGACTTACTAGCTAGCAATAAATAAATTACAATGATTTGGACATGTGTATGTGTATATTTATTTGTTTTTCCTAAAGCTAATTAATTATTTTAGGAAAAAATGTGAGAGCCAGAAAGAGTTGGTGGCCGTACTCTGAAGCCACCAAATTTTTTTTTCCTGAGAACCCCTCCACTAAATGATAAGGAGACAGGGCAATAACCCAAAGAGGGCCTAACTGAAAAGTACAGACCTGGAAATGTATCTGCTGCCATCTTGTGGACGTAAGTGTAAAAAACAACTGCAGGGCCAGGAGACAGCCCTAAACACCTCAAAAAGCAAGTTTATTCTCTGAGAGCTGGAAGAGAGAACTCAGACAGCAGGGTTCCAAATTTCTGAAAATAAATAATTTGAAAAAATGTTAAAATCTAACATTATCCAGCTTGCACATAAATTTCAAAGGTGCCTCAACCTAGCTTCCAAACTTGCAAAGATAATTTTAAATGCACCCTAATTTGTGCAAGACCAAATTTGCATGCGAATCATAGAAATATAGGATTGGAAGGGACCTCAATAGGTCACCTAGCCCAGAGCTCTGCACTGAGGCAGGTTTAAGCATTAGTGTAAATAGCTTTCTAACTAGCTAACAGATGCACATATTGTGTCTGCTGACACACACACTCTTTTCCTGGTGCTAATGACTGCATGGGTGCTGGAACAATTTGTATAGTGGGGGTGCTGAGAGCCATTGAACCAAACTGCAAACCCTGTATATGATGGAAACCACTTCATGCTGGAGGTGCAGCAGCACCCCTAGTTCCAGCACCTATATATGACTGTCCAAAAGTGAGTGCATACTGGAAAAACAGTTTTGGAAAATTTGCTCCATAGAATATTCTGACGGATGGCACGATTAGTGATATTTTTATCCAGTATTCTTCTATGGAAATATACCACTGGATGCCACTGTTGGTTCATGCAATAGCATACAAAAATAGCATTGCATCTGCTTATTTTGTTTTTATTCCGGTTTCCCTCTCACAATTTTTTCTTTCTTTCTTTTTCATATCAAAGGAAAGGAAAAAAATCATGCCCCACTTATTCTCTCCAGCCATGATGATACAGTTCCCATATCTACAAGTGACAAATAGTTGCAGAAAAAAAGGGGAAAGCTTTGAGGGCGACACAGGTTTCTTTTTCCAGATGTAAAAATCTTTCTGAGAAGACACGGATTTGGATGAAAGAGTAGCTAAATTCTTTCTAGCTACTAGCTTGCTTCTTTCTGGCTCTAACTCCCAAGTTAATCACTCTTAGATAAGTGTGCAAAGGCTTTTATCCTCTTACTATAAAGGGGATGCAAGGCTGGGAGAGAGGTTGCTTTCCCGAGTACAAAGAATTTTGTGCCTGAAAGAATGTATTTAGCTTAGCACAAACAATTTGTGTCCCCATAGGGTGAGGTGAGGGGATAGTTGAAGGTCATAAGGTAAGTTTTGATGGCTGTAGTTATTTTTACAAACTCACTTGTAATCACCTGATCAGCTGCTGTGGATTTATGGGAAGAAAGGTTATGGGTATCTTGGGAGACGATTTATGAGAAATACTCCCAGAAATGCTGTAAGTGCAAAAATCTGCTCCCTCTCTTTCCCTGATTTTTCACTTAGTTCATATTTTTTGTATTCTGACCATTATATTTATATCAACTGTTAAGTGCTGGGGGTGTGGGGGCATAGAGAGGTGGACAGGTGTTGGGAGTGAGGGACTTGGAATACTTACGGCATTGTCTCTTAAGCCTAATACTTGGCTTGTGTAAGATCTTCAGAGCAGGAACTGTGTCCAGTGTGCGCACAGCTCAATAGGGCCCGCAGTGTTTGCTAGGGCCTGAAGGTGCTAGCAGACTGCTAATGATGATAGAAATGTGGAAAAGGCAGGGGACCCTCATGAAAAGAAATTGGTTAAAGGGGTAAGAGACAACCATGAAGATCGCAGAAAGCAAGTTTATTCTTTGATAGTTGGAAGAGAGAACTCAGATAGCAGGGCTTCAGCCTAAAGGCCTTGGCAGTGCCGTGGAAACTGTGTGTCAGGAGCAACATTTCCCTCAGGCTCCCAAGTCCTCGTGGTTTTATTGGGGATTTAATAGGAGCTGCATCCACATGACCTACATTAAATGGCTGCGGAACAGAGAGGGTTAAAATGTACATCTGTTCTGACTTGTCCACCCTGCAATTAGCTTCTAAGGTGAAGTGAAGGGGTGGTGGTGGTGGGGGAGACAGACAGAATAGCAGCTGCAGCCTGCTCCCCTGCTCTGAATGTAGAACAGCCAGAGTTAATTAAGCTACTGGCTGTAGATGGCTTTAGTTTCATTGCTGGGACCTGGGCTGAAGCTTTATTTAAACTTGGCGTTGTCTCTACCATGTCCAGTTAGTACAAGTGCCTCTAATAAGGTAGTATGTTAAGCCACTACAAGTGAAATCTTAGAGGAGGGAGGACAAATGCCACTAGCATTGATGCTGCATAAACTTGTAGCAATGACCCAGACAGCATTGTGACTGACCAGGAAGTTAGTATATTGTATTAATTTAGATCAGTGGCTCTCAACCAGAGGTCAGGGGCCCGGGGGGGGAGGTTTGCAAGCAGATTTTGGGGGTTCCATCTAGCAGGGCTGGCATTAAACTCACTGGAGCCTGGAGCAGTTGTCCTGCTTGCTACCCCATCACCCGGCCCTGGCTTTTATATGTAGAAAACCAGTAGTTGTGTGATGTGGAGTTTTTAGAGCACGTTGCGGGGGGGAGGAGGGAGCTCAGAAAGAAAAAGGTTGAGAACCCCTGATTTAGATGGAATACGTGGGCTAAAGGTGTTAATGTAACTCAGTTACTGTCTCATATTTAACAGTGTTTAAAAGGTTTGGAGTTTGGTATACAGACTTCAGCCTGCTTAGTCCTATGACAAACACTCTTAAAAATTCTTTAAACATTTTTATTAAACATAAAAGAAGGAAAAACAGTTAAAGCATTTAAATATAAAGTAAATAAGGCTTTCATTAAAACAACATTTCTGGTTCCCTTTTTCTTTAGCTGGAGATCATTTTAGGAAGGGAAAACACCCTTGTTTGACAGTATTTTAGATGGTGGTAACTTTTTACCCCAAAGGACAGATGTTAGTTGAAGTGAGCTGGAGCCGTTCAAGTCTGATCGTGTTTCATTTTAGGTGGTGGTTGGGATTCAGTTTGAGCTGGTAGGGATGGTGATGTTGCCTGGATACATCTGTCTGGCCTGGCCTGGCCCGGTCACGACATCTCTCAGGATCAGGATGACAAAGGCCTGGGGCCCAGGAAACAGTGGGGATAGCATCCATGATAGTGAAGCTTGCTCCTGTTGCCTTAATCTGTTCTTCTGTCTTCCCCCACACAAGTCTCTTTAAGGACTCAAAAAAGGGAGTGGTGGGTAGAATAACCCATCCTCTTATTATTTGTCTGCTAATTAGGCCTAGTTTTGACACCGCAATTTTGGTTTACTTATTTTTGGACTCACATTTTTTGTTTACTAAGCATGATTTTAACACAATCTTTGAATTATACCAGTTGGCCTTTGTTTAGACAAATTCACTTTTTCTCTCTCCCTTTTGTATTTTTCCCATCAACATATTATAGTTTATTGGGACACTTTATGAACTTTTATAAATTTTTTACAGTTGAACTCACAATTAGGGTAAATTTGTTGGCCCAGTTATTACAAGTGTCTGTGGAAATGACTGTCCTGTGCTATGGTGTGTGCCCTTATGCCCCATCTACACTAGGAAACTGACTCACTGCTCACAACAGTGGGGACTTTGACCAGTGCTTTGAGGTTTATAAGCTGGTTATTTCAAATAGCGTCAGAGAATATGTACATGAAATTGTTCACCTGCTTTATGGGTGAGGTCTCTGGGCTGGTTAATTGGGCTCTGTCACCACCCACCTTTTAAGGATTCCATCACCTAATATCTGAACCTCTTACTGTAATGGCCTCTTGGGTATGGAACTTGTACTCCCTCTGACTGTCCCATGAGCCCACCAGTCTTAACTTGAACAATACACTAACACCTCCAAACACACATGACCCTTGCCATGCCCCCCAACCCAAAAGAGAGAAAACCCTCTTCAGTGACTTTCTTTTCATCATTAAACGCTGGCATCCCCAAAGACAGGACTTCTCCTCCTTCCTTTCTGTTTTCCTGTTTTGTTGTGCCTTTACATTTTATGGACTCAACACCCCAAAGTGCAGCCACCTGTTGGCTGATTCTTGGGGTTGTTGTATCTCTCACCTGTCATTATTCCCTAGGAAACTGTTATAGTCTTCCTGCTCCTCATCATAGAAATGTAGGACCTCGATAGGTCATCTAGTCCAGTCCCATTCAGTGAGGCAGGACTAATTCTTATCTAGAACATCCTTGACCAGATGTTTGTCTAACCTGCTCTTAAAAACCTCCAGTGACAGAGATTCCACAACCTCCCTAGGTAATGGGTAATTTGTGCTACTTCCTGTGGGGGAAGGGAAAAAGCACACAGCCCTCTTACTCCACAGTCTTTATCATGTGGGAGGGCCAGCATTTCCCAATAGCTATCAGTAGCTGATCTCTCTAGACTAGACGCGATAAATCAACCCCCGAGTGCTCTCCTATCGACTCCTGCACTCCAGCGCCACGAGAGGCACAGGCAGTCGATGGGGGAGCGGCAGCAGTTGACTCACCACGGTGGAGACACCACGGTAAGTCGATCTAAGTACTTTGACTTCAGCTACTTTATTCATGTAGCTGAAGTTGCGTAATTTAGATCAATCCCCTTAGAGTGTAGACCAGGGCTAAGTCTCTGGCTTTGAGCAAGAGCCTTAACCCCTCTCCCTCAGCTTCCTCATCAGTAAAATGGGGATCATAACATTTTGCCTGGGAAGAAGAATTATGTACAGCTTTATCCTGCACATCAGAGGGGCTGAGTTTTGCAAATATTAGTGCAAAATTTAAAACATTGAACAGGACAGAGTGCAGGGAAGCCTAGCCCTATGTTAATGAAGATGCTGCTGTGTGGCTAACAAGCTACTCCTGCCTGGTAGCAAGGATAAAACCAGAGTGGGGAGTACGGAACTAAGAATCTCATTTGCATGTTGAGGATCATGTTTCTGTCAACATCTGCCTAGACGCATCTGTTCTTAATCCACACTCCATCCCTTATTACCTTTTAAGTGGGCGGATACACACAGAGCTCAAGATGAGCACACTGGATTACACCTAGGCTTTACCCTTACTTGCACACCTACATAGCCACTGCTCACACTTGTGCTGCAACAGCCTTGAGTTTGCGCTGAGTATCGCAAAAGGATGCGCGGGATTCAGCCCCTGACGAGTCTAAAGCATTTTGACGATCAATATTCATGATTGGTTTGTAGCTGTCTCCTCTTCCGTTGCCCTGGTGTCTGTAAAATATATATCTGCTGTAAGCCCTACTACCAGTGATCTCTAATATCTAGAGATCGGAAGAATCTGAAGTAGTAGAGGAGGAGCAGATGTCTTTCTGGAGCAGAGGATATGAGTTCTCTTCTCTGTGCTGCAGGCATGCAGTTGGCAGAGGGGCGTGTGTGTGAGTGTTTGTATAGCCATGGTTTATTAGAGCGTGATCCAGTTGTTATCCCATGTGAGCCTCTATTCATTGTCGGCTTGAAAGCCACAACTCATTCTCTTGCTTTTTCTTTGTGAGCTTCATGATTTAATGTCAGTATAAATCTTACAGGTGACATCCTCACACTATAGTTGCTCTTCGCTCCACAGTTGTGCAGCATAATTGTTTGTAACCTCTTCACTGGAGGCAGTCTCTGTAAACTCAGTCTCCAATAGGGATGACACCAACACCAGGCATATGGATTGCACATTCAGTACAGAAATGTTTATGGCTCTTTCCTGCCATATTGTTGGATCCCTGTGTTACTCCAGCATGAGCCTTCTTCCCAAGTATTAGGATGACAAGATATTTTCAACAGGTCCTGGGCTGTAACCAACCATTCTTAAGTCCTAATTCTGCTCCTTAAGTCCCTCATTCTGCTTCTACAGGTCCAGTTCCAGGTGAGCAGGTTCACTGAGGCCTTGATCTAGCTACCATCAATGAAATAAGGCAGAGCTGGGTTTCGTTGGTACTTCCACAGGCAGATCCATAGGCAGTATCTTCCCCTCCAGTCAGTGCTGAATGTATGGGATAAAGAGTCACTGTAGGTGGCATCACATGGAGAGGATGTAAAACTGGCATTAAGGGGTGGGATTTCAAAACTTAAGAGCACAAGTTCCATTGCAAGTCTGGTTCTCCTAAGTCAGTTTTAAAAATCCCACCCTAGATATGTTACTTTAGATGAGTAAGGATTTCGGCTTCCTGTACCATACCTACATTTACCCTAAGGTTTCAGTTATATATGGTATTGTTTTTCCTAGACTATCCTAAATTATCATAGTTCCTGTATTTGTCCCAGAAGGGGCAGCATTTCAGCAGTGGATGAAATAATTCCAGTAATGCAAAACGTCTTGGGACAAAAGGCACTAGGCAAATGCATGAGATGATGGGAGAGAAGTATAGTAGGACCGCATGACATTCTTAAGAAATAATCAAACTTGTCCTATGGAATAATTTAGTGTAAGTCTCTGTGCAGAGTGTCATTTTAAAGCTTTCCTGGGGTAGTTTTAAATTATGCACAGATTTTTAAACAGGGGCCAAGTCCTTGATTCAGGTAAAGCATATGCTCACTGAATGCTATGGGAGGTGGGTGAAAATAACTGAACAGAAATTGGACATAGTGATTTTAGAAGGGAGAACATAGAGCTGGTTGGAAAAACCTTGATGGAGCCATTTTCCATCAAAAAATACAGTTCTGTTAAAATCTAAATGATTCCCGAAATTGCTGATTTCACAAACTTAATTTTGGAAAAAATCTGGGTTTGTGTGGGGGTGGAGGGATGGAGGAGTGCGTGTGGTATATTTCAATATCCTGTCAAATTGAAACAATGTTTCAATTGATCCAAAATGAATCTTTGTTTGGAATTTTATTGCATGGAAGATTTTGAAATTGTTGGGTTTTTTTCAAATTCAAAACAAAGCCAAACTTAAAAATGTTTATGACATGAAATTTCCATCCTCTGCACGGCTCTAGGAGCGGAGTGTAACTTGCTCAGTGTGTCAATGTACCCCTTTTGAATACTGGGGAGGTTGAAAGAGTGAGACGTGTCCTAAGGGACCAGAATATTTTTAGTGTGTAGAAGGCCTTATAAACTGAATGAGCTGCATTATTATGCTGCTTATTTAAAGTACATATAATGATCTAAATAAGAGAATGTACAAAGGCGCCAACTAGTGTCCTAAATATCTTTAGCATGATAACACATTGCTGCTTTGAGTGCATCCTTTGAATTGGTAAAAAGCAGTTGTATTATTATATTTAGGCTTAGAATGATTGTATTTTTATTGGTAAATGTAAAATGTCAATTTTGGTTTGCACATGGAAGAGAAAATATTTCCATCCAATGTAATAAAAATTCACAGATAGGCAAAGTAAGAAAAATGCTGCTTCAGTTTGATTGAAGGCTGCCTTCTTTGTATATTTTGACATGTTGATCATTTTTTTTAAGTTATAAAGCTTTAACTCTTTGAATCTCAACATCTGTCCTTAAATGATTGCCTGATCTCCTTATTGTCTGCCCCCATAACTTCCCACAGCTGTGAAGATCTAAATAGATAAAAATAAAAAAAAAAGTTTAAAGGTCTATATTATCTATCAAAATTATTTTAAAAAATCACAAAAATGAATCTGCCAAGCCTAATTATATTGCATACTTACTATGTTGAACACCATTAAAGTAAGGCTTCAGATTTTAAAATACTCAGTTCTTACTATCCTCATTATTAACATCCATATTCTACATTAACGCTGCTGGCAAGAGGTGAAAGGCATCCAGGGTGAAAAGAAATTAGTTTCATTATGCAGTAATTATAGGAAAAATTGTGTTCACTGGCTTTAGTCACCCTCTCAAGTTATTCCAGCGCTTCTGGTTAAAAAGACCCTGATCTATGATGTTCAGCTAATGATCAACAGTTTTAGAAATGACATTTCTAGCAGCACAGTTTCTGTATTATTGGGACACCATTTTCCGTTAGGCAGCTGCTAGATCCTTCAACACTGCTAGGAAGTTTATGAAGGGTGTTTTTATTCTTGATGTTGCAATCTCTTGGGATGAAAAATAATGGCTATTTCCTTTGAAAATTGAGAACATTGCTTCAAGACTGACATTTAAACTTAATATCAATCTAAGACCAAGTAGAGAAAAATGTTTGTTAGTGCCTTAATACCTTCAGAACAAGGTAAAGGAAGAGCCATTGGAGACAATCAATAGAAAGAAATGGGAGAGGCAGAACTGGGTGTTTACGTCGCAGTTGGATGACAGTACAGTAAGCTCAGTATGGACTCAAACAGGAAAACACAGCTGACAAACTTAATACCCAGCTGAGAGAAGGAAGAAGTCAGCTCACCTGGCAATACTGAATGAGAGTGGGTGGGTTGTGATTTGAGGCACTTACCCTGGAGGAAAGAGAATTTACCACCAATGAAAATTATGAGGATCTGGCTCATTTAAGTTTCACCTGGTAAATCATCACCCTTATGGGCCTGTTTTTTATGTAGTCCAGTAGATAGCATGCAGCTTTGTTCCAAGCCATGCATCCTATACCTTACAGCTAGAATCTTGCACATCAATGAGATGAAATTGTATGCCTAATTTTCATGAAAATTATTGCATTTGCATACAATTGGATATTTGCAAGTGCAAATAAACAGTTATGGGTTCAAGTGGTCTTTAAGTATCTCAGTGACCATTTATACATGGAAATGCTCTATTTGCACATGAAATCATAGTAAACTCTGCACTTATTGTCCATACCACCTTGCAGGCACAAGCATGCTTTTTTGGGAGAAGCGGGGGTGAGTTTGATTTTTCTAATAAGAATGAGGGAAGAACAGCAACGGGGAGGGAGTATAGGGCTACAGGAAGGTGTATATTCCAGAGGATTGGAGAAACATGGATCTTCTGAGCCTAGTGCACGGCTTTGCCCGGCACCTCCCATTTCTCCGCTATCATGATGGGGACTTTGGATGTATGGTGCCTTAATGTTTTTCTATCCTACTCACTGTGGTTTCAGGATTCATACATATTTACACCACCCCTCATCCCTGATCTCTGTATTGTTTCACCTTGGATTAATTAGAAGGAGCTGGATCCTCAGGGAAGGTGGGGGGAGTAACATCTGGTGCTACGGAGTAAGAGTGGTTTCTTGAACTGGGGGGAGAGGAGAATCATGAAGTATCTTGACTCTTGGGCAGTCTCAGTCATGCAACTAGTGCGCTCGGTTACATGTTAGTGCTATTAGTTCTTACAGTTATAAGTTGCTCTCACCTCATCTTTGAGGCAGTTCCATACTGTATGAACTAGAGCTCTTTCAGGTGGTTCTTAGTAATGTGCCACCAGATGAGGGCAGCATCCTCTAACATCACTCAAATTTATTAAAAGAAAAGATAGTAAAAGCCTTGCAATCTCTTTTGTATAATAATCCTATTAAATACCTGTAGCATGAAGAGTTATAATTTAAATGCTCTTGGTTTAGAAACTTAATTAAATTTTAGAACCTTATTTCCATACTTCATCTTCTTCAAAATAGGAACATTGGACTTTGAAGACATTAAAACTGCAGCAAGATATTTTACATGAATAGTTTATATCTTCTGTTACCAATCAAGCTAGTAGAATGTCCAGATTCTTTCAGGCATTTGGATACCATAGAAATGATTCCAGAACAAGTTACGTGGGATTTGCCATAGAGCATCAGGCCACTGCTCTATCTAGTCTGGAATCCTGCCTCTGGCAGTAACCAATATCTAATACTTCAGGGGAGAAAAAATATGAAAACCCTTCATAATATACCTAGCAATTGTGCTATGCTGCATGTGTGTGTGTGGGTTGGGGAGGAGTTCCTTCCTAATCCCCACATAAGCAATCATTTTATGTCTTGAGGCATGAGCTTTGATTTCCCTTCTCATTATCTTAGCTGGCCTAGCTACAAGGGCCTACTATTGGAAAATTATTCAAACCTTTTTTTTTTTTTTTATAAAGTGAGTGTCTGGCTGCGGTGGCAGCAAATTACACAGCTGACCTGACCAAACAGTGTGCACAGTAGTATTTCCTTTTTTGTGCTAAATTTATAGCCCTTCATCATAAGCTCTCTCATTCCTGTAGCATGGGATAAAGTAAAAGGCAAGAGTCAACTGGTTTTCACTGCATCCTTTGTAACTCTTCTTTAAGTTGTTGTTGCAGAGTCATCTCTGGCCAGTCAGTGCTTGCTCCAAGCTTTGTTAGTCAAAAAATAAATGCCCTGAAGCGCACAAAGTGACTCTTTACCACTGGTGGTCGAGGGGGGCAGCATGAACTTCAAGCAGTCCACAGCTGGGGCACCTATTCCCTACTCTGAGGTAGAAATACTCTCTCTAATGTTGGATGCCTGTTTCCCTCGCTGGAGTTTGTGACTTTCCCTAGCCCAGTGAATTCCCTGAACTCCTAACTTGGAAACAGGCTTGTTTCAGGCTGATTGAACGCTGGTGGGACCAGACAGTGTCTAGGAGTGTCTGACTTTATCAAGATTAGACTGGTTTTCAACACACATCCTGGATGTCTTAAACAAAGGTGGAGGCTACAGTGCAAAGAGGATGAGGGTTACTATGAAGGTGAGAATCAAAATGGCATTCACAATTTGACACTCACATACACTCAATCTGTCCTACCCTGCCCCTTTCACTTCTTTTCTAGGAACAGGAGTTTTTGTAAGGTTTTGTTCTACGATATAGGTGAACCTTCCACAGAACTGGCCTCCACAGCCTTCTAGGATTTGCATGATTTAGAAGATTGCAAGCATAACATGCTTGATTAGCCCCCAAAAGGCTACAACATTCTGTGTAGCCAGTGGTAAGGAATTGCTTACTCATTTCCCAATAGCGTTCTGTTCAATTAAGAGCTCTTCAGAGACAAGCCAATGATAAGGTATCCTGAAGATGTTGGAGCCTATGGCTGGTATTTTCAAAGGAACAAAAGGGATTTAGGATTCAGAATGAAATTCAATGGGAGTTGGGTGCAAAAATCCCTCGTCTGCCTTTTGAATGTCCCAGCCAATACGTTCATTTAAATATATTTCATTGTTAGAATATATCAACTTCCATTAGTCTTGAAAACTACATAACTCATGGTGAAAGAGTCAGGATTTGGCCTGGCTAGTTTAATACTGGAAAAATCAAATACCTCCAGATCATCATGGTACAATGAGCTGCATGATCACTACTTTAATCCCACAATACTGAACTGGAAACAAAGAACAAATGACATAACTGGAACCAAAACTTGTATTGTCATTTCTTAAAAATTCAGATTCTACCTGTGGCTAAACTATCTTCCCTCTGATCATGCATTTAAAAAATGCCATGGACTCACTCCTGTAAGGAGGGGTGACTCTCGAAACCCAATTACAAGACCAACATCATTTGTCACACATTAATAAGGGTTAGATAATCAAGATATTCAGAATATAGAGATAAATTGGAAAAAAAATTGAGCAGGTAAACATTTTTTAATATACAATTAACAGCATGGTATGATTGATTTAACTTTGGGTCAACCTGGATTGTTTCTTCTGGAAGTTGGAATTTCTTGTATCTCTGGAAGAAAATATATGCCTTAACTACTGACCAGTCAATGACCTAGCAGAACTAGAGTACGGATGTATATAGTTGAGTTTGAACTTGATTTTGTGGTGCTGAATATCTTTGAAGACTTCAAATTTATTCTGGAAGAAAAGTGGAGTCATATCCCACTTTCAGATCTGTAACACCTGCAGCTGCTAATCTGCACCTGCAGATACACCTGTATCTGTTTCCCAATGATACATCAGCATTAGACCAGATGCACGGCATGCTATATCTGAGAGAATCCAACCCTCAATATGCAAGCATATAGCCCAAGTGGACAGTTTAATTTGCAAAACATGGTAAGATATTTAAGCCATCCTTTTGTGGGTCTTTCAGTAGTGTCAATGGATTCTGACATGCTTAAGTGAAGACAAACAAATCCAATTCATTGTCAGTCTTGGGAAGGAGAGATTGCTTGGTGTAAAACCAGAATCAGACATGAGGGTAATGGCCTTATATTCAGAACTGCTGAGCACCCACTAAGTGTTTTGGAG
The DNA here is from genome assembly GCF_965140285.1 of Lepidochelys kempii. Taxonomy (NCBI): domain Eukaryota; kingdom Metazoa; phylum Chordata; order Testudines; family Cheloniidae; genus Lepidochelys; species Lepidochelys kempii. Next base: position 25,090,317 of record NC_136391.1, on the reverse strand, counting down.
TCAATGGGAACTGCAACGGCTCAATATCTTTTGAAAAATCAAGGTAGGAAAAGGCAATTCACTCATCTTGCCCATCTCCTTATAAATCCAAGATTGTTCCCTAGAGCAGAATCAACCGATGTGTATGAAGTCAATTGGATTCCCAAGGCTGAATGTATAGCTCTTTCGCCAAACTGCATTACCATGTCAGCTGCATCTGGGAAGGTTCAGCCCAGCAGAGTGGGGACCTGGTGGCAGTGGGGAATGTGTGTTAGAACAGAGGTGGATGTGTTCCCTCAAACAAGAGGAAGGGAGGAACCTGTGGTGTGCTCCAGTACAGGCTTAGAATAAAATGGGAGACTTGATATATCTCACAGCAGTCAGGCAGCTGCTCATGCCCCATACCATGTGGCACTTAACTGTGACCAGTGTACACTGCACTAGCATTGCATCCTGTATCTATCTGGGGGTGGTCCTCTCCCTGTATCCTCAACACCAGGGCTTCTGGGGAGTGCAGGCTTGGCAGCGTCTTGCCAAACTACCTCGTAGCATATTCTCTGTTGCTTGGCCTGTCTCTTTTCAAATTACTTTCGCAATGCTGCTTGCACCCCATCCCTTGGCAACTATTCCTCAGTTGAGAAATATTTTCCGGCTAGTCAGCATACACTCTTTCTTCGCTAAAGGCTAGAGTGGAAAAACTCAGTCCATGGTTGGGGCAAAGCATGTAGTACACTTTTAACTTGCTGATCTGCTGCTTGATCTTAAAACTGTCAGCAGACCTCTTGGTGATTAAAGGATAAGGCAGAGCAGAAGGGGCATTAGTAAGCTACTGGAGAACGTCTCTTATGCTTCACAGAGCACTGAACAGCGCACTGGTAACCTTCTAATTCAAACCTTGACATGTCCTAGGGTTGACCATGACCAACTAACATCTGTAATGGTGTTAAACAGTCTTTTTGCAGAGACAAATGTGGATAAATGAGTTTGCTAACAGGGTATTTTTCTAGTTTAGAGGGGTCTATGCCAGGGGAAAAAAGTTCCTAGTGAAAGGAAAAATATACAATACAGTGGTAGGCATCATATGTTGAGTCACTGGGTAGAAAACAAGTATTGCCTGGCATCACTTTGTGTGCAAAACCACCCTGTAGAAGATGGCTCTGAAAATGCAGCATGGATGAGTGAGGGGGTCTCTTTAGTTGCACTAAATGGCACCAATTTAGTTTCTAAATTGGCTTGTTTCTGAAGTAAGCTAAATCAATACAAGACACTCTTAGACTGAATTTGAATGTCCAGGCAAGGGAGTTGCACCAATTTAACTGAACCAGTTTAGAAAACAATTTAGTTAATTGTCATTTCTGTTTGTACAACTGCTCTAGCACGTGGTGACATATAATTTTTCTTCCAAGTTTTCTTGGATGAATGCATTTTTGGCCACAATTACTACTGGGTTCCTGAGGTAGGTTAAACAAACTGCAAACCACAAGCAACTGGACACAAACTCTCAACAGGAAATATTTATGGTCTCTGCCAGTTCATCGGAGTACTTTCTACTTCCTACCAAGTTCACCTCTGTCTTACAGAGGGTAAGTAAGCTTGATCCAACTGCATTTCATCCAGGTACTTATTTCTTTTAATATCCAGGCCAGCTGGGTGATGGTTTTGTCTCTTTTTGATGAGAAGATATATAGCAAGGTGTCATCAGTATATTGCTGGCATTTGTCATCTGTAGCAGTCATGCTGAAATTTAAATGTGCAATAATTGTGTTCCTAATTAGATTCTAAATTTCACTTAGGGTCATCCACAGAGTGGTTTTTCTCCCTTTGTAATCAAATCTACAGAGTCTCAGGATGGTGCATATTATCCTGTATAGTTTTAGCTCTGTTAAAATCAATTCACTTTCTGCTCCTGTTGGTTCATGATTCTTTCTGACCTCCGTACTTGTCCAGATCTGGCCAAGCTTTTCTATTGATTCCTGAGCCTTGATTTTTAAAAAGGTTAGTGATTGGGGTAGTGGTAGTTGGTTTTAAACTTATTTTGAAAGAACTCCAAAGATAAAACCCTTTTTTGACTAACATCTGCTGCTCCATGCTTCTGTGGAGTACAATATACAGCTGCCGTTCAGTTTTGTTTGGGATGAGCTAATGATCTCAGACATATTTCAGATAATTAAAAAAGCCCTGCTTTGTTGCAGAGACAAATATGGATAAACTGTCAAATTCATAATACAGCTTGTATTATAGCTGCAAAATTTTCCTACTTTCCTACTTTAATTGGTCACTGTGTGCATGATTTATGGAGCAAATATCACCTTGAGTGCACTGTCATTTTGGTAGGATTTGTCTGTATGGATTTCAATGCAGAAATCTAGCAATAGGCTATATAAATATCATGTCTCTTGCTCCTCCATGTCTTCTTTTTATTGCGCAAAGACTGGTGAGGTCATGGTGACTGACTGTGGTGCTTTGTGTTTGGCACTGCTTTGTGTCCTTTTTTCAAAAAGGAAAAAGTAAGATCTTACTGAAAAAAAGTTTCAGTAAAAGTGAAACCCCTTTTATCTGTCCTTGTGTATTACTGGGGATGAATAATACTTTGAGATCATCAGATGAAAGGTGCTGTTGAAATGCAAAACTCTTTAAAAACACTATTTAAGCCTTACTATAGCTCTGTGAAGGATGGAAGTATTATCCCCATATTGCCCATGGGGAACTCAAGCACATTGTGTCCAAGGTCCCATAGCGATTCAGTGGCGCCTAGAAGGTCTGATGCCTACTCCCATGTCTTAAAGGCTAAATAAAACATTCATTTGTGATTGACTGCAGTGGCACGCTTTGGTAAGAGTTACTCAAAGACTGCAGAATTAAGCCTAAAATTTGCTGTGACCATTATCATCATATAAGTAATCTACAACGGTGCCCTTCATGGCCTTCATCACTATTGGACTTGTATGTGTAAGTATGCTGATATTCACGGGAGTTCTGTGTATGGCTACATCATGGGAGCTGGATAGGTTACATTGATTAAATGTCCTTGAGTGCACACTTAAAACAATGGCAAAATTATTTTTTTTGTTCATGTCATATTAAATTCATAAATCTGAAGGTGAACGGTAGCCTGGACAATTCATTTGTTAGCTAAGAAGCAGACTCCATTAGTACGGCATGGATTGGTGTAGTCTTGTGTCACTACTTCATATGCTGATGCTTCAACTACTAGAAATTAATCTTAACACACTCTGCAATTGCACATGTTTGGGTGTGTATGAGAGGGAAGAGAACAGTGAATCTTCGTGCCCCAAGTAGGGATGGATTGGGACAAATCCCAGATCAGAGCACCCACAAACTGGAAAAATTCAGCTGTGGATCAGAACCTGGCTGTTCACACTCATCTCTAATTTCATATTTTGACAATCTCACTTTAAATCCTTGCACAATTGGGATATCAACAGAAAATATCACTGATCACTTTTGAAGGGGAATCCTATGTACCTGAGTATGGAACACAGTCCAGGACTCTTGCCATGGTAGAATCAGAACAGAGAGGAACCCAAATATCAAACATGGGGTGCTTTTATGTGGTATGAATTTAATAGAATTACACTAGAGACAAATTTGTTCAATTAAATGCTCAAGAAGAGAGTCAATAGCATAACTGGAAATGGGTGGCAGATGCGTAAGGAAGAGCTCATTTGTCTGTTCCACTGGATAAAATGAATTAAACAAATCACTGTAATATAAAGTTTTCTTGGGTAATGTTGTCAAACATCAGGCTATGCAGGAGGTATTGGCTGCATATATATTTATCATCTGAGTTAATTTTCCAGTAGCAGCTGAATGCACACACTGGGCTTTGAAAGATTTTTTTAAACTAATTAACTGGTGTTCTTATTACAGCCAATTCACAAAATATTTCTGAAGAACTACACCCATCAGATTGGCCCCGACAGCAGCAGGTGCAATCTATGTGACTTGCATTTATGAGGCAGCTGATGTGCTTAAACTTGATTTTGAGAAGAGAATATTTCTTCACTGCGTTGATTATCCAGATGGATTGTCAGCTTCAAATATGACTCATGTGGCAGTCTTCCCTATCAATGTTGTTGCCTTTTATGACACTTGGCTCTTACCTAGTTTCTTGCTTTAAAATCCCTGAAAGAACTTGGCAAATGCTAATTAAGCTGCCCCTGAGGTCACTTCAGGGGATAAACAAGCATGGAAGTCAAACTGCTGCTGGCCAAATCAATGGGAGATGTGAGTGCTTGGCATTTCTGAAATTCAGGCCCAGTATGTCTCAGGCTGGAAACTCAAAAATAGACGCACCCAGAATTTATGGCTACTCTGGAAAACTTTGGCCTAACATGATTTACTGGAGGTCACTCAGCAGCCAGAGCTAGGAATAGGCCTGGCTTGAGTGTCCATTCTAAACATTAAACCTGATCTCCTCACCCATACTTGTGGGAGCCAATATGAACAAATTCTGATTGTTTCTTGTGCTTGAGTTTCGATACATCCTCCTTAAAGTACAGCCTTGGAGTTCGTTCAAGATATAGAAATATTTATTTACAGGTCTTCCTGTTAGGCTCAGTTGCTTTAACCTAATGGATAGAGTCAAGGGCTGTTCTTCACCTATAGTTCTGCCTTTGGGAAGAAAACGAATTATACGCATCTTGACATATGAAGCATGAGACACTTATTGAGCCCTTGTTCAAGTGTGTGCAGGCTTCAGCTTTGAAGTCACCACAGATAGCATCATCAACACAAGAATAATCTCTTAATGCAATATGAACATGAACAAACTGTGCTGTTACTTGTTTCCCACCCGGTGCTGTGGAAATAAACTACCGTGGCTGCCTGCAAATGTTACTGCTTTGATATTGGTGGAGTATAAAGTGTAGAGGCCAGGTTAGGACTTGTGTTATTCCTTTATTTAGTTATACCTCTTTTCCATATGGCTAACAAAATTCTGTCCAGATACCTATGAATTGGTTGGTTTTTGGGGAAGGAAAAAAATGAGTCCAAGCAAATTGCATAACAGAATAATAATAATAGTTAAAAAAAAAAAAAGCCTGTAAGATCTGGCATAATACCTCAGGATAACATGGCAAATAAAGGCATGCCCTGAGCTATCGCTACACAATAAATATGAATTAATGAATGAATAACCAAGAAAAAAACACACTCAAATGATTGTACAGATGATTTATGTGGAGGCTGTCCTTTATCCAGGCTTTATCATGCGTATCATACATGCATACATCTATTATAAATATCTGTAGGCTCACATATAGAGTGAACAGTGTGTATACACACTTGTAACTAACTTTAATGAAGTTACTGATTTACATCAGTGTAAAACTAGCAGAAGAGATTCCAGTGTTGGATGCAGGTGTGCTGTGTGTGTACATAGATCTACGTGGGAATGGATATTGAAAACATGAAAGGCAGTGCATTAAACTCTGTAGGTCTGTCTTGACTAGTTAGGTATGATTGGAGTATCAACAAAGAAGCAGACTTAAATGTGAAGACTTTTAGTACTTTCAGTTCAAGAGACACTTTCACATTATTATTGTCATTATTGTCACTCATTTTTATTTGAAAGAAAACATGAAGGTGTCTGAGGGGGAGCTCTGAATGTAGCTTTTGTTACCTTCTCTTCCTTCAGATCCCTCCATCTGGCCTTTGAAAAATGACTTGCATCAAAATGGAAGGAACTAAACAAAAGTTATCTCCTCATGTGGATTTCCTATCTTTAGACAGCAAGCTCTTTAGGACAGGAAGGGACTGTCTACTTTTTGCATATTGTGTTGGGCTGAGCACTTTGCTGATGATAAATAATAATGTGTCAAAACTGGTATGTACTGTACGGACGTATAGGAGAACAGAGTTTGCTGAGAGCCTAGAAATGATGCTAATTACAAAAGATCTTAGGCATTTAAAAAGATAAGCAAGCTCCCACTCCACCATTTCTCCTGTTTGTACCTTTGTTTATATTGCTAGATCACAATATCTCTACATTTTTATAAATGACATTGAGCCATAGGGCCAACTTTATTAAGCATGCATTTTTGATTCAGCAAAACCAAGCTAGGACATTACATTGTTTCATTATATTGTTTCTCAAACACTTATGCACTTTTCCAAGGGAATAGAATTTGTCTTATACATTTTATAATGAGTTTGAGATGCAGCAAATCTTAAAATATTTTCAGGAATGTTTAATTTATATACATTGCTGGTAAATTACCCACGAAATAGTACAGAAGGATTGTCAAGGGCTGTTAAATTACAGCTTTTACTACCAAACTTTGAGAATGCAGCTTTATAAAATGCACCTTCTAAGGGCAAGAAACCATCTGGCAAAAACCTTTAACTGGAGATATAAGCAGCACTAGATCTTCAGCTTGACTGAATTCCTAACTAGAGACATTAAAAAAAAATGGGATTTTCCTTTGATGGAAATTTTGACACTTCAAAATTACTTTACATTCCCAATCAGGGGGAAAAAACTGCAATTTTGGAAATATTTTTGCAAAATGAAAAATTCTGAAAGTTTGAATTGGAAATGTCAAAAATGAAACCTTAAACATTTTTCCATAAGAAGATTTTGACATGTCAAAGTGGAATTTTTCATTTCAAATCACCCAACTGGAAAATAAGCAATAGTTAAAACTGACATTCTTATGAAACACTTTAATTTACATGAAACCACATTTTCCAGGAGGTACATTTATTTTGGTCAAAAATGTTGACCAAATATACTCTTACCTCAGACTGAGCTTCTGGTCTGGATCAAATTAATTGGGCTCTTTAACTGGGGTGAGAGCTAGGACCCGCTGATCAGTTTTATAGTTCCCTGGTTCTGCCCCTTATTGGCTTTGGCCAATCAGCTTTCTCCATTTCTTAATACAGTTCCCCCTCCCCTCTTTTCTTTATATATATATTTCCTTGCCTATTAAAACACTCTCCAACCACACTGCTTATGGTCAGTAAGAAGTAAGAGGCCCCAACCAACAAACCACCCATAGCTAACAAACCTATACTAAAACAAACCAGCAGTCTAATATATAGCGGATTCCACGCTATGGGGAGCTGCGATTCTTGAAATATCATATTAATTATATCAGTTGGTGCTGTGTACAGCTGATCAATTTTTTTTTTTTGAATGAAGAGTTTTTCCTTGAATGGCCTCTTGTTTTTAAACAACATTTTTCACAAAAAAAATTGTCAAAGATTTCATTTTTTGTGGCATTCCCCCCCCCTTTTATTGAAATGGTTAATGGGGTTTTTTTGGTGGTGGGAGGGGAACAGGTGGGAGGGAACACTAATAAAAAGTATGACTTTTTACATGATAAATGGGTCCACCTTGTATGCTTCAAAATATAAGCAGCTTCAAAATTTAGAAGTTTTTCACAAAATAGGTTTTAATTTTTCGACCAACTCTACTGGCATATAAATAGTCGTTCTTGTGGGTCCCTTCGCATGACCCAAATCAGCTCAGCAGCAAATGCTGCCTTCCCTAGAGGCCAGAGAAAGTTTTACCAAGTGTTGCTCTAAGGTAAGAATGCCCAAATCTCTATTCTCTCAGGTCTCATCTACACCCAAAAATTGTACCAATCTAGCTATACTAGTATAGTAAAATCGGTAACCCCCCCCTCCGGGTCTGGATGCAATTATACCAAAATAAAGACACTTATAACAATACAGCATATCCCCATATTGGAAGGGGAATAAGCTATACTGGTATAATTGTGTTGAATGAAGATACAAGCCCAGTGCTTCTCTCAGTGAGAATGTGCTCCCATTCAGGTAAATGAATAGGGTTCAGCACTATGCAGAAGTGTATCTGGAGGGGTAGCAATCACATATTGAGTGCTCTGGTTCTTTGTGATCCTTTTGGCAGCTTGCAGGGTCAAATCCAAAATGAGTAAATTACATCCATTTAGAGAAAATGAGCTCAGACCTTATCACATCCTCTTTGTGTTTCTTAGTGACTCCTCCAGATTTCCTTGAGTTATAGCCAAACCTAATCATGTTGATTAGAGAGACACTTCTTTTTTTTTTTTTCCATGGACTGAATTCCAAGGAAGGTGTAATAATGAAGAACGGCATTTTCAGCTACATTGCTGCCTAAATTACTATTGCCTAGACTTAAACTTGCAGTGTCTCTTATTTTAAATTCAGGAATTTACATGCATAAACTTCTGTAGGACCCACTGAATAAAACACCTCTTTCTGTGCTCAATCCTGCAACGTGCTGAGCACTTTAGCTCAGATCCAGCAAAACACTTAAGAATGTGTTTAACTTTTAAAAACCTGATTTTCCCATTGACTTCAATAGGGTATTCAATGTGTGTATACAAAATTTGTTTCTGCATCCAACCTGTGATCTGCAGATATAAAAAGGATATACGCAGGTTTGCAGGGCTCTGTCAATAGGATGCTAGACACACAGATACTTGTAAAACTTTTTCTGAGTGAAAAACATTCAAGGAACTTTTTAAAAGTATATTCTCAGTTTTTAATGGCAGACATTTTAGAAATCATGCGGGGGTGTGTGTGAGACATTTTGTCAATAAAAAATATTGTATTTATATTTGTCCTTTTGTTAAAAGAAATTAAGATAGAGTTAAAATACGACGATTTTAGTGGGACCCTAATGGAAATACTTGCAGTGTGTAAAAATATGCATATATGTAAATGTTTGCAATATTGAGTCCTAAAATTGTAAGCTCTTTGGAGCAAAGAATGTCTTATACAGGTTTGTTAGAGAGACACAGTGGATGAGGTAATCCTTTTATTGGACCAATTTCTCCTGGTGAGAGATGCAAGCTTTCGAGTTTACACAGAGCTCTTCTTGAGGTCTGCATTAGCCAATGTATGTACAGAACCTAGCATGACTTATAACTGAGGCTTACAATTTTTGATTGCTTAATGGATACTGATTCAAATGTGCTCACCTAACTGAAAATAGCATTGACCTCAAAACCAGGACAGCTAATTAATTAGCCACATATAGTCAGCAATAGTTTATATAAAGTTAACATGGATGTTCTGCTGCTGTTGTAACTCTCCAACATTTGAACCTCATGGAGCTTTCTACTTGAGAGAAAACGCAGCAAAACTACAGTTAAATATAGAAAATGATGAACAAAATGAAACCACAAACAAATATGCTCTGCTTGTTGCTGTGAACTGAAATCTGATTTTAATCAAAATAAAGCCTTATTGTTTGTAGCGATAAAAAGTACCCTGATGGGCAGGAAGTTGTATTTACATTTATTTGCCACTTTAAAGGAAACATTTGATATTCCTGGTGACTAGACAGATTAAATTAAAGATTTGTTAATGCAAAGGATTAAAATAATCTTAGTAACATGCATAAAGATGTAAATGTTCCTTTGCATTTTATCTTCTTGCAGATTAATGTGGCATAAGGGGAATATGGAAGGGGGACAATACATCCTCACTCTGTGAATTGCAACATCTGCTTTAACACTGCACTCACATGGCCATTAAGTATTAATGTTTTCACTAGAACATGTCTGAACATAGTATTGTAATTGTAATAAATTTTCTCTTATGCTAATTAATTTGGTAATCACAGAAAGTAATTAGAAATCTGTGTCCAGCTTCAAATTTATAAGACCTTCTTGGTGTATGGTTGCATGCATTGCGGATTGCAAGGAACTGTAAAACTGTTAATGAAACAGCACTTTGTTTTCTTTATCTTATGGTATTTTAAAGAGCTCATCAGAACAGTTAGGAATTTAATAGACTATTGGATCCACCACAGGATTTCAGGTGCTTTCCCCATCTCTTCACCCACTCTTCTTGCCACCCTCCAATGCAAACACAAATAAAGACCAGAATGGAAAATCACGTGCTTTATTTAGGAGCCCTGATGTATATTATCAAAAATTTATGATTTAAAGGAGGAAGTTAAGGAGCAGATGTAAACGTCACTAATTGTAAATCATTTATGCTCTGTTACGTATTTTTTGCTGCTGTGGAAATGCTCTTTAACTGACCCTTTGCTAAACAGATGGTAACATCTAGGAGACGTCACATGGAGGCATAAGGACTTTCTATTTCCCGTTTTTCTTTGATGTTTCAGGCCAAATGTAACAGTCAGGTTTTTATTTATGGTAAATTTTCTAAAATGAGACTTTGTACATGAAAAGCTATCCATTTTTACTATGTAACATGAATCCACTGATTATTCTTAGAAAATATGAGAATGATGTGCTTCTAGAGTATCAGTGTACCAAGACCTGTATCTATTATGTAATTCAGCTGATATGAAATAGAAGTGTCTGTTACTTTCTAATATAAATCTTCAAAAGGTTTTGAATAGTTAAACATCAAATAATCCATATAATAAAAATCATAACTGTGTTGTCTTTGAGCAGGGGAAAGCTGTGCAAAATAGCTCTGTGTAATTTTAGTGGTTGTTCGTTCTTCGTTGGAATGTCTGTCTTTAAACCTAGGGAAAGTTAAATTTTGTGGAGCACCAATTAAATGCAGGAAAAAATTTGCATCTTCTTCCATGCTTTCAAATTTCCCTACAAAGTCATAGTCTATTAAACATGGGCTGCAAAGCCTGTTGATGTGATCCCAGTGAATGTCCATGCCCACTGGCCTATGTACATCTAGAAGATATTGAATGAACTCTTTAAATTTGACTCCAGAACCTGTCCTTAATGCTTCTTTGGAGGCATTGACACGGTATCTCGAAATTATAGCTTTTCCAAAAACAGGGTGGTAGTAATTGTTCGGATGCTCAAACTTGTCGCGAAATGCGGATACCAACTTTTCAAAGGGTTCGCGAATGAAAAGCATCTTGGTGTAAGTGTTGAGTCTGTGATAAATTCCTTTGCGATCAAACCCATCCAGCCTTTTTAAGTAATTTCCATAGTGCACTGTGTTGTGCTGTATATCTTTTGTGGAGGAAGCCAACCCATTGAGAACCATGAGCACCCGTTTCCAGTTAGAACAGCCAGCTTTTGGAACTTCACAGTATAAAATTCTGTATTTATCTTCTACAAATATTCTGGAAACGTGATAAGGAGTGATTATCCTTCTGTTATTACTCTTGTATTTGGAACAAGTATCTCTCATTATTCTCTTTCTTTCTCTTTGGATTTGATAGAGACTTTTCCAATTGTTGTTGTTTCTGTCCTCAGATTTAAGCAGAGGCAAGTTGAGAGAAGAATTGTTCATAGCAATCAGTATAGGGCTCTTCTTAATTATAAATCTCCTTCTCCGTTTGTGGAGCCCGATAGGATTAATTTCTGCATCTTTTTTTTGACGGTCTTTCATCACAAACATTATATTTTGCTTTCTGTCTGTACTTTGAAACTGAGTTGGTACGTTCACAGGTGGGTATAATGAACTTTTCTGGTTTCCCATTGCTAATTCCTCTGCAGAATTTTTTCTTACTCTTATGTCCTGATTGTTGCTAGAAGTGCAGTCCTGTTGGAAGAAAAGTCCCAAGAAATTAGTAAATGAGATGTTATCAATAGTGATAAATATTTTGTACCGTTTAATGGCAGATCTATTCATTGACTCTCAGTTCAGCTAAATTATAAAATGACATGTATTGCAGCACATCTGAGACTCTGCTCCTGCACTAGACTTTTCCATTTCCTTGTCTTTCTGTTTTAGGTTTGTTTAGACATCAAAGCTAGAGGTGAGCCTGAGCTGGCAGATGGAATGTTCCCATAGTTTGGGGGTTGTCTGTGTCCAGGATTCTGGTATGGATCCATCTCTGAACTATGTATCTGTGGCATGAATAACTTTTGTACTCATTGGAAATGGAGGGGCAGGGGGAGGAATTAATTAGCTGTATGGTGCAAGAACTAACACTCACCGTGTTGCCGTTTCTCTGTCTGGTGTGATAACTTTGGAATGCATTGTAGCAATTCCAAAATTGCAGGGAATGTTCTAGGCACCATGGGCACAAGACTATTGATTTTTGTGCAAACTGAAGTACCAGAAAAGCCTGATTCACAGGAATATCCAGGCCCTCCGACTGCATGGTGCTGCAGGCAGAGAAATCTCTGTCTGCCCATTGTTGCTACCTTAACTTGTTGCATGAGGACACAGGGAGGGTTTATCAGGGAAGCTGCAGTGCTTAAAGTCAGAGAGAGAGTGTGTGTGTGGGCATGTGTACTGAGGGGGGTTGCATACCCCTCCATTTAAAAATCAAGCTGAATCTCTGAGGGACACACTGTAAGCACTGTCGCATCAAAGCTGCCGCTCCCACATTATGGTAGGCCCCACACTTTTTTTCAGACCACTGTAAGCACTGGACAACAGGGATGCTGGTGTGGGGAGGAGCCCTGAATGAGGGTAGGAGGGAAGCAGCAAGTATCAGAGGGATGGGAGGGGCAAGGACCTGGGGCTAAATGGGTGGTTGGGGGCAGGGGCAAAGTAGGGACTGAGACATGGGCGGGGGGGGAGAAACCAGAGCCTCAGGGAGGAGGAACAGAGATGAGGAAGGGAGATATATGAGTGCACACAGAGTCCCTGCCATAGGGGAAGGGGAGTGGGGGACGATGGTATGTGGGAACGGGACATGGAGGACACACAGAACCCTTGGCATGAAGGAGGATGGGGCTTGCAGGGAGTCCCTGAAATAGGCCTTATGTCTACACTGCAGCTGGGAGTGAATCTCTTAATCCAGGTAGACAACACAGGGGCGTGAATGGGAGGGGGGAAAGCAGGGGTATGGGCCAGCCAATAATCTCTGGGGACACAGAACTCCTCTGGCCCCGGGGCTGCAGGGCGGAGAGTGAGCTCTTCTGACTCTGGGGCCATGGTGAGGAGAGCAATCTCCTCTGGCCCCTGGGCTGCTGTGGGGGTACAGAACCATGCCTCTCCAAAAGTAGTAAAATTTAAATTTCTGCACATGGCCCTGACAGACAGCGACGGTGGGGCTTGAGCTAGTATGTTAAAAATAGCAGTATGGACATTGGAGCTCTGAAGCTAGCCCATCAATCCCCTCGGCGTCAGAGCCTGAGCCGTAATGTCTATACCATCTCGAGCCCTGCAACACAAGTCTGTCTGCCCGAGCTGCAGTGCAGACATAGGGAGTTTGGGGAGGAGAATGGATGAATGCAGAGTCTCCTTGGTAGGTACAATCCACTCATCTTCCATATGCTACAAATCGTGCATGACCTCCTTGTTACACTATTGCCTAGTCTTTCTAAGCAGGCTGCACTGGTTAATTGCCTTCCAGTCCCCAGCCCAGGGAAATTAAGTTCCTTCCATTTTGACACACCTAAACTAAATTTCTGTCTGTATCTCTAGGGATGAAATTTGCTCCTGTAATGAGATGCTCCATCATTCAAGTTCTGCATCAGCCTTGTTTTGAAGGCTTAAGTAGGGCAACGACCAGTACAGGCTACCTGCATGGCAGTGAATGTCACCCTTGGAGAAGTCATTTTCCAGTTACTAGCTAGACCATGATGCTCTAGCCCCTAGAAAATGAGCCATCTGCCTTAGGACATGTTCCGGGAGATGGCATCTTATACACATTCTCACTTTGCAGCAATTTGTGCCATTTCTTTCACTCAGCAAGATCTTGCTGTCTTTAAAAATATGCATGTACATATTACAAGAGGAACACAACATAGATTATGCAGGTGAGCCTGAAAATGATGACCCAGATAGGTTACAGTTCTGGCAAGCAATCATTATTCAGCATAAAATACTACTTTTTATTATAGCTATTAATGGAGGCTTGAAATAATTTCACCTTTAAATGATTTCACATGCTTGGCATGTCAGGAAGAAGGAGAATCCCACACTTGGTTCCAACGAACTTCCTCACTTTGACTTGTTTGCTCATTAGTTGTTGGAGTGTGTTTCAAAGTGAATGTTTATAAATTATAGCTGTCATTATCGCCCTAATCCAAAGGCCAATGAAGTCAATGGGAATCTTTCCATTGACTTTAATGAGCTTTGGATCTGGCTATTTGGAGTGAAAAGTGGTGAAGTGGTTGCAAAGCAAAGACAGTCTGTGCCTCTTGCTGACCATTTTCCTATCTCACCAGAGTGGGATTAGGGGCGAATTGTATGGATTAATTAATTAATTAATATGTTTGCATTATCATAGAAAAACTATGTCTCCTGCTTTGACTAAAATTTTGTTTAACTGGTTATTATAACTGTGGTTTTCCAAAGATGTTATAGTTCAGATGGAGGGCGGAATGGGAGGGCAGGGAATACGCAGATATAGCTGTTCAGCTGGTGAATACTTTAGCCTAAAATACTTTAACATTTAGAGGTAAATTGTGATGCAAATCACAATCTTTCCTATCTTCGCCTTTCACCTGCTACTTGGTAATGATTAAAGATGTCCCAAAACTTAAAAAATCAGTTTTAGATTTGAAATGAGTATTCTTTCTTCTTCATGCTGAAGCACTTTTGCGAATTATCATGGTGACATCACAGCTCTTCTGCCTGTTCTCTCAGCTGAGCAGGGGGAATCTGCAGTTTGGGCTTGATCCAATCCCCTTGAAGGCAATGAAAAAACACCTGGTTGACTTCAATGGGAGTTAGATTAGCCTCTCTGTGGCCCAACAGAAATCTTCACAGGGTTTAAGATTAGGCTGTCAAAGAATAAAAACGAACCTTTCCTGCCACTCACTTACAAAGGGGAAGCTGCAACTCAGGCTACATCCCCATCTGGCATCGCTACTGATTTACTGTATTTTTCCAAGTTCCTCCTTCAAAGGAGAATGGGTTTTACTTTCCCTCTTTTTTTCTTTCCTGGAAAAAGTTGCTTCAATATTCATCATCAAAAAGCAATGAGCAAAAATCCAAACGGTGCTAGTAACTCATTAACTTGTGTTCAGAAATAAACTGGAACTAGTCACTATTAAACAAATTCTAAAAGCAGCTGTGCGTAATAGTGGAACAAGGGCGAGGTGGAACACAGTCTGGGCTGTCTCTTCACTTCTTTGTATACAGGATGCTAAGACCCAAACAGAGCAGAATGTTCTCTACACTTGCTTCCTTTTGTAACTGTTCAGAAAAAGTTATACTTTTTTCTAGAATGACTATGTAAAGTTTTTCCTACTGCTTTGCTATTGCTATTACCACGTGATATAGGCTGACTTGGAAACCAACTCATTCTGGTACTCCCGTGTATAGTTGCCTGGGGGGGCTATGCAAGTATTTGATTGCTATTCTGTTGAGATACTTACCCTGATGTAAATGCATCAAACTTATATTGCAGTTGTCTTGTATATGTAAATGGCCAGCTGTTTTGTTGTATTTACTGCATATTGCTCTTTACTGAGTGATGTGGAAATCATATGAAGAAATCAGACTTATATTTGATAATTCGTACTTATTCCATGCTAGGGTACAGTCCTCCCCACAAAAAATCCAACACCCCACATTGCTGATGATGAATCTAAAACTAGCATTTCCACCATAAGCAAATGTCATAATTTGAATTGTGGACAAAATTCCTATTCACTCCCATTCGAAAGGTAAGTTGAACCTGCAGAGAAGGAGTGATATGAACTACATCTCACTAAGTTCCCCCTGGAATTTGGATACACAGCTGGCAAATTCAAGCATTCTTTCAAGTACTTGCATTCATCCCTTAAACTTTAAAGAAGTAAGAGATATAGTCACAGCTACTTTGAATGAACTAGTAGCCACTAGATGGCACACTTATACCAATATTTTTCTTTCTAATATTCTAAGTACACTCAATCAATTCTTTTATGCAATAAAATTTCATACCAAATATGAATATGCAAATATCTTTCAAGTTTACAGTATCTTTTAGGAATATCTAGTCTAGCAAACAACCATAAAACTAAATTTTCATGGCTTACCAAATTTGTATTTTAATAAAAAATATTTGCACGCCAGGGAAAAGCTTTAATGCTTCATTCCTGTTTGATACTTCCAGTCTAATGGTTTGCTCTGAGCCTTCTCTCCCACATTCTGTATTGCAAATATGTCTTGCTCTATTTTCTTGCATTTTTTTCTGAAGAACTTACTTTTTTGGGTTGTTGGGGTCCCATGTTATATTTTATCCCTAAAGAAAGAAAAGGAAAATTACAATAATATTTGGTAAAAATACATGACATGCTTATCTTGCACCACTGAGATCAATAAGAGTTCTACCATTAACTAGAATGTGAGTAGGGGCAGTCCCTATTAGAACAATATTAAATAGACCTGCAATGTTTTATATCAATGTATAGCCCATAGTAATAATACTTAACTCTTTTATAGCTCTTATATCTGTAGAACTCAAAATGCTTTACAGAGTAGGTCAATATCATTATTCTCATGGGGATAATGGGAAAACTGAGGCAGAGGTGAAATCATACAATTATAGAAGATTAGGGTTGGAAGAGACCGCAGGAGGTCGTCTAATCCAACCCCCTGCTCAAAGCAGGACCAACCCCAACTAAATCATCCCAGCCAGAGTTTTGTCAAGCCAGGTCTTAAAAACCTCTAAGGATGGAGATTCCACCACATCCCTAGCTAACCCATTCCAGTGCTTCACCACCCTCCTAGTGAAATAGTTTTTCCTAATATCCAAACTAGACCTCTGCCACTGCAACTTGAGACCATTGCTCCTTGTTCTGTCATCTGCTACCACTGAGAACAGCCGAGCTCCATCCCCTTTGGAATCCCTTCAGGTAATTGAAGGCTGCTACCAAATCTCCCCTCACTCTTCTCTTCTGCAGACTAAATAAGCCCAGTTCCCTCAGCCTCTCCTCATAAATCTTCTGCCCCACCCCCTAATCATTTTCGTTGCCCCCCACTAGACTCTCTCCAATTTGTCCACATTCTTTCTGTAGTGGGGCCCCCAAAACTGGATGCAATACTCCAGATGTGGTCTCACCAGTGCCAAATAGAGGGGAATGATCCCTTCCCTCGATCTGCTGGCAATACTCCTACTAATGCAGCCCAGTATGCCGTTAGCCTTCTTGGCAGCAAGGGCACACTGTTGACTCATATCTAGCTTCTGGTCCACTGTAATCCCCAGGTCCTTTTCTGCAGAACTTCCATTTAGCCAGTCAGTCCCCTGCGTGTAGCAGTGCATGGGATTCTTCCATCCTAAGTGCAGGACTCTGCACTTGTCCTTGTTGAACCGCGTCAGATTTCTTTTGGCCTAATCCTCCAATTTGTCTAGGTCACTCTGGACCCTATCCCTACCTTCCAGCATATTTACTCTCCCCCCAGCTCAGTGTCATACATGAATTTGCTGAGGGTGCAATCCATCCCGTTGTCCAGATCATTAATGAAGATATTGAACAAAACCAGCCCGAGGACCAACCCCAGGGCACTCCGCTTGATACTGGCTGCCAACTAGACATCAAGCCGTTGATCACTACTCATTGAGCCCAACAATCTAGGACTTGCTCAAGGTCAGCAGGCCAGTTGCAGAACCAGGAATAGAACCCACGTCTCCCGAATCCCAGGCCAGTGCCATACCCACTAGGCCAAAATATCATCTCATAAATGCCTGTCTTTAAGTTAACGAAAAATTGCTTTTAATTGTGCCCACTTTGATAGTTCTGAATGTTTACCAGTTGGCATGCATGCGTTGTCCTATAATCCCTTCCCTCTACTGTGTTATGTATATAGGAGGTAATATTTGTAGAGCATTTTGAACATACTATGGAAAGCACTTATCACTTTTACAAGTATTATGCCACATGCTCTTAGCTATTAAAGAGGGATCCAATCAGGAATATAATGATAAAGATGTGAGTGTCTCTTAAGACTAAGAGAACTTTGCAATTGCTTATAGTTTGTTGTATGAAGTGTTGTTGTAGCCATGTTGGCCCCCAGATATTAGAGAGCTGAGGTGGGGTGAAGTAATAGCTTTTATTGGGCAAACTTCTGCTTGTGAGAGAGACAAGCTTTTGAGCTTACATAGAACTCTTCTTCAGGTCTGGAAAATGTACTCAGCATCTGTACTTTGAGTACATTTTCCATACCTGAAGAAGAGCTCGGTATAAGCTCAAAAAGCTTTTCTCTCTCACCAACAGAAGTTTGCCCAATAAAAGATATTCCCTCACCCACCTTGTCTCGCTTATAATTTATGACCACTGTTGCAGTTAAGCTAAAGTGTATGCTATTGAAAACACTCTTTTGTTTTTGGAATCAGTTGAGATTTTTGGTGCATCTCTCTGGTTTGAATAGTGCCACTTGTCACTGTCAGTACTGACTAAAAAAGATTTCAGTTTAATTAATGGGGCTACATTACAAATCTGCAGCCGTTGACAAGGACAATTGCAGGTCAGCATACCGCTTTACCGTACCTTTGTACTACAAATTGAAGCACCACCGGAGAAGCTCAGTCCCATCAGATTAATTTTCATTACATCATTCAGGTTCTCATGAATACTGTGTGTGTTTAAAGTTATTCTATCAGTCCCCTGACTATATACCGCTTACATTAATGAGTTTCTTGCAGCTATAGCACCTGCTCCAACAAGCTGATCTTTGGCTTATTTTTTCAGAAGTATGAACAGATATTAAGGGTTGTTCCTATTTCTGTGTTGCTATGGCTATGCGTACATGTTCCATACCAGCAATTTGTTCGCAGAAGGCATGAGTTAATGTAGTACTATGCAGGAAGGGCATGAGACAATGCATACTATGTGTCTGATTCTGCCCCATTAAAGTCAAAGGGACTTTTGCCATTAACTTCAATGGGAGCAAGATCAGGAGGTGCCTTGTTTTTGATGAGATGCAAGTCCAAAGTCCCCTCTTACTCAGTTCTAATATAGTACCTGTTCAGCGGGAAGTGGAGATCTTAAGGGTTTTGTTTTTGTTTTTTTTACTCAGAAGAGTGGACACTAACTTGTGGAGTCCTGGCCAGGATTCTTAGGTAACAAAACTGTTCTGGTGCCCATGACTGAGCGATGTTGTTGAGTTTTTATTGGTGGCTATATTTGTTGATGAGGTCAGTGTAAAACAAACATTTAATCCATGGTTTTGTAAAATGCTATGGGATAGTGAGTATGAAAACTGCTATGCAAAGAGAGGCCTGGAATTCCAGAGTTCTAATCCACTTGTATAAGAAAATATGTTTTAACCCATACAGACATCATGGTAGTCATGATATCTGACTCTGAAGGCACAATTTTATACCATTTGAGCTAGACCTCTATTAGTTGCTTGGGCACCATCCTGTAGTGAACCCATAGACACTACTAATATATTTGCCTTTAGACTGGCAATAGTTGCTCAACTGTATAGATACAGCCTGTGGAATAGCACCTAGAGCTGTTCTCTCCAGAGACAGCCACTTGAGTACCCCTTTTGATCTCTGCTGCAGCTAAGCACAAGAGGTTGATATAGTCACACACATTAATCACCACATTTTACTGGCTCTGCATTGACTCCCTTTGTGGCCTTTGGCAAGTTTGTACCTCTGCCTCAGTTTCACCATCTGTAACCTAGGGTTAATAGCTACCTCCCTTAATTTTGAACGCCCTTGCTGTGGTAAGTAAGTAGCTCAGGATTAAAGTACTGTAAAGTGTTATAAATGGCAGATATTATTAAATCAGAATTTTTTTACCCTCTCTAACTCTCGTGCCCTATGGAGTGAATGAACCCTAGTCTGTTGATTCTTCTAATTACTCCTGTAAAATGGGTTTCCTGGTAGCGTAGATACAGGTTGAAACCTCCAGAAAGTTTGAATGTTCTTTTCCTTATCTGTTCGGAATGTTGTAATGAAATCCCTTTTGGGGGGTCAGAAATTGTATATATTGAATACTGAAAAGTCAAATGTTTAATTAAAAGAAATCCGTGGATTGGGTTAGGCAATTAGCTTGTTTTATATGGAGATGTTTGGTTACTCATGTATAATTGCCAACATGCATTTAGTAATTTCCTTGTGTAATAGCATCATTACAGGCAATAGTCCATTCAGAGTCACCAATATTATTCCTCTGCTTTATACTTCAGCTTTGGACTTCACTATTTTTAATATCAGATTCAGCTTGTTAAATCACTTCTCATCCTCTGTCACAGATACCAGAGATTTACTTTGGTTGTCAATACTGTCAACATGTATAGGCAAGAATTTACATATTTAAATATTTATCCTTGCATGAACTAGTTATGCCTACCAATGTAAGACAGGAGAGTGGTTGTGTAACCTACTTTCCTCCCTGAAATTATAAGATGTAATAACATCCAAGGGTGGTCTAACATTTTCAATGCCATGGGTCGGATGCTAGTTTTGGGGCAGTTCTGTGGGCCAAACACAGAAATATAATTCCCAATTCTAGAATTGGATCACTTTTTTTTTAAAGGACTTATAAGCACACTTTCTCTCTGTATCCCGTCCCTGAGAGCCTTCAAGCTTGCCAAAATTGAAAACCAGACTAGTCAAGAGAACTTGGTCACTCACCAAAATGCAAACCAGTATTTAGACAGACTTGGATAAATTTTTTTAAAATTTCTTTTGCCAAGCTTGTAATGAAAGACTTAGGGAGGGGGTTTCAAAAGAGCCCTCTGAAGCACCTGGCATTGGCCACTGTTGGAAAACAGGATACTGGGCTCGATGGACCATTGGTCTGTCCCACTATGGCTGTTCTGTTGTTCTTATGGGCATAGTTTCAATGGTAGCAGAGATGGACCATTGCTGGGAGCCTTTGAAAATCCCTTTCATAACATATAATTACCTATTTAACTTTCCTGTAAAAAGTAGGGATCATTCTTGTACAAAAAGAGATGAAGGTATTATAAATGCTGTCTGAGCTATCTGTTCTTAAATTATAAAAGAAAAGGAATTAATGATGAGTAATGCACACTTTTATTGCTAACTACTTCAAAAGGTGGCTTGTTTTTTATTAGAGTGGATATCTTGTATTTTTGTGCTGTACTTCAGTTATTATGTCTAATAAAGAAATTCCATTAGCTGGAGGGAAGAATGTGTATCAGAACTGAGACTTCAATTATTGGTGCTAACATGTGGTCAGAACAACAGCGAAGAGTACATTCTGAATGGAAGATGTATGGTGGAGCTGGTTGCTAGTCTCTTGAATGTTTCTTGAGGCATATGACTTCTAAATTTTGTCTTTTCTCAGCTCTCTCTTTCACCAGCAGCAATCTGTCACACCAGATTTAAACCTACATGGAGAAAACCATTCTTAGGTGCAGTGAACTCAGCCAGTAAAAACACATTGCGCAGTTCTGTTCAACTAATCAGATCTAAGTTTAATGTGATGCTGCACCCATGGTATTTTTGGCACTGCTAGCTCCTAGATGGTAACCAAAATGGCAATGTAATGTACATTTGTGCCTAGGTTGGACACATGTACCAACTATATAACTGAAATCGGTTATGTTAAAGAATAATTATAAAATGTGGTGCCAGAAACCACAACGTCTTAGCAGCAAATAGATAAGTAGGAAATCAGATAGTGTTACTTCATTGTATGCACAACGCTTCTGTGGGTTCTCTTTTTCTGCATGAACTTGACCTTCAAAGACCCTGGATGGGCCTGACACTGATATCTCTGTTCTTGTTGTTTTTTATGATGCCCAGCTCCATTCAGTCTTCTCATATAACTGCTCCATTTCCCTTCTTGTCTCTCTTCTTCCAGGTGCCTCACACCTCCTCTTTTTCAAATCCCTCCTGGCTAGCCTTTTAACCCTGTTCTCTCCTCTGACACAGTACTGGGACTGGGCTTAAATAGAAGTTGATTTCACTTCTATATGTGTGCCCCTTAATGTGCGTCCATGAACAATGTTTGTTTGCTTTTTTTTTTAACTGCAATATCACTGCAAAGGGAGAGTATCAATTCTTATGCAATTACATAGTTGCAAAAATAGATACTTCAGAAGTGTTGTGAACATTTGTGCAAATATGTTCATGTCACCAATGACTTATTCAGTGACTCCAGACTGTTTTTATAATAGCTTGTCAACCAATCAGGCAGTGGGAATGATAACATATAACTGAAATGGCCAATCACAGCACCAATAGCAAATTATGCTAGTGAATTTTCCAAACAATAGTTTTGTGAGTAGCATTCAGATTAAAATTTATTTGCATAAAAATATCGGCAAACAAATTTGAAAAATGTAACTCAGCTTGTGGACGATTTATTAACAGAAAAAGCGGTTAAACTTTTTGACTAAGTTGTTTGCTATGGATAGATTGTCCAGCCTGGTCTGCACCTAATCCTGTGCCTAATCTTTTATCATGTATAGTATATTGGAGTTAAATTGCAAGCTCTTTCAAGCAGGAAATGATTAAGTATTTGCAAAGTGCTGTTGCCATCTATGTTACTGCCACATATCTCATTCTAAATTAGAAATAATAAATTGTACATTTAAGAAAAAACTCCCTGTAAAAAGACAGACAAGATTTCTATTTTGAGATGATGGCCTAATCAATGTCATAAACTATATATATTTTTTGCCCTTCAGTAATTTCTTATCTCTAAAATGATGTCTTATTTGACAGTAACAAACCTTAATAGTCCTATCTCAGCCACATATACAGTCCCCAGTTTTAATACACAGAAAATTAATGAGATGAAGCAAGCAAGGTTTAATGAAAGTATAGAGTGCCTTGCATAAAGTTGCCATTGAGAAACAAGTGAATCTGTACAATGAATTTCTTGTTCTCAGAGAAGTTGCAAATACTCAGTGACATTTTCCATAGATGAGAACTTTCACAGTGAATGCTTTGAATAAAGTGCCTAGCTCCCTTGAAGAAGAGTCTAAGTTAGATATCTCTTGGTGTCAAAATCCTGAGCATATTCTTTACAGAGAGTCCTTGGGCAGTATATCCATCTGACCCTGCAGTGACTTAGTTGTTCATTTTAGTTTCAAACTAATTGATTTAATGGCAAAGATGTTGTAGTATTTATTTATGCTAATCTCTATGCATGGTAGTTATTACAGGGAAGACCTTGAGCTTCCTGATCTTTTAAGAACATTTATCTTGTTCTTCATATGAAATGTAGTCAAAGGCAAACCGTCACTATGCTGCCTTGTATTATATATAGCACCTTCTTATATTTGGTGACAGACTAATTATACACAAAGCAAAAATGACTCTGTGTCAACAGCAAAAGAGAGTGAATTATAAGAGAACTCATTTGTAATAAATGTTTTTTTTCCCCAGAAACTGCAGGATTAGATGGTGATAATAATTAATTCTACACTTCACTGCTACAATACTTACACAGTGATTTCTGCCCCCCGCTCTCCCCCCCAGATCACAAAGTGCTGCACAAATATGGTTCATAGTTATTCCAGTTTTACAGATGGGAGGCAGGAGAGGTTACAAGCCAAACTTTCAAGTGTGGTCTGACTTTGGGTGGTCGTATTTTTGATTACCTTAATACTTAAGCTGGGCATCTTAAACTAGTCACCTAACAATTGAGGAACCCCAAATCAGTGGCCAGATTTTAGGCTGAAAACCTAAGACAAGGATCATGTAGAAGGTTGGTGTTAGAGTCTAGACTAGAAATCAGGTGTCCTGACTCCTACCTTGCGTTCAATCCTCAAGATCACAGCTGCCTGTCTACTAACTAGGTGCAGTTAGTTAATGTGAGTCTTGCATTTGGAGCACAACATTACAGACATTGTGCTTCTCTTTAGAATCATTAGATGCGATAGGTGCAATGACATGCTGCTCAAGCACTTGAATGATGCGCACATGCTGCATGTCAGACGTTGGTGGGATCCAGGTTGGAAACCCCTCCAGCAAGTCTGCCCCAGAAGCTGGCTCAGGATGGGATGGGACACAGCCGGACTGGAGATGCACTTTTCAGTGAGCTGCTACTTTCTGTAAGAACGCTGTGGAGTGGGAGGGAGGGTGGGAGTATTGCTGGCTCTCACCTGAGGTGACTGATGCTTCCAGTGTGGCCACTCCTGCCCTATGACCCCGGAGGTGAATCTGGCCTGATGCCTTGCAATGACACTTCCACTTCTGTGGCAGTCTTAATGTTTCTCTGCATATAATTAGCTGGTCCTTTCTAGAATTTAACAACCATCTGATCTCTATTAGCTTAACATCCGACAGCTCCTTCATTTGTGCCTTCCCCACCTCTCAATATTCATTCTTCCATTCCTCCCATTCGCTCCCTTTATCTTTCTCTGAAGGGTCCTCGGCTTCCGGCCTCAAGCTCTTCATGATCCAGTGTTTTCACAGTACAATGGAAACTGAACACATTAACATTCCTGTAATCAAGGTGTGTGTATTTTATTAACTCCATTAGTTGGTATGCCTGAAGTGGTGCCAGCTGAAGTTTTGTTATCTTCTTACTGTTCTTGGAGCTGTCAGTGCTGAAAACGTCTTACACAACAGACAAAATCTTACTGGGATATTTCACATTCTGCAGAGAGATGTCAAGAACAAAATCTGACACAAATTGCATTTCTTCTAATAAGGAACCACACTAGTTAAAAATTAGTTATAGAAAACAATTTCTTTGCTTTGTTTTTAAATAGAAAACATGTTAAACTATTTTCACTATTTTACTTCTTTGTATTTCTCTTTTTGGATAATCACAATAGACTAAGTCAGTTTCATTTTTTGGCCGTCATGCCCTTTCACAATACTGCAATGTTTGGATTGCAAACGCTACATGGGAGTGAATTTTTTGTCTTTCATTTAGAAATTATTGATTCCTCTGGAATGTAATTCATGGAAACATTTTTATTTAAATTTTGTAGAAGCTTTTTTCTTAAACCTCAATTTTAAATTTCATTTGTTTATTCAGTCTTGATTTACATGGCTTTATTTTTGACGCCCTCACTCAGAAATGGTGTGGATTGTTTCAGATGTTTCACAATGCATTACTACTTTCACTGCCCAAAAAGGTACACGTGATAGCTAATCTTTCCCATACCCACAGTATACTCACATATAAATCAAGGGGCCTGATTTTTGACTCCACCCCACTGACTCAAAGAGGCTGGAAACACAGCAGATCTGGTCAGCTGGGAATTTCCTCTGCAGACATGGATAGAGTTAAGGACAGGGGCATGAACAGGACATCTCTGGCTATTTCCAAACCTCCAGAATAGCTTTTGGATGCTATAAGTAGTCAGGCATGACTTGCAGCAGCCTTGTTCTACGGATGATCTAAGTTATGATTAATGATGGACTGGGGAACGGCAATGCCATGAATGTCTAAGAAGTAGGGCTGTCGATTAATCACAGTTAACTCATGCAATTAACTCAAAAAAATTAATCGCACCTTTAATCGCACTGTTAAACAATACAATACCAATTGAAATGTACTAAATATTTTTGATTTTTTTCTACATTTTTATATATATTGCATTCTGTGCTGTAATTGAAATCAAAGTGTATATTATTTTTTATTATAAATATTTGCACTGTAAAAATGATAAACAAATGAAATAGTATTTTTCAATTGACCTCATACAAGTACAGTAGTGCAATCTCTGTTGTGTAAGTGCAACTTACAAATGTAGATTTTTTTTTGTTACATAACTGCACTCAAAAAGAACAATGTAGAACCTTAGAGCTTACAAGTCCACTCAGTCCTACTTCTTGTTCAGCCAATCTCTAAGACAAACAAGTTTGTTTACATTTATGAGAGATAATGCTGCCCACTTCTTATTTACAGTGTCACCTGAAAGTGAGAACAGGTGTTTGCATGGCACTTTTGTAGCCGGCATTGCAAGGTATTTACGTGCCAAATATGCTAAACATTCATATGCCCCTATGCTTTGGCCACCATTCCAGAGAATATGCTTCCATGCTGATGATGCTCTTTAAAAAAATAATGCATTAATTAAATTTGTGACTGAACTTCTTGGGGAGAATTGTATGTCTCCCACACTGTTTTACCCGCATTCTGCCATATATTTCATGTTATAGCAGTCTTGGATGATTACTCAGCACATATTGTTTGTTTTAAGGACACTTTCATTGCAGATTTGACAAAGCACAATCTTTGAGATTTCTAAAGATAGTACAGCACTTGGCCCAAGGTTTAAGAATCTGAAGTGCCTTCCAAAATTTGAGCGGGACAAGGTGTGGCGCATGCTTTCAGAAGTCTGAAAAGAGCAACACACCGATGCAGAAACTACATAACCCAAACCACCAAAAAAGAAAATTAACCTTCTGCTGGTGACATCTGACTCGGATAATGAAAAGGAACATGCGTCGGTCTGCACTGCTTTATATCGTTATCGAGCAGAACCTGTTAATAACATGCACACGTCCTCTGGAATGGTGGTTGAAGCATGAAGATACATATGAATCTTTAGCGCATCTGGCACATGAATATCTTGTGATGCCGGCTAAAAACAGTGCCATGAGAATACCTGTTCTCACTTTCAGGTGAGAGACGGGCAGCATTGTCTCCTGCAAATGTAAACAAACTTGTTTGTCTGAGCAATTGGCTGAACAAGAAGTAGGATTGAGTGGACTTGTAGGTTCTAAAGTTTTACACTGTTTTGTTTTTGAATGAAGTTATTTTATGTACATAATTCTACACTTGTAAGTTCAACTTTCATGATAAAGAGATTACACTACATTACACTACTTGTATTAGGTGAATTGAAAAATATTATTTCTTTAGTTTTTTACAGTGCAACTATTTGTAATCACAAATAAAGTGAGCACTGTACACTTTGTATTCTGTGTGGTAACTGAAATCAATATATTTGAAAATGTAGAAAATATCCAAAACTATTTTAATAATTGGTATTCTTTTATTGTTTAACAGTGTGATTAATCACAATTATTGTTTTAATCACATGATTAATCACTATTAATTTTTTTAATCGCTTGACAGCCCTACTAAGAAGGGTGAAGATTGTGGCTGATCAATTTAGCAGAGTAATTGGCCTGTGAGAGCCCACTTGTTTTAAAATGGGAAGGGGAGGGATCAGTGTGTAGCTAAAAGCACAAAACATCGTGTCCTCTGCGTTCCTGGCTCTTCCATGTACTGTAAAAATGTGGAGATTGTCCTATCTCTTGGGTTTGTGTAGCCTGAATTTACTAAAGCTTGGAAGGTATTTTTAAATGGAAGGCTCTATTAAAATGCAAAGTAGTATTTATTGCATTCAAAAGAAATCAGTTCTCCAGTTAACCTCCTCCTGTTTGACTAACAAACCAGCTTGGTGATGCATACACTACCAAGCTTATGCTGGATGCTTATTTGGACTCAAGAGAATGCAAATTTGTGCATGTTGCTCTTGCCTGGCACAAAATTTACTGTTCACTTACTGTTACACTATCTCCATTACACCCATTTTTCAACAGATGTGCCACCACTTCACTACCAATAAACTTAGTCCTATGTATACCCAAAGGGCTAACAAGAGCCTCCATTCAAAAATACAGTTGGATCTGAGGTATTGCTTTGCTAAAAAAGCAAGATAAGGAGGGAGATGTACACCAATATACCTGAGCTCCAAGACTCTGCGTAAAGTACTATTTATACTGAGAGAGTGCCAAGGAGTTCGTCGTGGATGAGAATCCCATTGTGCTAGGCACCATACAGACACATAACAAAAATGTTCCCTTCCACCCAAAAGCTTGCAATTTAAGTATAAGACAACAGCTGGATACAGATAGACAGATGAGGGAGCACAAAGAAACAATGAGACAATATTGATCATCAGGAGAGATAGCTGCCTCATCACATCATCTACCTAATCATTGTCAATTTTTTTGTAGGTATCATGCCAAAGGAATGCTTTAAGGAGAGATCTGAAGGACAATGACATGGTTTTCCTCAACTGTTTTCTGGAGGGGAGTTTCTTGGTATCATAGGAGGGTTGGGTCTTGTTCATTCTATGATGAATGAACTAGTCTCACTTCTCACCACCCACACATCCACCTTCCTTCCCAGTGCATCTTGCCAGTGGTTCTGAAAATTGGTTAGCCCCCTCTGAGTTATGAAAATGGGCACTACTTTTTTTTCCTTGTGACTTTAATTATTTTTAGAAATGGCCCCAAACATGCACTTGTTTCCAATTCTTCCTTCCCAAACATAGCTGTACTTTGCAAATGGGTCATCTCTAACTGTATTGTATGGAAAAACCAAAAATAAAAAAAGGCAAAGGAAACTCAAAATGCTTACTGTGGAAGCATGTTATGAATATTTTTGGAAAAGCTATATTTGTCCCCACTAGCTGCTATAGTGAAGTTATCAAATTGATATAGTTTGTTGCTGTTACTGAAGATGACATTTCCAGAGTCAGCAGGAACCTGGGAAATAATAAAGCTCCAATTTCTATAAAAACCAACTTGTGGATACTGTTCCTCCAAACACTGATACTGAGGGCAGTTTATTTTTTTATTTAAATCCCATATACATATATCTTTAATTTCCATTTTCTGAGTGGTTTCCCTGCATTGTTCTCCACACTACCCAAAATAATTCATTAAGAATCCATGAGAGAAATATTTCCCCCCACCCATTAAGAAATGGTTGTTTTCCATGTTGAAAGCGATTACATTAATAGTTAAGCAGAATTACAGACACTAAGGTATAATGCAAGCATATACCAATGATAATAAATAAGATACAAAATACTTTGATGTGCCCTAATGTACTGCAGCTCTCATCTAGTGTTGTTTTCCTTCAGAGTAAGTTATTTAAATGTTTCCTATTTATCAACTGAATAAAGAAAGCTACTGAAGGGTATATATTCTGTTTTTTTACTAATCCTCATGGAGATTTTTTTTTTATTGCATTCATGCTGTGAGAAACTGGGGAAGAGATTTTAAAGACTGGTTAGCATTTACTTAACATGGAATAGTGAAATGTTAGCACTTGCTACTGTCATGCCAATTTACAGCCTGCAGAAGTAGGTGGTATATTATTGGAAGGGATTTTGAATACAGGCACCAAAGAAATGCTGAATAAATTCCAAGAGGCAATAGTGAAGGGGGATGTCGTATTTCATGTTCAGAACATATGCTTTAATTATGCTGGCCTTTTAGTACCTAACTAATCATTAAGAATGACTGGCCCAGTGCACTTTAAGGGCCAGATTCTCAATGGTGTAAGTTGGTGTAACTTCATTGAAATCAATGGATTAATTTATACCAATTAAAGCTCTGACTCTCACAATGAGAATCACCCCAGCATGGAGGGCCTCTGCAAAGCCCATTGTTCAGCCAATGCTTTGCATTTTCTCTCTAGGATGCAGGGAGCCATACAAGGGGGTTTGTGCCTCTTGTGGACTTGCATTGGACCCATATGGGCAGGCATTGGGTCTGAGATGGATAACTGAAAGTGTGATTATAGATCAGGTGACCTGGAGGCAGTGTCTGCAGTCCACAGGTTGGAATAGTGGCAATGGAGGATCTGCACTGCAGTATGGTGTGTGTACTCTAGCCAATTAAAGTACAATTCCTCTGGCTTACAGTGACTGAAATGACATTGCAGCTTAATGAAGCATGGGAGTTTTTGGTCAGGAGTACAGTACCTGGGGAAAGTAATGCTATTCTGAAGGGCATACAAAAATAATTGAGACACCAGGTTAATCCATTAAAAGAGCATGAAAAATTTACAAATGAAGAAAGAAAAGGAGGACTTGTGGCACCTTAGAGACTAACCAATTTATTAGAGCATAAGCTTTCGTGAGCTACAGCTCACTTCCTCAGATGCATATCGTGGAAACTGCAGCAGGCTTTATATATACACAGAGAATATGAAACAATACCTATTCCCACCCCACTGTCCTGCTGGTAATAGCTTATCTAAAGTGATTTCCAGCACAAATCCAGGTTTTCTCACCCTCCACCCCCCCCACACAAATTCACTCTCCTGCTGGTGATAGCCCATCCAAAGTGACAACTCTTTACACAATGTGCATGACAATCAAGCTGGGCTATTTCCTGCATAAATCCAGGTTCTCACATCCTCCTCACCCCCATACACACACAAACTCACTCTCCTGCTGGTAATAGCTCATCCAAACTGACCACTCTTCAAGTTAAAATCCAAGTTAAACCAGAACATCTGGGGGGGGGGGTAGGAAAAAACAAGAGGAAACAGGCTACCTTGCATAATGACTTAGCCACTCCAAGTCTCTATTTAAGCCTAAATTGATAGTATCCAATTTGCAAATGAATTCCAATTCAGCAGTTTCTCGCTGGAGTCTGGATTTGAAGTTTTTTTGTTTTAAGATAGCGACCTTCATGTCTGTGATCGCGTGACCAGAGAGATTGAAGTGTTCTCCGACTGGTTTATGAATGTTATAATTCTTGACATCTGATTTGTGTCCATTTATTCTTTTACGTAGAGACTGTCCAGTTTGACCAATGTACATGGCAGAGGGGCATTGCTGGCACATGATGGCATATATCACATTGGTGGATGTGCAGGTGAACGAGCCTCTGATAGTGTGGCTGATGTTATTAGGCCCTGTGATGGTGTCCCCTGAATAGATATGTGGGCACAGTTGGCAACGGGCTTTGTTGCAAGGATAAGTTCCTGGGTTAGTGGTTCTGTTGTGTGGTATGTTCTGGTATACCACACAACAGAACCACTAACCCAGGAACTTATCCTTGCAACAAAGCCCGTTGCCAACTGTGCCCACATATCTATTCAGGGGACACCATCACAGGGCCTAATAACATCAGCCACACTATCAGAGGCTCGTTCACCTGCACATCCACCAATGTGATATATGCCATCATGTGCCAGCAATGCCCCTCTGCCATGTACATTGGTCAAACTGGACAGTCTCTACGTAAAAGAATAAATGGACACAAATCAGATGTCAAGAATTATAACATTCATAAACCAGTCGGAGAACACTTCAATCTCTCTGGTCACGCGATCACAGACATGAAGGTCGCTATCTTAAAACAAAAAAACTTCAAATCCAGACTCCAGCGAGAAACTGCTGAATTGGAATTCATTTGCAAATTGGATACTATCAATTTAGGCTTAAATAGAGACTTGGAGTGGCTAAGTCATTATGCAAGGTAGCCTGTTTCCTCTTGTTTTTTCCTACCCCCCCCCCCCAGATGTTCTGGTTTAACTTGGATTTTAACTTGAAGAGTGGTCAGTTTGGATGAGCTATTACCAGCAGGGAGTGAGTTTGTGTGTGTATGGGGGTGGGGGGGATGTGAGAACCTGGATTTATGCAGGAAATAGCCCAGCTTGATTGTCATGCACATTGTGTAAAGAGTTGTCACTTTGGATGGGCTATCACCAGCAGGAGAGTGAATTTGTGTGGGGGGGTGGAGGGTGAGAAAACCTGGATTTGTGCTGGAAATCACTTTAGATAAGCTATTACCAGCAGGACAGTGGGGTGGGAATAGGTATTGTTTCATATTCTCTGTGTATATATAAAGCCTGCTGCAGTTTCCACGATATGCATCTGAGGAAGTGAGCTGTAGCTCACGAAAGCTTATGCTCTAATAAATTGGTTAGTCTCTAAGGTGCCACAAGTCCTCCTTTTCTTTTTGCGAATACAGACTAACACGGCTGTTACTCTGAAACAAATGAAGAAAGTCAACACAGAGATCAGCTGACATTCTTAAGGTTGCTGTTTGAAACCTGAATTCTTTACAATGGGAAAGTCTTCAATTTTCTCAATTCATTCATAATAGAAGTGTCCAGTCCTTCCCTCATCACTCAGGAAACACTCCCAAAGAAGTGCAGGGCTGGAACACACCATGCTGCGATGTGGCACTGCACTTGCCCCTTCTCAGTTCAACTTTTGGTTCTCCTGTTAACTCACTCATAGCCAGGAGTTTAGCATAACATTCCCCCTCTTGGAGACTAATTTATTAAGTCCCCACAACAAACATGGTTTTGCTACCAGTTTCAACCTTCTCCTTCCTCAGGGTTTCCAATTTCCTTTTTGCAGGACTTCAGACTCCAGTTCTTTCAGCTGCCTGGTTCATCTCTGCCAGCTCTTCCCCTAGGTCTCATATTAAGCCTCAGCCCCTGAGTTAAAACATCTTCTATGCTATCTCCTTTGTGGGTTTTTTAAAGTTAAATATAGTAAAATTTCTAAATGAATCATCTTTTTGAAAGGAAAAGTCAGAATTTGGTTTTCTGTTTTTATTCAGCTGGAACTATTTGCCAAATTCAACCTGAATTTGCAGATAGTTGCATTTGACCAAGAAATGCATTTTTCTGCAAATAGCCTATTCACCCCCTGAATTTGCTGAGCTCTACTACTGAGTCTGACTCTAGGCTTCCTCTCTGAGCTAAGAGCACTTCATTTTACTCCTCATCAGGGGATCACATGACTCTATCCTCCCTCCCCACCTCTAAAGCTGGTCTGAAAACCTTCCCTGAACTACCTGTTCTCCAACGAGACATGCCTTGGAATGGTATTGGCCTCAGGCTCCCACTGCCCTTAAAAGTGACAGATTACCCTGTTATAGGGAGTCTTGGGTATGCAAGGACCACTGGTCCAGTTAGTGCTGCTTCTCACTGCTGGTGCCCGAGTGTGATGATCAGAACTGTACACAGTGGTTTCAGAGAAGCATGGAAAGGCAGCAGGGTGCAGTGATCCCCTGAGTTCTACGTGCAGCTTTGCCGAGGGCTTATTCTGTGGCCTTAGACAAATCACTTCCTATCTGTGTCTCACTTTACTGGTTAGAAAAATGGGGATAATACTTACTCCTTTTGTAAAGTGCACTTAACAAACTCCTAACCATGTAGAGCTTACCTAGTTTCCAGTTTCACTACCAGCATTAAGCTCAGATCATTGTTTGTTAAAAGGCCCCATAGCCTGTGGATTGTCTTTTGGTCATGTGAAACTCCTGTGTGTGTTTAAAATTTTCTTTCATGTGTTTCTACACACATTCAGGTGGAAGTGGTTATTTCAACTACATTTTGCTTTGCATTTTGTGGGTTCAGTGGAACCTCAGATTCAAAGCAAAAGAGAGAGGGCAGCAAACTCATATGGATCAAAACAAAAGAAAATGATGCTAGGAATCACGGCCAAATGAAAGCCTCATGTATTACAGATCTGGAGTAACTTTGGCCAGCTATAACTCCTGAATGCACGAATTCTACTCATCTCACAAAATGACTTAAGCTGTATTCAAACCTTGTAATAAAATATATAGTAAGACATCCTGTCTCTTGCACTCTAAACAGACAAGATAGGGCCAACTTTTTGGAGAAGGGACTGAATGGAGAGTGCCTAGCACAATGGGGCCCTGATCTCAGTTTGAATCTCTGTTATGTTAATAAAAAAAGACATGAACTATTGTGCTTGTGACGGGTAATAACCCCATGTTCTAAAATATCCCAAACTCATTGACTCCATTCTACACACTTGCAATCTTTAAAATTTTCTTGATAACCAATAAAGAGGAGGAAAGTACATAATACCTTTTTCGTGCAAACTTAATGGATTTAATACAAGAAGCTGCTGCTTGCAAATTTATTATGAGGAAGGTAGCACTACTTGTTTGCTTTGTCTTCTCTGAGCTAGTTAGGCATCCTAATTAGGAAGTGACATTTTCTGCACTTAATTTATATTCAATAAGAATTCTTCAAAGAAAGCAGAAAAGCCAAATCTGTGCTGTTGCATTTCCCATTCCTCCTATGGACCTATCCATGGGAATATCATTAATTAGCGTCATTAGCTTTCAGGCACTGTCAGCAGTTACTTGCAATTTCTACTTAGCACCTTTCAGTTATTCTCCATTGTCACATTGAATATTTGCATGAAGGCAGCCTTCATACACAGCCTGACTTTGACAAGGACGCTAGACTTTGTTCAGTTTTATTAAAAAATAAAAGCTGAGGTTTAAAAATATAACACTGCATTTATAATTAGTCGCCTGCAGGAATGATCTCGGTAGCCAAAAGAACTGTAATGAATTTCAGTGCAGTGCTATCTGCGATTCTTGCATGCAGCAGGGAAACAGTCACCCAAAATAATGCAGCTAGTGTCCAGACCATTTCGGGAAATTGGATACACAGTACATTACATGAAGCTACCGTGCTTTATTTCTGCCTAATGCAGCAGAAAATGTCTGGGCTACTTTCATGTGGCTCCACTATTGAAGACACTATTTTCCTTTCCAGAAGAAGAGAGATTGAAAGAGAGGAGAAAGCAGCAAGTAACACTCATTGGGTGTTGGTAAAAATGCAGCTTTATGCAGTGTGTTCTGGAACACTTTTTTCCTCCCCCCAGTGGATATAAATAATCATAGGGTACTGTCCATGTTGGTAGCTGCCTACATATGTTTAGTGGTAGTTCAAGAAAAGTACAGTATAGCACACTTGGGAAGAGAGGTATAAAGATCCTCAGCTGGTGTAAATTGGTGCAACTTCACTGAAGTCAAGTAAACTACTTGAAGTAAACTCATTTACTACAGCTGAGAATCTAGCCCTTTGTCTTTGTCTCCAAAATCCTGCTTTCTTTGCTCTACACCCTCCCTGTATTAGTGACCACCTCTCCTTTTTCCTCCCTCCAACTTTGGCTACACTCAGTGGGGATGCTTTAGCTGACAGGTTTGAAATCATGACGGTCAGTGAAAGGCTCTCGTCAGCAGGGATAATGTTGTTAGGGAGTGATCTGTCATTGTGTTATCCTGGTGTGCTTTATGTGGCTTCAACTGCATTATTTATCTTCTAAAAGATGAAGACTAAATCACCACATTCTCCTGCCTGCAGCTTCTAGACAGGGAGGCTATATCTATGGTACTTCCTCCAGCTCTCCACCGAACCTCAAATTTCATCACCTTTTAGAGCATGATGAAAGATACTTTAAATGGATGTTGCCTCAAGAAATATGTCAAAGGTACCCAACATGGCTATCTGGAAAACATCCCAGTGCCGCCCGATCACTGCAACAAATGTGCAGAAAGGAGGGGCAGAAGAGAATTCTTCCCTCTGGAGGTAACTGATATAGCTTTAATCTGGTGAAGCGCCTAGATGCTACTGTGATGGGCACTTTAAAAATGTCATACACTAATGGGAAGGGGAGCAAAGCCAAAGAGCAACCTAAGGAAAGTGACCTTGAGCCCTATGAATAAAATATGAAAGGTGAAGAGAATGACGGAGATTAGTCTAAGTCAAGGTTATAGTTAGAGAGAACATGAGGCCATGAACAGAGAACAAGTAAACAGGGTCATGCCTCTTCCTGACAAAACAGTGCCAGCAGGAAAAATAAAGAGTCAGATATTGTTATTGCGAGTTGGGGTCACCAGGCATATCAGCAGGCAGTTCTCCGTCAGCAAGGTGGCAATTTCCTGCCTCAACAATATCAGCACCTTGTGTGTTTGTACTTTTTACCCTGCCATGTCCGTGTCAGTAGAAAACTGGTAGACACCTGGAAACCCAAGCTTTAAAATTAACTAGAGGACATTATCTCTCTCCCACCTACCTACGCATTCAGGAGAATGTTTGGGGTAGAAAAAAGGTAAATAAGGGTTTTTTAAAGAAAAAGAAAAAGGCTATTGCATGTATGTGGATTAGACAGAGGCAGCTACATTAGGGCAGATGGAGTCCACTTTGGTGTGGCTCCTTGGGAAAGTCAACCATTGAGTCTAGGGGACAGAAGAATCCCACAAGAATTTGGGGAAAATGGACTTCCCTTGCTATAACCGGGCTATCAAAAGAAGGGATGGGGGGGAGTCAAAATCACCAAAACTCTGCCTGGGATAAATTTCTCCATCAACCTACCTAGAAGCATGTGTTAGGATTGCTTGCTCTCCTTCAGATATTGCCAACCTCCACTGGCTTTCGAAAGCAGAAAGCTGGATTGTTATGCAATCTGAGGTTTTCTGTTCTCAGAATCCCCGTTATTACTAGGGGATGACAACCTATTCAGCACTGAAAGGTGACATTTTCTATGCAAACCTATCTGAAATTGGATGAGAGTTGAAGGCTTTCAATACTTTACAGGATTAGATACTGTATTAAATTGAGCTGTAAAAGATGGGGCCTCATTGCTCATGCTGTGGTATATGCTATACTTCACTCTATGCTCCAACTCCCTTAGCTGTATCTTCCTCAGTGATGGTGACTAACATTGAAAACTCATTGGGGTAGCATGTAAAATCTGTGGGAAGGTCGCTTTCCAGACAGGGTGTCATCCTACCAGCTGCTGAATTCCTCCTGTTGGGAAAATGGCAGTTGAAGGCACTCAGCACTTCACAGGAGATGAGATGCTCAACACCATGCAGGTTCAGGTGCTTGAGGAGCATTTGGCTTGAGTTTAAGGAAGTATATATCATGTGACCTTACAGCCCCATGTAAGACCATTTCCGTTAATGTGAGATAGGCAAGACTTTGCTGTACTATCTTCTGCTCAGTGGACTGTGATCACTATCCCAAATAATGGTTGCCAGTGACGCTTTTTAAAGTCAACTTTTGGGTGTCTGCATCTTTTTGCTTCAATAAGTCCATGCTACAGGTATGCGAGAGCACTGGAGTAACCGTGAAAGGGATCATAGATCTCAAACTGCCTACAGATCCTTTCATCACTGAACTATCTGACAAGGAAGAATATGCATAGTCATTCAGTACTGTTTATTTGTATCTGCTGGGTGAAAGTCTGTATTTTCCAAAAGGACCTACTATTCATCAGTGAACCGGGGTGCTGGAACAATTTTTATAGTGGGGTGCTGAGAGCCATTGAACCAAACTGTGAATCCTATATATGACGGAAACCACTTCAAGCCAGTGGGTATGGCAGCTCCCCTAGTTCTAGCACCTATGTCAGTGAAAAGATGTTTGGCCAAGGGGAAAACCAAAGCGTCCACAAACTAGAGTAGAGGTCTCAAACACGCGGCCTGCAGAGTTATTTCCTGCAGCCCACCATAGGTGCTGACTCCCCCAGCAGTCAAGCTCCGCTCCCTCCCCAACCTCCCTCCTCCCGAGCACACCACGTCCCCTCTCCTTTGCCTATCTCCCAGTGCTTAGGACTTTCCAGAAGGGAGGGGGAAGGAGCGGGGATGCGGCGTGCTCAGCGGGGGAGGCAGAGAAGAGGCAGGGCCGGAGTGTGGATTTGGGGAAGGGGGTGGAATGGGGGCAGGGAAGGGTGGGAAGAGGCAGGGCAGGGGTGGGACCTCATGGACTAGATGAGCAGTCTGAGGTATGAAGTTCAGCATGTATGATTCTTTGCTCTGATTCTTTGCTCTGCTCTTTGTATGATTCTTTGCATTCTGGGAAGAATGTTTGTTAAAAGTGGCAACGTATTTTGTATGAATAGTTACTTTTAAAAGTTCCTGCCATTACAGCTATGTTGATAGACTGTTAGTGTAGATCATCATCAGTGTTACTGACCACATAAGGAACAGTTACAGGTGTTTATATTTTATTAAAAACCCTCTTCGCATTACCGTTTTTAAAAAGTTAATACATTGACTTTTAATAGCATACTGTATTCCTCTTCATTTTTTTGACTTTTGACTGTACT
Organism: Lepidochelys kempii; assembly: GCF_965140285.1. Lineage (NCBI taxonomy): Eukaryota > Metazoa > Chordata > Testudines > Cheloniidae > Lepidochelys > Lepidochelys kempii. Next base: position 25,052,976 of record NC_136391.1, on the reverse strand, counting down.
TTTGTATTGTTGCATGAAAAGGTTTCAGTGATGCAGCCCTCGGGCCAATGTACTAGTCCTCATGTGGCCCTCGTGGTGATTTGAGTTTGAGATCCCTGAACTAGAGAGTCACAAATGCTTGAAACATCAGGAAAAGAAGTCAGGATTCTACAAAGTAATAGAAACAAGCAAAAGTAATAACTACCATAATAAAAGGTGGTGTCCTTTCACTTGTGGGAAGAATGAAACAGATTTATAATAGGAGATGCTTTAAATGTAGGGAGTAGTACAGTGGCATCAAGTCACACAAATGTGGTTTTACATTAGAAATGGGTATAAATTGCAAAATTCAGATCTGCAATGTGAACTTTTTTTGGTGGGGTGTCAGTTCTGGAATTTTATTTGCCCATTTATTTATATTAAGGTTTTTGTTGAGTTTTTCCTTACAATATAAACATAATAAAAAAATAACATTACAAAGATAAGGCCTGCTCTGTTCAATCTGAGTTCAGATACCAAATACCACGAATTCTGTGAGTGTTTGGATATTGTAGAAGAATCCATCGATGACAGCATATATGAGAGAGAGAGAGAGTGAATGTGTGTGTGTGTGTGAATAAGTATCTGTGAAGACTAGTTTGTTGTCTGAAATGTCATGCTGAACATAATGTGTCAGCCTTTCCACATACCAAGTGCTCATTTGGCTGATTATTATGCAGTGTGTGTGAGGATCAACAGCGTCAAACTAGGCAGGCTTATTTTGTGGAGGTTCATGCAAACATTTTCTTCATTTGTTTACATCCCATGAGTTTGTGAAACTCACTTCAAACTGTGGCGTTTCACTGAGTTTTGTTATGTGAAACTCTGTAAATCCATGCGGTTTTCTTCTAGTTATGGTAACACGTTAATCCAAACTAACTCAAAACTTTGTTTGAAAGTTTTGCAAAACATGGCAAGCTGTTTACTTAACCAAGCTGTGTTCTGAATTTGTAACAAAGCCCCAAACAGGTAATTTTCACATGCTTTACGGTTTCATTGTGAACATTTTGTGGAGATTCCAATGAACCTTGCAGAGGGTGATGTGCACAACTACCTGAGAACTCCATCATCCAGGAATACCATTTATTAGAATGGTCTAGGAATTTTTCATGTTTTTCTGTTGGAAAATGCCAATGCATAGAAATGGAAACTTTTGTACAGAAAAATATTTGTTTCAATAAAACTTCTATTAGGAAAGTTTCTCAGGTTCAGAACGGATTTTCTTGTGAGCACACAAGAGAGAGAAACCTATTTACCCAGAATAGTTGATAGCCCAATGGTTAGAAAACTTCCCTGGGACATAGGAAGCCGTGGTTCAAGACTTGGGTTTTCTATGTCCAAGGGGAGTCCTCTAACCACCAGGCAATTGAATTTTCTGTGGTGGTTCTCTTTATGAAAAATTTAATTCTAATGCAGAGTGAAAAAAAAACTTCAAAACCTGGAAATATTTTTTGGAAGAGTTCTTGTTCTGCAGCCAGCCCTAGTAATTTACTTGCTGTAGGAAAGTCTTACAGAAGTTTCATTGCCCAAATGAAAGGATCTGGCCTCTCTGCTAAATTCTCATGGCTTATGCCCGTGGCTGCAGGTTTTGTTTAGTTCAATATTAATTGTTTACTAGCTCATAGCTTGTCTTTCTGCTGGCACCCCTACCAAACCATTCATCTCAGTGACAAGCATAAGACTAGGTAGCAAACTCTGAATAAATATGTTGGTCAAGTCATATGAAAAATAGGCCCATTTACATCTGGACACTCCAGCATACTAGATTTCTTTTCTATTTAAACCTACAGTATAGATATCCACGTAGTCAATATCTGGATTACGTTTTCTGCATATTAAATTAATGATAACTTTCCATACAAGTAGGGAAAAATCTATAATCAGTGTTTTAGGTTGGGATTTTCATAGGATGTAATTGTCGATTTATTTTTTGTTTAAATTCATAAAACTGCAATCTAGGGCTGTAGTAACCAGACAATTATAAACAAATATACATAGATCTCAGATCAAAAAGACCTGGACCTCCATGGAGAATCCTGGTCTAGCCTTCCTGGTGCCCCTATCCAGAAAAGCCTATCAATCTCAATAAACCATGCAGCCTGCCCCCAAGGCTGCCAAATTCAGGCTCTGTCAGACAAAAAGGAGAAGCAAATTCCAGAGTAGAGGGATCCTTCACTGAGAACACCCTACTACCAAACCAGTCCTATTAAGACCGGGAACCCAATGGCTCAAATGAATGAACTACCATGATATCAAAGGGGAAGAGATGTATGCTCTGTAAGGCAGCTCAGACCATATAACTTAATAGGTTACACTCAAAATCAACACCTTTCACTTCAACCAGAAACCAATGTCTAGCTAAATTATTGTTGGTTAATAATAATTATTAGTTAGGAGTTCAACATATACTTCACTAGCTGAGAGATTAAGCTGCTTGTTTTAATGTCAACAAAATTTCAGAAAACGATAAGGTTTCTATTTTAACACGGAGAGGTACTCAGATTTCACTGTCATTGCAATGATCATAAATGATCATTTGAGTTCAGAGGGATGTTATGGGTGCTTCCTTAGAAGTTCATTAACATTCTGTATGTGCTGAACATCAGTTAATGGACATCTAAAGCAAAGTGTTGCCACTTTGTATTATATTACAGCTCAGATATTCTTCTGAGGCATTCAATTTATAACTGTAGATATTTTCTAAAACATGAAACACTCCATTAGCTGACTGTATATTTTACACAAAGTAATTCAATATTGCTAAAACTGTTTCCTGATGTATCTGCCTGAATGTTGATTAAAACTTCAGGGCTGAAGCAGAAAGCTGTGTGCATCCAAGACTCCACCAATATAGCCACTTCTCATTGGCTAATTGGAGACTTACCTGACATCCCGTATGGATGAGGTAAAAGTGTCAACAGACTCATGGGACCAAGTTATGAGCTAGGCACAAAGAGATGCATTGAAGTCTGTGATAGTTGTGCAAAAGTGCACCAGGCATCCACATTGGAATTTGTTTTGCAAAGTTTTGTGTAAAATTATTTCCTACTTCTTTCTACTTCTAAATCACTGCTCATGATTTTGATGTGCTTTGCCCTTATTTTGCAACTCCAACCCCCTACAAGTAGAATGCCCATTGACTTTAATGCGTGTCTTGCAACAATTGACTTCTTAAGTTCTCATTGCAAATTCATCTAGGTTAGAGGCTGTGTAAACAATAGATGTGACTTACTTTAAATGCTGCAGGAGGAATTTAACAGTAGATTTAACTGCAGCAGATGAACTTGTTTATTTGTATCTTTAATGTTTCTTCACTGACATACATCAATTAGGTTTATTGATGAATATTTTCTCCAACTAGTTTAGGTAATACAGTGCCTTCAGACTCCTGATTTCTTGTTTTGCTCCTTTGGTCAAGATAATTTCTGTCTTTAAAGTTGTTACTCTGCTGCAGCTGCAAGTCAATATTAAATTTAAAGTGGATATTATTTTTCAGAAGCAAACATTTTACTGTTTGCAAACCAAATTTTACTCCCTTTCATGTAGCAATTGATACTCTACAGCTCTTCACTTGATGACTGAGTTCCTTAAAAAATGTATTTTGCTCACAATTAATAAATGAAACATATAATGACTGTAGTCATAGCTATCTAGACAGTCGCTCCTCCAAGGGTCAGATGTGGAAGTATAATTTAAAAAAAATATTTTTGGTATGGTGGTGTAGCTTTTAATATTTAAACAATAATTATTTGACTCCTCTTTGCTCTCCTTCATGGCCTAATCCTGCACTATGGGAACCTTGCCATTGACTTCAGTAGGATCAGACCCTTCATGAGCAAGTAGTAATGGTAACATGATGTTGCAAGGAATGATCACCTTCACTAAGCTTCTCAGCCACTTGCTCTGACAGCTGACTGTTCAGTTCCATAACCCATAATGGGTTGGTGACTTAAATAAAAATGAATAGTCTACTGAATAGTACCTTTTATTCATTAAACTTACTTTCAAATACTTTCTTGTTGTTTTTCAACTATTCCAGTTGGAGGCAATGGGGGCAGAAAGATGTCTGTGTGAGGTTTTTTTTTTTTTTTGGTCCCTTTATTAAAAAAAAAGTCCTGAAAATCCAAAAACTGAAAATAGAAAACTATTATTTTTTGGTTTCCAAAACTGTAGCAAAAGAACTCTGAGTCAAAATGAAACAAAGATTTTTGTTCAGAATCAACATTTGAAAACTGAATATTTTGTTTCAAATGTCCAGATAGGAAAATAAAAACATTTAATCAAAATTGACATTTTCTCATGGAAAAATGTCAATTTTGACAAAATGACATTTCATAATGACTCTCTAGTCTTCTCCCTACAGAATTCCATCTTCTTGGGCCTAAAGAGGCTACGATAACCAGTGTGGAATTACTTTCACACTATTCACTCTTTCTAACTCCTAAGTGACTTTGTTTTTGATCCATACTCACTGTCTTCCAATTTCCACAAACACTTAAAGCTTTCAGTGATGCTGAGATGAATTGAAACTTAGGGGCATCTTATGCTATTTCAAAGCAGCTATCATGTACATAGTACTATACAGGATCATCACGGTCCATTTATTTTGAAAAAATATTGTAGTCTTGGCCTTGAACTTTAATATATATAAAATATATTTATAGTATATACAAAATATAAAATCAAATATACTTTACTGCAGTTGATCTGCATGCTGGTGAAATTCTTGACAGATCAGCTCCCTTAAAGGCCTCATGTGCCAAGTTATCCTGAATTACACACTGACATTAGAAAAAGCCTCTATTTTGATTGGTAAATAGGGCTGGTGATTAGGTGGTGCAATTAGTATTCGTAAGTGAGGAAGAATCCATTTTACACATGATATCAAGTCATTCAAATCATAGCAGTCTTGTCCTGATCTACTCTGACTACTTCTGACATCTGAATGCACAGCATAGTGTTACTAGCAAACAAATGGGTCTTCAAAATGCTCATTTACATCATGTGCCTTTTTCTTCTCATTAAGGAAGGTGGTAATTGCCAAACTATTGTCAGTGAGTGCTGGAAAAAGCAATATGAGTGATTTCCTTGGTGACTGTCAGGATCTTCAGATGAGGCTGTTGAACTACATTCTTAATAACTGAAATACACTGTGGGAAAAGACAGATGACAGTGTCTTTAGCAAGCTTGTTTCATGTCGATACGCCCAGGATGCTCTTCCAACTCCCAGCCCTTGCAGCATGGTGCTAGTGTGTGAGTTTGGGGAACAAGTCTGAAAGCTTGAGTGTGCTGAATGATGTGCTGAACTCCTAATACGTTGCATGGAAAGAGGTAGTACCATCCTTTTAAAAGACTAGACATTTGAGTGCCTGAATCCCAGTGAATTTGTGTTCTTCTCCTAAAGGATTAATTATGTATTTCTTAAACAAGGTTAAATGTGTCTATACAGGTCTCCAAAATTAAATCCCAAAGCAGCATTTTTCTGGTCTGTTTTTTCCTTCCTGAAGCAAAGTAATAGAAGGAATAATTGTGAGTTCTTACTTAGACAAACCGCTTTTGATAAACGGCTAAAAATGTTGCAAACAAGATCTGCTTACCACAAACTGTTTTCATGCCTCATCTTTTTCTATTTTTAGTGGCTAAATTTTCAAAAGTTTTGAAGGCTAGTAGGTTTGAAATCCTTTGTGGTATAAAGCCATGAACTCAGGAAGCCCAACTTACCATGCGTCTTGGGCAACCCATTGAACCTCTCCGTGAAAAGCGGGTAACATTTGCCTTCCTCAAAGCGGGGCTTGGGTATTAATTGTTTAATAAGAACACAGATGCTGCCATGCCAAATCACACCAATGATCCATCTAGTCCAGTATCCCATCTCTGAGAGTGGCAAGGCCTTCGGAAGAAGGTGTAAGAAATTCCATAATTTCTTCCTAAATGCTTTCAGATTGAGATTGGTTTATGGCCTGAGGCATGTCACTCTCCCTCCCTTAGGGATTCTTACATGGTTTATATTTAGCCTTTTAATCTAAGATTGGTGGTCAGATTCTCTGTTAACATGGCCATTTCTGCCAATATTCATGCATTGCACGCTAATTTGATATTTTGGGTTTGTTTCCATTTACTATGAGCAGATGTTTTTAGCTGTGCATTCTCTCCCTTTGGTCACACACAGCTAAATCCTGAATGGAATTTTGCCTAAGGATGTACAAAAACAGTAAGAACTTGAGGATTGAGCCACAGCTCGTTATGTCCCAGTCATATGCAAACACTCCATAGAATGCTGGAGTGTATTATGCAGTTGGGCCTCACTCAAAATTTCCATTGATCTCAGTGGGAGTTTTATGTGCAAGGTATTTGCTGGCTCTGGAATATAGAGATTTTCACCTTGTTGTTTGGGCTGAATGACTTCATAAGGTAAATAAGCATAATATTATTTAAGTGATTGATTCTGATTTTCTGAAATCATGCCTATACTTTGCACACGTTGCTATATATAGGCACTCAAATCAAGTTTTGCATGCAATGGCTAAATACCTTGCATAAGCCAGACTTGTGTGTATACAAGTTAGGTACACAACAGTTTATACAGGTGCCATTAGATTGATTTCTGATTAATCTATTTTTTTGGGTTTATATAGTGTTCCTAAGCACTTTACTGGGTAAATTAGATTTACAGTAATCAAACCAGCTTCTGAATATTTTTGAAGTATTGGCTTCTACTTGTACGCTCTTACACACTTCCTGAATAACTGCTTAAAATGAACTAGTTGCTGAAATGGTGAGTGGTGATTTCACTTCCACCAATCAGATAAGACAAAGTTCCTGCATGTTAGTTTTGGATTTCTGAAACTTTAATCTGTCTAATATCTTTGTTTAATTGATATACCTTTATTAGCCTCCAACAAGGAATTACTCTGTATTCCTGTGCATCATTTGTCCCCATAGAACACTACCTGCTTCTCCTTCTGAGTGTCTTCTTTCTTCTCTACCAACACCCTAAAGGTATCAGAGCAGCTAAAATGAATATACTGGAACATTTTGAGAAGGTAGAAATCCCTATTAGGATTTCTGATCTGAACATTTTCTGCCTTCCCTTATTTGCATATGGCTTTGTATAATCAACAAACAACCTCATCATTAGAAATACAGCTAGGGACTTCTGTATAAACAATGACTATCTAGATTTTGTACCATTCTTTCACTTTTTTGCATTCTAAAGTATTATCTATAACATAAATAAATGTAGTTACTGACAGAATGTATTTTTTTAATTTGACAATGTACCTTTAAGACTCTCACACAATTCCTAGGTGCAGTTTTGAGTCTGTAAGGAAACTGAAACCTCCTTCCCACCATGTTTTGTATGGTCTGGTTTCTAAAGGAAAGTTTACATTTCACTTATTGTTACTTCTGTTAACCTGGATACAACTGTTTTGTTGTAAGAATAGCCCATGTAACAACACAGACATGAAGATGTAAGTCCTGTAACATTTTCACTCAGCCCATTATTTGTTTGTTTGATATTTACAGGTCTATAACTCTTCTTAAAGCATGTTATAAAATATACAATGGAAAATGCTGATGATGGCTCTTCAGACCCATAAAACTATCTTTATTATCTCTTGTAAAAGTATGTAGTGTAGGTGGAGTCTCATCTTTACTCAACCCATGAACCATATGCAGAGACTCTCAGCCTGTTTCACACAGACATCCCCTGGAATCCTTTGCACCAGTTTCCAAGGTGCCCCACTCACCCAGACCGAGTAATTTCCTTCAAGCTTCAAGTTTTCCACCAAGCAAAGTAGAAATGTTAAGTGGGTAGATGTGCATACCTCATGGTGACCAATGGTGGAAGCCAATGCCAGCTCATGGGAAAGGAACAATGCGTCTCTGTCTGCTTCCTTACATCACAGCAGCTAACCCAGTAAACATGAATTTTCATCACCTACATTGCTATAAATCTTGCTTTAATATTGATTTCAGATGTTCTAGATAAATCCTTAACCTTTCAGCTAGTCTCTCTCATAATCCCATATCACTGATGACTCCAGGCAGTGACAATTGGCACTGTTAAACTCTGCAGCTTCTCTCTCTCTCCCCCCCCATACTACCTCTTTGGAGGAAGGTGGGAATTGGGGGAAAGCCAGTGTTCCCCAAAGGCCACTCTTCACAAATAACTCAGAGTGGGACAACTGGTCTGTGAAAACCAGAAGCTACACTTGCAGCAAAATGTATGGGCTTGCTGTAGTCAGTTTATCAAAACTTGTTTTTCTAAGACCGGTAGAGCACTTAGATACAACAGAGTAGCTTATTGTAGAGAAATGCCTGAGCTGGATAGATAGGAGTCCAGCTGTCACCATGAATAAACTGTGACATGGATGTAATATTTTCAAAGGCTACCGTTAGGTTGGCCATCTTGGCAAAAAGGAGCAAAATGCACCTTGCAATATTTCTAAGCACAAACAGAAGGGCCGGAAATATTTTAAGACTTCCAGCCCAATGTTGCAAACCCACATAAGGTTTATATAGGTATCAAATAAGTTGCTGAAGTGTAGAGTGTTCATGAAATGAAGTTGAGCTTGCTACTGAGTTTGAACTTGGGTTTGCTGACCCGAACCACTGAAAGTCAAGAGGGACTAAACAGGCATGACAAAAAAACCCAACCCCATGAATGATACTATTCCTGGTGCTAAAGCCAGCAAGAAGGTAAATATGGCTAACAGTGGCCTTGTCTTCACTACAGTGTGCTCTTAACTGAAGTTAACTAAAATGAGTTACAATCCTAGTAAAGACAAGGCACCTCGTAGTTTTCACACAAGTTAGCAAGTTAAGTTAAAACTTGGCTCGTCCGTCTTCAACTTGATCTGCTAACTGATGTACAAATTGCCTTGTCTTAACTAAAATGAGTTACAATCCTCATAAACCTGGGTTAAAAGCACAGTGGTTTTTTTTAGTGAAGACAAGGCCAGTATCATGCCCTTGCCAACCCACAGTGACCCATCATGGTGAAATTTTGGCCAAATCATTCAACCCCAATGGACACGGACTGCTGAAGAGGTCTTTCTGCTGTAGCGAGTAGTAAGAGATGATCTGAATGGAGGGTCATTCAGCTGAATTATTGGAACAGGTCCATGTAGTGAAGACAAGCATACAGGCCTAATCTTCTAAAGTGCTTGGTGTTCTCAACTCCCAACAACCTTCAGTAGAGCTGAGAGCACTCAGTACCTTGCATGATCAGGCTCGGTCTCTAAATTTTCATGACTGTATTCAGCTGAGTCTTGTTTTCAGTTACCTGTAAAATGGGTATAATTATTCTTAATGACCTCTCAGCGATGTCATGAGAATTAACATTTGCAAAGTGCTTTGAGATCCTCTGTTGAAAGGTGCTGTGTAAGTATAAAGCTTCATTATTTTAATAATATATTTCTCTCAGAAACTATTCATTCTATTACATCACTAAGAATCACTGCAGAGATTTTGTGCTATTTGTTAATTTATTTAGATTAGATGCTAAAGTGAAAACTTAAACATACTGTCATCTTCAGACTCTTGGACAATTAGAGTGCAGCTTGTATTATAGTTTTATAATCAAATTGAAGAAGCTTACTGAAGTCATGAATTAAGAAACTCATTAAATTCTCAATTGTATTAATAGGAAAATTCAACTTATTAAATTCTTCAGTAAAACCTAATAATGAAGTATTGAAAATGTCTTTATTTTTTTTCTCCATCCTCATTCATTCTTGCTGCCCAGATAGTTCTGAAACATTTCCCCTGCTCACAATTCAGCAAAAAGTAATAAATAAAACAACAGGACTAGAAATTGCATAACATAATTTGGTTACGTAGATTTTTAATCTGAACGTTGTGTGTCACATTTTAAAGATTTGTTAAAAATTTCAGGTGTTTGAGAGCCAGCCCAGTAAATGGCTGTAGGCATTTAAGCTGTAAGATACCATTGTCTTTGTACTCTGTGCACCGAACTGCCCTGTTTACAGCAGGATGTTGAATTAATGACTGATTATACTACTTTTGTTTAGCAGTATACGATACAGAATTTAATGCTATAAATCATTCTATTGAAAGAAAAAAACATTTTAATATATCCATATTTTATTTCCAGTAACTGAAATTTGAGCACATATGTACTAGTGAAGGTCATAGGGATGGGGAGAACATTATTCCACTCAATAGGCCAAATCCAGCCCTGGTGAAAATGGATGCATATCTGTTAAAAGTCAAAGGGCCAGATCCACACCTGCTGTAAATTGGCACAGCTCCATTGACTTCAGTGAAATTGTCATTTAATACCTGCTGATAATTTGGGGTCCAAAGTTTTTTTTTTAAGTCAGTGGAGTTGCACCCACTTACATCAGGGCTGGATTTGGCCCAAGGTGTTGGCTTGCATTTATACATTTTTCATGAGCCCTGCATCAGTGCTCATTTCAGAGATATTCTTCACTCCCTTTGTCATTAAATTGCTGAGACTTGGTAGTGGAAACAATTACTAACAGCATCTAGTGTGAATGAAGAAGAAATCTACTAAGCATAAAACAGATTGCTCAGTAACTAGCCAGTCCAGGCAAGAATACACCAGGGAAGGGCACCATTTTTTGGATGCTTTGTGGGGTTCATTATAAGAATGGTAATCTTTCTTAATGGTGGTCTAACAAACTGGGACACAAATCAGAAGGTTGGTGACCAAAAGAGTAATTATCAGGGGAAAGACCATTTTCTCCACATTTGCACACACACTACAAAATTGTGCATCTACTACCCATTAGCACATGTAGCTATCCAGTTGGTGCACACAACCAGGTACACATAAACAGCTGTGTGTGCACATTCCCTCTTTTCAAATGCAATGGATATGCAGACAAGCACATGACCTGTACCAGTAAAATCTATCTCTAGAGATGTAAGAGACTTATCTAATGCCCACTGAAATCAACAGACTCCCACTGACTTCAAGGAGCAATGGGTAGGATCCTTAGTCAGGGACCCCATTAGATTATCAGCAGCTAGGATTTGTTTCTGCAGAACATGAGGTACTTTCTGTTTATCCATATGTGATACGGCACATAATGAAGTATTATCCTTTAAATGCCCCTGTCCCTATTAGAGGCATTGGCATGCCTCACTGCCTCTGTTCCTTCCTACAGGCCAGCTAGTTATTTTCTGTTTTTCTCCTGTGAAAGGTAATACTGTTGAGTGTACAGAGTGTGTGCATTTGCTACCAACATTAAATGTGATGTATCTCAGAATGTTTTGGAACCTTAAAGCAGTGTGGCAAATGGAAAAGGTATGTAGGTTTTGATTTGCTTTTATAAGTCAAACCTCATATCTGCTGCATTTGTAACTTGGACGCAACGGGCTGCAGTGAAATGCAGGATCCTGAAGAGGATTCAGTGCAAATCTTAGGATCAAATCATGATCCATAGTACACACATGAGCAGGAGGGTATTGGTATTGTGGACAACAGAGCAGGGGGACAGATGCCTCTTAAGGGCTGCTATTTCCCATCCCATGCATGCGGGCAGGGAGTGGTTTGTGCAGTGTGGAATGTGGGCAGTGGCTTGACTTCACCCATCTTCATGCCCAATCAATGCAGCTGATCTGATACTGAGGGGAAAATACATTGCGCCAGTTAAAGTGCTGACTCACGGTGTTGCAAAACCTTGTGATTTCTGGAGTTTCTTCTTAAAGCCCCCATTTCCAGAGTCATGGGAGAATCCTAAGTTATTATTTAATACAAAAAAAAAAAAAAGCCAGCTTCTATCCCTGGTGGTTGCAGAGAAAAGCCTGAAAAACAGGACACAAGTGAATCCTATATGCCCAAAATCCAGAAAGCAAATAAAAAGAACCCAAGTTTATATTTTAAAACTCATGGTTTTTAAACCAGTCTCATGATTTTTGAACACTCAGAGTTGGTAATATTGTGCACAGATTACTTCTCCTATTGAGACAGTGTGCTTTATAACTTGGTCCCTAACCCAGGGCTTGTGGTAACTCCACAATCTAGCCTTTAGTGAGATTTATAGTAAGTCTTTTGTTGTCTTTTACTTATCTGGCAGAGACCAAAGCAAGCTTCCTGTATGTTGCAGCCTCCAGTCTAGTTAGCATCCTGTTTTCTTCCCCTTGTGTTCCATCTATTGCAAGTCCTCCTTCCATTCACAAAAGCATTGTGAATCCATAATAATGTGTGCCTATCCCTGCTAACTGCTGAAAAACTCCACAGTAATTTTCATTGACTCCAGTTACTCTTATTACTTAACTGATCACTTGTATCCTCCCCTGCTGCTGAACTCATCCTGAAAACTGCTTATGACTGTGCCAGAAGCTGTTTCCTTGCTACTTTAAGCTAAATTGCTTAACTTCTTCAGTAAAGTTTTCTTACCTCTTTGGGGAAAAAAAAATTGTGGAATAGGTGAAATGAAGAATATCACTAACTAGCAGTGGCAAGATCCTATGTGTAATCTAATATAATCTAACCTATTTAGGATTTTCTACAGCATGGGTAGTGTCTAAGCACGTTTCAAATAAATGGAATCTGTTTACTGAGTTCCCTACTATTTTTCATGGAGTCTTTGTAGATACAGCATATTAATTTTAAAACTTTAATACAATTTGTATGGTTCTGTTTGGGCTAGAAAGTATAACAGCTTTCTCCAAAAGTTTTAAAACTTAACAATGCTTCAAATTTGAATGGAAAACCACATGCTGTCTAGTTAAGGTCAGCATAGCTGTGCCTATGGGGGCATTTGGGAAACGGAACATTAGTCACGTATAATCCTCAAAGGCTGGCTCTCAGGAGATTTCCTAGCAAACTCATGCTCTGGTCTAAACAATATACCACCTCGTGCTGGGGAGCAGAAAGTGATAGGGTTGCACTGTGAAATGACTTAATTTGTACTGCTTTCTTTCTAACTCTTGGCAACATGAATTTTCCTAACTTCCAGACTTGTAGTTTGTAGCTGTGTATAGTACAGCCACAAATATCTGTGATATGTCAGGTCTGTACGACAAGGCTGGGCTTATAGCTGTGTAATGGTTACTGAAGGCCACCATTCTCACATGTACAGATATAGGCCCCAGGAAATCACTTTGAAAGTGTGCTTTGCTTCGAACTTTAGTGCTGAAATGAAACATATGCTTAAGCGTTTTCCTGAATAGGGATACTTACCTGAATCAGGTCTCGGTGCAGAGTGGTCTCCTTTGTTTTGTATTAATGATTGTTTTATCTTAATTCCACGACGTGTAGAGTCATACTGAACTCTTCAATTAAAGTAAGTGTGGTACTATGCATTGATTATAAGATGTGACAGCCTTTCTTTAAAGGCAGAGCAGTAGACTTCGTGTCTGACTTTTTTTCCTTTGTTATAAGAACATAAGAATAGCCATACTGGGTCAGACAGATCATTCATCTAGCCCGGTATCCTGTCTGAGCATGGCCACTGCTAGATGCTTTTGGCAGTCAGAAGGTAAGAGACACCCAGAGCATAGCATTGTGTCCCTGACCATCTTGGCTTATAGCCAATATCCTCCATAAATTTTCCTAGTTCTTTTTTGACCCCATTTATACTTTTGGTCTTTGCAACATCCCATGGGAACAAGTTCTACAGGTTGACCATGCATTTTGTGAAGTGCCTCCTTTAGTTGATTTTAAACCTGCTGCCCATTAATTTCATTGGGTGACCTCTAGTTCCTGTATTACATGAAGGAGTAAATAACACTCCCCCATGCACTTTCTCCATACCATTCATGATTTTATAGACTTGTATTATATACTCCCTTAGTAGGCGTGGTACAATTTAAAATATGTTTTGGGTATATTTCTTTGAAAAAGGTAGATACAATTAAACTTATTCAATAATTTCACTAACCTTGGCCCATCCTTGCAATAAGAATCCTTTTAATTGGCTAAGCGTAGTACAGATGTGAGATCTATGATTACTGCACTCTGCCAATCTATAGACAATGTGTCATTTTTAATGTGACAGCTGTATTCCAACAATCAAGGGTTACAGCTTCTGGCAGCATGAGATTCTCATTAAGCCATTTCTGCTCTGTAGTAAAATAATTATTTCAAAGCAAGCTGCTTCCTTCTCACCCCCAACCTCAGTACAGACTTCCTGTTTATTGTTTTGTGACTTTTCATCTAATTATCATCTGCTGCAGGTCTATTCATGCTTAAAAAGTTATGATGTTCTCTTAGGGTGGCCTAGGGTACACTGCCGAATAGTTTTTTTTTTTTTAAACACCACAATATCACTTCCCAAATGCATTGCTTCCTCAAGAAAACAAACTGAGAATAGGCTAAAAATCTTGGAGATAATTTACACCTGTTTAATTGTGTTATACAAAAATTATTTTCACAAACCTATCGGTCTGCTAGCATGTGTGCTATCAAAAGGAGAACTGTCTAAAATGATCTCATCTAGGAAATTTAAAAATAAAAGCCATGAATATATGTCTTCAGCAGTAGCCACAGCAGAAAGCGGAGTCTGCTTGATTCATTTCACGAGGTGTTTACAAAAAGGGATATTTTTAGTAGAGGCAGGGAGCTGCCCTTGCTTTTTTCCATGGGATACAGTACAGTTCCTTCAAAAACCAACAGGCACATGGACACACAAAGTGAACTGTTGAGAAATGCTGTGTAGTAGCAGAATAAAATATACTCCCAACTGTGAAAGTCAAAATCTTCGGTCAAGTTTTTGAAGTTTTTTTATACAGATTCTGAAATTGTTGGGGGCAATTTAAGTGTGTGTGTGTGCGCGTGTGTGTGTGAGAGAGACAGAGAGAGCGCCACGTTTCAGAGAATATTCAGCTTGTTTTTCTTTTTTTTAAAAAAAAGTGTGTGTGTGTGGGGAATAGCCTTAAACAATTCTTGAAGTACAAGTGCATGATCAAAAATAGAGAATCAGGTTCTCTGATCTAATGAATGCAGTGATTGATGGTAGGATGGAATTGATGGAAATTAGAGCAGCATCTTGCAGAGAACTACATTTCATCAGTACATGATTTTAAATAAAGCAGTGTTGAATTTTAATGTTTAATAGTTTCCTTAATGTGCTCACCTCAAGTATAACTGAGAAATCAATATCTTGGAATTTTCATTGAACTTTTGCCTTTTCTACTTTAAAGACCATGTTTTGATTCAAATAACTGCAAATTTTTAACATTTTGCAGTAATTTAAGAATTGTCTCTGACTCAGAGAATAATATAGTAACAGTGCCCTTTGGCAACAAAGTGTTTTGTTACATTACTCTTATCTAGCAGAACTCATCTTATTAACAGTCTTATTAGTGAGCCACTTATTTGCAGGAAAATTGCAAGTAAACTGTAGCTTTACTCTCTGCCAAGCAGCTTCCGCTTACTGTTTTCTGTCTATCTTCTGGCAATATGTCATTTTTTTAATGTGACAGAAATGTTCCAACAATCAAGGGTTAGAATGCTAACAGCATGGAGTCCTCATTACATGAATTCTGAACTACTGCAAAATAATGATTGTGAAGCAAGCTGTTCTCCATGTAACACAGCATAACTCATAAGACTACCCATTTACCAGCTTCTGGTTATGGATTCAATTACTTCATGCCTCAGGTTTGTGGATGTTGGAATCATGTCATGCATCTGTCTTGAACTGCACCATAAAAAGCATTCAAAGTGAATAAATTACAGGTGATGTTCCCCAGTAGCACTGTGAAGATTTTGCTTTTCCCCAAGCCACTGAAGGCCCTGTCTTCGGAAAGTTTAATGAAGGTTTTACAAACCATAAAAAGCCCGCCCACTTCCCCCCGAATGTCATGACCTTATCTCAGTTTCTGATATTGAGCAAATCTGTTTTCTGCAATTAACAAGGAGAAGAGTATTGTACCTGAGAGACATCATCTAAATGCTACCTTTATGCTCCCAAATACATATTAAACCAAATGGAAGAGGTAATTCAAAACAATAATTCACATGGATGAGAAGAACTCAAAGGGGTACTTTAGTTTCCTGATAATAGGCCTTTGCATCACAGGGCCCGTTTTTACTCTACATATTTAAAGAGAGAAACTGATCAGAAAGATGAACTGATAAATATATAATTCGATATAGAAGTTGATTTATGTAAAAGTAGAGTGGTCATGCATAAAAATGTCTCAGAAGATAATTCTGTCCATAAAGCTATCTCAGTATCCTGTAGACATATATTACAAGGAATACTGCAAATAATGAGCTATTGTCAATTGCCTTAGATAACCAAATAAGTTTTAAGTCAGCCCACTGTATAAACCATATCACAGTTACAGCTCAATTATTGATCACACTCTTATAAGAAATTTAGCATTAGCTGTTCGTTACTGTCTGCTGCCCTGGAGAATGCAAAAATATGATTATTTGAAAAAGGAAATAATGACTCCAGTTAGAGTCCAATTTTGCTTTGTTCTTTTTTTCAGCCATGCCCTGTGGAATTTCACAGAGAATGAGGTATTAAGGATACTAAAAATAATCTTAACTCTGGTCTCCATACCATCCAGTTAGAGTGTTTATATGCCGTATAGCCACATTTGTGCTCTTGGCTCACACTTTGCCTTGCAATTCCACAGAGCTGATCAGCAATGCTAGGAGGCAACTACAGTGTCACATATTTCCATGACTTCTCAAGCACTGTGAAGGATATGACTGAAAATTAAGTTTGGCATGGTAAGCCTATTTTGATGTGACAGTTAAGGGGGCATTCTGCACTGAGTTCTTAACCATTTCAGGAAATTGGCATATTGCAACAGGGTTCCAAATATTATTTCCTAATAAATTTAAAGGTAGTGTCCTGCCTCAGATGCCTGTCAAAGGTATCAGCCCCACTCAGTGAAGTGCAATGGCAGTGCTGTAAAATACGGCCATGTGGCTGGAATAAGATTCTTATGTGTGGAAGTAGCTCTTCTCATTCTTCTGCTCTACAAAAGCACTTTTTTTGTGTCTCAGCAAATGAAGAATGGATTCCCAGTGGGTGAAATGTATGAAGGAATGTTTAGAACTAAACACATGCTCTCAAACTGTTGCAGCTATCTGGTAAATTTAATTTGTGGTCAGTGGACATGATGAAAGGATACCAACAAGGAATTCCCTTCATATGTACTCTCAACTAATAGGCACTTTTCAGTTTCAAAAGTGCTAATCAATCTGCATGACATCCCTGCTAGCTGAGTATTACCCTCATTGCAAAGAGGGATAACTGAGGCAGGAAAGAGAACTTGCTGAATACAAGACAGCA
Source organism: Lepidochelys kempii (assembly GCF_965140285.1). Lineage (NCBI taxonomy): Eukaryota > Metazoa > Chordata > Testudines > Cheloniidae > Lepidochelys > Lepidochelys kempii. The sequence goes on along the minus strand of NC_136391.1, from coordinate 25,035,703 downwards.
AATCAGTGGTAGAAGGAATAGAATCCAGGATTCTTGGCTTCTGAGCCTTCCTCAGACTAGTAGGTATGTAACTTTACCTAGTTACATATTTTTTATTATTTTCCTCCCCAAATTATTTTTGCAGCTTTTCCAATTCTTCCTCTTTTCTCTTGTTTTCTAAGATGTCCCTGACTTGCAGCACGAATCAGCTGCGAAAAGAGATATGGTTTCATGTAATTAGTTCCTTATAACCTTGGCATTTATACCATGCCTTTATTTTACTTCTCCATACATTCAGCTTTGACAAAAGATCAAGGATCATAAAAACCTAGGGATGCTATATTAAAACAATTTCATTTCAGAAATTTCACTAATGCATACTTGCGTCCCTGAGAGGGCTTGAAGTGATTACTTGAATTTTGTATGCTTTTAGCTAACATGCATGTGTCAGCTGTATGTATGTAAATGATGATGCAATATTATGCAGGAAAACAGGAATCATGTTATCCCTACCTTTTGGCTATGCTAATATAAGTAGTGAAAGAGTGGTCATGTATGTTTGTGTATGAGGGCAACAAACTGTAGCCTCACCACCATAAAATCATTACGCTGCAATGCATTAAGAGTATACCAATTGTCAGGTATTGGAATAGCAAGTATTTTGTTACACTAAAATAAATAATACCTAGGGTAAACTATTTCACTTTCACTACATATTGCATACATCCAGAAGATTGTAATTTATTTGTTAAAATGCATAGAAATGCACAGGTCTTGTTCTTTTTAATATAGAAAATCATAAAATTTTTCTCATATGTAAAGAGAAAATGAAGATCAAACAGACCGACAGAGGACATACATAAAATTGAATTTAGCTACTTTGCCTGGATAGACGTGGAGAACTCATTGAGGATAGGTGAGGTCCCTAAGGATGGAGAAGGGCAAACATAGTACTTATCTTTAAAAAGGGGAACAGAGAGGACCCGTGGAATTATAGACCAGTCAGCCTAACTTCAATACCTGGAAAGATACTGGAACAGATTATTAATCAATCAATTTGTAAGCACCTAGAGGATAATGGGATTACAAGGAATAGCCAGCATGGATTTGTCAAGAACTAATTATGTCAAATCAGCCTAATTTCTTTCTTTGACAGGGCTACTGGCCTAGTAGATGGGGAGAAACAGTAGATGTAATATATCTTGATTTTAGTAAGGCTTTTGACACAGTCCCACATGGCATTCTCATAAGCAAACTAGGGAAATGTGATCTAGATGAAAATAATGTAAGATGGGTGCACAACTGATTGAAAGACCATACTCGGAGAGCAGCTGTCAGACTGGGAGGGTATAACTGGTGGATTCTACAAGAGTCATTCCTGTGTCCCAGTCAATATTTTCATAAACGACTTAGATAATGGAGTGAAGCAGGTGACAGTAAGATGGGAGGGGTTGCCAGCACTCTGGAGGAAAGGATTTGTATTCAGAATGACCTTGACAAATTAGAGAATTGCTCTGAAGTTGACAGGACAATATTCAATAAAGACAAGTGCAGACTACTATGGTTAGGAGGGAATAATCAAATGAACAATTATAAAATGAGGAATAACTGGCTATGCGACAGTACTGCTGAAAAGGATCTGGGGGTTATGGTGAATCACAAATTGAATGAGTGAACAATGCGATGTAATTGTGAAAAAGACTAATAATTTTTGAGTGTATTAACAGGAGTGTTGCATGTAAGACATGGGAGTTAAATGTCCCTCTTTACTTGGTGAGGCCTCAGCTGGAGTACTCAGTCCAGTTCTCGGTGCCACACTTCAAGAAAGATATGGACAAATTGGAGAAAATCCAGATGAGAGCAACAAAAATGATAAAAGGTTTAGAAGAGCTATGTTTAGTCTTGAGGAAAAAAAAGACTGAAGGGAGACCTGATAAGAGTCTTCAAATATGTTAAGGGCTGTTATAAAGAGGATGGGGATCAATTGTTCTCTATGTCCATTGGAGGTAGGAGCTTAATCTGTGGCAAGGGAGCGTTAGGTTAGATATTAGGAAAAACTTTCTAACTGTAAATGTAATTAAGATCTGGAATGGATTTCCAAGGGAGGTTGCTGAATCCCCATCATTGGATTAAGATTGTTTTTAAGAACAGGTTGGACAGCCGCCTGCCAGGAATGGTCAAGGTTCACTTGGTCCTGCTTCAGCCCAGGGGGTTGGATTTGATAACTTGATTCCAGCCTTACATTTCTATGATTCTATGCCAGCTGGGTTGTCCCCGTATGGGATTTGAATCTACCCTTTAAAAAAGAGTCCTATATAAATTAATAGGAAATATCCCGCCCATAACATGAGAGGCTTGGGATGGATAGGGCAGGGGTAGGAGAGGGTCTCTTAGCCCCTTGCTGAGCATTGAGTATCCTTCCCTTCCCTCATAAAGCTCCTGAGTGTTCCATGGGTATGTGTGAATGTAAGAGGTTTATGAGAACGGATGAGGCCACGTGTGCTGCTTCCCCCTCCACAAACTTTTATTGGCTTTTTGGAGGGGGGTATAGAGTTCGTAATTGATCTCCTGACCCCTTGTGGTTACCTAGGTCTCATCCTGGGCATGGGCTGCCATTTTTGGCACCCCCTTTTTACTCCATACACTCAGTCTATATCATCTTGATATAGAGGGGCTGCTGGATCTCCCAGTGTGCTGGGGACTTGGTTGAGTGCAGTGTGGGTCTAGAATTAATGGTTCCATGAGGCAGACCTGGCAATGACAGTAAAAGTTCTTACATTCCTCTCTTCCTACTGCTTTAGTAGCTCTGTCTTGGGGTGGGGGGGCAGTAATCTGGCAGTATAGTTCAGTGCAGACTGCAGGTTAGCAGGGGGCAGTTTATGGGCCATTTAATTCAGAGAGTGAGTGAGCCAGACAAGCACTGGATTTGGGCCTCTATTTTAGGGCAGGGATGTAGATTCAGTGTCTTGCATAACTTCAGACACTTCTTATCTCATCCCTTAGGCCTCACTTGAGGTATGGGAATCAGGATGACAGCAGGGTTGAATCCTTTTAGTTCTAGAGGGACTGCTAAGGATACCCCTACCCAGGAGTGAAAGTAAGTCAGAGGACTTACCGGTACGCCCGAGTCCTGAGCAGGGGGCGTGGCCTCAACCGGAAGAGGCGTGGCCTTAAATCCCCGGGCCCTTTAAATCTTGATTTAAAGGGCCAGGGCTCCAGCTGTGGTAGTGGTGGCTGGGAGCCCAGGGCCCTTTAAATCACCCCTGAGCTACCAGCTGCAGAGGCGGCTGGGAGCCCTGGGGCTCGGGGGTGATTTAAAGGGCCCAGGGCTCCAGCTGTTGCTACCACAGCGGAGCCCCAGGCCCTTTAAATCACTGAGGAGCCCTGGGGGCTCCCAGCTTCCACTGCTACCCTGGGGCTCCACTGTGGTAGCAGCTGCCGGAGCTCCGAGCTCTTTAAATCCCCGCCTGAGCCCTGCTGCCCAAGCCCTGGGGTAGCGGTGGCCGGACTCCATCGGGGATTTAAAGGGCCCTGGGGCTCCAGCCGCCGCTACTGCCCTGGCCCTTTAAATCTCGGCCAGAGCCCCACCGCCGCTACCCCAGGGCTCGGGCAGCAGGGCTCAGGCGGGGATTTAAAGGGCCCCGGGGCAGTAGTGGCGGCTGGAGCTCCGGGGCTCTTGAAATCCCCACCAAAGCCCTGCCACTGCTACCCCAGGGCTTGGGCAGCAGGGCTCAGGCTGGGATTTAAAGAGCCCCAGGGGGGGTAGCAGCGACTGGAGCTCCAGGGCCCTTTAAATCCCCACCGCAGCCCCGCCTCCGCTACCCCAAGGCTTTAAATTGCCCTCTTGGAAAGCCGGTCCTGGTACTGCGTACCGGCTCCTACCGGTACGCACCGGCTTACTTTCACCTCTGCCCCTACCCCCTTTTTCTGTAGGCCACTTGGAAAAGCCACATTGGAACAGGAACTGCTGGGTAGATGTATGGATGCTGTTTATTTGGTTAAGCCGTTTATTAAGTTAATAAAGTAGCAGCTTCTACTTATAGCTTTGTGTCTGTGCTTCATTGTCCTGCATCCAAGTCAATAGTCTTCCAGTAGCTTTTAGAACCATCCTATAGATTTATACAGTATAGAATCAATATCCCTGCTATAGAAATCTATAGGATGGTCAAAAAGGGAAATCTTTACTTTTTAGATACTAGAGGTTTCTACGGTCATTTCTATGAAATTTTTGTAGAATTCTATTGGTTTCCTTATTATGTAGGACTCCAACACTGGGAGTATGATTGCATGGAGGGGTGAAATCCTGTCTCTTTTGATGTCAATGGTGATCTTGCCATTGAGTTGAGTGGGGCCAGGATTTCACCCTAGATGTTTTAAACTGGCTTCTCAGACTGGTAAGATGCAGGTGTAGCTGCACATGAAGGGTACTGATTATATGAGATACCCCCTGCCACTAAGCCAAGTACCGTAGGTCAAACTTCTTTATACAGCTGGCTAGTATGTCAAAAAGAAACAAAAACATTGAAATAAATGGAACATTAATTGTAATGGGGTCAAAAGACAGAACAGTAAAACTTCTAACCTTTTAAAAAAGCCCCAATCTATTATAATTTAATATTTCTCATATCTCTAGAAACCTCAGCACTTTCCCTTGTACCACTTCCTACCATCTACTCAGCTTTTTCTGATTCCTATCCTTTAAAAGGGAAAACCGATTTACTAGCTTGGATGCACAAGTCAATGCATCCTGGAGCATGTGTCTTGGATTCAGATATGTTATCACACCTGTGGCGCACATTCTCACTGTCTATACAAGTTATACCTGCAGCTAGTTGGCACTTCATTGTAATGTGAAAAATGCCAGGGTTCAAAATTAATATTGTATCTTTGCTGTCACAGACAATACTTTCCTTCTAGTTTATTAAACAAGCTCTCTACAAACTTGGAATTATTAGTAGCACTTAAACCCCAAAGTGATTTTTATCATAATACTGTAAATTTGTACATTGCTTCCACACAAGGATTTCAAAGTGCCCTTGCATGCTTTATTCTACAGCTGAGCTTGCTGTTAAGCCACTCCAGATATGGAAGGAAATGAGATACGCTGAGAGCTATTGAACACAGAATTTTCACAGTGGATCAGCACAAATTTATTTAGCAGAGGTGTCTCTGTAACTGATGTACTGTGAATTGTTCCATGGCACTCAGTGTGACACTTCCACCTAAGGGGTGTACAGGGCAAAAGCAGGAACACTAAACTGGAACACAAAATGTAACAACATATGAACTCACTCCTGGAGTTTGCTTTGCAGGCTACTTTGCTTGTTGATGGGTGGTTAGCTGCTTCTCTTAACAGAAAAAGCATTCATTTTTTAAAATGTCAAAATAGGATTTGCAAGACTAGTTTGAATAGGGAACCTCCAGTATTATCACCAGTTTTCTGGGATGGGGATATAATGTACTATATAAACCTCTACATAAATAAATACATTAGTCACTTTCCATGTCTTAGTATTCACTCTAAAAAGTAGCAAGTTTCAAATAGCAAAATATTTTGCTAATTTTTTATAACATTAGGTGCACAGTGGTGCTTTAAACTGCTTGCACCATGACAGTGATTGTCTGGACAATTGTGGCAATTGTGCACACAAATCACCACTTGCATGTCATGACAAAACCCTTGTGTTTCGTACTCACTTTTCTGAATGGAGTGGGCTTAGTCAGTGTAGGCCTATTACAACCACGTATCCAGTTCTAGCCTGTTTGATCTCAGAGGTGGAGGATAAACTGTTGTTTGGTTAAAGTTATTCCTAAATGCATACACACAGTGTATTACTGTTTAATTTAAAAAATACAGTGTATTAATAGTAAAAAACAAACAAACACCCTCCAACCCAAACCTCCAAGGTTTGCAAAAGGCACCAGTGATGATATCTTATATACCAATGAAGAGGTAGCAGATGGTCTAGGGCAGGCACATGCATACAGGGAGGTGCTGTCATAATTCCCTAGATATATTTTCAGAGAAGACCTAAAATTGGCCATGTGGTCATTAAGGGCCCAATTTTCAACATTACTGAATACTAGGGCTGGCTGAAATTCTCTCTCCAAACTGTTTTTGAGAAGACAGAATTTTTCGTAAAAAGTTTCTGATTCTCTTGGGAAATGTTGACTTTTTTGTCAAAAACCCAAAAACTTTTATTTGAAATGCTGTTGCATTGCCTCATGGGAGCTATAGTTCAGGTACGTTATGCCCCCAATCTTCTCTGAGCTGGGTTCCCCAGCTGGACGAAATCTCCCATGATTTATTTTGGCCAGACACTCCCATGATGCACCACAGTGGCTCAACAAGAGGGGAGACCCTGATGCATTATAGGAGGTACAGTCCAATCAGGGAGCCTGGCCCATATAGGAGAGTAGGGGCATGAGATGCCTGATCCACAACTCCCATGAGGCACTATGACAACATTTCCAAATAATTTTGACTTTTCAGTTGGAAGTTTTTAACCAAAAATTTTTAGGTTTTGATTTTTGTGCCAAAACTTTGAAATTTTCCAACTCCATCCTTCCCAATTTTCTGACCCACTCTACTGATCAACCTCAGCTGTCACTAACTCTAAATGGAGTTGTGGGTGCTCAGAACTTCTGAAAATTAGATCTCCTGTAGGAGTTCTCTGATGAAATAGGAATGATAACACTGGAGTCTGGCTCCCAGCAGAATTTCACTTTGGGTAATTAAAATTCTGGTTACCTCAATTTCTCCTGCAGTTTCAGTTGCATATGATATTTCTCTTCTGTCCTAAAACAGCATTACAGTGTGATGTTAAAACAGCTCTCTGGGTCCCACGGGCCGCTGAATTTTGGTAAACAGTTTTTTTTTAAAGTAACAAATTAAGGGAAAACCTCCTGTTCCCTGGGACTGGAATTCTTCTCCCCCACTTCACTGTGTCCAGCTGGAGATCTGGAGTGCAGCCTTTCAGTCCTGGGGTACCAGGCTGTAGTTTCTCACCTCAGGATAGACCAAGAAGGACCGTCACTCTCCTTCCCCACTATATTATAACACACCAAACATTAACAAGTTCTAACCTTTGCTAAGGTCTATCCAGTATTTATGGGGTCTCCCTGCCTGTCTCTCCTGGCTGTTTTGAAATACCGTAGTTTATTTGGGATACCAGGAACCTTTGCCTGAGGTCTAAAATGTTATCAAATATTTGTGCAGGTTTTAAAAACTATTTATTTTCTATAAAAACAACAAGGAGTCCGGTGGCACCTTAAAGACTAACAGATTTATTTGATCATAAGCTTTCATGGGTAAAAACCTCACTTCTTCAGATGCATGGAGTGAAAGTTACAGATGCAGACATAAATATACTGACACATGAAGAGAAGGGAGTTACCTCACAAGCGGAGAACCAGTGTTGACAGGGCCAATTTGATCAGGGTGGATCTAGTCCACTCCCAGCAATAGATGAGGAGGTGTCAGTTCCAGGAGAGGCAAAGCTGCTTCTGTAAAGAGCCAGCAACTCCCAGTCCCTATTCAAATCCAAATTAATGGTGTTAAATTTGCAAATGAATTTTAGTTCTGCTGTTTCTCTTTGAAGTCTGTTTCTGAAAGTATAGCTACTTTCAAATCTGTTATAGAATGTCCATAGATTGAAGTGTTCTCCCACTGGCTTTTGTGTGTTACCGTTCCTGATGTCCAATGTGTGTCCATTTATTCTTTTACGTAAGGACTGTCTGGTTTGGCCCATGTACATGGCAGAGGGGCATTGCTGGCACATGATGGCATATATAACATTAGTAGACATGCAGTGAATGAGCCTCTGATGGTGTTGCTGTTGTGGTTGGGTCCTCTGATGGTGTCACTAGAGTAGATATGGGGACAGAGTAGGCAACAAGGTTTGGTACAGGGATTGGCTCCTGGGTTAGTGTTTATGTGGTGTGGTGTGTAGTTGCTGGTGAGTATTTGCTTCAGGTTGGGGGCTGTCTGTAAGCAAGGACTGGCCTGTCTCCCAAGGTCTGTGAGAGTGAGGGATCATTTTCCAGGATAGGTTGTAGATCGTTGATGATGTGCTAGAGAGGTTTTAGCTGGGGGCTGTACGTGATGGCCAGTGGTGTTCTGTTATTTTCTTTGTGGGGCCTGTCCTTTAGTAAGTGATTTCTGGGTACCCGTCTCGCTCTGTCAATCTTTAAGAGTGCTTGATAAAGATCTTGTAGGTGTTTGTCTCTGTCTGAGGTATTGGATCAAATTCCATTGTATCTTAGGGCTTGGCTGTAGACAATGGATCTTAGGGCTTGGCTGGATGGAAGCTGGAGGCATGTAGGTAAGTATAGCGGTCAGTAAGTTTCCTGGTATAGGGTGGTGTTTATGTGACCATCACTTATTTGCACTGTAGTGTCCAGGAAGCGGATCTCTTGTGTGGACTGGTCCAGGCTGAGGCTGATGGTGGGGTGGAAATTGTTGAAATCCAGGTGGAATTCTTCAAGGACCTCCTTCCCTTGGATCCATATGATGATGATGTCATCAATGTAGTGCAAGTAGAGGAGGGACACTAGGGGATGAGAGCTGAGGAAGAGTTGTTCTAAGTCAGCCATAAAGATGTTAGCATACTGTGGGGCCATGCGGGTACCCATAGCAGTGCCACTGACTTGAAGGTATAAGTTGTCCCCAAATCTGAAATTGTTGTGGGTGAGGACAAAGTCACAAAGCTCAGCCACTAGGTGTGCCATGGCCTTATCAGGGATACTGTTCTTGACGGCTTGTAGTCCATTCTCATGTGGAATATTGGTATAAAGAGCTTCTACATCCATGGTGGCCAGGATGGTGTTTTCAGGAAGATCACCAAAGCATTGTAGTTTCCTCAGAAAGTCGGTGGTGTCTCGAAGATAGCTAGGAGTGCTGGTAGCGTAGGGTCTGAGGAGAGAATCCAAATAGCCAGATAATCTTGCTGTAAGAGTGCCGATGCCTGAGATGATGGGGCGTCCAGGGTTTCCAGGTTTATGGATCTTGGGTAGGAGATAGAATACCTCTGGTCGGGGCTCTGTGTGTGTGTCTGTGTAGATTTGTTCCTGTGCTGTAGCAGGGAGTTTCTTGAGCAGATGGTGTAGTTTCTTTTGGTACTCTTCAGTGGGGTCAGAGGATAGTGGCCTGTAGAATGTGGTGTTGGAGAGTTGCCTGGCGGCCTCCTGTTCATAATCTGACCTGTTCATTATGACTACAGCACCTCCTTTGTCAGCCCATTTGATTATAATGTCAGAGTTGTTTCTGAGGCTGTGGATGGTGTTGTGTTCTGTATGGCTGAGGTTATGGGGCAAGTGATGCTGTTTGTTCACAATTTCAGCCTGTGCACGTGTGCAGAAGCACTCTATGTAGAAGTCTAGTCTGTCACTTTGACCGTCAGGAGAAGTCAAAGCAGAATTCTTCTTCTTGTAGTGTTAGTAGGAGGGTTCCTGTGGGTCAATGCATTGTTCAGTGGTGTATTGAAAATATTCCTTAAGTCGGAGACGACGAGAGTAGGCTTCCAGATCACTGCAGAACTGTATCATGTTCTTGGGGGTGGTGGGGCAGAAAGAGAGTCCCCGAGATAGGACAGACTCTTCCGCCGGGCTAAGTGTGTGGTTGGATAGATTAACAATATTGTTAGGTGAGTTGAGGGTACCATTGTTGTAGCCCCCTGTGGCATGCAGGAGTTTAGATAGTTTACTGTCCTTTTTCCTCTGTAGAGAAGTGAAGTGTGTGTTGTAAATGGCTTGTCTTGTTTTTGTAAAGTCCAGCCACGTGGAAGTTTGTGTGGAACTCTTTCTCTTTCTGGGCATTCATAAGACTAGAAAGGGGATCTTACCACCTGATGGCTGACTACCCAATGTGAGCTAATTGCCTGGTGATTTTGTATTGCAGACACTTGCACTAGGAACTAGAGTGAAACCACTCAAATAATTTTACTGAGACCACTGAACCTCTATCTGACAGTAATGACTTTTGGTTACTACAGACCTGTGCTGGATTCAAACCAATGACCTATAGATGAAAGGCTCCATATCCCATAACCGTCCTCCGAGTTAGCCAATCTTGGCTTGTTTTTATACTCCTCTGCAAGCAGAGGAATGAGGGAATCCTATTGCCTCTGGAATTACCGACTGAAACAAGCAGTAAAGAAAAGATTCTGTTGCTTGTATTTCCACTTGGGTTCAGCGATCAGAAATAAATGTGCTGAGCTGAAAAGGCCTTTCTGGTTTGCTTAAATGTTTGCCACAATATAAATGTGACAAAAGTGCTGTGTATTCCAATTAAACTTAAACAGCCGTACAAGCAGAGAGGGGCTGCTGCGTGGGAGCACAGGATAGGATAGCATTGCTACTGAGCTCCAGACTGTATTTACAAAAGAAGAAAAAAAATCTATTTCAGCAACTTCCCGAACAAAGCACATCTAGTTTTCTCCTTCTCATGTAATTCTAATTCCCGTGCTCCAGACACTGCCTGTGGATCACTGCCGGGCTGTGGTCAGTGGGTACATACCACTTTTAATTTCTGACACCTTGTTTTTCATCAGACGTTTTATTACTCTAACTCTGTCCGTAGATAAGGGACACCTGGTGCCATCATGACACTTGCAGTGCGAATGATCATGCTCTAACCTGGCTCCGATCATCTTAAACAAATGGCTCAATCAATATCAATAGCACTACTTGTATAAGTGTGTACCTGTATTATTTTGAGAGCTATGGCACTGGAGTGGGACTCAGGAGATCTGAATTAAATTCTTAGTTCTGCCACAGACCTCCTGTGTGACCTCAGCTAAACTATTCCTATTGTATAAGTGGGGAATCGAGGCATTTTAATTTTTCTGTATCCTGTCTATAAAATGGGAATATCAATACTACTTTTCTCCCACCCTTTGTCTTAGCTATTTAGATTCTAATCTCTTTGGGGCAGGGTTTTTCTCTTACTATGTGTCTCTGTGATGCCTAGCACAGCGGGTCCTGATCTCAGCAGGGGCTTTAGACCCTACTGTAATACACATAAATAATAATATTGTAATACACCTGGGACTTGGCTCATTGTGTGTGAAGGTATGTGTATTTTGGGAGACTGGGTACATACACATATCTACATGGATAGCCTCAAGTGGTAGAGTGCACTGTGTTCAAATTTTTGGTTGCTGGGAGCTCCATTCAGCAACAGTTTAAGGTAAAAGATATTTCTCACATTTAGCGCAGTGTCCTTTCAGTACTGGTTTCAGAGTAGCAGCCGTGTTAGTCTGTATCTGCAAAAAGAAAAGGAGGACTTGTGGCACCTTAGAGACTAACCAATTTATTTGAGCATAAGCTTTCGTGAGCTACAGCTCACTTCATCGGATGCATGCCGTGGAAAATCCAGTGGGGGGATTTATATACTCAGAGAACATGAAACAATGGGTGTTACCCTACACACTGTAACCAGAGTGATCAGGTAAGGAGAGCTATTACAAGAGGAGAGCGAAGGGGAAAAAACCTGAAATGGCCCACCTTGATTATCACTACAAAAGGTTTTTTCCCCGCCGCTCTCCTGCTGGTAATAGCTCACCTTACCTGACCACTTTTGTTACAGTGTGTAGGGTAACACCCATTGTTTCATGTTCTCTGAGTATATAAATCTCCCCACTGTATTTTCCACGGCATGCATCCGATGAAGTGAGCTGTAGCCAGAGGTGAAAGTAAGCCGGTACGCCCCAGTACGGCGTACCGGCAAGAGCTGGTGCACTGTACTGGGGTGGATCGGCTTCCCCAGGTGCAATTTAAAGGGTCTGCGGCTTCCAGCAGCGGCTGGAGCCCCCGGCCCTTTAAATTGCTGCCAGAGTGGCAGCGGGGCTGGGGCAATGATTTGAAGGGCCTGGGTCCCTTTAAATTGTCCCCAGAGCCCCGCTGCCGCTTCCCCAGGGCTCTGGCAGGCTCCGGGGATGATTTAAAGGGCCCGGAGCGGTAGGGGCGGCCAGAGCCCCGTCCCTGGAGCCCTGCTGCCGGAGCCCTGGGGAAGTGGCAGGGGGGCTCGGGACGATTTAAAGGGCCCAGGGCCCTTTAAACTGCTGCCAGAGTCCCTGGCTGCTGCTGTTACCCCAGGGAGGGGAAAGGAGGCACTTGCCGGTACAAGGTGGGCCGGGGCTGGCTCTGACCCCCAGCCCCGCCCCTTCCGCCCAAGGCCCTGCCCCTTCCAGGGGCCAGAGCCAGCCACAGCCCAGCCCTGTACCGATAAGTCCCTAGACTTACTTTCACCCCTGGCTGTAGCTCATGAAAGCTTATGCTCAAATAAATTTGTTAGTCTCTAAGGTGCTACAATTACTCCTTTTCTTCTTTCAGTACTGCTAATTCTCAGATGGTGCACTAGTAAAATGTAGTTTTCACTTAGCTATAACTTGGTTGGCTCAGGATGTTAGTCTTCCCCTTGGATAGGTTTGTTTGGCCTCTTAGTTTTGTGCCATAGATGGAAATGACCTCCAACAGGGCCCAGTCAAAACCTGGGAGTTCCTTATGCAATTCCTTTCACAACAAAGAGCTGACCTAGCTGGCAGACTCATAGATATTAAGGTCAGAAGAGATATCGTAATAATCTAGTCTGACCTCCTGCACGTTGCAAGCCACAGAATCTCACTCCTGAAATGTTTCAGAGTAACAGCCGTGTTAGTCTGTATTCGCAAAAAGAAAAGGAGTACTTGTGGCACCTTAGAGACTAACCAATTTATTAGAGCATAAGCTTTCGTGAGCTACTAAATTGGTTAGTCTCTAAGGTGCCACAAGTACTCCTGAAATGGACTCCTAACCTCTGGCTGAGTTACTGAAGTCCTCAAATCATGGTTTAAAGATTTCAATTTACAGAGAATTCACCATTTACTCAGCCCATATACTGTGGCCTTCTGTCATGCATGTGCAAACTGACCAAAAGAAAGCAAGTTTTATTAAGGCTGTTGTAAAAGTAAATGGTTTACTATGCTGAGTCACTGGTAGAGATTAATCTGACTTCCTATGTTTGAAAGGCTATAGCTCATTATGTTGATTTTAATAACTGAAATTTTATATTTGGAAGCAGGGTTGTTCCAGGGATAAAATGAAAAACAACTTCTGTATTTACTCAGGCTCTTTTTGTTGTCTGAGTCCCTTTATGGGTACATGAGAGAGAGTCTGATTAAATGAATTATAGATACAAAAATAGCAAGAGTAACATGCATTTCAGATTTTTTTTTATTTGGTAAAGGGAGCCTTGGGAGTTTAGTTTGACAAAAATTCATTTTTTTGTTGTTGCTTGCCTTTGTGTGAAATTGAGATGAGGACAAAGAATGCTATTAAAAACTAATTTTCCTGACTCAGAATGGGAAAGCTTGTGAGATAGCAGGACACCCTGTGCTCTGCAAAAATTGTGTAGCAATCAATAATAATGAAATTTTAAACTGTAAATCATTTTACAAGCTGTACATCAGCAGGATAGTAATCTGGAGAATGCTTATGTAGCTTTCAAACAGCTGGTCATGTTCAAAAGTCTCCATTAACTAATACTTAACTAATACTAATTGCCAGGGTATTCCTACTGAAGAACATGCATGCCACCAAAATTCATGAGGTTGCAATGCATTCAAAACTGTAGCTCTTAAAGTGCTACTGAGTAACACAGGGAGGATAGTAAACAAATACTGAAAACACAAGACTTTTGGTTTTTATTTAATACATATGCCTTATTTAATAGCTTTACAGGTACTCATAATGACTGATTTTGCAGTGGGTAATGACTCAGAAAAAATGTACAGTATGCAGATGTAACCTAGAAGTGCAATTCTTCTGTAGTAGCAAAGAGAAATAAATGGGCATAAAAGCTTTTAAAAGTCCATTTAGAGAAAGAGTGAGTCACTATTACATCATTAAAACATTTCCATTTGCTACAATATGTGATTAGGTAAGAAGTAGTATTATCTTTGCACTGGTTTCAGAGTAGCAGCCGTGTTAGTCTGTATTCGCAAAAAGAAAAGGAGTACTTGTGGCACCTTAGGGACTAACCAATTTATTTGAGCATAAGCTTTCTCACTTCATCAGATGCATTCAATGGAAAATACAGTGGGGAGATTTATATACATAGAGAACATGAAACAATGGGTGTTACCATACACACTGTAACCAGCGTGATCCAGAGTGATTACTTAAGGTGAACTATTACCAGCAGGAGAGCGGGGAGGGGGGAACCTTTTGTAGTGATAATCAAGGTAGGCCATTTTCCAGCAGTTGACGAGAACGTCTGAGGAACAGTGGGGGGTGGGGATAAACATGGGGAAATAGTTTTACTTTGTGTAATGACCCATCCACTTCCAGTCTCTATTCAAGCCTAGGTTAATTGTATCCAGTTTGCAAATTAATTCCAATGGTGCTGAGTGGGTATTTTGAACATTCTAATAGGACAATTTCTGCTTAAATACATTTTCCTTTAAAGTTCAAATTCTTTACAAAATGTGGACTGGGAGGAATCAAGTACAATTGTTTCAAACGGGGTATCTGCAGGTTTTCTGGGAACGTAACTATTGAGTTACACATAACACAGAGTCAACGTTCATTTATATGTAGCTAAGGAAAATGCAATACTCATACACAAAAACAAAAGGAAAAAAAGAACCAAATCAACATGAAACAAAAAGTTTGGACATCTATGAACAGATTGTATGGAGGACGCAGGAGAACGGTCATGACAAGGATCAGCAGGAGTGCACTGTTAAAGGAAAGAAACAGCAGCAGGCATATCCGAAGGCCAGGGAGGCTATCAGTTGATCAGATGCTGAGCCACAGACCTGTTGCTTTTACAAAAAGCTGCATGCCATGCTTGGTGGAGACCCCGCACCCCACCGCGGATGCCTCCCAGGAGCTCCTGTCACAGATCCAGGGGTCCGGCTATTCCACAAGCCAGAACTCCATCATAGTCCAGTCAGTGCCAGCAGGGGAACACAGACAAGCCCAATGCAAGGGAAGGAACCTCAGGTAAGTGTGCAAATTAATTTCCCATTACAGTGATGGTGCCTACCAACTTAGTAGGACACAGCTGGTGATTTTTCTTTAATTTACTTATACTAGGAGAGCTAGCAGTATGACAGAGAGGTACAGTTACCTGCTTTTCATTCCCCTGTACAGTTAAGCAGAGGGGTCCATGCAGAGCAATTAATTTATGCACACAGATAGATCCCTTGAATCATCCTGAGAGAACTTGATGATACTTTTATGGAGGTACTCTGCAATCCTCTCCCAACGCTTTCTAGGGATGGAAGCCTTATTTCTTCCTCCGTGGTAGGACACTTTCCCACACCAGTTGGTGATAACTTCAGCAGGCAGCATTGCAGTATGCAGGATAGCAGCATATGGGCCCAGGTGGCTTTGGGATGCCAGCAGCAGTTGTGCTCTCTCTGCCTTTGTTAATCTTGGGAGTGGGATATCAGCTAACATCACCACTGCCTATGAAAAATGGTGCCAGTATTCAGTGCCATTGCCCTACACTCAGTTGCATGCAACCGAGCAACTCCCTTGTCATTTCCTGCATGGTTCATGGAATGTTCAAGGTAGGCATGAAATCAGTGGGATAGAGATGCCATTAGGGTGTGGAGAAAGTTGCGTGATTGGAAGTTGACCCCTTGCTCCCAGTCATCCCTGCTCAACTCATGTATTGCCAAAATTTCCCAAAAGACAGTGTGCAGGTTGCACCCTGGGATACCTCCCATGATGGTGCAGCACACTATACAATGACACAAGCAATACTGGTGAGTTTGTGCAGTGCCAGTGTAAGTTGTTAAGTGTGCATGCACAAAGCAATGTACTAACTGTCAATTTATGTCAATATAACTAGTGTTGACAAAAGTTTGTAGTGTAGACTTGCCCTAGACTAAAGTGGGGAGGGATGAGGGTGGGTGTCTAGGATGAGAGCTAGGTGTCACAGTTCAGGGAAACTGCACTTGTAGTCCTCCTCCGTGGTCCCTTGAAGGCATGAACTGCAGGCTCCCGACTCCTCAACCATTATCTCTGGGGCAGAGACTTGTGTGTCTGTCCCTCCTAACTGGGTCTTTTCCAGGCTGCACAGTTCTCTGCCTACACTGTAATAGTCCCAGCGTTAAACAGGCCAGTGTTTGCACTTTGTTCTCTCTCCCCAGAGGCTATAAGCAGCACAACTCCACACAGGTATAAGTTACCATACAGCTCTTTCTACGCAAGCACATTTATTTTTAAGGTGAAAGCATTATAGAGAGAACATATTAAAACAATAAAAGAACCTGCAGGTATGCTAATAAGCTTCCCAGAAATCACCCCTCTCCTGCACTGACTCCAGCAGGGGCTCTGGTAAAACCCCACAAAGGGTTTTTTCTCTGGTTACAGGTTCACAAGAGTTTTAGCTCAAAACTAGCACACCCATGCATAGTTTGTCTTTTCTTTGTACAGCTTGGGCCTTTCATCTTCTGAGTGCGGGAACATAATGGTCCCCTCCTCAAGGCATAGTTCCAAAAGGCTGGGCTTTTGTATAACTGAAGGTGGGAATTTGCATTCACCTCCTCCTTGAGGTCTCCCAAGCAAACTGCTTCATTTCAATGACGGTGCAGATTACTAGAGGAAAGTAGGAGGGCAGTGCTGCCCCATGCCCAACTGGGTGGGGACAGTGAAAGTAGGAAAAATCCTACCGTAACTGTGAGTCAATGGAACTCAAATAACCTTTTCTCAGTAGAATGAACAGGGTGGGGTGTTTCAGGCATACACTGGTAGCCTGTTACAGTGCCCTTTCACTGCCGGCTATGCACAACTACTGATAATTTAAAGTGCTGGAACTAGGAGATGTAATGGTTAAATTCCCAAAACACGGAGTGCATTGCCTCTAAATATCATTACAGACCATTTAGTCGTCATCACTGCCTAACAATATGCTCATTAACTAGAAGTAGGGGATTGCTAAGTAGCCTTAAGTACTGTAAAATATGATTTTGCAATTTTTTTCAACTATCAGGTATTTAAAATAGTCCAATGTATGACAGTGCAGTCTGTTTACAGTTACTGTGTAAAATAACCAACCTCTTTACTTTTCTGGGGGTTCCCATTTGTGGCTTCTGATTTTCTATGGAGAACTTTGTTATATTCATTATATAGTAAGCAATTCCATTTAAACACTAGATATTACTTTTATTTCTGGAGTACCAAAAGCGTGTGAGGCCCTTTATACATATTTAAAAGATGGATTCCTGCTCTGAAGAACTTACAATCTGAAACATCACAGAGACAATAGAACAGGTGAAAGGCTTCAATACTTCATTTTTGTATCCAGAATCAACATAGAAGTTAATTTATGATAAATAATTGCCAGTAGTTTTTAAAGCTCTAGCAGTTCCTTTAAGGATTATATTTTTCTTTACCCTCTACCATAAAATCTCCAGCAAAATCCTGAAAATAGGAATCAGTCTGCTTTGCAAATACAATGTCAGTCCAGTTTCATGGCTAGCTCTCTGTACAGTGGGGGGTCATAATAGAGTGGGAAAAAAAAAAGACAACCAATACTGTTATCCAGTTTCCTTTGAAGTACAAAACACACTGCAGCTGTCAGAATAATACAATATGATCTCAAAAACAGAGCAGATAAAGCTAAGAGAGCTTTCGGTTTCTGAGAATTAAGATACCATTACTTACTGAAGATGTCTGATTATACAATGCATTTCCCTCCCTACCAATATTTTCATTGGGCCAGTTAACAAACAGGAAAAAAGTAAACGAACACTTAAGGTCTAAGTTAACATATCTTTTTTCATTGATGCATTCACTGTAGCTGGTTTCAATTACGAATTAAATATGTGATGAGTAGAAAAATGTGGTATATTGTCTTCTCTACCAGAAATGATTCTCCAGTTAAGTGTAAAAATTCAACCTAACAAAACATTCTCCCTGGGATTAAATGTCATTGCTTCTAATGACTTGATTTATATCCATTGGCTTTACAGTACTAAACAAAATGTAGTGATGACTATTATAAATCATTGTGGGGATGTTTACAACGGAGATTAGCATATTTTCTGTTTTAGAGACAATTATGGAACAGGGGATCCTAAATCATAAAATTCAAGGGTCCAATCCTGCAAACCCTGATTTATGTGACTGGTACAGCAGGATGTAAAATGGAAATTCCATTTCATGGAGGCTTTCAAAATTGATTTTCATTCCAATCTGAAACAAAGCCTGAAAATGTTGATGTTCTCCTCAAAAGAAAATTTTGGGAAAAGCATTTCAGCTAGATCAAAGCATTTCAATTTCAGCTTTCAAAAAATGTTGTATTATGCATTATGAAACAAAAGTTAAAAAATTCAAAACAAAGTCCCTATGAAAGAAATTAAAACATTTTGTTCTGAAAATGCTGGAGCAGGATGTTTTGACATTGTCAGAATTTCTTCTTCTTTTCTCTGAAACAAAATGTGAGCAGAATAGACATGAGTTCACAAAGTATTTCAATTCTGAGGGAACTGCGTTTCCCAACAGAAAATCCTTCTGTCAACATTTTTCTGAATCGCTGTAGTGAGTAGTTCTACTGAAGTCAGTTGGATTACCTTGTATGAAAAGGGTTTGAAGAACTAGGCCTCATCCCTTTGGTGGTAGTCATGGGAGTCTTGAGGCAAAACCTTCAACCTCCCATGCTGTTTGTTGTAAATGAATTGTGCTGAAGGGTGCCATGTTTACACCTAATTACATCAATGTGGACCAAAGTATTTTAATGTTTTAAATTAGAAATAAAATACAACGTCTCACTCTCTAAAACTGATAAATTAAAACATGTCAGCATTAATTGTAAAATTACATTATACAGTTTTCTGATCTTAGGTCTTACAAGCTAAAATCATCAGTATTTAACATTTCATTACTGGCTCTCTGTGGTCTAGTCTGCTTTTGAATGACTCAAGTTATGCTAGTGTTTGTGATTATTAAATGCTAAAGTATGAATTACATTTCATAGCTAAAAATACTATAAATGTTATAAATTTGGAACAGATCTAGAGGTCTCAGAAGAGAAAGATGTCCTCTCAACCCTGTAGCAGATGGTGTGTGTCCATGTGTCTCTAATTACCATTCACAGAGCAAAGTCGCTGTGCGTAAGATTTATCAATTTGTGCATTTGCTCACTCAAAACCTTTAGCCAGTTCAGATAACTACACTGGATCGTGTTTATGGATTGGCTGCTGACTGCCTGATCTGATTTTTGTCAACCACTTAAGTGAAGCAACTTCGATGTAAACTTTATATACCCTGTGGGCTCCCATTGAAATGAATGGGAGTTTTTCCATTGAAATCAATGGCGCCAGAATTTCAACCACTGTTGGATAAGGCTCATGATATGTTTTAAATATTAAAATACAAATGCACCAGAAAACCAGTGATATACCCATGGTACATCGATGATATTTTCATTCTCTGGATGGATGACTTAAACTCCCTCATAGATTTCCACAACTTCAGTAACCACCACCCATCCATAAAACTCTTTCTGGAACATTCCCACACTAGCATCAACTTCCTAGACATAACTGTCAGCTTCAGCAATGGAACCCTACAGACAACTATATACAAGAAACCCATAGGTCACCACACTTACCTTGATAGATCAGTAACCACCCTAAACAGACCAAGAAATCTGTTATCTGTAGCCAGGCACTCAAATACCACAGAATATGCTCTGAAGCGAAAGTCCAGGACATACAACTTTAACACACACAAAACCGCCTCCACCAAACAAGGACACTCCACCAGAGAAGTAGATCACATCATGGAATAGACCACCCAAATTTCCTGAGAGAACCTGCTTCAAATACAAATGTTCATTCGGGGTATCATCAGACAACTACAACACATACTCAGTGGGGCCCCATCCAGAAATAAATATTTCCTGAATCCCGTCTTCTGGCCTTCAAACACCCTTCCAAGCTTTTCATCAGAAGCAAGCTCCCCACGGACCAGGACACCCCAACTGAAAGCAGCATCAGGCCCTGCCAGAGCAACAGATGTAAAATCCACAGACATGTCTCAACTACTACTCACAACACCCCCTTCAAGATCTGTGGGTCCTACACATGTATATCACATGTGGTATACCTCATGCAGTGCACTGAATGCCTCAAGAGCAACTAGGTGGGTGAAACCAGACAATCACTATGCTCTTGAATGAACTCTCACAGGAAAATGATAAATGACAAAAACACCCCATCACCTGTGGAATAATACTTTTCACAAAGTGAAAAGGAGTACTTGTGGCACCTTAGAGACTAACCAATTTATTAGAGCATAAGCTTTCGTGAGCTACAGCTCACTTCCTCAGATGCATATCGTGGAAACTGCAGCAGGCTTTATATATACACAGAGAATATGAAACAATACCTACTCCCACCCCACTGTCCTGCTGGTAATAGCTTATCTAAAGTGATCATCAGGTGGGCCATTTCCAGCACAAATCCAGGTTTTCTCACCCTCCACCCCCCCACACAAATTCACTCTCCTGCTGGTGATAGCCCATCCAAAGTGACAACTCTTTACACAATGTGCATGACAATCAAGTTGGGCTATTTCCTGCACAAATCCAGGTTTTCTCACATCCCCCCCACCCCCATACACACACAAATTCACTCTCCAATTGTGCCCACATATCTATTCAGGGGACACCATCACAGGGCCTAATAACATCAGCCACACTATCAGAGGCTCGTTCACCTGCACATCCACCAATGTGATATATGCCATCATGTGCCAGCAATGCCCCTCTGCCATATACATTGGTCAAACTGGACAGTCTCTACGTAAAAGAATAAATGGACACAAATCAGATGTCAAGAATTATAACATTCATAAACCAGTCGGAGAACACTTCAATCTCTCTGGTCACGCAATCACAGACATGAAGGTCGCTATCTTAAAACAAAAAAACTTCAAATCCAGACTCCAGCGAGAAACTGCTGAATTGGAATTCATTTGCAAATTGGATACTATTAATTTAGGCTTAAATAGAGACTGGGAGTGGCTAAGTCATTATGCAAGGTAGCCTGTTTCCTCTTGTTTTTTCCTACCCCCCCCCCGATGTTCTGGTTTAACTTGGATTTAAACTTGAAGAGTAGTCAGTTTGGATGAGCTATTACCAGCAGGAGAGTGAATTTGTGTGTGTATGGGGGTGGGGGGGATGTGAGAAAACCTGGATTTGTGCAGGAAATAGCCCAGCTTGATTGTCATGCACATTGTGTAAAGAGTTGTCACTTTGGATGGGCTATCACCAGCAGGAGAGTGAATTTGTGTGGGGGGGTGGAGGGTGAGAAAACCTGGATTTGTGCTGGAAATGGCCCACCTGATGATCACTTTAGATAAGCTATTACCAGCAGGACAGTGGGGTGGGAGTAGGTATTGTTTCATATTCTCTGTGTATATATAAAGCCTGCTGCAGTTTCCACGATATGCATCTGAGGAAGTGAGCTGTAGCTCACGAAAGCTTATGCTCTAATAAATTGGTTAGTCTCTAAGGTGCCACAAGTCCTCCTTTTCTTTTTGCGAATACAGACTAACACGGCTGTTACTCTGAAACCTTTCACAAAGTGATCGCTCTATATCTGACCTATCAGTCCTCAACTTCAAAGGAAGTCTGCACAACACTTTCAAAAGATGAGCCTGGGATCTTAAATTCATAACTTTGCTAGACACTAAAAATCATGGACTGAATAGGGACACTCGATTTATGGCTTATTCATAGAATCATAGAATATCAGGGTTGGAAGGGACCTCACGCGGTCATCTAGTCCAACCCCCTGCTCAAAGCAGGACCAATGCCCAATTTTTGCTCCAGATCCCTAAATGGCCCCCTCAAGGATTGAACTCTCAACCCTGGGTTTAGCAGGCCAATGCTCAAACCACTGAGCTATCCCTTCCCCCATTACAACAATCTATAATCCACTACCAACGCAGCCCTCTCAGCTGTCTTCCTCCTTCCCCGCCATTCTTTGACTGGAGGGGTGTTCATGGGCTACTTCACCTTGAATGGTCCCTTGACATACGTGTTGACTACTCATGCTAAACGATCTGTTCCACCTTTTAGTTAGCTGTGACACTAAGGGCTTGTCAACACTAGAAGCTCTACAGCAGTGCAGCTGCACCAATAAAACCACCTCCGCAAGAGGCGGTCGCAGCGCTGGCAGGAGAGCCTCTCCCACTGACATAGCGCTGTCCACACCGGCGCTTATGTCGTTTGCGGGGTGGATTTTCCACACCCCCGAGTGACATAAATTATGCTGACCTAAGCTGTAGTGTAGACATAGTCTGAGGCTTGGTCTACACTAGGAAATTATGTCAGCGTAACCACGTCCCTCACAGGTGTGGATTTTCCACCCTCCTGAGTGAGACTGTTATACTGACCTAACCCTGCAGTGAAGACAGCGCCGTGTCCTGTTGATCTAGCTACCGCCTCTTGGAAAGGTGGAGCACCTATGCCTCAGGGAGAAGCTCTCTTGTCAGCATGAATAGCCTCTCCATTAAGTGCTACAGTGGTGCAGCCGCATCAGTGCAGTTGTGCTGCAGCCCTGTCAGCAGAGACAAGCCCTGAGTACGTTTCCCAGACTGGAAGAAGAGCTCTGTGTAAGCTCGAAAGCTTCTGTCTCTCACCAATAGAAGTTGGTCCAATAAAAGATATTGTCTCACTCACCTTGCTCTCTAAGGTTCAGCGAAGCTGAAATGAAATGCACCTAGCTGGTTAACCAAATCTACTTGCATAGACACTTACTTCTCTACTGTGATTTCTTGCCTCTTTTGAGAAGGACAGTAGTTATCTAGGACTGTACAATCAATAATGTTTGCACTGGCTTCATAAAAATTAGGCTGTCTTTGCATGTTAGTGAATAAGACTGTACCTATTCAGGGCTTAGCCCTGCAAATATAACACCTGGCAAAGTGCTTACTGTTATGAGTACTCTAATGAATGTTACTCTTTGTAACATCTGTTTGGATGGTAGGATCTTCAAGGTAGGGACACATTGTCTTGTAATGTGTTTGACAGACTGCTGCAGGGGGACCCTGAACTCAAGTGTGGCCTCTACCATAACAACGAGATGTATATCACATGAGGTCACTGCATTCAGCAAGTTTTATCAAATTAGTAAAAGTCAGAAGTTTTTTATTTTTTGTTGTATATTCGTACAGAATGAAAATTTTGACAGCATGGTCAGCATAATGACCATCATAATCCTTATGTGCAGAGGTGCAGTATTAGTACCCTCCATTATACAGGTGGGGCAACAGGTATAGAAATAAATTGCTTCAGGCCACACACACTGGGATGCTATCCCTACACTTGGAAATTTCTAATTCCACAACTCTCTTACTAGTCAGTGTAGGGGAACAGTGTGGCTATTTGTGTACTAACTAGCGATGTAATAAAACAATATCTTAACTGTATCTAGTGTTGTATATTTATCACCATTAATAAGTCTACAATTATCAATGGTTACCATACATTAGCGTGTCTGGGATAGGGCAGCATTTCTCTGTGCTTAGAAATGGAAACTGTGGCATCTCAGATAATTTGGTTTGGTAATTGGTTGCTTATGTTGTCTATGGCGATCACTATATACTAATACTACAACACGTTAATATATTGTTTCCTCCTAAAGGATCTCTAAGAATTCACTCTCTGTAAATTATTTTATACTGCACTTATCAGCATGTCCTTTAATAACCATGCATAGGAGACAAACCTTTGTTTTTTAAAGTTTCCTCCAAAATGATGTGCTATTAAATACGTTGTAGGAGATTATGCAAGCTGGATGGCATGCAATTAAAGCACAGAAAAGATTAGCTTGTTGGCATTTAAAAATATGGGTAACAAATTACACACAGTTGTTTCAGTGACAACACAAATGAAAGGAATCATTATGCTATAGGTCTCAGAATACAGCCTATTAAAACTGACTTTCCTTTTTGATGTGCAGTGCCAAACATTTTAAGCCTTTCAAATGTGTTAGTTCCATTCACATTAATAAAGTACTGCACAAGGCCCTTCTACCCTTCAGAGCTATCAGTAAAAAGGAATTTTATCTTAGCTCACAAATGGTTTAGAATTTGAGTTCTTTTTACACAAGTATCCACAGTTTTAGCTTTTATTTGAGCTTTTGAGAATACCTCTCCAGGTTATGTGAGCCACCTTCCTGACACACAACACCTCATCCCTGTGGCTATTCTTGCACAGATGTAGGGAATTTTATGATGCCTCAGGGCATAAACTACAGCATTCATTAAAAATGTTAGAGGTCAAAATCAGCTCAGCAAAAGGGCTAGGAGATTTCACACTTGACAACATTGTTTGTCTGTTCTGATTTGTACAGTTTCAAACAACTGCGGTTTTCCTTAAAGCCTCAAACACATTTGAACCGAAGATGGCATAGATGAAAACTTTAATAATCTAACATGTTGCCTATGGATTTGCTTGACGATGGCTGAATCTGGAAATTCTGTGAGGAGGAGCTATCAAACATGCATGCACGTGCTGGTGGGCATGGGCCTTGAGGAGGAAAAATGGGAAAGAAGAAGGTCAGTAACCATCTCCACCCAGAATAACGACAGCTAGCACTTACACAGCCCATTGTTTATACAAAGGGCTGTATATCTATCAAGTACTTAAACCTCACAATAGTCATGTGAAGGCAGGAGTAAGGGGGTTATTATTACTCCCATTTTCTAGATAAGGAAACTGAATTGGGAGGTCAAGTGACATGCTCCGTCTGGTATGAGAAACTCTATAACCACTCCACACACACTGCCACCAAATGAGACAGACTTTGAACTGGAATTAGAACTCAGGTGCTCCTGGCTCGCTGTCCTGTGCTTCTTTCTTCAGATCATACTGCTTCCCCAAAGCCAACTAAAATTGGGTAGGTGTAGCAAGGTGAGACTCGCCAGCATGGCACCTCCTGCTGGTCTTCTGGGAATTAGCGCTTTTCCAGCATTGGAGTGCCCTCTGCAGGCCGGTGTCTCACCCGCTGCTGGCCCCGTGTCCTTCCTGGACCCCGGTGACCTTTACCTTGGGGTTCTGCCCCAGCAGTACCCCCCACACTCTGGGTCTCCCTTCCCACACTCTGGAACCCCCAAGCCTCTAAACCCACCTTGCTTCAGTGGCTACTGCCAGTCATCATCTAATTCCCGCTCACTGGGGCAGACTGCAGTGTAAAGGCCACCCATCATTGGTAAGCTGCCTCTGCCTATTCCCAGGCTGCCCCTCTGCAGCCCCAGTACCTTTCTGCAGCCTGGGGTTTACCAGGCTGAGCTCCGCAGCTCCATTTGCCCTTCCCCAGCACTGCTCCGCTTCAGGTACCTTCTTCTCAGGCAGCTAGCCCTTCCCACTCCAGGGCTAGAGTGAGACTCCTCAGCTTCTGTCCCACAGCCCTCCTATCAGGGCCAGCTAGGTCCTAATTAAGCTGGCCACACTTGTGGTCAGCTACTCAGTCAGCTTCCCCAGCTGTTCTTAATCCCTTTTACTCAGCCGCAGCCCTCTCCAGGGTTGCTTTTAACCCTTCCAGGGCGGAGCGGGGTGACCACCCCACTACAGTAGGATAATTGGGTGGAGAAAAGATAACTCCTTCCAGATCAGGCAGCTTCTGAGTCTAGATCCCAGCACAGGCAGCGAGCTATGGCCCTCTAGTAGGCTCCCAGAAGAGGGAGCCATCTTGGAGTATGGTGGGTGGTCTAACCTCCCACAGCCTCAGAGATCCAGGGAAAGAAGCTAAAACAAATTTGTGTGAGAGAACAGGATTTCCCAATACCCTGTTGCACTGTGGGCCATTTCAGCG
Organism: Lepidochelys kempii; assembly: GCF_965140285.1. Lineage (NCBI taxonomy): Eukaryota > Metazoa > Chordata > Testudines > Cheloniidae > Lepidochelys > Lepidochelys kempii. Next base: position 25,009,904 of record NC_136391.1, on the reverse strand, counting down.
TCACAAGAACCCAAAAAGAGGAGAGACAATTTTTGTCTGTTAGGAAAACAGATGAATACAAATCTTCAGCACCAAATGAACACAATCTCAGAAAAGGAGGACAGGATCTGTCGGTGAGGACAGTGCAGGTGAAGGGAAAAGAAAATGCTGGAAATGCGTTTTAGATGGAGTCAGGACCCCAGGATCAGAACAATGAGCACATGCAATGCACACAGTTCTCACACCAGTTCTGTACAATTATTTCCTGTGGTTAGGAGTAGAAAGGTGGTGTCTGGGAGTTCGTCTCCCATCTACTGTATATGTTTATTCTCCTCTGGGATAAGGATGAATTGAAGTTAGTGTCAGCCATTTGGTATAGCCTCACCACTATAAGGTTGGCTTCTGGGTCCAACAGAGATGAAACTTCCCTCTAGCTCCTCCTCTGATCAGCCCCAGTATAAGAGCAAAGCAGGCAGCCTGATTCCCTCCCCTTGGACAAGTCATTCCCTCAGCATTGCAGCAGCAGCAGTCCTTGGGCTCCTTCCACAGATGGGTGCAGGTCTTGGGGAACTCTTGAGCCCTGCTTATAAACGGGTCCGGTGGCTGCTTTTAGTCAGTCAACGCAGCAGCAGAAAAATACACCCCAGCACCAGAAACCTCCCTGGTCTGCTCTTAATCCCAATTAAAAGTGCAGTGGCAGCTCCTCTAATGGCAAACATCGTTCTCCTAAGCAGTAGCACGGGGGGGAATCACAGCTCTGTGAGGCCAAGTAGTCCTGAGGCAAAGCTAAGAGGCTGCAATTCACCTAAGCAGGCCACAGTGAGCCTGTCCTACTGATAGACATACCAGTTATTGATTCTCTCTCATATTTGCCAACAGTATCAGCCTGGCGGGGACTGTAATTCTGGGCTTTCCTGAGTCACCCTGGGTGGCTTCAGTCTTGGCTGGTATCCCGGTGTTGGCCTCCTGTCACTAGGATCTAGGTGGATGGTGAGGTGCTGGGCTCAGCTGCACTTGCTGTCTGTCATGGCCTATTCCTCCCACCTGCAATCCTACTCGTAAGGGGAGGAAGGGATCAACTTGGAGAGGAAGAAAGGTGGAAGAAAGCAGCACCTTGCAACGGGCACCCAGCCTCAGCAGCCTGATATTTGTCAGCTTGGGGGAAAAGAACCCACTTTTCCTAAATCTAATCAAGAGTGCAAGCAGCAAAGCAGCAAGCTGGCCTGGTGGTGCTGTCCGTCGGAGTGGGGAGCATATTGGCTGCAGCCACAAGTGTGACAGCTGAGGCCTTGGGTGGCAGGAGAAGGGGGGACTAAGGAGACATCTGGGAAGGACCCTACAGTCTGGGGCTTGGGCCACCATTAACAGAAAATAGGCAGAAACTAGGGTTACCATACGTCCGTATTTTCCCGGACATGTTTGGCTTTTTGGTTCTTAAATCGCCATCCGGGAGGAATTTTTAAATATCTAAAAACATCCAGGATTTTGCCATTATTTTTCCCCAAAGAAGAGTCGATAATTCAAGAAAGAGAGTGAATGTTGATCATTTGAGAAAGAAAGTGAATGTCGATCACTCGAGAGAGTGCCTGCTTTTTCTCCCTAGCTCCCAGCGCTTGCGCCGTGAAACAGCTGTTTCATGTGGCTGGGAGGGAAGGGGGAGGAGGGGGAATGCGGCGCGCTCAGGGGAGGAGGCAGGACTGGGGTGGGGATTTGGGGAAGGGGGACCAATGGGGCAGGGAGGGGGTGGAGTTGAGAGGGGACTTTGGGGAAGGGGTTGGAATGGGGACAGGGAAGGGGTGGAGTTGGGGCAGGGCCGGGGGTGTGGGGGCACAAGCAAATACCTGCCCCGTGGAGTGTCCTCTTTTTTGAATGTTCAAATATGGTAACCCTACAGAAACTGTTTTTTAAAAATACTGAATTTTGATTTTCATCTCATTCCGGTGACCACAGAAGCATAGGAAAGGGAATGCGAAACTGCTCAAGAATGCATGCATGGCCTACAGGGGGCTAAGTAGCAGGTCTGTGGCCTATTGGAAGTACTATCCCTAGAAAAACTTTTCCAGTATTGGCACGTACTCTTCCAGAGGCCCCCATCACGACCACTTTAGCAATATCACTTGCAAATGCATATACAAAAAGTAAACCCACTGATCTATCTGAATATCCTCTATTCAAGGAAATTGGGCCTCTTGCTGATGAACTTGAGCAATATTGCCTATAGATATAGACCAATCTCAATAAATGAATGCCTTGTCCAGACCCACCTTCTGCCATGGCACCTACAAGAAATTAGCCAGTGTTTCAGTAACTACGCTCTGGAAAACCAGTATGTGTATATATATTTATGTTTGTTAAAAATTTATTAGATAAAATTGTTGACAGTACACATTTTTTCGTAAGTATTAAGAGGATGACCTGCCAAAGCTAATGGAATACAGTAGAATTGACACAGTATAGATTGTTGTTTTTCATGTAATTTATCCCCAAACATATACTCCATCCTGCTTATGTTGCTTATCTTCTTGGATTGTAAATTGCTTTGGCATAGACTGTGCCTGCCTCTGCATGGCATCTAGCACAATCCTGATCAGAGCCTCTAGGTACCACTGCATTACAAATGTTAAATAATAATAGCTCCTCATACCTACCATTAATCCGGGAGTGAATATTACTAATCCTGCACTTCATGAGTGCAGTAGTATCAGTGTCCTTTGGAGTATGGTCAGTGGTGCAAGTAGAAATCATTTCTTGACGGTATGCTGCACTCATGGGAGGGACACATGGGGGGGGGAAGTGACCTCTCCATGTGACCCCCACGTGACTCTTTCCCACGCAGCCTGGGGCCCCCATACTCTCCCTGTCCCCTCTCCATGATCCACATCTATCCCACATTATCTGGGGAGGGGAACCTCTGTCCTTCTCCTGCTGCGCCAGAGACTTCTGCTGTACAGACCCCAGGCAGGAGGACTCCGGAGATGCAGCTGCATGGAAGTGCTGGGGTCGGGCTGGGGGTGGCATAGCTGCACTGGAGGAGCTGCCAGTGTGGGGCCGGTGAATGGTTCAGGGCTCTCCTGGGAACTGCAATGGGGAAAGGAGCAGAATGTGGGGCCACTGGGGCGCCCCATGCCAGCAGCTCCTCCAGCGCAGCTGCTGTCCCGCCCCTCCCCCACCCTGTCCTCCCGTGGGGCTGCTGCACAGACCCCAGGTAGGAGGATCCAGGAGATGCAGCTGTGTGGAAGGGCTGGGGCCGGGCTTCTCCTGTGTCTTTCCAGTACGCCGTACCTGCTATAAATATCTTACTGGTATGGCGTACCGGATTGTACCACTGTACTTGCACTGCTGAGTATGGTTGGGGGAATTCTATATTTGAAGGGCAAAGATGGAACCATTTTTATCAGGTTGTTTAAAATAAATAGTTCTGTGAAGTTAACTAAGTGGAATGGCAGGGGTAGTTTCAGTGAGATGGATTAATGGTCAGAGTGCAGGTGAAACTTTCAGAGGTGCATGAAAAAGGTAATTTATCACAGAATTCTGCAGTCACAGATATGGTGTGTGCGCTTTATGGATAATTTACAAACATTCAGAGCTGTCAGAGCTGGTTGGAAGAATGAGGGGTTTGTAACATGGTGTCTCCTTCTGCATTTTGTGACATGGCCTACTTGACCATTTTCAATTGTATTTCAGTCTTGTTCTTTCTTTAAACAAAAGATAAAAACACTGCTTTTCTTTACATACCCCATTATGTCTGAACCTTCCTCTTAAAACGTATCCCTGACAACCGTCCCCCGTTTCTCGTGTTATGAAACGGAAGTGGCTACATTTCCCATCCCCACCTTGCGCAATTTGAAAATAAAACGATATTGCTTCTGTCAAACGTGAAAAGAAATCTGCCTTCCCTGAAAACAAAATAAATGGTCTTGCTGGAATTAAACAAGGGCAAAAAGTGAAGCGTTTGTTTGTTTCATGAAGTCTGGTGAATTTTGATAATGAGTCCTTTCAAACATGATCCTGAAGCCTTTCGAATTCAGGACAGATAAGAAATAATGGTTACATATTTCAACTTCAAAGACAAAAGTAACCTTTTATCATCTAATTTAGCTATCTTCTTAGGAAAGTGTTTTAGAAGAATGTGAAAAGTTATTTAAATAATAAAAAAGCACCATCTTTGAATAGCATTTTTTTTAATTGCCATAATCAAAGTCCAAACACACTTCTGTACTGGCTTTAAATAGATCTTCCTAATGACAGGATTTTCCTTAATTAGGACAAGAACAGAGGGAAATCTGAAAAATTTTGGTGTGACTTTGGAATGACTGAAGTTTTGAGTTTGACAGCCCCCCACCAGGAGAGTATGAAAACTGGAAATGTTATATTTAATATTCAGCAACAAACTGCTCGTTTGCATTTTTAAATATTAACAACTTAACATATACTTTTAGTAACAACAAAAGCTAAAGAGTATAAAGCTAAAGCTACACTTATTATAGTGTAGGTCACAGAGAGAGGCATATTAAATCAGACTTCCTTTGGTACGTGATACAAAATAGTCTAAGCTTTTAAAAAGTGCCATCTTTGTAGAATATGATCTTTTGCATGAATTTTGTAAGTGATAAACAGCATAGGTGGGCTGTAGTTCTGTATGAATACGAATTGCACTATTCATTAAAAGGTATTGGAACTGAATTCATGTTTCATTATTAATTCCAGTTCCATATTTTCATAAAAGTTACCCAGCAATTTGTTTTAATAGTCAAAGTTATGTTAACATCACTAAAAATATTAAATTTAGATAACTAGTGTGTACCAAATGTATCATGGTTTAATAAAAAAAAAAGGGTGTAATATCATAGTTAATGCTGACTAGAATTTGCTGTTGTACAGTAGACAAGGTAGAAAATGTCACTTCTTGTTGGATTACTATGTACTGTATATTTCAATACACGAGTTTTTGGGCCCGTTCCATAGGTGGATCTGTCTGGAAAAGCCCTATAGACTAAAATAGAAAATGATGATCTAATTAATAATACCTAATAAATAATTAAGATGACATAAAATTACAGAGCAAGAACATAATTCTTCATTAAATAATATGGGGAGGGGAGTTAGAGTAACTTTGATAGAACCCAATTTGATTTTTATAGAACCCTTTTTATTTTATCCCACTTAAGTGCAATAAAGTTTCAAGTTTATTATTTATTTATTGGAAAGAAAAGTTTCTAGATGTCATGGTTACAAGGAAAAGCACAAAAATGTGACTGGAGTCTATAAGGTGTTGTCTACATTTGGAAATTAACCAGCAGAACTATATTAGTATAATTATACCACTATTATTATACTGGTATAACTTCTCACATGGAAACTTTTATTCTGGAATTAGAGTGTCCACATAAGGAATACCAGTACTGACATAACTATAGCAGTATAATTATATGGTATAGTTCTGCTGGTAAATTTTTCCTATGTAGGAAAACCATAACCAAAGCAGTAATGTCTGTCTGAGTTTGCAAAATGCCTGAAAGAATAGCTCTGAGAGGTATGAACTGCCTTATCCATCTCAGTATGATGTTAACTCCAAAACCCACTGCCCTCTCCTATTGGGGCCTGTAGGATTCATTCAAGGTTCATGCACTTGGCAACTTTCAGGGCACACCCGGAGTGTTGTGTAGGAGCTGTGCACACACAGCTCCTCTCAGAGGCATGAACCTTGGAATCTCGCCCAGATGACATGAACCATGGGAAGCCTCCCAGGACTGGGCTCAAGGCCTGAGAGCAAGGAATGCGGTAGATAGAAATTGGTAAATAAGAATGTTAAACAAAGCCAGTGTGTTCCTTTTATCTGTTGGAGAATGTAATGCGCGGGGGGAGAGAAAGAATAAAGGAGAGGGTGGAAAGCTGACAGGACCAGTCTGTTGGCAGACCAGCCTGTTTGCATGCTTAAAGCTCTGTGCTGTCTTGTATTTGAACCGCAACAACTGGCGCCCAACGTGGGGCCCTCAGCACTCACCTCGCCCGGCAAGGGTTTCAGACGCGTCACTCATCCGCTTCGTGGATCCCAGTGAGTATTTTTCATTGTGGTAAGTATGGGAAGCTCCCTCTCTGCTTTGCAAGTGCAACACCGCAATGAGCTACGGTATTTGCTGCGTAAGGCTCAGCATGACTGCCCCACTTGAGAACTCACTCTCCTGCTACAGGAGGTGAGTGCCCAATGCCCGTGGTACCCTGAAGCCGGAACCCTTAAGCTAGCGGACTGGGAGCAGTTGGGCCAGACATTGCACAAAGAGCCTTGGGCGCCCGTGCAGGCTTTACATGCCTGGCAACTCTGCCGCGATGCGATACAGCGTGTCGCCTCGGACAGGCCCTCCGTCGCGGTGCTGGTGCTCTCGCCACTCCCGTCCGCTCCTGCAGCCATCCCCCCTCCTGGCGATGCGACACAGCGTGTCGCCTCGGAAAGGCCCTCTCCCGCACCAACAGAGGGGCTGCCGATTCCACCACCCCCGTCCGCTCCTGCAACCATCCCTCCCCCTGCTTCACCCCCAGTGCCTCTATTACCACCGCCTCCCTTGCCTTCCCCACCGGAGCCGGTGTGTGATTACCATCCCCCCGTGGGGCCGTCCACGTCTGCTCAGGGGCTTTCGCTGGTGCAACAAATGGTTCACGCAGTGAAGACTCGCTCAGATATTACAGCAGAGGAGCTGGCTGATCTGGTCTCAGTTTGTCCGGTGACCTGGCAGGATGATGGCCAGGGCAACCAGGTTGCAGACTGGGTCAGTTTGCCTTACTTGGTGATCCTAGAGGTAAAGAAAGCGATTCGCGAGTTCGGCCTCACTAGCACGTATGTACGTGGTCTCATTGAAGGGCTAGGTACTGGGTACACCCTGATCCCTGAAGATTGGAAGGCGCTGTTGCGCATGATGCTGACGCCCAGTCAGTATGTTATTTGGCTTAGTGAGTATCGGCAGATGGCGAAACGCCAAGCCCAGGTATATAGACAGCAAGGTATCATTTATGAGCACTTGGCAGGGGAGGGCCAGTTTGCTACCGTTCAGATGCAGTCTCAACTCCCTCAGGCCGTCTTCCCCATTATTTCCACCTGCGCCCAGCATGCTTTCTGGAAGGTCCCGGATTCAGGCAAGCCTACCAAAACCTTTGCCAGTATCCATCAGGGTGCATCAGAGTCCTTTATGGATTTTACCAACAGATTGCAGGAGGCTATCCTCCGACAGGTGGATAACCCTGCAGCAGCTCAGGAGATCCTGTTAAAAATGGCGGTTGAAAATACGAACGAGGATTGCCGCCGTGCTCTCCAGGCGGCACAAGCCTCTGGAATTCTAGAGCTGTCAGACATGCTGCGGGCATGCCAAAACATCGGAACCCAAGCACATAAAGCTGGGGTTCTGGCCGCCGCCCTGCGGAAAAGCAGGAAGGAGGGGAAGCGTTGTTACCGCTGTGGTAAGGAGGGTCACTTTCAGTGGGAGTGCCGCTCATCGACGGCGCCCGCCCGCCCCTCAAAGAAGTGCCCCAAGTGTCGGAAGGGCTATCACTGGGCTAATCAGTGTCGTAGCGGGTCGGGAAACCACACGACAGGTCTCCCCCGAACCCAGGGCCAAACGGGAGTGTTTCCCACTCAGACAACTGTTCCTCTGCCTTAAAATCCATAGATTCCATGAGGGTGGCGACTGCTGGAAGTGCAGGGCTTGATTTGATTATGCAGGAGGACGCTGATTTTCAGTTGCCGGGGGAGGTTTGCGCCATACCTACACAGGTGACGGGACATCTCCCTGCTGGATTTGTGGGTCTGGTTCTCCCTCACTCACACGCTGGGAAACAGGGTTTTTTTGTCATCCCAGGGGTCATTGACGCTGATTACACCGGCGTTATTAAGGTTTAGGTGTGGACCCGTCTTCCGCAGTCGCTCCCACGTGGACGGTCAATTGCACAATTGATTTTAGTCCCCTATCAGGTGCCAGCCACAGAGGATCGAGCCCGGGGCGGAGGTGGCTTTGAATCAACGCTGTCTCAGTTGCCGTCTCACAACATGTCCTCCCCACTTGTTGCTCTAACAATGTCGGTCCGCCCCTTGAAACCTCAGTTAACACTTCTCTTAAATAATGCTCCTTTTACAGGGCTGGTGGACACTGGAGCTGACGTTATGGTGATTCGTGATCCGGAGTGGCCGGTTAGTTGGCCAACAGTTCTTTCTAAAGAGTTGTGGGGGATCGGGGGTAGCAAACCCGGGCACCAAAGTTTGTCTTGGGTCACGGTCTCTAAACCAGGAGGCCGTGCCCTTGCTACAATCCGCCGTTTTGTACTCCCTGTCCACCTCAATATTTGGGGCCGTGACTTACTTGTAAAGCTGGACACCACCCTCGATATTAATATATAATGGCCCCAAATCCTCCCTCACCCACCTTGCCATCCGCATTACCATTGGTATGGCAATCCTTAGAGCCCGTATGGATTGACCAGTGGCCCCTCCCCCTAGAAAAGCTGAAAGCGCTTCATTCGCTTGTACAACAACATTTGCATGCACAGCGCTTGGAGAGCTTCACGAGTCCTTGGAACTAGCTGCTGTTATTTTGGCCTTTCAACTTTTTGCTGATTGTCCCTTTAATTTGATCGTGGACACGCATTATGTTTATCAGGTAATTGATCATTTACCCCTTGCCCTCATTACCCCTCAGGTCGATGCGGACCTTCTTCGCCTGTTTTTGTCCTTACAGTATCTCCTCACCACTCGTAATTTCCCTTATTTTGTTGCTCATATTCGCAGTCATACCCCTCTGCCTGGGCTACTCACTGAAGGCAATGCGCGCGCTGATCGCGCGTTACGTGGTCAGGTAAATTCCCTTTTTTCTGACCCCATTGAAAGCCATTCCTTTTTTCATCAGTCTGCCTCTGTTTTGGCCTGACAGTTTTACAATCCTGCTGATCATGCACATTCTATTGTTTGTTCCTGCCCCCACTGTGCTGCTGCTGCCCCTACCTTTTCTTATGCCGTTAACCACAGAGGTACCGCAGCGAATCAGCTGTGGCAAATGGATGTCACTCATGTGCCACAATTCCGCCCCTATTCGTTTTTACATGTTTCCATTGATACCTGTTCGGGATTCCTCTGGGCGACCCCACAGCGTGGGAAAGCCACTCCCAAAGTTAGTCACCATTTGCTAGCCTGTTTTGCTGTTATGGGTCGCCCGAGCCAGATAAAAACGGATAATGCCCCAGCCTATTGCTCCACAGCCCTCTCCACCTTTTGTGCCCAATGGGATGTCCGTCTCAAACACGGGATCCCTTATAATTCCACAGGCCAAGCTATTGTTGAACGTGCAAATCGCACGCTAAAAACCTTGCTCAACAAACAATTAAAACAAGGGGAGCTGCGTCTCCGAACCTTAGGAGACATTCAGCAACAAATGCATATCCTTTTGTTTACTTTAAATAATTTAACGCTGAACGCAGATCAACAGACCCCCACAGATTGGCATTTTCATAAATCCGAGGTACTGGAAAGACCGCGTGTCTATTACCGTCAGCTGCACGATCCGCAGCTGGGCTGGGTCCAGTGCCTTTAATCACTTGGGGTCGGGGATATGCTGCTGTGTTTCTCCCTGCAGAGGACCGTTGTGGGTTCCGGCCTGGTGTGTGCGACCGGCACTGAAACAGCATGGCGTAGCACCAGGGGCTATCGAACCCCATACCGGAGTTTCAGCTGACCTTGGAGGAGAACGCGGTGCCTCCCGGGTCAACAATGGCGGGACGGAAATGGAGGAGGCGTAGCGTCCCAAGCCAGCCCGTGACATGGGGAGCAGTAAAAGCATTGGTCGCCGCGGCTCAACGAAGACTGGCAGCAAACCAACAGCCAGAGACTCCTGAGACTTTGTTTGTGGCAATTCTTGCCCAAATTACTGCTAATTCTGTATTGATTGTATGCTTTTTGTGCCTGCTATTTCCTGTAGGGGTTGGCTTGGGAGCGCTTCCTCCGTTACAGGCCCGAATGACATATAATCTATGGGAAAGATTGGCTTCAATAGCAAATGTTACCCACTTTTGTTTTTCTGATTTTGTAGCAGCTGAAGAATTGTTAGGTACGTGCCTTATTCCAGTATGTCATCACCCTGAGGAAATTGGGAATGAGATGATGCTCGCTGCTTACGCGAACCTCTCTTCCCAGTACTCTAGCATGGCTAATTGGGGCCCGGCCAATTACACTTTACCTTTTTAAGCTTATTTTTTGCTGTTGCTGTGTGCAATGTATTTCCTTTTTGTTAAGGCTTTGTCGAGACCCGCCCTGGAAGGCTCCATGAGTTATGACCTTGTCTGGCCGGGAGTTAATTGGCTTGCAAAAGCAAATTGATGGCTACCATGAGATGGCCGAGCACAAATAAACAAAAAAGGAGGGGATGTAGGATTCATTCAAGGTTCATGCACTTGGCAACATTCAGGGCACACCCGGAGTGTTGTGTAGGAGCTGTGCACACACAGCTCCTCTCAAGGGCATGAACCTTGGAATCTCGCCCAGATGACATGAACCGTGGGAAGCCTCCCAGGACTGGGCTCAAGGCCCGAGAGCAAGGAATGCGGTAGATAGAAATTGGTAAATAAGAATGTTAAACAAAGCCAGTGCATTCCTTTTATCTGTTGGAGAATGTAATGTGCGGGGGGAGAGAAAGAATAAAGGAGAGGGTGGAAAGCTGACAGGACCAGTCTGTTGGCAGACCAGCCTGTTTGCTTGCTTAAAGCTCTGTGCTGTCTTGTATTTGAACCGCAACAGGGGCCCCCCTTAACACCATCCCAATAGGGGACTTTTCACATAGAATGGTATGAAGAGCAAAAAAAAAAAAATTGGGGTTGGGGGCTCCACTTTTCTGGAGCCTGGTTTCTGAGCCTTTAGATCACACTCACTTCATATTTTCAAACTTTTCTCTGCAATCTGGAGTGCTAGAAACTCACATTTTTAAATTAAGCTGAGATACTCCCTGGGCCCTGCCACAAAAACTTCATCTACGCTGTAAGCCCGGGGGTGATTCCCAGTTGTGCTAGCTCTTATCTGAGCTAGCATGCTAAAAATAGTAACGTGGGCAATGGCAGCAGCAGCCTGGGGCTAACTATGCTGAATACAAACCTGCTTGAATCCCCTGGATACGTATGTGGCTATTCCCATGTTGCTACCACCAGTGCGCGTGCTATTCCAGCCATGCTACTATTTTTTAGCTCAGATAAGAGTTAACACAAGTGTCTATGAGATCTGGGAATCACATCCTTAGCTTGTAGAGTAGATGTAGCCTAAAAGACAAGACATAATAGGTCGATAAGACAAATGAGTGGGCTGGGTTTCTGGGTAGGATGACAGGGTAACAAGCACAACAGGATGTGTGCAATTCTTAGCCACTCAAGGAGTTACTCTTGAGAAAAGACTTCAGGCCAAAAGTTATGAATCAGGACTAGAGAAGGATGGAGCAGGTTTTAGTTCTGAGATGGAGAGGAAAGTTTGCATGCTCTTAACAGAGAGCTGTGTTCACCTCTATAGGAACAAATCCCTCCAAATACAATTACAATTCTAAGAAACAGTAATTATTTTAGTTGCACTTGTAAGTCTGAGGATCCTTCACTTTCAATTTAATTGGAAGAAAAATGGCTACCAGTTATTGAACAGCAGGGATTTTTTTTATTTTACACTTTCTCCATGCATAACGAAGCTATGAATCACCAAAACATATGGGTAGATACTAAAAAGATCCATGGGTGTCATCTGAAATTTAAATGAGCCAAAGGGTTGGGGAACCTATTCTTCCCTCCAGCCAGCCCCGCCAGTGACATCTGCTGGAAAGGTTACTTTGCAGAATTGCTTGTTTAAAAATCTTTTTCATTTTGCTCCGTTTTCTACGAGCAGCATCTGCTGCGAGAAAACAAACTGCACGATGAACCTAGATTCATTATTAAAAGAAGGGATTATAATTTCCACATCATTCTGTCCATTCTCCACTTAGCCCTCCTTGCCAGTATTTGATAATAATCTAGTCTCATAATGAAATTCATGAAGCTGCAACAACAAAGGAGCTCATGGAAGAGAACAGGAGCTTGTCAGATGGTATAGATTTGCATACTAATGAAGATTATGATGTTATTAATATTGCAAAAACTTAGTGTCCAAATGCCACTGAAATGTGGAATGACAGATCACGATTAAACTCAGAAAACAAATTAGAGTGTATTTTATGATACAGTTATATCTCCCAATTGCTGAAGACACAAGTAAATCCATTGCTTGTAACTGAATTGTTTTATGATTTGTGTGGTGCTACTAGAAGGTTAATAAATGTAGACTTGCAATATGTTTTATTAGCTGTACTTTATTGGGGAAAAAAGTATTGAAAACTGCAATTTTCTAAATTTACAAAGGCTGATAAAAAAAATCAAATAACATGAAAACTGTGTGCTGCATATGGGATTGTGGTTCAGAGGAATCCTGTTTTTTTTGCTTCTGGTAGAAAAGACAATCTTGAGGTTAAGGCACAAGGGTGAGCTTCAGGAAATGAGGTTTTATCCCTGCCTCTGCCAAACGCTTCCATGGGCAAGTCTCTTAATCTCTCTGTGGCTCTGTTTCCACATTTTTAAAATGGCATTGTAATTATTGGTGACCTCAGAGGGTGTTGACAAGGCTCATTCAGTGTTTATAGTGTGCATTGAGATCAGCTGATGACAGACACGTAAAGTCTATACTTTACAATATTGGATAGGAGAGGAGAATAAAGTATCAGTTGGTCAAATCGTAGGTGAAGCTCTGCACTACTCCTTAGCTGCATGTGGGCTCACTAATTAAGAGCAATTTTGAAAGTACTTCTTAGTCTTTGCTCTATGACATCCCTATGTTGCTGCTTTAGTAGGACAGGTGCTGTATTGTCTGGGCAGTGAAGTGTTTGCCCCACCTAGATCCTCAGTCAGTTGGCCTGATCTGGTCAGCTATAAATATTAATGGACTACAAAAGAAATTCCATCCAGTTGAAATGGTTATGGATCCTGGGAAAAGACTGTTTGGACCCTTTCTTTAGGAGTGCGGAGCCTTTTTCTGTATTCTCTAGTGGTTGCTAATAGCTAATCATGTTTTCTTGTCCAGCATCACAAAATTTTCTTTTAACTTCCTATCTCCAGTTCCAGTCCTTAAAATTTTTCACTTGTCAGTTTGATTTCCTGTCTTTCTGCTGTACACTTAAGCCATTTATAAGGCATGCTTTCTGTCTGTCTCTTCAGAATAGCCAAAGGTCTTGCATTGCTCCAAAAAAGTACTTTGGGATTTCTCAGTTGTCATGTCAAATACATTAAGCTAAAGATACAGCTCTGATTCTTCACTGCCTTGCATCTTATGTGGCCATTGATGTCTGTGCCAAGTGGGTGTTTTATACTATCAGAATGGTGGTATTTTGCACCCAGCCACTTTGCACAGGTTTAATCAACTTTAAAGTATACAGCAGTGGAGAATTAAGCCAGCAGTCTCAGCCTGACAATTAAAGACGTGGGGTAGTGCGCTAATACTTTTTTTTTTTTTTTTGGCCACCTTCAGACAATACCCGGCTGCCACAATCCAGCACATGCCAGCTGAAGATCTGTAAAAGGGGAGAGGTCAGTACAGTATTCGGCTGTATTAAGAGACTTGTCTTCAAGTTCCAAGTATGTAACTAATTGAGTCCACTATAAAAGAAGTGTCTGTTGGCCAAGAAGAGAGCTACAAAGGAGTAGGAGCCATTTTGCATGGAAATGATTGAAAGGGGTGATGTCTGACCAGATTTCAATAATATTTAGTGACCGTGAAGAACTTCAGTGACATTTAATGTTTGAGTTGTATGAGCCTAACAAAGCAGTTTATGCTTCACAGTTATATCTTGCCACGGATCATGCTCATTTTAAATCTAGCTGAAAGTTACTACCTTGACAATGAAATTGTTGAGGAGATCAAAATCCTGTGAAAAATAAGGGTTGTGTAAGGCACGGGAGGCAGTTGAGCCGGTATAGTTCTGCCATGCTCACTATGGGAGCAGGACAGAAGAAAACATGCACGGGAGTTGTGCAAGCTGCACGCACCAAGAAGCTCAGCTTTGTTTTAAGGTAGGTAGGGGTAGGGGTGTGTGTGTGTGCGCAAGTGGGCAGTGTGATAGGGGCCGAGGCAAGTTAGGTGAACCCATTTCCTATCCCTGTCTGTTGGCCAGCCTCACAACTCATACAGATGGGGGGATGAGGAAGGAGACTGAGGATAGGAATCTCCCCAGTGTGCAGGCAGTTTCCTCTGGCTGTGTGTGCAGGAAGATAGGTCTTGGCCAAGTACACAAGTGCTTTTGTACAGAGAGGCATAGATTCATGTTCAAATATTTGAAAGTGTCTCTGTGTTAAGATTTAGCCCTAGGCAGACAGTCTGTCACTTACATGGAATTTTAAATAATGTAAAAGTTTCAGAATAAGCTTTGCGGTTCACCTTAGAAATAGTCTGGCTCTTTTTAGAGGTTGTGAGATGACCGCATCATCACATTAATGTTCTACAACTGGTAGCGTTCTTAAGAGTCTGCATGGCTTTCAATTGCTGATTTTGACGCTCCTTCCCCAAACGAAAGCTTTCAGTTCACTTTTAATATGGATTAATAAACCTGTGTGAAATAATACAACATGGAAAAAATGACAGATCTGGCAGCCTAAACTTGAACTCTTTTTTGACATTTTCTCTGAGGGATTGAGGCTTAAGCAACACCTTGTATCATTGCTTTAGCTGATCAAAATCATTTCACATTTTGAAAGAATAATAGTGTGGGAAAAGACAGACAGCTTGTCTAGTCTCTTTCACTTTCCACACAGGATTGTTCCTCATTGAACACTTACTCCTGTCTGGTCCCCTCACATACATTAAGCAGGACAATGGTAGGGCCATGGCATTTTGTGCATGTAATGGTTTTAACAGTGATACTGTTTACTTTTGAAATGGGTGCAGGCCATACCAGAATCACTTGAATGACAGGTAACAGGACATTTACTTAGAGCTGGAAAAACCCTGCTGGGATAGGAGTTATATGGGTTAACAGGGTCTGTTGCCGGGGCTGGCAGCTGCTTTGGCAGGAAGGGACCCACTGCTCTGAGTAACCCCTTAGATGTTCTCTTCCCTCAGGCACCAGGCATGCATTCACCTGACCTTAGATTTCTTCACTGGGGACCATTCCCAGTTAGCTGCCACTGAGCAGGAAGGGTCCAACTGCCCCTTGAATACATATGAAGTAGGGTGCATGGTCTCTCTGGGGTGAGGGCCAACGACACAGCTAGGTGGTAGGAAAGATGTGTTCTGGGGAAGAAAGGACTAAGTCTGCTCGAAAATGATCATCCCAGGTTTGAGACTATTTTCCAAATGTGGCTTATGGTTTAAAATGACTCCTGAACCCATTTTCATGTCATGTTGATTACAAACTCTGCACATGGCCCTAACCTCTATTGTTCTCTTACTGTTGTTCACAAAATTGAATACCTGAGATTGTCAAATACTTGGACCTTTACCATGTAAAATCCACCACAGGTCAGTTTCTATTTTTTATTGTTTTATGGAGACAATGGCAAATAGATGCTTCAACTAACTTATTACAAATCCCATCAAACTTGCTGACTTACAGAACTGATTGGAACTAGATATTTGCCCCTGTATTAACACATGCTAAAATCCAAATAGTGCCCAAATGCTAGTCTGTGTATTAGTGGCTTTCATAAGCACATGTAGCAGCCCAGTATTTTGCACAAAATATTTTGCACTATATTGTCATTACAGAGTCTTTAGTGGAGAACTCGATGAAAATAGATGGTAGGAGCTCTCCAACAATACATATTCATTGCTTTTATGTTAAAGTAGGATTCCTCCTGAACTTTGTACTTCCAAGAAATTAGTATCTAATACATGAAGACAGACTTCTTTGCCTTAGTAGCATTTATTTCTAAAAAGAAAAGGAGTACTTGGGGCACCTTAGAGACTAACAAATTTATTTGCGCATAAGCTTTCGTGAGCTACAGCTCACTTCATCGGATGCATCAAATGCTCAAATAAATTTGTTAGTCTCTAAGGTGCCCCAAGTACTCCTTTTCTTTTTGCGAATACAGACTAACATGGCTGCTACTCTGAAACCATTTATTTCTAATTTATCTTTTGTTCTCATTTTCTTGAGCAAAGTGCAATTACTATATACTTTGGGACTGGGAATTGGGCTTAAAAGCTCTGCATATTGTAAACCCACAGACTTGCAAGTTCCTTCCCTATCACTTCTCCCACCCCAGCCTTTTAAATATCTGCCTACCCTATTTCTCTGTTTACAGGAGTATGGTGATACTGCTGAGATATAGCTGCCAGGGTTAATACTAATGCATTGTAAATCTGTGCAGCATGCCAATAAATCCGCATTCCTGGGTACAAATTCAAATATAGTATAATTGGCCCTCTGACAAGAATGGGAACTGCACCTGCTGATACCAGGGCTGAATCTGGCCCCTAGATTCTGAAATAATAAGGGATATTGTGAACACTTAAGGTCTGTTTCTATCAGGTTGGGCAGTGACCTTTCCCTTCACAAAACATGGAATTTATATGCCTAATATCTCATGCACTGCAGTGAAAATCTATCGCACAGCAGATCCTTTATCTGTGAAAGAACCAATTCCTGCAAAACTGAACCACTTGGGATCAAAACCTCTTCCAATTTGCTGTCCTTTCTTTCAAACAAACATACAAGTTATAAGTCAACAAGGTGCAATTTTCAGCCTCCCTGACCCACTATAATCTGGAGTTATGTGCAAATATGTTGTGATAATTCCACTCCATTTGATGCAGAGCTATGAAGGTGATCCATACTGTCTTCCCTTCAGAAGAACCACAGCAGGTCTGAACATGGGTCATAATAAGTGGCTCCTCTGAATTCATGGAGTTGCACCCACTGACTGCTAGGTCTGGATCTTTCCTGATGTGCCAGATTGATTTACAGAAGTCAGAAATCTTAATTTCTGATTTGGCCGGGGAGGGGAGAAGGGGTAGAATGGTTAGTGGGAAAGAGTTTGCATATGGTTCAATTCTATAAGCATCTCAGAATGTATGACTGCTGACAGAGTTTGGCACAGCATCACCTTTCTACTACATCTATATTTTCCACCAGGTAATGCTAGATGTAAGAACTCCCCCCACACCCCAGCATTCTTACTTTGTCTCCCCTATATACATATTAAGATTCTTGTGGCTCTTTCTGTGAGCCCCACAAAAATTAAAATATTGTTTTTTTCCCCTAATAAACTTCAAAAGTTGTTTCAAGAAAAATCTAGCTGTGTAGTGTAGCTTGGGGAGGATGGGCAAGAGAAAACATGAGAGCAATTCAGAGAAAAATGTTGTATTGTGGTACTTAAGGGGTGATGGCTCTGAATCATTGCTCCCCATGATTTTGTTTCTATATGATCATGACCTAAATTACTCGGCTGCCTTTACCTTTCTGCAAGAACTTCACTTACAGGTGCTGCCTATGGCTGTGTTCTGCAGAGCCAAAGTTCTGATATATGAAGTCCAACTGATTTCCCCTTTAATTTAAAGGGAAAGCTCCAGGACACCAAATATCAATGCATGACATTGCAGATGTTGGACAGCTAGTGTTAAATGCATTGTACATTTGAATCACTTCCTGTGGTTTCCCCTTTACTCAGCTGCCTTTTGTAATTTCTGAAACCTCTTCTCTCCCGTCAGTCCCATTCCCCTTTTAATTCTTCTTCTTGTAGAATGTCCTCTTTTTTCTTTACAAATTTGCTTCAAACCATCTCATCTGCTGCATATCATTATCATATCTCTGTTTTAAAAGTCTGTCTCTTGCCTCCTAAAACAATTGCCTCTTCATTTCAGAGGTACTTGTGTATTTAACAGCTAATCAGTTTTTCACCTTCTGGTCTCTGCTGCCCTCCTCCATGTACCGCCAGACCCCTTTTTCAATGTGCCTCCCATATTTTGTTCACCATTTAGGTTTTGTATCATCCTGCCCTTTTTCATCTCTCTGTGCTCTGTGTATTCCACTCCAGATTCTCTTTTGTCCAATTAACTTTTTTCTATTTCATCTGTTCTTTGAAGAAAGCTTCACTAATGAAATATTTCACTTCATCTAATTCCCTTCACTGGTGTATGCACTTTCATTATTTTTAAAAAAATGTCACAGTATCGGAGCCTGATTCAGCTTCCACTGAAGTCAATGGCATAGCTCCCATTGGCCGCAGCAGTGCAGGATCAAGCTGTACGTGTGGTGCCGTGGTGTGGTATTTTGTGCAATAATCCATCAATAACACTGATCCATGTGATCTTTTACCCAGCATGGTTAAAGATGAGAAATGAAAGGCAAATCAGTTAAAATGTATTAGATGGGCCTCACCAGGAAAACCTTTAGAGCTGCAAGGATATTAATAAACAGCAGTGTGCTGTTGATGGTATTTTAATAAGGAGCCTCCCCCAGTATACAAGGGGCCTGTGTGCATGAAGAAACGGGAGGAAAATCATTCCTTCAAGTATGGTGGCAGAATTTTAACAAAGGGGCCTTCAAATCCTCTCCATCACATCAGTGATAATTAGTCCACCATTACTTTACTGTAGAGCTGTCCAAACTGGAACACTGGAGCCAAGCATCACCCACCCTTGAATGCTGGGAACAATCTGAGCCTCGCTCTGTAACAGATCTGGGCTGTGGTGTGTTGAAAACGTATTAAAATTGTATCACTTTAAATGCTTAGGGGCTTATTCTGTGCCTGCTGGCAGGCTAAGGAAGCATGCAATCTGAATCTAGAGCAGTCAGTCTGCAGAAAGCCAGCTTAGAGTAAGGTGGGTTGACTTTTGTGTGTTTTTCTATTTTAGGGAGCAGCTTGCTTTCTCTCTTTGTTTTTGAGTTCTTATATATTATCATTCTGAATTCAAAGAAATAAAGTAGTGTTACATTGCAACCTTCCAGCAAGAGTGTTTTATGTTTTTATCTAACTTCTCCATGTGTATGCTCAGAACATAATATGGATCAACAGTTCTAGCCCCATACCTATCCCTGGAACTGTGGGGAAATTCTGAATCTGGGTCTGAACTTTTCAACTTGAGCCCACCTCCAATGAAGGTAAGTCTGTATCTCACTGACACTATCCCTTGCTCCCTTGTGCTAGAAATTCAGAAAATGTCTGTACAAATGGAACCAGAAACTGAAAGTAAGGCAAGTTCCAACACTTTTAGATGCTTATTTACTAATTACTAAGATCCTGATCTTGAACTGGGATCTGTGTGGCACATTCACATGGATTTCCTGTGAATTAGGTGGATCTTCACTAGGGCTCATCTTCACTGCAAAGTTAACTTGAGTTATAACTTGAGTGTTGCTCCTAATTTGAGTCTCATCTATACACAGAAACACTTACCCTGAATGTAGAGGTGCTTTTAACTCAAGTGGGCTGGCCCATCAGGAGTTGTAGATTAAAGATCAGGTTAGCACAACTCATTAGCTACTAACATGACCACTCTGTAGTGTGGATGCAGATTAGCTACACTCAAGAGCCACTAATCCTCCAGTACCATTCCATAATTCCATGTTCCTAGAAAGGACAGACAAATTCTCCCCCAATTCACTTGTAAAGAGTTCAGAAAGTTGCAGAGCTTACTGTAACTCAAAGAACCTTGAGATATGCCCCCAGAAGTCTTAGTGTCACACATGAATAAATGCAGTGTCAGTGTGGGCACAGCAACTTGAGTGTTATTTAGTAGTGTGGCTGCTCTCACTTGAGCCAGGCTAACTGGAGAAAAGTAACTCAAATATAGATAACTTGAGTTAATGCTGCAGTGAAGACATGGCCTTGGGGTTTAATGGACGCCCAATGCAAATCCCTTTGTTGGACCTGGGCCTAATGTCTTGCATACATGAGAAAGTTGCATTAAATTGCTTTTTAAACCAACTTAATTAAATTAGTGTGGACGTGCTTAATTTGGTTTATCTTAAGCAGATTCCTAAGTGTTGTAAGCTAAATCAAAATAAATCCGGTTTAAATTGAAATGAGTGTCCACAAAGAGCTTTTTGCATGGGTTCAAACTATAGGTTTAAAAATCAAGTTAAACCAGTGCAACTTTCTTGCGTAGATAAACCTAAAGCTGTTCATTTGTCAGGCTCGTGACTTTTAAGAGTTTTCATTAACCTCCCCCCCCCAAAAAAAACCCCCAAAAACATGGGACCTAATTCTCAACTCACTTTGAGATTGATCTAAAGCCCGTGGAGCCAATGGAAAGATGCCTATTGATTTAAATGAGATTTGTACAAGGCCCTTATAAGTTTTATACCTTTTATAATCTCATAATTTTCAAAGGAATAAATCCTCATGTATACCAGTATAAATGCAAACAGAATTGGGCCTAAGCCATTTCTTATCCCGATCATGGAGCTAATGAGCATTCTTTTGCTCTGACAGATGCATAACTTTAGCCAGTTTTTGCTATGACAAATAACAAGCCTTACTTGCCTGTGTACCAATAGCCTATAGCCATCTGTTGGTTAAGGTCCCTATATAGTCCAGTATGAGTATAAATAGAGTAATGAACTGGGTAGTAGAATCATCTAGTTGTAGCATAATAAACTTCTAAACAGACTCAAGTAAAATTAAAAATCTGAACACTTAAAAGAACGAAACAGCCACATAATGAACTGTGGGTGCTGCAGCAGTCTTATGTATTTTTCGTTGAAATAAAACCCACAAAACAAGCTTTGGTGTGAGTAGTAAGCAAGGCTCAACCATTTTGGTCCTCCAGGATAATTCTCACCATCTGGATTATCAGATTTCACATATGTATATTAGCAGT
Source organism: Lepidochelys kempii (assembly GCF_965140285.1). Taxonomy (NCBI): domain Eukaryota; kingdom Metazoa; phylum Chordata; order Testudines; family Cheloniidae; genus Lepidochelys; species Lepidochelys kempii. The sequence continues at coordinate 24,989,080 of NC_136391.1, read as the reverse complement.
CAAAATGTTGAATTAAATTTTAAAAAATTGCTGAAACAACACTGAGGAACATATGCCTTCTTCTCCAAAATCTTAATTATAATTACACTGCTTTATGTCTTCAGTCAGCTGGGGTGAAGGGAAGCGTAGAAATCTAGAGAATCCATTGTGCACCCCACAATAGTGTTGGGAGGAGAAAAGTTTTGGCCAGTGGTATGAGGGTAAATTGCTACCATGAAATCCTAACCCCACTAAAGTCAATGACAAAACTCCCACTGGCTGCGCTTTCCCAGGAGCTGACAGCACAGGCTGCCCAGGAGATGCTTTGAATCAGCACATCCTCCGGCTGTCCTTGCCTCCTGGGGTTTTGGGTGGTTTGTATTTTTCTATCTCCTCAACTGGCATGGAATGAGGGTGTTCTAAATCAGAGGCTTTGTGGAGACGGATACAAATAACCTGTGACTGTTTCCTTGACATTGCTTGTTTTTAAATGATATTGCTTTCTGTCCCTCTCTTCCTCCTTGCCCAAAGTCTGAAACAAGTGTTAAGATTTTTTAAATTGCCCTGAGAAGCAGGGAAGGGATGTGTAACCATATGATCTTAACAACATATTTGTTTGGTGCAATTTTATGAAAGTCTGAAATGGAGTGCTCTTCTCTGTCTCCATCTTTTCTCTTCTAATCTGTGACTTGTCAGTAACTGAGTGCAAACTCTCTGTGATTTTGGGCAGAGAGCATGCAGCAAGCTTTATGTGCAGATAGGTCTACCATGGATCAACTTGGTCAAACTTGGACTTTCTAGTAAACTGTCAGGAATTGCTATTGGGCTATGAACGTGCTACTGAATCACCACTTTTTTTTGCCATGCATAAAATAACAACTGTACAGAGCATATTATTTTGCACTGTTTTGTATTCTAAGTATTATAGGAGCTCTCTCTCTCAGGCAGTTTTTGTGTTCAATCCAAGCAATCATATCTTATAATAGATTGCAGATGCTAACATTAGTAGAATTTTATATCTTCATAGCATCGTCTACGAAATACCATTTTAGATTAAATTCATCTGCACAATTTTGTTTTATTCTTGCTTGGCCAAGGTGGATGCTTAGCTGGATACACAATCCTCATATGCTGCCTTCTGGCACTCCTTGAGAAAGTTCTCTACAGAGCAATATGAAATGCACCATATTATTTCAAGGATGTTTCTCAAAATAACCAGAAAGAAATTTGTTCAAGGAATCTTGGGTGTGCATGTAACTAGGCTGTGTGTGTTGTAATTCTTGAAGTTCTGAGGAAATGGCTGTTGGTCTTCTGGGTCATACTGGAAGCCATAGCAAGGTTTTTTTTAACCTGATCACAGTTTAAAATACAAAATGTCAGGCAATAGAACAATGAAACTTTAATGAAAAGTTATCAGTTCAATATTTAGGACAGTAGCCAGCTAAACATATGGTAACAGAGATTCACAAGCTCCTAAGATATTTAGTAGAAAACTTCCAAGTTACTGGGGCTTGTGCTGCTAGGCATTTTTGAAAATATCCCCCTTATTGACCAAATGGCAAAACATGGTTTACACAGAGTTTCAGGAAGGGTTCCCCCCCACCCCCATTTTCTGTTAGCAAAATCAGCCTTCCTTTAGATCAAACAGCATTACTTAAAAATAAAAGTCCTGGAACGCCCCCTCACCCCGGCAACCCCCCATCCCCTCAAAAAAAAACAAACAAACAAAAAAAACCAACCCAACCACCAACCCTTACTTTCTGGGTTTTCTTAGTTCATAATGTAATGTACTCCCCAGCCTCCCCCAAACCCCCCCAAAAACAACAACAAACACACACCCTTACATTCTGGGTTTTCTTAGTTCATAGTGTAATGTACTCCAGCATGCCACTGGGCAGGCTGCCTTATACTCTGAATTCTTTTCATATGACTATGACCCTTTTAGTAGCTAAGCTGTGATTAGGTGCTTTTGCCTTTCACTTCCTGAAATCAGCTTTCTTTCGGAGTTAGCAATGCACACTGAGTCAGAAACTCATTTCAAATGCTGACTTGACCAGTTCAGATTTGTGCTAAAGAATAATAAAATGGGTTTTGAAAGATAGAATGGTCCTTATAAACCTTTGGGAATGCTACTCCTCTTTTGCTGGAAGGATTCTGGCATTTAGTTTTTAAAAGGCAGGTTTAAAATTGTACTTTGAAATAAGTATATAAATGAATCATTGCCCTTTACCTACTAATTTGTTCAGCTCACATCTTTCTGAGGGCAAAAGGAAAAGGACTGTTACTTTTTGTGCTTGGGCTAAATAGAATTTATAATATTGTCTCATGTGCTTGAGGGTAATAGGAGTGTTATATTTAATGACAGGGTATGATGGGCCACGTAGAGGAAAGACAGAGATAGTGTCTAGTATTGCAGTGGTACTGCCAATCAATTGTGGCAAACCAGAGAAAAATCTGAAAACTAGATAGAAAAGGAACCCTTCCTTCCCCCACCAACAATTAGATCAAAGATCATTGAGTGTGAGCTTGATGAAATTTAAATTTGGATAATGAGGTGTCACTAGAGTGAAGATCACAAAATGTAACTACAAAAGAAAGAACCCTGTCAGGCATTATTAAACCTATCATTTTGACTACAGTCTGAAACTTCTCTCGAATCCTTTATGCAATAAAAATTTAAACCAATGTGATTAACCTTAACTATGTCATTAATGTAATAATGGATCTGTAAGATGGTGCCTTACAATCTCCACTGCACTTTCTTCGTCAATTTCATACTTGGCATTGACTAATGTGTGTAATAAGATGCAAAAGATGCACTTCAATCAATTGGATCACTTGCTGTCTCTCACTCACACCCACCCACCCCTTCTGCTACAGGAACATTTGGGCCAAGTCACACAAAGAAATAAGAGTGAATTACTAGTCTTGGAGTTATTAGGTTGGAAAAGAGTATCTAGCCATAAAGATTCTAGTTGCTAACCTGTAACATCAGAAGTCAGCACTGTGAAAAATTGGAACTCATAAATAATTCATGGTTCAGAGTCCATATAGAATTTTTTAAAGTATCAGTGTTTGCACAGTTTTACACACATTCAATATTTGAGTTATCAATAGATTTTAATCAAATGGGAAGATGTATTCTGGTTCCAGTACTGATTTAATTTCATAATACTACATTATTTGAATAATCAAAATAGTTTCCTTCCCATTTCTATTGGATTGAAGCTATTCTGGGCATTCTTGGTTTTTTTCCCCTCCTCTCTGGGAGTTTAGCTGAGCTTGTTACCCATAGACCATTGGTAAATGGAATGCTCCAATGCTCAGGTTGCAATAGTATCCTTAACAGTTACTCCAACTGAAGGCTGGTTTGCTTTTCCCTTCTCATATAATTACTTTAATATTAATAATACTATAATTATTAGGGAGTTGATAGTATAATATATTTTGAGTTACATACTGCCTTTATTTGTTTTACAAAACTGGGTGGTGGTATTCCTGTTTTACAGATGGGGAAATTTTTAGACACAGTGATTAAGTGACTTACCTAAGCTCAGACAGCAGGTGTCTCAGCCAAGAATAGAATCCAGGTCTTCTGACTACCACTTCTGCATTCCAGCTGCTGGGCAATGATACTCCTATCATATAACCTCACAATTTCATTCATATAAAACATCATCCAGACCTGCATAGTTCAGTTCCATATCCAAATTTCTCCAAATATCTAAGGTGTGCAGATCCAAGGTCAAGCATCCCATAAAATAAAGTCCAATCCCATCTGGAGCTGAACTCTTCCAAAGCTTGGAAATGTTTGTATCTGGGATTTTGGTTTGGGCCTATTGCTGGTTTAAATTTTGTATTGCCTATGCAGTAGGAGCAGTAGACTAAAGCTCAGGATGGATAAACTAGCTTAGGTATTAGGAAGAATGTTTTGGTAGTAAGGTCAGTCAGAAATTGTAGTGAGATTGTGAGAGCACACTTACTAAGTATCCTTAGGGAAAGTTCAAAAAAACTTATGGAAAGAGATCCTTTCTTCATGAATTAGGTGGTTGGGCTACATGATGGAAGAGATCTCTCCATCCCATCACATCAGATCTGCCATCAGTAAATATTTGTTATTTAGGCTAAACATGTCCAAAGTAGCACTGATTTTGCTGCTCAAATTGGAGACCATGTCTGAAAATATTGGCTTTCATCTTTTCTTATCACACTGAAATGTGGGTAGGTTTAAATGGTGTCTTTTGTTCATCTGAAAGTTGCCTAGCAAGTTAATCTTTGTTTGCTTATACCCAAGTGCATGGTCAGCACAATGAGTTTCCTGATGCTATTTTTCAACCTTTCTTTTGTTATATTTTACTTTGGGTTTTTTCACAGACTGTTAACAGAAAAAATAATACATGTTCACTTTTCCTTGCTCTTCATACTAGCAATTGTACACTGCTCTCAAAAGTATTCCACAGATTTCATATAAGACTTCCATGAACCTTTCTCCAAGCTTATGAGCTTCACATGGTCAAGACGTTTTCACATTCATGTAGAGATTGATCCATTGTCACCGGATTTTTGATTTTATTCTTTCTTTTCTCATTATGGAAGTTTTATCAATCACTTTATAATGACTTTTACTTTTACTTCTCTATTTCTGTCTCTGTTTTTATTCTTTTATTTGGGTGATTTCCTCTAATAACCCATCTCATGCAGCTCATGCTTAAAATGAGACAAATTGGTAGCAGAAAATGTCAATCCAGACTTGACCAAAACTCCAGGTATTGGTGAGTCAGAAGTAGTGGGCTTGTTTTCATTGGCGAGGAGAAAAAGTGAGAGAGAGAGAAGCTGCTGGGGAGGAAAGTGTGAGGGGGCATTCAGGTTTCAATGAGTGAAAAGGAGGTGAAAAGAATGGGAATGAAAATGTTGTAGATGGCAGTGGTCTTTTTAAGGCTGGGGCAAGTGTCCCTGAAGAAGTAGGGGAAGTATGGGGATGGTGAACATGGTGTCAGAAAAGGATTCGGGAGGTCGAAAGGATGAGGATGGATGGATGACATTGGTGTCAAAGTCATCAGAGGCAAGAGAAGGTGGAGGCTAAAGGTGAAAAAAAAAGGGAGGACTGGGAACAAGGAGAAAAGTAGGGGCAGAATTGATAGGAGCAGCAAAAGGAGGGATGTAGGTGACAGGAGGTGTATGAGTGGAAGACATAATGAGGAGTAAGAAAGTGGGTGGCAGCAATGAGGGATTGTTATCATAGTGGGATTGTTTGAAGTACTGTTGTAGCCGTGTTGGTCCCAGGATATGAGACAGACAAGGTGGTTGAAGTAATATCTTTTATTGGATCAACTTCTGTTGGTGGAAGATTCAAGCTTTTGAGATCCGCGAAGCTCTTCTTGAGAAAAGCTTGTGCCTTCCACCAATGGAAGCTGATCCGCTAAGAAGTATTACCTCACCTATCAGGTCTTTAGTTATTTTTGTCAGGTTTAGGTGGTCACTCTCATTCTGTGACGACAAACTTTTGCACCAAGATTTTCAAAAATAGGAACCCAAAGTTAGGCTCCTAGATCCATACTTTGTTCTAAATAGGTGAAATGTTTTTCAGAAGTGCTGGGCAACTAACAGCTCCCACTAAAGCCAACAGTGCTCAGCACTGTTGAAAATCAGGTCACTTATGTACAAGTCTAAATTTGGATTTAGAGCGGGGGGGGCAAACTTTTTGGCCCAAGGGCCACAACTGGGTATGGAAATTGTGTGGTGGGCCATGAATGCTCACGAAATTAGAGGTTGGGGTGCGGGGTGGGGTGAGGGCTCCGGTTGGGGCTAGGGATGAGGGGTTGGGGGTGCAGGGGCTGGGACCGAGATCATGGCTGGGGCAGGGGGTTGGGGTGCAGGAGGGGGTCAGGGGTGCAGGCTCTGGGCGGTGCTTACCTCAAGCAGCTCCCAGAAGCAGTGGCATGTCCCCCCTCTGGCTTCTATGGGGAGGTGCAGCCAGTCAGCTCTGCGTGCCGCCCTGTCCACAGGTGCGACCCCTGCAGCTCCCATGGGTCATGGTTCCCGGACAATGGGAGCTGCAGGGGCAGTGTGTGGAGCCCCTTGGCTGCCCCTATGCATAGGAACCAGAGGAAGGACATGCCACTGCTTCTGGGAGCTGTGCAGAGTGGAGCAAAGCCCCCGACCCCACTCCCTGGTGGGAACCGAGGGCCGGATTAAAACATCTGGAAGGCCAGATGCAGCCCCCGAGCCATAGTTTGCCCACCCCTGATTTAGAGGTTTAAGTTTAGGCTGTTAATGTTGACATCGTTGGCTCGAATCTTTCAAACCTGTTGACCTGTTATGAAGGTACCACTGAAGGTCAGTGTTTCGATGATGTTTCAGGATACCCCCAATTCTTAATGCCATAAAAGCTGCTATTTATCTTGATTGTATTGTAATTTCTTGTCTGAGTGATTCTGGTTGTCCAGTTAATAGGAGATTTCATTGTGTTGAGTATTTTTTTTATTATTGTATTTTATTATAATTAAGCATCAGTAACGTCAATCAACTGATCTTAACTGTAAAAGACTGGCAGTATTGTGACTGTATCACTGAGAGAAGCCTTCTAGTATTTCTTGTTCCAATATTAGAACTTGTATTAATTCTGAAATATTTCCAGAGGAACAGGATACATTACATTGAGTTTAATGCAACACACTTGGTGCCATAAATCAAGAGCAACATTTAATGAAAGTTTTTGCAGGGCATATAACTATATGAAAATAAATGACACAGGTATTTTCAGGTACGTAAACTAATTATTATAATTTTGCTTTCCACATGTTATCTCTCCTTTTTGAGCCAAAGTAATGATCTGTCTTATCACAAAAGTGCCTCCACTAAATCTTTTGAAATGTCAGACGAGAACTAATATTTACATCAGAATAATAACTACAATTACTTACCCACTTTCCAATTCATTTGGAGTCAATTATTCTTTAGTACTGAGAGAAATGGAGCTTTACTGTAATACTGAAATGAGTTTAATTAATCCTGTTCCACATACAGCAGGCTGATAAATGAAATTCAGCCTGTAATTTAAGAGCTTGGGGAAATAGTGTGATATTAAGGGTGCTTTGAGTGATTGACAGTTTAATTTATTACAAAGAACAGCATTCTGTCTTAGCTTGGCGTTTATTCCAGTTCTCCAATTAATGCTTTTAGCTAGGGAACAGATCCTAGTTCTATGACGACTTTTCAAACAGAATTTTTATGGACTTTTTGGCACAGCCTATTAGTTATTACACACCTGTGGTCCTTTGTTTCATAAAAAATGACTAATAAAGAAGGTAATGCAAAATAACAAAAGTGGTGTTGAAAAGTTTTTAGGAGCAGGGGGATAAGATATATTTGTCTAGTAGAATTTTCCACTGGTTGAGATCATATTCTCATCAGGAAAGGAAAGGGGTAATTGGATTTAAATGTCAAGATGCTCCTCATGAGGGTTTGAAGTCACACAACTATTTTCTCAGCTACATTTTTGTGCTTGTGATTATGAAAACTGCAACCACTTGTCGTTGAAGATGATAGTAAGGAATTCTCCAGAAGTGAGTTAAATACTGAATTATAGCCTCAAGGTTTAACACACAGTCAACAGAAAAAGCAACACAACACCCCTAGAAAAGGAGAGAAATAAATTGCTCTGCTGGGTTAGGTATATAGTAGTGAGCTGGCAATTCAACCAAGAAGCATATCAGATAAAGTTAAGATATTGTTATCCAGACAGATTCATGCAGAAACAGGTTCAAATGTTACAGAGATGTGGGGGAGTAGCTTAGTGGACAAAAATGGATTTGCCTCCAGCATAGCATCTTGAAAATGTTCACATACTTCGACATTCTGGTCATTTTAAATTTAGAAGCAAGTTAAGATTCCTAACAATGCAACAACTTCCCTAGTTTGTCACATGTAGCTCCTTTTATGAAAAATAACAAAAAAGCATTAAATGAAAGACATAGAGATGTGCAAATTACTCATAATACAAAGCCACTGGTGGAAATTTTATTCCATGCTTTTAAAATCAGGCTCTTACTAGTCAACTATCCAGTAGGTGTGATCTATCTGTACTGCTACCCAAATCACACCTAGGGAGTAATGTAAATTTCGCAAAACGATACAAATAAGAACATTATCTCTCTTCAAGTAGTGTCTGGGCTAAATTCTGCTATCTTTTACACCTCTGTAAATGAGAGAGCCCTCTCCTCCCACATCTTCGGGATCCAAGTTATAGGGCCAGATTCTGCCATTCTTACTCCTGCCAAGCAGTAACTCACTCTTGGAGAAGGATATTGCTTTTCACGAGGAAGGATAGCAGAATCTAGCCCATCATGTGTTCATATGTGCCTCCATGCATTATGTGCTATATATTTCTGGTTTCAGAGTAGCAGCCGTGTTAGTCTGTATTCGCAAAAAGAAAAGGAGTACTTGTGGCACCTTAGAGACTAACCAATTTATTTGAGATCCGATGAAGTGAGCTGTAGCTCACGAAAGCTTATGCTCAAATAAATTGGTTTGTCTCTAAGGTGCCACAAGTACTCCTTTTCTTTGTGCTATATACTGTAACAGTGCTCATTAGGATAAGGTAAATAGACATCCTAATTCTTACAGGAACAGTTTTCTCTGTATTTTTAAAGCATATTTCCAGGTTGAAGTAAACTGCTCGGTTATCTTGACATTTTTTAAAGTGATATGATCCCCATATTGCCAGTGGTTAAAAATTTCCTTTAGCTAAGTTCCAATGAGTTGTGCATTAAATATTTGGCAACACTGACTGGCCTCCAAAGGGTTAAAATTGGTCCTAATTTTAACTGTGGCTGCATTGCCTCCTTTCCTTGATGTAGTGGATGATTTTTAGAAAGTCTTTCTTGCCTCCTCCATGCCTGACAGATAAATGAAAAGCAAAGGAAGGGAAGCAAGAAAAACATCTGGGTCAAGGGCTTGATTTTTAGGACTGCTACAGGAGAAGAGTAGGAAAAAAAAAGGTTTTATGTTCCACAAAGCTTCAGCAGCAGCAGGATTGACAGTCTTCTGGAGAGAATTCCTCCTCCTCTTCCTACTTCAGTTGCAACTGTGCCGGTGCTGCAAAGCTGCATTTTCTTTTTGGAGCCCTTATTTGGGCAGTTACCATTTTTTAAAATCCCTGTTTTTTGAGTTGCCTAACGAGAGCAATTAATAAAGAATAGTGAGGGGCTTAACTGACCATATCAAATCAATTTGCTCATGTTCGATACAGAATTGGATAACATTATCTTAATTTACATAGCATTTTATGGTTTCAAAAATCCCAAAGCCCTGGACAACTCAAGACATGTAGCAGCACTGCAGTTCAGTCACTTCTTGGGTGGAAGGTAGCAGTCAACTGGCACACAGCATACTGCACAACGGGTGTGTGGGCATCAACTTTAGCCACAAACATTGGACCGAGTTCTAACCCTTACAATATGCTCTACAGCAGGGGTGGCCAACCTGAGCCTGAGAAGGAGCCAGAATTTACCACTGTACATTGCCAAAGAGCCACAGTAATATGTCAGCAGCCCCCCATCAGCTTCCCCCCTGCTCCCAGTGCCTCCCACCCACCAGCAGCCCTGCCGATCAGTGCCTCCCCCTCCCCTCCCCGCACCTCCCGATCAGAGGTTTTCGTGGCATGCAGGAGGCTTTGTCGGTGGAGCGAGGGCACGGCAGGCTCAGGGGAGGGGGAAGGAAGGGGTGGAATGGGGGCAGGTCCTGTGGCAGAGCCAGGGGTTGAGCAGTGAGCACCCCCCGGCACATTGGAAAGTTGGCGCCTGTTGCTCCAGCCCCAGAGTCCTATCCAAGGAGCCGCATATTAACTTCTGAAGAGCCACACGTGGCCCTGGAGCCACCGGTTGGCCACCCCTGCTCTATAGGATCTGCATTGTCTATGTGGAGCAGACATAGCCTCAGTTTTTAAAGTTTCCTTCAGAAAACTCAAACCCAATAAACTATTTTTCTGAGCCATAAGGATGAAAGTCTACATCAGCCCTGCTTGGATTTGAACTTTCATTCCAGAGAGACTGTTGCCTTCAAAGCTGAAGGAGAATCTCTAAGATACAATCCTGCTTATACATATTCTTATCCATAGATAGACTGCAGACTGGCTTTCTCCCTAAAATACTGTATATTCCCAAAATTGGGGCGCATTGACTTTAGTTTCTACTTATCCATCTTGCATAACACTACCTAAGTCCATGCTAAGTTACCATTCATTTGTTTGCTACTTCCCTTGCTGCTTCTCAAGATAAATTGTTGCCTGTGCATCTGTTTTTGGGTAGCTAACTGGACAAGAGCTCTAGGGTCCACTCTTTTGATATCTATGAATGCCAAAAAAATTAAACTTCTCTCATTTTCTTCCTGTTTGGACTGACTGGTGCCTTTTGAAATGATCTTTCTGCACATTGCCAAATTTTGATACTGTACATCACATTCATAAATACTTATTTCAGTCCCTGCAGCTAGATGTTGGGATCCACCAGTTCTGAACAGGCAGTAAAATGGCTGTCCCACTGTCTCCCATCAATGCTGTCATGTAGGTTTGTGTTAGTATGCACAGTAAATATGGTGGATTTTCAGAAACATTCTCTGCATCACTGCTTCTGTGAGATCCAGTCTGAAAATGAAAAATATTAGGGTTATCCTTAACTTAAGGTTTAGAAGAACAATCAACCAATTAAAATTGACTGGGAGCCTTTTAAATACTCAGCTACACACTAGAGTTGTGAGAAATTCTGTTTTTTGTTTGTTTTTTTTTGGTAGGATATTCCTCCTTTTCTCTGGTAGTGGTAAGTTCCCATATTAAGGGTGCTAGGTAGGAAAGAAGGTAGGAAAAACAAAATGAATCTAGGCTGAGCCTGGAGAAAATATTAGCGCATAAAGCCAAGGGAACCGAGACATAACCCATTAAAGAGAACAATCAGGTAAAAATCATCTGCCGCAGCCACGCTGCTATTGAGTCTTGCTGCCATAAGTGAAGTTTCTTGACTCAGGTAGAACAGAAACAGAGTCCGTCATGGAGATTTAACCCGCATCACGGTTTGGTGGTCAAGAAATTCTGATGGGAACTCATTGCAGCTAGGTAGGCTTGGATAGAGGTTCATCTGTTTGGATCTCAGTAAATTAGTGCCTTAAGCATTATGCCCAAGTGTGTGCTCAGTTCCTCCTGGCACAGATAGGAAAATATAGTCCAAAGATGTTAGTCTCACTTCTGACAGAGCCAACAAAACAATGCTCCAACAAAACAGTAGGATGGCAAGGAAAGGGTGATTGGGGTCAGAGCTATAAGATTAGAGTTACTCAGCACAGGCCTGTACCCAGCATCTTGGTGCAGGGTTTTGGATATTTTTCAATGAAGAAAAATGATTGTCAGAATTGACTCATTGATAGTGGGTGTTGTGGTGAGACTGTATCTTCGGAATGGATGTGCAGGAGGAGATTGCCTCTGCTGTAACTGGATGAAATTCTATAGCCTGTATTGCACTAGATGATCTAATGGTCACTTCTGGCCTTAAAAGCTATGAATCTGTGACAGAGCAGTGGCCTTGCACATTAGCTCAAGGAGTACAGTCTGTACAGAAAGGGAAAAGGTGGGGATGGGGAGGGAGCATGGGGCCAACAAAATAAAAGACTAGGTTGTGTAAGTAGGCAGGGGTGGAGGTATGTAGAGCTTAAAGGTGAGGAGAACAGGTGTGATGTGGTGAAGATGGAGGAGCTAGTGGTGGGATTTGAAGAAGTGGTGGCTTAGTCACAACGATGGGCCAGGAAAATATTCTTGGCAGCTGTGTTTTATATAGACCGGAGTGGGGCAATGTGGAGGAGTCTGCGGTAGTGAAAACAGGAGATGAGGAGGACATGGACAAGAATTTTAACTCTATGGACATAAAGAAAAGGTTGGATCTCAGAAATATGGCAGAGGGAAAAGGGGCAGAATTTGGAGGTGGACAGGATGTGGGGGAGAGAAGCGTCAAAGATGATTCCTAGGTTTCTGGCCTGAGTGATGGGTGGGGGTATGGGGAGAACATTAGTATGGTCACAGAAAATGGGGGTTGGGGGCCTGGAGCAGGTTTCAGAGGAAAAATCTCTGTAAGTGAGGCTAAATCCCCAATCCAAAATTCATGCTTGAGACCCTGTAAATTATCAGATAATTCCAGGAAAGATGAGAGGTAATTTAGAGGACTCTAAAGGGTTTTAGGCTCAGAGCAGGCCTCAATGTAAGGAGATTGTGATGCGATCCAAAACAGCAGCTATAGCAGCAAGATCAAGAGGGAGGAAGGTGCCAGAGACAGCAACTCGGCATAATTAATCATTAAATTGTGAAAGGCCTATGGATCATATGTAATACTATAATTTTCAGTGCACCCAATATTTGATGTTTTTAATACTTATTACAAAATATACAAGAATTTTGGACGTGATGTGAAGCCTCATGCTTCAGAGCATAACCCAATGTCTAACTATTGGGGGACAGAAGGAAACTTGCCATGACAGCATGTTATCCCATAACTGCCTGCCGCAAGGTTACTTACACCTTCCTATGAAAGTGCTAGAGCTGGCCACTGCAGGCGACAAGTTATGTAAATGTATATATTACCTTCTAGGATGAAATTTTGCATATTTAATTTGATTCCAAAGAATTAATTTTTTGAAAGGCTGAGAAAAATCACCACAGGATTTTGGAGTTACGAGAAAGTAAAAAAATATTTTCCCCACTTTACAAATGTGCAATGCATCATTTTTAAAGAGCATAATACTGAAAATATCTTTACCTTGAACATTCAAATTTGGTATTTAAAAAGGGTGCACTAAATCGTATATGATTTTCTGAATTTAGAAACAAATGTTGAAGTTGTGATCATTTGAAAATTTTTGATTGAGCCAACATTAAAAAATCCATTAAATGGTTAGGTGGGCATTTAAAATGGATTCTGTGCACAGAAGCTAACTGCACAGCTGTTTTTATAGGGAAATGTATACGTTCAGCAACTGAAGCAGGAGGGGATAAGCTCAGAAGGCCATAAAATATATAGGATGCCCAACATGACCTAACTTTCAGATTCTTTAATATCTGATTTTGCAACCTTAATATTTGCAGGAATGCTAGAGTTTTTTTCCCTTTTAAATTATAGTCCCACAGAATAATTACACAGCCTGAAGTAAATGGTTGATATTGCAGCAAATGTTGAAATAAATATTCAGCCCCTTCTTTTAGAATTTGAATGCCATCAGCATTTGACTGACAGCCCATTTATTAATACTGTTGCTGGATAAACAGGCATGTCATAGTTCAAAATTAACATATTGATCTTCACTTGTTCATTGATGTTAGCTTGTCATAATTCACAAGTGGCTGAACTGTTGCTTGTGCTCTGACGTCATCTGTTGCAAATTTACGTAACCCAAGCTACATTAATGTGCCAGACTGTTCTTTATTACACTTGTGGTGTTTTTGCAGTACTGTAACACAGGATAATTTGTCCCAGTGTAGACCTAATCCTTCTTGGAGGAGAAATGTCATTGGCTAGCAGCTCCATGTAACTAAGAGCAGAATTTAGGCTACTGCTTAGATTTATGTGGATTGGAAGACATATTTTTTGAGAAATTAAAATCTGCAGTTGATTTTTTTTTTTAAAGAACAGAATCCTTTTCCAAAGGATGCTTCACAAATGATAAGTATCAAGAAAGAGCAAAGGCCATGAATCAGGACCTCTAATCTGAATTTGCTCAAGCATTAATATTGACAACAACAAAATCACAGAAATTTTTTACAATAAAAAATACACAAAGGATGAAATTCTGGCTCAACTGAAGGGCTCATCAGCAGGGCCAGATTTTCATCCTCGTTGTTTTAAATCACTATTCTTTAGATTTTTTTGGATTGACTTTTAAAGGGAATATGCCTTCCTTCTCTGAGTACTAATTGGAACCTTTCCTGATGATACCTACAACTGGACATACCCCTTTTTTTGCAGGTTTGAGAGACAGTAGGCCTGTGCGGTTAGTGGCTATGTTCTTGCTACTGCCTCACCTGCCAACCCCACCCTTTACACTCCCAGGGAACAAACCTTGATTTCTCAGCACAGAGTGAGCTATGGAAAGTTCCTGTATGGTGTGTGTGCTTCCTAGCCTCATGGGCAGGGATTCAATGGTAATACCATAGGCCTTACTGGTTGGCCTTGCTTGCATGAATAAGATGAACACAGTAGTGTGAGAATTGCATAGCCACAGAGGGACTAGGAGAATTTAGCCATGTATTAGTACATGAAAAAAATATTCTGGGTTGTGGTGGTGATTTTAAGAAAAAAAGAAAATACCGTTGTGATGTTTCTGGTATTTAAGTTTTAACACTAAATTTTACTTAGATAATTTTACTTTTGTCTGAGAAGTTGTCTTGACTTTGTGGCTAGTGGTTTTATTGCCCTTTGCCCTACTGAGTAATACCTTTTCTTTGTTTGTAGACGCGTTGATTAAGTTTTGTATTAAATTGATAATGTTCTTAGCTAGAATTAGGTGAGGCAGCACATTTTTGTTGTTGGGTGATCTTTGATGTGATTTCTGTAGTTCATTACACAGTTCTCCCTCCCACCCCCCCGGCCCATAATTTTTCAGTACATGATAAATTGTCCCCTGCATGTTTTTTTCAGCTTCTACCATGCCATACGGTATGCTGATTTGCTGATTACCCATTAATCTCATACTCTGCGATCATAGATTGTAAAACAATTCATACTTTTTTTTTAATCTCTAAGTAAACTGGATCAATGCAGGTGAGAGGATGGATATATGGATAGATATGGAAATGTTATCCAAAAGACTTATTTCCAGTTGATATGTCTGAAAACCGAGGCACTACGAAGAAAGACATTAAAACCATATCTGTCTCTGAGTTGGGGCTGTTGCGTAATCAAAAGAATATTTGTAGGCTTCAAATGCTGTGTAGTTTCAAACATTAGATTAATAATTGTTGAGTCCTAGCATATAAGAAGTTGAGGTTGAATTAGTCTCTGATCTATTTATGAAAATACCAAGGCTGCAATGCAATCTCCTTCTAAAACAATTAAGTTCCCACCCTTGGGTAATAAAATAGTTGAAATTTCCTTGATCAGAGGTTTTTATGCACCAGTCGCATTACTGTACATTCATTACAGTATATTGCTGCCAAGTGGAAATTGTTGGGCATTGAGAAGATGGCTTGAAATGAAGGAGCAGATTCTCCTTTATAACCATGCATAACTGACGGTCAGTTAATTAGATGATTTAATTCCTCTTTGCTTGCATAACATATTCCTTTTATATTCCAGTCATGAAGCAGTGATGTGTTAGTGTTGTCTCACAGGGCTTGAGGGAGACCCATGCTGAAATTTCACCATTTGATTGAAAGTTGAAGTGATTTCCCTTCCATTGATGGATTTTGACTGAGTCTGGGTATGGCTATATCATACCTTCCAAGGATGATTTGTACCCCTAGGGATCATAAGTACTTCTAGAAAGCTAGTTTTCTTTGGAATGCACTAGATGGCATCAGGGCTCAGTGTCCCCGAGCCCCTGAGGAAAGGCTAGTATACACTGAATCAAAAATGGTTGTTTTGAATGAGTTAAGACTAGAAAAAAGGCAAAAGGTGAGAATCTCCCCTCCCGCCCCACAGTAAGAGATCTAACCAGAATTCATCTAGTATTCAGGTCTAGATGTTACGTGTGTCCTACTTATGGTCCTGATCCTCTTTTCATTTTCATTACTGTAAATCTGCAGTAACGCTCTTGGCTTCAGTGGAGTGTCACCACTTTTACATAAGTGGAAGTGAGAGGAAAATCAGCCCCGACGTTTTTACCCAATGTATCTAAGGTAAATTGATATGAAGCTCCAGCAATGAAATATCTACTTAAAATTCACAAGTGTGTCCTTGAGAATCTACTCTTCAAAGATATAAAAATGATGATAGCATTTGTCCTTTATATCCAGTAACCATAGGAATTAGCATGCTATTGTGACTTTTTCTATCTGCAGGTAAGAAACAAGGTTGTCATGATGTCCACTACTCCAGTTCCCCAGGGTAAATAATGTAGGACCCCTCTTGAGCCAACAAGTTATAAACAATGCATGTTTCGACTGCATGAACTACCACGCAGGTTCTGTTCACAGGGTCTTGGCACCCAACCAGCCCCTGCTGCTCCATTTGGAGGTTTTGGTTCCATGTAGTTTAAGGACTCCCCACCAACCCTTGCTCAGCTGTCCCATAATGACCTGCCCTTCCTTGTTGTCCTGGGGTGGTGGATGCCCTTATCTTGGATTCTATAGGAGCACCAGATGGTGTTTCATTTTACCAGGATCTTTGAAGGTAAGAGTGAAGTAAGGGCCACTTTTTCCACTTTAGCAAAATGTGTACCAGTGCACCACAAAAGTCCACCCACAGCCCCCAGTAGAGCAGTGGGATTTGAATAATACTTCCACTGCCACTTGTCTTTTCCCAGCTCCTGCTAGTATTCTCCAAATAATCTCATGGATTTGTGGGAGAGGGCAAGAGCCCTTCCCTGGTATTCACTCCTCCTTCTCCAAGACTAGAGTATAGGGGAGCAGCCATCCAACATCACTGAAGACTAGGTGGCCTCCTAATGCCACAGCAGGAGAAGGGTTAAGTCACTAGCAACCTAGAAGACACTTAACATATTGGTATTTGCTATGGAGAAGCCCAGTTTAATATAGATGAACCCGGGAGGGTTCTATAGACATTTCTATATAATTTAATACAGAATAATATCATTTTTGTAGGTGTTTTAAATTCTCCTGTATTATTCCATGGAAGGGATACAATCTCTATTACAATTCTGTAGATAGGTTAGAGAAGCCTGTAGAAAGATTAGCAATTTCTGTTAAATTCCACCCAGATATCACCATTCCACGTTCACAAAGGTTTCACATACATGGGCTGATATTCATGGATCACAGTAGATTACTCGCCCCCTAGCCTCCCGCCCTCAGTGTGGGTGGGCTTCTGGTTCTAGGTGAACCTTTTGCACACCCTTTGTGCTTATATGTTCCTGTACATCAGAAGAAATACTATAACTGAAATTGCTAAGTGCTTTTCATGTCTGGGGAGAAGCAGTAGCTGTTTCAGACTTCGATAGGTACTGCAACTTGAATTCATCGAGTCATATTAATCAGCAATGGACTCTAATTTTATATCTGCAGTTTTCTACCCTAATCAATTAAAAGATGCAAATTCAAAGAGCAGTAAATAGGCCTGGAATTGATTTTTGGGTGAAAAATAAGAGGCTGAGTTGGGCCCATTTAAAATTGTAGGGCCTTGAGATTTTCTTACTTGAATGATTATACACTAAAACTGTTGATCATAATTCTTCATGAAGAAAATGACTCCACACAAATCAATACATGGTAGTAATCATATCAAAATGAGATGTTTAATTCTTCAGAGAGGGCCAACTTTAATAGTAACCGCATTTGCAATGTAATCAATATGTTTATTGGAGGGACAGAGTTTTTCCAAGATTTTACTTTAATGTATTTGTTAGATGTGACACAAACTTAAGTTGAATTTCCAATATGGACTGTAAAGGTATTGGCTGTGCTGAATTTGTTGGCAGAAAGAAAACCCCATCACATCACTTTTTATAGGAATTGAGTATGAAGTGATTATTAAGCCAGCTGATCACATATGCCACCTCAGAGCAGAGCACACTGGAGACAGAAGAAACATCATCTGTAATAAACAACTGAACAATGTCATCTGTATACATGACTATTTTGCATTTCATATGTAGACTGTCTAGGTTATTGATATTAAGACTGAAAAGACCTGACCCTACACTGACCTCTGAGAAACTCCTACAGATGTGAAAAGTGGTTCTGACATGGAGCTCTGCATTGAAGTTCTTTGAAAATAATGCCAAAGGGAGAAAGAGAAACATGACAAAGAAACAACATAAAGGCCAGGCATTTTGGATTTAGAGAGTAAAGTGGAGCAGATGACTGTGTCAAAAGTTCCTGGAACAAAGACAGGCAGACCTGTAAAATGACCTTTACCCAGAGCAGAGTAGATGTGATCAGTAAATTCAAGAAGAGCTGAGGCATTGTATGGTAGTTTAATGAGCTTCATGAAAAGGGCAAACATGAAATTAGAGATGAATTAGTTTATTGTAATTTAGATATTTGTTGACCTGGTCAGGAAGGATGTTTTCAATTATTTTTGACAGGATAGATGAGATTAGCCAACAATTTTAAAAATCAAATGCAAATAGCAGTATGGGAAAGATGTAATATAGAACCTTTTCTATTCAGCTGAGATTGTGCTGCTGGAGAGAGGTAGATAATGAGTGAATGAATGAAAAGTGGTAATGAAAGCTGTGGGGGGTGGGGGAGGAAGGGGATAAAGTGAGATGGTTGAGCAGAGATTTTTCTGTAACTACTAAATCACAGTCAGATGCTGACATTCTGAGGTGTCACTGTTCTGTAAGAAAACCGTACATGACTAATGCATGAGAGGTACTATGTGGCTGCCTTTCGTTATAGTCTTTATTTCTTAATTTAAAGGACTTTATGTGCAAGGCAAAAAGAGAACAAAGGATGAGACAGTAATTTACAGGTGTGTAATTTTTCACTTGCATGTGTATTGCAAATCCAATGAAAGTAATCTTTCAGAATTGTCTTTGAAAACTGACTGGCCAGGTACAATAACAGCAGCCTAACTTAAAAACAATAACATTAAATTTAAAAAAATTACTCCACTTGAGTGGGTGTTTATCCTGATTGGGGTTTAAACTCAGTTAGCTCAATATGTGCCAACCCCTGTAGGGCTTGCCCTCACTCAGAAGTAAGTATGGTGCAGCTGCACTGGCTGCTGTCAACAGATTATTGAATCGAGGCTACTCCTGAATGTAGACAAGGCCTCAGTGACACCTGTATAAATCTGGAGTGACTCTGATGTTAATGGAGTTTCTTGAGTTACTATGCTGCTGTAACTGAGAGAAGAACATTTTTACTTGATAGGTCTGTTTACTGGACTATGTGCTATTTTCATATAGTCATTTTTTAAGACTAAAGCCCCACTTTAAATCAGTCACCAGTCACATTTGATTGACTGGAATATCTCTGAAGCTGGCTAAAGTGGGCTGGCACTTGGGTTAAATTACATGAACAAGTGTCCTCCTGCCAAGTCAATCAGGATTAGAGTCCCCAAGAACAGGAATTTCTGATTTGGGATTATAGATTCTAGGAGTTACTTAACATTAGAAATACAATTAGCTGAGTTATAGAAAGCACTGTCAACAACAGCCTGTTAAATTACAGGCAAGAAAATGATTTTACAGGTTTTCCTGACACCTAGGAAGGAATGTCCGCATTTTTTATCAACTGCCTGTAATTTTACAACCCTGGCAGGGAGATGATAAATAAAACCATCAATAAGCAATAAACAAGTAACTGATCACATATATGTCATGTCAGCTGCACAGCAATTTATTTTGTTTTAAAATATTTAAAACAATAAATAATATCTTGTGGCTTTATTTTACTGAATAAACAATATTTTCCTATTGCTTGGGAGGGCAAAAAAGAATGTGAAGAACAATTAGCCAAAGACTCAAAAAGTTATAGCGCATTTTTTTTAAGTACATCAAAAGCAGGAAGCCTGCTAAACAACCAGTGGGGCCACTGGACGATCAAGGTGCTAACGAAGCACTCAAGGACGATAAGGCCATTGCGGAGAAACTAAATTAATCCTTTGCATTGGTCTTCATGGCTGAGGATGTGAGGGAGATTCCCAAACCTGAGCCATTCATTTTAGGTGACAAATCTGAGGAACTGTCCCAGATTGAGGTGTTGTTAGAGGAGATTTTGGAACAAATTGATAAACTAAACAGTAATAAGTCACCAGGACTAGTGGTATTCACCCAAGAGTTCTGAAGGAACTCAAAGGTGAAATTGCAGAACTACTAACTGTAGTTTGTAACGTATCATTTAAATCAGCTGCTGTACCAAATGACTGGAGGATAGCTAATATGATGCCAATTTTTAAAAAGGGCTCCAGAGGTGATCCCAACAATCCCAGGCCAGTAAGCCTGACTTCAATAGTGGGCAAACTGGTTAAAACTATAATAAAGAACAAAATTGTCAGACACATAGATGAACATAATTTGTTGGGGGAAAAGTCAACGTGTCTTTTGTAAAGGGAAATCATGCCTCATTAATCTACTGGGGTGAACAAGGGGTCAGTAAGCATGTGGCCAAGGGGATACAGTGGATATACTGTACTTAGATTTTCAGAAAGCCTTTGACAAGGTCCCTCACCAAAGGCTCTTAAGCAAAGTAAGCTGTCATGGGATAAGAGGGACGGTCCTTTCATGGATTGGTAACTGGTTAAAAGATAGGGAACAAAGAGTAGGAATAAATGGTCACTTTTCGGAATGGAGAGAGGTAAATTGTGGCGTCCCAAGGGATCTGTACTGGGACCAGTCCTATTCAACATATTCGTAAATGATCTGGAAAAAGGGGTAAACAGTGAGGTGGCAAAATTTGCAGATGACACAAAACTACTCAAGACAGTTAAGTCCCAAGCAGACTGCGAAGAGCTACAAAAAGATCTCACAAAACTGGGTGACTGGGCAACAAAATGGCAGATGAAATTCAATGTTGATAAATGCAAAGTAATGCACATTGGACAACATAATCCCAACTATACATATAAAATGATGGGGATCTAAATTAGCTATTACCACTCAAGAAAGATCTTGGAGTCATTGTGGATAGTTCTCTGAAAACATCCACTCAATGTGCAGTGGCAATCACAAAAGTGAACAGAATGTTGGGAATTAAGAAGGGGATAGATAATAAGATGGAAAATATCATATTGCCTCTATATAAATCCATATTACGCCCACATCTTGAATACTGTATGCAGATGTGGTCACCCCATCTCAAAAAAAATATTGGAACTGGAAAAGGTTCAGAAAAGGGCAACAAAAATGATTAGGGGTATGGAATGGCTGCCATATGAGGAGAGATGAATAAGACTGGGACTTTTCAGCTTGGAAAAGAGACGACTAAGGGGGGATATGATATGGAAGTGTTATTTACTCCTCCTCATAACACAAGAAGTATGGGTCACCAAATGAAATTAATAGGCAGCAGGTTTAAAACAAACAAAAGAAAGAATTTTTTCACACAATGCATAGTCAACCTGTGGAACTCTCTGTCAGAGGGGGTTGTGAAGACCAAGACTATAACAGGGTTCAAAAAAGAACTAGATACGTTCCTGGAGGATAGGTCCATGAATGGCTACTAGGCAAGATGGGTAGGGATGGTGTCCCTACCCTCTGTTTGTCAAAAGCTGGGAATGGGCGACAGAGGATGGAACACTTGATGATTATCTGTTCCGTTCATTCCCTCTGAAAAACCGGGCATTGGTCTCTGTTGGAAGACATGATACTGGGCTAGATGGAGCTTTGGTCTGACCCAGTATGGTCATTCTTACATTGGCACTTTGTGTTCTTTTTAATTAGGAAGGTAACTAAGGGTGAGTGAGTTTTAGATCCTAAACGTTTAAATCCTACCCCAACCCCCCAAAAAAGTTTAGAAAGAGCACTAGTTTCTTTTGCATCAACTGATGCTACAGCCAAACCACAATGCTACTCTGTGTGTGTGTGTTTTCCCCTCATCATGGTATCAAGATCTGGAAAGCCTCATATCTTACATCATGGGTTTTTTTTTTCCTGGTCTGTGGTAGTCTTTGAAAGGCTGTTATGAGTCTACTTTTTGCTAATTTGCCATTGAATTATTAGGCCTTGAGCCAGAAGCCTAAGGCAGTATAGAATTCAGTATCAGATAAAAACCTATTCAGTTGTCATTGACATTCGCTCCCCATGCTGCATAAGGTTAATTTATTTTTAAGCTCTGATTTCCCCTGTGCTTGAATTACAGAGCAATACTGTAAGTGCATGAAGGAACATCACTAGTAAGCATTGATCAAAGTGTCCAACCAAATATGCTTTAAGACAAAAGTAAAAACTTGCTTTGAAAGATGTTAAACTTCAAATTAAGGCATTCTATCTTGAAAAACGCTATCTAAAATGTAGGATCTACTGTTGTTTTCTCTTTGTGGTGTTTCCAAGGAGCTGAAAGCTCTAATCAAGGATAAGCACCTTATTTTGTGTCTATACTGTAAATATGTTCAGTACACTAAAATGCCCCCAAAGAGTGTGTCATACTTGCATATTGGTAAAAAAAATTATCCCAGAAAATGGATGACATATTGTCAGAATCGCTGCTTAGCAGTTAGCACAAGAACACACACACTAACCTTCAACTGTCACAAAAGAGCACTCATTAATAACAGGACACTGCTGAGTAATTTCTGTGGTGAACTTCCCATTATTTGAATAACTTTTCTCTTCCTGTTTTTGTCCACTTAGCAGTTGTTAATTTCCTTCTCTTTTTTTTTTTACCCACAACCTTGTTTCTGACAGACCTGCAATTAACATGGCACATCTTCATCCCAGTACTACTCCTGTTAAAATCAATGGCTTATCTCCCATTGATGAAGTGAGAGAAAGAACAGGCATGTTCTTGTGCTTATGGTGCATGAACTAAATGAAAGCTGAGGTCACAGAGCAGTCTACCATTTTGTAAGATTATGGCTGTCCCAGTGTGGGAACTGGAGAAGACATGACGTGGTTGGCTGCATGTCCTGAATACAAGTGGTGCCCTGGAAGTGTGTGGGCTTGATTATTGCTATATCTCCTGCAAGCAGCTGTGGTGTGGAACACAGTCTGCACCGATAGTGACTGCTGCCGGTGAGTGTGTGCTACACAATAGTGCCTCTGAAGGAATAACACTTCCAGATTCCGACATTTAGGTGGTTCATCTTCTGTTCCCCCTACTTTCTGGAATGGTTTAGTCTTTTACAACTATAACAGAATCCCAAGGATATGGAAGATTATTTAGGATAGGTCAAGACATGTCTATTGACAGTGGGATATAAAATTAAGACATGGGAAATTTATTCTGGATACTAGAAAAACTAGCAGAGATGGAATGGTTGTCTTTGGCAAATACTAGAAACACCACCCCTTGGTACTAGCAAGTGTATTGCCAGGAACAATCCAGGATCTTCAGGGTAATGGGTTAGATGACCTACGGATCATAGACCTTTTATTTCTCTAATTTCCACACATCTTTGATACTGGTAGAGGGATGGGAAATTTAATTAACTGTTGCGATAGAGCTAGCATTTATGTTATGTTAGTGCCACAAAAGGAGCTTTTGGTGCAAAAAATACCTAGAAGTGTCTCTCAGTGGAGTGGTAGATTTATTGAATGAAACAGAAATGCTAAAGATGGCTAATATTCCTCACCAAATTACAACTATTTTCAAATAGATCAAATTTGGGGCCAAACCAGTGGGTAGTATTTTTGAGTCTGACGTGAGTGTGTGTATATGTGTGTTTGATTTTTGAGGTTTGCTCAGTGCTGGTGAACTCTGCTCCCATGGAACTTAGAGAGTTTTGCTGTTGACTTCCAAAGGACCAGAGCTTCTGCAAACTCCTCATAGTGTTGTAAGCTGACGTATTCTTAGAGTTTTACGTTTGGTTTGCACATCCTTTGTACAGGAATTCGTGCTAACTACTTGCTGTCAGTGGAGTTGCCAGAAATAAAATGCTGTTTGAACCACGAAATATTTCTTTACTAATGATCCATAGGATGGATAATGCCCAAACATGAAGCGAGAAGAAAAGTATTGGTCAGCTTGGTATTTGGGTGGAGATTGCCACAGATAAGTTAGACTTAATAAATAGCCAAATCTAACTTTATTGTTTAAAAAACACAGGGAATGAGGTAAGGCCCACCATTAAAATACGTGGATAATGTATCGTAGGAGGTCAAAACAGCTGCATAGTCAGGACCTTTTGCACTGAAGAATTTTGAATGAGTCCTACCCTTTTAGGGTAAGAGAGTTCCTTTCTGTTGGGAAGTTAATTGGATAGCTTGTCAGCTGTGCCGAAGTGAATCATGTTACTTGGTAATGAGGATAACTGCTAAATAAAATGTGTGGGAATAATTACACTTCAAAATTATATAGAATGGTGATAGGTGGTTCTGATTAGAATTAACATGGGGGAAACAAAACACATTTAAGCTCTTATAAGTGGGTGATGGTAATAACAGGGAGACCATATTAGATATTCAGGGATGACATAATTTTCCTGGAACAATCAGTAAAATAAGACCCCCAAAATTAGATGCAGCCATTCAGTCCACTAACAAGACTGAAACTCTCTAGTGAGATTAGTTCTCTAGCAGCAAAATTCCTCAAGAACATCTACAAAGTGAATGATTAACAGGAAGGTCTCTGGATTGGGTGAATATGAAACTTCAGAGAAAATGCAATTTATAGTTGAAAACAAATCACCCTTTTTCTTTCAGCTTCATATTCATCATTACAGCCCAAGCAGTAATGTAGTTGCAGGTGCATGTAAATTTCCACAAATAGAGTTTAGGGGTTAAAACACTGTAATGTAAACTATATGCTTGAATGACTAAACTAAAGCTGAATGGCTCCTAGAGTCTGTAGATATTGTAGTTGTTGAAGGGTTGATGGATATGCTAGGCGAGAGATGTGTGAAATGGTAAAAATGAAAGACAAAACTACACCAAAATCTAGGGGTTTTTTTGCACATATCCTGATGAATTTGAAAGTAGGCCTGTTGTTGCATGAAGTATTGTTAAGGTGTATGAATAGTTAGACTAAAAATAGACCGAATAAAATGGTGGCATGTTTCTGAACCCATTTGTCAAGCAAAGATGTCTTTCCTTTCAAAAATGTGGTTTATGCTTTCAGGGCAAACAATAATTTTTGTTGTTGAAGTTACAGCCCTACATTTTTTAGTTTGTGTGTGAGAACAGATAAAATGAAACCACAAAAAAAGTTTGTACAAGAAAGTAAACCAAAGATCGTAAATTTCTCACATCTCTAAGCTGTAGCCTTTCCATAAGTCCAGGATCAAGTGCTCCCAGAATCTTACTTCATGGGTAGTCCCATTGGACTTACTTGGGGTGAGTAAGGGTATTGGAATCCATCCCAAAGATAAAAAGGAGAAAATTGAAGGAAGCAGGAATGCAGAGTTATACAGTATTGTTAGATTATCTCTGATAAGATTTTGTAAGCATCTGACATTGCCTGCTCTTTCCAAAAGAAGATAAACATATAAGCTATCCTCAAAGGACAGCGTTGCATAACAACTCCCCTGGGAGATTACTAAAGCAGAAACCATGTCTGTTAAGGATGGTCCCTTTTCTTAGGATCCTCGAGAAGACATAATGGGGGAGTACCATTACATTTTGGATTATTTCGGTCTATCCAGAACATTAGAAACTGCGTTCACGACAGTGGTCATATTATCAGCCATCTACATTAGTATACTATATAGTATTTATTTTTGTTTTTTAGGATGGGATAGAAAAACGTCAATATATTCAGAATGGAATTACCCAAGTTGGAATTTAGGCAAGACACAGGCTGAGCAATCATAATCATGTGAAAAGTGCCAAAATCTTTAATGATTACAAATATTCATGATCTCATTTTTGCATCTCTCTTGAAATACTGCACCTCCAGAAGCACCGCATGTCTTAACGTTAGTTATACTGCTAGTATGCCATTTTCCTTGGTGATATTTCCAAGAATCATGTTTGAATGCAACAGATTGCGTACGGGATTTTAGTTTGTAATGTTGTATTAAAGGTGAACTATTTGATATTTGCTTGCCCAAGCAGTAAAAGAGAGGGTTTCAGATATACAAAGTGAGGGAGAGTTAAGACAGGATAAGTTATAGCTTGCAGCAAGTTTGCATATAGTTATAAAAGTTGTATCAATGATGTGTTTTAACCAGCTTATCCCTGTTGGCCCATCTTTTGTCAAACAATTCAGTTGTTAATCTAATACAGGATGTAAGTCATCCCATTTCTCTTTTGGCAACCGTATTGCTATCTTGGGTATTTATTTTTTCAGACCTAGTTCTGGAACATATTTACTGGCTGTAGTTAAAAGGATTCTACACAGTATCTGTCTTAATTATAATAAATCAGGACATTTCCCTAACATAATACTTATCGGCTATTGAGGGTGTATCATGGGCATAACTCTTGCTTCAATTTGCCATTACAGCACAAGCCTTTCAATGTAAGGCATTAAGTGCTGGAGGGAATGCCTTCACGTGAGCCACAAGATGTTGAGGAAAACCACAACTAGCAGCACATGAGTTTCTTAGTACAATTATACTGTTGACCTACCCATTACAGATACAGGGGTTTTAGCATGTCTTTTAAAGCAACCGTCTCACAAAAAAGAGAGGGGAGTTCAACAGGGATAGGTGCTGGAGATTGTACTGGCTGTCCCAGGGCAGAATGTCTCCGGGGGTTGGTGCCCTTCTTCTCTGCCCTGGCCTGACAGCTGATGCACAAGGGTGCTGAGCCATGGTGTGTCCACCTTGGAGAGCTTAGCTCCATCTCTGTGGGCCCTGAGCCAAAGCTTGGGATTGGAGCTGCATGAAGAGCCTGGAAGGGAGTGAGCATATGCCTTTCTTATTACTCTGGTCAAATGCCAGCCACAATCTGGGCCGAGTAATTTGTTCTACTTTCGCAGATGTGAAGAGTAAACATAGTTAACATAAAATAAACCATTTGTTTAGGGAGGGAGTGTTTTCTAGTGGTGAGAGATAGGACTCCTGGATTCGATTCCCAGCTCTTCTAATGAATCACTGCATGAGCTTGGGCAAGTCAGTTAACCTCTGTGCTTCATCGTACCCATCTGCAAAATAGGGAAAATACTTACCTACCTTGCTGAAGTGATACAAGACCCAATTAATACTTGCAAAGTACTTTGAGATCCTTGGAAGGAAGTTGTTATAATAAATATATAATAAAGATATACTTAGGGAGGTTGTGGAATCTCTGTGGTAGCAGGTAGTTAAGAACAGGTTAGACAATCACCTGCCAAGAATGGTCTAGATAATTAGTCCTGCCTCAGTGCGTGGGACTGGATGAGGTGACCTTTCGAGGTCCCTTCCAGTACTATATTTCTATGATTTGATGATATAAATGCAAACTGTTAGTAGTATTTGCAATGTCATATGTGTAATAAAATCCTAAAATTAACTTCATTAGGGACAAACATCTGAATAATTTTAATTATACACAGATGTGATGGCGTGTATAAACCCCACACTAGAGCTGAAAGGATGCTAAGGGGCAGTTCTGGCCCAAGTGCCTCTGCCCCCCTGAACCTGTACAGCATGCTCCAGCTGTGGAAAGGAGCCAAACAACTCAGATGGGGGTAGTTGAGGGAACACAGCAGATCTACCCTGAGAGCTCCTGACCAAAGCTGCCACAGAAACATTCCCCTGGGGAGGAAGCTGAGCTGAAGGTTCAGTTACCTTTTTCTCCCCTTTGCTATCGCATGTTGGACTTTGTGACCTAGGAGGGGGGCAGATGGGTAGGATGTGGCCCAGGGAGGCAGGCTTGAGTTACACCCTAGTGCCAGACATTGTTTGCCTTTCATATGGCCCTGGGTAGGAGCCTGGTGAGAGAACCAGGCCCTCCCACTCCACCAAACACCTTTCCCATATAGGGACATAAATCTCACTTCCTCCCCTCCCAGGAGTAAAGAGAAGTTAGACACATTGAAAGTCGCAGGGAAGGGATGAACCACCTACAGAAGCCAGGAGATAGACTGGGGGTTCTTCCTTGACATAAGGACACAGATCCTTCTACAATTTGTTGGACACTGCTAAAGGGGGATTGACCTAAACTGGTGACCAAACTGGAAGGCCAAGGTCTCCACCCATCAAAAGGTGGGCCATCTCAGTGTTGGAGGAGCTGCTGACAGGAGGCACGAGAGATTGAAAGGGTGAAATTGAGGGCTAACTGCTAAGTGATGCCACCAGGAAGCCTGGCATCATATCATAACAGATCACAATAAAAGAAACTGGAAGTTTAAAAAATCCTTATGGTACACATACAGAAAATGTATTCAGTTCAGATGGCACTAAAATTACCGATGCTATAATATAGTCTAGAAGCCTTCATCTTAAAAGTATAAAAACATTTTTGAATAAAGAAGGCTAAAGTTCCCAGGAAAGAAAATTTGTGAAGTTATTCAGAAAAAGTTACTTTCTGCATCAGCTCTTGAGTGT
Organism: Lepidochelys kempii; assembly: GCF_965140285.1. Lineage (NCBI taxonomy): Eukaryota > Metazoa > Chordata > Testudines > Cheloniidae > Lepidochelys > Lepidochelys kempii. The sequence goes on along the minus strand of NC_136391.1, from coordinate 24,960,878 downwards.
AAAGCTATCTGGCAGACTAAAAGCATTCAAAGCAGCTCATACCTAATTCCATCTGCCAGTAACAGCTTCTTCATTATAAAGAAAAGGAAAGAAGAAAACACAAAGGAAGCCTAATGTAATAAACCTATATATTTGCCACCTCATTTTCTGTCTCATATAATTGCAGTTATCAGTCTCCATTTATAATCCAATAATGCTCTTAGCAAATGTTTGTGCAACTCAGGCTTTGCCGGATAGTGAGGGCTACAGATTCTGATCGAAGACCTGAAGCTATACATTTTGGTCTAATTTTTGCAGGGTGTTTTTGAAACCCCATTTTTGTAAATGGATTTTACACCTACGTTTTCCAAGAGCTGCACAGGATTTAACCAGGCGCACTTTGATGGGAACTGTGTGTTTAGAAGGGACTGGTTCTAGGAAGTGGTTTGAAAATTTAGGGGTACATGTGATTGCTCAAATAGATGTTATTTAGGTGTCTTTCGTGGCAATCTATCTATGGGCCTGTCCAAAATTCTCTGATATTACTAATTGTATTTCATACCTTGTACTTATGACTCACAAAAAAGAAGAACTGTAAGTGTAATAACCTTTTACAGCACAGTTATCTTTGGCAATATGTAAGTTAGAATAATAGAACTAATCTAGGCTAAATTTATTTTTTACTTTCTTGTATAGTAATGATTAGAATGAAAATGTTGCATGATTTATTTAAGTAAGAAATCTATAGAGAGACATTCTTAGGTTCAACACCAATCTGGCACTGCTCAGGAGGATTTGTGACCCCTGACATAAGAAAGAACAGCTTTATGCCAGATGCACATGGACCCAAGGGGCTATTCCAGAAGCTGGGGATTGGCACGATGCAGGGATGGCCTGACCACATCCTTTATTCCCCAGCAACTGGGAGCAAGGATGGCAGAGGAGCTGCCATAGTGGCTCTTATGCCATGAGAAATTGCCCCAGGAAAGAGGAATACACAAGTGGCTTGATATGATAAGCTTGCTTTATTATGCATTGGAGGATTAGGGTCAGAGACAACAGCGAATTTAGAAAAAATGCAATTTTTGGTAGGAAAAACATGCACACAATAACTTTTTCTGAAAGATTTATTTTCAAGATTTGAAACCCTTATAGAAAAATAATTAGATCTCATTAACACTATAATCTTCCATTGCTTTCTTAGGGGGAGTTCCACTAACTAAGTAAATGTCAGTTGGAAAGGCAGATAAATTTACTGGAGGACTGGATTAAGACCTTGACTGTTGCATTTCACAACTTCTGATAACATTACTACAACAGCACAAAGTTAAACTTCTGGGCTCAGAATTCCAAAAATGTGTATGTACATACGCATGTGTATTGTTTGTCAGCAACTGAAGTAAATGCATGTGTAGATGGCCAGTTAGATATCTAACTGGCAGTTTGCATGCACAGTCATAGGAATTATGGAGACAGCTCCACACATACTTCAGATGCAACAATCATCAAAAAGCCAAGCCTAAATAAGAATGAATCCATAGATATGTAACATTTTTGAATTATATTTTTTAGTGCGAGAGCCACAATAGTAATGGGTGAAGAACTGCACTCTTGAGGTGGGGCTAGCATTACACCCATAGAGGACAGGAAGGAATCCTCGGGGAAGCATCACAGCCCTAACATAGCACTTCTGGAGCCTGGAGCTTTGCCAGCACCAAACTTCTGCTCCCCCACTCCCAAGCACTCACTAATAGAGGATGAAGAGCAGACCGCTCCTCTGACCTTACAGTGCAGACCAGAGGCCAAAACATCTCTCTCATTCCTTCCCATGTGTGGTACATATAAAATGCTACCACCAACATACAATGTAGCGATTCACACTATCACCCTGACTATTGGGGAAAGATCACATACACCTGAGAATGGCCACTAATCGACTTCTCCCATGCCAGTCATCGATGTTTGAGCCACAAACACCAAATGTCTTAAACATTCCTACAACACTCTCTCTGTACCTTTTCTATTCTGGAGGGCAGATGTATTGTACAATGCATTGCAATTCCAATTCATAGAGAGAAGAAGGTATGTTTCTTACACTTCCCAATTAGTGGTAGTTATCCCACCAGTAAGAGAAAGAAGATTGGTGCTGGAACCTACTAGTACAAATGTCTAATTTCCTGACTCTCCATTTTTTAATAACTACAGTGTTAAATAAATAGATCTCTATCCTCAAACATAATTCTGTCTTAAGGGTTTTTCTGGGGGGGCAGTCTACAAATTTTCTATACGGGGCAGGATAAGTCCGCTACCTACAGAATATTTAGCAATACGAAAGCCAGAAATATACAGTGCATGCTGTTATTGGAACCCAGAAGAAAACTTGGAAGTGCTGCCTTCTGGGAAAACCCAACATAACAGACCTGATTTGCAGACAAATGGGAGTGGGGATTTTCAAAAGTACTGATGTGACTCATTCAGGAGCACAAATCCCACTGATATTTTGAAAATCTCACTCACAACCAGATAATTAGGACTTGTCTAGATGAACACTTCATTCTTGGGAAGCTGGAGTATAAATCTACCCCGCTCTAGCCTGCCACACGTTCAATGTCCATATAGACCCTGTTGCTGGGCACTAAAAGTTCCTTAGTGCTCTTTGATCTACCCCACTTTCAAACAGAAGTAGATTAAAGCACAGTAGGGAACTTTTAGTGCACAGCAACAGGGTCCATATGGACACTGAGTACCTGGCAGGCTAGTGCGGGGTAGATTTACACCCCAGCTTGCCGAGAATGAAGTGTTGATCTAGACAAGCCTTTAGTTTCTAACATGTAAATTCTTTGCTGTCAGTAGCTGCAATTTTGTGTTTGCAGTTGATTGTAGGTACACAATTAGGCCTTGACCCTGCAATTGGATCTGCTAACACAGATCCCTTTACTTATGCGGTCCTGTTAGCGGTTCAGCAGGGTCCCTACTAGCCGATCTGTTTGCAGCATTGACGCCGGACAGTCATTTTTAAAAATCCGACCAAATACTTTAAACAGGAGACAATGTTCACTGGCTGTGCGGCGACATTTCAGTATGCTCAAGTTAAAGTCACAGGAGTGTGGAAAGAAAAAGATATTTACTGCTTCTGACTGCTTGTTTTTTTAATTTCTCCTGCAAATTCCAAACAGCCTTGTTTTCTCACATGAAATTTAGATCCCACACATTTTGCACCCTCAGCCAGCCCATTATGCTAGTGCCCCCACTCCCCTTTCTTTTCAGCCTTGGTTGATGAAACACAACATATTTTCCGTGGGTGTTTTAAGTCAGCAGCCATGTAAAGTACACAACAGGACAGTGTGAAAGGCAGCTCTTAATAAATGATTCTGCTGGAAGCTATTCCTAAGCCCATCCATCTTTTAACCAACAAAACCCTTTTTTAAGCTGTACATTAAAGGGCCCCAGTAGTGCACTAGGCCAGCTCACTGTCCTGCCTCTCCTAATCCCTTCCTTCCTTGTATGGGTGTGGGAAGAAGGGCTGTTCTGATGTCACTATTATAATAAGCAGCAAAGAGTCCTGTGGCACCTTATAGACTAACAGATGTATTGGAGCATAAGCTTTCGTGGGTGAAGACCCACTTCATCAGATGCATGTGGTTCGGGTTAGGGTTATTATAATAAACAATGTGTCTTCTTTTCCTCTGCTGCTGCTTTTCCTTCTCTGTTCTCATGTGCCATCGTAGATGAATGAAGATGGCAGAGCAAGAGAGGAGCACCTGCCCCATCTTGCTTTGTGAGAGCGTTACCATTTCTGCCCACTAACTGCTCGGGGTTATGTGTAGACATTTCAGCTGGTATCTTAAAATATTTTCGTTCTGTATCCAGAAACACAGGTGTCATGCTCCTTAGTGAGCTACCACAGCTGAGCCCCAAAGAGAAAAGAACGCTATGCGGAGTGATGTGGGGTGAGGATAGCATTTCACTCTTAACCCATAGACTCCTCAAAATGAGATTCTCATCCTCTGGGCTCAAAGCTGAGGGACTAGATTGTGTTCATTTCCAATCTCTCTTGCCCAGCAGGAACTCTACTCCTGTTCCAGCCATCAGTTGTCTGAGAAAATCCATCTAACCTCTCTAATCCTCTCCTGACCCCCACACTGAGGAGCCTGTATCCTCCTCCTCCTACTGCTGCTACTGCACGTTGTTATTCATGTGTGACTGCTTCTCTCTACTGTGTGTTGAAGAGGCTGGCCAGAGGGGAGATAAAGTTTATAGGTGACAGGAGGCCTGTCATGCAGAGTGATGTTCTTCTAGCACTTATATGGGGAAATGGAGGGACATGGTGGTGGAAAGGGTCTTTTTCATCTGCTGGGAGAGAGGAAGAGGAGTGCGAAGATGGGGGGGAAGGAGACTGGGGGGAAAGACAGGAAGAAACTGTTTTCTAAGATCCCAGCCCTCCCCTTATAATTCTAAGGATGCGTAAACAATTCCATTGGTTCTTAAGGGTTAACAAACCCCTTTGGCTGTTGGTTGAACACAGGTGCTTTGTTTTATGGCTTAGTAGCTCTAACTGTGACAGGTGTATAATCATGTACTCTATCATTACTCTGCAGTAGTGTTAGAAGAGCACGGCAAAGCTCAGATGTAAGTGGTCGGTGACATTTTCTATTGGCCCCAATAAATCTGTTAGCTTAAGAAAAAATAGTTTGAAAATGAAGACATGCATGGCTGATACTGAAGCAGAACTTGTTTGTGCCTAATACATTGGAGAGTTTCTTCAAGAATAGTTAGTTCATCCTTGTGAAAATATTACCCATGCCATGTTGCCACGGTCACTATCTGCTTAGGTTATCCGGTGCACTAGGACACATTTCTAAATCAGTGAGGTCCTTGGAAAGGTTTATTTCAATGTCTGGACTTCAGCTTTGCTGTTATACACCAGTACAGTAAATGTTTCTTATTATTCTTAATACAAATAGAGAGAGAAATATCCTTGCTCGTTTGGGTCAGCAGCATACAAATGAATTACTACCATGTACCACAAGGAGAGCAAATAATTAAGCTACAAAGAAAAAGCTGTCCCAGTGTTGAGCTACTTCCTTCATGCTGCAGAACAGAAGGCAGACATGTCATATCTGTCTGTGGTCTCAGAGCACAAGGTGGTTGTTTGCTAGTGTAACCCACACCAGGAGAGCGTGCACCTTTGTCTGTCTTAAAAGGCCTTGTCCACATAAGAGGCTTATGTGCTTGCCATTGCTTCAAGTTAAGTTTATTTGCTCAAATGGTAATGCTTTTAGTGTGTAAGGTCCTGAATTCAAATCTTACTGTTGGTCCAAGTGAGGCTGGGCTATAGCCCAGCCTTCCTAGAAGTAACATGCCTGAGTATCGTATCGGCCTGACTAGCAAACAGCTGCCAGACTACCTTGGGGGCGTGCATACTAGCTGTTCAACAAGCATAGTAACTGCTGCTGGCAAGTATACCCTTGGATGTATTAAGTGTGCTTGTGGCCTAGACCCTCCCCATCTAGTGTCCCATCACTGGTTGTTGGATATATTTGCTATGAGCAGTCACAGATCTGTTACATGCCATTGTAGGAATCTCATCGTACCATCCCCTTCATAAACATAATTAAAGCTTAATAGGAAAGCATAAAATTAGTATAGTAGAATTCTCTTAATTGGGATATCACAGTGGATCCATTATCTTGCTTGAAGGGAAAGTCATTTAATCCTTAGAACTATGTATGTGTCACAGTTGCATGTAGTACAAAGAATTCAGGGGTGGTGGTGAAGTCTAAAAAGATAAAATACTGTACTGGGTAAAATACATAATGAAATGTAGTCATTTTTTTTTCATTAATAGTCTTTATATGGCAGCTTCTTTATCAAAAGATCAGAGCTAATCATTTCATACCTTTTTTAACACCTAGTAAAACACCACTTAACTTCTTGGAACTAGCCAAATATGTCTCCATTAGGTAGAATATTTGCCTGTTTTCATTAAGCAGCAGTTATTGCTATTCAGTATCATGAATCTAATTAGCTTTTCTATAAAAAAAATCTTAATAAAATAGCAATTCCAATTAAGAGCATCCTGATTAAGTGGCAAATAGTGTACTGTACTCCCAATATTTTTGACAACTCTCAGGAAATTCCTCTGATGTAACATCTGCAAAGAATTTTAGAAATACAGGAAAACCATGAAAAATTACTGAATTTTTCATATGTAAACCACAAGTTATACTTTAATTAAAAACAACTCCCAGCAATCTACAATACTGTCAGCATTGCCAGTAGGGGAAACTACACCACAAGATTAAACCTGACTGACAGGAGATTTACAGTGAGAGAATATTTAGGTGTCCAGATGCATAATTATTTATCTATTTAGATTTATAAACATGTATATTGGTGCCCACTCCATGCTCTTGACCCCCACCCTATACATGCAAAATACAATATAAAGGACTGTACATTCCACCTTGATACATTCAACTATCCACCATCTAATAAGAGGGTAATAAAATAAGTCCAGTCTGCCTGATTTGTGCAGACAATACCATGATACAGTATTTTATATAGTAATTGAATGTGGAAATTAGATCCACAGATGCAAGAGAATTTTGACACATACATTGGCATGCCTAAAATATACTATCAGGGCTGATAGTATATTCCATAATTCTGAGCTGCAGAAAGACTAAAATATACATGAGCTTTCAACAGCTCACTCTCTGACCTTCACAATGAAAAATTCAGATTTTGTACCTTCTAAATTGTATTTTTTTATTTCAAACATGATTTGATAGGGGAGTTAAACAGTTGATACTAGGTAGAAAACCAACCTCGTATGGTGAATTTAAAATTATTTCAATCTCCTGCAGTATTCTCTGTTTGCTTATTACCAAAATCCACATTATCTGCCAGTAATACAAAGGGTGAATGTGATTAACCACCCACTCACTCCCTTGGAACAAGTGGTATCTTGATTCATCTAATTTAGAACATCTAAAGCTGCCAACTACTTACCATCTGCTGAGGGTACCTGCTGGAGTCTGAGATGCCATGTTAGCTATAGACTGGTCCAGAGATATCAGAAAAAATCTCTCCCTGCATTTTGAGAACATATTTACTGGTTTCAGTGTGCCCAGCTAAGAACTATGTGGCATAAATTACTGCAAAGACTGTAACTATACTGCTCTCCAAATCAAATCTGTAAGACCCCTTATATAACCAGTCACAATCTCTGTAGATTGTGAAGGACAAGAGCATACAATGGGGTGTGTGTGTTTGTTTATTTCAGTCCTGGGTATATTCAGTTCCCTTCCTGGGGAACTTTCCATTCTGCAGATTGATTTGTAAGAGAGACCCTCTGAGGGACCCACTTACTTTTCTAGCACCCCAATTTCCTCCACCTTGGTTCCCAAACTATTGTGTATTACTAGTGTTCCATGGAATACAGTTTGAGAGTCATTGGCATATGAGATAGAACATCTGCACCTGCAAAGAAATGCAAGTGTTTAAGTCTTCGTGATTTAATATTTTGTTCTCAGTGGTAAAGTGTCCACCTGACAATAACAGCCATCCCAATTGCCATGTAGTACTAGTAGAAAAAACAAGTGTGGCCATGGAGGCTCTAGAAGTGGTTCATTTGAGTCATGGATGAGGCATACTTAATGGGACAGTGTGATAGTTTAGACATTTGCCATCCCTGTACCTAGTATGTGGATAAAAAGAGGACTTAAGTTATCCAGTCTGGCAACCTAGCATCTTTCATGGGCACTGCATTAACATTAAAACATAATTTACTGTTGTCTGTTTTAAATCCGATTCCGTGCCCTTCTCCCCCGCAAAATGGTTTTAATAGGTTAAAACTCTGTTAGCGGTAGAATAACAAATGAAAGCTAAACCCAAATTCTAATGCCTTTTGCCATGCTCTATGGAGGAAAGGCAAAATGATATCACTGTTAAATGGGAAATGTAGCATGAGAAACTACATAAAAATAACATTAAGGCTCAGACTGAAACCAACAAAGACAAAGAAACTCTTGAGTTATGATTACCATTGCATTCTTTAATTTAGCCCGATTGTACCAAGTTACTGTAGATACACAGTGACATGCTCCAAAGCCCATTGAACCCAATGAGAGTTTTCCCATTGACTTCAGTGGTCTTTGGATTGGGTGCTAGGGTCTTATCTGTGTAACGAATACACACTTAACTTTAGATTTTGTTGCCAGTTGGTTTGTTATGTAAAGAGACATAAGAATTTTTCATTTTATAATCTGAAACCATGCAAAACTTGGAAGGTTTGGGGTTCTAACGTGTAAACAAAACTAGTACAGATTCATGAATGTTTAGGAGCCAGCAGTCTGTTCCCAAACTCTAGGCCTGTGTATGACAGTGCAGCATGTTGAGAAAGAAACTAAAATACTCTGGAAATCCTACTGAGAATGTAGAATATTTTCAAAAGCGCCTACGTTATTTAGGAGCACAAGTCACTGGCACTTGTGCTCTTATTCCCTGTGGCCCTTTAAAAAAAATCTCAATCTGGGAAGCATCCATTTCACGGTTTTGTACCCTCAGATAAAATATAAATAATTGGTATTGTCTATGTGGAGAATACCTATTTTATTTGTTTCAACTCTGTCTACTATTTTGTGTTTTGGGGCAGAAACTACCTTTTTGGTCTGATTCTTCTGCTCTTTTGACTTTTGCAGCCTTAAGTAAAATAGGCATAGGGATTTGTGCATGGTTCAGTAGGGACAGGCATTTGGCCATGGTTCAGTAAAATTTATATACAGCAAAGTAACAAACTTTGCTCAGTTTTTGTAGCTTCCAGAACTCCTTAAAAATCTGCTCTTTTTAAACTATACTGTGGCTGTTCAGAATACTTCCATAATGCAAAGGGTCAGGTTAAGAGCTAAGCTTTTGGGGTTTTGACCACCCTGGGTGGTAAAGTCCTGTATTCTCAGAGCCAATGCAGAATGGGCGGAGGCTGTGCTAGATTTTGTATCATGCCTCAGGTAAATGCTTCAACCCGGACCCAAAGGGACAATCTCTAAGCATGAGAGAATACTTTAGTCTCTTGGCCTTCTCATCTGAGACTGTCAGCAAAGATGCAAACTGTAGCAATACTTTAGTCCAGTAGGAATGGGACTGATACCAGCCATTCACAGGCTATTAAACAAGCATTGGATGGATGTTATTTTCCATCATTACCACAGTCACTGCTAGAGGTGGGCCTGAACAAAAGCTACTATAAATGAATATGAACATCTCTCATATTTGGAGAATATCAGAATTGGATGCTGATTCCAATTTCACCACCTCTCTATATCATGGGGCAAATGAAAACCCTGGAAAACTTTGGGTCCCTCTCTGGCCACTGTGATGGATGGAACCATCCATGTGATCTGTGGTGGATGGAACCAGTGCTGTGGAAGTGGAAGTCTTTATGGTCTGTTACCAATACCTTGAGACAGCCACTTCCCTTGGTTAGGATGTAAGCTATGTTTTCAATTATGCTGAGATAAAAGAGAAACTGGGTAATAAAATGTAAGTGGGGAAAATGCTGCTTGACTTCGAAACATATACCTTAGCGTTATCCCAGCATTTTGGAAGGAGAGTCTTGTGGTTAAGGCACTGGACTGGAACTCTGGAGATCTGAATTCCATTCACAGTTCTGACCAAACTTTCCAGCATGACCTTGACAAGTTACTTAATTTCTCTGAGCCTCAGTTCTCCAACTCTAAAATGAGGATAAAAACTTCCTTTCTCCCTCCCTTTGTCTTGTCTATGGGGGCCCAATACCTTGCACAAAGGGGGCCAATCAAGATCTAGGCCCTATTGTAATACAAACAAAAAATAATTATTAGGCTCAAACCAAAACCAAAAAAAGTAACAGCCCATCAGAGATTTTCATTCTCCTTTACTCTGTCTCCGTCTTTTCCCCTCAGCAAAACAAAGAGTAAAACGTCCAGAAATTATCATTTTGGAACAACAAATAAACCTGGAATCCAGATCACACTTCATTGGGTGAGTTGATGATATTAATGGAGTTTTGTTTTTAAGTAAGCATCCAGGGGATTCCAAAGCTAGTCATCAGCAGCGGGCTGTCATTGCAAGCACTGGAGCAAAACTACACAAAGAAAGGGAACAGGAGAAAAACAAAAATTTTCTAATGGTGCAATCATGTTAGAAACATGGACATAGTAGGGGCACGAGTCGTCACTCTCTGATTCCAGTTCTATGCCTGCATAATTCCATTGATTTCAATGGAGTTATGCTGGAATAAAATTGGAGTAATGCAGTAAAGCATCAGACCTTTTGTTTCAACGTGGGTGGCCGTGCTAGGTGGCCTGAACTACTTCAGTTCACCATTCCAGAGTGCACACACCTCCATTTCTCTTAGTTTAACGAAGCACAGTGTTTGACAGACTGTTACAAAATATTTCTCTTTTTCACAGAGTGCTGTCTGTTTGCTTGTAACAAATTCATCATTTTGATAACAGGCTGTAAAATGATTCCTTAAATAGAAACATTTATCCTTATTCTATCAGTAAAAATGTCTGGCTAGGAGATTTGGAACTAGTCAAATGATTCATATTACAGGTAAATTTTATCATTTTCAGAGTGAGGAAGAAAGTAATTTCCATTTCTTTTTAAAGCGCAGTGAGACAATTTGCCATAAGGCAGCTCTGTAGGGTAAATTGTGATGTGTCACACTGCACACTTCGTTTTGGAAGAGGAAGGAGGGGAGAGTTTAAATGCTTGGCTGAAGGCAGAAGTTCTGTTCTCTCACATTTTTGTTCTCTCGCACTGTCAGTGGTACATCCGACACCTTTTTTCAATCAATCTGCAATCTCTCTCTTACACCATTTTTATTGCTTACATAATACATTAGGCACAGTTTAATCAGTGTCTGAATGCACACATCTCCCTTCTGCCTCTGCAAAGCCTTTGTAAAACAAGTACCTTTAGATTTGTGTGGGGGGGGGGATGAAAGCTGATATCTGTATATTTTTTTGCAGTAGGACATGAAACCATCAATACTGAGTCAAGCTTGTACTTAGGTTTGTTTTTCTTTTCTTTTAAAGCGGTGGTTTTCATTTCTGAAAGTTGCATGCATGCCAGGACTCTATTTTTGTTTCGAAATTTTCCACTTTAGGAGCAGTGGGGGAACCAGACTTTGCTAAATGAAAATTCTCAATATCCTGTTTTTACAGACACCTTCACAACAGTCTTTCCTCTGACTCCTGCTGTCTAAAATTGCACTGTTCCCATACCTAGTGCCCATCAATAACTGTTCTCGTGTCTGCTGGATATATGTGCTGACCATGCCGATTTTTATTTAAAATGGCCCATATGGACTGTGCAGAAAGGCAGTCGCTTTGCTTATAGGCCTTAAGTTAAAGTGACACTGTCAAAGGTAGTCAGGCTCAGACTGTGACCTGCCTTTAAAAAACAACCAAAATAAATGCCTGCAAAATCCATGTAATTCTCCATGCTTATTCACCTTTCTGCCTCCCCCCGTTCCCCTAAGGGCTTCAGGGCTCTTTTTCTAAAGGAAAAGAATCAATTCCAACAAAAGAGCGCCCATGAAAAGTGGTATAATACACCAAAGTGATGGTTTAAACTGAAGTAGTGGAGAGGAGAGTTATTTGGGGGCATGATATTAAGGAAATGGACCTTGGTTTCCAACTTCCTTATCCAAACATTTCTTCTCGATCATATTTTTATGCGATTTAATGGTCAATAGCTTAGCTGTTCTTTGCTCATACCCGTCATGTATACTTGTAGCCATTTGATATGAATTAGAAAAATATAAAATCACACAAAAATACAATATAATTTTAGAAAAACTTAATGTTTTCTTTTGCTTAGAGCGATGCAAAGTTTTAGAAGCAAAAGACCAAATGGTTTTAAACTCACCTGCGTACAGCTTTTATTACTAATTCAAAACTTGCTCAGGTTTCTCTGAAAGGGTCACAGCTTAGGGTGAATTGTTAAGTGTACCTGGAGGTGATTTATGACTTCAGGTGGAAACTAGATGCCTTTGCATAGTTGTGACATGAAATGAGGTACGTTTGATGCTGTCAGCTACTTTTGTTTGGGATTTGGGGTTCACTCAATACTCAAAGCAAAACTTAGTGAACCTGAAACATAAAAGTTTGCTCAAACCCCTGTAAACCAAAATCATTGAATGTTGCACAGCTCTATTTCCGGCGCATTCCTTTTGTACTATTATGAATGATGCCCATGTACAAAATGCCAGGTATTATAGTCTTCTGACATTATTTCCACAGAGAGAAATAGCTGCATCCTACTATTGTTGTATCACTTAGCCTAGCTGCTCAGATAGCTTACTTTCTACAGTGAAGAAGTGGCATTTTATTACTCTGTTTCATCAATATCATGTTACCGTGCACATACAGGGCAAAATTATCTTTCAGAAATGGATCTCATCTAATGTGATCACAATTGTTTATATGCATTCATCATTGGTGTTCACTCTACAGTGGCAGTGTCTAACCCATTTAGATTTTGCTCAGTTATTTCATCAATGTGGCATGCAATAAATTTAGCTATCTTTATTTTTTTTCCCCCTGCTTAAATGCATCTCAATATACTAGCAGGTTTTTGGTTCTCAACACATTAAAATCCTCCACAAAACTTAATATCACTGCAGAATATTTTATTCTCATAAATGCCTATTATTGTGTGCTTTAGAGGGCAGAGAGAACCCTTTTTGAATACTATATGTGTAGATGTTTAATAAGTAACTATGGATTTAAGCTCTCTTGAAGCACCTGGTTCTAATGAGTTCTTCCTTTACATGAATATATTCTTGTTTTCTTGTGACTTTGGTGCCTTTCATTCATTATATGTAAAGCACAATTCTTTCAAGTATAACTTGTTTATATGCAGAGGTAAATAATATAGAATCCATATTCTGGAGATTATAGTATTTATGATTGGGTGCAAGGAAGGTTATACTGTATTTCTGATTCATACTTTTGGCACTTAAGATTCAGTACATGAACCATTTATTATTTTTCAATAAGTTGCTTCTGAGCCCCTTGAAAGCTGGTCCAATTTAATAATATTATATGTTAGGAGACTTTCATGAAAATTATCTCCATAATCTCTCCTCATTAGTGAGGGGAGAGGCAGGAGAAAGAGCCCTACAATTGGTCTGTCTGTAGAAATATTTTATGTTTGTTTTTAACGACAATTTAGTTCCTTTATAAAAGTTCATTAATGACTGTGATTGAAAATGCAGTGTTGTTGTAGCCATGTCGGTTCCAGGATATTAAAGAGAGAAAGTGGGTGAGGTAATAACTTTTATTGGACCAACTTCTGTTGGTGAGAGAGAGAGACTTTTTGAGCTTACACAGAGCTCTGATTAAATTTCCCAGACCAAAAGAAGAGCTTGAAAGATTGTCTCTCTCACCAACAGAAGTTGGTCCAATGAAAGATATTACCTCACCCACAATGTCTCTCTTGACTGAAAAGTTATTTAGGCCAATTTGATTATATTTGTTCTGCCAATGGTATAATCTACTGAAAAAAAGATGGTCCTTTTTAATAGTGCTGAGGGATTTGTGGTTTAACTGAGCTCTGCTTTAAATGAGGGACTCAACATGTTTTAAATTCATAGCAGATTCTCTCACAATGTGGATTTCAGTACTAGCAGTCAGGGTCTTATCACAGAAATTAAAGATGAGAAAGGACCTTTTAGGTAGTTTAATCTCCCCTTCCTTCCACTTACATACAGGATTGTTATCTACAGGGAAAACTCCAATGCTTTTTCTGTCTTGTTTTAAATTCCTCAAGTGATGTGTCTTCCAGGCTGTCCCTTGGGATACTAAACCACATTTGCAAGGGCTCAATGTCAGGGATAAGGCTGGGTTTTTCAAAGGAATTAGGTACCTGAATCTCATTATATTTGGGCACCTAACTCTCCTTTTAAGCCTATACCTTGATATTTATCCTGAATTTTCCTTTGCCTCATTTCATCCCTTTCCTTTTAATTACACCCCTTTTACCACCCTTAACAATTCCTCTCCGTCATTTTGTTCACTCCTTTCAAATGCCTGTAATTAATAATCCCACCTTTCCTTAGTTGCCATTTGGCCAGGCTATAAATGTTTAGTTGCTTTCAACATCCCTTATTCATTTCTGTTGTTCTTCTCTGAATTCTCACCGATGTCACTAGCATGCTTCAAGCTATATGCACCATCCTGGATATAGTCTCTACAGTACCATGTATGAGAAACTATGTTGTCTCTCTACTTTGTGATATGAATATGCTTTTGGATGTTAGGTACAACACACATGTAATACCATAATTAAAATATCAGCCTTCTCCTCTGAGTGTTGCCCAAAGTTATAAAAGCCAAAGAAAACTGCTTTCTCAAGAAATGTAGAAATCCAGGTCTCCTTTCTACTAAATTCTTATGTTTTCCTTTTGCCTTTTTCCCCTGCTGCTATCAATGGTCTTGTCTATAAGGCAGGCTTCAGTTACAAGCCCTGGAAAGAGAAGGATTAAACCAATCAGAAGCAGGGAGTATAGGAGACAAAACATACATTTAGAAGACAGTAAATCTCCAGAAGTGCCTAATAAAAGCAGGGTGATTGACACAGTCAGCCTTCACCCACCCAAGTGAATGGAAATTCCTTGTTATCTCAGACACACGCTGAAGCATTTCTAGCACCTTTTATAAAGCGGTTGTGGTGGTGGTGGTTGATGCTGGCCACTAAAGTAAATCTTTATGAAATTTAATGTTGTGCTGTGAAACCTGCCATTTTCCTTCATGGAAAATGGTAATTTCCCCATCAAACAAAAAATGCCTCACTAACAGATCTTTCCGTCTCCATTGTCTATGATCACATTTGCTGTTGACTATTGTCCCTCGTCCTCTTTTCTCATTATTAAATTGACTTACGGTACAAGTATATCCGCTTCCAATGTACATTTGTATTGTGTATTCTCTATCCCTTTCAATAAAAACTCTTCCATTTTTCTAAGCTGAATCTTCTCCATTTTCTTCTTTCCTTATTTCGAACTCCTCTAGGTCCCTTTTTACTTTTCCTACCTGCCCTTACTGATGATCATAACATCCTTTACTTTCATATTGACTGATTTCTCAGCTGACCCAGGAGAGATAAATATCACTCCAGAAGGGTCCAGTCAGATACATGAATTTTCATGACCCCTTTTATATTTTATAAGATTGACAGGGGGTTGGCTTAGCAAAGAGGCAATGGGACTCAATTCCCAAAACTAAGTAGGAGTATTTGCTCTTCAAACTGTTATAAAGCTAAAGAATATGTCAATAAAAAGGAATAAAATCAATGGACCATACTCTTCAGAATAGGAATTAACTCTTTCTTTTATGACTAACTAAAAGGAGGTAGGCAATCAGGATGCTCAAACACAATATTATATTACTGTCTTTTCACTGCCAGTCAGAGTACTTGTAAGGATGTGATGGAATATTTTAAAGCATCATGTACTGTCAAACTGAATTATGTATCATGCTCTCGCGCTGCATTTTAAATGTAAGACATTAGATGGGATGGAAAACCATTAATAAATGTAAATGATACATACTGTACTTAGCATGTAAAAAATTATATGGGTAAAATACAGAGACACTGAATACTCAGATCTGAGGGAATTTAGGGACCACATTTCTACTCTTCCTTCAAAAAAATCCTAACTTATACAGTGGTCTCAAGAGATGGATACAGACAGGACACAGCTTTTGTCTTTTTATAAAAATAGACGATCATTAATACCATCCATGACAAAACTCATCGCCGTCAGATGTCCAGCCAGGTAGAAGGAGAAGCCGTTGTTCTTTCTGTAAACAGCTCATACGGTTAGGGGGGACAGATGACATTCATGACTTACTTTTGTACCAATTGCAAACAATTTATTTCTTGGGAATCATGACTGGAACTGAGCTCCCTCTATCATTTATTAATGACGAGATGTTATGTGGACAAGGAAGTACCTGCCTGCATGGTCACCACCTTTTTCCTGCATTTCAAGGTGACCTGTGCACTAGGGAAAATGGACACCTCAGCACAGGGAATGCTGGTCTGCTGGCATTGCAAAGGTCATTTTTGAAAGTTCTGTGGCCAAGGGCTAGTATGTTCAGGCATCATGATTCATTGCCTCGAGCATCTGAGAATGTTTGGTGGCTGTGCAGTGAAGCAAATAGTTAAACATACCAACCACAGGAGTACACGGGTGCCTCCGTTTTTAAGGGCATACTACAACTGATTTTTTCTATTTGATAAAGCACTACCAGAATGTTATGCACAGCATCAACTACCCACTCCTCTCCCCCACAAACCTACCCCAATAAGATATTTCTGTAATCTTACAAAGAAAAAGGGCCAGATAATGAATGAAGTCTCCCACTAGAGAACTTGTTATGGCCAATATATTACTTGGAAGGTGCTCAGATTCTGTGGTTATGAGCCGCAGCAGGAAACCTTAAGGTAGATAAATAGATGGATTGTTAGAATTTCTGCAGGTTTTGCATAACAGACACATCGCTAAAGAAGGTAAACAGGAGCAGTAAGTGCTCTTTGTACTACATATTTATTGCATGACAAGTGCAAATTAAAACTGAAGAGCATTTTAAACAAATAATGTCAAACTGGAACAATTTCAATTATAACTTACTCAGTGATACCACAACATGTATCTATTTAGGCTGATGCCTGTCTTTTGTTAGGAAAGAAACTAAACAATACAGAGCAGAGTTTCATAAGCATGCATGCAGGTTTGTAATGTACTTTCCACAGCTCCTGGCCCTGCATTCCTTGCATATTCAGTGTTCCCAGGGACTTCAGTGGCAGTTTTGGGAGTGTGAGGAATGCAAGCTTGGAATTTCCTCTTGGAATTCCATTATGAAGCTGGAATGGAAAGCAAGTATGGGCAGGCCTATTTTTAAAGTGATAGATGGCACTAAGGGGCACTATCTGGAGCGAGTTGAAATTTCTCTTCTAAAATAAGTACAGTAACATATGCCGAATCACAATAGCAGAAATGCCTCTGAAATCGCAAACTGTGTGATTTACCCAGTCATGATGTATTCCAGCTAAAACTGGGGACACATTTTTTGCTGGGGCAACCCAATTGATGACTCTGGCATTGTGCAGGATGTACATCACTTCAGTACTTGGCCCATCATTTCCAGTGTGCATGCATACTGGATTCCATCAGGATACTAAATACAGAGGCCTGGATTTTCAAAAGCAGAAGCCTGAAGTAAGACGCTTAAGTAAGTGGACTGATTTTTCAAATAATGAGCACTTAACAACTCCCACTGCCTTTAGTGAGAGTTTCTGAGTGCTCAGCAGTCTTGAAAATCAACCCATCTTTTAAGAACTAAATCAGGAGTTACAATCCTGACTTTTAGACTGAGATATTCAAGGGAGCTTCAGGGAGTTAGGCACCCAATTCCCACTGAACTTTCTTAGAGCCCTCTAAAAATCACAACCCTGGTGTTGGGAATTTTAGCTAAAATCTTAAACCTGTATCACAAAACTGGCATCATCTGAATGTTGTTAAAAGTCTCTAAAATAAAAGTAATAATACTAATTTTTAAAAAGTGTCTCCAGTTTAACTGTGGCTAGCAATATCTGAAATAAACAGGTATTAAGGATCTATTCACATTTTTTGAGAATCAGTGCCATACTTAAAAATAATTGATACAGTGTTAGAACACAAACTTATTTTCTATTCATTCATCTGAGAATGTGTCCTAAGAAGAGTGCATTTTATTGCAGGGCATTACAGTAAACTGCCCACTAAATAAATACAAGGAAATACAATGCGATGGAAAGAGAATCCTATTGTATAGTCTATCACGGCTTGTGAACTGTCATATGACCGCTTTAGTTACTGTCTACCTGAAAATCTGAATAAGAACCTATACCTATTGATGTGTCTACCAAGAAAGCATAAAGAAGGAGAAGCACTCCATTAGGAGAAATAGAAATATTTCAACATGCATTTCATAGTTATCATCCATAGTCATCTTTCAATCATTTTTTACTGATACTTGTTATCCAGGATAATGCGTATGTGACTGCATAGTGCTGACGTGGTACTGAAAACAGGGACACATCTATTGAGACTGAAAATACAAAGCAGCACAAGAAGCCGCTTTTCTGCATGTTTCAGTGGTGTTACCTGTGACAATGTGACATCACAGCATATTGCAAAGTATTTAAAGGTGAAGTATTTAAAATCTGGATTTAGATTTGTCAGGGATGCTCTACAGCAGCTATTTTCAAACTTCATTGCACTGCAACCCTTTCTGACAACAAAAATTACTACATGATCCCAAGCCACAGGGGGCCCCACGAAGCTAAGATGCTCAGACTTGGGCTTAAGCCCCACATCGCAGGGCTCAGGATTCTGCAAAGTTGGCATTAGACTCGGTGGGGCCCAGTGCAGAAAGCCCAAGCACACGCCCCCTGAACCTGAGCCCCATGAAGCAGAAGCCCTGGGCTCCAGAGAATCTAATGCCAGGCCTGGCAACTCCATTAAAATGAACACGCGACCCACTTTGGGATCCTGACCCACAGTTTGAGAACCGCAGTTCTGCAGAATTCTGATGGGCAATTTTGGGATTTTTGCGTGTACTGATCTAACAGATTTACGTATCTCCAAGCATATCCATCCATGGTGAGTGGCCAACTGGGGATAAGAAAGAAAACTCAAGTTTTCCCACCATTTCACTGTACAATCTTTTTATTACTGTATTTCCCTTTCTTCACCCTTTTTCCTAATATCTAATCTACATCTCCCTTACTGGAAATTAAACCTGTTACTACTTCTAACTTCAGTAGACATAGAAAAGAATTGATCACTGTCCTTTTTGTACATTTCTGAAGACAGTAATCAGGTCTTCCCTCAGCCTTCTTTTCTCAAGACTAAATATGGGCAGTTTTTTTTAACCTTTCTTCATAGGTCAGGTTTTCTAAACCTTTTATTATTTTTGTTGCTCTTCTCTGTACTCCCTCCACTATGTCAAGATCTTTCCTAAAGAGTGACACCCAGAATGGTACATAGTTAATCCAGATGAGGCCTCAGTGCTTAGCAGTGATGGACAGCTACCACTTGTGTCACACATACCACACTCCTGTTAATACACCTCAGAATGATATTAGCCTTTTTCACAACTGCATCACATTGTTGACACATATTCAATTTGTGATCCGCTATAACCCCCAAATCCTTTTCAGCACTACTACCACCAATCTAGTTATTCCCCATTTTGCAGTTGTTCATTTGATTTTTCCTTCCTAAGTGAAGTAATATGCACTTGTCTTTATTGAATTCCATTTTGTTGAATTCAGACCAATTCTATAATTTGTCAAGGTCATTTCAAATTCTAATCCTGTCCTCCAAAGTGTTGGCAACCCTCCCAGCTTGATGTCATCGCAAACTTTATGAGGATGCTCACCACTCCATTATCCAAGTCATTACTAAAAATACTGAATAATACTGGACCTAGGATTGAACCCTGCAGGGTCCCACTAGATACACACTTCCAGTTTGACAGTGAACCATTGACAACTACTCTCTGAGTATGGTCTTTGAACCCGCTGTGCACCCACCTTATAGTCATTTCATCTAGACCACATTTCCCTATAATGGTGTTGTCTAAAAACAGTACAAGTTTTATCAGTACAAGTCTGTGAGGGCTATGGACTCACAAACGAGTTATTATCAGTTGGATGGGATTTTCAGTAGTGCCTATGGGTGTTGGGAGCACAAGTCCCATTGATTTTCAGGCAGTGTCAATAATAAATTCATACCCACATTCTCATGCGTTCTGTATGTCACATATATTGTACAGACAAACTGAGAAATGTTTAAAAGATTTTCTTGGTTCTGTTTGTCATATGCCTCTGCCTCTAAAACCAGGCCTTTCCACCATTAGTCCAACTGTAAATGCCTCAGAACAGTGAAATTATAACAAATACACTACAGAGACCTCTCAACACCATCTAAATTAGACCCCTTTGAGGTATGACCACTGTAAATGAATATTTTCTGTGCAACCGTGTCCCCATTAGCCAGTTTAGAAGAGATGATGACCAAAGTGTTGGTGACCATGGGGATTTGAGCGTATGAGATGCAAAACAGAAATATTCTTGTTAAACAAGGATGCAGAGAACAACCTAGAGAATAAATAGACACTGTGGTTTCTTCATCTCTGCAAGTGGCGTAATGCACCAGGTGAAATGTGTTTGCTTGTAGGACAGTCTGATTTGCCAGCCTACTCTGTGCTGTGCTTTTGAATGCAGATGTAAAACCCTGAGCCCCACACTTCACCTCATCTGCTATGTTTCCCACACTGTTAACAGTCTCTCTCTCACTCTAGTTTTGGCAACATGTGCGTGCCAAAATTTAATAAAATTGCTGCAAAACTTGATTTTAATTGAGAAAATTGCAAGACTGTCCTCCACCTCCCTTGCAAGAGGCAGAGGTTACACCCTGCTCTAACATGTCCTTTATAATGTATACTATTTCAGTTCCCGTAGGATGCAGTGTCAATTTAGACCCAGAGCACACAGTGACAGCCACTCACTCCATGTGCCATCATGTGGGATGTGGCACGGCAAATGCCCTGCTCTTTCCCTATTCAAATAAATGAGGAACCTGTAGGTAAATTACAACTTGTGGTGCATGATCACGGACATTGTAAGTGGATGCACTGCAGTTGTCTTAGCAACTACCACATCCCACTAGCTAAAGAACAGCTTCTTAACTCGCACACTGATATAGAGACACTGTGACATTTTGTCCCCACAAGGACAAACACATGTACAGTGTATCAAACATTGCTCCTGAATATTAGAAAGGAGAAGCCTGTGATAGACTAGTGCATATACGTTTTCTATTGTAGACAATTAGCTTGCATTCATTCACACATTCATCAGTTTCTTCTACAGAACATGTTGCCAAGCAAACACATGCACATTAAACTTGCAAAAGAGCAAATTTCCCCCATGTATTCTATTTGGGGACACATGGCAACAGCAGAAGAAATCATGCCAGAAGCATGATTAATCATGACAGGGAGTGATTTTAGGGGATTAGGGGCTATGGGCCTGATCCAAAATCTATTGAAGGAGATGGAAAGATTCCAATTGACTATAATGGTCTTTGGATCAGGGCCTATATATTAAAACATATAGAATACGCTCCCAGTGTATGCCCCTTGTGGCTAGACCTGCAAATGTGAACATCATAATTTTTGGGAGTTGGCACAAAAACTGAGCCTTCTGATTCATTATCTGGATTAAATGCATTGGTTGTGTGAGTAGGTGTGGTTTGAGTCTTGAATCTGGCCCATGAGACAGATAGCTATTGATTCAATGTAGCTGGCATGATGGAGCAAAGGTTATTTGCTGTGCCTCTATTTTGTGCTGACACAGAAAGTCTCTATCATGATTGGATAATTTACCAAGATTTTACTTGGGATTATTAGTTTTACCACTCTAAGTAGCATATAATTAAACAATGCCTCTGTATTGTTGGGACCTATTGTGCTTTTTTCACAATAGATTTACATGCTGTCAGTAAATATTGAAACTGTGAAGCTGTAATTAAGATTTGCATAAATCTTCTGTGGGAAAGGGACAGGGGATTGCTACTGTAGGATTTAGTCGCAGAGTTGTACTGGCATAGAGAGGTTTGAATGTGACTGAAGAAGGTAACCCTTGGTTTGTTGATAACACTAGCCCCCAAATTATTTAGTTAGTTCTGAGTTCAGCCTCCAGTATAGCACACTCTGCAGTTTCAAAGGGGAGAAGAGTCCTTCTAAAAGGATGGGACAGCATTCACTGATACAAGCCAAAGCAAATGAACATCTAATCTGCAATCTAAGAGATAACCTTGAAGTATGAGAACATATTTGGGAGCTGCTCTTCTCATACTAGGATGTTACAGCTCTATTCAGTCTGACATGTCCTGAATTGCCAGATGCATTCCACCAAAAGGCTTGAGCCGAGATGTTCAGAATTGACATTTTAATTTAAGATCCGCATACTTCATAAAAGGTGATTAACCTTTTTTCAGAAAAAGACCATTAAATTATCATTTACAACTTACTGTTTGGACCCACTGCTTACCAATGTTATGGGGATTTTACTCATAAAAATGCAGCTCATAACAAATAAAATATTCTTGTTAGTTCATAGTAAAGGCTAATTATCCCTCCACGATTCAGACCATGTGAATTTTCTTAGCAGCAGAATCCAGCTAAGCAGTGTAGTGAATGTTTATAAATGACAGTCTCATGTTGATTATTTCTTTTTTCCATTGTGTAAGCTATGACTGAGAATGAGAGAGATCAGAAAAACTGAACGAAGCTTTCTGACAGCAGTGTGAAATCCCTGATGAAGACAGTTACCATTACTTTAGATATGATGACAGAAACTGTGCTTCTAAACTACAGAAGAGCCAAATGCTAATGGGCGTGGTTATACCGCTAAGAAATAATTGTAAATTCCCTGGGCCAGGGATCGTCTGTCTGTTCTGTGTTTGTACAGCACCTAACACAATGGAGTCCTGGTCCACAACTAGGGTTCCTGGACGCTACTGTCATAGAAATAATAAATAATAAAGTGGCCAGGCTAAAGAGATGCCCCACTGATCCTCCATGTTGGACAAGCCGAGCACGTTTAACAGGCCCTTTATGGAGGTGTGATATGGATAAAATTAATTAAAATAAGATGTAAATTATTACAGGTTTCCAGTGATAATCTGGTAAACAGAGCTACACAATATATAATTAACAAACAAAAATATTTTTAAAGTTACACATTTTCAGTGCAACCAGATAAAATAATCCTTGCAATTTTTTTATACTGTAATGAACGTTTTCTCTTGTCATTCCATATATGTTTCGTATGATTTTAATATAATGTCAGGATGAATTAACTACTGTTTACAGCATATGATACTTTAATTATCTCTTCAGTGCAGTTACACATCTTGTATAGTAATACTGTCTTTCAGTTACAACATCTGGTTTAACGAAACCTGAAATACTGGATTGCTTTATCTTCTCATTGTTTTTTCTATGGTGAATGTTTTTGCCTAACAACAAGTATGAAATGAAGAATTCTGAATTAATCATAATAATAAAAATAATGTCCTGAAAGACTGAGACCCGCTATTCTCCAGAGCAGTAAATATGTGAATAGTCCCAGTGGCTTTTATGGCAGGGGTGGCCAAACTTACTGACCCTCCCAGCCTCATATGACTGTCTTCAGAAATTCGAGAACTGGGGCCTGCCTGATGGGGCTGAGCCCTGGCAGGTGTGCCCTGGGGGCTGAAGCCTCGAGACACTCCCCCTTCCCCGCTGCCAAAGGTAGCGCATGGAGGAAGGCACATGGGGTCACCTTCCCTTCCAGACTTTTGCCAGGGTTTGCTGACCCTGCTTGGTCACATGGTGCCGCCAGATCCCCTCCCTGCACGACAGCTGCTGGAGCCGGCAAGCTGGGAGCTGCGGCTGCGGGGAGAGGCAGCAGCCAACAGCTGGGAGCTGCAGGGAGAGCTGCTGCTTTTGCTGCTGCCTCTCCTCAGGGAGCTAAAGCAGTGGCCTCTTCCTGCAGTTCCCAGCTGTTGGCTGCTGCCTCTCCACTGGTGCTAATTCCTGGGAGCTGCAGGGAGAGGCTGCATGCCTGGGTGGGTGTAACTCAAGCTTTTGGGCAGTCCAAACCTTTAAATTGTGCCCCCAATCTCAGCAGGTACCAGTCATCTCTGGCAGAGGCCTCTAGCCCCACCACCCCACTGCAGGACAGAAGCCACAAGCTTACGCTCTAGTCTGGTAGATGGAGAGTGGGAGGGGTGTGTGGGGGCTCATTAGACGCAGTTTAGCCACCCATGTTCTATAGGATTACTCATGTATGTATGGTTAAGAGCATGTGTTGGTCTTCGCGGAATGGATGGCTAAAATTTGATTTGTATCTAGGGTTGGATTGATGGCTATTAATCATAATGTTGTTTGGTTGGCTCTTTATTGGGTAATAGGTGATTATGACTCTCTCTCATATTTCTGAAAGACAACTTCTTGCCAATAGCCTCTCCGTTAATGGACACAAACAAGTGACATAGAAACAGAGACTGATACAAGGAAAAATGAGCAATGGAGAAAATACAAAGGAAAATTAGAAAGCACTTACATTTACTTAGCTTTGATTTCTGAATCATGGTGTAGTAATACCCACCCAAATAATTAGGCTTATTACTACAGAAATTTTCATTCCCCCTGCCCTCCTGCAAACATTAATGTCTACATTATAAGATAATGCAACTCTTCTTTTTTGTCAAATTAGGTTGCTTTTAAAAATATTTTATAAGTGGCTCTTTGCTAAGTCCATAGAGCAAATTACATAATTATTAAGTTATGCTAAAAATATGGGTTTATACTAATTATATTCTATATTCAGTCTCTGGAATCTTGCCATAATACATGCACGATTATAGCTCCCTTGGGAGTTGAATC
Source organism: Lepidochelys kempii (assembly GCF_965140285.1). Lineage (NCBI taxonomy): Eukaryota > Metazoa > Chordata > Testudines > Cheloniidae > Lepidochelys > Lepidochelys kempii. The sequence goes on along the minus strand of NC_136391.1, from coordinate 24,936,357 downwards.
ACTTGGCACCTGATTGAACTAATTATTGATGAACTTTAAAACCTTTAATGCAGTGAAAATTCAAATATTTAACATTCCCTGATATTTGCAGGATAAAAAGATGAAATTTACACATACATATGATCTCCAATTTCTTTACATAATAATAAAAGTATCTGTGTTAACTCATAAATATTTAGTACAGTTATGAATGTAGGATTTTGATACTATGATTATAATCAATCATGCCATAGGCCTAGGTCAGTTTTACTGGTCTTGCTCATTCTTCATAAAACTTCATGATGGAAAAAAAAGAAGCAATCAACTATGCTAACTTATTTACAGAGTTAGTTGTGAAAGAAGGAGTAATGTGACTTCCCAACATTGTTCATGGGTTGTCTTAGTAATCTATTCCTATTAACACTACAATGAGTTATTAACAACATCCAATTCATCACAGGAGTTAAATAAATGTCACTGACAGTTAATACCAGGCATAACAGTTTGCAACCTTTGAACTTGATAATCAAGTTGGTAGTTTTTTAAACATAGTGCATTTATACAGGGCCGGATCGACAGTTTTTGCCGCCCCAATCAGTGAAAAAAACTGCCGCCGCGGCCGGCAAAAGGGAGGAGCTGCTGCCGATTTGCCACTGTGGCCAGCGGGACAGTGGAGCTGCTGCTGAATTGCCGCGGCAGCGGCGGAAACACTGCCGCCCCTTTCTATCTGCCGCCCCAAGCACCTGCTTGGAACGCTGGTGCCTGGAGCCGGCCCTGCATTTATATGAAATATGCTTAAAGCCTTTGAATCGAGCCATTCCATTGTCAACTGCCATCTGCAATACCACATTAGATGCTGATGTATCATTGCCAAGCCCTACTCTGTTTTATGAGCTTCATTTATGAGGATGTCCACTTAGTGGCTGAAGCAGAGAGTTATCAGAAAAAGAAATGAGGTAGAATTCACCTTCCTTGTTCAAAGGCACAGAAACTTCTGTTCATGTTCCCAAATTATCTGATACAGTATATATATCCATAGGTTTGCATGAGCTTGGGTTAGCCTATTTAGCTATTCTTCACAATTGACTACGGCAGTGGTTCCCAAACTTGTTCCGCTGCTTGTGCAGGGAAAGCCCCTGGCAGGCCGGGCCAGTTTGTTTACTTGCTGTGTCCGCAGGTTCAGCCGATTGAGGCTCCCAGTCGCTGTGGTTCACTGCTCCAGGCCAATGGGAGCTGCTGGGAGTGGTGCAGGCCGTGAGAGATACTGGCTGCCGTTTCCAGCAGCTCCCATTGGCCTGGAGCAGCGAACCGCGGCCAGTGGGAGCAGCGAACCGCCGCCAGTGGGAGCCGCGATTGGCCGAACCTGCGGACGCGGCAGGTAAACAAACCAGCCTGGCCCGCCAGGGGCTTTCCCTCCACAAGCGACAGAACAAGTTTGGGAACCACTGGACGATGGGATATGCTTAGAATGTCCTTTCATATCAGGGTACAGGAGAATGTTTTGGTCTAATGATGATTGAGATTAGTTCTGTCTAAGCATGGGGATGAATGTCTTGTTGGATCAGTTGTCTGCAGTAGGATCAAACACTAAGCTTTTTCTAAACTTCACTAAGTTTACGCTTGGTATTCTGCCTTTTTGAACTTGGTGTTGTCTTCTGCTGTTAAATCATTTCAGTGGTCAACCTTATCCACATGCTTGTTAACACCCTCAAAGAATTCTAATAGATCAGTGATGCATGGTTTCCCTTTACAAAAGCCAGGATGACTCTTCCCCAACAAATTTTATGTATCTATGTGTCTGATAATAATTCTGTTCTTTACTATTTTTCTACTGGTTTGCCTGCTACTGAAGTTAGGCTCACCAGCCTGACATTGCCAGGATCTCCTCTGGAGCCCTTTTTAAAAACCGGCATTACATTATCTACATTCCAGTCATCTGTATGCAGGCTTGTTTCAGTGATAGTCCAAATCATGAAGTATAACAGGCCCGGTGTGAGCACTTTGATTGACTTTCACATGATCAAGACTGCACCCTGTCATAGAGTAGCACTGAAAAATTCACTTCTGCTGCTGTTTACTTTGTTTAGGCTATTCTGCAGTACTCCCTCTTTCTGCACTAGAGATAGGAAGAAGAATCTTATTTGGTGTGAACCTCTCCTACTTGTCAGTATTCCCACTTAGTATTTGAGTATGTTACCTTCCCATTAGCCACTGGCTCCTTACTCTGCCTCCTGCCAAAGTGGAGGGCCAACTTACTATTGCACATGTTCTGTATATGCCGGCTCTTTATTCTTCTGACTTCACCACACAGGGCAAATTGAATCATTGTGAAGAGAGAGACAGAGAGTCTGAGTGTGTGTGTGTGTGTGTCGGGGGAGGGGGCGGTTACTTTAGAAAAAATTCTTTTCAGGCTGCTTTCCAGCCTTTTCTCTCCTGTTTTATGACTCTTTCAAAAAGTTCCCATGAAATTCTTAGATTAGATTTACCCAAACTCATTAGGCTATTCCAACTCCTTTACTTTAAAATATTCATGACAGCCTCACATTGCTGGCTGCACTGAACCAATTTCAGGCAAAACTCCCATCAACTTCACTAAGTAGGGGACTGCAGAGTAGAACTCTAATTGTCTACAGCGTGGACGCTGCAGCTGTATTCCAAAGCAGGCACTGATTCCAATAGCACCTCATTGTATGTTCTGCTCAGCTGGCTGAGTGGGGGGCAGGGAGGTTAGTTGTGTTTTTTTTAATTGCCCCACATTTTTTAAAGCAAATTGCAAGGAATTGCTGACTGAAATCTCAGTCCGAGAAGGTTTGTTCACATCAGCTATACATAAAACTTTATTAGAATTACAGCTTTCAAAGTACAGCAACGCACACATCTCTGAATAAAATAAAATAAAAAACCCTGTGCAGATTTATAGCTTTCTGGTTTATTCAGATAGTTGGTTTTGATATTTTTACTATGGCCTGGGATGCAGTGCTGTGAAATGGTGACTTGATTTGTCTACTGTGACAAAGCTCTGTCCTTGCCTCCATGGGTCCTGCATTTCCTGGCGGATTTCGCTAGCCTCAGAGGTTCACTGTGACCCTCCATGTAACCCTTCTCTCTCTAGAGACAAGGGTCACAGTCTACTGAACCATTTTCATCATAAGCCAGCGAGGGAGGTGAGGAGAAGTTATCCTTTCTTGCACAGTCTCTGTTGTCTCCCAGTCTCAGTGATTAATCAGTGGGCAAAGGGGGGGCGGGAGAGCCTGGGCCCACCCTCTACTCCGGGCTCCAGCCCAGGGACCCTAATAGTATCAGCTATGGTAGCTGACCTTTTAGAAACATGACATGTACAATTCCCTGAGCTACTTCCCCCACAGCAGCCCTCACTTCCTCAAGCTCCACTTCACCCTTACCTCAGGGCTTTCTTCCTTGTGCCTGATATGGTGTGTACTACTCAGTCTCTCCAACAGCACAACTTCCTCCCACAGCTCCTGACATGCACACCCACCTGACTGACTGGGAGGCTTTTAACTAGTTTCAGCCAGCCCCTGATTGGCTTCAGGTGTCCCAATCAACCTAGCATTCCCTCTGCCTTCTGGAAAGTTCTTAATTGGCCCCAAGTCTCTTAATTGACCTGGAGCAGCTGCCATTTCACTTATCCTGGTACCAGGGATTTGTTTAGCCTGGAGCTAATATATCTATCTCGCACTACTTTTCTATAACCATCTGGCCTTGCCCCGTCACACTATGTGATGAGAAGGATATCTTTACGTATGAAGTGCCTTTTAGCTCAGTCACACTGTGCTTTTTAGCTTCATTAAAATACAAAGGGCTGGTTCTGTCAGGTACAGAAATGGAGTCATCTTCTCTCTCCACAAACCAGCAGGGAGAGATGTGAGTTGCTTAGCCTCCTACTGGAGGCTCATGGAGTGTTTGACATGGGGCCCTTAGTGGCAGAATGGATGTTTCCCCCCATTAGCCTCCAGTGAGAGAGGCGGGGAAAGAGATTGGGGGGGGGGGCAGTGATGGTACTCCAAAGGGAAGGAGAGCTTCCTTTAGGCCCTCCCTCTCCCATAGAATCATAGGACTGGAAGGGACCTCGAGAGGTCATCTAGTCCAGTCCCCTGCACTCATGGCAGGACTCAGTATTATCCAGACCATCCCTGACAGGTGTTTGTCCAACTTGTTCTTAAAAATCCCCAATGATGGAGATTCCACAACCTCCCTAGGCAATTTATTCCAGTGCTTAACCACCCTGACAGTTAGGAAGTTTTTCCTAATGTCCAACCTAGACCTCCCTTGCTGCAATTTAAGCCCATTGCTTCTTGTCCTATCCTCAGAGGTTAAGAAGAACAATTTTTCTCCCTCCTCCTTGTAACAACCTTTCATGTACTTGAAAAATGTTATCATGTCTCCTCTCCGTCTTCTCTTTTCCAGACTAAAAAACGCATTTTTTTCAGTCTTCCCTCATCAGTCATGTTTCTGGGTCTTTAATCATTTTTGTTGCTCTTCTTTGGACTTTCTCCAATTTGTCCACATCTTTCCTGAAATGTGGTGCCTAGAACTAACACAATACTCCAGGTGAGGCCTAATCAGTGCAGAGTGGAGCAGAAGGATTACTTCTTGTGTCTTGGTTACAACACTCCTGCTTATACATCCCAGAATGATGATCACTTTTTTTGCAACAGTGTTACGCTGTTGACTCATATTTAGCTTGTGATCTACTCTGACCCCCATATCCCTTTCTGCAGTACTCCTTCCTAGGCAGTCATTTCCCATTCTGTATGTGTGCAACTGATTGTTCCTTCCTAAATGGAGTACTTTGCATGTATCCTTATTGAATTTCATCCTATTTACTTCAGATCATTTCTCCAGTTTGTCCAGATCATTTTGAATTTTAATCCTGTACTCCAAAATAATAGCAAACCCCTCCCAGCTTTGTATTGTCCATAAACTTTAAAAGTATACTCTCTCTGCCATTATCTAAATCGTTGATGAGTGATGGTTCCTCAGCAGGGCAGTCTTCCAAAGGCTGAGGTGCATGAAATCAAGTGTGTCCATGCGGCAGCCTGCAGTGTGCATGAACCAGCCCTCCATACAAAGATCGGGATGATGGCTTATCCACAGAGGAAGGGGGTCAGTGGTATAATGAGGAAGGCAGAAGGGATAAAGGTGAAACTTGTAGATGCGCCTGCTGGAAGAACACTAGAAAGAACATTGGTCTCCCCTTTTTCCTGTCCAAAGGACATGTTTGTCTTAATGGGTGGGAAAGAAAAAGTTGGAGGAAAACAAATGACTGGATTCCCATGATCTGTGGCTATTGGTGGAGTCGGATGTTCTCTGGAAAGTGTATTATTGTTCTTTGACAGTAAACAGAAATACATTTTAAGGTAATTAAAATGGGAGTAATAAGCTGAGATTTCTCCCTTAATTTTATTTGAAAGCATTGTATTGAGCTACTGCACTTTACATACCACAGTGGCATCCAATAACAGTCCAATGCTGCAGGCATCCCTGTAGTATAGCACAGAGAATGCTTGCCATCATTCCTACAGTGTGTGCTAGTTCAGGGGTGCAAAGTGCCTCTAATTCCCTCCTTACTACTTCTCCCCTTTAACTCCTTTCTCAAGACAAAGTGCTCCTGCCAGGTGAGTCAACATCCAGAAATGTGCTGCTAAGTACTGTACAGTAATTCCTGTTCCCAGTCTAATGAACATCCCAAGATTTGAAACAAAGTCTCGGGAGCATAGTATGATCTCAAATGTCTCCCGCTCCTAAAATTTATTATTGTAGCAACTGCATTGTGTTTGGACAGTTAAGATGGTTTAAAATATATGAATACTACTTTAAATGAATTAGATTTTGTTGTCCATTCTTTGATTTCAAGTGAAATAGATGTCTGTCTTTTTTTAAAGCTACTGAAACAAAAATGTTTCAGACCAAGTTTTCCAGAGGTTTTCAACAGCGTTGCCAGAAAAATAGAACATGTTCTCCTTTTATCCACAAACACATGTATTTGTAATGCAGGTAGCCACATGCACAAATGACCAATTAGATACATAATTGCTGCTTTGAGTATGAGTGCAGGTTTGCATGGATACAATAGGTGTACATAATTTTTGCAGGCATGTGCAATGCATGCTCCTTTGTAAACGTGTCCCTCTCTGTTATGTAGACTGAAACTGTTACAGAATGCTTAAGGGGTAAAATTCAGGATGGCCTCTTGATAAGTGTAACTGAGGTGTGACTAATCTGATTTGCTCCTGCCTGTCATTTTGCAGGTGCAAAATATTCAGGCCTAACCTGCAAATATTTTGTATACCTCCAAAGGGCTGTGAAGTGTAATGTCACCCACTGCACTCTTTCATATACCAACAGTTGGGTTACATGTACTTAGAGGTTTGTGTCTTTTTAGCATTCCTGGCTATTAGTAATGGTACTATTAGGAATCTTGTTCACTGACTGCATTCCAATGCCAATTTGCATGTTTATTCTTATGTCTGACAGGCTGAGGTCACTTAGCTATTTTCAAACAAATCTTAAAATAACTGGTGGTATTTCACTTTCTGAAACTTGTTCTAACTTTTGCATTTTCTCATATAAAAAAAGTCTCTTGATTTGAAGGCTTCAAATTTGTTTTAAATATTTATCTTCACTGACAACTATTGTTTTACTGCTTTATTTTGTTTGTAAAAATTCTGGATTTTGGTATTTTCCATTAACATTAAACTATGTTCCCCTGCACAGCTTATAAACTCTGTGTAGGAGGAGTTTGTGGACACTGTAGTCTCTGAGAGCTCCTCTGAGGCTGGAGAAAGGGAGAGCTTGGCACATTAGATTGCAACCTCATGGTGGGGTCCTGCTCCATGACTAGGGCTCCTAGGTGATACAGTAATACAAATAATAATTAATAACTAAAAGGTTCAAGGGCACATGAAGAGAAGGTTCTGAACAATAAAAGATTTTGACCCAAGAGACAGGGTGTGGGTGAATTACCATGTGGGTCTTATAGGAGTCTTTGCTGAGGAGGTTATAAGACCTGTTGTGGTATTTAGAGTGACAGTCCATTGACTCCAGTGCTATTTATAAACTCTGCATGTCACTTACAGATAGGGTGACCAGCTGTCCCGATATTAGGGCCATAACCAACCATACCCCCACAACTCCTGAAAAAAAATTTCCTGATTTTTCACACTTGCTATCTGGTCACCCTACTTAGAGATGAAAAAAAGAGTAATCTTGATTCCAAGACATGGCCAATGGTCTGCAGTTTACAATGTGAGTCTAGTGGATACGAAGCATTTCACTGATGAATGGCTGTCCCGGCAGAGTTGGCTGAGCTGTCCAGGGATACAGAGGTGATGGGCCCCAGCTGTGCAGTATTTTATTCCATCACTGTTTTGTCTTGTGTGATGTTTCATTGACTAACATATCACTTTAGATCACATTTCTAATGACAGAAAAATAAATGTTCTCTGTTATATTTTCTTCTAATAATCAATATCATTAGTAATATTTTAAATAACAATACCCCTCCTAAGGAAACTTCCAGACCAAAAAAAACCCCTTCAAGGTAAGATTCTGGTTACGTCAAGTGATGTGGGGGTGGAAGGGACTGAGAGAGGCTGAGTAGCAGAGGGAAGGTGGTGTAGAATGGATGACTGTGGAGGAGAAGTGGAGAGGTGAATGCAAGGGGGATGAATAGGAGAGTGTGCGTTGGGAGGTCTCCTTGCTTTGTGTGTGTGTGGGGATGACTGTGAGAGGTGAGTGTAACCGTGTGTGAGATAAAAAGAAAAGGAGTACCTGTGGCACCTTAGAGGCTAACCAATTTATTTGAGCATAAGCTTTCGTGAGCTACAGCTCACTTCATCGGATGCATAGTCTCTAAGGTGCCACAAGTACTCCTTTTCTTTTCGCGAATACAGACTAACACGGCTGTTACTCTAAAGTGTGTGAGATGACTCTGAGGGATGAGTAGTATGAGACTGAAAGATATGTGAATTAGTAATGGGTAGGGATACAACTGGGTGAATCAAAGAGTTGGGTAGACAGTGGCTGTGGGGAGTGGGTATATGAGAGATGTGCACGCACAGTAATGGTGTGTACCATTTTCTTCAGTGTCTGGAGAACCATACAGAAACACAGACACCCTGGGTCCATGTTGCTTCTCTTGCATTAGTGCTATCCCAATCTAAGGTACCTGCTTACCTGGCTACTGTGCTGTCCCTAGCTCCCCTGGGAGCTGTCAGATAAGAAAAATGATATGCTTTATAGACATATTTTAAAATAAATTGTATTTCCTAAGTCCCACAACTGGTTTAAAGAAGGAAAGAAAAAGGAAAGGAGGAAGGAATGGGGGACTGGAGATAACACAAGTGAGGAAAATAGCAGGAGGGAGTTGGTGAAAACATGGACTAGGAAAACCCATTTTGTTCCAAGCCCTGTAAATCTCAAGTGCAGCCCCGAATATGGTGTCTATAAATAACTCACATTTTATGTGTGTGAGCAGGGGGAGCAGAGAGCAGAGGGGTGGAAATACAGTTATTAACTTTTGATAAAATGTTCTGCCTGTTCCTCACCTTTCCTGAATTAAACAGTGAGATTGCAAGAAATGTGTGGTACTTTCAGTGAGAGACACCACTCTTTGGCAGCTAAGAAAGATTCTTGTGCCATTTTATCCCAGCAATTAGAAGGCAAGGATGTTTTGATGTGATTTCATGCATTGATTTTCTGTCACAGAGGCTTGGAATTTGTTACAGAGAATGTCCCTTATCTGGAGTTTGAGTGCCCCATTATTTTACACACACAATCAGTTTGGGCACCAAATTTGGCACTTAGAATGTGTAACTACCTGAATTATGGGTCAAGGAGTTGAACCAGCTAAATGTTGTCAGTGTGCCTGCAACGGTTTTATTCCTGTAGTCCACTGAAGGTAACTATTGGAGGGTTTGGTGGGTCTTTGTTTTTTTTAAATTGGATGCAGGAATTTATGAAGCACTCTATTTAGTTATGTATTCCCCAAAGTATAACAAATGAATAAGGGCATTGGCCTAGAATTGAGTGCAAGCACAGCTATAAATGAACATGTAAGAGGGAGCTCTGATGTTATCTTTTCACTCTCTAACATCTACTTGAAAGAATAGGTGATCTTATCTACAGCCCACGAAAGCTTATGCTCTAATAAATTGGTTAGTCTCTAAGGTGGCACAAGTACTCCTTTTCTTTTTGTGGATACAGACTAACACGGCTGCTACTCTGAAACTTATCTATGGAAGACTGAACATTGGCTAAGCAATGATTACTTGTCAATCATATAACTTGATTAATGCTGGAACACCCTTTCTTGTGTTACTCTTGGCACAAAGATGGACACATTATTGATCTATTTAGCATTTTGGTATCAGCAAATACATATGTCTGAAAGAAGCTGTCCAAAATGCAAACAGAGAATTCAAAGATTTCTATGGGTGACATAGGACGGGCAAACATTCTGAGCTAACACAACATGTCTGACTGACGTATCAGTAATTAGACCATATGGCAGGAACATTCTTTTGCAAAAAAAAAAAAAAAAAACTTTTCTGAACAAATATTTTCCAATGCGAAACTAGAAGGAACATTTGTTTGTAAAGCCAGTGAGCTAGGACAATGGGCCCTTGACTCTAAAAAAAACACACTAGCAATTGTTGATATCAAAATGTGTTTGACAAGTGAAGCATAATATTTGGCATTATTGGGTGATTTGCTCATTTTACCATTAGCTAGAAGTTATGACTATTTGCTGCATTTAAACAGTGAGCTAACAAAAGACAAAAACATCCATCTGGGAGCAAATTGGAGAAAACAAAATTATGCATTTAAAATCGTATTTAATGTGAATTTATAGTAAGCCAAGTGTGACAAACAATAATTGCCCAAATTTCATCCTCCCTTGTAGCATTTTCTTGTAAACTGAAATCACATCTGCTGTTACTACTTCACACAACGCACAATCAACGTGTGGAACTTATTGCCAGGGGATATTGTGAAGGCCAGAACTGTAGCAGGGGTTCAAAAGAATTAGGTCATGGAGAATAGGTCCATCAATGGCTATTATTCAAGATAGTCATGGATGCAACTGCATGGTCTGTGTGTCTGTGGGAGTGCATGACAGGGGATGGATCACTTGATGACTACTTGGTTCTGGTCATTCCCTCTGAAGCACTTGGCATTGGTGACTGTTGGCAGACAGGATATTGGGCTAGATGGACCATGGTCTGACCCAGTATGGCCATTCTTATGTTATATTAGTATTTGTAATAACTATACTTGTGACAAACGATTATACTGAATGTTAATTGCTTCTGCTAATGTTCACAAGAATGGATGCACAACAAAGCTACCTGCTCCTTAATTTGAGAAAAGTGATCTGTTGTCAGTACAATGCACACAAAAGTCAGCAGCTCTTCAGAACAACAAACTGTTGTAGTAACAACCGAATAGTGAAGCAGTAAGCAGCGGATAACAAAGCTCCCTGAAAGATCTCCTTTCAGAATATGATAGGACTGTGAGTATGATCTATTTTTATGGGATTTTGGGGCAGTAGCTCATTTATAACTTTTTACCACAAGTCATTTTACCACCTACGCATCAAAGGCAAAGTAGAAGACAACAACAACAATGAACATATCAGAAGAGAGAACGACAGAAATAAAGACATACTGATCTTTTTTTAGAATGAAATCACAGTCACTTTCTTTGAGCCAGCAACCTTTTACTCTCTACTTATTCTTTATACAATTGGTGGCTGCAATTTTGTTTAATGAAATAATACTTATATATATCAGAACATTTGCAAAGAGTGTATTTAATTTAATATACTCTCTTGAATTCCTTTAATACTAGCATAAGCTGCAATAGATTTGTTTTCTTAAGAAACTAGGGTTCCTGTATGCTAAGCATTGAGTTCGTTGTTTGGTTAAATTTGTATTTCTGTACTACATAGAATACTGCAAACCATATTGCTAGCAACAAAATAATCTTGTTATGCTTGTAAATAATGTCAGTGTCACAATATATTGCCCAATCTCTCTCTCCTGTTTACTTCCCAGTAATTTAAGATTCACATATCTACATTGCTTGTAACCTGCAAATAAGAACATAACTCCTCAAACTGAAACTTTTTGGGACATTTTAGTACTTCCAGTAAGCTCCATTATATCACACACAAAAATAGTCTGTATTCCTATTATAGACATGTATTCCTTTGATCCTCTGATATCCAGAATGATTGCTTATCCAGCACATTTCCCTTTCCACGGGGGTATATCAGTTAAGAGAATTATGTGTATATAAAACTGCAGAGAAAATGAACAAGGCTAACGCATGTATTCAGTAGGCCAGATTGTGATGTCTCAGACCAGTTTAAACTCCGTAATTTACTGTGGGGATCAGAATCAGTGTATATTATGCCATCCTACAGAAAGTTGATGTATACACTAATTGATCCATTTATAGTGGAGGACCTGCATAATCAATGCAGCCTGGTAGTTCAGGCACCTATCCTTTTAAGGTTCTAACAGCATCGTAATAGCAAAGCTTAACAGCTGATGCCTGAACCCCGAGATGTTCACAATATAGAGCCTTGGAAATCTTCTTTATATTTTAAATATAACCATGTCCTTTCAATTGGCACACTCTGGGAGAAAGAGAAATGTGCTAATTAAGAAATCAGCCTGGCTATCCAAGGCGCCTAGGAATACAATGTGCTGCGAAAGATTCAATTTTATATCCTTCTACTATATTTCTAATGCAGTATCTAGGTGCCATATACAAGAGAGAATTACACTGATTTCATGAATTGCTTCAAAAATAAACATAGTACAAGACATTAGAATGATGTAAAAATGGTCAAAGCAAGACTGACTAATTTAGCAGCTATTCTAGAACAGGGAAGCACCATGCAGTGAACAAAGGACCACCCAGCAGGAAATTTATAGTAGGAAACACCAATTCACATCTGTTAACCGCTGTGTAGAGGCTTGCAGATAACACCAGGCATGCCATTTCAATGGACTATGGCTGTGGTATTTATCCATTGTTCAAAGTCACTGAAATGCAATGCACAAAAGCTACGCACTGGCAATTGAGAAAATTAAGCAGGCATATTATTTTTCAGAGTACTGATTAAATGCATTCTGCTCTAATGCTTTCAGATATAAAAGGCCTTTAATTCCAATTTACAAATTGTATTTGTGGATGTGTGCGCAGTGATATAAATGTATCAAATGGCTCTACAATGTATGTCGCGGATAGCACACATGTATATTTTGGTGATAACCCTACATCACATGGACCTATGCGATAAATTATTTATTATTCATTTTTGGTTGCTTCTTTCCTTTAACCCATATGCTCAGGATTTATTCTGACTTTCCACTTAGCCACTTCAAACAACCAACTTTATATTTTAAAATTAACCGGTTTTCTCTTCTCGCAAATGTGAATTTTTATGCCAAAATTACAGCAGCATCAAACCCAAGAAAGGGAAGATTCAGTCCTGTAGCAGTGACTATTTTTGCACATCTTTAAATGTTATTAAATCAATGTCTGATATCTCACAACCCTGTAGGGCTTGAAATGGAGCTTTATAACTAGGGCTTCTGGTTTTAGGTTTTAAGCAATAAAACACCCTGGATTAAAAATATAAAATTGTGTTTATCATATACTCATTTTGGGTTGCTGTCATCCCTTTCCCAGTACAGTGTATTTAAATCGGCAATGTTCCTGCTCCTTGGCTTGTATCTAATAGCTTGTCTACATTGAGCAGTAATGTGGATAATAGCGGGTAGGGTGTGGGGTGATTTCTAAAGTGTACTAACGTGTTGCACATTAATTGGTCTATATAGACCCTGCTAGTGCACACTGTAGGTTTCCTAGTGTGCTTTAACATAGTGCTGTTTGACATCTATGTAGAACTTTTTGATATCTATATAGAACTCAAAAATTGCTAAAAATAACCCCCCAAAATGATATTAATAAATAGAAAGGGATGGCAGCGTGTTTCTGGTACCATCTAACAGTGTTACTGTTTCAACTCAAGAGTCAGAGGCGTTGCTAAAGGCCCTAGATTTAAACCCTGTTGTTGACCCATGATGTTACACATAAAATGACTTTTCATATAACTTCAATTCACTTTTGGTTTCACTGCTATGTGTGGTGATGTCCATCCCCACACAGAGAGGGAAGAATATTTGTATGGTAGTGGACTATCTGTATCCAATCTTTTCTATCTGATTCAATAGGTGAAACCTGCATTTATTTTTTTTTTTGCCAGATTTCCATATAGCAGGCTGTGCAGATTATGGACTGAGAATTCCACAGGTGAGTTAATTAGTTTGGTGATAGCTGGCGATATTGGACAGCTGCTAGATGGCATTGTATCTGTTTTCTTTGGGAAGAGATGTGAAATAACTGATTGATAGAAGGCTTCAGAAGCATTTAGTTCATTCAGGGTCTTCTCATTACTGTTGACTTTGGTTTTTGTAGCTTACATTTTTGGGAACATTGTTCTGTTAACTGTTACCCCTAGCACGGTACATATGATTATAGAATACTTCAACAGAGTACATACTGGGTCTGATGTGGTATTCCTTGGGCACTGGAATTCAGAGGAGTTTTGCTGCATGGAATCTGGAATCTAGAATTGATACTGTGCTCTCAGAAGTATCGTCAATCATTTGGTAAGGTCCTTATGTAGTCCATTGTTCTATGGAGAATATATATATTCGGAGCCTGATTCTGTGAAAGGCTAACTATTCTAAACTCACATTGATTTAAACACTCAGATTCAAAACAGCAAACAAATTCAATGGGAGTCCAGTGGCTAAATATGGGTGGATTTTTATGGTAACAGCAACAACCACTTCTCCAACCTCCAACTTTCCAGTTCCTCTCCCAAAGCTCGGGCACCTCTAGAACTCTTCAAAGTAATGGCTGGGGACAATGTTCAACACTGGCAAAATTACTCCCTTCCTCCCATGGCCATATCATTCTTGGAAATGGCTGGACCATTTTTTGCTGAGACTTAAAAAAAAATTCAGCCTGAGGCAGCCAGCATGGAAACTTTCAGCCTAAATGCTTAAAGTGTGGCAGACGTTTGTTAGCAACTCAGTCCAAGGTCTCATAATGGGAAGAGTTAGACAATTTTAACTATTGGCATCTCTACCGGCTCTGCCTATAATTCAGTTTTACAGAAGACTAATAAGTGCACCAAAGGGTCAGTTCTTCCAAATTATCCTGCAGTCTAGTTCAGGGTACAGGAGATTAAGATCTCAACTTTTTACTTATCCAGATAATTCATGATAATTTGACCAGTCTTCTAAGATCAGAAAACAATAAAAGAAACTTAGGGGAGTAAAGATATGCTGGAGATATAGGAACAACAGTAAGAGCCTGGAGTTCTGGGTACTATTCCTGCTTTTGCCATACATTTTCTGAGTGAAACTGGGCAAACTGGTGAACCTCACTTCCTTCATTGGTAACTATGGGGGCACTCACAGGGTGTTTTGAGACTTAATTCATATTTGTAAAGGACTTTGACACTCAGACTGAAAGTGATGTAAGCATGAAGTACTAGTATTAATAGTTAAATCATAATTGGACTCTGTGGAGGCTTTACTCCTGGCACCTCATACCCAGGAATTGTAAGAAGGGAAAGTTTCTGAGTTTGGCTGTTTGGTTAGTGTGGCCTTTGTGGGCATGCTCATGAAAATGAGGGCAAATTTTGGCCCTAGGAGTAAAATTTTCAAAAACACCTGTGAGACTTAAGTTCCACTGAAAATCAATGAGTCTTAAGTGCTCGGTGCATTTGAAAATTTCACTCCACATCCCATTGACTTCAATGGAACTTGGGTTCCCAAGTCTCTTAGACACTTCCATAAATTTTGCTCCTACTTTTTCACTGATGAATAAGCAATTAATATATTTATGCCACTGACAGTAACTCCCTTCTGCATTAACAGAAGAACTGATCTGAGCTCTTCACTGTATCTCCTGCGTTAGGTAATGGAGTGGAAATAATAAGGAAAATGATACATTTAATCAGATTTTTTAAAAATTAATCTATATATAAAAAACATCTTTCACCTTTCCAATATGGTTTGCCAGTTTTAAATTGAATAGTTCAGGAATGAATCAAATTGTTCTACACAACTTTAGTTCTGATTTTTGTTCCTAGATACATTTTTCAGAAAATGAGAAAGTCAGTTACTGGAGTTCCATGGATGCTTCAGTTTCTCTTTGTAAAATGGAGATAAAAGCACTTGCCTTACAGATATTAGGAAGCTGAATTTCATTAAAATTTCGACAGCACTTTCAGCTTCCCAGCCGGAAGGTGCTATAATAGGGCAAATTTATATTTAATGTTGATTGATGACATCTTGACTTTTTCTTTCAATTATTAGCCCCTGACTTGCTGAATAGCTTGTGACACTTGAAAAACATATTTTATTTCCTTTCTACAACAAAATAAACAGGCAAAATTGACCGACTTTTCCAATGTGTTCATTATGTACGTCAGTGTGTTCTGATTACTTTCTGCCTTGTATTCTCCCTCTGCGCTTCCATTCTACTTCATAGTAATTTTCAGGTTTTGGGGGCCTGGATTGTCTTTTTGTTTCATTATTAGTATAGGTCCCAGCACAGTGAGGCTCCAATGTGTCTACACTACTACTCCTGCTCAATCAGTGAGAGTTGAGGTACCTCTTAGGGTGAGAACCAGTGTTTTAAATCTGCTGTACAGTTGGAGTGTTGATAAATGTCTTCTAGAGAGATGTGGAATACTAATACTTGCAGTTTAGACTCTGCAGTAGGTTGTATCAGGTGGGAATGTTGTTAGGTTCAATTTAGCAGACGTGCTAATGGACAGAAATTTGCATATACCTCTTAAAAGAATTGTAATGCAGATTTCCCCCCACTTTGGCTTTCTGATGCTGCCCCCGTTCCTAAGCAACTTTCTGACACTAGAGACTTCTAATGTTTTTAAATGTTGCTGACTGAGGAAACAAACAACACTGTCACATTTGGAAAGTCACAGCAGAAAAGTGTCTCATTTGTAGAGCGATTCATTTCGATTTTCATCTTGCTGCTGTCACTGAGGATACATGAACAACAGCAGTTGGTATTATCAGGAGACCTAAGCAGACCTGTTTCGTTGGCTGACTTGACAGCTGTTCCATGAAAGAGATTCATGTTCACAAAATCAAAAAAGTATGAAGACCAGATTTTCTTTTTAACTCTTCATTTGGCTAACTGTACCTGGCTAACACTTTCCAGTGGGATCCGGGAAGAGGAATAGGTCACTATGTAAAACTGTGGAAGGATTTAGTTTAGGGAATTGCCTTGCCACCCTCTGTGTAATGCTCTCCTTAAAACAATGTCTCCGACCTTGTTTACACCAGCATAGTTGTCACTGGGGAACGTAAACATTGTTTAATATGCAAACTAGATACCATTAACTTAGGTTTGAACAGAGACTGGGAATGGCTCGGTCATTACACTAATTTAATCTATTTCCCCATGTTAAGTATCCTCACACCTTCGTGTCAACTGTCCGAAATGGGCCATCTTGATTATCACTTCAGAAGTTTTTTTTCCCATGCTGATAATAGCTCCTCTTAATTAATTAGCCTCTTACAGTTGGTATGGGTACTTCCACCTTTTCATGTTCTCTGTATGTATAAATATCTTCTTACTGGTTTCAGAGTAACAGCCGTGTTAGTCTGTATTTGCAAAAAGAAAAGGAGTACTTGTGGCACCTTAGAGACTAACCAATTTATTAGAGCATAAGCTTTCGTGAGCTGAAGCTGAAGCTCACGAAAGCTTATGCTCTAATAAATTGGTTAGTCTCTAAGGTGCCACAAGTACTCCTTTTCTTATCTTCTTACTATATGTTCCATTCTATGCATCCGATGAAGTGGGCTGTAGCCCACGAAAGCTTATGCTCAAATAAATTTGTTAGTCTCTAGGGTGCCATAAGTACTCCTGTTCTTTTTGCTGATACAGACTAACACGGCTGCTACTCTGAAAACTAAACATCGTTAGATATTTCCCCTGTCATCACCAACAGTAGATAGCAAGGGAGAGATGTTCTTCCCTTGAGTGCTTGATTTCTTAGGTGATCTGGATCTATTTGCAAGCGGTGTCTTTTTCCTTAAAATCATGGGTTCTCAAACTTCATTGCACCACGACCCCCTTCTGACAACAAAAATTACTATACGACCCCAGGAGGGGGGACCAAATCTTGACCCCTCTTGAGCCCCACTGCTCTGGGTGGGGTGGGGGGCCAAAACTGAAGCCCAAAGGCTTCAGCGCCAGGCAAGGGGCCTGTAACCTTATCCCCACCGCCCAGGGCTTCAGCTTTGGCCCCGGGCCCCAGCAAGTCTAAACCAGCCCTGGTGACCCCATTAAAACAGGTTCCCTACCCACTTTGGGGTCTTGACCCACAGTTTGAGAACTGCTCTTTTAAATCAACGAAAGTATACATAGATTTTTAAATTATGTTTTATGTATTTATTTATTTTGAGGCCTGACAATTTAAAAAGCAGATGTGATTTCAGCAGAGATTTCTTGGGAACTGTAAAAAGAAAAGGAGGACTTGTGGCACCTTAGAGACTAACCAATTTATTAGAGCATAAGCTTTCGTGAGCTACAGCTCACTTCCTCAGATGCATATCGTGGAAACTGCAGCAGGTTTTATATATACACAGAGAATATGAAACAATACCTATTCCCACCCCACTGTCCTGCTGGTAATAGCTTATCTAAAGTGATTTCCAGCACAAATCCAGGTTTTCTCACCCTCCACCCCCCCACACAAATTCACTCTCCTGCTGGTGATAGCCCATCCAAAGTGACAACTCTTTACACAATGTGCATGACAATCAAGCTGGGCTATTTCCTGCATAAATCCAGGTTCTCACATCCCCCCCACCCCCATACACACACAAACTCACTCTCCTGCTGGTAATAGCTCATCCAAACTGACCACTCTTCAAGTTAAAATCCAAGTTAAACCAGAACATCTGGGGGGGGGGGGGGGTAGGAAAAAACAAGAGGAAACAGGCTACCTTGCATAATGACTTAGCCACTCCAAGTCTCTATTTAAGCCTAAATTAATAGTATCCAATTTGCAAATGAATTCCAATTCAGCAGTTTCTCGCTGGAGTCTGGATTTGAAGTTTTTTTGTTTTAAGATAGCGACCTTCATGTCTGTGATCGCGTGACCAGAGAGATTGAAGTGTTCTCCGACTGGTTTATGAATGTTATAATTCTTGACATCTGATTTGTGTCCATTTATTCTTTTACGTAGAGACTGTCCAGTTTGACCAATGTACATGGCAGAGGGGCATTGCTGGCACATGATGGCATATATCACATTGGTGGATGTGCAGGTGAACGAGCCTCTGATAGTGTGGCTGATGTTATTAGGCCCTGTGATGGTGTCCCCTGAATAGATATGTGGGCACAGTTGGCAACGGGCTTTGTTGCAAGGATAAGTTCCTGGGTTAGTGGTTCTGTTGTGTGGTATGTGGTTGTTGGTGAGTATTTGCTTCAGGTTGCGGGGCTGTCTGTAGGCAAGGACTGGCCTGTCTCCCAAGATTTGTGAGAGTGTTGGGTCATCCTTTAGGATAGGTTGTAGATCCTTAATAATGCGTTGGAGGGGTTTTAGTTGGGGGCTGAAGGTGACGGCTAGTGGCGTTCTGTTATTTTCTTTGTTAGGCCTGTCCTGTAGTAGGTAACTTCTGGGAACTCTTCTGGCTCTATCAATCTGTTTCTTTACTTCTGCAGGTGGGTATTGTAGTTGTAAGAAAGCTTGACAGAGATCTTGTAGGTGTTTGTCTCTGTCTGAGGGGTTGGAGCAAATGCGGTTGTATCGCAGAGCTTGGCTGTAGACGATG
The DNA here is from genome assembly GCF_965140285.1 of Lepidochelys kempii. Classification (NCBI taxonomy): domain Eukaryota; kingdom Metazoa; phylum Chordata; order Testudines; family Cheloniidae; genus Lepidochelys; species Lepidochelys kempii. The sequence goes on along the minus strand of NC_136391.1, from coordinate 24,917,452 downwards.
GATCGTGTGGTGTGGTCAGGGTGAAAGCTGGAGGCATGCAGGTAGGAATAGCGGTCAGTAGGTTTCCGGTATAGGGTGGTGTTTATGTGACCATTGTTTATTAGCACTGTAGTGTCCAGGAAGTGGATCTCTTGTGTGGACTGGACCAGGCTGAGGTTGGTGGTGGGATGGAAATTGTTGAAATCATGGTGGAATTCCTCAAGGGCTTCTTTTCCATGGGTCCAGATGATGAAGATGTCATCAATATAGCGCAAGTAGAGTAGGGGCTTTAGGGGACGAGAGCTGAGGAAGCGTTGTTCTAAATCAGCCATAAAAATGTTGGCATACTGTGGGGCCATGCGGGTACCCATAGCAGTGCCGCTGATCTGAAGGTATACATTGTCCCCAAATGTGAAGTAGTTATGGGTAAGGACAAAGTTCAGCCACCAGGTTAGCCGTGACATTATCGGGGATAGTGTTCTTGACGGCTTGTAGTCCATCTTTGTGTGGAATGTTGGTGTAGAGGGCTTCTACATCCATAGTGGCCAGGATGGTGTTATCAGGAAGATCACCGATGGATTGTAGTTTCCTCAGGAAGTCAGTGGTGTCTCGAAGGTAGCTGGGAGTGCTGGTAGCGTAGGGCCTGAGGAGGGAGTCTACATAGCCAGACAATCCTGCTGTCAGGGTGCCAATGCCTGAGATGATGGGGCGCCCAGGATTTCCAGGTTTATGGATCTTGGGTAGTAGATAGAATATCCCAGGTCAGGGTTCCAGGGGTGTGTCTGTGCGGATTTGATCTTGTGCTTTTTCAGGAAGTTTCTTGAGCAAATGCTGTAGTTGCTTTTGGTAACTCTCAGTGGGATCAGAGGGTAATGGCTTGTAGAAACTCGTGTTGGAGAGCTGCCGAGCAGCCTCTTGTTCATATTCCGACCTATTCATGACGAAACAGCACCTCACCACCAACCTCAGCCTGGTCCAGTCCACACAAGAGATCCACTTCCTGGACACTACAGTGCTAATAAACAATGGTCACATAAACACCACCCTATACCGGAAACCTACTGACCGCTATTCCTACCTGCATGCCTCCAGCTTTCACCCTGACCACACCACACGATCCATCGTCTACAGCCAAGCTCTGCGATACAACCGCATTTGCTCCAACCCCTCAGACAGAGACAAACACCTACAAGATCTCTGTCAAGCTTTCTTACAACTACAATACCCACCTGCAGAAGTAAAGAAACAGATTGATAGAGCCAGAAGAGTTCCCAGAAGTTACCTACTACAGGACAGGCCTAACAAAGAAAATAACAGAACGCCACTAGCCGTCACCTTCAGCCCCCAACTAAAACCCCTCCAACGCATTATTAAGGATCTACAACCTATCCTAAAGGATGACCCAACACTCTCACAAATCTTGGGAGACAGGCCAGTCCTTGCCTACAGACAGCCCCGCAACCTGAAGCAAATACTCACCAACAACCACATACCACACAACAGAACCACTAACCCAGGAACTTATCCTTGCAACAAAGCCCGTTGCCAACTGTGCCCACATATCTATTCAGGGGACACCATCACAGGGCCTAATAACATCAGCCACACTATCAGAGGCTCGTTCACCTGCACATCCACCAATGTGATATATGCCATCATGTGCCAGCAATGCCCCTCTGCCATGTACATTGGTCAAACTGGACAGTCTCTACGTAAAAGAATAAATGGACACAAATCAGATGTCAAGAATTATAACATTCATAAACCAGTCGGAGAACACTTCAATCTCTCTGGTCACGCGATCACAGACATGAAGGTCGCTATCTTAAAACAAAAAAACTTCAAATCCAGACTCCAGCGAGAAACTGCTGAATTGGAATTCATTTGCAAATTGGATACTATTAATTTAGGCTTAAATAGAGACTTGGAGTGGCTAAGTCATTATGCAAGGTAGCCTGTTTCCTCTTGTTTTTTCCTACCCCCCCCCCCCAGATGTTCTGGTTTAACTTGGATTTTAACTTGAAGAGTGGTCAGTTTGGATGAGCTATTACCAGCAGGAGAGTGAGTTTGTGTGTGTATGGGGGTGGGGGGGATGTGAGAACCTGGATTTATGCAGGAAATAGCCCAGCTTGATTGTCATGCACATTGTGTAAAGAGTTGTCACTTTGGATGGGCTATCACCAGCAGGAGAGTGAATTTGTGTGGGGGGGTGGAGGGTGAGAAAACCTGGATTTGTGCTGGAAATCACTTTAGATAAGCTATTACCAGCAGGACAGTGGGGTGGGAATAGGTATTGTTTCATATTCTCTGTGTATATATAAAGCCTGCTGCAGTTTCCACGATATGCATCTGAGGAAGTGAGCTGTAGCTCACGAAAGCATATGCTCTAATAAATTGGTTAGTCTCTAAGGTGCCACAAGTCCTCCTTTTCTTTTTGCGAATACAGACTAACACGGCTGTTACTCTGAAACCTTGGGAACTGTATCCTTTGCTACAGTACTTCTCAACTAGTTATACCAGTTGTGTTTTACATACAATACATACCCAACTAGTATGGTTTTGGGCCCTGACCCTGAATCCATCTCCATGTGGATGGACCAAAGAAGTCAATGGGGTCTGTGTGGTGCAGGGATCCACTCATGCTAAGACAGTTACAGCCTTAATGTCTGTCTGTATAATACTGGTGATGCTGAATGCTTCAGGCCTGCTGAACCATAACACCAATGTGACACCACTTCATTTAATTCTGGCCACAAAATTCCGCCAGTGAGTTGATCGTACATTAACATGAATTATTGCTATCATGAGCCATTATGTCCAATGGAAATAATAGGTTATGGAACCCAGCCTCCTGGAAAATATCAAAGTTGGTGTAAAACTAACCTCTGTCACTAATGTAGGAGCCTAACTCATTTCAGTAAAAAAGACAGAGCCAACTCCAAGGAAAATTTGAATGGGCTTGGCTGAGTAAGGGCCACAGGATTTGATCCATTCTTTGTTGAAAATGTTTAAAAACTGCTGTGTTTGAACCAAATTAAGGCAACCGGTCCAAACTAGCCCTATTTGGTGACCTTCAGTGAGCTTTCCAAAGTGTATCTTTTTTTTTTTTAACTAAGGCTTTGAAACGTGTTGCCTGAGGAGTGATGTGGGGGGGCTCTGTGGTAGTCTTTGTTTTCAGGTGCAAGCTGTGAGGACTAGGTCAGCTATGGCTGGTATATGATGGAGTCTGTTTTGTTATGAGAAAAGGAGGGCTTGTGGCACCTTAGAGACTAACAAATTTATTTGAGCATAAGCTTTTGTGAGCTATAGCTCACTTCATTGGATGCATTCAGTGGAAAATACAGTGGGGAGATTTATATACACAGAGAACATGAAACAATGGGTGTTACTATACACACTGTAACGAGACTGATCAGGTAAGGTAAGCTATTACCAGCAGGAGAGCGGGGGGCGGGGGGCGAGCGGACCTTTTGTAGTGATAATCAAGGTGGGCCATTTCCAGCAGTTGACAAGAACGTTTGAGGAACAGTGGGGGTGGGGGGGGGAGGATAAACATGGGGAAATAGTTTTACTTTGTGTAATGACCCATCCACTCCCAGTCTCTATTCAAGCCTAAGTTAATTGTACCCAGTTTGCAAATTAATTCCAATTCAGCAGTCTCTCGCTGGAGTCTGTTTTTGAAGTTTTTTTGTTGAAGAATTGCAACTTTTAGGTCTGTAATCGAGTCACCAAAGAGATTGAAGTGTTCTCCGACTGGTTTTTGAATGTTATAATTCTTGACGTCTGATTTGTGTCCATTTATTCTTTTACGTAGAGACTGTCCAGTTTGACCAATGTACATGGCAGAGGGGCATTGCTGGCACATGATGGCATATATCACATTGGTAGAAGTGCAGGTGAATGAGCCTCTGATAGTGTGGCTGATGTGATTAGGTCCTATGATGGTGTCCCCTGAATAGATATGTGGACACAGTTGGCAACGGGCTTTGTTGCAAGGATAGGTTCCTGGGTTAGTGGTTCTGTTGTGTGGTGTGTGGTTGCTGGTGAGTATTTGCTTCAGGTTGGGGGGCTGTCTGTAAGCAAGGACTGGCCTGTCTCCCAAGATCTGTGAGAGTGATGGGTCTTCCTTCAGGATAGGTTGTAGATCCTTGATGATGCATTGGAGAGGTTTTAGTTGGGGGCTGAAGGTGATGGCTAGTGGCGTTCTGTTATTTTCTCTTTTGGGCCTGTCCTGTAGTAGGTAACTTCTGGGTACTCTTCTGGTTCTGTCAATCTGTTTCTTCACTTCAGCAAGTGGGTATTGTAGTTGTAAGAATGCTTGATAGAGATCTTGTGGGTGTTTGTCTCTGTCTGAGGGGTTGAAGCAAATGCGATTGTATCAAAGAGCTTGGCTGTAAACAATGGTTCGTGTAGTGTGGTCTGGATGAAAGTTGGAGGCATGTAGGTAGGAATAGCGGTCAGTAGGTTTCCAGTATAGGGTGGTGTTTATGTGACCATCGCTTATTAGCACCGTAGTGTCCAGGAAGTGGATCTCTTATGTGGACTGGTCCAGGCTGAGCTTGATGGTTGGATGGAAATTGTTGAAATCATGGTGGAATTCCTCAAAGGCTTCTTCTCCATGGGTCCAGATGATGAAGATGTCATCAATGTAGCGCAAGTAGAGTAGGGGCATTAGGGGACGAGAGCTGAGGAAGCGTTGTTCTAAGTCAGCCATGGGAGGGAAACACGAGGGATGCAAAACCAGCCTCTGTCATTAGAAATATGGCCTAGTAAGCACTTCAGAGTTAGCCTCAATTCAATGTGCATAGTTTTTACTACCTGTAGACCTTGCTTTTGTGACTAGCTCCATTTAAGCCATGTAGAGGCTGCATGCTGTATGGCTCCAACCCGGCAAACCACTTAAGCATGTACTTAAAATTTAAGCATGTGACATCTATGAGACTAATCATGTGCTTAACATTACGTATGCACCTACGTGCTTTGTTGGATTGGGGTTGATACCCCCTTCTTAATAAACCTTAAATACTAGATGTTACATTTATGTACCTAGTTAGATTTAACTGGGGTTCATCCAGGGCCCTTCAGCCATAGTTTCCCACAGCTCTTTGCTCCCATAAGAGTTCAAGCACAACGGGCAAGTGTTTAACGGCTTTTTGCACTGCAGCAGAGGGAGGGGAAGTTTTGGCCACAGATGTAGAGCATACCTCTGATCTTATGATCACTGCCAAGAGGCTGCCATCAAAGTACAGACACAACCTTCTCATTTCAAATTAAAAAACATGCACATACACCAACAATAACTGGCACATACTCAGGTCACTTGCTTGGGAGAATGGAGGAATGAATTATTTTGCTGGGATTTTAAACTACAGTTGCAGTGAAGTCTGGGCATTTAAAACTTGATGCTAAACCATCCCCTCCAGCAATGGGATTGATTTGTTAATAAATTATGCACCAATTAATTATGTGTTTTCCCCCTCTCCTCTTGAAAAAATACCTACCTCAGTCAATTGTTTAAGCATTCTTCAAAGAATTACTGTATTCCCCTGAACAGCTAATTTGAGACCAAGCCGCTGACATTTTGTGAACTATGATAAAGAGGCTGAGATTAAATAGGCTAGATGCATGTCTTTTTTCCTTGAAAATCTGATCTATTTATGCAGGGAGCTTGGGTTAGACCAGTAGGAGGCTGAAGTCGTGTAAAATTAGGTTATTTCTGTGAAATTTTAAATGAGATTTAAAATAAAAGAGAGCACTAATATTGTCTATAATATCCTCTATATCACATTATACTCATATTTGCCCATAATTTATCAGTTTTCCTTGCTAAAATGGACATCTTTACAGGCCGATTCTGCAAACACCATGGTGATTAATGCTTACTCAAATGAGTAAGTATTACTCAACGTAAGCAAGGGCTGCAGAATTCAGCAATGAAAAGAAGAAAAGAAAAAAATGATCAAAATTAGCTGGAAAGTTAACAGAAAGTTCAGGAAAAACAATACTGTTTTTACATTTCTGTAAAGTATTTACTTAATTCTTCGACTGCATATAATAATTAGGGATTTGTAACACTGCATTTCTTTCTGTGAAAGAAAGCCAGTTCAGTATAGTTATTTGCTAGTGTTCTATGCTTTCTTTGGATATTTTTTTTTTTTTTTCTGTGCTACTGTATAAATACAACTGATATAAGACAATGGTATAATATACATAGATTCTCTTTTAGGGATGAGGCAACAGGTATCTACAGTATATGAACTATAGTGTATCTAGTGTGAGCATTTCTCATTCCCGCTTCATTGCCATTTAACTGTAATTGTTAGAGAACTGTAAAATAGCAGCAACTTGCACTTTGATGAGTAAGACCACAAGAAAATTGTGTCTGGGAACAGTTCATCGGCCTATTGTAAACAGCTACAAATGTTTCAGCATCAGGGTGACTAAAAGCAGGGGGTGCACTGATGGAAGCAAAAGCAAAATGTACCTGTGAAGTACTGTCTAAATGACACAATTGTTGGAGCATCAGGCCTGGATGGTGTCACACAAAGACATCTGGCTGCTTCAAAATGGGGATGTAAAGGGCTCCCTGCAATCCTGCTCTTTTATTGCGAGGACGAGAGGCATTTGTCCACTCTCTTTTGGCACCTGTGGAAATGGCACCTTCTCTAGGATTCCCTCTTGCTGGAAATGGCCAGGGCAGCACAGCAATGATAGAATCATTAAACAGCACCCTTTAAAAAGGGGGGGACCATATGAATTTATCTCCAGTACCTCATAATATTGAAACCTTTTCCTTCCTCACATAGAACTTCTGGGTGCTTCCTCATGTCCCCTTTTATCACACTGACAGCCTGCATGGGTGTCAGGCAATTATTTGGGGGGATGAGACAGGCATATTAATCAAATCATGACTTCTGCATAAAAGCTCAGTGAAAAATGCCAAGCATATCATTTTATGTGGAATGGAACAATGGGAGTTTGAGGTGGACTTCCATCGATATTGTTAGCCCCTTTGTTTTCGGAGGTTCTGCCAAATATATTTTCGAGCTCTCAGAGTGAGTCTTGCTGTTTGATTTTGTACTGTTCACATTCTTAGTTTTCTGAACTAAACGGATACAAAATGCAGCTACCAAGTGAAAGCTGAAACATTGCTTCACATTACTGAGAGAGAACCACTGGAAATTAGATTTTATTCCTTTGCCGTGCAGGAACAACCTTCATAACCACAAACTGGTGCACTGCAATCATGCTAATGGGGGTGAGGGCACTGGCTGCACCATTCCTAGTTAATCCACAGAAGGGTCGGAACAACAGTCATTTCCAAGGGTGCATGTTAGCCTTCTTCCTGTATGAGGGACAGTGGCCTGCCGCAATGCCAGGGAGCGGGATGGAGGAAAACCTGGACTAATATTGCCCCTGTAAATGAGGGATTGGCATTGTTCTTCTCAAATGCCTGCAAAGACTCTTGAGTGGGGGCAAAACAATACCCCTCCCCTTCTGCCAAAAGTGCCCCAGTCAGAACTAATCACCCCTTAATGAGTAAATGCAACATATTCGATTTGCCAAAATTCAAAGTCCTGCTGGAGTGGCAGGGAAATGCAGTAGTTTAGTGGGCTGGCAGGGACTGGGGGGGCCAAGGAATGCATAACTTACTTTTTACACCTCTTGGTGATGTCACAACTATGACTAGGAAAGAAGAGCTGCAAAGGGTTTTTTACGTGTATAAAATTTGATATGAATCTATTTCTAAACCCTCAGCTCTCCCAGAAAGCCCCATGCATGTTTAAAAAGTAGGATAGAGCAATATTAATTGTTAATCCAGTTGTTCTGGATGATTTCTTAATAGGTAGGTGAGAGATTCTTGCTTTCAAACCCAGGAGAAGATGGCTATTTAATAATGTTTATATTCATAAAACTACTACCAAAGATTAAAGGCATGCTGACGAAAGTGCTAATGCAAACATTCTCAAGTAGTCAAAACTAAGGGGAGGGGAAAGCCCTGTGTTTAACTACAATTCAAAATACTAGGTGTTTATCAGGTGAAATACAAGCTACCAGTAAAACTTACAGGATACCAGGGTGGCAAGTGGAGAGCAGGTGGGAAAAGATACCCTACATCTGATGATTACTCATGTTATAGCAGCAGTTCAGAGATTACTTTAATAATAGACAAAGCTGCAGCCTGCTGAGCAGCTGTATGATGATCTGTCCTTGACCATTTACAGAACATGTCTTGGCATCTTGTAGCAGTTGTGAATTTTACCCAAGGACAGGCTGTAAAAACCGTAGGAAACAGCAGAACTAAAATATTAATATATGTTGTAGGATCAGATGGTGACTCCACACGTGCTAGATAGAAGGCAACTTATAAAGCCACTGAAGACAAAGAGAGTTAATTTTAATATTGCTATCTAAATATGCAGAAACCTATTTTCAGTGACCAGACAATTGCATCCTCAGGAGGACAGTCTCTGAAACTGAACGGACAGGCTGCCATAGAGAACTGCAATGTAATCATTTTTGGGTTTGAGCCAGGCATATCAATCGAATCATGACTTTGACATAGTAGTTCAGTGAAAGAAATGCAGAACGAGCATGTCATTTTATATTGAACAGAAGGCTAAGAGTTTAATGGCTGTTCTGGGACCTCAAGCAAGACTTCCATCAACATAGTTAGCCACTGTTGTTTTCAAAGGAGCCATGAAATAAACGCTAAAGTTGTGAAAACTTACTATGGGTCCCTTGGCCCATGTGAAGGCTGTCTGGCTGCCTACATGTGCTGTTTGTTAAGCACAGTAGAAATCCATTCTTTTGCACCACTTTTGACTCTGGGAGTCTTCAAGGGGATTGGAGATCCCTCCCCAGTTACGTTAATCTTAATGTTTGGAAGGTCTCCTAATGCTACTCAGTAACACCTCTTAGGTCTCCCCACATTTGCCTAAACGCAGACTTCTGTGGGATTTCTCATGACCTCAAGGCTGCCACCAAAACTGCAGGACTCTCAGCTGTGTAGAATGGATGCCAAGTCTTATCTGTGTAGCTCCTCGAGTGACATGAAGGAGTGAATTGAGAGAGAGATTTCCGACCAGATCTGTCTTTTTCTCCATCTATTTTTATCCTTAACCTTTTCTCCCTTCCTTGTCCCTGGTTCTGTCCTAATCTGTTGCCCTCCTCCTTTTAGTCTCCACCAGTGCCACCTTATCCACTGCTTCTCTATGTCCGCACAATATGTTCTGTCCATCCCTACTGGCCCTCTCTCCATCCCCTCCCTACTCTTCTCCTTCATTGCCCCCTTCTGCTCCCATATACTTTCCCCATATTTGTCCTATTTCTTCTACTTCCCTTCGCTCCTCTGTCCCAATTGACCGCTCCTATATATCCATGCATGCACGTGCTGTTGCAACTGGTGGTCATGGCTGGGCTGTGGGTGTGTGAATAAGTCAGAGGCAGTTGGTGCTAGCTGCTTCTTCCCTACTGCTGCACTAAGACACAATGGGGGTGAAGGAGATGGCAAGGGAGCAATGAGAGTGGAGGAGAAAGGAGAAGTAATTTTGACTCCCTTCTCAGTAGCTCCAAGAATAGCCACCAGCGACTGGGAGGAGGGTCTGCAGGAGAAGCCCTGATCTCCCTCTCTGCATCCTTGCTGTTGAGTGGCATTTCAGCAGGGCATGAATGACGGAGTGTTGGAGGAGGCAAGTATGTGAGTAACACTTTCAGCTCTGGGTGGGGGTCATAAGCACTGTAAATTCCTCGGCTGCAGTTGCTGCAGTTATGGAAGTGAGAGCTCAGAATGGAGGCAGAACTGATAGATATGTGCACATCAAAAAGAAGACAGACCTCTAGATACATGAACGCACACTCTGTGTGTGTGTGTGTAATACACATATAGTCAAGTCCTGAAACTCTATGCTGTGCAAAGGTTGAATATAGGTCCTGAGGATTGACTGTGGAGGAACTCCAGTCCTGCACACAGAAAATCCCAAAGCCTGTTTGACAAGTTCCCATGATTATTTGAAACCCTAATTATCTAAGGCCTACATGGAAATCAAAAGGTGTGATGTTAATGTACAAGAGATAGAATGAATTACATCCATGTATGGATGCTCTCATTCTGAAGTAAAGTGGCCTTAGTTCATTGTACGTTTAGCCTTTAAAGAAAAGCTCTAAAGGTTTTAAGACACCCCCACCCATCCCAAAAAAAACCCACCTTCAGGTAATCTGGACCATACTGTATACGGCTCATGTCATTTCATCCAGCACCAAACTGGAGCCTCTAGATGGAATGCCAGCAGCAAAAACAAATTAAGGAGAGGAAGTGAAAAATACTATATCTAATTAAAGCAATGGAGGAAAGGGAAAGACAAAGAATATTCTTACTACAGGATGTACAAGAGGTTTGCTGAGGTCTTCTGCACTAGCTCAAGCAGGAAACAGTTTTACAGTGACCCATATCAAATGCACAGCTTAAAAATGTATGGAAAACAAATATTTAGAATAGGACCATATAACGTTATTATGGTGATGAACATTAACTCCCTGTCATCCCAATTATTTGTTGACCCCCATAATACTGGCAGATGTCATGAACAACAATCTTAACTTTAGAACTAAAAGACTTAACCACCTATTTATTTCTTGTATCATTGTTATGAGGTGACTTTTCACATCTATTAATGTTTTCACTTCCACAAATATTTGGTATAGCAAATATGTTTGATTTCTTTTCTTTTAAAAAACATAAACCTGTTTGAAAAGGAATCAACAGTCCCACAGGCTAAATGCCGTAGGGTCTAATGTATGATAAAAGAGACTTGCATATAATCAACTGTGCAAACATTGTTTCTGGGACCATTGCTATATGCTCCTAGGTTTCAGAGTAGCAGCCGTGTTAGTCTGTATCTGCAAAAAGAAAAGGAGGACTTGTGGCACCTTAGAGACTAACCAATTTATTTGAGCATAAGCTTTCGTTGCAGTGAGCTGTAGCTCACAAGAGCTTTTGCTCAAATAAATTTGTTAGTCTCTAAGGTGCCACAAGTCCTCCTTTTCTTTTTGTATATACTCCCAGTCAACGTTGCTTTTCCATTAAGATATGATTTGAAGATCCTGTTAAATTTTTAAAGGGTCATACTTGGATACAATTTACAATTAACTTGCATAATGTCTTTCTTTTATTCCAGTAAATTATTCAATCTGCAGAGTGATCACCCCACAGGGGAAATGACTGGCTTGTTTTACCTCACCTGCTGTGCTAGACCCACATTTTTCAGAGCAATAAAAGCTCATTGTAGCTATTTTAACTTTGCTACATACTGAATTAGAGGTTGCCAAATGATTTAGAAATAATTCAGCTAACTCTGAACAACATGGGGATACTTGTCAGTTGCGAGCATAGGATGATATACATTTGCCTAGCTGTTTCAGATGATTATGACAGTGTGAAGTGCCACCCATATATATCTCTGCCTGTCCTGGTTAAGAAGTAACAACTATCTGTATGAAAAAAGCCAACCTTTTCTCTTGGGGAATTGGGCAGGAGATGGGTTGTCAGACTGAAGATACAGGTTGTTGTTTTTTTATTATCATGATGATCATTGGGCAGGTTTGTTATGTTGTGGGACTAATTACCATCTATCAGTGATTTTTATTTCTGTGTTAAATATCTGTTAGTCTGCTTTCTGTGACGCACCTTGAAAGTTAGATAGGCACTAAAAGTCTCAATAAAATAAATATAGATTATTAACAGAATTTCCATGGCTTGTGTTGCTGCTCTCTTCACAGCTAGGTCCACGCATGCAAAGGCATTACTTTGTGTGATGTGATGAGCGACCATTTATATTAAAAATCTGAACCCTGCCAATCAATCTACAGTAGCGTATTTTTTCCCTACCAATTATGGCCTAGATTTTAAAAAGTGACTAGTGGTTTCAGTTGACTCAATTTTTTGATGCCCAGCTTGAAAAATAGTAAAGTGGCCTTATTTTCAGAAGTGCTTAGCTCCTGCTCTGTGTAAATCAAGCCCTGGGCATCCAAACACTACTAGTTACTTCTGAAAATTAGACCTGTCTCTCTGGAAAGTGTATGTGTGGCCCCAGAAAAGGAAATGTTTGTGTATTTGAAATAACCTATTATTCCTATCTGCCACCCTGACACCCTCACCCTGAACTGCTACTTCTCCATGAAAAATCCCAGTGGCTTCTTCAGCCTGCTCCTAATGTTATGTCTTCTTCATCTTGGTGTTGAGCCAAAGCTTCTTAAAAATCAATGGAAAGTCTCCCATTGACTTCACTGGGCATTGAGAATAGTATTCCTGCTACCAACTCTCCTCCTATGGCAGGATCAGGATGCCAGTTAAGAAGGGACAGCATGGTTGCAGGACAGGACAATGTAGCCGCAGAGACACAGCAGGCCAAGAGTCTGAGCTCAGGACTCTGGGACAGGCCCATGGAGCAGCCTGAGCATATGAACCTACTGAGATGGGAGGGGCCATCAAGAGTGGTTATTATTGAGGGAGGAAGCATTTCTTTTAGGCATTTTGGATTTAGGTCCTACCCCTCTTTGCAATAACACTGTGGTTCAATCCGTGCTAATCAAGGTGTTCAGATAGATCCGTGCATTTGAATTCCTGCCTTTCCAAGGGTACTAAGTGTTCTGAATAGCCCAGCAGAGATGGGAGCCTACTTTCACATGTCATCTACTTCTATTGGCCTCATCTAGACACAGAGCGTTCACATATCCCTATTTCCTGAAAATGCAGGACAGATGGTCGTTGTTGTGATGTGATGAAGGGTGTCAGGGAGTTCTTTGTTTGGCCTTGACAATGACATACTTGAGAATAGTCCAGTATTTCAAATTGCATTTGTGTAAGCAATTAATTGCCAAACAAAACACACAAACAAAATCAATCACTATTCTAATCGGTGCAGGTTTTGGAATAATTCATTGATCGAGAAGTGTGAGTGGCAGGGGTCACATTTCTGAAATGAAAAAAGCTAAGACATCCTTGTGGTTCATGACAATATCCCAGAGCGATTTGTGAACTGCACTGTATACATCCCTCTTAGACATGCATAGAAATGTTTGCTTAGAGCAAGAACCAAATAAACAAAACCTAGCAGAGGATTGTTTTTACTCTGTCTCTCTCTCTTTTTTTTTTTAGCTGAAGATTCTGTATCCTTGGGCCAATACCATAAACTATAGCAACTAAAAGACACTCACTGTTCCCATTCTAAGCAAGTTCTATAGTCTGTTTAACACAGACAGAAATGTCTCTAGTGGGTTACAAGTGCATAATACTAACAACTTTGCTCGGTTGCTCCTTTGTTCAGTATGACAGGGACGCTGCCCAGCAAAATAACACAGTGTATTCCGGTGGTAATCAAAGAGAATCACTTAATCCAGGAAATATCAACACTAGCTACATCCTAAACTGGTGTAAATGGTGTATTGCCATTGGCTTATACCAACAGAGAGTCTGGCCCTATTGTCTATCTATAATATGCTTGATAAGTCTTAATGCCTACATTTTCCAAGCTCTGTGCAAGAGGGGAGCTGTTTATAATGCATGTACATCCATTGCTGAAAAAAAAAAAAAAAAACAAACCCTTGTGTCTGCATGCAAACAAGTATCTGAAAGTAGAAACTGGCTAACTGCACATACAAATTGGGCAAGTGTGTGAAATTGTCTCATGTGCATGAGGAAATGGGGTAGTGTGGGCATATTGTGTGCCTCACCAGTTGTACAGGCTTCTTTTGTTTGTTAATGGAAAGTGGATTAAACGTGTATTTCTGTGACAATGCCCACAGACAAATATATTAGCATTAGAAGTGAGCCTGGGCAGCACCCACCAGACATGCGTCTAAACTTTTACCAAGCTGTGCGGTTTTCAGATTTGGGGTTTTGTTTTGTCTCTCTCCTTGATAGACATTTCTGGATAATTCCCTGGCTGTGGCCCAGCCAGCCATGCAAAACAGAAAATACAGACTGATAATTTTTTGAATTTTATTTTAAAGCCAGCAAATCATCTTAGTTTCGTGCTGATGCACCTGGTTAGATTCTGGTGGGCCAGGGTGTTATTCAATAGTTGATCATTTTGGACTGAACCACTTCAGAGGATGTCAGAGTTTGTCCAGATAATGGCAGAAGGGGGGGGAGAGTTCTTTTTAATAACTGTTTAACAGCTTCTTGCAAAGCTCATAAGGTTGCATTTCAGTTCTTTTTGTCTCCATGAAAAGATAATTTAATAACTCAGGGTTTCATCCTACAGGGTTCTGGCTGTGCATTGTGAAGGAATAGTGATGGGCTGCAGGTAACCTTTAAAATTTATTAGTAGTTTAATTACATAGTGGCTTTTGTTATTCTTTGGCCATATTTTTCGAACAAAGGCACCTAAATCAAAGTGGTCTGATTTTCAAAGCTCCTAAGGTTCCTATTGTCTTCCATGAGAGCTGTCAATGCTCTGTTCCTCTGAAAGTCAGGACAAAGCTTATCTAAAGGCCCAACTTCAGGCACTGCTGTTTGAAAATGTTTCTTTTGTTGAAAGAAGAAAACCACGAGTAGGATCGGAAATAGGAAGTGCACTAAATGATTCCTTTTGGTGTTCTTCACCTTCATTCGTGTTCACACAAGAATAAACGTATAAAGATGGAGAAGCTGAAATATAGATGGTCACCAAAAGAGATGGAATAATTTTCTAATTTTTGGGAAAGGTCCTGAACTAGTTACACAAATCTCTCTTTCTAGCTGCTGCCAGTTTGTTTGGCAGTAGTGGTTATTGCAATTCTGCTTCAATTTCTCTCTCTCTCTCTTATAATGCTCATCCCTTTTATATGTGGCAAATGAACCTTACTGTCCTTGCCTTACTACTAAGTACTATATAAATATTCATCTATTTCTATTGTCTTGAGTAGGAGTACACACATGATTAAAGCTAAACATGTATGAAAGTGTTTGCAGGATCAGGGCTTAAGTCAAACATTTTCCAAAAAGTCCCTCCAAAAGATACTGATATACAGATGTGCTGGGAATGTTAGAAGGTATGGAAACGGATTTGGATGCTCATTAAAAATAAATCACATTCTCTGAACTGTTAACCTGGTGGTTAACAAAATACACTAGGTGGGTAGGCCAATAATTCATGTGTAGACAGATGAGTTCTTGCCAGCTTGATGCTACAAGAGGTTATTGGAACCATTCATGTAGAATATATATAGGCTATTTTGTCATAAGTAAGTGAAATGGGGAGCTCCCAGAGCCAGGTGCTTTTTGGCAAGGGGTTAAGAAAAAGTTATGACAGCAACACTGCATGTGTCAGGGATTTCACTGCTGTTTCATAAATACAAGTGAACGCTGATGAAAAAGATGGTGCTCATAGGTACCAGTGGGACACAGTCTTCATGCAGATTTAATCTTGGTCATCTTTCAGCAATGGTGCTGTTTGATTTGTGTTTGCTGAATGCATGTAATCAGGCTGCAGTCCAGTTGGAACTGAGCTAAGCCCACCACAGGATGGTAAATCATGTGTTATGATCAGTTGGATGGTCTGGGATACTCAGCATTACAGACTAAATTCTGCACTGATGTATACACTGTGCTATCCCATTAAAGTCATGGTCAGATGTATTTAACTTTTGTAATTCTTACCATTTTTATAGTTGTATAGAAATTGCAAACATTATGTACCCAAGTGCAAAATCAAAACTACAGAATATCCATTATCAACATAGAGGTGTCTTGCTTGAATATCCAAGAGAATAGTTATTACACGTGAAAAAAGTAAAAAAGACAAATTTATTAAATGGATGATATTCCATCCTCATCCTTATGTCCAACTCCCATTGACTTTGGTAAATTCAAAGGAAGCAGCATATATGCTGGTCATGATTTGGCACTATGGCCCAGATCCGTAAAAGGTATTTAGGCATCCCCAAAGGTATTTGAAATTAATGGGAATTAGGCTTCTAATCCGGGCCTCTGTCTCATAAATAGAAGACGTGATGTTTGAAGATTTAGGGCTATTTTACAAAAGACATATACATTCCATGGGCCTTATTCTCAGTTATAGTAAGGCCTCTTCATTCCATTCTGGCAGTATAAATGGGCTTTAAAATGGATGCAAATTACAGCATAAAAGAGCTCTAGTATAAATAAGAATCAGGCCCTGTGATAGAGAGAGGGAGAACTGATCGAACATGGTTGCTGCATTAACCAATTGTTTGCACTTGAATACCTTTTCTTCTTGCTGTAAGAACATAAGAACAGTCATACTGGTCAAACCAATGGTCAATCAAGTCTAGTATCCTGTCTTCTGATTTGTGCTGGAAATGGCCCAACTTGATGATCACTTTAGATAAGCTATTACCAGCAGGACAGTGGGGTGGGAGGAGGTATTGTTTCATGGTCTCTGTGTGTATATAAAGTCTGCTGCAGTATCCACGGTATGCATCTGATGAAGTGAGCTGTAGCTCACGAAAGCTCATGCTCAAATAAATTGGTTAGTCTCTAAGGTGCCACAAGTCCTCCTTTTCTTTTTGTCTTCTGACAGTGGCCAATGCCAGATGCCCCAGAGGGAATGAACAGAACAGGACAATTTATCAAGTAATCGTCCTATTACAGGTTTAGGGGCACCCAGAGCATGGGTTGCATCCCGGACCATCTTGGCAAGTAGCTATTGGTGGATCTACCTTCCGGAACTCCTTATTCCTTTTCTGAACCCAGTATTACGGTGTTTTGTTTTATTTTACAGAACATAGACTGAAGAGATCATATTTAGATTTTCTTATGCATCCTTGCCAGAGATATTGTGTCTTGGCTCTCCTCCAAAAGCCTTTTCTCCATCTTCAGGAAATAAACATGACACTACCTGCACCTTAATTTCATAGATATTCACAAAGAGTGCGTAGATTGCAAATCTGAGATCCAAGACATGAATGAAACACGCTGCAGTGCCCTGTCACTCATGAAGTCCTATAAAATCCAGAGAAGTGGCAATAATATTAAAAAATCAATTTCAATTATCAAAGAGCTGTACTCTGGTAAACCTTACAATGGGCTTGTGGAAAACCAAAAGTTAATGGAAGTCTAAGGTTTATTATAAATTTAGTCTCTTTTTCTAGAAAATGATTTCATTTGTTTACAATAGCTGAAGTGATGCATTACATGCAAATATTCCAGTACAAATAATGTGCTCAAAAATGAAGTAAATAGTACGTCTAGATTTAAATCAACAGGAAGAATGTCTTTAGTGCTGTTATAGACCCCTTTTGTGTGCGCAATGGGGATCTGTTGTATCCCAGTCCATCATTTCCATTCCCAACAGCTTTCTATGCTTAGATTAACTCTATCATGTCACTTGGGATGGCACAAAGGAACAGGTACAATCTCAACTCACTCAGAATAGATTAATGCAACATTTTTGTCTCTAGAACCTCTGCAAGTAAGATCACTGCATGAGAAGTTCCCCATAGTACATTCACATTATTTGGTCATTACTGAAAGTATGTCATTGCAGATTTCACATAACAGGGTACAGATTCCAGTGTTCTCTTTTCTTTTTTTAACTAAAGAAACCATGCAGTTGGTGAAATGTCCCCGAATTTTTCAAACACTTGCATACCTAAGCATTCTTACACAATTGTATGTTCATTTCTATGGTAGGCAAATCCTCAGAATACATCTGCTAGTTAGATTGTTCACATATATACCTTTATGCTTGCATTTTTGACTTTCATAAACACACATTTACTTGCTTAAATGTAATACGAGTATGTGAAAGTACATATGCATTTGTGCTTTTACAGTACATTTGGCCAATATATGCCATTCTCATGAAGAAAGTTACTATGTAAAGGTCATTATAATTAAAATAGCAGTTTTCTGAAATGATCATTGTGGTAGAATTACTAAAATTCATAAGGAATTTGGAGCTGAAGACAATCTGCCCATTATAACACTTTTTATGCTGCCTTTACAAAGCGTTTAATCCAAAACAATTGTGTTCATAGAATCATAGAGGATTAGGGTTGGAAGAGACCGCAGGAGGTCATCTAGTCCAACCCCCCTGCTCAAAGCAGGACTAACCCCCAGTTAAATCATCCCAGCCAGGGCTTTGTCAAGCCAGGCCTTAAAAACCTCTACGGATGGAGATTCTACCACCTACTAGGTAACACATTCCAGTGGTTCACCACCCTCCTATTGAAATAGTGATTCCTAATATCCAACCTAAACCTCCCCCACTGCAACTTGGGACCATTGCTTCTTGTTCTGTCATCTGCCACCACTGAGAACAGCCTAGCTCCATCCTCTTTGGAACCCCCCTTCAGGTAGTTGAAGGCTGCTATCAAATTCTCTGTCACTCTTCTCTTTTGCAGACTAAATAAGCCCAGTTCCCTTATCCTCTCCTCGTAAGTCATGTGCCCCAGCCACCTAATCATTTTTGTTGCCCTCCACTGGACTCCCTCCAATTTGTCCACATCCTCCCTGTAGTGGGGAGCCCCAAACTGGACGCAATACTCCAGATATGGCCACAACAGTGCTAAATAGAGGGGAATAATTACTTCCCTCGATCTGTTGGCAATGCTCCTACTAATGCAGCCCAATATGCCATTAGCCTTCTTGGCAACAAGGGCACATGTTGACTCAGCCAGATTTTGAAAAAACTTCATAAGATATTTGACAATTTTTTTTTACTCACCACTTCTCATCCCACAGAATCTCACAGAACTCAGCAGACATTATATGCTGCCTGCTGAGGTAGTTATTCTCTCTCTAGTGCTAAAGACAACCTAGGTGATTTAGGCAATTATTTATAGAAATTAAAAAGCAAATCTTCATAGAGACCTTTAACATGGTTTTGCCATTAAAATGACAGAGTTATAAATCTCTGGGAAATGAGGTTTATTATTGAAATACCAAAAGAATTTTAGGGGCATTGTAGCACCTACAATTATAGTGGTGTTTAGCATGTAAATTGCTCTTATGTTAAAGAAAGGTTAATGGCTCATGTAAATGCATTAGCCTTCCACTCCTCTATGTGAGATACTGTACATGTGGCTCAATGCTGCGAGGCATCAAGTGCCTTCTGCAAGGTGGTGACCAACCTCCCTTCCTGTAGAACAGGATTGGACCGTGAAAGCAGAACCAGTGATGAAATATTTAGCCATGTTGCTTTAAAGAAATGCTTATAAGTTACGTCCAACAAACTGAGTCGGGTCCATCTAATGGGCTGCACTGCCAGTCAGCTCCCCACTCATGGAACATGACTGTTCAAACACTACAGCCTGCAAAGTGTCCGACAAGTGTTTTCATGTTAACATTCATTAGATGACTTGGTCAAACAATTCATGCTTGATTAATTGATTATCTCATGGTGATAGTTCATTTTTCGAAATAGCTGCCAACCTGAGAAGGAGCAGGACAGTTAGAGCAATGACAAAAGACACTGACAGACAAATGCTAGACTTATTGAATAACTGCTAGAGTGACAGACCACATCTACAGAATTTAATCAGTGCTTCAAAGACATGACAGAGCTATAAAGCTTCTTTATTTCTCCTTTGTGCATTTATGAATTGTTAATGTAGTCAATACATGTTAGCTTCATTGGTTGTTTGGTTAAAAAGCAGTTTGAATGTTCTAAGTTAGAATTGCCTGAGTATCAGTTTTTGCACAATGAAATTTTTGAGTACTTAGAGATTTATAAGATTTTATTGATGACTAAAAAGCAAAGCATAATTCCCAGCTTTGTTTTCCAGCATTACAGAGTTCGTAAGAGTTGACACTGCAGTGCTTATTGAACAAATTCATTTTCCTGGCACAGGGGGTGTTTTGAATTTTCTGAGTTAGGGCTGGATAAACTGGATGCACCCGTGCAAGCTAGCAAATAGCAATTGCACTGAAAGAAGATTTCAGGCTAGAGCAGTGCAGGGAGCAAACTATCAGCCAGAGTGAATTATCTGCAGAAAATAAACGTACTGGGAAACATCATCCCTGGCAATTGGATTGCCCCACCACAGAGCTTGGCCCAATATCCATTTGTAGAGGATGCTCGATCCACTAATTATTGGAAAGAATTTGAGAGAATATAATTACCAGGTACCACAGCCTGCTGTTTTCAGGTTTTTCTTCCAGATATAGAAAGAGTAATATACAAGAGGAGCTTAAAGACCCAAGGTCAGTTTTCTGAAGGGTTGCCTCTTCTTGTGAGTATAAAGATGTGAGCTTATACTTGCACCCCCAATCAGTTCCAGGTTGCACCTGCACAAGAGAGGCAAGGACTTATCTCACCTGTAAACTTGCTCCATGGACTTGGCCTTGTTTCCACACAAAAATGGGAGTTTTGCCGTTGTCTTCAATAGAAACTGGATCAGCTCCTCTAACCCCCACTGTTGCATCATAGTGAATTTTGAACAGTTTTCTGGGCCTGACCCAAAGTCCATTGAATTCAATGAAAAGATTTTGGAGAGGATTCTTCCACATGTATCTCATTTTCTGTATTTCACTGTTATAAATCTTGTTTTGCTTAAGGGTTCATCAGCTCCTGGTGCTTATTCCTCACCAAAAGTTCTAATTGGCTCTGAATAACCCCACAATTAGATGTTCTGGAAATAATTATGATGCCACACACAAAGGTTCAGGTCTTCAAATGAGGAATAAGCAGCAGGCACTGATGAAGCATCACACCTGCTTCCTTAAAGAAAAGGGATTTTTACCTTAAACAGAAAACTGGGCATTCTCAGACACTAAATATTCACAGTTTAGGTTGTTTTGGTTTATACACTATAGTGCTAAAAAAAAAAAACTAAAGAAAATTTTGTTTCCATGAAGATCTCCTTCACAATTAGCAAAACCCATAATTAGCAGCATAGGAAATTATGTTTAAACAGACTGGAGGCATCAGAATATACCTCCCAATTGTGCCTTACTAGAAGGGGGTAGGAATGGTTGATAAGAATGATTCAGGGGGAAAAGCTCTTGTGTGAAGAGAGATCAAAATGATTGGGAGTGTTTACATCACAGAGGAGATGAATAAAATGGAACATGATAAAAGTGTGTAAAAGGTAGATCAGGAGCTTCTATTCATCCTTTCTCATAATGTAGGAGAAAGCAGACATAGGATGAAATAGAAAACTGGCACGCACACTGAAAAACTGATAACTTTTGTGGGGGAGGGGTGCAACATGCAGCCTGTGGAACTCATTACCAGAGGATGTCATCAAAGGCAAGAGTTTAGCTGGACTCAAAAAACAAAAACATGTATCTGTATAATGAAGATACCCAGGGTATTAATAGTACATTATGAGATAAGGCTGAGCTTTGGAAGGGATATTAACCCTAATGCTTCAGGGCATAAGCTAGACTCTTCTACAGGGAGTAAGGAGGAAACTTTCCCTGAGAGCAGATTATTCCATAACTGTCTGCTGCAGGGTTTCTTGCATTTTCCGCTGAAGCATGTAGAACTGATCACTGTCAGGCTATTGTCCTAGATTGACCACAGTGGCAACATCTGTGCTCCTATTAAGAGGGACTGCTGACTAGATTTGGGTGAAATGTTGCCAATGAATAGTTTGTTCACTGAAAAAGACAGTTTTGGGTTGACTGAAACTAGGCATGTACTCATGTCACATTCGATGAATGGTTTGGCCAAAAAAATTTGGGGGAGATAGATTCACAAGGAGACTTAGGTGCCATTCACAAAACTGAGGAGGAGATCTGGGGGACAGTTTTTCCTAGCCTTGTGCTCCTTGGAGAAAAGGAGTACCAGGAACCTACGGGCTTTGCCCTTGTTTTTCCAGTATGCACATGGCACATAGCCTCTCCTCTCTTTTTTGCTTCTCTTTCTGTTTTTCTTGGGCTTTGTACTTTTTGTCTTCTAGCTCCAGGTCGCTGGTATGCTGCTATTTCTGCTACCAGTTTTTTCTTCTCTGCTTCCAACTTTTGCTTCTCAGCGTCTATTTCCAGCTTTTTGGTCCGCTTCACTATCTCCATCTTCTGAACCTCCATCTCAGCTAGTTTGACTTGCATGGCTGCCTCACTGAGTATTGTGTCATATTGATCTTCTAAGCCTCTTTTACCCTTGCGCTCAGTCCCTTTTGGTAGATCAGTCTGATCTCTTTGCCATCTATCTTGCTTACTCCTACTTTTCTGTGTTCTGTTTCCCTTACCCAAAATAAACAAACAGAAAGTAACTGTAACATTTTCTTTGTCTGTTACCAACCTTCTCACTTGTGAATTTCCCAGACTCTAGTGGATATGTGCTTGGAGTTAGCTAACCAGCAAATGGAGTGCCAGGCCCTGCCTATGCCACTGTGACACTCCCCAGAAGTGCCCCAGGTTCTGAGGCCCCTCACCACTACCTGCCCTTCGCATGAAGCCGTCTTGTCTGTACCTGCTGCGAGTCAGCTCCCTAAAACCACCAGCCTCTGGCAGCATAGCGCTACTCTCCAGTTAAGCACAGGCCAAGCCCCGAGACCATGGAGCATTCCCTGCAGCGTTCAGCCCCTCATCAACTGAACACTCTCAGAACGACCAGGCCTGTTGTTTCCAAGGGACAGCGCATACCAGCTTGTAAGATTCAGCTCAGAACCATCACTTTGCTTAACTCCACAGCACTTGCATATATTTACAGTGAAAACAAGAATAAGTTTATTATCAAAGAACAGATGCAAGTAATAGTGAGTAAAAATATTGGAAACTAATGGTTACATATACAACTAAATTATAACACTCTCTTTAGAGACTAAACTTAACTAACAAATTAAGCTCTTGCCTGCTGAAGTTTGTCTCACCCAAAGTTCTCTCCAGGGTTTTCAACCAAGTCTGGTTGAGGCCCCTTTTTCATGAAGCAAAAGCACCATCTTTTGACTTCCTCAGAGAAGGGTGACAGGTTGTCTTTGCCCCCCAAATAGAATAAACCAAACCTTTGATGTTTATCTTCAGATAAGGTTCTCTTTCCCCTGCTGTTTTTCCCTCTGAATTCCCCACAATTCTTCATTTGCATTCTGTTCAGACTGGTTGCAGTAGCCCCATTCTGAATGAGACAATATTCAATTTGCATGTGAACAGATGGCTAAACATCTCTCATCTGACAGAAAACCTGTTTTTCAGCTATACTGGGCCCCAATCCCCATACACAAACTTTAAGAACATAAGTTTTATATATATGTACATAGTATCTGTACATTCATTTCACAATGATATTGATGACCAGTATCACACCGGCTTTCATTTGAGACCTCACATGAGATTCCTTTGCTGAACTAAAATGTACGTACCAGAATCAGGAGATTCCTGTAACCCCTCTGCACCCTGTTGCTAGTTGGCATTAAAGAGATTCTTGGGTCAGAGAGACCCAGGTTTAAGTCCTGCTCCAAATCAGGCAGAATGGGGATTTAAACCTGGGTCTGTCACATCCCCAGGTGAAAAGAAAAGGAGGACTTGTGGCACCTTAGAGACTAACCAATTTATTTGAGCATGAGCTTTCGCGAGCTACAGCTCACTTCATCGGATGCAACCCCAGGTGAGTACTTTAATCCCAGGGCTTTAAGAGGGGGCAGCAGCAGCATCACCACCTCCTCCTTCTCCAGTGGTTTTGTGAATGGCATTTCCAAATGGCCTTTGCTTTTTTAAAAAAATTGGTTAAAAATGACCTGAAATCACAACAAAATGTTTTGTTTACTCAAAACCATTTGAGAGAGGGGTCTGTTGTTTCACTGAGAAATCAAAACAAAAATGGGGGTCTATTGAAACAGTTTTTTATGATTTGTATAGCTCTACTGCTAACTGATTTTAATAGCAAATCCTGTTAACAGTAATACATTCACATCATCCTCAGCTCTGGTAGATATCTGCTACGATAAGCATTTAACTATTCCAGGCTACATAAATTTTGTACAGAAAATAGAGTGCTTGTATCTGGAGACTTCCCTTAAAAATCATATGTTATACATCTGCCACTGTTAAATTGTTACTCCAAACCTTTTAATTGTAATAACTGAAGTTCTGTGCTGTTCAGAGTGGCTTTTTTACAACTTGTGGTAATGTAGAAGAGCTAGTGAGGTTGAATGTGTCACTAGCAATTTTCCTCTCTACTGCATTTTTTAACTTGTTTACTACGGTAGAAAGCAAGAAAAAGATACTTTGAGAAAGTGCACCAGGTACATTATCCACTCAGTGGTTTGATCCTTTTAAACTTGTTCATTAGGTGTAGCAGAAAGAGAGAGACAGTCAGAGAGAGTGAGTGAGTGAGATCCAGGATTGCACACTATAAGGCACCCAGCCATTACACGGTCCATCACAGTGCTAAAAATCCTCTTTTATGTGTATTTCCATACAGTGTGAGCTGAAAAGTGGCTTGGCAATGGCTAAAAATGAGTAAATCCATTTCTCTGTTCAACAAAGCCACAGCTACTGTCTTGTTTTTAATAATAGAAAAAAAGCTAACTCTGAGGAATAGTCAAATGAGAGGTACTTTATTGTGGTCAGGAAATGGAGATAATTTCCATAAAGTATAGTGGTATACATTAGATTTGTCCTTTTCACTTCTGCATAAATTGTGTCTATTTGGGAGCTTGCATTTCCTGTATGCTCTTTCACCTTCTTTTCATCCCAAAGCACCTTTGCAGACCCAGGGACAGCATCACCATTCATTCCTGTCCATGGCTTGTTGCTCCATTAAGCCCATGTCATATACTTGTGTACGATGTCCTGCCATCTAGTTGCTGGTCGGCCTCTAGGTCTGACTGACCTCAGTTGTGTTTGCATTATTTTCTTTGGCATCCAACCATCTTTTTGACTTCTGTGATGTCCCTACCATAATAATCTTTTTAATTGTAGCCAGTCCAGTGCCCTGATTTACCATCTTACCCTCCTTCTAACTTCTTTAACTCATTCCATTTACACCTGCCATCTTTGACGCACTCTCCTCTCTACTGCCACCACCCTTATTATTCAAACACTACATTTCTTAGCTTGATCTCCCTCATATGACTTACATGCTACACCTCTTAAATACAATGGGTGGAATTTTCAAAAGTGCTTAGCTCTGCTTCCATTAAAGTCAATCATAAAACTGTAGTAGGAACAGAGTTAGACCAATGCTGATTGCTTTGAAAAATACTGCTCAATCGACCTGGTTCAGCATTCAATTACATGAGTGTAACTGATGGCAGTGTATGGCTCCAAAACAATGCACTGCAGAAAATTGTAATGCAAATTGCTACAATGCTACCAATTAAAATGTTAGCTTCCATAAATTTTAAAAAAATGTTTATACTCCTTTCTTTCCCCTTAGATAGGAGAGTTGGAGCCTCAGTCACAGCTCTGATGATGTACATGAGACTTCCAAATCTTCAGCTTTACTTATTTCCTGGATTGATTTCATTGTGAGTTAGGGTGCTCAGTGTTTTGGGCCCTCTGTTGGGCTGATCAGCCTTTCAAGTGAGCAGAGCTGGGCACTACTGCCAGGTCAGCCAGGGAAATCACTAGCCAAGAGAGCTGAAAATTTTCAAAATTTCAATGAATTTTTTTATTGAAATTTCAATGCAAAAATTCTCAACGATTTTGCAAAAATGTTCCATTTTTTTAGCAGCTTTGGTCAGTAAAAGGTTGTCCTTATTCCTGCCTCTGAACATGCGCATACTTGTTTTGGCCATGCTTTCAATTACCACTCCCAGTGACTTCCAAGGTTTTTTGGACCAGGCTGTTAAGGACTTGATTATTGAAATATTAAACTGTGCAAATGCTCAAGCACTAATATGTGTATAGTTTGCACAGTAGTATGGGCAAGTGGGGTGTGTGTGTGTGTGTGTGTGAAAGACAAGTTAAATCCATTAGTCACGGAAAATTTATTTGGCTGTGGTCGCCTTGGGGAGATTTTCAAAGACAAAACTGGGAGTTAGCTGCCCAACTCCCATTGACTTTCTCATTGATTTAACTGCCCTTTGCCTTTGAAAACCTCCCCTTTGTGTATTTGCCTACCAATATAAGTTTGTTTGCAAGCAGCCATTCAGTTTCTGAAGATTAAGATGACTCAGAGTGGTACAAATGTCTTACTACAGTGGACGTTTTGCTCTGGTGTGACTCTGTCCCAGAGTCAGGGCATGTAGGTAGAGCAGGTAGTGGAAGGAGAAAGCTGCTGCAGGTGAGCAGCTCAGGAACTGATTTTAGTGGATGTCGGAATATTATCTGATTGTGTTAATATACCACTTTTCATCCCAAAAACTTTAAAAAGTAGTTACGGATCTGTGAAATCTAGGGATCACTTTCCCAGCTTCTGAATGAAGTCACCACTGGGCTGAAACACAGCAGCCATTCAACTGTATAAACCAACTCTTCCCAGGGTTTTAGAACAGGGAGTGACCAATACAGAATTCTGCTGAAACTGCACATGGTATTTAAGTAGAAAGTTAGGGTTTGGACAAGACACTGTGGTTAGCACCCAATATCTTACGGAAAGTACCTGATATCTTTATGACCACTTGCAGTTCAACTGGCGACTGCCAGTAGCAAAAATCCCCAAAGCCGGAGACTGGATACTAAGTGGGGAGGGCTCTGAGTTACTACAGAGAATTCTTTCCCACATGCTCAGGGACTCACTGATCACCATATTTGGGGTCAGGAAGGAATTTTCATCCAGGTCAGATTGGCAGATACCCTGGGGGCTTTTCTCCTTCCTCTGCAGGGTGGGCCTGGGTCACCTTGCAGGTTTAAACTAGTGTAAATGGTGGATTCTCTGTAACATGAAGTCTTTAAATCCTGATGTGAGGACTTCAATAACTCAGCCAGAGATTAGGG
This sequence comes from Lepidochelys kempii, assembly GCF_965140285.1. Taxonomy (NCBI): domain Eukaryota; kingdom Metazoa; phylum Chordata; order Testudines; family Cheloniidae; genus Lepidochelys; species Lepidochelys kempii. The sequence continues at coordinate 24,890,685 of NC_136391.1, read as the reverse complement.
ACGTATTACAGGAGTGGGTTGGTGAGGTTCTGTGTAATGTGCAGGAGATCAGACTACATGATCATGATGGTCCCTTCTGACCTTAAAGTCTATGAGTCTCTGAGTGTTATGGACAAATAGGGCCAAGTTCTGTTTTTGGTTTTTTTTGCAAAACGTCAGTCGGAAAACTAAAACCAGGGGTGTTCAGACCCCTGAACCAAACCACTGATCTTTGGGGTAGGAGGCAGGGCACTGGCTTGAACAAAATATCCAGGTTCTGGCTCCTCTCTAGTTTTAAATCTCATCTGAAAGCCAGGGTAAATAATACAAAGATTTGTGTGTGTCCAGGATGGGATTGTTGTGCAGGAACAGTGGAAGATATGAGATGTCACAGGATAGCGGACTCTTTAAAAGGGAGTTGGGCTGAATCCCTGAGCACCCCCCATTATACCCTGACTAATCATTGGTCTCCTAGCTGATGGTATGAGAGGGATCATATGATAGCTTGACAAACGTAAAAACCAGCAAGTAGCTCAGTTGAGCTGGAAGAGCTGCAAGGGAGTAGGAAGGGTCTTGCAGGAGCTCCTTTATCAAGCCAAGAGCCCAACTGACATGCAACTCCCAGATGGAAGGCCTGTGGAGTGTAATTCTGCAAGGAGCTAGAGAATTGGAAAGAGTAAATAGACTTCTAGAGCAGACCTTGGGTGATGGGGAAAGGACATGCCTGATAGGTTGAACTTGTGTTATTCTGAAGATATAAACTGAATCCCCGAAGAAAAGGGAATCCTGTAGCTGGAAAGTTTTCTTTGGTGCACAGAGATGATGAGTGAGCCCACCAGCTTACACGAGCTGGTTACTGAAAATTATGACAAGCTGAACTTCAACGGTAGTTTAGCTGCAGCTGCAGTATCTGTAGGGGGCTGCTTCTCTGCTGAGGATTCTCCCTCTCCTGTTCCTATTTCCTCCTCCAAGGCCTTGTGTTATGACCGCCATCATTTGGGCAGAAGGGAACCAGACAGGGTTTTTAACTTTGAAATGTTTGCCCTAACTTGGCTGCTGGAGTCACTGCTGGGTGACATAAGTCTTTGTCCTCCAGAGAATACACATGCTGTTTTTGGCAGCTTTCTTTTGTGATTTATGAATTTTAATCGCAAGCTTGGGACTGTGACGTCTGTGCTCATGTCCCAAGATAATTTTTTCCTTTCTATTTTTATTTAAATAAATGAATAAGCAGTAGGGGAAAAGAGTTGAAAAATCTACATTTGCTAGGAGAGTTAAGTGGCGATTGCAGAGAACAGCTGGAGCGTATCTAATGTTCTGGTCTCTTTATCTGGCCTCCAAGGAATTGCACACAAAGCACTGCTTACTCATACCTTGATGAATAAGCAATGTGCAGCAACCAAAGGGAAAGGAAAAAGATAGCTATATAAAGAGTTGTTATCAAAAGGTCCCCAAATAAAGACAAAAACAAATATTGTGAGTGCAATTTTTCAAGGGATGGAGCAAGTTCTTCTCTTGAACCTAGCTGGAGTTGGGAGAAGGACAGATAAGCATACATGCATTAACCACAGATACCATTCCGAAGCTGGTCCAACAAGATAGTGAAATATTTTATCTACATGGTTGTAGTTCTATAGTCTCTGTTGCTGAGCATTTAGAGTTTATTACACCTTCTTGAAAGAATGTGGCTTGCTTCAGTTTCTTTTCAAAGAGATCTCTAGAGTTTTGTAGAATTGTGTCTCTGTCTGCACTACACAAGGTCCAAACCAAAAACTGTTCGAATAAAAGCCAGCCGAAGGGCCCAGCCCATTCTGTGAATGGAACCAGAATGTCCGTGCAACTTCACTAGAACTTTAGTCCCAAAGTCAATGTGAATTTTGCCTTAGCGAAGACTTCAGGATTGAGCCACTGGTCTCTGTGGATTCTCAGTGCTAAATTTAAGCACAGGATAGCTAAGGCTCAAATCCACACTGTCCAGCCTGAGCGTAGGATATCAGGCGTGTTCATGGGGGAAGGGAAAAGGGTATTTCCCCATCCTCAGGTCACAGAGTAGCAGTGCAGCTGCTCCATGGATGCTACTCCAGTTGAATATATGGCCCAAAAGCACCCCCCTAAATTGTGGTAGAGAGCGTGGACCTGTGGAACCAGTAGAATCTCCTGCACACACAGGGGAGGGGGGTGAGGGGGTGAGAGAACCTGGATTTGTGCAGGAAATGGCCCAACTTTATTATCATGCACATTGTGTAAAGAGTTGTCACTTTGGATGGGCTATCACCAGCAGGAGAGTGAATCTGTGTGTGTGTGGGGGGGGTGGAGGGTGAGAAAACCTGGATTTGTGCTGGAAATGGCCCACCTGGTGATCACTTTAGATAAGCTATTACCAGCTGGACAGTGGGGTGGGAGGAGGTATTTTTTCATATTCTCTGTGTATATATAAAGTCTGCTACAGTTTCCACGGCATGCATCCGATGAAGTGGGCTGTAGCTCACGAAAGCTCATGCTCAAATAAATTGGTTAGTCTCTAAGGTGCCACAAGTACTCCTTTTCTTTTTGCGAATACAGACTAACACGGCTGTTACTCTGAAACCTGCACACACAAACACACTCTGGTGGGTCCCCTCCAAACTGAGCTCCATGTTTCTGGGTTATTTTTGGTAAAAATAAGTTTAGCAAATACACATACATCTATGAGGGGTTTGTACAAGATTATTTATGCATTGCCTCCTTGTCAGGGTTTGCAGAAATCTTATATTCACTCATCATACTGCATGTCTAAGATATTGATGGCTAAAAGCCATATAGTTTTAGATGAAGAATTAGGTCTCTAATGTGCACCCACTGCATGGTAATGCTTCATTCTGAGAAACAGTATCTATTGAACCCTTAAGTTCTATAACTGGTATCCCATTTGCCATGGCCAGTGAGGCAGCAGCTGTCATACATTTCAATTTTAGTGCCTTTACATAACCTTTCCAAATGCTAATTTTCTTATAATGCTTCTCTTACAAGTCTAAATAAGGCAATGTAAACAGCATGCAATTTGCAGTTTTTCTTCTTTAAAGGCATCCGATCAGGGGTGTTTTCATAATTACTACATTTTAAAATAGGTATCTGGTTTACAATCCATGTTATTCCAATCACAGTAACACTTCCATTTGCATGAGCCCTTTTCATATTACGCAAAACCAGTTGGTGTCTAGTAAATTTCTGACCAATTTTTAGTTTGGATTCTGACAGTTATTTAATTGCTTTGTTAATGAGAATCATTCAATCTTTTATCAAATTAAATAGCAGTCTTGGTAGCAGTACAGTTTTGCAATAAGCTGTGCTGCGAGCAACATATAAGTAAACTGAATTGGAAATTATTTTATGAAATACAGTTTTCATTACCATGCTGTGTTGTATCATACTTTTAAAAATTCTGTTTTCAGTTCTATGAATTTTTGGATAATACTAGTAGATAGGAAACTGACCAAAAAGGCACTTACTCCACTTCTCTCGCAAAGTTGGTTCTGCTAAATTTGGATAATCCTTTTGAATTTTATCTTTTTTGCTGTTTTTCACAAAATGAAAAGCAGTTCTAGCAAGTGAAAATGGCAACAATCCTACATTAAAAGAAAATTGTCAAAGTCAAAACCAATATGTATAAGGGAGCTCTCTACAGGGAGATTTTCTCAGCTCTATATTCCAATGATATGTGGACACCTCAAAGGGCTCCACCATCTTCTGCTGCAGAGCACCTATAAAGCAGTGAGACCAGACTGTTCTTCAAGCTGGGTCCAGCAAAAGTGGTGGAATCCTTCTGAAATACTGAGGTTCCATTGAAATGCCACCTAGTCATAAGTGACATGCCTGGTAAATTGGGCTGCACCATAGATATGTTTTGCCTAACATAATAGACATGTGAAGTTGCAACACAGACAATTATAAACCTTATTTCTTATGTCTCTTACTGGTAAGTCAGTAAACCTTCTGATGTACCTTCTTCCTGGTTTTGTTATCCTGCACGAAATCTGCAGCAGAGCTGGGTGGACAACACATGAACAATTTAATGACACCTCTTTTTTTTATCATGAATTGTCCGTGAACAGATCACAATTTTCTTTAATATTTTCATCATTTAAAATTCTTCACTGAATGCTGTGTGGAGTAACTCTTACTCCTTACCTCATTTGTTGAGCAGTTTGATTTACACTGTTTTTATTATACACATTGGTGACCCAGTATGTTTCTGTTCCTTAACTGGATAAAACATCTCTCTTTAAATCAGGTTTCTGGTGAAAATACCCTCACTTATGAATTCAACAGCTGACTTTCTGAGGATATGCTTGAATATTCCCTTAAAATGAGCTCTTTCTGTGAACAATCCTGCCAGCAAACTCCTTCACTAGAGTAAATGTGGAAAAGAAAACACAAAAGCAGCATGAAAAGAGTCTAAATGAACTCATTTAAAAAACTGGAATGAATACAAGTAGACTTCTTTTTTTCAGTGTTTGCCTAGGTTTCTCACACAGCTTGCAATCCATTTTGAAAGCTGAGTTTCGGAGCTACCTGTCCTCTTTATGTGACTTTCTTCTATCAGTGATGTTCACCAGAAAATTGTATTCACCACCTCCAGAATATCATTGGTTTGTTATAGCCCTGTGGAAAATTAAAGTGATTATAGCCCCAATCCAGTGATAGGGTCAACCTATACAGATCTGATTTCTGGATCAGAGCCTAGGATTACAACTGCCTTTTCATTGGATAAAGCACTGATCATCTCTTTAATCCATTGGTGTGTGCAGTAACAGAACTTCTCATGGATTCTGACTGGCATTAATTACAATTGGCACAAGCTTGGGGATATTGGTTAAAAATATACAGCAAATCTGCTGCAGTGGTAAACTCTGATCAACCTGGGCAACCCAATGAGGAGAATTATTTGTCCTTTACATACAATAGGCATAATGAAACCAAACTAGTTAATGATTACAAGTTATATAAAAGTGTGAACTCATTTTACATCTATTAGATCTCAGTTTTTAAAAGAATATGAAAGCTGTTTTACTCAATGTAGCAAGCTAAAAGTACAGAAAATATAAGAATAGCTTCTTAGGATAAATAAAGATGGAAAGAAAGAAAGAAAACATATTGCAGTCACCATTTTGAAGCATCCTGCCGAGAGTGGCTGTCTTGTCAAGTAATATTAGGCCCCGATTGTTTTAGAATTGTGCACAGTGAATTGTTAAATCGAGGCAAAGAAAACCAAATAAAAAAGTCAGTCATAGCCCTTAGTGATTACAATATTGTACCTTGGTATAGTATGGCACTGGAGATGGAGGCATGTGGAACAGGAAAAAACACTGTTTCCATCTGCTGCTGCCACACTGTCACCTATTGTGATTTACCAGCGGCAGCTGCCCTAATTATGCTAAATGGCATTGGCCAGCAGTACAACTCATGGGAATGGGGTCATTCTAGGCCCATAACTACAATCTCCTGCTGGTTGCAATGGCCACTGTTCCTTATATTAGTAGAATGGGCAAACCATAAGTACTAAGGCTTCACTTGACAGAGTTCATAGTATTTGTAGAGCTGTAGGTTAATACCTATTTCTCCCTTCACTGTACCACAGGAAGTATTGGCAAAGGTAATGAAAGGGCCTCTGGATCTCTGTATTCTGATATCACCCCATTGGCTGTCCACACCATGGTTCCAATCAGTTCTACAATTCCTGGTATGTTACCACATAGTCCTGGAGAAAATGCAGGAGGGTCAACTGTGCAGTGAGCACTCTTGGGGTGCAAATTTGCTGTCAAAGAATACTTTGCAACATGCAGGGTTGCAGAAATAGAATGACCAGTTCCTGCCTTTAGGTTAGGAAACAGCAATCATTAAATCCTACAACAGGGCTTATAAGAACTTTGTTTAATGGACAAAGTCAAAGCCAGATAATAAAATGTCCCTTTCAGGAGTTAAGCCTATATTTCTGAATTACTTGGTCAATGAGATTAGACGGTAAATCTTCTGTCACGACTACAACCTAGGCCCTAGCTTCCATTTTGAATAAATAATGAGGGAGTTTGGCATGCTAGTTAGAGCAGTCCCCCTAGCCAAAACAATAAAACCCAAACAGGATTCCTTTGTAGACCTGGTCAGGAAAGTTTTGACAAAATGCTGATTCATCGGAACTGACTTTTTCATGGGAACGTATGTGTTTCAATGAACATTTCATTAGGTGTTTCTCAGGTCAGGGAGAAGAAAGAGAGATGCATAGACGCAGTGCCCCTAGAATAGCCAGTTTCCTGTTGGCTAGGCACTCACCTGGCCCTGGGGGAGAACCACATTCAAGTCAGGCAGAGCATGAGCTTGAACTTTAGTGTCCCACTGGCCTGGTGAGCGCCCCACTCACTGGGCTATTGGCTAGGCTGGGGTGGGTGTCCCTTTTGGGCTTTTTCAAGAAACATTTTGAAACGTCTCCGTTTTGTTCTGATGCAAAACAAAACCAAATTCTAAAACTTTGACATTTTTCATAAAACAGAATTCATGTTTTCCACCCAGCCTACTCCTTTGGGACTATTAACCATTTCACAAGGCATTTGTCCTCAACTGAAAAATCTTATTACGTCCTCATTGGTTTGGTTGCTAAAATGGCGTTACCATTTTGGATAAAGAATAATTCAGAAGGTTGCAAATTGAAAAGAGGACTGAAACGCAGCTAGCTCCCAAAAATAACCTGATTTCTTTTAAATGTTGCCACCATGGAATTTTATTATACATATTTCTAAATGAATATATCATGTATTTATTATTGCAGCATCACATAAAGGTCCCGATTAGGTCCCATTGCGCTAGGTATTGTACGGACATATATTAAGACATGGCGTAAAATCCTGGCTTCACTGAAGTCAATAGCAAAACTCCCATTGAATTTAATGAGACCAGGATTTCATTATCATCCCTGCCCTGAGGAATTTATGCTCTAATCTGGAATAAATTGCAACAAGTGAGTATAGCAACAAAGAGGCAGGAGGAGGATGTAATTACATGAGTTAGCTATATTCACACCTTGGCTGGCTCTAAAGCAGCTGTCAATGCCAAAACACTGGGTTAATTTAAATGGGGCAGAATCAGGCCTCTGCACTCTGGGCTTGAGTAGTGAGAGCACCTCTTCTGACTGTCACTTGAATTCACTTGGAGCAAAGAAGAGAATAACCCGAACTGGATACTCGAAATGGACTGTGGTATTTATATCACCACAACTAATATGAAGGGCAAATCAAGTACAGTTTAACCTCTGAAGTGGGGTGGGAGGAAGTAAAATTTACTCTTCTATATTGTAGGTGTCCAATTTCAAATCTGTGATTTCATGGAGGAAAGAAATTGTGTGCCTGGTCTCCATTTAGGGCAGGGGTGGGCAAACGTTTTGGCCTGAGGGCCACATCTGGGTATGGAAATTGTGTGGTGGGCCATGAATGCTGACAAAATTGGGGGTTGTGGTGCAGGAGAGGGTGAGGGCTCTGGCTGGGGATGTGGCTAGAAATGAGAGTTCAGGGTGAGGGAGGGGGCTCCAGGCTGGGGCAGGGGGTTGAGGTAGGGCTGAGTATGAGGGGTTGGGGATATAGGAGGGTGCTCCAGGCTGGAACTGAGGGGTTCAGAGGGTTGGAGGGGATCAGGGTTGGGACAAGGGTTTGGGGAGGGGGGCAGGGGTGCAGGCTCTGGGCGGCGCTTACCTCAAACAGCTCCTGGAAGCAGTGGCATGTCTCCCATCTGGCTCCTACATGGAGGCGCAGCCAGGCGGCTCTGTGCACTGCCCCATCTGCAGGCGCCGCCCTTGCAAGTCCCATTGGCCTCAGTTCCCAGCCAATGGGAGCTGCGGGGGTGGCACTTGGGGCAGGGCCAGCGTGTGGAGCCCCCCTATGTGTAGGAGCTGGAGGGGGGACATGCTGCTGCTTCTGGGAGCCACATGGAGCCATGGCACACGCAGAGCGGGACAAGCCCCCGACCCCGCTCCCTGTCTGGAGCGCTGCAGAGGGACAAGTCCTGGACCTAGCTACCCGGCAGGAGTTTGAGGGCTGGATTTAAATGTCTGAAGGGCCGGATGTAGCCCCCGGGCTGTAGTTTGCCCACCTCTGATTTAGGGGGCTGTGTGCTCAGCTTATTAGCTTGCTATAAATACTTTCGCATTTCTTAACAAATAATAAAATGGGAATGTGTTGGGGGAGGTGGGTATAATTTCAGAAAATGTTTTAGTTACCTATTTTATCTACTGAAACATCACCTAGGAGGTATTGTTTCTTTGTGATGCAGCTCGATACTACATGTAGCAAACAGCAGCACTCTTCCATAGTTCATTAAATTATGTTGTGGTGATCTTGTCTCCACTGGGTCTCAATTAAGAAATGAAGCTAGTGCCTTTAGAGGAAATGACAGAGTACAATCAGAATATACTGAATATATAATTTGATCTGTGGAACCAAGCAAGAGGAAAAATGTAGTTGGCAAATGTGTAGACAGGAAGAATGTGTCATCTCTCCAAGATGCACATGCCATAGTGCCTAATTAGACTGTTATATTGTTTAAGAACATTTATTGCATTTTAAAATTGAAGTTGACTTGTTTAAATTCATTAACCACTGTTCTATAATAGTGAATATTATTTCCTTCCTGCTCCCCTTGTCTCCATTTTCTCACCCCTGGGAACTTTTAGCATACTGATTCTGGGCCCACAGTCTATTAACACTAATTTTGAAATTGCAGCAATTTAAATTTTGTGTTCTAATTTAATTAAACATTTTGCTCTTGGTTTAAATATGTTTGTTTTTACTTTTAACATATTTTAATGTGCCTAACAGAAGTAATTTCCATGGATGTTTTTCTGCATAAAAAACAAACAAAGCTCACTTGCTAAATAATAACAAATGTGAAGGAGTAAAATAGGAAGAGTTACATATTGCAGATTAGAGCCACAGTCCTGCAATGAATTCAGCATTGGTAGACTCCTCTGCATGTCTATAGTTCCATTGACCACAGAGCCTGCATGACTCATTGCACAGTCGGGGCCTAAGGATGTCGAAAATTAGTTGATACTGTGAGATCTAATGAAAGGCATCAACCTTTTATATAGAAATGAATGGTGGATGCCACTGACTTTACTTAGTGCAGACTTCTACCCCAGTTATGTATATTTCTTCATGTTTTTCATGTTTTCTTCATGTTTCAGATTTTCAAGGCCAGAAAGAACAATTATGATGATCTAATCTAACCTTTGCATAGCACAGGCCCTAGAATCCCACCTGCTACTTCCTGTGTCAAGTACATAATTTCTGGTTGAGCTAGAGTATGCATTTTAAATTGAGATTTCTACATCTGTTCGCAGCTCATCTTTGTCTGTTTTTCTTGCTGTACTAGCTACTCTTTTTCCTTGATATTCATGATACAATTTAGTTCTCCTAGTGTTTTGCATAAAATTTAATAATTCCTTTGTACAGCACATTGACTGCATTTATTGCAATTTCATAGAGATTAAAAAAAGCCATAATGGACCAAATGTATACCTGGTGTAACTCCACGGAACTCAATGGAGTTATCCCATTGGAGCTGGGATTGTCCTGAATGTTCTGTTGTGCAGCATATAATAAATAATATCTGACTTTGTGTGCTCTGGAGTAGCTTAATTGCATAGCTTAATTGCCATCAATAGCATGAGAATGAGCTGTTTATATATGCAGAACTTGCTGTGTCCCAGTTTTAATTAGGTAACAATTCGAGGGTTCTTCCTGTTTACAAGGTAATAACCATATCCTGAGCTAAATAAATGGAGACTATAAGGCAAGGTACAGCTTTTAGTTTCATAGGTTATTAAAATAAATATACTTTGATTAATATTTGAGACAAAGTTGACTATTCATAACATTTGAATGGGTTCTTGGCTGGAGTTCCAGCCCTGCAGGGTATCTTAAGTGAGAATCCCACTGACCTATATGGGAGTTTTGCCTCAAGAAGGTCTGGGCCTTAAACAATTGCAGTGAACTACCATAAAATTGCAAGTCAGTATGCTCTGCAATATTCCTGTTCTGTGACTGGCTCTAACTTCAGTACAACACGTAGATCATGGTATTTGTCCACAGACCAAAAAAAAAAAAAAAAAAATCACCGTCATGAATATTTTAATGTACTTCTTTTTTAATAATCTATAATTGTGCGGTGAGATGAATTCATTTCCCTGCATAATATAAACAGCCTATTTTTCCTCCATGTTATTGTCTAGCTAATGAAATAACTTCACGTAGAACTGCAAATGTGCAAGTGTTGCTACATAAAGATAACACGAGGGGGTGAGGGTTACTCTGACTGCAGCCTCTAATTTTTTCCTCCCTGTGGCTAGACTTAGGGGCACTATGATATGCAAAAGATTTTTAACAAATCCCAGAACCAGGAAGACAATGCTCCTGGTTTCATTACACGCTTGAAATTGGCAAGAAACAACAGACAATCTCATTCTTCTGGGGGACTGGCAAGGAAGGAGGTGTGGCCAAAGCTTCTGTGAGGTATGGTGAGCAAATCTTCTCAGCAACCTCAGCCAGCAGAGGTCATGTGGAGATGCAGACAAAGAAAAGCAGCCCTCAACAGGTGAAACCCCAAGGAAGGGTGTCTTCCCTCAAGGTGAATTCCCTTCTCCAGTGCAAGGGTCCAGGCAGGAGACAGAGAAATTACACACATCCTTGCACCAGCACGGTGGCATCTGGCCCATTGTGTACTGTATACAAAGCCAAACAACTGGGCCAATTGCTGTAAACTAGCTAATTATCTACCAGCTGAGAGATGATAAACAATTGTCTCTCCTCTTCCCTCTCGCCATGTAGACTTTTTGGTCCTGTCTGAGTTAATGGCTATCTGCTTTTCTCTCCTGTTTTGCTGAATCAAGGTCCAAGTTCACACGCTGTTCCCCACTTGTTTGCAGGGCACATAGAATCATAGAATATCAGGGTTGGAAGGGACCCCAGAAGGTCATCTAGTCCAACCCCCTGCTCGAAGCAGGACCAATTCCCAGTTAAATCATCCCAGCCAGGGCTTTGTCAAGCCTGACCTTAAAAACCTCTAAGGAAGGAGATTCTACCACCTCCCTAGGTAACGCATTCCAGTGTTTCACCACCCTCTTAGTGAAAAAGTTTTTCCTAATATCCAATCTAAACCTCCCCCACTGCAACTTGAGACCATTACTCCTCGTTCTGTCATCTGCTACCACTGAGAACAGTCTAGAGCCATCCTCTTTGGAACCCCCTTTCAGGTAGTTGAAAGCAGCTATCAAATCCCCCCTCATTCTTCTCTTCTGCAGGCTAAACAATCCCAGCTCCCTCAGCCTCTCCTCATAACTCATGCGTTCCAGTCCCCTAATCATTTTTGTTGCCCTTCGCTGGACTCTCTCCAATTTATCCACATCCTTCTTGAAGTGTGGGGCCCAAAACTGGACACAGTACTCCAGATGAGGCCTCACCAATGTCGAATAGAGGGGAACGATCACGTCCCTCGATCTGCTCGCTATGCCCCTACTTATACATCCCAAAATGCCATTGGCCTTCTTGGCAACAAGGGCACACTGCTGACTCATATCCAGCTTCTCGTCCACTGTCACCCCTAGGTCCTTTTCCGCAGAACTGCTGCCTAGCCATTCGGTCCCTAGTCTGTAGCTGTGCATTGGGTTCTTCCGTCCTAAGTGCAGGACCCTGCACTTATCTTTATTGAACCTCATCAGATTTCTTTTGGCCCAATCCTCCAATTTGTCTAGGTCCTTCTGTATCCTATCCCTCCCCTCCAGCGTATCTACCACTCCTCCCAGTTTAGTATCATCCGCAAATTTGCTGAGAGTGCAATCCACACCATCCTCCAGATCATTTATGAAGATATTGAATAAAACCGGCCCCAGGACCGACCCTTGGGGTACTCCACTTGATACCGGCTGCCAACTAGACATGGAGCCATTGATCACTACCCGTTGAGCCTGACAATCTAGCCAGCTTTCTACCCACCTTATAGTGCATTCATCCAGCCCATACTTCCTTAACTTGCTGACAAGAATACTGTGGGAGACCGTGTCAAAAGCTTTGCTAAAGTCAAGAAACAATACATCCACTGCTTTCCCTTCATCCACAGAACCAGTAATCTCATCATAAAAGGCGATTAGATTAGTCAGGCATGACCTTCCCTTGGTGAATCCATGCTGGCTGTTCCTGATCACTTTCCTCTCATGCAAGTGCTTCAGGATTGATTCTTTGAGGACCTGCTCCATGATTTTTCCAGGGACTGAGGTGAGGCTGACTGGCCTGTAGTTCCCAGGATCCTCCTTCTTCCCTTTTTTAAAGATTGGCATTACATTAGCCTTTTTCCAGTCATCCGGGACTTCCCCGGTTCGCCATGAGTTTTCAAAGATAATGGCCAATGGCTCTGCAATCACAGCCGCCAATTCCTTCAGCACTCTCGGATGCAACTTGTCCGGCCCCATGGACTTGTGCACGTCCAGCTTTTCTAAATAGTCCCTCTTCATTACATCTTCATTAGGTTTCTAAACGCTCTTTGTAATTAATGGGAACTTCGGGTGTACCAGGAATTTGGAATCAGACCTTCCGTCCACAGAACCTTAAACAGACTAAATTCTTGGGATAACTGCCTAATTGTCACCAAGGGAATTCACATGGGTTACCCTATGATCCCACTGAGAGTTACCAAAAGCAACTACAGCATTTGCTCAAGAAACTTCCTGAAAAAGCACAAGATCAAATCCGCACAGACACACCCCTGGAACCCCGACCTGGGATATTCTATCTACTACCCAAGATCCATAAACCTGGAAATCCTGGGCGCCCCATCATCTCAGGCATTGGCACCCTGACAGCAGGATTGTCTGGCTATGTAGACTCCCTCCTCAGGCCCTACGCTACCAGCACTCCCAGCTACCTTCGAGACACCACTGACTTCCTGAGGAAACTTCAATCCATCGGTGATCTTCCTGATAACACCATCCTGGCTACTATGGATGTAGAAGCCCTCTACACCAACATTCCACACAAAGATGGACTACAAGCCGTCAAGAACACTATCCCCGATAATGTCACGGCTAACCTGGTGGCTGAACTTTGTGACTTTGTCCTTACCCATAACTATTTCACATTTGGGGACAATGTATACCTTCAGATCAGCGGCACTGCTATGGGTACCCGCATGGCCCCACAGTATGCCAACATTTTTATGGCTGATTTAGAACAACGCTTCCTCAGCTCTCGTCCCCTAAAGCCCCTACTCTACTTGCGCTATATTGATGACATCTTCATCATCTGGACCCATGGAAAAGAAGCCCTTGAGGAATTCCACCATGATTTCAACAATTTCCATCCCACCACCAACCTCAGCCTGGTCCAGTCCACACAAGAGATCCACTTCCTGGACACTACAGTGCTAATAAACAATGGCCACATAAACACCACCCTATACCGTAAACCTACTGACCGCTATTCCTACCTGCATGCCTCCAGCTTTCACCCTGACCACACCACACGATCCATCGTCTACAGCCAAGCTCTGCGATACAACCGCATTTGCTCCAACCCCTCAGACAGAGACAAACACCTACAAGATCTCTGTCAAGCTTTCTTACAACTACAATACCCACCTGCAGAAGTAAAGAAACAGATTGATAGAGCCAGAAGAGTTCCCAGAAGTTACCTACTACAGGACAGGCCTAACAAAGAAAATAACAGAACGCCACTAGCCGTCACCTTCAGCCCCCAACTAAAACCCCTCCAACGCATTATTAAGGATCTACAACCTATCCTAAAGGATGACCCAACACTCTCACAAGTCTTGGGAGACAGGCCAGTCCTTGCCTACAGACAGCCCCGCAACCTGAAGCAAATACTCACCAACAACCACATACCACACAACAGAACCACTAACCCAGGAACTTATCCTTGCAACAAAGCCCGTTGCCAATTGTGCCCACATATCTATTCAGGGGACACCATCACAGGGCCTAATAACATCAGCCACACTATCAGAGGCTCGTTCACCTGCACATCCACCAATGTGATCTATGCCATCATGTGCCAGCAATGCCCCTCTGCCATGTACATTGGTCAAACTGGACAGTCTCTACGTAAAAGAATAAATGGACACAAATCAGATGTCAAGAATTATAACATTCATAAACCAGTCGGAGAACACTTCAATCTCTCTGGTCACGCAATCACAGACATGAAGGTCGCTATCTTAAAACAAAAAAACTTCAAATCCAGACTCCAGCGAGAAACTGCTGAATTGGAATTCATTTGCAAATTGGATACTATTAATTTAGGCTTAAATAGAGACTGGGAGTGGCTAAGTCATTATGCAAGGTAGCCTGTGTCCTCTTGTTTTTTCCTACCCCCCCCCCCCCCCAGATGTTCTGGTTTAACTTGGATTTAAACCTGGAGAATGGTCAGTTTAGATGAGCTATTACCAGCAGGAGAGTGAGTTTGTGTGTGTATGGGGGTGGGGGGGATGTGAGAAAACCTTGATCTATGCAGGAAATAGCCCGACTTGATTATGTAAAGAGTTGTCACTTTGGATGGGCTAGCACCAGCAGGAGAGTGAATTTGTGTGGGGGGGTGGAGGGTGAGAAAACCTGGATTTGTGCTGGAAATGGCCCACCTGTTGATCACTTTAGATAAGCTATTACCAGCAGGACAGTGGGGTGGGAGGAGGTATTGTTTCATGATTTCTGTGTGTATATAAAGTCTGCTGCAGTTTCCACGGTAAACATCTGATGAAGTGAGCTGTAGCTCACGAAAGCTCATGCTCAAATAAATTGGTTAGTCTCTAAGGTGCCACAAGTACTCCTTTTCTTTTTGCGAATACAGACTAACACGGCTGTTCCTCTGAAAGCTGAATCATGACAGTTTGGTCAGTTAAAGCTTTTTCCTTTCCTCAAATTTTCAGCTTTAGGTTTCCAGTCTCATAAGGAGTTATTACATTACTAAATTAAAATAATAAATCCTAGATTGTCCCAAGCAGTAAATGATGTCCTGTGACTATGGGAAATGACCAGACATTGTCATGAAATGCACCAATGAAAAGATAAAAGTAACCTGATTAGAAAATAGAACCACTTAAGAAAAGGAGCAAGCCATCTCAACATGAGGATGGGATATTTCACCCCTAGCCTCTTCACTTTGCCATTTAGTTCATTCATTGCTCCTAAAAGTAACTTTGGTGTCCCTTGGATTCCTTAGAGTCTTAGCTCCTGGAGCAGACACCTGACTTCACTGTTTCCCCTGACTGTGTACATCAGCTGCCCAGCATGCTTAACCTTCATCATTTTGAAGGACCCACAGTCTGAACTTGGGTTACTCAACAAATGTGCTGCCAAGAGCAAAAGCACCACAAAGCCATTGTCTGACAAGACTTTAAAATTAAATGTGTCGTTTTCAGTTGCAAGCCCTTGGGAAACAGACACAGAAGCCCAACAGGGCTGACTTTGTGAAGATTTTAATAGATGGATTTTATCTGCTTTGAAGAAGGGGGAAGAAAATTTAGTGAGTTTCTGAACAGAACTGGCACGAAACGGTATAATGGCCACACTGTGGCAAGTCTCCGCTGAATCACCACCAGCACCTCCTGCAGTGATTCATTACAGAATGGGACAAAGATAGGGTTCCATCCTGCAAGGTGCTAAGTATTCGGACTCTGATCCTGCAAAAGACTTTAAGCACAGGAGTAGTCCCAATTAATCAATTAAGCTTATCCCCAACTATGGAACAAGCTGCCCCCCTTAAAAGATATGGAACTAACATGCCAGTTGCTGCCATCGCATAGTTCATTCTGCTTGGGTGTTCTACCCCTTCTCCCATCTTGCATCTGTCCTGTCTATTTAGATTGTAAGTATTTTAGGGCAGGGACCATCTACTGCTCTGAGTTTATACAGTGCCTAGCACAATGGGGCCCCATTCTTGGCTGGCCCTTCAGCACTACTGTAATAATAATTCAGTGGGGCTACTCATGTGCTTAAAGTTAAAACCAGGCTCAAGCACTCTGCTGGTGTGAGGCTAGAGTGTTCAGCACCTTGCAGAATCGAGTCTCTAGAAAATGTGTGTGGAGACAATTCAATGTATTGCATAAATCAGTTAGAGACTTACCTACTGAAGTTGGGGTTTAGATCCAGCCCCTAGGGCGTAATAAATCATTATTCACTTTCAAATGAAAATCTACTATTTAGTTAGACAAAATGACAATCAGCCCCATAACTACTGTTGATGTAGGACCTACACAAAATCAATTATTTGGCCTCTTCTGCTCCCCTCACTGGTGCTAAAGCAATAGTTAATCGAGACTGACGATCCAGATGTACAAACAAAATAGTAATAGAAAAAAAGAGCCACTTTAATTTCAAGCTCCACTAGAAAAATGAAGGGAAAATGAATGTTTAACAAATGAGAAAGGGTGATTCTGATGGAGGTATAAGGTTTTGTTTAAGCTTTTAGGAAAAAGTTAAGAACACTGAGAAATGGAAACAATATAAAACAATTTTAAAATAGCACAATCAGAAATACACTTGAAAATATTTTTTAATTTAGTTACAATTGTTTAAAATTATGTCCACATTTGAAACACAGCTGAATTCATTAACTGCTAACAAATGGGAGGAAATTTCCTTTCACTATCATATTGTCTATGCAAAATTATATGAACTCTTTTTTAAAAAAATAAAAATATAATGGAGTGAAAATTAAAGACTGTTGATCAGCTTTTGTAAATTTCTGTAACTTCTCTTTAAATCTTTGGAAAGGGTCTTTAGAGGATGCAGGATGATTGTTTAGAAACATGCTTTCATAAAGCCATCATTCTTACATTTTTCTGACAGATCACAGCATTGTTGCTTTGGCTATGACACGTTTCCAAGCACTGAATGCAGCTCCACTATGGCAGGTTGTTTTGATTTTGCCCGACATAACAAAGAGGTGTCAACTTCTGAAGGCTTATAAAAAAAACAAACCTTCTTTAACAAGTCAGTTTCTAGGAGTAAGTACGCACAGCAAACGGTGGATGGGGGGAACCTGTGGAAGCTGCAAGTTGAGAGCTTCAGTCAGTTCCAGCATACTGGCTCTCCAAGAGCAAAGCCGCATTTGATAGAAAATTACAAAGATATTAAACACTTTCCTGAGATCAGATTATCAATAACTGCTGTAGTTGTCACAGGGTTGTTATGGAATCAGGACTGAGAGTAGGTGACCAAGTAACCATGAAGGTGAAGGCAGGTGGTCTATGAGACAATGTCTCTATTGTGTTCCACACAGTGAAAACAATTGGGAATGCCTGCTCTGGGTTCTTGCCTGCATAGCTCCTATTTAAAAACTCAGCTGTCAAAAAGTATGTTTACTTTGTATCTATTTAGACAACTTTATGACCCTATTGTAGATAGCTGGGTGGGAACTGGCACAACTTTGCTTCAAGATCTAAATTGGGTCATAGTCAATCAAAACCAGAATCGTTGCTACCATCAAGGAAAGAAGATGAATCATATCCACAATGGTGTGTAGACCACAGCATTGCCAGAACTAGTGCTTCACCTTAATGCTAATGTGTGAAGGTCTTTCTCTTTTAATCAGAATAATAGCAAACTGATTGGAACAAGATGTAAAGGCAGAAAGGAAGAATCTACTTACTATGGGAAAAGCTCAGTCAAAGAAGACTAAGGCAGAGAAAAGAAGAATGGCAAATGTGGTTGTAGAAGGTGCATCCATTCCTTGAACTAATTCCATATATTTACTAGTACTGCCTCTTCTGGTTGAAAAATGTAGCCTGGAGTCCATTCATCTGATATACAGTTACCAGATTATTTTGCATATGGTTTGGATGGATGCTGTTAGTATAGAGGCAGGTTAAATTTATACCAGAGAAAAGTTGTAAACTGCAGCCACATTAGTTTTGAAATTATATTTATAGATGCCAATTTATTTTCAATTGCATTGTCACAGATAAAAAAAGTTTCTAGTACGACTAAAAAGTAGTGCAATATATATACAGTAGGATAATATTATGGAAATGCACAGTTATCATGGAGTGATGTATACAGGACTGTAATATGTAAGTAACAAGGTGTAGGGGTGGGTGTGTGTGTTCTGAATAAGTGATTAAGAGAGAGAGAATTACAATGCAGCTGCAATATTGGTCTTTGCTCTAAGGCTGCTGTGATATACAGTCAGACTGCTGCACTATGGCTCCCCTGTGCACTGATTTTTATTATAACAATTACCCTCTCCTCTTTCCCCCCTCTCTTTCCCCCGTCTCCACCGGTGAAGCAGAAAATGAAAATAAGGCAGTATTGTGTTGTAAGATTTGACTGGATGAAGTAATGACAGTAGAGTTACTGCACAGACTCAATGATTCTGCCAAGTTGTATGATTCTTGGGTTTGTTTTTGTTAGTTTATGCCTGGTAGCTATATTAACTAACTATAGTTAATAGAAAAGGAGTACTTGTGGCACCTTAGAGACTAACCAATTTATTAGAGCATAAGCTTTCGTGAGCTACAGCTCACTTCCTCAGATGCATCAGTTAATAGTGCGCAGCCGTTTTCATTCTAACCCCCTGTTTGCACATCTTGGTAACTTTTGGGATGAATTTTCCACACTCGATCTGTTTCTAAAGGTGTTTGTCTTCTGACTTCAGTCCCCAGAAGAAAAAGCTTTCCATAAAGTCATAGAGGCGGTAGCTAGTTCAACTTTACAGCAGTGGTCCTAGTATTGATTACCATAGCTCTGTCTCCAGGCCACTGACTGGCTGTTCCAGAGTTCACAAATTTTTAGCCCAGTCCTAAACTCATCTCAATACCATTTAGATCAACTGAATTGACCCTCACGTGACACAACGACTTTCTTTTTCCTAGTTACGCTTTCACTACTGCACTATCACAGCT
This sequence comes from Lepidochelys kempii, assembly GCF_965140285.1. Classification (NCBI taxonomy): domain Eukaryota; kingdom Metazoa; phylum Chordata; order Testudines; family Cheloniidae; genus Lepidochelys; species Lepidochelys kempii. Next base: position 24,871,779 of record NC_136391.1, on the reverse strand, counting down.
GTCCCAGATTTGAGTTCTGACTAGTTTTAAGGGTCTGAAATAAACATTGTGTGCAGGCACTAACAACAGTGCTAAGGTGGCATTATATCAGCTTCTTCTTTATAAATCCCAGTCTTCGGGGAGTATGTCATTTTCTGAAGAGGTTTACTGCTGAGTACAGTAATGATGGATAGGCCATCTTGCTGGCTCATTGTAAGGCTCCAAGACAATGAGAGCAGTGGCAATTACTGAATATTTCACACAAATGTAAAATCTTTCAGTGTTTAATCCTCCATCATGGGCAGGGGATTTATATTTGTAAGTCTTGATAGCAGTCAGGGGAATTTAACATATAACTTGCTTGTGCACCACTAGGAAAATGTATCTTGGTTTACCCCAGAGTTTCCTTTCTGCTAGCAAGAGTCCTAAAGGTACCCTTTAATAATACTTAACTTTAATAACCCTTTAACAGTTTAATAATAATGATAACTAGGGGTGTTGATTAATTGCAATTAACTCACAATTAATCACAGTTTTAATCGCACTGTTAAACAATAGAATACCAATTGAAATTTATTAAATACTTTGGATGTTTTTCTACATTTTCATATATATTGTATTCTGTGTTGTAACTGAAATCAAAGTGTATATTCTTATTACAAATATTTGCACTTTAAATATGATAAACAAAAGAAATAGTATTTTTCAATTCATCTCATATAAGTACTTCAGTGTAATCTCTGTCATGAAAGTGCAATTTACAAATGAAAAGAAACAAGTTTGTTTACATTTACAGGAGATAATGCTGCCCTCTTCTTGTTTACAATGTTTCCTGAAAGTGAGAACAGGCATTTGCATGGCACTTTTGTCGCTGACATTGCAAGGTATTTACGTGCCAGATATCTAAAGGTTTGTATGCCCCTTCATGCTTTGGCCACTATTCCAGAGGACATGCTTCTATGTAGGTAACTCTCATTAAAAAAGTAATGTGTTAATTAAATTTGTGACTGAACTCCTTGGGGGAGAATTGTATGTCCCCTGCTCTGTTTTACCTGCATTCTGCCATATATTTCATGTTATAGCAGTCTCAGATGATGACCCCGCACATGTTGTTCATTTTAAAAACACTTTTCACTGCAGATTTGACAAAACGCAAAGAAGGTACCAATGTGAGATTTCTAAAGATAGCTACAGCACTCGACCCAAAGTTTAGGAATCTGAAATGCCTTCCAAAATCTGAGAGGGACAAGGTGTGGAGCATGCTTTCACAAGTCTTAAAAGAGCAACACTACAGAACACAAACCACAAAAAAAGAAAATCAACCTTAGACTGGTGGCATTTGACTCAGATAATGAAAATGAACGTGCATTGGTCCGCACTGCTTTGGATTGTTATCAATCAGAACCTGTCATCAGCATGGACGCATGTCCCCTGGAATAGTGGTTGAAGCAGGATGGGACATATGAATCTTTAGCGCATCTGGTACATAAATATCTTGCGACGTCAGTTACAACAGTGCCATGCAAACGCCTGTTCTCACTTTCAGGAGACATTGTAAACAAGCAGCGGGCAGCATTATCTCATGGAAATATAAACAAACTTGTTTGTCTGAGCAATTGGCTGAACAAGAAGTGGGACTGAGTGGACTTGCAGGGTCTAAAATTTTACATTGTTTTATTTTTGAATGCAGTTTTTTTTACATAATTCTACATTTGTCAGTTCAACTTTCATGATAAAGAGATTACACTACAGTACTTGTATTAGGGGAATTGAAAAATACTATTTCTTTTGTTTTTTACTGTGCAAATACTTGTAATAAAAAATAAATATAAAGTGAGCACTGTACACTTTGTATTCTATGTTGTAATTGAAATCAATATTTGAAAATGTAGAAAACATCCAAAATATTTAAATAAATGATATTCTATTATTGTTTCACAGTGTGATTAATTGTGTGATTAATCACGATTAATTTTTTAATCACTTGACACACCTAAAAATAATAATAATAATAATTAATAATGTAATTGCACATATATATAGCACCTATTAGCAGAAGTTCTCTAGAAGTATAGAAGGTTTGCAGAGACTCCATGATAGGGCATTACATTTCTCTACTTCCTCCATGACATCTCATTTTCACACCAATTCTCAACAGAAGGCCCCCTGCACCTGACATTCAGCATAATAACACTCTCCATAAAAGCCCATTAAGTGTCTATCGTAAGTGAAGTTACTGCCTCTGTAATGACCAGAGAAATATGTATTGAATTCAGTGTATTGGCTTGGGAAATCTGTTTCGTCCACAATGAATGGCTGTCTGTCACAGCCATGTCTGTTCAGAGTGAAGTGCATTATATAAATATAACTATACAGACAGAATATTTGTCAATCAGCAAAAAAGGCTATACACCCCCTATCCAGGGCACATATACTTTGTAAGCATTGGTTTCCAATAGATAAATGTAATCAAGGTTTATATGTTCACAGAAGCCAACAGGATGGGATTGTTTCACTCGAAAGATCAGAAGAAAATTGTAACTAATGTTGTGGAAAATTACTTTGATATTGCTTTCTCAGTACAGCATCACAATTAGGTAGCAATGTGAAGCACAGGAAAAGAATAAATGAATAGTAACAAATCAACACAAACAGCTACTGTCAGGCGTACTTTGCTCAGTGAAAGTAATGTAAGCATTACTTAAAGTTTTATGACTGTAGTTTTATACTGGTTTAAATAGTACATCAAGGTTTTGCCATCATGCTTGCTTGGACTAAAACAATAAAGAACAATTTCTGGAAGAGACAGATAAAACTAAAGTACCAAAGTATTTTTATTAATCTTGTTTCAGAAGTTACACTATTCCAAATTAAAGACGACTGAACATATTAGCAGTGAGAAATGTCTGCTTGGTCAATGCAAAATTCTACTGTGCTTCTTTTTTTGGGTGAAAAATGTTCTTTATTGAATTTCACAAAGCACTGCAGATGAGATTGTAAATGTATTCAGCTACATAGTAACTACATGAGAAATACAAAAGCAAAGACCAATAAATAAACTTTGTCGTATAGAATCTGTTGGCCTAAATAGTATAATGACACATGCATTTATTCAGTTCTATAGAGGGACCAATTATGTAAGCAAATTACAGCAATATCCTGTCTCTAAAAGAAACTAATATTTTTAGGAGCTATTCTGAGTGAGGGAGGGAAAACATCGTTTTAAGCACACCTGGTGTTTCTCTCTTACAGACTTACAGATTTCCATAGAACACAGTGTACAATAAGGAAACATGGCTATTCTTCTCTTTAATTAAATGAACAGTGTCTTTTCTATGTTCTACCAAGTGCCTATTGTGCTTTAGGGACAATTGGCCTGATTTTCGGTGGAGCTGAACATGTGAAGCTCCTGAGTTCAGTGGCAGCTGAAGGTGCCCTGCACTTCTGAAAATCAGACCATGTAACTATTTTATAAGTACCTTTTCTCTCCGTCTAACTTCCATTAATGTAAATGGGAGTTTGTTGTGTGAATCAAGCAAGATATTAGACATCTTTGGCAGTAACAGATAGTCCCTCTTAGAATAGTCATTTTACAACCATACACAGGACTCTGTCCATGAAAATCTAGTAAGTTATTGAGATAGTTTCATCTCTGAGGATGCTTGTGTTCAAACCTTGATTGGTATGTCAAGTGTAAATGGGTTGGGCCTCATCCTGTTCTTTATGTCTACCTCAAAAATAATTTCATAGTTGGTCACAATCAACAGTCAGTGCTTGAGAGGCTCATGATTGGAAGAGCAATGGTCCAATAGGTCAGGACTAAGAGGCAATGGTAGAGAAGCATGGGAAAGCTTACCAAGGGCTAGTTGAAGCCAGTGCTGTAAAGTTCTTGACTTTCATAAGTAGAACGCGAACCAACCATTTTTTTTAAATTATGTAATTCTAATGTCCAACAGGTAGTAAACAATGGCAGAGTTATCCAGTTATTGTGGAATTAATTTTCATGCACCTTAATATTCTTTCTAAATTTTTCAGGCTTAACATGAGCTGTGTTTATTTAAGGAAAAGTTCATTACAAATGTGAATACTTTTCACAGGGGATTTTGTTATTGTCCTAGTACAGAATGAAGCCAGAGCCATGCTACTTAACAACCCTATTTTGCAGACATGATCTAAGTCTTAAAGAACTGTCTGATGAACATTCCCCTTGGGTTTGAGAGTATGCTGCTGTGATGGGTCAGTTCCCTGGCCACAAACCCTCGCTATTGAGCCATCCCGTCCACATCTCTAGAGCTTAATCCCACGGAGGTCCTTCCACAGGGAAAAGGAGAAACATTGCCATGTGGAGATGCTGTCCCTCTGCTATATCTGCTGAGGTTGTGGCTCATCCTCCATTTGCAGAGATGACATGACCCAGAATTAGAGTTTGTTACACAGACTTCTTTTTGAATTCATATAATAATAGGAAATAACTATAGCATATCTGGTTCCCTCCTATATTACTAACAACAGTGGGTCATCTACTTTCAGTGTAAAAAACAAGACATATTATTTGGTGAAGAATACGAGCCCTTGATTAACTACTTTGTGTCTAGGTATTGCAGGTGTCTGCAAAAACTGTGGGCCAGTTCCTACATTCTGTGTACTCCCAACTAATCCAATGAGCTGGGCTATTACAGGGAGCACATGATGTCATAATCTGTTTCAAATGTTTCTTCTTATTGCCCTGTTCTCTTTCAAATGTGTACATGCAGTTTCCATTGACTTCAAATGGATTTATAGACACACATCTTAGAGCAGAATTTAGCCCATTATGTCAGTTCAATATATAAGTTGTTTTGCATTTAAATATACAAAATTATATTTTAAAAAAAAACAAGTGAAGTGACTGGCAAATCCTCCACTTTCAATCAATTTCACAGTTTTGATTCATTATTTCCACAGTTTTGGCTGAGTGGCTGCTTTCAAAATTAGAGTGCAATTGGTCTAAATAACAAATATATTAATGTTTAAGTATGTTTGATGATACAGAGACAAGCACTTAATAAATCTGGATACAGAGGGTAGCATTTAATGTAATGACAATTCCAGGGCTCTTTGTGTCAGAGTGCAGCTCCTTTAACACAATAGCAGTATTTTGCCTTTAAAATGCACAAAATATTACAAACTGCACATTAATTGTGACAAGCGAACAGAAATAATATTTAATCAAATGACAATATCCAGTATAAAAGAACACAATGGACCAAACTCTGCCCTCTGTTAAACCAGAGTAAATCTAGAGTAACTCCATTGGCATCCCTCTGCACTCTAGGATTTTATACTGCGCTCATTACTGTATGCTCACCGCTGAGGTATCATATGTAACTGAGGGCTTGTCTAAATGGCTCTTCAGTGCAGGTTACAGGGGTGCGAGCTGCAGCACATAGGAAAGTATTGCTCTCTAACTTCCCCATGTAGACCCTGCTAGTGCTAACTAAAACTTACCTACTTCACGTTAACATACTGTAGTTCCGACTGGTGGCCTTTTTAGTTCACACTAACAGGGTTTACAATGGGGCAGTTACAGAGAAACACTTTAGTGAATGCTGCAGCTCACACACCCATAGTCTGCCCTATGGGGCAATGTAGACAAGTCCTTAGTCAACATGAATCCCATGCTTATATCTGTGCATACCTGTCAACTGTCCCTCATTGTGAAGGACATCACTCATTTTAGTCCCAAAGTTACCTACTTTCCACACAGATATGGACTCCTCAAAGTTTCATTGTTGAAAATTATTACATCAGAAATAACTAATCATGAGTTATTCACACTAAAGTACTGAATCGCACAACATTTTAAGTTTCTTGAGTGACTAATTTTCTTGTGTCCCTCATTTTGGGTCTGTCTCTCACAATATACCCCACTGGGCAATGGCAGGTTGGGAAGCATGTATCTGTATGGGTGAAGTGAGTGGAGTTATTCTGGATTTACCCCAGTCTAACTGAGAGCAGAATTTGCCTCAACTCAAGCTGACATCCTTGACAAAGCAAAGATTCTCACATAACCTGGCATTCTTTATTGAGTCTGATTTTTAAGCATGATTTATTTTGAGCAAATATTTAGTCCCACGGTTGGCCTTATAAAAATGAAATATTAGTCCTAAAGAACATTTATGCTCGCATCACTTTTGTAACATATGTAAAGAGTGTCAAAGATACAGGACAAAATTACTGGATAAAAATTGGAATGCTAACCTGGTGTCTGCTGATGAACTATGTCTTCTGGATCCTGCAGATGAATGAAGACGACAAGCCCCGCTGCTCCAAACAGCAAGATGAAGGAGAACATACACCTCAGCCTCATAATTATTGTTCTCAAACCAATCCACTTTTGACCCAGGAAAATGAACTGCATGCAATCTCCAAGACACACTCTTCACTCATAGTCTCATCTTCTCAGCTGCCATTCCATTATAATACCATCTACAAGAGGTAAAAAAATAACACACCTACATACACCATTTATATTTCCATACCCTTTTGTAAAGACAGGTTGATTTTTTTTTTCAGATCTAATAGTTGATCTACATATCACCCCAGTGAATGTAATTGCACGTATCTGGTCAATTTCTGCCCCATTAGTTTGTTTTTAATAAGGGATGTATCACTCTGTGTTTTCCACTTGTTTAGAGGAAAATGTGGAATATTAAAAAAAAGTATAATTTGGGGGAAATGATCACATAGTGGAATGTATTTGCACAGAAACCCCCTTTTAACAGGCTGTTTGCTCCAACTGAAGCATGTGTCACTTTTTATTTTTCACTTGTTAAACAAGATGAAAACATAAAGGACGACAATGTGGGGGAAAATGATCGTATGAGCTGCATCTTGCATAGCACAAACATGGAGAGAATGACAGAAACAGTTCACAGGTTTCTGCATCATTCAGTAGGAAAATGATTTTTCTAAAACAGCCGGTACTGTAGGCCAAATATGCATCCCATTTATAAATCTAGGTGGGCATATTGACCTAAGGAAGCTATGTATCCTAAGGGAAGTAATGCAGGTGCTTGGGTCATCTTTAACTGGCTTGGACAAAACACCTAGCTTGGGCCTGGCTGGCATTGGCAGGAGGGTGGACTATATGAACTACGAGCTCATTCCTTCTCTAAGATCTATGAGAGAGTCTATGGGCTCAGCTCTGCAAATACGACCAGGCATGCACTTTTTACTGTATGTAATCCCAGTGAAATTGGAATGGGGCTAGTCACAGAATACACGACAGCTGGTACTAACGCTCCAATTCAGCAAAGCACACAGGTAAAAGACTGAAATCAATGGCACTACTTGTGCTTAATAATAAGCACAAGATTAAGTGTCTTGTTATTTCAGCACTTAAGCATCTGCAGGTTCAGATATCATGATCCTGTCTAAATATAGTTAAATAGTGGTGATAGCTGGGTGAGACGGATTGTAGCTTGACAATATACCTAAAATTTCAACCAGAAAGACTAAATGAAAATGTTTACACTAAAACTAAAACAATGGGAGGGGGAAGGAGGGAGGTAGAGAGAGAGAGGGAAGGGGAGAAGATCAAAAAGAATGATGTTGCATGACTAAACTCCAGGGACAGAGGACAAATACACTAGTGGTGTTATTTGTAGAATGGTCTTCAGCATTGTTATATTTCTTAGAATAGATCTCTTTCTTAGGAATGTTGTTTAATTTTAGATTCCCATTGTATTATTTAGGGAACATGCTATAACCAGTAATGTTTTATCCTTTCCTGAGCCTGTTGGGGGCAGTTTAAGAGAACAGTTATCTCTATTAGGATTTACAGCACAATGGTGTGCCTAAATTTGAGTTTTACAAATCCCATTTTGAGCAGAATGAGAAAGCAAATGCTAATTTCCAAAACAATTTTTTCTTGTTTAAAAAAAAAGATAAATCTAGATCATGCTCCATTTTTTCCTGATTTGTTTAAAAGTTTTTATTCAAACTAAAATCAGAGTCGAAAGTCATAGAGGTCATCCCAACATTCCTGTGAAAACACCTTTCTTTATTAATATTATTTAATAGTTACATTATATCATCTATCCCAGAGGCCCTGTTCAGGATCAGGACCCCACTAGGTTACATCACACATTGTCCTCTCAATATGTAACGTTTAATGAAAGCTACAAGCTACATGTGCATATACTGAAGGGAAAATAGCCCCATATGATTATTTTATCCCAGTGAAAGTCAATTAAATTCACCATAAGCGAATAAAGAGGGAGCCAGAGAAAAGAAAAGTAAACCACCTCTCAACAAAAACACAAACCTCAAAAGGTTCTAAATGATGGGTTTGGGCTTCTCCCATCTTTACTTTCCTGTAATTATTTTTTCACTCAGTTGACTTTAATTAACTTGCTGTAGGCTTGTAAGCCTGGTGAATGAGAACAATGTTTTATACATGGTAGCAAACAGGGGAGTTTGAGAGGGAGAGAAGGAAATCCCCCTGCTGAACAAAGAAGGTGTGACCTCTAATCTTGGGGTGAGTGAGCTTGTTTGACTGTTGGTTTTGGGCTGTTTGTGTTTTTTTTTTTTTCTCTTTCAGGTTATTTTAAATGTACGGGTCAGTTGGGATTGTGTGTTTGGGGACTGTTTGAGCCTTGTTCGATCATCTTTGATCAGCCCGGTGATCACTCTCCCCCTCTGTGATTAACGAAGGAGTAGGCTGGCTAGGAGAAAAGGCCTTACAAGCCAGAGGCTAATGACCAAGAGGAGCCAGCGAACAAGAGAGCTTGTAAGAGGGAGTCATAATATAATCACTGTGGTTAGGAAGGGCTGCATTGCTAGTGCCAACGCTGCTCCTGTCCCCTCCACCTGTCTCCAGGCAGAGAACCTGACCACGGATGCCTCTACCCAGATTCTGGTGTGGATTTGCAGAGACTGTGGCCTGCATTTCCCACTCTCAGAAAGCCAGGATGGCGGGACCATCCAGTGTGAAAGACAGGCGGAATCTCTCCGGAAGCAGGTGGGAGAGCTACAGGTGGAGATGGCTAGGCTGAGGAGCATCTGTGCCCATGAGGAATTCATTGAGAATATTCATATGGAGATCTCCTTCCTTAGAGGTTTTTAAGGTCAGGCTTGACAAAGCCCTGGCTGGGATGATTTAACTGGGAATTGGTCCTGCTTCGAGCAGGGGGTTGGACTAGATGACCTTCTGGGGTCCCTTCCAACCCTGATATTCTATGATTCTATGTCCAAGGCTGAGGAACCTATGCAGCTAGAGAGGACTGCTGTCATGCCCTCAGGGGAGGAGGATATGGCTCTGTCACAGGGAGGACACTGGCTGCTGATTACTTCTGGCAGCAGGCAGTGCTCCACCTCTACCCCCAACCCACCCTCCATAGTAGTGAAGAACCGTTATGCTGCCTTGGCAACAAGCAATGAGGAATTGCCCCCAAAGGTGGAGGAGAAGCCATATACCCCCAAGGCTGGAAAGACTGCAGCCACCACTCCCAGGAGGAAATGTAGGGTAGTGGTGGTTGGTGACTGTCTTCTGAGGGGGATGGAGGCACCTATCTGTCGCCCTGACATGACATCCCAGGAGGAATGCTGCCTGTCAGGGGCCCATATCCGAGAAGTCACATAGGATCATCGAGGATCATCTGGCCCTCTGGCTACTACCCCACACTACTCATCCATGTGGGCACCAATGATACTGTGAGGTATGACCCTCTGCAGATCAGAAGTGACTACAGGGCGGTGGGAGTAAGGGTGAAGGAGCTGGGGGTGCAGGTGTTGTTCTCTTCGATCCTTCCAGTCAAAGGTAGGGGCCCAGGCAGAGACAGATGCATCCTGGAGGTGAATGCCTGGCTGCGAGGAGGGCTTTGGCTTACTTGACCAATGGGATGCTGTTCCGGGAAGAAGGACTGCTAAGTAGAGATGGGGTCCACCTATCAAGGAAGGGGAAGAGCATATTTGAATACAAACTGGCTAACTTAATGAGGAGGGCTTTAAATTAGGTTCAACAGGGACAGGAGACAAAAGACCACAGGTAAGTCAAAAACATGGAGGCCTGGGAGAAGGATTGGAATCTGGGGAAAGCATGGGTTGCTATAGAAGGGATAAGGGAGGGATGAGAGAATATAGAGGGGAAATCAAATCAGTATCTTAAATGTCAGTATACTAATGCAAGAAGTATGGGGAATAAGCAGGAAGAACTAGAAATGCTAGTCAATAAACACAACTATGACATAGTTGGCATCACAGAGACTTGGTGAGATAATACACCATGACTGGAACATTGGTATAGAAAGGTACAGCTTGCTCAGGAAGGACAGGCAGGGAAAAAAGGGAGGATGTGTTGCGTTATATATCAGAAATGTACACACGGACTGAGTTTGATGGAAATAGGAGACAGACTTGTTGGAAGTCTCTGGGTAAGGATAAAAGTGGTAAAAAAACCAAGGGTTATGTCATGGTAGGAGTCTACTAACCAGGAAGAGAAGGTGGATGAGGCTTTTTATAAACAACTAAGAAAATCATCCAAAGCACAGGACTTGGTCGTGATGGGAGATATCAACTACCCAGACATCTGTTGGGAAAATAACACAGCAGGGTACAGATTAGCCAACCAGTTCTTAGAATGTATTGGAGACAATTTTTTATTTCAGAAAGTGGAGAAAGTCACTAGGGGAGAGGCTGTTCTAGATTTGATTTTGACAAATAGGGAAGAACTGGTGGAGAATTTAAAAATAGAAGGCATCTTGGGTGAAAGTGATCATAAAATGCTGAGAGTTCATGATTCTAAGGGATGGTAGGAGGGAAAACTTCACAATAAGGAAAATGGATTTAAAGAAGGCAGCCTTTAGCAGACTCAGGGAGTTGGTCGGTAAGATCCCATGGGAAGCAAGTCTAAGGGGAAAAACAGTTCAAGAAAGTTGGCAGTTTTTCAGAAAGACATTATTAAGGGCACAAGAACTAACTATCCTACTGCATAGGAAAGATAGGAAGTATGGCATTTAACTAGGAGATATTCAATGATTTGAAACTCAAAAAAGAATCCTATAAAAAGTGGAAAGTAGGTCAAATTACAAAAGATGACTATAAACAAATAACACAAGTATGTAGGGTCAAACTTAGAAAGGCTATGGCACAAAATGATGTTAACTAGCTAGAGACATAAAGGGTAACAAGCATGGGTGGTGGGTATAATAGGCCAGGGAACGCTAAGCTTTCCCTGGAGCAGCCGCCACTGCCAGACACCTGGGCTGCGGAGGCCCCACCCCTTCCCCAAGGCCCCTGCTGCTGCTGCCTGCCTGCCTGCCCTCCACTTTCCCCCTAGGTCCCTGCTGCTCACTATGTTGCTCCTCCTCGGGGGCGGGGAAGTGAGGCGGACATGGCAAGCAAGTGGAGGGTGTGGGGGTCTGGCAGGGGAGTGAGGCAGCTCGGCCAGGCACTGGGGCCAGTGGCTCTGCCTGGCACTTGGGCAGGGGGTGGCTCGGCCCGGCACTGGGGTCAGCCTGGTGCTCCAGGGATGGCTCGGCCTGGCCAGGAGCTGGAGTCATTGGCCTGGCACTCAAGCAGGGAGGAGCGGTGCAGCACTGGGGCCGGACCGGCACTCAGGCTTGTTGGGGGTGGGGAATTGGCCTGATGCTGGGGCCAGCCTGGTGCCTGGGGGAGCGGGGACTGGCCTGGGGTGGCGATCCAGGGCTCCTCTGGTCGTGGGGGGGGCCCTCAGGGCTCCTCCTGTTATTCGGGGGGGTTCGGGGCTCTGGCTAATGGGGGGCGGGACCTCAGACAGAAGGGGCCGGGCCGGTGGGCGAGCCTTCCTAAAGAGGTGGTTCACCCACCACCCATGGTAACAAGCAAACATTCTACAAATACATTAGAAGCAAGAGGACAACCAAGGACATGGTAGGCCCATTACTCAATGAAGGGGGAAAACAATAACAGAAAATGTGGAAATTGCTGAAGTGCTAAATGACTTTTGTTTCAGTTTTCACCAAAACATTTAGTAGTAACTGGACATGTAACTTAATGAATGCCAGTGAAAATGAGGTAGGATCAGAGACTAAAATAGGGAAAGAACAAGTTAAAAATTACTTAAACAAGTTAGATGTTTTCAAGTCACCAGGGCCTGACGAAATACATCCTAGAATACTCAAGGAGCTGATTGATGAGATATCTGAGCCATTAGCAATTATCTTCAAAAAGTCATGGAAGACAGGTGAGATTCCAGAGGGCTGGAAAAGGGCAAATATAGAGCCAATCTATTAGAAGGGGAATAAGGACAACCCAGGGGATTACAGACCAGTCAGCTTAATTTCTGTACCCAGAAAGATAATAGAGCAAATAATTAAGCAATCAATTTGCAAACATCTAGAAGATAATAAGGTGGTAAGTAACAGTCAGCATGGATTTGTCAAAACAAATTGTGCCAAACCAATCTGATAGCTTTGTTTGGCAGGGTAACAAGCCTTGTGGATAGGGAGGAAGTGACAGATGTGGTATATCTTGACTTTAATAAGGCTTTTGATACTGTCTCACATGACCTTCTCATAAACAAACTAGAGAAATACAACCTAGATGGAGTTACTATAAGGTGGGTGCATAACTGGGTGAATACCCACTTCATCGGATGCATGTCACCCACGAAAGCTTATGCTCCAATACGTCTGTTAGTCTATAAGGTGCCACAGGACTCTTTGCCGCTTTTACAGATCCAGACTAACACGGCTACCCCTCTGATACTTGACACCATCCCAGAGAGTAGTTATCAGTGGTTCACAGTCAAGCTGGAAGGGCATATCAAGTGGGGTCCCACAGGGATCACTTCTGTATCTGGTTCTATTCAATATCTTCAGTGATTCAGATAATGGCATAGAGAGTACACTTATAAAGACTGTGGATGATACCAACTAGGGAGGGGTTGAAAGTGCTTTGGAGTTTAGGATTAAAATTCAAAATGATCTGGATAAACTGGAGAAATGGTCTGAAGTAAATAGGATGAAATTCAATAAGGACAAATGCAAAGTACTCCATTTAGGAAGGAACAATCAGTTGCACACATACAAAATGGGAAATGACTGCCTAGGAAGAAGTACTGCGGAAAGGGATCTGGGCATAATAGTGGATCACAAGCTAAATATGAGTCAACAGTGTAACACTGTTGCAAAAAAAAAAAAAGGGGGGGGGACACCATTCTGGGATGTATTAGCAGGGGCGTTATAAGCAGGACACAAGAAACAATTATTTTGCTCTACTCTGCACTGATTAGCCCTCAACTGGAGTATTGTGTCTTGTTCTGAGCACCCCATTTCAGGAAAGATGTGGACACACTGGAGACAGTCTAGAGAAGAGCAACAAAAATTATTAAAGGTCTAGAAAACATGACCTATGAGAGAAGATTGAAAAAAAATGGGTTTGTTTAGTCTGGAGAAGAGAAGACTGAGAGGGGACATAACAGTTTTCAAGTGTATAAAAATTTGTTACAAGGAGGAGGGAGAAAAATTGTTCTCCTTCACCTCTGAGGATAGGACAAGAAGCAATGGGCTTAAACTGCAGCAAAGACAGTTTAGGTTGGACATTAGAAAAAACTTCCTGTCAGGGTGGTTAAGCACTGGAATAAATTGCCTAGGGAGATTGTGGAATCTCCATCATTGGAGATTTTTAAGAGCAGGTTAGACAAACACCTGTCAGGAATGGTCTACATAATACTTAGTCCTGCCTTGAGTCCAGGGAACTGGATGGGAAGACCTCTCGAGGTCCTTTCCAGTCCTACGATTCTATCATTCTATGCTAGGTATGCATTCCGCAGACTTTTCTAAATCCAGTGTTTAAGTTGTGGAGTACAAACTCGAAAACCAGTTATACACACAAATGAAATATACTTGTTAGAAAAATACCAAGGAGAGATTATTAAAAGACTCTAATCATATGTCATTTGTAAACTGGTCAATAAGATAAAATCAATATTGGGACTATACAGTATTATTGCAGCTGCAGTGGATAAGGCTGCATGAAGTCTTCCATTCTAACTTCCATTGTCAAGCTGACCATAACTTTCTAGACAGCATAGGAATTATATCTCACAAATTGGCTCACTCAGAACTTGCAGAAATGCAGTGAAATATATGTAATTTATACTCACTACACTTTTTTTGGTGGCTAAACCCCTTTCTCCCTATCAAGTTTTTATATGGTTGTCCATCACCATGGTATCTGAGCACTCTGTCCTTGAAAGCAGCAGGAGTATGTGCATATGATGATAATTAGCACCTTCCTGACATTAATTAATTGCCATAACACCAATGAGGAAGGAAAGTATTAGTATCAAATTAGGGGAAAGGTGATGTTGTATCATTAAAAACCAAATATTTAAAGAAAAGTGGTTGGAGGTAAAAACATGAACTATGATTGCATGAATATTTTAGCAGAATTTTCAGACATCAAACCCTTTATTTGCAAAGATACAAGTAGACTTAATTTCTTCATGCTCCCAGGTGACATTGAAAGGAAATTAGAATGGCAGAAATGACATTGCAAAGTAACATGATGGGAAAGCCATATTGCATTAGCTGTTTTACTGGAGACGAACTAGTTTAGTATAACTGTAGAGTGAGATGCTGCTGAAAATGAGTTACCTGCAGCATGTCACACAAAGTGCTAGGTCATAGAGGGAGAACCTCAGTCTTTTGACAGACAGCAGTTTTCATTTTAAATGAAAATTAAAATGAACATTTTATTGAAAGTGCCTGGTTGGAGTGCAACTGAATTGTAGTTGTGCTTTTCAGCAACCATCTTCTGGAATCTTATGGACTGAACATATTACTGTGAATGATATGACATTACAATAATACATCAATCCAAGAAATACAATAAAAGATAGTTGAAAACTGCTGTGAAAAGATAAATGTTTCTTTTGCTTTAAATTCTTTGGCAGAAATGCATAAACCAATCTACATTCATGTGCCTGATAACATGGGTTTGTTTACTGATTCATGATTATCGCTTTCCCCCCAGCCCTCTTGTTTATCCACCAAGAAATCTGACACTGCATGAAGAATGAAGTTGATACGTGTGTAAACTAGGCTTCTGCCTGTGATTTAATTCTTCAGGGAGAAGCCTAGGAACTGCCATTCTGGAACAGACCAGTGGTCCATCTAGACCAGTGTCTTGTCTCTGACAGTGACAAGTATTAGTTGCTTCAGAGGAAGATGGAGGAAACCCTGCTGAAGACAGTCATGGCATAACATGGACACAAGGAAAGTTCCTTCCACCTTTAGTTAGAGGCTGGCTTATGTTTGTTCACATCCAGTATCTCTGGCATGTAATGTTTTCGAAAACATAGTTGACGTGACTTAAACAGCAGTGCAAACAATTGTTTTCCAAGGGCTCCATCACTCACAGAAGGGAGAAGCAGTGGCCTAAGGAACATTCTTTACTCCCTTGTGTGGGCTACTCCAATTGCCAGACCCTGTGTACTGGGGAACGGTAGCTGCCATCTCACTGGTTTGGTTGGCACATCTGAGCCAGTGTGGAAGGTGAAGTAAACTGTTCCAGGGAAAGGGATGCTGCAGCTTATTTCCCCTACAGAGCAAAGGTGATGCAAAATCAGATTGTGACTCTTAACGCTTTGCTGTGCTCCTTGGACAGCGCAGCTACGCACTGCCCCTTGCTCAGGCTGGATTGCACGATACCTGTCCAGCCCCAAGTGAAGAAATGCACATAGACTAGTGTTGATATCCGGCTGATATCCGTACATCAACGAGTCAAGAAAATGACTCGAATTGTTTACAAACACTTACTGATTACTAAATTAGACAATTACAAATCATACAGAAATCAATGTAAATGTCTAGTTCACATGCACAGCATAAACTTCATTTTTCATGCCACGTGAGCTGCTGTAGCTTGAACCAAATCCTCTGTTTGACAGCAGGCTCCAAACATATTCAAACAGCTGCAATAGCATGTATGCATAGGCATCTTTCCATATTCTATTGCCTGAGCACATATATCTTTGTCCTATTTGTTCTGGCTCCTCTTATCTTTCCTGCCTGCAGAAGTGTGGGTACTTATTATTGAATACTGCTCTCCCCAGTTTAAAGCTGCACGCTAGGAACATTTTAAAGTAGCAGTTGAGGAAACTCACCCAGTCAAATTGATCCACAGTGCTAGTCCAGAGATGTATTTTTATGTGTGACATCTATAACGAAATCAGGAAATGAAAACAAAAGAGTGGAAACATACTAAGGAGTTGGGCAGGTGAGTTGGAAGATGATGTTTGGGGTTGGGAAGTCATTGTAGGATGTCTGTGTCTTCTCTTGAATGCTGTGCAGGTGGTGTGGGCCTGAGTGGCACCCAAGTTAGATATTTTATTACAACCATTTTATTTCAGTTCTGTAGCATAGTTAAAGACTAGGATAGGCACGGTGAACAAATAAGGGAATGTGAGGATGAGAAAGAAACTGCTATTACTACTAGAATATCATCATTACTAGGCATACCATCTTGGGGAGGGAGGGAGATGGGGAATTCTTCCTCTGATACCAGAGGTTAAGCCAGAGTCCTTTACCTCAGATGCTTCCAGGGCACCAAGTCCTCCCACTTTCCAGGTATCCAGTCTCTGCTTTACACCTGACCTGCAGTGTCTATTAGACTTGCCATGTCACTCATCTAAGAAGAGGAATGTACAAACATGTCTCTCTCTCCACTATATGTATTTTCTGCTAAGGTTGGATTTCAAACACAGATATTGAATCAGAGGGGAAAAGATTACAAATCTCTCATTTGGTCACTGTCAAACTTTTTCCTTTGAGGTTAGGAAACAAAAATTAAACCCATCCATTAAGGCCAAAGTTCTTTACCTTCTGTAGCACAGAGAGAAAGTGGGAAACCATTAGTCCCCTTGGTGAGCGGCTTGCCACACACCAAGAGTGCACCTTTGGGCAGTAGCTTGTCACACATCCTTCTCTTCTTGCCCATGCCTTTACTACATATTCTGATGGAAATTTTTGTTTATTTCAAAATTTCCCACAGAAAAAAAATTGTTTCCTGTTGACACTTCAAAACAAAACAGGCTTTTGTTTTGACTTAGAATGTTGTTTCATTGTTTTTTGAAACCATTAAACCAAAAAACCTGTTGTGTTAAGTGAAAAGGAAATGAACATTTTCAGTTTGAAATTTCCTCCTGGAAAACCAAATTTTTTTGTCTGAAAATTTTCAATTCAAGATTTTTCATTCAACATTTCTTGTGGGGAAAATGGTTTTATCATCAGTTGTATGACAGGGAAAATACATAATGGGGCTTGAAATTGGGGCTTGCACTGACCCTGGAAACCTAAGTAGATGGAAGTCATAAGTGGACTGTCAAGTCACTGCTCATTGTAATGAACGGGGGTGTTATAGCTCTCCCCTCTCTCTAAAACTCCAGTGTTGGGGATTTTAACACCTGCCATAGAACACCAAAGGGCACTTATTTTTTAACAAAGTATTTTTGATTTAGTCCCTCATCACAATATGGCTTAGGTAGAGACATTCTGATTGGCCTGGTCAGCTCTGTTGGATGTTAGAACCAACCTAGCAGTTGGAATTCAAGGAGTGAGAGAGAGAGCGTACTTGTCCTGCCTGTTTTATGATTCTATTCATCCTTGTTTTAACCTCTCAGCTTTGCCAAGAGTCACTTGAGCAGGCAGAAATTGAGGTTCCAATGAACTGGAATTCCTGACTGTAGCTGATGATCTGGCACCCATTTCTCTGTGAAGCTAGAGATGCTGCTAGGTCTCAGTGAAATTGCTGACCTGACCACATATGTTATGTGCCACCCATACCACATCTTCAGTGTTATTTTAAATTATGCAGAACCTATTGACTTTCACTGGCTCTGTTCTCCAGTCATTTATGCCCTTATGCATCTTGACTTTCACAGTCTCTTAAAAGCCAGTCATTGCAATTATGCAAAATGGGTGTTTCTGCCATTACAAAAATTCTGTGCTTTACAGGGGGTTCTTTTAATTTACATTAGGGCAAATCCACACAACAACAATAAAAATCATAACTGTGCTAGAAGGCAGTTATTTGGATTTCCCCTATTCTTGTGGAAACTTTGATTTTGTCAAAGATCAATGGGTCAAATTCTGTTACACTTGAGCAGCCTCTTCCCATCAGTTTTAGAGCTGTCCCTAGATATCACTGATAGGTGTATTCATCCATGTTTGAACTCATTGCTGAGGTTTGACATAAGTATAAAAGACGACAAAATTGTTCTACAGGATTGGAACTGAAGAACAGGGTGTCAATGCTTGAAAAACACAAAACTGGCCTATTCAATTCCCATCACATATTGCAGCAAGAAGCAGGCACTTCTGATTTCTGACTTCATATATTATTAAAGCCAAAGAAGGCACAGCACTCAGTAAACAATCCAAATAATCCTTTCAAAGTCAGAAAAAAATTCTTCTCTAAGTTTCAGGGTGCAAATTACTGCAGGAGTCATGTGTTACTAATCTCCTCAAAACTACACAAAGTCATTAACAAGTTAACACACACGCTTTCTCAAAGAACATTTGTAGGCCAAAAAAAAAAAATCTCTAAAGCATTTTAAATTTGAAATGGAAAAGCTTTCTTTACTTTGTTTCAAATTAACATCTCACTGGAGCCATATAGTGACAGCGCAAATAGTGAATTTTTCAGCCTTCTGGCTTCCTTCAGCACCAGAATAGCAATGATGCAAAGACTCTAATTCAGATGCTTACACTCACTAGGTTCAAGCAAAGCCTCTCTCCCATACTGGGTTTGGCAGCGTAATATAAAGGACATTGTCCCACTTACAATATTGCAGGAAGAAGCATGTTCTGAATGTGATAGGGCTCAGTTCTAAAAGCTAGTAGAAATGCTCTGAAATTTTCCAAGCTCACAACGGTAAGTCAGTGGCCAGTCAGAAAGAGACAATTACAAACTGGGAAGCCATTGCCCCTTCTCCCCAGTTGGATGTTAAACAAAGATCAAGTTTTCAGGAGTGTTTTTTGTGGATTCTTAGGGCCATGATTCCAGCTGACACTCAGAATTGTATTTCACTGAGATACCCCTGATTACCAACCACATAAAAGAAGATCTAGGTTTTACCCTGCCCCGAAACAGTGGTCAGCACTGAACCATTTCAGAACGTTACAAGGCAGGTGCTGTCATCTCTTACGTTTCTGGGAGATGAAAGACAATTCGTGACTCTGGACATCAGTTGCAAACTATGGACCATATTGTAAATTAGTGCCCGCTTTGATCACTTGTCGGTGGCATCTTAGACTTACACAAATCACTTCCAAAGCTACTCCCTGGCTCACTTATCTGGCCTTGGTTATTTGGATGTTGCTAATCACTTCTCTTGCCATGCAAAAGAAGACCTTCTTCACCAACTCCCCTAAATGTGCTTCAGGCCTCCCCTGCAGAACTCTGGAAGCTCCAACTCAGAATTCTCCCAGCAAGTAAGCATTGGGGTGGAGGAAGCTGGACCTGTTCCCTTTCCTCCCAAGACATCCAAGGTTTAGGAGGCCAAATGCCTCCGCTCCAAGATGTCAGTGCTGTGTACACAGAGATGGAGGAATGGGATTTTTGTGGGGGCTGTTGAGGGGAGGGGAGAATGAAGCAGGGGCCACAAGGCTACTGAAGTCCTTCATACATGTAGGTTCAACATGACATCACTAGGTTTTGTTTGTGTATTTACAATAGTGATTTTGCAATACCAGGGGTGAGATTTGAGGGATTTTGTGTATGGTTTGTTTTACTACAATGATGCTAGTTTGCTGCATGCCCTTATATAATTTTGCTCCTTAAGCTGGGGTTTGTATTTCTTAAATTGTATTCCCCTTGTTCTAGAAGCAAAAATTATTTTAAAGGAGAGAATAACAATTCTGTTTTTCGCAAAAAGAAAAGGAGTACTTGTGGCACCTTAGAGACTAACAAATTTATTTGAGCATAAACTTTCGTGAGCTACAGCTCACTTCATCGGATGCATTCAGTGGAAAATACAGTGGGGAGATTTATATACATAGAGAACATGAAACAATGGGTGTTACCATACACATTGTAACCAGAGTGATCACTTAAGGTGAGCTATTACCAGCAGGAGAGCGAGAGCGGGGGGGGGGGGACCTTTTGTAGTGATAATCTATTACAATCTACATACCACACAGACTATGCTGACAGCTTGTGCCATACGCTCTCAAAGAAACTGCGGAACCACCTGATCAACATCCTCTACAGCAAACAGGGGAAGATTAAGAATGAGCTCTCAAAACTGGATACTCTCATGAAAAACCAACCTTCCACACAAACTTCCTCGTGGGTGGACTTTACAAAAACTAGACAAGCCATTTACAACACACACTTTGCTTCTCTACAAAAGAAAAAGGACACTAAACTATATAAACTACTACATACCACATGGGGCCACAACAGTTGTTCCCTTAACCCACGCAGCAATATTGTTAATCTATCCAACTATACTCTTAGCCCAGCAGAAGAATCTGTCCTATCTCGGGGCCTCTCCTTCTGTCCCTCCACCCCCCCGAACACGATACAGTTCTGTGGTGACCTAGAATCCTATTTTCGACGCCTCCGACTCAAGGAATATTTCCAGCATACTTCTGAACAACATACTAACCCACAGAGAGCTTCCTACCAAGACTACAAAAAGAAGGATTCTGGGTGGACTCCTCCTGAAGGTCGAAACAACAGACTGGACTTCTACATAGAGTGCTTCCGCTGATGTGCACGGGCTGAAATTGTGGAAAAGCAGCATCACTTGCCCCATAACCTCAGCCGTGCAGAACACAATGCCATCGACAGCCTCAGAAACAACTCTGACATCATAATCAAAAAGGCTGACAAAGGAGGTGCTGTCGTCATCATGAATAGATCGGAATATGAACAAGAGGCTGCTAGGCAGCTCTTCAACACCACTTTCTACAAGCCATTACCCTCTGATCCCACTGAGGGTTACCAAAGAAACTACACCATTTGCTCAAGAAACTCCCTGAAAAAGCACAAGAACAAATCCGCACAGACACACCCCAGAACCCCGACGTGGGGTATTCTATCTGCTACCCAAGATCCATAAACCTGGAAATCCTGGACGCCTCATCATCTCAGGCATTGGCACCCTGACAGCAGGATTGTCTGGCTATGTAGACTCCCTCCTCAGGCCCTACGCTACCAGCACTCCCAGGTATCTTCGAGACACCACTGACTTCCTGAGGAAACTACAATCCATTGGTGATCTTCC
This sequence comes from Lepidochelys kempii, assembly GCF_965140285.1. Taxonomy (NCBI): domain Eukaryota; kingdom Metazoa; phylum Chordata; order Testudines; family Cheloniidae; genus Lepidochelys; species Lepidochelys kempii. The sequence continues at coordinate 24,850,541 of NC_136391.1, read as the reverse complement.
TGAAAACACCATCCTGGCCACTATGGATGTAGAAGCCCTCTACACCAACATTCCACACAAAGATGGACTACAAGCCGTCAGGAACAGTATCCCCGATAATGTCACAGCAAATCTGGTGGCTGAACTTTGTGACTTTGTCCTCACCCATAATTATTTCACATTTGGGGACAATGTATACCTTCAAATCAGCGGCACTGCTATGGGTACCCGGATGGCCCCACAGTATGCCAACATTTTTATGGCTGACTTAGAACAACGCTTCCTCAGCTCTCGTCCCCTAATGCCCCTACTCTACTTGCGCTACATTGATGACCTCTTCATCATCTGGACCCATGGAAAAGAAGCCCTTCAGGAATTCCACTATAATTTCAACAATTTCCATCCCACCATCAACCTCAGCCTGGTCCAGTCCACACAAGAGATCCACTTCCTGGACACTACAGTGCTAATAAACGATGGTCACATAAACACCACCCTATACTGGAAACCTACTGACCGCTATGCTTACCTACATACCTCCAGCTTTCATCCAGACCACACCACACGATCCATTGTCTACAGCCAAGCTCTACGATACAACTGCATTTGCTCCAACCCCTCAGACAGAGACAAACACCTACAAGATCTCTATCAAGCATTCTTACAACTACAATACCCACCTGCTGAAGAGAAGAAACAGATTGACAGAGCCAGAAGAGTACCCAGAAGTCACCTAGGACAGGCCCAACGAAGAAAATAACAGAACGCCACTAGCCATCACCTTCAGCCCCCAACTAAAACCTCTCCAACGCATCATCAAGGATCTACAACCTATCCTGAAGGACAACCCATCACTCTCACAGATCTTGGGAGACAGGCCAGTCCTTGCCTGCAGACAGCCCCCCAACCTGAAGCAAATACTCACCAGCAACCACATACCACACAACAGAACCACTAACCCAGGAACCTATCCTTGCAACAAAGCCCGTTGCCAACTGTGCCCACATATCTATTCAGGGGACACCATCATAGGGCCTAATCATATCAGCCACACCATCAGAGGCTCATTCACCTGCACATCTACCAATGTGATATATGCCATCATGTGCCAGCAATGCCCCTCTGCCATGTACATTGGTCAAACTGGACAGTCTATATGTAAAACAATAAATGGACACAAATCAGACGTCAAGAATTATAACATTCAAAAACCAGTCAGAGAACACTTCAATCTCTCTGGTCACTCGATTACAGACCTAAAAGTGGCAATACTTCAACAAAAAAACTTCAAAAATAGACTCAGAGAAACTGCTGAATTGGAATTAATTTGCAAACTGGATACAACTAACTTAGGCTTGAGTAGAGACTGGGAGTGGATGGGTCATTACACAAAGTAAAACTATTTCCCCATGTTTATCCTCCCACCACCCCCCACTGTTCCTCAGACGTTCTTGTCAACTGCTGGAAATGGCCTACCTTGATTATCACTACAAAAAGTTCCCTTCCCCCCGCCCCCCCCATCCCCACTCTCCTGCTGGTAATAGCTCATTTTAAGTGATCACTCTGGTTACAGTGTGTATGGTAACACCCATTGTTTCATGTTCTCTATATATATAAATCTCCCCACCGTATTTTCCACTGAATGCATCCGATGAAGTGAGCTGTAGCTCACGAAAGCTTATGCTCAAATAAATTGGTTCGTCTCTAAGGTGCCACAAGTCCTCCTTTTCTTTTTGCGAATACAGACTAACACGGCTGCTACTCTGAATTCTGTTTTTGAGTCACAAATAAACAGTTGAAAAATGGAAAGTGTAAAATGCTCCATGCTCCTGTAGGCTGTGAATCCAACCCCCCTATCAAAACCAGTGGTGGTTTTAATTCTGCACTTGAGAAAACAAAACCCAACAACAGAGCTTCTGCGAAGGCAAAGGGAAAACTACCTCTGGCTCATCCTGACTCTCGATCATTGTGATGCTACTATGGTAACTTCAGGAAAAAAAGAAAATAGCCTTTATAACCTTGAAATGGGAGCATTGTTGTGTTGTGGCAGCTGAGTAGCTTTCTTTATTAACCCAAGCAACATTCATAACAGTGTACATCTGGCTATTTTCACTGAATACTAGTCCTTTTAATCTTTCCAGCCATGATGACTAATTTGTTTCTTACTGAAACATTTCAAACCCTTCCTTCCTAATGAGAATGATCTCCATCTGTTTTGTCAAGGTTCTTGTTCACTTACTCTATAAACATTTCTTAGAGATAAATTATTTCCCTTGATATGGGCAGTCAGAATGGAGCAGCTAATTCAAAAGACAATTATAATATAAGTAGAGCTGGTTGGAAAATTTTTCTTGCGAAATGTCTGTTAAAAATTTTCAGTTAAAATATTTGTTTCCCTCCGGAGATTTCCAAACAAATCAAAACAAATATTTTCATTTTGTTCTGAAATGTCATAAAATAAAATGAAAATTTTTGGTTTTGACCTACAATGTAATTTTATTTGTTTTTTAGACTGAAAAATATTGGTGATTTTTTTATTTTTGGACTTTCTTGCTGTTTCTCAACTTTTTTATGTTTGGAAAACAGTAAAAAAAAAAAAAAGTGTGAAAAGTGGATCCAGTGGGGACAAGGAGGAGGGGAGAGAGGTGGAAGTCAAAAAGGAAAATGAAAGGGGGAGGGGACAAATCTGAAAACGAAAAAAATGAAAGGTTCAGTTTCAAAAAATTAAACTTAAATGACTTTTTCATTTCATAATTTCCAATCATAAGAAACTGTTTTTAATTTTCTCATTAAAAAAAGTAAAAAAAAAAAAAAGTATAAATTAACCTTTTCCTGTTCCTTTTCCTGTTTTGATGAAACCACATTTTCTGATGGGGAGAAGATTTTGGTTGAAACACTGTGACCCACTCTAATTATAACAGCACTGGAAGAAGCATGTCCTCTTAGGGTAGGTCTACACAGTCAGGGGCAAGGAGCCCCAGTTGACAGACTAGGGCTGGGGGCTCATGTAGCTAGCACTCTGAAAATAGCTGTGTAGACAGCACTTTGAAGTTGCAGCTCGGGCTGTTGCTGAAGCTCTGAAGCCTAGGAAGGGGGGTCTCTGAGCCTCCCAGCCAGAGCCACAACTTCAAAGCTCTGTCTGTATGGCTATTTTTAGAGCACTAGTGCGAGCCCCACTAGCTGAAGTCTGTTGAGCCAGGCTGAGAGACTTGCTGACGTGAGCTGTATAGATATACCCTTAATTTTCATTCATCACCTCTTCTCTGGTCATTCAGAAACCAGAGAGTTTCTAAACTTATGGTGCTAAGAGCAGAGCAGGAGTGCAATTGAAACTTGTGTACAGACTAGCCCATCTGTGGTCCTGGGCCTGGGCCTGAACTATATTCCCTATCCTCCAGTTACAGGAGGGAGCTGGCCCTGTAAGATTATGTCTACACTGAACCTTGGAGCTATGATTCCCAGTACAGACAGATGTGTTGTAGCACACTAAAAATAGCAGTCTGGATGCTGCAGCACAGCCAGCAGCAGGGCCGGCTCCAGGCACCAGCTATCCAAGCAGGTGCTTGGGGCGCCATTCAAAATGGGGCAGCAGTCCATGCTTCAATGCGGCAATTCAGCCGCAGCCCCGCCGCTCTTCCCACTGTGGCGGCTTTTGGGTAGCAGCTCCGCTGCTCTTCCGGGTGCGGCGGCAATTCGGTGGCAATGCTTGGGGTGGAAAAATTGGTAGAGCTGCCCCTGGCCAGTGGTTCAAGCCAGCTACCTGAGCTTGGACCCAGGAGGTTGGACGAGCTTGGACTCGGGCAGCTTGCCTGAGTTATGGCTATGCCACAGTGTCCACAATGCTATTTTTAGTGCACTAGCTGGAGCTGGACTACTGTGAGTCTATCTAAACTGGGAATCTCACCTCCCAGTTGCAGTGTAGACATAACCTAAGAGGTTCAGCGCTCTCCTGTGACATGATCTCTGCCAAACACAAAGAGACTCTGAGCCTTGTAGTCCAGCAACTCTGGGAACTGTAGGCAGCTAACAAAGTATGCTGGATATAAAAAATAGCTTGAGTTCCTCAGTCTAGGAATGATCAGAGAGAAGGGTAGAATCTGCTATGGGGCTCTCTCTACCAAGAGTGACATCAGGCAAGATCTGCGCTTCGCAAGGGAAAGGTGTTAAGGAAGAAACCTGGCAAAGAAGCTTGAGAGGAAGTCTTGAAAGGCCGTATGCAAAGAACCATTTGGGCACTGTCAATGAAAGGAAATTAACTTTTGGAGAAAGGGCAGAAGGTCTCCTGATGACCCACTTGTAGCCCCAAGAATCTATGGGTTGGGGAGGAGGGGTTTGTTTATTTTTCTTTCTCTGTTTTGTTTTCTGTTTAATCTAGGAGAGGAGTTTATGATTTATCTGGAGTGGTAAAACTCACTCAGCCAGTAGGATACAGAATCAGCCAAATCTGATGCTGGGAAGTTCAGTGGCACCCTCCCAACATAGAAATGCTACCATGTACATTATACCCACACAGTTACAGACATGGGCATTTTGCTCTTGCCAGTAATGGAACCAAGATGGTGTCCAATTGTTCCTGTGCTGAGAAGAGGTTGGTTGGAATAGTAGCCTTGACCAAGAATGAGCAATGAGGTTCTTGAATTACCTGGGATCATTCTCTTTAAAACCTGTTTTATAACGTTGGTAAAGTGGGAGAATTTTACCACTTGATTTGTTGTTACTAAATTCTTTTCAAGCATGTTTTGTCAGATTTAGTAATAAAAACACATACAAAATAAATGCAACTATCTGTCGGACATACTTGCTTTTGTGTTGATAATATTGGAGAGACCATTACACATCACCTGGAAAGTTCCCTTTGTTACACTGATACAGAGTAAAAACCTATGTCAAATCAACATTAGACCCTGTTATGTAATTGTAGCTCTTCCTGACTTCCTATATCTGCTGAGCTACAGTAGTCTAGAAACTCTGATGTCGATGTGTCTGGTACTGTTCTGAAAGATAGATCCCTACTTTGTCAAAGGAGTTAATGATGTGAATGAGTCTTGCTGGTGAGGGGAAAGAGATTCAGGGATAAAAGGAGTTTTTCCTCCACCCGTACCAAGGAATTGACAGACATTGTGGGACATTTGCCAGGGCTAATAAGAACTTTAATTGCAGCAAGTGCTAATGTTAAGGTAACATAAAATTGGAGCTTCATTATAACCCTCTCTTTTGACATGTACATCAATATCTTAAACAGGATTCTTCTCACCTTAAATGTTCCATCCCAGCTCTTGGCTTAGAACTGAACATTTTAAAATTTGAGCAAAGTCTTGTCTGCCCTTCTCAAGTTGTGTAAAAGTGAAAAAGCATATACATTTCCAAAGGCTGGGATGGTCTCACTCAGACAAATCAAAATGGGTGAACTTTACAATATGACATTTTCAGGTTGGCTCGTCCTCACTGAACACAAGGGGTGAGAGTCTATGATAATCCCTAGAAGGCACAGCCAGGGGAAAGAGGGGACTATGGTGATTTAAAGCCATTTTTGTGCTCTCCACATCCTGGGCTGGAAGAGAGCCCTGGCATAATCTAGACCTGCACTGAGGGCTGTTGATTACAGCAACCTCCTCAGGCTGCCCTATGTAGCAGTGGTTTGCAGAATCTCCACAGTCCTGCATGCTGCAGCCCTGCCCTTCAGGGCAAGTTTTAAGGGGTGCGCAAGCAGGGCAGTTGCCCCGGGTGTCAATTTCCAGGGGGTGCCACATCACAGTGCCACTCGGTTTTGTTTTTTGCTCCACTGATCTGATTGGCTAGACAAGGTGGGGGGCACTGAAAATGCCTGGAGCTAACCCTCCTGCCCTAGCCCTACCACCAAATTGTCTCCTGCTCCAAGACTTGTCAAGGGATCCTGAGAAGGCAACCTTATGGCTGTCTTCCAAAGTTCCTGTGCTGGAGGAATTCTCCCCAGGCCAGAACCAGGGCTTCTTTACAGTCTATTTCTGTGGTGCTTTTTAAATGTATATTATTAAATTAACATTCATGAGCCTGGTCCTGCAAAGCCTTGCCCCTGTGAGTAATCCTCTCCTGTGTGTGTAGGATGACTGAGCTTAATAGATAGCAAGGAACTTAATTACTAAAAATAACACTAGGGGAAATTATTTTAAAGAAAACTTGACATATTTTTAATATTTCTTGTTTTCAAGTTTTAATTAAGCATTTGCTGTATACTAAAATAGTATATTTACTCTTAATGTCACGGTTTGCATCACATTTGTGAGTATTGCATACATCCCATTCAACTGTAATACAGAGCACCTGACGTATTTTTACAACAGCAGAATACAATTAATTCACAGGAACAACAGCTAAAAGAACTGAAAAAAAAGGACAGAAAAAGGAAAATAGGATAAACATAACCTTTGTCTAGGTAACAATCATTTGATTCATGGAGTGACCTTGAAACACAGTTCATACTGGTTAAGAGTTTGTACCAGCCGTTTACTATGCGGGTGGGGAGGTGTTTCTGCAAGGAATGAAATCTACATTCACTACTAAAATACGAACAGTTACATTCAGGGTCTGATTCAGGTCCATTGAAGTTCATGTGAGTCAATGAGAGCCTTTCTATGCAATTCCCATTTAGCAGGCTCTGGATCAGGCTCAAACAAAAAAGCAAGGTTATGAATGTGAATGAGTTGGCTAAATACCTTTGAGGATCTGGGTCTTGGCCACTAACATGTGCTGATTCTATTATAAATAGAATCTAAGTAAAATTTAGATTTAACCACCATCACCATAGTATCTGAGTGCCTCACAAGCTATAATGTATTTATCTTTCCCTGGTGAGAAAATGAAATGCTATTATCTCCATTTTACAGATGAGTAACTGAGGCACAAGGTCACACAGGAAGTCTGGTCAAGTGGAGAAACTGAACCCCGGTGTCTTAGGGTATATCTACCCTGCAATAAAACATCCATGGCTGGCTCATGTCAGCTGACTCATGCTTGTGGGGCTCGGGCTGCGGGGCCATAAAATTGCAGTGTAGACATTTGGGCTTGGCCTGGAGTCCAGGATCTGGGATGCGGGAGGGCAAGGAGTGTCCCAGAGCCTGGGCTCTGCCCAAGCTCAAATGTCTACACTGTAGTTTTACAGCCGCGCAGCCCAAGCCCCACAAGCATGAGTCCCCTGACACAGTCCAGCAGCAAGTGTTTAATTGCAGTGGAGAAATACCCTTAAGTCCAAGACTAGTACCAGAACCACTGAGCCATTTTTCTCTTTATTTATTAGCAGTAGATGAACCTTAAATCATCTGATTCTCTTTCATAGTTTTGTATGAGGATCTGTACAAAGATTTGTCTGCTTTAAAAAATAAATAAATAAAAATAAAACCATATGCTGTGAAATACCAGCTCCACTGAAGTCAATGGCAAAACTCCCATTAACTACACTGGAGTCAGGATTTCACTGTACAGTCTAAATTCAAAGACGCCTTAAGGGTATCAAACAAACAAGCAAATGCTATTCAAAAAGAAATGTGAAATACAAGGACACTAATTTCAGTGTGCTAAGCATAATGGGGGACAGTGATTGCCGGTGTCTGTCAGACATAGGCACCTCCTGCAAGTAGTTGAGCACCCTCAGCTCTCATTGAAATGAAGAGATGTTAAATGTCCTCCATTTTGGAGAAGATGTGGTTCAGTTTTGTGTAACTGTACACAGCCTGTGGTTTTGGGTCTTCCTTGAAAAACATTTTCTATCTCTTTTGTATTTTAGTTTTCTGTTATATTTTCTTATGCCCATTCATATCCCATGGATTTCAATGAGTAGATATGCTCCTAAAGTTCTTATGTAGTTTTTGAGTGTAGGTTTTGTTTTGTTTGATTTCAGTTTTACACAGTTTTGGATGGATAAAACATAAATATCTGAAGCTTTGGTTGTATCAGTAGCGTCAAGCTCTTTGGGCAGGGCATATCTCTGCTATAAGCTTGTACAATAGAGCTGATCAAAAATATTTCATCAAAACTTTTTTTCCCCTCCTGGTGGAAAATGGCATTCTGAATAAATGGAAATTTTCATAAGAATTTCTAATGTTCGGGGTTTTTAAAAATATTTCAAATTATTTTTTTGAAGAAAATAAAATATGTTACCCATTTTCCCCTAGCACGGTTATGTACAGCCCTTGATGAAAGTGGCCAGGTACTTCCTGGTGCTATTATAATATAAATAATAAATGTTTCCCCTTTTATTATTTATTATGTCAATCAATGAAAATGGGGTCAAATCCTGATCCCATTAAACTCAATTTTGCCACTGACTGCAGTGGGTCCAGAAATTGGCATAAAATGTGGCCTATTAATTGACATTTTAAAAAACATACATGTTGATTTATCACAAAAGCTCCCCATAAAGCAGGTCTACTGTTCATTTAGAAACTGATGCCGGCCCACCCAAACCTTAGTGGCAGGGAAAAACCAACAATTTTTACTTTTGATCATTGACACTTCTTGGGTTATCCAGCCGCGCTTTATGGTTTCACTCATATATTTTATAAGCTAAGTATTTTATGCAGTGTAGCAAATCAAAAGATTCACATCTGTAAACTACTATGCAATTTCTGCTATACATGCTGAGAGATACCCCTCCTACCACCGAATCTCAAGAATTAACCTTGGCTAATGTGTATGTGAACTTAGCCATTATGAACACTCCCAGAACTGAAAGAAATTGGCAGGCACCCATTGTAAATATTTGTATGAAACTATTCAATTTTAAAATCAAGACCTTAAAAACTAAAATAGTTACTGACCTTTTAGCTCATGTATAATTAAAACAGGTTCTAATGTTGTACATATAAATAATAGATAGCTATTTTCTCAGATCAATGCCTTCTCCTGTTTTATAAGAAACATTTTTAAGTAAAATTATTCTGCCTTTAAGTTTAATAGGAAAATTTGATGTGCTAGCAACTACTGGTTGATCTTTGTACATTTTTCAATTGTAAATTGCACTTTAAAAATGCAAACAATTATTAATATTGATTTGGACTAAAACAATATTGAATTTCAATATATTTCTGGCTCTTTTATGAATTAGCCTGCACAGCCAGAGTGATTATGATGAAAGAGTATTTGCACGCTCAATTTCTTTTCAGCAAGAAACCTTGAAGCGTGCTAGTTGTGTTCATGGTGATAATGATAAACCCGTACATTCAAGAAAATAAGACTATTTTAAAAGTTCTCAGCTGAAGCATAATAAATTAACATTTCATTCAATATATATAGCCCCATATCATATGAACTGAACTTTTGCTGCTGGTTTTCTAACCAATATTTGATAATTTAGTTACATTACAAACCTCTGTGACAAACCTGCATTTTGGTCATGCATCAAATGCAATTATAAAATCTTTCAATCCATCATTGCCGTTTCCTAACACTAAGTACAGTGCAGAATAGATTCATGTCCTGGAATGTTGTAATATGCCAATTTATTTAAATTCCATGATGGTGTAGGTCTCTGTTTCATAGTCATACTTTCAAACAGTTCATAGCTTTATTGGTTTAGGTGCTTTGAATTTTTCCTCCATTCTCAACCATTATCTCGGGGTCTGCTCGCTAATTGCTTATTTACGTGTCCTTGCGTCACATCAAAGTACCTGTCTGAAGGTTTTCCACTTTCCCCATGCCATACTGCCACAGTTGTGGTCACCAGTCATATTCAAGCTGGATCCTCCTCATTATAAAAGAGATGGAGAGACTAGCAGGGCTCTTAGATTCTGGGACTTGCTCCCTCAGTTCAGAGAACTTTCAGTAGTGTATTTAGTAATTTTCTGGCCACACTGTGAAAGACACCTGTTTGATATGGTCTCTGCAGCAGGGCTCAAGTCGTGCCATAACACTGTTCTGGCACTTTTGGGGGGAGCATTCTGGCACTTCTTTGAAGTGGGTTGGGGCACTTCTTTTAGGACTAGAACACTGCTCTGGAGAAGGCTGAGGGCGTGTTTCCTAAATGATGAAGGACCAAGCTCCTGTGATTTTAGTGCTGCTGAGGTTTAATTTAGTTGTATTTATTATATTATTAATTATGTTGGGGCACAACGAGCCTTGAACAGATGTCTTTATTTATACAGATTAAAATTTATAATGGTGAAAGTAATTAACATTGAAACAATTTGCAAAGGGTTTTGGTGGATTCTCCATCACTGACAATTTTTAAAATTGGATGTTTTTCTGAAAGATATGCTCTGGCAATTAGTTTAGGGGAGTTCTATGCCCTGTGTTATACAGGAGGTCTGACTAGATGATCACAATGGTCCCTTGTGGGTTTGGAATCTATGAAAATAAAAGGCAGAAGGCAATTATGACATTTAATAAATAAAATAATTATTTTTAAAAAGCTTGTGGATTTTAAAGTCAATCTCATGATGTTGCGGGGCTCTGACTCATGATTTTTGAATGCTTGAGGGTGTATACATTTTACATAGTTGGTAAACTAACAGAATGAAATCAAACACAATTTTCCTATTAAATGTTTGTGACATTGGTATTCACATAGCTTCATCCTTCTATGGATTCAGTAGTAACTGCATAGAGGATTCTGTGTGCGCTAGTGGATAGAACACTGCACTGGGACTCAGAAGACTTAGATTCTATTCTTGGCTCTGCCACTGGCCAGGTAGGTAACCCTGGTCCAGTCACTTCACTGCACAGTGCCTCAGTTTCCCCATATAGAAAATGTGTATAATGATGTTACCCCCCTTTTTAAAGCGCGTTGAGATCTACTGATGAAAAGCATGGTATAAGAGCTAGATGTTATTCTATACCCCGTCTTCCTTCAGTGGGCTGGGAATTTTGTTTCTCAGTAATGTGCTCAAGTTCTCATAAAACCAGCCCCATTTCTCTCAATTCTTTGATTGTTTGATCTTGATTTTTGAGTAAAGCTGATCAAACAATTTTGTCGACTGTTTGTTGATGAAAAATGGCTTTTTACAAAATGGATTTTTTTTCACAAACCATTTTGTTTTGGTCAAATTTGCACAGTAGAACACTCATTTTCTGATGAGGCTTAATTTTTATATGCTTTACTGAGAGCAACAATAGTACATGTCATACTCAATAAGCATGTGGGGTAATGGATACAGTATATTCATATGGTCCAAATCCTCAGCTAGTGTAAATCAGCATAGATCCACTGAGTTCCATGGAGATATTCCAGTTTTCACCAGCTGATGACCTAGTACAATACTTTTCGTAGAATATCAGAGTTGGAAGGGACCTCAGGAGGTCATCTAGTCCAACCCCCTGCTCAAAGCAGGACCAATCCTCAATTTTTGCCCCAGATCCCTTAATGGCCCCCTCAAGGATTGAACTCACAACCCTGGGTTTAGCAGGCCAAAGCTCAAACCACTGAGCTATCCCTCCTCCCGTTTTACTGAACAAGAAATGAAAGTCCAGTTCTTGTTAAGGAGAAAGTGGATTGTTCTTGCACATTTTTCTTCAGATTGATCCAGATCATGTGAAGGATACATAGTAACTTGCTTGTTAACTAAATGCTCTTAACAAGATTAATCCTGAATAAGCAACTGCAACTTTGTTTGTATCTGACAGTCCATCCTGTCAGAATGCAAAATTTTGACTGTGATTTTTTTTAAAGGATGATATGCTGGAAATATGGGCATTGGGTGCGAGTGTGGTGGCTGTTTTTCTCCTTTTTCTCTCTGAGGGCTCACTCTTGGGTTCTGTCAAGGTTCCTTCCCCACTCTGAACTCTAGGGTACAGATGTGGGGACCTGCATGAAAACCCCCTAAGCTTATTTTTACCAGCTTAGGTTAAAACTTCCCCAAGGTACAAACTATTTTACCTTTTGCCCCTGGACTTTATTGCTGCCACCACCAAGTGTCTAACAAATATATAACAGGGAAAGAACCCGCTTGGAAACGTCTTTCCCCCCAAAATCCCCCCAATCCCTACACCCCCTTTCCTGGGGAAGGCTTGATAAAAATCCTTACCAATTTGCATCAGTGAACACTGACCCAAACCCTTCGATCTTAAGAACAATGAAAAAGCAATCAGGTTCTTAAAAGAAGAATTTTAATTGAAGAAAAAAAGTAAAAGAATCACCTCTGTAAAATCAGGATGGTAAATACCTTATAGGGTAATCAGGTTCAAAACATAGGGAATCCCTCTAGGCAAAACCTTAAGTTACAAAAAGACACAAAAACAGGAATATACATTCCATTCAGCACAGCTTATTTTATCAGCCATTTAAACAAAACAGAATCTAACGCATATCTAGCTAGATTACTTACTAAGTTCTAAGACTCCATTCCTGTTCTGTTCCCGGCAAAAGGATCACACAGACAGAGAGACCCTTTGTTTCCCCCCCCACACACTCCGCTTTGAAAGTATCTCGTCTCCTCATTGGTCATTTTGGTCAGGTGCCAGCGAGGTTATCCTAGCTTCTTAACCCTTTAGAGGTGAGAGGAGCTTTCCCCTGGCCAGGAGGGATTTTAAAGGGGTTTACCCTTCCCTTTATATTTATGACAGGTTCCTACACCAAACAGCATCCATCATAATAAACAAATCAGAACAGATATGGGGGCAGTGGCTTTATTTCACTATCTTACAAGGGATCCACAGAGCTAGACACTGCAATGTGTCACTTTTTGACTGCTTTCTATTTCTCAGTGAAGTCCCATTACTCTCATAGTCCTAGTGGCCAGGGCCGGCTCTACCGTTTTTGCTGCCCCAAGCAGGACGTCTGAAGACAGAAGCTGCTGCTGAATTGCCGCTGCTGTGGAAAGACGAGACACCACCCTGATGGCACACAGACTGCCGCCCCTTTCACAGTGCCGCACCAAGCACCTGCTTGGAATGCTGGTGCCTGGAGCCGGCCCTGCTAGTGGCGATAGGCTTGGAACAAACCTCAGGCTCACTCGCTAAGGAAATAGCCGGCCAGCAAGACTAACAACTTTTATCTTAAAGGCCATATTTTTGCTGCCATTACCTGCATTACTGATGTTGCGCTATTCAATTCCACTGAAGTAGTGTGAAACAAATCCTCCTAAAGAACAAGTTTATGAGTCCCAGTACATTCCAAATCCATTCTTTGCTTAGTGCCAGTCCCAAGACTCTTGCTGCTACCGCCAAAATGCTCATTTGAACTTCATTGGGAGCAGTTTCTCTTCAGACTGTATGCGTCTCTTATTTGAGCATGAGTGAACTCTCTACAGGCACTAAATCTGGCCCTCACTGATGGCTTTGTATGCATGCAGTTTTGCTCCAGATGACAGATTGTGGCCTGGTTTTCAGTATGAATCCAATAGATCAAAAGAAGAGCTAACATTTTAGAATAATATTTTTTAAAAGCCAAATCATTCTGCGGATGATTTCTGACCCACTTGTTGTGAGTAATATGTGGGTTGCCCATTAGTAATGTGCAATGGAGGGACTGGAACTTAGCTGTACTGTGCTGGGTGTCACATGTTGCTGTAAAAGTTTAATGTACCAAACTGTGGAAGCCATTAAGGCAACCCCTGTGGTTCTAGATAGTAATGTTTCATCTCTGCAGCCTTCGTGACAGGGAGTAACAATGACTGGAGTTCACACACATTCACCACCGTGAAAATTACTGCTTTGTCTTTAAGCTAACCTGTTGGCAGGACCGCTGTGGGGAGACCCCAAACTAACGAGTTATAACACTGGGGTTAAGTGCAGCATTTCAGACTTCACTCTGAACTTCCCAGCTTTGAACCACTGTCCCATTATCTGACTATTTAGGTGGATGAATTTTTAATGGTTTTTGCAGTAATAGTTTCAATGTGTTAGTAAATGTCATATTAACATGCAGTGGAATCTGAGGCCCCTACAAACTGTAATGTGTAGTTTAGATGCATTCACAGCTCACAGTATGTGAGAAGAGGATTGAAGAGATCCATTACTGTGTATGCTGTGACTGCTGTCACATTTGTACCACATAACTAACGCATATGCAAATCATGCACCTGATGGTTAACAATAAGATGCATTTGTGTTTTAGGGTTCTACTGGCTGGTACCCATGAAAAATTGTTGTTAGGGCTGTGACATCAGGAGTAACTCCCCTGCCTTCTCCCATCTACTTTCCTCTTCTTCCCTTTGCCTTCTCTTCTCCTCCCCCTTCCACTGCTGTGTGATGAGTAGTTCGTTGTTGTGGTATTTTAATGTCATAAGTAGGTGGTAACATGGGAGGCTGGGGAAGATGCAGAGTTACTGATGATGCTGTTACAGAGAGAGAACGATGACTGTGTAGGGAAAGCCTTTCTGAAGTGCTGATACTGCACATTAGCAATGTCATCAAAACTTCCATGTCTCAACTGTTCTTAACTGAGCTGCAGCGCAGGAGACAGCTCTCTCTTTTGGTGATGTCAGGTGAACAAGTTCCTCAGCGCCCAAGTGCTGGCTTGCCCCATTTGTTTGGTAAGCTCTTCACCATCTGACCGAAGCAACAAGATTTATCTTGAAAAACACCTCCCACAAAACACCAAACCTATTAAAATCCTCATCATCGCGATGCAGGAGAAATTCACAGCTTTGCAAATGAGCTACTGAAACATAAGGTGACACTGAGTATGAGTTACTAAAGAATGTTCTTCTTCCAAGCTGGATTGTTGTATGTGAGATATGCCTTAGGGTAACCGGTAAAAGCTCCTCACGGAATGAGAGAGGAAAAGAATTAGCAACTGCTTTTATAATATTCTGGGCAGCTGACTATGGAGTTGCTGCCCTTCAGAATGATCTAACTGCTGTATAATGGCTTCCTTCTCTCCAGACATTCAACTTTTCACTAGCTTGAGACAAAAAAAAAAAAAAAGCCTCATGAATCTGTCTCTGGATCTGGGTCTCTAGGCATGTAACCTTTACAGTATATGCTATGCTAGCATTAGTTGTCTAGTCCGCACAGCATTTGTCAGTCCTCATTTGCTGTGTGTATTTCAGTATCGTAACCTGAAAACATAAACACAAAACTAAATGGGAACAGTATATCTTTGGGAAAAAGCTTAAAAGGGCTCGGTGATACTTTGTACTGCATTTATTTTCTTTGCCCTTTTTCTATCATTAGTGTATTTTTCAAAAGACCTCTGGGGATCAGAAACTAATTTCCCACCATCATTAGTGAGAATCTTACCTTTGTGCTTCCTTTCATTAAAACCTAACACAGGAATAAGAAGAAATGCTGTATATTCACTCTCTTTTTAACTTGCTGTAACCATATGCAAATAATTAAACAAGCCATGGAAGCAATAGTTAAAAATTCTGCAAAACTTCCTCATTAAACTAAGCAATTATCTCCAAGAAGAGAGATCTGGGTTCTCTCTCTCCACATATACGATAACCCTCCCCCCCTACACACACACTTCTTGCAGATGTTTAATTGTTGCCCATGAGGAAAAAAGCACATTTAATTACCATGGAGGTCTAAGAAAGCAAAGTGGGGAACATAGTAAGTGATATTCAGTTTGTACCAGTCACAGAGGAGAGTGTGACTTTGCAGGTGGTTTGTTTGGATGCTGTATGCAGAGTCACATATGTAGGCAAAAGCTGCATGAATATTAACTTACAGACTTTCAGCTGTGTCATGTGATATTGTTCAGGAGACTGACTCATGAAACTCTACCCTGAGAGCCAAAGACAGTAAAATTCAGTTCGACATCTAACTTTATTTTCAAAAGAGCTAAATTTTTAAAGAACTCTTTGTTTTCTAATCCTGTGATATACATTATCTATCTTAGGTACTGATGTGACCACTATCACCTTAGGATCTGAGCTTCTCACAGTCTTTAATAATTGATTTAGGGAAGTGCTATTAGCCCCACTTTACAGATGGGAACTGAGGTACAGAGACTAAAGGTACGTCTATATTGGAGCTGGAAGTGTAATTTCCAGCTCAAGCAGACATACCTTCATTAGCTCTGATCAAATCAGCACACTGAAAATAGCAGTGCAGTGGTGTGAGTAATGGGATAAGCTAGTTCCCCTGAATTCATCCTCTCTGAGATGCTAGGCACATTCTCAGGATGGCTAGCTGCTTCCACCACTCATGCTGTCACAGCTTTGTTTCTATTTTTAGTGTGCTAGCTCCATCAAGATCACACAGGGAGTCTATGGCAGAGAAGAAATTGAAATTAGGTCTTTCACAGCACAGGCTTGTGCTCTAACCACTGGACTATCCTTCCTCTCCCAATCTTAGTTATGTGTCAGAATCCGTCTAATACAAGAGTGTAACAAAATGTTTATATATGAAATTGGATGCTCAGGTCAGAAATAGGGAGCAGAATTTTTTTAAAAACATACACACAGCAGACCTGTAAATCTGCCATTGAGAACCTTATCTACACAACTGTTTTTCACTAGATACAATGTACGTTAGTGACTTTCAGCATATAAATGGATAATTAACAGAACCTCTTCTCTTTTTGCTGACAAAGTAAAACCACAGAAAAGGAGAGAAAGGAATCACATGGGACTTGTACAACATCCTTCAGGACTGCTGGTGTAATATACATAAATCTAAATTGTGTGAGGCACTTCAGTGCTAATGAAAAGGTGCTGGATTGACAGCCCTAAAGTCTTATATTTATCCATTGAAAAGGGATAGCATGAGAAGTGACAGTTTACAAGTTTTTTCTCCCAGGCCTCTCATCCCTATAGGAAACAACCAGTTTTGGGGTAAGGGGCAAGTTCACTCTCCACGCTTATTCAGTCTTTCTCTCTGCTAAGATTGCCTACAACAGTGTCAGTTCTGATGGTGTGTTTGGTGATACAGACTAATGTGGAACTGAACAGAAACTGCCAAATTTCACAGAGGTCACTGACTAGTCATTTGTGTGCAGGTGAGGGGGGCAGTCACAGAAGCATAAGTGTACTAAGTCATGTCTGTGCAGTATGTTGCATCATCACTGTATATGAGGGGGTGATGGGGTGATGGTGTGATTTTTACACACAAGCACATATGCAGCATCTAGCTTGAAAAATCTGTACTTTAAAGATTCAGTGAGAACGGTACATGAGGGGTGTAACCAGAGGTGAAAGTAAGCCGGTACACCCCAGTACGCCGTACCGGTAAAAGCTGGTGCGCTGTACCAGGACCAGCTTTCCCAGAGGGCAATTTAAAGCCCTGGGGTAGCGGCAGTGGGGCTGTGGCGGGGATTTAAAGGGCCCCAGAGCTCCAGCCGCTGCTACCCCCCCCAGGGCCCTTTAAATCCCAGCCTGAGCCCTGCTGCCCGAGCCCCAGGGTAGTGGTGGTGGGGCTCTGGCGGGGATTTAAAGGGCCGTGGAGCTCCAGCCCCCACTACGCTCCCGGGGCCCTTTAAATCCCCGCCTGAGCCCTGCTGCTGAAGCCCTGGGGTAGAGGCGGCAGGGCTCTGGAGGGGATGTAAAGGGCCGGGGCGGTAGCGGTGGCTGGAGCCCCAAGCCCTTTAAATCCCTGCCTGAGTCCTGCTGCCCGAGCCTTGGGGTAGGGGTGGGAAGGCTCTGGTGGGGATTTAAAGAGCCCCGGAGCTCCAGCCACCACTATTGCCCCGGGGCCCTTTAAATCCTCGCCAGAGCCCTGCTGCTGAAGCCCTGGGGTAGTGGCGGAGGGGCTCCGGCGTGCATTTAAAGGGCCAGAACGGTAACGGCGGCTGGAGCCCCGGGGCCCTTTAAATCCCCGATGTAGCCCAGCCACCGCTACCCCAGGGCTCGGGCAGCAGGGCTCAGGTGGGGATTTAAAGGGCTCGGGGCTCCGGCAGCTGCTACCACAGCGGATCCCCAGGCCCTTTAAAGCTCCGCCAGAGCCCAGAGCCCCAGGGTAGCGGTGGCAGCTGCGAGCCCCAGGGCTCCTCAGTGATTTAAAGGGCCCGGGGCTCCGCTGTGGTAGCGGCAGCTGGAGCCCTGGGCCCTTTAAATCGCCCCCGAGACCCAGGGCTCCCAGCCACCTCTGCAGCTGGTAGATCGGGGGTGATTTAAAGGGCCCCGGGCTCCCAGCCGCCACTACCGCAGCTGGAGCCCTGGTCCTTTAAATCAAGATTTAAAGGGCCCGGGGATTTAAGGCCCTGCCTCTTCCAGTTGAGGCCACGCCCCTGCTCAGGACTCTGGCGTACTGGTAAATCCTGTAACTTACTTTCACCCCTGGGTGTAACACAGGGAGTAAAGAGGAGATTGCGCTGCAAACTCCTCCTCTTTCCTTCTTCAGCAACAGCTGAAAATAAAAATCACTAGGTTTATGTGTTCATTTTCTTTAATGGCCTGATCCCATTGCAATCAATGTGATATGAAGGCACATGGCACCTTCCATGAGGTGCTCAACACCTCCCAGGATCAGGACCTTGCTGGTTATTTTGTGAGGAGCAATTTTAAAGTATTTGGTATGTGTTTGGATGTGGGGTGTAAAGTGTGTGGGAAAAGACTTGCTGAAGTTTCCGTTGCTGCAGCTTTGATTGCCAAATAAGTTATCCGTAAACTCTGCCATCATTAACATTTTCAACAACGATACCTTCTCTAGAACATTTTGTTGAAGCTTGCAAAGGAAATTATCTGCTGTGACTACTCTTTGAGCAGTGTAAATTTTCAATAACAGTCCAAAATAAACCTATGATGTACTGTGCACGGAATACCTATTTTTATAAATCTCTCTGAAATAAAATACTCGAGGTAAGAAGAATACATTACAAATGCAAAAATGTGATTTTAAAATGTACTTTAACCCTGGCCTTGCTCCCATTCTCTTCTTGCACTGTACATTAACGTAGTTTCACATCACTGTTGGAAAGGCAAAGGCCATAGCTTTATTTACAAAGCACAAACTTTTATAAATAGCAAGCATTAAACAAGTAAACCTTTGCAGAAGAGTTGCACCGAACAAGAAATAATAATGCTGACCTCATAGGCACAAAGATCTCACCACTGGGAATAATATGCCAGTCTAATTGAGACGTACAAATACTACCACCTGAACGTGGTAGAAAGACTGGTCCTCCCATTGGGGAAATAACATTCCATTGCAACTGAGGGACAACAAATTTCTCTCACTCAGTTATATTTGTGTCTTATTTAGACTATGACTCTGAGTCTCAAAAAGTCTAGTGCACTAATCTGGTCAACTTCTCCATGTTTGGCTTCACCACATCCTCTTCTTCCCTAGCTAATGCTTTCATCTGCATGCCCCACCTAGATGCAGCTTTTGTGCTGCGGAATGGACTAGATTGTCTCAAATACCATTACCGCCTCTAACAGCTCTGATTCTGAGAGTGGGCAGTGTGTTTGAGCAGACAGTTCAGTTGCCATGTGAGAACTTAGCATTTCTGTCCTCTTTCTCTCCAACCCAGATCATCATCATCTCCCTCTACTTATCTGGTATGCTTGCATCATCTTCTGTTTGTCTGGAAGACTACCTTTATCACCACTGCAAAATAACATCTATGATTGCTACACTAGCTATTGTCGGGGGGAAATACACAGCTTTTTAGGTACTGAGCATGGTGAAGGATGATTGGGAAGAAATATAGAATTCATTTGCAGGATCATCTTCTACTCCCACCAAATGAGAAATACATATGGATGTTTTCATTTTTCATACTATACTGGTGTCCCATGTGGACCAGGCTTTGTAACTAGTGTCAGTTCAACAATCAGTTGGTATTCATTACACCAGAAACAGAACAAGAAATTTCTAAAGACCTGTAGGAAAGCATTTTTCATTTTTCATGCTTGAGAGAAACTTTGGAAGAATCCCAAGTGTAGAAGGAAAATGGGATGCAAAACTTTGTTTTTCAATGAGGCATATCTGCACATACACATTTCCCGTTACCATATTTTAAAAAGACTTCTGAAACTGGTTAGACATAACAACCCCCACCCCCCAAAAAAAAAACTTCTCAGAGAGCGATTGTAACTGTAATTCTCTCTATATTACCATTACATCACATTATATATTATGTTTTGTTATGTAAGTTGCATGCCACACAGTAGTGTTCACTTAAACGATCTACCCCAGAAGCAATATTCCAGCCTGGTCCTATGGTCATTATGGTGTTGAAGATGCCATCTTTGGTGTTCTATGGAAAACAGAAATCCTGTCCTCTGATGGTCATTAAAGATCCCATGAAGACTTCTGTAAGATTTGAGGGTATTAATTAATCTTGGCACGCTGCAGGCCCCTCACTGCAGGATGCAGTTGGGTGCACCCTCTTTCCACTCACTCTTCACAGCCCTTGGTCCCCCAGGCTTGGCTCAGTTCCCATCAGTGAACATTCAAAATCCTTGCATATCTGTAAGGGCCATTGCCCTTCACTGTGACACGCTGCAGCAGGCTCCTCTCTCATTTTCCTTCTGCTGGTGTCTGCCTGTCTTGATGCTGAAAGTAACTGGGCTGGAGACAGAGTAGAATGGAGCAGTGAAAGAGACCCCGTCTAGCTGGGTGAGGAGCACCACAGAAGGGCCCTCCCCAAACTAGGGTGTTTGGGAGGCAGGATAGAGGTGGCTGTAGGTACATAGGTGAAAGACAGGAGTCCTGCATCCAGTTTCCTGCTAGGGGGAAGGGGAGGCATCAGCTGGGAAAGTCTGCTGGAGACCAAAGCTGCAGTAATGATGGGGACATGGAATGAAAAGGTTGAGATTGCAAAGAGAAGATGAAGAGAGACATCCCAATGTGAGGTGGAAAGGGCAGATTCATGGGGAAAGAAACCCTAAGTGGGGGTGTGGAGGTGAGAGCATAGAGACCCTGGAGGAAAGAAACCAGGAGAAAAGAGACACGCAAGGGTTAACTACTCACCCCAGAATGGAAAAGAGAGATTTCAGGGGTAGACAGAGAGAGTGGGAGAGACTGCAGCAGGAGGTGTAAGGGAGTGAAAGCTATGGGTTTGGTATGTTGGCCAGGTTCCAGCTGGTAAAGCACATTCCATGTTCTAATTCTACCCCACATTCCCCTTAAATTGACTGGATATTATATTTTTTACATCCTGTCCTAGACAGTTCTGTAGTGTTGTATGCTGTCAGACAGTTACCATATTTCTCCTTAAATGTGACTGCATTCCAGTGATGGATGAAATGCTCTCTGATAGTTTGTATACCAGTCTCTTCAGTTTAGAAAGCACTTTGGGATCCTTTGGGATGTAAGGTGCTACCCAAATGGCTGATATATTATTATCTGTTAAAAGGATAGACCTCTGAAAGAATCAATACTATGTGCCAAGCTCTTTAGGGTAGAGGAAAGTATCAGTGATGGACCCACTGTATCAATCCTTACTCATGTAAAATCCATAAGATCATGCTCCATGTTTGTAAAGCATGTGTAAATTAATGAGTGTATTCGTTATTAATAATTATACAGAAATAAGGTAAAGCCTTTAAATAAATACCTGATAAACCTTATAGCAGAATAAGTTCCAACTGCAACAAATGGCAAAATGCAGTAGTATAACTGTGGCTTATAGAAACACATGTTTTAAACAAATATTTTCAGTGCACTGAACTAAAATATAATTCATACTCTTACAGATTTCCAACAGCACAGCCCCTAAAATACCTGTACAAGCAAACATGTTTTGGTTCAGATAGGCTTCTTCTATGTATTAAAATCAATATGCATAAGTACATGGATCATTTTACTTATCAAGCTTTTCAAACGAATATCCCAAGTATTTCTAATCACACCCATCAGATTTCCATTATTTTCACCTCCTTTTACCTTGGCTAGATCAATGATACCTAATGTCATAATTTATCAACCTACAGTGAGAAGGTTATTGATTTTACTTGTGCATGCTTGCTGGAAAAAAATTATATGGTGAATTCAACTTGTAGCCTTTCCAAATTTAAATTAAACTGCATTCTGTTCTTGTCTGAGGGATAGCTGTACTATATGTAAAGCAAATAATTGTAGCTGAAATGACTGAAATGGACATTTTATTTGTCCCGTCTATCCAGGTATTTTTATAGCGCTGTCTCCATAGTATCTATTCTTCATACTCTAATTGCTTTGTGAAATCTCTCCCTCTATGTCTGCCTATTCCCATCTCCCATTCTGGTGCATACAGAGTACAGCAATGCAATTTGACACTTTTCATTTTGCCTCTTGGGGAGGCTGAACTTGAGGCCAACTGGAGATTTTATTAAGTTGAGAGATGTACTGTATACATGGAAAGCTTTCAAATAAATCCTGTATGTTCAGAGAGTGATCAAAAGCTTTAATGTTTGATATGACATGGGGTGGGATAAAATTTGGACTGTACATTTTTTAGGTGTGGGAATTAGGGAAAGGAATATATAGAGAGGCTGTGAAGAAAAGTAGGACTTTTGTATTTTTTATTTTGCTGTTAGCACAGTGCCCAAGAACTGTCAACTCCAATCCCTTTGCAATAATCAGACACATGGAAATTGGGTTAACTTTATTCTTCAACAGCTCCATAGTAATAATATCTTGAGGGGGAGAAAATCAAAATACTAGAAAAATGCTGAGTCATGAAGATGTATGAAACACAGAATCATTCTTTCCTCCAGCAGCTATAATCAAAAACCTACCATCAAATTACGTATCTAATGTATATTTTGTAATAGCCCATTGTAGTTTCTTTTTTCATACTCTATTGTTTTAGGATGAGATGAAGGGACTTAAAAAATTGAAAATGTTTCTCCCCCTAGATGCAAGAGCATAAATCACTGGTAATACTGAGCTCTCTGCCGCATATTGATTCTTTCGTGAACTAAGCCAGATGGGTTCAGATATGAGCATGATCTAATATTCCCCTTAGCTTGATTTATAGATTTCTTTGTGCATTACCTGACCATAAATGAGTCTTGCATTACTTCTTGTGTGCCTGTCAAATTAAAGAAAAATATTCTTGTTGACCTTTAAACTTGGGAGAAAAAAAATGAGCTGGAAACATTTGACTGCATGAATTACAGTGATCGGAGCTCTTACATGCCAATTAAGAGTGTGTGATTATGAAAGAGGTCTAGTAATTTGTGTTGTGTGTAATGATTTCATTTTCCTGTAAAGCACGCAATAGATATAGGGAGAGCAGCATAAACCGCACTGCAAATAATCCTGAAAGAGAGAACAATTTGGCACAATTTATTCCTTAATTTACAAAAATGAGCACTGATTGCAAGAACTGAATGTTTTTCTAGAAGGAAATAATGTTCTTTAAAATGCAGGCACAGCAAGAAGAAAATACAGAAATGACTGCAGTTTCTGAAGGTGTTAATAATGTTAGCTAAAGTATTGTGAAGCACATGCTGACCCCAGAGACCTCTTCTGTGAATAAAACAAGTTTAGTGTGTATGAAAAAGAATAAGGAACGTGTTATGAAACTGATCATTAAGGCCCAATCCTGCACTCATGACTCATGGCCAAACTCCAGCTGAAGACTGCATTTTGCCTGAGCATAGAGCACAGGATCAGACCACAGAGACTGATTTAAAAATAGATACCCAGTTTATCTTATTTCAGTTTTAATCTATAGACTACAGAGTCCATTCTCCCCTCTCTCTTTGTGTGTATGTAATTAACAGTTATAGGTGTAGTGTTCCTGCTTCAGGAGAGAGAGAACACCTCCATTATATACATTCCACAGGTCTCTGACTAGGCCAAATATATTGAATGCACTCCTAAACACCTCATCAAACCCAGCATCTATCAAGGTATCTATTCTGTTAGAACATTACGTTTTCAGCAAGATGATGTTGATGTCTGTCTACTACAAAGTACGCACACACGGACATGCGTGCGCACAGAAGTGCTGTGTGTGTATATACTCAAAAACACTCCTATAGAGTATGTATATGTATTTATGAAAGAGGTACATAAATGATGTTATTCAAATAATGACCATTGATAATACTTTGAGCTTTTTATTATTACGTATTTGCATTACAATCATACGTGCTGTCTTTATAAGTTGTCATGGGGTGCTCATCCGCCGCTCTGCCCCAGGCCCCACCCCCATTCACCCCTTACCCCAAGCCCTCACCTCTGCCCTGCCTCTTCCTGTCCCTGCTCTGACCCTGCCCTGCCCCATTCTACCCCTCCACAACCACACCCCGCCCTCACTCCTCTCCATCCCGACCAGCGCCTCCTGCATGCCGCAGTGGGCAGTAGGCTCTGGGAGGGAGGGGGACGAGCTGATTGCGGGGACTGCCAGTGCATGCTGAGCACCTGCTATTTTTTTGCTGTGGGTGCTCTAGCCCACGGAGTCGGCACCTATGATTACAATGATGTTTTCAGTCCCTAATTGAGAATGAGGCTCCATTGTGCTTAGGCACAGTACATATTCCTTATAAGAGAAAGTCCCTGCCCTGAAGAGTTTACAATCTTTCACTTATTTTCTTTCCTAAGATCTGTAATTCTCCTTAGGGTTCCAGCATTTCTCAGCTTTACAGTGACCATAAATAATGTAGTTCTATAGATTTCCTCAAAACATCTCTCCTCACTCTATCCTTTAGTGCTGGCAATGGTTGCACTCACAGAACAGTAGGCGTATAGAACTCAATGTCAGGATTAATTATCTCCACCGAAGGTGGCAGATAAGTAAAATTCCTGGAATGCTTCCTCAGAACTCCGAACACAGTCCTCCTTTACAGTTCATGTAGAGATTTGAAACCCTACCCTTTGCTATACAATACCAGGACCTTGCACTCTAGGACGATGTTCTTCAAGGGCAATACTTTCTGCTCTACAGGTCATCTGTACACAGGCCATAAATAAAGCCCTTTTACCAGACATAACATACTGTCCATCGTAATGCACTGAAGTATAGGTCTATGTAACTTAGATGCTTCTGTGGCAGTCGTCACTTCAGTAATAAGCATTAGATCCTTCTTCTTGTTGTAAGGTTTTTTCTTAATAGAAACATAGATACTAGTGATGGAAAAAATCACGTGGGTCATCGGGCTTAACCTTCTCCTTTAGAATGGTTATTCTTTGCATTTGGTGCCTTTACAGACAATATCTTATCCAAAATTACTAGTCCTGTTCCAGGGTTTGACTGCGAGACCTTGTGTTATTAAGATACACCCTGATCAGCTTGTCTGCTTGCCAGTTGTGTTAAAGAATGAAGACTGGAAGAGGGGACAGCCTGAAGATGACAAAGAGAGAGGCAATGCTATGTGCCTCTCTCCTTCTGCCCTAGCAGAATACTACTGCAGGTGAGAAGAGGGATTTGTGTTGGGGGGGAGACAAAGCCTTTTGAGGGGGCAGCTGCCTAAAGGGATGGTATTTGGGAGAAGTGCTGAGATATTGTAATACTTGCTACTCTGATCATTACAATATGCACCCCTCACCACTTTGAGATGAAGGGAGTGCCAGTGGGTCTCTAAGTGGACTTTGGGAGTCGTCTTCTCTTCCCTATTCCCAAAGGAGTCAGTGGAAGAGAATTGGGAGTCCTTTTCTTCTCCTTCCCCTTCCCTATGAGGCCCAACAGAGAAGGTGCACTGTGTCTTGGTGGATTCGTCTCTCTCCCACCTTTCCTCAGCTGTAAGGAAGGGTGGAGGGAGAGAGAAAGAGGCAGGAATGTCTTCACCCCCAAACAAAGGGGGACGATGACACTAAACCCTTGTGAGACCAAGTGGGTGAGGAGCACCCATTTGCACCACCCTTCAAAGATTTCATTTTACAGTGTTGATGCTGGTTTTGCACATGATTTCATATGTGAATTTGCAACATGGGCTTTGTGTACATTTCACTGTGCATTTATTTTTATAATAAAGAGGCTGGTGTTAGATCAAAACCTGGGGCAATTAACATAGCCAGGCAAGTCCTCTCCATGCTTCCACCGTGCAGCGGCCAGGCAGTGGATTATAGGTAGAATACTCTGCCCTCACCACCCTATGATTAGGGCCCTACCAAATTCACAGTCCATTATGGTCAATTTCATGGTCATAGGATTTTAAAATTGTAAATTTCATGATTTCAGCTATTTAGATCTGAAATGTCACAGTGTTGTAATTGTCGGGGTCCTGGCCCAAACAGGAGTTGTGGGGGGGGGGGGTCACAAAGTTATTGGGGGGTTGCAGTACAGCTACCCTTACTTCTGCACTGCTGCTGGCGGCGGCGCTGTCTTCAGAGCTGGGCAGCTGGAGAGCGGCGGCTGCTGGCCGGGAGCCCAGCTCTGAAGGCAGAGCCGCCACCAGCAGCAGAGCAGAAGGAAGGATGGCCTGGTACGGTATTGCCACCCTCATTTCTGCGCTGCTGCCTGCAAAGCTGGGCCCTCAGTCAGCAGCCCCCGCTCTCCAGCCATTTTTTTCTCTGGACAAAAATACTGCATGGGTCAGAGGGAGCAGCAGGCTGCAACAGCCACTGCCATTATGCGCTCTACTAGCAACTTCAGACGAGCTGCACAGACGCCTCAGCTGGTTAGGGCTGAGGATTCTGTAACAAAGCCGCATGATGCTTTTATATTGAGCAAAGTCCTGTTACTTGGACTTTCAGTTGGTTTACCGGGATTTGGCACGACGTGATTAGACATAGTCTTGCATTGCTGGTGTTAGTTTTGCATGGGTTTTTAAATTTTTACTTCCCAGTTTGGACACGAGAGGCCTCCATTCAGATAGGTTTTCTTATTTGCAAATCCCCCAAATTCTTCCCAGTTCTCCCAGCCTGTTTTTCTGTCTGTCTCCTATTCTGTTTCTTGGATTACATTTCATCCTGTAGTTCTTGTGTACATTTGTCCTTTGCATACACTTTCTGTGTTCACTTCCTTCCTTTCTTTCCCTAGATTCTTCTCTAAGAAGCATTTCACTGATGGGCATCTTTTTCTTCTCTACTTTTGCACTTCCTAATGACACAGACATACAGTTCTCCTGGTATCACCCAGCATGGTTCTTTTCACTACAGTGTTCAACTCTTCTTCTGAACTTTGCACTTCCCCCTCTCTTGACTCACCCAGGCCTCTCTTCCCCTTTGCCTAATATGGTGGATCCGTTACCTCATCCAATCCTCTTTTTTCAGTATAGCACTAATGTCTCCCCTTTTTCCTCAAAGTAGTTGTGGATTGTGCCATCCTCTTCTGAGTGTCTGTTTTGTGATTTTTTTAAAGTGAGTTTAGTGCTGGTGAAAGAAATTGAATTGAAAACCCTGGGATCTGATGGCTTCTGTTTAATCACTGGTAAAGCACAACAACTTGGTAAAGCATCTTTCCCTGCACCACATTCTTGCTACGCATTACCCCTTTTCTGGAGAGACCACCTGTGGAGCAGCTCATCCCCCATGCCTTCCGTCCTTCACTGATTTTGCCAAAGAGGGTGCCAATGTTTGTTTATATTCATGCTTGTGTGGTAAAAACCCAATCTAAAACTATCAATCATTCCACACAGGCTCTGACAAATAGCCTTTTAGATTCAAACCAATGAGAGGTTCGTTAACCCAAATGAGCTACTTGAACATGAGCTACAAACCAAGAATTAATTATTCACTGAAAATCTTTGGCAAATGATTTTAAATAAAAATTATAATGAGGAAAAAATGATCAATTCAAGGACAGAAAAATAAGTGAAAATAAAGTATTAATTAGGGATTATTTTCCCAATGTTCTTTACATCTCTCCCTTTCTCATCTAGGCTTCTGTTTTGCCTATACACTATCCTAGCCTTTCCCCCCTCTCTCTTTTCTGTATGTTATCCATACTCTATATTGTGACAAAAGCAGCTGTTGTCTGAAATATCTTTGTATTTAGAAACAGAAGAAAAAATAGAATTCAGGTAATACAGAGAATGTAGTAAACAATATGGGAAAAAAACCACAGAGAGAGGGGAATATTTTTTGCCCTATTAAACCCTGGGCAGAGGTCCCACAAGCAATGCGAGCAATGAGCTGCTATTTAGAAACTGACAAATTTGTAAGGATCAATGATGATTAAAAAAAAAAAGTCATTAATTAGGGTAGTGCAGTTCAATATGCATCCAGTAGCTCTGGTGAGGAAATTAAAGGAAAGTCATTTTTGAAGCATATATTAAATATTTTGAGTTTAATTATTAACTAAATACAGAGGCATTAGTAATCTATTTCCATGGCAAGGTTTAGGCATTAAAAACCACCAATTGTTTGACAGATAGGGCATTATAAAAATTTGGAATTGTTCATCTTGCAGTGATGTGCATGGGAGATGTTTGTATTCTGTTTCACATTGTCTTGCTACGCCTGCCATGTATGTGTTTGAAGTGTAGTGAGATGAAGCAGTGGTAAGGTAGACCATGTTGCTAAATATGAATATTTTGTTTCACACTGACTAGGTGTGACACTGATTGTTGTTGTTACTGTTATTATTATGGATACTTTTGGTTCCAGAAGATCCAAGGGGGATTGAGAATTATCCAAAATGATCCTGGGTGCAGAAGTAAAAAGAAATGAAATGAAATGATTATTATTACATATTATTATTTGTATTGTGGTAGCACCTAGAAACCCTAGTCATGGACCTGGACCCCACTTTGCTAGGTGTTGTACATACACAGAAGAAAAAGACAGTCGTTGACCGAAAGAGTTTACAATCTAATTAGAAGACAAGAGAGAACAGATGGATACAGATAGACAGATGAGGGAGGACAAGGAGACAGTGAGACAGGACTGGTCACATGATAGGCAGTGGTCTCAGCACCCCAGTGGCCTGACAGTTGTCAGGTTTTTTGCAGGGGTCATGGCAAAAGAGAGTTTTATTGCAGTGTGACCCTGGTTAATATCTTAGAAGAGTATGTGGAGTTGTAGGGTTTGTTTTTCTATTTTCCAGAATAAAAAAATAACAGTTCTGTACCAAAGTATCTAGGAACAGTTTATCAGAGCTGGTCTAAAGATTTTTTAAAAAAGAATCTTCCTGTCAGAAATGGGATTTTCATGAAAATCAACACTGTCCACAAAGGGAAAAAAATCTATTTTTGGTAGAATTGGGAAAATCTAATTGAAGGATTGTTTTTTGGTTAGAAATATTGATCTGACACAAATCAATAGATTTAGTCTCAGAATCTCTCTCCTCTCCTGAGCCACCATGGCACTTCATGGGAGTTGTAGGTCCATGTCTCTCCTGCCCCCATCTTCCCTACAGGCCATGCTCCTTGGATGGACTCCAGCTACTATGATGAACTGTAGTATATCCCGGACTTGGCTACGCTTCTGTGATGCCTCATGGGAGTTGTAGAGTCTGAAAAATAAATTAAGATGGGACAGGAAGTCTCATGAGGCACTGCAGCAGCTCAGCCACAGGGACTCCACAGTGCAGCAAAAGAGATGGAGTCTGGCTGGGCAGAAGGTGAGAGAGTCCAAGACAAAATGTGTCCATTTGGGAAAGTCATAATGTTTTGTTTGTCAACCATGTCAAAGTGGAACATTTCAACATTCCCAAACTGAATTTTTTCAGAATTTTGTGTTCCACAAAAAAAGTTTAAATAATTTAACTTTTCATCTTGAATTGGGATGAAAACAAATATTGGAATTTCCCCTGGGATGGAAATTTCATTTTTCCGTCAGCTCTAGTAATAATGATAGAACGTCACCAACGCATACTAAAAGAGGTGTCGACAGGGATGCCAGTTACATATTCCCAAGTGCCAGGGCAAGTGGTGTTATGCAAGTCCCTTGGCTGTATTCCTGGTGCAAGGTAATGCCCAGGAATAGGGTAGCAGGACTGATGCTGATTCCTTCTCTGGAAGGGGAAGCTGAGAAATGAAAGGAGTCTCAGAGAAGTGGCTGAAAATAGAACCCAAGAGTCTTTGCTTCCAGTTCCATGGGCTAGCCTCACTTCCTTCTATTTGTACATGGGAAGCAAAGTGGAGCGCATCCTAATATATTTTAATTTGCAATGTTTAGCTGAGAGAAGAGAGAGGTGTCACAAAGTAACCAGTCACAAACAAAAATAGTGTCTTATGATCAGAAAATGCAGATAACAGGGGGAACTGCATATACATCTAGAGAAGGAACTCTGCCATACACAGTCCTGGCGCAAACATACTTGGAAATACGGTAGGTATTTCTGGTCCCCCATACTTCAGAAGAAGGAAATGAAAAACAAAGGAGGGCAATAGTGATGGATGAATTAGAGAACAAGGCACATACAAAGAGGCTGAGGAAGCTAAATTCATAGAGTTTGGCAAAAGAGAAGAGGTAACATGGTCACAGTCTATAAATACCTTCAAGGTAACAATAGAAATGAAGGAAGGGAATTATTCACACTCTCAGAAAATTGTAAGACAGGGAGCAATGGCCTAAAGCTAAGAAAGAAAAAGTTTTGCTAGATATTAGAACAAAGTTCTGAACAAAAAAAGAGCAACTGAGTAGTTTAATAGGCTGTCAGAGGAATTGGTCAATGCACCATACATGCCACTCTTATACAACCAGCTAGATATGATATCCCTGAGAAACACAGTGAGTAGTATAGTAAAATACAAAAGGCTCAGGTTGGATTAATCAAGCAACCTTTTCTGGCCTTACAGTCTATGATTCAAAAGGTGTCACACAGATGTTATTAACTGGGATCAGGAAGCAGATCCACTTTTCAAAACTAGACCAACTCCTTTCTTGTATTCCTCTCTTTTATGTTCCTTATCCATCAATTACACCCTCAGTCTCCAAATGTGGATAAATACTAAATTGTCCCTCTTCACACTGATTTGCTTCCTATTCATTTGAAAGAGATGTCAGGAGACTCAGAAGAGCGAGTATGGGAATGGTTGTTACTTCACAATTCGTTGAGCCAAGAGAATAGCTGATGCAGAGGATTGTAGGAATCAATCTCAAAATCACTACCAGTGAGTAAATGGGCATTTCCAAGAGTATGTAAAGAAAATGTTTTCATACTGAAGAAATTAAAGGAACCTACTTTTCTTATCACACTTTAGAAGCCAACTCCTCCTATATACCCTAATTCAAGGGATAGGGACCATTCTGGGACAGACATTTCGTTTGGAGAAGCTTCCTACTTGGAGAAAGTGAACAGTATCTTTCAAACTCAAATCCAGAGTCTTCATTTTACAAATTGTCTTTGATAGCTCTGTTCAGTCCTTAGAAATGAGGGGGAATCTGTTCAGCCAGATCTATGGCACAGCTAGATTGACTCTCAGATAGGTGTGCTAGCAAACTCATAAAACATTGCCAAGTACACTGTGAGTTATGCAGATAATTTCATATTCCACAAGGCACCCAACAGGCAGTATTCAGTTGCTTAAGCTACTGAGGGAGGAACTAGGCAAGCGTTGTTACAAGTGGGACTAACCAACTCCCTATGCACAATATACTCAGATAACCAATCAAAGATGCCTCTCTCGTTGGCATCTAGCCAAATTCTTGTGTAAACGGCAGCCAATAATCAGATGGTTTACAGCACAATTACAGAGCAAGTGCCAAAGCAAATGCCTAGTGTACAGCACACAGACATACCCTTCACCACTATCCAGGAGCAGCAGTCAGTAGAACGGCTGCACATCTGACCCAAGGGTGATGTGCACTCCAGCTTCACATCTGACTGATAGCGTGTCTTGTAGAACAGTGCTTTTTTTCCTATTTCACATTGGGCAGTGCCCCTAGCACACATGGGGAGAAGAGACCTGTGCCTGGTTTCTCATTGACACTCCTTTACTGGCTTGTCCCTGAAAAGGGTTTTGCAAAGAGATGAGGATTGCATTATTCCTGCCCTAAAACTAGAGTGACTTGTTAGCTCGTTGAACAACTTTTGAGGTCCGAAACCTAGCTCACTGGCCTAGAAGGCAGAACATGCCCACTCTTCCCTTCTAGCCCATACGCTCTTGTGCCTGCATGCACTAGGGTGCTTTCAGATATGTTGGAGCTGCATGAGAGGAGCACAGCCGTGTAATAACAGTTACTCCAGCTTTTGTCAGGAAACATGCATGGAAGTAATATGCTTCCGACTGCCTCTAGGGATGTGCAGGAACTTTGCTTGCACATCTCAGTAGTGAACTGAGGTCTAGATGGCCTTCCCATTGCTACATCATATCATTTTATGAATTCCACCAGTTTTTTTCTTTACCATATCTTTTAAAATGGGAAATACATGAGATTTTAAATGTGATTCCCCTGTATCTTTAAAATTATTAAGGAAAATTCTCTGAAGTACCATCCTTGTGTGTCTAAACCTGGGGTCTCAAACACGGGGCCCACGTGGATTGGGCCTATTGTGTCTCATCTTGAGAGGTGCTGAGCACCCTCTGAGCAGTACTTAAATTAACACTTGCACAATCAGATTTTAAGCATCTAATTTCTTGAAAAAGATCTTGTTACCCTAACAAAGCTCTAATACCCTCAGTACAAGGCAGGTGGGATTTTCAAAAGTGCTTCAACTGAATCATGGAAAAACTCCTATGGAGTTTAGTGGACACAGTGTTAGATAATGCTGAGTATTCTGAAAAACGTACTCTATTTTTTTAAAGGCCGAAGAAATGGCAAGTGTTGACTTCTTGTGGTCTTAAAACTTATCTTTGTAATGTCTGGTGCTGAAAATCACTGATAATTCTCTTGGCCAAGAAACAAAGCAGGAAAGTTGGTTTTTAAAAAATGCATCACTCTTTTCTTCCTAGTTTGTTTAAAAATATCCTCAGTCTGGAGGAATCAAGATAAATACTTCCAGAATTTATATTCTTGAAAATCTGGAATGAATTAAAAGAACAGAAAAGCACCATGGATCTACTCCACCTTGATAGAAGTTGTTACTTGCATTCAGGAACTTTGTTAAAACAATCTACAGTTATATGCAACAGCTTAAATCATCGTATTTCAGAACAGCTATTTAACTGATGTAATCATAGTTATTTTAAATACGTATCTATTAGCACTTATAATGAATGTAATCTTCAAGGGGAAATAACTTCTCAGATACAGGATTTTTCTCTTCAGAAATGTCATATGTTGCTGTCTTGGTTGTAAGCTCCTCTGGCATGGACTCACTCTTTCATTTCTTTGTAAAGCATCTTGTACACACTATAAAATAATAACTATAATAACAATTTTACAATATAATGTAACCATTTTTTTAAAATTACATAATCTTTCTTTCAAGTGATTTCTCAGTATAAGTACATCAGTAAGAGCAGCTGATTGGAGATCTGCAATGATAGCTGTTTTGTAGATATCTCTGCAGAAAATGCCTTTGACTAGTAAAATTTAAATCTCTTTATAAATGCATTCCATCTTTTGAAATTAGCTAATCATTTTTGGTCATTTAACAGCAATGTTATTTACTGGCTAACAGTTGCTTTAGTGAAAAAGTCAGAGAAAATGAATCATCTTCTAGCAACCTGCTATCCACCTGCCCGTATGGTAACAGCTGTATTAACCTGATTTGGTTTGTTTATTGGGAAATTTCCTTTTATTATTATTTGCAAGCCAGAGAATCGGGAGAGGATTCCATGATGGCAGTTTTACAAAGAATAAGCCCAGTGCATGAACTTAAGAAATCTACCCAGAGTTAAGGTTCCAAGGTCACATCCAGAATCAGGAAGGAGAACTATAAATTACAAAGCATTGGACTGCAGCCAAGCCCAGGGGAAGCTACATTTAGCATATCATTCTCTAAGCAGCAGGATGAAACCTTAACCCCCTTTCAGACAGAATTTGAATGGAATTTGTTTTAAGAACATTTTGATTGAAATATCATCAATTGACTTTCCAAGACAACTCTGAAACGGATTGCAATCACACATAGGGGGAGAGGACAGCCTTGTCAACCAGCCTAAAATGATGATGAGGATGATGATACAGCCCCATAAAATATTTATGAAAACCAGACGAATCTCTGTGCTAGCAACATGCTGATATTATAACAGAGACTTCAAATAAACTCTTGACATTAGCTTAAGCTCAGATTTCTCCCAACATAAATCAAAGGTTGAACAACAACGTGACACATCTATTTTTAAGTAAAAATCGCTGCACAGGTTATTATTACTAAGATAATTAAAACAGTGTGAATGTGATTGTTTTATTTGTATGACAATAGTGCATATAGGCCACAGTCAGGATTGCTCTAGGTGCCGTACTTCCATACAATAGGATGTAATTGGAATGTAAGCTCTTTGAGGCAAGGGCTGTAATTTTGTGTGGGTGTACAGAGCCTACTAAAACGGGACTCTGATCCCTGATTGGGGCCCATAAGAGCGACCACAATGTAAATAATAACAATAAAGACAAAATATAAAATAAAAACTTGTGAAATTTTAATCTGTTTTATGGGGAAAATAATGGTTACTTCAATGGATAGGAGAATTATATTATACTTAAGGATGCCTGCCCTTTTCTTAATTCTTTCTTAACCAAATAAATAACTAAAACAATCCACACCAATCCATGTTTCTTTTTTTTGTAAAAGCTCTGCCTGCAGGCAGACCTGACAGACTGTTCCATTAATTCACAGACCCATATTTAAAGACATGAGAAAATATTGTCAGTCTCTGTGGGGAAAAGAGTCAGCTCGAAAGTCCTTACCCCCTGCCTGCAAAAGAACAGTATTGGCATCAAGTGCTGAGACTGCTGCCATCCTGCCATTTTGGCAAGGAAAAAAGGTGAGGGAAAGCAACTGAATAAATGCAGGTGAATTTGGGGAGGGTAGAAAGGAGACAGAAGAGATTAATAGTTTATTGGACAATAGTTGAATCATATTGCACTTACTGTAACTAATAAGTAGGTGTGGACCACTTTTCTTGTAAATTATAACTGATCATCTAAAGTACTGTCCACACGCATTTTGTGAATATGGAAATTAATATCAGACAATCTTAATTCTGTGGTGGTGTATATCAGAATCACTGTTGTTAACAAAGACAATTAAATGGTTGGGGTTGCAGATCAGCTGCTGTTGTAGGAGATTTTTTCCTATAAGTGTGATTTAAGTATTGCTTTTTGACAAATCTGGAAGAGAACATTCCCATGGCACAGGAATGAATTTGTGCCTAGTTCTGTTGGATGTTGAAACCTGTGTTGGATGAGATGAGCACCTGCAGTCTGGAGTGACAGACATAAGTGCTTTATGTGGAGTAATCTAAATATACTTGTGGTCACTTGATAACCTGCTGAAGTAAGTTAGTTTCAATCACTGCAGACTGGAATGGAATTGTCAATCAATCTAATTTGAAAAATCATAAAAACATTTTCACTACCTAACAATTTAAAGTTCTGTTATATGGTCTTTTTTTAATATTTGGACTAAATGAAAGAAATAATTACACTCTAAATTGCAACACAAAGATCAGATTCATGGTGTACTAATCTTTATGTACCTAGAGTCTCATATGTTTTATTAGCCCAGACTCTACTTTGCAATTTCATCCATTGTTTATGGATTATTATTGTTTCCTAAATGAATTTTGTGACTCCTGAGAAATAAGTTATCCAAAGTTTCAGAGACCAAAGCTCTTTATTTTCTTGCCAAATGAAATAAATGCAAGTGTCACTTTGACTTCATGGACAGCTCCATTTTATGCACTGGTTTAATTTTCTTTAACTGGTATATTTTGGGTTTCTAAAATTATTATTTTGCTAATGCAGCTCACATACTGCATGGTAGGTCTAAGGCTGGCTGTGTGAAAAACTATAATTAAATATTATAGTAAAAGATGGTGATTTGCATTTGTATATATCTTCCATCAGAAGATCTAAACAGTAAAAAAAATTACTGAATTTAGTTTAACCAAGTTTAGTGAATAATATTATCACCATTTTAAAGATACCAAAACTAAGACACATTGGCTCAAATTTTCAAATTTGGATGCCTAACATTAGGCACTTAACTATGACCCTGATCCTGCAAACTCATATGTGGGTAACTTTATGTGCGTGAACAGGCACACTGAACAAAATGAAACTACTAACATACATAAAGATCTTCATGTGTAAGTAACAGCAGGATCAAAAGTAGTCTGATTGTGGTGGATCTGGCCCATCCACAGCTCACACTGAAGTTAATGAATGCTGAAAAACTGGTATTTTTATTTAGGTACTTAAATGCAGATTTAGGTGTCTAATCATAGGCAGCCAAGTTTGAAAATTGTGCTCAGAAAGCTTAAGTACTTGATCCTGCAACCCCTACTCATATGAATCATTACTACTATCTCAAGTAGTCTCATTTTCTTAGATTAACTTACTTCCATGAGGTTGGTTGTTGTGTGAACAAGAATTAGAAGATTGAGCCCTAAGAGACTTTACCAAGATCATGGAAGTCTTTTGGCAGCATTGGAAACTGAAAGCATGTCTCCTGGCTAACAGCCTTGTGTCTTAATCCCAAGAGCATCCTCTATCCCTTTCTCCCAGAACAAGGATTTGGACCTTATAGTAAGCACGGTTCTTTGTGATTAAGAGTGAAAGGCCATTTCTGGAGGTTTTGAAATACATTTTAAATGAAGTATTTTAAGGGATGTGGTGTAATTGTCGAGTTTGCATATTTAATAGACATTTGGCTATAAACATTCTAAGAAAAGTGCCTAGTTAATATCAGTTTGACAGTAAATTGGCACAATGCTGAGCTCCTATGCATCAAATTAGCATTGATCTGCAAAATGTTTCTGAAAGGTTTCTTAAGTCTGCCAACTTTTCAAATCAATTTTGGAGAAAAGGGCTTCGGCTGGTTTTTGAAGTTTGATAAACTTTTCAAATTTTCTATCATGAGACTGCAGACCTTTCCAATCTTTGCTTTTGAAATGCTAATTCTTTTCAAATGTTGTTGTTTTTCCCCATCCTCATTCAATAATAATCAATTCTGTTTTAATTTGTTTCTTCTCTGTATGTACAGTTTTAAAGTCTCTTTCTCTCTGAGTTCACAGAGCCCGACATTACAAGTGAGCAGGTCCCTGCGTAGATAGATACTCTTTCAGCAAGGCATTGTGTAGAGAGCATGTACTGAACATGCAGGAATACTGGTGCTTGGTAGTCTACTCTGGGTACATAATCGCTTCCAGGTGGAATGTAAGGAACTGGCTTTGAGCCATAATGTTGTAAATGGTTTTGATTCTGGCTGCCTAAGAGATTGCGCCTCTTTCTGTGTGATATTAATACAGCTGTGATTACCAGAGGCAATAAAGCTCAAACTCCCTCAATTAATACAAGATTAATAATATGGCAGCAGAAAATGCTCTGTGAAGGGTTCACGGCTTTGGAACTTATTCCTGTTCCGGTGTGGTCTGCCAGAGACTGGCTTTGTTAACCCTCCCGGCATACTGTAAAGTCAACATTTCTCTTGGGCTTTCTATCAGGGGTAGGTTGAAGTTGGTGTCAATGGGTGGTGTCTGAATGAGGTTAATCTGGAAAGAGAAGGGATTATTCCATGTTTTATGTTCCTGGTTGGTTTCAGTGAACTTGGTTGGTTGTATTTTGCTATATTGATTTTTAATTATGAATTTTCATTCTTGACAACACCCAGAGCTATGGACCGGAGCTGTGCAACCTGAAGCAAAATAAATAAGACAAAATGCTGACATTTTTCTGTATAGTTTTACATTTATCTTAATCTAGATAGAAATACAAATGATGAATAATGTAACTTCACCAAATTACTGAACCTTTTGCCTAAAATAAGCTATAACAGCTACCCAAGTGCCCTGCCAGTGGCATTCTGTACGAGCACAGAATACAGAGGTTCATGAACTAGAGCCCTCTCCCCTAGAGCAGTGGAAATTGCATGTGTTTTGGGGTGAACATATCTGAATGGGCTGTTTAATGGTTGCTTATAATTATGGGATGGATTATTGGAGCAGCTTTGTGAGCTCTCCCACCAATACAAAGCGGCTCTAAAACCAATATAGCTAGCCCCAGAAGGCTCACCTCAGGGTAAGGGGATCTCCTGGTGGAATAGTGTCAGTGGGGCACCTCTGATACCATCCCCTCCAAGCTGTCTTATTCTCCCTTGTGCTTTGGTGGATTTATGCTGGGGGCCAGACTGATGTACAATCAGCCCATGATCGAGGAAGTGGAAAGGTGGCTTTGATGACACGTCCTTGTTGTGCTATATGCTGCTCAGCTGAAGCGGTGGATCTGGGTTTCAATAGTACTAATACGTATATTTGCAGTTGCAATGAGGCCCAGCCTCCTCGTCTGTTCCTGCAAAACGAGTTTTGGCTGAAAATCAGACTGCCTGTTTTTCTACCTTCTCTCAAAACTTCCAGTGATGTCTGTGTGGGTGCTTCATGTTCAAGGAATGCACTTGTGACCAACCTCACCAAAGGCCCTGTGAGAATTAAGGAAAAAAGTAGGTAGAAACAATGTTGTTTCTTTGGCTCATCTGAATTCAGAGAGAAATATCAGCTCCTGTCTGATGATGTAGGTTCACATGTTTATGATTTCTATCAGTTAGAACTCTGTTAATCACTTTCTGCTGTTTCATCCTTTAACATGAATTCACTTGGAGCTGTGAAATGCACCATTTTTGCCATGACTAATTTGTGAAATCTGTCACCTTCCTTTGTGGT
The DNA here is from genome assembly GCF_965140285.1 of Lepidochelys kempii. Lineage (NCBI taxonomy): Eukaryota > Metazoa > Chordata > Testudines > Cheloniidae > Lepidochelys > Lepidochelys kempii. The sequence continues at coordinate 24,812,175 of NC_136391.1, read as the reverse complement.
TTGAATTGTACCCTAGTTAAACATCATTGTTAATTAGAAAAATCTGTGGTTTGTTTCCTACAAGTAAACTTTATTTCTCTTCTGTCCTCAATGTTCACTTGAAAGGTGTGATTCCATAGTCACTTATCTTTTGTGACTAATGAAAAATGACTTGAAAGCCAGTTTTGGCTGGATTTGCACACACTGTGTTTTAGCTTTTGCTCTTTTACTTTAGCTCAGTGTGCACATTGGGCTCACTCCTGCTCCAGTGGAAGCTTTGACGAGAGCTTCAGTTAAAGCAAATTTGGTCACGTATTTAGGCTGGATAAAATATATTTTTTATAATTGACAGATAATATCAATGTTTATTTTTAAGGATTTCCCCAACAATTTTTATCAATTTAAAGGTTTACTGTTGTGGGAAATCATGGAGGGGTCAGACAATAATTATTTAATGATAGTAGATGTTGAGAATCAAAAATCAAAGCATTAAACCATTAGAACACAAGTTGTCAAGGTCACATGTCAAAATATATCAAGTAGATGTTCTTAAATCAAACTCTAATAAATAATCAACACCATTTTTCTTACTTTGCCAATCTGTAAATTTTGACTATTTGTAATGGAATTATTTTTCATCTTTGTGTGTGTATGGTGAAATCAATGTTTACCAACATTTACTGATAAATATCTAATGCTTCCAAACCTAATTACTTTGCATTTACCATCTGAATATATTTCTCCCAGCACTTGCCACAATGGTGTGAAAAATAGAAAAGCATATTTCACAATGTATGTACCCTCTACTGATTATATTTTAAACTGGTGGTAAAACTAAATACAAAATAATCATAATAATAAATATTGTATACCCTATATATACAATAAATATTCTGGCAGTATTGATCTCATCTATAATCAGTCGTATTAATCTTTTGTTTTTCACATATTATAAACACTATCGTGTGGGCACTCCACAAGAGGAACTCCTACTTAGGATTGGGCCCTAAATTCCGATAGGTTCAGTGGTTTGGTTAAAGTGCCACAGATGTTTACAGCTTCTTAATATGTTAATTGCTCACTGATGAGATGTCTTGTTCATCCATACTGTTATCCATATTGTTCATCCACCTTGTGTAATTCACAGCCTCCAACAAATCTAGTAAACCATTATTTCATTATTTCTGTCACCAAAAAACAATGATAAATGGTCTTATTTTTAAGATCAGTAAGAATAGTGTAATGGAGTATAGTAGAGTTTATTGGCTGCACATGCCAAAGTGGAATTAGGCTATTAATATTACTGGGACTAGAATTTGGCCTGAACACTCTTGACCCTTAGCACAGTACCCTTACAGGGTAAATCCAATTATTTTAATGATTGATTTTAATTTCCTGATATTAGGAGGGGAGTTAAATTTAACATAGCTTGAGCATCTCTCTGTCTCTCTACCCATTTTTACTTTAACTTTCCTTCTCACCGCTCTGCTCCTATGGTGTTCTGTTTTCTTGCTAATTTCAGACTCTACCTCATTTAGGTTAATCATGTCCTGTCTGAAGTACAATCAACTAAATAGATAAGATCAGGAGCATTTCTACAGACAGGAGAGTGAGCAATTCTGAGTTTCGTGCTGTAATTTAACCAGGGGTGAAAGTAAGTTAAAGGACTTACCAGTATGCCGAAGTCCCGAGCAGGGGGCGTGGCATCAACCGGAAGAGGCGGGGCCTTTAAATACCCAGGCCCTTTAAATCACCCTCGGAGCTCCGGCCACCGCTACCCCGGGGCTCCGGCAGCGGGGCTCGGGTGGCGCTTTAAAGGGCCCAGGGCTCCGGCCGCTGCAGGGAGCCCCAGGCCCTTTAAATTGCCAGCCTTGGGAAGCCAGTCCGGTCTGGCACGGTGTACCGTCTCTTGCCGGTACGCCATACCGGACCGTACTGGCTTACTTTCACCTCTGAATTTAACCCATCATCATAAACCAGAAAGAAAATATTCAGGATTATCTAAGGTGGATCTTCAGTACTACTTTCCTTCCAGTCATCTAACCCATTCCTGCTCCCACTGAAGGAACTGGTAAAATTCCTTTGGATGTCTGTGGGAGTAGGATTGGGTCCTTATGCTGTTGTAAGGCAACCCATGCCCCTTACTATATACAATGCATTGAACTCTGAAGTATTGAAGCCATCTTATTATAAGCTATTTACTTACCACTACTATGTGCTAATCACCAGATAGCAATAAAAGCTTTTACACTCCCATCCTGTCTGTGATCAGCAGAAACATAAAAAGCATATTAGCCAATTGATTTTTGGCATTAATTGTGAGTCAGGAGCAGTGCACTGAGTACATAGAAATTTTTCAAGCAGGAAAATTCAATTTTAGTTTTTTAAAAGTGATTTTAGAAGATACTCAAACATGCCTAATAGACACACTTTTCAAATAGCATAAAGCAAAAAGTAGTTCTTAGCTTACATAAAGATTTGAATAAATGTTAAAAAGCCAAATTCTCCTGATATTCCATAATCTGTAAATGTTCATCACAAATGCAGCAAATATGCATGAAGTTTCTCAACAGACATTTTGGTTACAAGATTTAAAAGGCATATCAAAATCTTCAACCATATGTAACCCCTATAAAACTTTCACAGATTCCAAAGACCAATCAGTTGCAACTTCCACCTTTCATATCCCTTTTCAGTAAGTAGCAAAAGAAAATCAGAATTCACTGTTTTATTTTACAGCTCTGGTGATATATAAATAAATCATCAACACATGCTCATTGATGTCTCCATACAAATAATTAGAATCATAGAATAAAGTCTTGACCTTCTGTTATGACACTTCCTAAATTTTTTTGGTGCTTGAAACTAGTGCTCAGAAAATATACTTCACACCATATAAACAAGGATGTTTCAAGAGTGGGTGGGAGGGGTTCAGGTCACTTTCACTTATTTTTTTCTACATTTGATTCTGCCATGTATATTGAGTTATTATTGATTATCAATCACTGTAGCAGTCTACAATATGGGTTGAATTGTTACATGTAATTGCTGTTGAAAGTTTGCTTCATTAGAAGCAAACTTGGATTAGATCTCCAGAAGCCACATTTTCACAGTGCTCCTCCATATGGTGGTGTAATCTAGCCTGGGTACTTAATATTTTTTTTTATTATTTACTTTGCTCAGAACTCCAATAACCTTGGTGACCGCTGTCTTTGTGTTCAACGGGGCTAGGTAGCAGGTGTCAGCAAAAGTTTTATTTGGAAGCTCATGAATTCTAAAGAGGAGCTTAACTATTATCCCCAACACTGGGAGCTTCCATGGCCTACTCCTGGAAAAAAGCAAATCCCGTGAACATGAAAGGAATTTATGAGATGCCAGTCATCTGACGAAATGAAATCTTTTCAGGATAAACAAGGGATGGCTTTTTTATCCGGTGATAATTAATAATAAATTAGACTACATTTCTAATTTGTGAGAATTCCTTATATGAGACCATTAACGTTTACTATTCAACTTCCTAACTGGCAATGTCTGTGGCCAGAGTTCTTCAAAATTGTAAAAACAATGAGGTGTACTTGTGGCACGTTAGAGACTAACAAATTTATTTGGGCATAAGCTTTTGTGGGCTAAAACCCACTTCATCAGATGCTTTGTGGGTTTTAGCCTCTAAGGTGCCACAAGTATTCCTCGTTATTTTTGCTGATACAGACTAACACAGCTACCACTCTGTAACCTTCAAAGCTGTAACGTTTAAATCTTGAAACAAAATACATCATGGTACCCTTCTGACACAAATAATGTGCATCTCTGTTTTTTTATAAACAGATTAAAGTTAAACTGTACACATTTCCATCTGAAGATAGACTAGTTATAGGAAGAAAGCTACATTAAACTGACTTCATGGGCTTCCTAAACCCCCAGAAGCCTAAAAATTGGACTTGAGGCTACAACCTTGCTTTTTTACGTCTAGTTATTTCACTACCGATATCAAAGGATCCTAGACATTAGAAATGGAAAATGGCTGATAGACATTTAGCTCCTTCACCTGCCAATACAACATTGTCCACTATACAATATTTTCCACTGCTTTGTTTAGTCAAGTTTTAAATGGCTCAGGTGGCATGGTACAGTACTGTACAGTCTGAGTGGTCTAATCTGAATTAGACAAAAATCAAGATTAATATAGATTATGCTCTAGAAGAAAATAATTTTGATTAAATGAATGTAATTCTATTTATAAAATGAGAAAATTAGAGTGAGTTAGCTCCCCTTAGTATGTTTATAGTTTGAGCCCTGAAGAGAAAGGGTGAGTTAGAAGTAGGAATAGAATTGCAACCTATTGTGATTTTTTTATTTTACCAATGTATAATCAAGGGACTTTGTATAGAAATATTTTTAAAGAAGAAACATATATCTTGTGAAAGACCCGTTCATTTATTTGAAACGTAGTTTAAAGCATGTATTAACCCCTTGCATTTCTGGTGTATAGTGTAAGGATTTATGAGCATCTTTTGAAATGTGCACTACCCTGCACAGACAGAGGCAAGGCATTGGTGGAACTGTGCATTACCCCATCAGTATGTATTCGGGAATTGGCCCAGGCTACTTTTTTGACCAGCTAGAGCAGCTCATTGGGAGCTGTTATGGTCTGCCATGCCAATGAGGGTTTAGGGATTCTCAAGCCCACAAATCTCCCAGCTGCAGAGCAACGTGAACTACATTTCCTGCTAAAAATCCTTACCTTGTTCTCCCGGGGACAAAAATTGACGCACATATGCAAGAAGCTGCATTACTAAAATGCAACTACAGGGAGAACAGAAATCAAACCACTGGGCCACCCAATGGACTAATCGAAGAACCATTTCCACGGGAGTTGGCGGTCAAGGGAAGCTTGGGGCCAAAGTCTTGCAGTTAATCAAAACTCTCAGTAACTTCAGGCTCAGGTCCTGAGCACACGGGGCAGCAGTTGGCTCCTAGACATCCCCCGCCCCCCCAGCAGACAACAGGGTGTTTGGGTTTTTTTTCTTAATAGTCTGGTAGTTTGAGGAGCAGGTGTCAGCCCGAGTCTCCTGCTTTTCAAAGCCGCTCTCCCCGTGGGGGTGGTGTTAAAACTGCTGCCCAGAGCGGGTCCCAAGTTTGTTTGTTTGTTTGTTTGCAAATTGCCCCCGCCCCGCCGCGAGTCCCTGGGGCCCAGGCCAGCGCCAGGTGCCGGGGCCGCGCCCGTGGGCGTCCTGTCCCCACCCGCGGGCTCCGCCAGGCGCCGCCCCAGCCGCGCTGCCCCGGAGTCCCGGGAAAGTTTCTCCGCGCCGCTCGCGAGCGGGACTTTCCCGAAGTCGGGGCGCGGCGGGACCCCGGGGGCTGCTCCGCGCGCGCTCGGCCGCCCGGCGGTGACCCCTCCCCGGGGCCGCGCTGGGGGCGGACCTGCGCGAACTGACCTGGCCACGCGGGAGCAGCGCCCCCTCCTCTGCGGGCGGCTCAGCGCATCCTCCGGCCGGGGGCTCCGCGCCGCCCCGCTGGGCTCCCGCGGCTCCGTCTGGGCACTTCCGCGCCTCCCCGCCGGCAGGACGCAGGGAGCTGGGCTGGGAGGAGAAAAGTGGGACAGTCAGCCCGGGGCTTGCAGGCGGCTGCCTCCCCCCGCGCCCCGCCGCCTCCTGCCGCCGCGCCGGGCTCCCTGCACTGGCCGGGGAGGCTCCCAGGGAAGTGATGCTCCTGCCTCCCGGCAAGGCTGGGCAGCGCGGGCTCTGAAGGGCTGAGCTGAGAGCCGGCTCCCTTTCCCCTCGCCTCTCCGCCGCCGCCGCCTCCTCCGCCATGGCAACACGGGAGGCAGCCTGCCAGCCCCCTGCCCTGCTCTGCCACGGCTCGGAGCCGGCGTCCCCAGCCCCGGGAGCTGGGGAACAGACCCCTTCTTTGTCACTTGCCTCTTGGCCAGAGGCGGGGGCGGTGAGGGGAGGCTGTCACGGCGGCTCCACTGGGCTCAGCGCTCTGCGATTTGTCTGAGCAAGGGGGCTTGCTCGCGCTTATTAATGCAAATCTAATGAAGTAAAGTCAGAGCTCCCTGGGGGAAGGGGGAGCAGGTGCTGGTTTGTTTCAGGCTGGGAAATGAATGTGGAGGCACGGTTATTTATTTTTTTCTAAGTATCTAATCACTCTCAGTTTCCGAAGGATGAAAGTACATGTGGAGACATTTCAATGCCTTCACATTTCCAGAGTGGTATTTCCCTTTAAAGTTTTACATGCATCCCCCCCGCTTCCCCCCCCCCCCACACACACACCACAAAGCTGCTGAATTATGCATTGTCTGCAGGGGAAATTAATTTTGATCAAAACAGGGGAGTTTGTTTTAAAAACATATATACACCTATTGTTTGCCACTAAGCTGCATAATAACTCTGATCATTCTGAATATTTGACTAAGACATTTCAAATCCTAAAGGGAAAGTTGCAGAAAAAGGAAATCCCAACCAGCTACAAGATTCCTTAGATCTCCAGGAGAGAAAAATTCCTTTTTAGGGCACAGAAGAGAATCTTTTTATATATATATATTTGTACTTTAGTCCAGAAATACACGGATATGTTTGTACTTTAGTCCAGAAATTCAATCTTGGGCTGTTAAGAGGAGGCATGCCCCAAGTTTGCCCTCCAAAAGTTTCTGATTGTGAGTAATAATCCAAAGGGGGTAAGTGCTAGAAGTAACTGGAAGAAAACTGAAGTGATGTAGATCTTGAACAATATTACAGAACTAGATGTGTTATGACCTGTGCATGTGAACCAAGGAGCTTTGTCTGGAAGCTAGAATGTTAGGTGTATAATGCATAGAAGGTAGCTCTTGCACTCTCTACTGGCAGATGCTACTTTTCTGATCCTTTCCTGCACAGCTCCACTGCAGAATAAACAATCAGAAATTCTATGCGGAAATACTACACAAGAATGCTCTCTGTGGCATACGTTCCAGTTGTTTGGCCTAATAAAGTGTGGCCACCTGGATAAAATCATAATCAGGAACAGTCAGATGAAACAATACCCCCAGAGCACTGGATCAGCTAGATGGCATTCTGCTCTCCTGGCCCTCTCCTCGGCATGTAGAATGGAGGAAACCCAGGGCAAACCTTTATATCAGGTTGGCCTTGCAGCAGAGTGGCTCTACAGAGATGTGCTCCAGAGATGTGGAGAGAGTGGCAATATCCAAGGGGACATGATTGTGACCATTGGAACTTTTGCAAATAGGCCCTTCAGGCATGATAAATGAGCAAAGGAAAAGAAGGTTAGTTAAAGAAACCTCTGGAAAATAAGGACTGTAGAGAGTTTCATTAATGCCACTTATATAAATATATTGTATCTTTCTTAATTTACACCTTAATCCTGGAGGAAACAAAAATGCCAACTAACCACTCTTTTCTAGTATCAGATGCTCATAGGAATACATTATAGTGAGATATTGTTGATGTTGTTTCCTGAACTGCTTTAAGAAATAAGCATGGTACAAAATAAATATTTTCTTAAAGCTACATTGAACTGTCTGTCTCATGTAGCATCTTTATTAAAGTGCTACACAATGAAAAATGTATACCAAGACCAATTCACACCTCTTGGCTAGGAATAAACTTCTAATTAGTTCCAGGTATGTCTAATAAAAGAACTAGGTATGCTATTTATCCATTGTTTAGAATTACTGAAATACAATGCACCAGATCTGTTTCCTGGCAATCAATTATTTGCATTAGACAGGTGTGACTTACTAAAATATTGAGTAAGGATCCAATCCTGCCATCTTTTTCAGGCAATATTCTCAACGAAAAATGGGAGATTTGGCTGAGTAAGGACTGTAGGATCGGACTTTATTAGATAAATAAAGCACATATATTCAAGTTTTCTAGTGTGGGAGGGGGGCAGAGTTTATATGGTGTTAAGAAAACCAACAACAAATACATTTCTCCTGAGAGATGAGAAATCTATCAATTCAGTGTTTTACCTCAGTTATTCCACCCCATTCCTTGTGCAGCAGGAGGCACAGATTTTAACAGCAAGAATAAATAAATCTAACTGGAGAAAGTGTATGGATTATATACAATATATAAAATATTCTTTGATGTCTGTTACTATTGTGGATTACCTAGAGAGTATGGTACTCTGGAGGATTAAATCCTGTTTACTTCATTCATGAAAGCTGTCCCACTGAAACCAAGGAGTATTCATGTGAATAAGATGAGCAGGTTTTGGCCTTGTGTCATTCACTTATATTTAATCTAAAAACCTTTTAAATAGAAGATTTCAGTGAAAGGCTAAAAAACAATCTGCTAGCTACTGATTGACATCAGCTGTGTGCCCTATTGTTGGTTACATTTACAAGGGCTGTCAACTACTTCTTAGTGAGGAATTCAGTTTAATCTCCATTGTTTTCAATATGTTCTTAGAAGCTTGAAAATAAAATATCTTTCACCACTGATTTTGTGGGCCTTATTTTTCCAGTTGGAAAAATTGATTTCCTCCCTCCCCCATGTCTTTAATGAAACACAAGGCAACATGTACCCCCTTAGTTTTCTTCCCTGTTTCTTCACCTGAATGCTTAATGTTGTTAGCAGACATGTGCCTGGCTCTGGGACCACTGTTTTTGGTTAATTGCTACTGCAAAGCTAGTGGAAGCAACGCAAGAACACAAAACATTTTTCTGAGATGACAGAACAAAAGAAATAGCAAAAATAATCAAAACTGGTTAGACTGTTTTACTTAGCAAGGGAAAAAATGGTTGATAGGCAGCTATAAGAAGAACAACACAAAGTTTTATCCAGCTCTTTCTATAAAATGAGCACAGTCTTTGTAAGTATGAGGAGGAAACGTTTTGAAACGATTGCAATATTTATTGTTTACTTTTTCAGTGATCTTTTGTATGCTTCAGAATTTGATAATACATTATAATGTGTGCTCTTGCTCGCTCTGTATCTATAAATACAGTAGTATATAATAATATTAGTATACACACTGTAATGTGTGAAAATGGGTTGAGGATTCTTGGCTGTTTCATATCACAAATTGTCACCTAGAATCTTATTTTAATCCTATTTTCACTGAAACTAGTTGAAATTATTAACTGGTTCATTTATAAGGCAAATAAAATGTATATATTTTTAAACTTTAATTTTTTGTTGTGGAGAAATAAAAGTTCCTTCTAGTTATTAAAAAAAAAGAAGAAATATTTGCAGGAAATTAATTGTGAAGGTGCTTTGAAATCCTTAAAACATTTCAATTGGAAACATGTAGAGTTATTTTTTCTAAGGCTTTGCAGGCTAACCTTTTCCATAATAATAATATCTATTGTGCTGAATGCATCTGTAAATTATGGGTTCCCCTCTTGTGGTTTCCATGAAGCCAAAGTCTGTTTTTCTGTGAATGACGTGGAGGTTCATTTTATAGTGTATCTTTATTCATTTCTCAGAAAACAGCACAGAGAAAAATGAACAGAACATATGGTGCCTTCTATCAGTCATCATTACTGTTTCTTCAGCTATGTCAACACCCCACAAATAGCAAATGAGTGTGAATTTCTACTGCTGAAAGAGTAAAGAAGAAATGGTTAGTGTATCAGAGTAAAAATCAATAAATATTAAAATAACCATCAAGTGGAAATGTAATAAATTATTAAAGCATTCACGAGAATGCAGAGAAAAGGCCTCAACTGTCAAACAATAATATCAAACTGGCAAACATAGGGCTGGAGCAAGAACTCATGAATTTCTCTTGATTTGATAACTAAGCCTGAAATATTGATGGGACACAGTCTCTCTTGCCTATTCTTTATGAATGATTCTGTACTATTTGAGGTGCTCATACAGACAATACTCAAATATGAACTGTGAGGAATGAATTGTAATAGTTTGTCTCAGGGGCATCCATAAAATCCTGAATTTCCTTTTAAGCAGACATCTAGAAAAGAGATAATTTTATTTAATTCCCTGTTGCTCCTATTACATTGCTAGTGGAAAGGTTGCAATCCAAATCTTATCTGCAAAGCCTCTGCCCTTTTTAAAGTCTCTTGCTAAGGCATATATGAGAAAGCAGCCTTGGAGATAGCTACCACAAGAACTTAATAAAACCCAATACTGGTAATGTGTATCCCAGCTTTGGAAGGGGATATTTCAAAACTAACCTACTACAGAAGCAGCAGAGGCAGTTGAGGTTTATGAAAGAAATTAATACGTGAAACTTGCTCGGTTTCCTGAGATCAAGAGTTCTCTGAAGGTAAATCCTTAGGCATCTGAAAAAGCTGAAATCCAGTTTTTTCTCTCTCTTAAATCCATTAAAGGCACAAAGGTAGAACCTGTGAAAATGTACTCCTTGTGGTATACCCACAATAAAACAAAATATTAAAGACCTGTATGCAGAAGTCAAGAGCAAACCAAGGCCAGTTTATCTCCCAGGTCTTTAATGGTCTGACAAAGCCTTATTCTTTGCTCAAAATCAAGACAAAACAAAACAGGATGCTAATGTATTTGGAACTGTGCCCTGTGAATACTCTGGGAAGCAATAGCCTATTCATTGCAAGCCCACTTTATTTAGCTATCCGTCTGAAATAGACGCATGGAAGGTGATTAATAAAACTGTATTTGAATGCTATTGTTTGAACAACCATCTGGAATCACAGTGATGCTTGAATTGGAGTCAAATATCTTCTTCTACCAGTCTCAATATCCCAAGTAACCTTCCTGATTTTTTTATTTATTTATTTTTTTTTGGTACCCACAGCTGAGTAAACAAACAGTCCTCCAAAGAATATTCTCTCAAAAATACATGTACAGTAAACTGCAAATGAAGGAGAACATGGCAGATTAGCTCGATAGATGAATGGGTAGAATCCATGAAAGAAGGAAAAGTACCTGGATTTTGAAATATGAAATATTAGGAACATGAGTACCAGGAGTATTATCACTCACAGTGAAAGAGAAAATCCTTGGGGAGTTAGGCAAAAGTGAGAAATGCTGAGCATCTCTATGGATTTTGGCTCTGGAAAAATGCTTCTATAAGTGTAGTGTCTGGATTAATCATAGAAATCTTAGATGAGAGAATTGGAAAAGGACTATAAGATCATCAAGTTCATCATTCTGAAGAGGCAGAATATAGTCCCCTAGAGAGAAGACACTAGTTATTGAACAGATCATAGCCAATAGGCAAACAAGAAACTTTCTGTCTTATAGATGGAAGGCTGCAGAAGCTTCTAATTCAGTGTCACAGGGTTGTCCAGGCCCAGAGGTCCCTGGCTGGAGGCCTCAGTATCCTGCCACACCCCTCACAGGAAAAGCGCAGTAGAGGAGTCCTCCAATGAGGCCTAGCATTGCTGCAGGGGAAGAAGCTAGCGAGAGAGGCTGCAGGGAGCAGCCAATCAGGGCCCAGGAGGACCATATAAAAAGAGTTACAAGACGGTCACTTCCTTGCTGGAGCGAGAGGAGTACAGCGGAGCTCCTGCCTGGCTAAAGGGAATTGCAGCACTATGGACAGCTCAGTGGTGGCAGGGATCAGAGAGCAAGAAAGAGCTCCTGGCTGGCTGCTGAGCCTGAAGTTAGATGAGCCTTGAGGTAAGGGTAAAGCTTTGGCAAAGGCTGGGGCCATGGAGAAGTGGCCCAGGGAACTGAAAGCAGTGTAGTTAAAGGGACATGGTGGCACCTGGCTGCTATTCTTAGGGTCCCTAGGCTGGGACCCAGAGTAGTGGGTGGGCCTGGGGTTCCCCTCCACCCCCGTAGGTCACTGTGGAGCTGACCTACAGTCAGACAGTGATAAACCCCCAGAAGAGGAACTGAACTACTTAGTGGCCCAGCTAGAGAGCTGGGACCAGACTAGACCTAGAGGGCAAAACCATTGCCTCCAGGGAGGAAGCCCTGGGGATGTGGCCCGGTACCAGGGCTCGAATTATTTAAAGACTGCAGACACACCCAGCCAGAAAGGGTGCTTGCGAAAGGTGGGTGCCACACTGTTACATTAAACCTAGATAGAAAGGCAGCTAGATCTGCCACACCTGGTAAGGGACCCTGCTGCTTTGGCCTTATGGGGTTTTATGCCATGCCTTAGGGAACACCATAATTAAAAATAAGCAAAATTAATCACTATTGTTAACTGTGCCTATTTTATTGTTAACAAAAATAATCAGAACACAAACAATAAAGAACGGTTATTTCAGATACAGTCTCTTCTGTAAGTCCCTCTATGGAGAGCTTTCACCAGAGATTGTATCTTTGAGGCTTGATGGGGACCAAGGTATCTTCTTCCCCAAATTAGTAGTGATTTCTGTCTTAGAGTACCTGTCACAGAGTAGCTGTTCCCAGTGCCCCTGGATCAGATCAGGGGAGTCCAATCCAGCCAAGTAAAGGGGCCTGGACTACACCTTGGCCTAGAAAGGGCTGCTGGTGGGCAGGAAAATGGTGTTTGATTGGGACAGACTGTGTCTGGGGAGGGAAAGCCACAGTGGAGTGGAGATAACTCTGGTGTTAGGTCCCCTGGAGCAAGGGGCCAAGGGCTCTGGGAGACAGCCCTGAGACTGCTGTCCCAGAGCAGGGGTAGCACTGACAAGAACTGGAAAGCTGCCAGAGGCCTCTGAGGGTACATCTTCAGAGGGATAAAAGATCTGCAGCATGGCCACGGCTGGTCCAGGTCAGCTGACTCAGGCTCAGACTGCAGGACTAAAAATTGCTATGTAGACGGTTGGGCTCAGGCTGGTGGCCGAACTCGGATACCCTCCACCTTCTCAGGGTCCCAGAGCTCAGGCTCCAGCCCAAGCCCGAATGTCTAGATAGCAGTTCTTCAGCCAGAACCCGAGCCCCACGAGCCCAAGTCAGCTGTTTGTTTACTTGCTTCTATTCAGAAAATAAACCTGCTTTAAAAAGATTGGGTGTGGCAGCACGTATCTTGGAGCTGGGGAGAAGAAACTCTGCTCAAGTGACAATTCGGAGGAATTTATAATCGCCTCTTCCATATCATCATGGAAGGAAGAAACACATTTCTTCAGGCTTGGCTGGATTCAAAATTAGCTGTTGTCATCCTTTCGTTGGCTTAGCACCTTTGTGGGTTTGTCTTGTGAGTAGTTCCAAGTCATGAATAGATTATCGGCTTCTACGTATACAGTAGGGTTTTAAATTTTGTTCAATTTGATGATTATATTGCCTGCAGCTTTGTATGGGGAAATTCTCAGAACATCTTTAAAAATTAGAGTTTTAAGCTTTTCTTTTATTCAGTTAATATTCTGAGATATCCCTCTTATTTCATCAGGTGTTATAAGAGTTGAAATTCTGTTTCAAATGAGTCCAAACACATTTACTTTTTACAGAAAAAGATTTTCAGTTCTCAAAATAGACTTTTTAAACTTATTTCTTAAAGCGTGTCTAAATTTAAATAACAATTAGAGAAGGTAATGTCTCTTCTTCTTAATCTTTGGAGAGGTGGCTCTTGTCTTTCTGAGTTGGATAAGGAAGTTTCTTGAGCGTTGCCAGATAACTAATTAATCCCCCAATTAATAGTAATATTTGTATACTCAGATGGCTTCTTATATTAGTAACCAGTTTAACAAGGTCATTGGATTCCATGTTGATACACGAAGCATTTTATCATTTACATAGCAATGATAATAGGAAGTTCTTACATTAGCAGCTTTGCATTTTGATAATATAGTTCCAAATATACATCTCATGAGAAGCTGGTACCATCTTCAAGCATTTAAGGAATAAAGAGGAAACATGAGTTAGATAGAAGTAATCAACATCTTCTATAAAACATTTTCCAGCCCTCCGCGTTTTTCTTGACGTGTGAAGGCTTTAGAGTACTTGTAGAGGATAATACTTTCAATAAGAAATTTGTAGGCGTATAACTGAGGTTTTTCTCTATGAAAGGAGGCGGCGGGGAGGAGAAAAGCCTATGTTTAGTACTTAGTTTTATAACTCTGATAACACATCCCTAAATTCTTCTTTGCTCCTAAACAGTATGTCCTTTTAACATCAGGACTCTTTCTAGAGTATAAATATCTGACAAAGTCCCCCACCCACTAGGTAAGATCATATCAATACCAGCGGGGTATCTTATATAAAATATGTGTCCTGTTCTTTGATAAAACCTCCTTGTGATTTGTTTGCCTTTTGACCAGAATGGTCCTTGGATTTATGATCTGCCATTTGCAGTATGTTTACAACTTGCAACTAAAGACTTCTATTAAATATTTTATACAAGACATGATGATCAATGCTTATATACATTTTCAAAACATAGCATAAAAGAAAATAGTATAAAAAGTTCAATCAAGATAGAAGTTATAAAAGCTTAATTTTAGAGTCTGTATAAACACACTTGGGTGTTTTCTCCTTTGACATGAGACTTGTCCCTGAGTGACAGAAAGCAGAAACATGGAATTTTTGTAATTAGCTTGCACATCTCAGTTAATAAAATAACCAACCAAAACCATAACCATATGTTGTTATATTCTCCAGGCATTGTGGGTATAAAATAGAGTATCTCTTAAATTCAGTAAAGGTGGCGGCAAGCTTGTAATGACCTAACGTTATAAGAATAAATTATAATATTCTTATTAATAAAACAATTTTTGCATAAATATTGATGTTTCCTCCCTACAGCTGTATTGTCCATAGTAAAAGAATGCCAATCCAGATCTGGTTATTTCAAAAATTCTTTCTAATAAAAGACTCTTTGAAAGTTGAATCTAGTTTTATGAGAGAATGCCTCTTTAAAAGATTGTCTTGTTGCAAGTTACACCAAATCTATTCTCCAGGCCTCCACTGGATATTTGCAAACTATTATTATTTGTATTAGCCTAGTCCAGTGGTTCCCAAACTTGTTCCGCCACTTGTGCAGGGAAAGCCCCTGGCATGCCGAGCCGGTTTTTTTACCTGCTGCGTCTGCAGGTTCGGCCAATCGCAGCTCCCAGTGGCCGCGGTTCACTGCTCCAGGCCAATGGGAGCTCCTGGAAGTGACAGCCAGTACGTCCCTCGGCCCACGCCACTTCCAGCAGCTCCCATTGGCCTGAAGCAGTGAACCGTGGCCTCTGGGAGCCGCGATCGGCCGAACCTGCAGACGCAGCAGGTAAACAAACCGGCCCGGCCCGCCAGGGGCTTTCCCTGCACAAGCGGCGGAACAAGTTTGGGAACCACTGGCCTAGTCCCTAGCAGCCTCAGTTATAGACTACGCCCCATTTCCTGACCACTGGAGACAGACCTATTGAGGAATCATATGACTATCCTGAGTTATCCTACTTTGTTCTTTTTGGAAAGTCTAGTCATGCTAAAGCTTTCGGAAAACCACTTGTATGAGCCTTGCTATCTTTGTGTGTTTGGACAGGGAAGTGAATCCAGATGCTCTGCACTGAAGTATATAGAGCAATACCATTAGGCCCCTGAGATGACTCAACATATATTTGTTTGTTAGTTGTTTTAAAGGACTTGTGGCATACTACCTTAGCACAAGGAGAGATAAATTGGATAAAAATATGCATAATGTTAGTCAAAAAATGTGATCTGCTACTGGAAGGATCACTCTATCATTAAAGAAATGGGTCACAACTCTGCTGCCATGCAGAGACAAGTTCTCTTAGGTACGAGGGAACATGGATAGATAGCTTGACATTTGGAATCCTTTCCTTGATTTTATGAATATTTGAAACTCATTGTAAGCTGGTAGGATGACTGAGCAGAAAGAAAATACAAGTTAGGCAGTAAAGCTGCTCATCAAACAAGGCAACACGAGCAAAGAGAGTCACAATAAAACTTCCTCTGCCTTGGCTGAACCAGATACACTCTCACCCTTCCCCAGGTATACTCCTAACTTCAGCCCTTTTTCCTCTTTGTGCAGATGTTCAGGGGAAGAGAAAGGGACGCTGGAATTAACACCTTCCATAGTGGAGACCCGGCTGTGCCCCTACATACTATTTCATACAACTGTTTGTTTTGTGGAATGCATGCTCCATTGAGCAATATCCTATCAGCAAACCACCACTCCATCACCTCTCCCCCTTTTTAATTGACCCCTTCTTTCTTTTCCCTCTTATGTGAGCATTACTAGTCCAACTTCTATTTTGCATAGAATGTGAATAATGTAGATGGCTTACAGAGGGAGGGACTGAATCTGTAAAAGGAGCAAATATTCCTTGTTTTATTCTACTATCTTTGTGTGCTTCCCATGTTTTCAATAAACAAAATAAATACAAGTATTGTGGCTAATTGGGTTTTTACTTACTCCATATACGTGAATATCTATTGTAAGGAATGGGAATGACCTACTCTATCACTACATGTTATAGAAAAGTTTGGTGACTTTTGGTTTCTTATTTTGCACCAATACCCTTCCCTTATGTAAAATACTGTGATGAGAAGAATCAAGGGTAGATTTACTTCTTGTTTTGCAAAGTCTTGTTCATTGGGTTTTGGTTTTGCAAATCCAAAGATTTAGGACCCATTTATCTGAATCCCCCTGTCGAGGTAGGGTATGTGCGTGCATGTACAACAAAAAGAGAAATGGTTCCGATTATGATCCATCTCTATTTCAAATAGTAATGGGAAAAATTTTGTGTGTTTGCTGTTGCAAAAATTTGTTGATTTAATTTTTGTTTTGCAAAACCAGGTGTAGTTTCAGTCAGGGTGCCATGTATCCAAGCACCCAGAAGTTGAGGGGAGTTCAGATGTACAATTTCAGTTTGGCCTGCCTCTACAAGAAAGGCAATCATGTCAACGAATTTTAAAGAGGAAAAATATACGTGGCCTTTAGTATTTTTCCCTAACCTTTCCTAGATGTGGATGTGATTCCATGCCCAAATTGGAATGCGTTACTAGTAGATGCAATCCCTGACCCTGAAACCTGTGTGTATGTACCTACTTTGGAAGAGGTTTGCTCTGCCATAAAGAAACTGGGAGTGCTGCTGGAGCCAACGGCATAATGCCCAAACTGCTCATAGCATTACACCAACTTTTTGTCCAGACTTGGACTACTTGGAAGGTACCAACGGAGTTGAAGTAAGGGACCATCATCCCATTATAAGGGGAAAGGCCAACACACTAAGTGCAACACCTACAGGCCAATAACTCCTTCTGTTCCAGGAAAAGCTTTTACATGTACCCTACTCACCCAGCTCCAGTCTCTCCTTATGAAACACTGTCACCCAGAGCATTTGGGCTTCACTGCTGGGTGATCTACAATGGAAGCTACACTGGATCTTTGCCTTTTATCTACGATCCATTGCAAATTCAGTTGTCCTTTGACAGCACCATATGTAGATCTAAAGACAGCTCTAGCAACAGAATCAAAAGGTGCCCTGTGGGAGACGCTACAAGGAACTGCAGTTCCTGTCATCCTCTTGAGGTTAATTCAAGGTCTACATAATGACTCAGGGACACAGGTGCAATGGGGGATCCATAGGTCCTATAGGTTTTAGACTAGATCTGGGGTGAAGCAAGGGTATGTCTTGGCCCCAGCCCTGTTATGCCACACTATGGATTGGCTCCTCAAACATAACTTTGTAAATATTGGTATAACTGTGGTTTTGACTTCTTTTACCAACCTGGATTACGTGGATGATGTCATTTTCTTCAGACAGGATTCAAATGGCTTTAAAGACATATTAGAGAGCTTCCAGCACATGGCACCTGCCCCAGGGCTAAAGGTTTCTTGGGTAAAAACAAAAATCCAAAAAACAAAAGTTGCGCAACAAGACATTTGTGCTGTTGGACAAGCCTTGGAAGTAGTGGATGAAATCATCCATCTAGGCAGTGAAGTGTCATCAAATGGGCACAGACAGCCTAAGGAGAATCAGTTTAGCAGCCTCAGCCATGAAGGACCTCTCTAGGGTATGGAGCCCAAAAGAAGGTGAAATTACATAAAAAGGTATGGATTTATCAAACACATGTATTTCCGATCCTCTCATATGGATCTGAAACATAGTATCATAGACCTGGAAGGGACCTCAAGAGGTCATCTAGTCCAGTCCCCTGTGCTCAAGGTAGGACTAAGTATTATCTAGACGATCCCTGACAGGTGTTTTTCCAACCTGCTCTTAAAAATCCCCAGTGATGGAGATTCCACAACCTCCCTCGGCAGTTTATTCCTGTACTTAACCACTCTGACAGTTAGGAAGTTTTTCCTAATGTCCAACCTAAACCGCCCTTGATTCAATTTAAGCCCATTGCTTCTTGTCCTATCCTCAAAGGTTAAGAAGAACAATTTTTCTCCCTTCTCCTTGTAACAACCTTTTATGTACTTGAAAACTGTTATCATGTCCCCTCTCAGTCTTCTCTTCTCCAGACTAAACAAACTCAATTTTTTCAATCTTCCCTCATAGGTCATGTTTTCTAGACCTTAAATCATTTTTGTTGCTCTTCTCTGGACTTTCTCCAATTTGTCCATATCTTTCCTGAAATGTGGCACCCAGAAATGGACACAATACTCCAGTTGAGGCCTAATCAATGCGGAGTAGAGTGGAAGAATTACTTCTCGTGTCTTGCTTACAATACTCCTGCTAATACATCCCAGAATGATGTTTGATTTTTTTGCAACAGTGTTACACTGTTGACTCATATTTAGCTTGTGATCCACTATTACCCCCCAGCATCCCTTGGATGGTACTTAAACAAGACATCAGGAGGCTGGAGGTATTCCATATGCATTGCCTGTGGTGACTAGTGGGCATAAGAGAGTTTTATTTTTATCGGTAATGGAGAGAACTGGCCTTGAGAAGATTGCAGTTTTCATTGGTCACTGCCAACTAGCACTTCTTGGTCCTATAGTCTGCCTTGGAGATAAAGTCCTCACCCTTCGATCACTGAAGATCAGACTTAAGGTTAGGAGGGGACATTGCCTGGTGATAGCCACACAGCATCCATGATTAACCTGGATGAACCAGATCAGTAATAATCCTGTAGAGCTCTTAGGTGCCTGGAATAAAGCCATACAGCGTGGCCATGGACATTCAGCTGTACGGCTCTTAACCTTAAAGACCCTCACAGTCTAAATGTGGTGTTTGTGTCCTCACAGTTTTCAGTTCTAATCAGTCATCACCATCTAGCAGCATTATATGTAGTAAAATATGAAGAATAGAAAGGCAAAAATCATAGCTATAGACATATGCAGTGCAAACTAGCTCTTTTGGGGGGGGTTATATTAGGGATTGAGGAAATCTGTAGCAGGTGTTTTGTCAACTGGGAAAGAATGTGCTCTTGTCCTTCTAAAAACCAAATGCTGTCTAAGTGCATTGTTTTCCTTAGTGCTAAAGCAGTGATGCTTTCAGAATCATACTTATGTTCTGTCCTCAACTCCAAGGTCACTTCCTGGAATACCTTTGGTTTTCATCACTTTTGACCATCTGGACTAGATGAGCAAGGTGGTATCAGTATAGTCCTTTGTGAACAACTATCCATATGACAAAGGAATGAATGCCTTTAACAATGTTGAAAAGGAAAAGCAAAAGCTCAGGACTGAAGCCTGATTTTAGCTTGATTTTTGAACAAAGTAGGGCAACCTTTCAGATTGAGACTGACCTTGTTCTGTGATAGTCCCTAGTTTGTTTTATTATTTTGGGTGGGTTTTTTTCACTTGCGTGGGGTAAAATAGATTCTTAGATCTCTTAGGGCCCAACCTTTCCAAGCCTTACTCATGTGAGTAATCACATGAGTAAAGGCTATTTTTGGGAACAAAGATTTATTAGATCAATCCTTAGAAAGCGGAGAGAGATGATATCTATGTATTTTAATCCTAACAGCTTATTCATTCTGAAAATGAGAGAGAGAAAACACACAGGTTTATTAGTGTGATTACTCTAAAATAGCAACTTGTGTTTGCATTTTGACTCTCCACTGTGGGTATTTCTATCGTGCAGCTGGGAGTGTGGTTCCTGGGACAAGTAGACAGACATGCACTAGCTCTGCTCAAGCCAGCATGCTCAAAGTAGCAGTGTAGCCAGGGACAGCCCGGGCGGTGGCCCCGGTTAGCTCCCTGAGTATATGTACAGGGGTCTGGGTGGGTTTGTCTCAGACAGCAAGTTGCCACCAGTGCAACCTCAGCTACACTGCTATTTTTAGAGGACTAGCTTGAGCTGAGCTTACACGTGTGTGTCCACCTGTGCTGGGATGCATGGTCCCAGCTTCTGTGTAGACATACCCTATGTGGATGCTGGCTGTGCAGGCATAACATAGTATCAAAACACAGTGAGAATCTGATTTATTGTGAGCCCAGAACCTGTGTCCTAGGGAGTCAAAAAGTAAACACAAGCTTCTCTACTAGTATGGTTGCCAGTTTTGGGGCATCAGCCTGTGGCATGGGGAGTTTATCTTGCTCTGACAATTTCAGAAGAGGAGTATGTTCCGGAATAAGAGAGAGTCAAATAACTTCTTTTTCTGATGCTTCAATATATTTCTCTTTCATAAAGTCAAAATGATCAGTGGCCCTTTCAATGTTAAAGTGCACTAATATACTGCATGGAAACTCATCATTCTGTCACACCCAGCCTGATTTGCCCCCTTTGCTCACATTGGGTAATATCTCGCCATGCAATCAGACCTGTCAACCCCAGAGTAAGCCTAGTAAGGTACTACTCAATTTGAGTTAGGGAGGCAGAATCGAGCCCTTTACAAACTCATAATGGGTTTCTACCATGTAATCTCACAATCTTCTCTCTAGTTAATTTACCCTGATCCCTGGTAACTCTGCTTCAATGTTGAGCTGAGGAGTGAAAACATTACTTTTAGTTTGTCATTTCCACTATGGAGTCTACTGCACAACTTCATCACCTAGTGTCAATCAGGAAAACAGTAGTTCATTGGACATGTTAATAACAAGACTTCTCTTTACGACACTATGTATCTTACTGATGGACCTAAAGTGGTGCAGTGGATCAAAACCACAGATGAATTCTGAGGAGTTCGGATTAGGAGCTGAATGTAGATCAGAACTTCAAAACTCAGGCCCTCTTTAATAAGTAGAATATTGAATTATCTGACCATTTACACAGAAGAAAGCATAGAGTGTCAATATCTGTATAATAATAATAAATAACCTTTTTTGATAAAGAATGGATAACTTTTGTCACACCGCCTCCTCTGGTGCTGTCAGAATAGATTAAATTTCTTATTTAATCCCCTGGGATCCTTGAACTTTATTTCATGACAGAGTATAATATATTATAATGGAAAACAGGTAATGGTATACTAATAGCAAGGAAGCAGATATTTATTATGAAAAGAAAATTCAATTTTAATTAATCTTTCCAAAGTAATTCAATTGAGTCTTCACAGGGATATATTTCTGCTTTTCCCCACAGTTTTCTACACTGTTTCTGCATATTTAAAATCTATAATTCAGTAGTCAGAGAGTACATGTAAACACAAAGCGAGATATGCAAGTTAGACCACATCTTGGGAGATTTGCTTGTGTGTTAGGGCAGTATTTTTTTCCCCCATGCACTGAATTGCTGTTGTTTGAGGGCATTGAGAGAGTCCTGGTGTTTTTTCCCAAATGTATGTAAATATTGATTTGATTTGCCATTTAGTTATTTGGGGGGGGGGGAGTAGAGCTTTCCTCCTCTGATTTTAATTTAAATGCAACATGAGTCACATCTTTCTTTGTTATCTCTTCTGCCTCCGTTTAGCAGTGCAAAAAAGAATTATGTGTCAGCTTTGTGTGTGTAGTCCCTGTCTATTTCTACAACCTATTGAGCTTGATGTAGTAATTCATGAACAGGTGACAGCCAGTTTAGAAATGATCCACTATAAAACAGAGAAAATATACAGAATATATAAACTTGTAGTACTATCTCCTTTTTAGCTAGCTTTTTTGGTCATTACTATTTTCAACATTTATATTTTTGATCAACCTTATGGTTGCAAAAATGTATCTCTTTGCATTGGTCTGATTTTCCAAACATGTTGCTTTTAATTAAAATGCTTCATTTACAGCTGACTTTCTGTTGATTTATGATAGAGGAAAGTGCTACACTGACATACACCCCATGGAACCATCTGGACTTCATTGAAGATACTTGGTGTAAGTTAGGGCAGAATTGAGCTCACTGTATATGTGAAATGCATGAAAATCATATAAAACCGGAGTAGCTCATGCTTATTGACACCCACTTTATGTTTAAGTAACTAATGAATTATTACCAAACTGAGGGTTGAGCAGCTAAGTGTATGAAGAAAGGCAGAGTCTGTTCCACAGAGTAAAGTGTGGGTATCAAGAGGAAGCAGAGAACATTGCTCTTTATCTGTAGTGTGGCTTACAATACACAATTAATTAATATTTGTTTTAATCTCCAACAAGATCAATGCATATTGCCTAGCTTGCATTACAGGTGGTCCATATCACCTCTGAAAGAACGGGGAAATGCAGATGCAATAGAGACCCTTTTATGGAATAAAGATCTGATCCTAAAAGGCTGTAAATGGAGCATTTTGATAAAAGCAACATATCTGAAAAAATCAGACTGATACAAAAAACAACTTTCCACAGCCCTGAGGAGGATCAAAATCTAAATATTGAAATGCGAGGAGGCTATGTATGCCTGTGGGATCAGGTATTAAGTGCCAGGATTTCTTTTTAGTTTAATTCTCCTTTGTTTTATTTTTAAATTGTTTTGATTACGTAAGACTTTTTGGATTCTGGGAAAATAAAGGAATGTTGGGCAGAGGGAGGAGCGAGAACCAAGATTTTGTATTTCTTATATGTACGTAGTGCTTCTGGTAGGGAGTACAGCTTGTGTTCAGATGTGGGCTTACCCTCACTGCAGTGAGTAGTACATCAGGATTATGAGCTTCTATGGGACAGGGACAGGAGATAGAAGAGAAGAGTTGGAGGAAAGAGGGAGGGAAAGGCGAGAAGATAGACAGGAGCAGAAAAGAGGTGAAACTGACAAAGGGGAGAAGAGAAAGGGAAGGATGAAGTAACTCAGAAGAGTGGGATGAAGACATAAAGAAACCCCATTCTTCCAAGAAACTCGTATCAGTTACAGCAAGGGCGGGCACTGCCTCACGAAGGGTTGGTTCAGGCATCAATAAATGAGAGGAGTAGTAGGGAAGCCCGAATAATAAAAGGAGAAGGTAAAATCCTTTGTAAGGAAGTAGTGTTGGTAACGCACAAGGTGGTGCCACTATATTCAGGTGTTGAGACAAAAAGGAGAGTTAATTAGCTGAGGGCTGTGACCGATAGAAATGTAATGCTGTACCACTAGAACTCCCACTTCTTCAAGGAATGCGTAAAAAAACGTGACTATCTAGTATGTATAGGCTGTTCTTCTGACATGCTATGAAAACTTGCTCTTCATTAAGTGAAGGAAGAAAGTGAATCTGAAATTACAAAGTGTCTTCTCCTCAGCATCCATAATGAAGAACGCTAAAGCGGAGAAAGCAGAAGAGCGCGTGTTTCAGAAACAATAGTTGCCATTGTATCAGTGGGTAATTCTAGGCCTTGATGGCATAACAGATGGGCAACAACACAAAAATAAGTGACTTCAGTCTGATAAAGACATAACTATCATGACTTCTCTTTTAGACATTATATCTCTTCAAGAAGTAATAAGAGGGCTTTTAGGCCTTTATCCCACATATTTTTCTAATGCTACCAACTAGTTCAGAGTTGAGTTCGGATGAGTATCTAGAGTTTCAAGACTTATGTGAACTATTTGAACTGCTAGAGCAGGCATTATCTGAGCTTTTCTGAACTTCAGAAGAAGGTTGGTTAGAGTTTCAAACGATAGATAAACTCTGGCAGCCATTCTAGAGTCCTCAATCAGAGATCAAGGCCCGTTATGCAAGGGATTATACAGACATGGAGGACAGATGCTCCCAGAGTTTAGTCATGCTTATGAGAAGATGTACCAGATGGATGGAACAAACAGATGGTTGTGGGTGGGGGGAAGGATGAAGGAACAACAATTACAGAGTATGGTCAGAAATTGGCTTGCTCAGCCTATTTTTCGTTTCAGGTAATTTTTTTTATTCACTCTCACTTTCATTTTTGTTGACTTTTACTCCACTATTCAAGCTCTAGTTCCTAGATTAATGTCGTGTGTAATCCATGACTGTCACATCTTCTTCTGCCAGTATTGAAAGTGAAAAATAGGCCTGCAGCGTATCAGGCAGCACAAGGCACTGTAGTACAAAGAGACATCTCCAGACACTTGCCCTTCGCCAGTAGCAGGAATAAAAGGAACAGCAGCTGAGGATGAGCAGTTGAAAAGAAAGGTGAGCAGCACCTGGAGAAGAAATGCAGCATTGTTCTGTAATAAAAATAGACATCACATATTGACATTGAAAATATGCTGAATGCTAGTGAGGACACAGACAGTAGCAGAGTATTAAAGAATAATGCTTTAAAGAACAAAACCCTGCACAACCATTAATTTTCCCATGGTGAGGTGGGGAAGGCTTGTCTCCATTTTATTATGGGGAAACTGAGGAATAGAGGAACTGTGACTTCACGAGAGTCAGTGGCAAAGCCCAATTTCAAATTCAGGAGCTCCTCTCATCCAGCCCCTTTTGTTCAATCAGCTAGACAGGCTGCTTCTCATAGGGTCCCATCCAGTAAGGTGCTGCATTCCTCCTGCAAGATGGTGAGGCCTTCAATTCCCACTGGCAGTCAGTAGGGCTGGCAGTGCTCAGCATCTCGTAGGATCAGGCCCCTAATCTCTATAAATATTGGCTTGTAGTTCTTTAAATGCCAGGGGATTTGGAAAGACTTTCTTTATCTGAAAAAGCATTGAGTAAAGTATTAACTTTACTGCTCTAGCGGAGACACCCCATTCACTCAGCTGTAACCTGGTTTATTAAAAGAGGTGGATAAATGTGTTCCTAGGAATGAACACACTCCGTCATATCTGTGAAGTGCTGGACTTCTCTTAGAATGGGCAATGTGAAAACCAGATTGATTTGCCTCTGCTGTTCCCTAGGATACCTGCAGGATGTATCTATTTGTCCTGATGACATTGCTACACACTAACTAATACCTGACTCCGCTGCATGCAAACAACGTTCAGTTCATGCATTCTGGACTCACACAGCGTCAGCACAAGGATATCTAAATTAGCTGCTGTCCATGGAATTGTTCTGAATTCAGAATGCAAGCGAGGGGCCTCAGATAGATTTTAGCCACTCCTCCTCTGCTGCACAGAATGTGACTAAATCATATTAGCCATTCTGTTTCCCAGGCAGTGCTTCCTACCTGTGGTTTGTAGACCTCAGCTCAAACATGCATAGTAAGGGGAGCAAAGCAAAGTTGCCCATATAGAGCTTGTCTGCATTAGCCAAAAAGTGAATTACTATGTAAAAACAAACACACTGAAAAACCCCAGTGTACTATTAATAATACCTCTTATATAGCGCTTATCTGTCGATCTCAAAGTGCTTTAGTTCGACTTTGACTTAACTGAGAGTTTGTTTCCTCCCCGAGGGATCACCTTAACCAGCTAATTCAAGAAAATACTTCAATTTTCCCTGTCTACTCTAGCATTTTATGGCATGTTAGTTATCACATAAATAGCACTGCTTTCTTCCTGGTATACAGGTACTCATCCATTACTGTATCCATAGGGTAAGTTATGGTGCTGTGGAAAGAGCCAATGTTGCTATAGGTAGAGTACGGCAAAAGTTATGGTGCAACCAGTATCAGCACAGGGCAAATGCCTTCAGCATTTTCTGGATGAAGAGTCCCATTTCTAGCAAAACAAGTTAGTTCAGTTGTGGATGGTGCATTCAGTTGCCTTAATTCATCTGGGAATGCTGGAATCTATAAAAAACAAGGATTAAATAAACCCAGGGGAAAGATTTTAAAGCTTACAAAACATACTTAAGCCTGTAAATGAATAATAAAGAAATCAAAGGAAAATCCAACAAAACTGATGAAAATTAAGAACGTCTCTAGCATTAGGTATTAACAGCAATACCTTAAAGGAACCCATCCTTGTTTCTTGAAGGGGAAGTATTAGCAGTAATTTTATTAGACTTTATACCATGATAAAAGAAAGAGAAAGGAAAGCATCTGAGCATTTCTGTTGTAGCTCTGATCTTCTGCTTGTTAAGAAACATTGTCCAGCTATAACATGTCTTAAATAGTTTAACTGTTTTCTCAGATGTGATTTGAATTCAGTTAGAGAATAGGAGAAGTGAAACAAATTGCATAAGGCACAAACGGCCTTTGTATCAAAATGTGGGGCCAAAATTTCCCGTATAATTAACTGTCCATGGAAACCTCACGTTGGTACGTTACCTGGAGATCCCGAGTTATGAAAATGTGGCCATGAAAGTGAAGGGTCTCAAATTATCCCACTGAAGTGAATGCACCAAATTCATTCCAGGGGGGCTCAATGGCAATGGATTTGCACCAGGGATGAATTTGGCCCAGTGGGTGTGGACCAAAATCTATTGCCACTGAAGTCACTGGAGTTTTGCAATTCATTTTGATAGGAGCAGACTCAGATCCAGAGATATCTACTTCACTGCACATTAGCTTTGTAAAGTGGGTCTGAAATGGTGAAATAGTGTCTGGTCTTTCATTGCTGCATAATAGTGAGTTGGTTATTTGTTCCATCTGGCAAATACTTGGCTTAAAATTGAACGTGACTTATTTGCTGTTGTGAGTGCAGCTAGCTGGTCAGCAGCTAAAGCTTTTGCTGGAAAGGATTTTTGCTTTAGAATCACTCTGTGAGCCTGTGCAGCCTGCTCTGGGGCTGAGATAGTGGCTTGCTGGCTGCTTCAGGAGCTCCTCTCTCCCTTCCAAAGACTTTGTCTGGGGCATGATAACTATTTTGTTTCCCTGTGTTTCTTGGAGGAGTATGAACTGCCAGGCTTGTGCCTTGTCAGTCCAGGCTGTGAACTGTGACAATTAAACCAAATTCCTTATTTGTGTAACTGCCTCAGTCCCTCCATCTACCTTGGGGTTCACTGACATGTGAACATCCCATGCAGACTCTGAGAGGATGAGCAATCTTGTAATGCACTTCCCATTAACAGTCCTACTTCAAGGATGTGCTGGGTGGATAGATGAGAGGTGTCTAAATGTCACAGGTAGAGTAAGCACGTCAGGTGCAATCATCCACACTGCCATGAGCAGATGCAATGATGGGATCAAAGGTCTCAATCTCAAGCAAATGGAAAAGAACAACAGATAGTGACTAAAATAAAATGTCTTAGCCCCAAGCTAGTGTCTTTGTTCCTCTTTTTACTTTCCCCTGTTTTGGTTTGGTTCTTCACTTCTTCCATTTCCTTCTTTCACTCTCTCCTGGCTCATCCAAGGATATTTAATATTCTTATTTAATCTTAGTGGTTTTAAAAATAAGCCATTTAACTCCAAAGCTTTGTGTTGAATAAAGCCTGACCGATTTCCCTGCTGAAGTCATTGTGTTCTCCTCTGCATTGACACAGGTTGCAGACATGGTGTTCTTTCCTGGGAACTCAAAGCTTTGCAGTCTGGGAACTCAAAGCTTTGAATTGACTCTGCTGAAAATTTCTTTTATTCTGGCCTCTTTTGAAACCTTTAGAATTGCCATCTCTCCCAAAAGAACTATTAGCAGGCACAGGGATGTCATTACACCATGGCATGGTTTCAAGATTTAAACTCTATAGGGCACAGACTCTGTTGTCCTATACTTTCATAAGGTATCTAGCTTGAGTATATCTGAAAGCTATTCCCATGCCAACTGGTTCTACCCTTCAGCCATTTTGCTGTAAATCTGTTCCAAAAATGAGAGCAAGGAATGGGGAAAGTATTTTCTACTCTCTTCACAGCAGAATGAGGTTTTCTTTCAAAATGTCAAAAAATAAATAACACTAAGATATCATCACCTTGAGGCGGAAACTACGCCTTGAACATTTCAGACTGTATGGGGACTATTTCAGCTGAAATGCAGCTGAAAAGAAAGATTCAGAATGGAGGCAGTTGATTGTAACACTGGTTCCTGCTCCAGCTATATTGTTTGTGACTCTGCTGAAGCTGGTACCTGAACGGAACGAAAATAGTTGGGATAAGTGGACATCATTGGGCAGCAGGAAAGGAGAAACTGCCTGAAGTTGTGTATCACCGCTGTCCAGAGTAGAACCAAGCCTGTGGAGTCTACAGGCTTCCTGCAGAATGGAGTCTTCCAGTGCTGGTTGTACTGAATGCTCTTCAGAGAGCAGGTTTTTCTCTCACAAATGTGAGAGAAATGCAAATGTGACAAAGGTACAATAGGTGTTTCTACACAAGGGTACGACTGCTGCTGCTGCAATTGCAGGAGCCAAACCTTTGCGATGAAACAACAATTGCTTGCACAAACCCAGGGAAGGTGGTGATCTGGAAACACAAACCTGTATAATAATACTGCATTTCAAAATGACAAAAGGCTTTTGAAGCTGTCAAGAATAAGGTTTTGTCCATCTCTCATCTTTCAACAGTGCAGGCAGGCAAAATGAGTGATGGCCAATGAGACAGGCACTTCAAATGGAGAGAGTGGAAAAGACACTGCAAATATTTTGTAATTGTTGTATGTAGTGCCACCAACATGCTGCATTTAGTTTACAGAACTCATTTTTTAAAAAACTATTTATTTAGGAGCTATTAAGAGGTTTACAATTCCTCGCCATGTAAACATCAGAAACAAAACAGTCATTACAACACTGAGCTTTTGTTTAAGGAGACATTAGACAGTAAAATAGTCATCTGATCTCCCTATTTACCGTACTATAAAGTGAGCTCCATTACAACACCCATGATGCGGTGTTTCTAAGTGATTTTATTAAAGTGAGTGAATTCTCTGATTACACATAGACAACCCTGGTCTGTTAACTATCAAAAAAATTAATATTCAAAAAAATTGGACAGGTGTGCTTGGTTTTTTGCAGTTGAATGTACTTTGAGTATTGAGTAAAAGGTAACCAAATATCTAAGTAGCTATTTGTCCCCTGTCCATTTGCAGAGTATGTATTTCATCTGTTAATTTTTTCATAACAACAACCTCTCGTATGCTTTGAGCCATTCCTCAAAGGTTGGACTATTTTTTTTTCCAATAGGAGACTGTCAGATGCCAAGTAGCTACTAGCAGATGAGGGATTAATTCTTCCATCTCTTTTGTATGACCATTTCATCTAAGAAGCCCCAGGAGGATGGCCAAACAATTGTTTGGTAATAAATATCCAACAGGCTGTGGTATTTCATTATGGGTTAATCACATTGCAATACTTTCTAATGACTGGACATGTCCACCATATATGCATAAAATCTCTTTCACAACAATTTCTCCATTTATCCCCATTCAGTCTCTCTCTATTTTTTAACCTGACTGGTGTGAGGTATCAATGAAACAGTAACTAAAAGAAAATTTACTTTATTGTGCTAAAGATTGAAGTTGCTGATCACCTTTTCTAGATCAAAACCCATTCCCCTGGAGTAATTGTATCTAGGTCCTTTCCCCATCATGTCATATATGGACACTTGTTATGAAAGTTGACTGTAATGTTTGATATAAATGAGTGTGTATATATGTTTCCTAATTGACCAGATGCCAGGGCTTCTATTAAAATTAGCTTTCTGTATAAAACAATTTTTCTGGTAAGCTGAGATACATAATACCTAACTTGAAACTACTGGGAGAGTGGGCCAGGTAAAGTTAGTTTTGATCCTGAAACAAGTTAGACAAGTTTCCTTACTGAATAGATGGCAAACCATATGTATTCCATGGGTCTCCCAAATTTTAAAGAATGCTCTCTGGTTCATAATTTGGGTTGCGGTCTGGATTATTTACAATGGGTGTCACTGCTAAGGGCAGTTCTTTATAAAAAGAACTTTGAAAAGTGAAGACAAACATAAATCAGTGCAACTTCATGTAATCTCCCTATTTTACAGATGGAGAAACTGAGGCACAGAAAACACAAGTGACTTGGAGTGTCACTGTCAGAGCTGGGAAGAAATTCCAGGAGCAGAGGTTCACAGTCCCCTGCAGTATCCACTGGACATCTCCCTTGTGCAGGTCTGCATGTCTGATACCTTTTGGAATCAGGTGGTGTTTTCAGTGTTGCATGTCAAGGAACTGTGTTGAGTACATCTGGAATGTTAAACACTTACTTTGAGTTTTAAGAAAAATTACAGCCTTTTGACCCAGTGCCAATAATTATGTGTTATTGGGACGCAGGTTTAGAGAGAGAATTAATGATAATTTTTAACAATGAGATTTGCCTGAATTTTAAAGCTGTCATTAAATTGTTTTGCCCTTTCTTTACTGGTATCTAATTTTTGCTCACTATATTTCCAATATATTTTACTTATAGTACATGTGGATGTCAGAAATAACAATTTCCCTTGCATTCCATGTCTGCTTAGAAACACTGACTTAAATACAACTGCTCAAGTTTTGGCATGTTTAATCTACCTTCTTCAGTGAAGAAAAACTGCACTGCCAATGAAAAGAGGTAAATGCAATTGAGAAATAATCCCTGCAGCAGATCATATTGTTTGGTAACCTTTTCCACAAGTCTCCTGATAATATATTAACAAAGCGTACAAGCAAATATACAGTATTAATATTACTGTATTCAAGAAAGTTATGGCTATAGTTACTGAGGTTGATTGTGTGTACCCTGAATGACAGTTATCAAAATTTCCCAGTAAGAAACATTTCAGGCTAAACTAATTGCAAATCATTCAGATAATGATCTCTCTCGCGCTCTCAACTTTTGTGTACCTGCTATTTTAGCAAAAGTGAAATGGTTCCTTGGGAAGTAGAATTCCAGCCCCCACCCACTCTTAAAGTAGATAGTGGAGAGTAGCAGCTCTATGAAATAACAGATAAGTTGTGAGCCTGATCAGAATGGATCAATATACCAGAAGGGTCAGCAATACCAAAGACTTCCCATGAAATTGAATGACTCTTAAATAAAAGTTACACCAGTGTTAGTCAGGAATGACTTCATTGAAGTCAATCGAGTCACGCCAGGTTTGCGTCACTGTAACTCAGAGCAGAATTTGGCCCCTAGGTTTTCTTATATGTTTGAACTGAAGGTGTATGTCTGTAATAGCTGATTGATTTAAGTCTGTTCCTTTCAGGACATCAAGGCGGGGGAAGAGGGGGGGGCAGGTGACTCTTTTCATCTTTGTTTAGTTTTTAATAACTCTGGATTTTAGAACCTACACTTATTATTGAAGCAGGTGACAAAGGACCTACTGCAAAATCCCACTTTTATTGAAGCTGAAAAGGTCAGTTTTGTTGAACGTTTCCATGGTGAAAATAATAAATTGAACATATTCAGACTTCTCATGTTATTCAGATCTGCCAGTTGGGCTGACCAATGGAAAGATTTTTCTGGTAGTTATTTTAGTGGTATCTTGTTGTAGAGCTTTCTCCTGGATTTTTTGTTATCAAAGTCCAATTGTCCTGTTCATTAAGCAGGGTTATTTAGTCCTATTATTGCCACCGTATTGCCTAATGATGAGATGTTATCACCAGCACTGAGGAGCATTTCAGCTGGGTTGTGGAGAGGCAGAATCCAAGTAGATATATTCCTATTTTCTCACCAAGGGCCTGATCCTACTCCCAGGTTCACTACACAGGTGAGCAAAGGATTCACAGTTTGCCCCTACATTATTACCTGGGCTTGTTTAAGATCTGAGCCATCTCCCACTGAAGTCAATAGGAGCTTTACATTAAGTTCAATGGGAGTTGGCTGAGGCACTTAATGGGGTTGATTTCAGTGGGATTCTTCAGGTGAGTAATTGCTTACCCATGTGTATAAGAGCTTTATAATCTGCCCCGTAGTCTTTTACCATTTAAGTACTATCTTTGAATACCAGTAAGTAAACAGGCAGAGATCTTAGCATTCTATTGTCTGTGTACTACACCTTTAAATGTGAGGAGTCTTTCTCCTTGCCTTCTTGGTATAGACCAGCAGAAACTTACTGCCTGTGTCCCAACAAGGAGAGAGCAGGGAGGAATGGTGATTTGGAGGGCTGCCTCCAGGGACCACTTGTAAGAATGTTTCAGGACGACCAATCCAGCCCACAGATTACCTTATGAACCTAGCAAAGCAGATAACCACTACTTGCTGTAGCAGACAAAAACCACTGCTAATCCTGAGTTCAAATCCGGGGAAGAGGTTTATACCCCAGTGATCAGCTGGCATGGAACAGGCCAATGAGTTGGCTGCATGTACACACACCAAAAGCTGTACGTTAGCAAAGGCAAAGTTTAAGTCTCAGTACAATCTTCTGATACCCAAGATAACACCCTACTTTTATCAAATGCCCTCCTCTCCTTGCTTATATAATAATTAATAACATGTATGACCAAATATGATATTTTGCATTACACACTAGATTAATTTATATTATATGTTTATTTACTTATGCGCAATAACAATTGACAGCGACTTTGGGGACTCTCCTTGTTTATCCTGATTATATCTGGCAGGTTACAGTAACCTCGTCCTTGAGCTGTACCCAGATCAGGGTACTGAATAACAGAATATCTAGTAAGCCAAAAAGGCTTTATTTACACTCCTTCCGAGAAAGGTCATTGAAAAATCTTATTAACCACATTAAACACTAGGCCAAAGATTATATTGCTTATGCAGTTGCTTATATATTACTCGCTAATATGCAATATATATACACATCCGTTAAATGTATGCAGACCCTTACTATTCTAAATGAGGTAAATTCACCTAATCACAGTTTCACTTCCTTACACCACTTCTTGGGTGGAGCAGCTTACCTACCATGCCTTGTCCAGGACTGTCATATCTAAAGGCATAATCTACCTCTATTGTGTTTTAAAACAAGTTGTTTTATATTTCACATACTTTCTCTATTTCTTTTCCTCTTTCATTATTACTACATGCCAGAGACATGAAAATAGGGTGTTCCTTTCCTAAGAGTCTGTCTGCTTCTGCCACCCATTTCATTTTTAATTGCTCTTCCTTTGCATATTCTTGATATCCTCCTACAGCTCTCTCTCTTGATTACAATGTACTGTGGTGTCTAATACAGGATTTCTTTGTGTCCTTAATATAAAGCACTATGATTGCAAAAATTTTTACAAGCTCATCAAGGGTGCCTGTTATAACCTTCCCTTTGTTAACTTGTATACTTTGTAGGGTTGTGTCTATATTTAAATTATTTAATATATACAGAAAAAATCTCATTGCCAGTAATGGGGAGAAAGCTCTGTTTCACAGTCAGAGTATAATCTGGCCCTATATTTGATGGCAGTGAGGCCAGAGTGATGATATCAGTGAAATATTATCAAAACCCTGAACAGCTTTTACAGAATTTTAACTAATAGGATTGAAGTATGCAAATTAATCACATGGTTAGCTATTATATCATGTCACAATCCCACCTCACATCTCAGCTCCATAAATTACATTTAATAAATATCAACAGTGTTTTTTCCCTACATTTCACCAGCAGAATCTTGCAAACAGGAGACACACAAGAGAGAGTGTTAGTGAAGTCAATGGGAGTTTCCCTGAATAGTGAGGGAATATCAGATTCTAAATGATTTGATTTTAAAACAGGTGTGTATTGTTCACCTTTTGGAATAATCTTTGAATATATAAACTAATGCATAGAAAATTGTCTAAGCCTGTTTGCCCACACACGGCAGGATTTTGGTGACATAATGAACACTTCATTCTTCTGGCTAATGTGCTGTCATCAAAGCTGCTGTCCATACTGTGCCTGTAAACTACACAACAGGCAATTGTGAATTATAGACCTATGCTGTAATTCCATCAAGAGGTGGTAACACCATAAGCAGGAGGCTCAACCTTTCAGCATTTTGTATAGTCATCAGGACCTTGAGGCTGAAATTCTGTCATATTAATTCAAAATCTGCCTGTTTTTAAATTTATATTCTTGGATCTGTGCCCTTTATGGCATGCTACCCACTCTGCTCTCACTCCTGCTGCCTCCTCTCCAGCACTCATTGCTGCTCACCCCCGAGTGACCTTCCCTACCTCTCTAGAGGCTTTTCTCTAACCATCACAAGAGCACAAGTGGTAGATGCAGGGAATTGCTGAATCTCACATTTCACCTGCAAGATGCAACCACATGTGAACTAAGGGTATTGGGTTTTGTTTTTTTTACGCACAGTAGGTTGTACTGTGTTTAACATTGTAATCCTTATGGCTTTTATATCTTCCAGTTCTCCTATATCCTTATACCTGACAATTTCCCTGTGTGTAAAGGATATGGCAGAGTATAGTTAAAAAGCAATAATATAATACTCCTCCTCTGTCTACCTCCCCCCGACAACCCAATCTTGCAGTTCATTCTGAGCCCTTCCTCAGTCAAGTTTTGCTTGCATTTTATGTGCATCTTTAAAAAAATCAAATCAAATAGCTTTTAGCTATTATTGCTGACTTCAGAGGTATTTTTTCAGTCTACATAGCTGAAAGTGGTTTCATTTTGCATCCAATGAAATGTGAATTGACAACTGAAGAACTATATGACAGCTAGATTTCAAATTACTCACTACAAGTTTGAGTTTATACAAATATGAAAACACACACACCTCAAGCACAGCTGTGTATTACTCTGTGCAGAATAGTTTTGTTAAAAGCAAACAATTTTCATTTTTTTTAATAGAAAAGAATCCACAAGTTGGAAAACACATTATTTTGCCATTTCCCAATGACATAAGAACCAAGCCAATGTAAATACAACAAGTTTAAATGAACAGGTAAACTAATTTGAAAAGATCAAATGCAGTTTTAGATCAAGTTAAGATAAAGTCCCAGTAAGTAGAGGGTTTAAACATGGTTCCTAAAGATTATGGAGACCTGTACACAACATACATGATATGAAATTAGATTCTTGCTCTCTTCTCCTGCAACATAAGCCCAAACTAAACTGCCAGAATATTACTGCGCTGTATGTTACAATGTGAACAGGAAAGGACATGATCTATAGGGAGCAACTATATAGAGAGAGAAAAATCAAAATGTATTGATTATTATTTACATTATGGTGGCACCTGGAGGTCCTGTTGTGCTAGGTACTATAGAATCACATAGGAAGAGATAGTTTCTGCCCTGATGATCTTACAATCAAAATAGACAACACAGAGAAAGGGTAGGAGAAAGAGAGTATTACCAGCCCCATTCAGTGGATCTGGAAGTGCAAAAGAGAAAGATTAAGTGACTTGCTCAAGGTTGTACAGGAAGTCTGTGGCAGAGCTGGGAATTGACTGCACGTTCACTGAGTCCTAGTGCAGTGCCTTACCTGGAAATTCATCATTCCTCTTACTAATAATATAATATTTCAAATGAGATATTGTGTGTGTTTGGATTATTTAACAGCATCATCTGCATGAAGGACCCAATCCTGCCAGCTACTGAGCACCTCCAGTAATGACAATGAGAGCTGATGATGCTCAGTTCCTACCAGGATTAGGTCCTTGGTGCAGCTGAGGCTACTGATAGATTACCGTTTATAGCTTTGTATTTCTTTCTGTGGGTTTTTTGTAACCTCTTCCCCCTCCCGACCCAGTTCTCCTTCCCTTTCTGAGCAAACGTAATGTACAGCTCCATGTAAATATCAAACATTAAGTAATTACTGGGTTATTTCAGCTGCAGTGCTAATAATGCATCATATCTGAGAACCACAGGTTCAAATGTTGGTATGTTGTATTAGCCATTCTGACTGGAAAGTGAACTCGCCCCATTACAACTATATAGCTGAATTATTGCTCACTCACCCCAGGAAACAGAGGGGTGTCCCTGAGGTTAACATGGTTAGTAAAGCAATTTGAGGAAGCTGGGCTTATATCTGTTTACAGCGAACCGATGATATTTGAACAGCGGATTTCAATCTCCTGATCTATTCTGTAGACTCTTACATCCCTGTCTTTCTTCTCTAATCACCGCAAATGTTCTGCTGAAACAAGAAATGGTAGTTCTGAGAATTTGGTACATACCAAATTCCTAAGGCAAACCATGTAGGAGGACAGATGTCAGTGTGGTGCTTTTGAGCAGAGAAGATGTGTGCAGATCCATAGATGGATGACATTACTGCCATTGTTTGGAGTGGTGACAAACTGTTATAACTATTACGAGTGAGTCAGTAAAATTAAGACCCCTGAATTCGTTTGGCTCCCCCTCTCCTCTCGCAGAAAGCTAAAGGCCTGATGAGGATAGTGTGCATAGCCCTGAGGAAGGGGTGGGGCACCACCCATCATGCTTGGGAGTGGGGAAGGTCTAGGAGGAATCGTGCCTTTCAGGTCCCTGGCATGAGGTGGGTGCACAACCTGCTCCCCTCCTTTGGACAGTGTGGGATGGTCCCACAGGTCAACCCCATGGACCAGAAAGGAAGGAGAGGGAGGCCGTCGTCCTCTCACTTCTATATCCCCGTTGGGGTGCTTGGTGCCTTGGGGAAATAGGAGGGGACAAGCATAGGCACTATTTTTGTTCCTGGCCCTAGCTCAGGGGCTGTCACGAGGAGGATGAGAGTGGGCAAACTTTTATGCTTTCCTCCCTAGCTACAGGACCAGACACAACCTGGCTTTATGGCTAGCGATGACTTGCAGTGAAAGCCTTGGATCCGAATGCCCCGAGTTCCCCCACTCCTGAACTGCTCTGAATGTCAGCTTTGCAGTTCAGGCCCTTAGTAACATTACAATAGCCAGTAATAATAGCCATAATAATCAGGCAGCCCTACAATATCTCATGAACACTTATCATTGACTGAGATGAAAACGGTGGGTTTTTTTGGGCACATAATATATCCATATGCATGTGATTAACACTGACATACAATGTGTCTGTCACCAGCTGAGAAGTTAGTACATTGGCCTGGTTCCACTCATGCCGCATACAGTATATTTGAAGGTGTTAAATTTTTTAATAAGTGCTGTAGGCAGATTGGCAGGCCACAGTGGGGGAAGACTGTGCTGCCTGTGTTATACCTCTTCAGTGGATAACCAGAAAGTCATTCTGCAGAGCTGTCAATCCTGCCCCTTCAACCAGTACTAAAGTCACTGAAAAAATTGTCAAAAGACACAAAATAAAGGTACAAATATGTTTTCCCTTGTCAGAATAGGGAATTCAAGATGGCATCATGTACTGGGAAAGGCCATTTCTGCTATTTATACGCTGTTTCACATACCCACGAAGAAATAATTTTCTTCATTTCTGCAGCTTATTTGGTAAAATATTAAAGTCAACAAGATGTGGTTACTATTTAGGTAGTTTCACAGTGTCTCCTAGGCAATATGTCAGTCTCTGGTCTTTGCAAATTGCTATGCTCTATACTAATTTTTTCTTCTTTAATAGAGTTAGTTTTGAATAGAAACATCATTTTCAGTCAGAAATGGCTCCTTTATGATTCTTAAAGGCATGCTCAGCATTGTGGAGCCAGTGCTCTCAACTGCTGTTGGAAAAAGGTAAGACTGGCGTAATGGACACAGGTTTGGATGGCAGCTCTAGAATTTTTTTTCTTGCAGTGATAAATGAGTCTATACTGATGGATTTTTTGCTGGCCTTTTTCTGGCATTTGGCTCACAGCTGAGCTAGTTGTCATAGCAGTAATGGGACTGCGTGCGATCCTGATAAGGGGTCAGTTTACTGACAGATATCGTGCCCTTTCCTTTTTTCCATTGAATGTGAAAAATGTGCTACTTATTTTTCAGAGAGAGACCCAATCCTCAAAATTCAGATTCAGATTTCAGTCCTGTCAACATTTGGGTGTTTAGATGTGGGGTTTAGATATGGCTCATGATAGAAAGAGCCGTGTACCATTAAATGGATCTGGATTTAAACTCTGTGCCTCTTTTAAAATTTGGCGTTTTGGTTCAAGCTCATGTTTCATTTCTATAGATCCAAAAGTAAAACCCTCTAGAAATTCATCTTATGGTCTGTGGGTTTAAAAAAAAACACAATGAAGAAGACTCTCATTTTCAGGTTTGTTCGATCTAGAAACAGCATTAGAAACCATGATCACTGACTTCTCTCTCCCCATATGCTCCCATTTCAGAAACAATATTTGTATTTAATATACATATATTACTAAACCAGACTGAATTGAGATGTGATTTAGAGGGCTTTTTCTTCAACAGTTCTGCATGGAATAGATGGCCCAGAGGATTGGGAGATGAGTAATGGGATATGGCTGCTTATCTCTGTTACTCGGATGAATTTATCCCAGGTTGCTAGTGACCAAGTGTCATTCCCATTTGACTGATGTGCATTAATTTGGTGAACATAGTCTGGTTCTTTGTGGACAAGTCAAGGTTAATACTACTTGGCAGCCTATAGAGAGGCCCACAGAGTGTAAACTACTTTCTTCCCCTAGGGGTACATCTACCTTTGAGTTGGGAAGTGTGATTCCCAGTTCTTTTAGACGTATCCACGCTACCTTTGCCTGAGGCAGTGCACTATCACTAATAGTGTAACCGCGGTTACACAGGCAGCAGCCCAGACTCCTAGATAGCTATGCAGGAGGCTAGCCTCAACTGGTGCCTGGGCTACTCTGGTTACACTGCTAATTTTACCATGCTAGCTTGAGCAGAGATAGCACAGACACATCTGTGCAAGCTGGTCAAATACAGACATACCCTAAGGTCAGGGTAAGGCACATTGGCAGTGTGAGGCATAGAAGGGATTGAGGCAGCCACTGCCTGTGAGCGGCTTGTTTTGCAAACACACAAAAGATTCCAGAACCCAACAGTCATCAAGCCTGTGCTTTTCTTGAGCTTTACAATTCAATACATTTTAAAAAGCTGTGATCAGGATTTCTTCACACTACACTCTCTCTCTCTCACTGATAGATATAAAAAATATTTTGAGTATGCTTAGTAGATACAGTTGAAAGTCTCCATTCTTGAGGAGCTCATAAGTAACTTGTATATTGCCTTGGAAAACGCAGGTTTTACTGAAATTTTACTGAAAATTTTGACTCATCATCGAAAGATCAAGAACCCCACACCTGAAAATATTGAGATGACAACTGCTGAAAACCAAAATGTTTTCTGGTGAAAAATCA
The DNA here is from genome assembly GCF_965140285.1 of Lepidochelys kempii. NCBI lineage: Eukaryota > Metazoa > Chordata > Testudines > Cheloniidae > Lepidochelys > Lepidochelys kempii. Next base: position 24,773,238 of record NC_136391.1, on the reverse strand, counting down.
AAACTTTTCAAGGCAAGCAGATACCTTCACACACTTTTTGTTTGTCAAAAACACAATTAACCCAACAGCAAAGATTAGATGGAAAATTTTGGAGCCGCCCTCATAAATACTCGTAGAACGTTCACCAGCACTCACATTCCAGTAGAATAAAACCCGATTCGTCCAGGAAAGGGTGACCCAGCCATGGCTCTTTTAATTAATTGTAACCAGGAGCATCAATTTGTGATCCATTGGCTAAACTCTGTAATTAATAGGCTTAGATATCAATAGTGCTGTGAAGGAAACCTCAAGCAGATAGACCCGTCCTTGTCTTTTGTAGAAAGAATTAAATCCTTATTTATTAGATTACCCTAAAATATCTTGTCAGGGCCCAGTCCTATCATCTTTATTTAGACTTTACTGGGAGTTTTAACTAAGGACCTTAAGAACATAAGAACGGCCATATTGGGTCAGACCAAAGGTCTGTTTAGCCCAGTATCCTGTCTTCTGACAGTGGCCAATGCCAGCGGCCCCAGAGGGAATGAACAGAAAAGGTAATCATCAAGCGATCCACCCCCTATCACCCATTCCCAGCTTCTGGCAAACAAAGGCTAGGGACAAAATCCCAGCCCATCCCAGCTAATAGCCATGGAATTGAGCCTTGGAATTGAGCAATTCATTGGTGCAACAATAGTAGGCTGTGAACATTAAAGTGTATTACGGTGCTATATCTGGTTTGTATGTTGCAGGTTTATAAACCCTATGGAGATCAGATGGTGTATTTTTACTACTGAGTGCAATTTCATAAAAATCTATTTAGTATTCTGGCACTTTGCTAGATAAAAATCCGAAAATGCTTAGGGGCAAATTTTCAGCTTGGTGCATAGGGACTTATAACACATAATAACTAGAGTTGGGTGTGTAACTCACTGCATTGGAAATTTACTCCTTAATATCTTGAGATTATAATGAAAAGATAATTTTCTACATAAGCTTCTGGTTCTCTGCTTCTTTAGATCTCACCTATAGAAATAAGAGAGTGATAACAAAGTTTGAAATGCAGAAGGAAGGGAAACAAATACATTGTTGAATTAATCAAGGGCTGTTGAAATAGTATGCTCAAGTAAGACTTTTACTGGCTGCCAGTATGACCATATTTGGGAAATAAAATGGTAATTGAATCTAATGTTTGTGCTGAAAGCTGAATGCATTTCAGATGAGTGAGTTAAAACTATGTAATGTAGAGCAGTGGTAGCTGCTCCATAATTAAGGTTGACGTTAGCTTCCTATTATAACTCTAGCTTTCAACACACCCACAACCATCTCCCTCGCCCCCCACCACCAAAAAAAAAAATCCAGATCACCTGAAATGTCATAGGCAGCATCTCATCACAAAGTATAATTTTTCTGGGGAATCTGAAATCGAATCCAAAAGGAGGTTTAAAATGACAGGACCAGATTTTCCAGTCTGAACCAAGCTGTGCTCAGCAGACCAATGATATGGGGAGCAAAAGGTGACTTTTGACCACCTTCGTGGTCAATTTGTTCTCACCTGTTTCAGTACTGGGCCGGTCTCTTGGTGTAGATCAAAACAATCTGAAGACTGCTATAAACTGCACCAATTAATAGTGGTCCACAGCATAGCTAGCACAAAGAAGCAGTGGGACACCAGTGAATTGGGCCCCAGAGTCTGATGGATAAAAATGAAGATACAGAAAAGGTGTGACATAAAGCAATGGTGAGAGAAAGAGACAAAATGTGGTGATATCAAGGTTGAGAGGAATTCAATTCTGGATCTGTGTCCAAAATCGTGTTAATTAGAGCTGACTGGAAATTCAAATATACTTTATGGATTTGGACATTGACTGAGACATGGATAATTTAAGATGATAGTTGTCCCTGTGTTGTAGCTTTCTTTGTTAATTTTTACTTTCTAACTGCTCCTTGTAGTGCAGATAAAGGTGTTGGTGAGCTGCAGTTATTATTTACTATAAATTGAAATAGTCTCAGATTTCCATGAGTTCTTATATTTTTTTTAACTTTTTCTCCTGGTCCTTAAACATTACTAATTATGTTTATAGTTGTAATTATACAGAAGCTTCCTAAACACTTAAGGTATTTCTGGAGCTATCCTAACCTGCCCGAATACCTACATAAATATACAAAATATTCACCACCATTACACTAAAATATAAAGAAAACAGAAGCAAAAACTGCCTTTATTTGATCACCATAAAGGCAACAGAGGAAGAATGAAGAGCACATTCAAAAAGATCTAGTTTTAAAACTAAACTCCATGTAAGAGTGCTTGGATAATATAATGCCAACATCAGAATCCTTACCATGCTTATGATGGAATGGAAGGTTTAGAAAGAATGGGACAACCCTAGGTCTAGAAGATTCGGGGGGGTAGAGCAAGATGTTACAAGTAGAACAGTGTAAAGTGCATGTTTCACTTCACAGAGGCCAGTGCTAACATTTTCTATGGTGGGCTTACACATCACTGGGCTAAGAGTTTCAGGTTTGAACAAACATAAAAACTAAAAAGGAAACTGTCATTTGATTTTGAGACAGAACTGAATTCCATGTGACTGTAACACACCATTATAGATTGGGTCAGGTTCACTTAAGGTGACCAGATGTCCCGATTTTATTGGGACAGTCACGATATTTGGGGCTTTGTCTTATATAGGTGCCTATTGCCCCCACCCCGTCATGATTTTTCACACTTGCTGTCTGGTCACCCTAGGTTCACTCAACTGGTTCATGGTAGAGAATCACCTGAAAACATTTGTCTGAGTTTAGAGTTTGTAACAAAACCTGCAACCAGGCCAGTTTCATGTGGTTTTGTGTTCATTGGGAACCTTCCTCAAAGTGAGACAATTTCTCTTGATACAAATTCCTCACTTTACAGGAATCAAATCACTGTTGGGAATGAGAAGAGCATGGGAGTTTTTAAAGGCAGCATGGCTGTAACCAACAATGAGCCAGAGTGGTGCTGCAGCTGTCTTCACTGGGCTTACACCAGGGACGAATCTGGCTCATTATGTTTGCAATATGTTTAGTACATATCAGTAATTTTGATTGTTTAGAAGAATCTGAGGGGTTTTGTGATGTTATTAAAGGGCTCTTGCTTCTTGACCCTGATCCAAAGCTGATTTAAATTAAGGCTCCTACTGACTTCAGTGGACTATGGAATATAGACCCTGTGTGCTTAATGCAAAAGTTTAAAGTGGGCTGGGCTTCCCAGGACTGCAAACCCAAACAAGCAAAGCCAGACAGTTGAAGTGAGTTTGAACTAGATAGGTCACTGGCATAAGGGAATTTTAAGTGCATTTAAACAAGCTGTCTGATCCTAAAATTTGATTAGGAATTAATAAAATTCTACTGCTGGGCAATGAAAAACTTCTCTGAGACCACTTTAAGCCCTGCCTAAGGCACTCAGTGAATATTCAATGTGATGACCTCTCTAATAATATTGCAATCACTTAAACTTACCAGGCATGTAATGTTCATCTTCTTCATTCTGCAGACAGGACATTTTTTTTTTCTGTTTGATTGTCATGCCTTGAAGTTGACTACTCAGTTGTTAACACTTACTGATCATTGCATGCTGATCTCCATCTTGCTGTTCTCATCATTGGATTCATGATTTCTTGTCTCGGGTAGCCATATAAGCACCTGATCACTGCTTTTAGATTATATCTCAGAATTGCTTCTTTGCCCCTGTTCATGTTGTCTAAATTAACTGAGCCTGATTTGTCTCAATCTGTAAAGCAAGGAATGGTGGAATTCCTGAAGAGAGAGATGTTTCAGTGACCACAAAAGGATGTTAGGGTAGGGGGATCTCTATCTCCTCAGCAGTCCAGCAGATGTAGGGTTTTCATGAATACATTCTGACCTGTGACAAGCGGATCTGAAAGCTGTCTGTTGTGGATTGGTTGCTGTGGAATGATTGGGTTGGAGCATAAAGGAAGGATGATCTTGTGGTTTGAACACTGGGCTAGATCATTTGTGATGTTACATGTTCTGAGGCAGAATTCCCTTCACTTTAACACACAATTTTAGATTGGCTCAGGTTCATTCAACCAGATCATGGTAGATGATCACTTGAGAACGTTTGTCTGAGTTTAGAGTTTGTAGAAAAACCTACAACCAGGCAAGTTTCATGTGGCTTTGTTTTTCACTGGGAACACTCTTCAAAGCAGCACACAGATATTGCATCTGAATTCCATTCCCAGCATTGCCATGGATGCCCTTTGAGACCCCTGGCAAATCACCAAGGGCTTGAATTGTCAGAGATTCTGAGCCCCCAGAATTCCATCTGCTGTCATTAAGAGCTGCAAGCACTCAGCACTTCTGAAAAATCAGGCCTTTAACTTCTGTGCCTCCTCTGTAAAATGGGGATACTAATCCTTCCTGCCTCACGCAAAGGTTGGGAGGCTCAATTCATGGAAGTTTGTTCCTTTGGTCACATGTGTTAGACAAGGGCAAATCATTCTGATAGAAGGGCCAAGGAGAAGGCCACACATTCTCCCCTACCAGCAGCAGATCTTCCTGCCTTCCCTAACATGTATCTCTGGGCAGGATACAGAGTTGGTAGTTAATTTGTTTCGTTGTAGACACCTTGGCATACCCTGTGTTTGACAGAGTAACAAGGAGAGGGAATTTCTATACCATGGTAAACAGGTCAGTCCACTGGGGCCCTTTCCCTTCTTCTCCATCATCAGCTGGGGGTTGCTAAGTGACATGCAGTATGTTTACCACAAGGGCTGTATATTTTTGCTGGTTTTATGGGAGTGGCTTGTTGGCAACAACATTTTTGACCCTGGTGTATTTTTGTCAAGATGCAGTTGGTGATGTCCCTGAGGGTGTTGGTAAAGCCGGTCACAAAGTTGCAGCCAGTGGCCTTAAACCAGAGACAGGTGGAATGTGTGGGGCAGATCATGCACGCTGCTCTGGAAGGGCAAAGAAACTATAAAGGTCACAGATCTGGCTCCCTGCCACTCTCCCTTTCATGAGATAAGTGGCACAGAGCAGCCCTTGAGTGGCACAGAGCAGCCATACAGCTCCTCTGCCACCCACCCTGCCTGCCTGCCCAGAACATAGCAGAAATCCACTAAATGGTAGCTTGGAACAGCTCCAGGATCAGGTGAGAACAAAATTGACTGGAAGCCTCTTTTCCTCCTGTCCCAGTCCTGTGCTGCGCCCAGCTTGGATTTAGTAGATGATCAAGATGTTTACTTCAGCCGTATAGGAGGAGGCACTCAGCAACTGGTAAATATCACAAACAATCTAGCCCTGATACATACTCATTCTATTGCATTTGATCTTATGCTGATGCACAGAGGAGTCTAGGGACAGCAGCTGAGAGGAAATTGCAGACAATGAAAGACCTCTGGCCTAACCGTTCATTTTGATATATGGAAGAATCATGTTAATTTATATAAAGTGGCTTTGGCAAAGGCTGCTTCTACTTAAATTTGATTTTGAAAAGGAGAAATTATCCTCCTTACTCCAAACATAATAATGCTCTTTTGTATCTTTCTGTTGGGTCACTCACTGTATCTGAAGCATCCTGTGTTGTTATGTTGCAGATAAAATAGAAGATATTACAGCCTGGTATTTCTCCAGATTGGCTTCTTATTCAGCGCTGACTCCTCTTACACCTGTTAGTCCACGTCACTCTGGTAATTCAGTTTCCATGGGTTCAGGCAGCTTGCAGTGTGCTTTCTCTTGAGGATTTAAATGAGATAATCTTGAAGGTTTTGTCATCCACTCCTAATTTCGATCCTTGACCTCCCACAATTGTGGCAGGCCATTTCCTTTAGTATCTAAGTCATTCTGATTAATCTTTGTGTCAGCAAATCTGCCAGGCTAACCTCCCACCATCCTGTTATTGAAATTAAGTTCACCAGAGGGCATCTTTGCTAATTACTGCCCTATCTCCAGCCTCCTGCAGTTACCTAAGATGGTTAAGAAAGTACTGTAGGGAGAGTCCAATCTGAGGTATGTTTGAACCATCCTCAGATTTATAATAAATTTCCATCAGGATTCCTTTTATACCACCAAGACTGCAATGATCACTTGGTCCTTAATGAGTCTCGCCGGGGGGAGGTGGGGACATTCTCATTTACTCTAGTTTTTGACATCTTAGCTTGGTCTGTGCTCTGGAATTGCTTTGACTTGGTTTGTTTCCTATTTTAGGCAGCATACTCAATTTGCATTCATCATAGAGCTCCAATGATATTCATCATACAGCAATGCCTTTCTTTATGGGATAACCCAGGGCTCAATATTAGGCCAGATTCTGGTTTTGATTTATATGTTGCCATGAGCAGGCAGTAGGTAGACAGAATTTGCCCCACACAATGTGTTTCTCTCCAGGGGAGGGTTTGCCTAGAGCAGCCACATACTTCTTAGTAGGACCCAAAGGCTTTCTAGCAGCCTGATGGAGTTCTCCATGGAATCCACTATAAACTCCCTGCCTTAGGAACTGTATTCCCTTCCTCTGTACTCCAGGTCTTTCTGGACTTCCCAGTCCTTTTGTCCCTTTGCTCAGGATCTTTCCCCAAATCTCACTCTTTTTTTTTCCCAGTGCCTCTCTGCTGCTACTCTGGATGCATGTTATAAAGCCTGTTAGCTCCCTGACTCCTACTAAAACATTGATACTGAGCTCTGCACATTCCTCCGTCAACCAGATCTTAGCTGTGACTTTGCTTTGATATAACTTTCCTACCTGAAATTCTCTCTCTATTACTTCTTCCACTCCTGTAATCTCAACCATTCTGTAATGAGATTTAGCTCAGGAAATCTACCCTTGTGGATCCAAGTCAGGCTTTTACTTTTACTTTAATTTAGGCTAATTAAGTTAAGACATTGAGCATAAGGACTGCAAACCCTTTGGAACAGCAAAGATCCAACTCCTAAACCTTGTACATGAGAAGAAGAGGCAGTCCATAAATTCTGTAACACATTAGTGGGTGGGTCCTTAATTATGCATGTTTGTGTCAGTATTACAAAGTGTTGCAAGGGAGGGGATGAGTCCTGAAAATCACCAAACTGTATGTTACATAATTCATGGACAGCCCCAGAGGAGAATCCACTGAGCGAGAGAACACTGATAGTTCTCAGGCACAGGTAAAGGATCAAGAAGGAAATCCTTTCTACAGTTAACAGTCTCTAAAAGCACAGATTTATGTAGCACCTGTTAGTGCTTGAATTGGGAGGATGCTATATTCCCCCCTTCTTTGGGTAAAAGAGGGGGAGGACTTGAGGATCAGGGAGAAATTGCATATGGGCACTGTGGTGTTCTCCAAGTTGAATGCTAATGACTGTTATCCTAAAGGATCCATCATAAAGCCTTTGACAAATTGCAACATACACTTTATGTAAGCACACAACACCACTATGTGCTGTCTTCCACAAAGTAAATCCCGACACAAATGCACAGAGTCAGGTTTAACACGCCTGTTCTAATGGCAGATCTCCACAAGCCTTCACTCTCTTAATAGCTTGTGCGCTACTATTTGGTTCTACCATGGTACTGGGGTCCCCCGGTTACTGGTGTATGGTATGTGGCAAGTTTTCACCCTCTACTCTGGGACCCAGCCCAGGGGCCCTAGGGATAGTGGTAAACCACTTGAACTAGTGCTTCCTTCCCCTGGGCTACTTCCCTCTCCTGCTCTTCAGCTTGTGGGGCTTCCTGCCCTCTCTCTCCGCACAAGCAGGGTATCTCTTTACCTAGGGTCTTGGTCTTCTAGCCCGCCATGGCACTTCTCCAAACTCTCCTCTACTTCAACTCCTCCAAACTGCTCTCTGCTCCAACTCCTTCTCCTAGCTGATTGAAGCAGGGGGTATTTATCAGGTGACTAGCTTCAAGTACTCTAATTGGCTTCAGGTGCTTTTAATTAATCTATAGAAATCTTTCTTCCCTCTACAGCGAATAAGGCTTCTCCTCATCCTGGGACTTACCTATCTCTCCTATATGACTCTCCTGCTGCCTTCTGGCCATGCTGTATCACAGGTAGCATGAGAAAAACACACTATTATATACTACACCAGATATACACTGTAATACACTACTAGGGTGTGATTCTCACTTACACTAAGGCCCCTTTATATTGTCTGGTGGTAAAAAGGGGCCTTAAAGAGAGAATAAATGTAATTTACGTCTTCTTTAAGGTAGCTTAGAAAGGAGACTTAAGAGAGACTGATGAATAGGATAGAAAAGGTAAATCGGGTGTGCTCCTACTTACCCTGTTACATAAAACAAGAATATGGGAATGTTAAATGAAATTGAAAAGCAACAATTTTCAACCTATAAAAGGAAATTGTTATTTACACAATTTATAATTAGCTTGTGGAACTCACAGCCTCAAGATATCATGTCCAAAAGTTGAGTGGGATTAGAAAGAAAAAGAACAATATTTATTTATGTGGATAATGAGAATATCTGCCATTAAATTCATAGGATTATATATTATAAATATCTTATATATAAGAGAGATAAAATCCCTGGCTTCAGGTAATAAACCAATCGCTGATGGATGAGGACAAGGAAGAAACTTCCCCTATGGGTAAGTTATTTTATAACTGTCCACCACGTTGTTTCTTGCATCTTCCTCTGAGGCACCTGGTACCAGGTACTGGAGAAAGAAAACTGGACTAGATGGATCACTGGTCTGATCAGGTATGGCAGATCCTGACACAAGAGTTTTAGAGAGAGAGAGAGAGTTGAAACTGCAAAGGGCATTTAACCAGTCTGATTATATTTATCTGTGTTCGCTTTTACCCAGCACAGTAGGACTAACATGTCTGCATTTCAAAAAAGCACTATGTGATCTGTTAATGAGAACAAGTGGCCAGATGGATGTTGGTTTTATGGATGAAGCTTCTTTTTATAATAAAATGTAACATAGGCCTGAGCAGTGCATTTCAGCTTCTCTTTCACCCTGTGCACCATTGAATTATTCTGCTTCACATATTTAAAGCCTGAAAGATATTACATTGAACATCCACTTCTGAAGGTTTTTCTCCCAAAAATATATAGACACATTTTTTTCCTAGGGGGCTTTTTGTTTTAATTTTTTATTCCAACATTAGTCAACAATATTTTTCGCATCGTTCTGCAGTTGATTACCTCTCTAGAATTGACTTCAACAAGCAAAAGAGCTCCACAAACTACAATGCAAGCTTGTAATTGACTAGTATAGAATGATATGATATATATGTAGGGAAATAATCAGAACATAGAAACTGGCAATAGTGATAATAGTACACACTTATCTTCAAAGTGCTTCATAGTCATGAATGAAACAACTGCCTTGTGAGGCAGCAAAGTACTAATATCCCCATTTTACAGCTGGGGAAAGCAAAGGAGAGAGATCACAGCCACAGAGGAAGTCAATGTCAAAGCAATGAGTGGAACTTAGGAGTTCTTATCGCTCAGGTTGCCATTTCCCATCACTAGGCCAGTCTCTGTCTCACTATCATTATACGGCTCTGTCTCAGGCAATGCAAGACAGACGCAAACAGGGTGTTAGTGACATTCTTACTGTTGGATTTTAACTGGAAATTCTGGCCTACAGCAATAAAATATTAGGATGACATGATCCATATGCAACTTTTAGAGGAAATTGGGGAACCAAAGTGAACTGGTGGCACCTGTGGAAAAGAGGAAGGATTATTTTATTTATTTATTGTTTGCATTGCCATAGCACCCAGGAGCCCCAGTGCTAGACCAGGACTCCATTGAAGAAGGTGCTGTAAAAACACAGAACAAAAAGATGGGCTCAGTCCCAAAGAAATTACTATCTAAGGGTAAGACAAGAGACAACAGATAGACATTCAGATTGACGGGGAATACAATGAAACAATATTGGTCCTCTGATAGGTTGTAGTATGGGCACACCAGTTGCTCAGCCATTGTTGAGTTTTTTTAGATATCATGGCGTTAAAGGGTCAGTGTGTAATAAAGTAATGTATTTGGCTATATACGGATATAGCAGTACATGTCAGGACTATGAGAGAGATATTGTAACCATTTGATAAATAGCTACAGTAAATAAGAGATAAGATATTGTGATACAGAGGCAGATAGGTGAGGTATGTTAGGAAGAAAGCAAGTTAGATAGCTTTATAAATCACTCAAGGAGTTCTTCAATACAATGCTTAACACTAAACTAGACAGGCTAATGAAGAGAGATGGCAACACCAAAAGTCAGGATAAGCAGGGTGACATAGTAAGGAGGATAAGAGTTAAGTATGGAAAGGTACTGTAGAATGAAATAAGAAGGCCTTACTATAAATACATCATTTTGATCTAACAGGTTTAGCCAGATCTGGATTCCAGCTATTCTCTCCAGCTTTTCCATCATTAAGAAAAGGAGCTAGTTGGAAAACAAGAAGAAAAATAGCAAAAATGGTCAGTAAGGGCCTCATCCAAAGCTAATTACAGTCAATACAAAGACTCCATTGACTTCAGTGGGCTTTGGAGAAGGCCCCTCATTCTGATTACCTTTTTTTCTTGAAAATGTTTATGTCCGGACAGTTTTTTTATCAGCTTCATCTGGAATCATCCTCCCTGTTCTCCTGAATTGGGGAAGTTCCAATGTGTGTGTATCAGAGATTTCATCAATTGCAAGGCACAACAGAGCTTTTTATAGTGGGGGCAGCAAAATAGAAACTAGAATAGAATCCTCTCGGGGGAGATAAAAAAAAATCATCCATTTGTGGGTGTTGTCAGGGTGTCTGACACTCTTAGATCCCACATGTTTCTGTCTACTTTATAGTCTTCTTGAGCTAAATGACACATTGATAAACTGTCTAGGATGAATTGTGTTTTCCAGACATTAGTAGACAGGGAGGAGTTTTTTCAAAGATTCTTTGTCACCATTTAAAACCAAAAAAGTTTGTAACCAGTGAAATGGGAGGAAAAAGGCTTTCTTGATATTGCAAAGAGTATTTAAGTATCCCATTGTTTAGTTAACGCGTTTTGACAGATGTAGTTTCAAGATGCATAAAAGTCATAGATAGATAGATAGATAGATATAAACCTGATCAGCTGAGGATTGGAATTTAGATTTACTTCTTACTGAACAGAGCTATTGTGTTGTACCATGAAGCTAGTGAAAATGCATAGCCATAACACTGTTTGGATTTAAAACATTATATACCAGGTGGACTTGCCTGCAGTGATCAGAATACTAAATGTCACTGGTGGTTTACAAAGAGACTGAGAGATTATTTGTTTTAGGAAGAAAGATGGGTAGGCATAGTGTAAGAGTGTAAAGAATCTATGATTGGAGGACACATGATGTACAGATCTAACATTTCATTATGATTAAGTGACATCAAGCACTGAAAGTTAGTTTGCTTATTACAGTTATGCTATTGCTCCCTTTGTGTCTTGTAGAGTTAATTTGTGCTTCCAGCTCAGGAGTACTTGGGTGAGGAATTTTGGCATTTGGAATATGCTTTATTGTTTATTCCCCTTCTCTGATTTCTTTATTTTAAATTACCTATCTATGACAGAACTCAGTCAATCCGTTACATCGATTTAGGGTCAAATCCTGAGAAGTGGCTCAAACGGAAGTAAAAGACCTTTGCTCTGAGAACAACACTGTGCTGAAGCTAAGGAGAGGAATCTGCATTCCCAACATGAATCCAGGCATGCACAACTGCCATCCTCTGGACTCATGCCTGTAGGCAGCAACTGCAGGATATAGGCTAAGTAGCAGCTGCAGCCTGCAACTCCCACTCTAGTGCCAGCTCTCCTTTCTCTGCCATGCAGTGCAGAAAGCTGCCTCAAAAGCCTTCTCTATGAAATATGTGGGGATGATTCCCACTATGTGGATTCTTCCCTATCTGAACTTTCCGTGCAGCACCAAGTTTGGGCCTGAGTTTTCATTGTCTTGCACAGTGTGCAGACATTTACCTTGGGGAAAGGTGTAAAATCCCACCATTCTGGTATGGTAGCCTATTGCCCTTACTTTGCAGCAATGTAAATGCCTACACAAAGTACCATGCAGCATAGAATCAGGCCAGTTGTATTCGCAACAGGCCAGGTGATACAAATATTTCGGGTCAAACACTGAAGTTCTTTCTCAATCCTCAGTCAGGTAAAGCTACCATTGGCTTCAATGAATGGTGGATTTGTCCCCACCGTTTCATGGGCATGGAACATGGCAATTCCTTGACCACATGATGGGATAGCCAGTCTGACTGATGTGATTCTGCAGTTCAGCTGGGGCAAGAAGCAAGATGCAGGGAACCCATGCAAGGTATTCTCATCTCTGGCACACAGTACAGTGGGTCCCTATAGCTCAGTCCATGGAGTAAAGGATATTGAGGGTATCTGGCTGAGAGGCTGTGGCAGAGTTTGTTCCACAGTGCAGTACAGTTATGGACATCTGAGTTGTTTCCAGGTAGGGGTTTTTTTGTTTTTTTTTGCCTCTTGTTTCTCATTGGGTTGGGTCCTCTATCAGGAGGGCATTTCACACAGAAAAAATGAATATCCTTTGTTATATCATCTGGGGGTAGAGGACTTTCTTCTGTTGTAATTTCTTCAGATCAGACTCTTTTTTGCAAGGACATACAGTTTTAGCAGGCTTCTGGGTGGAAGGCAGAGTTCCAAAAAGAACATGACAAGGACTCCACCAGTCCAGAGCAGGGCTTTGATAGGTTAGCTACTACAGTCTGATTTGTACTGTCCTGAAAGACTGTGTTAAGTCTTTCTAAGTAATTCCTTTGGGACCTTTATCATCACTAACATCCCAGCTTCTGCTCTGACTCTTAACCTTGTTGCCTGCTGAGGAAAGAGTACTGTGCGTGTTGCCTGACTTGGAGTCTATCATTTCCAGTTTGTCACAAATGGTATGAAATGAACTTCCCAGGATGCAAAGAAAAGAGGTAATGATGCTGATGCTGAGTCACAGGATGACATGGGCTGCCTGTAATGTAGGCAAGAGATTTCTTGAGGAAACAAGCTTACTAGCACAGCTCCTACTGCCTGGCCAGGAGGGCCTCCCTGCTGGCACATCTGGAAGAACTGATACCCTTGAAGTACAAGGGTCCTGACTGGGTCTGAGCTGCAGCCGCAGGCAGGCGGTACACACCTTTAGCAGATTACAGCCCTAGTACAAGCAGGTCTGACTACTGACTTTGATGGAATTGCACTTGCTTACATCCGGACCCTGTAACTTGGCCCTGTAAGTCCAGCTACTGGATTTTGGCCTCTACTAATCATTTGTGTCTGCACTATTTTCAGGCCACCAGCAGGCAGAGACAATATTGCAACCATTTGGGGCCCACAGAAATCTTGTTGGTCTCTTTCTTCAGCTACCTATGAATAGCTAGTGTCATGACCTGCTACTTTACTGAATGGACACCAAAAGAACTGAGCAAAACAAAGACAGGAAAGAACAGAGCAGCAATGCTGGAGCTCAGAAAACAGGCAACCACTGACCCTGAAAAACGCATTTTAAAAATAACCCGACTTGTTCTGATTTAAAACAAAGCAACAATAAAATAAAGAAACAGTTTTAGCTACTTATAGGCTTCAAAGCCTGACACTTAGTAGATTATGCATCTGTATATATCAATGATGTATTGATCTGGCTGGGGTATATAGGGTTGGGTGGGGAGGGCAGATGTTGGCAATGTCCAACAGTGGATGGAAGCAGAACTGCTCAATTCTGTCATAGACAGTTTCTGCTGATGGACATTCTTCATTAGTTCAAGGGGCAGGGTCCTGTATTTTTTGGAATAGGCGGATCTGAGTCTACCTCCTAGTTCTGTGAAATGCTCAGTGGAGTAGTGTGGTGTGAAGCAGATCTGGGAGAATAACAAAAAAAAAATGTTAAATGTGGTGTTTGACCGATTTTTCAAAAGTATTTCTCATAAATAGTCAATGGATATATTCAGTAATTATTCACGCAGTTCTATAAAATAATATAAAATAACGATTTGGAGGGGAGGAGAAGGGGAATCATTAAATGCCTTATTCACAGTAAATCACAATATTCATCCGATCAATTATTCGACAAGTCTGATTCAACCAGAAGCCACAGATTTATTAGTGTTAAATTCTTGATCATTGACATGTGTTATTTGAGCTTTGTAAATGCATGCAGGAAGTTATTAAATTGTTTAGATTCTTTAGGTATTTGTTTGCATTAAATGCTATACTTGGCTTTGTTTTGCCAAACATCAAAACAGACGTATGTCATTGTTGTTTTTATTCCTGAAGTATTTGATTTACTTTATGCCCTTGGCAGATCCTTCATAAGAGAAGTTGACAAAAGAATAATTTTATGAAAACCTTCCCATTTGCTTCCATTTACTGTAGCTGATCCTTGAACAGTGTCTGTTCCTTCATTTCCTTGTTTAGTCAATTCAATTTAGTTATTAGCCTGTGAAATTTCCTGAGAACTTAAAAATCTTTTCGTGGTGGAGTGATGGCTCATTATTAATAGAAATAGCTTTTCAGAACTCATTTGTATGTTTTGTTGGTACATTCAGCCTATTCTGTAGAGTTCATGTCCTCTCTAATTTGAGAGAAGACTTTGATTCTTAATTTTTTATCCAAATGCTGCAATCCAAACTGACAGCATCTCCTTACTTTCCTTTCCATTTCAATATACACAGCATTTAGAGCCAAATCAGGCAAAATCACTCATTAACTATTAACTTCAATGGGAGTTCTGCTTGACCAAGGACTGAAGGAATTAGCTAATTATATGTTTGATGCAGCAGGAATACCTTAAATAGATTATTCTATTTTAGACCTGTGAATAAGGAAAACACGGACACCACCCACAAACACTAGTGTAAATGACAATGCTTTGAAATATCATTAGAGACTAACAAATTTATTTGAGCATAAGCTTTCATGAGCCACAGCTCATGAAAGCTTATGCTCAAATAAATTTGTTAGTTTCTAAGGTGCCACAAGGCCTCCTTTTCTTTTTGCAGATACAGACTAACACAGCTGCTACTCTGAAACCTGAAATATCATTTATATCTAACAAATAAACCTATGCTAAAAGAACACTAAAGTTGCAAAGATGTCAAAAGCCAAGGATAGGGGCTGGATAGGAGCAGATGGGGGTGGGGGACAGGAGCCGGGGGTAGCAATGGTGGGGAAGGTTACAGAAGCAAGTTGTGGGAGGCTATGGAAAGGAGCAGAGGTGGCTGGGGGTACACAGGTGTAGAGAGGGAGATGGGCAGTTTCTGGGGTGGGACATTTGGATAGGAGCAGAGGGAAGGAGGCAGTATGGTGGGGGACAGGAGCTAGGCTGGGGCAAATAGGAGCGGAAGAGGATAGAGACAGGCTGGTGGCACAGAGGCAGAAGGATCTATAATCACTAGACACACTCTCCTCTAAAACATGGACTTGAACCCAGGAGTTCTCAGTCTCTACATTATTTGTTAACAGCAAATAACTGTGAAACCCACTGGCAAAGTGTTTGTGTGTGTCTCATCCCCCTCTAGTGACTAGTCCACATAGAGGATAACAGCCTACTACTGCTACTAGTTACTCCGTTAAGTCGAGTGGTAGAGGTCTAAGCTGTGGCTCTAACCATGCAAACCCTGCTGAGAGAGCCCAAGTTGGGGGTCAGCTTGGATCTGAGAGCAGGTTTCCACATGATGGCATTTCTGTTTTCTCTGTTTGTTTTTTAAGATCTTGGTTATTTTGTTTAACCAACTAAAAGTTGAAGTAATCTTGCACTGGTGATAAAAAAGCAGAGAGAATGTGCTAAATTCAGCTATTATCATTCTCGCTGTTACAGCAGCATACACTGTGGAATGTCAAACAAGTTTTGCTGAATTCAGCTGCAGGTTGCATAGTACTGACCATGCCTTAACTCAGTGTAATCATCTCCATAACTGTGTACAGAAGAACAAAATTATTGCACAATATCACCTTCAGGAAAAGCTTCTTTTTTCATGTGACTTTCAAATAATTTAGAGCCACATATATGCAATATTCAATGACTTAGGCAGAAAAAAAGAACTAATCTTGCATTACACATTGAATCCATTATGGATTTTTCTGCTTTAATGAGCAGCCTGGGTGAATGACAAAAAAAGAAGAAATAGAAATTATATCATAAAAAGGACTGAGTCTGCTGCCTGAAAATGACTGACCCTGAATACGTTGCTGTAAATACTGTATCAGTTGAATAAACAGTGATAATCAATGGGACTACTCACAGAGTAAGATACTACTCAATGTGAGTAAGCGTGGCATAATCTGAGCCTATGTTTCCTGGCCCCTATGTGTGTGTTTCCAGAGTAGAGGGCAATATTGCCATAGAATTTTAAAAATGCTTCCAGTTTCCATAAACTAAAGTGGTGTTTGTAACATAGGCGAAATGTATGACTTTAAACCTGACGGTTTCCCTTTAAGGGAGAACACTAAGAACAATAACGTTCAGAGGCATGTCCTGAAAATGAACTTAGATCAAGGATTTACAGCCAATAAGTAAGAGGTCATTTTTGAGGGAGCTGAAACATGAGAAGGTGTCTTTCATGAGTGGATTATAAAGCTATTGCATTGTACTGTGGTATATTTCAGGGTATTATAACCTCAGGATGGACCATCTGAGTGACACCTCACAAGGTTCTTGTGTAAATGATGTTCTAGATATAGGAGAGTAATCTATTAATCTTGTCCCAGTGCATGTCCATTGTACCAAGTTGTTATTCTTTTCAGATAACAACCCTGTGCTGTGCAGCTCTGCACTGTTCACAACAAAAGAGGTGGCTGTCAATGAAGGACTCAATTAATTGTGTCTGGATGACGGTTACATTGCAGGTTTGCGTTGGTAGTCATGCTCAGATTTTATTTACTCTTAATAATGCCTGCATGTCATATTGGTGAATGGATGGAACTTGGATAGTGGAAGATGTGGCCTTGGAGGACTGTAACGCGTGTATCATGTCTTCATTTTTTTGTTTCCTTTCCTAAAATCTATTGGATTGTAAAAATGTTGTCTTGTTGTCCATCACCAATATGTTTTTTCCTGCTCACTACGAAAATTGGCCTTTTTTCCTTAACAGCGAGAATAGGGTGAACTAAGTGAGATTATAGTTTGTTTATAGGGTAAGTGGACAGGTACTTTAGCGGAGGAGATTGAGTATATGGAGTGCAATGGCCAGGTTTTTCTTTATATCACAAAGACAGACTTAGGTGGTTCATTATCATCTTGCATTTGGAAGGTCTTTTTCATTGTGAATGTTCTACACTATTTACCCCCTTAAAAATATATTCCATCCAAGCCTGTACGTAGCATGTTGTCCTGGGTACCTATGCTTATTCATGAACTCCATAAAACCAGAGCTTAAACAAATCAGATATACATGGACAAAGCTCTCTTTGCCAGCACCAGGGCTGCGTTTGTGCTCAGCATCCCCTCTGCACTGTATGCAGCTGCTTATTTAACTAAATGCAGTAACATGGAGCCATATGCCCCCTCCTTTGCAAAAACCCACAGGAGGGGAAAAACTACATCAATACAGCTGCAGCTTTCAAGCTCTGGATAAGCTGGGCCATTCTCTCCTCAGAGGACAAGGAGTTTGTGGCCCCTTAAATTCCATGGGGAATCCTGGCCCCAATCCTGCAGATCTTGGGACAGCTGCTCACTCAGTGCTAACCCATCTGTGGAGCAGCCCCTCCACTACCCAGACGTGCATACTCAAAGCATCATGACTGACTTTTTGCCATTTGCTACTGAGTATCCGCCTCTTAACTACTCCCCACACCACATCCCCTCAGGGAAATAGAAGCAGCAGATTGGAAGTAAACATTCCAAGGTGCAGAATTAACATCCTATGGATTCCTGCTGGGCAATTCACTAGGGATATAGACTGCCTAGAGCAGCTGCCCCAGCTCCATACACTCTCTGGTCACACAGCCCAACCCATAATCTGCACAACCCCGTGTTGAGGAGATACTGAGGAAGGGCTCTGGACCCTCAAATTGGGGTGGGGTGGACTCACAGGAGTGCACTAATAGTGGCTCTGCTCTGTCTTCCTCAGCTTTTAGGACATTTTTTCGTGACTTAGCATGTGTTTGCTCCCCTGAATGGCATGGAATGCAGCATAGCGTTATTAGCTTTATCTTTTCAATAGAAGTAACAAATTGTGTTGCACCCTTGGGGAGTGACAAAGAGCTTGTCTTTGAGTTTTTGAATTCCATCTATACACACACATGTATAGAGAGAGTGAGAATGAGAAAGGGAATGGAGAGAAAAGAAGCTTGTGTGGAATATAACAACACAAAGAATAATGGATCCTGACTACACACCATAAATAGGTTTGGCAGAATTAGATGTTTATTTTTTTTTATAATTTTGATAGTAGCAATGTTTATAATTAAGCATTTTTTCAATTTTTAGCAATTTAAGTTTTCACAGTTGTTTGAAATTGAGGGTCAGAAAATTATTATTTTAATCAAAAAGTTAAAGCTTTATAACCATTACAGCACAAATTGTCATCACATGTCAAAATAGCCTTAAATCAAATTCTAAGTTCTCAAGCAGCATTTTCCTTACTTTGCCTATCTGTAAATTTCAGTTATCAATGAAAATATTTTTTCATCAGTTTCTATGTGTAAGGTGAAATCAACCTATACCAATAACAATCTCATCCTTCCAAGCCAAACAATAAAACTCTAATTGCTTAGAAAGAGTATCTAGTGAGATCATAAACAAGAGAGCCCAGCACAAACTCTTTGTTCTTGCCATTGGAACCTAAGGTGGAATTATTTGAATTTATGTGCATTTTGAGGAACATGATTTAGTATATTTGGGGTATATCAACTCCACACTGAGCCAGTCAGGGCTAACAAGCTGCTGTGAGCCCACTCACCCCTGTCCCACTACACTGGGCTTTTTGCTGTCAGGTAATAAAGGGGCAGCTAAAAAAGACAGTTCAGTAGCTGTGTGATGAGGGAAAAAAACAGAGCTTCTATGCTTTGCTTCCTGAGGAAAGAACCAGGCGAGAACCTCTGAACAGACTGCTGGCTGCCGAAGCCCTTCCGGGGAAGGTAGGTCTGGCACAGGACGAGAGTTTGTTTTCTTAATGGGATTATTTCTTTGCTTTACTCCAGAAAGACTGATAGGCTGTGTGTGCTGCCTGGGACGGGCCTAAGGGCGTGGCAAGACTGTTGCAGGGAACTCCTGTCTGTGGGGGTGGGAGTGGGGAACTGCCTCAATAAACTCTGGACTTTTGCACCCTCCTCAAGTTTGACTCTGAAGAGCAGTCACAATAATACATGGTTGTAAAGCACCTTCTCCCCTAATTTGCCTTACCTCTCCTCCTTCTGTATCTCAGTCTTCATCTTCTTCCTCATCTTTCTTGTCCTCCTCCATAGTCACGTTGTGCCTGACATCATCTCCCCATCCTGACAGTTTAAACTGCAGTTACTATTTACATAAGTGAGAATTTGATTGTGTACTTTTCTGGCTGTGCTGCCTTGTTAAGGGTTTTTTTTTTCTGTCACTTTCTTATTATATCAATGTCTGAACAATAATAAGGTTGTAAAAACCATTGTATAACCCTAATACAGGCTCCCAAGTTTTATGCAAACATTAACATTATTTCATTACTGTAATAAAAACTCCACAAATTTAGTATGTATAGTGGAATGCAGGTTAGAAACTTACAATGTAGAGTTCATATTTTTACTAAATTCAATGAGTAAGTAAGCACATAAAACACCATACAGTATGTATACTGTGTGTTATGTCACTTCTGTAATTTATAAACTCTGGTCCAGTGTTCTGCCAACCTCTCTAATTACACCCCCAAAAGCTGAGGTGGTATTTAAATAACTACAAGCTCAAATCAGCATCTGCACATATATTTACCTCTCTTGGGCTTGTGTTATGCCATTAAATAGCATGGGCACAGTTAAGGGACCTCCTATTAAAATTTAGCCCCCCAAAGTTTGGGGGCCATTTTGAATGACAAAACATTGCATTACAGCTAGAGATATAAGGTCAGTTCAGGAATAACTCCACTGAAATCTCTAGGTCATATCACCATATCAGTTATTATGTGGCTCTCCCCACAATGGAATTGCTTTCACAGTTTGATGTTGAAGTAGAATTGGTCCCTAAGCCTTTTATTCATCTTTGTCACCCTGCACTGTACCTTTCCTATTTTTTCCAGTCTCTTTGCATCTGTATAGCATCCAACTAAGGGTTATATTTCAGGTAAGACTTGCTAAAATTTTTGTACATTTCCAAAAAATCCTCAGCTGATTTATCCTCAGTTCCCCTATTTACAAATCCAAGAACCCTACAAACTTTTCTTTATTAAAACTATGTTAAGGCTCATGCACCTAACTAATGCATACAACACATTAGTATTATTACAGTCAAATAATAAGACATATACATAAAGATACAAATACAGATTTTGACCTATACATAAGGTGCTAACATATCAGTTGAACAGAACTGATACATAATACATAAAAACACTAAATTCAAGTAATAAAGTGTTAGGAGTTTCTTCGCTGCTGCTCATGGTTGCCAATTCTGTTCTAACGGAAGTCCATGGCAAAATTTCCATTGACTTTACTGGGAGTAGGAGCAGGTCCATTGTGTTAAATGTTTCATTTTTCTGTTAGGCTATGTCTACACTTGAGAGTGTGTACTACTAGCTGTATGTGCTGGGCACAGGTACACAATGGGTACACGCATACCCGTGTCCACATTGCCCTTTGTTGGTGACATGAATGCTTCCATTTCAGGGGTGGTATCCCGGAGTTCTCTGCATCACAGGAGATGCTCTCGGAACCACCTTGCTGCATGGTGCTGAAACTGTCCTCTGCCTTCAGATATTTGGTGATAGCAGCTCCCACCTCTCCCTTCTGCTAGAAGATGTGGACCCAGTCCTGGATGTTGTGGTTCTGTTCCTGTTACTTGTCACAGGAAAAATATTCCAGAGGTGCAGTGTTTGATTCATTAGATACTTGATGGAATCAGGCCACAACTTTTTGATACACTAAAGATGGTTGACTGAGAGGCTGAAAGAAAAGGAGGACTTGTGGCACCTTAGAGACTAACTAATTTATTTGAGCATGAGCTTTCGTGAGCTACAGCTCCGATGAAGCGAGCTGTAGCTCACGAAAGCTCATGCTCAAATAAATTGGTTAGTCTCTAAGGTGCCACAAGTACTCCTTTTCTTTTTGCCAATACAGACTAACACGGCTGTTACGCTGAAACCTGTCATTATGAGAGGCTGAGTGACACTCCACTGTGGTCCCATGCAATAAATATTGTCACTGCCAGTATTGCCATGGTGGACATTTGCTTCTGGTCTAGGAGAACCAACATGGTGTGGTGGAATCACCTTGTTTTGATGACCAGTGATTTCAGAACTTCTGAATGAGGAAGTAGACTTTCATGGAGCTGTGGAAGGTGTTTACACCAACACTCCAGTGCCAGACCACTGATTGTTTGGCACCCATACTGGCACAGAAGCAGTTGGCTATTGCTTGGAAGATGGCAACATCTGATAGCTGCTGGTCAGTTGCAAACCATTTCAGGATTGGGAATTCCACTGTTGGGGTGGTGGCTGTACAAGTTTGCCAGACAGTTACTACTGTCATCTACCCACAGGTGGGTGCCATAATCCAAGTACCTGAAATTATAGCTGGATTTCAGTGGATGGGGTTTCTGAACTGTGCAGGAGCCATCAATAACACCCTCATCCCCATACTTTGCCCACCTAAACTGTGAACTGAAAAGTTACTATTCACTTGTTCTCCAAGGCTTGATGGACCACAGGAGTGTATTCATGAACACCAGCGTTGGACACAAAGGAAAGGTTCATGACACCAGGGAGCTCAGGAGATCAGAATTGTACTTGAGTGGGGAAGAAGATATTAACTAAACTGGATCTCCAGGGAGCTTACAGTCTTGTCCATATCAGAGAGCGGGACAAATGGAAGACCGCCTTTTAGACCCGCTACGTCCACTTTAATTATTCCATTCAGACTGACTAATGTCCCAGTGATGTTCCAGCACTTCATTAGTGATGTTGCACAAGACCTAATGAACCAGTTCATGGTGGTGTATTTAGATGATATATTGATCTTCTCAGATAATCTGAACCAACACACCACTCACATCCACACAGTCCTGGACAGACTATGACAACATGGTTTCTACACTAAACTTGAGAAGTGTGCATTTGATCAGACCTCAACTGAGTTCCTGGCTTTCATTCTATCCCAGGAAGGAACCAAGATGACTCCATGCAAGATCCAGGCTGTTCGCAACTAGGCTGCCCTCCACAATGTGCATGACCTACAATGTTTTTAGGCTTCAAACTTCTACCAGAGATTCATTTTGAATTTTTAGAACCAAGCTGAGCCCCTCACTTCCCTACTCATTAAAAATACCCATTGGTCACCTGGGGCCCAGTGCTCATTCAAGCAATTGAAGCTTGCCTTCACCACCACTCCAGTACTGGCCTGCCCAGACGTGACACAAGTTTTCATTGTGGAAGACTATGTCTTTAATAAGGTGATCAGGGAAATGCTCTCCCAAAGGCACGGACCCAAGCAAATATTGCACACCATTGCCTACTACTCAGAAAAGCACACCCCTGCTGAGTGAAACTAAAAGTCCTCGGACAAGGAGCTCCTGGTAATTGAGACCACCTTTGAAGAATGATGACACTAGTTGGAAGGGGCCCACCATTTGGTGTAAGTGTTTGCTGACCATAGGAACCTGCAGTACCTGCGCAGAGCGAAAGTCCTATTCATCTCCTGGTTCAACTTTAATTTGATTTACCCTGGAACCAGAATTGACAAGGCCAACACCTTTTCATGAAGCTATGTCTCTGACCCATGAGGTCACAGTCTAGAACCAGCCCATATTTTCAAGTCCCATAATTTACTTCATCCGCTCTGCTTCTGTCTCTTGAATTCTGTCTAACAAGATAGCCAATATCCACCAAGAACTGCATGACACTTGGGAGGGGACCAAGTTCGTAAGGGACTGCGTTTGTGTTCCCCCGGGACCTGCAAAAGTGGCGGTTCTTGAATTGTGCCATGACTCCAAAGTGTCCGGACACTTAGGGCAATATAAAACCTGACAATGTCCCATTTCTTTTGATGGTCCCAAATGTGCCCCATGATGGAGAGCTTTGTAGCATCCTGCAAGGTGTTTGCTCACACCAAGATCCCATGCCAAAGATCCTGCAGTCTTCTCCAACCTCTGTACACTCCAATTCAGCACTGGGAGGCCATTTCTTTGGACTTCGTGGTTGAACTACCAGACTCCAGTGGTTTCATAACCATCCTGATGGCAGTAGATCACCTTTCTAAGATGGCATACTTCATTCCCTGTATGAGTTTATCCTCTGCAGAGGAAACTGACCAGCCATGGATAAACAATGTAGTCCATCTTCATGGCCTCCCAGATCATCTCTCTTTTGACTAGGGACCACATTTTACTGCCCGCTTCTGTCACAAAGCCCTACATTTATTAGGAGTCCATGCACACCAGTCCTCTGCCTACTATCCTCAGCTGAATGACCAAACAGACTAGAATCAACCAGATCCTTGAACAAGTCTTACGATGTTACATCAAGCATCTCCAGGATGACTGGCCTTCACTGTTACCATATGCAGAATTCTCGTATAATTAATGCTGACAATGCATTCACATGTCACGGCCCCTTCTTTATCAATGATGGGCTCTGCCCCTGATTTCATCCACAGCTACCCACATCCTATCTGCCTCAAAACTAGTACAACTCATTCATCACATCCAAGAGGAGATGAAGGGACACTTTGAAAGGCAAAGGAGGACTACAAAAGGTATGTGGACTAATGTAGACAACAGGGTCCTGCCTACTCCCTGAAAAAAAAGGTTTGGCTTTCAACTGCACACCACTTCATAGACAGACCCTCATGGAAACTAGAGTATCGGTTCCTTGGCATATACCAGATGTGGCGGTGGACTGGACGGTTGCTCCAGGAACATGATTCATGTTCACCTGCGCTGACCAGAGTGTAGCGGACAACTGTTCTGAAGTGGTCAGCATATCTTGCTACTACCACTGATAATGGGAGGCCAGATCTTTATACACTGGGTGAGGGTTAGGCAGGAAAGGATTCATTGCATTGTGGGAATGGACCTGGAGGACTACTGAAACTCAGGACCTTGCCCCCATTCATACTGCACTCTAGAACGGATTTGGAACCATGCTTCAGTGGAGGCATTCACATACCAACACCTTTCATGCTTGCTAGCTTTCTCGCTGTGCAATCTCCTTCACGCATATGCTTCAGCGTTTTCAGATGTGGACAATAGGGGGATTACACAACAGTTTCTAGTGTAAATGTACCTTTAGTTACTAAATAGTGGTCTCCAAAATTGTCTCTTAAATCTGTTTTTGTGGCATATAACCACACTGAAGGTATAATCCCTATGTCAAATCTTCAGTCCCTTACATTTTTCCATGTTGAACTGCATTAGCCACTTGCCTTCCCATGTCACTAGTCTGTTCTGATACTTTGCTTCCGACTGCCATCTTCAGTACTGTCTGTTCCCTCAAATCTGCTAAATTTGATATCACTCTGCTATGTATGATATGATCTATCTAGAATGTAGTTATTACCAACAATTCTGTAAATCTAAGGCTCTTACAATTATTTTCTATATGAGAGAGCACATGTTATTACCAGCTCCTCTTACTGTCACACAGTTTCTGTATATACATCCAAGGTGGTCGTGGGATAACTGTAATCTAAACCATATGAACTAAGATGCTTTGTGGAGTCTTCCTGGCAAACTCAAAGAAGTCCTTGATGTGACAATTGCATTTTCTGAATCTGTTCATCTTCAGGGTATGATAAGACCCACTGCTTTTCTAATTTTTTTGCCTGTCTTGAGGTAGAAAGTTTATTTTGCGGGGCAGGAGTTTTAAAAGGCCCAATTTCTAAAAGACAAGGTACATGAATTTATGTTCAAAAATAATGTGCAACTAATCTGTGTGCACAACTACTTAGTCTATTTAGACAAACTATTTGCCTATGCAAATTACTAGTTAGACACAGAATTATCTGTTTGTAGACACACCGTTGTAATTGTGCATGGAAATTAGATGCACAAATATGTGCATATTTTCTGTGCATGTATTTGCATACCTACAACTTCTGAAACACAGAGCCTTAGTGTGGACAGTTGTTTGAACAATTAAGTGTGTTTTAATATTTTGTATCTGACCTAGATGCATCTTATTATTCAGTTTGTAAATATCCTCAGGTTTTACATTCTTGGATTGACCCAGCGCATTGATATAATAAATATATTTTTAAATGGAAGGAATTCTTGGGAGCCATATTATTATAGCTTCCTAATGAGAAGATTGATGTACAACCTGCCTTACTCTGAGCAATAAATGCATATATAATTCAATGCCTTTCTATTGTTTCAGACAGGGATTTCTTTCAAAATGGCAAGGTTTGGAGGAAGCAGCACTTACTGTAATTTTTCAGTAAGATTAATTTTTTATCCAGAAATATATCCAATACTATGCTTTTGCAAACAATTGGAAAGAGAGCTTTTATTTGGTGTTTGTTTCAGATCATTTAAAGTATTTAACATGTATCTGGGTTAAAATGATGATTTCCGTTGTATCTGTCTGCATTTAAAATTCTTTCAATACTTTGGAAGTGGCCACAAGGAAGCGGCCAAAAAGGATGATTTTTTTTTCACTACAGACCATATCTAAATGGGCATAAAGATGAGATATAAGTGCATGTATTGTGCTGCATGTGTGAGCTAAGGTCAGAATAATAGCTTTAATATAAGAATGCATTTTCAACAGCTCATGCTGTATTTTTGATTGCTCTGACAGGAAGCCCAGGTATTGAGAACAAATCCTTTTTCCTATCCAAAAAGACTATTAAAATGAAAATTTTAATTTAAAAGCAAAGACCATGATTTGAAATAATTTGTACAAGTTGTAACAGAAGAATGTGTTCTAAATAAAACATTGATCTTTGCATTCTTTGTCAATGTTAACATGGTTTTTATTGGCAAAGCAAAAGCCATCTCCAGGTCTAGCAATAAAAGTGGATGAAGAGGTTCACAATCTTCCAGAGTTTCTCTAGGTTTGGGAAAAAGAAAAGGAGGACTTGTGGCACCTTAGAGACTAACAAATTTATTTGAGCATAAGCTTTCGTGAGCTACAGCTCACTTCATCAGATGCATGCAGTGGAAAATACAGTGGGGAGATTTTATATACACAGAGGTTTTGGGGCACACACACTATTTGGCCTAAATGTAAAGGGAAACTAAGCAGGGAGATGGCATTGAGATTGATTTTTATTATGAATCAGTTATTATTGATTTAGAATTTTGATGATTATGTTATGAGTCTTGATGGAGAATCTGTTTGAGCCAAGAACTACCATATTCAATATGAGCAATCTTATATCTTTTTCATGCTCAGTTAGTTCCACATCCAAAGTATTTTCATTCCCTTCAGAGAGTTGGAGACAGGTTTAAATTAACCAGGAAGTCCTTTGATTGCTATTTTTATACTTCTGAACTATAACGCATGACACAATAATCATCAAAGATAGGATTAATCTTGGGCAGATCGTGAGTTATGGAAGAGTTTGTGGTGATAATTGTGCGTATCAGATGGCTAACAACTTTCTGAGCCTTTCAGGCTAGAATGTTTGTCTCTTCCTCTTGGTTGCTGCACACAGCCATAGTTATGCGAGCATGCTGAATAAACACACACACACTAGCTCTCTCACTGTCCCCCCCTCTACACACACACACTCAATTAAGTGGAAGGCTTTCCTGACTAAAGTCTGCAGAATGAGTCCTTGATACAGAATATATGTATGTTCATATTATCTCGTTATTTGGCTAACGCCCTGAAAACTGTATATAACTACTGTAACTAAAACCTGCTCTGGCACTAAAGGATGTTTTTCGCATGGTCAGAGTTGCTTCAGGATTTGCATTAGTGATGGGCCCATGCTGCAAAATTCAGAACTGGATTTCAAACTTAGACGTGTTCAATTAATATCTGTGAAGTGCTTTGAGAGCTTCAGATGAAAGGTGCCATATAAGTGCAAAGTGTTAGAAGATGAAAGGTTCCTGTCCATATGAACAAGATTTATTTACTGTGGGATTTAGGATTATATATTGGGTCAAATTATGAAGACTTTACACATTTCTTGACCAGGCAAACTCCCAATAAAATCAACTGTTAAACAATTCTGCCACCCTTACCCATTGTTGGCAATACCCCTCTGTGTGAATAGTCATTGCAATCAACATGGGTAAAGGGGCATAATTGGTAAATAAGGGCCTCATGATTTGGCCCCATAAGGTTACTGTTCACATAAGACAATTTGGGCTGTACCTTATCTCTTCTATAACATCCACGTCCATGACTATGACTCCTAGGTAATACAAATAAATCCTGCCCCATTAATAAGGGCATCTGCTCTCAGTTCACGTGTTCTGCAGTTGTGAGGTCTTCTGACTCCCCAGTGCTGTTAGATGCCCAAATAATCCCAGCAGCAAAAATACTTCTATCAGTGACTGGTCAGAGGATTGCATCCTATTCTATAAGACAGGACTGACAGTGATCCATGCATATTTGTCCTCTGGGCTGGATTGCAGACAATTATATCTAGGTATGAAACCACACGTACTGGAAAAGCACCCGCTGGTAAAAAATGCAGAGCTGCTGCTCCCATAGGTTACTATGAACCAACATATGACCCTGTGCTCTGCTCTCTGCACTGGATCCCTATTGATTGGAGTATATTTCTAGATCTCTGTCCAGATATCAAAAGTCCTTCATGGGCATGGCCCTAGCTACCAGACTATCATTGGGAGTTTGCCTGGCGTCATCTCTCTCTCTCTCAACTATTATGCCCTTTTACAACAGCTGCAGGGGAACCCAGAAACTGACCAATATGGCAAGGCTCAGGAGGACAGGAGACAAAACTTTCATCGGGGCTGGATTGGGGAACTCATTTCTGCAAAAGGTAAGAATGACTACAGATCTTGCCCTAAACTAAATGCAAAACTCATCTCTACAGCTTAGCTTTTCCTCAGTAAGTTCTTTACACATGCACATACACCAGATTTTGAACTAATCAAGCTATTTCTTCTACAATCTTGTAAGTGACAGAGACTGCTATTGTTTTTTCCATATATAAATGCTTGGGAGGCAGTCACATAATATTGCGACAGAGAGCTAGGTAGATGTATCATGCCTCCAATTTTTGAAAAAAATTCCATTTCAGCTGGGACTTCTGTTTAACGGTTGTGACAAAGTTCCTCCTCTACCTTGGTGGGTCTTGCGCTTATTGGTGGATTTACTCACCTTGGAGCTTCACAGCAGCCCTCAGTTTGGCTATTTTCATGAACCCACAGTCCAGGACAACTCCTCCTATGTCTGACCAGGAGTTGGGAGGTTTGGGGGGAACCCGGGCCTGCCCTCTACTCCGGGTTCCAGCCCAGGGCCCTGTGGAATGCAGCTGTCTAGAGTGCCTCCTGGAACAGCTGTGCAACAGTTACAACTCCCTGGGCTACTTCCTCATGGCCTCCTCCCAACACCTTCTTTATCCTCACCATAGGACCTGCCTCCTGGTGTCTGATAATGCTTGTACTCCTCAGTCCTCCAACAGTCCGCATTCTCACTCTCAGCTCCTAGTGCCTCTTGCTCCCAGCTCCTCACACACACACACCACAAACTGAAGTGAGCTCCTTTTTAAAACCCAGGTGCCCTGATTAGCCTGCCTTAATTGATTCTAGCAGCTTCTTGATTGGCTGCAGGTGTTCTAATCAGCCTGTCTTAATTATCTCCAGAAGGTTCCTGATTGAATTACCCAGGGAAAAGGGACCTACTTAGCCTGCTCTCCTGCTACTGCCCTCTGGCCTAGGCTTTCCTTGCTTTTTGCCCCTGCTTTCAGTTCCCCCCCCCCCCCTGACCAGGCTAGACACTCTCCCCCCTTTCTTTTCCTTTTGTTGGTTTTTTCTTTCTCTGTTGTTGCTAGAGTGCTGGCCAGCTGCCGGCTGGCTGTTAGCCCCCCCCGCCCGCCCTCGGACGCTGCTGCCACTCCAGCTGAAACCACCCCCCCCCTGAGAGAGGGGGGGTCTGCCGGCCCATTTCCCCGGAGGGGGGAGTGGAAGGACCCAGCCTCCAGACCCAGCTGCTTGCTGTTTGTCTGCGGACCCATCTCCGGTTGAGAGGAATCTTATCACTTGCTCCGGCATTTCTGGAATGCAAAAAAGAAAACCCGGAACAGACAGAGAACCAGCCGTCTACCAGAGGAACACCGCCTGGGGAACTTACAAATCGCTGTGGAGGGGGCCCAAGACTGAGTAACTTTTGAACTGTGCTCTTGTGTGGGGGGAGGCCTTGACTGTGTCGTGATTGTGTTTGTAGGGACACGGGGGTGTGGCACGGAGCTGCCCCCCATCCATCTGTGTCCTCCCAACCCCCACACTACCATCTTCACAACTGCCTCCTCCACCGTCATTGCTGGCTGTTTAACATCTGCCTCTGGACTTAGCTGCTCATCCTGATTCCACCGTATGGGCCAGAAGCACCAGCCAACCAAACAGGACTTTCTGGACAAGCGTACGGTGGTTCATGTGCCCCCCTCCCCCAAACTGCCCATCCCACAGCCTGTCCCTTTTTACCTGACCCCAACTCCTGTTAACCACCTGCCACCGCCCCCGCTGGGGCATCGGCAATGGAGGGCACCGGCATGACCTCCGCCGCTGCCATGCCCACTGCCTCTGCAGACTCTAGGGGAGCCCCCTCAGCTGGCGGGAAAGGCCAGGGCAAGAAGAAGGGGAAGGGCTCTGCTAAAACCACCAGGCCCTCCGTGGCAGGGGCCACCCCCACTGCTGCGGCCCCGCCACCGACCACGGCGTCCCTCCCCACTGCCCCATTCACCAGTTCTGCGGGTGTCCCTCCCTCACCCCCCAGGATGTATGTCCGGGTGGCGGCAGCCCCCCCGCCTGCTGCCTCGTCATCTCTCCCGCCCACCGCCTCTGCCATCAACAGCAGCCGGGGCCCCTTCCCCACCATGACAAGGAAGCATGGTGTCCGATGCCTCCTGGTGCCCGCCTCGCCCCACGTGGAGACCTACGTGCAGGTGTTGGCGAGGGTGGTGGGGCCCTCGGCCATTTTGGCGGCCTCCAAAATGTATGGGAAGGTCGTCTTCTTCTTAGCATTGGAGGCTGCCGCCCAGGAGGTGGTGGAGAGGAGCCTGTCGGTGGGGGGGGGCGGTGTTTGTCCCCCTAGAGACGCTAGAGAACCTGGGCATCTGCCTGGTCCTGACCTCTGTCCCTCCTTTTCTCCCCAATGCTGCCCTGTTACCCGCCCTTTCCACCCTGGGGAAACCTGTTTCTGTCATCAGCCCTCTCCCGTTGGGCTGCAAGGACCCCACCCTCTGTCACATCTTTTCCTTCCGCTAGCAAGTGCAGCTTCTACTGCCGTCGGTGGCGTGTGACGGAGAGGCGCTCGAGGGGTCCTTCCTAGTCCCCCACCAGGGGGCCTGTTACCGTGTGTATTTCTCCATGGGGGAAGCCCGGTGCTACCTCTGCTGGGCATCAGGGCATGTCCGGAGGGACTGCCCCTTAGCCCAGCAAGGAGGGGCATCTGGGATCCCCAAGACCCGGCAGGACATTGGCCCCGTCATTGCCGACACCCCTGGCCACCCGATACCCGAACCACTCCCCCTCCTCTTCAGACCACCACTTCTCCTGCTCAGGCCCAAGGGGCACCTCCCCTACAACGCCCAGAGAGCGGGAGAGCCCTGCCCTCGCTGCTGACAATCTGGCGGGGCCTATGGAGGAGGGTATGGCAGAGATATCACCAGGCATGGAAGAGAGCCTGCCCCAGGGAGAATCCTCGCTCCCTTATGCCGCCCCACTGTCCCCGCCCCCTCCCAAGTCCCTGAGCCATCGCCTTTACCCCCTGACAGATGATGCCATGGAGGGCTGGGCCCTAGTCCAGGGGAAGCGAGGCAAGCAGAAGGCTCGAGCTCCGCCTCATCTACCCGAGGCAGAGGCCCCCTGGAAGACCAGGAAGGGGGGCACTGATGCTGAACTTTCCGCTTTGCCCATGAGTGCATCCCATCCACAGGTGTCAGCCGGGAAAGATGTGGTAGCACCGGAAGGTAGTGTCTCCTCTCCACAGGAGACCCTCCCCTACGAGACCCTCAAGGAAGCCCCTTCTGTCCTGACACTACCCAAAGTCCCCATGAACCCCAAGGCAACCGTCGTGGCGGGTGCCAGCAGGGAGAACCCCGGGGCGACAGAAAGTGTCCTCTCCTCCATGTTCAAGGAGATCGATGCCCTAGATCTGCCCCTGGTCACCCAGGGGGAGGATGACCTTTTGCCAGCAAACCTCGATTTGGGTGACCTCACTCCACCCCTCTTTTCCCCATGCTCCCTCCCCCTAACTGCTGCTTCTGCTCCCACCTCCGAGGAGCCCCTGGACTCCTCCATCGACCCAGCCGTTGATGGCACCCCGCTGACGACCACCGAGCCTGCTCAAGTGACAGCTGGCACCAAGCGGCCGGGACACAAGTCGCCAGGGGCACCCCCCGTTGGTGCAGAGCAATCGATTTCCTTCCTGGGCGGAGGTCCAACAGAAGATAATCCACCTCCTGATGCTGTGGCCGCTAAATCCACCATAGAGCCCGCGCCCGGTATCACTGAGAGCTCCCTCCCCAACACCCTTAACCCTTGAGTCTGATCAGGAGGCGCCCCCATCCAGCTGCTTGCCTCCCGAAATCCAGAACCTCGCCTCTGCCCCTGCCCCTACCCCTATCCAGTTTACCTCCTGCAATGTTATTGCTGCCACTGGGGCTGTCTCCTTCCCTTTCCCAACTGATGACCCCCAGGGAGCGGCCTTTGTGTTCTCCTGCCCCTCACCCATTAGGAGCTGCTATCTTCCCTCCACCGCCCCCTATCGCCCCAGAGCTTGAGGCAGGCCTAGAAGCTCCAGCCCATCAGGCACCCCATCGGGGGTGCGCACCCTGCTGTCCATTTTAGTGGACCACGGGGCTGCACCAAGGGCCCCGCCAGGGAACAACCGGGAAACCGTAACCCCACCCCCCCATGAGCTGCGAGGAGAGCTGCAGAAGTTTTTAGAGGATGTCCGTGGCTCCTGCAACAAGATACAGCTTGCTCTCCAGCGATGGGGGGATTTTTTTCAAATCCTCCGGGCCACAAGGGCCCTCATGGGGGAAGGTAAAGGGACGGGGAAGCAGGATGCTGCAGCCTACTGGCGGGTCCGCGTCTTCCGTGACCAATTACTCACCTACGGCATGGGTCAAGGACTGTTGCGCGGCCTGCTGGGGGATGCGAGCGTCCCTGCCAGTGAGGATCCCCCCCGCCCGCCCCATGACACCTCTCACCATCACAACGTTGAACACCCGGGGTTGTAGGATGGCTCTCCGCAGGTCCCAGGTGCTCTCCTTCCTTCGGGAGGGAGGGTACTCTGTGATTTTCCTGCAGGAGACCCATACGGATCTGACCGCTGAAGACAGTTGGCAGCTGGAGTGGGGACACAGGGTCTACTTTCGCCATTCCACAATTCGGCAGGCTGGAGTGGCGACCCTGTTCTCCCCCGACCTATGGCCCGAGGTGCTAGGGGTTGCCGAGGCCGTGCTGGGTCGCCTGCTGCATCTCCGGGTCTGTATAGAAGGGCTCGTGGTTAACCTCGTTAACGTCTATGCCCCGACATCAGGCCCGGAGCGGCTGCAATTTTATCAGCAGGCGTCCACCTTCCTCGGCGCCTTAGATTCTCACGAGCGCCTGGTCCTGGGAGGGGATTTTAATACCACCCTCGAGGAGCGAGACTGCTTGGGGACCGAGCAGAACCCGGCTGCCACGGACACCCTCCGGGAGATAGTTAAACATCACTCCCTAGTGGACGTCTGGCGTGACCACCACCCGGATGACACTTCCACGTTCACCTTTGTCCGGATGGAAACCCACCGGTCGAGCCACTTCTGGTTGGATCGCATTTATTTATCATGTTTCCATCTCTCACGAGCCCACTCCTCCAGCATTCGGCTGGCCCCATTTTCTGACCATCACCTAGCCACCATGACCGCCTCCCTCTGTGCGGAGAGGCCGGGGCCGGCCTATTGGCATTTTAACAACAGCCTGTTGGAGGATGTAGGCTTCATGATGTCCTTCCGGGAATTCTGGCTGGCCTGGCGAGGGCAGCAGCGTGTCTTTCCCTCGGCGCGGCGATGGTGGGACCTGGGGAAGGTGCGCACCCGGCTTTTCTGCCGCGACTACACCTGGGGCACCAGCCGACGGAGAAATGCGGCGATAGAGCAGTTGGAATGGGAGGTCTTACAGCTGGAGAAGCATTTGGCCGCCAGCCCCGAAGACCCACTCCTCTGCGGAGCGTGCCGGGAGAAGCGGGAGGAGCTCCGGGCCCTCGAGGACCATCAGGCCCGGGGCACCTTTGTTCGATCCCGCATCCGCCTCCTTCGGGAGATGGATCACAGCTCCCGCTTCTTCTATGCCCTGGAGAAAATGAGGGGTGCTAAGAAACACGTCACCTGCCTCCTGGCGGAAGACAGCACTCTCCTCACAGAACTGGCGGAGATGTGCGGGAGGGCCCGAGCCTTCTACGCAAGTCTTTTCTCCCCGGATCCGACGGACCCTAGTGCTTGCAGAGTGCTTTGGGAGGAGCTCCCTACGGTCAGCGCGAGTGACCGAGACCGGCTAGAATTGCCTCTCACTCTGGCCAAGTTCTCGGAAGCCCTCCGTCGTATGCCCACTAATAAGTCTCCAGGCATGGACGGCTGACTGTGGAGTTCTACCACGTGTTTTGGGACGTCCTTGGCCCAGGCCCTGGTCACCGTCTGGGCCGAGTCTCTGCAGAGCAGGGTCCTCCCTCTTTTGTGCAGGCAAGCTGTGCTCGCCTTATTGCCGAAGAAGAGGGACCTTCGCAATTTACCGAAATTGGCATCCCATCTCGCTCCTCAGCACGGACTACAAAATCATAGCGAAAGCAATCTCGCTGTGGCTAGGGTCTGTGCTGGCGGACGTGATCCACCCAGACCAGACCTACACTGTCCTGGACCGCAGTATCTTTGATAACCTATTTATGGTTCGGGACCTTTTGGAACTCGGGTGTAGAGATGGTCTGTCGTTCGCCCTCCTGTCCCTAGATCAGGAGAAGGCGTTCGATAGGGTAGACCATGGGTACCTCCTGAGCACTCTGCAGGTGTTTGGCTTCAGATCCCAGTTTGTGGGTTTTCTCTGGGTGCTGTACACTTCTGCAGAGTGTCTGGTTAAGCTCAACTGGACCCTGACCGAACCGGTCAGCTTCAGGCGAGGAGTACGGCAGGGGTGCCCCCCTCTCGGGCCAACTGTATGGTCTGGCGATCGAACCCTTCCTCTGTCTCCTCCGCAGGAGGTTGACAGGGTTGGTGCTGTGGGAGCCGGAGCTGCAGCTGGTCCTGTCAGCGTACGCTGATGACGTGCTCCTCATGATCCAGGACCCCAGCGACTTGGTGCGGGTGGAGGCTTGCCAGGCCATCTATTTGGCAGCCTCCTCCGCCCGGGTCAAGAGCTCTGACTTGGCGGTAGGAGACTGCCCACCCGCGCTTCAGACCATCCGGTGGAGCGCGGGTCCGCTGCTCTACCTCGGCGTTTACCTTTCTGCCACGCATCCCTCTGTGCTGGAAAACTGGGAAAATTTAGAGGGCGGGGTGATAGAGCGGCTCCGGAAATGGATGGGACTACTCCGATGTCTCTCCCTCCGAGGGAGAGCACTGGTGTTTAATCAACTAGTCCTGTCCATGCTCTGGTACCGGCTCAACACCCTGGTTCCGGCCCCAGGTTTCCTGACCAACCTCTGGACATTGATTCTGGGGTTCTTTTGGTCAGGAACGCACTGGGCCCCTGTAGGGGTTCTTCATCTACCCCTGAAGGAAGGAGGACAGGGCCTGAAGTGTCTACACACTCAGGTCCATGTCTTCCGCCTCCAGGCCCTACAGAGGCTCCTCTATGGTGCAGGCAGTTCGGCGTGGAGCACACTGGTGCATGCCATCCTACGCCACATCCGAGGGCTCCGATATGACCGGCAGCTCTTTTATCTCCGTCCGGGAGGTCTTCCGCGAGACCTCCGGGCTGCTGGTCTTCTACCAAGACCTCCTCTGGACTTGAAAACCGTTTTAACGACCAGGTCCGTGGCAGCCACCGAGGGGGTAGATCTCCTCGCGGAGCCCCTGCTACACAACCCCCAGCTCTGTGTGCAGGTGGCGGAGTCCCGCTCGGTGCACCAGAGTTTGATCCTGGCAGAAGTCACGAGAGTCGGAGACCTCCTGGACTACGACCAGGGAGACTGGCTGGATCCCCTGACACTCTCCCGGCGCATGGGGCTCTCCAGACCTCGCAACCCCCGGCGCGTACTTCAGGAGGTGAAGGCTGCTTTGCTGCCCGCTGCTCGAGCTTACCTTGACCGGGTCCTGCTCGAGGGCATGTCCCACCCACCCTCTACCCCAGGCCCGCCGGACCTTTTAATTGGACCCCTGCCCCGCAGACCCAATCGACCCCCTGACCCCTTCACTGCGAGCCAGCTGCATGAACTGCAGCCGGTACACTTCCAAACCGCGCCAAGGAAACATCTATACACGCTCGTGCTCCACACCCTTCACGCCCTCACCCTAGTGTCCCGCCCCGACACAAAGTGGCGAGACCTTCTGCCACCTTTGGAGGGTGAGCAGCCCCGGTGGGCCAGCCTATATTCCACCTTGGTTCCGAGGCCCGTCGGGGACATCAGTTGGCGGCTCCTTCATGGAGCTGTGAGCACGGGCACGTACTTGGCGCAGTTCACCCCCGTCCCAGATACTTGTCCCTTTTGTGGTGTGAGGGAAACCCTGGCACACGAATATTTGGAGTGCGCCAGGCTGCAGCCCCTCTTCCATCTCCTCACAAATCTCCTATTACGTTTTTGGTTGCATTTTTCCCCTCACCTTTTTATTTATGCACTCCCCATCCGTGGCCTCACAAAGTCGCGGGATCTCCTAGTTAACCTCCTCCTGGCCCTAGCTAAAATGGCCATCTATAAAACCAGAGAGAGAAGGTTGGCTGATGGAATTTCCTGTGACTGTGGGGCCGTTTTCCGATCCTCGGTCTGTTCACGTATCTGGGCGGAGTTCCTCTGGGTGGTGTCCACCGACTCCGTTGATGCTTTTGAGGAACAGTGGGTGCTGTCCGAGGTTCTCTGCTCGGTGTCCCCATCCGGGTCCCTTTGCCATTGCTGCTGCGGACACCACCACCTTAGAGGAGTCCTTTCACACGTGGGTGCACGTGCCCTCTCCCCCCCCCCTCCCCCGGATTGTCCACCCCACAGCCTGCCCCTCTTATTGGGTGCTTTCAGAGGAGGGAATTGTTGGTGACACTCAGGTGTGGCGCCAGGTAACTCGAAGGGGTGGAAGACCACGAGAGTCGAGGAAGCCCCCCGCTCTGGGCCCAGGCAAGCTTGAACACTTCCCTCCCCTGAAGCTAATGAGAAAACAATTGTGATTGGTTGCTGTGTTACACATTGCATATGCTGCTGTTTTTACTTTGTAAATGTGTTATGCAACTAAAAAAAAAATTACTCTCCTATAGCCATCTGGCCTGACCCTGTCACACAGTCAATGACATGATATAGTCCTTTGTTTGCATATGTTGAAGAATAGATAGAGTTCTAGAAAGTGCACACATTTTTGTGGAAAATGGATCACGATGAAACACCTTTTTAATCATTTCAGTGAGTAAACAAAATGGCAATATCATGTAGGTTAGAAAATGTAGAGATTAACTGATGTTTCCTTATCAGTTGTGAAAATTAGTTTAACATTACCTTTCATTAAGCATTCAAATTGTAATTCTGGCATAGTTACATTGAATTATATTATGTCCAGTACCCAGTTGTTATGTGATGATGCAGTGTGACAGTGTTGCGACATTCTTTGATAACTTCTGTTCTCCAAAATATAGAGGCCAATATTGGTTATACATTAGGAATTTAAAAATAAGCATTTTAGTCTAAGAAACAGAAATGAGTAAATATACAGACAGAGTCACAAACATCTAACCAGGGACTCATATGGTAAAATTACCAGACCTGTTATCTCTGCAGTGTTCCTTTAGCAATTTGATCCTGCATTTTTAATTTTATATGTATGTTGGCTGAAAACCTTAACAATATTGCATTCTAAGTCTTATCTATCTTACTGAGGTAGAATGCTACAGTGCCTTTCCTTATAATAACTATTTCTTCTTTAGGTTCTTTTGCTCCGACTTAAGTCTTCATTTATCTGCTATTTTCATCTATTAGTCCAAAAGCATAATCAGTCTAACACATTTACTTTATAATAAATGGATTTGATGTCTTCTGCAATTTAATCTCATCTGCAAACTTTGAAATATAGCTCCATCAGTCATATATATAGAAAATACAGCAACAGAGTTCAAAGGTTCATACACGTAGCCTACTGGTAACCTCTCTTTGAGTTACCAACAATTTCTGTTTTCTACTCTAACTCCCTTTTTAAGTACCAGTTTTTTGTTCGCTCCATTCCCATGTTCAGGAATTCTATTTTGTTGGATTGTCAGCTTGTGAAAATGTTTTCTAAAAATATAATCAGCTTTTTTCCCTCTTTTTTCAGCATTCTGATATTTATAGTCTGAAACTAGGTCTTGTCAAATTAAACAGTCCTAAATTTTTTTCTGTATATTTAATTTCTGGAGCCACAATATCTACTTCCTCCCCAGTTCCTCACAAGCACCCACAACTCACAAAAGGTATGCTGTATACATAAATAAATGGCACAAAACTTCCATTCCCAGAAGTCTAATCTCTGGTTAGGAATATATCACCATCTCAATTCCTGCCCTGCCTGCATGGCATATCTGCCAACTATAAAGATCATTACTAAGCATGGTTTACATTTGATTGTGTCCAAATGCAGCTTTAACATGATTTAGCCAGCCATTGCAGAAAAGACCAAACCATCTGAGACTAGAAAAATGTTCAAAAACTGTGCTCTCAAATGGATCGCTAACTATGGCATGATATAGCATGATTATTCTAATCTAGCTTGATGGGCTACATTGTGGGGAACTCTGTTTATCCATAATCATGTGTAAAGCACCCTTAAGCACAGTTTTGAAACACATTTGTTGAACCAGTGGAAATGGGCCTCTAAATAAAAGATGTTTTATTTACTTGTTTTCAACATCTGAGATATCCAGCAATATTTGTAGATACCCAGCAATATTTGTAGTTTAGAGATCAATTAAATATCTGTTTATCAAACATATTTTTCATAGACATCCTGCTTAGAAGTGAGCCTCCTAAACAAGGCCCTGATCCAAAGCCAATTTCAGTCTTGAGGGTCTTTCCATAAACTTCAATGGGCTTTGGATCAGGGCTGAAAGAGGAGAAGTGAAAGTGGTTAAACAGAGTGTGACACATCCTGGGGGTACCCAGATTTGTGAGGCACCTGCCTCAGAATGAGGAAGTCTTGTCTGTACCTGCTATGGATCAGCTCCCCAACTCCTCTAGCCATGGGGAACATAAGCACTCTCCTGTAGGCCTCGCAGGCCCTGCTGTCACTCTACAGGTTAGCAATTGGCACACCCCAACCCTTGAGCCCTCTTTCTCTCTGGAGTGTCTGTTATGCTATACAAAGCACACCAGATCTTTTACAAGAGAGAAGGCAAATACGCCATATTTATTGAAAATACAATAGTTAGCATATGCTTTTCAGTCACACACACATACACGTCATGCACACAGTCCTGCCAGTTGATGTTCTTATAGTTACCAGTCTGGATCAATCTAGTGGCCAGCCAGACTGGTCGCAGAGGGGAGCCGGGCTTTGTCGGTCGCGATCCGATGCTCCTGGAGTAGTGGCAAGACGAACCCAAAATCCCATGGCAAAGCACCCTATTCTTATAGTTCCTTTTCTCTGTTGAAGTCTATGGATTTTGCTGTGTCAGTTTGTGACAGGTTACTCCTTAACTGGTGTTATCTTCTGATGTAAACATTCCAAAACTCCTCTGAGAGGGTTATCCTGGCCTGATTCCGATTTAATCAATTGCCCTGTCTTTAGGGGTCCCAGCCTTCACCTCAGGGTCGTCAATTTGCCCTTCCTTCATTATAGATGCGCCTTGATGATTTTCTGGTGTTAAGTCTCTTTACTCCTTTTTCCTTGACCATCTGGCTATAACAATGGCCTTCACGACTTATCTTTTTCTGATGCATACATTCCTCATTCACACAAACAGTCTTTTTACAGAGACTTTTGAGCATACAAACAGTGTCAGTTTATTCTGAATCTCCTTAACATAGACACAATACAAGATCCATGTGTCAGGGCATGGCTACACTCGAAACTTCAAAGCGCTGCCCGCTCTCCCAGCACTCCTGGTACTCCACCGCCACGAGGGGATTAGCTTAGAGTGCTGGGAGCACAGCTCCCAGCGCTGGGGCACTGTTTACACGGGCGCTTTACAGTGCTGTAACTTGCTGTGCTGGGGGGGGGTTTCCCACACCTGAGCGAGAAAGTTACAGCGCTGTAAAGCACCAGTGTAGGCATAGCCTAAACCTTAAAACAAAGAAATGTACATTTAACTAGAGTGCCTAATTTGTAATACGTATAGGAAACCATAGTAGACATTATAACTTATCCTAAAACAAAAGGGTGACCATAATCAGTCATAAGGATTGTTCTGGTCTGTCCCTGCCATAACATCAGTACAGACACTGGCAGTCTGTCAGATGCATTCCTACCAGTGTCCCAGAGGGTCATTCCTTTCTGCTATTCAAAAAGGGTGGCTGGTAAAATGAAATCAAGACATACATTAGTACCTCTATTCTTCTAGTACAATTATAAAATCCTGCTCCTACGTGTCCATCCCCTTATCTGTTGGACACTTGCAGTATTCACAGAGTCACTGCTGCTGCAGAAACAGTGCTCCCCACCTTACCAGTTCCACCTCACTTTACCGCTCTGCTTAACACACAGTACTTAGTGTGACATAAATGTTTATAGTGCCATAAATAAGTTTCTTTAACAAAGCACAGAGATTCAAGTAGTAGCAAGCAGAAGTATTGGAAACAAAGGGTTACATATAAAATAAAATCATAACATCCGTTCTAGAGCCAAGACCTAATTAACAAGACACTCTCATGTCTTGTAGAGTATTGTGCACCCAAAATCTGTGCAGTGCTTTACAAATAGGCTGTGAGACTTGTTGCTATGTGCTGACGCTTGCTGAGTAGATGAACCCTAACAGTCCTCTAGCAGCTGTTCCACAATGCCTCTGTTCCTCTACAGTGGTCTGGTCACAACTTTGAAGTCCAGTGCCTGGGGTCACAGACGCCAGAAGTTGCTTCAGTCTTTAAAATTCCCCCTGTGTTTTGGAAATACCTTTTCTTGATTGCCCATCTTGGCGAGCACACCCACTAGCCCACGTTTGTTGTGTGCATCTGACCACACCAGCTCCACACACACACAGGGTTTGCCTACACTGCAAATAAAACCTTGCGATAGCAAGTCTCAGAGCCCGAGCTCTATAGCAGGGGTGGGCAAAGGGTGCAGCGGGGGCTCAGGGCAGGGGGTTGGGGTGCGGGGTGCAGCAGGGGGGCTCAGGGTTGGGGTGTGGGGTGCAGCAGGGGGGTTGGGTGCAGGATGCAGCACGGGATTGAGGTGCAGGAGGAGTGTGGGGTGTGGGCTCTAGCTCTAGCGCTGCTCCTGGAAGCGACCTGCACCACATCCCTGCGGGCCAGAGGGGACAGAGGGCTCTGCATCAATCCCGTGGGCCGGATCCAAAGCCCTGATGGGCTGGATCTGGGCCGTAGTTTGTCCACCTCTGCACTATAGACTTGGGCTCATGCTATGACACAAAAAAGAGCTGTGTGTAGATATCCCTGCTTGGTTTGGGTTCTGAGACACCCCCGCCACACCAGATTTCAGAGTTCAAACTGCAAGAATGTCTATATCTTTAGTGCCGTAGTGTGAGCCCGAGTTTGTATATCGGGGCTCTGAGACTCACTCTCGTGGGCGGGGTCTTTTCAGTGCATAGATATACCCCCCAGAGAGCTATTAGATGTGCTCCTCGCTGGAGTAGGAATGAAGTCATGGATCTCAGCCTGTGGGGAAAAGAGGCTGTGTAAGCCCAGCTAAGGAGTCTCTGAAGAAATACAGACATCTACGTGCAGATTGCACAAGGGATGCTAAATCTGCGGTACAACAGGGATGAGCTGAAATGCTGCATGAAAGCAAAGGAACTTTGGCAGAAGATGAACAAGGGCAACAACAAATCTGGTTCTGCTCCACAGACCTGCTGGTTCTACAACATATTGCATGCCGTACTTGGTGGGGATCCCATGTGTATCCTAAAAGTGACTGGACATTTTGTGAGAGCCTGGCACAGAGAACCCTGCTGTTCATGAGAAGGTGGGGGAGGGGCATGGAAGGAGAAACAAACCATGTGGTGAGCCAGGAGCTGTTTGAAACTCAGCTGGAGTAAAACCGGTCCCATGAGGTGAGCACAGAGAAACCTGGTAATGACAGGGAGGGGAGTTCGGGTAAGTGTATACATGCATTATTCCTGATAAGCATTTTTTTTTATGTTTTTGTTCCCCATAACCTACCTTTCCTCCCCCCCATCCTTCATCTCTATTTAAAAATGACTCCCCTCCCATTCACTTCATTAAAGAACAAAGGCATTGACTTCTGATTGCACACTAAGCTTCTAAAACTATAGAAAATACATTTTAAAGAATGAGTTTGACAGTTCAGATTACACAGTCCACAAAATGCCCATGTCCTATACTTGACTAGAGGGAGAAGGAACAGGCAGAGGCAGCATACACTTTTCCTTTCTTTGGCTTGTTGGGCTAGGCAGAGTAAACAGGCTAGCAACATGTGGCAGCTGTGTTCTCTGGGCCTTTGTCAGCCTCAAAAGTGAGAGATGAGCCAAAATCACCACTCCCTGTGAAAAATTGGCACTATTTACTGCTCTTTCCCTATACTCAGAGCCAGGGTCACCCAGCATCTGAAGCTTCCATGCAACAGTCCTCAGCCCCGGCTAGTCCATACTCGCCATGCTTGAGCTGCAAAGTGGTGCTGTAATAAGGTGCTCCAAAACAAAAGTGATCATTAGCATTTCTTGTTAAAGGTAGTTATAGCAATAATATAAAGAAATTTTGAGACTTATCTTTCCTCTCCATTGTGACTATAAAGCTAATGCTGTATCTGTCTGTTTGAATGATCAACCTCTGGTGAGGTGGCCTCTAGAGGTGCCCCCTCCATGCCTGCTGAAAATCTCACCTGGATCAGGAGGAAAAAGAAGTGGATCAAGGAGGATATGCTCTGCTCTGCTCTAGAGCTACTGATGTGAACACAGGAATTAGAAGGGCCGAATGTGCAACACCAGGGTGAAGGGCTAAGAATAGAGAGCATTTGCTGCAGGAGAGGCAAAGGGACAGGGAGGTGTAGCAGCAAGTGCATCAAGATATTATGGCTTTGCTCAGGCAAAGACAATTGTTGCATTATTGAGGTACATGCCCGAAGACTCTGGTCATAGTGGCCTTTCCAATCCATGAAAAGCTCCATGTTTCTCTCTGTATTCCCCAGTATGACATGTGGCAGCATGGCATGAACACTTACCCCTACCCACTCTACACCACTGAAAAACCAGGAGAACCATGACTATACCCACGCTAACCTGTGATGAACCTCCAGATAAGCCACCTAGCACAGTGTATTACATTCAAATATGTTTTACTCCTGGGGGGAATTCCGCATCACTGTGCATGTGCATAATTAATGAGCTGTGAATATTTTTAATTTTTTGCACAGAAAAAAGCTGCTGCTGAAAATTTGCTGCAGTTCTGCCTTTTGCCCACCAGAGGGTGCGGTGGTGCTAGGACACAGCAGCCACTCCCAGCCAACTAGGGAAGACAAAGAGCTTGCAGAGCCTTCTTCATAGTGCCTGTCTGGCCAGGTCAGGAGACAGGAGCTATGGGGAGACAGACAGTGTGGGGTTGCTGGGGGGTCAGAAAGGGGCTCATAAGGGCTAGTGTGAGAGGACAGACTGGGGCAGGGACTGAATGGGAGTGGAGGTGCAGGGCCACAGGGGGGAGGGAGGTGTAGGACCACATGGGTATGGGGAGGAGTCCAGGGCCACATAGGGATGGGGGGGTGGCTGAGTGGGGGTACAGGTACACATTGCAACAGGTGGAGGGGATGCAGGACCAGATGGGGATGTGGGGAGTGGGTGTCTGAGTGGAGGTTGAGGGACGCATGTGGACAGGCGGTGCAAGGACACATGGGGATGGGAGAGTGGGTATCTGATTGGGGGGTGGAGGGACATGTGACTGACTGACTGACTGAATGGGAGAGGCTAGGGGTCAGCCAGGGTCTGAGTGGGAAAGCTCCTTAAGAGCCCCTCCCCACCCCAAAAAATATCTGTTCCATACTTTTCCCACCCATACCCAACAACCCAGCAAGTTTACACCCAGGCTCCTTCACAGCAATTATTTCCCTCACCCTCAGCTCTTCCGTTACCCCTGACTCCTCCCAGCCTTTGTACTTCTTACGGAGGGTGCCGGAAATATGATTCTGTATTGTAGTTTAAATGAATTATTACTCGGAGTTCTGTAT
The DNA here is from genome assembly GCF_965140285.1 of Lepidochelys kempii. Taxonomy (NCBI): domain Eukaryota; kingdom Metazoa; phylum Chordata; order Testudines; family Cheloniidae; genus Lepidochelys; species Lepidochelys kempii. The sequence continues at coordinate 24,729,533 of NC_136391.1, read as the reverse complement.
TAATATGCCTGCTAAGGAATCTGTTTGTCAAAAAACATTTTCTGAATCTTTTTCGTTGTCTGTATTGTTACAGACATACTTGCTGGCAGGTATTTTGAAATAAATGACCAAAAATAATTGTAAAAAGAAAAGGAGTACTTGTGGCACCTTAGAGACTAACAAATTTATTAACTTATTAATAATTAATAATTAATTAATTTATTAGTTAATAAATTTGTTAGTCTCTAAGATGCCACAAGTACTCCTCATTCTTTTTGTGAATACAGACTAAGACGGCTGCTACTCTGAAAAATAATTGTGTTATTTTGACAAATAAAATATGCAGAATTTTGCAGAATTTGAAAATATTGTGTGCAGAATTTTAATTGTTTTGTTGCAGAATTCCCCTAGGAGTAATATTTTTAATATGTAAACTTTACTCAATACGCTTTTATAGTACAATAATAGAGTATGAAATCCATTAGTTCAACTGTTCATTTTCAGGGTTTAAACCTTCCGTTCTCCCTTTGAGGTGTCTGGACCCTGATTGGCAAACTACTTACTGAAAAAAGGACAGGACATATGTCAAAGGTAATTATATATTAATAATGTTAGCAAGCTGGTATTTTTCCATTTCTTAGCAAAGCTTCAAAGCGTTATGTTAGTTTTGCTCATAGATGAGCTATAACGCTTTACAAGGATATGGCCTATAGGTCAACACCACCAGAATGACTTAAAGGCTCTGATTCTGCACTTGATTGCATGTGGATGGAATGCTGGGTCTCCACAGAGCCCCAAAGATTTTGTGAAGTGAGTGGAACTATTCATGGGCCTCCCAGTCTGCTCATGCACTATCACTTGTAAGGTTGGGGCTAATTCATTACAGTTGAAGTTGTTTTTAAAATTCTTAATTTTAATTGTCTGATACATGGTTCAAAAAGACCATTTTAAATTTTTATATAACTAACTCACTCAGTCAAGACTCACTGTCAGACAAGAGAAGGAAATGTATCAATTGTTATAGTTAATAAATGCTTGTATTTTGTCTTCCTATGATGTGTTGTCATTCATCAGCTAACCTTTGGGAAATCACAGGTACTCCGATGATATAAGAGGCCAATAAAAAAGAAAATGATTTCAGTAAAATTGTAACTAGAGATATGCAAAACAGAAATGCTCAAGGGTGATAAAAATTACCCAAGCATAATGGTTGTGAATGTATTGAGAAGACTATATACAGCATGCCATATCAATTACTCTACTGTATAACTTCTCAGAAGGCTATTGTTTAAAATGACTGTGGAGGAGGAAATAGTCACACTAGGAGGTCAAGCCCAAAGGCAAAGGGCTGAAACAGAGTTATTGCTAACTGTTGATACACTTTTTGCAAGCTGGCCCTAATGCTCTTGCCTTTCTCACTACTGCTGTCTTTTGTAGAACTCAGGCACAATATACCTATTCCATGGCCCAGTCCTGCTCCCATTGAAATCAATAGCAAATCCTTTCCAATCTTCAGCCTCTTCTCTTTCTCATTAGACTCTAGCACACTTCCAGTGTATAGTTACTCTCTCTCTCTTCAGTTTTTCATAGTATCTGTACAGCTCTCCTTTGGAAACGTTTTTTGTTACCTATTGAGTTGGTTCCTAAAGCTTTATGCAACTTCCTAATGTATAGATATTCAGTCTCTGCAGCTTGTTCTATTTTTAAAGCATATTTTTTTTCTTCTTCTTTGTCTTCTTAATGAACCATGATTCTAAATATTCTGAACAGTAAGACAGGGTCCCTTAGAAAAAAACCACACACCTGATAGAATGCTATCTTTATTTGTGGTGAGGCTGGTTACAGTTTATTGCTCATTTTCATTTTACTTGTTTGTATTTTACTTGTCTTTTTAGCTTGTTGGCTATCAAGCTATGGACAAGGCTGACTCTGGGTTATTGCTGCCCTAAGCAAATGGGAAAAGGTCCACTCTCATAGCCAGCAGTTACTCACACAATAAACATTTCACTGTCTTGGACAATTGCCTGTTCAAACTGAGACCAATCCTGGCAAGTGAGAGAGACATGCAAAAACCATATGAACATAAGATTAGCCATCTAGCCCAGTATTCTGTCTTCTGACAGTGGACGGTGCCAGATGCTTCAGAAGGTATGAACAGAACAGGGCAATTATCGAGTGATCCATCTCATCCAGTCCCTGTTTCTTGCAGTCAGAGGCTTAGGGATATTCAGACCATCGGGTTGCATCCCTGACCATCTTGGCTAATAGCTATTGATGGACCGATCCTCCATAAACTTACCTAGTTCTTTTTTGAACCCAGTTATACTTTTGGGCATCACAACATCCCATGGCAATGAGTTCCACAAGTTGACTGAGCATGTTGTGAGAAGTATTTCCTTATGTGTGTATTAAACCTGCTGCCTATTAACTTCCCTGGGTGGCACCTAAGCTGAACAGTCCCAGTCTTTTTAATCTCTCATATGGAAGCTGTTCCGTATCCCTAATCAGTTTTATTGCCCCTTTCTGAACTTGTTCCAATTCTAATATATCTTTTTTTGAGATGGAACGACCAGAACTGCATGCAGTATTCAAGATGTGGGCATACCATGCATTTATATAATGGCATTATGATATTTTCTGTCGTATTATCTATCCCTTTTCTAATATTTCGTAGCATTCTGTTAGCTTTTTTGACTGCTGCTGCACATTGAGCAGATGTTTTCAGAGAACTAACTATGATGACTCCAAGATCTCTTTCTTGAGCAGTAACAGCTAATTTGGACACAGGCATTTTATATGTACAGTTGGGATTGTTTTCCAGTGTCTTTACTTTGCACCATTACTTTGCACTTCTCAGCATTTCATCTGCCATTTTGTTGTGCCATCACCCAGTTTAGTAAGATCCCTTTGTGACTCTTTGCAGTTTGCTTTGAACCTAAATATTTTGAGTAATTTTTTATTGTCTGCAGACTTTGCCACGTCACTGTTCATCCCCTTTCCAGATTGTTTATGAATATATTGAACAGCACAGATCCTTTGGGGACCCCACTATTTACCTCTCCCCATTCTGAAAACTGACCATTTATTCCTACCCTTTGTTTCTTATCTTTTAACCAGTTACTGATCCATGGACTTCCTCTCTTATCCACTGACTGCTTACTCCAAGTCACTCCAATAAGGAATTATTACAAATAAGGGACTTTCTGCCAACCAGCTGTTGTGTTGCAAGTGGAACTGGGTCCCTGTCACCAGGACCATTGCTTCTGTCTGGCTCCAAAACATGTGCTGCCATGCCCAGTCTCAATCAAGGAGGTTTATTTTCATAACAGCGGTTAACAAATAGAACACAGTCTGAACTCAATTCTTGGTCCCATGCTTCAGGCACCCCTCCCAAGGGTCTCTGGCACTCCAGGGGGCTGCTTCCCTGAGCCCCTGGCTCCAACCACGGGAGTTAGCTCCATTCCGGTGCTCCTTGGGGCTCATCTCATCTCATTTTTCCTCTCCCCAGCTGCCTACTAGCCGCCCTTTATTGGCCCAGGTCTAGCCCAGCCCTCTCTGATTAGTTGGATTGGGCTCACCAGTTCCAGTCCAGTGAAGCTGATTTTAGTCTGTCCATAGAGACCAGTTCCCCTGTGACAGTCCCTGATCTTTGACACCAAAGGTAGTTTTTCCAGAGGACCTTTTTAGGCCACAACTCCTCTAGCAGATACAATTCTGATGCCCAGAAGAACCAGTGACTCTTTAGAGGAGCTTTCCTCTTTTCTGTATGACATTTTCTATTTGAGGTAAGTAAAAAAGAAATTCACAGTAAAGGCCTGATCACTCCCACTAAAGACACCAGAATTACTGACCCACCGACTCCCTCTTGTCCACCACACCAAATTTAAGCTTCTTCTCTTCAGCTCTGTAGCTCCCGCTCTGGGCAACTGAGTCTTCCCTGGGATACTGCTACAGAATCAACTCCTTCAAATGCATCTATTTTGATTTTAAAAGGCTTACATAAATGCAAATAGTCAAACAGAGTCTAAATTAGTAACAACTTTACTTTCTTTTTCTGGCTGATTTTATTCCAGCTGCAGCAGCTGTTTATATAAAAAAATCAATTTAAAAAAACACCTAGTAGGTTGTTAATTCTGTAAATCTTCAGAAAGTATTTCCTAAACCTCTACTGACAGATTTCTGACAAGACTTTAATCTCTATAATCTTTATTGGTTATTGTAAAATCCGCCTTAAATCAGCCTATCCTCAGTCCTGCCTCGTGGTTGTAACTCAGAGACATACACTCGCATGGTCATTGTAGAAAAGGGAAACTTTTCAAAGAACTTTTACAAGGGTGGAAGTGCTTGGAGCCAACTGTGGGATTTAGCCACAGCCTTGACTGGCTGTATTGCCTTAAGCATTCTAAGAAGGAGTTTTCTAAGTATATTAGGGGAAAAAAGAAACCTAACAGTGGTATTGGTCCAGTCCTAGATGGAAAGGATAGAATTATGAATAATAATGCAGAAAGGGCAGAAGTGTTTAATAAATATTTCTGTTCTGTACTTGGGGAAAAAAACAGATGATGTATCCGTATCATTGGATAACATTCTTTCCATTCAGTGGTTCTCAAACGTCATTGCATCACGACCCCCTTCTGATAACAATAATTACTACATGACCCCAGGAGTGGGGACCGAAGCCTGAGCCTGCCTGAGCCCCATCTCCCCAGGCAGGGGGCCAAAACCGAAGCCCAAGGGCTTCAACTCTGGGCAGGGGGCCTGTAACCTGAGCCCTACCACGCTGAAGCCTGAACCCTGTCACCCAGGGCTGAAGCCCTCAGGCTTTGGCTTCAGCCCTAGGTGGTGGGTCTCAGGCTTCGGTTTCAGCCCCAGGGCCCAGCAAGTCTAATGTTACCCCGGCCACCCCCATTAAAACGAGGTGGAATCCCACTTTGGGGTCCTGACCCACAGTTTGAGAACCGCTGTATATCTCAGAAGGATGTTAAAAGGCAGCTACTAATGTTAGACATTTTAAAGTCAGCAGGTCTGGATAACTTGCACCCAAGAGTTTTAAAAGGGCTGGCTGAAGAGCTCACTGGATCATTGTTTATTTTCAATTAGCCTTTCAGAAGACTGAAAGAAAGCTATTTAAAAAGGGTAAAGAGGATGACACAAGTAATTATAGCCCTGTCTGTCTGACATCTATCCAAGCAAAATAATGAAGTGACTGATACAGGACTCAATTAATAATAAATTCAAAGAGTGTGCAGCGGGTTGTACCAACTCCACACAGGGCCAACGGGGACAGACCAATCACTGTGGGCTCAGGAGGCCACACCCCTCTTCACCCCTGCTGTGCATGCTCCAGATGAAAGGGACAGATAAAAGGAGGCAGCCCAGCTCAGTCTGGGACGGCTGAGGAGGAAGAATTACATGTGTCACAAGGTCCTACAGAGACGCTGGAGACTCCCCGAGCGGTGGGAACCGTAGACCTGGAAGCTGCTGCAAATGACCAGATGAACGCAGAGATTGACAGGGATGCTGAAGTGCTGCCAGCTGAGGAGATTCATGAGATGCAGCTTGCGGTCAGAAGTGACTCAGGGAGTGTAGTAGAACCTGATGCTTAATCCCAGAATGGGGAATTTCCTGGCTTTAGAGGGCCCTGGGTCAGAACCTGCTGGAGCAGGGTAGGCCCAGGTTCCCCTACCCCCTGACTTGCCAGTAGGGGCACCTACTGTTTGTTTGCTCTGTCCTGCCTGGGGGGCTTTGAACTGACTGTTTGTTCTGCCTTGCCCAGAGGGTTAGAACCCCAGTGTGTCTTCGCCTGCCCCAGCCAGGGGTCCTGTGACCATATTGTGGCAAATATTTGATCCCTCAAGGAGTCCAGGTGTCTGTGTGATGGACCAATGGGGGGGCCCTGCTTGACAAACAGGACCCCCTCATCACAGAGGGTAATATAATTAATGTCAATCAACATGGGTTTATGGAAAATAGATCCTGTCAAACTAACTTGATATCTTTTTGTGATGAGATTACAAGTTGGGTTGATAAAGGTAATAGTGTTGACATAATATACATAGACTTCTGTAAGGAGTTTAATTTGGTACTGCATGACATTTTGATTAAAAAACCAGAATGATATAAAATTAACATGGCACACATTAAATGGATTAAAAACTGCCTAGCTGATCAGTGTAAAGCTGTAACTTTAAATGGGAAATCATAATTGAATGGATATTTTTCTAGGGGGGTCCTCCAGGAATCAATTCTTGGACCAACATGATTTAACATGACCTGGAAGAAAACATAATTTTATTAATGACCTGGAAGAAAACAAATCTCTGACAAAGTTTGCAGATGACACAAAAATTGCAGGCGTGGTAAATAATGAAAAGGACAAGTGACTTGGTAAGCTGGGCGTAAGCAAACAATATGCATTTTAATAGGGCTAGATGTAAATGTATACCTATGGAAACAACAGATGTAGGCCATACTTAGACAATGGGAGACTCTATTCTGGGAACCAGTGACTCTGAAAAAGTTTTGAGGATTGTAGTAGATAATCAGCTGAACATAAGCTCCCAATGTGATGCTGTGGCCAAACGGGTTAATGCAAACCTTGGATGCATAAACGGAAATCTCAAGTAGGAGAAGAGAAGTTATTTTACCTTTGCATTTGACACTGATATGTCCACAGTTCAAAAGGATGTTGATAAATTGGTGAGGATTCAGAGAAGAGCGACAAGAATGATTAAAATATTAGAAAACATGCCTTACAGTGATAGACTCAAGGAGCTCAATCTACCAGAGAAAAATACAACATGATCCAATGTCTAGAATTTGAAGCAAGATAAATTCAGACAGGAAATAAAGTGTACATTTTTAACAGTGAGAGTAATTAACCATTAGAACAACTTACCAAGGGTCATGGTGGATTCAAGATGGGATATTTTCCTAAAATATATGCTCTAGATATTTTGGGGAAGTTCTGTGGCCTTGATTATACAAGAGGCCAGACCAGATGATCACAGTGATCCCTTTTGGCCTTGAATCTATGGAAATATGGGGAGCTTCAGGAAGGACTGTGCCTCAAAGAGGCCCCCTCTTGTTCTCTCTGTGTCCTTTGAGATTATTCTTGTCCCTAGACATCATGGAAGAAGCACCCCACCCCCTGTAGTCCCTTGAAAGCAGCAGCTGCAATTGTTCCTGCCCCTTTTGTTCCTGCAATTGTTCAAGGAGGGAAATGGCTGTACAGTGATGGGGGACTGCACGTTCAAGACATAATGATAAAGAATAATTATTATTAACATCTCAGAAAACGCACAGGGCCAGATCCTAAATTGGCACTGACTTTATGCCAGCTGAACATCTGATCCACAAGGTAAAGCAACCAAATGCAACTTCATTTAAAAAGAAAAGAAGTGTGTGCATGCAAAGAGATGGGAGGTCTTGCACAGGGATTGAGAATAAATCTGCTACCTGCTATGTGCATGTAGGCTACATATGACAGGGGACACAGCCCTTTGCTCCCATTTAACATGTCCCCAATTTTGGAATTGTCACGAAAATCTACATTTTTCTCCTGAAGTTGAATTCTTTATCTGTATCTGTCATATGACACTACCTCTGAGTAGAAGAATTGCGGCTGTCTGCAATAATAGCCGCAAAAAAGTTACATCTTCTGCAAACAAACAAAATCACTTCTCCTAGCAGGATAAAAAGCAAGGACCGCAGGCAACAGTTCACACAGCCTACAAACAAACAAAGCTGTCTGTCAGGGCTGATGCGGGAGCGGGGAGAAAGAGAATGGCACAGCTATAGCATCACATTAGTGAAATTGCATGTACCTTTTTATTTTTAAAGATAGAAACAGATGTGCCTCCTGAAATAGATGATGCTCAGAAATACCACACCTGCAAAACATGAAAAGCCACAAATATTCTCCAACTTTCTCTTCCAAACCTTCTCAGCTCTAATTAATGCTGAGTGCCAATGGAAAACCCTTAACTGCCAAGTGAAGCTGTTCTCTCAATACTTTAAGCTGGTATAGGTCTGAAGTGTAACCTAAGAAAAAGGAAGAGTGGGGTCAGACTGTTAAATAACTGTCTCTTAGAAATTCCTTCCAGATTCTTAACCAGGATTTAGGAATAACTGAAGAAAAGACCAGAGATTTTCCCATGTTTACAGTGTATCCCAGCTCAGACTGGAAGCTTTGGCAGCAGTGGATACTGATTTTAGATATCAGATTTTGGGTGCCCAACTATACAGTCCCATTCAGCCTAATTTTCAAGCATGCTCGCAAGACGGGTTTGTATGTAGATGTGTTCAGAACTCATTGGCTTGTGCGTACGTGTAGAATTTTGCACGTTGTCACAGATCCAAAGGATCTGTGCTACAAGCAGCTTTTTTTAACAATCCCTTGGAGGAACCTCTTCAGTGTGCCAGACCCACAGGGGGGTCCCACTCTTCCTTAAAGGTAGGCCCCTTAGCCACAATGCCTCAGAGACTGAGCCTCTCTGAGCTCTGCCCAGCAAGTTGAACTGGCACAAACTCCTGTTCAGAGATCTTTGCTCTCTTCAGGGACCAGTGCGCCTCCACAAGTATCTGCAGTGACACGACGCCGCCTTTTCAAAACAACGTAGGGTTTATTAGTTAAGTGGAACCCAGCATCAGAGAGTCCTTCCCTTGGCATAGAGAAGCAGAAGCTAAGACATAGACCATCCTGTCCGACGCAGGGCTCCCTTAAGCCGTGCTGCTGAGTGTAGCCTAACTAATGGATTTGTGTATTGATTATTGATTAATTTCTTAACCACGGTGGTTGTTTTCCTGTGTGGCTACAGCATCAGGAAGATTATTACCAGTATTATTAGAATGAGGGACCCAAGGAGCGCATGGGAAACCACCGCAATTTATCACTAGTACAGAGGGTCAGTCATTATCTTCCTCATCATCATCTTCACTGTTGGCATTATCAACTGTTGTTATTGTCCTGGCATCTTCCAAGGCATGCGGGCCGGGATACAGCTTTTATACAGCTATTACCAGCAGGACAGTGGGAGGGGTGGGAGGAGGTATTGTTTCATATTCTCTGTGTATATATAAAGTCTGCTGCAGTTTCCACGGTATGCATCCGATGAAGTGAGCTGTAGCTCACGAAATCTCATGCTCAAATAAATTGGTTAGTCTCTAAGGTGCCACAAGTACTCCTTTTCTTTTTGCGAATACAGACTAACACGGCTGTTACTCTGAAACCAGCTTTTATAATGTGAAATGCTGACACACCCTGTATCTTATGCATGCTTTTGATAGTTTCCGCTCCTTTTCCTTATTTGAACTTTTACATCCCACTTCAAGTTGGGGTTCCCAATCGCTGTAACAAGGTGGCCAAACTTACAGACCCTCTGAGCCGCATGTGACAATCTTCAGAAGTTAACTTAAGAACATAAGAATAGTCCTACTGGGTCAGACCAAAGGTCCATCTAGCCCAGTATCCTTTCTTCCGACAGTGGCCAATGCCAGATGCCCCAGAGGAAATAAGCAGGTAATCGTCAAGTGATCCATTCCCTGTCGCTCATTCCCAGCTTCTGGCAAACAGAGGCTAGGGACATCATTCCTGCCCATCCTGGCTAACAGCCATTGATGGACCTATCCTCCATGAATTTATTTAGTTCTTTTTTGAACCCTGTTCAAGAACCAGGGTGCTCCTGCCGGGACTTGAGCCTTGTGGGGTGCACCTGCCAGGGATCAGGATTTCAGCCGTCCAGGAGGTGCCTGCTGGGGCTTGGGGCTTCAGCCCTGGGGGAAGCTCTTGGGGCTTCAAACCCTCTCCTGTTGAAGCCCTGAGCCCTGGCAGGAAAGCCCTGTGGGACTGAAGCCCGCAGTCCCCCTCCCCATTGGGCAGAAGCTAGAGGCGATGCATGGGGTAACATGCCTTCCCTCCCTCCCAATCTTTTGCCAGGGTTTGCTGGGCCTGCTCTGTCACATGGTGCTGCAGGGCCCCCACCCTGCATGGGAGTTGCAGCCATTGGGAGAGGCTGAGGCAAACACCTGGGAGCTGCAGGGAGAATCATTGCTTTTTCTGCTGCTTCTACCCACTGAGCTAACACCTGGGAGCTGCAAGGAGGGACTTTGAGAGTAAGAGGGGGTCCATGCCTGGGGAGGGCATGACTCAAGCTGTTGGGGTGGGGGGAAGCTGAACCTTTAAATTGTGTCCTCCCCCACTCTCAGCAGGCACTGGTCGTCTCTGGCAGAAGCCCCTGGCCCAGGGGTGAGCAAACTTTTTGGCCCAAGGGCCACATCAGAGTCGCGCAACTGTATGGAGGGTCAGGTAGGGAAGGCTGTGCCCTCCCAAACAGCCTGGCCCCCACCCCCTCCCACCCCCTGACTGCCCCCCTCAGAACACCGACCCATCCAACTCCCCTGCTCCTTGTCCCCTGACCGCCCCCTCCCAGGACCCTCCGCCCCTAACCACCCCCCGGGACCCCACTCCCTATCCAACCCCCCTCCCCCGCTCCCTATCCACACTCCCACCCCGTGACAGGCCCCCTGGAACTCCCAAACCTATCCAACCCCCCCTGTTCCCCGTCCCCTGACCGCCCCACCCCCCATAACCTCTGCCTCTAACTGCCCCCCCGGGACCCCACCCCTATCCAACTCCCCCTGCTCCCTGTCCCCTGACCGTCCCCCCCCCCCCTGAACCTCCACCCCATCCAACCTCCCCCGCTCCCTGTCCCCTGACTGCCTCTTGGATCCCCTTACCATACCAGAGCCAGCCACGCCGCCAGACAGCAGTGGCGGACCAGAGCACTGCCTATGCGGTGGTGTGGCTGCGAGGGAAGGGGGACAGCCGGGGAGGGGCTGGGGTAGTCTCCCCAGCTGGGAGCTCAAGGCCCGGGCAAGATGGTCCCGCGGGCTGGATGTGGCCCACAGGCCATAGTTTGCCCACCTCTGCCCTAGCCCCACACTCTGCCACAAGGATGAAGCCCCAAGCTCCCCACCCCTGCAATCTGTTAGATGGAGAAGGGGATGGGGGGGCACAAGGGGCTCTGCAAGCCACACTTTAGCTGTAAAAATGTTGCATGCAACTCACGAGCTATGGTTTGGCCACCCCTGCTCTATAGGTGACTAACCACGTACATCATACTCATTAGCATTTATGACAATTGACTGCTATAGCATTGCTGTGGTAACATCTTTAAACTTTCAGTTACACATATTCCTTAAAATATCAGTAACTCATGTTTATGGCTTCTCACTTCACAACCATCAGCACTTAGCACACCTTATTGTGCAAGCATCTTGTGACTTTAAGGTCATTTATTGGTTACTTACTTATGTAAGCAGTGTCAGGATGAGCTCCACCCTGACACCTGGTGGTGAGGTGTGGCAAGTTGTGGAAAAGAACTTCAGGGACTGATCTCATTTGCATAGGCGCACCCACCCCGCCTAGAATGAGGCCATAGCTGCCCAAATGGTCACTTTGGCTGCTGTGGGATCCCCAGTGTCTCTGTTATTGGGGCAGGAAGAATAAATTGTTATTACCCTGATTATAGGAACTGTGCTTGGAACTGTACTTGACCTTTTGTTATGACGGAGGGACTCACCATCAACTAAGTAGCACTCGCTAGGCAAGGGTCATGGGTTCCAAAACTGTGAATTGAGAGAGGTTGGAGATAAGTATTAATACTTGGTGGCATGGGCTCCTTGGTGAGGGCTTTACATGCTAATTGCACTTCCTCCTCTCTTCACTGTGGAATATCAGAGCTAATTTTGATTCTATTAGGAGTCTAGTTACAGGCTGCTGAGCTCACTTTGGGCTAATGGTGCACCAGCACTGAGGCTCCCCTACTACAAGCTGAATTCACCAAAGAGCTGAACTGACTAAGAGCTGAAATCACTGAGCGTTGTGTTAAGTAGTGGGGGAGCCTGAAGATATATTGTGGAGCAGTTTGGGGACGGCTGGAGTGCCTTGTGGACAGGCTGGTGGAGCAGTTCATAGGATGGCGGGAGCTGCTTGTAGGATGCAGAGCGGAGCAGTTCGTGGGATGGTGGGAGCTGCTTGTGGGGCGGCTGGCGGAGCGGAGTGAAGGCCTATGAAGCTGTGGGGCGGTCAGCTTCAGATCATGTAAGGTCCCCTTACCACTCTTCCCACCCCCCATCTCCACCCAGGTTGGGAGGTAAAGCTCTGCAGATAAACTTTCGAACTCTGGGGCTGCCCTGACTTTTGGGACTTTGGGTGATTTGGGGTCGCTGGACTCAAGAACCAAAGGGAAAGGGCATGCCCCAATTTGCTTGGGGTGGGTTTTTTGCTCATGGGTTCTGTTATGAATCCTGTTGGTGGTGTTTCCCCAACATAATGCCACATTGTTTCTCTCTGTTACTAAAAGGCTTTTTGCTACACTCAGACTATGTACTTGCGAGAGGGGAAGTATTGCCTCTTGGAGGCGCCGAGCGGGGGTGGTATATATTGGTCCCAGGTCACTGGGTGGGGGCTCGAGCTGGTTTGCATTGTGTTATTGGAATGGATCCCCTAGATATTGAACCCAGCCCTTGTTGCTGCCAACTCTGACGGGCAGAAGGGTTACACTTATGTCAACATAAATGTTTAGGCCTCAATCAGTTTGGCTAACTATCTTACAGTCTTGGTCTCTCTACTTGTGTTACAAGCTTCAATCAATACTTATACTTACCTATAAATGTATACAGCTGGCTAGAGGTGGAACCATCTTGGTTGCCTCTCTGTCCCTTTGTCTTGAGATCCCAGATGAGCTCCTGTGTCTCTCCAAAGGCCACCTATTATCCTAGCATCCTTTTGTCTTCCTCCTGCAGACCCATACTGAGCTCATATGTCTGCCTGCTGGAGTTTCCCATGCATAGGTATCAATTTTTCAATAACTGGGGTTCCCATAGTCTTTCTGGATCCTTCATTGATAGAGGTTTCTTTCTGGACTCATTCATTCCATTCCAGACAGCTACTTGATATAAACATCTCATGTCTCCTGCTCCGCCCCAGGAGCAGCTTGTTAACCCTTTTGCACCCTGTGGGTAGCAATCCCTAGTCAAGTAAGTCACTGCCAGGCATATCATTCAGAAAAGTATTACACAAAATTTCCACTTTTTCAATGTGTGCAAGACAGGTGAATACAGAATTGCATATGCACAGACGTTTCGGAAAATTTGGGCAGAATGTCATTGTAAATAACCAAAAAATGCTGTTTGCACATGCTCTCTATGACTGGGTCTTGCCAAATAGGAAGTCTTTGGACAAATATGTTTGTATGTCTAATCTTTTGTATAAACAGGAGCTTTTCTAAAAGACCAGAAAATCTGGAGCATTTTATCCCTTTGTTTGGGAAGGAAGCCTGCTTTGTACACTTTGCCACAATTTATATTGTCTAGATGAAATATTCTGTTATTTTGCCTTTGTTAAGGGTATTAGGGTAAAACAGACATTTTTACAGGGAAAAAAATAATTGAATCTCTTGAGCCATAAGGATTTCTTTCAGCATCACTACTATATAGCAGGTTTTTACACTAACTCCTTCACTGCCTTTCGGGCTACCACATTACAGCTTTCTCAAGGGAATGATCTTTGGATACCTGGTAGCATAATTGCTTCGGACCAAGATGGAATGGTTTCTCTAGTCACAAAATATAAAATATGATGAGATTGTATTATGAACCAATTGCTTGCCACTTTGTTTTTAAACTGAAGCCAGGAGACAGCTGAGTTAAATTTTCAGTCAGATGAAGAGGGGATTAGATGTGTGATTTACATTAATAGGAAGTTGTATATCTAATCTGCTGCCGTAAGCACTAAAAACTAACTCTTGTTTTCACTTTGGCGCTGGAACACTCATGACTTTTGCCCACGAACTGATGCACTAAGGGGTTTACATGATGTAGCAACCATATGAATCCATGGCAACCACAGTGTCATTCTGGAGTCTTAGACCTACTGTAGCCACACACTGGAATAATGCAAAAAAACAAAAGCAGAAGAATTGTTTGTATCAATCATCAGAGGGCAGTATTTTAAAAAGTAGATTTTTTTTGCCATTAAGGAGATTATTTGTATTTCATATATAAACAGTGGAAATGGTAACTTCACAAAGATTGCCTAAATGTTTTAAATTAAAATTGTGTATCTGTATAAATTAACTTTAAGAATTAAGTTTGAAGATTAGCAGTTTGTAAAAAGCATGCTGCAGCAAATGAAATATTCAGTATATTTTCAAATTATCAAATTTTCTTCTAAAATACCATAATATGTATATGCAAGAGGGCACAATTTTTCCTCATCAACAAATAAGAGAGCTTTATAAACTAGTGGCTTAAAATTTTAATGTAAGTGCTGGAAGTGGAAAATACTTTCCATATAAACAGTAAATAATTAAAGAGGATTTTCTCACCAAAAAAGTGGAAAATCTGACTTTAAATCAGTGTGAAAATATGAATCATGATCTGCATGAACCTGTGGGCATTACTCTTTTGAGATAATATTTACATAAGCATATTTATGAGCCTGTTTTGGGATCTGTTATGCATTAGATAGAGAGTATACTATACACCAAGTAGTATAAGAAAATTAATACATGTAAACATGTTTTGCACTATAAACTATTGTCTATATTGGTGAGATTGAGGTGAGGTTGCAGTTGCTTGGGGGAACTGGCATGGGGAAATACCACATACCCACTATACGATTGACCACATATTCATAAATGCAGGTTACACAAACTCATCTGTCACATAGCACGGTAATTTCAATAGCCTATCTTCACATTTCCACTGCACATCCAACCACCATTTGCATTACGCAGTCTTCTCTATTCAAAATGTAGTCAATCTGCCTTTTCTCTTTTTTGGCCATACATTTTAAAATGGAAAATGCCAAGAAAATATGTTGTGTTACATAAAATAATTTTGTTTCAAAATAACCTACAATACCTGAAGACATAGGGAAATAATCTTCTTGCTAAAATCATTTTTTAAAAGACCCCATTAAAATTTCAGTACAAAAATTCATGTAATACATTATCTTAATTTACATTTTATTTATTCTAAATCAAAAGTACTTATATGCCCTACCAGCTTTTTAAAATTACAAAGAAAAAAACACCCCAAAACCCCAATACAATCAGTTCGCCCCTTTTACCAAGCAGCAGGCCAGAATCAAATAATATCCACATTATAATCAGCATTTTTTTTTAGATGTGTAAGGTTACTAAACAGGTAACACACAAACACTGCATGACTTGGAAGTCGTAATACCGTGCACTGTATGAAGGACACACAGCCAGATGTAAACTATGCTTTCACTTCTATCGTTCACAAAAGAAGCCACTGTAACTTATGTGAACAAACACATTCAAAGGTCTCCTTTCACTACAGCAACACAGTATGTTGCAATACCCAGTGCACTGATTTCCTGCAAGTTACCCAAAGGTATTAGGAAAATGTAACAATGATCTCCATCACAGACAAAACTCCTTAAAAAATAAAAGTAGTCCAAGTAACTTTGATAGCACTATTATGGAACACTCTTCACATGAGATAATAATACTTCTTTCTATGCAGTAATTTACAAATATGGAGGGAAGGATCCTCAGCTGGCATAAACTGTCACACCTCCATTGACTCAAATGGCGCTATGATCATTTACACCATCTGAAGATTTGCCCGAAAGAGTCTCAATAAGAACAAAAATAACCATAGAAAACAAACAAGAATCTACTTCAGGCTCTCAAATCCTTGATGGGCACATTTTTATTATACTAGAATTTCTGAATCTGAAACAAAAGTCAACAGGGAGAATAATGAGACAGTCAGAGTAAAGCTTTACCTTCCTTGTCCTTCATAATAATTTAGTTCAAACAGGCTTTGGGGAAAAAAATCACATTTTTTATTTCAAGATCCAAAAGATCAATACAGCAGTATAAATTTAGGACTGGAGGGAAAATTTACTCAAAACTGTTTCATGATGAAAATGCCAAAGGCAGATACTTTTGTTCAATCAGTTTCTTTGAAGGGGAATTCTAATCTTAATTCTGAGTTAAAGACTTTACTTGAAGCGTGTGTGTCAACCAGAGAGAGATCATGTATGCCTCTTTCAATGATCAAATGCTACGGCTGTGTAGTAGTAATATTGGGGGGAAAACCCACCTTGATGAAAGAAGTTGTACAAATGTTCAAGCTTTAGACTTTGTTTCTTGATTAACAAATGTGTTCTTTTCTTCCAGTGAAGACTGACATAAACACTTGAATCCCTCTGCCAGGAAACCAGCAGCACAAAAAGTTTCTGGAAATGTCAGTGGAAAAGCCCCTCAGGAACAATGGATCCTACTGAATTTTTGATAAGAATTCCTGCACTGATAAATCAGCATTTCCCGTTATCTCTATTTTTCTGCATTTACAAGCAGCAGATGATGATAAAAAAATTTGAGATTCAGGAAATGGATTAAAACTGTTCATGAACCTATAAACCACTGGATGTCACCACACAAAGTTACCCTCAATTAGGGTGACCAGATGTCCCGATTTTATAGGGACTGTACTGATTTTTGGGTCTTTTTCTTATATAGGCTCCTATTACCCCCCACCCCCGTTCCAATTTTTCACAGCTGCTGTCTGGTCACTCTACCTTCAATAAGCCTACTGAATACCATCATCATCTTTCTCTAAAACATGGAAAATAAAATCTAGCCTTGTATTCACAAAGGCTGAGTAGTTTTCAAATTGTGACAGATAGTGTCACAAACGTAACATTTTTTTGTTGCAATTGCTTTTGAATAGGATAACAGGAGCTGTATATATACTTACTATGGATTCTTAGATAGAAACGTGAATACTAAGATACTATGTAGATAGCAGTATAAAACCCTAAGATAGTATAGAGACACATGTAGGAAGAGGAGTGGAAAAACAAACTCACCAATGCCCATTTATCGGGGCAGGATTCTTATCTAAGTGCAGGTATGACTCATTGTTGGGAGATCTCCTGTTAACATTCCCAGAGCCTTTTCTGTCAAAAGAGTGTCCTTGTCAGAAGAATTCAATTTGTTTTACATATATGTAAGGAGAAAAAGACAGAGAAGGAGTTCCCTCTGAGACTCTTAGTTGCTATTGGCTAACTAGATCCGTGGTTCTCAACCAGGGATACACGTACCCCTGGAGGTACTGAAAGGTCTTCCAAGGGGTACGTCAACTCATCTAGATATTTGCCTAGTTTAACAACAGGTTACATAAAAAGCACTAGCGAAGTAAATAAAATTTCATACAGACAATTGCTTGTTTATACTGCTCTAGATATTATAATCGGTGGTTCTCAAACTGTGGGTCACAACCCCGAAATGGGTTGTGAGTTCATTTTAAGGGGGTTGCCAGTGATGGTGTTAGATTCACCGGGGTCCGGGGCAGAAAACTGAAACCCGAGTCCCACCATGCAGGGCTGAAGCTGAAGTCCGAGCAACTTAGCTTCATGGGGTCCCCTGTGGCGCAGGGGCCTAGGCAATTGCTGCTTGCCACCATCTAACACCAGCCCTGAGTACAGAAAGAGTTCGCTGACCTTGGGAACCATGTTTTGAATGGTCTGTTACCTTTTGGGTCAACATATCTTTGTGAAGTCTCATTTTCTGCTATGACTGCCATCAAGACAAAGAGTAGGAATAGACTCAAGGTGGAGAAACTTAATTGTTGCTTAATTGTTTACTACCTCTCAGAATGACAAGATTCACAAGTGAAAAACAGTTTCACATATCACACTGAAATGCAATTACAATATTTATATTCCAATAGATTTACTTTATAATTATATGGTAAAAATGAGAAACTAAGCAATTTTTCAGTAATAGTGTGATGTGACATTTTTGTATTTTTATGTCTGAGTTTCTAAGCAAGTAATTTTTAAGTGATGTGAAACTTGGAGTATGCAAGACAAATCAGACTCCTGAAAGAGGTACAGTAGGCTGTAAAGGTTCAGAACTACTGAACTAGATTGTAGAATGAGGAGAGAATGGGCCTCCTGAAATGAAGAAGCCACCAAACAATCCTTAATAGAGATGTCTGAAGTGCCATTTCAGAAACATGGCTGCATTGGCCAGTAATCAGAATTGTAGTGGTTGATTTTCCTTCTTAGGTTTGAATATTTAAAAACTTTTATTAAAGCTAATGTTTAAAATCAAATTCACAAAAGTTAAGAAGAAAGGTACTGTACATCTGGGGTCAGGCTGGAGTTATGAGAGATTACAAGTATTGGTTACAAGGTTCACAAGATACTATTACATTCCTTGTGTATCCAAACTGCTACTGTCGTCAGTGGAAATTCTTCTGAGTATGCAAAAAATGCAAAATCAGGCCTTTAACATGAAAGTTTTTTTTTTGAAAAGAGGAGGTAATAGAACTGGTGTGACAAAAACCTGCCAGTTGCATCCAGTTTTAGAAATGATCTAATGTGGTCTGTCAGATATTAGATCTGCCTCTGAATTACTTCAGTTGCAGATTCAAATGCAATGCAAAGAAAGTATTAAAATAATCCATCTGTGCAGTAAAACTGTTCTTGCTTCTAGTCTGGCTGCTGGTATCATTCATGAGGCTGACGTTTCATTCTCCTGCCAGTTCAGCCACCCCACAAATGAGTTTCATTTGTACACAGTGTAAAGTTTTCATTCACTTAGCTCCCAAGGCTAGAAAATCAGGAAGTTTAAGGTAACTGACAAACCAACCAGCCAACCAACCACCAAACCATACAAGTAGTAGGTCTGAAATTAACAGGAATTTTGTATGAGTAAGGTCTTGAGGAACAGGCCTACATTTTCTAGAGATTTAAAAGTTCATACAAACTGTATCCCATAACACTCTATAGAGTTAATTTATCTGACCCTCTGTTATTTGTTATTCATAAAAGATAGGCAAAGGAAGAAAGATGAGAGAATTGAACTGAGCAGGAGAGTTAAGGCAAAGAAATATGGGAAGGCTAGTTCAGAGGGAAGATGCTGCAGAGAACACTCTTGCTTTAAGAATGGTGAGACTGTGTGGATGGGCAGAGAGTAGATAGATCGGATAGAGAGGAAGAAATTATTAATACTAGCATTTGACAAAACTGCCAGATTAATAACCCTGAAAACTCTAGTCCTTTCTTTACCCACAGAAGAAGTACAGCACAGACAGAAGCTTCCTCACCTCATCCCATTAATGAGCAACAAGCCTAATCCAAAAGGATTGCAACTAGGGGATGAGAAGGAGTAAAATATTTTACTACTGGTTAATTTTAAGATTTCTCAGTTTCTTTGCAAACTGGAGAAAATTCCTTTGAAATTCAATGACTTATCAGTAAGAATGTATAAAACTGTGCTTTATCCAATTTATATCTAGCCTTATTTTGGAGAAAGAAATGTATTAGTTCCTTGTCAAATGTATGACTCACAAAATAAACGTCAGACTCCTAATTTGTTTACATTTCCTACTAAGGGTTGGAGACCCTTGGACATAAAAGCATATGACTACTTGACTTTTCTAGTTTTCCTGATTTACACACTCCTGCCCAGACTTTCAAAAAATCAATATTTCCGGGTGATTGCCTCACAGCTCTCACATAGTATTTCAGTGCTGGAACTGCATCAGTAACTGTAACTTCTCACAGCACCTAGTGGACAACTTCTCCAGCAACACCTCCAACACAAGATTTTAATTATGCATATTTCCGAGCAACAGTGGACTATTTTGTTGTAACAAATTGATTTAAAGCTTTCTATCAATTATTTGGAAAATGTTCTCTGTAAAAAGCTGCCATCTTATTTCCTTCCTGAGTAGAGAAATATAAACAATGTCTGGTAAATGACCAGATAGAGACACATGTGGCACTCTTGAATCCCTTTATGTAACTTGATTAATTTACTTGATTTATATTGGCCATTAGGCTAATTATTTTCATGTATCTATTTTAATATTAATGAATAAGTAGAGTTTCCAGTTTATTTTTTAAATGTTTGTCAGAAGAGGTGGGAAAAAAATAAATTGGGGCAGTGAATTTACCTCCTTCTAAAAGGAGCATTAAATCCAGTTTTCTGCAGATTTTTTTTTTTAATTTAAAGCTGAGCAGAGTCAAGCCACTGTAGCTTTAAGGTGAATAGAGGGAAATTTAACTTTCCCCTGCACTGCTAGGCTATAACAAATTCACTTCCAGTAAGTCATTGTGAATGATACTTTGTTGCAAACCATGACCACTCAAATTTTCTGGGGACACTGATGATAGAACTTGTTTTAAAAGCACAGGTAGTTACCACCCCATTTAGCAGTGTAACAGCCGTGTTAGTCTGTATTCGCAAAAAGAAAAGGAGTACTTGTGGCACCTTAGAGACTAACCAATTTATTTGAGCATAAGCTTTCGTGAGCTACAGCTCACTTCATCGGATGCATCCAATGAAGTGAGCTGTAGCTCACGAAAGCTTATGCTCAAATAAATTGGTTAGTCTCTAAGGTGCCACAAGTACTCCTTTTCTTTTTAGTATAAAGCCTATGACTCATAATTGAGCAGTTCTGTTTCTACTCAGCAGAGGATAGTGGTATACATAAACAACTGCTTGCTCCTGACAGTATATGTCACTATATCACAGAGGCATCTAATCTAAAGAATTTATTCAAGTCATGCAAGAGGTCTGTCACGCTTTAAACTGTAGTTCGTGCTTCTGGGTCTTTTCTATTGCTGCTGTATTACGGATAGTTATCTGACCTCTAGCACAATAATACTTAGTTTCTACAGGTAGCTTATTATTTGTGCGCAAGGAAAAGTCAATTCAAGTTCTGAAGTAGTCTGAGGGGTGTCTGTCTCATCAAAAGGACCAGATTTAGGGCTTGGATCCATTTCCCACTGAAGTCAGTGAAAGCACTGACATTGATGGACATTGGTTCAAGCCCTT
Organism: Lepidochelys kempii; assembly: GCF_965140285.1. Taxonomy (NCBI): domain Eukaryota; kingdom Metazoa; phylum Chordata; order Testudines; family Cheloniidae; genus Lepidochelys; species Lepidochelys kempii. The sequence continues at coordinate 24,708,660 of NC_136391.1, read as the reverse complement.
AAAGATTATGGGTAAACAAGTTCTCAGTTTCACAAGATACAGAGTAAAAGGATCTCTTAATGTTAAAGGGATTATACCTCTATAGTGCATTCTAATGGAATGTTTGAATAGCCATTTATTTCAGTGATCTCTATGCTATAAATGAAAGCAATTCATGTAAAAGGTAGATTCCTAGTCTGTTGCTCTTGGCACAGAGAAAACTAATTGTTTCAACTGGCCTATTTCTTGTACAATGAAACCTACACAAGAGGCCACACATATTAGGCAATCTCTTGACCACGAAAGTATTCACAAATGTGTACTCATTTGCACAAATGAATTCTGCTCCTCCTACATTAGAGGGAGCGAGGCATTTAAGAGGTTCAAGTCCCATCATTTTACCTGTGCCAGGGATTTTCTCTGAAATCATGTGAGCCAGGCCTCTGGGATTTGTAAGAGCCAAGCAGGGTGGCCTCGGGGGGCTGTACGAGGTAGGAGGTTGGGGCTGGGGAAGGGCTAGTCAGTGGCTGGCCCCAGAGCCAGGCGCTGTAGGAAGCAGCCCCAGGAACCAGAGGAGTAAGACAATCTGGGGTTTAGGGCAAAGGGTTGCCCCGTGATTTCTGGGCCGAGGGCTCCGCGTTGCTCTGAGGCCGAGGTGCAGTGCACGGCCCCCGACCGCAGGGCTCACGGCATGGCTTGCAAAGGAGCATCCGTCTCCCACGCCCTGCCTTTGCGGGTCCCCGCTCGCGCGCAGCAGGCAGGGTTCCGCGCGCACTTGCCCCAGCAGGGCCGCTGCCCTTTTCCAGGGGCGGCGGCCCGGCGCTCGCGCTCCGCCGGTCCCCGGTCACGCGAGCAGGGCAGCGCGGCCACAACGGTCCCACCGGAGTGGCTCCGCCGGCGGCTCCTCCCTCGCGAGCTCCGCCCCCAGCGATCCGCTCGCCACCGCCCCATCAGCTGACGAGGCAGCGGATCACATGACAGGCGAAGTCCAGCGGGGCAACATGGCTGCGGCTGAGGGGTAAGCGGCGGTTCTCTGGCAGCCGGTGCACAGCCCCTGGCCGCTGCCCGGTCGGGACCCCCTGAGCCAGCTCTGACCGCGGCTCCCTCTTCGTGGGGATGCGGGCCTGCCCCTCCCGGGAAGGCAAGGCGAGGTCCCCTGCTAGTCCCTTTGCAGACTGACCCAGCCGTCTGAGTTACCGCCTCCTGCTAGTCCGAGCCGGGTGTTTCAGGAGAGCCCCTGTGATAGTGGCCGGGGACAGACATGAAAAGTGCCTGTGGCATAGCTCGTAAGAGCAGGGGCTGGCTCCTGTGTCGCGGGTCAAAACTCCCCTCTCTCCCCTGTTGTATTGGGGGTGGTCTTCTGCCCTGGTGGCTTCACTCCAGTGGTGCTGTGGGCGGCTAGTGTATGTAGCATCACTTTTTCTGAGAGATTGAGAGCTGCTCAGCTGTGTGTCATAGGCCCTGTACTGCTGTCAGATAAAGGAGTTTCTCCTGTAACTCAATTGTTAGTCTTGTGCTTGGAGCAGCGTGGGTCTGAGTTCTACTGTTGCCGTCACAATGAAATTCTGGTTTGCCCTGGTATGTGGCATAGTAATAGCATTGGATTTTCTAAGTGACCCCTAGGTTTATGCACCTATAGTTATACTTAAGGCCCTACCAAATTCATGGCCATGAAAAACGCATCCTAGACTGGTGAAATCTGGTCTTTTGTGTGCTTTTTACCCTGTACTATATAGATTTCACGTGGAAGATCAGTGTTTCTCAAATTAGGGGTCCTTACCCAAATGGGAGTTGCAGAGGGGTTGCAAGTTACTAAAGGGAGGGTTGCAGTATTGCTACCCTTACTTCTTCACTGCCTTCAAAGCTGGGCAGCTGGAGAGCAGCGGCTATTGGCTGAGTGCCCATCTCTGAAGGCTGTGCCCCACAAGCAACTGTGCAGAAGTAAGGGTGACAATACCAGACCATGCCACCCTTAATTCTGTGCTGCTGCCTTCAGATCTTGGTGGCCAGGGACTGGTGGCTGCTGAGGGCTTAGCTCTGAAGGCAGCAGCACAGAAAGGTGGCAATATCATCCCATCCCATCCTTATCTCTGCGCTGCTGCTAGTGACGGCTCTGCCTTCAGAGCTGGGCTCCCGGCCAGCAGCCACTGCTCTCTGAGCCCCCAGCTCTGAAGGCAAGCGCCACCGTCAGCAGCAGTGCAGAAGTAAGGGTAGCAGTACCACAGCCCCCCCTATAATAATCTTGAGACTCCCCCACAGCTCATTTTTGGGTCAGGACCCCGACAATTACAACACTTTGAAATTTTAGATTTAAATATCTGAAATCATGAAATTTACAATTTTTAAAATCCTGTGACTGTGAAATGGACCAAAATGGACTGTGAATTTGGTAGGGCCCTAATTATATGTAAACTGAACTATAGCAGAGCTCTTGCTGTGCCATAGTAAATGTGCGTAGATTTGAAATCCTGAAGGCTCAAAGGGTCTCTCTAAATTACTTATACACAGAAGTCTTAATGTCCATCTCACATAGGCCATTTTGAACATGCTTGCCTTGACATCAAGCAGTTTTAACTATCTTTGTAGTGCCCATAGCAGTTATGCTGAGGATCATTTTTATCAGATGAAATATAGGGGCAAAGTTTCAAATTGGAAAACGAGAGAATTAAAGTTAATTAGATATTAAATGTCTCACTGAAATATTGAAGCAAAAAATTTCATTACAAGAGGGGGAAACTGTAAAATGGGTTAATCATTTGTTCAGCACATCATGTGATTTCTTTCAGCTTGGGTGGATTAGTACCAATTATATTTAACATTAACTTGCCTATAGAAATGAAAGCTCCATTAGGCTGCAGGAAGTGTGGTGAATTATGTTTAGAAATAGATTTGTGCTGAGTAGGCAATCTGATTATAGCTCAATTTTTGTAACAAAATTAAACCATTTTGCAGTTCTTCTTTTAAAAAAGCCATTAAATGTATCAAAATGACGGAGCCTCCCTCTGAATAACAAGAAAAGGTAGCTCTGGAAATACATTAATAAATCTTGTATGTTTACATGAAAATCAGCATCTTGTGAAGTTTGTCTCTCCCCACCCCCTCACAGTTAAGATAAATAGTTCCTTTTTTAAAGGCTCTCACATGCTCCTATTGAAGTCAGTGGCAGACTCCCAACTTGCACGAAAGAGAGTAGGTTGCAGGCAGGAAGATAAAAAGGACATCAATTTAAAATTGATGAAGTTTTTGACTACTATAATTACAAGCAACATTTAGGATTACAGAAATTAAAAGATTAGTGGTGAGGAAAATATTCTTTTCGATTGTTTGGTTTACTCTGTGTATTTGACAACACATTGTGCACGGATGAAGTTGCTTTTATGGTTTCCTCTGTATAGTCACAAAATATACTACACAGAGAATTAACATTAAAAATGTTGACTAGAATACAAGAAAATAGTGTTCCTTTAAATATAGCTTTTTAAAAGGTGCTCTTTATTAGTGAAAGAAAAGGGTAATCCTTTCAAAGCTTTCAACGTAGTTGCAGCTTGCTGGCAAGGTTAATGAAGCCTCAGTCTACACTACCAGAGGGGATATTACAGATGGATAAACTGAGGCACAGGGAAGTTAATGGTCTTAGGGGGAGATAGAACAGCCAGAAATATATAGGAATCCAGGCTCTGAATGTGTGTTAATCACTATACCATAGTTCCCTACAAAGTCCCTCTGCCCCCCCACAACTCTCTGACATAACTCATGGTACCCTACAGTAATGAAATAATACCTGTCTGAAATACATAAACTTCTCACATAAGCTTTGAATGCCTGAGATGAAAGAAAGTGACATTTTAAAAGATGATGTGGTTTACTGTTCCTAGCTATGTTTCACTTTTAGTTTAATAGAAGTACAGAGTAAAGTAAACAGCTATTGTTCTGATCTCCTTTTGATGTTCACGTGTCATGAACTGGGTGGAACAGTAATCTCTCTTGCAGGGTTAAATTAATTTTTGCAGCTCTCTCTAGAAAGATATTATTACTGTGTATGTTTTCTAGTAGTATTATTAGGTAGCAAATATGGCCGCAGTTCTACACACACCCGCATGTCCCTTTGACTTCAGTGAAATACTGACAAGGGTAAGTTTGCAGGATTGGGGCCTAATTTTATTCATATAACTATCCTTCCACATTCTGCATCTTATATTTGCTTAAATTACAAGTATAAGAAACACATAAACAATAATTATAACATACCTGACATTGTGTAGTCACAATAACAGCTTTTAAACAAAACATCTTTAGTTTCTGAGCCACTGCTGTAGATATGCAAAGTCAGTAGTTTGGCAGCTTGTTATGCACCTCTTAGTTGGCAATGCAGTTGATAGTCATTGAACTTTTATATTCTGCATTTGAAGAAGGGTTTGATTAGTGTTCCATTCCTAAATACTACACAAGTCGCATTTCCAGTGTCACAACATGCAAAAGGAAACTGACTAAAGGATAATGCATACTACATTCTTAGTAGTGTTCTAACAATTGAATTTCTGTGCAGTTACTAGCCTGAGAAAGAAATGATTAAAATGAAGGATGGAGAGAAGTTAATAGGAGATGTGCATGCACAGAGGTTGATCCTCTTTCTACTGGAAAAATTCTCATGGATTTTGCTCTCTTTGTAGTCAGTCAGTCTATCTTCTATAAGATTGCCATCCTTGTAGTAAGAAAAGCTCAGAAAAGGAAAAATGGGATTTGGGAGGGAAGAGTGAGTAAACAAAGATAGCAGAGAAGATGTTTTTTGTTTTATTTTAAATAAAGCACTCAAACCCCTAACTTTGTCTCCTTATAATTTTCAGTCTGGACATTTGATATCTTCCATAGCAAGGTTGTATGAATTCATGCTGTGGGCTCTATAAAGTGTTCAGCAAAGAATCTGGGGAGCTAAATAGAACTTTGCACAAACATTCAACCAAACCCTGCTGTGTCCCACAAACCTTGCTGGTGGGGGTCCAGCACTCTCCGCTAATCTCATTCTATTTAGAAGCCACAAAGTAAAGTCCAACATGATAGTTTTTTTTTTTTTAAACCACAGTTTTGTATTCGTGCCAAATTACGTTGCCAGTTATATCCATGCTGTCACATTGACTTCAATGGAGTGTAATCATGGCATCTCTTAGATGCAACTGAGAGTAGAACTTTGCTTGTATGTAAAAATGCTCTCAGAAGAATTCATTTTCATCCTTATTTTAATGAATGTTTCAGTCAATATGTTCAACTGCTAGTAAAAGATCCTTTGTAGAATGGCTCGGAATGAGGTTAGCAATTGTAGTTGTATGTAGACTGATAGTTTACTCCTGAGGGCATTCTGTGCCAAAAAATTAAAAATTATGCACCAAAAATATAAAATTCTGCACACAATATTTTAAAATTCTGTAAATTTTAACTGTCAAATAAATTTGGAGTCTTCAGCATGGCATGGGGGAGCAGAGGCTACTGGCTGCACAGAGGTGGAAGGTCACTATGCAGCTCCACCTCCCCTGGGACACAGACTTAGCGGTGAGGCTGTACCCAACCCTGACACAGCTCAAGGACTGGGCCCAGAGGTGAAAGTAAGCCGGTATGCACCCGTACGGCATACCGGCATAGATCGGCTTCCCCAGGCGCAATTTAAAGGGTCTGCGGCTCCTAGCAGCGGCTAGAGCCCCCGGACCTTTAAATTGCTGCCAGAGCCCGGGGGTAGCGGCGGTGGGGCTGGGGCAGCAATTTAAAGGGCCTGGGACGGTAGCGGTGGCTGAGCACTGGGCCCTTTGAATTGTTCCTGGATCCCCGCCACCGCTCAGGGCTCTGGCAGGCTCTGGGGACGATTTAAAGGGCCTGGGGCGGTAGTGGCGGCCAGAGCCCTGGGGAAGCAGTGGCAGGGCTCCAGTGATGATTTAAAGGACACAGGGCTTCAGCTGCCGCTACTGCCCAGGGCCCTTTAAAGCACTGCCAGAGCCCCCGGCTGCTGCTGTTACCCCAGGGAGGGGGAAGGAGGCACTTGCCGGTATAGAGTGGGCTGGAGCTGGCTCTGACCCGCCCCCCCCTCCCCCGAGAGAGAGTTTATAATAAACTTAATGGAGATAAAAATCTGATCATAACAGCCTCATATCAGGAATACTCCAGGTTGTGTAGATGAGGGAGATCAGTTTGTTTGTTTTTTTTTAAAATCAGATGCACCATACAACCTTATAACTTTTCTCAATTTACAGTGAAGATGGTTTTTCTTCACTTGAAAGTGTAGACTGTGTTGTGCCAAAACATTTGTCTGTCTTCTTGCGCTGTGTTATAGAGGCTGTCCTCACATCAGACCATAATAGCCAGGAGAATCTGAAAAAGTAGTGTGGCATCTGACTGTCCCCTTTGTGCTAATCGCACTTTCTTATTCATATAGTGCTGGCAATAGGGAGAGCGTGTGACTTAAGAGACCCTGCATTGACTTTGTCTCCCAGGATCGCTCCTGTAGGGCTAGTCTACACTAGAAGCAGTACATCAGCACAGCTGCACTGGTGCAGCTGCGCCACTGCAGCACGTCTGGTGAAGATGCGCTATGCCTCTGGGAAGAGAGCTCTCCCATTGGCATAATAAATCAACCTCCGTGAGAGGCTGTACCTATGTTGGCGGGAGAAGCTCTCCTACCGACATAATGCTGTCCACACCGGTGCTTGGGTCGGTGTAACTTTATGCTGCTCAGGGTGGCTTATTCACACCCCTGAGAGACATAAGTTATGCCTAAATAAGTAAATAAGTGGTAGTGTAGACCTGGCCTCAGTCTTTTGCTCAGTTGTCCTACCTGGGCTGTGTAAACAGATTTTATAGCCCCCTTATAAAACAATGCAGTGCAATGCACGCAGCCACACCACACCTGAGAAACTGGCCTTAGTTTCTAATTAAGTTTTACTGCATTATTTGAAGATTTAGAATATTTATTGCTAGGGTTGAATAGATTTGCTTTATCATTCCTACAGCTGGAGTTAGCCCCCAAAGAACGCTTATTCTGTGCTTCTGTGCAAATGTGCTGCACAGCTAGTGACTCACTGGTCCCTGTAATTATCACGTAGCATGTTGCTGGGGTTGTGGGAGAAGGTAATAAAAATAATCAGATTTGAGCTTTATGCATCATCAGCTAAATTCCTATTCCTGTATTCGATCTTTCATCTTTTAAAATGTACACTGATATAACAGTGTAATAAAAAATAAAACATAAAATATTTTATTATCTTCTTTATGCTGTATCTGCAGTTAGAAATTGTTGGTTAGATTTCTGATTATAAAGTTTGCTCTACTCAGCTATAATAAATCAAAGGTTACCTTTCGGACGTGTAATTTTCCATGAAAGCCATATAATTAATACATGAAGGTTAATGTGGGTTAATTTTTTTTCATTGTAGCAACAGTGTAGCATAGTAGCAATGTGGCTGAATTCAGCACTATCATCTCTCTCAGAAATATTGTAAATGTAGAAAATGATCCTCCAACTGCTGAGAAGAATACATGCAATAAAGTGTCTGGAAAGAGGTTGAACTATATAGAACTAGTTGAACTTTAATCCTGGGTTTTTATTAATACCGCAGTTTTGAAGCTCCAGATCATTTTTTCCCTGTTGTAAATATAAAATAGAGGAATTCTGTTTTAGACTTTTTTCTTTCAGCTGGTTATGAATCAGCAACATATATATTTATGGAATTTTAAACACCTGAGTTATTTAACTAGTGTCCCTCAATTCTCCTTTCACTCAGCCATAGACAATAGCAGCTCCTTTAAGATTCAGGGCAAAATAGTGAATGATCATATAAAAACAAACTCATTAGTCTTCACCTGGGCCAAAGATGTAGCTAAAAGAACTTATCTAAACATGGATAAATCCATTTTACGTAAAGCTACCCTTTGGCTAGGATATTTCTTGTTGTTGTTTTTAAAGAAGTGTATCTCTATTCTAAATTTTACTCAAACAAACTGAATCATTGAAGAAAGTTTCTAAAAGACTATCCAGGCTTTGCTTTTGTGCAGCAATTTCCTATATGATCTGACCCAGTTACGAAGAAACACACAGTCATGTGTAACAGTAGGCTACTGATATTTAGGTTATGTTCCTGTTGGCCATCTATATGAAAACTATAGCTTTTCTTTGAAATCCCATATATACATACAAATAGTAAGGGAGTATCAAAAATGTTGTCGTTCTGCGTGCCATTTCAACTGCCATCTTTTCTAGGCGGTCCTTCGTTCAGCTTCTATAGGTTTTCCCAGATACTGTGTAATATTTGTTAAAGAAACTGTCCCATTCTAAATATAATCTTCAGTTCTATTCTCAACAACTCATATTTTTCTCTCTCTCTCCATGTTTGCTCTTATTTCAAATATCTCGGCAGACTAACACTGTTGTAATTTATTGCATGTCTCCCCTCACCCCAAATAAAGTCACTTCTGTTTTCTTTAAAGGAGGCTAACTTCTGTGTCACATTACGGACTATAACTGTAGCCAAAAATATTCATTTTTAGTACCTATTTATCATTTACTACTTGTACGACTGAAGTTTTAATATTTCATTCTCCCTCTCAGCAATACCATGCACTGTAACTACGTGGTTCTCTCTCTCTCTACAATCCTAAAACCTAGTCCACTTTTGTGATTGACAAATGACTTTTTTCAGATTTGACTTCCTTCTCTGTTAGACTTCAAATAAACCCTGTGCCTCGCAATGATATTAACCAGTATATTATTTTACAATACAGTTATCTTTTTTTAAAATCCTTTCTAGACCATCTTTTTGGTTGGGGAATGAGACGCTGAAAGTGCCAGCAGCACTCTTTGCTTTGAATAGAAAACGGCTGTGTGATCGACTAAGGGGGAACAAAGATGTCCAGAAGAATGCAATTGTTCTGATGCAGGGTGGCGAGGAAGCCCAAAGATACTGCACTGATACTGGCATTGTCTTTCGCCAGGTAAGATTTAGGTTCATAACCCAGAAACAAACTCTTGAATTACTTCTTTTCTAAGCTTGTCTCTCGCACTCTTTCTTGTAGTTTTTCCCTCCCTTTATTTTAGACTAGGGGCCAGATGTTTAAATGTATTTGTGTTGCTGCCCTCAGGATTGCAATGCCTAACTAATTTAGGAGCCTAAACCTCATTTTCAAAAGGAACGTAGGCACCTAGGAGCCAAAATCTCATTGACAGTTGATGGGATTAGACTAAGTGCCTAAATCACTTTTGAAAATGAGATTTCATGGAATCTCATAAATGTGGGACAGGAAGGGACCTTGAGAAGCCCTCAAGTCCAGGCCTTTGTTCTGATGCAGGCCTAAGTGAACCTAGACCTCCCTGACAGGTGTTTGTCCATCCTTCTTAAAAACCTCCAGTGATGGGGATTCCACAACCTCTGCAGGAAGCCTGTTCCAGTGCTCAATTGTAGTAGTAGTAGTAGTGTCGTACTTCTGTATTTTTGCACTTATTTGATAACCATGTTACCCTGTAGGTGCATACACCTTGATTTAGGCTGAGCACAGAAATGCCGAAATACCTTTAAAAATCAAGGACTAGTACATTCCACCCTGTTTAAAAGGCATTGCTTTTATTGTTACTGACTACTTCAAACCCTAGATTAACCATTGTAATAACAATACATCTTTCTGATGTATTGCTTCTTTGGCTTGGGGTTGCTCTTCTTTTTAATTGCTTATTTACTATATGTTTTCATGTTGCTTAGGTCAGTGGGGCCCCAACCTGGTTGAGACCTCTAGGCACCAGTGCATTATAAATATTTGTTGATAACTGTACATGTAGAAAGTGAACCTTTATCCTCAGACTTGCTTAGTTTTTGTCTGGCTTGGATCATAGAAGCCGTAATCTTCTACCTCACTGTGTAGCATTTTGCTAAATATGAGTGGTCTAACACAGGTTAAAAATCTTTCACTAATTTATTGATTTTCCCCATCTCCCCCCAAAATAGGCACATGGGTTTAAATGCCAGTTCTGAACACACCCAAGCTGTGGAAGAGCATGGATATGTATTTTAACTTGCATGTTGGACCTAAACTTAATAAATTATAACTTGACTAATACATAAGTACCTGTGTGTTTCTTTGTTAGCCCAAGCAGGATTTTGTTTCTTGTTAATTTCACTTTGAACACATCATTGATTTGTCATTAGATGATCAAGATAATTGAATGATTTTTAGCTAGAGTCAAGCTTAGTTGGGTCTTTTTGTTATAGCAGACTGTTTTCTGCTTTGCCAGTTATAAAATAAACTCTAGAGTACTGCTTCGGTTTTGTGAACGGAACTTTCACATTTTGAAGAAAGGGGTGGGAAAGTAAATTTTTATCTTCTGTGACAGCAGGCTGCTTAATACATTCTGTCTGGCATCTAGGGGAGAATGATACACAATCTATGGTCGCTTTTTGAAGAGGGTAAAAGGAGGCTTATTACCCAATCTCTCTTGCCTCTGCCTCACCAACCCACCCTTGTCAAATTTTGTTGTTCTATGTCTGCCTCATCTTTGAGTTTTGTCCATTCCTTTCTGTTCCCAATGCAAAATATCCCTTGATTTCAGGTCTTGATAAACTTGTGCCATTTTTTTATTGCAGCTTCTTCCTCACTCTTCTCCCCTCTAATTTGTCCAAAATTCTGCTGCAATTTAGGGTTGTGATTCGGAGGCACACTGTGCCCATAGGCTCTGCTCTGGTCTTACCCTCTTCTTTCTCTGACTGGCTGTTTCTTCTTGCTGTCCTTTTATCTTGCTTGACATAGATCCTTCCTTAAGGCTTACAATCTTATACAATAACATGCTATATAAGAAATAATTGTTAGTTCCAAAGTAAGGTTTGTATCACCGTGAAATGAAATGAGGTCTAAATTATTACAAAATCTACAAAAATCGTGATGCACAAAACAAAAATGTTCTTATTCAAGTCCACATAAATAGGAGTTAATATTAATGAACTGTTAGTATGTTGGTGTATTGTATTAGTATTTTGGGGGCAGGGTGATTGACGGATAAAGTAATGACACTCCATTTATTTATCTAGGAATCTTATTTTCATTGGACTTTTGGAGTAACTGAACCAGACTGCTATGGAGCGATTGATGTTGATACTGGAAAATCCATTCTCTTTGTCCCCAAACTCCCTGAAAGCTATGCAGTTTGGATGGGAAAGTAAGACATCTTTTTCAGTGTATCCGCTTATTTTACAATTCTGATGTATCTGGCTGTTAACTATGTGCATAATGTAATCAGTTGATATTTCAGTTCTTAAAGTGGCTTTAATGGTAGTGAAAGGTGCTGGATTAACCACATTGGAGATTTGAAATCTTCTGTTTTAACCATAGAACAAAGAAAACTGTACAGCTTAGGCTGCCCTGCCAATTTACCTCAACCCTGACTTGGGAGGGCCACTTCTAATGGTGAAAAGAAAGTTCAGTCTTCGTTACCTCTCTCAGTTCTTGGATTCCCTGCTGAGACTGCTAGCAACTGACATTTTTGTTATGGGATAGTCTATGAAGCATTTACTAGATTTGACAATAACTGAACGAAGCTGAATGCAGCTCATTTCATGTACATTCTAAACATATATTTAATCAAAAGATCACTTAAGATTTTATACTGATTGTACATCAGTTTAAACTCTTATTGTCCCAATCCTGGTTGAGCCACTGACATGCCATGTGACCTTTGGTAAATCTACCCCTCAAATTAAGTCTTATCCCAATATCTAATAATTAGAGCTTGGTTTAAGACCTGAAACATCAGGTTTGATTCATAGATACTAAGGTCAGAAGGGACCATTATGATCATCTAGTCTGACCTTCTGCACAACGCAGGCCACAGAATTTCACTGACCCACTCCTGTGAACAACCTCTCACCTATGTCTGAGCTACTGAAGTCCTCAAACCGTGGTTTAAAGACTTCAAGGAGCAGAGAATTCTTCAGCAAGTGACCTGTGCCCCATACTACAGAGGAAGGTGAAAAACCTCCAGGGCCTCTTCCAATCTGCCCTGGAGGAAAATTCCTTCCGGACCCCAAATATAGTGATCAGCTAAACCCTGAGCATGTGGGCAAGATTCACCAGCCAGATACTACAGAAAATTCTTTCCTGGGTAAAGAAAATTCTTTCCTGGGTTCCCTTCCAAAATTGTTGTGATCAGTTATGACAATTCTGGATATCTGTATAAATGTCCAATTACTTTTTGAATCTTGCTAAGCCAGGAGGCAGGAGAGTTCTTTTTTAAGAGCCTCCTTTCCCCCCTTTTAAACCTGATTCTCAACTTAAGCCCTCAAGACCTTCCATTAATTCTGCATTATTGAATAAATCACATCAAGCCAGAAAGCTTGTGCTCTGGCATATTACTATGCAGTACTTTTTTTGGTAAACCTTTTGCAAACTTTGCTAAAGTGACTTGGGTGTTATAAAACCCTGGGTGCTGAAATTGCTAATGCCCAGATTTGCAAACAAGCCCTTCTCCTTGGATCAAATCCTAAACTGATGCTTCATCAGCTCTCAAATTCATCTAGGCACTTTTGATTCTTAACAAGGATTTTTGCATATTAAAGAATCAAGAATTCTTGTCTATTGTTTACTTCTTAATCAGTTTTCTCTCTTCAGATCCTGTTTCAGTCTTCTGAATCTTTGTTTCCCAAAATGTGCTTGTTATGGTTCAGGGATGACTTGTGACCTCTTTCTCTCCCTCCCCCCCATGGGCACTTCTTCCAAGTGACAGGCCTACACCTGCACTATTGAGTGCAACCCCCAGTTCACCTGACTTTATCCTAAGGCGACAATACCCCCATTTACCACGGTATCTACCTCAGCTTGGCCAGCTGGGTTTGGGTCACAAGCTCCCAGGGTAAACTTTCGCAGTGCTTCAGGACAGCTTCTTCAAAAACAAATATGATTTATTGGTTCATAGAAACTTGAGCAGAGTTACACATATAGGGTTTAATTGTTATATTTCTTACCTAAACCTAGCCTTTCGTTGCCAGTTTAGGTAGGTTCTCTTTAACCCAGGCTCCCCCAAGCTTTGGGGTTGGGTGAGACAGGGTGCCCTCTGCAACTCCTGCCACCTGATAGTCTGACTTCCCCAGTTCAGTGAGTGTCTCTCCTCAGCTCACAAGCTGACTTTTATCTGTTCCAAAGACCTGATCTGGGACCATATGCCTGGCTAAAACAGTCTATGTATTTCTTCAGAAGGGGTAGGCTGTGGTATCCCAAGAGTAGATTCAAAGTATTGTCCATTTGGGCACTAATCAAATAAGGTTATCTGCAGTCATTCATTTGGTTTCTGCAACCCAAAAGCTTTGATTTTAAACCCTTAACTAGCAACCTAATCCATCAAACCCACAGATATATAGAAATCTGTATATAGCATACATAATAGTTAATGCAGCTACTTCCCACATTTTTCACAATGCGTAGTTGCAAGTAGATGTTCATCTGTAGTGTAGAGCTCATAGGTGTATATAGTGCTTTATTTAAAAAACAAAACAAAAAAACCTTCAGTTTTCAATGCTTTGAGATTCTGGCCTGGAGACTATCACCATACATCTGATCAGCTCAAACATTAATATTATCCTCACAACATCCTTGTGAGGTAGGGAAATATTTAAACTCATTTTACAGATGGGTAACTAAGGCACAGAAAGAGAACATGCCTAATTTTACTTGCGTGTTTGATCCTGTGCTAGTCCATGGAGTTACAGATATCCATGACTTTAAGCCTATGAGTAAGTTTTTTTTTTTGCAGGGTCAAAGTCAGAAAAGGAGGTCTCTAGCAGAGCTGAACTTCAGTATCTGTGTCCCAGACCAATGTCTTAACTACCAAACCGTTAGAAGATTAAGTTTAAGTTCGTAGCTCTTTCTTGTATGAGGGACATAAGCAATTCTCTTTCCAGATCCTGTTGTTTCAGTTCACTTTTATCGTAAAAATTGCTTAATACCATAGCCCTTGAGAAATTGGACCTTTTTATATTAATTTACTTTTTCAGAATCTTAATTATATTTATCCTGTGTCTAATAAGTTATAAAATTTTTGGCCCCTACAACATTTCAGAACTTGACTTTCTAATTTTGTTGTGATCTCAAATTGGATTGTTTCTAACTGAAGCTATTACCTTTATTTTAATGAGGAATACGGTTGCAGCCAATCCCATGTGCTGAACTGTGTTAAATAGACCATATGGCAGGGCATGTCTGCTGTCTTCTGAGAGAGATTGTGACTATTATTGTCTTAAAGCTACCTTGGAATTGAAATTGTTTATGATCACTTTAGAGTGGAATATTGCTTTCTGAAATGTTCTAGTAGAAAAGGTGCACCTGTCTGACAAAGTGTAGATGCTACTTAACTCCCACATGTACACCATAAACTCTATTCCCAGTGTAGGCTATTTGCCTGTTTGTAGATGAAACTTTACTACCTCCTCCTTGGTTCTTTTATGCTAGTTGAGATACGCTGTTTGCTGCCCACACTGATCATGAATGTCTGATCTGAAAGAAAAGCCTTCCAATATATCCAGTATCCATCTTGTCATGTCGTATTTCCCCACCAAGTGTTATTCCTTTGTAATGTACATATTCTAGCCTTCTCAGTCTAATGTTGTGAAGTACTCATCAATTTGTTTAGTAAATTATTGGTTTCTTACAGCAACAATTATGGTAAAACTGAGTTTTGTTGTAATTCTCTCCTTGCAATGTATATTAGAATAATTTTATCATCACTGGTATCTTTGTGTTCTCCAGACTCCTCTCTCTATCCTTACTGAATCCCTTTGTTTGATTCTTGTTTTGTTTTGTCAGCCACTGTCATGTACCTTTACTACTTGTCAGAAAGATGGATGAATAACTCCTTTGTGAGTCAGAAGTCCTGCTTCATAAGCTAGTTGGCAGGAGGTACTGCACTGTGGTGAGGTTTAGTTCCTTCCCTGAAGACTCAATTTTAAGTCAAAATTAGTACTGCAAGAAAAACAGCAAATTAGTTTGCTTTCCATCCCATTTTTATTTATCTAACATGGTTGGCCTTGGAAGTTCTTTTGTTTGCAGATGCAAAAGGTACTATCAACCCACTGAGGAAACTGTTATTTAACATCAGAGCAATGCAAATTTCTTTTATCCTTGTTGTACAGTATTCTGCAGTCTTAGATGCATCTGTAGCATCTAGTCTCACAGTTCATAGTGCAAAAGGCTTTTAATTTATTTGTTGCATTGTTTTTTATTTTTATATAAGGTAGATGTGGGAAGTTTTCTCTGTCCATTTTTGTCTTGATACAAACAGGTGAGTTTTAAGAGTTCTCTTTATAAATGTTAAAGGGTTGTTATCAGTTATATTTAAGATCCTGTTTAACTGTGGATTTTGTGTAGCTCTATCTCGTATCTCATTTTTGAGGCAATTAAATTTCCTTTTTGCTGCACATCTAAGGAAACACACGCAATTACATGTATAGAGAGCTGTTAAGTAAATTCTGCAGATTGGCCAGTGGGGAAGTTAACCTTTTTCTTGTACATCTTTCAAAAATGGGTCTACTGAACTTTTTTATTTTATGATCTTATTTTGGCCAAAGACAATTGAATGCGACAGAGAGAATTTGCTTACAAATGGACGGAGTGTTGGATTACAAATATGCTCATGACTATTGCAATCTTGATCTCGCCAGCTGCAGGTTTTTTTTTCACTGTCTGTTTTGGTTAACTGTTGAAGTGATGATACAAAGCTCTAATGGATGCTTAACCCTGTATGAGGCAGAGTTAAAATACAGCAAATAGTATCTACTGAAGGCAAGAGGCAATGATTGGCAGAGTTCAGTTTAATGAGCTTGAAGACTTGAGAAGACCAAACACAATGCTCAAGTATCAACTGGATGGTGGAGATAAAGTTCTCCAGGTGAGAGTAGTCAAGCTTAACATGAAAGGGAATGAGAAGAGATTCTATAAATAGATTAGGACCCGGGTTCTTATACTTTATTGCACCACAACTGCATTCTGACAAAAAAAATTACTACGTGACCCCATGACGAAACCTGAGCCTGCCTGAACCCTGCCACCCTAGGGGAGTGGGGGTATATGTGTGTGTATGTCAGGGACAAAGCCAAAGCCCAAGGGCTTCAGCCCCAGGAAGAGGGCCTGTAATCTGAGCCCCGCTACCACTTTAGCCCCTGGTGGTGGGGCTCAGGCTTCGGCTTTGGCCTCAGGCCCCAGCAAGTCTAACATCAGCCCTGGCGACCCCATTGAAACAAGGTCCTGACCCACTTTGGGGTCCCAACTCACAATTTGAGAACCGCTGCGTTAGGAGTAAAGATGAAGGAAAGTGTATATCCTCTACTTAGCGGGAAAGGAGAGCTAATAAGGGATGACATCAAGAAGGCTTATCTTGCTTCAGTCTTCATTAAAAAGGTTGATTGTAACCAGATACTTAACACAATTAATATTAACAGTAAGGAGGAAGGAATGCAGCCAAATAGAGGAAGAATTGGTTAAAGAATATTTAGATAAGTTAGATGTGTTTAAATCTGCAGGGCTTGATGAAATTCCTTAGGGTACTTAAGGAACAAGCTGAAACCATCTCAGAACCATTAGCTGTTATCTTTGAGAATTTATGGAGGATGGATGAGGTCCTGGAGGACTGCAGAAGAGCAAACATAGTACCTGTCTTTAAAAGTGGGGAGAAGAAAGAGAACCTGGGGAATTATAGACCAATCAGCCTAGTTTCGATACCTGGAAGGATACTAGAACAAATTATTAGCCAATCATTTTGTAAGCACCTGGAGGATATTAGGGTATAAGTATTAGCCATCATGGATTTGCCAAGAACAAATCATGCCAAACCAATTGAATTTCCTTCTTTGACAGGTTACTGGCTAGGCAGATGGGGGGGAGGGAGATTTAGATATAATGTATTTTGATTTTCTTAAGGCTTTTGGAACACTCCAACATGACATTCTCAGAAGCAAACTTGGAAAATGCGGTCTAGATTAAAATAATATAAGTGCGCAACTGGTTGAAAGACCATACCCAAAGAGTCATTATCAATGGTTTGCTGCCAAATTGGGAGGGTGTAAGTACTGGGGTCCCACAGGGATCAGTCCTGAGTCTGATACTATTTGATATTTTCATTAATTACTTGCATAATGGTGAGGAGTGTATATGGAGAGACACTAGGCTGAGAGGTATTGCAAGCACTTTGGAGGACAAGACTAGAATTCAGAATGACCTTGACAAATTGGAGAATTGGTCTGAATTCAACAAGATGAAATTCAATAAAGATAAGTGCTGAGTACTTCACTTAGGAAGAAAAAAATCAAATGCACAATTACAAAATGGGAAATAACTGTCTAGGTGGTTGTACTGCTGAAAAGGAGCTGAGGGTTATAATAAAAGGTTTAGAAAACGCAACCTATGAGGAAAGGTTTTAGAGAAACAAAACCCTGAGCATGTTTAGTCATGAGAAAAGACGAGAGAGAGAGAGGATCTGATAACAATCTTCAAATATGTTAAGGGTTGTTATAAAGAGGACAGTGATCAATTTGTTCTGCATGTCTGCTGAAGGAAGGACAAGAAGTAAGAGACTTAATCTGCAGCAAGGGAGATTTAGGTTACGTATTCGGAAAAGCTTTCTAATGATAAGTGTAGTTAAGCTCTGGCTTCCAAAGGAAGTTGTGGAATTGCCATCACTGCAGGTTGGTGGATTTTTTTTGTTTGTTTTTTAAAAGAACGGGTTGGATAAACACCTGTCAGGGACTGTCTAAGTTTACTTGATCCTGCCTCAGCATAGGGGGCTGGACTTGATGATTTCCCCAGGTCCCTTCCAGCCCTATATTTATATGATTCTGTGATTATATGAACTGAAGAAATACTTTGATTTTTGATATGTTCAAATATCTCATGACTGCAAAAGTGAGCAGGGAACATTTTTCATAGGGAATAATTCCAAGATGACAGCTACAGGATAGTCTTGTGTTTGGAGGGTGCCTATAGGAATTATGGGTCCACTGCAAATCTTAACATGCTAGTACTATGTATATGGCAGTTAGGCTTTTAATAATATCGGAACTGAGTATGAGCAGTTTCCCTAGTGTTTAGATGGGCTCTTCCTCAGCTGAAGGATCTATTCTGGGCATCAACTGAGGAGAGCCATTTTATATAATACTTTTGATTCAATCTCCTTCTTGGTGTTTGGATAGCAGAGACAAATTCTCCTGGGATGTTTTAGAGAAATGTTTTGCCTTTGAAAAGTATCTGTTCCTCCTCTTCACATTTTCCGAGCAAGATATTTCATAAAGTCAAGAAAAATATATGGGTGCATAAGTTACAAAAATGGAAATACATTATTAAAAAATGCTAGTGTATTTCCAAGATTATGTGATGCAAAGCCATTAGCATGTTTTGCTTTTATACTTAGAAAGGATTAAGTTAGTATGACTGCATATCTTGCAGATACTTCAATTTTACTAATTAATGCTGCACCTGCCATTTTCCTTGCGTTAATTATAAATGACAGAACTAGTCACTGTGCTGATTAAAGATATTTTGTAAAGTGAAACATACTGTACAACAGCTGCTTTATGTGCCGCACATGCCAAAATAACTTAATTGCCTTGCCATATAAAGAACAATTTTTAGTAAAAATAAAAATACTTTAACTCTTTAATGCTTTATGTTAATTGAAGAAATGTATATTAAATGGGGACTGAGAAAATATTTATACACGGTTTCATATGTTTTTAGAAATTGAAATATCATTGGGTTGCCTAGTGGTGGAGACGTTAATCTAACTTTGCATTCCATTTTAAGTAACATCTTCATGGAGAAGCTACCCTTGACTGGTAGCTACCTTCATTCACAAATAATATTTGTGCTGTAACACTTACATAAAAGTTTTATTTTCATAGCATGGTACAAATGTTAATCCAACACCCTAATGAGCACAACACTTTATCACTTTCACCAAACTAAGTTGCCTCCCCCAGCTCTTTCAACAGATAGATGTTCAGTGGCTTTAAAGGTGACCATTGTTCCTCTTCTTTGTGTGGGTTTTTCAAATTGAATGCACTTTTTCAGGTATGGTCATACCAATTCTTTATGCAGACTGTGGCCTCCTCTGTAATACAATACTCTCTCTGTGTGGCCCAAAATTGCACTTTCTGTGTATTTTGGAATTGCGTTCCAAACTAATTTGCTGTCTCACCCCTGAGTCTCTTTCAGCGTTAGTGCTTTCTGAGTTTCTCCCTAAAATGGAATGTGTTTGGGACTATCCACAAAAGCAATCCCATTTGTCTGGCAAGATTTGTTCTGTGTAAATCCTCATGCTGCTTATTCTTCTCCCTAAATGTAGTAATTTCCACACCTGCCTTCCATACCTTTGTTCCAGTAGTTCACTTGACTTACATTATGATAACTGTCAGGATTGCTCTTGCCACATTTGATGATAATTGCCTTTCTCTAATCTGCAAGTACCTTCCTAGTTCTCTGACTTCTCAAAAATTGTCAGTGATACAGGAACTTCATTGGCTGACTCTCTTAATGTGCCAGCTACGTACAAGTCTGCCAGTCCACATTACATGCTCGCATTTTCTAAGTATCTCTTTACCATTTTTTTTAATCAATTGTGATTTGTACAGGACTTTCCTTTTCTACTAATTGTTTAAACTTCTTTGCTATATATTTCTAATTGAAAAACGTTGGTAACTGCAACTTTTGGTATTATTTTTCCATCACTAACTTCGGTGGAACTACTTGCATGAGCAAGACTTGCCAGATATACGCTGAATTTACAAGTTCTAAGAGCACGTAGAAATACCTGAATATGCAATTTAGCAACTTTAGTAAATGTTAAAGCTCTCTTCTTCAGATTCTGATGTGGAGGAGAATGAATTTAACCCTAAAGTAACTAAATCTATTGAATGGTGTTTGCACTGAAGGTTTTTTTAATATCTTGCTATGATTTAATCCACCACAACAGAAAGTTGAAATACTTGCATATGTATTATACAGGCCTCTGGTGCTAAGAGAATGTTCTTAAACCCAGCAAGCATTTATTTTATATATTTACTTTAAAAACACTACAAGGAATATATAGTACAGTGCAATAAGCTCCTAATCACATCTCAGCAGTATCACCAAGTCCTAATTTTTCTTCTGAGCAGGCATGCCATCTGTTTTTGTCCAAAGATTCAAAAGCTGTTATCTGGAAGGTCAGTTGCAGTCAAAGAAATACCCATAGGGGATTTTACATGAGTGCTCCAGAAAGATTCTGCACCACCTCCAGAGACCACAAGACCAAAAAAAAGCCTTTGGGATAAAAGCCTGGGTTTTAAACTGATACGGGGCCACCTTCCTGATCCAGCAAACAGACAGAGAGCATCCTTGGTCCATGGCGTCAGCCTATTGAGGCCTCATAAGACACTGTGCTTGTTGTGAGCGGAAGCTCTGATGAATTTGTAACCCACAAAGAAACCCCTAGAGTCAAGTGATATCTGGTCAGCTTATTAGTATGCATGTAGGCTATTTTATTGTTGTTATTTTTAAATGTGGTTTCTTAATAGTGATTTTTTACATTAAGAATAAAGTAGGCTTGAGTAGAAAGTCTGTGTAGTAACTTATATCTGTAGCAATCACTCTATTATCAGTATCTGAAGAGAAAGCAAGCAGACCTATTTCAGCGGATTGTTTTTGCACAGTGAAGGGAGGGAGCTGTGCATTCTGGACTTACCCTGGTAAAACTCAAATGACTCATGTGTGTCCATCCAAGGGAGGCAACAGCTGGGGAGCTGTATCCTTTGCTAGGCCACTGAAGGGAAATGCAGGTACAGTTGCCCCAAGCTGTGACAACCGTAACTTTTACGAAGTGAACATTGCAAGGTGAGAGAAGACATTACAAGGTGAATGAACAGGGAAAAATCTGCCTGGTTGGTTGGTTGTGGAGGCATGGAACAAACAGAGGCAAACCTAGAATGGAAAAGCAGGTGAGATCCAGTGTGTGTAACAGTGCAGTAGAATTTTGTTAGGACACTACATTCCACAGTGTCCCCACTTTTGCTCTTGTAATTTTAGAGTTTTGAACATCTGAACTCCCCTTCCCCCTGATCCTGTTGCTTATACATCAGAAGTTCTCAAATCTCTTCTGTTTGTCAGAGGGAGAACGTGGGCCAATAGATAAGGCATTGGGTTGGGAGGTCTAAATTCTGTGCTTATTCTCTACTCAGTGACTCACTGTGTGACCTTGGGCAAGTTATTTTAACTTCTTTGTGCCTTAGTTTTCTTATTGTATGAATGGGGAAAATGAGACACGCTCCTTTTAAAGGTCTTTGAAAACCTCTGAAAATAACTATAAAAGTACAGAATGCTATTTCTTTGTATACTAGCACAACTGAAGATAACAGATGTGTGTTCTGACAATACTTGAGACTGCTGCAATGCACTCTGAAGATGACACGTCCAAACAGTGGTTTTGGTTTTGTGATGGAATTTTTTTCTAAATAAAATCCAGAAAATATCTTCAATGTATAGCTATTTTTTAAAGTACATCAAGTACAGGGCTCAAGCAAGTCAACAGCATCTTAATACCATGCTTGTAGCACTGTTAAGATGGCACCTTTCTCAAAATTGTGCCTGTGTGCCAATCTTGTTGTTCAACTATTATAATTTTTTAATGTTCTGTCTTCTAAAGATCTCTAATGTGCATTAATTGAACATTGTTAAACTACATGCAGTCCTGAGATCCTGGCTTTCATAAATATCCTGGAACTGAGAAATTAAAAGATATAGTATTTTCAGTGTCATACTTGTGTAGTTGCATGATCGCCATCTCAGTTCAGTAAAATCCTTTATTCTCAAAGTCGCACAATTTGGGCAACAACAGTGCAAGCTTCTGAAGGCTACCCTGCCAACGTACTTCTACCATGTAGTGGAGGCAGCAATTCTAGCAGTGAGAGGGTAGTTCAGGCTTCATATATATTTAGTCGAGGAGTGCCATTTATGATAATGATACTCTTGTGATGTGAAGAGTCTAGTAGGAACAGTATTGAGACTGCCAATTTATCTTGCACCAGCTGAACAATTACATTATAGTGTTTGGTCACTATCAGGGCCAGACAGAATTGTAGTCTAAGGTGTGAAAGAGTCTTTAATGTATTATTTCTTATTCCCTGAGCACTATAGGCTAACAGAGCCCAGAAATTGTTTATAGAATTGTATTGTTTTTAAGTAATCTATGTGTTTAGGGAGTCCTGCATCTTGTATTATCTCCTCTTGCATATGAGTGGGCTCAACCACTTTAGTAATCAAGAAAACTTGGCTAAAGTTGCAGATTTGATTACTTTGCTTTTTTCAATTAAACCCATCAGGTTGAACATTTGACCTTCAGTTCAATTCCTTTTGGAATTCTGCTTGGTTAATGGCTTCTCAGAAATCCATCTTACTCTTGACTGCATCAAAAGCAACAGGGTAAATCTGCATACTTGTATGTAAGAGATTTTTTTCTCTCATGGCACCGAAACCAGACGAAATTGGGAAATGGGTACCAATTCAGGTACTGTCAAGCCCATTTGGGCTATTTTATATTCCATATCTAGTTATTTTTTCACCTTTTCTGTAAAGATAAAATTCCTTTTTTGATACATAGGTGAGTGTCTTATTTTTGACAGAGCCAGGAACATCTGTTGGTGCCTTGTAAAGCCTCCTGTGTTCCTTCTAGCAGTTCTTGACAACCTCTTGTTTTGTTAACGCTTCGCCATCTGTTAACCTGATGCTATTGTAATGAAGGGTGAGTTTCTTGACAGCATTAAAATGTCCCTCTTGCATCTAATCTCTTACTCCACTTCTATATGGTTGAATTTTGAAAGGTAGGAAGAGGGATTACTGTGTGACCTGTTTTGTTTAGTGACTTTCTAGTGACTGGGCGAATCGCTGTGCTGCATAAAGATACGTTTAGTAGACGCACATATTCATATACTCTTTTAACTAGAGTCCAGTGAGTTAAATTTGTTGCTCTGAACTTGAAAGTTAATTTGGAATGGAGGAAGTGATATTGTCATGTTTATGCTTTAAGGAAGGAAATATTTATATACTCTTGACTGTATAGCCTGCTGGCTTTAGCTCTACTCTCTCAAAGCTTTCAGAATTCCCTTGTTCTCATTAAAGGGATAAGAGCTTCCATAACTTCTCATGTAATCGAAAACATAATAGGTGCAGGATCTTCTAAGGTACTGTTCTTGGATTTCTTTAAGCCGAGAAGCATCTTGCATAGCCCAGTCCCTTTAGACTTTGTTTTACTATGTAGCCTCTTTCATATTCATCTACTTTGGGTTTTTTTTCCAGCTATGTTAAATCTTATTTATATTGTATACGTTATCTAGCTACATTATTACAAGGGGCTTGGAGCCCAAGGCTAACGCACAGTAAGTAAATGGACAAGGCATATGGGTCTGCATTTTAATCGTATTAAACACTCTTTAGTATGGCATGTCTTGTCTCCTTTCAGAACTTATTGTCTTTCTCCCTGACATTCTAATAGAATCTCAAAATGGTTACTGACTTTCATTTAGAAGATATTACTGATCCTTTTAAAAGTAAATTGAATTAATTACAATGGTATTTTTAACTGAAGGCAGACTTCAGCTATTGGAAATTGCAGGTGAGACTTATTCGACCCTTTTATATATGAATTAATAGCATGCAGGTGGTCAGATAGCCTGGAATACTTCATTGTTGTCTATGCAGCATTATATTAATGTAGTGTCTTCCTTTCACAGGAGACCCATTATCTATTATTTTGAGTTTGCTTTAATACATAGTGTTTATAATTCTTGCTTTCTTTTGGGATGTAGCAGTGAGGTAAGGCCTTTCCGCGTAATTGCAATGTACAAACAAACCATGGTGTAAAAGACACCATAGGTTTCTGCGTAACCATCAAACAGTGTAATGATTAGTTATAGTACATGTTAGTCATATATAATTTAGATGTAAATTTACTTTCTCACATCAAGTCTCTTTGACCTTTAAATTATACTTTCCAAAAATGTTGGATTGATTCTTCCTATACTGGAAAAATAAACATAAAAACTAAAATGTTTGTTAGGATTCTGATGTTTCTCATCCATCTGCATAGTTAAACAAGCTGAATAAAAGAGAACATAACTAGGAGGAAGTGTTGAATGCAGCTGAGTGAGTTTGGGAGTTAGCTTAAGGCAAAAGAGAGCATACCATGAAGGTGAAAGTAAACTGTCAGTGTTATCATTCCATAGAAATCCTATTGCAAGTCTAATTATGTGAAAATAACATAGGACAAACTGACAAAAGCAAGAAAGTCCACATTGAGTCTGTTGCACCACTTCGTAACTGAATGGCATTTTACTTAGACATTGCAGAATCTATGGGCTTCAGCAGACTAATACAATATTGTGTAGTGATGCAAACCGTAGATGGCTGTTACATTTTAATAAGAGTGCAGAAGGTTAACATTATGTTTAACCCCTCTTTAGGAAAATATATTCTCTCTCTTAATAATATACCATAACAAAATAAAATAAATGCTCTGTGCAGAGTTAGCTTTTCAGTATTCATTCATCTCCTTGTTCTCTGTGTGAACTGTCTTTCTAGGTTCAAAGGTAGCCTTGGTTCTTATGCCATACTATATTTGTATTTGCTGGAGCATTTCCTACAAATGTCAGTGGGAGTTGTGCATGTTTTACAGCCAACAATGTCTACAGAGCCACCATTGGAATAAATATTCCAACTATATGAGGAAATATACTATATTTCCAACTATACTTGTGGCTAAACACACTAACTCTTCTCGTTTGCAAGATATACTATATTATAGCTGCCATCCTGTCCAGGATATGCTGTTGTACCCAGTTCCCTCAGTGGCTGTTGTTTATGTGGAATGAGGAAAAATAATGGCCATGAGTCTGTATTGAAGATGCATGTACAGATGAATCTTGATTTGAGTTACAAAAGAGAGTCACAATATTACTAAAATAATATTTAGACAATAACAAGTGAGTGTTCATGCATTGCTAAATGGTATCCATGATGATGATAGTATTAACATATTAAGAAAGAAAAATGTGGGTAATTACAAACTCTCTTCTCTGTCTGTAATAGCAGATTTAAGATTTCTTTAATTCAGCCTGCTGATGAGCTACTTTTATAGCTGACTTTTATTGTAGGGTGCCCAGGCATACTTTGCGGACAAGGTGACATTTAAATGACTTTTCAGTAATTAGCATTAAAAAACCTTGACAAATTAACTACTCTTCCAACTTTTTTTTATCTCTGCCCTTTTTTAAAAATAAAATTTTAAATGTCACAAAAGGAACTTATGACTTTCCAGTTTTTTAAATTAAGCCTCTGTTTAGGCAGAAAAGATTTGAAATTGACTCCAGACTATGTTTCTTCAACTTTTGGTAGCTGAAAGATATCTTAATAGATGTAAACAATTTTTTTCAACCAGAAAAATGATCATTTTTCATATTTTTTGAACATGCATTTCATTCAGCAATAGTTGTCATCTCATAACTTCTGCTCACAACTTTAATTTAGCATTCATCACTTGTAATTTGAATGCATTTTATTATATATAACTTTCTTGACTCGAGTTCTGAAAACTAAAACACTATTTCATCATGTTTGCATTATTATACTCTTGCCATAAAGTACTTTAAAGTAAAATGAAAAGTTTAATGGAGTTCTTATGGTAATATCAAATCTTTATAGAATCATAGGACTGGAACAGATCTCCCGAGGTCTTCTAGTCCAGTCCCCTGCACTCATGGCAGGACTAAGTATTATCTAGACCATCCCTGACAGGTGTTTGTCTAACCTGCTCTTAAAAATCTCCCATGATGGAGATTCCACAACCTTCCTAGGCAATTTATTCCTGTGCTTAACTACCCTGACAGGACGTTTTTCCTAATATCCAACCTAAACCTCCCTTTCTGCTATTTAAGCCCATTGCTTCTTGTCCTATCCTCAAATGTTAAGGAGAACAGTTTTTCTCCCTATTCCTTGTAACAACCTTTTATGTACTTGAAAACTGTTATCATGTCCCCCCCCCCCCCCAAAGTCTTCTCTTCTCCAGATTAAACAAACCCATTTTTTCCAATATTTCCTCATAGGTCATGTTTTCTAGACCTTTAATCATTTTTGTTGCTCTCCTCTGGAATTTCTCCAATTTGTTCACATCTTTCCCAAAATGTGGCTCCCTGAACTGGACACAGTACTTGGGCTGAGACCTTATCAGGATGGAACAGAGCAGAAGAATTCCTTCTTGTCTTGCTTTACAACACTCCTGCTAATACATCCCAGAATGATATTTGCTTTTTTTTTCAACAATGTTACACTCTTGACTCATATTAGCTTGTGATTCACTATGACTAGGGCCCTACCAAATTTACGGTCCATTTTGGTCAATTTCACGGTCATAGGATTTTAAAAATCTTAAACGTAATGAAGTCAGCTATTTAAATCTGAAATTTCACGGAGTTGTACTTTTAGGGGTCCTGACTCATAAAGGAGTTTGTTTGCGGTGGGGAGTGGGCGTCACGGTACAGCTACCCATACTTCTGCACTGCTGCTGGCAATGGCGCTGCCTGCAGAGCTGGGCAGCTGGAGAGCAGTGGCTGCAGGCCAGGAGCCCAGCCCTGAAGGCAGCGCTGCTGCAAGCAGCAGCGCAGAAGTAAGAATGGCCTGGTATGGTATTGCTACCCTTATTGCTGCGATGCGATGCGATGCGCTGCTGCTGGCGGGGTCTGCCTTCAGAGCTGGGTGCCTGGCTCTCCAGCCACCCAGATCTGAAAGCAATGTAGAAGTAAGGGTGACAATACCACAACCCTCCTAAAATAACCTAGCATTAATAGCATGCAGGTGGTTTCCCCCCACCCCACAACTCCCTTTTGGGTCAGGAACCCCAGTTAGAGAAAGGCTGATCTCCTCTGTGAAATCTGTATAGTATAGTGTAAAAGCACACAAAAGATCAGATTTCATGGGGGAGAGCAGATTTCACAGTCCATGATGGGTTTTTCGTGGCCATAAATTTGGTAGGGCCCTAACTATGACCCCCAGATCCCTTTCTGCAGTACCCCTTCCTGGGCAGTCATGTGCATTTTTCTATGTGTGAAACTGATTGTTTCTTCCTAAGTGAAGTACTTTGCATTTGTCCTTATTGAATTTCATCCTGTTTACTTCAAACCATTTCTCCAGTTTGTCCAGATCATTTTGAATTTTAATCCTATCCTCCAAAGCACTTGCTTATATCAGAGGCTCCTCCCAGCTTGGTATCTTCCTCAAACTTAAGTGTACTCTCTATGCCATTATTTAAATAATTGATGACGATAATGAACAGAACTGGACCCCCCCTTGATATGCCCTTCCAGCTTGACTGTGAACTACTGATAACTACTCTCTGGGAACTGTTTTCCAACCAGTTATGCACCCACCTTATAGTAACTCCATCTAGGTTGTATTTCCCTACTTTGTTTATGAGAAGGTCATGCAAGATAGTATCAAAATCTTAAATCTCTTAAAATTTGAAATTGTTTTGAATTATTGTGTAATGTAGTCAAGTGTAACTTTAAAATAGTTTTAATCAATGAAATCAAGGTTTTATTGGGTTTCAAGATAGAAAACAGAGCACAGTTAGTAAAGCTGCGAAGATAAATTTGTGATATTTTGATATGTCCAGCATACAACTATTTAAAATAACTGAAACAATAAACAAGATCTAGTGGTATATTTGTAGATATACTGTTAGATCTATTCAACTAATGGAAAAATGGAGAGAGGTTATGTCTACTTCAAGGGATCATGGGATGAGGCCAGACTTTAGCTCTGGGTTACTGATTCCTATTCCACTGATTTAAATGCTACACCACATACAATTATGAATTTAGTTGGGCTGAATGAGAAATACAGAAGCGAGTAAAACTTGAAATTTAATGAATGTCTGGTCATTCCGTATACTATCAGCTAGAATTCTAGCAAGTTTCTAATGCTGGCTCTCTCTACTCACTCTTCTGATGATAGTTCTTGTGAGTGAGCTGTCTGGGATCGAAATTGGGTGAGACTTTAAAAAAAAAAGTACTTTCTTGTAATTTAGGATCTGATATGACTTGTATCCAATTCCCTTACCACAAAAACCCTGCTTCTCATCACCTTTCTTCCCCTTAGG
Organism: Lepidochelys kempii; assembly: GCF_965140285.1. Taxonomy (NCBI): domain Eukaryota; kingdom Metazoa; phylum Chordata; order Testudines; family Cheloniidae; genus Lepidochelys; species Lepidochelys kempii. The sequence goes on along the minus strand of NC_136391.1, from coordinate 24,680,504 downwards.
CCATGTCTACACTGCAAAGTTATGTCAACTTCAAGTAAGCTGACATCGAGCCTCCAATTTAAGCAAGTCAATTTTGTGTGTCCACGCTATGTTCATTGTGTTGGCAGAGTGCATACTCACTAGCAGGGCTTGCATTGACGCACAGAGCACTGCACTATGGGTAGCAGTCTCACAGTGCACATACCTGAGTGGAATTTTGGGTTGGGCTTACAATGCCTTATGGGACCAAAACATTGGCGCAAGTAATTATGGGAACATGGCATTTGCCTCTCATGATGCACTTACCTCCCTCCCTCCGTCCCTGAAGTCAACGGCAAACAAATCAAGCCTTTTTCATGCCTTTTTTCGTAAGCCTGGGTTACCTGCATGGACCCATAGGACGATAAGCATGCACCCCGCTCAGTTGTATACTGATGCTATGAGCATTACAAACACCTTGTGCCTTATCCTGCAGTATTTACACAGCCGATACACAAGCCTCCGCATGGAACAATGTGGGTTTTTGTTTTTTGTTTTTTTTTGGTGAAACCTGTGATATTTGTTGTGTTTTAAAGTCCCAGCTGCTGAAATAAAGAGATTGAATGAGAATCTGAGCTTTCATTACAAAATATAAGTTCTTCTTTGAGTGCTTGCTCCTGTCCATTCCATGTTAGATGTGTGTGTGCCTCATGCACCATTGCTGGAGATTTTTCCCTTAGTAGTATCTGTTGGGCCGGCTTTAGCACCCTCTGGTGCCATGTGCGTATGCGCCGGCATGGGGGCACCCTCTCAATTCCTTCGTCCTGCCCATGATGGCTGATGGAACAGCTCCTCTTGCTTTAGCAAGGCTTCTTTTCATGTATTCTGTTTCCTAGTTTGCTAGTTTCAAATATAGTTTAGTGTGTGTATATAAATAGAAAATAGAATGTAAATAGAATGTATTAAATAGAATGCCCTCTCTCCTCTCGTCCCAGGGCTCTCTTTTCCCTTTGGGCTGGGCATGCCCTGATCCCCAAGGTTCAAACCTTGCGCTGTGTGTGGCAAATCTGTGCCCGTGAGTGACCCACACTCCAGTTGTCTGAAATGTTTGGGAGAAACTCACATGAGAGACTGGTGTCAGATTTGTTGGGACTTTAAAGCCTGCACAAAAAAGAATAGAGAGATAAGACTGAAAGCTATCATAATGGAAGCTGCTCTTGGACTAGCCTCAGAGCCAAGCTGATCTGATTCTGCACCAAGTACTCTGCACACTTCCCACCACCATTGCCTATCTTCAGTGCGAAGGAAGAAGCACAAAAAGCAGTGCGCTGACAGAGGGCTCTCACCCATGCAGGAGGAGGACAGACCTGGTGAAGGCAGTGAAGTGCAACCTGCACCAGGCTACTCTTCCACCCACAGTCCCACAGCAGCACCGTCAACTCCACCCAGAGCATTGAGTCTGGCGTGGGACCCTCTGCCGAAGCCCTGAAGCTACTGCAGCACCAGCAGATTGAGGGTACCATCAACTCCAGAGGCCTTTACAGTGGCAGGGACTTAATGACACTCCTGGTTCCACCAACTCCGATGTGACAGCTGCTGGCACCAACAGTCTTGAGCAGGAGGGAGCATGGGGCTCTGAGGTCCTTCCTGGCACCAGATCCTCCAGGACCAAGCTGTCCCTGATATTCTCTTCGTGACCATCTCCAGCCACTGGTCTCTGGACCCCCAGCACTGAATGGAGACAGAGAGGAGTACCACTCCACCGTGGTCACCTTGGGGGTACTCTTCATCTGAGTCCAAGGTGGAACCCTACATCCAGCATAAGGGCCACCACCAGTACCCATCCTATGCACCACCAGACCTTGGTATGGGACCTCCCACCCGTGCCTGGCCAAGTGGACAATGGCCTATGCAGTAGTTGTACTGCAACCCATGGTGGTTTCCCCATTGTAGTCCCCCCTTCCCACCGATCGTACTTGGCGCCTTCTAAAAGGCAGGCTACCACTCCTCCACACTTGGTACCAGACCCTAACTTCAGTACTGACCCAGTACTGGTGTTCAGGATGTGGCTCCCATGGGCATTATTGAGGCTGAGGAAGAAGCCCCTCCTCCCCCCCCCAGATGAGGCCGTCTCTGGGCTGAGTAAATCACTTCTGCAGGATGACATCAGGGCCCATCAGGACCTTCTGAAGCGGATAGCAGCTAATCTGGGGCTAGAGCTCGAGGAGCTTAAGGAATCATCCCACAGTCTTATCAACATCTTGGCTTCAGTTGTTCCTTCCAAAGTGGCCTTACTCATTAATGAGGCAGTAATGGGTCTGGTCAAGGCCCTGTGGCAAACTCCTTCTCTGTCTCCCCATCTCAAAGAGGGTTGAAAAGAAATATTATGTGCCAACCTGTGGGTATGAGTACCTATACTCCCACCCCCTTCCAGGGTCCCTTGTTGTGTTGTCAGCCAATGACCAGGGACAGACATGTGTCGTCGTCCCCCCACCGCCCCCCCAAAACAAAAAGATGCAAAAAATGGAATCGTTGGGAGGAAAGTTTATTCAACAGGTAATCTACAGCTTCGTATCGCAAACTAGCAAGACTACAATCTGTCAGACTCCTTGTCCAAGTTCAAAGACTGTCTGCCTCAGGACTCAATGCAGGAATTCTCTGCCGCCTTAGAGGAGGGTAAGGATGTTGCCAGGCCCTCACTCAAGGTGGCACTAGACGCAGCCAATGCAGCAGCTAGGATAATGGCCTCCTCTGTCACCATGAGGTGATGCTCTTGGTTTCAGTCATCGGGTCTCCCTCATGACGTCCAGCAGTCAATCCAGAACCTCCCTTTCGAAGACTCTTTCCTATTTTCAGAGCAGACAGACACGAGACTGCACAGCCTGAAGCACTCAAGGTCCATCTTCAGATTTCTGGGCCTCTATGCTCAGTCTACTTCGACAAAGCATTTCAGGCCCCAACAGCCACCACTCTTCTCGGCTCCAGCTCTAAGAAAAGGGAGAGGTTACAAGTGATGTCAACCACTTCCATCCAGCTCAGCCCCCCAGCTGGGGTTGCATAAGTACTCTGGTGGACCCAAGCAGGCCTGTTGAAAGTGCCAGTTCCCTCCTCAGATCCTCCCTCCCCTTTATTTTTGGACCAACTGTCCCACTTCAGCCTGGTGTGGTTGTACATAAGATCGGACCACTGGGTGCTAAATACAGTGGTGGTCAGCTATATCCTCCAGTTTTCATGCGCCCCTCCCTATCACCCCCAGCATTGTCCCTCCTCAGGGACGCTTCCCACAAGCAACTCCTCACCCAGGAGCTGCAAACCCTCCTACAGATGGGGACCGTGGAGGAGGTTCCTCAAGACTCAGGGGAAAGGATTTTACTCCCAATATTTCCCAATCCTAAAATCCATCCTGAACCTTTGTCATTACCTCCCTGGATTCAGGGGACTGTATGCTGCCCTCAACTTGAAGGATGCTGACTTTCACATTTCTATCTTCTGTGGCCACCGGAGATTTCTCAGGTTTATTGTAAACCAAACTCTCTACCTATAAGCTCTTCCTTTCAGCCTGTCCACAGCCCCCACAGGTGTTCATGAAGGGCATGGTGGCGGTAGCTGCCTTCCTCAGATGGTGAGGCATTCAGGTCTACCTTGTACCTACCTGTACCTAGTTGACTGGCTGTTCAAGGGTTGTTTAGAGGCTGAAGTAAAGAACATCATCATCATGGTCCAAGCCACCTTCCAAGCGCTGGGCCTGTTGATTAAACAAGTAAAAGTCAACTCTTATTCCAGTTCAGAGAATAGAATTTACCGGGGCAGTGCTCAACTTGATCAAAGCCAGTCTTCCTCCCAGAGGCTTGATTCCAGACTATATCAGACCTGTTATCTAAGGTCATGGTCCATCCAATTATGAAAGCCCGAGTTTGCCTCAAGCTCCTGGGGCACATGGCTGCATGCATTTACATGGTCCAGCATGCCAGGCTGTGCCTCAGGCCCCTGTAGATGTGGCTATTTTCAGTTTACTTCCCAAACAGACACTACTTGGATGCAGTGGTCACTGTTCCATCTCTGGTCCTTGCCTCCCTCGCCTGGTGGAAGGACTCAAGGTTGGTAATGATGTGAGTCCCCTTTATCACTCCCCAGCTGTCAGTGTCCCTAGTGTTGGATGCATCAGACCTAGGTTGGCAAGCCTACCTCAGCAACCTCAGGGCCTGTGTTCCCAAGAAGAACTCTCCCTGCATATAAACATCGGGGAACTCAGGGCGCTTCGCTTAGCCTGCCAACTTTTCCTTCCTCAGATCCGAGGCATAGTGATGCAGGTTATGATGGACAATACCGTCGCCATGTTCTATATCAACAAGTAGGGAGGAGCTTGATCCTCTGCCCTGTTCAGAAAGCCATCCATCTATAGGACTTCTGTGTGAAGCACTCCATCAATCTTGAGGAATACGCTGGCGGATTACCTCGGCAGATCCTTTTCTTCTCACCATGAATTCATAGATTCATAGATATTAAGGTCAGAAGGGACCATTATGATTATCTAGTCTGACCTCCTGCACAATGCAGGCCACAGAATCTCACCGACCCGCTCCTGTGAAAAACCTCTCACCTATGTCTGAGCTATTGAAGTCCTCAAATCGTGGTTTAAAGACTTCAAGGAGCAGAGAATCCTCCAGCAAGTGACCCATGCCCCATGCTACGGAGGAAGGCGAAAAACCTCCAGGGCCTCTTCCAATCTGCCCTGGAGGAAAATTCTTTCCCGACCCCAAATATAGCGATCAGCTAAACCCTGAGCATATGGGCAAGATTCAGCAGCCAGATACCCAGGAAAGAATTTTCTGTAGTAACTCAGATCCCACCCCATCTAACATCCCATCACAGGCCATTGGGCCTATTTACAATGAATATTTAAAGATCAATTAATTGCCAAAATCATGTTATCCCATCATACCATCTCCTCCATAAACTTATTGAGTCTAATCTTAAAGCCAGATAGGTCTTTTGCCGCCACTGCTTCCCTTGGAAGGCCATTCCAAAGCTTTACTCCTCTGATGGTTAGAAACCTTCGTCTAATTTCAAGTCTAAACTTCCCAATGACCAGTTTCTATCCATTTGTTCTTGAATGATCCCTTCACCTGGAGGTCATCAGGTTCATCTCCCAAAGGTAGGGGTCTCCCCAGGTAGACCAGTTCACGGCCAAACAGAACAGGAAATGCCATCAATTTTGCTCACTGTGTGGGCACAGCACAGGCTCCCTCTCCGATGCCGTCCTGCTCCTGTTCTGTGCATTTTGCTGAAAATCAAATGGGACAAGGCGAGAGTTATTCTTATAGCCCCAGCGTGGCCATGCCAACACTGGTTCAGCACGCTAATAGATTTATCAATAGTAACCCCGCTTGCACTTTGTCTGAACCTGATTTCACAAGACCACAGTTGGTTACTCCACCTGAACCTCAGCTCCCTTCAACTAACTGCATGGATGTTACATGGGTGAATCCAAAGAAGCAGGCCTGTTTGGAACAAGTTTGGCAGGTCTTCCAAGGTAGTAGGAAGCCATCCACTAGGGCGACCTACCTGGCCAAATGGAAGTGCTTCTCAATATGGGCTTACCAACAAGGCCTCTCTCCAATTTGGTCTTCCCTTTGGTCTATTTTAGAGCAAGTAGTTCATCTAAAACGGCAAGGTCTGACTCTCATGTCTATCAAGTTACATTTAACAGCAATTTTGGTATTCCACCCAGTGGTGAATGTCAGGTCAGTGCTCTCTTGAGATGACAGTCTGTTTTCTTACGGTACTGCAGGGACTTTATCCTTGGGTCCGTGAGCCGATTTCCCCCCCTCCTTTGACTCTTGGGACCAGGGGCATGCGCAGGGTTTTAAATGTGATTATTTGGGGGGCGCACTTTAAACATCCCCCACACACACACACCCAATGTCCTCGGGCCCTGCTGCCTCCTCCACCCTCCTGACTCCTCCTCCGGCTCCCCACCCATCACCCCAGCCCCTGCTGCTTCCCCATTGTCCCAGATTCTAAACACTTACTGAAGGCTGTGGGCGAGGAAGGGATGGGGCTCAGCAGGTGTGACAGATTTTTTGTTACCAGTTTGCCTGAGGTGTCAGGTGATTAGGTTGAGGCCACAGGATGGTTAAGGGAGGAGATGATGGAACACACCAAGTGTCTAAGTTTTAAAGCTTTATTGATAAAATAATATCGGAGAGTGCTGGGGGCGGGGCGGCATTTTCCACATCACTCAGAGGAAGGAAAAAAGCGTTAGTGCCCTAAGCCCTAACCCACTTTTATACTTACACATGCACTACCCGAGGCTGGCCAGGCCTGGGTGTAACATAAGAAGAAGAGGGGGAAGGGTGGACGGGAGTTCTGTTTTGTGCGCACAGGTTGTTTAGGGTTCGCTGTGATCTCTGAATTACTCCAGCTTTTAGGAGGGTTTTAAGTCCTCAGTTTCTTTGGGGGTGTTTTATTTTTCGACCTCTGTTCCTGGTGCTTTTTGTGCCAGTCCAAATCGGCTTTCTGTGGTTTTCTTCACTTTCCCAAAACACAACGGCTTTAGGGATTCAAAGCTCTGCTCCCCCCTTGTTGTTTTGCCTGGGTGTTTTTTATTTTTGCAGCCCTGGTTTTCTTATGGCTGGCTGTGGCTGACTGAGAGATAAACTTTTCGTCTAGCGCTGTGACCTTGGACTGGAGCCAGTGTCTTATTGTTAAACTAAGCTTGCTAGCTGCAATGTTAAATGAATTTGTTTTTGCTTCTTTTTTTTTTTTTAGCCTTTTGCAGCCTGCAAAATTTTTTTTTATTTTTTACTTACATATTTAACCCTCCCCAAAATGCTTTTCAAAGCTTGCAACAGCATTAGCAACATGCAATGCTAATCTGCCTTCCCCCACAAAAACCCTAAAGTTGTAACACAGGCTACTCCTTTCACAGTACTCTGTGGCAAGCCCAGCTTCCCTGCTCAGGGCGCCATCTAGTGGGGTTCAATGAGAGCACTAGCTGCAGTGCCTTTCCCAGCCATGTCTCTTCAGCTGCGCTCAGCCCGACTCCCACACTGGCAGAAAGGGGGAAGGATGGTCTTGAGGCAGGGAATCACTGATCGGGGGCTGGAACAGAAGCTGCCAGAAATTGCGGAGATGATTATTGGGGGTGCGTGTACCCCTGATGCCCCCTGTGCACACCCCTGTGTGGGACTTAAACCTGGTTCTGTCAAGGCTCATTTGTCCTCCCTTCAAATGATTAGCATTGTACCCTCTACTGCATCTCTCTTGGAAGGTTGCCTTCCTGGTTGAGATCACCTCAGCCAGAAGGATCTCTGAAATCAAGGCACTTACCACCTCCATGATGTTCTTCAAGGACAAAGACCAACTGTGCCCCATCCTCCCGCCCCCCCCCTTTCCTGCCAAAGGTGGTTTTGCAGTTTCATCGAAATCAGGCTATTTTCCAGCCAGTCTTCTTCCTGAAGTATCACAAGAACTCAGAAGAATGGTGGCTTTATTCATTGGATGTTGGGCATGCCCTCGTCCTCTAGATTGAGAGGACTAAATTCTTTCGCAAATCCACGCAACTCTTTGTAACAGAAGCAGAAAGAATGAAAGAACTTCCAGTGTCAGCCCAGAGGATCTTCTCCTGGATAACCTCCTGCATTTGAGCATGTTATGAGCAGGCAAATGTCCTACCTCTGGCCATCGTAACTGTTCACGCCACAAAAAGAGGAGAGTTCCTCACATATAGTCTGTTTGGAGCCTTGATTTTGGGGTGGGGGGAGGACACTTCACTCTTCAGTGTGGAGTTTAGAATAGCTAGAAGGGAGAAGTAAGGCAGAGAAAGGAGAAGTAAGTAAGGTAGACCCTTAAACATTCCAGAGAGGAGCCAAGTCCTCACACCAAGCAGAGTCTAAATGCAGTGAAGCAGGAGACAATGCAGCTGTGGCATATAATTCTGAAAATTTGTTCTGAAATAATTAAATCCAACCAATGAGTGTGGGGGCATTTAATATATGACCCATTTCAGTGAGTTCATTTTGCTACAATAAATCGAACAGAAAAAAGTGAACTAAGTATTGATGGATATTGATGATTTTAGAAAAGATTAGAGAGAGGAAAGAGAAGCTCACTCTTCAAAAGAAAGTTTGTCAGTAAGTGAGCGAATACCTTAGGATTGAATTATCAGCAATTTAATTTACTGATCAAAGGACAAAAAGAAGTTAGCAAAAATAGAAGAGCTAGTATACTAGACTGAGGATCTGCACATCATCAGGAACAATTCTCAGCTTTGTTTTGAACAATGCAGCAGGACATAAATGATGATTTGGAGGCACTGCAGTGGAGCATTAAACAACAGTGACCATAAGTTAACTGGGTTAACTTAGGGTTAGGGTTTAACTGTTAAATAGAGCCAAAATTATGAGAGTTAAATTTATTCCCAACTTTGTTGGAATATTTAAATACTTAAATATTTGAGGAATTAGGGGGAAAGAAACCTTGCTAATGAATGGGGAATATGCAAAGTCCTCAGAGGTAAAAGAACTATAAAATGTTAGGTATAGAAAGGGACTAGAATTCGAGTTATGTTTAAATAAAATGTGTAAAAATAGAGAATTTCTGCAAAAGAAGGCAAGATCACTAATGTATTTTTCTATACCTCACAAACATTAATGAGAAGAGGTCATAGGGGAGGGTCACTTAAAGGAGTATCATGATTTAAAAAGTTTTTCTTCTGTTATCAGTAATTCCTCCGTTTATTAGACTGGCAAAAAACCTCTCCCACAAATTTTACCTACGATATGTGGTGGTTACTTTCTGCATGAGAATAGTATAGTCTTTCCTTTTGCAGGTGAGGGTGGGAAGGGACAGGATTTAGAAGTTGTTGATTCATCACCAGGACTCATCAGTTAGTGGAAAAACTCGCTTGCACCAAGTTGTTTCCACACCTTTTAAAAATTTGGACACAAATGAGTGTGGCACAATTCACAACCTTAACAAGGAGGATTACTCTGGGAATACAGGACATTTTAGGACTGGAGGAGACGATGAAGTGAGCTGTAGCTCACGAAAGCGTATGCTCAAATAAATTTGTTAGTCTCTAAGGTGCCACATGTACTCCTTTTCTTTTTGCGAATACAGACTAACATGGCTGCTACTCTGAAACCTAAGAAGTCTAAGTTTCAGACATGGTCTAGGTCAAAACCTTAAAGTAATGTAACCATAGTAAATTTTATTGTTAGCTATTGTACTGAGATGTTAATGTTTATTAACATTATTATTCTTGATTTCTTTATATCTATGATGGTAGTACTGTGCGAATAGCCCGGGCACTATGTCATCTTTTTCATAACCTAAACTATTTAATTTTATAACATGGCTAACACCAAGTATTGTATTTTCCTTGTATTCTAAAGGATTCATCATCCCGAATATTTCAGGAAGAAATATGCTGTGGATGAAGTACACTATAAAAATGAGGTGAGTGTCTGCTTTTCCTAATATTTTCCCTATGAATACAAAATTAATGATTGTTCTGAAAGTATGGCAGTAATTTCCTACAAAAAATCTTGTTCCACTAAATATTATCTTCATTTCCTAATTAATTAGTCCTACCTCCAGTTCCTGAATAATGACATTTGTTTTATAAACTTTTCTAAAACTCTTAAAAATATTATGCTGCCATTTTGTTGGATTGTACATTGAGACCAATTTAGAGACACTTTTTAATATGCTCTGTATTTAATAAAAAGGTTAATTGGGCATAATTCTGAAGGGTTCTGGGGACCTGTGGAGAAAAGACAGACAAATGGGTTAGCAATACCAATGCTTAACCAGGAAACATAAACTTTCCTCTTTATCCCTATTTCATAAAATGTATTAAATTTTCATGAGCTGCTTGAATGTAAAATATTTTAATTTTTCATTTAATTATTTATTCAAATATTATTTTGTCTCTTGTATTCATGTATTTTTAAATATGGGTATTAATTGGACACGTAAGTTTCTCTTTGTATAGTTGTTTTTGAGTAGATATTATGTTTTTGTGCACCTGGCTAGTTTTTTTTTTTTTTCAGTAGGAAAGCTCAGCAGGATTATGGCAGCATGTTTGCCATACTCTGTGGTGAGTCTTATGGAGAGCAGCTTAAAAAGGAAGATCTTGCTATTTCTGTCCCCTGCAGGATGCTGACCTGACTTGTCAGACCGAAAATCTGATTTTTACCAGCTGTGGAGATGGTTTCATTTCATCTTCACATTGAAATTATCTCTAAACGGTGGTTGTGCTAGTGTATTTCCTTAACTGTGGGTTGAGGAAGCTGTGAAGAGATTGCTGCTTGACGCATTTGGATTGGAATCCTAGTTTCTTGTTATCAGACTTGATGTGTTAGAATACAGAAGTACAGAATACAGAAGCCAAGGCGAGCAATTGCAAGTAGGAACACATGCTTCTTTATAAAGAATCACATTTATTGACATTTTGTGTGCAGTCTCCTATCAACAAATGCCATTATCATGTATCTTTATATTCTGTCTCAGTGCTTAAAATTTTATCCAGGAAGGAATGTGGATCTCTTTAATTTGGGACAATTTGTAAGCCCATATAGTGACATTTTTCTCTTTGGAGTATCCCAGCTTAAGTCATAAACCAATGAAGTTTTGCAGTATTGTATTTCTCTGCAATATGAACCTGTCTGTATTTGACAAAAGCATATTGCCAGGTAATAAGTTAGCAAAGTCAGAATGGCCTGTAGGAACTCCGTGACAATACATTGTATATACATTAAATAAACACCATTCAAGAACACTTTAGCTTTTTAACTTCTATGCTTAGAAAGGAAAAGGGGCTTGTATGAAAATTGTCCAGTGCTTCCAAAGGTGAGCGCTCTCATTATTCATTTATTTGGTCAGTCAGTATGTACATATTTTGAGACATTCCTGGATTGTGCAAGCAGTCTTTCATTTTTCAAAGGCTTTGGATACAGTGCTTGCCCGTTCTACTAGGAACATACACTTCCCCAATGTCAAGGCACTAGGGGCCTGATTTGCAAAGGTATTTAGGTATCAAAAGATGCAGATAAACACCTAACCTGCTTAGGCATTTCTGTAAATCCCACTAGGTGCCTTACTCTCATTGGGTGCCTCTGTAATTCCACTAGACCTGTAAATACCTTTGTAAAATGACTCTAGACAGTGGTATTGGAACAATTTTTATAGTGGGGATGCTGAAAGCCAATGAACAAAACTGTAAATTCTGTGTATATGATGGAAACCACTTCAAGCCAGGGGGTGCTGCCCCACACCCAGCACCCTTAGTTCCAATACCCCTGGCCCTAGAAGTCTAATACCTTGGTTATCCACTGTATTAGCATCTTTAACTTGAATTCATCGGGTGAGCATGTATACCAGATTCTTCAATGATGGATACTGCTGGAAAGTGTGTAATAGTCACAGTATCTCATGAAGGTTAGAAAATACAAAAGATCTTTAAAAGACATTGCAGTATTGATATGTAATGTACTTGTGACTATGCATTTAGTTCTTTACTTCATGTGGTGTGTGTTATTGGAGCAAACTGGTAACAAGTTGATGCTAATTTGGTGAAATATCTTTGTCCTACTTATGTGGTTCATTTATTGGATCAATAAATGCATATCTCAGCACCCACATCTGTGCAGCCATATTAAAAGTATACCTGTCTGTGACCCCAATGTTTTCTTCTCAAAGAGATGGTAGGGTAAGAATTGACTTTAATATAAAGTATCTACTCCTCTCCATTTATTTATTTGTAATATAGTTACAACCAAAAGACAAAGCATTTTAAATACCAATAGTAGTATGAGAGTGGGAAACCCAGAATCTTTCAGATCTATCCCTTGTAACTTAAGTTGAATTCATACTGATTTTCAACAGAAGTACAAATAGTGACTAAAAATGTCTCAAGTGTGGTTTAATGGGACTGCTAGACTAATTCAAATCTGTGGTGATACCATTGTAGTGAGATGACATTGTTATACTTTTTCTTCTCCCGAAAGACCAGGCAGACTAGTGAGATGGCTGATAAATATTGTGTGTTTTTCATTCCCTCTTAAACAGTCAGGAAACCAGGCTTATTGAGAAATGTTAGCCACAGTGTGAAACAAACCAAGGGCATTTAACTGTGACTGTTCTTATAAAACCAGTAGAACCCCAGTGATGTCTAGTCTTGGGAAATGTGGCTGTTGAGTTGACATAAGCTATTCTGCGATAGAAGGCAATCTATGGAAATAACAATACTGTGGTTTACTTCAATTTCTTGTGGCATACAAATGGAACAAGTTGAAGAGTGTAAGCTTTTAATCACACCCCGTTGAAATAAAAGACCTACTGTAGCCTCAATTTATAAATGTGTCAAAGATGCTGAAGGAAGTTGGGATATTATAGAGAAGTTTTTAATCAAGAAAAGATGACCCAGTGAGAATAACTGTAAATATTCAGCACACGATAGTGTAATAACATTAATGCATACTGTGTTTTTATTTGTACTAGCACAAATCTTTTCCTGCTATAATTCCTGATTTCCATGTCCTATTATATGGGTCTTCATGGAAAAAACCCTTCTTAGCTCTCGCACATTTCCTCTGCCGATAATGGCTGTAGATTTAATCTTGCAATGCACTTGTTGCACGTGTCTTAAAAGGACACCAACTTAAAAACCACCCTTCTGTCTGAACATTTTTTTAATGACTCTTGTAACAAGTGACATAAGATTACTGAATCTGAAAGAGATCAAAGAAACATTTTTCTCTTTTCCAGTTTGTTTACTTTGTGCACTTGATAGCACTTTGTATATAGTGAGTATCACTGTTTCCTCTGTCAGCTACTTAGTCCATTTTCCCTGCCTGCATGGGTCTTTCACACAGCAACATGGGTGGGGGATGGAAGAAAAACTTATTTTAAATCACAAAAAGTGACAAATCCACTAAATTTGTCAGGCTTCGGGGAGGTGTAGGTCCTGAAACTACTTTATCATTTTTGTTGACTAGATTTTTAATTCATGTTTGTTTGTTTAATTGATATAAAATCAATTTTGGATGTGACATATTATAAGTCAGATGAGATTAGTCATGCTACTTTGGCTGTGTTCTGGTGTTTAACCTTTTTATTGTATTTCTTTTACAGCAAAAGGTTTTATTGATTCATACTTTTCACCAGTTGTATTGCTGCCTTTGCCTAACAAGCAGAATGTATGAAGTGACTTCTTTTAGCATGCTTGAAATGTTAGTACGTTTCTAAGATTGCCACATATAACATTGACAAGAAGCAAATTGTCCATGATAAAATAGTGATATATGAAGTGGATAGGAAAAAAAAATGTACTATAACTGCAATCCTGTTCTTTTAGATAACCAGTGTCTTGGCTCAAAAGAAACCCTCAGTACTTCTTACCTTGGTAAGTCATATTTGTTGTTCCTGGAGAATACTTATTCTGTTGCTCTTCAGTAAACAGATGAATTAATCAGAGGTGTCTGCTCATTATGCATCCTCTTTGTCCCTTCTCCAGCCCAGAGAATAATGTCACCATCCTCCAGTTTGAGGTCAGCCGTCTTCGTATAGTTGACTAGCCTTTCTCCTCTCTCCTCACATTCAGTCAGTGAGTTGCTAAATCCTGTCCCTTCTTCCCTGTGTCCTATTACCAAAACTCTTATCCATGTTCTGGTAGTTTCGCACTTAATTTACAGGAAACTCACTTGACACCCACATTGTTTCCCTCCAGTCCATTCTAAATGCTGCGAAATCACATCCTGCTTTCCCATTGTTCTCACCATGTCACCTGCATATTTGAGTCCTCCCACTGGCACTTAGAGGAATTGGAGTACTGCCCGTCTGTATGATGAGGTAGGGGCTCAGGGCAGTTTTCCTTCAATAGTATGAGAGTGGGATCAAGTTACTATCTAGATCCCACTTTAGATTACAACATAACATTCACACGACTCCAGGGTGGGAGGGTAAAGTTATAATGCTCTTCACCCCTCAGCCACTTCTTCCCAGGGTGAAGTGTGATGGTGATTTGAGCTGTCCTTTCCTCTTCTTCAAATTTCCATTATCCTGTGCATGTGTCTGGTGCATGTGTCTGTCATTATTTGTCTATTTTTATGGAGGTTGAGCAACTCCCTGTCTACTGGGTCTGTTTCACTCAAAACTTCCTACTTCTCTGAGCTGCTTTCCCTTCCTGAGCTCTGGAGGAATGCTGATCCAAAGAACATTCTTTGCTTAGTTCAGCAGAATTCCTGCACTTGTGCCTCTTCTCCACTGGTTTTGTTCCAAGCACAGAAAGGCAGTGCTGTTCCATATGATTCCTCACAAACCGAGAGATGTCAGCAGTGCTATGTAGCAGCCAGTATGGTGTCTTTCATGCTTCTTGTGTGAATGGCAAGCTGTAGGGGAGAGGCACTCCAAGTTATGGAACAAGCGTTGCCAAGGCAGTATGGAATTACTTCTTTCCAAGGAAATGTGTTTTAAAAATTCCTAATACAGTTCTTATTCTACTCCCACCCATTACTGTCTTGTTTACGGGACGCACCTTTTTTGCCCTCTGCTCCCCACCAAGAAAATTGTCACCAAGCTATTTTAGAAAAGAGAAGGTTAGCCCTGCTAAGATCCTAGGCAGCACATGTCAACATTAGTTCCATCTGTCTCTTCAGTAATGAATAACTGTGTGTCTAAATGTGACTATGTAACCTTGTTTTTACCTCTTACTGATTTTATGCAATCGTTCAAATTATATTTACAAGTAAGCTTTCTAAAAGACCTTATGTAATGGATTCTGTCAATGAATTTATTGTAAAATTCGTGTCTTTAGCACACAATGATAGTTCTTTTCATCTTCCCCTCCAGCGTGGTGTTAATACTGATAGTGGAAACATCTCAAGGGAAGCTTCATTTGAAGGAATCAGCCAGTAAGTGACTATTGAGGTGGTTTTTATACATTAATTAAATTGTTGGATAATTATTAATAATGTTATGCTGGTTTTATATTTCAAATTAAATGACTGTGACTTTTGCTCATGACAAATTATAAAATGTTAATACATAAACAAGAGATTCTATGAGCTACCCTTCATTGAAATCTAGAGATTTGATTTGCACTCTAATGACTTAAGGGTATGTCTACACAGAAATTAGCCATCCATGGCTGGCCTTTGCCAGCTGACTCAGGCTCTGGGGCTATGGGGCTGTTTCATTGCTAGGTTGATTTCTGGGCTCGGGCTGGAGCCTGAGCTTTGGACCCTTGGGCTCCAGCCCAAGCCCAGAAGTCTACCTAGCAATGAAACAGCCCTGCAGCCCAAGCCCTGCGAGCCTGAGTTCGCTGGCACAGGTGAGCCATGGGTGTCTAGTTCCTGTATAGACAAATACTTAGTTTTCCATTTATTTGGTTGTTTGGAAATCTCTTTCAATCTGTGTTAGCAACAGCAGAGATATGTACATATGTTTCTTTTTATATTACTTGTACATTAAAGAAAAAACACTTAAATTCCTTGGCAGTGAATATTTGGATTTTACAATATGTGAAAAACAAACTTCAAATAACTTCTACTGTATGACTACCATACGTTATCCTCTTATGTACAATACTTTGTCTGTTAAGGATTCTGGAATGTCCACTCTTCTAAAAAGACACTGTGTAATATTTCTGCATAGAAGTGACCTTTTGAGGGCAATCCATACACTTTCAGATTTAATTCCTTTAAAAAAAGTTTGCTGCCAATGAAAAAGTGCTCCTAGATACAATTGTGTGAAATGGTAGTGAGCAAGGATAACAATTGCTTATTTCCTAGAGCAATCCTACATGATATAGCGTAGACTTATGCTATAATATGAAGAAGATGGTCAGAATTTTTAATCAAATGCAATAGTCTGCTATAAATTTTGATATCCTGAGATTTGATCGTCATCCATTTGGCTGAAAAATGGGGAGGGGTGGTGAACACTGTCTGGAAGCCTATTAAAATTAATGCTGTCTCAGAGATAATGAGTGGGTGGCCTTTTTATGATCCCTGACTCTAAGTCAGCCTGTTGTATTTTCCTCCATTCACCTCTGTGTCCACAGCAGATAACACTGTTCATGATAATACTGCATAGAATTTGTGGCTGTTGCCTGTAATTCTAGACACTCATTTTGCCAGGTCACATGGGATAACCTCTCCTCTGTGTCAAATAATGAGATTTGAAATCTGATTTCTTAATTACTTTTGTTCTCTTCTATAACCTGACTGGAAACTTAACCAGTCTGTCACAATTAAGGACACTGGAATAATGGGAACCAAAAATTAAAGATTCTGTAGCTTTCAGAATCTTTCTGTGGAAAAAAATGTAGACTATGACACTATTTTTGAGACTTTCTGCTCTTTCAGTTGTTACACCAGTGTTCTATTCTGATGTGTCCGTCTCCTATTGCTTTCTTAGGCATCTTTGCCCCAAATTATCACAGTACAACCGAAAGAAAAGGTGCTGCTCTTCTGTCCACTTCCTTGAAATTTTAATCTGAAAACCTATTTGGAGATCATGTTTATTTTAAATAACTTCTAGATCTTTTGTGTGGGAAACTATAAAATGTAACGTATGTAATATATACAAATATTTCTTTTATGTGACCTGTATTTCTCTATAGATTAATTCAAATAAATGTTATAGTAGCTGTGACGTAACATGGTGATCCAAATTGGGTTGTGACAGCTAAAGTTGTGGGGGTGATTTTTTTTTCCCCCTTCCAAAACTCATGAAGCTTACACCAAAATAGACAGGAGGTGTGGAGTGACATCTCTACTAAATGTACCATACATCATTTACGTTGGAGGTATTCCGCATGTAAAGATGCATCTATCTCCCTTTTTTTAGAAATATGTCACATTTAAGATACTGGATGGAAAAAAAAAATACCAACAGTGCTTGTGTCTTAAACTGTGAAACAGCCAGCTAAACGAGCCGCGTCTCTTCTCTTACATGCCTATAAATCTATAAAGTAGCTGCACAATTTCTTAACCTTTAGGAGTATGGCTCTTTTATTGTTGAAGTACTCTAGACCTGAACTTCAGTATATTACTTTTTATAACTGTTTCTTCAGTCCGCTCACAAATTTCTGAAGAAAGCAATTACAGTAGTAATTTTGGCCTTGTCTCTTGTTTTAATCCTATACAAGTTCCTTCCTGTTAGAACTGTTGGAAATTTTCCGATAGAATGCTTTTCCATCAGAAAAGACCAGTTAGTTGAAAGTGAACAATTCATGGAAATTTCGCTGTTGTTGAATCTTCAGATGAAAGCCACCCATTGGAAGCCTGCCTGGTTTCCTGCCAGTTCACTTGCCTGGTTCCTAGGCAGCCTGCCATGGTTCTGGGGCAGCTCCACCATGCAGACTGCCCCAGAACTCGGAACCCCAGAGCTTGCAGATTCCTGGACCAGCTGGCTCCTTGGGCTGTCTGATTTCCTGCAGCCTGCGGAACCAGCTAGTCTGGGAGCCTGGCAGATTTGGGGGTTCTCAGTGTCTAGTTACCCAGCTCCTCAGAAGGAAGCCTGGAAATCCTGGGGACAGTCAGTGTTTCTAGGCTCCCTGCTGCAGACCTGGAAGTCCTAGGACAGGCAACTAAGGTCTGTAGCTGCAGGGCAGTCCCACCATGTGGACTGCTAGAGGGTCAAGGGATCCCAGGGTTTCCAGATTTCTGGGGCAGCTGGTTCTCCGAACTGCCTGATTCCTGCAGCCTACCAAGCCACCTCCCCGAGACTCAGGAAGACTCAGCACTGGCAGCTCTGTGTCTAGTCTCCCAGTTCCACAGCAGGGATCCTGGAAGGCCTGAGAGCCCCAACTCAGAGGGGTTCCAGGGGTCCATGGCAGCAGGGCAGCTGGCCCTGGAGTCTGGAAGCCTTGGGTTTTCTGGGCCCAGGGGATTTTCGTGAGAGGGCTACCCTAGAGCTGTAGACCCTGGAAGTCCAGGCATCTGCTGACTGAAATTGATATGATTCTTATCAATGTTACAGATGCCCACTACAGAATAGCAACTGTGAGTGAAACTGACAAGAATCATACCCATTTCAGCCAGCAGCTACTGGAGTCCTAAGGACTCTATTTCATTTTGGAAAACACTGTATGTAGATGTTTTAGAAACACCCATTTTACAGATTTCCATTTTGTTGGAAAATTTTAAATACAATATCTTTTAATTGCAAATTGGAACAAAACCAAACATTAAAATGCTGAAATTTCCCACAGTAAGGAAATTCTGAGTTTTGATCAACTCTACTTCCTGGGCATTAGGCCTGTAATAGTATAAGCTAAGTGCTATAAATTATCATAACTCTCTTCCAAATTTGGTGATTTAGCAGACTATGTTCTTTAGCTTACCACTGCAGTTCTGTGTTAAATAGCTTCACGGGTATCTTCTGTAAACTTAATAAATCTGCATGATGGTAGACCCAGATAAAGTGTTTTCAGCTCATTTGTTAACTACATAAAAGGTAAAACAGCATGGAGGGTTCCTTTAAGAAAACCTGCAGATATGACCTGCTTACTACACTACATACTAATCAATATATTAATTTAAAGAGCACCCTAGATTTTAATCAGTTATAATTAGGATGTATTGTAGGTCATTGGATAATATAACAGGAGGTTCTAATTCCTTACCATACTATCTTTCTTGCTACACCAATAGAATTATTTGTAGATGCCAGTAGTCTTATAAATATATATCCTGTCCCAAAATAATAGTAATATAAAAACTGGTAGAGAGTGGAGAAAGCTGTTGCAACACTCATTTCTCTTTTAACTCTCCAAACAGTGACTCCTTGAGAATTTCCCTAACACATTCTATATGTATCTTGTCTTGTTCCTTATTAACTCCATTTATTTATTTAGGCTGTATGAGCTATATACACTAAACGCCTCATATGTTTTCAGTTTTCTCCATGACACATTTTATTTTATTTTTTTATATGTGCTCATGGTTAACACGCAAGGTGTCGGGTTTTTCATCTGTTGTACTTCAGAGTTAGGTTTACAAACTAAATCATTCTGTTTGGAAAGTTCACACATTCTTCACAGAAAGCAAATGGCAGGGACTACATTTTTACCAATCCTCAAGCTAGCTTCTGACAGTCTTGTTTTCTAAACTGCATGTGTGTAAAAATACATGTCCACTTGCTGTTGCCTAACTTGGGTGTGTAAATCCTACATTTACATATGTAAATGGAATATTGGGCATGCATTTGCTTGTATGCAGGTTAGAAAACAATTTGCCCCAACCTCCCCTCCCCCAATAGATAAAGTGAGGGTTTGCTCATGCAGATAATATACATGCAATCTTGTGAGCACAAAATTAAGCTCCTTCCAATTTTTTCCCCTCAAAACAGAATACATACTTGGGGTGCTGCCTTCTAGAATTAATAGCATTATGAAGAAGTGTTACCAGATCTGCCCGTTACTTTGGGATACGCTCATTTGTTAGGGTTACTCTTCTGGGGAGTGGGTTTCTGTAATTCTATCAATGTACTGCTTGTATCACTTGTGTTTTCATACAGAGCGCTACCTCTCCCTTCTGCAAGTTCCCTCCCAATGGAGCTATCCTGCAGGACCTAGGTTCCACCAGGCTGGGGTCCTCCAGCCCCAGAATCAGATGAACAGACACACGTATTAACAGAGCACCGGGTCAATCAGCACTCCCAAGCTGACCCCTTATATGTCCCTGGACTCAGCAAGCTGGGTCGAGCAGTACTTCAGGCTGCCACCCTCCTATGCCACAGGTTCAGCACACCCCTAGCCCCACTTTCATGGTACAATTGTTCTGGTAGTAACCCACTTGATGAACAAACCCCACAGGATTTTTGGATGCTACTGGGATCTTTAGCTTTGGTAAGAGGAGCATTGCTGCAGAGCAAATGGGGAAGCCAAAACATAAAAGAGAGAGAGAGGGAGGGAGGGAAGCAACCAGCTTAACCACAAAAGTTATTTATTGCCAGGTAATAGCCATACAAGGAGAGCCAAACAAACAAAACAGTTACAATATTAAATCTAGCTTAAATTTGATTACAAAAGTCAGGTTTAGAAAACTACACCTGATCACACAAGTCAGGGTTAGAAAGGTATACCTAGAGTAGAAAGAAAAACAGAGAGAGAGAGTTGGGTTCTCACCACACTGTGAAGCTTGAACCGGTTGGGGTTCCCAGGTGGTGGTGGTAATTGAGGGTCTGGAGTGCTGTAGACAGGCAGGGCCCCCAGCACAATTAGTCAGGAGAAGTAGTAGTCCCAGTGGAACTGATACAGATTTTGGATCCAGGCATCAGAACACTTACTTGAGTGTGGGTAGGTTTTTTTGTAGGGAAACAACAGTGGTTCAAGGGAGAACACTAGATTTGTTTATGGGTAAACTGCTGGCTCAAGGGAGTATACCAGAGTTGTTTTGTTCAGGCTAGACAATAGGAACTTATCATTCCTGGCTATGGGCAGTGTTCCTTCGCGGGAGCTCACAATGCAATTTTGGATACCAGTAAAGGATTTATGATGAAAATTGGCCTGATAACTACTGAACTGGGTGTGTGCAGGCATGGGTTCATTAACATCTGGAGCAGAGATCCCCCATCATGCAATGCTTCCCCGCTTTTCTGGTCCCAGAGTTCATTGCAGTTCTTGCCTTGGAATCTCTGTTCTCCATTCTGTATGCTAATGGAGATGACTCCCTGTCCCATCTCTGATGCAAATGAGGCTAGGGGAGTTGCCTTAATCCTGTCACCCTTGTCCGGAGGGGTTTAGGTGTGTCTCACACTGCCTTTTCATTGCTTTTTGTAAGTCTTTCTTCTGATCAGTTTTGGTTCAAGCAGAGGCTGCGGAGGGTCTTTGTGAGTCAGACAGGCTTGATACTGCACCCTGGTTCCCCGAGAACACAGGGCTGACAGGTCACAGAAGGTCTCTTATGAATACTTTGTTTCTGTGTATAATCAAAATCTTGTTGCTATGCTAAGTTACTTCAGGCCTGCTCTAATCCAGAGGCCAAAATAAGCAAACTTTCTACTAGAGTTGATCTTGTACTGTATGTTCTCCAAGAGTATGTGGACTCTGTACAATTGGGTGGAGTGATGTGTCTGAGATAGGAACTAAAGACCTCTCTATATATGTATAATTTAAAAAGTCTTAGACCTCAAGGCAATTCTTCCCAGGAATACCATACCCAGGCTGTTTTGAAGCAATAGGATTCCTTATCTGTCTTAGGTAATGAAAGGTTGCTTTCTGTTGCAGTGTGTATAACTGTGTGGAGTTGCTACTACTGAGTAGTGCTCCAGAAACATTCCATTACTAGTCTATATTGAAGTAGGAATCTACCCCATTTGGCATATGGCTTGTATCCTTTTACTCTTTGCATAGTGTGTGTCCTGGAGCACTCAAGGGGTCTAAATAATTGTTTATCACTCCCTTCCCTGCTTATGGTAATTACATCTCCTGTTTACTTCCATAGGACAACATCTGTACCTTTTCAGGAGAGACTTCTAGCTATTTGGTAGGCAGGTCTCTCTGTTTGAGAACTCCGATTAAACTCCTTCTTCTACAACCATAGGCACAAAGATACTTTTTTTTATTGCTTCGGACAGATGTGAGTAATGCTTTTCAGACTCTCTCCCTCATTCCTCCCCACCCCATATAAAAGATTATTCACTGATTTTTGTTGAATATGCTGGAGATTTACTGCATCTTGCCTCTTTTGACAGATTTCATGCCCTCAGCTCTTAAACCACTTGGCATTGTACTTTTTCCCTTTATCTCCCTAATTTGTAGTTGTATCTTCTCAAGAGACTGTCAGTTCTGTCCATACAAGTTGCTTAATTTCTTTGACCACAATAGAGAGTCTTGCTATTAAGTG
Organism: Lepidochelys kempii; assembly: GCF_965140285.1. Taxonomy (NCBI): domain Eukaryota; kingdom Metazoa; phylum Chordata; order Testudines; family Cheloniidae; genus Lepidochelys; species Lepidochelys kempii. The sequence goes on along the minus strand of NC_136391.1, from coordinate 24,658,686 downwards.
CTGCTAACTAATTGAACTGTGGGGGAAAAGATCTTCCAAATGAAATCTGCTGTATTTGTAATTTCTTGTAACTGTAAAAAATATTTCTGTGCATTACTTTGATTTCTTTTGTAATAAACTTGAAACACCTTTAATTTTTTACCCAAGTTCTTATATCTCCAACTCTTTGCTTTATTAAAATGCTTGCCTATATGTTTACATGAATTGTGATGTCTTTAAATATGACTCGAGCTGGACTGTTTGACAGAACCTATACTCTCCCTCACATAAATAGTATGCAGTCTTTTTAGCTCTTGCTATTCATAGGTTATCTAGACTTTCTGGGCTATTTATGAAGATGTATGTTGTTCCCATATTCTTGATTGTCTCAATATTTTAGAGGCCTGGTGAAGATGAATTTGCTTTTCAGGACCCCTTCTTGTTTTACTTCGTTCCATTTGTGTGTTGTCTTCCATGTTTGCTGTGCTCCAGTGTTTTTTTGCTATGGATAATATTAGAAATAATATCACTTCGTAAAGCAGTTAAATCTTGTTCTCTATTTTCAGGATGTTCATCTGCTCCTGACAGAAGCTGCCTCTTACTTGTCCTAATAATGTTGCTTCCTTGCGTCACTTTTTCAACGTTTGGAATGTCTCCTTGAACATTAAATATCTTAGCTATTTTATTAATTTCCCACTTCAGAGCAATTACCGTGTCTCCATTTTGATCCCTGGGTTATTTCTACCTTGGCTGAAAGGCCAACCTTAGATTGCCTTTGTCTTGCCAGTGATGAGCAGGTTCACTTTTATGTATCTGCAGAAATGAACCTCTAATAATGATTCACATTACCATTTCCTATAGTATAGCCATCACTTGTTCTCCTGTTTAACTTCAGACTGTACATTTTGAAGAACTAAAAAGCAGTTGGTATGTTAGCTGCAACTTGTAAAAGTACAGAATTGTTTGTCTTTGTAAATGTTTCTGTTCACTAATGAATACTCATGTGCGGTATCATAGTCCTCCATAGGGAGAAAAGTGTTTTTTAAATTGTTTACAGTAGGAGACTGCTTAGGAAACCTGGTTCCTGTTCATGCTTCCGAAACTTGCTTGATTTTTAACCTTGGACAGGTAACATAGCCTCTGCCTGTTTTCTCATCTGTAAAATAGGCACAGTGATTTACCTGCCTCACATGACTGTAATGAAACATAATGCTTGTAAAATGCTTTCTTATCTTGAGTATAAGCACTATAAAATAATACAGCTCAAACATCAGATTATGTTCATACAAACTACAGTGCTGTGGTTTAATTTAAAAAGGCATTGAATTAATCTTTTTTACTTACAAGACATATTGAAGTGTGATTTTTTTTTCAAAATTGTTTGATGTAAGAGATTCAGACATCTCCTTAAAAATTGTTGGAATGTTTGGTGCTTTCAGAATGTCACCTGTTGGTCTGACAGAGCAAGACTGACCTTTAGATTACTCTGCAAGGTTCCTCTCTCTGATGCAGGCCTAGTACATTTTTAGGAAGGGTTTGACATTTCATAATAGAGGGAGGGAGATTTGGTCTTGTGTCTTTAATTGATACGCTGACAAGTGTAAGATTTCTATAGTTTTTTTTATCATACATGCATGAAGAGTTTCTGATCAGCGTATTTTGTAAGCAGGAAAAGCATTTACAGTGGCTGCTTACTCAGGATACGTAGACTGACTTTTTGGAAATGCATGAAATTGCCATGTTTATTAAAGAACTGGGCACAAAATTAATTCTGTTTGGACATGCAGTTAAATATAATATATCTTAGCTGTGTTGATTAATTGGGGATATTAACACGTGTTACAGATTGTATAGCCACAGCAAAATGTCAGTTTTCCTTCTCCCTCCAGTCCATGTGTCAGATTTTCCAAGTGTTGTCAATTTGCAAATTGCAGTGAGATTTAAAATTGGATTGGTTTATATGATCCTCTTAGCAGAAGGACAGCCGGGGGTTCATTTTTTTAGAGTATAATTGTTTGCTATCAAGTATAATCTAAACTTTTTAGAAGAATAAACTGGAATATTTATGTAATACTTTATATAAAATATTTTTGCTTCTCTGCTATTTGTGCATCCATATTAATGACTACATGTTCTTCCCCTTAGGGAAGTACCTTTACAGTGTAGTTTGTTCAGCTCCCTTATTGCTAATTAAAGTGAAGTATAATTTGAGTAATTAGTACGGGCGCCCTTGCAGTCATAAGTAGGGATAGCCTGCAGCCGTACTGCTTGTGTTGTGAGCCTGTCAGCATTAACAAAGGATTGAGCCAGGTCATTTCTTAGCTGATAGATTTCCAAGGATGAACTGTGTAGAATAGATGGTGCTGTTCCCTATGATTGAGCCAATTCCCCACCATTGTGTTCTAAGCTGCTATTCTGTACCTATCATTGTGGTATCTGCAACGCTATCTTTCAGGTCATGTCTACACTTAAAACGCTGCAGCAGTGTTGTAGCACTTTAATGAAGCTGCTCTACGCTGATGGGAGAGAGCTCTCTCGTTGGCGTAGTTAATCTGCCTCCTCAAGAGGCGATAGCTATGTTGGTGGGATAAGCTCTCTTGCCACCATAGCACTGTCTACATGGGGATGGGGGGGATGGGGGAAATAAGGAGGGATGGTTTGGTTGGTATAGCTACTGTTGCTCAGGAGTGTGGATTTTTCACACCCCTGAGTGACGTAGTTATACCAATATAGGTCTGTAGTGTAGACCAGACCTCAGATGAGAGATAAAACTGAAGTCCTGACTGTGACCTCTGGTCCCTTATTCATGCCATTCCTCTGTTTTCTGGCTTTTCCCACGTGCCTGCTGACCACAGCTGGTATTTAGGTGCCATATCTTAGGCAGTTGCCTCAACGTTGTGCTCTGGAATAGGTACTCTTCTCTACAAAGGTAGTGACTTCTGCAAATCTATTTAGTGACTCATCTGCCTCTGGCTTTTTTGTTCTCTCAGTCCTAAGTAGATCTTCTGAAAGAGGCTTATATTTCTTTTTGTTTCATTCAGTCCTTTGCATTTGGCTGCCTTTTTTGAGTTTGATCTCTTGTTTGGTTGGTTTGAGTAATTTTGCATCCTTGTATCTTTTGTTATGGTTATAAATTTAATAAGACAACCTCCGATTCACAGGAGAGCCAGTATGTTGGCTAACTAGATATGTATTTTCATCTTTCCTAGGTGCTTGCCTTCCCTGTCCTTTATGGTCTCTTAACCTTTCCCCTCAGAAATTGGGCTTTTTTTTTCTACTCATGTCATTGGCTGTTTTGTACTTGTCCATTAGAGAGACAAAGGTGGATGAGGTAATATCTTTTATTGGACCAACTTCTGTTGGTGAGAGAGACAAGCTGGGGCCAAACCTGAAGAAGATCTCTGTGTAGCTCAAAAGTTTGTCTCTTTCATGAACAGAAATTGATCCAATAAAAGATATTACTTCACCCACCTTGTCTCTATAATATCCTGGGACCAACATGGCTGCAGCGCTGTATTTGTCTCTGAAAGTTTAAATAGAGCTGCTAGTGCAACTTTCTGCCTTGTTACAATATCTCTTTGTGCTATTTTTCTTCATCAGTCTGCTCTGAGTTTGCATTTCATTTGTTGTATTGATGTCACTTATGTCATTTTCAGCTTATATCCTTTCATATCTTGTTTCCTTTAATCTCTCTTTAGGGGCATGGTGGAATACTCTTCAGCCAGAGATGGAATTCAATCTTTTGTTCATTGAACCTCTCTATATTAACTTTATTACCTTGTTCATCTGTTTTTCTCTGTGTACATTTGTGTTTAACTGGCTCTTGCATCCCATGATTACTTCTGTATAGAACTACTTTAACAGCAGTTACTGGGATGATGTTCAGATGTTGTTCTTGAAGAAAATAAAACTAGACTCTTTCATGTTTCCAAGTGACCAGTTGTTTTCCATAATGATGCAGAATGCTGAATTGTGGTTTTCATGTTGTGGGGGTGTTGTGGGGGTGTCTAAATGAAGACCCTTAATATTGAATATGGTGCAACATGTAGTTGTATTTGTTGAAGTCTGAGATAAGTTGGCATTTTCTGTCTCATGCTCTTGAAGTAGGAATACAAAGCCCCTGACCCTCACATTTTTAGATTGTATCGGTTCATGAGCACATGTAGAAATAGTTTTGTTTGTTGTATTCATAGATTGATAGGTTATTGCTCTGCCATCTGAACCTCCAGACATTTAAAGGAACTAATCCCTTAAAAATTGGGTTTGTGCTTTTTTGGTGCCGTATGATATATATATAAAGAAGTCCTGAAAGGCGCGCGTGCGCACTTTTTTTTTTTTTTTTTTTTAAATACTGTGGAAATGGTAAGAGGAACCTCTAGTCTGTTTTCCCTAGCTTCACTGAAAGGTCTATTGGGGTGGGACATCCCGGGGCATTTTTACTGTGAGCTCTCAAACGCTAATTGAAGAGCTCATGGCACGGGATTGTCCTTTTATTCAAAATGTTTAGTAGTCATTGAAATGAAGTGTTAACAACAAAAACAAAATCCCTTCTCCCTGCTTAATGTCTCAACCTTTACTCTGCTGGCTCTTGTAATATGAAATGACAACAACTGCTCTAGTTATCAGTCTTTGACAAGATGTAAATGTCTAATATAGGAAACAAAGAGAGCCCCTCCTTCCACAGTGTCTTGAGAGGTGGTTGTGGGGAGTTGGAACCTTCACATTCCCTTTATGCATCACAGAGAAGCACAAAGAGGACACATCCTTTTTTATTTTTTCTCTGTGCAGTTCACCTTTGACAAGTTTGTTTAAATATTATTTGATTTCCCCAAGGTTTGAAACTGCTAAAGAACTTTAGGGATGAACATGAAACATTCACCATTTTAATTTTAGTCAAGTGTATTTGAGGGATAAAAATGGAAAATTATATTTTACCTATTTATAAAAAAATCTCACTCCTAGATAGGGACAACTAGCATGTATGCCCTCTGAGCCTGATCTTGAAAATGCTTTAACATGGGTTTAAATGTATACATATGATTAATCCCATTGACTTCAATGGGACTACTGACATGGGTAAAGATAAGCACATGCATTTGCAGGATTGGGAACCTAAATACGTTTTTAAAAATTATGATGCAGTACATTATTTGATAACTAAAACTGTACTAGTTATCATGTGCTCAGATGAGACACTATGTAAAATGCATTTTGGTATTGTGTTTAAAAAATTCTGGCATCCACAATTCATAGTATTGCTAGTTTTTAATTCTGGTGTGTTGTTGGGTTTTTTTTGTTAGATTTAATGTGAACAATAAAATTCTTCATCCTGAAATTGCGGAATGGTAAGTAGTTTATAACCTTTCTTTTCCTACGCCTTTTTTTGTAACTTGTTTATTTTATTACTTCTCCCAGCAGAATCTGGTAAATTCCTTATTGCATGTTTTACAGTAGACATTCCAACAGAAGCCTCTCCCTTTACTGTTTGACATTTTTTTATTCTTATGTTTCATGCTGGGAATGAAAATAACATGCAAAGATTTAGTTTTTACTTTCTTTTAAAAATCAACATTCTGTAACACCATAAGGAACAGAGAAGTTAAGTAACATTTAAAAGGTCTAGGCATTACTACAATGAATACCAAAGGAACTATTAATTTAAAACTTGATATAAGGGGTGCCATTTTATAAACATTGTTTTTACTTCCTTTAAGGTTTATTTTAATAGCATTAATTCTGATGAATTATTTTATTGTTCATATATATATCATATGTAATTCTAGAGGAACTCCATAGCAATCTATGTATATGTTAACACCAACCTAAGATAAACCAAATTATAAGGTGCCATAGAACATTAATGTTAATATTGCTTAATTTGTTACAATATTAGTTACAACACTTTGTAATATACGTAAGTTATAGTAACATACTATTTTGTCTTAGAAAGCTTTTGCGTTTTGGTACCCACGATTCCTCCATTTTAACAGTATCATTAATGTTGTCTTAACAACCGTTTTATAACTAAGGCTTTCTAGTTTTTCATTTAGCAAATTAACTGAAGAGACAGCAGAGTGGATTTTTGCTAATTAAATTGGTTTTTAACTAAGCATTTTAAATGTATTAGCGTGGAGCTGAGAAAACAAAACCTTACTTATGACAGATAAGCTACTTGTTTTTCAGAACCTTTAAAAAATAAACAGGAAAAATACATACTGCATCCTACTATTGCAGCTTAATATATTACAGGCTACTATACATTACTCTTATTAATAACTTGTGTTAATAATAAACATTACTCTAGTATGAATAATCTTCTGTACAGTAGTCCATGTACTGAAAAGAAGTGTGAAGTTGAAATTTGTCTTGAAGGCACCTGATTATTAACATATCAGAGTAATGGAAGCTTAATAAGCCAGATTCTTTGTTCTGTTGCATATTCATTTCACTACTTTGGTAGTGTAATAATGTTTTAAAAGAAAAAAAAGAACACTTTTTAGATAAAATAAAGCTGTATTAGAGTCATCAGTATGAGATGGAGATGTGCAGTAGCTGAGTTCCTCTTCTGCAGTTCCCGCACAATTTAGGAGAGGGAAAGTCTCTTAGTGCAGAAACCTGTGACAGCCGCATAAACATTTAGAGTATGGACTTATTTATATATATATATATATATATATATATATATATATATATATATATATATATATATATATATATACACACAGAAGAAGGAAGTTCCCATGCAGAAGCTTTAATAATTTAGAGTCAAGGTTTCTGAATTAGGTGCTTGATCTTGCAAGGTGCTAAACTCTCTATGAAATGCATAGAACACATTGGTAGTCACTGTGAAATCAATGGAGCTACTCAAATACTCAAAATTAAACACAAGCTTAAGTGCCTTGTCATGATATAGACCAGTTCAGTGTGTATATCACTAATAGTTATGGCCCAAGATATACGTATTAATGAAGTTTAGGTTGAAAGAGTTCGTTATACATTTCAAAAAACTTCTTATAAATTGTTGCTTTTAATTTTCCCCCTCATTTTTCTGGTATTAAAAAAAGCTACAATCCATCCCCTGTTCCCCTTATCAAAGTAACATCTTGTTTAAAAAAATATTAAAGTTAAGTGTTGCCCAAGAGTGGGGCTGAACCCATGAGTTCTATATGAACTAGCATTGTCCTAATCCCTGGTTTCACACTGGTATATTGACCTGGGGTTGAACCTGGAGATTCAGGTAGTCACTGTTATACCTAGATTAGAGCAAACTGACTGGCTCTCATGATGTTAGTGTGACAGATATTGCAATCCCTTGTAATATTGTTGGGGACCATATTTTATTAAGTTTATGTATCATGGTGGTCCAAGGATTGTATGCAATGGGGGGGGGGTATCACAAGTCTTCCAGGAACCCAAAATAGTAGGGGGTGATTGAGGTGAATCACTTACGTTGCGAACATCTCCACAGAGATACCACCCCCTGAAGAGGCTTGCATATACTGGTTCAAACTGGGTTTTCCAGAGACCAACAGACCAAAAGAGGGCTTTTGATATAAAAAGGCTGGATTTAAATTTTCTCCTCCAGCAAATAGACAGGACCTTCAGTCAAAGGCGGGCCCCAACTCTTGTGGAAGGGTTGGAAGGACTTTTTCCCACTAGGACCCCATAAGACAGATGGGTGACTCCTGGTATATTTAAAGATGATGTGTTTAAATCTGTTCATTGTTTTTATTATGTTTCATCTGTAATGTTTTTTCCTTAAGAATAAATGTGCTTGTTTGTATGGTAATTTGTAACTACTGGCAATACGCTGTTCATAGCCCTCTGAGAGAAAGCCTTTAGCCAGACTGACTTAATGGGCGTATCACAGTGTAAACTGTGCAGACTTAAAGCCCCTGGTCAGAAGGACAATGAGCAGGTGATTTCAGAGACCTGAGACCTGACTGGGCATTCCCGGAGTGGGCAACAGAGGAGGGGATACAGGTGCAGTTACTCTGAAACTATGACAGCTAGCACTTCAGAATAAATGTCACAGACTGTTTGCGTGTGAGGCAGTCAGGGTTGGTATCATAGTACTGCAGTATTTCTTATATGAAGCAAGATTACTTCAAGCATTTTGAACGGGTACTTAGATAAGTCTACTATTAAACTCCTTTTCCATTTTCTTGTCCATGCAAATCTTGAGATTCAAAGATAATTTATAGGGTGAGAGAATTTATTTAGCAGTTCAGATAAACTTGACAGGTACTCCGTTAGCATGGCTGGAAGTTTAGAATAGAGTTGCTGAATATGTTTAGATAATGCTATGTTTTATATGTGGTCACTTTCTATTGCATACATTTTCTGATCCAGATGTCCTTTTATATATTGCTCCACCACTGATTTGTTCATCTTAATGCATGCAAAATTATGGAGGTGCTCTTGTAGCTCCTTAGTTAAAGTTGCATTGTGATTTCCACTTCAGGCAGATGCTAAATCCTTCAAAAATATATATTAGTCTCTCAGAAGCATTCAAAGTATCTCTGTTGCAACAAGATCAAGATCCTTGGATTTGGGGCATTGCACATGGGAAAGGAGGGAATCACTTAAAGGAGCCTTCTACAAATGGCTACCTTTGGAAATTTACAGGAAGGAGTCTCATGATTCTGTGGGTCACTAAAGAATGTCAACAGGTGGCTGTCTGAAAATTGGTACCCCCCTTCTGAGACCACAGCTCAACAGCATCAGATTGAGGCTACAGTATGTGCAGGAGGGAGAGTAAAGGTAGATGAGGGATGTGAGGTGGAAGTGTAGGGGAGGAAATCAGAAGGAAAGTCTGAATTGAACTTGAAGAGATTGGTGGAGCTAGCAGTGGTGCAGAAAGAATCTCCTTTGTACTATATTGTACTTGAAAGCTAGAGAAGAACTTTGGACCTCAATTCTTTCCCAATTTAAAAAATAGCACTTGGTATGCTTTCTCAGGGCACATAGCTCTTCAGAAAATTCTACTGTAGTTGTCAGAGTTCAGGTTTTGTGTTCAGGTGTAATTGTAAAGGTGGTGTGTTCTTCATAACTTGGAAGCAAGTGTTTTTTGGGGGGTAAGGAGTCTAGCTGTTTGGGTGATATGGGATATGCACCAAGACTGCCTTAATTAATGGTTTCCTTGGCTTTTTCAGTTTGTACCTAAGCAACATTAGCTGGAAAGTAATACATTTTTGGAATGAAGAATATATTTTTTTAGAATATCGAATAGTTCGGGTCAATTGTATACTACATTTCGTGATGGGTGCACAAAAAGTCTTCTCCTTAAAGTTGAATTGATTAATTTGAGTTGTATTTTTCCATTGACATATTTACCCTTTCACATTTTAGCAAAAGCTACAACATTTTGTTTTCCATTATATTTGTTGGAGAAATCCCATTTTGTCAAAATTGGCAACTAAAGGTTAAATGGCTGAGCCTTCTGAACCAACAATAAATGTGAACTAGAATCTCCCACTGTCCTCTAACACCCTACTGGGACAAGGGTTCAGTACTGACAAGAGTGTATGATAAATTATGGATCGGATGTCCCCGATACTCTTTAAGCCTTTGTTTTCAGAGTTTTCTAATTAAACTGATTTATCACGCAATTTGAAAGATGAAACATATAAAAAGAACTTGACCTGAAAACTGAATGTATTTTAAATTTTTTTTGCAGTTATTGCAGAAGTTTTGTTTTAGATTATTTACATATCCAATACAATTTAAAACATACATTTAAGTGCTTTATTTAAAACGCCAGTTTAAAAATATAAAACATATATGCTGGATATGTAGTATACTTTAAATATTGAACCCCCTCTTCTCCCCCTGAAAAACACAACCCAGACACTAAACCTGTTTGACCTCATATGTCAATCAGAATGAAGTTTTTCTACAATTGCACAACGGGCTATTGTCAGTCTATAGTCCCAGTGTCCTTAATGCTGATCTCCACATCAATCATTTTATTGAAATAGAAATAAAGTAATTGCAATGAAACATTGTCACTGGATAAATGTGTCCCAGTTGGAACATGACTAAAAGTCATCCCTTTGCCTGGGTATTTATCTGACAGAAGCAGCTCATTACTCATAGTCACTGTTCTATTTCATTGCTTTTCTTCTTTAATTGAATAGAATCAAGCACTAAAAATACCAATTGTTATATAATGTTTGCAATAATTTTGGTATTTTAATAACTTGTAGTATATCTTAGAGGGGTTATCTGAACAGTCGGGGAGAAGCATTTAGCCGGCACCAGGCCCCACCGGGCACTGTTCCCCCTCCCTGGTGCCCAAGAAGTGGCAAAAGAAGAAGAGTCCCTCGGCACCAGAAGGGAGAGGGGCTTTGGGCAAAGGACTTATGTCAGGCCACATGCCCACCCTGGAGCTTCACGATGGTATTGCTGCAGTCAGACCCCCAAGCCCAGCCATGGATCTGCTTCCGACTCCCAGGAGCGGCAGGGGACCCTGGCTTCTCCTAGGGCCTTCATTGCCCTGCATTGCCATTGCATCTGTGGCCGGCTAAAGAACAAGTAGGCCGGCCACAGATGCCACACCAGGTGTCAGACTCAGCTAAGACCTCAACATCCAAGGGCAAGCTGGTCATGGGGCCACCTCATTAAGGCAGGGGAGCGTCCTCGGTCCCCGATTGCAGGCGTGGCTCCTCATCGCCACAGTCTAGGACACTGCCTCCGCATCCTCAGAAGGCCCACATCCCTGATGCTGTGCTTTCCCCCTATGAGGCATGGGACACTGGACTCAAAGCACCAGTCCCCATACCCTCGGTACCAGCAAACTTCCCACTAGATGTCGCCATGGCGCAGATCACCATCGCCTAGATGGTCTCCTAGGCATCCGTCCCCACTAGTGCGGGATCGCTTCCAGTCACAGCACCGGTCTCCACCTCCCCGGTACCGCTCGTCAGGCAAACACTGATCCTCGCCCTCTTCTCACCAATTGCTGATGAGGATCAGTCAGCAGTCTAAGGACTCCACAGCTCCACCCTGGTCACCAGAGGGGCAATGGTCCAGGAGTTCGCTCCCTCTCCAAGCAAGGGTGAATCACCGCCAACCCACGAGACCAGTATGGCATCCGCAGTGGTGGCATGGCAGCAGGGACAGTGGTCTGACCAATGGCCATACTGGAATCTGTGGGGTGTGCCTGTAATGCTGGTCCCTTATTCCCACCTTTGCTCCCTGGTCGTCTTGGACAAACTGCCCCTGGCACCACCGGCACCGAAGTCGGAACACAGTGCCGAGTCCAACTCAGGGACAGCACAGCAGGCTCCAACGCCTAAGGAGCCATCCCTAGAGGAGGAAGGGGAACCGCCCCTTCCTCTGAGGTGTCTCCGGACGAAGCGGTAATGGTTCCCTCCCAAACTGGCAGTCCCCCTGACGACTTCAAGGAGCACAAGACCCTCCTTAAAAGGGTGAATACCAATTTAAACTTGGAGATTGAGGAGTCAGCAGAGGAGTCTGATGACCTCTTTAATGAGATATGTCATCCTCCATCCCAGCCTGGGTTGCGCTGCCTGTCCACCCAGGGGTCTTTAAGATTGCAAAATTGCTGTGGCAGACCCCCTCTTCCATTCTGCCTACTTCTAAAAAGGAGGGAAATAAGTACTACGTCCCTGCAAAGGGATCTGAATATCTGTACACGCACCCTCCAGCAGGGTCATTGGTCATGTCCACTGTTAACGAAAGGGACAGGCAGGAACAGGTGAGTGGCACGCCAAAAAGCAAAGATGCCAAGAGATTGGATTTATTTGGCAGGGAAATTTATTCAATGGCAATCCTTCCATTTTGGGTGTCTAACCACCAGCCCTGTTAGGCAGGTACAGTTTTAATCTATGGGACTCCCTTAGCAAATTCAGGGAGGCCCTCCCGCAGGACCGAGCCCAGATATTTGCCACTTTAGTGGAGGAAGGTGAAGCGGTAGGAAAAGGTGCCCTCCAGATGGCCTGGGACGCTACGGACTCAGCAGCCAAGGTTGTCGCCTCTGCAGTGGTAATGAGGTGCAGCTCTTGGTTACAGTCCTCTGGGTTATCCCAGGAGATGCAGACCACCATTCAGGACTTCCTGTTTGAGGGAGCAGGGCTCTTCTCTGTGCTCACGGACGCAAGGCTCCATGGCCTTTAACTTGGCCTGCCAAGCCTTCCTACCTCACATAAAAAGCAGGGTGGTACAGGTCCTGATGGACCGTACAGAGGCTATGTTCTATATCTACAAGCAAGGTGGAACCAGATCATCTGCCTTTTTGCCAAGAAGCCCTCAGGCTTTGGGACTTCTGTGTACAACACAACATACATCTCGTAGCCACACACCTCCCCGGGGCCAATTGCCTCAGCAGGACCTTCTCTTCTCACCATGAGTGGTCCTTCCATCCACAAGTTGTCAGCCTCGTCTTCCAGAGGTGGGGGACTCCCCAGGAGGACCTGTTCACATTCAGACAGAATAAGAAGTGCCATGTTTTCTGCTCGATTCAGGGGATTGACAGAGACTCACTGTCAGATGCTTTTCTGCTCCCAAAACAATGGTAGTCTTCTGCATCCGAACCTGACGGCGCTACACCTGGCGGCTTGGCTGCTGCGTGGTTAAATGTGGAGGAGCACGAGTGCTCGGCCGGTGTCTAATAGGTCCTGTTGGGCAGCAGAAAGCCCTCCACCAGATCAACTTACCTGACCAAATGGAAGCGGTTCGCTTGTTGGTCCTCAGATAAAGGCATTCGGCCCAAGCGGACCTCGCTGCAATTAATCCTGGACTACCTTCTGCATCTCAAGCTCCATGGCCTGTCCCTTTCATCTATTAAGGTCCTCTGGCTTCCTGTTCTCTCCTTCTCCTTTCCTGGAAAGTCACATTCTTGGTTGCAATAACATCTCTGAGTCTCTGAGATTAGGGCGCTTACCTCGGAACCACTCTTTACGGTCTTTTACAAAGACAATGTTCAGCTGTGACCATACCTGGCTTTCTTGCCACAGTTTCATTTGGGCCAGGACATTTACTTACATGTCTTTTTTCCATAGTCACATAATTGAAGAAAGAGACTAGGTTGCATTTCCTAGATGTTAGGAGAGCGCTAGCCTTCCACTTTGAAAGAACCAAGCCATTCCACAAGTCGATGCAATTGTCTGTCATGGTGGCTGACAAGATAAAAGGTTGTCCAGTATCTGTTCAAAGAATTTCTTCTTGGATCACTGCCTGCGTTCGCTGCTGCTGCGATCAGGCAAAGGTGCCCCCTCCTGCATTTGTAACCGCCCATTCAACCAGAGTGCAAGCCTCTGAGGCAGCTTTCCTACCCCAAGAGCCTATCTAGGACATCTGCAGGGCAGCTAACTGGTTGCCCGTCCACACATTCATGTCCCATTACACACTTACCCAGCAGGCCTCGGACGATGCTGGCTTCGGTAGAGCAGTGCTGCAAGCCACAAGACCGTGAATTCTGAGCCCACCTCTGAGGATACTGCTTGTGAGTCACCTAGAATGGAATGAACATGAGCAAGCACTTGAAGAAGAAAAAATGGTGACCTACCTTTTCATAACTGTTGTTCTTCAAGATGTGTTCTCATGTCTATTCCATTACCTGCCCTCCTGCCCCTTCTGTCAGAGTTGCTGGCAACAAGGAACTGAAAGGGCGTGGGACCAGCAGTGCCTAATATACCAGCACATGAGTGCAGCACTCAAGGGGGCGCCACAGCCGATTCTAGGGATACTGCTAGGCAAAAATTTCTGACGACTATGGATGTCAGTGCGCACACCTAAAATGAAATGGACATGAGCAACACATCTCGAAAAACAACAGTTATGAAAAGGTAGGTAACAATTTTTTACTCTCTTACTCAGCTTTAATTTTTTTTCATTGCTTTAATGAAAGTATTTCCATAGCATAGTAGTTTGCATTAATTCATTCTTCTAACTGAGTAATTATTATAAAATAAATTGTAACCTTAAACTCATAAAACCCAGTAAATTTAGATTTAGGGTTGTCCCAGATCTTTAATGCTGCTCCTTAGCATACTACTGGATATGGGAATTTTTATTGCAAGATTACATACTCCCTTATAATTATGGACTAATTTTTGAAGATACAATAAACAGCGTATGAAATATTTATATCAGATAATGCACATAAATAGGTTTGAAGAGTTAGAGTTTAAACTCTTTCTTTGAAGTTCTTAACACTTATTTGAACTGAATCCTAGAGAGAAAACTTAACTGACATAAATATAACACTATTGTGGAAAAAGTGGCTTTTGAAAATTAAATGTAGAACGTAACAGCAGAATTCTGAAAGGATCAAGGCAACTCAGTTCTGTGTGATTTTGTTGCTTATCTAGAGCCTCCATATATAGGCCAGTTGTAAATTCCTAGCACTTGCCCAAAATGCAAGACTTCAGATGAAGTGACCAAAGAGTGAGTTGCGCACACAGTTCAAAAAGATACATTTCTGCCATGGAAAGCAGCTAAGAGATTGACAAATGGATTTACATTAAATATAAATAGGATTGATATATTGCTTTGATTTTTTTACCCATATAGTTACTTTCCAAGGGACCCAGATCACTCGTACATTTTTGCACATACAAAGAGAAGCAAATAAATTAGAAAACAGGATGTTTATATGTCTCTGGAGACCAGAATACAGCATCTAAGGAATTCACAATTAAGTTATACCGTAGCCATGCTAATGACTTGTTTGGATCACTTCATTAATAGAGAGTAGGTTCTTGGTATGTTGGGCATGACAGTTTTGAAATTTAGCCAATTGAAAAGTTAAAATTAGTTTCAGGCACCACAGTGTTTCTATTTTAAAGTTTTTCTCTCCCCTATTGCTGTGTGAAAGACCCACAAAGAGGAGAAACTGCCTATGCAGAAAGTGCATATAAAAGCATAAAGTATATGTATGAGTGAATAGGGGCGATAGGGAAAAAATCTTTCTCTATTCTAGTTTTAGTAATTATAGGTTACATCTAACAGTAGCTTTTTTTAAAAAAAAAATCATACACGTGTGTGGAATTTTTTTAATTGACTGCTTTCAGTAATTTAGCTGTTAGTTTGAGGCTCAGTTTACATACCAACTATGTATATTCTGCAGTTGCATTAGCTTGAGCCAGTAAGCGATTTTTTCCCCATTCAAATATCAATGCAAGTATGCATATTTGGCCACAAGCTGTTTTTAATAGGATGCTTATGTGCATATATAGTACACAAATACAATATTTTCTTCTCCTTACTAAGGATAATTATCTTAAAAAGTATAAATATTAATAATTGAGAATAGTAGGACTTTCACCATTTGGCTTTTCTTGCAATGTGAAACTCACTGCTCTTTACAGAAAGCCAGAGAAACTGGACTTTGTGCAGGGAAATGACTACGGGCTTAGAGGAAGAGAAAGGAATATCGTGCACCCAAAGCCCACAAAGCAGGCTGAAACCCCTCCATGGTTGCTACCCTAATCTGCTGGTTGGAATATAGTCAGCTGTCCTTCTGCAATCCATACCTGGAGGTTTTGAGCCATGTAATCATAAATTTGGTAGCCTAACAACCCCATCTGAGGAAGTTTTTTGCGGTCTTTTATAGATCACCACTACCACCACCACTGTGGCTTGAGGTGCAGAGGCCTCTGGGCAGTTGCACTGCCTGCAACCTCCCCTCATGGCAATCAAAAGCAGCACTTGTGTAGTGCGGAGGGCCTTGTGATGGCTCTCCAAGTGAGTGGATATTTCCTTACAGTTGCAGTGTTTAAATACCTAGAAACAAGGGTGGCAAATGCCACAGAAATGCCTATAAATAAAACTAATGCTAAATATGATCTCCTTTATGCAAAAGACAACATAAAAGTTATCATGCAAAGCAGAACATAAAGTTTTAAATAAATGTCTTGACAATAAAGCTTTGTGATCTATTCTGGTAGAGTGGGCTTTAGTCCATACTGTTTGTATATGTAGTTGAGCAGTTAGTAATTTGTCAGGAGCTGATCGCAGTAGAGATTAGACATTAAACTATGAAATAAACTATTTGTGAGGCACCTACAGATTACAGATGTATACTGTATATTGAAAGCAATAAAAAGGCAGATCAAACAGGTCTTAAATTGTCCGACTAGCACCTTTGGTACTCCAAAGAACACTATCAGAAATCAATAAACTGTTACTCCCTCAATCTAACAAGAATATAGTTAAATTGCTATTCCATGTCCCTTCTCCAAAATAGAGCAATTAATCTCCTCATCTGTACTTGGAATGGGAATATTTTATACCATTCTAGAATTATTCTTCTGGTTTTTCATCCATTCTAAAACACTATTTTTGAATGTATCAGAGGGGTAGCCGTGTTAGTCTGGATCTGTAAAAGCTGCAAAGAGTCCGCTTATGCTCCAATACGTCTGTTAGTCTATAAGGTGCCACAGGACTCTTTGCTGCTATTTTTGAATGGTTTATGCCAGTGGTAAAATTCTCATTGTGCTTAGTAATTATTTTGTGTTATTTCCTAAGCTGTCAAGAAAAATCTAACCTATTCCCCTTTACCATGTTTCTGTTTATAATAGAATTTCAATCTGTATCAGCAGTTTTATGAAGGTGCCTTGATTGTCACCAATAAATATTATTTGTGAATGAAATGCACTATGTCCCGCCATCTCAAATAATTCTTGATTTGCAGTCAAATCTATGGAGAACTTCTCCTGTCACACACATGTTGGATGAATAAACAATTTCTGAGTTTCATTAAAGCAAGCCACGGGAGCACAAATATTTAGGCTTGGCAGAATTCAATTTTTAAAAAAATAATGTTGACAAATAAGGCTGATTATTTTTAAACATTTTTTAAGATTTTTATTGACTTAAATTTTCACAGTTTTGGATAATTGTTAGGAGGCAGGCAAGTATTTAATGACAGCAGACATTGAGATTTGAAAACTTAAAGCTTTATAACTCTTAAAACAGATATTTTCAACATATAAAATACACAAATTAAATATTCTTAAATCAATAAATTTTCATCGGTTTGTGTGTGTGTATGGTAAAACTGATATTTACCAACATTTATTGATTTAAAAATCTAATCCTTCCAAGCCTACAAATGTAGATACTGTTATTCCAAAATAGCATAAACACAGCAAGGTTAAAATAAAAAGGGTAAATGTGACAATTTCAGTACATTGTTGAATTATGATAATTTACAATCAATGCACGCTTAAGTTAAATTTGAAAACAAAACTTAAAGATGTCCACAAAACTCAATAGATATAGTTCTAATATGGGCAGTGCTCTCTGCTTTGACAGTATAAAAAATGCATTTTAGGGTTGCTTTTGAGATGAACATATGAATGGTGTGAAAACATGAAATCCTTAATGTGTAAAAAAGAATGCAGTTTTAATGGAAGAATATGCAATTACCTGCACAGTGTAGATCATATCAAAGTTACTTTTTTTTACTTGAAACATGCAATAAAAAGCACCATAGCCTGTAATTAAAAGTATATTTTTAACTAATCTCAAGAATTTTGAGTCATGAAACTCATAAGTGTATACACATACAATATTCTATACCAGAGTATTGCTTGGAAACAAGAACTCTGTCAGGAAACAAATACATAAAGAGAATGGGTAGAGTGGCCTTAGTTACTTTTTTCCTTTTGTTTTTGGGATCTCATATACTCTTTTATATCAAATGACCATCTTGTTTGTTTTTTCTTTGATGCACTGAAAATAAAAAGGAGTTTGGGTTGTGCTGCATACAAGCACATGGAGCCATGGGAAATTCCATTATGTAAAACAGTTTTGTATTGTGTTAAAAATAAATAAGGTGTAGAAATGTTCTGTTTGAAATAGTGTTTGAGACATAACTTAGAGAAAAGCAATTCATTTTTGTAGTTAATGTACACTGTTAGAAAATGTTGATTGGGCAAAATTTATGCTCAATATTATTAAAATAATGCAAGTCTGTTAAAATGCATGTGACTTCCTTTGCAAGCTTGCTGTGTTAATGACAAATTAATGCCAACAAAACATTTTCATCGAAAAATGTTCCTTATGTCCTGTTACTTATAATATCATTTCACTTTTGAAGCATATTTGGTCCAATTCTAACATAGGTTTATATTATTTCACTTGGTTATTTTTTTTGTTTGTTTTATTCTGTTGTTAGTCTGCTGACTTGCATGAAAAATGACTAACCTAACCTCATTCCTTGTATTCTTTTCTTTGAAGTCGGGTGATTAAGACAGACATGGAGTTGGAAGTTCTGCGGTACACCAATAAAATATCCAGTGAAGCTCATAAAGAGGTAATGGATCCTTTACTGTTAATAATTTTTGCTCTTAGTGTAACTGTAGTATTCAGAAAATGTTCCCATCAACCTGAATTGCTTAGTAATGAAATAATGGAAGAGTTGGATAGAAAGAGGAGGATAATAGCCCTCCTATTATAACCCTATAATACACCTTACATTGTCCTTGAGCTCACTGGCTCACTTATGATGTGGAGGAAATGAAGTTTTTGGGGGGCAGGAGGCTGGAGTGTCAGTGGATGGTGACTGTTTGCAATCTATGTAGTTACTATGTTCAGGTATACTCCCATGCACTTGTGGAGGAGGCAAACAGGTTTCTAGCCTGTTCCATTGTGAGGTCAGAATTTTGGAGGCTGTGCACAGTCTGCATAGTCCGGATTGCTTGTAGCCTGAGACAGTCAGCAGTTGCTCTTTGTGAGAGTTTTTCATTGCCTTTGGTAGAGAATATTGATCAGCTCAGCAGAGGATGAGCCCCTCATTGTTGAGACTGTCAGATTGGGATAGGGCAAATGCCCGCCCATGCTCGGTTGAATGTCAGGAGGAATTTTAGCTCAGACCCACTGTTTCAATTGAGGTCTTTGGGAGTGAGTCTGTCTCAGTTGCTAACTTCACATAACACTGGGCCAGCAGTAAGACTTTCAGTCAAAGGCCATAAGTTGTTGACATTTTTATACTATTATAGCATGTGAATTTCTTCTCTGAGGAGAGAAGTCAATGACAGACTCCAGTGAAGCCTGCCGCTACATGGTTGTCTGGTCTTAATTCTCCTCTGGGTTCTTAATTTAATTCACTTGCAGCCAGGAGTTTTAGCATAATGTTCCCCCTCTTGGAGCCTAATTTATTAAGTCCACACAAAATATACAGTTCTTTTGGCCCTTATAGTCTGAAACCCTTCTTTTGTCCTCATTTCCCTTACTTCCGAATTTCAAACTCCTCCCCTGTCTGCTGCCCAGTTCCCTCTGATTATCCCTGCTTTGGCCTCATAGCCTCTCTGAAGAGACTTTCTCATAGCTCTTTTCCTAGCCCCACTCCATGGGCCCAAACGTCTTTTGCCCTTGGGACACGGTCTCCAGAGTGCTCCTTTCTGGAATGCTCTTGACTCCTGGGAGACTTCCCTAGACCAGGGGTTCTCAACCTTTTTCCCCCCCCCCCCGAGGCAAGCCCCTTCTCTCCCCCCCAACATTCTATAAAAACTCCACAGCTCATGTGTGCCACCAGAACTGGTTTTCTGCATAAAAGCCAGGTTTGGCATTAGGGGGTAGCAAGCAGGGCAATTGCCTGGGGCCCCAGACCACAGGGGACCCCGCAAATCTAAGTTGCTCAGACTTCGGCTTCAATCCCAGGTGGCAGGGTTCAGGGCCCTGGGCTTCAGCCCTGCACAGCAGGGTTTCAGCTTTCTGCCCTGGGACCCAGTGAGTCTAACACTGTCCTTGCTTGGTGGACCCCCTGAAACCTGCTTGTGGCCCCCTAGGGGGCTGTGGACCCCTGGTTAAGAACCACTGCCCTAGACCACTAATATCCTGGCTGGCCACAGCAGAGCGTCCTTTCTCCTCACTCTAGGATCCCTCTTTGAGCTAAGAGCACTTATTTTTAATTCTCAGCAGGTGATCACTTGATTCAATCACCTGATTATCATCCTCCTTTTAACAATTCTGTCCTTTCTGAGATTTTTATCTCTAGCAGCTAGCTGCCTAAAACCTTCATAATAAAGGCAACGGTCAATGAAAGAAAACTGCTAAAATAAAATATCTCAATGAACATCTTCGTTTCAGATAACAAAATCCAGATATGGAATCTCTTGTGGGGAGAAAAACCACATGTCAACTTCAGTTACTTTTTTCAGTGATTATAGTATTGTAATTAAATTATTTTTAAAGCTGTTCCATATTTCACTTCCTTCTGTGTTTTACAAAAGTGAACCCAAATCCAACAGAGCTTTCAGAATTAAGTTTTGACTTGGTAGTATTTTGATTATCCATGTCACTTTATTCAGGTACACTTAAAACTACTGAGCTTATTTTATTGCATGAAATTGAAACTATTCATAACTATTAAAATAATAATAGAGTTTGATTTCTAACCTGATTTTTCATATATTTCTAATTATATTTTTAATATAGATGTATAGGTAAATGATGTATATAATATATTTTTAAAATATAGGTTCTCTGAAAATCAGTCATAAGTGATATTATCTTAATATACCTTCTTACTAAGAATGTCCCATGTTAATATGTATTCCATAGGTAATGAAGGCAGTAAAAGTGGGTATGAAAGAATATGAGATGGAGAGGTAAGAGCTCCTCTTTCTGCATTTTTGATAAAAATAGAAAAAAGTATTTATGTTAACAGGAAAAGCAATATTGTTGACTGAAGGGAGATTGAGAGCTCATTGCTGTTTCAAGATTGTGTCTGAAGCATTATTTTTATTATTTACCAGAAGCATTTGATCAGTTTCAGCCATGTCTTTGATGGTGGTTGATTATCTTTGGATATGATTTAGTGCAGAATAATTCTGTTCTTAGACTTTCTGTAATTTACAGAAACTTTACAAAATAGCCGTATTATTGCTTGAATGTATCCAATAAAAGTTTTAGGGGTAAACATTGCCATTATGCCTGTTATGCTTACAGGGCTACATATGAGTATTTGAGGCGCTCATAAAATGTTCCGAGGTGCTCAGTTACATTTCAGCTACAATTAGAGGCAGCCCTGCTTACCCTATGGTAAGCACAGGTATGCTTGACCTGTGATGGAAGGATGAGGGGCTCATCCTCTTACTCTCACATTAGCTAGTGGGTATTATCACATTTCTTGAGACAAATCATTTGGAGTATTGTGCATGTACCTATGTATTCACTAATAACATGCACTATGTGGTACATTATTTCTGTCTTTTGACCTTGCCTGAAACCATAATGAAGCTTGTCATACAGTATACTAGGAATAATGCAACAAATGAAATCTGAAGCTAGAAGGCAACAGTGTTTACCAAACCACCGAAAGAAAAGGTGAATTTGAAATGGGAGCATTTTAGGATGGTACCAGATTTAGAGTACTGGACAGCCATTTAAACAAGGGATTGACTTCTGTTAATTGAACAGACTAGTGGCATGTCTAGATATGAAGGTGATAAATTTTCAACTTCTTTATCACAAGTTTCATCCATTACTCATCAGCAATGTAACTGTCCTCAAAATTGCTTTATAAAAATGTCCATTGTAGCAATAATATTTACACAGTGCTTTCCATCTTCAAAGTGCTTACAAATTGTGAGATATTTTTCAGACATCTGTCTTTCTTGACAGTTGTCTGCAGATTCCAGAATGACTTGTATTTTTCTATACTACAGAAGTCAACTGCAGGTCAAAATAAGGATTTTCTGTTATTCAGCAACAAGCAGCTTGCACCCTGCAACTTAATCTATCAGAAATATATACCTTAGATAGTAGCACAGATTCATTGCTATGTAAGGTTTCAGAGTAGCAGCCGTGTTAGTCTGTATTCGCAAAAAGAAAAGGAGGACTTGTGGCACCTTAGAGACTAACCAATTTATTAGAGCATAAGCTTTCGTGAGCTACAGCTCACTTCCTCAGATGCATATCATGGAAACATATCCACGATATGCATCTGAGGAAGTGAGCTGTAGCTCACGAAAGCTTATGCTCTAATAAATTGGTTAGTCTCTAAGGTGCCACAAGTCCTCCTTTTCTTATTGCTGTGTAAGTTATCAGAATTATCATCAAAGCAGATCAAACTTTCTTTAAGAGAATAAAGAAGTTTGTCTGCTTGAAGAAGTTATTTTTCACTCTCCCACACCCGCATCCAAGGAATTTAGTTATCACTCTGATGGCTTTCTGAACTATTTTTGCCAAATTCCACCTTTGTGTACATGTGCACAAATCCGATCAATGGCTGTAGGTTTTGTGTGAAGATGTTTGAAAACAGACTCTGACCCTTACATATATATGTCTTGGCAAACTGCTTTATAAAACACTTTTTTCATATTGCTTTACTGTGTGTGTATCTGTGTGAACACATATGATCTACACCTGCCTTCTGGCAGGAGGAATGGGGTAGCCATGCTAGCTCTTTTCCCCTCCTTTCAGGTCCTGAGGGGTTGTCTTTCCCTTGGTATTTTGATCAAATATCCCTCCCTCTGAGATGTAGGGGATAGCAGAAAGTTTTATAATACTCTAGAAAACTTCTTATATAATAAGCAATATAAAGAGAGTATATTTCCATTTCTGTGATTTTTGGATCATTCTCTGAGAATTAATTGGAAGGAAGTATAGTAAATCATGGTAAACTCTCTAGATAATCATCCTTTTTTATTACAAGGGTGGAAAGCTAACTTCATAAATATGCTGAAAATATTCTGTATGATTAAGGCTTAGTGAATGATGTTAAACCAGTAACACATTAGTACAGAGGTATATCAAAATATCAGCATATTTAACTTCAGGCACAGTCAACCCCCCTTTTTTTAACTTGTTGTTCTTTAAGTTTAATAACTGATCAGTTAACTTTAGAGAGACAGTCATGCCACTTATCTACAAATAGTGATTCAAAGCATGCTCAGTTGAACATAAAACTGTTTCTGTAGATCATGCTTTGGATTTGCTCTGACATTGTTAATTAATAATTGTGATTATCTGGTATTTTAATTGAAAAAGCTCTTTACGATCAAGTTGTAGTACAGCTAATACATTATGTTGAACTAAAACAAAAGGTTACCAGAGATCTGTTTAGCATGGGAGGAGACGTGAGGAAGTAATAAAAGCCCAGCAGTTCAGTCAAGCTGTCCTACATTAATGTACTGTATCTATAAAACTATTTCAGCTGAAAGTGCTAATTAGGAAGCTACGATTATCTATTTTATCACCCTTTGAAATTATGCCAGTATCTGACCTTTCCTATGCACCCATCCATGTTCACTAGCCTCCAGGTTACTGCTTTTCATCTGTTGTTTTTGTTTGGTTCATAATTTGACTTTGTAAATATTAAACTTTGTCCCTCTTATAGTTTCTATTTCTTATGGGAACAGAAGGACAATTTGATAACTTTCTTTTTACTTTATATTCTGTCAGTTTGATTTGATCATAAAACAAAAACAAAACAAAAACAAAAATGCATTGCTGTAATAGAGGAAGCATGTAGAGAAGAACCAGTCTACTTTATCATAAGCGCAATCCTATTAGCTGTTTTGTGTATTGATTTTTTCCCCCTTTTCCTTTCTGCATATTGTCCATTTTGCTTGTAAGCTCCTCAGACCAAGGACCTATCCGGGTCTATATCTGTAAAGTCCCTAGCAAATACCCTTCTGTGCACATTAAATTATAGTGTACTCAACGTTGCTCCTGATAACAGGACAGATTATGTCCAGGACAGATTAATTATGTCTAATTAATTAAAGACATAAACTGAAGGTAGGACTTGGATAGTTGGATACCAGTTTATGTAGCCACCTCTGAATCCTTTGTAGCTGTGGAGACCAGGAAGATTGCAAAGCTCTTGTGCAGACAGCTTTGGGCTAGATTGTACTCTAGGGTCCTAATCCTGTCCTGAAATGTGTGTGGGCACAGTTCCCAATGAAATACAGGGAGGCGAATTGTGAGGAATGAAAGAAATTTGATTGATCCTACCATTTTGATCTACCACTGTTAATTCAAATTATACCCTTAGTGGCACAAGAGCTGAGTACTGTCATATGCTTTATATGAGGGTCATTCACCTTTTAGCAGGGAGCTGCCATCACCATGAGTCTTCCGTGGAAGTTATTGGATGTGGATATATTCAAGGATGAGTAGACCCTGAATTGTATTGCACATTCCCTTCCAGAATCAGCATAATAAGAAAAGGCTGCCAAACCTTTCAAGAGACAGCTTTGTCCAATGGATAAAGCACTGGACTCGCACTCTGGAAGCTTCAGTTTTATCAGGCCCCCCACTCCTCCCTTAGAAATTTTTCCCATGGTACACACCACCAGTCACTGTGCAGCCATACCTGTTGTGGTCGCTGATCCTGGTGTTGTGCCTGCGGATTCTCCACCACACTTAGCATCTGCCTGCTCAGGTGCAGTCTCACTCCCAATCCCTGAGAGAGGACACAGGCTGGAAGTGGGGCAAGGCTGGGCAGAGCCCTGGTGTAGGAGCTGGCCGCAAGACAGCTGATAGGAGGAGCAGCGCTGGCCACCCCACTGCCTGGTGCTTTGGCTTTGTGGCCCCTCTGTCATGACAGAGGGTCGGCAGAGCCAAACCTGATGGGGGGGCCAGAGCTGCTCCTCATCACCTCTATGAATGATGTGTACCTCGCATAACGTGTGATGTGGCTGCTGGTGCCAGTGGATTCTAGTACCAGTTCTGCTACTGTTCTGGTGTGTAAACTTGGATGAGTCATTTCATCCATCTGTCTCTCTCTCTTCCTCTATTTTCCCTCCTGCATATTTTGTCTGCCTTGTCTACTTAGACTTTGAACTCTTTTGGGGTCAGGGCCTGTCTCTAAATCAGTGGTTCTCAAACTTTTTTTTCCGCAGATCATTTGAAAATTGCTTAGGGTCTTGGTGGACGACTTAATAATCTTTCCAAACGTTGTTTGTACCCTTAGCTAACCATTGTAAAGCACTTTGGATAAAAGCGCTATATAAAAAAACCTTAATAATAATAAACATTTTTTGGTTCTACAAATAAAAGCACACAACTCATATTTTAATATTAGTAGTCTTAGCTTTCTAATGCGATGGACGTGCCCTCTCTCCCCCACCACGGCAGCCCCCTAGCTGGGGCTGGGAAGCAGGGGGGTCTCCTCCACTGCGGCAGCCGCCAATCTGGGCTGGGAATGTGTGGGGTTTCTCCCTCTCTCCCCCACTACAGCAGCCACAGAGCTGAGGCTGGGAAGGAGGGCCGTCTCTCCCAGGCAGCTGCAGCCCTGGAGCTGGGGAAAGTCACCTCTTTCTCTGGCCCCTGTAGCCCTGCAAGTTCCAAATTCCCCCCACCCCCTCTTCTCACCCCACTGTCCCCTCCCACTTACCCCCTATTCCCCCCAAGGCCACCACCTCACCGTACATGTGCGTCTTCTCCAGGGTCCAGGCACCTAATTAGTGGAGCCAGGCCTGTGCAGCTCCACTAATTAGGTGGGTGGTCCTTCATTCTCTCATATCCGAACTATCCGCGGACCACCTGAATGGAGCTCACGGACCACTGGTGGTCCACAGACCACAGTTTGAGAACCTCTGCTCTAAATGCTTGTACAGTGCCTAGCACAATGGGGCTCCGGTCTCATTTGGGGCCTCTAAGTGCTACTATAATAAAAAATAATAAGAAATAAGCTTAAAAGTAAAGATAATTAAAACCCACTGTCTCATGGCAGTGACATTAAGAATAAAATACTGAGAAGATTACTAGAGAGATTTTTCTTTCCTGGCTTGCAGTATTTACAGTATATTTCTGCTCCCTACTCCACTTCACAGCTTGACAAACGGATTTGAGTTCTTTATCCTATATTCTTTTCAGTGTTGTCCCTGATTTCCAAGTCAGAGTTTAAACTATGAGATGAGTTGCTGTCATATCTGTCAATGTTAAATTTCCCCTATCTGTGAAGAACTGCAAGCACTTTCACGGATTACAGCTCTCATCTTTTATTTATCTCTCTCTTCTGCTTCACTGGAACAAATTGAAATGCTATTTCTCTAGAAAAGGGAAAATAGCAAGACCCATTTTAGTTTCCTTTGGGTATTTCCATTTTGCCAAACAGGGATTCTGGATTTTCTACTTTCCATCTTTTATTTGCTTTTGTTCTTTAAATGTTCCGGGGAAATCGTATTGCTCACTACAGCAATTGATCGCTAAACTTTTTGTATTTAATTTTTCATGCTAAGCTCAATTTACAAACTTTGAATTTCATTTTGGGTAGTCTAGTAATTCCTCAACGTGTTTTATATACATGCTTAGTAAATAAAAATGACTTCATTCCATTTACTTACAACAGAAGTAGCACAAAAAACCCCAAAATTTCTAGAAGATGGAGGAACAGGTAAATTCAGCTGATAATAGCTTCTGATACAGGAACAGATGTTACATTGTTCCATGACTGTCAGTGGTACTATGTATCTTACAGTTAGGAGTTGTTAGTACTGTGGAAGTGGCATGGAGGCATTTTGGTCCCTAAAACTGTTGAAAACTGTAGGTGTCCTGTTGTATAATTTTTAAAGATTGTGCATGTACCCTCCCACCCCCTGTTTTTTCTCTTGTGGGATGTATAAAGATAGCCTGAAATATGTGTATGGAGGGGAGTAAATGTTGTTCTTTAAATTTTTTCTTGTTTTATCTTGTGTCCATAATGCTACAGAATTCTGTCATATACTATGTGGGATGGTTTAGTACATATCTGCATGCATCTGGGCCAATCTGCAAACTCCATTTTGTTTTGTGAATGCCATTTTAATTATAAGACTATACTGTCCATACGTTTATGCCTTTTACCCTTCAACTTGTGCTGAAACCTCAAGTGAGGTATCAGGAAAAATTCTTGCACCTTACAAATCAACCCAGAGTTGTTAACCTGAAGGATTCACTATTCAAATGTCAGTACCAGATGACACCCAGAAGATTCAGCTCTGCAAAGCAGGCCCAGAAGCAGACAAGGCTGTGTAGTAATAAAAGGAGAGGAGGAATCCTGGACCTTCCAAAAAAGACACTAACCAAATCCCAAAGGGCTCTTTGATTGATGAGGAAACTGAGGCTGGGATTTGTGTGAAGGACTTGTTTTTCATAGGTGTATATGTTGTGCTGTCTAAGAGTAAAGTGTGTGTGTGTGTGTGTGTGTTTACAAATTACTTTGTAGAATCTCTGTGGTGCTTGCTTTCACTGCCTTAGTCCCAAAGAGACAAACAGTAAAGCAGAGGATACACAGCTTCAGTGGAACTCTGGGAGCATGTATTAACTATTGGAGAGGTTTATAAGAACAAGCACTAGTTTCAGGACCTAGGCAATTGGACTTCAGGTTCTTCACAGCTGAGAGGTGTCAGATACAGGATCTGCATCCAGAGTGTGTCTAGAGGCCTAGAGCCAGAGAGAGACAGACAGCTTGTGGGATCCTGCAGTAACTGTCCACCATGGGGAGCTCTTCTAGAGTTTTAACACCATGGATTTAACTTTTCACTATGTTAGATTAGATTATAAACTCTTTGGGGCAGGGACCATCTTTTGTTTGTACAGCACCTAGCGCAATGGAGTCTTTGTTCATGACTGCGTTGCTATGTATAACTGTAATAGAAAGATTTACTACAAATTGAACTTAATACTGAGTACTGTGCAACTTTTTTTGTAGAAGGTTGTGATATAGACATTCTTGGTTTGGTGCTGGGAACCGCAGCCAATGAGAGCGTGGAGGCACCACTCCGGGCAGGGCGAAGGCAGTGCTCAGAGCCGCCTGCCACACCTCTGCCTAGGAGCAGAAGGGACAGGTCGTCCTCTGGATCCGGCATCCTGAAACCGCTCCCATGCCTCAACCCTCCATCAGCCCCACACTAACCAGACTATAAACTGGAATTTAATGAAGATCAGAAATGCCGGTTTATAGAGCTTTTTGGTTGGTGAAGTGCCGGATAAAACAGCTTTTACTGTAATTAAAAAGGTTTTCCTAATATCTAATGTGTTAGATCCAAGTTTAAAGTTATGTCATTGTACTGTCTGACACTCTTCTATTATAACTTTTTGGCACTTACAGTATTTCATTATTATTTTTCTGTTGCTTACCTTTCTAGAGGCCAAAA
The DNA here is from genome assembly GCF_965140285.1 of Lepidochelys kempii. NCBI lineage: Eukaryota > Metazoa > Chordata > Testudines > Cheloniidae > Lepidochelys > Lepidochelys kempii. The sequence goes on along the minus strand of NC_136391.1, from coordinate 24,630,646 downwards.
GGTACAGAGCCTTGATTTTTATCTAGGTTTTCAGTCTGATTGAAAATGACCAGCGATATAAACCTGTAGCTCTTTCTTTGAATACATGTAGACTCAAACATGTCTACAGTAGTAGAAGAAGCAGCAGTTTTCTTTTCACATTAGTGATGTCCTCAATTTTTATTGAATCTAGCATCAGGATGACATATTGAGCTAATTAGCATTACTAATGACAAGCTAAGATTGCAGATATATGAAATGGAACTCATTGTAAAAGACAGCAGGCTCAGCTAATTATTCATTTGCTGTGGGTTTTCTTCATGCCTGCTCAGACAAGTCAAAAATAAAGATGCTACCATATGTGAGGCTTTATTGGCATTATGAACTAAGTTTTAAAATGTACTTTAATTGCTGTGTAACTGGAGAGATCAATGTTTTGTATTTGTTCCTCTTCTTTCTGTGACCAGAGCTGGTACATAATTGTGCTCTGTCAATGGAAGTCCTGACAACTTCAGAGTGGAATGTGTAGAATATTAAGATTGTCATTAATAACAGCTTGTCACACACTGACCTTCGTAATATCAAAAACATTCTAGAAAAGTGCAAAGAAAATGAGGTTCTGCTCCCCACTTGCCACCATGCCCCCATGCACACAATAAATTTTGTTACTCTGACATGGAAAAAAAAACACGTGAAATGTGATGGTCTATGGAATCAAAGCCATTATGCCACAATAGTATTTCTCAATTAATCACAGCGCTGATGATGTCTGTAAAACATGTACAGGAAATCTTATTTCTTCAGGCCCTCTCCCCAGAATAATTTTGATTATTTTTACTACAGTGAGAGTTAAATTGTTTGTTCACATATTGTGAGCACCTACTCAGTGTAATGGTCTTTATTACCCACAGGGGAATAGTTTCACATCTCCAATATGAAAGAACACTAAGCTCTTTCTTAAGAATAATTAAAGTATTCAAAAAGAGCATCAAGGGGTAAATTAAACTCTCATTTGGAAGTCTAAACTACTAGTACTAACTCAGAAGTACAGTAAGGGCTTTCTTATAGTGTATTGTGTACAACACTCAGAACCTCAAATATTCAACTTGAAACTGAAATAAAGATTCTGAACCATAGCTATTTCTCTGTACAGCCAGTGGTGATTATGTTGGCATTTTGGGTCACTGAATAGCACTCGTTTGTACTATGTGTTGTGGGGGTGGCTGTGTATTTGCTAGGAAGCATAACTAAAGATGAAAGTTTAAGTAATTTAATTATTTCTTAGAGGCAAATCCGCCCTCCCATGGTTTGAAACTTGCATAGAAAAAATGAAAATACATCTGGAATATCAAAATTGGCTAAATTAAAAACCATTTGTTTTTACCCTATTTATTCTTCTGAATAATGAAATTTCCCTATGGTTCTTTGGAACATCTGTTAGATAATTACGCTGCAGAAGTGGTACTTTAGCTCAGCTTCTGGAGCTAGGGCAAACGTGATTCTGCTGCAAGCTTAAGTCCCTGTGTTATAGAAAATCTCATTCGAGGCTCTGTTGCAGTCAAGTGCATAAAACTATGACCCATGGATTGGTCCCTGTGGGAGCAATTATTCTTTACAGTGAGTTTTTTTCAGCACTGAATATTATAAATGTCAGGAAAAAGTTTAACCCCAGTAATTCTAAAAGAATGTTTCCATATCTGCTGGTAAGAAGATCAGTGTTTAGTCTTTGCATCTATAAGATATTTCTGATTTAAGCTTGTTTTTTAAATCTGTCTTTTATCAACAACTCAAAAGTAAAATTTTTAATCTATATTTTATATCTTGTTTTGAAAACAAAATAGAAGGCTGGATCTGGCAGCGAATACATCATACACATCTGGGAAACCCAAGTTGGAAGCACTCACTCATTTGGTGCATTGTGCATTGAGAAATAAATTTCCTTGTCTTCCAGTGACAGATGGGGAGAAAGTGGAGTGAGCACAGTGTTGCCTAGGAACACACGCTAGCATTTGATACCCAGTAGGAATGAGTGAACTGTTTTGGATTTAAAAAAAAAAAAGGGGGGGGGGGAATCTACATCTACAACTATCAGTCTAGAAGGGAGGAAGAGGGTGGAGTGGGGATTCCATTGGCCTGATACCCGCCTCTAACAAGCCTACATCCTTTTTAGGAAGAGATTGAGGGGGAACTACTTCATTTATCTAGATTTTTAGGATGAATCTATCGTAAGAATGCTCATACTGGGTCAGACCAATCTAGCCAAGTATCCTGTCTTCCAACAGTGACTGGTGCCAGATGCTTCAGAGGTAACGAAGAGAACAGTGATCCATCTCCTATCATTCAGTATCAGCTTATGGCAGCCAAAGATTTAGGGACACTCCAAGCATGGGGTTGCATCCCTGACTATGTTGGTTAATAACCATTGTTGGACCTATCCTCCATCAACTTATTGGATTCTTTTTTAAACCCCATTATGCTTCTGGATTTCACAACGTGCCCTTGCAATGAGTTCCACAGGTTGACTGTGTGTTGTGCGAAGTATTTCCTTATGTTTGTTTTAAACCTTCTGCTCATTAATTTCATTGGGAGACCCCTGCTTCTTGTATTATGTGAAAGGATAAATAACACTTACTTACTCCGCACCATTCATGGATTTTGTAGACCTCTGTCATATTTCCCCCACCCTTAGTTGTCTCCTTTCTAAGGTGAACAGTCCCAATCTTTTTAATCTGTCCTCATATGGAAGCTGTTCAGTACCCCTAATCAGTTTTGTTGCCCTTCTCTGAGCTTTTTCCAATTCTAATATCTTTTTTGAGATGGGCTGACCAGAACTGCACAGAGTATTGAAGGTGTGGGTGCACCATGGATTTATATAGCGGCTGTCACACTGTCGAGTGGCTCTTGACTGTGAGTGCCTACCTCAGGGCAGATTGTCAGAAAACAGGGCAGACACCCCAAACTGATGGTGTGTTCTATAATTAATTAGATTTCACTAAGCCATTGACAAATGTGAACTCCTGGATTGCTATACCAGTCTTACCACAGACAGTCCCTTTAGACTCTCCAGACTATCTTGCCACCCAGACAAACTGGACTTCGTGATAAAACATCACTAAAAGCAAAAATCACATCACAGCAGGTTGCTCCCAGTTCTAAGGGACCAGTCATTTATCCCAGATCAACTGGTACTCTAGTTCTCAAACTTTTTGTGCTGGCTATCCCATTTGGACTTTAAAAAAAAATTGTGACCCCCTACCTGCCGTCCCACTCAGGGCAGGAGGCTTCAACCCCCTGCTGGTCGCAGAGCTCCCAGCTGGGGCTTTCTGCTCTGGCGACCCCATCAAAGAATTGTGTCCCACTTTGGGGGTCACGACCCACAGTTTGAGAACTGCTGTTCTTGATCTTCACCTAAGACAACTCTGGTAGCTAATAAGCCTGTAGTTAGTTTACTGTAGAATTGGCTAAGAAAAGGAAATGAGTTATTGAGAAGTTAAAGCAGGTAAAATATATGAACTGGTGAGTCACAGTTTGTAATTTCAAATGGTGGCAGTGATGTAATAAACTGCCAGTTTCCCAAAAGTATTTTCAGGGTACCCAGATTGTCTCTGGAAATATTCTCTTTGCATCTGGTACACTTCACTGTAAGTGTCCAAACAGTTCAGAGATCCAGAATCTTTCCTTGAATCCATACTTATAGCTTCTTCTCACAGTAAACAAGCTGACAGTGTCACTACCCCGGTGGGCTTTTCCTTTGGCAGAGAGTGAGGAATGCATTTTTAGTCTTTTTACCTCCGATCATCACACAAAATGACCATTTGCTTTGAAATTGCACTTTTCTGTTAAAGTTCTTCATTTGCATTCTTTCAAATTTTATGGGTTATTTAATTACAGGGGTATACACAGTGTAAATTTTTGCTGCTACTCCATTATAACGGTATATAGATAAGTGAAAACAATGCAAGTAACAGCCCATTAGCTTTCATGAAGTTTAAACACCAAATACATCCTTATACGTTATCAATTTGATCTGTACTAATACACCAGTGAATTGGTCTGAGGTCTCTGACACCTGGTCTGCCAGCGTCACAGTGGCATGATGATATTTTCTGTTGTATTTTCTATCCCTTTCCTAATAGTTCCCAACATTCCTTTTTCTTTTTTGACTTCCACTGCACATTGAGCAGAAGTTTTCAGAGAGTTATCCAAGATCTCTTTCTTGAGCAGTAACAGCTAACTTAGACCCCATCATTTTGTATGTATAATTGGGATTATGTTTTCCAATGTGCATTACTTTGCGCTTCTCAACATTGAATTTCATCTGCCATTTTGTTGTTCACTCACCCAGTTTTGTGAGATCCCTTTTGTAATTCTTCACAGTCAGCTTTGGACTTAACTTTTCTTCAGTCCTTAGCCAAATGGTTGGCCATAGCGTTCGTTCACCATTTGGTCTGTTCCTGTGTGGCCACAAGGGCTTGACGGGCCAAGAGTCTGATGCACTCATGTATTAGGGGGTCAGCCTCTGGGCCGCCTCCACCCTTTGGTTGGTGGAATTTTTTTCCTGTATGTTGCAAGCCATCCAGAGAACGGAGTTTACCGGAATATGTTGTGGCATTCATGTGACGTGTCTGAAAAGCATCAGATGATGTCTGCAGACAATGGCCCCAGTAGTCTGTAGCCTGGTGCAACCGTAAACATCTGCATTACAAATGAAGTCATTCCACTTTATGCCCAATATACAATGTTGGCATTTTGTGTGGAAAGCCTCAAGCTTTGCACAGTCTGAGTGGCATAGTGTGCATGTTTTGCAACTGTACAGCAGTACAGAGAGGATACAGCTGGAATAGATCCTGAACTTTGGTTGTTATGCTGAGATGGTGTTGTTTTGTTGTAAACGACTCATGGCAGACGCTGTGATGCCAGTCCAGTGGAGAACCTCCATGTGAGAGTTGGACGAACTAGTGAGTATAGAACCCAAATAGCATCTGGAAATTGCTTTGACAGTTTCATTATTCAAAGAGATAGGGGTCGCCGGTGGACCTGATCCTAGATTTTGAAGCTTTGCCTTTGACCACAAAACATGGAACCTTAGCCGCTGACTACTCCATTTGCTGGATTGCCTTGTGAAACCTGTGTACTAGAAGAACAATGTCATCCGCATAGTCAAGATCTGAGAGTAAGAGATCACCAGTCAATGCCTATAGATCTGACGGAATGCTGCATTATGAAATCCATTGCCCAACAAAAGAGTGCAGGGGTCAAGACACAGTTCTGCCTGACATGAGATACTGATTTAAAAGGTGCTGACATCTGATTCCCAAGATGTTTAGGGGCAGTGGTTCCATTATGCAATTCGCTAATCAAGTCCAGCAGAGTGGTTGGGACACCTAGGCCCTTTAATGCCTTCCATAGCATGACACTTGTATTGATGCACCAATGTTGGGTGAGGTAAAGCACACCATCTGCAAACTGAAAAATGGATGTGCAGCCAGCACTGATGGCATTTCTCAAGAGCTGCTAAAATGTGCTATTGACTCTGTAGCAGAATCACTTCTGGGCATCTTTCACCTGGTGTGGAGAACTGGAACCTTGCCAACTGCCTGGAAGGATGGTATTTTGATCTCACTTCTTAAGAGTCAGGCTTTATGAGGAACAGGTCCATATTAAATGCCATTTTGGACCTCCGCTTGTTATCGGAGATACATTGCAAGTTCAAGAAGCCCCTGCACGTGGCCTATTTTGATCTTAAGGGTGCATTTGATTCAGTTGACCAAGTTGCACTATGGAAGGCCTTAAAGGGCATAGGTGTCCCAAACACTCTGCTGGATTTTGAACTTAGCAGTCTGTATCATCTGCCAACTTTGCTACCTCACTGTTCATCCCCTTTTCCAGACAATTTATGAATATGTTGAATAAGATCCCAGTATAGATCCTTGGGTGACCCTGCTATTTATCTCTGTCCACTGTGAAAACTGACCATTTATTCCTGCCATTTTTTCCTATCTTTTAACAGTTACTGATCCATGAGAAGACCTTCCCTCTTATCCCATGATTGCTTATTTTCCTTAAGAGCCTTTGGTGTGGGACCTTGTCAAAGGCTTTCTGAAAGTCCAAGTATACTACATCAACTGGAGCACCCTTGTCCATATGTTTGTTGACACCCTCAAAGAATTCTAATAGATTGGTGAGGCATGATTTCCCTTTACAAAAGCCATGTTGACTTTTCCTCAACATATTGTGTTCATATATGTGTCTAATAATTCTGTTCTTTACTATAGTTTCAACCAATTTGCCTAGTACTGAAGTTAGGCTTATTGGCCTGTAAATGCCAGGATTGCCTCTAGAGCCTTTTTAAAAAATCGGCATTACATTAGCTATCCTCCAGTCATCTGGTACAGAGTCTGATTTAAGTGATTGGCTACCTACCATAGTTAATAGTTCTGCAATTTCATATTTGTTCCTTCAGAACTCTTGGATGAATACGATCTAGTCCTGTTTCAGAGTAGCAGCCGTGTTAGTCTATATACGGAAAAAGAGCAGGAGTACTTGTGGCACCTTAGAGACTAACAAATTTATTTGAGCATAAGCTTTCGTGGGCTAAAACCCACTTCATCGGATGCATGCAGTGAAAAATACAGTAGGAAGATATAGATAGATAGATATACACACACACACACAGAGAACATGAAACAATGGATGTTATCATACACACTGTAACTAAAGTGATCAGTTAAGGTGAGCTATTACCAGCAGGAGAGAAAAAAAAAACAAACCTTTTGTAGTGATAATCAAAATGGGCCATTTCCAGCAGTTGAGAAGAACGTATGAGGAACAGTAGGGGGGAAAATAAACATGGGGTAATAGTTTTACTTTGTGTAATGACACATCCACTGCCAGTCTTTTGTTCCAAAAAGTCCTCTGACACTTCACTTTGGGACAGTTCCTCAGCTTTGTCACGTAAAAAGAATGGCTCAGGTGTGGGAATCTCCCTCTAATCCTCCGCTTTGAAGGCTTTTACAAAGGATTCATTTAGCGTCTCTCCAATGGTTCCTTTCGCACCTCAATCGTCCAGTGGCCCAACTGATTGTTTGTCAGGCTTCCTGCCTCTGATATACTTAAATAAAATTATGCTGTTAGTTTTCATCTTTTGCTAGTTGATCTTCAAATTCTTTTTGGCCTGCCTAATTATATTTTTACACTTGACTTTCCAGAGTTTGTTCCTTTCTATTTTCCTCAGTGGGATTTGATTTCCAATTTTAAAAGGATGCCTTTTTGCCTCTAATCACCTCTTTTACTCTGTTTAGGCATTGTGGCATTTTTTAGTCCTCTTTCTGTATTGATTTGGGGTATACATTTAGTTTGAGCCTCTACTATGGTGTTTTTAAATAGTTTCCATGCAACTTGTGGGCATTTCACGCTTTTGACTATTCCTTTTCATTTCCGTTATAAGTGTCTTCCTCATTTTTTGTGTAGTTCCCCTTTTTGAAGTTAAATGTTATTGTGGTTGTTCTTTGGTATTTAATTACATTATGATTCCTATTACTGAGTGGTTCAGCTATACTCACCTCTTGGGTCAGATCCTATGCTCCACTTAGGACTAAATCAAGAATTGCCTCACCCTTTGTGGGATCCAACTGCTCCAAGAGGCAATCATTAATGGGGTCTAGAAACTTTATCTCTGCATCCCATCCTGAAATGACATGTTCCCCGTCAATGTGGGGATAGTTGAAATCCCCCATTATTATTGGGTTTGCTGTTTTTATAGCCTCTCTCAACTCCCTGATTTCACAGTCAATGTCACCGTCCTGGTCAGGTGGTTGGTGGTATATTGCTATTCGTGTACTATTGTTGTTCAAGTGTGGAATTTCTGTCCATAGAGGTTCTGTGGTACAGTTTGCTTCATTTAAGATTTTTTTATTGTATTTGTATGCTTTCTTTCACATTTAGTGCCAGTCCCACACCTGCATGGCCTTCTCTGTCATTCCTGTATATTTTGTATCCTGGTATTACTGCATCCCATTGATTCTTATTCACCAAGTTGCTGTGATGTCTGTTTATCAATATCCTCATTTAATACCAAGCACTCAAGTTCACCCATCTTAGTATTTAGACTTCTAGCATACGTGTACAAGCACCTAAAAAATTTGTCTATATTAGTTGTCTGTCTTCATATGACATAATTCAATGGGGCTCTTTTTCATTTGACTGTTTCTCTTTAGTTCCTACCTGTTCTTCTATCCTCTCCTCTTTATTAGGATATAGAGTATCCCTTTTAATAAATGCTTCTCTAAGGAACATTCCCCCAGCCCTTAGTTTAAAAATTTCTCCATGCCCTTTTTAATTTTACAGGCTAGCCATCTGATTCGGTTTTGGTTTAGGTGGAGCCCAGCCTTCCTGTATAGACTCCTCCTTTCCCAAAAGATTCCTCAGTTCCTCATAAACCCAAATCCTTCTTCTAGTTACCATCGTCTCATCTATATATTGAGACCCTACAGTTCTGCCTGTCAAACTGGCCCTGCGAGTGGAACTGGAAGCATTTCAGAGAATTCTACCATGGAGATCCTGGACTTTAATCTCTTACATAATGGCCTAAATTTGGCATGCAGGGCCTGTCTCCTACCTTTTCCTTTCTCACTGGTGCCTACATGTACCGTAACTACTGGGACCTCCCCCCGCACTTCACATAAGTCTATTTAGATGTCTTAAGAGGTCTGCGACCTTCACACCCGTCAAGCAATTTACTATGCTTTTCTCATGGTCATCATAAACCCAGCTATCTATATTTCTAATAATTGAATCACCCATTACTATTACCTGTCTCTTCCTAATAAGTGGAGTTCCCTCCCTGGAGGGGTGTCTTCAGTTCAAGAGGATATTATAACATCATCTGGAAGGAGGGTCCCAACTATGAGATCAGTTTCCTTTCTTCAGCGTGATGGTCTCCTTCTGAGACATTCAACTTCCTCAACAGTACAGAAGCTATCAGACAGGAGGTGGGACCTCTCTACTGTGTCCCTGAAAGTCTCATCTGTCTACTTTTGTCTATTTTAGCTCCTCTGGCTCAGCCATTCTGTTCTCAAGAGCCTGTATTCTGTCTCTGATGGCCATGAGTTGCTTGAACCAAATTCATCCAAAGCCAAAGTATGTAGGTGTCAATGCAAAAATTAAAATCAATTCAAATGGCTAGTGTACACACACATCAGACTGCTCCTTTCCTTACCTTCCCCCTTTCACACACACCCCCTCAGTGACAGGCAACTCCTTGTTCATTAATTACAGTAAAAGTCTGATGAAACTTGCACTATGTGTTCAAGGGCTTTTGCAAAGTGAACACAAGCATGAGCTGCAGGGATTACTGCTATATCACTTGACTCTTGCAGTTAAGCTCTGGGGATGGGCAACAAGAGCATTCCACCCATGATGATTACTTCAGTGAAGCATGAGAGAAAAGGCCATCTCAGATATAGCTGGGTCCCATGACATTGAAGATACGTCTACACTGCACACTAAGATTGGGCTCTGACTTCGATTTGAGCCTAAACCCCCATTCTGTCCTCACACAAATCAGTCTGATTCAGGTAAGCTAGCACTCCGGACCTGGGTTTTAGGACTCTGCTAGACGGGTGGGTGAGAGCCTGAGTCCCTCTGAGACTCAGGTTCAAGCCCTGTCATTTTGTAGTGTGGTTGCAGCTCAAGCTGCAGATCTGAGTTAGAAGGTCAGTGCAGTATGGATTTGTTAGCAACTGCGAGACCTGGTTCCAGCAATTGTAAGCCCAGGTTTACAATGTAGAGTGGACACTCAAGCACGGGTTTGGAAACACCAAGCCTGTTAGGCCAGGTCCCACAGACCTGGGTCTACAGTGCAGTGTAGACATACTACTAGGACCTCAGAGATAATCAACCCTTTGATTTGTACCTGGATGTGTACAGGATATCTGTGGAGATTACTTGAGAAATGTTACATGCTCATGAAACCCATGAAATGTTACATGCTCATGAAACTTAAGAAGTGATGAACCAGATTCTTCACCAGCTAAAGCTTCTGATGAGGCTTCAAAGGTAGCCTCAAGTAAAGCACATTATGGCAATCTAGTCCAGAAGTAGTCTCTGAGATCTTCTTTAGAGACTACTCCATAGTCTCTGACCCGGATAGAATAAGTAAAAGATATGGCGAGCCACCAATCCCACTGCAAATGAAACAGTGATATTTCCAACGAGATCTCCATATATAAAACTTGAGAGATAGAAGGTACGCATAGTGTATCCCCTCATTAGAGGGAATGGTGGTTTTTTTTTTAAACTCACAATCAACCAGCATAATCTCTCATCCAAGATGTGGAGCACATGTTCTTCATGGGTGACTCATGGCCCACTCCCCACTCTCATCACAGGGAATGCAAGTGGCTCTCTTCACTACAAGACTCAATCCACCTGCTACAGAGTCATGCTCTTATCATTGCCTTTAAATTTCCTGACAATCTGGTTTATGCCCATACAGTGTTGTGGTATTACGAAATCTGGGAATATATGATCCTCCTCCATCTTTCTCTTCATCTCCGTGTCTCTAGACTACTGATCGTGCATATTTTGCCATTTTGGCATATAGCCCAGAATACTGCTAATTTTAATTAGGATACCAGGGAGAACTTGAGCTGGTTGGTGAAGTTATGTTTATGGCTCCTTTGCACACCAGAGTGATCCAGAATGGCCATGCCAGAGGCCAGGGCAGGATCTGACCAGCCTTTTCTCAGTGGGAAGCCCTCAACTTGAAAATTCATTTTCTTTGTTGGTTCAACACAGCCTGAGTTTAACCTATAGGTAAGGCTATGGTTATTTCATGGAGGTCATGGAATCTGTGGCTTCCATTGATCTCCGTAACGTTTTCAGTCCTGGGGCTGGAGCTCCCAGCCAGCCCCGCCCTCGCAGCTCCCAGCCCCCAACCTGGCTGGGAACCCCGCAGCTGCCCAGCCACGGTGGGCGGCTGTGGACCCTGTTGCTGCCCAGCTGCAGCGGGCAGCCAGCGGACCCCTTGCATCTGCCCAGCCACAACAGGGACTCCCCACAGCTACCATGAATTTTTGTTTATTTCCCGTGACCTGTCCATGACTTTTACTAAAAATATCCATGACAAAAACTTAGCCTTACCTATAGGGCATGCTATAAAGTCAAACTATTTATTCAGGCTTTTGTAAAGAAGCTGGAGTTCTGGTGGGAAGATCTTAACTGTACTCGTGTTCATTTTTTTTGTTTGTTTCAGTTGGGGATTTTAACCTCTTATAAACTCCCTTGGCGATTATGATGTATTTTATAAACCTAAATAATATTGATGATACTAGAATGATCTCAGGAAACAGTAAGTGGAGAGCTATTCTACTGGAGAACTACAAATAATTCTAATTCTTCAATTGTTTTTATTTTGGCCTGCATCTTTACTCTGGTGGGGTCATGCTAGAGAATATAGGGATATGTATCTCTTACCCATTGTATAGTAGAATTTCAGTAGAATTAGACAGGTTCTTAAAAGAAAATGTTAATAGGTTTGATTCAATTATGCAGCAAAGTGCAGTATTACCTGGTTTGTGGCCATTATCTTGCCTTTTGTTGTAATTTTCACAGCTTCTCCAAATAAGAACAAAGATAAACTGCAGCAAATGAAGCTGGCCTGTCTGCCTTTATGAAAAGGGCTTTTTAATTTTTACCTGTGGAGAGTTCTTTTCATATCTATTTTGATGCTGATTGGCTACCTGTAAAATAAATACCCTTCCTAGAAATAATTGATCCCTATCTTCCTTCTTCCAGTTGAACAAAAGATGTATTTTTTTTTATGGTTTGTACTTAAAGTCCTTAATGTATTTGCCTAAACTTAAAGAACAAAACCAAACCACACCACTGTTGGGAGGAGATTTGACCTGAAAACTTCAGCCCAAAAGGTGAAAGCTTGAGAATCTTATAAACTATTGGAAAAGTGGAATAAAAATGGAATACATTGAAGCACGCTTATAGCTGCTTCTTTGTGTTTTTATATATATATATGGTATCTTTTTAATTTTATGTTTCCATAGCTTCTGGGTGCATGGCATATTTAATATGATAGTACATTAAAGCATGAGGTGTTGAGGTGAACAAAGGTGACTTGATGACCTAGCATTTATAATAGTCACTCTGTTTGCTGTAAGGATTTCTACTTGCTTAGGACTGAGCACCATTGATGGTTATAGTCTGAAATTGGAAGTTGAGCACAAGTAGGGCTGTGTGTTCAGTTTAAAGATATTGGTTTTGACTCTGCTCACAACAAACAGCCCCCAACTGTAACCCAGTCATAATCCAGCATCAACCAAGTGCTTTTACGTACAAATATATTTTATATTGTGCAGTGAAAGTCAGCAAGCTTTTGCTGTAATGCACTACTGGTGGGCTCAACTTTTATAGCTAGTGACCCTCCACTGAAGGGGCCCTACCCTCAGCCCCAAAGTATGCACATCAAGTTGGTGTACAGGGAGAGAGGTGCTCTGCAAATGAAGCAAATTCCAAAACTTTACAGATTATTAGAACTAATCTTTTGATTATCACCTGTGGATTGGAACTATGAAGCTAGTGCAGTTTGTGCAGCATAGATGTAATATTCTATCACAGGCCCATTTTACTAATTGCTTAAGCTGCTGCACTCTTGACTACCTGAAGCTTCAAGGACAGTTTTCAATTATAGCCCAATAGCCCAAGCAGGTGATGGCAAAGGCACAGAGGATTTTGCCTAGGTCTGTATCATCAAGAAAAGGCCCCAGGCTCTCTAACTGCAAGTGCGGGGTCTGGGGGCTAGGGGGAGTAGAATGCACTTCTACTGCCTGTTGAAATCTAAGCAGCCACAGGCCCAAAAGCAGATGGAGACTGAGAATATCTTTAACAAGGAATTGGAATCCTTCATTAAAGATGGTGCAGCCACAACCCCATGCAAATATCTGTTTCGATTCTCTGTCTGTGGTAACTTTCAGAGCAATGAGTGTGCCTCTCTAGAGCATTAGTGATTAGTTATAATCCTTCCAAAGGCAGTGGCAAATGTGATATTTTTCAACATATGATACACTAAATGAAACGTTCTAGTGCAGGGGTGGGCAAACTTTTTGGCCCGAGTGCCACATCTGGGTATGGAAATTGTATGACGGGCCATCAATGCTCATGAAATTGGGGGTTGGAGTGCGGGAGGGTGTGAGGGCTCCGGCTGGGGTGCAGGCTGGAGGGGTGGTGCCAGAAATGAGGAGTTCAGGGTGCAGGAGGGGGCTCTGGGGTGCAGGAGGGTGGGAGGGGTTCAGAGGGCAGCCAGTGGGAGCTGCGGGGATGGCGCTTGGCGCAGGGGCAGTGTACTATTAACCTTTTCTTGCAGAGCACCTGGTGTTTTTTTCCTAACATGAACACTGAAAATACTGTAAAATTACAAACATTGGTGATATAGATATAGGTATTGATATCATTTGGCAGTGGTGGCACAGAGCAAGTCAAATCAGCCAGCATCTGAAAAGCTGGGTTCTTGCTGTCCTCTTCTTCCTACAACATATTTTTGATACTAAAAATAAGCTTAATTTCTCTAATCAATACTCCAAAGTCTATTGCCTCCATTCTACTCCACCTGCTATCTACAACATAATGTTTCTGCTCTTTCCAGGTGTACCCATCCAAGCTTTGTTCATGTGCTCAGCAAATGTTCCTTTCAGCCAATCAAATGACTTTGCCAACTGCTTACTATGTTCATTCTATCATGAATTTCTCTCTCCATTTTATTTTACTTTTTTGCTTCTTTGATATAAAGACAGCCTGGAAGTGTAAGTGTGTCTGTGTGTCTGTGTTTGTAATCTCTGCTTGTTTTTTACTAATATGACTTGATAGACCCCTTAGCTCCACTAGTGTAAACTCAGCTTGCCGCTTCTTAAATTGTTAGTCATGTTGAATATATGAGGTAAAAAACAAGCCTTCTTTCATATATCCTAAAGAAACACAGACAAATGTCTATATTTTCCCTTGCTTTGAAGGTCACTTTTAAAGGGCAGTGGTAGTTTGGTCTCTATTTTCCGAAACAGGTAAAGCCAATTCTTCCTTTATTCTTTAAATCCAACCCAAGCCATCATAACAGTGCATGTGGACATATAAACAGTAGACAATGCATTGTAGTTTCTTCAGCTCTAGGTCACTCACAGCAGGTTTTACATATTCTTTTATTTCGACATGGGCCAGTATTTTGAGTCTATGAACTATTTATCTTGGCAGTTCTTTTTAAGACCGGGAGAAGGTGGAAATTCATCTAGCTGCTGAAAAAGGGAACTGGAAAAAAAAAAAGCATATCAGCTGCCATGATAGGTAGTGCGCTTGGGGACATTGCTGGTGGCTTAGAGATCAAACAGCAGAGAAATAGCTTCACAGTAAGAACCCAGGAAATTCTAACTAGATAACGAGTAGTGGCTTTCTTTTGATTTACAGCATGGCTTCACAATCCATCTATAATGCTTTGAAGAGAAAAGAAATAAACCTCTAAGGGAACAGAAAGGGCTATACAATTAGTTGTTACTGTCTGCTTACTTGTCTTCTCTGATTCAAGAAATGTGCACTGAAAATGAATGATAGTTTATATTTTATACTCTAACTTTTGATTCCTACCTAGATTCAAGCTGACACATTAGGGTGCATTTCATGCCAGCTCCTGGAGAATATTCAGTTTCATCCTGACTATAGATTACGTGTACACTGGCATAGTTGCAAGTATTTATAGCAAAGGTTACATGTGTGATGTAACTTTCATATTTTGAATTCCTGCTCTGATCTTCTTTTCTTTCATCTGTAACAGATGTCTTTCATTTAAGATTAGGATGCTGCAGTAGGTATGAAAAATGGCACAATATTTCAGAACCATATATAGTGCTATTTTTTTTCTGAAGTGAATCAGTATAGTTCAGAAAGTTACTGGGGAATATTGCACTGGAATCTGGATTTAGAAATGTACTTTGTAATTATCAAGGTAGTCTTTGGTTGAGCCTGCTTGGTCATTAATTTGTGGGACATTGACACTTGAGTTGAAAGACTAATAGCTACTTCAATGCATTGCTAAGTTTTAAACCTAATCTGTTCTAGAGTTTGGGTGTACTGTGACTGTGATGTAGTTTGTCATTTTTATAGCTAATGGGGCAATGCTATTGTTTTGGGATTTGGGGGTTTACTATCCTTTCACGTGCCCAGTCTTTTTGATGCCTTAATAGGGGTTGGATTCACTGAGGAGTCTAATGATGTGAACTGAAAGTTTTCAGATCTGTAATACAGAATTGTATTTTCCACTGTCTGGAAAAATATTTCTTTTACTTAGCATTAAAAAGGGAGAAATGTTTTATTTCCATGGTTTGTAAAATGAAAAAAATGATTCAAAAGTCACAAGTTTAATTCTTACTCTCTGTGTACAGTACTTGGTCAAATTGCCTTAATAACATGTACACAATCTCAGTTGGTTTTCAGTACAGTGTGGGAGATGGTACTGACAAAAGTGGAGGTGACTTTTTTTCTAAGCGGTTTAAAAAACAGTGGATTCTAATTTGTGGATAAGATTTTAGCTTCCATAATTAGCATTTGCAAATTCAAGTGAGATATATTCATTCAAGCAGTTTTTCTGTCATATTTGCTTTTTCACATTGTACAATAATTCATTATACTTGAACCATAATAACTTTAAATACTATGGCAATACTGTGTTCATATTACAAAGAATATGAAAGATACAGTATATACATGAGCTATACAATACCTCTATATTAGCAAGCCACTGATCCTTTGGGAGCCTTTTTATGCATTTTATGTCCCTTGGCACTTAATGTTTTTTTATTCCAGCTCCTTTTTATGTAAGCTAGCAATAGTCAACCAACAATTTTTTTATGTTTACATGCCTGCGCTCCATTCATTATCCCAGTATCAGGAATATTTGAAACTTGGAGTATAAAGCTTGAAATATTTGATGCACTGTTTGTTACATAGCTAATAGACATCTCAGATCCCCAAAGTCTAAATCAAATTATGTTGCCTATTATACTGTACATGGGAGAAGTAAAATTTGAAATATTTTATAACCATGAAAACGTACATGAATCAAACTTTTTTCCTAAGGGAAAATACCCTTGACAATTTTAGGTAGTTGTGATATGTTTATAGGAATGGTTAGCACAGATTTTGTGAGAACAATATACATACAGGCACACTACTAACAAGAGCATACTTTTTAGGTCACTGCGGCTATAGATTCATATTGTTATAGTGAAGAGTCTGTTAAGTGTGTCTTATATGTGCGCATTTTTAAGGGTTTTATAATTTTCATATCAATTCAATCCAGGCTGAACCCTGAGGGAAACGGTCAGAACAGTTGTTGATCTGTGCTCGGGAACTTTTTAAAAAAACAATTTAAAAAAATTAGTAATTAGAAATTAAGTAATCACTTCAAGGAAGTGACACTTCTGAAAGGGTCAGTAATTTCCCTCTCATTTAATGCATACGGATCAACAATAGTCATGCTCCAGCCAGCCCCATGCTAAACTGGTGTGGACAAATGGCTTAATCCAATCTAAAGTAATATGTTTGTTGGAATGACATTTGAATTAGCTCACCTAGCTCTGTTAATACACAAAATCCAGGAATGTGTTACTGTACAGAAAATATTTGGGGCTAAATTGTCACTTGACTATGCACATGCAACCCACATTAAAGTCAATGAGAGAGGGCATACACACAGGACAGGGTATGGCCTTTTATATTTACAATTTATAAACTAAATGCTTGCTTCATTCTTCTTATAATATAAAGTTTTTAAATGCTATTGTAACTTTCATCTGCTAAAAAGTGTTTAAGAATGTAACTTAAAGATTTGGGCTCCCATGTGGCTACAAAGTTATACACATGCTTAAGTCTAAAGAATCATGACCTTAAGAATGAATTTTCTTGCTCTTGAAATTTAACTCAAAATGGCATATTAGGCATCAATCCAAATTTGCAGCCTCAGTTTGTAATTTCCTTGTTTTGAGCTGTTATTTCTTTGAAATTCTTTGGTTAGCATTCAAATATTTTAATAAATTTCTATACACTAAAACTATTTCAAAGCTACACAAATTAATAACCAATAATAATGGAACAGTTATACCTGTCCCCATCTTTTGTTTCTTTTTAATGCTTTTACTCTGTATTTACATTTACAGGTTATACTGTGTCTTTTAAACTCATTGTACTTGACTTTTTAGCATTATCGATTAAATAAGCTGCTGACATTTTCTGATAGAGATGATAGTAAAACTATTAAAAGTTTAGTTGTATTCTAGTATATCCTTCAACAGAACATAGTAAACATCAGAAGTAGGTGAACAACAAAATATGTTGAAGTAAATGGTGGAATTCAACATTATTAATTTCGCATTTATAGCAAAATTTCAAAACAACACAAGATACGTGTGGTGGAGTGTACTCACAAAACCCTGCATTTGATTTTAGGCATTTGTGCCTTATTGGTTATCTTTTTTTGGGGGGTGGTGAGGGGCGTCTGCAGTTGCTTGATATCTCTGCATAAATGTGGGTTGTTGAAAGTGCACTTGCATATTTGCTGCAGAATAGATAGGTCTTCTAACGTCTGTCGGACCAATAAAGGAAGCAAATTCCAGACCTGAGAGCCCCTTCAGCAAAAATATTCTGGGTAAAATCCTGGATCCATTGAGGTCAAGGGCAAAACTCCCATTGACTTCAGTGAGGTCAGGATTTCCCCTCTGGTCTCTGCTTGTATAAGTCCTGCATTATGGAAAGTACAAGGGCTACTTTCTTTCATTTTGTTGATTCGCTCAAATAATTCCATTAGGCATGAGAGGCACAATTTTATTTTGCAGAAGCTACACTGATGTAAAATGACTTTTTTGTCTCCGTTTTTACTAAAAAGGTTGGTAGCAATTGGATATCAAACACAGTGTATGCCAGTGAAAATGAGATAGGATCAGAGGTTAAAATAAGGAAAGAATAAGATAAAAATTACTTAAATAAGTTAGATGTCTTCAAGTCACCAGGGCCTGATGAAATACATCTTAGAATACTCAAGGAGCTGACTGAGGAGATATCTGAGCCATTAGCGATTATCTTCAAAAAGTCATGGAAGATGGGAGAGATCCCAGAGGCCTGGAAAAGGGCAAATATAGTGATCATCTATAAAAAGGGAAATAAGGACAACCCGGAGAATTACAGACTAGTCAGCTTAACTTCAGTACCCAGAATGATGATGGAGCAAAGAATTAAGCAGTCAATTTGCAGATGAAGGAAAGATAATGTGGTAAGTAACAGTCGGCATGGGTTTGTCAGGAATAAATCATGTCAAACCAACCTAATAGCTTTCTTTGACAGGCTGATAAGCTTTGTGGATGGGGGGAAGCGGTAGATGTGGTATGTCTTGATTTTAGTAAAACTTTTGATACTGTCTCACGTGACCTTCTTATAAACAAACTAGGGAAATACAACTTAGGTGGAGTTACTATAAGATGGGTGCATACCTGGTTGGAAAACAGTCCCCAGAGAGTAGTTATCAGTGGTTCACAGTCAAGCTGGAAGGACATATCAAGTGGGGTCCCACAGGGATCAGTTCTGGGTTCAGGTTTGTTCAATATCTTCATCAATGATTTAGATAATGGCTTAGAGTGTGTAAAGTGTGTGGACGATCCCAAGCTGTGAGGGGTTGCAAGTACTTTGGAGGATAGGATTAAAATTCACAATGATCTGGACAAACTGGAGAAATGGTCTGAAGTAAATAGTATGAAATTCAAAAAGCACAAATGCAAAGTACTCCACATAGGAATGAACACACTCAGTCGCACACTTACAAATTGGCAAACCACTGCTTAGGAAGAAGTACTGCAGAAAGGGATCTGGGTGTCAGAGTGGATCACGAGCAAATATGAGTCAACAGTGTATCACTGTTGCCAATAAAAAAAAAAAAGTGAACATCAGTCTGGGATGTTTTAGCAGGGGTGTTGTCAAGCAAGTCACAAGAAGTAATTCTTCTGCTCTACTCTGCGCTGATTGGACCTCAGCTGGAGTATTGTGTCCAGTTCTGGGTGTCACATTTCAGGAAAGATGTGGACAAATTGAAGAAAGAGCAACAAAAATTATTATAAGTCTAGAAAACATAACCTTTAAGAGAAGATTTAAAAAATTGGGTTTGTTTAATCTGGAGAAGAGAAGACTGAGAGGGGACATAACATTTTTCAAGTTTCAGAGTAGCAGCCGTGTTAGTCTGTATCCGCAAAAAGAAAAGGAGTACTTGTGGCACCTTAGAGACTAACAAATTTATTTGAGCATAAGTACATAAAAGTTTGTTACAGGGAGGAGAGAGAAAAATTGTTCTCTTAAGCTCTGAGGACAGGACAAGAAGCAATGGGCTTGAATTGTAGCAAAGGAGGTTTAGGTTGGACATTAGGAAAATCTTCCTAACTGTTAGGGTGATTAAACACTGGAATAAATTGCCTAGGGAGGTTGTGGAATCTCCATCATTGGAGATTTTTAAGAGTGGGTTAGACAAACACCTCTCAGGGATGGTCTAGATAATACTTAGTCCTGCCGTGAGTGCAGGGGACTGGACTAAATGACCTCTTAAGTTTTCGTCCAGTCCTATGATTTTTTGATCTGTATCATATCATATTTATTGATGTTTTATAATTCTGGTTTTATTTTTTATTTTTAATTATCATTACAATGGATGTCCCTAGTACAGAAATCAGGCTCATTGGTCTGTGATACCCAGCATTACCCCAAGCCCTTTTTAAAAACGATTTAATAGAAGTATTGTGGGTGGGAATATATAGGGACTAAATAGAGTACTGAGTGAGAGTTACTGTTTGGAAGAGACTGGAGGGGTTTTGCAAAAGCAAGGGATGTTTTGGATCATGTGAGACAAAGAAAGCTGGAA
Source organism: Lepidochelys kempii (assembly GCF_965140285.1). Classification (NCBI taxonomy): domain Eukaryota; kingdom Metazoa; phylum Chordata; order Testudines; family Cheloniidae; genus Lepidochelys; species Lepidochelys kempii. The sequence continues at coordinate 24,610,722 of NC_136391.1, read as the reverse complement.
GAATTAAAGGTGGAATAGAAATTAAAAATACTAAAAAGAATAAATTGCTAACAAATTTGCTCTAGCCCACTTCCAAAGGAGAAGTGAATAACAGAAAGAATTAATAAAATAGGTTGGTAGGGCGGAAAAGCAGTTTAGCAATAATGAGGAAAATTTAAATCTAGGCAGAAACGAGCACATGTGAGAAGGGTACAAACATGTTTTGTTTTTTCATGTTACAATGAAAGGAACCAGACCTGACTTGGTTCTTGGCTGCTTAATTAATGGAGAATTTGACTGTTGGTGCAGAAATGGAAAAGTACCATATTTAAGCATTAATGGCGAAAATCTGGTCATAAAACTAGTTAATGTTGGAAGATGAACGTATTAGGTGAAATCAAATTGAAGAAAATAAAAATGCCTGAGAGCCTGACCTTTTTTACCTACCACTCCAGTCAGGGCTGGATTAATGCTTATCTTGGTTAGCCCCTTTGTGCTGAACTCCAGTCCTGTACCATTCTCCCCATGTCTCTTACATGACTTGATTCCTTCATTATATTATTAAAAAATCAAGATGTTTCTGTAACAAAAGAATCTCCTGTTGTAACCCTTTTCCTTTCCATGCTTCCCCTGCTCTTTTGTCATCCCTTGTGTCACTGGACTGTAAATCCCTGGCTACAGGGACCTGGATGTCTATTTGTCAGTAGCCTGTATAAATGCCATTATATTGTGTTTTAACAATATAAAAACTAAAGGTGGATAATGAGAAGTTAATTGACTGGAGGTTAGGCTGAGTAACACATTTTATTCAAGTAACAGTGGAAGAAAGTAGGACTTCTAGGAGCTCAAAAGAGGGAATTGAAATGGCCAACATTTAAATAACTGAAATAATTTATCAGTATTCTCAAAAGACCAGAGACATCTGGCATATTCTAGGGTAGGGGTCTCAAACATGCAGCCTGCGGGCTGCATGCAGCCCACGGAGTTATTTCCTGCAGCCGCCAAACTCCCCTTACCTGCCGCCCCTCTCTTCCTCCCCAGCCTGCCGGATCCCTGCTCCTCTGCCTAGCTCCAGGCACTTCCCACCACTGAACAGCTGTTTGGCTGAGTTTAGCACTTTCCAGAAGGGAGGGGGGAGGAGCAGGGAGCTGCATGCTCAGGGGTGGAGGCAGAGAAGAGGCAGGGCAGGGGCAGGGATTTGGGGAAGGGGTTGGAATAGGGGCCAGGAGGGGGTGGAGTTGGGGTGGGAACTTCGGGGAAGGGGTGGGAAAGGGTGGGAAGAGGCGGCGCATGGGCGGGGCCTCATGGAAGTGGTGGAGTTGGGGCGGGGCTGGGGGCAGCGTCGGCGGGGGAGAGGCTTTTGTTCCTTTTATATGAAAAGGTGTCAGTGATGCAGCCCTCAGGCCAATGTACTAGTCCTGATGTGGCCCTCATGGTGATTTGAGTTTGAGATCCATGGTCTAGGGCAAGAGCTAATTCTGTTGCTCAGTTTTGAATCTTTTTGCGTTTGTCAGGAGTGTTTTCCACAGATCTATATAAAACCCCTTTGTTGGACTGGAAAAAGAGACTAAAAGGAGCACCATTATTTTAAAACAGAACTAGAAAACTAAAGACCTCTAAAATTTGACTTTAGCAATGGGGAAGTTATTAGAAGTACTCATCATGGAAGCACCGGAAAGGTCTGATTTAATGAAATGCTCTGTGGCTCACCAAAGAGAGAATGATATTCAAACAGTTTAATAGAATTATGGGGGACACTAATAATAGAATCATAGAAATGTAAGGCTGGTAGGGACTTTGAGTTCATCAACTCCAGCCTCCTGTGCTGGGGCAGGACCAAGAAAACCTACTCCGTCCCTCACAGTTTTGTCCAACCTGTTCTTAAAATCCTCCAACGATGGGGAGTCTGCAGCTTCTCTTGAAGCCAATTCCAGAGCTTAACTGCCCTTATCATCGGAAGGTTTTTCAAATATCCAACGTAAATCTCCCTTTGCTGCAAATTAAGCCTGTTACTTCTTGTCCTACCTTCTGTGGACATGGAAAACAATAGACGATCATCTTTTTATAACAGGCATTAACATTTTTGAAGACTTTTATCAGCTCCCCCCTCAATCTTCTTTTTTCAAGATAAAACATGGCCAGTCGTTTAACCTGTCATCATAGGTCAGGTTTTCTAAACCTTTTATCATTTTTGTGGCTCTCCTATGGACTCTACAATACATCCACATCTTTCCTGAAGTGTGTTGCCCAGAACTGGACACAATACTCCAGCTCAGGCCTCACCCGTGCACAGTAAAGTGGGACATTTACCTCTGATGTTTTATAAATGATACTCCTGTTAATACACCCCAGAATATTTTTCTGAAGCTGCATCACATTGGTGACTCATACTCAATTTGTGATCCACTGTAACCCCAGATGCTTTTCAGCAGTACTGCCTAGCCAGTCATTCCCCATTTTTGTAGCTTTTCTCTAATTTGTCACGGTCCTTTTTGAATTCTAATCCTCACCTCCAAAGTGCTGGCAAGCACTCTCAGCTTGATGTCGTCTGCAAATTTTATAAGCACACTCTTCACTCCATTATCCAAGTCATTAATGAAAATATTGAATAGAGCTTAGACCCAGGACTGACCCCATGGCACCCATGAGATACGCACTCCCCTTTTGACAGCGAACCATTGATAATTACTCTTTGAGTACAGTCTTTCAACCAATTGTGCACCCCTTTATAATAATTGTATCAAGACCATGTTTCCCTTGTTTGTCAAAAACCTTACTTAAAATCAAGTTGTATCATGTCTACCACTAATAATCCAATGTGCATGTATTTTGAAAAATCATTTTCAGGGGCATTTAGCAGCCCTGGGAATCTTCTTTGCTGAACAAAAATAAAACCTCTTCCTTGCAGCAGGATATGAGAGTGGGAGCACCCACTAAGCAGTACCAGATCTGCCAGAGAGATGCTCTTCAGTCATGCTGGAGCATGGGAAGCATCACTAACGCACCCTTCAGCTACTGGGTCCCAATCCTGCAGTAATAGGAGGGTGGAGAGAAGGGGGACATGTGAAAGTACCCAGATGTCTTTTAGCATGATCAGTTAGAGAGGCAGGCAGGGGAGCTGAGTTAACTCCTCCCAAAAGAGCCATAGTTGTCAGGTTGAGAGGGAAGTAGGGAGAATACAGTCCGTTGATTGCCTATAGAAACCAGCTGATGATCCTTTCTTCTCCCCTACTGCAAGCAGAGGCACTGTTGACTTCTTTATGCCAAATTAGTCTTTTGATTTCAGTTTGCCACAGTGATGACTGGAGCCCCATGCTGCTGCACAGTAGTCAGCAGGTGCAATAGTTAGGGCATCGGTAGATGTCCATAAGGTTGTAGCACTAGCACCCCGTGAGTTCCCTGCAAGCCTGAAGAGGACTGAGAGACTTGATTGGATTGTAGCGTGTCTTCTCAATATGTTGCTGACAGAACAGAGAGGTCAAGCTTTATCCCCAAATAAGTACAGTCCTGTTTAATAGTGATTGGCTGGTTGTTCAGAAGGACCTACAGCTGTTGATGAGCTAACCAATTAGCGAGATGGAAACAAAATGACACTGTCTTTCTAAGTCAGGGTGTGTGTGTGTATATATGTATGTATAAAAAATATAAATGAGCAGTGGGCAGCGGAGACTGCGGGAACTGTGGGATAGCTACCCACAGTGCACCGCTCCGAAAGTCGACACTAGCCATGGTACTTTGGACGCACTCCGCCAACTTAGTGCGCTTAGTGGGGACACACACAATCGACTGTATAAAATCACTTCCTACAAATCAACTTCTATAAAATCAACGTAATTTCGTAGTGTGGACATACCCATAGCTAGGTCAACCTAAGTTTTAGGTGCAGCCCAAATATTAGTCTGTAAGCTTTTCATTGAGACACTTAGTGGTCGTTCCTAGTTCACTCAACCCCAATCTCATTTCTAGGATGTTTGAGGGTAGGATCCCCTTTGATCCCAGACTTTAGCCCTTGGAAGAGAACTATTCTAGCCTGAATTGAACCAAATAAGTAGTTTCTTCCCCATTGATGGCCCAACCACTGCCTTAAGTAGCCTTATCTTTGCCATTGTTTTGTTTCCTGTCAGTTTCTCCCTTAACAGCCCGTGACTGAGTGGGAATTTCATAATATTCATATGACTAATGGTTGTGCCTCAGTTTCCCCTATGTGCTGCATGTTTAACTAGGGGGAAAAGGTTGTTTACTCTTTGCAGAGACCCACAGATTCTGGTGTGACTGTTCCCTAGTTGGCTGGGGCATAGGCCCAGACAATGGTCCAGCCATTTGGTACCTAGCAACTAACAACCAGGTGGGCCCACCCTCTGCAGGAAGCCAGCCAGTTGTGACCAGCTGGAAAACAAAAGGACTAAGGAAGAAGGCCAAGTCACTATGTTTGCTCTGGGGATGAGACAAAAGCAGGGGCCTTGGGGGTTTTAAGTGGGGGCTGCTGGAACCATGTCTAACTCTTCTGGACTGGGACTAAAAGGGGGTCAGAGGGCTCTGGGCTCAGGACTGACCCAGATAGACGTTGCTGTAAGTTTCTGTGTTAACCTAAGGACTTTCTATGGTGTGTTCCAGATGTCTAATAAATCCCTCTGTTTTTACAATGCTGTCTGAGAGTCACTTCAGAGTCGGGAAGCTGGGGATGCATTGCTCCTTTTGGGTGCATAAGTTTTCCCCAGGTGTCCAGTTCAGGTGGACTTGCTGAATGAAGTTCACAGAGTGAAGCAAGGGAGCTGATGGCTCTGAGGTTCAGTCTCAGGAGGCAGTGAAGCCAAGGGACTTACCCCAGCAAGAGGATGTGACCCTAAGGGGGTTGACACACTAAAGGGGTGTTGGGGACCGTTCCCAGGGACTGTTGAAGAGTGCTGGACCTGTGGATCTGTGACATAGTCTCCTTCGATTTAACTTCTGGCAGTCATACTATCAAACAGATAATCTGACAGGGGCATGTGTCATTTATAAATAAATAATATATATAATTCCTTCATTCTCTGAACCAGGCTTGTAATGTTAGTGATATTCCCTTTACTCTGAATAAAAGCAGGTAGTTGTTAGGATACTTCCCTGATTTCTTGTTTTATGGGCTTTTTTCTCTCTTGCTAGGATATCCCAGTCATTCATCTTCCAGTGGAGTTTAGTGGTCTTATTGCCTTTGTATACCTAATGCATATGTGAGAGTCCTTACCAAATTTCATATTGGCCACAGACAGAATGCATGGCGTTCAAGTCTGTTCTCTGAGGCCAGATGGAGTATTGGTATTTAGTCTGTGTGTCTGGGTCAAAGCATAGCTAGGCAATCTGACACTGCTAATGGTGATAGACTAGATAATCTTACAAGGCTTTTCCCTCTCTGATCTCTGTTAATAGCTGCTTTTTGGGAATAGAGAACCTATTCTTGGATTCCATTGCCACACAACTGTTGTTGCAACCTGAATTAAGGCTATGTAAGCACTCATCGTATCAACACAATTACTAAAAGTCAAAGAAGTGACCAGTTAAGACATTACCAATCAGACCAACCTCAAGTAAGAGTCAGCATAGTCCAGTGGACAGAGCTAGGAATCACAAAACCTAGATTCTATTTCTGGCTCTGCCACAAGTGATCTTAGGCAAGACGGTTGTTCAGAAGGACCTACAGCTGTTATCTCTCTTTACCTGTTTTCCCTCACCCTGTGTTCTGTCTACTTAGACACCTCTCTTTGGGACAGAGACTCTTTTGCTATCTATTTGTACAGCCTAAGACAATGGGTCTTTAATCTCAGTTGAGGCTTCTAGCACTATAGAAATAGAAATAACTATTCTTCACATGACCTAATAGCCACAGATTCCTCATTCCCAAAATAAATTCCCTTTCAAATCCAACATACAGCTATCCAAAGTATACACATCCATTTCCTTTAAAATCACACTCAAGCTTACTATGTTAATCAGCATGGAGTTCTTCTTCCTATATAAAATCTTTCATTATTTCTTACTGGGGTAATGTACAGGCAGTTCACAGCAAAGCAAATTACTAATTAAAAGGGGGCATAAATCTTTAAAAGGAAAATGGTTCTCCATCGATATGAACAGTAAAAATGAGAAAAAAATAAATTGTGTTCATCAACAAATATGGCTCGATAGTTCTAGGACAAGCACTCTAGTTAGGGTGTAGTTTAGAGTTCACCTCACCATGATAATTGCTAGAAATGGGGAGAACAACTAAAGTTGTTAAAGTTGTTAGACACAATTCTGAAGCACCACACATTTTGTAGCTGAAGTACCACATTTTTGTGTGGTTTTATCCACTTTAGTCTATGAAAGAAACCAATCTGCCTTATCCTGGTCTATGGGAAATCCACTGCCAGAACTCTCAGCCTCCAGCCTTTCTTAATGCTCTCAGATGTTTATTGGGCAGGCATTAAAAATCATCTCAAGGCCTATCTCTATGCCTTTCCACTCAATATGGTGGAAAACCCCAAAGAAACAGATTTGATAGGACAGAGGAGAAACAGGAACCACTATAAAAAGTCAGTTCTCTCCCATGCAATAGTTCTGCATTTTCCCCTATCTCCCATAATAATTTTCTGATTATCCCCATGTCCGGTAACTCCTTTCTTCCCAAAAGATCTTGCTGCAGATCTTTGCTCAAGTACATGTTGTATTGAGTAATTCTGTCTAATTTATTATGATGAGCTATATGCACTTAACAGTTTAGCAAAATATTTGTCACTTTGCTATAAACTATCTCATATGCTATGACCTAACAGGTTCAGACAGCAGATAGAGTTCAACTACAGCATAGAATTTTAAAGTTATTTACAGTGCTTGAAAGGTCTCTTTGCCTGCACTATCCACTTAATCCAGTCTAAATCTAGAGAGCTGTCTTCCAGTCCTGCCACTGTCTCTCTAATGGCTATTAATAATAGCTGTTCTAGGCACCATGTCTGCTGATTGAAAATCCATCTGAAGCTTTTGCATCTCATGAGGCAGATCAAAATTGACATTTTTTATTGATATAACTGGTTTCTGCCAAATACTTGGGGACAAATAAAAGTAGCTGAACTCAAAGATGAAACAGAGCCATTTGTTCGATGGAATTACCAGCCAATTGATGTCTGTCATTAAACAAGTGATTTCTCTCTGTCTCTCTCCCCCCATCCCTTTTTAAGGCTTTAAAATCTCATTGACAAGTTGAGAAATATAATTGGATTTTTAGTTAACAGTGATTTTGTGTATCAAATGACATTTTCAATTGTCAGAATTATAGGTGACTGGTTTATTCCTTCTGTAAGTGCCTAAATATTACACCAGACTAAATTAATCAATGATCTTGACTAACTTCATTCAGTATTTCACTATTCCACTTTTCAATTTATGGACTAAGTGAAAAATTAGATACATCTCTTTCATGGGTAAATTCATGTCACTTGTATTGGTTATATTTATTTTTCTCCCAATTTAGCTTTTCTTGGAGATAACTAAAAAGTAGGAAGTCAGTCTTAAAAAAAAAAAAAAAAAAAAAAAGGTTTTGACTCCAGCAAGCCCCTTGTGCTGATTTACAGTTGGAAAAATTGTTAGGTGAATATAAAAACAATGAGGAGTCCGGTGGTACCTTAAAGACTAACAGATTTATTTGGGCATAAGCTTTCATGGGTAAAAAAACCCACTTCTTCAGATGCGTGGAGTGAAAATTACAGCTACAGGCATAAATATATTGGCACATGAAGAGAAGGGAGTTACCTTATGGGATATTAATGTACATTGTGAGGTGCTTAAAGCTTTGAGGTGCTTTCAGGTGTACATTAATATTGTAAGGTAACTCTCCTCTCTTCATGTGCTAGTATATTTATGCCTGCATCTGAAGAAGTGGGGTTATTTATTTACTCACTAAAGCTTATGCCCAAATAAATCCATTAGTCTTTAAGGTGCCACCGGACTCCTTGTATTTTTTGTGGATACAGACTAACACGGCTGCTCCTCAGATACTAGGTGAATATAGTGCCAGAAGATACCAGATTGCGAGCCCGGGAACGGAGGCCTTCTATCCACATATCCACTGTAGCACATACAGCAGCCATGGTCATGCTGATATGGGATTCAGTTAATGAAGAATTGAAGGCTGGGAATATAATTAATGCCAGTCAACATGATTCTATGGAAAATAGGTCTTGTCATGCAAACCTGATTTCATTTTTTGATTAGATTACAAGTTTGGTTAATAAACATAGCTATGTAGATATTCTTAGATTTTTGTAAGGCATATGACCTTCAGCATTCTGATTTTTAAAAATAGCACCGTACACTATTAATAATGCAGACATTAAATGAATGAAGGACTGGCTCACTGACAGATCTCAAAACGTCGTGTAAAAAAGTAGTTGGCAGTAGGGAATCCTCATCAAATGGGGCTGTTCCTAGTGGGATTCCACATGTACTGGAACTGCACCCAACGCTATTGAACATTTTTATCAATGATCTGGAAATACATATAAAATCATTTCTGATAGAATTCATGTTTCATGTTAAAATTTGGTGACATAGTATATGATGATGAGGGATCACTTGGTAAATGGGCTCATTCAGAAAAATGTGTTTTTAATAGAGTCAAATTCAAGATCATACATCTTGGAACAAAGAATGCAGGCTATACCTACAGAATGGGGAATTGCATCTTGGAAAGCAGTGACTCTGAAAAAGATCTAGACGTCATAGTGGACAAACAACTGAACAGGAGCTCCTCATGCAACGCTGTAGCAAAAAGAGCTAATGAGATCCTTGAATATATAAATAGGGAAGTAATGAGTATCAGTACAGAGGTGATTTTTACCTCTATGTATGGTATTGGTGATCTTGATGCTAGAACACTGCATCCAGTTTAAACATAATGTTGAAACATTGGAGAGGATGCAGAAAAGAGGCACAAAAATGATTCAAGGGCTGGAGAAAAAGCCTTACAGTGACAGACTTAAAAAGAGCTCAATCTGTTTATAAACCAATTGCTGTATAAGCAACTTCACAAGAAAATTCGAGCTACTAAACGGCAGAGGAAGTCATAACAAGAATAATAGCTGGAAGCTGAAACTAGAGAAATTCAAACTGGAAACAAGACTTTTTTTTTGCTTTTTTTTAAATAACAGAGAGGGTGACTAACCATTGGAATAACCTACCAAGGGGAAGTGGTAGATTCTCCATTCCATGAAGTCTTCAAATCAAGACTGGATGCCTTTCTGGGAAGGGATGCTTTAGTCAAACACAAGTTACTGGGCTCATTAGAGATGTAATTGGTTGGTAGTTTAATCATCTGTAATATACAGGAGGTCAGACATGATCATCTAATAGGCAAGAAGGGACTAACATCTATGAATTATTTTTTAGTGCATCTGCTGAGGTTATCAAGTGTATCAGTTAGTAAAGTATCCTTATAAGCTGAACTGGAACCTGTACCAACACCTCTAAATCATTCCACTAAGGACTTATTTACAGTAGGATTTTTAATTTTGTTTTAACATGTAAACTATGATGAATGTAAATTCTATTTGTTCCCTGCATTTGGGCAGATACCAGTTATATTTTCTCATTTGAGTATCTGAGAGAGCACACAGTCATATCTCTAGGTAAATATTGACTTCTAATGGTCTAACTGAATATCTGAGAAGACTTGCCAAATAAGGAGGCACAACAAGCTTAAAAATTCTACCTTTGATATTACTTGTAGTTCCAAAAATATTTTTAAAAGCCTATTTATTTCAGCCACCTGATGCTCCAATCCACATGCAGAGAGAACATTAAAAAAATAGAAGCTCTAGCTAGCAAATGTGGATATGAGCAAGCTAATTGTCAGTATTTTCCTAACCTTTGTTTCCCTAATTTCTTAGGAACAAATAGTCGCTTAAGTAGTTATGTACGCAGAAAATATGTAAATAGTTTTTTTTATTTGTTAAAGATAAACAGGATCAGGTTAAACTCATTTTAAAATACTAATTCTGTTCCTTCTGAACATTTGGATGTATAAACCTGGTCACGTTTTAAAATCTAGTGAGGTAAAGTGAATGTTCCTGGTCTATATTCCAGGCATTTAAATGCATGCATTAAATGATCTTCTCTTGACTACCATTAGTGTATTTCTTAAAACTCAATAAAAGAGCATATCTTCTTTGTTTTTAATTACTCCTATGTCCATGGATCTCATTCTAATGCACAAATAGCATAGTTTTCATTAGGACATAGAAAAAATATTGTACTGTTTCCATGCCAGTCTGGACATTGGAAGTATACTGCCATAGTCAGCTTCCAAAGATGACTTCATTGTAACACCAATTTATTTACCTTGCCTATGGATCCCTAATATCTGTCCCCACAAAGAGTTATAAATCAGCTTTTGCTCTAGCTTTTTGATTCCTTGGAACAGGTTGGACCTGTATCTTTCGCTGTTGAGAAACAATTGAGAAATTCAAAGATAATTTTCAGCTCAGCCTTTTGGCAATAGTTGCTACTACTTTGAAGACCTCTGTTCATTCCCACTGATGGTGTTTGGCACCTATAGTGTCTAGCTATGGAACAGTATAACAAAGCCATGTGTGCTGTGGGGTGTACTCTCATGCTATGAGGACATCAGCCCCATCTATAGAAGGGAGTGGACCCTCTACCCACCTCTGCAGAGGGTTGAACGGAACTACCTCTCGTGTCCGAGAGCTAGTTTAACTAAAAGAAGATAGGGTAGTTACATTATAGTTACAGTTCCCATAGTATAGTTAGAGTTTTTATTATTTGTTTGCCTTGGGTTATCCCCTAGGCTGTGTCTGGTCCCAGGCCCCTTACGGGATTCAAAAGGTGTGTGACCTGTGCTGCCATCTTTCCAGATGCACACATGTTCAGTGTCTAGGAGAGGCTCATGTAGTATCCCAGCATACAACTTGCTGCACAGATAGCTAAGACTGCAGACACATTTGGCTTCTTTGAGCTTTCAACTGCACCCATCTGTGAACTCCTTCAGGAGTTTCCGGATCCATTTCTTTGCCAAATTCTTCTGTAAGAGACCTGAGATGCATCTTGCCACCCCAACTTCAGCATCACCTTTGATATTGGATCTGAGAGCAACCTCCCTGAGTCAAATGCTTACTGGGGCTAAGTCTCCCGTCCAATACCACAGGCTGTATCAAAACAGATTGCTCTGGCACCACCATCTGTATCTGCACTGGAGATTCCCTCAATGCCCCAAAGTCAGCGGTGATCAACATAGTGAATCAGGCTTCTGGATCTAGTCTTGTCCCTGTTTTGGGAAAGAGGAAGGAAGCTCTCAGCTCTGCAAAAGGGGTCAGTGAACAAAAAAGAAAAGGAGTCATTGTTTTCGTCCAGTGACATATGCCACTTCTGGAGACTCTTCCAGTTTTGATACTGCCTCTGGCATGCATGTTACCTCACCTGAAAATCAAATTGGGGCTTCATCCATCTCCTACTCTCACCCTAAAGAGCAGAAACAATTCCAGGAGTTCCTGGTGGAGCTTCGTTTACAGATTGGGGGGGGGGGGGGCAGCGCGGCACCAGACACATCTGATTAGACAAAAGAAAAGGTTTGTTTTCCTGTCCTCACAGGCTCACTCAGTCCAGCAAAGGACACTTGACTCTGACCAGTGTCCTCACCATCAGTATTGGAGAGACAATTATAGGTATCCTTTGCTCATGGAGGGTCATCAATTTGTATTGCAACATCCATTAGACAATTCAGTGTTAGTCTTTGCAGTTCAGGAACTCTCCAAAAGCAGCAGGATATCTCTGATGGCTCCCACAGAGAAGGGTGTAGCCTGAATGTTCTTGGGGGGAAAAATATATTCTTCCGCTTCCTCCAGCTTTCTTTATGGAGGGCAATGCTTCCTAATCTCCTATAAGTGGGAATGCACAGAGACTCTGGGGTGGGGTGGGGGGAGTTACTTACTAGTAATTTATTATTCCTAAAGAGTTGCTTCTGCATTCAAACTGCCCACTGCTTTCCCCTCTGCCTTGGAGTTCTATATATCTCAGGACCCTGGGGGTAGAAGGAGCTGAGGTGGGTATAGATGATGGGGGGAGGGAATCACCCTTATATAGACAAGGCCAATGACATAACAACATGCCACTGCACCCCACATTGGCCATGGCTTTGTTCTGTAGTTTCACAGCTCCATGCTAGAGGCTAAATCGCATAAGTGTGGATGCACAGAGACAACTCTTGAAGAACAATAGTTACCAGTAAGTAACCTTTCTTTTTTCATTCTCCGCATGGATCCACTCTCCACAAACTGTCTAGTTGGACACCAGTCAGACTTATTCTATTTGCTGCCGGTGCTTCAAGTGCATGAAGCCTTGTGATCATGAAGTGGGGACGGTTGGAAACTTCCTCAAAATTCCAAGCGTAGTATTGTATAGTAGTTTGTGGTGTGGGTAAAACACTGCTCCTATTTAGTCAGTTGATGTCATCTTTAAAACCATAAGGATGAGTTTTATTTTTTTTTTTAAATTAAAGCCTTATATTTACAGAAACTGCTAGTTTGAACCCACAAGTGAAAGCTTCTTTATTTGCCTTTTATGAGCAGGTTAGTGGATTTGTTAGGCCCAGCATAGATCCTGAGTGCCTGAACTGTTATCCAGATAAGTTTTGTCAGGGCTGCTGAGCTAGTTAGCATGATACCGTACTTGCCCACTTAACCAGGTCTTCTGCTTACTCTGCAACATGGACTATAAGGAATTATGATTCACATCATGAATCTTTACTTGAGACTATCTAGCTATGGAGGGAAGCAAGAGGTCCAAAAGCATTGAATTCTCTCTACTGAACATACACCATCCCCCAAGTCTTATGCTGGCTTTTGAGTTTTGGAAGCCATAAATGTCTGATGGCTCCCAAAAGTTGAATCTAGGTAAGGTGTTTTAGAATCTTTATTATAGTCAACTTTCACGTAACTGATAAGAGAAGAAAAGCATATAAGTGAGAATGTGTAGGTCAGTGAATTGGAAGGTCCTGCTTCCTTTGGCCTACTGAATTAAAACTTTCTTTGATTCTGTTTTCACCTTAAAATTAGTTGAATTTAGTCTTCTAATCTGAAGGGAGAGGAGGTTATTGGGGGCTCAGTAGATTTGTCTAGACACTTTAAGCCAAATTATATTAATGTTTTCATACATTTTTTACCCTAAATATTTTTCTAAGAGTTGTAAATCCTTGCTAGATTTTTGCAAGATAGTTCATAGCCCCAAGAGTGGATCCCCAGAGCCATTCATCTTTGAACTGGCTCTCAAAAGAGTAATTGCACTGGTTTGAAGTAGCAAATGTTTGAGATTCGGGAGACTATAAAATTGATTTTTCCATAAAGAGGTAATTTGTGGTAAATGGTGTAATCCTCTGGGCTGCTATTCACTCATTTTATATGTCCAGGACCCTTGAAACATGGACAGAAAGACTGGAGAAAGACCTCTTACATCAATTATTTATCTACACAAGACAGGAAAACCTTCCTTCCCGTTTTGAAGGCACAGTAGCCAGCAGCTGACCAAGACAAACACTCAATCTCACTCTCTCAAGCACATGCAAAAGATAGCAAGAGCCACAACTTCTTTAGAGGGAGGCATTTGTTGGCAAGGGAAGGGGAATGTAATATTCTGATGGATCAATCTAATGCATCTGGATAACATTTCAGAGTTAAATAGATGATTCTGGAGTATTTTGACCAAGTTTTGCGAAAGACATTGGTTACAAATTCCCTATCACTGAAGTGAAGAGAATTTTTAGTGCATGCATACTTTCCAAGCAATATAAGGGGACCCATAGAATAGTATGGAGGCTAAAATTCTGACATGAGCCTGGGAAGCCCTCCCCTGGAAAAAACGTTTAGTCACTTTTTCCCCTTACAAACCATCTTGATGCTAGGCTCACTCACCATGAGTGATGGCAGAGAGGGAGTTAGCATTTCTATATTATTTTCCTGCTTCAGTACATCAGTGCTCCTCAAATTGCTGGGAGGGGAATCAAAATATCTTGGAAGCCAAATGAACCACTACCTCAGAACAAAATGGGCTACTCTATAACTAGAATTAATCTCTAATAATATAAGATATACAATGGTAAGTAAGTTTAAAGCAAAATGTCAAGCAATTAATTTTAACCGTATGGATTCAGTTTGCACTTCTTTCTCATACCATTATTTATTTATTACCGGTAATATTGTCATATCTGAGTGAATGTTTAAAGATCAGGGCTCCCTGATACTTGTCCTCATTTTATATTATTGTTAATGTTGTCTTTTAAATTATTTGTATGGGTCTAGATTTCGGCCCTTCCTGCACGCCAGCACCACGCCAGGGAGCAGAGAGGATGTAAGGCACCTCCTTATTCCCTTGCACCAATGCACCATACTGTCACTCCCTGTTCATAGAGAAGGATGAGTTACAAGGTCCACAGAGCAGCTATATCCCCTCCTTGTGCATATGGGGAGTGGTGGTGGTAAGAAAAGTCTTAACTCCATTTCTAGCATACTCGATGGCATAGTACATTAGCACATTAGGGAACATACACTGTGACTGGAGTTGGCCTGTTGCAGTTTAATACCTCCTCAGAACAATGAGGAGACTAGGAGTCACAGTTTCTTTCCCACACTGTACTAGGGACAGCTCAATGCACTTTCCCTTACTGACAGCTGGATTACAAAGTGACAGCCTACCTCATAGTAACTAAAATGTCCTACCATGCGCTACAGAACAAATAAACACACAGTGATTTCCCATGAGAAACTTAGTTGTGACTCAACAAGTGAGCGCAACAAGCAATATTGGGAGAGAACAGGAGAAAGGGAGTTTGAGGGTTACAGTAATATTAAGCAGTGGTTCGTGTTCATTACATGCAACTCTTGATGATACCAAAAGTTTTTTTAAAATGGTGCAGCCATTCGCCTAGGAGCAAGAGTGGGGGACAGAGGGAGTTGGGAATGCTTTTTCTGGTGTGGCTTAAAAACAGCAATGTTAGAAGTTCAAGTCTAGGTAGGGAATCCAACTAATTGCCTCAAGTAATGCACAGTGGATGGCAAAAATGTTACCAGGATGTGATTGTTTGAGACATACATTGATGAGGTATTCCATCATTTGAAGTTTTTCTGCAATCCCAAATAAGATCGTGTCTCAGTCTCTGTTTATGGAAGACATAGGTGCATCTGCCATGTGATATGCAGGTGCAATTCGAAGTGAACCATGTTTTCCATGGGAGTGAAAAGCTCCTGGGTTCTTTGGTTGCATCCTTAATAAGATGTTTGTTCAGGACGTTCCACCTTGCTCACCATTGATCTTTGGGGTTAACCCTTTGAGCTCACACACTTCAAGCTAGATTTCAGTCAGTATCTTGGTATGTTATTCAGGTCTTCATGTACTGGAAGTTCTTTGTTCCATTGAATACAATGGTACTTCCTAAGGATTGTCATGTTGGGGTGAATTTGGGGTGGATAGATATGTGCCAGTACGGGAGGTCATGGTTATGCATTGATTTTACTGTACGTGTAATGATCTTCATAATGGTGTTAAGTTGAGAGTCGACAAATGATGTGTGGAAGCTGTGTGTCCAGACAGGTGAGCAGTGTTCTGTGGTATAGTAGACGGTGAAGAAGTCCGCAGAGTTTTTGCATCAGCTCCCCAGATCATTCCTGGCAGTTTCTGAATGAGACTTGCATGCATCTTTACTGTGTCATGAATATTTTTCAAGTGCTGGTGGCATGTGAGGCTTCAGTCTAATGCCACACCAACATATTTTCGGGTGGGATTGTATCCTATCAGCTGGTCACAGAAGTCCATATACAGTTCCACCCTAACCTTTGGATTGTTTAGATGGAATACTAACATGACTGTCTTAGTAGGGTTTCCTTGGTTAGGATTTGATAGGCAAATCTCATGCCTGTGTAGTCAGAACAATGTCATCAGCATAGACAAATTTCAGTGAAAATGGTTGCTGGTGTAAATATTAAATAAGATCAGTGCTAAGACTGATCCCTGTGGAAGGCCATCATTGAGAGTGCATGGCCTGCTGACCTGGTCACCAAGGAAAACATGAAACCTATGGTTGGTCAGAACTTCTTGGAAGACTTTTATCATTACATTGCATAGGATAACTTTGCTAGCTTTCCAGAGAAGACTGTTCCTCCAAATAGTGTCATAGGTGGCAGATAAGTCTAAGAAAGCTGCCCCAATCTTGAGTCTTCACTGTTAAGGCCTCAGTCTTAGTTCTTGGTCAGAGCAGCTGTGGCATAATCGAAAACCTACTTGTTCATTCACATTGTTTCTACAGATGGCATGATCCTTGCCAGTAATATTTTCTCATAAGTTTGTATAACATGCAGAGGAGTGATGTGGTCCTGTATGAGAAGCAATTACTGGTTGGCTTCCTGGGGTTGATAGTGGTACTGACCATAGTCTTGCACCAGATCCTCAGGACGACACCTGAGGAATGGATATAGGAGATTAGTGTGTTGCCAGCCATTTCTGTGCTTTGGCTCCGAGGTTTTTAAATCATTCTGGAACGACACCATCAGGTCCTTTTGCTTTTCTAGCCTACATGAGTGAGAGGATCTTGTTTATCTCCCAACAGTGAAGGGCAATGACAGAGGGGATGAGCTGGATAATGAACTGACTATTTGTCAGAATTCTCTGTGCACTTTGCATTTAATTGACTAGTCCCATGTGCTTTTGAGTTCATAAGAAGCATTTTTATGATAGCATCAGCTAAGACTTCAAGGTTTCGAGATTGCACTGTGTTTGCAAACCCAAGCTAATGTAATTATAACCAAGCTTTGCGGCTGGAGTGAGCAAAGTCCAGAGCTTCAGCCATCTCAATCCATCTTTGACAGCACATGAAATTCAATAACTCTAGCAGGGATGTTGCAGTGTTCAGGTCACATGACATTTGGAACTCCTTTAATAGCCTTTCTGTTTCTGGTTTCCAGTTGGGCCTCAAACATGAGGTTCAGGAAGGGAGGCAGGAGAGAGGAGGTGTGTAGGAGAATGTGGGTTTGCAGTGCAGACCAAGTTTAAGAGATGTCATCAGGGGTTACAAGGAAGAAAAAATGAGGGCTAGGTCCAGAAAAAATGGAAGGAAGATAAGGCAGAGAAAAAGAGCAACAAATATGGTGAGAAGGTGTGGGGATATCACAGGTAGACAAGAGAGAGAAAAGTGGTGTGAATGTTAACAGGCTGCTAACATTAAGATGCCATCCACAGTAAATCTGAAGGTTTTTTTTCTTTGAATTTAAACATTTTTAATAATGTAAAAGTAAAGCATTTTCTTGATTAAATGCTGTGATAAAGCAGTTTGTAACTTCAGCATCTGTTCCCTGTGTTTCGTAAGTGTACATTAAATTACAAAGTCTGAAACCTCAAACTGACCTTTACAAACAAGGCTCCCTACAAGGAGGGAGATAGTCCTGTAGGAATGTCTTGTTTTCATTTTTATTATTACTTATTCAGAGCATAAATGTGCATTGTCCCTGCCTCTAAGAGCTTGCTTGGTAAGTGAAAACAGCCAAAATGGGAGAAGAGAGGACAAGAGATACATAAGATTATGCAGCTACTTACCTTTTACTTGTCCCTTCAGGGGCCTGTGAGATGTTAGCATTTGCCAAGTCCTAGAAACTTAAAACACACAGGAAGGTAAACCAGGAACATTGGCAATTTCATTAATTCTGTCCTAATAGAATAGTGTTCATTTCAATGAAGTTTTTTTAATGTATTGAAGCTAGTAAAGGATAATAAGGTAGCATACCAATATAATTTTTGACTCTCTGTCAAGCACAAATTCAGAGATGACTTGTACAGTTTTCTGCAATAGGTTTACACATTAGTTTCATCTTGTCAAAGCTTAAATCATTGAATGCAGTAAAATCTTGACACTGTGAATCTGCTGTGTGATATAACTATTTGGAGTAAGCACAGTTTAGCAATATATTTAATAACTGTAATTAATCAGATGTGCTAGGTTGTCGCGGAATGCTTAAAATGCTCATAGTAATAGCATATAATTTTAAGGCTGGATTATGTAATTATAATATTATGCAGAGTTGACCAGTTACCCTGCATGCTGTGTAGTTCAAAAGTGTATAACTGATCCTACATTTGCATTAAAAACTGTTCCTGGAAGCCATTGCAAAGAATTATTACATATTTGAATCCCCTTTGTGCCTCTAAGTGAAGTAAAGCTGAATTGTGCGTCCATATAATATGTGTTCTTATAGTTAGGACTGTTTAAAAAATGGATCTTTACTAAACCATCTTTGCTGTGTTATTTGCTATACTTGGAATGGGAAATGTCTCCCATACTGTGCTTAATATAACATCCAGCAATCTATATAGTGCCGATCACTGTAGTGTCTTTGTGCAACTTAAGTAAATGCTCACTTACTGGTGTCTTCTGTATAAAATGTGTCAAATACAAGATTTGGATTAGAGGCATTATTGTATTTGGAGGTCATTCCTATATTTTACAAATAAGCAAATTTCCTTCTAAATACTTTTCTAAATACAGAGATTAGAATTAAGATTACTTTGTTAGGCTTGGTCTACACTAGCAATTTATGTTGGTATAACTATGTCACTCAGAGACGTGGAAAATCCACACATGTAAGCAACGCGTTTATACCAACCTAACTCCCGGTTTAGACAGTACTGTGTCAGTGGGAGGGCTTCTCTGGCAGGGATGCTGGAACAAAAAGAATCAGAAGACTGTTTTAAGTTTAGTTGCTTTAGTTTTCCTTCAAGCTAAAAAGACAGTTGCTGTCTTTATGCTGCAGTGTGATATTCCATTCTCTGTAATTTATAACAAAAATACATTTTAAAAAATTATTATTCAGACAACTCATATGAAATACTGTTTTCTGACTGTGACTGAGCCTAGGAAGGGGCCACATTGATCCCTTTGCAGGATTGGGAGATGTAGGAGGAATTTGAAATTTAAACAAATACGATGCTCTGCAGGAAAAAGTACTACAGTATATATAATCTGTTAATGCCAGGACCTGAGTATTCAACCCAGTAAAAGCAATTACAAAGTAGATAGGCCTTAATGTTTCTCATTTGGTGGAAAGATTTTAAATATAATGCATTACTCACTAAAAATCCCTACCAGCCTATTGAACTGTTTTTCATAATTCCAAATAATCCAAAACTATCAAAACAGGTAAAGAGGAGATGTAAAATTAATGTATAATTATTTAAATACTGATAAAGTAGTTAAATCCTCCCCAAGGTAAAAAATGAATATTATTCTAAAATAGCCTCAAGAGCTTTCAGCCTTTGTTTTACTTTCTGTTGGGGAAAAGGCCCTTTTTGGAACTGATCACGTTTATTTAAATATGGTGCTAGTAAGTCTAATCACTACGGCAACCAGTACTTCCTGACAAAGGGTTGAAAGAGCAACAATATAATCTTTATATTTACATTGTATATTTTCACCCAGAAAGACTAGGTGCGTGAACCCTGGAATTAGAATAGTTAAATTGCCCCAACAGTAACCAACATTGCCCTGTGTGGATACCCCATGTCAAGACCCACATTCAGGCTAAGAGGTTTCTTTTAGCACCATGCAAAAGAAGAAAGCTATCCAGCTGATCTTTTCCATAATAAAGAGAAAAGGTCCTCCAGCCAAATTGTAGTCCCTCCCCTTCTCATGCAAACATTTCAGGCCACTATCTGCACTAGGTAGTTGAATCCCCTATACTAACCCTCCATCACATGCCACGCTCCAAGCTTCCTGAATTTATTCAGTTTGCTAGGTGGTCCTTGGAAACTCCACTGGACTCCAGCAAATGTTCAAGATGAGCCTGTGTCACCTTTCTTACACACTGTGGTGTTTTCTCTGCTCCCATCCCCAGTGGCTGGATCAGATGAGTTTCGGATTTGCTGCAGACTTTGAGCGAACAGAGCTGGGTCTTTTAGCTCAGGCAGAAGAGGCTTGTGCTTTTTCAGTCCAGAGGTCCAAGGTTCAGTCCCCCTGCTGACAGCCAACCAAGGAGCATTGTCGTACATGCTCATAGCCAAGAACACCAGACCTTCTGGCTGCTGAGAATTTAAAAAATGCACTCTGTTCCAGTTTTGCATTATGGGAGGCAGTGGGGAATGTTTTCCTAACTCCTCAAAAATGATCACCCAAAACCTTCAGCCAGAACCACAAAATCGGGCACCAAACATAACACAACCACAGGAAGGTCAGGACAGCAGCTGTTGCCAGGAGGGGAGGGGGAAAGGGTCACTGATAATGCCCTGTCAACGGCAGGTTGAGGATGTGAGACAAAGAAGGGCGAAGCAGCTTGGTGGCACTCTCTTCATCATGAGGGTCACGGGCATGCTGAAGGGAGGGTGAGGAAGCCTTCCTCCCTACCTTACCTTCCACTCTGACCACACCCAGCAGAAAGAGGTGTTGACAGAAGAGATTTTCCCTTATTCCTGCCTGGCCAGCTCATAATAAAGTTTTATTATTTTTCATATGGGAAATTGATTGTGGCACAGCAAGTACTTCCGATAGTACTAACATACATTTTGAAGTAAGAGCTCCTGTAGAGAGAGAATAACGATTATTGTTAGTAGACATCTCAGCATATGCTGGCATCAGCTTTCCCCTGTAAACCAAGTGGCAATAGTCAGGTGAGTTTACAAGCAATAAAATAAGTGAAGGCTCTTCTATATACAAACCATGGTATCTATACAGGGTATGTCTATACTATTATTATTAACTCACAGCTGGCCCATGCCAGCTGATTTGTGGTCACAGGTCTTGGGCTAAGGGGCTGTTTAATTGTATACAGTATAGACATTCGAGCTTGGGCTGCAGCACAAGCTTTAGGATACTCCCATCTTGCAGGGTCCTAGAGCCTGGGCTCCAGCCCAAGCCCGAATGTCTACACCACAATTAAACAATCCCTTAGCCCAAGACCTGTGAGCCCGAGTCAGCTGGCATGGGCCAGCAGCAGGTTTATAATTGAAGTTTAGACATACCCACAGTGTTGGATTGTTGTTGTTTTTAACTTCCCAATTGCCTTAGACTGTGAAAAGTATCTGCAGTATTCAGGATAATTTTCTAACTAGATGAATTCTGAAGACAGAGAGGTCACCTTATTTAAGTACCACCAGTGTTACACCAGTTTAGGAAGCTCTAGGAAAATTCCATTTTAATAATAGGTATAAATCAGGGTGGGAAAACTTTTTGGCCCGAGGGCCACATCGGAGTTGTGAAACTGTATGGAGGGCCAGGTAGGGAAGGCTGTGCCCCTGCAAGCAGCCTGGCCCCTACCCCCCAAAACAGCCTGGCCCCTGCCCCCTATCTTCCCCCTCCCACTTCCCGCCCCCCTCAGAACTCCCGACCCATCCAACCCCCCCATTCCTTGTCCCCTGACCACCCCCTCCCAGGACCCTCTGCCCCTAACCACCCCCTGGGCCACACCCACCATCCAAACCCCCCTGCTCCCAGTCCCCTGACTGCCCCGACCACTATCCACACCCCTGACAGGCTCCCCCTGGGACCCCACACCCGTCCCACCCCCTGTTCCCCATCCCCTGACCCCTATCCACACCCCTTTCCCCTGACTCCCCGCCCCTTATCTGACTCCCCGGCCCTAGCCCCCTTACCATGCTGCTTAGAGTAGCATGTCTGGCATCCGCGCTGCCCGGCCAGAGCTAGACACGCTACCGCTCTGTCCATCAGGAGCACGCAGCTCCACCACCCAGAGTGCTGCCCACGCATCATCGTGGCTGCGGGGGAGGGGGACAGCAGGGGAGAGGCCGGGGGGCTAGCCTCCCCGGCCAGGAGCTCAAGGGCCGGGCAGGACAGTACCACGGGCCGTAGTTTTCCCACCTCTGGTATAAATGCATTTATCCCTATTTTCTTATATTTATGGCCAGTTATATCTAATTCACTTTTATGGTTTTTAATAGGGATTTATGAGGATTCGTTTGTATTTTAGGTTTAGAGATAATTAAGTACCTTGTTTCTGGAAAGAAAAAATGTAGAGAGAATTGGCTCAAACCTAAAACAAGATTCGTGTACTAGTGCATATATTAAACTTCCTTTTATTTGGTTGTCACCCCAATAGGAATGATTAGTGAGTCATAAAGAAAGAAAATGTATTGCACTACATCTATTAAAGCATGTTTTATATGTAACAGTAATTAAAATATAATTGAAATCATGAGTTCTTCTAATTATTGGCTTTACATAATGCATATTTAAAGAGTGAGCATCTATAAATGTGTCCTTTATATACATTCAGAAATGGTTTGCTGGCAGCATTTTAATTAAAGATGGATTAGTTAAAATGCTGTTTAATCATTCTGTCATCAAAGGATTTAGACCTCATTAATTAGCTGTTGATAAATAGGTTTAAACTACAAAATTTAATTTAAAATATGCCAGTTGAGATCTAGAATTATTAGAGAAGAAATGGAGCAATGAGTCTTAGAAAATCTTATGCCATCTCTTTATATAATATTAGATTAAGTGTGAAATTATTAGACCATAATAGTACTTGCAATTTTGTATCACTGTTAATGCTTGTAACACAGCGTCTTTTACAGTTGGTTAAGAAGTCAAAATGAGATCCTTATTGTTGACCACTCTTTTCATAGTACAAAGGACTACTATGCTATGTATTTAAATATTTATTTTGCGAAAGACTGAAAACTCCAAGGCTCATATGCCCAAGGAAAATGACCCATTACTGAAAGTGGTTTTCAGCAGAGATGGTGTTCCCCGTAATCCCAGATTCCTCTCAATTGGAAATTATTTAGCTGCTAGAGTGGATTAGCCAAAACCATTTTCAAAGTAGTTCCAGAAACTGTGATAGATATGTGGTGGAATTTGGTAATGATCACTCTTCTGTAATGGCAAACACTTTTAATCTCATTTATACTGACAGTTACAATGTTTTCAATAACAGTAGAAGGTAGGTTACCAATGAGGATAACTGTTGACAACTGTTGTCTTCACTGGATGACTTCCCACGAACAGGCAGTGCTTCAAAGGGGTCTGTCCTCCCCTCACTGTGCCACAATCTCACTGAGCTGAAACTGAAGTCCAGCTGAGTTTTCCAGCTTTCCCGTTAGAAACCTGCCCCTCAAACTGAAACCTCCAAGGAGTTTGGAAGGTTTGTTGTTTTTGAAGTGAAACTGTTACAGTTTGCAGTAAGAATCTGACACTTCCTCTGTGATTCATTAAGCACAGAACATGAGGTGGTTGTTTAAAAACAGTTCTATAAACAAAATGCTTTCAAATAAGAGGTTTCACTTTCTTCCTGTTTTACATGTGTCATTTCCAGATCCATGTTATGTTTTTGGAAACACAGGACCCTCACAGCTTATGTTCTCTTCCAGATTCAGACTCTTACATGATAGCCGTAATAATGGATCTTTGGTCCAAGGCTTCACAGCTTCTAAATGAATGGAAAGTAACAATGTACTGAGTAGCAATGAGATATTGTGGTGCTGTTCGTTATCTATTTAAATGCAGCAGATAGATAACTGCGTAGGTAGGTCAGCTTCAGGTGTGCAGGCAAGACAGTAACTACTATAGAATCCTTGAGCACTATGGAACCCGCACAGGAAATGAAGAGGACATGTTCTCCCACCCCGGACTTTTTATTATAATAATGTTTCTGAAGAACAAGAAGTACCATAGGAGGTTATACTTTTCACGCTCATTGTTTTCATTTCCAGGCTTCAGCTACAGCTCCATGAAAATGAATATTTGTCTAATTTTGATAGGCGGGTGAAGGAAGTTTTCACAAAATTCATAGTTCTATGAAATCTGCAGTACTTGGAGGAAAGTTAGAGAACTTCTTAAAAAGTTTTGGCTGTAATTGCATTTTCCCACCCCTGGTACAGCTAAAAACAGTAGGTTAAATTTAAACTCAAGAAGAGTTGTTTGGATGACCTCTATCAATATAATATGGTGAAACAAACAAACAAAAAAGTTAACTAGAAAATTTAAGTATAATCTGTCAAAATGCAGTTAGCAAAAAATGGGATCTCTTTATCCCTGTTCTCACCCAAAATGTATTCATTCTTTGTATGTTCCCAAATACCATTGGGAAATCCAGGAAGATGAGTAGTTTAATCAAAAAAGATCAAAGAAATATCAGCCAATGTCTTCTCATCTATTAAATTGTTCTTAACATAAGACAGACAATTTATAATTTCCAATTATCCAATTAATATGCTAGTTACGCCTCAGCTAAGTAACTCCATTCTTAAACTAAGAATATCATTTACCTTCGATGATCACAAATAATACATGACATTTGTGACAGTGCTGGATTTTGTATTATTTATGGACTTTCTCCTTGTTTCTTATTTCCAGGTGGTATTAATCCCTGGTGAAACAGATGTCATGGTATGGTTAGCTCCCTTGTGATCTTAAAAGCCCACAATCCTATTGTCTTGTATTCTGTTTTGCACCTGTCAGGCATTGTCATTCATAAATTACTTTTTTCTTAATCTTTTTGGTAATTTCACTTTTTGTTCCTTTCCTGAACTCTGGATGGGTATCCATCTGTTTTGGGGATAGAGTGCAAGAACGGTGGTACAACTTCTTGGAAAATCAACAGGAGACAATATTTGGAAATAAAGCAGATGCTGTAGAGTCATTTTTGTTTCTTACTCTTGAAATTCACATCTTCAGTGCTATTATATTCCTCCTTTGGAATGTATGTTCTGTTTATGGTTCATTTGACATGCAACCAATTATATTTCATGCCTACTTACTACGGTTCTAATTCTGGTACCTTTACTCAACTCAAGCATCCCCTTACTCCTCAAACAGCCGCACTGAAATCAAGAATCAGTCCCTGAGTTTGACCAGTCCTTTTTGCTTCAAGTTTTCCAGGATATTAAAACATAGTCTGAGGAACAATCTCTTATCTTTTTTTCTTGACTGGCACTAAAAATCTCAAAAGTGAGAGTGAAATTTAGAAATTTGAGCGTGCATGCATGCACACACACCATCCAGCTCAGATCTTAAATTTATAAGAAGCTTTTTCATTAGAGGAAGTTCAAATTACAAGTGATTGGATTTGAGAAATTAAGCTGTAGCAATGTTAATAATGTTGTGTATAGTCCTCTTGCTGATCGTGTAGTAAATTGCAAAGCTTACCACCCCATCAGGAAGAGGACTATACATAACAGCAATTTCTGATATCATGCAGGACATTGAAATAGTATTGCTTCATTCACAAAATTGTTAGGTATATTTGCCACGGAGCTATAGGATAAAGCTTCACTCTTCAGAATAGTTAGTACTAATTTCTTCATCGGCCTTGAGCTCACTGTTTGTGGACACGATGGTTTCTTTCTTTTAATTTCACTGACTATTTCTTCCAACTAGTTTATGTATAACATTTCTGTATGAAAAAACTTCTTTGCACATTGTATACAAAACTGAAAAGATACACCAGCGTATTAAAAGTCAAATGAGACTGAGTTTGTCAACTAAATCTGAGTAGCTAGTTAGCCCCAGATAGCCAATAAGAGTCCCATCTTAACCTGGACAATTAAGAAAATTGCCCTTTACTTATGAAGCTTTCTGTTGCTAATTCTTGGTTGTGTATGCTGTTTATGCTCATATCTCAGGGTAGAGAATGAGGTACTTTTCAAAAAAATGTGTGTACTCATTGATACTGATTATCTGCCAGACTTTAACTGGAGCTTTCATTTTTGTGTCTGTAATTCTACATATTTATGGTGGTGAGTGCCTTAAAAATACTTCAGATACAATAGATAAATTGCACCCATTGGTAACCGTGGATGCAAAAGTATAGACTATTTAGGCTTCTGTAAGCACCTTATCTGTAGGTACTTAAATGTCTAAATGATCAAAATTGTGGCTGCCAATTGCAGCACAAAAAAGGGAAACCAGTTTTGGAAAATCTGGCCCTGTGTGTTAGTTTATGCCTGCTACACCATACTGATACATCATCTTAAAATGAATTTCTAAACTACCACTGAGCAAGACGATTTGTTGAAATGACTCCAGAATCTGGAAGTAGCAAACCAGATTGTTCTGTGTTCTATTCCATCCTTCCAGGAAGCTCTTGGAGGGGGATGTTGAGTAGCTGTTTATTCACCCCCAGGTCACGCTCGTACTCTGGTGCCTCTCCTGTCCAGGAGACTCTGTAAAGTTCTTTGGGCCGTAGTGGCATCAGAAGGCTGATAACACTCTGTTTCATCTTGTTTTTTAAAGATGTGGATGATGCATTTCTTTGTTTTCTGAGTGCCTGACTAAGACAGAGAACTGTGTGTTGAGTGAAGATGTAGGGTGAAATCCTGGCCCTACTAAAATTGATGGGATTTTTGCCATTGACTTTAATGGGAACAGGGGACAGGATTTCACCCTCAGACTTGTAGCACTGTTCTCCAGATTTGGTTCACCTGATGGTTTCTTCACATTTCTGGCCAGACACCAGGAAGTTGTTTTGATTTCTTTAAATCTTTGCCTTCTACCAGCCTCTAAGGGCTGTATGCTTCTGGCTATAAGGATGGGGGGAGACAGGAGGAGAGGTAGAAAGGAGAGGGGCAGAAGGCTGGCAGCTAAGACTCTTCTCCCTTCTCTGAGTGACCACCCACTCCAGGGTGTCAGATCAATAGCAGGTACTAAAGGGTGGAAGCCTGAGGGTAGAAAGGGATATTTTGGAGGGTGAAGAGCACAGGGAAGAAGAAATATGGACAGAGGCCCCGTTAATACTCACTTAAAGTAGGTGACAATTTAATTTTGGCGGGGTAGGGTGTGTGTTGGGGGCGGATTGTGTGGGGATTCTGTTTTGCTTATTTTGTACTTTTCCTTCAAAATAGAGAAAAGAATCTGCAGGGTAGGAAGGATTTGAGGCCAGAAGGAAAATGTCAGGCTTTTCAATTTCACATAGAAAACTAAAAATCAAAGCGAGGTTTAAGTTCATAATTTAAAGTTAAGCACATTTGTAAGCATTAGCATTATCGCTAAGGGAAAGTTGGGTACTTTTCCCTTTATCCCCCAAGTCCTAAAAAATGAGTACATGCTGAGGGCCATAACCCCAATTGCTCATATAAAAATGGGGAGGGGAGTGGAAAATGTTCGGCTAATTTTGAGGTTGCCTGAAAAACCCATGGGAGTTGTCCATTGTACATAGCACAGAAGGTTGCGATAACAAAGCACTTGGCATCTGAAAAGCAGTAGAAATGAATGAGAAATATGTGTGCATTGCAGTACAAGATCTGTGTATTTACTGAAGAATCTCACTTAAGCCAATGCAGCATCATTGGTTTCTTTCATTTTGGATAAAAAATTTTCTCTGTACTTACCCAAGTGTGTTAACTCAATTGCAGCATTAAATAAACTATCTTGACGACTGAATCAGACTTTGGCTCAGTGGAAGTCAAGCATAAGAAGCACTGTCATGTATCTGTCAAAATAATAGAAATTGGAGTTAAATTCTTGATAGAAAAAGTAACAAAGGGCTCTACTTTCTGCACTCTGTCCCTTATATTTTTTCTCTCTCCCATCCTATTTTACTAGATATAATTATAGATGGTACCGATTGTTAGACTAGACTCAAAAGATTTTATTTGTTTGATGTGATTTAGAAGTAGAAGTAGTAGTTTCTTAGTCCAAAAATATCTAGACTCGAAAGTGACTAGTTGAGAGGTATAGCGTATTGCTCTCTTCTACATATCCATTATCTGTTAAAAAGAACACCCTTGATAAGAATCATAAATAACATATTCTTTGTTCAGCCCATAAAGCGTTCACTTCTTTCTGGGAAATAAATACTATACGTTACTGAATGTGTGGGGATAGTTCGTATATTACGAAGAGGAAGATGTCAAAAGAAGAGAAAAGTGAAAAAAGTAGTTAATGAATATTGATAATACTCCTGGACTTTGCTCCTTTATTCTATGTATGCAAGCTATTAAATGAAGCTATGTTAAAATTAAACTCATACCTTATTTGGTTTCCTTTTTCCTGGTCAAGAGATCCCATTAGAATTTCCAACGTGTAAGATACTGCATTAGAAACCCTACCCACCTAAGGATTGCCATAAAAACACAAATGCAGCAAGTATAAAATATGCTAAGACAGATTCTAGTCATTTGTTTACAGAAAAGACAATCCAAAGTAGACTTTACATTAAAATAGTTTGAAAGACCCTTAAAAAATCAGAGTTTTTTTTATTTTCTGACAATTTTTGGCGGTTCAGCTCTACTTATATGCAATAACCACTTAGGATATTGAAAATACTGGTATGTGCTTGTAGAGACTGAGAGAGTTGTGTAGTATTTTTTATAAACATCAGATGCTCCTTAAGTTATCTGTTTGATATTAACCTATCTGAATGCCAGGAGTTAAATCAAACAAGGCTGTTAAGAAAGAAGCCAACAGGAAATGAAACAATGGCTCAGATAAGAGTCCTGAAGAAAATAATAGAAAAGCTGTTTATTGGAAAACTCTCTCTAAGGCACAGTTCACCCTGTAGCTGTGACAGTGCTTCTCTATTATTTCCAGTGGCTCAAAACCTAACATTTTTTGGGAGATAAATGTTCTTGTCCCTTAAATTAGCATTGTCAATAAAGTAATCAAGAATAGGCATAGCTGTGGGAATAAGATTACCTGATGCTTCAGATTTAAGAAAGAGTGAGCTAAAACTTTAGATTTTCTTCAGCTGTAATAAAATAGGGGCTAATGTTTGCCCTTTTTTAAATCAATGACAAAGAGGTCAGTTTTTAAAATTCTCTTTAAACTCCAGACTTTCCACCAGTTATAATAATTTTAAGAAGCTGAATTTCGAATGAAAATTACCTGATGGTATGTGCTCTTTTAAAAAATTAATTGTGGTTTCAAAGCAGTAAAAAAAAAACATACAAGTTCAAAAGAACTTTGTGGATAAACAGGGTAACATCTGATGTAAATAGACCAATGACTGATCTGTATACACCATGAAGACATAGTGCGCATGGTGACAAAAAATACATATACCCTAAAGGGGAAATACTATCAATGAAACATAAAAGGGGAGTTCAAAAAGAAGTGCCAACTGCTTGCACCTGTGATGCATGCATTAGAAATTCTTAGACAGATGATCCAGATCCAACATAAAACCATATTAAACATACATAGCAGCCAGTCAAAAAAGCGGCCAGCCTAAATGCCAGACACAGTGTTTCTAATATAACTGCATATGGATTTCCAGATTTAGGCCTTGTCTACACTAAAGGGAAAAGTCAATCTAAGCTACGCAATTTGAGTTACGTGAATAGTGACTCCCCTTACTCTTCTCGATCAGGTGGAGTACAGGAGTCGACGAGAGAGCGATTGGTGGTCGATTTAGCGGGTCTAGTGAAGACCCGCTAAATTGACCTTCGATGCATTGATCACCACAGCATCAATCCTCTGTTAAGTGTAGACAAGCCCTAAGTCATATGTCCAACTTGCAGTATTTCACTCCCTTAACTTTTGCATTGCACTTGGAGAATGCCATGAAGATCCATCAAATGTATTACTCAGAAAAATATATTCTGTTTCATATAACTATAAGCTGCATTGTTCAATGCAAAATTCTTACAGAAACTACAACACACAGCGTGAAATCTTGGCTCAAACTCCCATTGACTGTAATGGAGCCGGGATTTCACCCAGAGTGATATAGGCCACTTTTAAGATGCTGGACACGGTTGTTAACTTGAAAAAGCCAGCATTTGCCAGCAGTGGTATCTGAAATACTACAGTTATATCTTGTACTTGCAATAAGAAATAACTCTGGAAATTCAGGTGCCACACCATTGGCAAATGTTGACTTTTTTGATAGCAACCACGTTAGCACATAATTTATAATGAATCACTTGACTGAGAAAGTAACGATACAATAATGTGAATAATTTTACTCTGGTCTCTAGTGGGAAAACACATTACCCAGTAAAGATATACTATCCCTGGCTCAATCGCATTAACAACGCCTTTTTAATTTTTCTTTTTCAAAATAAATCCATAACATGTGAAACAACCAATGTAACCATTTTTGGAAAAAGAAAATGGGAAGTTCAGACAAAAGGTAGATTATATGCAGCATCTCTTAACTTATTTTACTACCTTTAATTGCTGATCTGGGAATGCTGCAAAAGGTAACAATTACATTACTGCATGAAGTTTCATATAAGTTCCAGCTTTATGAATATGTGGTCATTTGTCATATTGAAAAATAAGCCCTGCTATCTTTATATCACCAAAGATAGAAGGAAGTTTACAGCTTTCATTATTTCATTTTTAAAGCACTTTAGAAGGTTACTGAAAGCTTCTGAGACTAGGAAATATTTTACTCAGTCACTTAAATACTATGTAGGGGTTTATAAAAAACACTGAAAGCTACTTAAATACAGCATTATTATACATACATACAAATATAAGATGCTTGACAAAATGCTTGGGGGCATGTTCACGATGCCTGTAATAATAGACTTCTATATGCAAATGTGTTATGGAGACAGAAATCTAGAATTTGCAAATGGAAAGAAACAGAGATCCATAAAGTGAAGTGATAGTGGAAACAGAATGTGTGTGACTGCTAAATGGAAGATTGATAGCATCCAGTTGCAAAAGTTAGTGGAGCGCTTGTTATCCCATCTCTTAATTTCAGAGTGTCCCCCAGACTCCTGTACTGCTATCCTCTTCTCTGACTTTCTCTTTGCACACTTCTAAATTTCCAGAGTAATCCAAAACTAGTAAAATCATTGTAATTAAAGATGAGGAAAAATCATATAAAATCCATCTCCCTGAAAAGTCAGGATTTAGTCCTTAGAGATATAATTCTATTTTCATTTCCTTTCATTTCATTTCCTTTGTGTTCATTTCCTTAATTTGGGAGGTTTGGTGTATATCTTTTCAATTAATTATCCCTTTGGGAAGTTTTTGAAATATATTTTGACTCTATGGTTGTTTAAGTAATACTCTTAATGTCCTTCAAAGAATGAACATTGTGTTCTGTGGACTGCTATTACAAAAGGACAAAATCATAACATCTCTGAAGTTTGAATGGCACCAGTATCACCCTGTGTTAATGAAATGATTTTGGTATTACAACAAATGAGTTTTCTGAATCCATTCAATATTAAAGGGAATTGGATTGTAATTAGAGCATATTTCACAAAGAATAAAAGGGTCCGTGATATGTGCTTAACTCTTATAGCACCTAATCCTGTAGTGATTGTGCTCTGGGCGCGTCTGCCCTCATGTGCAAAGGACTTTTACAGTGCAATATTTGTGAAGATGAAAATGCTGTTGTGCTTTCAAGGCTAAATAGCTCCCCCAGGAGGACAGTGCTGCAAAGAGAATAAACTTCCAGAATGCATTATTTTATATATATAAAGCAAGCATTTTTGTAATATTTCCTTATCTGGCTCTTATTTACCACCATCTAGTCTTGGTGTTGAGATCCAGATCTTTATTTTGTTGCTCACATTTGAATGGTAAGATAACTGAGGTATTTAAGCGTATTTAAGGTATAAGTTAAGGTAAGATAACTCAGGTATTTAACAGGTTTCAGAGTAACAGCCGTGTTAGTCTGTATTCGCAAAAAGAAAAGGAGTACTTGTGGCACCTTAGAGACTAACCAATTTATTTGAGCATAATCTTTCGTGAGCTACAGCTCACTTAGCTGTAAGTGTAGCTCACGAAAGCTTATGCTCAAATAAATTGGTTAGTCTCTAAGGTGCCACAAGTACTCCTTTTCTTTTTGCAGTATTTAAGTGAAAATAAGTAGTTTCATGTTTTCAGTGTGTAATACAGCACACGCTTTTTTTCCTGTTAAGCTTACTGTGGATTGTGTAACTAGTAAAATGTGCCGGATTGTGGGACAATTAAGTCTTTTTATCTAGAGAACAGGTACAGCATGGGCAGCTGTCATGCAGGTTCCCACACACACTGCGAGTTTGCATCAACCTGCAATAGCAGGGACCATCTGTAGGTGTCAAAGCCAATTCAGTGGTGTGCAAACCTGAAACTCTGAAATTTCGAAAAGGCTTGGGCTAGCCTTGGATCATCTTTCCCAGTGGGACCCCTCATTCCACTCCAGAAAAGACTCCTTTATCTTTGTTTAGGTAGGCTCCTGTTGGTGGAGAGAGCCAGCCTATCTGGGAAGTTGCATTTCCTTTCTGGAAAATATTAAGGTGGAGGTTTGCAACAAATGTGGATTGTATTTGTAGTTGGTGCTTCAGACATGCAACAGGAGGTATTTTATTCAACTCTGTAATCTCAGACCCAGGCAGTTTAACAATTGTTTTCAGCCTTTGATTCTTTAACTATTTATTAGCTAGTTGGTTCTAAGGTCAGATAAACCAGTGTATTCCAAAGTTGTTTTTCTGTGCTGAGTTACTAAGGAGAGCAATTTACCATTCTTCAGAAATTAAACGTGCTTCGCTGCAGTTTCAGTATTTTTCTGTTGCAAAGTTTCATACCAGGCTTGATGACAGGTACATCATGAAAAATACACAAACTGGCTGAGTTGAGAGAATGTAGGTTAATTTGAGTGTTAAATTGAGCAGAAATTCAGGGCGATGTTTGTCAGGTAGTAGGGAGACTTGCACACACAAGTCTCACTTCAGTGCAGTCTTGCTTGCTTTCTTGCTTGCTTTGTGTTGTTTCTGAATAAATTATTAATTACTGCTTTTTTTTTTTTATTTGCAGCCTGTTTCAGCATTATTGCTATACTCGTGGTGGCATGCGCCATACTTCTTACACTTGTATCTGTGGCAGGTAAGATCTTTTTGTGTACTTCTGTAATATTTATTATCAAGATCCCATTGGAAGTATGTAAAATTATTTTTACCATATATGTCTGGATACAAGCAAAGTGAGCTTTAAAGTTTTGTTACTGAGAAAACAATGGGGAGATGGCTAGCACTGTGTAAACCAGATAGGTTACAGATTCTGCTGCACTCGGGAGATTATATGATTACCGATATTGCCAGTATCATGTTTATGCTCACGTCTCTGGGGCAATAGGTTTTTTTTAACGAAACAGCATATGAAGAAAGACTTAATATCTTCTCTTTGTAGCTAAAAAAAGGTACTTTCTTTGAAACATTCTTTCTTTAAAAAAAAGAGGATTTCATATCATTTTCAAAATTCCTGGTCTCTAAATTTATTATACACTGCACATAAACAAATCTTTTAAGGAAATTTTGCTCCAGCTCTCTTTGCTTGCTGAACATCTGCTGTTGAAATTACAGTTTTGTTAATATTGCTAAAATATCATTTGTAATTCTATAAACATAAATTTTTAATATGTAGAACTAGAAGACAAAATGGTAAATATTTTACTACAGAGATGTAAAACTCATTCTGTGAAGAGGATTTAGGTGCATTTTTAATTGTGATCCATGGGCAGATTTTCAAAATTAGAGCCATATGGTACCTTCAGTCCACAATAGATCTCCCACTGATTACAGTGAAAGGGTTGCTGTATCAAATAGTATAAAATAGCCTTTATACTGTAAAGTAAACTAAACTTAGGTTCATAAAGTTGCTGTTGCATTCAATATTGCTTGTGGGCAAAAATGACAAAGGGCACTTTTAGGATCGCTGTTTTTTTCTGCCATTTGCAGAAAATGCTCAGTTGCTTTTTTGTAAATGTATTTACTCTCTTTGCGTGTAAAATTATATAATTGCATATGCAGTTTTGATACTGAATTGTGCACCTAATTTGTTTGAAAACTTGCCCTTTATTCTCATTTAACTTGAGAGTTCTTGCCGTTTTCCTGGGAGGTCAACAGTTGATTTTCAGTCACTGGTCTGATGACCTTAGTCGCGGTTTCCCACTTAATAGGATGGACCATGTAAAAGTTATCATCTTCCTGGTGAAAAGAGCAACAAAATAAGGCAATTTTTTCAGGGACAACATACTAGGCAGATCGAACTTGCAGAAAAGATCTACCTGTTGAAGGCCTCTCTCAGTCGTAGTGTGACAACCGGGAAAAAATACTGAAAATGACCAACATCGATGGCCTTGTCTTCCAGGGGATCCATGTCGCAAATTAAGAAAAAGTCCATAAATACAAAATCAATGGCTATACATTCCTAGCCAGCAATTACCATCCAAAATATTGGTTGGCAATTTACATAAAGCAGGAGATCAACTTAATATATGGTTCTACTTCCTATAGCACTCAAAAGAAACAACTACAATTTCCATGTGCATCGACAAGCTAACCATCGTTCATGTATATAAACCAACTGGTGCACAGTGGCCTCAACCAGCTCGACTGAATGCATAGGATCCTGCTGTATTTGTGCACGACTTTAATAGTCACCACATACAATGGGGCTATGCAGCAAGCAAATGATATGTTCCTCCTTTTTGATGCAAAACAGCGCATCACTTTCCATTCTGCAAGATGGGGCAGAGAATACTGCCCTGATCTTATGATCTTATTGGTGTGCCTAAAGACGATTCAGGCACACCAATACCCACATCATGGATCATCCTTGATAACTTCCCAAACAGCCAACATAGACCAATACTGACCCATATTGGCATTCAAATCCCAGTTGTCTACTCAAAATCGGCGCAGCGCTGGAACATCAAAAGAGTAGACTGTGCCATTTTCACTAGGACACAATCTCCTGCACTCCCCCCGCACCAAAGATGTTTGACTGTTTTACTGCACTCCTAATCTCCATTACAAAGAAGAACACGCCCCTGGGACACAGGTCATCATACATTCCAGGCTGAACTTCAGAGAACCAAAAGCTCCTCCACAAATATGACAAATGTAGAGACACAGAAACTGGAAAAGCCCTCCTGGCGTCACTGGATGCAGTAAGGGGGAAATGGTGGCATGAATGTGTAGAAGGTCTAAACTTCACACACTCGAGCAGATGCACCTGGCATCTGCTGACACACCTGGGGGCTGCAAATCCCACATATGTCACTAGCCTGCAGGTGAAAGACAGTGCCACCACTGCTAAAATTTAGTGGACAACAAAACAGCCTATGAACAAACAGTATCGAAGACAAGTCCAGCATCAACTTCGGCAGGTGTTGTCCACGTCCACTCCATCGTCCCAGTGGTCTGGACACAAGTAAGAAGATCGATGCCACCATTGCAGCCACAAAATTGGGAAAAGATGGTATCTATCCTGAGTTCATATGTCCTGGGTCCACTTACATGGAAATGGATGGTGCAGCTTTTCACCAACATCCTGAAGAACAATGAAATCCCTTGTGTGTGGAGAGAAGCCAAGGTCATTGCACCCTTAGAGCCTGGAAAACCTACAGATCACCTTCTAATTATAGACCAATATCCGTCTTGTGCATCAACTACAAGGTGATGGAGCATATGATTCTGAACCAAACTGGGCCCACTGTGGACACCAGCCGATCCAAGGAGCAAGCTGGTTTTTGACAGCACAGAAGCTGCTACTTCTGGTAGCAGAACCAGGTCCTGGCTCTCACTACAAATATTGAGGCTGAATTCTAATGAAAATTCAAGACTGATACCTGTCATCAATCTGTCAGCAGCTTACAACAATCTGGAAGGATGGTCTGCTACTGAAACTGGCCAAAGTGATCCCCATGTGTGGATTTTCAGGCTGGTGAACACCATGTATATGTCAGAACATAGGTGCTGACTCCGTAGGTGTTCTGGAGCTGGAGCACCCACGGAAAAAAAAAATTGGGTGCTCAGCACCCACTGGCAGGCCCTGTCAATCAGCTTCTCTCCCACCCCACCCCCAGCACCTTCTGCCCACCACTGATCAGCTGTTCAGTGGTGGGCAGGAGGCGCTGTGGGGGAGGGAGAGGAGTGGGGACAGGAAGAGGCAGAGTGAGGGTGGGGCACACACAGGGGAGGGGGATCCTCTTTATGAATTAAATTAACATTAGACTTTTAACAGTAGAAGGTGATAATAAGCATGCTTTCTCATATATTAGGAACCCCAAACTTGTTACAAAATAGACCTTTAAGATATACAACAAATAAACAGCTTGTGAAGATGACTCTTTGGGATAATTGGATTGTACAAAAATCAAACTATTGGAGCTGTGTATTAAAGCCTGTTATTCTATTAGTGCTGAGTCCAGAAGCTTCAAGTTTTGTAGCTCTAAACACTAAAGAATACATATATAACTGAATCTGTTCTGTGAGATACAAGCCCTGTTCTAATTTCTATAGAGAAATAGTGTTTTGAAATAAACACAAGTTTGCTGTTCAGTTAAATAAAAATTATGCATACATAGTCAGTTAATATCTACTAAATTCTGACAGGATTTTCAAAACAGAAATGACTTCACTAATTCATTCATGCTTTTTTCCCCCTCTCTTTCTCAAATTACCTCTTTCTTTTCTGAAGAAATAGAGGTACCTGAAAGTTCTGAGTGCTAGTAACTAAATGAGTTTTTATTAAACAAATCACAAAAGAAAAAGAAATCAAGAGCAATCAGTGCTGCAATTCAGTACAGAAATCTATAACTTTGCATGAATTTTTAGTGTAAGCTTTCAAAATTGTTGCCGTTCATCTCAAGATGGTAAATCAACATGTCAAAGACAGTACCAAGATTTCAATGTTTTGTAGGTAACTGAATAGGAGTTTACATCTTTTATTTTAGTTTACATCAATATTTTAGTTTACATCTTTACATACAGATTAGTCACCTTTAAAAAATCAATAAACTTTATTACTAACTATTATTATGGCTGAACACACACACTCGGGTATCAGATTGCACCTTGAAGGTCTTCAGGTAATTTCAACCAAGACTATATCACTTCAAAAGTAACGTTAAGTGTAGATGTGCATAAATGCAATTAAATAAGAATACCACTATTTGGTTATTGTGGCAGGATGGACTAGGTCTGTAGGCCCCCTACTGGAGGCCTCCTGGCCCTGCATCAGCCTGCCTGAGAATAGAGCAGAGAGAAGTCCTCCAGGCAGCCTAGAGTGGCTGCAGAAGAGTGGCCAATCAGAGGGGCTGATGGAGCAACCAGTCTGGGGCCAGAAGGGCCCTATATAAGACAAGCAGCAGACCAGAGAACTTCAGTTGCAGTGTGGAGCTCCAGGAGTGGAGACTGGGTGGCTGAAAGAGCAGCAATAACACAGACAGCTCACTGTGGAGAGCTCACTGCAGACAGGACTGAAGCCCAGGGAAGGCTGCTGAAGACCAGGTGCCTGGCTGGCAGGAAGAGCAGCAGGAGGAAGGCCAGTGCGGGCAGGCGGAAGCCCAGAGGGACTGAGCACAGAACCTGGCCTGATCAGAGGTACTGAGGTGGGCCCCGCTGGTCTGGTTGAAGACTGAGCCCAGGGAGGCATGCTGAAACACCACCAACTGTGGGTACTGACATAGGCCCTGGCTGGGTGGTTGAAGAAGGCAGTGCCTCTGGGAAGAAGCCTAAGAGCTACGGCCCCATACCAGGGCTATGATCAGAACTCTGGACTGTATACCCTGGAAGGAGGGACAGTGTCTGCAGCTTGGCCGGAGGGCTGAGTCGCTGAAGATGCACCAAGAGAACTATCAGCCGGAGGGGTGCTCGTGAGAGGTGGGTGCCACCCCGATATAAGAACTAAAACTGAAAGCAGGATCACACCCAACCAACCAAAGGGGGGCTGTCTGTGAGAGGCTGGTGCTGCCCTGAAAAAAGACCATGATTACAGGTAGATCAGCCAGAGAAAAGGGGGCACCCATGCAAGGTGGTTGCCGATCCCGTTACAGTTATTGGTAAGTAAGTGTGTGTGTGTGTGTATATTCATTCAGATGTGTGTATATTCAGATATACCTGACACTTACAGAGCACTTTGCCTACTTCAAAGCACTGTGTAAATATTATCCTTTTCAGTACCCCGGGAGATAAATATGTAGCCATTTTTACATCGGAGAAAACTGAGAGGTTAAGTGACTTGCCCAGTGACACACAGTGAATCGGCCAGAACTGTTACTTATGAGCTCCTTCCTCCTAGGCCCAGTCCTTTCAGACCACGGTGTCACTCTGTCAAAGATTAAAGCAACCACCTCACAGCCACATATGCTTTTTAAAATTAACATTGCAAATAAAGAAAGGTATCCTTGTAGCTGTGTTGATCCCAGGATATTAGAGACAAGACGGGTGAAGCAATATATTTTTTTAGACCAACTTCTGCTGGTGAATGAGACAAGGTTTCGAGCTACAAACACAGGACCTGAAGAAGACCTCTATCTCAAAGGCTTATCTCTTTCACCCACAGAAGTTGGTCCAGTAAAAGATATTACCTTGTCTACCTTACCTTGCTTTATAACAGTTGCTCAAAATAATGTCATAAGAAATTTACAAACATACATTGAAATGATATATTGAGCATTTTAGTAAAAGCATCAGATATTGCAAGAATGAAAAGGCAGCATTAGAGAATCACAGCTCTGCAATCTTGCACCTGAACTTGGAAACTTCTGTAGGATATCCAAAATACTATATACTTTTATTGTATACATTTCTTCCAATATTACTGGAAAGTACTAAGCAATGGTATACACAGGGCAAAGTACCCAGATCCTGAGCTAGGAGTAGAGGAATCATGAGATTCCATCCTGAGATGAGTAGGGCTGGAGGTCGAACACCTTAGGAATACATTCTGAGAGACCAGAAAGATTGACCAAGGTGCAGCTACAAGAGCACTAGTCTCTTACTTCACAGGTATGATCAGCAGCTATTTGGCAGCTGTTACCTCAGACATGGGTGTTTCTCAGGTACTAGTTTCCTCCATTGGTTATCTTAGCTCCCCACATCAAATGATTCTAGTTATATAAGAATAGGTAAGTAAAACGGCTCTTTATATCTGTGGACCTTTATAAATACTCTTGAGTCAGGTTGGTAAAGTTAATAACTCTCTCTGCTCCTTTCTTTTAATTATAATAAAAAATTATAATAAATTCCAGCCTCTCTCAGATCTAGAAGTGTAGAGAAGCTGCTTAATTCTCCCTTTTGGATTAAAATTATTCTCTCTATATCACAGAGGAAGTAGCTTGCTGTTGTAGTTTATGGTATCTTAATTTTAATTCAGGTTTTCCTGATATACTGCTAATTGTTCGTTTCAAATTGTTTGTTGCTATAGTTTTCCCCTTTTAATTTCTGCTGTTGTTATACTCTTTTTTAATTGCTGCTATTACACTCCACTTCTCTTCCTTCTGCTCATTTCTCTTTTCATGGTCCTTTCTGACTGACAGTATGTTCTGAACTTTTCTGACTCCTGCAGTTTGTATTCTCTCAGTGACATGAATTTACCAAGTTATCTGGTCTTTTCCAATTCTTCAGATTAGTAACAATTTGGAAAAATTGTTAAAGGAATTAAAATAGAGGCAAAACATCCTCTGGCAAAACTTTTAAATTTGGATGCCTAAGATAGGCATCTAGATCCCTATTAAGGTGTCTAAATATTTTAAATATATGTCATGATTTTCAGAGCTTTTGAACATCATACTAAGTCAGTAGAGTGACAGGTGCTCAGCACCTCTAAGTTTTAGGATGCTTAAATATAGATTTGTCATGTACCATTTTAACACCTTTGCTCTCTGGAAGCAAAGTAATTGTTTCTAAATTAAGGATTGTGTATACCACCAGTGACTAATACTAGCAAATCATAGACCAATCTGATTTAAAATCCAGACTTTATTTTTTAAAGTTGCTTTGAAGTCAGCCTAAAAGTATAGCTGCAGCCTTATATTTGAGCTGACTTCCGGCAAAATATTAGAACTTCTCCCTATGGGCTGGTGTTACTTTCCTGGAGGTGATGTCTGTAGGTCCCAGATGGACAGGCTTCTATGACTTCACTCATACAGCAGTTTTTCCTCTCTGGTTCATGGAACACTGATCTTGATAACTTCTGAGAAGGCCATGTGTCTTGTCTCTCTTGACAGAAGCAGTAGAAGACAGTGGGTCATGGGCTGAATGAAAAGGAAATCCCGGAAGACGAGTGTGGGTAGATTAACACGCCAACTTGGTGCAAACTAATTGTCTGTGTAGACAAGCCCTCAGAAATGTCCTTCCAGTTGAAGGAAAATTATATTTGCTCCTATGCATTTAAATTAAAGAGAGGGTTTAAAGTATAGCAATTAGTGCTCATTAATAAAGGAGTGATTTTTACTATAAACCTCTACAATTAAACCATAACCTGAAATCCAGCATCATTGGATTTGGAATACCTGTTGCTGAAAACATTCTGCATAGTACACGTTTCCATAGTCGCCGTAGTTTTTCAGTACATGTATTTTTGGAGACTGTTTTACATTTTATATATTATAATAAAATTATAAATTTATATTATCATGTAAAATAAATTAGGAGAATCAATTTGCATAGGTGCACGATCCTCAAAGCAGATCCCATCACATGGTTATATGAAAATATCTACAGATACATTATGTCAGAATCAAGCCCTGAGGCGCCATGTTAAATATATATTTTTAAAACTGCTCATACAATATTTATATCTTGTTTTGTCCTCGCTTTTTGTAAAAATATTTTTAAATTATATTATTGAAATAACACAGCTAAAATAATGACAAACTGTGTTGTAGGGCTTGTTTTCATGCATGTCTGCATGATAACATTACAACCCATGCATACACGAGAAATTAACCAGCTGTAGGGCTCTTTATAGTAGAAGATATACATTTAATGTTTTTCTCACTTTTATTTATTCCCATAATTATCCACACTCACCAAGAATGAATAGAATCATAAAATCTTAGGGATTAATCCTACTAACCTTCGTCTCTCAATCTCCCATTTCAATGGGAGTTTTGCCAATGTAACAAGTGCAGGACCAGGCCTCTAAAAATTAGAACTCCCAACACTTGTCTTGGGAAAGGATTCCATAGTCTGTTTGAGATCATCAGGAACTTTTGCTGTTATTTGACCCAGTATGTTCTTTAAATTTTTTAAATTTTTGGTTACACCATCTTAGATCAACCTACACAATTCTTCTTGGCATTTACAACCTTCATATAAATGTGTACAGCTATTTTCTTCTTCGACCGTCTCCTCATCATTTGGCCAAGTAA
Organism: Lepidochelys kempii; assembly: GCF_965140285.1. Lineage (NCBI taxonomy): Eukaryota > Metazoa > Chordata > Testudines > Cheloniidae > Lepidochelys > Lepidochelys kempii. Next base: position 24,569,692 of record NC_136391.1, on the reverse strand, counting down.
TTGAAAGTGGGGCTGGTAGCACTGTCTACTGTTAAGGCTGTCCAACTCTTTCCATTATAAGACTGTGTTTTCAGTTGCTTATAACTTTGCCAAACTTTGCAGGTTGATGTCTGTCTCTGGCCAAACTGTTTTTGAAAAAATCCAGACAGGATGGTTCAGTAGTGTCTGAGAATAAGGCTTAGGAAAAATATGTGTCTCCATGCTTTGCAGCAGGGACTTGAAATATGGCAGAGGAGTGTGGTCTTTGTGTCAAGGATGTGCCTTTTACTGTTCCCATGAAAATCTGCCCAGACTTGGTCAAGTGGTAAACCTTTGAGGAAAAATCACTGTTTGCACATGCTCAGTAGAGACTAGCTAGAAATTTGTGGCTGAAAACTCCGAAGATTCCATCCACACTGAGCTTGCTGCAGCTTGGAACTGAGTGGGACCTTCTCTGCCATTGCAGCTCCAAGCTGTGCTGGAGTCAGAATGGAAGGCAAGGAGATTCTCTCCTGCATTCTCAATTACCCCCCTGCTGATACCCAGGCAGTATGAAGAAGGAAGTTGCCTGATTCAAATTTAGAGGGGACAAGAGGTGGACCATGGAATGGGGAGAGTAGATTGAGACAGGAGCCAGAGTGGGGGAGACACTCACAACTAGGACAGGAGGTGGGGGCTAGAAGGGCCTGGAACTGACTGAGCCAGGAGACTGGGATTGATTGGAAAAGGAGACTGGTATTGAGATCAGGATCCAAGGGAGGAGACTGGAACTGGTAGTCGTATGGTAGGGAAAGGCAGAGGAATTAATTTGTTACAGTTTGAAGGTATGAAGTGAATGAGGTAGGAGATTGCAGGAAGATAAAGGACAGTCTCCTGGTTAAGGCAGTTGAATGCTGCCCTGAAGAATTTGATTCTCTGCTTCTGACACAGAGTTCGTATGTAATGCTAGTCAAGTCACTGAAACCAAACTTTTTGCACGTTGTCCCTTTTTGCATGTGTTCCTCATTTTCTGAATGCCTGATTTGAAACCCTGGGGTCTGATTTGCAGAAGTGCTGAGTACTCACAGCTACAATTGAATTCAATGGAGCTGTCCTTGAACATATAAAATACTGTATAATGCTAAGAACTCTGAAAAATCAGGTACTAGATGTGTCAAATTGGGCACCTAACAGTAGTGGATACTTTTAACCTTAAATTTCTCTATGCCTCAGTTCTGCATTTGTGGAATGGAGATAATATCACCCTTTCATTTCACAGAGCTGTTGTGAAAATAAATTAATAGTTGTAAAGAACTCAAATGCTATAGTGACATTCACCATAGAAAAGCCCATGAAGCAATTATTAATTCTGTATTCAGAGCAGGCTTTGATTAATATGCAGTAAATAAGGCTTATGGCCACACATTGAACAATGAGATGAAACAAAATATTGAATAGCTGCTTATGAAGTGAGCACCAACACTTCTTTGTACTGAATGAGGCAGGGGTCCTGTGGAGAAAAAATAGTGGACGATCATGTAAGTAAAGACTGTACCATGTATGTGCAGAAGGGGGCCAAATTAAAGTTGCACGGCAATTTTAATTCTGGCATTTCTTAACTTTTGAGTGCTTGACATTGTAACCTTGTAATGTTTTTAATGTTTGACAGTTCCTTTCCTCATAAATCAATCCCACAACACTCAGATTTTGGTACTTATAATACGAAAATCCTTAGCAATGAAAAGAAGTTTTTAAACAGGGCCTAGACCTTTAAACTGCATGCATGCAGAATTTGTACATGCAGTTGCTATGAATGTACACACAGTTATGTTAATTTCATGGACAAGTGATCAGTTAGACAAGTGGCCATTTCTGTGCACAACTACTAAATATGCATTGACTGTAAAAGCTCTCTGCAAATAATGCATAAGTATTTTCATTTCTCTAACTGCATGTGTACAGCTCTCAAAAATCTGGCCTCAAAAATATTTTAGAGGGATACTTTTATCCATGATGTGACTCCATTGAATTCACTGGAGTTAAGCCTAGGATGAATTACATCCAAGACACTAAGCCACCCTTTGACCGGAATTGAGAGAATCCTAATTGAACCAGCAAGGTTTTGATAAAAGGTTAGTCGCATATTGACAGCTGAAGTTGAGAGGTGACACAGATGCTACCAGTATATCTGTTCTGACACATGTATTTTTGGCTATAAAACAATTCTTTTAGCCTCTGTGAAGTAAAAAATGAGAGAGCACCTATCTGAGAATAGCAAAATGAAAATCAGTAGAGTTAGAGATCTCTCCTATCTTTTAACTTGATATTTGACAGACCTAGAGGAATAAGAGTAGACTAGACAAAAGAAGGCACCGTGGCCAAAAATAGGTCACTGGATGGATCATGGAGTTTTCAGAAATGTGGAACAAGTGCCTGTACTTCTCTGGAGACTTCTTGCTTCCCCTGTGATTCAGCAGTTTACTTAGTCTGGTTAATAAGAATAAAAAATGTATTTTTTACAATGAAAAGCTGTCTTTCTCTTTTTACTCCACAAAAAAGTAAATATGTCAGTTGTTATGCTTTGTATCGTGGCTGACGTCTTACACTGTGGCAATATTCCCCTAACAATCTGGGATGTAGGGCTCATACCTAACCATGCTAGAGGTAAGTTGGAACAGCTCACTTGCACAGAATTTTTCCCTGCCCCAGTAACTCTTAGGGAGTTATTAAACATCCCAGATCTTAAGTGAAGATTCAGTTTTATACCACTGTAACATTTAACCTTGAACAGGGGAACTTCTTATTTTAAAAATTAAGGACATTCTCGAAGGAAGTAGATGGATATTAGATGAAAATTACTTTTCTGTTGGTACATATATACTACTGTAGCATACATGGGGCTGCACCACACAATATGTTCCCTCCCACAAAAGACTTACATTCTAAAACCTAGATTTTCAGCTATGCCAATATCTTCTGTGCTCAGTCAAAGGGGATACAAAGCAGGCGGTTATGACACTGTTTCTGGAGCCAGTTCTATGTCAGCCTCAGCAGGTTGCATGATATTGGGCCTTAAAATATCCTGGTGGTATTTTTAAGAAAACTATTTTACACTTTATGGTTTTCTTTCTCCTTGTGTTTTTAATTGTTTCGTATGTTAATTCTGTGTATTTTATTTTTCAATGTCAGTGGCAACAACTCCTCTGTTTTGCACTATGGACATGCTGGAGCCCCAAATGACAAGACAATTGAAGATGGAGACTTGTGGTAAGTTAAAGGATTGTTTAGTGTTTCTTAGGCAGCTTTAAAAAGAAACAGTCTCAGCTTTGTATTTGAGTTCCTTTAGTCTTAATTTGAGCGGTAAAAAGATGGCCACCTAAGGATTAGGGTCCACATTTTTAAAAGTGGTGTACAACTTTGGGTGACATGGCTTTTTGGGAGCCAAACTTGACCCGTTTGTTTTTTTCTCTTCGGAGGTTCTGGGCACCTGTGTCTCCAATGGGGTGTGGGGTGAGAAGGAAGGACCCAGATTTCAAATACTTAGTTTCATGGGTAATTCGGTCCAGGGTTTTGATTGAGTGCATTATAGAGATAAAGGCCAACTGCAAAATCTAGATCCAGGTTTGTATTTGTAACTTCAAAGGAGGTGCTTGAATCTGGGTCCTTTAGTTCAGGTCCACATCTATTATTGTTTGTGGTGGCTAGTTAAACAAGTTTCAGAGTAACAGCCATGTTAGTCTGTATTCACAAAAAGAAAAGGAGTACTTGTGGCACCTTAGAGACTAACCAATTTATTTGAGCATAAGCTTTCGTGAGCTACAGCTCACTTCATCGGATGCATACTGTGGAAAGTGTAGAAGATCTTTCTATACACACAAAGCGTGAAAAAAATACTCCTGCTGGTAATAGCTTATCTAAAGTGATCACTCTCCTTACAATGTGTATGATAATCAAGTTGGGCCATTTCCAGCACAAATCCAGGTTTTCTCACCCTCTGCGCCCCCCCCCCCCCCCCACACACACACAAACTCACTCTCCTGCTGGTAATAGCCCATCCAAAGTGACCACTCTCTTTACAGTGTGTATGATAATCAAGTTGGGCCATTTCCAGCACAAATCCAGGTTTTCTCACAACCCCCCCCCACACGCACAAACCCACTCTCCTGCTGGTAATAGCTTATCTAAAGTGACCACTCTCCTTACAATGTGCATGATAATCAAGGTGGGCCACTTCCAGCACAAATCCAGGGTTTAACAAGAGCGTCTGGGGGGGAATGTAAGCTTATGCTCAAATAAATTGGTTAGTCTCTAAGGTGCCACAAGTACTCCTTTTCTTTTTGTGAATACAGACTAACACGGCTGCTACTAGTTGAATCATAGACACACAAATATGCCTCTGGCTAATGACACAGGTGCTTCTGCAGATGCAGCAGATTGAACTAGGTAGGTAATGTCTTTATTAAACGTTTTAAAATTTTGTATAGTAGTATGTTGTCTGTTATTCTTGTTTGGTGTGAATAGTTTACTGAAAGCCATCCAATGTTCTACTCTATTATTCTGGTTTGTCACCATTTATTACTGCTTTATTGTTGTGGTTTGTCACCATTTTGTATTAGAGTATATAGTATACTATAAGAAGTTTATCATATCATAGTGGCTAATAGGATTAAGTAAGATATATGAACATGATACAATAGTGGCTAATGAGTTATATCAAGATTTTCCAAATGTCAGCGTTCAGCTTTCAGGGAATCCATAAAGTGGTTACTGAGGGAACAAGAAGTGTTTCCATAATGTATTATGATGTCATGGATTTATAATTTAACCAAAAGTGTTTTTAAAGAGTGGGGGAAATGTTATTAGGTGACTTCTTAGGCCAATGTTATGAATACAGTCCACTTATTTATGACCTAAAGCCTTGACCGTCATCTGTGGCTGTGTGCTGGACTGCAAAAAGACCTTCCTAGGGCCTGATGTAAAAGTCCATTGAAATCTGTGGAAAGACTTCCATACACTTCGGTGGACTTTGGATCAGCTTCCTAGTGAACAAAAGTCCAAGGGGAGATTTTCAAAAGTGTCTAAGGGATTTATGAGCTTCAGTGCTACTGACTTTCAGTGAAACTTAGGATCCTAAGTGCCTGTCACTTTTTAAAGTGAGATTTCGGCACTTTTGTGAATGTTACCCCATATCACAGTTGGCATCCTTTCTAGCAGTCTCAACAAAGAGAACAAGGATTAGCATGGATCTTCAATTATCCTCTCACCAGAGTGATTCTGCTAAGTCTTTGTCTTGACTAGGTAAAGTTGGTTGAGTTTAGGCTGGGTTTAGCTACTATATGCTAGCTAAGCCTGGCTTCAAATCAGCCTTTTTCATAATGTAGATGTAGGGTAGCATCTTTAGCTCAGTTTTAACTAGTCGTGTTGTCACGTAGACAGAAGGCTGGGCTGCAACTTGACTACCAAAATCTAGCTACAAGTAGGAAAAAGGTCAAATTTATATCAGGTTTTCCTAGTAAATGTTAACCATTTTTCATAGTCCAAACAAAGCCCAAAGGAGGATTGAGACTTACTGCTGGTCCAGTGACTGTGGTCTTGCTCTATTGCTGCTCATGTTGTACCTGCTACGTGACTAGAGGATTTCAATCCCTAGTGCTGGCATGCTGTACTTTTGTTATCTCGGTTCTGTTTAATCTATTTGTAATGCGGAAAAGAACTAACAGAACACTAGCATAGAAATCTGATCTCTTTCATAATCACGGTATGAAATTTAACAAAATTATGTAGAAGTATTTTTAAACTCTCTCTAAAGCAGTTTTGTAGGCAGCACTTTTTAAAATCTTGAGCTACCTTGCTGTAGCACAGTGCAGCTTATTTAGCAACAGGAAACTTCACTGTTCTTCTCTGGATATTCTATCAAATTTTTAAGTTTTCATCTTGAAATACTCATTTGTTTAGGTGTTAATGAGCAACCGATTTAGCAACAGCTCTAATTTTGTTTTGGGCTGGCACACTGAAAATGCTAGAAATCCAATTATGAAAATCCTATATGTATTGTTACACGTAAATATTTGTATTTTAACATACCTATAAGTTCTGATATTTGACTCCCCATACATTTTGTAATGGCTGCTGGGAGCCCTCTGTTGGAAAAGATTGGGAATCCTACAGTACAACACATAAGGTTAAGAAAAAAAATTAGATCTCTCTGCCTGGTTAGATGAAGGCAGAGGTAGTGAAAGGTTATTTCTGCTCCTGCCAGCATATTGATACATAACGTGTTAAATTAATCATACAGGATCTGAAGGAAGACTTTGGTAGGAATACAATGATTTCTATGAAATATTCTTCAATTGAATTTTATACTTTTTTCCCCAGTTTTTTTCAGTTGATTCAAGTGGAATTCTGCATATGTTATAAATATTACATATTAAACAGTACATTGCAATAAACATGCAAGTCCGTAAACCATCTGGATACTGAAAAACCTGAATTTTGAAGAAATCATTAAGTGCCTGCTCCGTTTCTTAAATCTGTTACATCATCAGTATTACCTCTAAGGAAATCACATGCAAAGTTATTTGTGGTGTAACTTTTTTCCTCAGAAAATTCCTGTTACTCTTCTTTGTACTCTTCCTTTCCAAAATGTTGCCAATTTAGAATCTCCTGATTTACAATACCAAGTTATGAAAATTCGTCTACCTTTAATGTGTTTGTGGGTTCTGTAAGAAATCAATGCAGAATTGATGCAGACCTCCAATAATGCATCAGAATCCATCAGTATGCAGGGTCTGTGCTAGAAGATCTCCATGCAAGACAAGGGCCATGTAGTAGAGGCACCTAGTGAGCACTCTCCTATGGCCGAGTATTGCACTTCTGTGGTCTGCCTCAGTTTTCCCCCTCAATGAGGTTTCTTAAAGAGCCTGGTCAAGGAGAAGCCAAACACTCTGCTTTACAGCAGTATATCTCCCTTTAATAAAGCCTTCTGAAAGGAACACTTGTATGTTGGTTCAAAGGCTTTTGCCTCAGGGCCTAGATAAAACTTGAAAGTCCCCTAAAGTCTCTAGATTCCAGCACCACCTCCTGCTGCTGTAAGGCCTCAAGCTTCTCCGTTGCCTGGAGGGCTCTGCAGGCTTTCCCCTACTTGTTCCCCTACTATGCCTCTGTGCCTGGAGCGCTTTTGCCTAGTTCATGTTCCCTGAGAGCTCCCCTCCTCTGGATTTTCCTTTCTCCTCGGGGAGCCCTTGTCTAACTGAGGCCCTTATCTTTTTATCATGATCAGGTACCTTAGCTGCATTCCAGTTACTCAGTGAGTTAACTAATCCCAAGTGAACCTGAGTTGCCTCATTACCTCTTTTGAAGCCAGTCAGAGGTAGGCTGGGCCCCTGACTCCTTCAGAGGGCCAGCTACCCTCTGATGGACTGTAAAAAGGATTCCTCAATCTCTAATAGTGAGGCCTATGTTTTTAGGTGTATCAAACCTCTCAGGCACTGTAGCAGCCTAGCACAAAGCATATGAGGTGTCATACACAAAAATCAATGCACCGTATTAGGAGAATCTATGTACTTTATAGACCAATGCTCAATTCATTTATAACCCAGTACATTTAATTAACTATAAATATCACTATTAACATAAACCAGTGCTCCATATACAAGTTAATATGTTTTAAATTAACATCCACATAGTGAACAAGTAAATCAATATGGTCCACAAAAAAGCTGTTTTCATAAAGCAAATATATATTATTCATGCAGTCAAAAATGTCATGCAAATGAATCAGCATGCTCACTACACGTGTTGATCACAAGCCTACATGCAGTAGTTTGATTTGAAATTGCATTTAAACAAAATCTTTATACCTGAAAATATTATCAAATCAATGTATTACAAATGCAGCCCGCTCCAATAACATAAGTCAAGTAAAGCCAAAACGCTGATTTTCTTCAGTCATCTTAAACCCACAACAGCATGGATAGAAAATGAGTTTAAGGCTGAAATTTGCTACATTATGCCAAAGTATTGCAGCATTTATTTTGTCATACGATAACGACTGTTCCTGGAGCCATGCTGTAACTATGTTTCAAGTTAAAGAGGGGAGACATTTGGGCTAGAAAGACTGAGAACGCACCACTCTGTACAAGGGTGACACAGTTCCAGTTCTCTGGTGTCTTCTGACCCAGTCCTACCAATGCTGCCATGTGGGACACGGAGCCACAGGACAGTTATGGGATGAGAGGGAGGCTGGCAATAGAAAGAAGACTAGGGTGTAGTGGATGGGGGTGGGGGAAGGGATGCTTTGAGGGCAGCAAGGGGACATTTGTAAAGCAATGGAGTGTCACAATGTGGGGAAATGACATTCTTTTGGTTTGGAGCTATCTGTCCCTTGAGCATAGGGTAGTTGAACTGGATGGAGTCTGACTCCTGCTTTGCCTTCTGGGAGCATCAGGCAAGATGTCAGTTTCCCACATTGGGCTCCTCTCCCCCTTCATTGTCCTCAAAACGTCCCCTCTCCCTTCTACCCTAGGAAGTAGATAGGCATCTGGCTCTGCAACTGTGTAGCATGGGAACAGTCCCAGATGGTAACTTGAGCTTGACAAACCTTGTTGATGCTAAATCTATAATGTGTACTTTTATATTTTGACTCTGAGATGTATCCAGTAGAATCATTTGAGTTCATTATATTCAGTTTGCTAGGTAGGTGCTTAGTACAATATATTTTTGTTGATTACTGTTACTGCCAGTACTGTTACTGCCAGATTGATGAGGGAATTTTATAAATTCATTGATTTATTGAAATTGATCAGCAGGGTTCCTGCAACCTTTGATAATTAGGAAATGATTCCTATAATCCTAACATAAAGACTTCATATGTGAAATCCAAATTTAAATTTTTTTAAATGCTTGAAAATACATTTGAACCCAGATGCCACAAAAAAGAGAATATGGCTGCTGTTGCTGGACACTGTTTTATGTCTGTATTTTAAGGTGCATATTTCTGTCTTTTTATTGTTAATAAATGTGCCCCAAAGAAAATGTGGCATTTAGTAAGTTAGCTATTTTTGGCAGCCTTAAGCATTTGATAACATTTTTAGGATTGGTTTATATATTCTTGCTTTCAGAATACTGAAGATAATCAGAGTCTACTTAATTGCTTTATTTTCTTTAAAAAAGTTTTGGATGTATCCCTGTAGTTCACACTATTAACACAGAAGTGATCTTTATTCTTAGTGGTATGATCTCCCCCTATATGCATTTGTAATGCTCACTATCTGAGTTCCATGCACTTTGATAAATAGAATCCTGTGAATCTGTTATATACACTTAACTCACAGTGAAGTCAGTTGGTGTTTTCTGTGCATGAAGTCTGCAAGACTGGGCCTGATTGTCGAAAAGACGACTGAAGAGAAATACATAAAGGATTCTAGCCAGCCCTAAAGCAAATCCAAGGATGTAATTCATTAGGGGGACTCAAATGAAGTCATAAATAATGAGAGCCCGGCATGAACTACTTATGAAGTGCAGCAGACCTGTGAGAGAAAATGTTAGCCTTGTATTCACTCTGGAGCTATATATTATTTATACAATAAAATTAACTGTAAAAGTTTAAATGGGAGGATGTTGGAGTTTCAGGTGATATTTTTGCTTTTATTTTACCATTTTTTAATATTTTCAGTTATTAGTTCACTGATTCCAATGAAAGTATTAGAAAGTGCTACAATATCTTTTGTGAAGAGGGCTACTGTCCCATCACACCCCTTTGCTGCCATCATTGAGCTAGTACGTCCACACAATGATGTCAGTAAAATAATCACAGCTTTATTTAGTACTTAAATTCTGAAACCTGAGTGCTATAGACAAGTTTTATTCAAGTAACTGTTTTCGTCATAAGAACTGCATAAAAATATAGCCTTAATACTGGAATAATTTAAATCTACAGCAAGAAATATTTTATTTTATTCAGATTTATTTTCGTTAATGTCACATCTCTAGTTTAAATCATTAGCATAATATTGGCACAGTGAGCACCAAAATTAATATATAAATTGTCTCTGGAAAAAAAAAATCCTCCCATAGAAAGAAATTTCTCTCCCTGATGTTATTAGCAATGTATTGTTAATCTCCAGAAAAAAAGGTGAAACATCCACGCAAGTCTAAACATCTTTGTATAGTGTGTTAGTATATAACTACATCATCTTCTTGTATTATAATACTGAATTTCAATTTGTTTCTTCCCATTTGGCATAACTAAGAATCTGCAATTTAAGGGGATTCAAGATTCACATTTGTTTATTTTTCATAGTCTCACTATGAAAAGTCTCTACCCTGTTTGAACCACTGGTCCTCCCACCAACTGCCATTCCAGAAGTTGCTGGTTTTGCTCATCACTCAATCTCTGCACTGAAATGGCAGTATAAAAGAAGAGAACAGACAGATAAAGCAGGATGAATAGAATGAACAGAAAAAATAGTCCATTTTGAGCAATTAAGTGCATCTACATAAATGCACAGAAAAGATACATGGGAGACTTTTCAGGACACTTGTAGTTGATAATGATTATTCAAGACATATGAGGAATATGGCAGAAACTAGGTTACTTCTTGTAAGAGGCTATCAACCCGATATGAGTGTTGGTACATACAGTCTGAGCCCCTCTAAAACAACACAGATAATCTATAATTGCTTAGGTCTCATATTTCCTTCCTTGATCTAAGAACACAATATTGGTTTTTAATATTAAAAGCCGTGCCATAATGCCTAAAGTTCTGGATTTATTGAATTTGAAATACCTCAGAATATTCTCCATAACTAAATTATTTTTATTCTAATTTGCTGAAAACCATTGAGCTAGTACATCACACTATTTCTTTGTGGGAATGAGGGGGAATCTCTCTCTCTCTCTCTTCATTATACTAGGGTTTTTCATGTGCACCAAGCAGCTAACATTTATTTCTTTAGTACAAAATACTGAAAGCATTTGTTTAAAGTCTTCATCCATTAATGTATCAGATGAACTTTTTAAACAGATATATTAAACAAAAGGATAGGTAAAATTATTTGTCATGTTTTTTTAATTCTGTTTTAGAAAAACTGCTGCTTTTTATTGTTAGTGCTGCAACACTTAACACCAAACACTACACACCAAAAATGATTTTGTCCAGATGGGGGCAATGTTGCATTAAAAAGTGAGGACTGAGTCCAATCTTTTTGTATTAAAAAATACTGTTTTCCCCAAGACTGCTTAATTGTCTGATATTAAAACAGCTTATTTTATGATAGATATTTTATTCTTCTATATTTATTATTTTTTAAAACATTAAGGACTGCAAATATCCCCAGACATTAATATATCATATGTAAAACCTGAGCTGTTTGATATGGCTAAGCTAAGTATTTTCACTTGTCTTGTGCATTTTTATAGATTTTGAGGTTCAGTGCACTAATGATGTACAAAACTGATAGACTTTTTAAACTTTTTAATCTGATGCAGTTTGGAAACATTTTGTTAATATCTCTGTTACTGTTGTGTTTCTTAGAAGTAATATAAGGAATTAAATTGGTCACTACTTTTTTTAATGGTAGAATGGAGAAGCAACAGCCTGTCCATTTCTTTTAAAATTGCCCTTAAATTTTATTCAGTCATCTGCCGTTAGTTTACATTTTTAGTAAAAATTAGTTGTTTTTTTCTTATGGTATATGCATGGTTCATTTTACGCTAATTCACAAAAATCTGAACTTGATTAAAAATAGAAAAATGTATTTAGTAAGCCTTTTATTGAATTGATTTCCTTCTCTAATTGAACACATTTCCTATTCATACTAGATAATCCACGTTCCAAGTTTGAATTCTGCTTGAAATGTACAAGCATTCTAAACCAAAGCAAAGGTCATGAGCAACAATGTGCTTTTTACTGTAAAAATACTTCATTTTTCATTTAAGTGCTGTATTTTAGTCTTTTAATTTAACTTTCTCCTTAGAACACCATGTTAGTCTATTTCTCCTTTTTTGTCACATTCAGAAAATTAATTTCATTTTCTAGATTTTTATGGACTCTTAGATTTTGTTTGGTACTCTGTAAGTAAGACTGGAGAGTTGCTTTTGCATATCATGTTCCTGGTGTCATTGGGAGTTTGGTTGAATAAGATCAGCAAGACTAGGTCTCGTACTTTACTAAATGACAACTGAATTTAATATTTTCTATTTTAAAATATATTATTTAGCATAATAGAAAATAACATCCACAAAAATCAAAGTGGCTTTTTGTATTTTCAGCACATATAGGCAAATCATGTTTGAAATACTCTCTAAAAGATTAGGACTTATATTGCATTTCAGTAGAAAAATCAGCTTCCTAAAACCATCTCTTTTCTTGGTGTCAGAAGTTAACTCACAGTAGCATTGGAGTGCATAGATACAGAAGAACACAAATGCTGAGGCAAATTCAGCTTGGCCCTTAAACAGGTGCACAGTTCAGAGGAAGGGTACAAGGGAGCCTCCAGCCCATCCCTTAAATGCCCTGCATAAAAACCATGGATAAGCCCAGTCCCAGTCTCTACACTCAGGGCAGTTGAGGGACTGCTCCAGCTCTGTTACCCAGGAGCAGTCGTCACCCAAAATATTCAGTAGCAGGTATGCAGCCTCTGTGCACCCGGGAGCTCCAGAAGGCCTTCTCCTCAGGCATGCCTTCCAAGGCTGAATGCCTTCCAGTGCTTCCTCTAAAAGGAAACAGTTCTACACTGCCCCTAAATGGCACCACTGAGCCCTTCAAAAGCAAGAATGTTTCCCAATTGCAGTGGCATATTATCCTCTTGAGGTGCTGCCATGAAGAATAGACCTTGTTTCCCAACAGATAAAAATGTGCTTTCCTGTCGCTGGCAAAACACTCGTGGCACATGAACATTCAGGCACTGCTGTTCTAAATTACTGCCTACTGTCTTGATTGCTGCACATTTGGCTTGCACTTTTGGCCCTGTAAGTAGGAAGGCTGGCAACGCTTGGCTTTGTCTTCTTACAGCATGTATAGTATTGTGAAGTGTCTGAATAATGGATTAATTTGGAAGATGACAGAGTTAAGTAACTCTAAGGTTGCCTGCTTCAAAGCCAAGAAAAATCATGAGATGTTTCTGAAATGAAATGAAGTATTGCTTTGTTCACTGTTTGATGCTGACTCAGTTTTATCCATGGCAAAAGTGGGAAGCACTGACCTTTTACATATATGAGAGCTTGCGAGTATTTACAGTAAAATCAACAATCAAAGATCTGACATTTCACCTATTTCTCTAAGCTCCACTATTTGTTTAGCACACACAATCTTTGGTGCTGAAAGTTAAGCACCTAAATGGAAATTTTAACACCTAAATAACTGTGGGCTGACTTTAAAGGTACTGAATGTGCACAGCTCAGCAGGAGCTGTGGGTGCCCAGTATCTCTGGAAATAGTTGCATTTATTAGGCGTCTGTTATAAAATTAGATGCAAAACTTTGGTTCCTATGTATAACCATATGTGAATCATTTACTTTGTGCTGGCATTTTCTAGCCTTCACCTCATCAGGTCAGAACCAATGGGGTGTTCCCTCCCTGAGCTTGATGGAGAAGCATCCAGCTGCAAACAATTTACAGGGTTGCATGCTTTTCCATCAGCCTTCTGCTGCTGTGACATTCTCACCCTTGCCTCTGCAAAAAGAAAGTTGTTACAATGATGCTTCCGAATCTTCTGTTTCGAGATGGAGGTCTCAAGCAGATGACAAGCCAAAGTTGCAACCACGCTTAGGAAAGCACTAAGTGCAAGGCAGGCCTGACTTTCCTTCAGGAGAGAACTGCTTCTGTTAAAGATCTTCATAGCTGTAGCCTATTGAGCAGTACCAGAGGCAGAAAACACAGTGATTCAACAAGTTGGTAGACTTGTAAAGGAGGTAACCTCTTTGAGGAACTTTCCCTAAATTTTTTCTGACCTCATGAATATTCTCAATTGCAGAGATGCTAGAATAGAATACTGACACTCTTCTTCTGCAGCTTCCAGTGCATCCACGGCTGCCTCAGTCCCTCTTGCCCCGCAACCCCAAGCCCTTAGAGAGTCTAGCAGTAACTCCCTTCTCTTCATTGCTACCATTGCACTCCTTGTATTGAGCTGGCCACCTCCCTGCAAAAACTCAGTGAGTTATGGAGAATGAAAAGGCTTTCTCAGAAGCAGAGACTGGCTTCCATAGCAGATGATAGCTGTGCACAAGCTAACCAAGGTGCCTTTGGCTGCATCTATACGGAGAAAGTTAGGACCCATGATTTGCCACCAGTACAAAGCTTCCCCAGTGGTAGCACATTGGGCTGTATCAGAGTATGAAGACTTGTTTGATTGTTTTTTTTTTATTGCTGCTCTTTATTTTCTGATATTTTCGCAAAAGGCAAACAGTTAAAACAAGACAAAACCCAAGTACAATCTCTTACCCTTGTGTGAAGGGAATTAGAAAATGTATATAGGCTGTTACCCCTCTACTCTGGTATTTGTTGAAGCAGCTTTTAGAATCCAACTGAATGAGGTTTACAATTCATACCCCATGAGATGAACAGGGCTTAACTTCCAAAATTCATATTTAATTCCAATGAATATGGAAGAAAGAGGGAGGTCCCATGCTGCTGCTGTCTTTGGAGACTGTTTTCTTCCATACCAGGGTGATGGACGGGCAGACTGCTCCAGCAGCTTAGAAGCTTTGCACTGTGCCCATTTCTACAAATCTCTCCGTACCCATCTAGTACTGCTGCTGCTCCAGTGAGCCCACACCTTCTCCAGTCCTGTGAAAGGGAACCCCACTCCTAAGTAGTTTAGGAGCTGTGTTCCTGGGGAAGCTGTTTGCCAGCAGAGTTCCATAGCTTTCCTGCACGCCTCCCAATGTCCCTGTAAAAAATACTGAGGCCCCTTCCACAGCCGGCTGACCTTGTACCCTGCCACCTACTTCCTCAATGGACCATACAGTCCTCTCTCCTGCAAGGTCTTAACTAGCCAGAAAGTTCTGCATGCCTCACTTTATGCATGCCATGCTTTAACTTTGCACAGACTGTAAAGCTCCGTGGAAGATCTCTCACACCACCACCACCCTGCCACCGAGAGTTGTGGCAGGCTGGCAAATTTGGCAAAGCTATCTGAGGCTTGGACAGTCTGTCATTACTTCCTTTGAAGGGCAGCAGCATGAGAACCAGCACAGGAAATGGATTGAATTCCCTCTTCTGGTGAAAACACAAAGCAACCAGACAAGGAGGAAGACAGCAGGAAAAGTATGAGAGTGCACGGTGGCAGCATTTTGTAAATATATGTAGCACAAGCAGATTTATGTGACAAAGGTTAATTATGCAGCCATTTTCTGGATACATGACTGCATTCCCTGTATAAGCCATGGACCTAGTCACTATTGAATTGACCTGCTTTGAACAACCAGTTTAGAAGTGAAAGGCTCAATATTCCATTACCAGTGTTGAGTCTAATTTCCTGCACCCCATGTTCTGACCTACTTGAATCATGCAAAGAGAACAGAAACAGAACTGGCCACATCTCCGCTGCTGGAGAGCCCTCACTGGGTGTAAAGATAGTAAGTAGGTGGATCCTGCACCCTACCACAGAGATCATCTGGCTTTAATTTTGTCTGTACACAGAAGGTAGATCTGTAAAGTAAGGTGGCGGTTTGACATAACATTAGAAAGAGATGATTCTTTCATTTAACAAATACCTCATGCAGTGACTTTATGCCTATATATTGAGAAAATAAACCTGGCCATTTACACCTTATATTTTACAAATTTAAACTGATAAGCAAAGTGTTCTGAGGTCCTTCAGTATCGAAGACTCTTAATCAGTGTTATCAAACCACAAAATATTTTCCTAGATTTTAAAGCCAAAAATATAACTCTGAAGTTACCTTTTACTATACAGTGTGCTGTGTGAGTAATAGGACCACATCCTGTTCATCTTATTCACCCAGTAGTCCCAGTGTGACTCTGATGGGTAGGGTGAGGAGGATCTGGCCCATAGTAACAGATATTACTTTCAAAAGCATGTGAGTGACTTAGATGCCTAAAATTCCATTGAACGTCAATGGACTTAGGTGTTTTTGAAATTATTTCCAAGGTCCCTAAATTATATTATATATTAACATGGAACCTAACCTATGTAGTAAATGGAGAGTGCAGATTAGTGCTTAGCAACTGAACCTAGGACCTTCCAAACTTCCACTGAATAACTGAAAGGTTTCATATAAGAGAGAAGAATATCTATTAGTTCCCTTCTGCATTTATTTCTAACACAATCACAAGATTATGGAATAAGCCACATGCTGTCCCACTTTTGGCCTTTGCTCGTTTATGTTCAAAGTAATTTTAAATTGTGAGATCAGGCTTTTTGCCTGTGAAAAAAGAAGTGAAATGTACTTAGTGATTTTTGAAGGTTACTGGTCGAACAGATGTAAAAGGCAGCCTACCTTTTGTTTGACCTTATTGTCTAACATTACACTGCTGATACATAGCAATTCAGTCAGTCAGTAAAGCACCTGAAAGGTTATCTGCTTTTTCTCATACTTTGCATTGTCCAGCTTTAGTTAATAATGTTTACAGTATTTTGCAATGTGTGAGGGAAGGAAGATTATAAACTATATGCATGTGGACCTAGAACCAGCATGGGAGCTCTAAAAATTAAACTGTGCACTTCTATACAGGTAAGTCACTTTATGTCCTTACTCCCCCAAAATATTTTATTTGGCATTTTTTACTGTGTATCTTTTATATTAGATTCTAGATATATTTCCATATTTACTTTTAAAGAGAAAAATTGAAGAACTGGACAAAACCTATTAATAAAAATTATTAAAAGGGGGAAAAATAAGTAGGAGAATGTGGAATCAGTGACTATTAACTACTATTGCACACCATATGGATTCACCCTCAAAGAAAGTCAGGCAGGATTTTTGTTACTTGTCCTCCCTCAGGCGTAAACCAAATAAAGTTTGCTTTCTGGTGTGGACTTCAGGACTTGCAAGCGAAGATTTCAGTATGTATGAACTAAATCAATGCCTCACTCTCACTGATCATGCTCAGCATGTGATCAGTGACACTTTTCTGGCTGAACTGTCCATTGCAGACACATGGTAGATGTGAGTTTGCAATGACCTTATGCAACCTCAGCCACATTCTCCCTGAGCAGGTGTAAACCATGTATGAACAATCCTGTTTATAAAGTGCAAAAACCACAAGGAAGGGAAAATGGGGAAGTGATGCCAGTAATTTTGTTGGTTGGCTCTTCTTCCATAGTTAGACAATTCTGGGGAAAAAATGTGGAAAATATATCTTCATGTTTCAGAAAATGTGCAGTGAACAAGGTACATAAATAATGGAAATATACTGTGTATATTTTTCTTTAGTGAAGCATCACAATTTTTTAGGGACTTGTAGCATGCAACATATGTAGTGTTCCACATTTTCAGTTTTTACTGATTTTTCACTGGTAAATTACTGGGTTTTTTTTTATTAAAGAGGTTCAGTTTTTACTGATTTACATGTGTTTATCAATCCACTCAGTATTGTTTGCGATATTTATTTTTTAAACACTAAAGCTTTACACGATTGTTGTGTCCTGCAGCTCTGAAACTGAAGTGGTTCCACAGTGGAAAACACAAAATTCACGCACAGTGGAGGCTGGAAAATCAAACAACGTTAATATCGCACTATGGGCTTGCAAGGAGACTCTGCCTGCCTATTTCTTTGCGTCCGTTTAGTAGTGGGGGTACTGAATTTAAACAATCAATCTTCCACAGGTAAAGATATGTAGCGCCCCCTATCCACCTGGTTACCTCCTTTAGGGCCACTCTCCTCACTGGTTTGGATGGGCAGGCCTGGGTTCTTCTAGATCCCCACACAACCAGTTCTGCCCTTCTGTGGCTGGTTCCAGACTACCCCAAAAATTGCTTCTGTCCCTTCCAGGACTCTAACGAAAGGGCATCTCAGGCCCTATTAGTCAGGCTATCTCTTCTTCCCAGACTTTCCTTGGTCAGTCATTTGACTCTGCCCCTTCCTCTGAGCAGGCATGCCTGCAATCCTTCCCCAAACCCACAGGGGCCTCTGTTCTACATAGTCTCTCTCCTCTCTCCCTCTGGATTCCCTAGCAGACTCTGAGTCTGCCCTTAGCTCCCCTCCCTACCAGGGACCAGTCTGTGGTCTTGCTGCCTTTCCCACATTAGATCCACCATACAGCGGAGCATGTCAGTTTGCTCCCCCATGAGCTTGACCATAGCATCCTGCCTGCTCTCATCGCGTGCGTCCCTCCTCTCTTCATATTCATGTAACGCTTCACGCGACTCCGCAATTGTTTGCCTCCACGCATTCAACTGGGCCCTATCAGTGAGGGAAGACTGCATGAGCTCGGCAAAGATGTCGTCCCAAGTTCGTTTTTTCTGCCTTCTAATCTGGACCAGCCTCTGGGATGGAGTAGATAGGGGTCACATTGAAACATTTGCACCTGCTGCAGGAGGAGAAAAAGGGAGGGTAGTATTTTAAAAGATACATTTTAGAGAACAAAGGGGACACTGTTTCTCAGTGAAATAGGCAATTAATAGTACACAGCACATGTTCTTTCTGTACAAGGTCTCATTTTGCCTCTTATACTGAAGTGCCTGCCACTTTGGTGTGAGTAAGCCTTCACATGCGGCCAGGCAACAGAATTCAGCTTGCAGGCAGTGCCCAGGCAACAGAATTCAGCTTTCAGGCAGCCTGCGGGCTCTCTGGGATGATCGCTTCATACAACACCCTCCCCACACACACACACCGCGGGGCTCCGATGAGGCTCTGAGCAGGGATGAGCCCTTTAAAGTAAACGCAAACAGCCCAGCGTGGCTCTGAGAAGGGATGAGCCCTTTAAACTAAACGCAAACAGCCCAGCATTGCTCCGATGAGGCTCTGAGAAGGGATGAGCCCTTTAAACTAAATGCGAACAGCCCAGCGTGGCTGGGTTTCTCCCCATCCCCCACCATGTGGCTCCAATCAAGCTCTCACTCACCAGAAGTGCCTTCTCCAGGGTCATAGTCCGGGAGCATACTTTGAGAGTAGGGGGAGGCTATTGGCTCCAGCGTTAAGAATAGTTCTTGGCTGGGGGGAAAACAGATTCCCCACTTGCTGCCTGTGCACTGTCCTCCTCCTCCTCTTCATCCTCCAAAAACTCATCCTCCTCACTCGGTGCTACTCCCCCCTTGCAGGTGTCCACAGACAGTGGTGGGGTAGTGGTGTCATCACCCCTCATAATTGCATGCAGCTCATGGTAGAACCGGCATGTATGAGGCTGTGTCCCAGAGCACCCATTCGCCTCCCTGGCTTTTTGGTACGCTTGCCTGAGCACCTTGATTTTTGTACGACACTGTTCTGTGTCCCTGGAGTAGCCTCTTTCCGTCATGGCCCTGGAGACTTTAGCATACGTATTTGCGTTCCTTTTTTTGGAATGAAGTTCTGCCATAACAGATTCGTCTCCCCAACATGCAGTGAGAACCAGTACCTCCCGTTTGGACCATGCTGGAGCTCGTCTGCAAATCCGGGACTGCGTGGTCTCTTGAGATGGTGGACTCTGCATGGTCGCCTATGATGGTGGACTCTGCATAGTTCCCTGTGATGGTGTACTGATGGTGACCAAACAGGAAATTCAAAAGTTCCTGGGGCTTTTACTGCCTATCTGGCTAGTGCATCGGAGTTCAGAGTGTTGTCCAGAGCGGTCACAAGGGAGCATTCTGGGATAGCTCCCAGAGGCCAATATTGTTGAGTTGTGTCCACAGTACCTGTAACCCGGAACTGCGATCTTGATTTTTAGCGCTACTCCACTTGCCGAGGTGGAGTACAGAAATCGGAGTAAAGAGCCCTTTAAATTGAAAAAACTGGTTAGGTCGTGTGGACGGAACCAGTTTTATTTCGAGGTAACTCGGCTAATTCCGAAATAACCGCGCAGTGTAGACCAGGCCTTAGAGAAGAAACTGAGCTTCAGGATAAACAGTCAGTATCAGGAATTTTCACCAGGGCTTTAATAAAAGAGAGGACACAAGCACGATTGTGTCAATGAATTTGTGAGTGCTCTTTGTTTCACTGGACAACTGCTGTTAATTGCAGAGGAGCCTATTGGTGACTTCGTGTGACTATACTGTCCAGCAGCAAAACCCCTTCCTAATGGAGACAACCTCACTCCTAAGTATCGGAAAGAAAATTATGATGCTGTAATATCTAAACTGATGGAACAAATTGATGAAAATTGGTGTCTAGTCTGATTTTTAACTGACGTGTTTGAGATGTACCAACCATTTTGGGGAAATGTGGCCATAACACACATTCTGCTTCCTACATGGCTATATTTGCATAGGAGATTGAGTTTAATCAGAAAATGGAGCTACTACATATTACTTTCCTGCTCATCTGATTAATGTTGCACTGTCAGCAGCTACTGCTACAGAAGAAATGAAAGACATGAAATCTTGAATCGTTTGATTCAGGGCTGTTTTCAAGCATGCAAATAAGTTGAAGGCTTTATTTTACGTAGTGCGAGATGAGTGCAGAGCCAATTGCTAATTACCTACGCCTGTTGTGCCACATCAGTGGATGAGCTTGTATTTTGCTGCCTGTCATAAATATAATGCATAGACTGTGCTAATGCCTCTCCTAGATCATCCTAAATTTGTTGGTTCTAAAGCAGAAACTTTGAAGAGACTGGCAAATAAACAAAATGACCACCAGATTTTGTGCACCAAGGACATGTTCATTGTTTAAAAACTTGGAATCACTGTGTGGCACACAGAAATCACTGGAGTTTTGTTCAACTACTGCCAACACATTTGCCAATACAGATGTTTACTGGATCTTGACAACCAAAATCTCAGCTGAATTGAGCATGAAAGCTGCAGGAGAAACATACGGGAAGAAAACCCAGCTGTTTCCGGAAATCCTTGCTACGCCAGACAGTGCAAAACTGGATGTGCTGGCTTTGTGGAACAGTCCTCAAGACACTTCAGCAAAGTGGCACAGTGAGCTTTGAGTGTATCCACTGGACCTATTGATGCAGAGCGCATGCTTTCAAAGTTGGACAACCTCCAAGACAGCAAAAGTCTCAACATGAGTGAGGATATTTTGAAGAAAATTATGTGAGCATACACAAACAAGGATTTCTGGGAAAAGCTACTAACTCTGAGAGAGACAATGCATACCTTTGTACATGGAAATAAAAGTTTCAATTATATTGTTGTAAAATGTGTATATTACAAAAGCTTTTTGGTTTTCTTTTTTTCCCCCTTGGTTTTCTTTTTTTTATTGTTAACCCGATTTCATTCTGGTTTTAATGTTTGGAAAATAAACACTGAAAAATGCCCCCCCCTTTTTTTTTTCAAATAAATACTGAAAACGCAGAACACTAAATATACGGTGTATTGTTACATTTGTTACTGTGCGTTAAACTACACCTCTACCCTGATATGATGCAGTCTGATATAACGCTAATTCGGATATAACGCGGTAAAGCAGCGCTCCGGGGAGCGGGGCTGCTTTACCTCCTTATATCCAAATTCATGTTACCGCAAGCGGTTCCTCTGCCCCCCCGCTTACTTGCTGTGGCCACCCCAGCTCACCTCCACTCTGCCTCCACCTCCTCCCACGAGCGCGCCACTGCTCCACTTCTCCCCCCTCCCTCCCTCCCAGGCTTGCCGCGCCAAACAGCTGATTCACGGCAAGCCTTGGAGGGAGAGAGGGACGGGGAGAAGCAGAGTGGCGGCGGTGCGCTCAGGGGAGGAGACAGAGGTGAAGTGGAGGTGAGCTGGGGCAGGGGGGCATGGGGAGGGCAGCAGCAAG
This sequence comes from Lepidochelys kempii, assembly GCF_965140285.1. Lineage (NCBI taxonomy): Eukaryota > Metazoa > Chordata > Testudines > Cheloniidae > Lepidochelys > Lepidochelys kempii. The sequence goes on along the minus strand of NC_136391.1, from coordinate 24,547,893 downwards.
TAACCGGGGATGGGGGAGGGTGCAGAGGAACCGCTCCCCGCCCCAGCTCACCTCCGCTTCTCCCCCTCCCCTGAGCGTGCCGCCGCCACTCCGCTTCTCCCCCTCCCCTTCCTTCCAGGCTTCCCACGCCAAAGAGCTGATTGGCGCAGCAAGCCTGTAAGGGAGGAAGAAGCAGAGCAGAGGCACGCTCAGGGGAGGAGGCAGAAGCGAGCTGGGGTGGGGAGCGGTTCCTCTCCCTACCCCGATATAATGCGATCTCACCTATAAGACAGTAAGATTTTTTTGGTTCCAGAGGACCGCGTAGTATCATGGTAGAGGTGTATTCTTAAAAATAAATTGTAGATCAAGAAGTCCTCTAGGCTAAATATGATAGGCATGCAGTTGTGCATCTAGTGCAGTGGTGGGCAACCTGCAGCTCGCGGGCCACATGCAGCCCATCAGGGTAAGCTGATTGCAGGCCATGAGATATTTTGTTTCCTTTGACTGTCCGCAGGCATGGCACACTGCAGCTCCCAGTGGCCTGCAATCAGCTTACCCTGATGAGCCGCATGCGGCCTGCAGGTTGCCCACCACTGATCTAGTGTGTTTATGCAATTGCCACATTTAGTAACAGTAAAAATACTGCATTCATACAAACAGTCACAGTAATTGCACATATTTAATGGGCAGTCGTGTGTCTGAAAATATAGCTTTTAAAGTCTCTGGTCAGTGTGCTGTATTGCAACTGAATGTGGTGATTCTTTTCCTTGGTAGCAGGAAAAAAGAGGATGATACTCCTTTAAGGATCCTTCCTGCATTTGGGTTCTAAGGGAGGGGAAACAGGGACACACCTGAGTAGAAGCCGGGGGTGGGGGGATGGGGTGGGGGACAGGAAGTGGCCAAACCAGGTGGGGGCATTGAGCCACCATTCATGCATTCCAGATGGGGAGATCTCTCTCTCTCTCTCTCTCTCAGATCAGCAGCACCTACCCTCAACCCAGAACAGGACTGAATTTTATGACCTGCTGTGGCTTGCATTAGTCTCCTTTTTTCTTTTGGCGGCTGGGAAGAAATATTTCTTTCACCTCCAGATTGGCCGAGGCAGGGTGGGTTTTTTCATCTTCCTCACAGCAGGTCATGGACTGGTGGTTAGGTCGAGATGTCACAACTTAGTAGGTGGTAGGTGTGGCAGATTTTGGTGCAGGTAATTGTTACTGAGGAAATACAGTTCCCTGGTAAATGGGTTGGAAGTGGATTTATGGGGAGGCATGCTCTAAGGAAGCTGAAAAAAGAAGGGTTGAGGCTTCTAACATCTTGTACAGCAGGCAGACAGCCCCACGCCTTTTCCAGCTGCCCTTAACCCTCATACAAGGGAAGGCTGTTGGTGTCTCTGCAACAGGCTGGCTGATGTCTGGTCAGGCCATCAGCCTTCCTAAGTAGGTGTGAGCAATTAAGGAAATTAACTGTGACATACACTGCACGACTTGGCTGTCCAGAACCCAAGAGCCTACTCAAATGGTAGTGCCTGACCTGTAACTTTTATTCCTCTGTAGCATCTACTTGGTGATTTTCCATTACTCAGTTCTGCAATAACCCAAACATCTTAGAAAGCCAGCCTTCCTTATTAATATTGTTTGGTGGTTGTAATTATAATTGGTTTAAGAAAACCAGTAAATTTTTATGATGACAGTAATGTTAAAAAAAAAAAAACCTTAAGATTTTGGCTATTTTGATTGTGGTGTATTTAAATCCTAATTGCCTTTATTGAAACCTGTTAATCTATGGAAATTATGGAATGCCTCTGGAATTGTAATTATACTGAGTCAGGGCAGCCTTTACTTAGCAACATTACAGCTTTATATACCACAAACAGGAGGATAATTAATCCTAATACATTAAAATTTGAATGCATAAGGATAAGTACTTGAATGCTTTCCTCTTTCAAAGCAAGAATTCTATTCCTTTATGAAAGATTTGTAACTTGTCAAATATCTGTTATCATATAAGAGCCAATAGGTGGTAAAAATATAAGAATAAATTACCAAAGAATGTAGAATATCTATGTGACTAGAGGGAAATAATTTCTGCTCAGGCTCTAAAATTGTTACAAGGTTGTGAATGTGTGAGACAATTCAAAGTTCAGATAGTTAGTGGGTAGGTTTTTTGAATAAGAACACAGTGTTGGCCTAACTGCTCACATTGAGGTCGGTGGTAAAACTTTCATTGACTTAAGTGCAAGCAGAATTAGGCCAATGTTGAGCGTCTTTGAAAATCCCAAGTACTATGAACATCTGAATTTCACAAAATTAATTTTTTAGTTTCTGTCCTCTGAATTTGGGATTGTTTCACACTCTCAGGGTCTGCTACTATCTAGAATGCATGCTATTGGAGTACAACACTAAAGAACATGGCGCCTTTTTACTGAGAACAATATTAATAATCACATCAAACAATTTCTCCATCTGCCAACACTTTTATGTATATGCTGTCTAGTTTGTTACTGTTTAGAAATGAGCCTGAACCATAAATATAAGATCCAACTTCAGCAATGTTGAGGGTTTTACTGATCTTGGGTTTTGGTTTGGGCTCACATGTAATTACCATTTTGTGAAATAATAGTAAAATTGCCTGTCTTTACTCTGAGTTGTGGGAATGGCTTCTCTTCTACAACTTTAATTCTTTAATTCAAATGTGGAATATATTTTTAAATATAAAATGTTTATTGAAGTGTATAATCTAGAAAATATCATGTGTTCATATATATACACACATGCACAGAATAATTTAATGATTAGCTATGCGAGAATTTTCTAAATAACATGAGCCTATATCCTCACAGCTGAATCTTCCAAACAGGAGTTTAATTTCTAATGCTCAGATCCTACAAATGGCTCCACATGGGTGGACCCTTGCATCTAGGCAAAGCAACATTGACTTCAGTGAGGTCCTGCATGGACACACAAGTTTGCCCACACAGAGCATGGATTTAAAGTCTGATTTATGCATTTAGACTGTAAACTCATTGGGGTACAGCAAGTGGAGAATTAGTAGGACTGACTTTTTTTTAAATGAGCAGTTGATTTTTAGTCAGACTATGGAAAATCTTGTACCTCTTATCTTTTGTTAAAACCTATTTAACCTGGTTTTTGTATATATTTGTACAGTGCCTGGCACAATGGGGTCCTCATCCTGATTGGTCTTTGGACACTACTGTAATATAGCATTAAGTAGTAATTATGACTGTTCAGTTTTAACCCATTATATTAAAGTTAAATTATAATTCGTTTATTAATTGGAGATACAAAATATTAATTGGCTTAGCCACAAGGCACTTTAGGACACAAGGTATAGCCATCTAGTTATCTCAGAAGTGAGGGTCTCAAAATAGTCCTATGTGAGCTAGAGAATTGGGCTATTTATATTCTGATTCAGTGTTTTAAGTTGACTTATAAAATGTGACAGGGTCAGGCCAGATGGCTACAGGAGAGTGATAGAAGGCAGATATATTAACCCCAGGTTGAGTAGGTCCCTTTTCTCTGGGTAAGGCAACAGGGAAGGTTCCAGAACTATCAGGAACTTTCTGGAAACAATTAAGACAGACAGGCTGATTAGAACACCTGCAGCCAATCAAGAAGCTGCTAGAATCAATTAAGGCTGGCTAATAAGGGCACCTGAGTTTAAAAAGGAGCTCACTTCAGTTTGTGGCATGCGTGTGAGGAGCTGGGAGCAAGGGGCACTAGGAGCTGAGAGTGAGAACGTGTACGGCTGGAGGACTGAGGAGTACGAGCATTATCAGACACCAGGAGGCAGGTCCTATGGTGAGGATAAAGAAGGTGTTGGGAGGAGGCCATGAGGAAGTAGCTCAGGGAGTTGTAGCTGTCACGCAGCTGTTCCAGGAGGCACTCTAGACAGGTGGATTCCACAGGGCCCGGGGCTGGAATCCGGAGTAGAGGGGGGGCCCGGGTTCCCCTCAAACCTCCCAACTCCTGGTCAGACACAGGAGGAGTTGACCTGGACTGTGGGTTCACGAAAACAGCCAAAGTGAGGGCTGCCGTGAATCTCCGAGGCGAGGAAATCCGCCAATAAGCGCAAGACCCATCAAGGTAGAGGAGGAACTTTGTCACAAAAGAAAAAATAAATGGGGTGTTTGTTCATGAGTTTGTTACATAAAGACAACCTCCAAGTAAGTTTGGTTGTATAATTCTGCTTGTTTCTTAAAAACCTCCTAGGCAAGTGGAGAACTTGTAGGATTATGACATTTTAATCTTAAATTTCTTTTTTAAAAATAAACAATTGATTTGTAGTCAGATTATTGAAAATCTCATCTCTTATTTTTCATTAAAATCTATTTAATGTAAACGCATCCCAAACTGTTGGCAGGAGAGATCTTTGTTAATCATTCAGCACTCCCATTTTTTTTTCAATTAACAGCTGAGCTCTTGCTTCGTTTCTGTGGGCCTCTATTGGGGACCATTAGCGGAAACAGTGAAAATAAGGTCTGATATTTCTAGGGTTAAAAAACAAACAGAAAACAAACTTAAACGCATACATCATAAAGAATCAAAGGGAACGCGCCATTTTTTCCTTTGAATATTACCCACTAATAGTTATTTTCCACTAAAAATGGCAAAACTTACTTTGTCTTCTGTAGGACCAGAATTGTTGCCTTGTAGAATGCAAACCAAAACACACAATCTGTCATATGTTATGAATTTCAGTATAGATGTTAATAGTTGGATTATGATTGGTACTAACTCATACTGTAGTTATTTCACTATAACCTAACCGCAAGATTTGAGACCCTGGCAAATATATACTTGCTTTCCATATTTGATATCAATCTCAGTGGGTATGTAATGTCTTCCCACACAGTACTTGTTTATTCCCTTCTGATAAGCTGGTGTGACCTCTTTGGTCATTTGGGTGTTTTGAAATAGGCCTTATCTGGTATCGCTAGTATCCTCTTTCTATAAATTATTTTTATTACAGCTTTTGTTATAGGGGGTGGGGAGAAGGTTTGAAACACTGTTGGACAGGTTTGTCCTAAAGAGATGTTAATGTGTTAACAGTGATACTAGGCTTTTAAGAGGTAAAGAATCATATAGTCACAAAAGAATGGAACAGATTTCAGTCAAATAATGTATTAAGTTATTACAAAGTAAGTTATTTACATTATGAATATTAAAATAAATATCCTCCTTTACAGCAACTTTCATAGAACTAAAATATCAAAGCACAAACTTTAATTTATGTCAGTGGCTACTAGTACAAATATGTTTAACTTGATTTATAGTTGTAGAGCCTATGTGGTTATAGCTAGCCAGAAGCCCCCTAGTGGAGATGCAGCATAAGTCAGCAAAAAGAAATTAGTACAGCTCATAAAGCTTATGCTCAAATAAATTGGTTAGTGTCTAAGGTGCCACAAGTACTCCTTTTCTTTTTGCGAATACAGACTAACACGGCTGTTACTCTGAAACCTGACATAAGTCAGCAGGAGTTCTTTGGCCAAGATATCAGCTACACCATATCCCTGAACAACATTATATAAGCCAACAGCGTACTCCTCTATCGGCGTAGTTGCATCTAGTGGTTTTGCCAGCAAAGCATTGTCAACTAGGGGATGTAATTTTTTTCGTGCTCCTAGGCAACATAGCTATGCCAGCAAAACTTTGTAGTATAGACTAACCTGAGGTGAGTGTCTCTCAAAAATGTTGGCTGAATATCTTACCCAAAATCCGAGAGAGACCTTTATGCATGCCTTTTAAGAAGCACATGTTGCTTGAGAGCTAAGGGATCAATAGAATTTGTTTATAATGTAGTAGTAACTCCGGATGAAATCCTGGCCCCATTGAAATCAATGGAAATGTTGCCATTGACTTTAATGGGGCCAGGATTTCACCCTCAGAGTGTACATTAATGATTTTTAATAAGTACATTTGCCACCTAAAAGATTCATATTTATTTCTGGCAAATTTACTTAGTTGATTCTGATTTTAATTTAATATGTTCAAATGTTTGTTTTTTCTTTTGTTTGGTGGTATCAGGGCTCAATCTATTTCATGATCACAAAATCAAGCATTTTGGCAGGGGAATGACTTCTAAGGCAAATGGCTTGTGCTCCAGAAGCCCTGCTTCCATTTAAAAACAAGTTTTTAATAGTTATGGTTGCAAAGATAACCTCAAAAATGTGAACTAAGTGTCCCTCCTGAGCCTTCATAGCTCCTGAAAGAATGGATAATAGATGGTAACGGCCCCATTCACCTGTCCCTTGGCCTCTAGTATTGTATCCCTGGAATGTGACATTTTTCCAAGATACAACAAAATTAAGCATTTATTGCAGTAGACAGGCATCCAGTATTTTGTTTTATCTCCCTGCCCTGCTGAGACCTGCCTGCAAGTGGCCTCTTCTGTAACTTTCTCCACAAAGGAGAATTTAAATTACAGTGCATTCTCCTTTCACTTGTTCGATAGAACCAGATGGGAAGGGGTCATGGAGCCAGGAATGCAGGCTAGGCAGCTAGGCTGCCTAGAGGATAAAGCAGCAGCCAAGGAATGAGGAGCTGAAAAGACGAATCACTGAGCCTACTATAATTTCCCCTCTTCCCCAACATGTGGTGAACACAGCTCAAAAAACCACCCAGCATCAAAAATAATCATTGCTGAAAATAATCACTGACAACGATTACATGACTGTGAGTCATAATCATATATGTTTGGGGTGGAATGGAATTGGAATGAAGGTTATTCTGTTTCATGGAGATACTATCAATTGACAATGCTGCAGATTTTAAAGGTACTTGCTAGAGAGTCCAGTCCCATTGTCCCTGTGGAATATACAGGGCTTTGGCTATTATAGAAGGAGATGCTATAGACACTTACCAAGTGTCTAAAACTTGAAGCGCAAAGGGTGAATGTTGGTTGAAACTAGAGGTGTTCCTCTTTGATTGCATAATAATAAAATGAACTTACATATTCCTCTTTATACCAAGGTTCCTCACAGCTTTGTAAATTAAAGTGATTTTGAGTTTTAAAACAGAAAGGGGGGAAAAAAGCAAAATGGGACAAATGTGTTTTGTTTAATTGACTGCACTATGAACGGCTGGGGAAAGAGAATTCAGTAACTTTACACACAATAGCTAAAAGCTCTAAAATCCATATTGTTTGAGATAGTAATTGTTGCCTAGGAGCAGTGAGAAGACCTATATCGGCAGATATCCGACTGTGGCTCATTACATGGGAAATGAGGAGATAATTCAAGTGCTAAGGGTCAACACCATACAAAGTCTTATATTGATTGTGGGAGAGCACCCATTACATGTATGATGATTGGGGGTGATAAGCCTTTCTGCTGAATTTTGAGTTTGCTGACACTGAGGCAGTGCCTTATCAGAAAGGCTTGTATCTGCACAGTATTGCAAGTGTGTAATCTGGCTGTCACAAGGACACAGAGTACCACTTAGAAATCAGCAAGAATGATGGCAGCTAAGTTGTAGTCCTACAATGGTAAACGTTTGATTCATATGTCGAATAAATATATTTCTCAAAGGGCAGGGCAAGGTTTATTGCCCCAGTAAAACTTCCTATTATGTGCTTAAAAAAGAAAAAAAATCTCCAGTGTTTTCTGTCTTTGATGCAGAAAGATGTATTAAATGATTCACCTCAACATGCAGATAATGTGTTTCTTAAAGTCCTATTGGACAAGTTTGTCATAAAGTGACATGAATGTTCAGAGCAGTGGCACTCAAACTTTAACAGAGAAACTGAGTTTAAACAAAAAATAGATTTTGACAATTAGATGCACATGGCCACGGTTTAATTAACAATACTCTATTAAGTTTTGGGGCTGGCCTCCCTGGAACGCCCTTGCTTCTTTTCACTGAGATACAAGTAGATGTTTCTTCATCTGAAAAATTGGTCATATGGGCAGTCACAGATCCACAGGATCAATACTACACTCTAGCTTTTAAACAGTCTCTGGGAGGAATCCCTTCAGTAATACAAACCTCAAAGGGTCTCATTTTTCCTTCAAGGTAGGCCATGCAGCCTCACCTCCTCCAGGACCAAGTCTCTGGGCACAAACACTTCTGCTTCACACTGTGAGCTATGCTCAGCAAGTCCAGATGAGAGACTCATGGTCAGATAGATTTACATTCTTTAGGGACCAATGTACCTCATCAAGTATTTTCAGAGACACCAGGCAACATTTCTAAAGCAACAGGATTTAGTAGTCAACTGAAACACAGCATCAGAATTCCTTAGGTTAGCACAGAGAAATAAGCATTAAGACATAGACCATTTTGCCAAGCCAGAGCAATCCACCAGCCAAGCTGTAATGGATTCTATTTCAGGCTGTGTTCTTCTCTGACCCCTTTGTCAGTCCCAGGTGAGAGCAGCTAGCCTCTTCCAGAAGCCCCCTCTTTATACCCTGCTTGTCACCACTCAGTCCTTTTGTTCGAGCTGGTCTCTGTTCAGCTACCCTGCTGAGAGGTGAAGGGAAAACCTCCTTCCTCTTGGTCATTGATTGTAGGTTGGCATGATCTGGTCATTGGGGCTTCCCATTGTCTCTTTCGAATTCTGCATTGATATGGGTTGGTTTCAGCAGTTCCAGACAGTTCCTTAGCAACCCATTCATTGCATTCCAGACAGCAAGGCAGGAACACACCCTCATGTCTTCTGTGATGCCATGAGAGCCCTTCTCTACCCCCACCCCACTGGATAGCATTGCAAAGTACAGCAGGAAACTGAAGTGCACACAGGATTCGTAAAAAAATCTCAAAAAAATCCCATTTTGTCAGAGGAGCTATAATTTGAGAGACTGCCGTGGATGCCTGCTACTCTTAAATCTTTTTCTAAAGGAACTGCCTTTATCCCTATTCATTCTTTTTACCCTGTGCTGAAATTCCCAGCAAGGGTGCTTGTTCATCATGTTCTCTGTGATGTGGATACCTGCCTACAAGGAAATACTGTGAAATTACCAACTCGTTTCACTTAGGTCACAGAACAGTGCTTTTGGGTCGTGATAATTTTGGCCTAATCTGGTTTAAATAAAGTCAGGAATGTAAAAAAAAAGTGTGTTTATTCTACTACTACTCTGGCATTTCATTTTTCACATTTTCCCCCTTTCTTTTCAGCTTGTTTGACATGGGAGGAGAATATTACTGCTATGCTTCTGACATTACCTGCACTTTTCCAGCAAATGGAAAGTTCACTCCTGACCAGAGGGCCATCTATGAAGCAGTGCTTAAGTCATCTCGTGCTGTAATGAAAGCAATCAAACCAGGTAAAAGATTACTATATGTCAACAGAAATTGATAAGCTTAATGGGAGCATTCAGGCTGTCAAAACAATGATGCTGAGACTCAAAGTGTTGGAAGAAGCAAGAAACTGATCACCAGATCATAGTTTAATAACAATAAAATTGTATGATGAGAGTCCTATTGCTAGGTTTAAATGGCTGTTAGTGGAACATAGAAATGGCCGTATATATTGCTCATCCAGCCCAGTATTTTCAGGACATAACATATGATGAGAAATTTCTGTCTTAGTTAATATTCATTTTTCTCTGAATACCTTAAAGGTGGCGGTGGTGGTGGTTATGTCAATTTGTAAATTGGCAACATTTTGTGGGGATTTTAGTGATGATTGCAAGGTTCAAAACTGGGCAATACATAAGTTTATTTCAGGCATTTAGTTTTTTAGTTTCCGTGTTACTTAAATAGAAAACTTTTGCTGAAAAAGTGAGTGAATATGTATTGGGGAATATACTTAATTATCTTGGAGGGCATCAGAAAACAGACTATGGAATACTATGCATTGTGTCCTTAAATTACATGTGAGCCGGTTCATCTAGCGAATTGTACGTTTTCTTAGTTGAAGCATCTACATGGAGTAATTGCAGAAAACACTGCAGTGAAAATCTTGTTTTTTGTCATTCTGTTTTCATTCAGTTTAGCAAATAAATGCTTTTAGAACTAAATGCTTTTAAAGCTAACTGTTGTGGTGAGCTTGAATATTTCAATGGTGAAGGTACTTGAACATTTCTAAGTATTAGTAATAGACTAGCTTTAGCTTAATTCACAAAGTACATTTCTCCTTTAATATTACCTTACCAGCTTTCAACCACCAGACCTTAGGAAGCTTTTTAGTTTGCCAGTTAGAACATGTTATTTCCATGTTATACAAGCTGGCTGCACATATAAGTGCTGCACATCCAGATAGGATTTTATTGTTCCACTTCAAGCTAAGATTATCTGGATCTGAAGTCTAGATATTTGCCAGTTTAATAATAATGTACAGGCTCCATCATCTATCTAATTTTTCCCCTCAAAGTCCTGGTTCCTCCAGTCTTCTTATTTTTCTCTACATTTTATTGCAAGCTTTAATTGTTTCATTTAATATGTATTGATAAAGTTGATTTCTAGTATGTTGCTTATTAGTTTTGGGAGTTGAAACCTAAAGCAATGTTATGTTCATAATAATATAGAGATTTTCTAAATTAACTTACCCATTTACTTTAACAAGGTCACAAAATTAAGTTATAATTTCTGAAACTACTTGCCAGGTTCTCAGCTAGCTTTGTGAATGTACCAAGCCCCTAAACAGCCTTCCAGATGAATTATTTTAAATTTTAATATTACTAATCAGATATTTGGCATCAGATCTTTACTGTTCTTTCTGAAAACACCATGTTGCTTTTAGCTTCTTGTCTAGTTGGAATATTGGTGCAAATATATTTATTGTACGTTCTTGAGGCTGGTAATCACAAACAGTGGCACATAAAGCAGGTTGAATTCATATGCTGCAGACTGGTTTTGATGTTGCTGCCAATATGCACCATAGTATTATGATGCATCCATGTAACTGTGATCATGGGAAGTGTCCATGAAAATACAAAATCTTCCACTGTAGAGACAAAACCCTTTGGGAGTTCGTAGGGCTGTTGCACCCTACCTCCTCAGCAGCCTCTGAACCCTTTTCCCTGAGCAGTAAACATGAAGGAAGCTCTGAGAGCAGAACCTCGTGGGTTTCTTTACCCTTTTTTCCCTTCCTATGTATTCTTCCTTGGCCACATTATGTTCCTAATAATCTTTACTGCTGAAAATGATGTGGGAGCATGTCATAAAGGTGGTTAAGTGAAAAGAATTTGCAGAAGCGCTGATTACCTGTGTTCTGCATGAAAGCTAGAGCTGTTGAAAAATGAAAACCTGTTTTGATTAAAATGTTGAAGTTTCCATTTTGAAGTATACAGAACAGACTGACATTTTTCTTTTATTCAGTTTTTAAATTTTAAAAATATCAAAAACATTATTGAAATTGTTATTGAAAGTTTTCATTTGCCCAACCCTACTTTTGACTTGAGGAGAGAGAGGATGGTGTGAGTGGGAGACCTGACTTTGTTTTTGAGGATTTTTCACCAAAAACTTTTTTTCCAAATAAAAACCCATTTTTACCAAAGAAACTTCCCTTAAAATTATTTTGACCAGTCCTAATAAAAACTCTTGTTGACTACAGTTTGATCAAATAATTTCAATAAAATCATAGAGGAGGAATGAAAATGTTAGAAACCAGAGTGAGGGAAAGAACTGTGATCTTTATAATATTTTGAAATAAAAGAAATGATCTCCTCTCTGCCTAAGAAAATAAAGCAGTATAGTTCTGCCTACTAGGAAACAAGACGCAAAAAACCTGTCAATTCAAGTGTCTTTTAAATATAGCCAGGCTCCAGCATATTTCAATCAGCCTTTTTAGCCTCCTGAAAGTCCTTTGTTCATTCCACTTCTACTTTTTTTTTTCTACCTCCATTTCCAAGTGTTACTCACTATGCAAAGAAAACCGTACAATTATAAACCCCTAATGTGGCAGGCTCCAGAAAAAGAATTTGCACACACAACAAAAATCAGCAGCTACTTTTTTTATAGAAAATAATATTTCTCTCCAATTGTAGAACTGGGTTCTTGGTTAATTTTGCTTGCTGGCATATGGTCATGTAGGACTTTGAGTAGCCTTTTCAGAAAGTTAGAGATGCCAGTAAAGAACTATTTTCAGAATATGAAATATATATCTATAGCTAGGGCTTCTAGATACTATGATAATAAAAATAAGAGGTTATTACTATATAAAGATATGAAATAAATGCTCTTTTTGGTTACATCATGTCATCTTCATGGGGAATACATGCTGCTAAAGAAAGCTAGCTCCGTTAATTGATGTGCACAGGATTTTTACACGTACAGTTTAGGAATTAACTTTTGAAACTTTGGCTCTCAAATGAGGCTAGTGATATCTCTGAAAGTTGATTTTGCTTCTGTTTGTTTCTATTGAATCTAATTTCTATTAAAGAATAACTTCAGAAGGCTCCCAAAGTTTCAGATTCTATTATAGCAAAGCATTAATTTGACTCTGTTCTCTGTATGGGTCAAAATACATATAATTCAGAAGTTTGCATATCCTAGCTTCCAATCCAAAAACAAAACAGAAAAAATCCCTGTGGGTTGCAAATACTATGTTCTGCAAATTGAGAAACCATCACGATGGAATTGTAACTCAAGTGCAACAGCAATTATGCCACAAAACTGATTTGTAGGAAAAGGCATATTCAATTCTATTGCACAAGCAGCAACTTTGGAACCACTAGACTATAGCTGTGTTACCAATTAAAAAAAAAGTTTGACCGCGTTGTTGATTAAAAATGAAAGTTTGAAGAATAGTAATTGTAGGGAAAAGATGCAAAAAGGGATGTTTGCATGTGATTAGAGCAGACATTTGTATCAATTTTCTTGATAGGTTAATGATAAAATATTTCAAAAATAGCAATGGAAAGAAACTGCATTTCTACTTATGTTGTATTCTTAATGTTTCATAACCATCTCAGCTAAATCTATGGAAAAAATCAGAAGGGAAATATGGGGACAGATATATATAAAGTACTGAAATTTACATAATTTAATGATATGATTCATCAGCTATTCGCTTCAAATATCTGTGTCTCGAATGCAAATCTTAATACGCATACAAACATATATATACAGATACATGATCACATACAATTTTTGCCACAGACCCCTGCCTCATTAAGTGAACATTATGGATAGTGCTCACTTAATGAACAGCTATTATATATATTTTTATCCTCATTGTTAAGTGTATAGCCGCATGCCTTATTTGCTGCACCTGCTCTGAAGACAGAATTATTAATTTCCTCATGGGCTTTTCAGTGGTGCTCATCACTATAATATCTAAGTGCTCAGAAATATTAACTAGTTTATTTTCAGAACATCCCTTTGGGTGAAGGGGTATTATCATCCCCGGTTTACAGATGGGGAACTGAGGCAGAGAGATTAAAGTCAAAAGTATCCATTAATTTTGGGTTTGAGATGCCTAAGACATGATTTTTCAGAGTACTCTTGTCACCTTTGCATTTGAATCAGACAGCTTCCTCCACACCAAAAGCACAGGAGAAAGTCTCGCCCAGCTTACAGTTCCAATGTCTAGACACAGACCTGGCCTCACCCTCTGCAGACCAGAGCAGCAATTGCAGAAGAAGTTGGAGAGGGCTGGGGGATGCATGTTGCCAGGGCTGGCATTAGGAGGCAGCAAGCAAGACAATTGCCTGGGGCCCTACGAAGCTAAGTTACAACACATCTACAGAGTCACTGTGGGTAAATGTAATGCAAATATTACAGTAATCTCTAAAAGTGGAAATAAATCACACTAAAGCAGCGGTTTGCAAACTGGGGGGGCACACTCTCCTAGGGGAGCACAGAGGAAAGTTTTTGGGGTGGAGCAGAGACACAGGTGGCTCGGGCTTCAGCTTTGGCCCTAGGCAGCAGGGCCCACTCCTTAGTTTCTGCCCTGGGCCCCAGCAAGTCTAACAGTGGCCCTGCTCATTGCAAATGGAATCTTCAGGGAATTTAGCTGCATGCTCTTTCAAGTCTCAACTGAGCATGCGCAAGCTGCAATTTTCTCAAAGGCTTTTAAATTGGCTAAATTTGGGCAGATTTTCAGAACAGCAAAAGGCCATTCCTAACAAAAAGACCAGCTCGTGCCACATTTCAAGTCCTTGCTCCAATGCTCCACTAGAGCTTCTCAAAGAAAGGTCTCCAGAATTTTTAACAAGGACAAAACATATTTTTCTCTAGCCTCATTCTCAGAAATGACTGAGACACTTTGACTGAAATTTCAAAATAAATAAATAGAATAAAATAAAATAAAAAGCTGGAGGCAGTCACCCAGGATATAAAATTTTAACCCAAATAATTAAGCTTTGGCAAATTATAAGCAACTGAATGCAAGGTTTTAAAGTGGGAAGTTTCAGGAAAGCATAATCATGGGCAGTGCTAAGAGCCCCAATAGACGCAAAGAACTAGTATCCTAATAAAATATCTTCTCACACAAACACAAAATATGAGTACTCTCAAATAGGTGGTTTCTGCCTCCAAAACTAATGAAGATATATGCATGTTTAAATGGATATTTATAATTATTATTGCGGACGATACCAAGCTGGGAGGGGTTGCAAGTGCTTTGGAGGATAGGATTAAAATTCAAAATGATCCGGACAAATTGGAGAAATGGTCTGAAGTAAATGGGATTAAATTCAGTAAGGATAAATGCAAAGTACTCCACTTAGGAAGGAACAGTCAGTTGCACACATACAAAATGGGAAATGACTGCCTAGGAAGGAGTACTGCGAAAAGGAATATGGGGTTCATAGTGGACCACAAACTAAATATGAGTAAACACTATAACACTGTCGCAAAAAAAGCGAACATAATTCTGGAATGTATTAGCAGGAGTGTTGTAAGCAAGACACAAGAAGTAATTCTTCCACTCTGATTAGGCCTCAACTGGAATATTGTGTCCAGTTCTGAGCACCACAATTCAGGAAGGAGGTGGAAAAATTGGAGAGAGTCCAGAGAAGAGCAACAAAAATAACTAAAGGTCTAGAAAACATGACCTATGAGGGAAGATTGAAAAAATTGAGTTTATTTAGTGTGGAAAAGAAAAGACTGAGGACATGATAACAGTTTTCAAGTACATAAAAGTTTGTTACAAGGAGGAGGAAGAAAAATTGTTTTTCTTAACCTCTGAAGATAGGACAAGAAGCAATGGGCTTAAATTGCAGCAAGGAAGGTTTAGGTTGGACATTAAGAAAACCACCCTGACAGTTAGGAAGTTTAAGCACTGGAATAAATTGCCTAGGGAGGCTGTGGAATCTCCAGCTTGGGAGATTTTTAAGGGCAGGTTAGACAAACACCTGTCAGGAATGGTCTAGATAATTAGTCCTGCCACAGTGCAGGGGGGCTGGACTAGATGACCTCTCAAGGTCCTTCCAGTTCTATGATTCATTGTTTGGTTAGGCCCAGTTTTAGCAAGGTGCTTACACAAGCGTGGGACCGCTGAGTTCAGTGATTCGTGTGGTTAAATGTCAGCACATGCTTATATACCTTGATGAATCAGGGCATTAGTGTGGATCCCATACAAATATCCATAGCTTTTGCAGCCGCTTTCTTGGATTTGTAAACTAGTTTTACTATACGTTGGGGTTTTTTTAGGATAGGGGTTAGACTCTCTACATTTCAGCAACCAGTAAAACTCTTCATCAAAAATTGGAGGGAGTTATTAAATAGTGAGGTCTGCATTCTCTTTGCCCTCACCCATTAACTTAAAATATTCAGAGAATTCTTGTAAATAATTATGATCTCACAACAGGACTGGTCTTCTGACACCATTTTGAAATCCCAGTTTAATGAAGAGATATGAATATAAGGAAAATATGACCTGTGTATACAAATAAAAATGTTACCCATTAGTAATGAAAACAAGAAAACTGTGTAGACAGCATGGTCTGTTGCTTAGTGCCAAGGGACTATAGTTGTGTTTCTCTAGCACTGATTTGCTATGTAACCTGTTGCAGGCCACTTCACCTCTCTGTGCTTCAGTTTTTCTGTGTAAGAGATGGGTTCATACTTACCCAGCTTTGAAAAGCCCTTTACCATCCTCATGTGAATACTGTTACATAAGGCTAGTAATGTTCCAGTAATAGCCCACCCCACAGTAGCAAGACTGCTGAAAACTGTGGTATTTGGGCAATTACTGTAAAATAGTCCAGGGGTTCTCAAACTTCATTGCACCACAACTCCCTTCTGACAACAAAAATTACTACATGACCCCAGGAGGGAGGACCAAAGCCTGAGCCTGCCTCAGCCCTGCTGCCCCGGGTGTGAGGGCCAAAGCCCAAGGGCTTCAGCCCAAGGTGGAGGGCCTGTAACCTGAGCCACACCAGTTAAGGCTGAAGCCCTCAGGCTTTGGCTCTGAGCGATGGGGCTTGGGCTTCAGTCCTAGGCCCCAGCAATCTAACGCCAGCTCTGGCAACCTCATTAAAACGGGGTTGTGACCCACTGTTTGAGAACCGCTGGAATGGTCTATTTTATAAGGTTATAACAAATGATAGTGTTGCTATGCCACCACCATTGTTTCAGGTGACTTATAAAGGTATTTACCGGGTCATTATAATGAGTATTTAGAAGACATCAATAAATACACATATACAAGCTAAATCCTAATTCTTGAGGACATAGTGCTGGTGACATTACATCTTTTAAATGTATTATTGCTTTAGACACCAGGTTGATAGATGGAAACTTTTTATTTCCTTTATTCAAACTTAGGTCCTTGAAACTACTTGGAATTAATGTTCTAGATAATAAGAGATTTACAGTGCACCTTCCATTGTTCTCCTGTTTAAGTTAAATACTCTACGATCCTTAATTTGTAGGCCCTACATCTATTCTTTACAGTGAGATACAGTCACATTCCAAGCTTTATTTTTAAATTTATGGACATTTTCAAAAATGACTACTCTGTTTTGTTCAGTCGCTCTCTAGTTCTTGATTTCATTTTCCCAGGTATACATCATATTATATGAAGAGAATTAAACACCTCTTTCAGTAAGGTCTATTATTCTAAATTCCTCTTTCTCTAGTCAACTGTTCACAAGCAACAGCTAAGGCCAACTTGGCAACCATTCAATTCCCTATCTGTACATTTATATGATTTAACAAGCTTGTATCTCAAGTCCCCACTGAACTGAAATTGCAGTCAGACATTATTTGGGCAGCTGGGCATATTTGTTGATTGATGTTGTTTGTTTCAATAAAATATGCAAAATTGTTCCAGATATGCACAAAAGTTGTTCACCAAGCCAGCTTATATCCAATGTGAAAGCTATTCTCCTTAATGACATCACATTTACAGAGCTACATATAGGAGTCTCATGGCCACAGAACTTTCAAAGTTGGCATTGGCATTTAGGGGTGTGGGCATATCCCTTGAGCCCTCCATTCTCCTTTCCAAAAGAGTTAACCCCATGTCTCCTCTACCTCTCCAGATGGAGTTGGCAGAATCCCCTCCTGAGAAGGTCAGACTTTCCTATGATGAACAATGTTGGGAAATGTAGTCAAGGAAAAGTTCTTCTCACTCCAAGCACCTCAGATAATGATGGACACGGATGTCGCTGGTATAGTGTGGAGCATAATTAGTAAACTTGACTGTTGATAGCCTTTCAGAGTTGAGGCTCCACGTAAATTTTCTAGTGCTGAGGACCCCTCGGGCTGGTTCTCAGTCATGGACAATATGGTTGTCCTGTAATACCTCAACCGAGTGGGCACATGGTCACTTGTCATATCAAAAAGCAATTAATCCATGGGAACAGTGAGTCCAAAACAAAGAAACCCCATCTGGCAGATGATGACCTGAGTTGAGGGGGTAGATTATTGAGTGGACGTTCAAACCCTCAGTGGCATCTTTACTGACTGAGGTCATCCAAATGTGGACTTGCATGTTAGAACTCAGAGCCAGTGTCTGAGGTTTTGCTCAAGAGTTAGCAGGGGCCTGCAACTTGTAGCATTGTCATTTTTCATTTGTGCTGGAGAAATACCCAAAGGCTTGAGTTAGGATTGGGGTCTCAATGTGCTAGGTGCTGTACCACACATAGGAAAGCACAGTACCTTCCCTTAAGAGTTTATAGTCTAATTTCAGACATCTTCTTTTATGTTACAGGGGAACATGCTCCTTGAAATTTCAATTAGGTGCTAAATAGGTCCTTTGATCCTACGTGAACTCACTCACTATACCACCTCTTGTGGAAAGTTTTTTTCTTGATGGCCACAACCTTGACTATTGGGATCTATAAGTTACTGACTGTTATGGGGTCAGGTCACCCTTTAACACCTTGTATAGGGAGAAGGTGATATTTAGGCCTCATCCAAAATTTTCACCTAAATCAATGCATATCGCTGCCTGTATTTTCCCCAAAGCCCTATAGCTGTCCTGGGAAGATGAGCTACATGTCCTGGATATCAAGAGAGTAGTCAGTCCCTACTTAGAAATAAACCTTTTAGATGGTCCAATACAATGTTTATGATCTTTGGAGAAAATTGGGCCACTTCAGCTCACATCCTACCTGAAAGGATAAGGCTGTACATTGTCTTATGAGATGGCAGATATTTCAGGGCTGAGGCAAAGGGTGGCAACTTCAGTGGCATGTATCTGTAAAGTGCCCTTATCTGAAAAGTGTAGAGCTCAGTTTGCATCTTCACAAATCAGTCAGTGTCACATCAAGAACTGATTTTGGTTTCGGGAGAGCAGTTCTGCCTGTTGAACAGTGACTGAAGAAGTCAGCCCTCTTCTTGACAGGAAGGTTACAGCTAGCTAGTCTCCTGCATTTGGGTTCTTATAGTCAATTTCATTTATGAGAACAAATTACCAAAACAACTCCTGTACTCTGAACATATTGCCTCTAACGGAGCCACACTGATTATAAATGATTCAGAATTCAAGACCTAAAGCTTTTGGAGGCTGAGAAGAACTGAGTAATGGCTATACAGGCTGTAGTCTTGATTCCCTTGGAAAATAGAATGTAAGGTTTGAGTGATGTGCATCCTTGAAAAGGATTTGTGGCTGAGCGGTAGGCACACAACTCTGTGGAGGACGTATGTTCAGAGAACAAAAGCTACAGTGCTGAGTAACACCTCTTGTATACAAATAAAATGTAGAGAATGCTTTTTATACAAAAATCAACTTGAAAAATTCAAAGGTGCCATTTTTTTTCTGCTCTGTTTTTGCTACTTAAGTATGTTCCAAAAGGAACAAAATGGAGAAGATTGTTGGGTTTAGATAGTATAAGATCTGGGCATGAAAAAATCCAAATAATGTTAAGAACCGGTTAAAGGCACTAATAGCTACAGATTTGACATAGGATAATGTACTATTGATGACTTGTTCTCCATGTTATTAAATTGAGCGCACATGCTGTCAGGAATGTATGCAAATTCAGAAATTGTAAGGTCACAGATTACTTATTAAACACTTATTTGGAAGCATGATAGTTCCATATCTCACAAGAGCTCAGGTTTATTTCTGTATATTACAGTTCCTTATGCTGTTTTATAATGTCATTAATCCTATGTGTTCTACTAGAAAGGAAAAAAACTTAAACACATGAAGAATATCATTGTAACAATCCTATTAAAAAAGAACTATGATCTCATTCATAAATGCTGTTGACTACAAGATAAACTTACTAAAATATGACAGGTTTCAGAGTAGCAGCCGTGTTAGTCTGTATTCGCAAAAAGAAAAGGAGTACTTGTGGCACCTTAGAGACTAACAAATGTATTTGAGCATAAGCTTTCGTGAGCTACAGCTCACTTCATGCATCCGATGAAGTGAGCTGTAGCTCACAAAAGCTTATGCTCAGATACATTTGTTAGTCTCTAAGGTGCCACAAGTACTCCTTTTCTTTTTATTAAAATATGTTTCTCTCAATCAGAGATTCAGTACGTGGTTTTTCCATTTAAAATTCATTTATTTTTATTTTGTGTAGTCCACATTTTTATTGAGTTATAAGTGCATATTAGCTGTCAGTTGTGCTTTTTAAGGACAAACGTTTCTTTTAATTGTTTTTTTTTAAAGAATTAATACAGTTTTATCATGCTCTAAATTGGACTTTTTGACAGCAGCATTGCAGAGAGGGACTGGGGAAGACATGAGGTTATTTCATGTTTGTTTATTAATTTCTATCTTTCCTACTTGTATTACGGAATTATTTCTGTCCAGGTTTTCTTCTTTTCATGCAAACTACTGCAAGTCATTTTTACTCTTCTGAGATATCTAAAGCGTGGCAGTATTTCTTAGGCATAGAACATTTATAACTTAAGTTGAGGATTTCATATTGATTCCCTTGAAGAATAAGTGTTTTCAGAGTGTTACAACTAGTCCTTGATATTTAATGAATCCCAACAGATAACATGGCAATATACTTTTCCCTTTCAATTAAGAATGTGCTCTTGTGTTAAAAACAGTTGAAAAGAATCTAACCCTTGTTCATATATAATGTTGCAGCAATTAATAGTCCATTCTCTATTGAATTATGCCTATAGTATTTTCCTGCTGATAGGATACCATTATTTCTTTGTTCATAAACTAGATGCACTCTGTTTAAGTGTTAGTTATGTGTGCGTGACCCAGAAAAGGTATTGTGGCTTGCCATTGTAACTTAAATCAGAATTCATCAACATAAATTGTTCGCTAAAGGCGGCATGGCCATCCCCAAAGGGGGTTAGAAAGTGGGAGGCAGACAAAGTTCTAATATTGAACAGCAAGCGACATTAATTGATAAATTGAAAATTTACAACTTTTTAAAAATTGTTACACAAGTCTATGAACTAATGCGTGTGAATCCTATTGTGTTGGGGTGAGAGTCACTGTTAACCATACAGACTAACTACCCAGAGTTAGCATTAGCTAACAGTAGGAGATGAAAGAAAAGGGCATTATTCTCTGTCAAATTCTGCAAATCTTTCAGTCCCTCAAAGCAAGAAACAATCCGTTGTAATGTATGATCATCTTTTTTTCCCTAGATGCAAGATTTCAGACTGAGAGTCTCTCACTATGAACCCCACTGGGAGCTGTTCTTTTCAGATGTAGGCTAACACACAGCAGTTGACCCATGCAGAGTGACCACTGCAACATTAGAGAGGCAAAAATAACAGAGTATTCCCAAACGTATGAAACAAGGCACTTCTGAGAGAAGGCTGCCATTGTGTCCCTGAACTCTCTCCATGTGGCTTAGGTATTGTAGAGATCTCAGACCAGTTGGAATTGCAGCATATGCAAGACCTACAGTAGATGCATTGCAGTAATACAAGAACAAACGTGCAGCCTTAGACCCAAATTCTGCAAAGATTTATTCATGTGCTTAACTTTAAGCATGTGAGTATTCCCATAAACTTCAGTGGCACTATTCGCATGTGTGAAAGGACATGGGGTTGAATTTACATTGTTGCTTACGTTCTCAGCATTTCATAGAATGCTAAATTCATAGAATTTCTCTTTATTTAATATAGTTTTATGTTTCTATTATTAAATTTGAGAAATAACTTCCCCATTACACCTTACTGGCTATAGCTGTGACACTGCAAATACAAGTTTTGGATACTGTCATTGTGGGGGAATTGACTTTTTGTTCACATGGTGTCTGATCTGCAGTACTTTACTTCCAATCCAATATTCAAGGGATTGCTATGTGTTGCCCATAGTAATTTTCATTGATGTGTGAGGTACATGAGTCCTTCAGACTTGATACCACATCAAGGTAGCTCTTAGAGAACCAACCTACCAGAAACAGAAGATTATGTCTGGACAAGGTTAAAAATTGCCCTGAGTATTATCTGAGCTAAGTTTTCTCTAACCTTCAAAGTTTGAGTTTCCCAACTAAAACTAAACCCTGAAGTGCTGCTACTCTTACCCCAAATATGTGCATCTTTGAAGATCTTGTGTTGAAACTGACCAGGCATGATACATTCTGCTGTGCTTCACTGCAGCTTGTTTCAAAAATTGCATCTTTTCAGGCTTCCTAATAAAATGTTGTTTAAAAAGAACCCACAGGTGTGCAGTATCCATTCAGCTGACTTAAGCTACTGTGCTTTAAGAAAAATGTCATCCTAGTTTAGAATTATCTTGGTGGATTGACACACATTAAAAATCATCAAAATATAGGGCTTATAATGGAAGAAGTAACTGACCGTTATGTACATGTAGCAACAAACTATTGATTACCGGTGCAAAATAGGGCCCAAGTTTCAAACTTGGGTGCCTAAAGATAGGCACCTGAATATGTAGTACATTTAGGTAAGTTGTAAGTAATCATGCACCCACTATGCAAAATTGAGATCAGGATACAGTTTCCCCACATTTTGGGTTGCTGGCGGCAAAATTTCCCCAAAGTTCAAAGGTTTGTGGATTTGAGCTATGACTTTGGGCCCATTTCTGGTCATCAAGAACCCAAACGTAGTTGTAGATTTTAGTTCCCTTACATCTTACTTTGGTTTGTTTTTAGAAGATAGAGATTCTTGTTAGCAGTTACCTGCCATTTTTTGTCACAGCTACATAGTGAAGGCTAAGAAACATGCTCAGCAAACTAGTTTATTCAGCCACTTCAACAGGACAATGCTATTTATAATAAAGATTATTGTTAAATTACACCTTTTTTGTTGATGTTCAGGGGACATTTGCCAGGCCAGGTTCTTTGGGAACCAAATCTAGAAAACTGAAAACAAATTATTTGCTGTCTGATCTGTTGTGCAAAGGGAAGCTTTGAAAGTTTGAAATGTAGCAATTTTTTCAACAAAACAAAAAGAGAAGAAAGCATCATCTTTCTTATTAAACATTATTTAAAATGTATTTGCTTAGCATTTTAGGAAGCTTTTGTTTTATGTCTGCTATGTTTGTTACGTGTCTAGCCAATTTTAACATGTTCCTGTGGTTCACTGGCTGAGACAGGGATTGCATAGTTCGTCTGCATTTTAGTGGCACTACCAGGGGATGTCGGACCTTTTGCCCTTGTTTGTAGACACTCCGAAATTAAATATAACCTAACCTTAACACAGTTTTGGGAGAAATTTAGTATAACCTTGCACAGTATTTTTTTTTTTTTACAAGTATTGTGACATCTGTACTGGCAGATCACTGCTAAATCACTTGTGGTTTAATCATTGTCACAATTATAACCACAAAATACCCTAACTAGCAGCAAAAAAATTGCTGTGTGCGACCTTTTGAGAACAGTCTCCAAACAGAAGTGACTAAGTACCAAGCAGTAATCCCAAGTTATTTTTGTATTTTTTGTTCTATATTCCAGTACAATTTCTAATAAAACTTTAGTAAATAACCTCAGATTACTTGGATGAAAAGATAACTGGGATAGCAGTAGTTTCTGAACAACTATAAAACCTTTTCTTAATGTGATATTCTTGTAAATTGCTTATTTAAGTTAAATAACGAGGATTATCCTGCCTTTTAAGAATGTCAGTTACAAAGTTACAGTACATCTAATAAAATTAAAAGATTTGTGTCTAATTCTCAACTTCACTGAACTCATTTTTCTCTTTTCTGTATCACCAAAATCATCTAGGCTCCAAATGAACATCCAGAGAGAGTGAGTGAGAGCAGTGGTTTTGTATGATGTTTTAAGTCTTTAAAAGTTAAATTTTAAGAAAATATTACAAAGTAGTTTGGCAGTTTAGGGGTTGGTGGGAAAATAACCTAAAAGGTAAAAACAAGAGGTGTCTTTTTTTTCTGTCATACCATTAGAGGAGTATCTAGGCATAGTATCTGATAATTTCAGATTATTGCTGGAAATTATATAACTATATCTATATAGCTATATCTTTGTCTCTGTATAACTATAGATGTGGCTCTGGTTTTTTTAAATATAATAATGCCAAATGTATTGATTGTGCCATTTTTAAGCATATTATACCATATACCATATACAACAGAAGTGTAAAATAATGGTACTTTTAGCATAGTAGCTTTCTCTATAGGTTAAGAACCACTGATGTTAGATTTTTTGCTATTTAATCCATGGACTGTCACATTCCATTATCTGAATTGCCCAACAGCCTGGTCGTTGTATATTTCAGAATGTATATTTAAAGCTCTTTAATATTTACATTGCATATGTCACTGTAAAAGGTGATTTTTATCCTGGCCTCTTGCCCAAAAACATGCTGAATGGCAACTAACCAATCAAAACTTACTGAGCCTTGGTAACTGGACTTTAGTGAGAAGCTCAGTCACTGGTTCACTGACCTGTATTACACAGTATCTCATTTGGCAGTGAATTAAGAATAGAGCAGACACATCATCAGCAGATTTTCCTGAGTGCAGACTTCTCTTGGTACTAACTTCCAAAGTCCAAGGACGCTCCAATCTAGCTTTCTAAACCTGATCTGTCAGTGTGGTATAACCAGCTTATAAATTGGCTTAAAGATGATAATTGAACTAACCTTTCTACATTTAAAAAAAACCCATAACATTTTGGCAATCATGATAAACTTCTCATAACTGATAGAGAAAGAACCTGAATAATACAAACCTTGAAATATTTCACAGGGTGATTGGGGATGCAGGACAAATACAAAATGATATTAAAGCACAATCAACTGTTATGATTACATTTGCAATAAACATGTAAATAATGCTTTTTCAGCAGGAACAAGATAGATAGATGCATCTTTGTTTTTATACTCCCTTTGGTCTCATCCAGATTGTTAAGTGATACTGCTCTAATGTAAAAAGAGGTTACTGACAAGATTCTGCTCTCAGCTGTCCAGGGTGAACCTTGGCTACAATATTTCTTTTTCTTTTCCCCTTCCATGTTCCCGTTGCCAACATGTGTCAGGAGAGCAGAGCATCAAAACTGGAGACACTGATAAAAGCCATGCGTTCCAGATGCACTTTCTAATTAATTTAGGATCTTGCTGGGGGTCTGGTCAGCTAAAGCCAGATTTGTATGTGCCATTGTATTATAAAGAAACATAATTCTATTTTGGTGGTTCAGTTATAACAGCAGTCCTTGACAATTTCACTCAACACAATTTTAGGATTAAAATTAAACTTTTAGTGTATGTTTTTATATTTATTGTATACTATATTAAAAACACAAAATTTGCATACAAATTTCTATCTCTCCTGCTTGTTAGTTTGCAACCTTCTTTCTTGAATAGACTGTATGCTCAAAATTTTTAAATATTTGTCAGATTACTCTGAAATACTTGTTTCTCATAGTAAAATTAATATTTTTGAGGCTCTATTAAGGTTACCAGTTAGGGAAGGTTTGATGAAAAGCTTATAACTGGAAAAGCTCTGTTAATTTGCTGTTTTAAAAAAAACCTATGTTTGCACCATATTAACCAAGCTTATCTCCAGCATGACAATCAGTTCATACCTAGCAAGACGATGACTCCAGCATTTTTTACTCCAAGAGCAGTAAGTTCATTCCACTTAGTTCAATATCTCCAGTTGGCTCAGAATTGCTAGTGTTTGTCCTTACCACACGAATAATGCATGATCACGTTCTACTGTGCAGTAGGTTAACAAAGATCTTAACATTTTCCTGTCTCCCCAGAGAATATACATTTAACCAGATAAAATGATCTGCAGGTGAAATATTTTAGTATTTAGAATTAGAACCATTTGAACTCGTAGCAAACAAGGCAGCTGAGTTGTTCAAAATACAAACACCCTTTTAAGACAACCACATAAAACGAAACATAAAGACAAACAGTGCAATAGCAAATATAGCTGCCTGTGCACTTCACGTCCTTTGTTTATTTTTTCATTTAAAAATCTTCGTTGTATTTTAATACTTACATTACAGGCCTGCTTGCAAAATGATACATGAATCATTTAAAAGGGTCTCTTAGGCAGTACTTAATTTCCCTATAGCCAGTGCTTTGCCAGTGCTATTTACAGCTACAAGAGTGCGATTCAGAGAATTGGAGCTGAAGTGATTCTCTCCTATGACTCAACTAATAAACTTTGTCGGAACACTAAAGAAGATTTCATGTTTGGTCTTTTTTGACTCTCACCTCTGAATATTGTAATAGGCTAAAGCCTCAGAGTTCCCATCCAACTTTAACTTTTCTGAACTCAAGGATAATTCAGAACTGGAGCTTTGGTTCTGATACATTTCTATTTGCATGACTAGATATGAGGAACACTCAATACTAGGAAACCAGGGGGGAGAGGATGCACAGAATGTTCTGGAGAAACAATTATAATTCCTTCTCAACTAAAAGAGAGAATCCAAAATTGTTCTCAGCAGTGGGTGCAAATGCTCAGCTAGGACTTGCAGCTAAAAATAATCAGTAAAACACCTTTTAATTAGAGCATTATAATGGTTCACTTTCTCAAACTGTATTGCCTACTAAGGATGAATATTTTTGAAGATTTAATTTACGGTTGGAAAATGTCTCCTAATGCCTTTTGTTAGCTGTAGAGCTTTCTGTGTGATTTTCTAAGTGTTGTTTTTACTCATGTGGATGCTTCTCCCCATCACAAAAATGCACCCATCATTTGGTGTAATTGATTCCATGTGCTAAATAAAGGCAAAGGGATGTTGTGAGTCAGGACTGAGGTGCATTATATTCTGCAAGGTTATGTAAGGAAGCTTGCACCTTACCTGTTTACGCTCAGCACCCTTTTTCTCTAATACTCTACAAATACCAAATGCTATTAGTGCTTGGAGAGGCCTCATTTTAATTTCATTGAAACAAGTTATTCAGAGCTTTCCACTTTATACACTGACCAAATGCTGACCTCAGTTACACCACTGCAACTGCATCGAATATGGTCCCAAATGAAATGTCCAGGATTGTGTATTAGCAATGTAGAGAAAGTAGAACTGATGACACAAAAATCCATATTCTGTATCTCAAGGCAGATTGTTATTGCTACTCAAGTTCTTCTCCATGCAGATTTTTTCTAATAGCAAAGGTTTGATTTTAAATTTGCAGAGTTTAGTCTAAGTTAAAGATCTCCAAAAGAACCAATCAGCAAACTTGTAGTCACAGTTGTGCCAGAATATTTAAGTGAAAGTACAATGTCTTTGCATTCCTAATGTTAACCGAGGTTTATTTTATTTTCTATTTGTTTAAAAGCTGCTTTTCTACCATTTTTTGCATATCTACTAGGTTCTTAATCTATTTCTGCTAACAATATTGTGCAAATAACACCAAAACTCACCAAATGTCAAGAAACCTAAATGGGTGCTCCATAAAGTGAAGTTACATATGTAACATAGTTATAGTTCGATGATGCAGAATTACAAGAAGTGAAATTTATCTAGAGCTTGAGGGGGGTGAGGTGCCTATTCTTTCTTTGATACACAGGTATAATTAGATCCATGTTTAAAATCTCATTTTAGTTCTACTTCACAAATATTCATGTGTGGAAACAGAGATTTAAGTGACTTTTCACACATATCCGTGCTTCTTGTGTGGCCGGTGCACAGCCTCACCAGGAGCGCTTGTACCAATTTAATTGCCAGTGTAGAGCATTGTGGAACAGCTTCTGAAAGGCTGCAACAATCAATGTAAGCAACACTGTGTCTACATTGACACTCTGTCAGCCTACTAGCTACATCGACCTAAGCGCTACACCTCTTGCAAAGGTGGAATTAAGTCGGTGAAGTGGGCGAGTTACATTGATGGGAGCTTTGTTTTAGTGTAGATACTTAGAGTTATGTTGGCATAAGCTGCCTTACATCGACCTAACTCTGTAGTATAGACCAGGGCTTAGTCCTAACCTAAAAAGCAGACACAGAAGAGAGATTTTCAAAGGGCCTTAGGCTCCCAGTTCCCACTGAAAGTCCATGGGATCTAACTCTCATTTGTACCTTTGAAAATCTTCCATAGCATGCTTCTCTTGAACCAAACAAAGGAACACATGAAATACCAAAGACTCAAACATCTTAAGAATTCTGTATGTCCAGAACTCACCAGAAAGGTTCATCACTAGTCCTCTAAGCTCAGACTGGTACAGAGGGAGACAGGAAGTCAGAGATATGTGGGAACAGTGATGTTTACCACATAGAAGTTGAGTACAGGAACCATATAATCCTAAGTCTACAACGTAAGAAGAAAAACAGACATGTCTGTATAGTAAATTACTGTATCAAGACTGTATTGATGCAATTTAACATATAATAGGTGTGGAATCTGTTATGAAGTAGCTGTGGAATAATACCAGACAAACTTAGAGAGTTGAATATTAGTGTAACCAGTGTTCAAATGTATGCAACACTTGAAGAAAGAGTGTAAAAGTCTAACGATGTGGGACTAATCCGACAGCTGAAATAAATGAATCTGCGTGTCATCTAACTTGACCCTATGATCAATTGAGCAGTTCCTGTTAGTGGAAACTCTTTGAGATGTGTTGGTTCATGTTTGGATAGTTTGCAGTGCTAAACGGATCTGATGATTTTAGACATACAGTGCTGCTCATCCTGCTCCTGACCTTTATTCCAAAGACACGTGACAAGTACGAATTTTATTTGAGCCCTGCTATGGGAGTGAAGTATTTCTCACTTTGCAACTTTATTACATTTAGCAGAAATTCCTTCTGTAATTATGACATGACATTAATGTTCACAGGAACTCAAAGCTGGATGTTCCACTGGGTAAAACAAATGGTAGTTGAAGTGGGGAGGGTGGACATAAAAATTGCTGATTTTTCTATAGTCATGCCAAATTTGAACAAGGAAAATACTCGTTACTGTACTTTAGCCCTAGTTACCTTAGTTCTCCGACTGTAATTGTTAATGATGACTCAAATCCTTGGTGAACTAATCAAAATAGTATACTATGTTACCAACAGTGGAAAAGACCCCTTCAGCAGTTTTAGTCAAATTATACTGTATAATACACACAAATAATAGGTATGTAATGTGTCCTGATACTCTACTTATAGGCTACCAGCAGTATGTTGTAATGGTCCTTTAGCATATGTAGTGGAGGACTTGACTTTTACACAGCCCATTTGCTGGGGGAAAGAACGAGGGAGTCATTAATTTCTGGAGAGTGTTTTTGCCAGAAAGACACAGGCTATAAATCTGATATATTCACAGAAAAGTGACATACATTTCAAATGTTCTAACCAGTATGCTCACCATGAGAGAATTGATTATACTGTAAATATAATTAAGTTAATATTTTATGCTCTGCTTTTCAAATAACTGGCTATGGTTTTACCCATTGATGGTCTTTCTAAAAACTCGTGAGTATATTAATGTTTGCACAGACATGAGCAAACACATACAATTTAGCAAAAAGTCTTATTCAAATCCCGGTTATATTTCATTAGGTGTTAACCATCTTGTTAACCTTCTAACGTTGCACACCCATGTTAGCTGTTTGTTTCAATTTGAAATGTTTTCCTGCTAATATGGATACTCTGCTTACTTCCTTTTTTTTTTTTTTTTTAAAAGAAGTGAAGGGGCTAGGTATATTTCTTTTGGTTTTTTTCTGTTTTATTTAAAAATATCTAGAAATAGTTAACTCAGCTGCTTTTTTCTGCTCTCTAAGGGGTCGCCTGGCCTGATATGCACCGTCTGGCAGACAGAGTCCATCTGGAAGAGCTGATTAAAATTGGCATCCTGAAAGGCAATGTAGATGACATGGTGAAGGTTCATCTGGGTGCAATATTTATGCCACACGGACTTGGACATCTACTTGGAATTGATGTGCATGATGTTGGAGGCTACCCAGAGGTTAGTGCTAGCTGTTTTGCAGATTAACCCTTCTGACTTGAGTAGGCATTTCTTTTAGTTTCACAGTCAGTAGCGTCTTCTCTGGGTAGGAATTGATATGCACTGAAGTTTTTCTTTGCTGGTGTGGTATTTCATGTGGTTTTCCTGAAATTAAATGATGATTTCATCAACACATGAAATGCTCCTGTGAAATGCCTACTCCTGCTGGCCTGCAGGGATTCTTAGCGTTCCTAAAGCTGTTCCTGTGAATAAGGTGCAAGAGTGTGTTTTATTTTCAGTTGGTCCATTTGTTGCATCTGTTTATTCAGCAGTAGCCTCATGATCAGCAGTGTGCTCATGCAGAAGCATGTGTTCCCTGCCTCAAAGAGTTTATGATCTACAAAGACCACACCGGAAAAAAAAATGTAAGGATGGAGGGAAAGGATTGCAACTTTGATGCAAGGTGATCAGGGTAACGGTTGGCACACAGCTTGGTAGAGCCATCATTTTACATGTATGTGTATTATATGTTAAAAATTTAGTTTGCAGGAGCGCATTTGTTAGTGGAGAAAAGGAAGAAATTGTTGGAGTAAGGGAAGGGAGTGGGGACAGAGAAACTGCATGGGAGGGAGGTGGAAATGGTGGTGGAGGGAGTAAAAGCAATGGACAGAGTTAGGTTGACAAGGTGGGAGAGGTCATATCTTTTATTTGACCAACTTCTGTTAGTGAGAGCATTAGGTTGGGCAGCTGGGGTGCAGCCATTGTAGAAGAGGTGTATGATAAAAATGTGACTAACACCCAATGGCAACACAGCGGTGAGACCTATTAAGACCTCTGATTTTTCCACTGCAAAATTAAAAATATACTCTGAAGCCATAGTCAACCTGGGTCTTGTGAAATCCCATAAAATACAATATCCCTGTTTCCCTTCATTTCCAACAATAATTGCTAGTACCTCTGTTTACCAGCCAGCACCTCTGTTGTTCTCTGAACAATTTTAGAGGGATTGATGCGAATATGCAACATTTCAAACAAAATGTTTTTTTGCCTATGAGTATGCTCAGTATCAATACTCCCAGCCTTGACACATGCTTCAAAAAACATTTCCCTCCGAGGAAATGCCATTGTAAAGTGTACATTTATTCTGAACCTGCACGGTGCAAAGTTCCTCCTGTGAGAAGCTGAGTGTCTTCCAGTCTGAATGGTGTGGGAGGTTACAAGAGCTCACCCTCCTGCAGCAAGGCCCTGAAGGGACTGATGACAAACTCATGCCAGAGTAGGTACAGATATGCCTGATACATGCACTCACTGTGGAAAAATAAAACACACACCTGCGAGGAGCACACACCTTGCCAATACATAATGCACATCCCTGCAGTTCTTTCATGGGGATTTTTAGAGGAAAGATACTTTGCCAAAAGGAGAAACCTCTCTTGAAGGGAGGAGGGAGATACGGTCCCTCCCAGACACCTGCCCATGGGTTTTTCCGTGGCTGCCCATCTTCCTACATTGAAGTCTAGTTCCAATGAATCATTAGCTTATTCTTCCAACTTGGGTCACCATATATTCATTGGCTGTAGTGTGTCACTCAGTGTATTGGTCAGCAGTAGGCATAGAAAGAACCGGACTGCTAGGTCTCTCCACAACCCTTTGCAATCTTTTCAAACCTAAGAGCGTGACTGTTGTGTCTGTACTACACAAGCTGCAAAAGGAGAGTCTCCTGAGGCAGGCTGGTTGCTATTAAAATGTTTTTCTCTATCCTTTTAATACTAATTTTAAACAAAACTGTGTGGCTCCTACATTTTTCCCTCTTTGGTTCAATTTTAAAATACATATTTTTCTGAAAAAAGAGTTTAAAGTTGAATGCGGTTTGTTAAAGTGAGGGTCAGCTTGAGTGGATTCTTGCATCAATTCTTAGTCCCACAACTGCTGCTACTGCATAATAATTGATTTAGGCTATATAGGAGAAGAACGTAAGGCTCTGGTGTGAGTGTACATACATTCCCTATGCAGAAAGAATTACTTTCTCCAGGCACTATTTGATCTTTACATGTAACCATATTCTGGCCACTTAGAAAACTTTTCAGTGCACTGAAAAGTTTTCTTTCTCAAGTACAAGCACGATATGCAACTACTTTTGTTCTTAAAAGATTGGTGACAAATGTCTTAAAGCCTGACTAAAACAGTAATGAAGAATAATAACCGAAATAACCAGGATGAAGTATACAGGGATAATTAAACAACTACATAATGATGTAACGTGTATGTCGATGTGAAGTCTGATTAAGGCCTGGTCTATGTAAGGAAATTAGGTCAATATAACTTCATTGCTCACTGATGTGAAAAATCCACACCCCGGAAGACACAATTAAATCAACTTAACCCCCTGTGTAGGCAGTGCTAGGTTGACAGGCAAATTCTCGCGTTGACCTTGCTACTGCCTCTCAAGGAGGTGGAGTATCTATGCCAATGGGAGAACACCTTCTATCGGTGTAGGTCAGTGGTTCTCAAACTTTTGTACTGGTGACCCCTTTCACATAGCAAGCCTCTGAGAGTGCGACCCCCCACTTATGAATTAAAAACACTTTTAAATATATTTAACACCATTATAAATGCTGGAGGCAAAGCGGGGTTTAGGGTGGAGACTGGCAGCTCACAGCCCCCCATGTAATAACCTCGCAACCCCCTGAGGGGTCCCAACCCCCAGTTTGAGAACCCCTGGTGTAGGTCGTGTCTTTACAGAAGTGCTACAGTAGCGCAGCTTTAGTGATACAGCTACACTGCTGCAGCATTTTAAGTGTCGACAAGCCCTAATATAGAAGAGTGACTAATACACTTTTCAGAGCATTAAAAACATTATTTCCTAGAATTAGAAGAACTATTTTTGTGTATTAAATGCATACTCTGAGTGCTATGTGAATTTGACAGTAGTTATGATTTCCCCCAAAATTAATATGATGGTTCATGAATAGCGTCTGAAAGAAGAGACTCTATAATTCTACTACCCAACAATGAGACATTCGCAACAGTCTAAAAAAACAAACTGTAACTGCCAAGGGGTTTGGCTGATACAATAATAAATAAAACTAGTTGAAATATTTTCAGAAAGATTTTTCTCTGTTTTGTATTTTTTGAGTATCACAAGATTTTAAGAAAAAAGTGTTTTCAATAATGTATCATACAAATGTATGTGTTCTGCTTCACATTTTTGTAAGATTTCCATCTTTTACATGGTCTCTGGGCCCCTTCATATGAGGATGAATGGGACTGGAAAAAGGAGTGCGAATTGGCTCCCACCTGCACCAAATGTTAGGAGCCCGGAACCTCCACTTCTCCAGCTTCTTTAAGGGATGCTTTCTTCTAGTCAGCTACAGAAGCTTTTTAGGCATGATATTAATACATTTAGGAATATGTTTGTGTTGTGGGGGTGTTCATTTATGTACCATGATCTTATTGGTTGAACAGTTGTGAATTGGATGTTTCTTTTTTAAAAGCTACGTTTCACAGTTATGATTTAAATACTGACGGAGATGTAATTTGAACGCTGTGTTAGATTTCTCTCCAACAAACCACAGGGTTTCACATTATCTCAGTTATGCCATGTAATGACAGCTGTTTGGGGATTGCATTTTTTAAGGAGAAGGAAGAAATCATACATAAACATTTGAACCTATGTTTTATTTTAAACATCACGGTATACAGATGTTCCCCAGGTTACGCAAGACCTGACTTACGCAAATTTGCACTTACGGAAAAAGTTCCGTAAACTAGAAATGGGGGGGGGGGGAGTCTTCTTTTCTTTTCTTTTTTTTGTGTAACGTTTGGGGATACGTTTCCGACTTACGCAAAATTTGAGTTACGCAAGGCTTTCCAGAACGGAATGGAACAATTGAGTAAGTCGGGGAGCGTCTGTACTTAATGATTGACATAAAATTACAGTAATGTCAGTGTACTGGAATGGGCTTTTCAGCTTGAATTTGATGAAAAAGAAACAAAAATTAAATTGAACCCTTGGCTGTGTGCAAAGCTTCATCGCTAACTTATATGGCACAGATAATTAGTGGCCCTTTGCCCTCTGTCCATGCTGTTCTCTCACCTCATGTTGGCATTGAACTCACATAGCAGGAGTGACTTGGCAGACTCAAGGGAGATCTGTTAGTGGACTCCAGAATTTAAGAGCCCAGTCAACGCACAGTCAACCTATGGAACTTGTTGCCAGGGAATGTTGTGAAGGCCAAAACTATAACTGGGTTCAAAAAAGAATTAATAAGTTCATGGAGGATAGGTCCATCAATTGCTATTAGCCAAGATGGTCAGGGACACAACCTAATGCTCTGGGTGTCATAAGCTTCTAACAGAAGCTGGGAGTCGACAGTAGAGGATGGATCACTTAGTATTTGCCCTGTTCTGTTTATTCCCTTTGAAGCACGTGGCATTGGCCACCATTGGAAGACAGGATGCTGGGCTAGATAGACCATTGGTCTGACCCAGGATGGCCATTCTTATGCTTCATATACTTATGCTCATACTTAACTTTTACGCATGTGAGTTGTTTTGACTTTAATCATGTGAGTACTGAAACTACTTCTACTTATAGTTTAATGTTTGTATAAGCTTTTGTAGGCCCAAGAGCCAAGTAAGTTTTAGGACAGGTGAGAGGAATCAGTGAAGTAGGATATCTCCTGCACTTTTAAAATTAACTACAGGATATACATTTTGTAAGGCCAGAGCCTCACATACAGAGGGAAAACCCATAATTGTTTTTCAATTAGATGTAAAGCAACAGATCCTTCTGATCCATCACAGACCTTTCTTCATTACAAATCTGTAGTTGTCCCAGCTATGCCAGAAGAAAGACAAGATGCAATGGATGTGATTTAATTAGACTGCAACTTAATTCGCTTAAAATATCTGGGAATAACCGGCAATAAACTGTTAGCGAGCAGGTCATCATTAGTTTCTTAATTGTTTCCCCCCTACTTGGAAGAACTGCTCTCAGCACTCTTACATCCCAACCTGGTCCCAGCCAGCCTGTTTCTGGGCCCCCTCATATGAGGATGAATGAGGCTGGAAAAAGGAGGGGGAATTGGCTCCCACCTGCACCAGATGTTAGGAGCCCCAAACCCCCACTTCTTCAGCTTCTTTAAGGGATGCGTTCTTCTAAATCTTCTTCTAATCCATTTTATCTGAGAACCATATCCCCTCTGTGAGAAGTACCCCTCCACTAGACATCTTTCACAAGGAGTTCCCCCACCACCTGATCCAGCCACTTCCTGTTCCTCCCTGCTCTGTCCAGGTAGATTCTGCTCACCACCTCCATTTGCAGAAGGGACCCCACATAAGGACAAACAACCCCTTTGCTTCCAACCAGCTGGACAAGGACATCCCCACATTTTGTGGTGAGCTAGTTTCTACAAATACTCATTTAGCATACAGAGTTGCTTTCTTTTCCCTTATGTGTTTCAGGAAAGGAGTTGTTTATATACATAAATCAAAATTAACAAATGTTCGTTCTCTTGTGTATTGTACAATCTATTTTAAGGGCTATATATTCAAATTCTGACTAATCTGTGTCGGCAGTTTTGCAAATACAGTCAGTTGTGGGTGCATAGGAATTTAGGGATAAGATTTCAAATAAATTAAGCTCTCTGTTGCATGTTTGTAAAATAAGTCTAATTGTATGCTGAATTTATGAACAAATACTGAAGTTGAATATAGATTGAGTGCATGTAGTCATGTAATTTCATTCTCAAATTACACATGCATTTGCATGCCTAACCACTCTAAAAATCTGACCCTAGACCCTATCCAGCTTCCTGATTTCTGTGTGCAAAGGTTTGTATCTACAGTTGGTCTGGAAAAAGGATAAACAATGAGGTGGCAAAGTTTGCAGATGATACAAAATTACTTGGGATAGTTAAGTCCAAAGCTGACTGTGAAGAGTTGCAAAGAAATCTCACAAAACTGGGCTACTGGGCAACAAAATGGCAGATGAAATTCAGTGTTGATAAATGAGAAGTAGTGTACAGTGGAAAACATAATCCCAACTATACATACAAAATGATGGGGGCTACATTAGCTGTTACCACTCAAGAAAGCGATCTTGGAGCCATTGTGGATAGTTCTATGAAAACATCCGTTCAGTGTGCAGCAGCAATCAAAAAAGCTAACAGAATGTTATGAACCATTAGGAAAGGGACAGAAAATATCATGATGTCACTATATAAATCATGGTACACCCACACCTTGAATACTGTATACAGATCTGAACAGCCCATCTCAAAAAAGATATATTAGAATTGGAAAAAGTACAGAGAAAGGCAACAAAACTGGGGTATGGAGGGGTATGGAGCAGCTTCCATATAAGAAGAGATTAAAAAGATTAGAACTGTTCATTTTAGGGCATGTCTACACTTACTGGTAGATTGGCACTGCTGCAATCAATGCAGCGACTGTCGATTTAGCAGGTCTGGTGAAGACCCACAAAATCGATGAGAGAGCACTCTCCCATCTATTTGTGTACTCCATCTCCCTGAGAAGCGTAAGGGAAGTTGATGGGAGATGCTGTCCTGTCGACATAGCGCAGTGTAGCCACCGTGGTAAGTGGATCTAAGTACGTCGACTTCAGTTACATTATTCGCGTAACTTAGATCAATTTACTGCGGTAGTATAGACTAGCCCTTAGAAAAGAGGCTGCTAAGGTGGGCGATATGATAGAGACTTATAAAATCATGAATGGTGTTGAGAAAGTGAATAAGGAAGTGCTATTTACTCCTTCACATAACATAAGAAGCGGAGGTCATCCAATGAAATTCAGAGGCAACAAGTTTAAAACAAAAATAAGGAAGTACTTCTTCATGCTATGTACAGTCAACCTGTGGAACTCTTTGCCAGGGGATGTTGTGAAGACCAAAAATGTAACTGGGTTCCAAAAAGAATTAGATAAATTCTTGGAGGATAGGTCCAGCAAGATGGTCAGGGATGCAATCCCATGCTCCGTGTCCCTATATCTCTGACTGCCAGAATCTGGGACTGAATGACAGGGGATAGATCACTCAGTAATTGCTCTATTCTATTTGTTCCATCTGAAGAATCTGGCACTGTCCACTGTTGGAAGGAAGGATATTGGGCTAGATGGTCCAGTGCTCTGACCCAGTATGGCTATTCTTATATTATGTTCACATTTCAGATGATTAGATAACTCTTATCTACAAAAGATTGTGTGTGTAAAATTACAGGTCCACAATTAGTTTTGTTTTGAAAATATGACTGTAAAGATGGATTGGGAGTTTGGGGAAGGGAAGGAAACTTTTAAAATTTGGTCTCTTAGACACTTAAACGTCTGTCTCTGTGAATTATATGGAGAGTTTACTACCAGTGTTGTATCAGGAAATCAATGCAAGTAATTCTGCATGCCATCAACCTTTCTACAGTATTTTTCTTAATTAAATTATAAATATACACAGTTGGACACTGTAGCACGAACACACCGCTTATCCATGTTAATTAAAAGAAGAGTCTTGGCTATGTTTCATTTTCTTATGAGGAGACAATACATTTTAAATATATTTTATAGATTGTGAAGTTCTTTTGGTGTGTTTAACATTTACCAAGTAGACTGCTTTTATGAGGAATTTCACAATGCTGTTTGTGTATTTATTACATGCTGTGCACATGCTTGCCGTATCCTGCCCTATTTTCTAATTAGCGAAGAAGCAAGTTACTTGCTTTTGGCTGAGAGAATTTTTGAAAGCATTAAAAATTATTTTAAAAAAGAAAAACTTTCCAAGTGCTTATTATTCAATTATTTTTCAAGTATAAGCAGCAAAGTTTGGAATAACACTGTAAGTTTTTCATTTCCTAATTTCTATCCATAACAAAGTATGCTGTGTTCCAAAAAACTGATTCCAGACATTGTTAGCTTAGATTAGTTATTCATTAGTAGCCAGGTTTTTGCAAAATTGGCAGTAATATTTTTTTTCCAGTAAGCAGCTTTCACATGCAGCATTCAATAAGCACTTCCTTGCCCTTTGACAGCAACACTGCAAAATGTGTGCAAATATCCTATAAAAATAATGTTGTTTTATTCAGAATATATCTATTATCTTTCTTTTGTTGCTTTGTAAAAACTTTTAGTTTTGGAAAACAGTGTTGGTGGTATACAAACTACATTTATGGCCAGATTTTCAAAAGAATTTAACACCCAACAGCTCCCATTTAGGGACCTAAATAAGTGCCCTGATTTTCAGAAGTTCTCTGCAGTGAACCGCTCTCATGGAAAACCTTGTCCTAAATAGCATAATTCTTGATGGGAGCTGCTGGATCCAAAACACTTTTGAAAATCTGGTTGCTTCATTTAGGGCCCTAAATGGCAGTTGAGCAGGCTTGAAAATCTGGGCCCAGTGGTATACACTAAGTACTTCAGAAAATCTGACCCTTAGTCAGAAAAAGCTAACTTCAAAGTATGAAATCTCTATTAGGTTTAGCATCAACCATAGCATTTAATCATGGATACAGTTTTCCCACACACTTTCATTTGTTTTCTGAGTAAATTCTTTGTAAATGAGGATTTGTGGCTGTTCAATTGAAAAATGTTAAACATTTTAAATTGGAAGATGGTTGAAATTTTCTTTTAAATCCCAATTCCTTGTCTCTTGATTCTAGAGATGTTTCAATTTCATGTTATATTAATTGACTGCAAGGCTCTGTAAAATGTTAAGTATATTTTAAGGCTTTCTGCAATAACAAATCAGTTAATTTAAATTGGGTTAACAGCTGTCACTTGGACATCTCAAGTTATAAAAAAAAGTTGTAGAATTTGTCTTTAAACATCTCTGGTTTTAATTGCCTATATTCCTTGTTCCTCGATGTATACATTTACAGTTAGTCATATTAAAACGCATATTGTGTGCTTGCACCCTGCTTACCAAATGATACAGATTGTTCTGTACCAGGTACCTGTCCTCTTTATTATTTTTGTGTCATGGGCAAACTTTATATCAGTAATAAAAATGTTAAAATAGCATAGGGCCAAGAAGTGATCCATGTAGAACGCCACTAACAGCTCACTCATTTGAAGATGATTCCCCTTTGACGATCATTTGTGTAGGGTTAGTTCTGAGTTCATCTTTATCACTATAATAAATTGTGTATCTGGAGTGAAGATAAGGAGGTACTTGCTTCTCTTTCTTTATCTTTTTATTTTAATTCAGCCCCTTTTCAGCAATATACTGCCATGCGGGCCACCTTGGCAATGAGCAGGAAAAGTATTGCCAAGAAGAATGTTTGCAAAGGCTTCCCATAAGGAAAAATCCTATAGACTTTAATGGGGATGAAACCAATCAGGTTCTACAGAAATTAGCCTGAAAAAACCATGGTGTTTAGTACAGAATAGGATCCTTTCTATAAGACTTTTAAAGCCACCTATATAATTTAATAGAGCATTATATCCTAGCTGTGTAATTCTACAGGTGTGGAGAAAAATTATCATTCTCTATCAAGTCCCAAAGGCCTTTTCTGTGAGGGTTTAGTCTAAAGATTTTGGATTTACAGGTTGTAGTAGAAAAACGGTTTTTAACATAAGCAGAACAGGAAAAAAGCTCAGTTCATGATACAATGCAGCCCTTTACCTAACAAGTTATGAAACTTTGACTTCTCAGGGTCTTTACCCCTTCATTTGAATATTAGGAAACTGATTTTGTTTTGTTTCTTTTTAATGAATACACAGTCCAAAAATCTTTACATTTGGGGTTTAGATCTGAATTTTGCTGTGCCAGTCCATCTCTGTTTTTAAACAAGGACTAATATACATATTGGTGAGTGTATTCGGAGCAATTTACTGTATGTACAGATTGTGACTTTTATGTAAAAGACTGTGATAATATAGTTTTCTTTTAAACTATATACAGAAAATAAGATGTAAAAAGTATTACTATGGGGTGTGTTACAGTTTTGTGCCTTTGGGTTTTTGCAAAGGCAATTCCTATCAATATTAATAACAAAAGGCCCTCAAAAGAAAAAGCCCAGAATATCCTACATATGTTCTCTGTCTGTAACAAAAAAGTTATTTAAGTATTAAAACATTGAGTATTAATGTTCTCCTATTCTTTGCGATTATATGGTAGCTGCCAACATGGTGATTTTACCATTCAATATCTGCCATTTACTCTCATTCCTGAGTTGTATTAAATCTGTTGAAATAGAAAAAACATTCAGTATCTTTTAGTACTTTCATAATGGCATCAGGGGAACCTGGTGACATCTGAGAATGGGGAAGCAAAAACGACATGGGAAGTTAAGATCAGAACCAAGTTACAGGAGTAGATTAAAATCCCATTGTACCTGACTCCAAACATGCAGTGCTACTTGTAATAAATCACACATAATTCTGCTTTCTGATTCTCTTCCAGTCATTGCAAGGGAAGTATAGAGTGCAGTTTAAACTTGGTGCAAAGCTTGGTGCCTATGAAAAGAAGAAAAACTTTAAAAATAGCCAAATTACATTGTGGTCTCTGTTGCCCCAGTGTTAACTTTTAGTTGTGTCCCAAAAGCTCTGACACGTACAGTAATTAGATTATCCTACAGAAAAGGAAACTGTGACTCCCAAATACCAGGAGAAGTATATGGTGCTTGAAGTAGGAACTCATCTAACCTGCTGTGAGTTTCAAACTCAGTTAACTAGCAGCTTCTTTTGCTGGCTGGAGTCTGCTAGGGCTGTTGATAAAAACCCAGACAGAATGGTGACTGAAGTTTACTTAATTCACTGAGCAAGAAAACCAAGAATTCAGGGAGAAGGGACCAAGAGACAAATTATATGAAATTCAAGGTTTTATTTTATTGTTCACCATTCAGGACTCTGTTTTTTCTAAAATAAATGAGCTCATTAAACATAGGTGTGCACAAGGGGTGACTGGTAGAACAACCTAACTCTTATTTTTAATATAGATATAGTATAATATAGTATGAGTATTTAAATAATATTTGATTTTTTAATTAGATAACATTGTCATGACTGCTGTGCACTGGATGTGATCGAAAACTGAGATCCCAACAACTTGTGCTAGCTAAAGATCCCATGGCAACTTAGTAAGAAAAAGTACCAGTGTATAGTTTGAAACTGTTTAAGAGCCTAGCCCTGTGAATATTGCCCAGAGTTTACAACTACGAGTAGTCATATTGATCCAGATCTTGATCCCTGCTACAGCCACTTTGAGCTGTCCTAATCAGGTTGATATGGATTCTCTGTGAGGGTTGTGGAAGGATGTGACCAGAGCATCTCTACACTCAGGCAATCCCTGGCTGATATCCCTGGGGAGCCATTAGCAGCTGATACAGCTAGCAGAGGCCCTGGGCTCCCTCTTAAGTCCTGTGCGAAGCACAACCCAAGAGGACCCAAGGACTGGGGACACTAACCTCGCTGGAACTACTCACATTACATAGTAAGCATTACATCTGGTAATGTTACCAGGACTGGACCCTAAGTTAATAAAATACTTTGGATCCCTCAATGGAAAAAGTACTTATAAATATAAGATATTGTATTATTATTTTTATTCTTCTCAACTCCTGATGATGGCAAGATGTCCATGTACTGAGGCACAGCAGGGACATTGCAGCCCTTTAGTTTTAATTGGATCCTTTTACTAGGAAAGAATCAATGTATTTTTTCACCTCCTAATTTCCTTTTTATTCCAGACGAAATCTGTATTTCATATTACTGCCCACTTATCTTAATTTGAACTTTTATTTTGATCACATAGTAGCATACTCAGTTTACATAATGATTCTGTTGTTCCCTTGACAGTGCTTGTTGCCTAGATTTGCTGTTTTTTGTTACCTTACATGAACCATTAATTGGAATCCAATGTTCTTGGCAGGAGAACAGTTGCAAATGACCGTGTCATACATCTGTGCTTACTGTGGGCGTGAACCAATTTTCAAATGCAAATAGAACTTCAAAATAAAATCACAGTGTTAGAATATGGTTTTGGATACTGTTTGTTGCTTCAGCGTACAATAATATGAACAGTTCTTCAAAAGCAAGGCTTCCCAAAATACCACTGAATGTATCTTTTTAGATGCATGGGTGCTAAGATGTTTACTGTACCGTTGTTCTACATTTCTTTTTGGGGCAAGGATTGCCTTTTTGGTGCTTGTACAGCACCTAGCACAGTAGGGTCCTGGTCCATGCCTGGGGCTCCTAGGCAGTACTGCAATACAAATAATAAAGTCTAGTGATGCATCACTCTCATTTTGATCCTCCATTTCAGCTCTCAACAAGCAGCAATGCTATAGAAAGTATTCAATGCTTGATTCAAGGTGTTAGTTATTTGGGTGAGCATGCTGTTTGGAAATTTCAGTTATAAAAGGGAGAAAATCTAACAGAGGATTCTGGGGTCAACGGGACATATTTTGCCCACTGGGTTATGCACCCAATACAGTAGGGTGGCCCTGGAAACAGCAGTGTTCCTATTTTCAGGCCTGTCCCAGGGACCCTGCCAGCTTTACAGAAAACAGTTGCTTTAACCCAATTTTTGTAAATAGCCTGAGCAGACTCTGTCCTTAAAGGATATGTCTACGTTGCAATTAAAAACCAGGGTTGGGCTAAGGGTCTTTTTAATTGTGGTGTAGATCTTAGGCTGGTGCCGGGCTATAGGTGGGAGGGTCCCAGAGCTCAGGCTGCAGTCCATGCCTTAACATCTACACCGCAATTAAACAGTCCCTTAGACTGAGCCCCCCAAGCATGGGCCAGCTGCCGTTTTTTAACTGCAATGTAGACACAGACAAAGAAGCTGCCAGCCACCTGAGCTGGTGAATTTGATAACAAGTGAGATGAGTGCTAATATGTCTAAAAAACCAGGTACCACATAAGGCACTCAAATATCAGAGTGGTAAGCATGATAAGGGTATGTCTACACTGCAATTGCTGAGGATTGCAGTTTAGGTAGGCATATCTGTGCTAAACGTGGCAAAAAATATTAGTGAAGATATGGTGGCATGGGTTGTACAAGCGCACCTGGAACCCAGGGTACTTACCATGTTGCTAGCTAGTGTGGTCATGTATACTCAGCTGCAATCACACTTCCACTTGTAATGTAGACATACCCTGACTGTACCCAGAGAGAGACTGTATTCTTCCACCCTAGCCTGTCATATATTGATACCCTGCCCTTTTTACCTTCCCGATGCGCCAGGCCTCTAATAAGCTATTTAATAGCTCTGCCTTACACATGGGAAGAGGAAAGTGCTCTTGGGTTGAGAGAGGAAGAGGGAGAAACTGGCCTTATTTCCTTTTTCTTTCACACATTGCCAAATCCTCCAGTGCACACTTTGCTAACCCCCACCAAAAGAGTGCCTTTAACTCCCCCACTTCAACCCCAGCAACAGGTTTTCTGATTTGTAACTTTGAAAATCTGATCTTCTCAGTCCTTACTCTCTGCTGTTACATTTTGGTGCACAAATTTTGCCTTACCCCGTAACCACGTCCCCAGCCACTACTAAAATCCAAAGAACCTGGGTTTGGAACTTAGGACAAAAATGCTTTGCTGTCAGAAACAGCAGATTGCCACCAGAGCAGTTGCAAATTACTCTGTGCGTATTGATAGCAAACATTTGTTGTCTCTTGGGAGAAAGTATTAAAAGCAGTATCTGACTGCAAGCAGGACAGATAATGGTCTAAACGCTGAACTTTGAGATCTTAATGGTGAGCACCAAAACCTTTTTTTTTATATGAAAATGTCTTTCATCTCATTTGTGTTAAGTGGAAAGTAATAATTACAAAACCAGTGTCAATCATGTCTTCAGAGTGTTTTGGCATCTTGGTTATTTTTATCGTATATCAATTTATCTAGCAAATGGCTTGGAATGATTTACAAAAAAAAATTTAAAAACAAAATTGGGGAGATAGAGGCTTAAAAGTCAAATATGGTTTGTTGGTTCAGGGGAAGTTTGTATAAAGCAGCTTAGATATATTTGGAAAAACTCCAAAAGGCCCTGCTACTAATCTAAT
Source organism: Lepidochelys kempii (assembly GCF_965140285.1). Classification (NCBI taxonomy): domain Eukaryota; kingdom Metazoa; phylum Chordata; order Testudines; family Cheloniidae; genus Lepidochelys; species Lepidochelys kempii. The sequence continues at coordinate 24,504,313 of NC_136391.1, read as the reverse complement.
TCTTTACAGCTCATGAAAGAGATTAATCCACAAAACTGGATGCCCTTATTTCCTTGGCTTTAAATGTTACAGAATGAGACCAAGATGACATAGCTCACGGGACAGCAGTGAAAGAAAGATGCTCCATCTCTGTTCAGTTATACATAGATCTTAAATAACTAACGTATTGATCATTTCAGTATTTAAGACACATACAATTTCTAAATGCTTTGCTTAATCTTGATTGTTTCCCAGTCATAGTTCAGCAAGACAATTACATCTCAGCTCGCCCTGTTTTAGGTTAAACCTGGTGAATAATAATCATAAAATCCTGATCAAAACCCACCAAAGCAAACAAACAAGACTGGGTTTATCAAGTTTCAGAGTAGTAGCTGTGTTAGTCCCTATCCACAAAAAGAACAGGAGGACTTGTGGCACCTAAGAGACTAACAAATTTATTAGAGCATAAGCTTTCGTGGGCTACAGCCCACTTCATCGGATGCATAGAATGGAATATATAGTAATATATATATATACACACATACAGATAAGTTGGAAGTTACCATACAAACTGTGAGAGGTTAATTAGTTAAGATGAGCTATTATCAGCAGGAGAAAAAAACTTTTGTAGTGATAATCAAGATGGCCCATTTAGACAGTTGACAAGAAGGAGTGAGGATACTTAACTTAAGGAAATAGATTCAACATGTGTAATTGTCACATTGTAATTGACCTAGCCGCTCCCAGTCTCTATTCTATCAAGCATTCTTAAAACTACAATACCCACCTGCTGAAGTGAAGAAACAGATTGACAGAGCCAGAAGAGTACCCAGAAGTCACCTACTACAGGACAGGCCCAACAAAGAAAACAACAGAACACCACTAGCTGTCATCTTCAGCCCCCAACTAAAACCAGCGAATCATCAAGGATCTACAACCTATCCTGAAGGACAACCGATCACTCTCACAGATCTTGGGAGACAGACCAGTCCTCGCTTACAGACAGCCCCCCAACCTGAAGCAAATACTCACCAGCAACCACACACCAAAAACATGAACCCAGGAACCTATCCTTGCAACAAAACCCAATGCCAACTCTGTCCACATATTTATTCAAGTGACACCATCATAGGACCTAATCACATTAGCCATGCCATCAGGGGCTCGTTCACCTGCACATCTACCAATGTGATATATGCCATCATGTGCCAGCAGTGCCCCTCTGCCGTGTACATTGGCCAAACTGGACAGTCTCTACGCAAAAGAAGAAATGGACACACATCTGACATCAAGAATCATAACATTGAAAAACCGGTAGGAGAACACTTCAACCTCTCTGGCCACTCAGTAAAAGATTTAAGGGTGGCAATTTTGCAACAGAAAAGCTTCAAAAACAGACTCCAACGAGAAACTGCTGAGCTTGAATTAATATGCAAACTAGATACCATTAACTTGGGTTTGAATAGAGCCTGGGAGTGGCTGGGTCATTACACATATTGAGTCTATTTCCTTAAGTTAAGTATCCTCACACCTTCTTGTCAACTGTCTAAATGGGCCATCTTGATTATCACTACAAAAGTTTTTTTCTCCTGCTGATAATAGCTCATCTTAACTAATTAGCCTCTCACAGTTTGTATGGTAACTTCCAACTTATCTGTATGTGTGTGTATATATATATATATATATCTTACTATATGTTCCATTCTATGCGTCTGATGAAATGGGCTGTAGCCCACGAAAGCTTATGCTCTAATAAATTTGTTAGTCTCTAAGGTGCCACAAGTCCTCCTTTTCTTTTTTCAAAATCCTTTGTGACTTCAACATAGTCTCAGCAGCAAAATATTGTGATGACCAGTATATGGACTATATTGCCACAACCCCGCTAGCACTTACATATGTAAAGTTAAGCATCTGTAAGTATTTCCACTGAAGCCAAGGGAGTGGGATTTATTTTTATTCAGGTGTTGCAATACCTGGCACATTTTGGAGAAGATTATTAATATCCTCAACCGGTCTCTGCAATGTTTCTAATTTCTTGGCTAACTATGTCTTCATATATCATTGTACTTCACCAACTCTCAGAAAGAAGAGAGTGTTTTACTTGTCAGAACTTGATCGCTTTGGCTATGTTTTCAATAAAATCAGTCAGCACTATGTTGCCTGAAAGTCTGAATCTGAAAAAATCTAGTTCCAAGTGGACTGCAGTTGTGAGACACTCAAGATGAGAACTGTTGTAGACTCACTGCTTTTGAATCACGGTCATAAATGCACATTTTAATAACATTCAATAAGGATGTTGATTTGCATATCCTTAGAAAATTGTCCCATGCTCCATAATTCAATTCCTTCAGCAATAAAATGGGCCTGTGTTTCAAGATTTGTAACTCATTTTAAAATATTATACTGGAAATGCTTTAGAAAGGGTGCAGGGGGAAGAAATAATACAAATAGATTTTATTTTTCTAAAGGGGTAAACAAGGTGGGAGTTCAATACCAAGTACGTGGTGAGCCAGCATTTACACAGTATAAAAAAGCTCTGTTTACATACCTGAATTTAAAGCTGTGAATCTATTTGTTTGAAGTGCAGATGGATATGAAAGTTAAGATAGAGATGGTTGTATTGTGTTATTTCAGTCCTCTGCTTCCAACTCCATTTCTAGCCTTTCTGGGCTTTCATACGTCCTTAGAGGACTCAACATAGAAGAGTTATAATAAAAGGCTAACTGTGGATTTATTTTTCTGTCATTTAAAACAAATGCTTCTTTCCTAGGGAGTTGACCGCATTGACCTGCCAGGCCTCAAAAGTTTGAGAACTGCCCGAGTTCTTAAGGAAGGCATGGTGCTAACCGTGGAACCAGGCATTTACTTTATTGACCGCCTGTTGGACCAAGCACTCAATGATCTTTCACAGTCTTGTTTCATCAATAATGAAGTCCTCCAGCGTTTTCGAAGATTTGGTGGGGTGAGTAACTTTACTGGGTTAAAAGAAAAGGAGTACATGTGGCACCTTAGAGACTAACAAATTTATTTGAGCATAAGCTTTCGTGAGCTACGGCTCACTTCATCGGATGCATTCGGTGGAAAATACAGTGGGGAGATTTATATACATAGAGAACATGAAACAGTGGGTCTTACCATACACACTGTAACCAGAGTGATCACTTAAGGTGAGCTATTACCAGCAGGAGAGCGGGGGCAGGGGGAGGACCTTTTGTAGTGATAATCAAGGTGGGCCATTTCCAGCAGTTGACAAGAACGTCTGAGGAACAGTAGGGGGTGGGGGAGGTAAACATTGGGAAATAGTTTTACTTTGTGTAATGACCCATCCACTCCCAGTCTCTATTCAAGCCTTAGTTAATTGTATCCAGTTTGCAAATTAATTCCAATTCAGCAGTCTCGTTGGAGTCTGTTTTTGAAGTTTTTTTGTTGAAGTATTGCCACTTTTAGGTCTGTAATCGAGTGACCAGAGAGATTGAAGTGTTCTCCAACTGGTTTTTGAATGTTATAATTCTTGACGTCTCATTTGTGTCCATTTATTCTTTTACGTAGAGACTGTCCAGTTTGACCAATGTACATGGCAGAGGGGCATTGCTGGCACATGATGGCATATATCACATTGGTAGATGTGCAGGTGAACGAGCCTCTGATGATGTGGCTGATGTGATTAGGCCCTATAATGGTGTCCCCTGAATAGATATGTGGACACAGTTGGCAACGGGCTTTGTTGCAAGGATAGGTTCCTGGGTTAGTGGTTCTGTTGAGTGGTGTGTGGTTGCTGGTGAGTATTTGCTTCAGGTTTGGGGGCTGTCTGTAAGCAAGGACTGGCCTGTCTCCCAAGATCTGTGAGAGTGATGGGTCGTCCTTCCGGATAGGTTGTAGATCCTTGATGATGCTTTGAAGAGGTTTTAGTTGGGGGCTGAAGGTGATGGCTAGTGGCATTCTGTTGTTTTCTTTGTTGGGCCTGTCCTGTAGTAGGTGACGTCTGGGTAATCTTCTGGCTCTGTCAGTCTGTTTCTTCACTTCAGCAGGTGGGTATTGTAGTTGTAAGAATGCTTGATAGAGATCTTGTAGGTGTTTGTCTCTGTCTGAGGGGTTGGAGCAAATGCGGTTGTATCGTAGAGCTTGGCTGTAGACAATGGATCGTGTGGTGTGGTCTGGATGAAAGCTGGAGGCATGTAGGTAGGAATAGCGGTCAGTAGGTTTCCGGTATAGGGTGGTGTTTATGTGACCGTCGCTTATTAGCACCGTAGTGTCTAGGAAGTGGATCTCTTGTGTGGACTGGTCCAGGCTGAGGTTGATGGTGGGATGGAAATTGTTGAAATCATGGTGGAATTCCTCAAGGGCTTCTTTTCCATAGGTCCAGATGATGAAGAGGTCATCAATGTAGTGCAAGTAGAGTAGGGGCATTAGGGGACGAGAGCTGAGGAAGCATTGTTCTAAGTCAGCCATAAAAATGTTGGCATACTGTGGGGCCATCCAGGTACCCATAGCAGTGCCGCTGGTTTGAAGGTATACATTGTCCCCAAATGTGAAATAGTTATGGGTGAGGACAAAGTCACAAAGTTCAGCCACCAGATTTGCCGTGACATTATCGGGAATACTGTTCCTGACTGGTTGTAGTCCATCTTTGTGTGGCATGTTGGTGTAGAGGGCTTCTACATCCATAGTGGCCAGGATGGTGTTTTCAGGAAGATCACCGATGGATTGTAGTTTCCTCAGGAAGTCAGTGGTATCTCGAAGATAGCTGGGAGTGGTGGTAGCATAGGGCCTGAGGAGGGAGTCTACGTAGCTAGACAATCCTGCGGTCAGGGTGCCAATGCCTGAGATGATGGGGCGACCAGGATTTCCAGGTTTATGGATCTTGGGTAGCAGATAGAATACCCCATGGGTGTGTGTCAAGGTTCCTCCCCCACTCTGAACTCTAGGGTACAGATGTGGGGACCTGCATGAAAAACCTCCTAAGCTTATCTTTACCAGCTTAGGTCAAAACTTCCCCAAGGTACAAAATATTCCACCCGTTGTCCTTGGACTGGCCGCTACCACCACCAATCTAATACTGGTTACTGGGGAAGAGCTGTTTGGACGCGTCCTTCCCCCCAAAATACTTCCCAAAACCTTGCACCCCACTTCCTGGACAAGGTTTGGTAAAAAGCCTCACCAGTTTGCCTAGGTGACTACAGACCCAGACCCTTGGATCTTAAGAACAATGAACAATCCTCCCAACACTTGCACCCCCCCTTTCCTGGGAAATGTTGGATAAAAAGCCTCACCAATTTGCATAGGTGACCACAGACCCAAACCCTTGGATCTGAGAACAATGAAAAAGCATTCAGTTTTTTACAAGAAGACTTTTAATAAAAAAATAGAAGTAAATAGGAATAAAGAAATCCCCCCTGTAAAATCAGGATGGTAGATATCTTACAGGGTAATTAGATTCAAAAACATAGAGAACCCCTCTAAGCAAAACCTTAAGTTACAAAAAAGATACACAGACAGAAATAGTTATTCTATTCAGCACAATTCTTTTCTCAGCCATTTAAAGAAATCATAATCTAACACATACCTAGCTAGATTACTTACTAAAAGTTCTAAGACTCCATTCCTGGTCTATCCCCGGTAAAGACCAGCATATAGACAGACACAGACCCTTTGTTTCTCTCCCTCCTCCCAGCTTTTGAAAGTATCTTGTCTCCTCATTGGTCATTTTGGTCAGGTGCCAGCGAGGTTACCTTTAGCTTCTTAACCCTTTACAGGTGAGAGGAGCTTTCCCCTGGCCAGGAGGGATTTCAAAGGGGTTTACCCTTCCCTTTATATTTATGACAGTGTGTCTGTGCGGATTTGTTCTTGTGTTTTTTCAGGGAGTTTCTTGAGCAAATGGTGTAGTTTCCTTTAGTAACCCTCAGTGGGATCAGAGGGTAATGGCTTGTAGAAAGTGGTGTTGGAGAGCTGCCTAGCAGCCTCTTGTTCATATTCCAACCTATTCATGATGACGACAGCACCTCCTTTGTCAGCCTTTTTGATTATGATGTCAGAGTTGTTTCTGAGGCTGTGGATGGCATTGTGTTCTGCATGGCTGAGGTTATGAGGCAAGTGATGCTGCTTTTCCACAATTTCAGCCCGTGCACGTCGGCAGAAGCACTCTATGTAGAAGTCCAGTCTGTTGTTTCGACTTTCAGGAGGAGTCCACCCAGAATCCTTCTTTTTGTAGTCTTGGTAGGAAGCTCTCTGTGGGTTAGTATGTTGTTAAGAGGTGTGTTGGAAATATTCCTTGAGTCGGAGGCGTCGAAAATAGGATTCTAGGTCACCACAGAACTGTATCATGTTCGTGGGGGTGGAGGGGCAGAAGGAGAGGCCCCGAGATAGGACAGATTCTTCTGCTGGGCTAAGAGTATAGTTGGATAGATTAACAATATTGCTGGGTGGGTTAAGGGAACCACTGTTGTGGCCCCGTGTGGAATGTAGTAGTTTAGATAGTTTAGTGTCCTTTTTCTTTTGTAGAGAAGCAAGGTGTGTTGTAAATGGCTTGTCTAGTTTTTGTAAAGTCCAGCCACGAGGAAGTTTGTGTGGAAGGTTGGTTTTTCATGAGAGTATCCAGTTTTGAGAGCTCATTCTTAATCTTTCCCTGTTTGCTGTAGAGGATGTTGATCAGGTGGTTCCGCAGTTTCTTTGAGAGCGTGTGGCACAAGCTGTCAGCATAGTCTGTGTGGTATGTAGACTGTAATGGATTTTTTACCTTCAGTTCTTTTGGTATGATGTCCATCTGTTTGCATTTGGAAAGTAAGATGATGTCTGTCTGTATCTGTATGAGTTTTTTCATGAAGTTGATAGATTTCCACTATCTTACTGGGTTAGATAATGGTTCAAGCAGATTTTCTACTTTGTCTTTTCATGCATGTGCAGGAAGAAATTTGTTTTAGAAAATGTAATACATTATGAAGGAAACTACTTCTGTAGAGGGCACTTTGTCAGTTGAGTCCCGCAGATCAACTGCATGCTTTCTAAATTAATTCTTTAACTCGTTCACCTCAGATTAACTGGAGGCCCATTTTCTTCACTGATAGAAGTACTCTCCTCCATCATCAACTGGCTGCATGTTAAATAGGTGGCATGTCTACAGGGTGAGGCAAAGAAACTTGTACATTATGAAACAAGATACTAAGGTTCATATTGCTGATTTAGTTTCTGCTCAAGCCAGCAACACAAAGAAGTGCTGTGGAAGGAAAGCCTTATGTTCCTTAATCCAGCATGGCATTAGTAAAGAACTGAAAAAACCCTTTGAGCAGGATTATAGTTGTCATGATATGAAACCTGTGCACCAAGATTGGTGAGGTTCTATACAGAGAAGTTCAGGGTTTTCACGAGCATGTAAGTTTGATCTTGGCTGCTCAGGCTCCATATTGCAAGGCCTGCCTGGCAGATTGTGCATGGGGAAAGATGGCTGTCTCAGAATAGAGGTTATGCGGTATGAGTCTTGCACCCTACTGACCCCAAATTATCATTTACATTCTAGTGGCTGGTGTGCATGTGAATAAGCAGAGGGTCTCATTCCAGCCATGCTGTCTGTGATACTTCTCACGTCACTAAATTAATCTAGAACGTTTAACCAGTTAGATGCCTTCAGATGCGTTTCCCGTTAGCAAAATTAGCATTTTTGAAAGGGGTCAGATTGACCTGAAGACTGTAAGTCCTATGTTCTTCCACAGTCCAGACACAACTCAGGCAGTAGGAATTGAAGCTTCCCCATGTTGCCTTGTCAGTATATCCCTTAATTGGTGGAGAGGCTTTTAGTTCAGCCTGCGCACCCATTCATTCCTTGGCTTATCTGCTGAGACTCTCAGCAAAGACAATAGTTTTGTGGTGGTGATTAAGGAATTGTCTGTATTGCTATCACCAACTAATTTATCATAATCCACTGAACAATCGTCTGCTAGTAACAGCTTCACCACTGTTGATCTGAGCTGGCTTTGAACCACCAACCTAGAAACAAAAGATTCTATATTCCATTACCAATCCTCTGAGTCATCCAATCTACTATACAGCTGGCTTTAAAAGTACTATATCCAAAGTATATAATCTTATCACACAATGTGGGACTTTACCCTCTGATGTGTAATGCTCTACGGTAGTTTGGGATGTTATCTTACCTTGTTATTTCTTTTATCAATACTTGCCAGCCAGTCATGATCCTGATGAATGAAAGGAGTGTGTCATGTTTAACTGTGCATTTTCTAACTTTGAGCAAGTCATACTGTATGTGACCCTTAAACCTGTTTTAAAGGGACACTGTAGATGCCCTTTCCCAGTTAAACACCACCATAAAAGTAGATTGGATTTTTGTTACTTATCCCAAGAACAGATTTTGGGAACCATTTAGTAAGTGGATTTAATCCTGGCTCTCTTGTCTTGGAAATATTCAACCAAAACCCCCATTATTCACTGTACTGGTGCAAACACCCCAAAGGAGGAACACATGTTTGCTTGCGTTTTAACTCTGCAAGACAGAGCATGTGAGGGGATACATGGACTCCCATTATCTGTTTGGAGTAGGACAGTCCAATGTGCACACATTTTCTGCTTGTATCCATGAGCCCAGCATTGCTAAGTTGTTGCCCAACTAACTCACTTTTCATGTGCTGAACTGTAAATGTTTCCCTCCAGGGGGTTTCATGAGCACCCAAAATTCAATCCCTTCCCTAATTTTTGCTTTATCTTCCTTAATGATGACTGCTTTTTCCATCTAAGAAGAACTGGATTGGGCCTCTGAATTTGCCAAGGGGATTGGTGCACAGGAAAGGATTGAGCACCAACCTCAGTTTCCAATCCTCACTTATTATTTAAAATAACAACACAAACACAGCCAGCTGGTGTCATTTAATTCTGTCTTGGAAAAAAAATTGAAATAAATTTCTAAAACTGAAATACATCTAAATTTTACAGCAAAGCATAAAAGTAATACAATAAAAATACACTTGTTCATCCTTCTAATTCTATCTCTTAACATGATTCCTGGTAGATGAAAGATACTCTCCAATGAATGTTACTTAGTTCTTAGTAACTACATTCTAGTTTATTTCCATTTATACAGGCTGAGTTAATACCTCTTCCAAACACATTTCCGGAGAATTATCCTCTACAAACTAAAAAAATGTCAGAAAGTTGTCTGCAATACGAATAATTGATGATAATGTATGCGGCTCATCACTATAGCGTCTGGCTTTACTTTACAAGGCTTAAATTTAATAGCAAAAAAACTATCCCAAAAAAGGAAGCAAATTCCTTTAATAATAATATTATTAAAAATAATTTAATGCTGCAAAGCATCACTTAGCCAGTAAGAGACAAGAGAGTCCAGAACATGCAGTGAGCAAGTAAATAAGTGGCCAGACTTTCAAAAATGTTCAGCACGCAGCACTGTTTTCTGTGGGAGATTTTAGGTAGCGAAACTGTTGAACAGCTCTCACGCATGTTTCATCACACTCTAAATGTGGTCAGTTGAAGGCTCAGACATATTTCTGGCAGGAGCAATTTCCATAAGAGAGGACCCACCACTGGGAATTCCTGTCTCCCAGGCAGCATGGTGGAGCACAGAAATGCAGGAACAACCTCTCTCTCATTCCTGCCCATCCCAGTCAGTAGAGAAACAGACTTTGTTAGTCTTTTCACTGTTGAGAACAGAAAGAATTGGAGAGGAAGGTGTGATGGGTTGAATCACAGAAACCCCCTTGGGGTTGCCAACTGATGTGCCAAGTCTACCTCTGCCCCTGCTTTCCCAAGACTCCAGCACCCTGTCTTGTTGAGCCAGACACGCCAGTCTGCTCCAACACAGACCCAGGGTCTGAACCATGTGCCCCAAAGCTGCAGACTAAGAACTTAAGCAGTTGAAAGCAACTTAAGAAGTGTTCCTGTCTTTAACACTCAGATGCCCAACTCCCAATGGGGTCCAAACCCCAAATAAATCCATTTTACCCTGTATAAAGCTTATACAGGGTAAACTCATAAATTGTTTCCCCTGTATAACACTGTTTGCTCCCCCAGGTATTAATACATACTCTGGGTTAATAAGTAAAAAGTGATTTTATTAAATACAGAAAGTAGGATTTAAGTGGTTCCAAGTAACAACAGACAGAACAAAGTGAATTAACAAGCAAAATAAAATAAAACATGCAAGTCTAAGCCTAGTACGGTAATAAAACTGAATACAGATAAAATCTCACTCTCCGAGATGTTTCAATAAGTTTCTTTCACAGACGGGACACCTTCCTAGTCTGGGTACAATCCTTTCCCCTTGTACAGCCCTTGTTCCAGCTCAGATGGTAGCTAGGGGATTTCTCATGATGGGCGCCCCATTTGTTCTGTTCCACCCACTTATATATCTTTTGCATAAGGTGGGAATATTTTGTCCCTCTGGGTTCCCACCTCTCCTTCTCAGTAGAAAAGCACCAGGTTAAAGATGGATTCCAGTTCAGGTGACATCACATGTCACTGTAAGACTTCATTACCCATTTGCCAGCCCACAGGTATGCAGGAAGACTTGCAAGTAAAACAGAGCAATCTACAGTCAGTTGTCCTGGTTAATGGGAGCCAGTAAGATTCCAAACTACCATTAATGGTCCACACTTCATATAACTACAAAAGGACCTCTGAGTTATAGTTTGTATTTCTAGTTTCAGATACAAAAGTGATACATTTATACAAATAGGATGACCACACTCCGTAGATCATAAGCTTCGTAATGATACCTTACAAGAGACCTTTTGCATGAAGCAGTTATATTAATAGTTAATTATATTCACACTCATTAGCATATTTTTATAAAATCTCATAGAGTGCAACGTCACAGAAGGCTTATGGCCTTCATTCTAATCACTCATGCTTAGAGTTGGCCAGAGAGAGGAAGTAGAATCCAAGTAAAGCTCCAGGAGAAAGTAAGAAAGAAGAGACAACACAGAGCTCCAATGTGGGTGCCTAAACTGCGCCTGCAAAACTTCTGCAAATATGCAAGTCCTATACATAGGTGTCCAAATGACCCATGTGTGTGACAGGTTTGTGCACACTTTATGGGTGCAACTAATGTGCTCAGGCTTAAAAATGTGATTTGGGGTCAACAATGGATTTCTTTCATCATTATTTTCCTGGAGGTAGTCAAGAAGTTAAAGTATACATTATTAATTGTGCCAGTTTGGAGAGGAAAGATGGTCTTGAGTGTAAAATACTAGACTGGGACTCAGGAAACCTGGGTTCAGTTCCTCGTTCTGTCACAGACTTCCAGTGTGATCTTAGGAAAGTCACTTTATCTCTTTGTGCCTTAGTTCTCCACCTGTAAAATTAAGATGATTTTTCTTTCTCACATCCTTCGTTTTGTCTATTTAGATTGTAACCTATGTGGGGCAAGGACTGTGTCTTGTCTTATATATTTGTACAGTGTATAATACAACATGGCATCCATCTCATCCGGGTCCTCTAGGTGCTTCCATAATACAAATGATTGTCCAGTTTAGAAAGTCTCTTGTGGTCTTATTTAATGCACAGGAAAAGTAGCTGGTTCCCCCAAGGGAAAGTGAAAGGCTGACTACCCTAGCTCTAAACAGTATCCTCTGAGCTTATCTTTCACATGTATTGGGGTTTGACATTTCCATTCATCATAAGCTGATTACTGATTTAGGCAGTTCATGTGATGTTTTCTCTAAAACCCAGTAAAACCACGCAATCTGATTTTGACCTATTATGTTCAGTCACTGCTCAGGCTTCATATTGCCCCATAGCATTAGTTGTTGATTGAGGTAGCGACCAGATCAACATGTGTGTCTGTCTGTAAAAACACTGAATCACAACTGAATTTTAAATGGATTTTTAAATTTATTTCCTGCTTAGATTTACAAATTGTTCTAATTTAAAAGTAAATGACTTTACGTATTCCATGACCTTGAAAATGTGGTCATGTTATGGTATTATTTTTCAAAATGTTGGTGTTTAATTCAGAAATAAACATTAAGTGCAATTAAAAAGCAGAAAAATTTCCTTTTTGCACCTGTATAGGGTCATTTAATTGCTTTTTTATTTGGTTCAGAGAGCAATGTAGTACACCTCTACCCCGATGTAACGCAGTCCTCGGGAGCCAAAAAAATCTTACCGCGTTATAGGTGAAATCGTGTTATATCAAACTTGCTTAGGCCTCGAGCATTTCCGTTATTAATAGTCACTTCCTGCCCCCTGACTGACCCCTCAGAACGCCTGACCCATCCAACCCCCCCCGGCTCCTTGTTCCCTGACTACCCCCTCCAGAGACTCCCAAGACCCCACCCCCTATCTAAGCCCCTCTGCTCCTTGTCCCCTGACCTCCCCCTCAAGAGACCCCCCCATCCCTAATCACCCCCAGGACCCTACCCAACTCCCCTGCTCCCTGTCCCCTGACTGTCCCGACCCCTATCCACACCCCCGTCCCCTGACAGGCCCCTCGGGACTCCCACGCCCTATCCAACACCCCTGACTGCCCCGCCCCCAGAACCATCCAACCCCTCTGCTCCCTGTCCCCTGACTGCCCCACACCCCCACCCCCCGAGACCTTCTGCCCCTTATCCAACCCCTCAGCCCCGGCCCGGCACTCTTAACACGCCACTCAGAGCAGCGTGTCGGAGCCAGACACACTGACGCGCTGATCTGCCGGAGCGCGCGGCCCCACCCCCCAGAGTGCTGCTTTACCTCGTTATATCCGAATTTGTGTTATATCAGGTCGCATTATATCAGGGTAGAGGTGTAGTTATTATACTTATTTTTAATTTACATAAGGCTGAGCTCACTTCCTGTGTTTGTGGTAGATGCATGTTACAGAATGAAACAGATTACTCGTAACGATTGAAAAATGATTCATTATAATCACAAACATGCTTGTCTGCTTCTTAATATTTCACATCATGCAAGTTTAATAGTGTCCCAAAAACATGTTTATAAAGGTTTTGTATAGAAAAGTTGTTAGCAATGATGAAATGTACAGTTTTCTCTAAAACCATTCTAAGCAACCTGTCTGTGATGGACTCTAATAATTGATCAACCATTTGTTCAAATAGCTACTAATATATTAACTGTCTATAAACTCTGACTGGACCATTGATAGCAAATGGGGCTGAAATAAGAATGTGCTGTGTGTAGGAATGGGGTACTGGTCAGGCTGAGATCATGAGGAGGTGTCACTCTGTAGTAATGTGGCAGTTTTAATCTTTGGATTTTCGGCAGATAGGATTTTATACTAGACTGTGCTCTCTGTAAGAAATAGAGCTATGAAAAATAATAACTACGGCAGACTGTTCAGTGCTCCATTGCCATTTAGTGTAAACATACACATTTCTTGTGTGATAAACTTGTAACCTTAAAAATAACAAGTATGCTGATGTGTGTCAGTGGAAGGCATCAGAATCCCTCCCCTTACCTCTGTCCATCGACTTCTCCAGAGTGCCACCTCAGACTCCTCAAGGCAGACACTCAATTGCTTTAATCGGACTGCAGTGTTTATGCTAATTTAATATGCATAGTAGCTTCTATGGGCCATATGTTTCCATGGTTTCACAGGCGGGACTCCCAGCAGCCGTATCCCATGTGACTTTGCTAACCATGTCTGGGGTCTGACATAATGTTAATCTGTACTGTTTAACTGTGTATGTGAGTCAGAACTGTGTTTAGACCCTCAAAGCTTTAACATATCATAGCCAAAAGAACTAGATGTGTGCGACAGCACCCTTCACTTGGCAGACAACACAGGACATCCAGCCCAGAGCACCTCACTATATTAATGAGTCTGGAAAACAGTGTATTAGGCTGGTTACATGGTCAGCTGATGAAAACTATTTAACCCACATCCTGTCCTTGGATTTACCCATGAGACTGCTGCTGCGGGAAGGATTTGGTCCATTGAGTCAACCCTGTGAAGGTCTGCTGCTGGAGATACACAGTTGTGCAATCTTATCTATCTAAATAGGCCATACCACCACACTTGATAGGAGAGTGGTGTTTGAAGGACAATGCCTACATTACTGGTCACTTTGCCTCTCCAGAAATATTTCTGAAACAAGTCATTTTGTGTATAAAAACCCAAAGATGCCTAGAGGATATGTTGTACAATGTATCCAAAAGCTAGACTTGTAGCTAAAAGCCACCTGCAATGTACTGTACATGTGACAAGGAGGCTGAATTAAGGTTGCACAAGCAACTAATCTTTGAGTGTTTGATTTTGTAGTCTTAATGTCCTCAACATAGCGTGTGTGTGTATGTGTATAATTTTCTGGGTTTTTAAAAAAGAAAACTAAAAAAACCAAATTCCATCCTGTAGCAGCATATTGAAACCCACATGGGTCATCAGTAGGGTTGCAACCTTTAGATCTACCACTCAGACCTCGCCGCTTGAGTCAATAAAGTAACTGATTGTAGTTGTAGGTTGTCATCCTCTGTGTGGACCATCACTAGAGTGGGATGAAACACACATTTTGTCAGTAGATTTCACTGATATTTGCAGACAGCAGAGGAATGGTGAGACCCAGGAATCTTGGATTCTATTCCAGGTTTTGGAGAGGAGTGTTCTCTAGTGTACAGGCTCTTCTGTCTGTTTTCTCTCCCTCCCCCCTCAAAAAAGGCAAGCTTGACCTGTTCGGCCCTGTCCCCTCAAACCTGTCCTTGTTGTCCCAGTCCTGGTTCCTTGTCCCTGTCTCATTCTCATTGCCTACCCAGTCCCAGTCTCCATTCCTCAGACTTCTTGTCCCAGTCTCCTTGCCCAGCCAGTCCTTGTCTCCCACTTCTGGCTCCTCATGCAATCTCTCTCTCCCCATCCCTTCTTTCTTCCCCTCTCCCATTACTGGCTTCCAGACCTAGTCATCCTCCCTGGCACCTCATCCTAGCTCAGTCTCTCCTCCACTCACCCTAACTCTTTGCCCAAGTCTCTGTGTTCAGTCAGTCCCAGGTCTACCCTCCCCACCCCCGGCAACTGGCTTCAAGTCCCCCCTCCCATTTCCGTCACTGGTTCCCAGTCTTACCATCACCCAGTTCTTCAAAGATGACATGGCAATGTTTAGGATTCTTTTGCATGCGTTTTTTTATTCTGATCCACTGATCAGTTCAAGAACAATAAAATAGAAATCTCTCTCAGATGCATGCACTTGCTCATGCCATGTCATCTACTTCCCTTCTGCTGTTTCAGATGCATGCTTTTCAGAAAATACAGAGTAAAAAGGAGATTCACAGCCTTTGATTTTATAGCTGTACAAATCAAATGTGTGAACTCAACAGTTTATTTAATTCTGCTTTATAATGCACTTTATTTTTTTTACGTGGTATCAAGTAATGTGGCAAAGACATCATTAAACAGTTTAATACGTCTAGATGACTCATTTTGTTTGAACAAATGGATTATTTTGCAAGCAGAAGTACAAATGTTAACCAGCTTTATTTTTAGTTTAAAATGTCAAGAGGTCAGAAACAATTAAAGCCACTGTAAGGTGGGAGTCACCATGGTTTGTGTTCTCTTGGATTGACACCTTACTAAAATTGCTTTTATTGCAGCTTAGTGACTTACTAGCATTTTTCTGATAAGATAACAGGAATGACTGGGTAGGCATATTTCCTGGTAAAAAGAGATATGGGAAATTAAAGCTGCATAGAAAATGGTACAAGCTGTTCATTTTAGCAGAACAAGAGCTGGAAATGTGAAGAAAAAAACCCTGCTGCTTTCTTACCCAACCTTAACACATAAATGATAGTGTTTTTAAAAGTAATGTTGGACTAAAAGCCACTGTAAGACTTTGTCAGCTCAAAGTTCAGTGGTTTGTTAGTAACAGTGTCAGGTACATGTAATTTGCTGTAGATAATTCATTGTGGAGCTAATTATGCTTTTCAAAAAAAAAAAGACAACAATGTGATGTAAAGTGAAAAAGACAACTAGACCCAGCACGGCAACATGGCTGCTCTGTATACAAATGGGTCAACATTTGAATGGCACCGTACTCAGGGACAAATCTGTCTCCAGCATAGTTAGAGTAAATGGGTTGTGTGCTGGAGAAGTGCCAGAAGATCCAGGGAAAGGGTTTGCCTGGTTCCCTTGCTGCCCCCTGTGCCTGAGAGTTTGGGTTTCTTGGATACATATAAGGTATCTTCCTCGTCCCTCCCACAGGCCACCCTAGCTGGCACCTGGCACACCAAGTGCAGATACACTTCCTCCGTCATGGTTGCTTTGCCTGCTGAGTTTATGTGAACCTGAGAGACTAGCATGGGCACCTGCAAAGGGGCAATTTTCACCCTAATGGACTTCTGTGCCTCTCTCCTAGCAGTGGGAAGTTCTGGTGCTCACAAAGCCTTGTTCATCTACACCAAGCTGGATTGAATGTGCACTTTACACTCCAACTGCCATTGCTTACTAGTGTCTCTCTCACACCACACTAGAATGTACTGGTAACTGTGTGTTCTCTGTAACAGGTCCGAATTGAGGATGACATTGCAGTGGCGGCCAATGGAATGGAGCTATTAACGTGTGTCCCGCGTACTGTGGAAGAAATAGAGGCTTTCATGGCAGAAGCCCAAGGCAGCACCAAGTCATTTGACACCTTGGCCAGCCAAAAGTAGTAAACTCCACAGTGGTTACTGCCTTCCGCTAACCAGCCATCATTCTGATTTTACACTACTGCTTATAAAATAAAATGTATCAAATTCTGCGCAGCAAATTGAATCAGGCAAGTCATTAGGCTGGAATGATTACTTGATTAGAAATGAAGTTTGAAGGATTCAGCACTATACATTCAGGTAGCTCTCCTGCAATCAACAGTTTATAGTACTAAGTGCCAGCTGAAAAATAGTACTGAAATTATAAAGCTTTAAAATCTCTGTTCATCTTTATCTTTCCAATCAGATCTGCATTTTGATACCAGTGATTTTTTTTAAAAAATAACAGCTGTATTATCTGATGTAATCATAAGAAAATGCTTAGAAGTCCTATTTTGGAAACTTATATCACAACTATTACAAAGTTTTTTTGTTAATTGGAAGTGGCTGAACAAGTGCCACACCTACATTTTTCTTGATATTGATGGAATGGACAGAATTAAATGTGTAATAAAAATCCTTTGTGAAAGTTGTTCATAACTTTGTGTAGGTCACTTTTTCCGTCTCCCATTACTTCCCTCTTCCATCACCGTATCTTTATCTGAGCTTTCTACCCATTGTGTGCTCTGAAAATTCAGGCACTTCATTAACTAGGTTTTATTCCCCACATACTGAGGGCACTGAACTTTCATACACAGGCCACATCCCCTTTGCTCAGAGAGGCAGGGAGAGATGTCAGTTTCTGTCTCTGTCCTTTAAAGATGTGGGGTACCATCGTTTACAGATCTGGAGTCGTAAAAATTCACCTGAATAGCATGAAGAGAGAGTTTTATGTTACAGGAATTAAGTGTTATGCAATGGAATACACCCTATAGAACAGGTGGGATTTTCAAAGCTATCTGATAATAGTAAAGGATCCATTTAAAATTTGCTGTGATGCTCTATAAGTGTGTAATAATAATGATTATAAACTGAGTTTTCCTGCATGCAAGATATGCATTTTCCAGAGGAACATTTCCTTACCATACAGTACATGAATATTTATGAGATTGCCTGTAAGGAATAAGTACATTTCTCGCAATGACAGAATGGCATTACTTACAAAATAACAAATAAATCCAGGTCATATTTCCTTGTTTTGTGAATACACTAAAACACAGTTTAGACTGTCAGCTTATCTGGGTAGTGGTGGCCTGGCATGTAGTCTGACTACAAAGCACCACCAAAACAATTCTTCTGTTGTATAAACAACACATTAAATATTTATTTTAGCCCAAAAAAGGGGGTTAGGTCCAAAGTATATTGTAAAATCTTAAAAACAAAATCATTAATCCCAATAACCTCAATCTGTTCGGAAACTCAGTTTGTACAGATGTTAGCTCCAGTAACGGTAGCACCTATGTTGATACACTTCAGAACTTTCCCAGCATCATCATATAATCATCAAGTGCTCAGTTTCACTGATACCACTTCCAGACTTCAGGGCCCAGATTATTCCTTGTGTTAGAGCAGGGGTGGGCAAACTTTTTGGCCCGAGGACCACATCTGGGTGGGGAAATTGCATACAGGGTCATGAATGAAGGGCTGGGGCAGGGGGGGTGGGGCGTGGGAGGAGGTGCAGTGTGCAGGAAGGGGCTCAGGGCAAAGGGTTAGGGTACAGGAGGGGGCTCAGGGCAGGAGGTTGGGGTGTAAGGGGGGTGCAGAGTGCGGGAGGGGGCTCAGGGCAGGGGGTTGGGGTGCAGGAGAGGTGTGGGGTGCGGCAGGGGGCTCAGGCCATGGGGTTGGAGGCTCAGGGCAGGGGGTTGGGGTTCAGGAGGGGTTTGTTCCCGGAAGTGGCCAGCACCACGTCCCTATGGCCCCTGGGGAAGGGGTGGTGCAGAGGGCTCTGCGTGCTGCCCTCGCCTTTGGGTACCTCCCCCAAAGCTCCCATTGGCTGCAGTTCCCCGTTCCTGGCCAATAGGAGCTGCGGGGGGCGGTGCCTGCAAGCGAGGGCAGTGCACAAAGCCCTCTCCCCCCCCACACCCAGGGGCCACAGGGACATGGTGCCAGCCGCTTCCAGCAGCGGCATGGGGCCAAGGCAGGCAGGGAGCCTGCCTTAGCCCCGCTGCGCCATGGGGCTGGCAATCCTATGGGCCAGATCCAAAGCCCTGACGGGCCCACAGCCCATAGTTTGCCCACCCCTGTGTTACAGCCACTGTGCGCCAGACTATTGTCACAAGAGGGTGATCCCAAAGTGGACAGATCAACAGGTGGCATGGAGCCAGAATGACAGCTCTTGTCATCGTTGCCAAACTCCCTGTGACTGGCGTAGGGGACAGGGAGCCCTTTGTGCAGCGCAGCAATCTGCAGGATCACAGAATACAACTTCAAACCATTTTTGATCCCCTGCCAACTGGGTTGCATTTTGCTCTCATCAGCAGCTGGAACTGGGTCTTGGCTGGAATAATTTCTTCTGAAAATGTTAATTGGGTTCCTCTATGCACCACGAACACACTCATTGTGGTTAGTCAATGGTTGACCCATTGACAAATACAAAATTGTGCTAAATAGTGATTAACCAAACACACACATTTAAATAGTCTAGTCTAGAATACTTGGCTCAGTTAGTCTGATATAAATTTGTTTTACAAATGTGGGGACTGTTTCATCTTGTAGTGGTAACTCCACTATAATATGGCTTGTAAAAGGTAAGTCTCATGAGCTCTAGAATGAGGTCTCTGCTCTTTTCAATCGTCACTGAGAAGTGGGGTGAGGTGATGGGGCTTCTTGTGACAATTGGCAGGCTTGTCTGTAACTGCATTAATCCTTCGACTTTTTGTGCCTCCTAAAAAGCTTCTGGCTATTGAAACGTACTAATGAAAAGGACTCCAGTTTTTACTGCAATAATTTGGCAGCTGCAAGAACAGAGAGAGAGAGAGAGAGTCTAACAACATTCTAGACTCTCCTCCATCCAAAAACCCTACCGGTTTACCCAGTGCAAGACTGTGCCCGTGTCACCACTTCCTGGCCTTGGTCAGGATCTGTATTCCTGAATAAGTCAAAGTACATTTCTGTAATCATACTCTGAACACACCCATTAGCTCACTCATCTGCTGCTCTTGGCACTTCGAAACCTCCATTTGTTTTGGTTGGATAGCTTTGATTATTTGAAAGTAACTTTTTACAGTTTTTAGAAAATACAGTTTTGGATTTGTTTCAACTAGAATATAACCTTTGTCTAGTTAATAGGCTCCCCCCTTCCTCCGTGATGAATCTTGGCAGACATTGTTCCCTGTTGCTGTAGAACTGGTTGAGCAAATAGCACTGTACAAGGCAGAGCTGGTTGTGCTTCAACATGTACCAAAGAGCAAATGTTCTGAAAGGAGAGAGAACAAAATAGATGCCGCGCAACTGACATTCATCTCTCTTTCCTTAAACGTGCCCCAGATGTTTCTGTAAATCTAGTTTTGTTTTCTCACCTTTTTCTTTGTAGTCAGTGCCCCATAAAAGCTGCCTCTCTCTGCAGAACTCTGCTCTAGAATCTCAGCGTTTGTTTATAAAAAACTAAGTTTGAACCCCGTGTGATTGTGGGGAAAAAACCCTTCCAAGGATGACTGAAATATAACCCATGCAAAGACGTCTGCCCGAGGCCTGGTCTACACACACGGTCCTGATTTAACAAAGGGCGGCTGTACACGCAAACTGCCGCCAAAAGATCTCACTCCTGCACTAACTCACACCTTTTGTTATTTTGGTGCTAGTTAGTGTGTGGAGACACTTCTGTTGGAGTAAGTTTCCTATTTTGACTTGGCCTAAAGTAATTTTTTTCCAACTTAAAAACTATGGAAATAGGGCACATTTGTTTCTAAAAAGTCTTCACACTAGGGGTATAAAAGGTTTGTTTGGTTTGTTGGATGCGAGAGCTAACGTGTTAAATTTGTTAGCTGGTCAAGGGGAATAGGTTATAACTACAGCTTTCTCATTTCTTCTAGGGTTTTCAAGTGTGTTACAAACACATTTTCCTACCTAGGATGGACAAGTCCACACAGACTTACACTGAAATAATTAAAGGAGTGAATTAATTAGTTACTTTGGTGCAAGTTTGTGTAGCCAAGGCCTGAACTGATTTAGTTAAATTGGTGCAATGCACCTGTGTGGACATTACACCTCACCTACACATACAGATTGTACCAAGCTAGCTTTCCTGGGATAGTTAAATTGGTACAAGCCCTTCTAATGTGCATAATTATGCCAGTATAGCTATTCCCATGCAGGAAGGGGAATAAGATACATCAGTGTAAGGCATCTTTATCCTGGTGTAACTGCATCCACATTAGGGGTTGCCAGTATAACTATTATGGTAAAAGATATCACCTCTCACGGGACAGAGTTATACTGCTACAAAACCTGTGAGCAGATCAGACCTTACATTAGCAGGTCTTAACTTGGTAACAAACCTCAGTCTGCAACCAGGCTGAAAAAAGCACCTAAAGGGAGGAGTGCATTGCCTCCTCCCCTCCCACACTGTATTAGTGGGGCATAAATGTTGAACTCTCTTGTACTGCAGTATTGCCTTGACGCCCCACTGGGCTCGGTGCTGTACAAACAGAGGATTTTGCTACAAAATGTATGTCAAGCTTGCTGCAGAGCACATGGAACCTTTCTTAGAGGTCTCTATATATGCAGGTGGGAGATGCTTGTCCTGTGTAATCAACATGAATAACTAATGCAGAAAATCCAAAATGAACTTGAAAAACTACATTGAAATAGGTACACACTGAAGTTTCCAGTTTCGAAGCGTATTTATCTCATCAGTTACTGAGGAAGAAGAGAAAATAAGTCTCAGTATGTGTCTGAGTTGTACAGTTAACAATAGAAGCAATCCACTGTGCCCTTTCATTACCCCATGGGACTACAGGTATCCAAGGAAGAGAAGTAAGATTGATGTATTATGTTAAATAGACAGTCTGTGCTGTAACAGCTGGGTGCAAGGTAAGTAAACCCCTGTCTCTGACTATCCTTTGGTGGATTTAAGGTCAACGCTCCTATTCCTTTGACAATAGTTGTGTATTATTTAACCTCTTGGAATCTCTCTTGGAACTGATCCCCCAATTACATGTAATTTAAAATAATGAGCCTTTATAGTCTCTTGCATCAATGGGTTTGTGTATTTAAAGGGACACGCTGCAGTCTGGGCACTTCTCTAGTCAAGTAAAGCAAGCGCAC
This sequence comes from Lepidochelys kempii, assembly GCF_965140285.1. NCBI lineage: Eukaryota > Metazoa > Chordata > Testudines > Cheloniidae > Lepidochelys > Lepidochelys kempii. Next base: position 24,482,554 of record NC_136391.1, on the reverse strand, counting down.
AAACTGCTGTTAGAAAGGTCACTATGCAAACAAATTACTTTTCAACCCTTTAGTAGTGGTTTTAATAATTTTAAACTAGAAGAAATTGGAGTCCACACTGTTAGCGCACAGAGTGCACATCTCATGATATTGTCTTGCCTGAGTCTGGAGTGTGTGGTTGGGGTTGTTTAAGTCTGAAATACTAACTGTTTTGCACTGTAATTTAAATAGCTAGATGAGTGGCCAGCTCAGTAACCTTGAAGTGCTGTGTCCTAGAGACAGAATCTTCAGCTGCCAGGAAAGAGGGTGAGTATCTCGAAGTACCAATGCCTGTGATGAACAGCGCACTGAATTAATGAAACTCTGTCCAGCCTTGTTTACTGGAGGAGAGTTGGCAGGTAATACACAGGTAAGAGACCACTCAGATGCTTAGGCTCCAGTTTTTGTGATACAGAGAACAATGGCAGATGGTAGAAAAGGAAAAGGACAAAAATAAAGATTTTTGGGTGTGGGGAGTAATTATAGCTAGACTGCCGGGTCTTGTGCTTAATTCCTTTCTGAGTCACGTTAGATCATCAGCTTGGATGGGAATATGATATAAGAACCTCAGGCAAAAAGAATGGAGTATTCCTTTGTCTCTGTATGTAACGCACAGAGACAACTCTTCTCTTCAGTAATGATGGGAATCACCGAACAAGGATTCTACATAGATTAAATATGTGATCATTCCTGGTCCACGACTGGAGCTCCTAACAATATCATAATACTGCTTTTTAAATGACAAGGTGGGCAGTGGGAAGAGGAAGGAACTTTGCCTTGCAATTGTCTTCAGAATTAGAGTAATGAGTTTCGTAGTTCGTGGCACAACCAACATGACTATAAAGGGCCTATTTCCCATTTTACATCAGTGTAATTCAGTTGACTTCAATAGTGTTAGTACTGATTTACACTGGCTCAGAATCAGACCCAGGGAGTGTAGCGTTAAAAGGAAATTTTTGGAAACAGACTCCACAATTTTCCAGTAAATGCGAAGAGTCCGGAATCTTTGCACAAATCATGGCATTCTGCAGGGGAAACTTCCCTTTCATGATTTGGCTATAGCTTTACTTGTGATATGGAACGGGTTTCCAAAACTTACTGAGGCCAACTACAACTATGAAAATGTGTAGTAAGAGCTGTAGTATCCTTGCCTCAGATACCTGGCTCTGTGTCTTACCTGTTTGCTGCAATTATACAGGATACATCGTACAATGGTTATTCTATGCCACCCACATCTTGAGAAGAGTTATGTCAACATTACTGTAATGAGCATTAATGTTAAAAAATTATGGAAATTTCATCATTAGTATAAGCAGAGGAAGAGTGGCATACTTAAGATTGTTTTCTGTTTTACAGGCTCAGCAATTTTGAAGGCATACACCCACACAATAGTCCTCAAAACACATGGACCTTTGAGACCTTTAAAAAATCCTGTAGTAAAAAAGAAATTTTATGTCAGCTCATTCAATGCAATACAATGGACATTTGGGTAATTATTGCAAGGTTGCCTTGATTAACAAAGTAAGAGGAGGCATGTCTATAGCAACAGAACCAAATTTAATTTTAAAAAGTTTTTGGTGCTTGCTACAATAGTCAACTTAAATATAAGACATTCCACTCCCGAAAAACGTAATGCCCAGTGAGTTACTTAACACTTGCCGTGGAAAAACTCAACTTTTTTTTTTAACCTGGTTATTCCATACTAAAGAAATGGAAAATAAGTTACATATTCACTGAAGTAAAAATAGCAAATATAGCTTTAAAGAATCATACTGTATATCTTTCTTAAACTTAGTGTGCAATTGGACTGAATTCCAGGTTGTCCAAAAGTATTGAATGTTCAGTTCTGAAATAAAAGGCTAGATTTCATTCAGAAGAATACAAGAATTTACACGTTTTTATAGATTATCATTTATAGCAGAGTAGTACTCAAAGGTCCCTGGGGATGCATTTTACAAAGAAAATATACCAGGCTCTTAGGTTTCTTTTCCTTATACTCTAGTGGTACTGGGCATATCCAAGGGTCTTAAAGTGTAAATGTAACATAAGCCCACTTTAATACCCCCTTACACTGCCAGAGCAACATAAAGTGGACTTACTGTAATTGAGAATCAGGCCTCAGGTAGTTAGAAGCTGGCAAGAGAATGCCACCAATTCCCTGTAGGGAAATTTGGACCAATACAGAGCCTAAATGAGTCCAATGTTTTGGACTATTGCACTGATGTTTAATGGGATGTTGCACAGGTCAGCCATATCAATGTGGGCGGAGGGGAGGGAGGCTTTGCTGCCTGAACCATTTCTCAGAAAATATCACTAAAGTGAATAACTTCAGCATTTGTGGCTTTTCCATTGCACAAATAACCAGTAAATATGCCCAAGGCACCTTTTCCCACTGATTTGTTTTCATAATAGCATTAATATGCTGGCTGCAGTGCAGTTTCAGGGAACGTGGATGTTGATCTTAAGCTCTCGAAGCTTTTCTGAGTGAGACTTCAGACCAAGCTGGTTTTTGGACTATTGTTGGATATGTTGTAACTGACTGAATAAAAGGGTTTTAATAGAAGATAGATGAGGAATGGGGACAGGCTCCCTGTGGCTCTTCAGAAAATTACTGCTAATCACCAGCGGAGAGCTGCTGATCTGAATATATACCAGAAATAAGTCCAGCCCCCAATACAGCAGAGATCTCCAATGGCCTCCTTGCCAAGTTGTAGCAGTTCGAACTGAACAACCCTATTTTATGCAAATCGTTACCATTCTATTCCTAGCTCTGACACTGACTTGCTGCAGGACAACAGGCTAATAATCCTAGTGTTCTCTCCAGAAGTACTGAGCATCTGTGGGTCATATGAAGTACGTGTGGTGGAAGCCAAGAGGAATGGAGGTGATCAACATCTACAAAAAAACCAGGCCCTGAATCTCTCTCCCTCACTTTCCTAATTTATAACCAAGGGATACCTATCCACATTTGTAAAAAGCTTTGAATTCCCTTAAAAGCTCTATTACAGACTCCTTCCAACTATGGATGTTGTCTTTACATTTAGATGATATGAAAATAAGTTGGCCAGTTTCTTTAATATATTCAGGAAAAGACAAAAGCTGAAAATGTGGCTAAACTGTTCCAACGTCACCATAATGAACTACTACTGTACAAATAAGGTTAGCTGCAAAGGATTCTACTCATACCATTTGTGGCCTAGCCAGGCACTGCAGGCAGTGATCCTCATTAGAATACGCCAGGAAAGGGTCCCAAGGAAGTCATGGGTATAAGGTAGAGGTTCCACCTGGGCCCCAATATGCTGTTGCTTCTTTTAAGTATGAGGGCAAAGAAGAGGCAGCACGATTTAGGCTCTGAGGCAAAACATTTTTATTAGCTTTTGATATTTCAACCCTACCTACTTAAGCTGTGACTAGAACCAGAACATTTCTCTCTGTAAAAAGACTTCCATGAACTAGGACAAGCTGTAAAAGTCTTCCTTGGTTGATGACCTTTGCAGTAAAAGTTTAAACTCAAAATGGATTTTTTGAAAGTTTTATCTTCTAACTTAGCATCTAACCAAGATCTTACCCAAGTTCTCCTCCAAAATACATATGTAATACACACAATCATACTACAAAGTCAAGTATGGAAACAAGTAGTGTAGGAGGGAAATAAAAATAAGGTAATAGTTCACTAGCCAGACACACAGGTTATATGTAACACACATACCATAAATGGAACATTTAAAAATGAAAATAAATTAAGGTTACATCAAAGTTCCTGCTTCACTTTTCTAGTTTAACTCCTCAGTATAATACATACTTCTGCGTTATGGGTCACAGTGAGGGACTTATCAAATTTAAGAAAAAAAACATTGTTAGATAGAAACTGTTTCATCAGAATAAATCAATATTTGAGATACTCCTTCACATGGCAATGGTGTCTATAGGAAGTCTGCTGTATCAGTTATTCAGACTAGGGGCATCTCTTTTTTAAATTACTTCGGATTTCTGCAGGATATCAGTTGCTAAACTAAACAGCCATATAACTGGCCTTGTATGGTAGTAAGGATCAAGTAGTCTACATTGTGATTGAACAGATGTTCTGCATTAGTCCTTTCATTGCTTTAGTCAATGTGTGTATGTTAGTCTCATCCTGATACCTGCACCTTGGCAGCAGCGTGATTCTAATAAGCAATTATTTTACAGAACTTAAACATTTTCAGGAGACCAAAACATGATGCTATTAAGGACCCAAAGTCACCATATGAATAATGCTAGCATGTTGAACACAGGCTTAAAGGGGTTATACAAATAAAATGTTGTTCTACTTTACCTCCTATACATGATGCTTCTGGATAGCCATTTACAGGTTGTGAGCCAAAATTCTGGGTATGTCAGTCATAATACATTACAATTTCTCACAAAGAATGTAGTAGTCTTTAGAAAACATTAGTAAGCACCCTGGCTCACCATTACTAGGCACTGTTAGTAGGCACTCCCTGTTAACTATGACTAAGAGAGATCTACATTATCTTGGATAGGGCTTGTGCTGCACATTTGAAGTAGCCCACCAAATTAGAAAACAAACTTCTGCCCTGGCCTTTGAAGTTTTGTAATACACAATGTAGAAAACAGACTGCTTAAGAAATACATTTTAAAGGGTATTGAACAGATATTTCATCTAATTATCAATCAGTATTACAGTAAAACTTCCCAGCTGTACTCCTTAAAATATGCAAAATATAAGATGGTGAATGTACATTGCTGTAGAAATTCAATTTCACTAATAGGCTCCTGGTTTTGTCCATTTAGATCATTTTTACTTGTTTAACCAAACCTTTCAGAGCAGAAAATATTTAACACTTTAAAACATACTCAAAACAGTTTATATTTTATTTGTATCAAATCTTCAGTGTTAAACCTAAAAGGAGAAAAAATACCCACAAGATGATCTATAAAAAGGTAGAACAGCATTCCGTCCCTGTACTGAATGAGTAGTGCAGAGAGGGCTGCACCTCTGATGTTTAGTCCATGAGGTTGTGAAGTTTGGAGATTGTGTCTACTGTCCGGTGTTATCTGGGTTTGTGGTGGTGTTTTCAGTGCCAATAGGTTGCACATTGTCTGCAAGATTGTGTGCATGCTCAAGAAACAAGTCTTTAAGTACACTAAGCTCCTTTGTCAAAAGCTTAATTTTTGCCTCCAAACGTTCATTTTCTTCTTTAAGCTGGTTGACCCTCTGCAGCGTATCTTGTGCTTTCTGCTTGCTTTTTAACCGGCTCTTTTTCACTGCCATGTTGTTGCGCTCTCTGCGTTGGCGATATTCATCACTGTTTCTATCCACGGAGGAATTCTTTTTGCCCTGTTTGCTTGGAGCCACAGCTTTGCCTCCACCACCAGGACTAACTGGCACCAGCTGAGGAACCTGTTGCAAACCACTTGTGTGTGCTTGTGTGTGAATCACACTTATACCATTTGCTTCTGTAGTGGTGTTCTGCTGTGATGTTTTGCTCATTTGGACAGACTCTTCTTTAACACCACAGTACGATTTGTTAGAGATGGTGAAAAACTGTTAATAACTTCTATAATATGTTGCCAGCAAATCTTCACATGGATTACGGGCAAGTTGAACCTAACAGAAAAATAAATTCTATGAAACATTTAAAATGCCATGTTCAGCTATGATCTTACACCTCACTAGCATTAGCATACACTACTGCTGGTACATCTGGCAGTAATGTTTATTATGCTGGAAACAGAGAAACTGCCATTACTGAGATATTTCAGAAGTCTCATCGAATCATTTGGGTTGGAAGGGATTGTTAGTGGGTCATCTAGTCAACCTCCCATTATTATGCTTGGATTAATTCAGTTATTCCAAAATCATCCCTGATGTCTAGCCACGCTTGAATAGCTCCAGTTTCATAACCCCAATCTTGGCAATGCATTTAATGTCTAACTTTTCCTCCAATTATATAGTTTCTCTTAATTTTCAGACTGAATTTTCACTGCTGCAGATTAAACCTATTAATAGTCTGACTCTTGACCCAACAGTAATCGTTGATCCTTCACCTCTTTAGACTATCCCTCCCTGTACATACACGTAGACAAGTTTCAAATTAATCTCCTTTTCTCTAGGCTGAATAAATCTTACAGTATTTTCCAAACCTTTTATCTGCCCTCTTTTGAATTTGTTTCACTTGGGTCTGTTTTTTGAAGATATGATGCCCCAAACTGAACTCAGTGCTCCAATTAAGGCCTAACAATGCTAAACAGAGTGGAATAACTACTTCATTTAAGGTAAATGAAAAATATTTTCTATGGGTTTAAACTACAAAGTTAATTCGTGTTCGTTCTGTCTGAATGTATGCTTTCCAATGTAAAGTGTTCCCATTTCAGTTCACAATACTATGACAAAATGAAGTAGCAGCCAAAATGATTAATGAGAAAGTGTTAGCTTAACATGCTAATTGTTCTTTTTAAGGAGACTAAGTAGCCCTGCAAAGAAATACTTACAATATATACTTGATCAGAAACTGTCATCATGAAGGATATCGTATTTATACTAGGAATGGCTGGGAAGGTCCAGAGTCCCTATTTTCAGACACTCATAACTTTCCAAACAAATTGCCCTTTGAGCTAGAATTTCTCTACTTGACCTCAGACCAAAAGTGATTTTATATATATATATATATACACACATATACACGTGTGTGTGTGTGAGATGGTCTTTTAGCAATGAATCAAGTGACTCTCTAAATAAAGATGAAAAAACTTTCAAGCTTGTCAATAACTTAAGGCCCTGATTCTGCAAATAGTTAACAAGGTGCTTAAGTGTATACACCATTAACTTCAATCGGAGCAAAGTCAGGCTAAAAGAGCACTTTTTGAAAATCCAACTTTATAGTAACGCAGTGTGTGTGTAATTGGAGCATCGCACATTGAAATACACAGCTGTATTTAGTTGAATGGTTATGCATTCAAATAAATGCAAGTAGCGTTAAGGTAATAGTCTGTACAGTGAGGCCAGAGCTTGAGGACTGTGATGTCACCAGAAACTTAGACAGTATTAAAGTACTGGTTTCCTAATCGATACTGTCTTCTTTTATTACATGGATTCATTAAGAAAATTCTCTCCTACTTCCTGTTCTCTGACTTCCACTTTAGAGAGAGAGAACAACAGCACAGATGCCTGAAAAATCTGTAAGTCACCGCATATACAATCTCACACATCATTTACCAACATTAGAGACACCTCACTCACCTTGTCTCTCTAATATCCTGGGGTGGACAGGGTTGCAACTACACTACATTTTCAAGCATTGTTTTTTAAATGTACTCAGCAGCTCTGTATAAATTCTGTTTCCAAATGATTTAATCAAAACTGTATTCACAAAAAGTTGCATAATTTCTCTCCTGTATGCTCTAGACCCTTCATAGACCAACCCAGGAAATGAAAAGTGAAAGCAAGTAAGAGATAAGTGTCACACTCGGTTGTGCCCAGCAAAGAGGTGGAATGTATAGCCAGTGTGTGAGAAATCCAGGCAAACCAGATTGTGTCCAAGTGCCAGGCATGTACAAGCCGCACACATTCCACGTGAAGGCTGTGACAAGTCACATTAAGAGAACCACCTCAACCACAAACAAGCTGAGGCAACTGAGCGTGCAAACACAAGTTGTGTATTTAAAAAACAGGTGGGACCCACAAGTACTAACTGACAAGTCAAAAACAGGAGGATTGATTTCTCTTCATGTTGGGTTAAGAGAAAATACCTTATTTGCATAAAATGACCCTGCACTAACAAGACCTGATTGTTTAGGGCATAGCACAATAGATGGACTATCTGACTCCTGCACACAGATAACAGATCAACACAGATGGTTGTAAATGAGACACTGAGCTTATTAATGTCTGCTGTAAGAGCAAAGACAAATGGGTATCTTCAGGGTTATCGTCAGTCTATACAGAGGACTATTCCCTTATTGTGGGGTCCCTGTTTTTTCTTAGCTGGCTTCGTTCAGTCGCTAGCCATTCATATATGTCAATTTTCACATAGGGCAATGAAGGTGACGTGCAACTTCACACCAATATAAAGGAAGGATTCATTTGAGAATTCCTGTCTTTTACTGACTCTGATCATTATAATATTTAGCTCTTGTACAGCACTTTTCATCCATAGATCTCAAAGCACTTTACAAAAGGATGTCAGTCGTATTATCCCTATTTTACAGGTGGGGAAACTGAGGCACAGAAAAGGGAAGTGACTTGGCTAAGGTCACCCAGCAGCGCAGTGACAGAGCCAGTAATAGAACCCAGGTCTCCTAAGACCCAGTCCAATGCTCTATTCACTAGGCCATGTTAAATGTACAGTTATATTGTAGAAGTTGATAGGGCCAAATGTTAGCCTACTCTATGTATTTGTTTAGCAGATGTTTAATATTTATTTAATGTTACAAGCTCAAATAAAATGCTACCAGCACAGCAACCCTATAATAATAAATCAATGCATACACATGACTGAAGCAGGGAACTGTCAATAAAAAAAATCAATTTCAGTTTCAAGTTTTTCAGGGTGTCATTAAAGGACTGTTTTAATTATGAAAAATACCCTCATTAAGGGCTATACAAACCATTTCAGTGCATTTCAGCCATTAGCTACAAAGCTAACATTTTAATATACATTTCTATTTACACTGTTAAGTTTGGAACATTTTCTAGACAAGCAGCTATATTTTCTTTCACAACTTGAGTGTATAAAAGAGACTGTGGTTGCAATTTACACGCAAGTAAAATTCAGAGAAAAGCTGAATAAATCAGCATTACCTGATCATTTCAGTGTTTCTGCTCAAAACTTCTTCCACAATAAATGTGCCCTTGCACAGTCAAAACCCTTACACACTAAAAAGCAATTTCCTTAAAATGACTGAGAAGTGCACTGAGAAGTGTGGCACATTTATCTGCTACCAAAAAAATCTTCGTAGTGAAAATAGTATTTCAGGGCAGAAGGAGCCCATGTAGCCCAGATAATGTCTATTCAGCTGTATGTGCCTGTCTAGGCCTTGTCTTTAATAAGTTCTTGACTGCAGCTCTTAAAGCAACCTTTGGTAATTCATGCTACACTGAGGTCTTAGGTCCTGATTCCCCTAACTATGCAGCTAATTTGCAAATGCACATGGACAGATTCTCAGCAAGCCAGCTCCATGTGCAAGTACTAGATTTGCACGAACTGCACATGGATGTTTATTAAAGTCAGGGTCCTAGCATTTGCTTGTTTCTTAATTTTTGACTTGTGCTTGTTACCCTCCCAAATAATACTCTGACACACGCAAAATTGTATACCTCTCAAACAGACCCCATGTGAACCTTCTAATTACACTCAATTTATGTAACTTTTGTCATGTTGCTGATTTTGGACATATGCTATCCTACCCCCCAGTCCATTACTCCCAGGGCCCTCATTAACTATGTTTGGACAAGTCCAGTTAGATAACATGTTAGTAACAGTAACATGCAATTGCTTTTTGTACTTTTCAGGATTCTGAAGAGGAGGTTGGATCTGGATAGCCCATGCCCAACAAGCACCCCACCCAGATCTTGACAAGTCTCTTCATGTTGCCAAATGTCATGTTTTTGTTTTCCTACTGTAAGTATTTAATGTGATTTTAGCATTAGCTTGGGGGAAGGAGGAAAAGACCAATTTCTCCTCCAAATGGTTTTTTAAAAGCTTTAATGTGACAACTGAAGGATCAAGGGAATGTTCACTGAGTGTGGCACTTTCCACCTCCAATTTCAGATCGTAATCGTAGGTTACCACCATCTGATAGCTGTTTAGTGGGTTAAGTGCAACTCTTGCTAGAGAGATGTCCACGTCACAAAAAACCTCCACCTTAGTTGGTGGTCCCTTCAGCCCTTTACTTCTCTGTCAAGACTATCAAACCAACTATTTTGTCCCAAAAGATCTGTCCAGGTCAGAGTGCAGGACTGTTGGCAGGCAGTGCTGGGAAGTCTGCACTGCTGCTGCCTGTGCTGTACCTGTTCTGAAACAGAGGACTTTGATCTCCCAGGCTGTCAGTCTACCATTTTCCACAAGCAATAATTTCACAGGAAATAACACTTTAATAAGCAATTTGAACAACTGCGTAGTAGATATGTAGTAATAGCTCAGTGAGCATTGTTGTAGGCCCACAGTGAGCACCCAATTTCAGTAGACCCCTGAACATCATCCAGTGGAGGCCAAAATGCAAATGCCTGCAGTTTAAGCAAATCCCATAGCAAAATATAATCATTTTTCCAGCTACCTGCAGGGTACGTGAATGTGTATATTGCTTTAAGCGTAAGAGATTGTTTGGTGTTTGTGAGGATGCAACTACACTCAGTGATGCTAAGGAGTACATGAAGTACAGATTGTAAACAGTTTAGGCTCTAAATATGAATTACTGAAATCAGATAAAGAATGTTTTCCAGATTTTGAATAGAGACTTTAAAAATAATAAAATAAGTGCTTGCTCTTCTAACTCCCAATGAACATTCAGCTAGAATACAAAGATCTGACTTCAATGATCCTAGTCATATTAATTTCCTTAGAAGCAGAGGAAAAGGGGTAAATTATATTTGTCACACTGAAGAACAAATACTCCTCCTTTTGCCTAAGCTTCTAAGATACTGTTATAAATAGTGGAGGGTAAAACATTAACCCTTTTGAAGTCCTTAAGAATGTCTCTTTATAAGTCAATATTCTGTTTAGAAGCTTCTGTTATGGGCTGTTTAGATTTTATGATAAACAAAATGTTAATTTGGCTCATTTTTTGAGTAACAATTCTTACCACTTCTTCAGCACTTCAGACATTCATTTTGCTCCTTGCCTATTTTCTGAGAGGTGGGATAGAGTTGACTATGATCATCTAGGTAGAATGCCTTAAGTGTATAATTTTAAGTCAACTGTCTTGTTTATACTACCCAAATAGAAACTGAACCTGAAAGGTGCTGAGTATTTCTAATTTCCTTCTGACTTCAGTGGGCCTGTTCACTTGAGCTAAAACCGCAGGACTGTATTCAGTCCAGATAATGGTATATAAATGACAACAGAATAAAAGCTCCAAACCTACATTTGCTGTACACCTCGGTTAAAGGCTCAATCCTGCAAGGTGCTGAGCACTCTCAACTCACAGGACCAAGACTGCTCAGAACAGGGCCCTAAATCCACTACCCACTAACTGCTGTCACAAAGAAGATCAAAAGAAAATATTCCTCTTCCATGCTTTCCTAGATATCTCAACTGTTTTTCTACGTGTCATGGGAAAACTGTGTAACAAAAATATAATCACAACCTCTAATTATGAAGAAATGTAACCAAGTACTTTAAATGTCTTAAATATAATAAAATAAAAATCATGCAGGAGCTGTCATCAGTTTCATGGTGTAGGACAAGATACAGGAATCAGTCTGATTCTCAGATGTCATGGAAAAGGCACAGAATTTCAAACTTGAAGAGTAATTTCAACTCTGGTTTTAAAATATGTTGATTACTTTAATAGTTAACCAATTTTTAAAACAGATCTTTTACTTCATCTTTGACCCGTTTTTTAAAAATTGTGTCTAATATTTGTTCCAACCAACATGGAATAATTTTGCATTTAAAAATTTTAAGGAACTTTGATAAGGCATTTCCTGACAGTTTTCAGAACTGAATACCTAAAGCAAAGTCAGATATATTCAGTGCAAATAATTTATTTTTTAAAATATTTATGTAGGGATATGAAGATTTGTCTGGGAAAACAAAGGTTTTATGAAAATACTCAAAACTCCCTTGAAGAGTCCAAAAGAGAAAAAGTGTATATGCCCAGTTTAATTCAAGATCATTAGCACCCTGAAATCTTGAAAAAATCTGAACTGCAGATTTCCTGGGGGGGGGGGTTGGCAAAGAGAAGGACATCACAAGTACCATAAACAAAGGACAATGTCAAATGAAGGTGTGTACATACTTACCAACACCATCATAAAATTATTGAAATAAACTTTTAAAATTCAGTTTACTTTTCAATATTTATATATTTCCCTCTGGCTTAGTCAATTTCATTTTCATTTATAGTCAGTTTCATTTTCATGTTCCCAACATGCCCCTTGTAACAAATACAGGGGACTTTTTTATAAAATTAACTCTTTAGTTTCCACTTTGAAATTTTTTTCAACTTACAAAAACATCTGAAAAGCTTCCAATGATCTAAATTTCTAACTACATGAATCATGCCCCTGTAAAAGTGTCCCTCAAAAGAACTACTATTCTAACACCATAGTTTCATCCCTTTTATTCATATTACTTGTGATGTCGATGAAGAAAAATCAGAAGTCTGCAGCTCAGAATTGTCAGGATCTTAAGGAGGTAATTTTGCTGAATACAGTAGTACATACATTTCCAGACAGCCATATACAGTTTCCCCCTTTGGGAATCCTACAAAAAAGTTGTAATCTTTTGACAAAACCATTGCTCTTCACCTTTAATTCCCAAGTCTCTACTACCCCTGTAAACTATGAAAACCTTAAAAACATGAAGGAATTTTAAAAGTACCTTTTTTTGCCCCACACATAAGAGATACTTTTTTAAAAAATTCCTTTTTGTTTTTAAGGTTATGTTTGACTTCACTTTAGACCTGCATAGTGCTGTTTCCCACCAGGAAGTTAGACTAGTACAGCACCCAACAGGAAAGGAGGGCTTCATTCTGAACCCTGAGGATTATATTTTTATTCACAAACTATTTTGATCTCTAAAGTATTAAAGGAAAGCTGAAGGAATCACTTAACACTGTAGCTAATACATCCAGCTATGCATAAATATGAATAGTAAATATTTTTATTAACATGCTGTGCTCCTAGCCCACCTTGCTGATGTCTTTGAGTGACTGGATCTTCCATTTCCAAAAGGTGCAATAAAAGCTTGTGTACAGCAACTACACATTTTTCAAACAAATAGGCTTTCTGGAGAGGTTATTCACCTTTGTGCCCTAGGCCTCAATCATCCTCTTACTGTTGATCTCTATGTCAGTATTTGCACTTCTCCTAGCTTGAGGGTGTGTCTGTGGTTTTCCCTCGCTCTTGCCCCCCGGCCCTTCTCTTACGGCTGCCCCACGGGGGGTTGGGAGGGAGAGGGGCGCTCTGCGTGTGTCTGTCCCTCCCCCATCAGGAAGCAGGGTGTGGTTGGGGACTCGGGGAGCAGAGGCCTGCCTACCCTCTCTCCGGGCTCCCCTCTCCGTGCCAAGCATGACTTCATCCCAGCGGGGAGGAGAGTTGCCTGGAGATTGCATCATACGCTCTCCACGCGAAACACCACCGCGTAACCGTGAGGAAAGTCCCGGCCCCCGAACCCCTCACTCGCCCTCTCCACGACCCCCTAGACCGCACAGACCCGAACTTCCAGCCCCACCCCGCCCCACCTCTACTGACCCCGCCCCATTGAGAGACACCCCCCAGACGCCTCCACCGACCAGAACTCCCAGCCCCACCCCGACCACCCCCACAGACCCCGCCCCCCACACATGCCCACCCCAGACCACCCCTTCAGACCCCGCCCCATTGACCAGACCCCCCACCTACCCACCCCACATCTCCAACAGACCCCACCCCCACCCGACAACTCTCCCTAGACCCCCGTAAGCTCCCACAACTCCCCGATCGGCCCCCCGCTGCACCCCTCATCCTTCCTCTTCAGCAGCCCCACAGCTTCCTCCTCCCGCGCCGCCCCGCTTCGGCCTGTGCCCGGTGGCATTCCCCCACCCACCCCGGGGGTACCGGGCCTGGCCGGCTCCCCCTCACCGGGGACGGGAGGAGGGTCTCGCTGCGCGCGGCGGAGCGGCCCCGCGCCTCACCTGGCCCGGGGATCGAGACCGGTATCGATCAGGGAGGGGGGCGCGGGCTGGGCCCGAGTCTCTTTCTTTAAACTGGTGAGTGAAGGCGAGCGGCGATTGCGAAACCCTTCTCCTTCGGCCCAGCGTCCTAACCAATCAGAGGCCGGCCTGCCGCAGGGATGATGCAATAGCCGCCCCGATTGGCAGTCCCCAGAGCCAATCAGACACCCCACTTCTCTCTTAAAGAGAGAGGTGCTGTTTTTGTGGGGTTGGTAAATCCCCCTGGGGCTGGGCACTGCCCTCTCCCTCCACGCTCCCATCCCACCCATATCCCAGGGAGCGCTTTTCCCTCGGGTGGGGGAGAGCTGTTACCCCAATAGCCCCCCCCCGACACCGGGGGGGTAAAACCTGTTATCCCAAGAGCCCCTCACCCACACCCTGCCTGACACGGGGGGGGGTTAAAACCTGTTACCCCAATACCCCCCCACTGCCTGAGATTGGGGGGAACCTGTTATCCCAATAGCCCCTCACCCACACACTGCTTGAGACTGGGAGGGAACCTTTTACCCTTGTACACGCCCCCTGAGACTGGGTGGGGAGTAAAACCTGTTATCCCAATAGCCCCTCACCTACACACTGCCTGACACGGGGGCGGAGGGGGGGGAACCTGTTACCCCAATACCCCCCACTGCCTGAGATTGGGTGGGAGGTAAAACCTGTTACCCCAATAGTCCCCCGCACTGCTTGAGGGGAGAACTTGCTACTGCAATAACACTCCCCCCCACACACTGATTAGACGGGGAAGGAAGGGGTTTCTAGAAGGTGCTCCAAGCAGAAAACTCTATCTTTCATGAGCTATGTTTGTATAATAAACTGGCCTAAAAAAGCCATGGACCAGGGAAAATGAGCAAGCCAACACCCCGATTTCTTGAAGATCCTTCTATGGCTGTTTGTAGGTTCTGTTCTAATTCACCTTTGTCTTTCTGTATCTTTCTATTCTGGTGAAATCTATGACCGAGAACTCTTATTAGTAATCTTCGAAATCCAGGAATTTGTAGTAATTTTTTATCAACCAACAGTATAAGTAGATATTGGACAATCTATTGGATATTAAATCCCAGTTTCTTTGTTGCATCCTCCCTGCAGTATCTCCATGATCTCTCAGGGCTACATGTCATTTCCCACTCAGCAGCTGCAGTTAGATAGATGCCTTGTAAGATGTTAATTAAAGGCCTGGAGAACATTCCAATCAACATAAAACAAAAACCATTACCCCCCCCCCACACACACACACAAAGGAAATGAATTGTATGTTTTGGTGTACATGCCATGTCTGCCTACATTCCTTACTCCTGGGGGCATTCTGTGCCAAAAAAAATTAAAAATTCTGCTCACAGTATTTTAAAATTCTGCAAATTTTATTTATCAAAATAACACTACATAAGCATGCCAGTTTCAATTATTTTGGTAATTTATTTCAAAATATGTGTCAGCAAGTATGTCTGTAACAATACAGACACAAAAATTTCTCCAGGATTAGAGAAACCACTATGACAACCCAGTTCCTGTTTCTCTGCCTCCTCCCCCCCCCACCGCCTCCCCCCACCGCCTTAAGCCCAGCTGGGGGCAGGGAGGGAAGGGAGACACCCAAAACCCCTCCCCCCCAGAGCCACCTGCGCCCCCCCCCCAGCCAATACATCCGCATCCCCTCCTCCTCAGAGCCCAACCGCAGGGCCCCCCCCATTGCCAAACACCCATCCCCCCTAGAGCCCAGGGATCAGAGGGAGAAACAGCTTGATGCTCTGTCACAGGCTTGCACGGAGTCAGTTTCCTGCGCACCGCCGTCTCCTTCCCCCAGGGTGTAATGGGAACTGCAGCTGCCAGGAACCCTCTAGCTCAGTGGGTCTCAAACTTTTTTACTGGTGACCCCTTTCACAGAGGAAGCCTCTGAGTGAGATCCACCTAATAAATTAAACACACTTTTTAATATATTTAACACCATTATAAATGCTGGAGGCAAGCGGGATTTGGGGGGATTTGGGGAGGTGGAGGTTGACAGCTCGCGACCCCCCATGTAATGACCTCGTGACCCCCTGAGGGGTCCCGACCCCCAGTTTGAGAACCCCTGCTCTAGCTCTCTTCCCCTTCCCCCAGCAGTGTCTTCCATGGGCAAGCTGGGCTCTGCAGAATCCAATGGCCCCTAGTGGCTGCTAGCAGCACTGCAGCCCATTTCTGTGGAGGAAAGGAAATTCTGCATGCACGCTAATTTCTACAAAATTCTGCATTGCGCAGTAGCGCAGATTTCCCCCAGGAGTAATTCATGTCTGGCACACTGCTTTCCTGAAAGCAAACTAGCCTGGCCTCAGTCAGAAGAAATTTTAGTGACAACAATGAGAGGAAACCAAGCTAACATTATTGCTCTTCTGAACTAGGCAACAGGTGAGCTCCCTTTTAGCATTGTATAAAAGGAACTTAGTTACTTCTCAAATGTAGATTCAACTTCTTGGGCTGAAAGTGGAAAAAGGTCACCCAGCGCCTCTCTGGAAATGTCCTTCCCGCTAACACAGCCTCTTGTGTCAAAGAAAGAAGGAGTTCTTACTCACGTTAGAATGTTCCTGTCAAAACCCCATGACCAAACTGTAAGATTTCTGTTTAACCACAACCCCAATCTCAGAGGCAGGGGATCTATCAGGGTAAACACTTTTACCCTCTCCTCCAATTCCAAGCAGTGTGGGTGGATGGAAGGAGACTATTGGCGTAATAGCTTTTAGCCCCGCCCATGCACACGCACACACACACACACACACACACTCAGTGCCAGACTGAGTGCACAGGGCTATTGGATTAACAGATTTGCTCACACATACCTCCAAAGCCTCAGGAAGTGTGTGTGGGGGCTATAGGAGTAACAGCTTTTATACCCACAAGATACAGCCCAGATATCCTGAATTCTGCACGCACAGATACACATGTAAAAATATGTGCTTATTTGCATACCCAATTTGCATATGCATTATTGTAATGCTGGCTATTTGTATCAGCAGTCGTAGGAAATGCATGCAGCAGTTCTGAAAACTTAGGGCTATATGATCAATTTTTTATGTTGCTTGCATGTGTGAAACATTGATTTTTGACCAAATTTAGGTGTTCAAGTTCATGTGTAAGCCAAGACTGTAATACAATTTATTGACTCTATACCTGCCCACACAGTGTTTTGGTGTACACAAAGGAAACATGCTAGTAATAGCATTTGTATGCACAATTGCAATATTCATTGGCACAAATATAATAATATGGTTTTGCCAGATACATAAAAGATTTTGGGCCTCTGGTCTTATGTGTGTTTTTTTAAGCCTTGTAGAAATAAAACATATCTTGAGGAAGAATTCTGAAGATTAGTCTGGACAAATTACTCAATTCATTGCTACCTGGGACTATTTCCTCACCAATCGCCAAACATTTGTTTTAACATCTTCAACTTTAATTTTGTTCTTTCTCCAGTTGAAACTCTTTGATGTTTTCTCTGATGGTATCTGCAGCCAGCAGCTTTTCACTAGTGATTTAATTCATATTACACCAACCGTATAAACCGTATAAACAAAAATTTGAGGTAAATATGAAACATTAGCCAGGCCCTAATAATACTTGAATAATGTGTACTTCTAATATGCCTTCCTGGGACCTCAAATTGTGCCTTACATTCATTAATCCTCATAAGGGAAATCTGATGTAAGGAAAAATTTAGACTAAACTCATCATTTTAGGACCTGATCCTGCAAATATTTAACCACATACGTAACCTTATTCATACGAATAGTGTACAATGCTAAAAACTCAGTGGAACTACTCATGAATAAAGTTACATGCATGCTTAATTGTTTGCAAGATAAACTCCTCATTTCAGTGAGAACCAGACTGGGCCTTCAGGAAAGAGAGAAAACTGAAGAAACCTACCAACTAGTAGAGAAAGAAAATTAATTAATGCTGTCTAGATATGCCACTGATGTACACACCTTAACAAATTATTGCCAGGTAACTGGCCCATGTACAATAGTTCTTGAATTCAAGTGTCACCAGAACTACCAAATCCCTGCTAGGATAGAATCCTTTCCGATTTGTTTGATGCTAGGTGGGCTCCCATAGCAATGTTCCAGTATTAATATTGTGCATATTGTAATAATATATACAGTTATATTAAAGTGAAAGTACCATTACCTAAAGACCATACTTTCCCTTAAGCCTTATGAACACTTTTAAGAAGGTTCACCACCGATCACCTAGAGTGCGAAAACTATTTGTCCTTGTTTTAATATTTTTTATTTTGTTTTTAATATTTTTGAGGTTTTCTGTGTGATCCCAGTTTTATGCTCATTATTTGTACTTTCTTCTGCAAATGTTTTTGTTCATAAAGAAAAACAGTATGGGCCTTCATTTTCCCTTACATTACATCCCTTAATGAGTCTGCATTTAGCAATTTGACTTTAGTCTTGCATATTTCTGTTGACATTTTACTTTCATGCTGGCTTTTTCATTAATAGAATGCTAATGCCAGGTCACAAGATGTGTATTTTTTTCTCTAGTCTCACACACACTTTCTTGAGATCAGACAAGAATGCAGGTAGGACACATGTGATTTTCATATTCTTGTGACATTTATTATATAAGAGTCAATATGTTCAAACCTGGGTGCCTAAACTTAGATACCTAATATATGGCCTGATTTTTCAGGAGTGTGGAGCAACCATAAATCCCACTGATGTCAACAGAGGATATAGATGCTCAACACCTATGAATATCAGGGAACTTATATTTAAACAGCTGAATATTGATACCGGAGTCTAATTTGGAGCACTCAGCTTTGAAAAGTTTTAATCAAGTTCCTCTGTATCCCCTTATTCCATATTCTCTAAGGAGAACAGCTTGATCTGGAAGAAAGATATTTGTGCATCACATTGCTCATAGGTGCCTAAATTTTTAGGCCATTCTGAGACTGCCTTATCTAAAGGGGAGAAGATTGCCATGTTCTGGCAAGGTAGTAAATTGAATATCAAACTGTGGCTGCCTTTAAACTCTTTCCAGTTTTGCCTTAGATAACTAGGGGCGCAATTCTGCTCCTATTAAAATCATTGGCAGTTTTGCTGTTGACTTCAGTAGGACCGGGGTCAAAGCCCTAGCTAATCTTACCTCAGTATTTATAGCACTATGCTTAATATAAGGTTTTTTAGTTATCTAAGGCAAATGAAAAGGGGTGTTTTTTTTAAGTGGTTAGGGATAAATAATAGGTTTCTCACTGCCACCTGTTATGCTCCCATTCCTACAATGTGACAGGAGAGGCGAGGCTGAAGAACTACACAGGGGGAAAAAATGAAGTAGGTACATGGCCTGAAAGAAAAATACTATGTATCACAGGTACACTTGATTTAAATGGGACTCATTAGACCCAAAACAAGTCTGAACGAGAATAATGCACCAAGTAATAAAAGGTGAATTCTCAAGTACCCAGGCTTAGTAACTGCCACACCTGTCCTATATTCCCAAAAGCACAAATGAGGGCTGCAAGGATCAAGATAGCTTAGTATTTGAATGCATAAGGCCATGGCTCTTTTCCAAGGCTTGATCAGCCACTGCACGAAAATCCCCACCCATAATTACTAGGACATTCATAGTATTTGTCATGGGGAGTATTTTAATGAAGAATTTTGTCTGATTCATATACACCTGATATTAAACAGTGTTAATGGTTTAGGGATAAATCTTCAGTCAGTTGAAAAGCTTCTTGGTGGATCAGAACAACAGCTTGAACAAGGTAGCTATAAAAACAGTAATGAAATATGAGAGGCCTAGATCTGTTTATTCTCGTTTAGTCCCTTGCTGTGGGAAGGAGGAGGGCAAATACTCCTTAATTCTTGATTACTATTCTCCATAGCATCAATGGTTTTATTGTACCCCTGCAATGGTCTTTAAAATAATACACAAACCCAATATGCAGCTGCTTGAAAGAGGGGGAAAAGAAATCACAATCTAGTCACTCCCAGGTGTAGCCTGCCTGATTGTTTAGCCCCCCTGGACAGGAAAATTAGTAGAAACTGAGTTATTTATACTTGAATGATTTATACTTGAATGATACAAATTATACAGGAGGGAAATTTGAGAAAGCATATTGTGAATAACAGAAAATCTGTGATCGGCTTCAGTCCTGCTGCTGCTAATGTCAACCAGAATTTTGCTTTTTATTTCAGTGGGAGCAAGATCAGGACTTTTGTTAACCACATATGGTACGTTTCCTCTCCATCGAAGAAAATGTAAGTAACTCCATATCTTTATGTAAAAATTAGAGAGAGCACAAGAGTTCAGTCCTGTTCCAACTGAAGTAAATATCAAAACTCATTGATTTAATTAGGAGCCAGGCCCCCCTTTTTGAGCTTTTTGAAATGGAAACAAGTTCTAAAATAATTGCAGAATGCAACTACGTGTGGCTCTTTTGATTTTGTGTGCTTTCTGTCATGCCATGGTTTTCCTCAGTAAAACGAGGCTAGTTCACTAGCACATGCAGCCATTTGAAAGTCTCTGTCACACAAGTAAGTGTTCCCATGAGTACTCACCTGCTTTTCCTACACGTTCTAGATGGGTGCATAAGGAGGCAGATGGTCTCTAGTCTGATTTTGTGGTCTGTAACAGACACCAACTAATATCCCATCTTGTGCTTTATCTGGAGGATGTTGATCCATAAGCATTCAAGATCATTTTCTTCCAAGTTATCAGTGACTCAGAAACAGGTAATGCCATTTTTGACGTAGTGCCACTCCCCCTTCCCTTTTGCCTACTCAGTCCTTTGTAAATAGGTTATGACCATTGATTTTAACATTTTAATCATACACATCATCCCATCAGGTTTCAAAAATACCAAGTAGATTGAATTTATGGTCATAAATGAGCAATTTCAGTTTCTCTTGTTTGTTATCCAGACTCCTAGGGTTGGAGTATAGGCAATTCAAGAATTTCTTCTCTTCATGTCCTTTGGTTCCTTGATTAATTTTGTTCTCAGCATCTCAATTTTGTGCTGAGTGCTTCTATCTTCCCTCTTTTTTCTACCCCATTTTCTATTAATTTAACTCCCTACTGACTACTCTAGCCAAAGTGTTCCTGAGGAGATCAGTCCCACCCCTTCTACTGAGGTGGAGGCCATCCAACCTATAAATGGGGAGTTCCATCTCCCCATGGAAAGTGGCCCAATGTTTCACTAAACCAAATCCCTTCATTTTAGACCACTCACCTAGCCAGTGGGTTCTTTTCTAGAATCTTCTGCTTTTTGTCCTCCTTCACTTGTGGGACAGGAAAGATCTCAGAGAAGACCGCTTGGACATTCTTCTTCTTTAGCACACTTCCAAGTTCCCTGAAGTTATCTCAGATCTGTGATGTAGTGTCATTAGTGACAATATGAACAACTATCAAAGTCCTTGTGCGTCAGCTTTAGAAGCCTATCCAATCTTAGAGTGGCATCTTGTGTCTTGGTTCCAGAAGACAGCATACCCTTCTATTGTCCTCCTGTCCCTTGAAGAATGTTCTTTTGATTCTTCTGAGTATTGACTGTCCAACAAGGATCATCTGTCTTCCTTAGATGATTGGCAAACTCTTTGCGGGAAAGCTTGATTATCTTACAGGTTGGGCCAAGCTGCCATCCACATGTGTGTCTTGATTTATGTTGCTTAATCATATTAAAGGACAGTTGATCAGAGTCATCAGTACATTCACTATGACCATCCATTAGCAATGGCTTTATTTCTAGGTGTGATATTCTCAATAGTATGGAAATACCCAGAAAGCTCTCAGATAATCCATACACTAGCAGTATTGGTATCTGAGCTCTGGAAAAAGCTACAGCATTTGTGTTTGTGCTTTTAGATGCACTGAATTCCACACACTAGAAGTTTCAAATGGATACCAGGTTCTCAACATAGAAACTTCAGAAGATACCCCTCAAGATCCATGCAAATAAATGGATATTTTTGGTTTCTGGAAGTTAAGAAATTATCATTTTGTGTTGACCTAAAATTAATCTTTTTTTTTAATTTTTGGTGAACCAAAAAGTTAAAATGTTTAATTTCCACCCCTGTTATATTTCAATTTTGAGCATTTTTAATATTTTTTAAAAACTAATAAAATTGAACTACATTTTAAAAAAAGTCACTTATGTTCTTATGTGTTCTTTGCAAGCCAGATTTGGGGTAGGCTGCAATAACTTTTGCCCTCCAGGTCATTCCTAACTGTGGGTCAAAATCTGTAATACATTGTTTTCCTTTAGGATAATACTATAATTATCTAGTTACATTATAAACCATTTTAATACTTGTGTTAACACCCTGGGCACCCAAAGAACTTTACGGCTTGATTCTTTTCCAGGATGCATGGGCACATGTTGCTTATCTAGTAGAATCATCTGCTGAGCTTGTACAGGCTTGCATGTGTGGCATCCATTGTTATGAAATGCACAATGATGTGCACCTGCTTAACTAAGACCAGAATCTTGGCCTCAGACTACATTATTATAGAAATTCCAAGCTTGGCTAACCAAACATCTGTGTATTTATTTGTGTCCATTCATAAATGATTAAATTCATTCCTATGCAGTGCGTCCAGAAAAGGTCTATGCACCATTTAAGTCATAGTTAAGCCCTATCTTAACTATTTAAGTGGGACTTAAATGGTTCATAGGCCCTGTTATTATCGACATAAATATAATGCAGTATTTTAAGATACAGCACACAAAACATGTTACATTAATTCTTTTTATAACAGTGCAGCTCAAACACTGATATTATTATATCTATGTCTGATTAGGAATTTTGCCTGCATAAAGAATACAGGATCAAACCCTACTTATTTGTCTAAGATTAAAAGTTAACTTTACTAATGTCGGAAATTGTTTACACCTCTCAAATTCCCCATGAATTCAATGGATGTTTTGGGTGAGCAAAGAATGAAGGATTTTATGCTGATATTAACAACTATAAATAGTTTACATGAATAAATATTTGTTCCTGATTTACTTATTGACTAGATAAAACTATTCAGAGTGAATAATTTAGGACCTGATCCTGCAAAAACTTATGCACATGCATAACTTAACTGAGTTGAAGTTACACATGTGTGTACATTTTTTGCAGGATGGGGACCTTATTCTGTGAATGTAGCCTTTTTGACTTATAAACAGACTAATTTTTTAAAATGTTTATTTGTTTAAAAATTAAGAACATATTTCAGCTCATGGGCTCTCCATAAATTATTTGCTTCGGCTTTGTATTTGGTTGGTTTTGTATCTGGTTGTTCGCTATTTGGCATGTTAATTGGTCACCTAAGTCACATATTATTGTTTCTACTTCTTGGTTGGATGATTGAATGTTTTATTAGGGAAATTTCAACATTGCTTGGTGAGCCCTTCCAACATGAGACTTCATATAAATACACTAGTACAACAATTCATTAGATTTTTACTTTCTGAAACATTCTTGCAAGCAAAAAACCCACTCATGAATGCTCCTGGAAAACAAACAAAAAGGGTTGTGAATTCCCTCTAAATGAGTTCTCCATTTTTATCTAATGTGTGATGGAAAATACTTTTTTGGAGCATTCACTCAATTCTACTAATGACTACTAATAAAATGTAAAAAGTAATGGAAATTGTCTGTTGGTCTAAGTTACTCCACTTGATGTGTTAATTTATATTTTACAACAACATTTTGGAATTTCTTCTTTGTATCTCTGCTTTAGTTTCTGCACTTTTATGGGACAATGATTCATTCAGGAGAAATTAATGGTCATCTGACTCAGCCTGGTTTGTGATTAACTGTTACTGCACCAAAAATAAGATAAAGATTTGGTGTAGTTAGAGCATAATATTCCAGTTCAAATAAAAAATGTAAATTTAAAGATCTTATGGACTCACTGCTTGGTTTGTAACTTCTCTGTATTTTTATTAGCAAGGGTCAATGCTGAGCTTTACTGTGCATATTTAATATTCCTTTGAAGACTTGGAGGAAGGGGAGGAGGTGTTATCTCTGCTGCTTGGGAGTGTCAGGTTGGTTTGTTTTATGTTTTCTGACCTTTGGAATTTAAATTGAAAATGAAGGGGACTTTTCTATGTGACTAGAAAATGTTTCTGTGGGAGGGGATGCTATCTCCTTGGCTTGCTGTCTAGTTCCCTGGTCAGTCTTGAGTGTAGTCATGCTGTTGCTACATTAACGTATTGTAGATGGAAATTTCAGCACGATGCTTTATGTAAGAAGTGTGTTTCAGCAGTCTCATCAATGTAAGTGTAGTGAATTATTTGTAAGAGAGAGTCAAGGAAATTCCTTTCTCAAAAGTACCAGTATCTGTTGCTTAGCTCCAAATCTTCAATGGCTTTCAAGCCAGAGAATGTACCTCTTCTTTTCTGTTTATGTATTTTTCTGTTGTTTCCCTTACACTTGCTAAATATATTACAACATACTATTACTTTGATCATTAACATTTGGGATGTTTGTATTATTTCATGCATACACACACGTAGGAATTTCAGAAAACACCCTGTTGGCTCCTACTTCTTCTGATTCCTTCAAACTTTTCATTACACTTAGTGGATCAAATCCTGTTTAGTTTGTTGTTGGTAATCCCTTTGAAGTCAGTGGGATACTTTGCCTAAGGTAAAGTAAGCAGAATTTGGTACAGCATTGAGGTTAAGCTTTCAGATGCAAAATGTTGTCGACTTTAACACTAATTTATTCTATAGTGGTTAGTATCTAGACTGGTTAAAACCTGATTTTTTTTTTTTTAACGTGAGACAAGTCAGAGCCTGATCTTGCTGCCACTAAAGTCAATGGCATACTCTTTATGACTTTAACAGAAGCAGGATTAGACCATGGATGTGTTGTCTTTATCTTCCTGTGACTAAAAGTCAGATCCCAGAAGCATTCTTACATGCAGTGTTAGCAGGATCAGGACCTAAAATATCAGCTCTGGGAGAATGCTAACATGCTACAGTAATTCAAAAAAGAATGTAAAATAAATAGAAAACACAATGTAAAAAAATGCAATGCAATCAGATTCTTGACCTGACTATATCATGGGCCCGATCCTACAGTCCTCATTCAGACAAACTCCCACTGAAGTTAGCAGCCAGACCCACTGCACCTGAGGAATGGGAAAGGCATCCTGATTGGGAACTTTCCAGTCACTTTCCAGTAAACTGGAATCTGACATTTGGTCTCCTGTAACAACCTCCTCCCTGGAAAGGGATTTTAGTGGGTATAGAGAGGAGAGTTTGGGCTACATGTTGGGGAATATATTTTGTGAAAGGACACAAATAAGTAAATAAGTAATTGCACTCAGAGCTATCCCGTCCATAGGACAGATGGGGCAACCACCCCGGGCCCAGCGCTTCGGGGGAAGCAGGGTCCAGGGCAGCCTGGGGGATTAGCAGGTTAGCTCCTGGTGTTGCTTGTGGGAGGGGTAGAAGCCGGAAAGAGGCAGGGCGGGGGCTTGGGGAAGGAGTGGAATGGGGGTGGAGCAGGGGCGGGAAGAGGTGGGGCCTGGGGGAAGGGGTGGAGTGGGGGTAGAGAGGGGTTGTCCCAGGCCCTGCACCCCCCTAGGGATGGCCCTGATTGGATGACCTTATTTTTGTAACCCTTGTCTGTCCATCTATCCATTTCCCTATCTATTGTTATAGCTCTGACTTATTGTGTCATGCCCACTATTGGATTGTAAACAGTGCCGGGTTTACAGTGGCGCCCTGGAGCCAGGCCTATGCTCAGAAGGGGCCCCAGCCTGCTCTTCTTGCCCTGTGTCCTGAGACCCCTCCAGCCCGCTGGCTCCCGCAACCCCGCCCACCACTTGCTCCTCTCGGCCTGCCCGCTGAGGGCTCCTCTTCACCCCCTGACCCCACCCGCCAGCTTCTCTCTGTCCTCTGATTGGACCCTAGCGCACCTCCGGCTCCGGGAGTCTCTGTCTCCCTGGAACTGAGCCACCTAGGACTGGTGCAGAAGCCTGGCCAGTCTCGGACAGCTAGGCAGGACAGTGTCAGGGGCTTGGCTGGGTCCTTCCAGGCAAGTGGGTCCTGAGGGAGCCTGGCTGCGGCAGGCCCTGGCCTGGGTGATTGCACCACCCCCCAGGGGCCGGAGCAATTCCCCACCCCAGGACCAGCCCAGGCAGCTAAGCTTGGCAGACAGTCACCTCCCAACAGGGCCAGTGACTGCAGCTGGGAGGGAGGGCATGGGGGAGGAGCTGTCTGGATGGGGGATGGTGCTGGGCTGTGAGGGGGCAGGGAAGATCTGTGTGTTGGGGCACTAGGGAGTGGGGGTTCTGTGTGGGCTGCTGGGCAGTTGTGGTGGGGCTGTGGGCAGGGGGGCCCTGGGCAGGGTGGTGTTGGGCAGGGCACTGTGCATTTGTGGCAGGGTCTGGTGGGGGCACTGGGCATAGTGGGTCCAGCGAGGCTCTGGCCATAGGGAATCAGCGGGGTGTTCCAGCATTGGGTGGGGGGGAGCTGTGTGGCGTCATATAGGCCCACCCCCCGAGGAGAAGTGGCATGCTGGCAGCACAGGGCTGGGCAGGCCACTGTGCACCTGGCAACTGCCAGTTTGTAAATAGTGCCCTCGCACTGGGCTGGGCAGAGAAGGGCCGCTCATGCCAGGCCCCTGGCTGGCCCCTCGGGACAAAGACTGTGCCTTCCTATATCTCTGTACAGTGCCTAGCACATTTGAGTATATAAATAATAACAATAATAATTTTGTTTTTGCAAAATGCTGAAAGATCAGGTCCATGGTGGATATTGAGATAATCCAAGGCCCTGTTGTATTGTCTTTTTTTTTTTTTTTTAAAGTCCCCAATGACATCAATAAGAAGTTGTACCTAAACCAGTACTAGGCTCCTGGTTACTTAATGGGCCTTCCCAAAATGTACAACATTAACCCATTTTTTGTAAATATGCTTTTTAAAAAGTACAGAATTGTTTTGGGTTAGATTTATTCAATCCCAGTGTCCTGCTGGTAATCTAACATCAATTTTATGGTTAGCCCAGTAGTCCAAATATTGTATTAAGACAGCAAATTCAAGTATCTCTGCTGCAGGCTAACTGCAAGAATATTTTGTATACCTAAATAAACTAAAGCAAATAAAATGAAAAGAGGCAGTTTTTTTCCCAATTTTTTTCATGCAATTTAATTTTATGTTGGAATGTTCACACATTCTGTATTATCAGCTATTTGTAACAAGTGTAGCACTATTTCCCCTGTTTATTAGAAATTAGAATTTATGGCGGGAGCTGGTAATCATAAGATTCTCATGGTATCAAGGTGAATTATATGTATACTTCGGGGGACACTATTCCTTCAACTAACTGGAATTTCTAAAACAGAACTGGGGCAGTGGTGTGGGAACAGTTTGTATGGTGCGGGTGCTTAGAGCCATTGATCCAAACTATAAACTCTGCATATGATGGAAATCACTTCAAGACAGGGGGTCAAGCCACACTCCCAACACCGCTAGTTCCAGCACCTATGAACTGGGGTAATGGGCAGCAAACTGATAGTCCCATCAGATAGATGTAGAGTCCAGACTGATTTTATCCATGACCGTGTCAGTCAAACATGTAACATTGTCAGTGAGTAACATTCTAGGCTACTTGCTTGCTGGATTTATTTGTAGGTCAAATTAATGTCTGATGGACTAAATTTCAGGTGGCACCAACAATACAGCCAATCAGATATAAAGCGTTCTAGCCTTTGGACTGTGGGGGACGGAATGCTTTGGAGAGCAGAGTAAGACTCAGTGAGGAGTGTATGTTCTCCTGTCTGTTGCTGTTCTGTTGTATTATAATTGCTAGCATGTTGTGATGCTATTTAGGATCCTAATTCAGCACCTACTAAAGTCAATGAGAGTCTTCCCACTGACTTCAGTGGGGGTTGGATTGGGATATAGAAGAACAACATATATTTTCCTATATATTCTGTTAATCTATAAAGTGCCATTAAACAAAAAAGAAAGGAATGCAGTTTTCTGTGATCATTTATTTTAAGGGAAATGTCTTTTAAGATACGTCAATTTAACTTTTCCTTTGGCTTATTTGCATAGTTAAGGCAAATCTTTGGAGGAAATAAACAGATGCTATGACTGTGGGGAAAGCGGAAGAGAAGAGGTTTTAAGAAGTTGCACCAGTGCAATTGTTAGATGGTGCCGTGGTTAGCATGCTAGCTTAGGACTTGGGACACCTGGGCTCAATTCTCTGCACTGTCACTGACTTCGTATGTGACCTTGGGTAAGTCACTCCATCTTTCTGTGCTTCAGCTCCCCACCTGTAAAATGGGGGATAATAGCACTTTTGTGCCTCAGAGGGCTGTTGTGAAGATAAATCCATTAATGCTTGTAAGGCAGTCAGGTACTATGGTAATGGAAACTACATAAGTAGCCAAGATAGATGATTGAAAAGTAAGTGCAGACAGGAGATGGGGGAGGTAGTGGGTAAATTGTAGTAAAGGATGAAAAACAATGAATGAATGGGTGGAGATGGGGGAACTATGGAAGAAAATTGATAATGGATACAGACTGATAAGAGAATTTTAAAGAATTATAGGGTGAAGTCTGAGACCCATGAGAATGTAATAGAGGTAGCTTGGGAAGGAAACAAGGGGGTGGGGGGTTAGAAAAAACTGTCACATACTTTCTCACACACCTTTGTGTGTTGTTTGTTTACACTGTAATTTCTATGGAGCAGGGACTTGTCTTACTCTGTCTGTAAAGCCCTCTGCGCATCTTGGGCACTATTTAAATGGTAAATCAAATAAGATTTTAATAAAAGAGGTGTTGTGTAAGTAAAGGATTGCTAATGATAAAAAGTGGTTCGATTAACTGGTCAACAGCTTATGGTTTTAGGGCCAGATTTTGCAGGACTGCAGGTAACATATTACAGACACGGTAGGTTTTGAGCTACAGTTTTGAAGAGATGAGTAGTAATCAGGGGAGAGGGAACTGGGTAGATGTTTCCTGGTAACTGATACAGCAGCAGCAAAGAAAAACAAAAACAGCAGAGGGAGGTCTGAGAAGAGGCCAGAACTGGCAAAGCATAAGGAGTGAGTAGAACATAGGGAGAGAATTGATTCTGAACTTGGATGGGGAAAGATAGTGGAGGTTTGATGCCTTTCACCTATGTGATGTAAGCACCAAAGAAAATAACCCCCTAATGATAAGTAATTTTTCTCTCACTGGACCAAACGTAGCATGTTATAAGTGATTTTTTTTTACTGTCGGGATAACCGAGTGCTGAGATACTCCCGGTTCGCTGGCTTCCATGGGAATGGGACTGGGTCTGTAGAGACCATTCCTCTGAGGAGCTCCACATCTGTGTGTGGAAGTGAGGGGATTCCTGTCTACTATGTTATGGAATGGTGATCCAGATCATCCCACCCCCGAAACCCGCCAGAAGGCAGACTAACATGGCCGCTACTCTGAAATCTGGGAAAGGGGGTTTCCACAAGGAAACTTCTCTTTTACTATGGGGCCAGGCTATATGAAGTAGGTAGGCTACGTGGCCTGCCACCAACCTGGTGGATCCCCAGGTCTTCATTAACATGAAAACCTTGTGCTTCTGGCTGCTCCCTGGCTCACTGGAAGTGTGGCTTCAACTGAGTCACATTAACAGGCACCATCTCTGGCTGGGGCAGCCACTGGGATCACCAGGGAAGGGCTGTCCATCAAGCTGTACTCTTTTCTGCATGTCTCTGTCCCTTAGCCC
The DNA here is from genome assembly GCF_965140285.1 of Lepidochelys kempii. Lineage (NCBI taxonomy): Eukaryota > Metazoa > Chordata > Testudines > Cheloniidae > Lepidochelys > Lepidochelys kempii. The sequence continues at coordinate 24,452,961 of NC_136391.1, read as the reverse complement.
TGCCCTTGGAAGGCCAATTCCCCTCTTCCCTACCCATCTAGTCTCGTCCCCCTGCATAGGCAGGGGAAAGGGGAAAGGAGAGGTTAGCCTGTGGTGCAATACTGGCTGACTCCTATTTTGCTTCTGCAGCAGGGGGTGGAAGATCTGTGCCCTCAGAGCATAGGTCTAAGCCAGTATATTTACAATACCTTAAGAAAGGAGTGTCAGATTAATAGCCCTTCCTATGGACTCCTTCTGTTGGGTCCTGTTACCACTTTCAAAGTACAATCTCAGAGTATCTAAAACAAATATTACTGATCACAGCTAAAGTTTACCCAGTTAATAAAAAATTAGATGTTATATACTTTGGAGGACATCAAATAGTGATTTGCTTCTTTTTTTTTTTTTTACAATTTACTCAATTTTAAAAAAAATCTTAGGTCTGATCAGAATAATTAAATATTGAATATCATAGCTTAAAAATATAATTCTGTATTTACATGTGGGCAGGATTTCTGGTTAGTTCATCTAAAGGTTTCTGTCAAATGTTAAATACAATGATATTAACGAAATGTGGGCACACTCCATTCAAATATGAAACACAGATTGACTAAGTATTTGCAGAAGCATCAAGATATGGGCCAGTATTGCTTATATCTACTGCCTCATTATTCAGAACTACCCACTCCCCCCAGTTCATGCACAAAATTATCATTAATGTCAACAGTAGTTGTGCGTGCAAACATAGGACATTCTGGAACCCTGTTAGTGATGGTGAAATGTCCTTACTTAACAAAGTAATAAAATAAATGTATCTAGTACAATGGGATCCTGGTCCATGGTTGGCGCTCCTGGTTGCTACCACAATACAAAATATAGAATAAGAATAAGCTTTACACTTTGTGTGCACTTTCATACTAGTGGAGCAGAATGAGGAATATTGTACTGGGCATGCAATATGTAAAGCCAAATAGATCCTGCAGCTATATGCACAAGTAAATTGCTTTGAAGTCAATGAGAGTCTGGAGTATGAAATGACTGCAAGGTAGATGTGGGAAAAGAAAAGACTTTGGTTTGCTTTGCTATCAAGCTGGCATGTTTAAGGGCCACTAAATTAATTTTAAACCCAAAAAACAATGCATTTGTATTCTTTAATTATTACAATCTGCTCTTTCTTTTCATTTTCTCAGACTCCTCTCCTTACTAGCAGCAATCACAACTGATTTTGTCTAGTTAACTGATAATATTGTTTACAATTCTAGGGCCTTTTTCCTAATAGTTCCTTAGCCTTACAGTTATCAGAGAGCAGGATCTTACTATGAGATGGAAGAATAGCACCCTCAAGAGTTGACAGCAGTGCTGTTCCAGAGATGAAGTGAGCTGTAGCTCACGAAAGCTTATGCTCAAATAAATTTGTTAGTCTCTAAGGTGCCACAGGTACTCCTTTTCTTTTAGTGATGCAATAGGCATCCTTCCTCTTTTGGGCTGAATTCATTAACTCCTTAACACATTTAGCTGAGACCAATAGGTCTGGGGACTGAAATCCGCTCTTCCAAATGCGCTGCTATCCGTCCACAAGTTTGGAAGTGAAAATATGTATTTATATCATCTAGAGAGGTTATCAGTTGCTAGGTTTTCTAGTTTATTAGTTTTCAATTTCTTAGAAAAGTGAGGGACAAAAAAGCAGAACACAATAAGAACAATCTCATTTGTGTAAGGCTGGTGACCGAGTTTGCCTTATATTAAAGTCCATTTAAAATGTAACTAGATCTAAGGAGAAACATGCTAGGCAAACCAGTCAACATGACTAATTGTAGGGACTTGTTTGGTTGCTTGTTTGGGTGATAATGATGGTAGTTAAGAATAGAATAGAATATGATCCCAAACTTTCAGCCTTTACTTCGAATTTCTTTTAAGTTGTGGGTTCAGATCAAAACTTCAGAATTGTTATAAAATATTAATATGTTTTAAGGGCACTAGTAAATCCAACTGTTGTTGGATTGCAAACATTTTGGGTACACGTGTATGATGCACAGTACAACAATGACCATTCATTTTAAATAGTTAGAGCCTATTGCTGTTGACTTCAATGAAGGATAAGGCCCTTAAAAACCTTGAGGTATAAATTAATCATCAACTGGTAGTCAGAGAGAGATTTCCTCCCAAGGGGCAAAATCCTGGACTCAGACAAATAGTCTCTTTGTTGTGAATGGAGTTACTTGTATAAAGCAAGCAGGAATTGGACACACATTATAGTAATGAATAATTAGGTGCAGTATGGAGGTTTTATAATTTCATCTGAGGTATCCAGACCTGGTTTCTGTGAGAGACTAGAGGACTCATTCTGCATTTGCCTTTCAGAATTCCCATTAAAAGCCCGTAGACTTTTGGTTGTGCAAGAACTGCTAGATAGCATTCCACATGGATCACTGGCTCATTCCACTCATGGCAACATTTATATCAATCCTGGTAATCTTTAGGAAGAATTATTTGTGTATCCAGAAAAATCCAAGACGAACTTTACATTATTTTTTTAAATTTTATATTGAAAATGGAGATGTACATTTCTAAATCTGCACATGAGCCTCTTCCCCTGCTGTAATTACTGAATCCATTCTCCAGTCAGAGACTCTAGTACAACTGAGCCCTTAGAACACAGTGTTCTTACTCTTTCCAATCATACAAGATAGAATATTTATTTAGATTCACAATATATAACATATCCCATATAAGAACAGTGTGAATCTCACATTCCAACTTTATTTTCCCTTCAAAACATTCACTGTCAGATAGTATTAGTGGCATAAAATTCAGCTCCTTTTTGAGCCAGTAACTACCCACTATTTTAGAGCTTTATCCTACATCCCCTCTTACTCATGAGAGGAATCCCAGTGAAGTTAACAGAATTACTAAATTACTAACAGAATTCAATTACTAACAGAATTCAAGTTGCAGTGGGGGAGGTTTAGATTGGATATTAGGAAAAACTTTTTCACTAAGAGGGTGGTGAAACACTGGAATGCGTTACCTAGGGAGGTGGTAGAATCTCCTTCCTTAGAGGTTTTTAAGGTCAGGCTTGACAAAGCCCTGGCTGGGATGATTTAACTGGGAATTGGTCCTGCTTTGAGCAGGGGGTTGGACTAGATGACCTTCTGGGGTCCCTTCCAACCCTGATATTCTATGATTCTACTAAGGGAGCAAGGCCTATTATAGTGAATAAGAGTTTGCAAAACCAGATTCTTACTGAAGACTTAAAAAAAAAAGTCACATTTTTTTCTCCTAGATAGTTTGGCAAGGAGTTTCTGGTTTCTTAGTTGGGACCAGGGAATTAAGCAGGGGGAATACAAACTAGTCCTTATAGTACAAGTACTTTACACATATTTATGGAACAGGAAAACAAACTTTTTCAACCCCCTTCCATTTTCACATCTGTCTCTGCAGCATCCCTTAGCCCTTTTAGACTTAGACCTGCTCCCATCGACTCCAATGGCCCTTAGGTTTGTTTCATCAAGGCACATTTCAAAGGTGTCAGCTGGAAGTGCGAGATCTATACAGGATAGATAGCAGAACCACACAGCCCCAGGGGAACCCTATGTATACACATGCTGTCTTGCACCAGAAGGAAATAATGTACATCTTCGCTTCTCCCAAGCGGAGGTCTGACTCTCCTATTATGGCTTTGCCAGGGAGGAGCTATTGTAAGGACATACTGTTCCGGGCACGAAGAGAAGTCACGCTGGCTGGGAAATGCCTGTCCTCTCTCAAAGCCCCCGGTCGGGACAGTCTCAAGGAAATACAGCCAAGGGACAAGCACACAGCCGGGCCCAGCCACGGTCACTGGCCGCCCCAGAGCTCCCTAGGGCGCGAGGTTTATTGGAGGCGAAGGCTGACAGCTGGGTCACGCGCGGTGCGGAGCTAGACTGGTGTGTTTGCATTTCGGAACTCGGTCAGTCCAGTTATCTCTGGGGTCCAGATTGTTACAACTAGGGCCCGTGCACTTATCGCCGACTTTCTATTGCGAAAGTAATCCGGGCCGTGCCATGCCCCCGCCCCCCGGCACGGGGCAGCGATCGCTCGCAGGGTTGGCAAAGTTAAGGAGCAGAGACCTTCCCATTTCGTTTAGCCAGAGGCTGATGGAGCCGGTTGTTACACGAGCAAGACGGGAATGTGTTGGAGAGACCCCCCATACTATCATTGCTGGGGCGACCCTGGGTGTAAGTGCCGGGAAGCGATGCGAACAGTTACAAAAAGAAACGAGAGGCAGAGGCGCAGGGAGCACTGCATAAACTGCCGCTGGTGTTGGAGCGGGGCCTGTCTGGTCGGTCTGTGGCATTTCTGCTTTTCCACCCAAATTCTCCCGGCCTGTTCTAAATGTGACAGCGAATCAATGTCCCCGTGCACTGAAGCCGAGCGAATGGCTGATGTCTGGCTTTGGCGATGTTATCAGGCGTGAGACGCAGCTATGTCACGCACAGAACTTTGTACGTTGTAAAGATAACATTGACCACAGAGGCCTCATTGCAACCCACCGAAACTCATTGCAACCCACCTTAAACCTCAGCCGCTTTAATCCCTCAAAAAAACCTTTGCCTACAGGCATCCCGAGGGGTCTCCTTACCCCGAGGTCTACCAGGGGAGCTTTTTATGTGCACTGTATTAAAATAAATCCGCTCCGAGCGGACTCCCCTTTGCCAGCTGCAGTCTGCAGAGAGAAGTGGAATTTCACCCCCTCCCCTGAGGGCTCCGCCTCTCTCCAGCCCGATGAGAGGCGACTGCCGGGGCTTTACGGCTGGGTCCTAGTGCCCACGCGGCTGCCTTTGGGCTTAACGTCAGGCGGTCTCACTTGTCTGACTCCCACTAGGCTCTGTGAGAAGTGCCTGTGTGCGGATTAGGTATTGACAGGGCCGGGTTTGAATCCGGAATCCGCAGCTGAACGAATACTAAGGCGGGTTTCTCACCTGGAAACCATACTGCCGAGAACTTCTTCAAACCCGGCTGCTCGCTCCTGGAACTGCCAGCGCCTGACCGGAACAACGTGGTGTTTAAACCAGCCTTTGATACTTTCGGCAAACACGGTCCCGCTAATATTCCCAGCTCGTGTTTGTAAAACGGGAGGATCGTAGAAGTGGAGGCTTTCCTCTGTAGCGCCCCTGGACTTAACAGGTCAAATTTGTTAGCAAGGACCCACGATTTAAGTGGATGATGGAAATGTGCTGATTTATTTTAGCCAAATTTCTCCTTTCACTCCTGTGCTGAGGCACGTGGAAGGCAGGACTTAAAGCACCTTGGGCTGCCACACACGTTTCACAGGGCTTCTTATCAGTGTCCCCAGGTGCGTAACTTTTCCAGCAGGTTTAAACCCCAGCGTTCTTCTATCTGGTTCAAGCCTTTGAAGCTATGGGGTGGGGGCGGGGGGACATTACAATGGTACATTCTGCAAATTGCAAACTCCAAGTTCTCTAGCCTCGCAGTTCCAGGGGAGACGACAACGCCTTGCCCCTGGAAAGGGTATTTAAAGGAGGGATTCTTTACGAGTCGTTCCCCAGGGAGGTGCAGATACGCGCTAGCTGCTGGACCCTGAGCTTTGCTTATCTTCTTGCTAGGGGTGGTTTGTAATATAACTGAGGCAGTCCGGGACGTGTAACACAGGCACTAAGACCCAGCAGCCTTGGCAGCTGCCTTGTGGTCAAAGGTTCCCAGCAGGAGGTTGGACACTAGAGGGCGATCCCCAGCCCTTGTGGGAGTGTATATATACAGCAGGCATAAGACCAAGTCAAGGCATTAGTAATTGAAAGTTATAGAGCAAGGAAGAGCAATTCGGACACGCTGGTGGGAGGGGATCGCCGAGAGCAGGGTAAGCAGTGGCACAAGTTGGTTAAAGTGAGAGGGGAAGTCGGGGCGGCTGACGCTCAAGATCCGCCGGCAGAGGCGCAGGGGGGTGTTCGGTCCCCGGCCTCGGAGAGCTTCACTCAGCCGCCTGGGTCCCCTTCGCCAGCGCGAATCCTGGATTCCAGGAGCCCTTCACCATGCCTGGCAGAGTTTAGATACTCCATGGAGCAAGCCAACTTCTACGAGGTCGATTCCCGGCCGCCGATGAGCAGCAGCCACCTCCAGACTCCGCAGCCCGGCAGCGCCTACAGCTACAGAGAGGCTCCCTCGGCGGCTGCACCTGCTGCGGGAGGCGCGGAGCTGAGCGACATCTGCGAGAACGAGAACTCCATCGACATCAGCGCCTACATCGACCCGGCCGCCTTCAACGACGAGTTCCTGGCCGACCTCTTCCAGCACAGCAAGCAGCAGGAGAAAGCCAAGGCCATCCTGGCCGGGGATTTCGACTTCCACAGCATGCACGGGGCCAGCGCCGCCGCCTTGGGGCAGGGGCACCCGCCGCCGCCGCACCACCCCCAGCAGCTCTTCGGCTGCATGGCCGGCTACACGGACAGCAAGCTGGACCCCCTGTACGAGCGCATCGCCGCCCCCGGCTTGCGGCCCCTGGTGATTAAACAGGAGCCCAGGGAGGAGGCGGAGGGCAAGCAGGCGGCTCTGGCTGCCCTCTACCCCCAGCAGCAGCAGCCCCCGTCCCATCTCCAGTACCAGATCGCCCACTGCGCGCAGACCACCATGCACCTCCAGCCGGGGCACCCCACTCCGCCTCCCACCCCCGTGCCCAGCCCGCACCACCCGCACCACCCGAGCAGCCTGCCCGCCGCCGGCGCCCTCAAGATGATGTCCGCGGATCATCGGGGCAAGACGAAAAAGTCCGTGGACAAGAGCAGCAGCGAGTACCGGGTGCGCCGGGAGCGCAACAACATCGCGGTGCGCAAGAGCCGGGACAAGGCCAAGCAGCGCAACGCGGAGACGCAGCAGAAGGTGATGGAGCTCACCAGTGACAATGACCGGCTGCGCAAGCGGGTGGAGCAGCTCACCAGGGAGCTGGAGACACTCAGGGGCATCTTCAGACAGCTGCCTGAGAGCTCCTTGGTCAAGGCCATGGGCAACTGCGCGTGAGGCACCCCGGCCCCACCTCCCGCCCCGCTCCAAACAAACTCGGGCTTTTGCAAACTCTTGGTGCCATATTCAGATCCCCGCCGGGGTCGAGAGCTGCGGTTCAGCTTGTCTCACGGGGTGGGTTTGGTTTTTAATTATTGACAGATAAAAGAATCCAGGCAGCTGTAGTATTAAACGGTCCGTGCCTTAGGAACGACACGAATAAGCTGAAAAGAGTGTGCTTTGACAAGAAAAAGAAAACGCCCACGTGTCTACGGGGTAAAGACAACCCACGCTGTGCCTTAAAAGTTGGTTGCAAAAGCTCTGTGGGCTTTCTGTTCACATCAGCCTGACAGCTGAGCAAACGGGTAGGGGTCCTGTGCTCTGGGTGGGGTTGGGGCATAATTGGTACTGCTGGGGAAACGTGTATGTCTTCCTCCCTGGGGGGCGCTGAGTGGTGGGGGTCGCAGGAAGCTCTGACAGAAAGAAAAGTGGGTGAGACATGACAAGCAACATGGGGAGAATGTATCTGCCTGTTGTTTAGCTCGTTGATCAGTAGGTGAGTGAAAGCTGAGTGCAATCCAGACTCTCTGTCCCTGTCAGTAAAAAGCACAGGAGGACTTGTGGCGTCTTAGAGACTAGCACAGTTATTAGAGCATAAGCTTTCGTGGGCTACAGGCCACTTCATGGGATGCATAGAATGGAACCTAGAGTAAGATATAGAGATACATACAGAGAAGGTGGAAGTTGCCATACGAACTGTAAGAGGCGAATTAAGATGAGCTATTTTCAGCGGGAGAAAAAAACTTTTGTACTGATAATCAAGATGACCCATTTAGACGGTTGACAAGAAGGTGTTAGTCTCTCAGGTGCCACAAGTCCTCCTGTTCTTTTTGCGGATACAGACTAACAGGGCTGCTACTCTGAAACCTGTCCCTGTCAGTGCTGCCGCCTTTCGGGTGAATCTCTCCCATTCTTTTGTATGTGGGGGAAGGTTTGGTGGACGCTGGGGCCGTGCAAGCAGATTGTCGTGTCCCGTCCCCCCCCCCCCCCCCTTGTTAGAGGAGACCTGGTGGACAGGAATCCAGGACTGAAAGGGAAAAGCACCTAGCGAAGGAGTCTTGAATATTCTCCTTTAACCAAAACGAAGAGCAGCAATGCTGTACTGTATGTCGTGACAGGGCAAAGCACAAATCAATAAATACCTATCGATGCGGGTATTTACTACGAACTTTCCATGTATTTTGCTTTGTTCGAGGATATTAAGCCCCTCTCCAAGTCTGTCTCTTCTGTCCAAGCTGTGCCTCATGTAAGGTGATACCCTTCTGTGTATACTATTCACACTTTATTTTATTGTATTGCTTAGATCCTTGCCATCACCACTGTCTTCTCTGGTGGCAGAGAGATCATGCCCTTGTGCTGCAGCATTTTTGGTTATGGCTTCTTTAGGGGGCTGGATGCCTCCTAATAACCCAAAGTCTCCCCCCCTGGGGTGTCTGGGATTTGATTACCTTGGGAGTGGGGGCTAGGACACATCCAGTGTCTCTGGGATTTCATTCCCTTTGGGGTCGGGGGAAAGACGGTGCTGCTAGTTAACTGCAGCCCCCTGGACTCTGGATCCTCCCAAGGGAGAGGGACACAACAAACACCCCCCCTGCTAGCGAGCACTTTTAACCAGCCAGTGCTTTTCCTTATAACATGAGAGAGAGAGAAAAAAAACAAGGAGTCCATTTCAAATATAGGTAATTGGAGAAACGTGCAAGGTGAAGGAGAATCAATGTTGTTTGCAAGCGTGATCTCTGGAAAGCTATGTTGCCTGCCTGTGTGTGTGTTTGTGTGTGTGTTTGTGTGTGTGTGTGTGTGTGTAGATATCTATATCGATATCTCTCTAGCCAATCATCTATCTATACACACACACACAATGGTGAATGATGAACCGGAAAAAAACTGCATATAAAGTTTGTCGAAATACTGGTTACATTCATAAATAAACAATATATATTCTACCATAATCATCTCCTTGTGTCTTTTCCGCTTTTTCTCTTGGGCTGTACATGAAGCAAAATGTTTCCCTTTCGCTGAAACATGAATCTTTCTCTTCCTCCCCATCCACATGCACCCTGCTATGAATGGGAATTTGAATGTACACCTTGAGCTTAAAAGAATCATTTAGCCCCAGATCTTTTTGATCTTTCAGAGCCTGGCAGTATTATAACTGTTTATGATTTTAACATGTGCATTAGTTAATCACTCCCAAATCTGACCGGTTTAATCGTGTGCAGTGAGTGACACAGGGTTTTCTGAGGCTGTCCAAACTGGAATGGCCACGGGGGTCACCCCTTCCCAAATGCTTAACAAATTACTGTGCTGAAGAAGAACAAAATGATGAGAGGAAAGTCAATTGTCATTGCTGTAAGAGCAATGCTACCCTTGATGATCTCTTCCCGAGCAAAGGACGATGACCAGTCCCTTGGGATGCATTGACAGTGAACTGACTGGCTCTTGGGGGTTGGTAACACTGGAGGATCTAGGGGCAGTTATCTTGTTTAGTTCAGAACAACCATGTTGACAGCGACCTGTTCTGTGCTGCTTTCCCGGCCTAGAGAAAGCTGGTATGTTTGGAGTATGGGAGGGAGAATCCTAGAACTTCTGGGATTGAAAAGCCATTTTAAAAGCACTTCTATCCTGGTTGTGCCCCTCCCCCCCCACTCCCCCTACTTCTCTTCACTGGAGAGATTGGGGTTGCTAGGGGGACAGGCCTGGGCTCTGGTCATAGTTAGTTGCATCTCTGAGGCTCAAAGGTTATAATGTTGCATTTAAGCAATGCAAAAAGATACAGGATTGAGTGCTCTTCCAAAATACACAGAGCGGGTAATTCCTAGTGCCTGTGCCCTTTGACCTCTGTAGGTTAGCTAAAAATAATCTGGAAACCTGTGGGTGAGATACTGACAGTCTGGAGAAGCTGCAGAATGAGGACAGCGCTGGCCTGTGATTACAAAGCAGAGGCAATCCTTGAGCCCACAGGGGTGGTGGGAACTGATCAGGTGATCTAGTGTTAACTCGCTATATAATTAATAGTGGCCATTTGGAGATGAATAGTCCGGGGAAAGGGAGAGGGATGGTGCAAATGGATCTGAACATTCCTTACGGGCCTCTCCATTCATGTGCACATTGAGGGCCCGATCTTGTTGCCAAAGGGAGTTCTGCCTGAGCAGGGTGGGGTGGGTGGGTGGGTGTGTGTGTAACCCACAGGACACGCTGCTCGTCTGTGCTCTAGGGGCCGAGCGCCCCAGCCCCAGTCATGGCATCGAGCGGGGTCACCGCAGCGCTGCCCGGCAGCGAGATGTGAGTCGACATTTGCACCCGTTGCGAGTGGATTAGGAAAAGGCCGTCACAAGCGCTCACAGACTTCCTACCGTCTGAAAGCTGAACTCCAGAGCTCCCTGCGTCTAGCTCTTCTCGGGTCACTCCGGGAAGGATTTGGGGCTCCTGGCTTTGCGTCCCCTCTCCCATTTTTATTATGAAACCCACAGGAAGGTGTATACACACACTCACACACACACACACATTTTATACCATGCACTGCTCGGCCTCGAAGTCGTTGGTTTTAGCCCAGCCTGGGTCTCCCGGCCCCGTTGGCTGCAGGAAGTTTGTGTTCCCGTCCCAGGCATTGCTCGGGTTTGAGTTCATGGCTCCTGGCAGCTGTGTCTGTGTTTTCACAAGGGGGATTAGCGGGAGCCCATCGGGCACAGTTAGCAGCACAGCCGCTGGGTGGATGAGCCCCGCGCCTGGTGTGAACGCGTGATGCGCCCCTGTGCCTTGGCTGCCCCGTGTCTCGCACTGGTGGGACTTGCTAGTTTGGACTACACCCCATTTCACTGGCGGACAGTTCAGCCCTGTGGGTGTCTTCCGAGGGCCAGGGGCGGTTGGGAGCTGAGCACGGTTTTGGGGGGCGCAGTGGGACCAGCCAGACGTAGGGGTTCCCGCCCCAGCCCCCAGCCCGCTCGGCGCAGCCCCCCGCCCCCCGGGCGGCCCACGCGAGCTCACGACGTTGGGGAGGTGCTGATGCAGCAGGGCCGCCTGCCACCAGCGGAGCTGGAGCTGCCTGGAGCAAACCGCCCGGTTCACGGGCTGCTGGATGCTCCGGCGGGTCCCAGCTTGCTGCACTTTACTAAAAACAAACCGCCCCCCAGCAGTCAGTCAACCCCCGAGGCACGCGCGGCGCAGCGCCGGGTCCAGCTTTTCTCCCGCTTCGCAGGCGTCCGAGTCCCGCTGCCCCGGCCTCCCTCGCCCGCCGGGCGTGTGGCGCAGGATCGGGCCCGGACCCGGGACCGGGGTGGTGGCCAGAGGCGTTTCGGTGACAGGGGCGCATCGGCCCCGCCCAGGGCAACATCCCCAGTGCGGGGAGCCCCGCTGCAGCTGCGGCAGCACGAGGGAAGTTTCCCTTGGCGCTCGCTGCTGCGGGAGAGAAGAGGGAGCCCTCAGCCCCACTGTGCCTCGGACAGGTGCAGGGGCTGGGGCGTGGTCCTCCCGTCCTCCCCAAGGCGGCTCGCCGAGTCGTCCCGGGGGGCAGGGCAGGGAGCCGCCCCGCAGGACGGCGGGTGTGTGCTGGGTGTCCGCTCGCGTGCAGCACAGCTGCCCATGCACGAATTCCGCGCCGCGTTTCCCCTGCCCCTGCATTTGCACCGTTGCTGTCGTTTGAAAAGCAGACGAGGTGAGGGCGATCTCCCCTCCCGCCTCAGCCGCTTGCACGAGCCTCCGCCGTGCAAAGAGCCCGGCGTTTGCCCTGCTGCGGGCACGGGGAGAAGGCAGCAGCAGCTGCACGTGGTGCCCCCTTCTCTGCTCTCGCGCACCCCCCGGCAGCCAGGTCCGCGGCGCTGGGAGCGGGACACCACAGAAATGCGCGGTTGGTGTTTGTTGGTCGCGTCGGAAGAGGAGTAGGCGAGTCAGGCATGATGGCAAAGCAGACAAGTGAGGAGGTTTGAATCAAAGAAGGGGACCAAAGAAATGGACGCGTGTTTGGAGCTCTCCTGCCGTTGGGAGGCATGTAGCCTCGTGCAAAAATCAAACTGGGCATGCAGAAAGTAACCCGCTCCCAGGAAATTACAAAACAAAACAAAAACTACCCGCCTTACTCAGAAAATAAGGTAACAAAAATCAGAGTAAAATACCCCCAAAGCTAAGCGAACCCGCAACGCTAATGCTGGGCAAGGCTATAAATTGAAATACCTAAAATTCAAGAAACTCAAAATTCTGGAAATAAGGAGAGTTTCATCTTGTCCTGTGTGGGGTTTTCTTTCCGGTGGTTTTCATTATGACTATGTGCCTCTAGCTGAGGTAGATGCTTGTTCATCATCATAATATCCCTGCAGTAATGCAGAGCATTTAGATGACCAGATGGGACACTTAAAATGGCATTAGATCTCAAAACAATCCATGTCTGGTGGAGTATTTAAAGGATGGTTCTAAATAGTTTGGCTGCCATTGTGTTTTCACTTGTGAAGAATGGGCAGGAAAGGTCTGTAGATTATTGTATCTGTTCTCATTTGAGAGCTACAGTCAGGGGTACAAAAATAGAAGGGAATTTGGCTTCACAGAGCAGCTTTCAGACCCAAGCTATTCCAAAGTGCTTCAGGAAAGGAGGCGCTGTACACTGCACTGAGGGTTCCAGACCCATGTAGGCTAACATGGCAGTCATTCCTCAGTCAGCAGTAATTTACACCCAGCTTTTGTCATCCAAATCCATTGCAGAGGATATCTCTTAATATCTTAATATCTCATCTGAAGAAACATGCCAGTTTTGGGGCAACATGTCCCACCCTCCATCTGCCGAGACCCCCAGGCTAGTCCTGTACTGCCTCTGGTTACACTTCTAGAGCACTAGGCCAGGAGAGCTAGCACTTGCCTCTACCCCAGCTGGGAAGCATGCCTCCCATTGCAATGTTGACTTACCCCTTAGAAAACAGCCCAGGCTTGATTTTTAAAATTCCCTGTCCTGGAGAATCCCCCACAACCCTTGATAAATTGTTCCAATGGTTAATTATCCTCACTGTTACAAATAATTAATTAGCTCTTGAACTTGTGAGGTGCTGAATGCCCTCAACTCTTGTTGGAAATGTTCTGCAGGCTTAGGCCCTTAATATAATAATCAGTTACAAATGTATGTTCTTTGATCTGGCTGAAATTTAAAAATCACATACTAGTGATAGTGTCATTGAGCCTCACTTACATTTTTAAGGCAGTCGGTCTGAGTACACAGTAACTTGGGATGAATGTGGATCAGAACTAAAGAAGCATGTTCTCAAGTAAAATGTAAACCTGCGGATGGGGACAATTATTTTTTCCCAACTGGAATAAATTGAGGGCTCAAGTCCTAATGATGTCAGGCAAAATTCATCACTTTTACTCTAATTCCCTCTCCCACTTTCAGAAACGCTCATCCTATAGGATATGTTATTCATTACTTAGCAACACTGTCAACCATGCAAAGTAAAGAAATTCTGCCATCATTTTAGTGCAGATTGTTGCAGGGTATATGTGTGAGGGACAGTAAACTAGTGGTTAGAGCAGGACAATGCAAATCTGAGCACTCGGGTTCAGTTCTAAACTGTGACTCACTGTATGGCTTGAGCAAAACAATTAGAGCCTGATTCAAAGCTTGGTTTCAGAGTAACAGCCGTGTTAGTCTGTATTTGCAAAAAGAAAAGGAGTACTTGTGGCACCTTAGAGACTAACCAATTTTTTGAGCATAAGCTTTCGTGAGCTACAGCTCACTTCATCGGATGCATACTGTGGAAACTGCAGAAGACATTATATACACAGAGACCATGAAACAATACCTCCTCCCACCCCACTCTCCTGCTGGTAATAGCTTATCTAAAGTGATCACTCTCCTTACAATGTGTATGATAATCAAGTTGGGCCATTTCCAGCACAAATCCAGGTTTTCTCACCCCCTCCCCTTTTTTTTCCAAAAAACACACACACAAACCCACTCTCCTGCTGGTAATAGCTTATCCAGAGTGACCACTCTCCTTACAATGTGTATGAAAATCAAGGTGGGCCAATTCCAGGACAAATCCAGGTTTTCTCACCCTCCCCCCCCAAAACACACACACACAAACTCATTCTCCTGCTGGTAATAGCTTATCCAGAGTGACCACTCTCCCTACAATGTGCATGATAATCAAGGTGGGCCATTTCCAGCACAAATCCAGGTTTTCTCACACACACACCCCCAACACACACACAAACTCACTCTCCTGCTGGTAATAGCTCATCCAAACTGACCACTCTCCTTACAATGTGTATGATAATCAAGGTGGGCCATTTCCAGCATAAATCCAAGTTTAACCAGAACGTCTGGGGGGGGGGTAGGAAAAAACAAGGGGAAATAGGCCCTTGCATAATGACTTAGCCACTCCCAGTCTCTATTTAAGCCTAAATTAAACAGATTGATAATATAATATCAATATTAAAATATAAAATATATAAAAATAAATATAAAATATAAAAAAAATAGATTAAACAGATTGATAGAGCCAGAAGAGTTCCCAGAAGTCACCTACTGCAGGACAGGCCCAACAAAGAAAATAACAGAACGCCACTAGCCGTCACCTTCAGCCCCCAACTAAAACCCCTCCAACACATTATTAAGGATCTACAGCCTATCCTGAAGGATGACCCAACACTCTCACAAATCTTGGGAGACAGGCCAGTCCTTGCCTACAGACAGCCCCCCAACCTGAAGCAAATACTCACCAACAACCACATACCACACAACAGAACCACTAACCAGGAACCTATCCTTGCAACAAAGCCCGTTGCCAACTGTGCCCACATATCTATTCAGGGGACACCATCACAGGGCCTAATAACATCAGCCACACTATCAGAGGCTCGTTCACCTGCACATCCACCAATGTGATATATGCCATCATGTGCCAGCAATGCCCCTCTGCCATGTACATTGGTCAAACTGGACAGTCTCTACGTAAAAAAATAAATGGACACAAATCAGATGTCAAGAATTATAACATTCATAAACCAGTTGGAGAACACTTCAATCTCTCTGGTCACGCAATTACAGACATGAAGGTCGCTATCTTACAACAAAAAAACTTCAAATCCAGATTCCAGTGAGAAACTGCTGAATTGGAATTCATTTGCAAATTGGATACTATTAATTTAGGCTTAAATAGAGACTGGGAGTGGCTAAGTCATTATGCAAGGTAGCCTATTTCCCCTTGTTTTTTCCTACTCCCCCCCCCCCCCCCCCCAGACGTTCTGGTTAAACTTGGATTTATGCTGGAAATGGCCCACCTTGATTATCATACACATTGTAAGGAGAGTGGTCAGTTTGGATGAGCTATTACCAGCAGGAGAGTGAGTTTGTGTGTGTGCTGGGGGTGGGGGTGAGAAAACCTGGATTTTTGCTGGAAATGGCCCACCTTGATTATCATGCACATTGTAGGGAGAGTGGTCACTTTGGATAAGCTATTACCAGCAGGAGAGTGAGTTTGTGTGTGTGGTTTTTGGAAAAAGGGGTGGGGGGGGTGAGAAAACCTGGATTTGTGCTGGAAATGGCCCATCTTGATTATCATACACATTGTAAAGAGAGTGGTCACTTTGGATGGGCTATTACCAGCAGGAGAGTGAGTTTGGGGGGGGGGCGGAGGGTGAGAAAACCTGGATTTGTGCTTGAAATGGCCCAACTTGATTATCATACACATTGTAAGGAGAGTGATCACTTTAGATAAGCTATTACCAGCAGGAGAGTGGGGTGGGAGGAGGTATTGTTTCATGGTCTCTGTGTATATAATGTCTTCTGCAGTTTCCACAGTATGCATCCGATGAAGTGATCTGTAGCTCACGAAAGCTTATGCTCAAATAAATTGGTTAGTCTCTAAGGTGCCACAAGTCCTCCTTTTCTTTATTCAAAGCTTGGTTTTTCCATTGATTCCAGTGGCTGAATATCAAGCCCCTGTAGCCTAATCTCCCTCTTATCAAGCCCCTGTAGCCTAATCTCCCTCTTATCTGACCACTCTCCTTACATTGACATCACTGCGGACAAGAATGGGTCCTTAAATGTTCCACAACTCAAATCACCAATCCACAAAATGGGTATAATAGTACTTACACACACCCTACCCAGGAGTCTTGTAAGGCTTAACTGATTAATAACTGGAAAGTGTTTAGAGAGACGTGCCTGAAACACAGAAGAAGTTACAGCAGTAGCAGTTCCAAAGTCAGCTGAGTTCGAAACTCCTCTGTCAGGCTCTTAACCCCTCTAGTAGAGAGAATTGTTTAACCGCATACGTGGCTCAGAAGGGAAAAGAGACACACATATCAGCTGTATCATAATGACTACCCAAGACGGGTGGTCGCTATGTTCTTGGGCCTCATGCGCTGGAGCTTGGTAAGCGTCTTAAATTATTTCTTTGATGGAAGGGTAAGAAAAGCATGGCTAAAGGGGAGGACACATAGAACTTCATTATTCCAGGTTTGATGCCTTTAAAATAAATGTCCTATTCCTATTTTAAAGGTGACCTGGAAAGTAATAAAAGAATCTTTGTCAGAGTTATTTCCTGTAATGGAGGAATGCCTTGGGTGACTTGAGCTTTTTCACTGTAGGACTATGCAAGATTCATGAACACTTAGTAGTGGGTGAGAAATAGATACGTTGAAAGATTCCTTCCTTCTACCTCCAAATAATTAGCACAAGGTGGAATCCAGCCCATGCCTTCTCAAGAGAAGCAAAACACCCAGAAGTCACTGTGATGTTGTGTATAAGAAAGGTGATCATTTATATCACCGTTGTTAGTACTGTTACACAAGGGATAATAGGCTAGAATGCAGGACTATGCAGGACAGGATGCTGTGTGACTGAGAGTGAAACTTTCTGAGTCTACACTGCAATTACAGAGCCCCTTAGCGCAAGCCCTGTGAGCCTGAGCCAGCTGGCCCAGCCATGGGTTTTTAGCTGCAGTGTAGACACACCCTCTTGTCATAGCTAAATACAAGATAGAACAGATGGTTTTGCATAAGTAGTTGTTATATTTCTAGGGACCATTCAAGGTAAAGTGTAACAAAATCATTCAGCAGAGAGCGTGGGGGGGAAAGAATGTGCAGGTTTCTCATGGATTTTCTTCTCTCCAACAGATGAATTAATGTCAAGGAGCTGGCCCTGTCCATCCACTTTAGACGGTTTGTTTGTTCCCATGCAGCGCACCTTGAGTTCCACAATGCAAAGAAGGCATGTGATCTTTGACAGGCTGTTTGGAGTCAGAAGAAACATATGCATATTAGGCCATTGCTCACACTGGATCTGATCCAGCACCTCTTTAAATCAATGGCAAAACTCCCATTGACTTCAATAGTGCAGTATCAGGACCACTAGTCCTGTTTCTTAGCATGGAGAATATTATCGAACCTAATAGGATGTGTAACTTGGCATCTCTGATTCTGGGCCTCCATTTCTTTCCACAGTCATGAAATCTCTGTATATATCATGCATAAGCAATAAACTTTAAATTAGATGCATGTGGTTTGAATGTGACTTGCAATATCTGATGTATTCTATTATGAATCAAATCCAGTATTATATAACATTAATCATATAACAAAAGATTAACTCTATGCAAACAATGCTTTGCAGTCTACAGCGTACTGGCCCAAATCATTATTATTATTTTTATTATGTTATTATATTTATTTTATGATATATTATTATTTATTTGTATTGTGGTAGGGACTAGGAGCTCCAATCTTGGACCAGGATCCCATTGTGCTAGGTGCTGTGCAAACACAGTAAAATCAGACAATCCTCACCCCAAAGAGTTTAGTCTCACTGAAAGTTCATCATGTGCCTTTTTATTTGAGCACTTGTACATGATCTGTATATTCAGTATGGCATAGTTCTGTGTGAGTAACTAAAGAAATCATTAGCCAGCTGTAAGTGTAAAATGTTGTTAATTCCATTAGTTTTTCTGCTTAGAAGGAATCTCGTCAAGCTAGCCTGGTGGTGCAGTGGCAACACGTCACTGCCACATGGCAGGATGGAGAGCCAGGTGATGCTCAGGAGCAACCCCTCTAACCAATATGCAGGAGCTGCACTCAAAGTCCTATAGGGAGTTGTGTGCATCTCCTCAGCTGGAAGGGAATCCTCACACTGTAATGCTCTGAGAGCTGGAGGGAGGGACTAAAGAAGAGGAAATTGGGATCCTACATGACAGATCTAATTAATTCAACCTAAAAATTTCAGTGGAATTTACCTAGTCGGATCAAGCAGTTTCATGGAGTTATTTCATCTAGCTTCTCAAATGTAATACCTGTCCTTCTCAGTGGTTAGCTATGGCGGATGGAACTCTGGCACCGTATCATCCCAGGAGTCATGTACATGCTGAGAAGCAAACAAGTATCGAACAATGGCTTTGTGCCCAAAACATGTCAAAAAGTAGATGTGTATCTTCCTTTGCATTGATTGAGTAGCTAGAAAGCTTGGCGTTGTTCTCATGGAAGTGGATTGGAGTCTTGCCACTGACATCAATGGGAGCAGAACTGGTCTCCCAGTATCAAGAAGCTGGCCCTTGATGCCTGCACTGTCTGTATTTTCTGGGCGGCAGAGGTTATTTTTCATTTTACCAATCTACAGAGACTGACACGACATGGCTTTCCCTAGTTTTAGCTTTATCCACTATTTCTAGTCACTTGATTAGTTTTATTGGATTAATTTCTTATTCAAATAGTTAGGATCTTGGGTGCAGACAGCATGGCAAAGGAACCTTTTCTGACAGCAATTTACGAGTGACTGTAAAACACAGATTAGTCCTTCTCATTCTCTGCTCAGGGACTCTGCATTTTCTAATCATTCATGTGACATAGTTAAGATGGAAGCTAAACCTGCACTCCTACTTAGTCAAAACTCCCACACAAGACTGTGGGCGTTTTGCTGAATAATGACCACAGAAAAGTTTCAGAATATTTTTATAGCTTCTCCCACCCAGTTCTCCTATCCATACGTCTTAGTGCATGTGGCGGTGTAAGAAAACAGTTAAAGCTTGGGCTACCATTATGTATTGGGCCTTTTTCATGATTTACAGCAAGGTATATGACGTCCCCCAGGAAGAGGAAATGGCACTGATAAATGTTGGACTAACCAATAGCTGTTATACTGGGGTTTAGAACAGGAACAGAATCCAGCTGTTTGTAGATAGGAAATGTGATCTAGTGGCTTTTTTTAGTTGTTTTCACACTTATGTTGATTCACCAGGCCAGTTAAACCGTTAGCAACAGATTCCTATCTGAAACTAATATTTTTATAGGTCACAAATTCAGAGCTGGAAATCAGCCTCTGTACATTCCATGAAGTGGTATTAGCAGAATTCTTTGGGCAAATCCTTCATGCTTTATTGTCCTGCGTAATTCCATGGACTTAATTGGAACTCATGTCTGCATAAGGAGACCAGGACTGGTTTTTATACCAACAGTTCCTTGACTTATTTTACTACTGGATACTGAATGGGCCCAGTCCCATGCCTACTGAGATTGTGTCACTGACTACAATAGGAGCATGACATGACCCCCATATACAGTGATTCTCAAATCTCCGTTGTATTATTAGGCATGTGAAAAATATTTACAACATTTCTGTTAGAATACATGAAAGACTGAAATAAATCCAGTGGCAACATTTATTATAAAAAGTCAGTATGTGATGACCACATAATAATGCAGAGCTCTGACTTTAAATTAACGTGCAGGTAATGTAAATTAAAAAAAAAAAGCTTTAAGCATATTTTATGTTTGCATTGTGGGCAATGCTACTTGCAAATATGAAAGTAAAAATTCTCTGTGTTAGTAAACCCAGGATTTAAAAAAAAAATAGATAAAGCCATTGTTAAGGCAAATCTTCTGTGTGTCTTTTATGTGTCCTGGACTATGGTATGTATGGTACTGTATGTGTTACTTTTTTAATCTACTTTATGTAATTTATTCTGATAGCATTTGAAAAAAGTTGATTTATAATTTTTTTCTCTTATCTATCAGATTAATTTACTCTTTTTCAGATTAATTATTTGTCCCTAGCTGTTTTCCTTAGTGTTTTAAATGGTGACAAATATTTTCTGTAATAGCTGATACCTACATATTTGATCAATGTCTCACCATATTCTCCAATGTACATCATTGACTTATACACACATACATTGTTTACTGTATCCATCCACTGGATTAAATTTATTGTAAACATTTCAGTATTCAATGGAATAAGGATTCAAATAATGAAAATATTATAGGTCTTACCTGGATGCATATTGGAAGTTTTATTTATTTGTTAATAACTGGATAACAGCTTTTTAAAATTACATATTTAATGCCCTAAGGGCCTGCCCTAAGATTATTGGGGTTAATGGGAATCCTTCACAGGGCTTTGAATTAGAATGTTGGTAATTCCAAGATAGTGGCCCTAGAACAGGGGTGGCCTGAGGGCCACACTGGGTTTCTGAAACTGTATGGAGGGAAGGCCTCCCCAAACAGCCTGGCCCCCAACCCCTATCCACCCCCACCCACTTCCTGCCCCCTCACTGCCCCCTCAGAACCTCTGACACATCCAACCCCCCCTGCTCCTTGTCCCCTGATTGCCCCCTCCCGGGGTCCCCCACCCCCTATCAAATCCCCCCTGCTCCCTGTCCCCTGACTGCCCTGCCTCCTATCCACACCCTCGCCCCCTGACAGGCCCCCCAGGACTCCCATGCCTATCCAACCCCCCCACTCCCCGCCCTCTTACCATGCCACTCAGAGCACCAGGACTGGCAGCCGCGCTGCCTGGCCAGAGCCAGCCACGCCACCACGCAGTCTAGAGGACCGGTGCAGGCTGGCGGCTCTCGCAGCCCCGCCGCCCAGAGCGCTGGTGGCAAGGCGAGCTGAGGTTCTGGGAGAGGCGGGACAGCAAGGGAGGGGCTGGGGGCTAGCCTACCCGGCCAGGAGCTCAAGGGCTAGGTAGGACGGTCCCATGGGCTGGATGTGGCTCGTGGCTCGTAGTTTGCCCACCTCTGCCCTAGAAGGACATTAACTTGTATTTCATCTTTCCCCCTCAGCTGTGCTGCTTTCTTATAGAAAGTGAAAGTACCGATGCTGTCTTTCAGCAAGTCTACTTTCCCTTTGATACATCATACAGTTTCCATGATGTAATCTAAATCAGTGTCTCCAATCTGTCATGATTTAGCAGAAGTTCTTGCTTGATCCCAGGCAGGCTAAAAGCACAGTACATAGAAATAGTTACAACAACAGCACTGAAATGCTGAGCAAATGAGCACACCAAGAATCCCATCTTATTCCAGAATTGGCATGTCCAGTGCTGCCACATCATGTGTGCCAATTTAGACATACGGTGAAACCCAAATTTGTAGCATCCTAAATAAGAATGTGAGAGAATATTTGTGTTTGGAGGACAGTGAGACAGAGAGTGAGAGAGAGCAAGGGAAAAGAGAAGGTGAATGGGGACAGAGGGAGGACTCTGGGGCAAAGAGAGACAAGTGAGGCATTTAGGGCTTGATCCGGCTCCCATTGAAGCCAGTGGTAAAACTCCCATTGACTTTAATGGGATCAGGACCAACTCTTTAGAGAAAGAGCACACTAGGTAGAGAGAGAATGGGGCATGATCAGCGGGAGAGAGAGATGCCAAAGACTACTGCTGGAGGGTCCAACGCTAGGAGAGCTGTCCAGCCAAATCCAGGAAATGAGCTTTATTTTTTCTATTTTATGCTATATGATATCATGAATTTATTTGGAAAAGCACATTTTTGCTGAAGTCTGAGTCATTTCCCATGAAAAGCAAAGTGCTCTTGTTGGAGAATTGCTGGGGTTTGTGAAATAGGAGAACAATCTGAAAAGTTTCAGAATATTTTTGAGCACAGGAGACCTTTTCCCCCACATTTCTCCCATCCCAAGGGGCAATAATTCCCAATGCATATGGTGAGGAACTGTGAAAGGAAACAATTAAAGCTTGGGCTTCTGATACATATTGGGCACTGTCACATGATTTATAATAATACATATAAAGTCCCATAGGATAAGGAAATAGCATTATTAAATGTTGGACCAGTCAGTAGCTGTTGCACTAGGACTTAATGCAAAACTGGGAAATAAATTCTGACAAAAATCCTGTTAGTTACAACCTGATTGCCATGAAGAACCCATGGGGTTGAAGTTTCAAAAACAACCTCTAATTTTGCAGTCTCACAACTGCAGATTTGTGCCTGTAAACATTTGTGAGGTCATATGATAGAATTCTTGTAGCTGCATTTGTGTGGCTAATTAGGACATATCATTTAATATGAAAATGGTTTTTGCAGGCAAAAAACCCAGGTCTTTGCATAGTCAGTTGCATTTATTGTGCATACAAATTAAGCACTTAGTTGCACCTGCAGTTTTGAATGCAAATTTGCACATGCACAGGTCTTAAACATTCCCTATGATTTGTACATACAAACAATGTTTTTTCGCTAAATCATGCATTGTAATTTGTAGCTCATAGAGCAAGCTTGCATATTATATTCACTGGCCTGCTTTCATTATATTCAGCTGCAATGCATGAAACCTGCAGGCCTGTATCCGGTAATATATTAGCTGAAGCATAAATTAACATAAGTGTGGTTAAGTAGGCCGTGACCCTTGGCATAGATTAACAGTTGCCTTTAGATTTTGAGAACTAAGAAGAGTTTGCTCAATGGTTGGAGTTAGACTGTTCCAGTAAGTGCTACCACAAGGGACATGGAAGTAATAACTGCTAATATGCTTAAGCAAGGGGTGACGGGTATGATCATGAGCTGAAATGGTAGTTACACATATTAATATACTCACCTGTAGAAGAAGGGCACCTCAATATTAGTAGGATGAGGAAATAAAAATAAGGGAAAGGGGGAAAACCCCTATATTAGGTATAGTGGCCTGGGATAAGAACCTGTCTACCCTCAAAGTGATAACTGGGAATTCTTAATAAAATTAATACATGATCTATAGATCAGACTACAAATTTGATTCTAGGGCCAAATGTTCAGAAGAGTCTCAAACCAAAACTCTGATTTTTATACCCACAATTTTGGAGACCAAATGGAAAGGCTGAACCAAAGATCCATTAAAAATTTAATCTACAGATTTTATATGTCACTATCTGAACTCTTTCTCAAACTCTGTTAGTGCATAACCAGCTGGCAGTTATATTTCCCAAACTTATTTTATGTATATAGACTGTAAAAAATGGCTGGAAAGACTAAATGTCACATTTCCAAATCTGTCAGCTTTTTAGAAGAACCTTGTACTTTATATTAAATGTGCACTTCAGTTTTCTTTAAGAAGTTACTTCAGTATATTTGAGGATGCGGGTCAGTCCAGGGATTGGAAATGGAATGTAGAACCTTTCCCTTCTGGGACATGGATTCAAATCTAGCCCAGGTCACTAGTAACTGAAAGATGTCACTGTCTGGTGGTTGCTGAATGGCCTGTCTAATTATTGTAGCTGTTATTAGTGTTATAATACCAGTCAGCACAGTACCTGGGTGTTGTCTTATGTGAAATGGTATTCTCAGTCCACTTCTCAGTGGAAAAGTATCCACATAACCAAAACCACTATCATACTTGACACTAATTGGCACCGTTATTAAAACAATCTCAGGGGAGAGACCGAAACACTGTTGAGACAGGTGCGTGAAGTCATATTGCCAAAAGTTGAGACAGGATCCCCCCACCCCACCCCCAAAATCAGATTGGATTAAAGATCTAGAGATTTTTTAAAAAAACACACGATAAATGTCAGGTTCTTTTTCTTTGCCTTCTTGTATTTGAGCCTTAGGGTGCTGTGATGGGGTGTTTACCCCCACACAATTGCTGAAAAGGTTAATGTGATACCTGGTGTCATAAATATAAAGGGAAGGGTAAACCCCTTTGAAATCCCTCCTGGCCAGGGGAAAGCTCCTCTCACCTGTAAAGGGTTAAGAAGCTAAAGGTAACCTCGCTGGCACCTGACCAAAATGACCAATGAGGAGACAAGATACTTTCAAAAGCTGGGAGGAGGGAGAGAAACAAAGGGTCTGTGTCTGTCTGTAGTCGTCTTGGCCGGGGACAGAACAGGAATGGAGTCTTAGAACTTTTAGTAAGTAATCTAGCTAGGTATGTGTTAGATTATGATTTCTTTAAATGGCTGAGAAAAGAATTGTGCTGAATAGAATAACTATTTCTGTCTGTGTATCTTTTTTGTAACTTAAGGTTTTGCCTAGAGGGGTTCTCTATGTTTTTGAATCTAATTACCCTGTAAGATATATACCATCCTGATTTTACAGGGGGGATTTCTTTATTTCTATTTACTTCTATTTTTTATTAAAAGTCTTCTTGTAAAACACTGAATGCTTTTTCATTGTTCTCAGATCCAAGGGTTGGGTTTGTGGTCACCTATGCAAATTGGTGAGGCTTTTTATCCAACATTTCCCAGGAAAGGGGGGGGTGCAAGTGTTGGGAGGATTGTTCATTGTTCTTAAGATCCAAGGGTCTGGGTCTGTAGTCACCTAGACAAATTGGTGAGGCTTTTTACCAAACCTTGTCCAGGAAGTGGGGTGCAAGGTTTTGGGAAGTATTTTGGGGGGAAGGACGCGTCCAAACAGCTCTTCCCCAGTAACCAGTATTAGTTTGGTGGTGGTAGCGGCCTGTCCAAGGTGTAATATTTTGTACCTTGGGGAAGTTTTGACCTAAGCTGCTAAAGATAAGCTTAGGAGGTTTTTCATGCAGGTCCCCACATCTGTACCCTAGAGTTCAGAGTGGGGGAGGAACCTTGACACCTGGTGTCACCTGAAGGGTGGCCAGGCCAAATTAAAGATGAAGTCCAGCTGGGGAGGAGCTGGATAGCTTTTGTAAAGAGAGGAAACCCAGAGCAGAAGAGGCAGGGAAAGAACTCTGCAGTCCCTCTCTAAGGGTATGGCTACATTTAAACCACTACAGCAGCACAGCTGCAGGGCTTCAGTGAAGATACCACCTACGCTGATGGGAGGGATTCTCTCATCAAGAAGCAGTAGCTAGGTCGACAGAAGTATTCTTCTATTGACCTAGCACGGTCTACACTAGGGCTTAGGTCAGTATAGCTACTTCTCTTTGGGGTGTGGACTTTTCACACCCCTGAGAGACACAGCTATGCCATGTAAGTTCCCAGTGTAGACCAGCCCTGAGTAGTAGGATTAGGTGCTGGAACTAGCGGTGTTGGGTCCCCCTGCCTTGAAGTGGTTTCCATAATATGCTGGGTTTACAGATTGGTTCAACGGCTCTCAGCACCTGCGCTATAAAAATTGTTCCAGCATCCCTGGCAGTAGGTAGTGGAACATGGAGAAATACAGAGAAGCCTCTGGGGTGGAGGATGCCCTGGTGCTGCGCCTGGACAAAAGAACAGGATCTGGCCCTCTAGGGAAGAAATCCAGGAAGGCATTCAATCAAAAAGGGACAACAGAAGGGAGTTTATACCTGGGGAAGGGCCCTGAGGGGAGAGGGCAGTAGCAGTGAAGGTGATTCCTGGAGTAGGCTTGAGAGAGGGCCAGCCAACAGGCAGATGGCTGTAGGGGTAAATGGGGTAGAGGATCCGGAATAGAGGCCAGACTCCCGGGAATTCTTGAGAGTCAGAGTTCTGCAAGAGAACAGAGACTTGGGGGAGGACCCATTACAGATTAAAAGTTAAACCCAAGGGAGCTTTTGTCGTGGATTCTATTCTGCTTTTGAGTTTGGTTGAAAGACTCCAGGGAGAAGCCCTGACTAGCCTGACAGAAGAGTGGAATGGAAGAGGACCCCAGGAGGGTAAGAAGCTGTGTCAATGACCAGTGTCAAATGGGACACTATCCACGTGGGATGTTTATATCCTGTAAAGGAAAAGACTTTAAAGTGACGTGGCCAGAGGGCTGAGTCACAAGAAGAGAGGCCACTGCAGAGCCGGTGTGTCTGTCAGCAGGGGTGATAGAAAAGGAAAGAGCTGCTATGCCATGACCAGCCAGGAAGGGGTATGCCACCAGTGAGTCCACACTTCCACAGGTGCACATGAGTAACATTGTCAAGCTTTTCTCTAGCACCATGAGGGCTACAAACTTCCTTTTTTAAAAGAAGTTGAAATTCTCACATAAGTATTAGTTTTCAGGAGCTGGGTTTTAAGTAAAATATCAGATATTGCAAGAATCTTGATCAAATCACATCTGTGTTTGTACAGCATCTAGCACAATGGGGTCCTGGGCCATGACTAAGGCTCTTACCAAATAGTAAATCCTAACAGTAAGAGTTGGTGACACTGCTGAAGGCTCAACTGTTATCTCATTCCTATAGGCTGCCCCTCCAGGTCAGGGCTGATGTATATGATCTGGGTAGTGCAGAGCCACTTGCCCTCCTGATGCCCACGTTGTGGATAACTAGAGGCCCTCAGTCTGCAGTAGGATCAATCTGGTGCCATTCATCAGACCTGAATTCACCCCAATACAATATACAATAAAACTTCTTTAGGAAAGTCAGCAGTGGGCTTCTAATTCTTTTCTTGTTTAGCATTTTATATTATTTCATGGCAGCAAGTGACAGTGTATATGTGTCAGACATGATCCACTGTACCACGAGCCGGTAATAAGCCTGGGCTACCTTAACTGTTAAAGAATGACTCTGCTGTTTCTGCATAGATTTCAGTTTCAGCAGAATATGTTTTTCCGCTATGCTGACAGCTTTTCCCACCCACGTATTGTAAAGTGGCTGTGTGCCACAATGAGATATTTCAAGAGTTTCGATTTTAATGGGTGGTGTAAATGTTGTTTGCGCAAAGTTGCATGTGGGGCCCCCACAAGTCTGATCTGCGCTTGTCAGGAGGATTTGAAAATCCCATTTTGAGGATGGGGCGCAGGGTTATTCTAAGCTGTCGTCACATCTTTTTTTCATTACAGTGAAGGCCACTCAATACTGCACTGTGTCCACCTGTCTACTGCAAGGATATACTGTAATCACACTGAAATCCCCCCAAAACAGTTGACATTGTTTTTATTGTGGAACTATTTTATTCATTCACATACGTAGCATGTAGTGCTCCTTTCTTACAGCTCTCAGTGTAAGGTATTACAAAACAATCCTGATGTAGAAATGGGTGCAGAAAGACTCACAGAGAATGTAATCTAATAAAATATAGTGGTTTCCTCACCTGTCGGACACAATGCAATATGCAGTGAGTTATTGTATCCAGTTGAAGATGAGATTGTCTGGTGTGTGCTTGCAATATTTCAGTGCACAGAGCTACTGCTACTGCTTGCTAACACATACAACCTGCTTTGTGCAAATGCACAGTTAATTTGTCAGTCCTTTATGCAAGATTATAATCCATATTGTAGTCTCTGACTATTCCAGATCAGAGCAAAAAATTCATTTTGCTCTGAATCAGCCATGGAAATCCAAAGAAGGATTAGGCTCTTAAGGAAATGAACAAGCCAGAGTTGTGTTTTGTGTTACATTTACACAGACAAACACGACACTGAAGTTCAGTGTTTTGCTCTGTTGTGAGAACTGTGCTATGCCACAAATGCTGAAGCAGCAAAGTCCTTTGCTGGAGTATCAGGCGCCTCACCACACCATTTGACCGGAGAAGAGCCTAAATCTGAATAAGTCATGCTGGTAAGTTTAGTAACCAATAACCACTCTGTAACAGATTGCTATTGTAGAGCAGGCAAGGACATTGCTTCTCTTGACTCAATGTCAACTAAGGAAGCAGTAATTTATTTCTGATGGTGACAGCCGCTACACGGCTTTCTTTGTTATTTGGATGTGGGGGGTTTGTTTTTTTGGCTTTTATGAAGTTATTGCCAAAGCAAGATATGATACAAAATAAGAGCACAGATCAGGCATGAAAGCAGCGCTGCCCTCTGGGTGCTCTCTGAGAGGAAAGAAACTAAGCCACTGAAATTCAACCACCTCCATCTAAGCCAGGGCCCACAAATCTCCATGGCCTGTATTGGGACCAGAAGCTGACAGATCTAAGAGTATCAACCCTCAGCCAGTGGAGCAAGCTCAGTCTTCATGGTGCACTCAGGCTGAAAGCTAGCTTGCAAGGAGTCCAGGAAATCAGTGCCTTCAGCAGCCTTGCACCCACAACAGCAGCTCTGAATTTGGTCCTGCATGTTGATCGTATTTTTTGCTTCTGTTACAACTGGGCAACATATTTTCTTATGGTTTTATTAGCTGGGGTTGAGAAGAGGGGAAAAGCAACCATTTTCTACAGTTCTGAGCCCAAACCAGGCAAAGCTCAGCAGTTTGGGCTGCTTTGGGGGATTTGTGAACCCAAAAGTGAAATTCAGTGGCTGAGAAACCCATGGGAACCAAAAGGATCAGGAGGTTTGCATGGATCCCCTGTAGGCTAGAGCTGCTGAGTCTAACACAGCAATAGCAAAAAACAAAGACCCAGATAAAGGTATTTAGGTGCCTAACTCCCATTGAAATCATTGATCCAATGGGAGTTAAGGGGCTAAATACTTTTCATGATCTGGGCCAAAGTGTCGCTGAAAAAAATTCTGTTGAGAGACAAGCATGGGCATTTCCATCCAATATCTAATTCACTAGCTACAAGGAGTTCCAGACAGCAGATGCTTGTCCTGGGTACTTCAGAACATTAGGTTTGTTTTCCATTTAATCCATTTTGAAAGTGTCGCCTTACTTCAAATTGCTGAGTCTTCAAACTCCCCAAATGTCATTTTAGTCAAATCACCCTATCTCATTGACCAGAACGTTCAAATCTGAGTGCCAAAAGTTACGTTCCTAA
The DNA here is from genome assembly GCF_965140285.1 of Lepidochelys kempii. NCBI lineage: Eukaryota > Metazoa > Chordata > Testudines > Cheloniidae > Lepidochelys > Lepidochelys kempii. The sequence continues at coordinate 24,424,193 of NC_136391.1, read as the reverse complement.
ATCCATTTTCAGACCCCCAAATGTCAGTGGCTGAACACCCACGAATCTCACTGAAGCCAATGGGAGCTACATGTGCTCGGCACCTCTGACAAATAAGCCACTTTTGTTTAGAGGCCTAAATATGGATTTAGGTGCTTAACTTTAGGCACTGAGGTTTGCAGGTTTTGCAAACCTTTTATTTATAGGTTGCTCCAAGCCACAAAGCCAGATTGAGAACCATGTTTTTTCAAGTGAGGGAGGTTCAGAGCAGAGGTGGGATTCCAGTCCAGACCCATTTGTGTCTGGTGTGACATGATACTTTACAATGTTGTAATGAGGTCAAAATGAGCTGAGCTGAGCTGTTACTTAGTATACAGGGCAGCTTGCTACTGGATTTACAATAGCACCAATGGCATTGTGGTGCGGGCCCACACTCAGAAGGAGCCCTGGGGCCCGGATCGTAGCCCCGTCCCCACTCAATCTCTTCCCCCTGAGGCCCTGCCGGCCACTCGCTCCTCTCTGCCCCCTATCCCCTGTGCAAGTGGTGGGCGGGGCCTCAGGGGGAAGAGGCCACGTGAGGGTGGGGCCTCAGGGCAGAGCTTGGAGCAGGGCCACAGTCCTGGCATTGTGGCAGCTTTATAAAGCTGGTCTTACAGGTTAGTGCTGGCTTTTTTAATGTGGCTGTCCTCACAAAGAATGGCCCCAAATGTATGAGAACCAGGTGATTGGGCCAGATTCTGCTGCCACTGTACCAAAGTGGAAGTTTTGCCATTGACTTGGAAAGGGAGCACGAGGGATCCCATAACAAAGAGCAGAAAACAATAGCATGTCTATCCTTTTCACCAACTTCCTGCCTATGCTACTTCTCTACAAACGATTAGCACAAGGCATATTTTACACGGCTACCATCTTCTGCTATTTCTATTTGTAGCAAGTTGCTAGACTGTCACGTCCAGACCAATCCAAAAACCTTCTGAAACTCCCCTGCACTAGCAGCCATGTGAAAGCAGATCTCTGCAGTGGCTGCGTGGCACCAACAGCAAGGATTTAACTTTAGCCTTTTGAGACCCACAAAACCTGAGAATGGAAATGTCAGCTGCCAACAGGAGGAGCTTGCAGCAATTGTATTGCACTGCGTGTTCCCTGAGACAAGCGTTCACGGAAAATATACTACGTGGCTCTCCCGGCCATTCGTCTGAAACTTGCACTTTTATTGCTTTGTTGATAGTTTATTTTCCTGTTATTATTGTTGTAAGGCAGCATCTAAGGCCATAAAGAGCAATGCATCTTCAAAATGAAGGAACAGAATTTATTCAGTGCTCTTAACGGATGTTTTACTACAGAGTGAAAAATGTCAAGTCAATTTTTCTCCCCTTCGTTGCAGGGAGGAAAAAAAGCAACTTTTAAAAATGCCCATTCCAATCAGAAGATAAAAAGGAGTGACAACAGCTTCCCCTGGAGCTTGCTCACTCACTAGCCAAAAAGATCTATAAATCTTCAGCCAAGCAACAGCTTCTTACACAAAAGAGTGTCGGTGAAATGAAAGACTCTTGTACTACTAGTGAAAATTACAGCATAGTATCAGATGTGGCACTACTAAGTGATGCCTTTAGTCGGCTGAAGGCCCAAACCACCTGCTTGGCTCTGTGTGTTGCTGCCCTCCATGCCTGCACGTAGTGGAAGATCAGCCAGAATCTCCAAAGCAGCTCTGATACACATTTTCAGGTTTGATAAAAAGCCCTGTGTGATGTTCTGCGGGGGAGACAGGCCCTTCACAGGTAGCGTGTGCGAGCTCATGAGCATTGCTATCCAATTTGGCAAGTTTTTTCCCTCTATTGATTAAAATTAAGTTATTGCAATTTGCAAGATTTTAGGATTACTCCTTTGAGAACCCTGGGCTTGATGCTAAGAGATGCCAAGCAGCTGCAACTGACCCAACTGCAGTGGGAGTTGCAGGTGCTCAGAACGTCTCAGGGGTTCCATGCCAATCTCCAATATTAGCACTGCCAATTTAGGGTCAGCTTCTGCTAGCCTCACTCAGGTTGAATGTACTTTGTTCCATAAGCAGGTCCACTGATTTCAGTGAATTCACAGGGTAAGGTACAGCTTGGTGTGCAGGTGGCAGAATCTGATCCATATGTGTAACATATAGCACAGTGACCAGACCTTTGTTGTGTAACCTTTATAGAGTAATTTTTATAGGGATCAATACTGTGAGGTGCTGAGTGCCCTCAACTTCCATGAGAATAAGCTCTGACCTGGCCTATCGTGCTGTCAGGGGACAGGGGCGCTGCCAGTGTACCAGTTCTGCTGCTGTCAGTATGCCTGCTGATGACAAAGCCAGACTGCTGGTTTTGTTGCCGTCAGTATCTTTACTGTTCTATTCAACTGGGACAGTGACAGCAAACAGACGCTAGTCCTCTGCCATTCTTCCTGGGCAGACTCCCAAGTTCCTGCACTGGTCAGACATCTCAATGCCATTAGCATTCCCATGCTTGTTGGGACTGCTGACCATAAACAGGAATGTGGGGGGGCAGCAACAGAGCTTTAGAATGAAACCAAAGGTAGTAAAATGTGGAAATGCGTTCGTGCTTTAATCCTCCTCTTGCTTTTATCATCAGTTGCAGAAAACAGGAGCTGATAATGACAAAGTGGGAGAGGAGAGAGGAAATGAAGCATCAAAGCACCAACCTTTGGTGGAGGCAGCAGGAGTTATATGACAGGAGACGTGCACAGGAGACAATTGTATCCTGTCTGGGACTAGCCTGTGTTGTAGTCAACAATTTACCCTCTGTTTCCTTTATGGGTATGCAGTACAGTACAGAGGCCTGATGCAAAGTCCACAGAAGCTGCACTGAATGGGAAAGACTCCCCTTGACTGCAGTGGGTTTGGATCAGGGCCCTGGAGATTTGTTGAAAGACCAGAGGAGAATGAGGCCGTATTTCAGAAAACTTTTCCTGTCTGAAGTTCATTTAGGGACAGCCCCTCCCCTGGGTGCGACATCGGAGTCAGCTCACTCATTTGTCACTCTGTTTTCCCTCATAGAGTTAACTCAACGGCTTCACCAGATACCCAGCGCTATTTGCTCTTACCCAAATCCCCTGAAGTCAGAGGGAATGGAGACAGCAGTGGACCAAGCTGAGCAGCCAAGAAAAGTAAATTATCCTTGGGTCACGTGGAGTGGCCACAGACAGCAAAGATGCTGATGAATCAGCGGTTCCACAGTCCTCTGCCCATTCAGAGAAAAATGTCTGTAAGCAAACATGAAGCTGAACAGAGCCAGGCTGCTCCCTTAGCATTACTGAGGGGTCCCTCCTAGGCGCCACTGTGTACACAATGCTCATGGGACTCCTCCCACTGGGCTCAAACTGAGAACTGCTTGGGCCAGACTGTAGCTTTTAGCTCCTGACCTGCAGTGAGTGCAGCATGGAGTAAAACTGCTCCTTTGCTGTGACCCTCCCCATTCCTTCTACCCCCGAGCTGCAGGGACGCAGGCAGCAGTCCTTGAACTTCCCTGAGAGCAGGGACTGCAATGTCCTTGTGCTTTGTGTGGGGCCCTCGGAGCTCCTTGGGCCCTCCTCCCTGGCTTCACACAGCTGCGTGAGGGGTAGAGATAATGTAGTCCTTAAAAAGGCAACTCTCCTTCCCATCTTGATCAAACTAATTGCGTGGTAGGGCTGCATGCTCCCATGTAGCTCACAATATGGCAAGCCCCACAACCACCAGACACGAGTCAGAACCATAGAAGGGGCCTAGCCTCCACGTGATGTCACAGGATAGAGCGCAACGAATCTGCCAGCTCACAGAGGGGGTTTGGGTAATAAAATAGACTGCGAATGGCAAAAGCAGAGACTGTTGTTCTATTGCTTTCCTTCGGTTTCTGTCATTGGCTTGTTCCAAAAAAATGGATAGAGTCAGGGCAGGAGCCATTTCTGTGCAATGACACCATCATCCCCCGGCACAAAATAGTCCCAAACCAGGGTGCGTTCGGGCTTCCCGAGGCAGCAGTAACCGGGCCTCAGGCGGCAGCGTGCATTGTTGGAAGTTTAGTGGAGCCAATGGACAGGGCAACCATTATTATTTTAAATGATTTTTATTGTTATTGATGTTGTGGCACCAATGTGTTATTTGTCTAGACGCAGCAGTAGGCGCAGGGGTGCTGGACAGGAAAGAAGGCAGTGGGCCTGTGCTACGAGGGGGTCTGCCCCTTTAAGGCCTGGGGCTGGCCAGCACCCTTCAGTTAGCTTCACCCTGCCACACCTGGCCAGTGTGTGGGACTTAATAGGAAGAAAGCCCAGCAGTTGGGGGTGTCAGGGAAAGAGTGTGGAGTGACTGGTTCCCCTGGGGGCAAGCCTGGCTGAGGGCAGGAAGTTAGTGTGACTGGTCAGAGCTCTCTGTAGAGAGCTAGCTGAGGAGGAGACCCTGGGGGGGGAGGCGGGAAAGGGCAGGGCAGGGCGTCTGTCCATTACAGACCTGTGTGGCTGCTCCTTCTCTTTTAGCAAACACCTGGGGAAGGAGCCTGCGCAAGCCCATGGCCGGTGGGCTGCGAGAAGGCCAGGATTTACCTGGAAATATTGTAGTCCCCTGGAGCTAATGGGCAGCGAAAAGGCCTGCTCCTGTGCTCTAGTGAGAGGGCTACTGTGGCCAAAGGGGAGAAGGACTGTCATGTGTCTGGATACAGGGGTGGAAGAACCCTAAGTGCAAAGCTTGTGGGTGTTGGCACCCTGGAAGAGACGGGACCAAATGTGACTTTGCTGGAGGGCTTAGTCACTGAAGCAGCCCAGAAGGTTTTGGAGGCTGGATGAAGTCATAGAAGATGGAGGGGAAACTGAGGCAAAGCTGCTGCAATGTTCCCCTATGTTGTGAGCATGTGCTCTGGGACAGTGAGTATAGTACAGCCTGTCCCACAGGGTTACAGCAAGAAGGCAGTGCTCTTGTCCACAGGACCTACAACCAAGCATACCATGTATAGCCAAAGGAGCGGAGATGGGATGCCAGAGAAGCATGATGATGGAGATCTACTGTGTGGTCTGTGCCTTGTTAGTTGTATTCATGGGCAGCCAGTGCTGGAACAAGGCAGTCTGGAGCTTCAGACATGCCATGGTGTGAGGGTTCCCTGTGAATCTGCAGCGGAGGGTGACAGCAGGGGGCAAGGCAGGGGTGGCAGTCAAAGGAGTCCCCGTACCTAGCTCAGCAGCTGGGGTGTTTCTGTTTGGATCCAGGCCTACTACACTGCTCTTCTGCCACACACACTCAGGGCCCTCTCGTGGGGTGGTGTTCACAGCCCCCCCCCCACTTTAGTTGCAGTTAGTGCTGCATGGAGGTGCATTGGGTCATTCATCCCTTGCAGAGCTGTTACTTCAGGCTTAGGGAGGCCCGAGGGCATCAAGAGCCCTCTGTTCACATTTTTGAATGTCTCTTTGCTAGAAGCTTACTCTGAAAAAAATAGAACTGCTCTTGCAGTGAAATCTCACGCCTCTGGGAGAGCCTAGGCCTCAGTCCCGCTCTGTGCGAGGGTCTCTCTACGTACAGCATTGACTTCCGCCGTGCTGCTGCATAGCCCTGTAGGCATGACTGGTTGGTTTGGCTGATTATCACCCACCAGCCTGCCTGTCTCCACGGAGACCTGAGCACTGTCCCATCAGCAGCCAGGCTGGATGTGCTGCTTTATACGCACTGGCTCCCACGGCTAGACCACTTGCTTAAGGGATGAATGGGCCTTTTCACAACCCTGGCCGTGGGCAGCTGTGATAGAGTGGTTTTGAGTGCTTCCGAGGGGATAAATAAACACTGCTGCTGGTCTGCCATCATGTGAAACTGACGTTATTTGCAGCTTAGTCATTGTCTCTTATGCACTGGCATCATGTAACTCATGACCTATGCGCATAGCCACATGGCTTTTCCCTAGGCCACTGTTGATGTGAATGGCCAGTAGCTTCAACAGTGATTTACACCAGCTGAGAATCTGGCCTCATTGTCTAAAGAGCCCCAGGATACCATGTTGCTGGACCATGTTATACACCCATCAGGATCTCACAAGCAAAGGGTTTTGCTCCTACTGCTGCCTGGATTTAGGCCCCAAGGATACCTCTGCTGTAGAACATGTAAGTGAAAGGAAATAAGGAGCTGAACCCCAGAATGTGTATACAGTGTTTGGGATGTTTTCGTAAGTGACATATATGGGGTGAGACAATAGGCTGGATTTTTCAGATGGGTGCATGGGCCATTAGCAGCAGGGAACCATTAAGACTTAATGGGAATCGCACAACTAAAAACTTTGTGACACTGAGACGTTTCTTCACAGAAATAGCTGGAGTTTGGGATTTAGAGCCAACCACTCCTTGAAGCTTCAGGAAGTTAAAGAAAGCTGGATCCTGCCATCCCTCTGAAAGCAACACCTGACTACCAACCCTGGGGCTGGCCTCTTGTCAAGAAGGGGCTCAGGGTACAGGATACCACAGAGAATCTGAAACTGCAGGAGAGAAGTTGGGATTTATTGTTGACTATCAAGATAGGTTCTCAAACACTGGAGGACATAAAACTATTTCATAGGACAGCATAAATTACCATTTAAATAAAGTTGGCGATTTGGGTTACTCATTGGATCCCCAGTCACACTCAGCAGAAGGGGAGGAGGACTCTCAACCAAGCAGGAGTTTCTGAAAATCATAGCATGCTGCTCAGAAATTTCACTAACTCAGATAGTTCACAGCTACTTAGTTAAGCCGAGTCTTTTAAAAACTACAAATATCTTCACTAATCCACTTGGATGAAAGTGGCTATATTCAACTGCAAAGTATTACAATGAGAACTTTTTGGGGTGGGGGAATTTGGGGGGGGGTCAGTGAGGGGAGAAAGTGTTTCTACTTTGGTTTCAAAGTTCTCACCATATTGATCAATGACCCCCCCATCACACTAGTATGGGAGAGCCTCACAATCTTTAATGTATTTATCCTCACATCTTTGTGTATAGGGTACTATTATCCTGATGTTATAGAGGGGGAATTGAGGCACAGAGAGGCTATGGGACTTGCCCAAGGTGACTGGGTATGAGGACAGTGAACACTAAGCACAGGCTCTATCTCAGGTTTGAGCCCAAAGCTCCTTCCATCCACACACACATTCATCTGATGTGGGTCTGTAAGTATGCAGCTCCTAGGACTCTGTAAGGGGCGAGGGGCAGCCCTGCTGTGACTCTGGTCCAAACCCTGTCATTTTGCAGTGTGGGCACAAGGCAAACAATAGACCCAAGTCCAAAAGTCTTTGTAGTGCAGTGTGGACACATGAGCACGGTTGTGAGACTTGGGTCCAGCAATTGTAAACCCAGGTTTACATTGCATTGTGGACACTCAGGCATGGGCTTGAAAACATCAAGGCCACAAACCCAGGCCCCACACACCCAGGCTTAGTGTGCAGTGTCGACATTCCTACAGAAGAGTGTGGCAACTTGAGGAATTCAACTCAAGACTCCCAATTCCCAGATTAGTTTTCTAACCACTGGACATCCTTCCTCTAAATACAACATCAGGTTTGGTTTGGGGGAGAAGTGTGTGTCTACAAGGGGAAAGACTTTTTGAATAAATCAAAGAAACAAGAAAAACAAGTTGTTCACCCATTATAGTGCATCCAACCCAGAATATACAGTGACATAATCTACCCGCAAGGAATCTGTAATTAATGCAAATGATTACCCTTCACCATGAAGAATCTCAGATGATATTGACTGGTTAATAATCTATGTGAAACTTTCACCTTGTTTACTGAGTGGCTGATGCGTCAGAATGATAATTAGGGAATAGTTAACTGCAGGATAAACCAACCTTCAGCTAAGATGTATGCTACAACCACCCTGACAGATTTCAGCCACCACAAACAGCTGACAGCTGCGAAGCTTTAAAGTGAGGAGAATGAAGGCAGAGACAATAAAGGAGCAGGTAGGAAATATACCTTAGTGCAGTCAGCTGCAAAGAGATTCCTTATTTTGTGTTTGCAGTAGTCTGACTCCCCCATGCAGTGTGATTTACCATAAAACCTGACTGAGGGGTTGGTGTCCATAGGACCACAATCAAGGCGTACACAGCTTCTTGACAGACTGTCAGTTCTTCGGCTGTACTGAGAATCAGTAACAGCGGGGTTTTCAAAAGTGATGAGGGGCCTCCTGTCCACCAATTTCAATGGGAGCTAGGTGCCTAGGTACGTTTGAAAATCCCATTATAAGTCTAATCCAAAACTCACTGAAGTCAATGGAAAAACTCCCTTTGCCTCTAGTGGTTTTGGCTAGGCTCCTAAAACTCTGTGGTGCAGTTCCCATCTCTCCCATTGACCTCTTGGGCAATTTTGTCCTCAGGCCACAGTTTTCTAACATGGCCAGGCTGGGTGCCCAGACTTTGGGCCTGTTTTTGTTTTTTTTCGAGGTGCTAAGCACCCATCACTCCCATTGACTTCTGCTGGAGCTGTATGAGCTCAGCAACTCTGCAAATCAGACCCCAAACCAGCGCCCAACAACTAAGGAACACAAAACCGAAGGGCCACTTCTGCAAATGACCTTAACCTTTCTGTTGTCCACAAGGGCTGTCATTTACTGTAGTTGGGGGGCAAGCTGACTCCCCCCAGACCTGCCCCCACAACTTTTAGGAAGCAGCCTTGGGTGGCACATTTGGCCTGGCCCCCCTGCCTTTGCGATAGGGGGCAGCCAGGCCAAATGTGAGGGAATAGCATTGCCACTCCATGTGCCAGATTGCAACACCACTTGCTCGTGATGGAAGGGCAGCCAGACCAAATATGCCACTCTAGGTCTATGAAGAGGAGGGGTGGCAGATTGTATTGAGCAGCCCCTGGCACCCCTGTCCCCACCTGCCAACCAGCCAGGAGACAGCAGCAATGAGAGCCTGGGCCAGAGATGGGCACAGAGTGAGCCAGGCCCCAATCCCTGCTAAGGCCAGCCACTAGTTCAATGCCTTCCCCCAGGCCCACTGTCCTCACTGCTCCATGGGATAGGACTGGTCTGCCACCTCCTTGTCCCCCTCTAGGCTGGGACTGGCAAGCTAACCCTCATGAGCAGTCATGGTCTCAGCAGAGAAGCAGAAGTGGGGAAGCTGGCACAACTTCGTCCGCCCCCTTCCACGCTCCTGGAATTTTTCTGAGCTAACACCTCTCTTCTCCTGCTCTAAAATGGGGATAACAGTCACTACCTACTTCATGGGGTACTGTGAGGTTTCTTTAATTAATGCTTGCAAAGTGCTTGGAGGCCCTCAGATCTCTAGTGCCATAGGAGTGGTGGTATTATTGCTACTATTACTACTAATAATCTTAAATAATGGCTTTACTGAGTCAGGCAAACCCAACATGCCTAAAACCCTTGGCAGAGATGCACAGAAAACTAACCTGGACGGTGTGAAGAGTACGTGACTCAGTTACCAGAATCTGCTGTTTACAAGTGGCAGGGAAGAGTATATTTGCTCAAATGAAAAAAGGTCAAGGCAGAGCCCCATTGCTGTTGGTTAATCAGTAATCTAAAGTACAACACAGCTTTACTGTAACAAACCAAGCCAGTCACCTTCCACACCGCCGCCGCCATCATTTCAAACTGGGGATTCCAGACGAAAGTAACAATTTTTTAAAAAATCCGTATTCTCAGGTATTGGTATTTTCACCCTCTCCAAAGCCCAATTAAAGGGCTGGAGAGGGTGAAACAAAGCTGGAAGTTGGGGGAAGGGGGGGGGGCAGGGGGAAGAACCTTTATTTTTCTCTGTCATTGTTTAACTTAGCCGACCAAAGAATAAAATATAACATAGGACAGTGTTTCTTTCATGGGAAATTCTCTTTTGAAATCAAATTTGGACGCAGTGAGAGTGGATTCCGCACCACAACCGCGTTGTCTGAAGGCACAGCAGTTCTGAATCTGGCCAATGTACAGCCCCCTCCCACTAACTTATTGATGTGTAATTTACAAAGCCATCTACACCACCTCTGAACCTGGTCCATAGGTCGGGACCCTGGTTGGCAGTTAAAATTCAAATGTGAGCATTAGCGAGCACCCTTCTTTCCCATTATTAGATGTGGGGGGGTGGAGGGCCCCCCCGGAAACATGTGCTTCTGAATTGTCTTCTGCCAATGATTGTCTTCGGTCCCCAAGCAGTACTTCAGAAAGGAGCTGGAATGCTCACATTGTGGCCTCTGTGCAAGCTGCAGTTAGTATTCACTGGGAAAGGGTTTCCAGTTAATGATACACCCAAACCTGTTAACAAAAAAAGAACTGCTTGCGCCAGAGGTCCAGCTAGTCACTGCCTGTCATTTGCAACGCGAATGTTCATGCCTTTCAACTACGTTAGAGAGACAAGGTGGGTGAGGTAATATCTTTTATTGGACCAACTTCTGCTGGTGAGAGAGACCAGCTTTTGTCTAGCTCTAAAGCTTGTCTCTCTCACCAACAGAAGCTGGTCCACAAAAAAGATTTAACCTCACCCACCTTGTCGCTCTAATGTCCTGGGACCAGCACAGCTACAACGACACTGCACACTTCAATTACACTGGCATCTAAAGTATTGCAGCCCACACAACTAGTCCTCAGAATTTACACCGAAAGCAAGTGAGGGATGTGAAGTATCAGACAACAGTGTGATAACAGAGACAACAGAGAGCCAAAAAGCAGATATATTACAAGGATCCATCTCCTCCAGTGTGCACCTCTGGCTGATTGTGAGTAGTGGCCTGTTTCTCTCATTGACATAAGGCATAGAAGGCGGAAGTTACATACACAAACATTTGCAAATACATCAGTGCACAACACAGATCCATTCATGTCGTCACTTTTGAATCAGAAGCCATAGAGGTTACCAAACTACAGGTTTTACCTTTCCCAGGAAAACAATCACCAGAGCCAACGGTGGAGCATGCAGAAGAAAGCAGTGATGGGGCAGGAAGGAGGCTAACACGTCATGATCAGCACAGGTGAGCTTAGGGTCAGTCCCAATAAGTGCCCTACATTTTGGATATAGACCTGAAACTGGTCAGAATAACTTAAATATTTGAGGTTCCCCCCAACCCCAAGCTCTGCAATTCTCCCTCATAAGCCTCCAGCTCCATCGCCCTTCCCAAGCTGCCCCAGCTTCTTCCAAGCCTCAAGGTAGGTTAAGGGCTTGCTGGTGAATGGAGGCAAGGATTTCACTATATGGCAGCTCACATAGAATCATAGAATATCAGGGTTGGAAGGGACCTCAGGAGGTCATCTAGACCAACCCCCTGCTCAAAGCAGGACCAATCCCCAACTAAATCATCCCAGCCAGGACTTTGTCAAGCTTGACCTTAAAAACTTCTAGGGAAGGAGATTCCACCACCTCCCTAGGTAACACATTCCAGTGTTTCACCACCCTTATAGTGAAAAAGTTTTTCCTAATATCCAACCTAAATCTCCCCCACTGCAACTTGAGACCATTACTCCTTGTTCTGTCATCTGCTACCATTGAGAACAGTCTAGAGCCATCGTCTTTGGAACCCCCTTTCAGGTAGTTGAAAGCCGCTATCAAATCCCCCCTTGTTCTTCTCTTCTGAAGACTAAACATCCCCAGTTCCCCTCAGCCTCTCCTCATAAATCATGTGTTCCAGTCCCCTAATCATTTTTGTTGCCCTCCGCTGGACTCTTTTCCATTTTTCCACATCCTTCCTGTAGTTTGGGGCCCAAAACTGGACACAGTACTCCAGATGAGGCCTCACCAATGTCGAATAGAGGGGAACAATCATGTCCCTCGATCTGCTGGCAATGCCCCTACTTATACATCCCAAAATGCCATTGGCCTTCTTGGCAACAAGGGCACACTGTTGACTCATATCCAACTTCTCGTCCACTGTAACCCCTAGGTCCTTTTCTGCAGAATTGCTGCCGAGCCATTCGGTCCCTAGTCTGTAGGGGTGCATTGGATTCTTCCGTCCTAAGTGCAGGACTCTGCACTTGTCCTTGTTGAACCTCATCAGATTTCTTTTGACCCAATCCTCCAATTTGTCTAGGTCCCTCTGTATCCTATCCCTACCCTCCCGCGTATCTACCACTCCTCCCAGTTTAGTGTCATCTGCAAACTTGCTGAGGGTGCAATCCACACCATCCTCCAGATCATTTATGAAGATATTGAACAAAACTGGCCCCCAGTACCGACCCCTGGGGCACTCCACTTGATACTGGCTGCCAACTAGACATGGAGCCATTGATCACTACCCTTTGAGCCCGACAAGCTAGCCAGCTTTCTATCCACCTTATAGTCCATCCAGCCCATACTTCTTTAACTTGCTGGCAAGAATATTGTGGGAGACTGTGTCAAAAGCTTTGCTAAAGTCAAGGAACAACACGTCCACTGCTTTCCCTTCATCCACAGAGCCAGTTATCTCGTCATAGAAGGCAGTTAGATTAGTCAGGCATGACTTGCTCACTTTGGGGTCTGAGCTCCAGAGTGCCCTTTAAATTTCAAAGAGGCCAAGGACAAGGACTCACTGGGCCCTGCTGTACTGGAGTGTACATGTGGGCCATCCAGTTGTCCACAAATGGACGTGGAAGAGCCAACGTTGGCCTTCCAGTTGTCCCTGATGAGGCCACCCCAAAGCTGAAGGTGGGGAGATAGAAGGCTTCTGGCGTCCCTTTAAAAACAATACACCGTGAAGAAAGTGTGCAAGGGCCATTGAGGGCTCATCACACCAGGCCAGGCTAAGAAGGGAAGAAAGCCCATGTAGCTGGACTTTTACAAACCTCAGAAAGTGGCTTCTCTCCCAATTTCTCCTGGACTGCAGAAAAGGAGGGATTCGGAATCCATCACTAACTTACTGTCTGCCTAACTGGCGACATGCTGGTGTCATTGACATGAGGTAGGACCATGGTCAGGGGAAAGCAAGGGTGGCTGGTGCGTTCCTGTCACCTCCAGCTGCACTATTGGCCCCTTAGGACTACTGGCAGCCACTGCAAATTAAAATGGCCCCCAGGCTGGAGTATTTGTGCTGGAGAATTGGCCCAGCACTGCTTATGCAGAGCTAAGGGATTGCCAAGGAGACTGATGCCCACCTTTGCACAGTCCTCTCCTTGCACCAAAGTGTGCTGTGCTGAGGAGCTGGGCCAGCGCGTGCTGGTTTAAACGTCACTGAGAGGAGAGGTGAAATGCATTCCCACATCTCTGGTGCCTGGGTTTGGTGTGCAGTGGGACATGTCAGGGTTACCTGGATGACAAGCTGAGCAGTGAGTGTGCCTCGCTGGCAGCCTTTGCTGAACATAACGCCACATGTGAAGGCACATGCTCATTACTGACCATCACAGATATTCAGCCCCCAGCCCCACCCAAGGCCTGGTGGAAGAAAGGCTATGCCTGAACTCTCCCACAACCGTCTGTCAATTTTCCCCTAAAGTCATCATTGGTTTTCACTGGATGGCACAAGTGATACCATGCACACATCACCACGGATCAGAACACTGCCGTCACATTGCTGAAACCTGCAACCTACTACATCACACGAGTTAGTAATGTCAGTGCGCCTAAAGCTGAAACTTTGCCCCTGGCACGTATGTTGATGTACGAGGGACGACTCAGAAAATGACAGAGAATTCTGTGCATGTGTTTTTCCATAATTATTGTGCTTTGCTGCATCTTAGCATTTACTAGTGTATGAATTCAGAATTGGCTATTGCTTGAGTTTTAATGAAATCCTCGGCAGTTGACTTCCTCATCCATCAGCTTCATAGCCTCAATGGAGGCTATAAGTATGGCAAGCATCTACAGGATCACATTTCAACAGACATGGGCCCGAACTGCAACATTCAGATCGAGCACAGCCCCAAGAGTTAGAGGCCTTCGGATCCCTGGCTGTGATTCAGGCTTATCTCAAGTTCAGTGTATATGGGGACCTCCCTATTTGGAGGCCAAAACTGGAAGTGTTGATCAGCTGTAATTCCCCGTGCCTTCAGGCCTTGGCTACAGAATAGACAGAAGTTACAACTCTGAAACAGCCGATATGTCATTTGATCAACAGGCTTATGCTTGTTTTGACCATAGATATTGTGCATGCGCCCCAGCAGGGTGCAATGATTAGTGTCTGAGGATAAGAGGAACTGGGTATATAATATTCTGGTGAGAGTGAGTTACCGCTGTGCCAAGCCGCAGCAGAGTATATGGCTCTGTTGAGCTCAGGAAGCCCCATGTGTATTGTTCAAGATGGAAGCTATCACAAGAGCCCAAGTGTGACCTTGTTGCAGAGCAGAAGATAAGAAATATGGACTCAGGTTTGTCTAAGTGCCAAATTCTGGGGGGTTTGCTCATTTTTCGCCTTGTTCTTTCTCATTCTCGTTTCATTTTTGAGCTAGTCAAGGGAAAGAGGGAAGAAAGAGTCATCAACTCCTCTCCATAGGGTGGTGAGTGTGTAAATGTCTGTTCTTCCCTCTACTCCCTGCATCGTAGGGCGAGAAGAGAAGGAACCCTTGAGACATTTATGGTGAGTGACTTGGCCTGTGATTTCTGCCTGATAGTGTTTGCTATATGTTTGCGTTCCTTCAGAACTGAGAGTGCCAAGTGGTTCTGAAGGAACGCATAAGGTGTGCATATCGCTATAGTAGAAGTTGAAATGTAACTTGGAAAGGTTACTGAAGACACTAGCAGCTGAATGAAAGTTAGGAACAAATTTTGTACCAAATGCTGAAAAGCAAAAAGAGGTATTTCGTACATTTGATCCAGAGCAGAATTATCTATTTCTGTGATAGGAAAAACAACTTTGTGCAGCAAAGATGGCAAATGGTCACCCTCTGAGACAAACTTTGTGAACTTTTATGACTTTGCACCTGTTGGAAGTTTGACATTTCCTCAGAGAAATGGCCCAATTTGTGCACTTTTTGTGGCAAAATAAGAGTTTTCTTTTTCTGAAACTGCCTTTCATTTTCCTGAGAAAATACAAATTAAGAACGTGAAATATTTTGGTTTCCTGAGATTCTCCAGGATGATTTTTCACCACTTTTACAAAGACCAAGATTTTTCTTTGGGTAGTTTCAGAGGGTACATATGTCCTGATGAGTGTTAGAGAGGGGACTCAGGGGAAATTAATGTGGTTTTAGGGGTTCTCTGTTTTCTACAGAAAAATTAACAATATACATTTTTCACAGTTGCTTCTTAAATGACCCCTTCCCTAGTTTAGAACATATATTAAGCGGTGCATTAAAAACTCCACATTTTTATGCTCAAAGAGATGTGTGCACAAGTTGGGTAACTGAATAGGTGTAGAGCCCTGCAAATTTGGAGTTATCTGCTTTATATTTGCAGATATCCGTGGACCATGTTTGCAGCTTGTGAATCTGATGCAGATACAAATTTTGTATCTGCCCAGGGCTCTAAAAATGTGATTACTTGTGGGTGAAATAACAAATTTTGTGCCTGCAAATGCCTCTTTGAGAGCAAACTTGGCTACTGTTTGGTGCTTCTTTGAAAAATTGACACTAACTGAAATAATCCTCCTCAAAGACACCTAAAATGGATACTGACGGCTTTGATGGAATAATGCACGCTACAGGGGTGTGATTTCCTAAAGAACACAAACATGTTGCTCGTTAATTGGTTGTTATAGACCCTGCTGGTGTGCACGAGGGACCTGTTAGTATGCACCAGCAGTCTACACAGATCAATTAATATGTGGTATGTTAGTGCACTTTAGAAATCACACCCACATTGAACACATCACCTCACTGTGTAGACATACCCTAATATCGCACCAAGAGTTTTAAAAAGTTTCCCTGTCCAGGCAATGTATGTATAAGGATGTTTTTCTAGGCAGCCTCAGTATGAGTGAGGAGTGCTCTACAATGCTGGATGAGTTAACGTGTTGTTATTCTTACCAAGCATGACAACTACTGTCAAAAAATCAAGTGCAACCTGTTCTAATGTAAACTAATTTCAGATTGCCCCTGGCGATCCCAGCAACCTCACCAAGCCAATTTTTTTGCCAATTTCCCTGCCGCCCTTTTTTTTTTAAATGAGATGTGTTCTCTGTTTTAAGTCAGGGCATTTCCTCTTCTCCATCTGACAGTACCACCCATTACCTATTCTGAGACATGCTGTGCACCTCCTCCCACGCATTATAATTAGTAGATTGAAGCTTCAGGGAGGTTTTTCCAAGGGAATCAGCTAGTGCAGGATTTAGCCAAAAGCCTATTCAGAAGGGCATCCCCACATAATCACTAAGCAACAGAGCCCTGTACTCTGCAGTGGGTCCCGATTTGTATCTAGGGGCAATTCCAGATACAGGTAATTACCTACAAAGCACTGTATTGCCTTGACCCAGGTAGCTCTAAGGTTGTCCTTTCTCCAATGGTTTAACGTAGTAGTTTTGGTGAACTAAGCGCTTACTGCCATCTGTTCCTAGGTCTGAGCAAATGGAGACAAATAGAGACGCATTCTCTAGTGAGAGGCCTGGAGCTCTGAACTTTACCCCAGAGCCCAAGTAGGAAGCAACTATGCTTGTAATTTGGAGGTGCTAAGTAGGATAGCTTTGGGTGGGGAGCGTTGGAGGAGCAATAGGCTGGTTAGCTGAACATAGCTCCTAGATGGGTGTGTTTGCTGGGTGTGCTATAAATTACTAGATGCACAACTGCATTAAAAGGAGGTTTTTCTTGTAGCACCTGCACAGGCTGCTAGTGCTCTGCTAAGGCTACAGAGGCATTTGTATGCAAAATAAGATGCTGGGCTAAAACTGAACAGACGTGAGTTCACCCAGACGTTAACTTTGGACTGCTGGGGGTGTTTTAAAATTTAAAATTTACAATCACTTTGGCCATTCAGGGCCAACTTTTTGGCTCCATTAACACAAACACAACTCTTGCAGATGGAAGGCCTGATGCCGGCCTCATTCTGCCTGCTTTGTGCTGTTCTGGCAGCACGACGCAAGCAGAAAGCCAGTTTAGCAGGCCACTTGGGGCTCCAACTCGAACCAGGACTTGAATTGGCTCCTGCTCTCCCAAGCGTTGGAGGGCAGTAAAGGTGGTGTGAAGGCTCCTTACCCCTTAGCTCATCACGGGTGAGTACTGAGCCATAGTATCCCTTTGTACACAGTGAAGACTGCCTGTGCAATGCACATGGGTATGTGAGCACACAAGCTAACTCCCTGAGATACGTATACAAATGCAGCTTTGTGCTAGAGATGGGCCATAGGCTCCTGTTTGGCCCTGGATGTAAAGTAGCAGACCAGAAGCCAGCGTGTGACGTAAAGACTGAATTAGGGTTTGGGTTTAGATGCCAACCATTCCAAAGCTCATGAGCTATTTTCACAAGATTTTAGGCCAAAGTGGTAGATTCATTAGAGAGCATCTAAACGCACTCGATTTCTACCATTTTAGTCTGAAATCTCACAAATATGACTGGTCTTGTGAGACTTTGAGCATAGCCAAACTGGAACCATAAAACTGGACCTTTCCAATAGTGGATCTGACCCAAAGGGGAAGGTTTGGATCCGAGGAGTCATATCAGAAATGCCCACAGTCCTTTCGAGGGGCATTTTTCTGTGCACAAAAATGGCGGCCTATTTTGTGGTTGTATGAAAGGAGGTCAGCTGCAACTCTGACCATGAAAAATAAAACCTTGAAGAGAAAAAAAAAAACCCACCCTCTTTACTAGCCTGCACTTGTATTGCACCAAATTCTCTCATGTTGAAAAAAAAGTACGAAGTGGGAAGTCATTGGCTGGCGATAGCATCTGGATAATTGCTTCCATTATTTTTCAATGAAAATTAAATCCAGCCAGGTATCCCACTTTGATCAATAGCTGCCATGTGGACAGCTGCTTTACAAAATAGCTATTATAACATTAGGCTGTGTTGCCTCTCTGTTAATGCTCTGGCTAAGCCATCTCAGCAGGGGACAGACCACTTGTGAGGGGTTTATGTGAGGCTCCTAGCAATGGATCCTGTGCTGGGGTAGGTGATTTCTGACAGACAGTAGGCAAAGCAGGTCAGAAACAGTATAACCAGAACACGTCTGTGCCCTCCCAGGTTGGAGGTCCCTGCTTCCCAAGCCTAGCCTTCTAGCCTCCCATTGTTGCCAGTTCATGACCCTGGCCTCAAGCCAGCAACCAGCAGGGTCAGTGGGCCAGTAGGGACTTGGGGGCCAGTGGCCAAGAGTAGAGGGCAGTAGAGTGCATTGTTGCCAGCCGACTAAGAAGGGACAAACTCTGGCACTGGGAGTGGGGCTCAAGGCTAGGGACTTGGATGGTATTTCATTAATTTGAGAGGAGGGGGGTGGAGAAGGAGCTGGGGCTCCTGCTAGCGGCTGAGGAAAGACAGAAAGGGCCCGCTCCTAAGTGAAGAGCACTTGTCTGTAAAGTGGGTGGATGGTTAAGTCAATATAAGTGCTTAAACATTTGCCAAAATACACGTTTACACAATGGACTATAATAGTCAATTGAGTTTCCCTAGGGATAAATTTGGCCCAGAGAGTCTAAGTATAACATCAAGAGGCTCTAGACACTACAGTCATAGTATGGTTTGAGAGCCAGCCAGTATGTGTCAGGGTCCAGAGTAAAGGCAAAGGAGTCTGCTTTTCACCCACTGCTCCAAACTGGCACACTCCCCTGCCCACCTGAACTCTGCTCCAATTGCAGGGGCCTTGCTTGATCCACTGGGCCCATTCCCAGCCAAGAAAGTTCCTGCAAGCCCTATAAATCACTCCCTTTCCATGGAAGGCAGGACTCTGGAAATGTTTGTTCAGCGCAATGATGGACAGACTCCATGGGGGGATTTATAGGGGCTTGCTGAGCTGGGATAAGGCTTGGCAGATGAGGTATGTCCCCTGTAACTGTAGTTGGACCTTGTAATTGCAAGTGAGGGGGAAGGCGAGATGGTTCCAAGGAGCGCGTTAACAACTGTACTTGCTACTTGAATACTTGTGCAGACAGTATTTGGCAAGTCCTACTAACTAGAGGAAGCCTACATTATCTAGTCATCTTTCAATGTAACCATGTTCATGTGATTCAGCAGACATAGTTTTGTTATGGATTTATAGTTCTAGTTAGCAAAGTATCAAAAAGGCATTTATTGGTGATACAATGAAATGGAAGGGGACGAAAGGTGGTTAATTTATTACCAACACTCCTCATTTCATTTACGTTTTCCAACAAGGCGTTTTCACATGCTCTTTATGTAAAGGCCAAAATGATCTCGTACATGTAGGACCACCTTTAAGACTTTTCAGCCACCTTGTTGAGATAGAGAGCAGTCCAGCTACACAGATTCCTTTTATACCATTCCCACACAGGCCAGCAAAAGGAGACCAAGGAATTGCTTCTAAATTGTCTCATGAATCCAGGGACTCACAAAAGCTAGTCAGTGTCCCATTTCTGATCTTCGGGGTTTTTGATTTCCCAGTTTAGCGAAATGAAATGATCCCCTTCTCATATTCTACCATATCTTGAAAACCATACATTTTCTGTGGAGGAAAGTTCTATGCTTGTACCAATTTTAGCTTCTGAAAGTGTTAAAACATAAGATTATCTTGTATGTATCTGACAAATCACCAGGGCAGAATGCTACCTTCCAGCAGTGCCAGAAGTTAATTTTGTAGACTTTTGGTTGGAAGCTAAGCAAAGCATTTTAATGGGACTACTCATGGGCTTAATTTTAAGCACATGCTTAAGTGCTTTACCAAATCAGGGTCTACTATGCCACTGTTTGTTGTTTAATTTGTTCTGAGGCAACATTTGGGCTCATAGGGAGAGCCATCTAATCATGGTAAATTTGCCATATACCCAGCCAACCATGTGTATCTGCATATTTAACATTAGCTGGAGCTTCACTAGTTAGTTCATACTTGTAGGGTCCATAGGGCTAGTACGTGCACACCTGGTCATTGATGCATTACTGAAGTATGACATACTGAGTCACACTCCTGTTTTCTTGACAACTACACAACTCATTTTGTTATTTGCTTATTATGCACCTACTGTCAAGAGGCTTGGTGTCCAGTTTGGAATCTGTCAAGAAAGTAAAACACTCACCTGTTCATCTTCATTGTATCTATTAGGGTCTCTCATTGATGTCATGTCTGAAAGCTGCTGAATCACGTCCATTCATTGGTAATTATGTGCTATTATGCATTGGAGGTTCCAGTGTTTGCCATTATAGCACTAAACATGCAACTTATTTTTGAGAATAATTGCAAGGTAAATGCACCATTTCTTGATGCCTCTCTCTGAGGCTCACCATAGTGCTATTCACTTAACTCATTTTATGATTAGTCTGTTGATCTTTTTGTTACAAATAGTTTTTAACTATCGTGCCTCAGATTGTCTTTATACCTCTTCGCTCCTATCTCTCAGCTGCTATTCCTTGCATTCACTCTAGCTAAAAGATAGAACAGTGACATTTGGCAGCTCTGATGTTAAGGTGATTCACAACCAGTAACCAGTGTTTATTTCTGTCTTTACCTCTCTTCCTGGGTTAGTCAGTTTGTTGAATACACAACCTTCCTTGTTGTGATATATAGGGTCCTATTAAGAAGGTTTCCAAAACCGCTTGTGGGCTGATCACAACGGATCATTTTTAGCCTCTCTTAACTTCAAGGTATAATTGTTTCCTTTTACAATAAAGATCTCACTACGGCAAGAAATCTTAGCAGTTCTGAACTCTCCCCTATCCTTCGTATGTACATTTTTTTCATATTGGAAAGAGAATAAAATGGATAAAAGAGGTTGATTCAGAGCATTCAAAATAAAGTTTCCACCAGAGCATCTTTTTACATATGGTCTGAGTGCTCAGCTGTCCTTCTAATAGCGTGAGCATCCCCATCTCCCTTTCCCTCTAGAAAAAAACCTAGACATGAGCCTAGAATCAACCACCCAGCTTCAAATCCTCCCCAAACCATGGGCAAGTTCAGCTCAGTGAGAGCTGTAAGGGAGTTTTGTGGCTTGGCCTCCTTCTCCGAAAAAGCAAATGACATTCAAGACATCACACTGAAGTTAGCTAAAGCCTGAAGTCCTTATTTAGCCAAAGCTACCACTGAGATCAATGGGCTTTTATTTATGGATTAGATGATTTATCAAACTATTGTTATAAAATCAGTTGCGCAGTCAATCCCATTATCTATCTAAGTGTAAATTCCATTTTCATATACTCATCAGTGGGTCTTCTGCCTATGTTAGGATCAGGCCTGGAGTACATCACTGTAGCTAGTAAAGAAGAAAGCAGTGAAGGAGCAACTATGTATAAAAAAAGTGAATTCATCTTGCTGTAGCTGTGGCTGGCATACAGTAACCTTTAAAAAAGTAAAGTTGACATGGAGTGTAAATAAGTGAACAAATGTGTTGTACTTTCTGGATTAACAGAGCGAATAGAGCAGATACAGCACTGTAGAAAGGGAAAATCAATACAGAAATATTCAATCGGTGTTACTCTTTAACATAGTAACTTCATTGCCTTTAACATCAATGGTATCCATTTGGGAGAAGCAAAATACCAATTAATGGTGATGATGTTGCCTGAAAGGTATTCTGACAAGGTTAGTGACAGCCATGTCAGACAATGCCGTGTTTGTGAAAGGAACAAGACATAATAACAACAAAGCACTTGTTTAAAGTATATTGTCATCTACCTGATCTTTGAGGATCTCCGTGTACTGACTCAGTTACTGGAACTGCCCCTCTTTTACATCTATACTGGTGTTCTAGGGCCTAGTTTCCCTTTTTGAAGGCATTAATCTTCAATATCACAGTGTGCACCTGGTGAAAGGGAAACAGGAAAATTATTGCAATTTGCCTCCCATGGTTGCTGGATAAAGATTTCTCCCTGTATAGTGTAAATCATTTACATGTTAACAAGCATTTAGCATCTATAATCGACTCAAAATATTAGACTGTGATTTCAAAGGCATCTAAAGAAGTGAAGTGTTTAGTTCGCACTGAAATTCAATATGATTTCAGCACCTTCCTTCGCCATATTTACTACCTGCATTTTTAAAGTGTCCATCATCAGAATTTCTGAGTGCCTACACAAAATAATACATATTTTACAAATAATTTAGGGGGATTATTTACAGGAAGGGGAATTAATATAACACACAGATCCTCCTCACAGCAAGTTGCTAGAAAAGGGGGCTGTAAACCACGACTCGTGAGTTCTATTCTTGACTCTCACATTATCTGACTTTGTGATCACTATATTTCTCGCCCCCTTCTTCTCTGGGGGTGAAATTTACCCTGTTCTGATGTCCAGAGCAAGAGCTGTATAGCACTTGGGGTCTGCTTAAACCCTAGTTTAAGGATTTAAGGGCTGCATGAGCCTTGTGTGAGCCCTCTGCATAGGGGTGAATTCCCCCATGGACAGTCCCATTGGAGTCACTGGAAGTACTTGTATGCGAAAGGTACATTTTGGCCTCCAGGCCCAAATCCTCAATGATATTTAGGCACCTAACTCACACTGATTTCAATGAAGTCAGTGGGAGTTTGGCACCTAAGTACCTTTGAGGATCTGAGACAGAAGGCTTTTTCCTATAAATCTATGTATCAAATGGGCATCATATACAGACCCCATAGAGCTATAACAAGTTCATATTTGGAACCACCATGAGCTCTTTGGATCAAAGGCACCATGTACAGTAAATAGAAAGCAGTAAAGTTCTGGAGTTCCAGGCTTTAAAACAAATGATTGAGAGGGTAGTAGGAAAAGATTTGTATATCTGCAGGTCTTGTGTCAAATTTCCCTACACAAATGTGGGCGTCACAGTGATGTATGTGATAAACGAAAATGAATGCAGCCATATCCTGTACAGAGTACAATGTGTATATTGCCACACATTCTGCTTCTGCTTTGGCAGTCCAGCTGGAACTGTTCATGTGAGTACCTCCTGTGTCATTCATTTCCAGCTATATCCCCTTTAGCTTTACTACGGTGGTGTGAAAACGCTTTTATTCTTATACAACCAGTGCATTGCACAATTAAGCCACATTATTTCAGCACACTCTTTCTCCTGCAGTATTGGTCATAGTTTGAACAAAAATGCACATGAACTCTACTAGTGTGCTAGCGTATTGGTTATACAAGGGGCCGACCCCGCATTGGCTTGGGCAGAGCAAAAGCAGGCTAGGGGAAATGTCTCACACTGCAGCTGGGCAAGGGACAGGGAAGACTGTTTCTGGGCCAGATGGAGCTACACCGATTTACACTTACAGTGGTTTAGCCCCCTTAGAGTCCTGTCACAAAACCCTTTGGGCCTAATTCTGCCCCTCCTGAAATCAGTGGCAAAAGCCACGTTGACTGCAATGGGAGCAGAATTGGGACTCTTCATAATTAGAGGTTTATGGCTAAATAGCCTATTGTGTATCGCCGGTGCGCTCAATGCTCTGTGTCCAGGGGAAGCTTTGGCTGCTGCTTTTATGCTCAGTAGAAAATGGATTAAAATGAGTTGTTTGAATTTCAGTTGGTTGTGTATGTGGCAATCTAATGGCATGTGTAGTGTGACATGATCCATTCGGTAGCAAAAAATGCAGGTAATACTATACAATTGCTGAGATGTTATCACTTTATGATGAAGCATTGTCCTGCTAATGTGTATGTGTATTTGCATTATTGGGGGGGGGGGAGAAATCCCTGAAACCACATGTTTGAAGAATTTTGTATCACATAAAAACATTTAGAAATATTTATATAAGATGATTTTATCAACAGCTTTTTTTAAAGCTTGATAATTATATTTTCAATCAATTCCTACTTTTATAATCAATTGTATTTTCTATTAGCACCATCGAATTCACACTGGCATCAAGGGAAGTTTGACTACTGACTTCAGTTAGGAGCTGGGATGAGACCCTATCTTACCAAATGCCTTTCCATTATATATTTTTAAAAGATGTTGCTAAACAACATTTCTAAATAAATCTTCATGTGTACAACACCATCATGCTTAGAATATATGTTGTAATAAGATCTGATCCAGCAAAACACTTAAGCAGATTAATAGTCCTATTGAACTGGACTACTCAGAAGCTTAATTTTTAAGAATGTGCAATGCACTTAGGTGCAGAAAGTTAAGTACATAATGGCTTGATTCTTCACTCAGAGGCATTTTATACTTAATTGGAGTTGGACTTTGTGAGAATTATTCCTGATTTGTAGTGGAGTAAGCAAGAAGAGACTCTGGACTTGTGAGTCTTATTGTCTATTAAAATGAGTGATGAAGCTCATTGGAACAACTGGAAAGAAGCTTGGCACATGATATTGCTCCTCTATCACCATTCCCTGCTTCGTTCCTCAGCCACTTTGCAGAGTCTTTCATTTCAGTGGGAGTTAGGATCCTAAATACCTTTTGTGGATCTGAGCCTCAGAAAGTCCATGTGTCCCTGGAAAAACAATCCTGTGGTTTCCCATTTATTATATACAGGTATTTGATTAGGAAGAGTAAAATTTTCCCTAGTGTGGCTCCAGGATGCAAGAACCTTCTAGTCACTTAAGCTCCACCATAGGGCAGAACAGCTGAGTGGGATGTCTGGGAAGGTGTAAGGATGCTGGTTCTGGTGGGACCCAACGGAGAGTGCCAATTCAGGACAAACTGATTAAAGTAGGGCAAGGCAGTGATTTCTGTGCACACCAAGGCAAAACAAACCAGCCAGACAGAGAGGCCTTTGGTTTTACCCCACTGACTAACCACAAGTCACACAAGCAATTCCCTTAGACACTCCAGTTTCCCAGTATCACCACCAGTGCCACTTGTTATGGGGATGAATGGTTATGAAAACCAATACCCCAGTAAAAGAAAAAAAGGTTCTCCTGATCCCAAAGGACCAAGCCTCAGACCCAGGTCAATATACAAATCAGATCTTACCCAAAAATCACGGTGTTGCCAATCCTTTAGAATCTAAAATCTAAAGGTTTATTCATAAAAAGAAAAAGATATAGGTGAGAGCTAGAATTGGTTAAATGGAATCAATTACGTACAATAATGCCAAAGTTCTTGGTTCAGGCTTGCAGCAGTGATAGAATAAACTGCAGGTTCAAATCAAGTCTCTGGAGTACATCCATAAGCTGGGATGGGTCTTTCAGTCCTTGGTTCAAAGCTTCAGTGTAGCAAAGTCCCTCCAGAGGTATGAAGCAGGATTGAAGATCAGATGGAGGAGCCGCAGCAGCTTTTTACATTTTCTCTCCATGTGGTTTTTCTTTCTTTGTCCCAAAGACAAGCGGTCCATCACATGGCCTGGAAAAACCTCAGAGTTCTGTTCTTAGGCAGGTCCCTGCATACCTTGCTGAGTCACAAGGTGTGTCTGCCTTCTCTCAATGGGTCAGTTGTATATCTGATAGTCCTTAATGGGCCATCAAGCAGGCTAGGCAGAGCTGACACCAACTTGTCTGGGGTGTCACCCAGAAGCATAGCATAAATTAGAAATACAGACAGTATAGAGCCAATATTCATAAATTCAACTACAAAAATGATACACACATACAGACAGCAAAATCATAAGCAGCAAACCATAACCTTGTCTTAGACACCTTATTTGACTCCCTTTATACAAGATTTGGTGCCACTACAGGACCTTGGTTGCAACAATGATCAATACGGTCCCCGATTATGCCAATAACGTCACAGAAGGGTGGTCATTGGACCGGGCCATAAACAGGATAATTGATTATGCAAGTAGCTTAGAAAGGCTGAACTCACTGTTAGACCTGTAGACCCTGAGTAGGAGGGTGGATTTGGCTTCCACATCCTCCCCATGTTTTACTTGCACAGTGCCTGATCATCAGGTTTTATGCAGTGAAGTGAATTGCACCCTGAATTATAGGGTTTCACTCCTGCAGAGCTACAAAATGATTGCATTAAACACCATTGAGAAATCTCCAGCACAAAACTCATCTCCCAATGGCAAGAAGCTGTTGTTATTTTACCTTCTAGCAACATGTAATACAGTGAAAGAAATGTTTCAGAGCAGCAGCCGTGTTAGTCTGTATCCTCAAAAAGAAAAGGAGGACTTGTGGCACCTTAGAGACTAACCAATTTATTTGAGCATAAGCTTTCGTGAGCTACAGCTCACTTCATCGGATGCATTCAGTGGAGCTGTAGCTCACAAAAGCTTATGCTCAAATAGATTTGTTAGTCTCTAAGGGTATGTCTACACTACGAAATTAGGTCGAATTTATAGAAGTCAGTTTTTTAGAAATCATTTTTATATAGTTGATTGTGTGTCCCCCCCACACAAAAAGCTCTAAGTGCATTAAGTGCATTAACTCGGCGGAGTGCTTCCACAGTACCAAGGCTAGCATCGACTTCCGGAGAGTTGCACTGTGGGTAGCTATCCCACAGTTCCCGCAGTCTCCGCTGCCCATTGGAATTCTGGGTTGAGATCCCAATGCCTGATGGGCGGGTGGTTCTGGGTACATGTCATCAGGCCGTCCCTCCCTCCCTCCCTCCCTCTGTGAAAGCAACGGCAGACAATCGTTTCGTGCCTTTTTTCCTGAGTTACCTGTGCAGACGCCATACCACGGCAAGCATGGAGCCCGCTCAGCTCACTGTCACCGTATGTCTCCTGGGTGCTGGCAGACGTGGTACTGCACTGCTACAGCAACCCATTACCTTGTGGCAGCAGATGGTGCAATAGGCTTGAAAACCACCCTCATCATGTCCGAGGTGCTCCTGGCTGCCTCGGTAAGGTCGGTCAGGAGCGCCTGGGCAGATATGGGTGCAGGGACTAAATTAGGAGTGACTCGACCAGGTCATTCTCTTTAGTCCTGCAGGCAGTCCTATTGTACCATCTTATGGTGAGCAGGCAGGAGATGTGGATGGCTAGCAGTCCTTCTGCACCGTCTGCTGCCAGCCAAAGATGTAAAAGATAGATGGAGTGGATCAAAACAAGAAATAGACCAGATTTGTTTTGTATTCATTTGCTCCTCCCTCCCTCCATGAAGTCCAGCCTGAAATACTAGAGGGAGGGATAGATTAGTGGGTTGAGCATTGGCCTGCTAAACCCAGAGTTTTGAGTTCAATCCTTGAGGGGGCCATTCTGTGTGACAGTTGTTTTTGTTTCTCCTTGAGGTAAAGCCACCCCCTTTGTTGATTTTAATTCACTGTAAGCCAACCCTGTAAGCCATGTCGTCAGTCACCCCTCCCTCAGTCAGAGCAACGGCAGACAATTGTTCCGCGCCTTTTTTCTGTGCAGATGCCATACCACAGCAAGCATGGAGCCCGCTCAGATCACTTTGGCAATTAGGAGCACATTAAACACCACGTGCATTATCCAGCAGTATATGCAGCCCCAGAACCTGGCAAAGCAAAACCGGGCGAGTAGGCGATGGCAGCATGGTGACAAGAGTGATGAGGACATGGACACAGACTTCTCTCAAAGCACGGGCCCTGGCAATGTGGGCACCATGGTGCAAATGGGGCAGGTTCATGCCGTGGAATGCTGATTCTGGGCCCGGAAAACAAGCACAGACTGGTGGGACCGCATAGTGTTGTAGGTCTGGGACAATTCCCAGTGGCTGCGAAACTTTTGCATGCGTAAGGGCACTTTCATGGAACTTTGTGACTTGCTTTCCCCTTCCTTGAAGTGCATGAATACCAAGATGAGAGCAGCCCTCACAGTTGAGAAGCGAGTGGTGATAGCCCTGTGGAAGCTTGCAATGCCAGACAGCTACCGGTCAGTTGGGAATCAATTTGGAGTGGGCAAATCTACTGTGGGGGCTGCTGTGATCGCAATCAAACGAAATCAAAGATCTGCTGATATCAAGGCTAGTGATCCTGGGAAATGTGCAGGTCATAGTGGATGGCTTTGCTGCAATGGGATTCCCTAACTGTGGTGGGGCAATAGACGGAACCCATATCCCTATCTTGACACCGGAGCACCAAGCTGCCGAGTACATAAACCTCAAGGGGTACTTTTCAATAGTGCTGCAAGCACTGGTGGATCATAAGGGACAGTTCACCAACATCAACGTGGGATGGCCGGGAAAGGTACATGACGCTCGCATCTTCAGGAACCCTGGTCTGTTCCAAAAGCTGCAGGAAGGGACTTTATTCCCAGACCAGAAAATAACCGTTGGGGATGTTGAAATGCCTATAGTTATCCTTGGGGACCCAGCCTACCCCTTAATGCCATGGCTCATGAAGCCGTACACAGGCAGCCTGGACAGTAGTCAGGAGCTGTTCAACTACAGACTGAGCAAGTGCAGAATGGTGGTAGAATGTGCATTTGGACGTTTAAAAGCACGCTGGCGCAGTTTACTGACTCGGTTAGACCTCAGCAAAACCAGTATTCCCACTGTTATTACTGCTTGCTGTGCGCTCCACAATATCTGTGAGAGTAAGGGGGCGATGTTTATGGGAGGTGGTGGGAGGTTGAGGCAAATCGCCTGGCCACTGGTTACGTGCAGCCAGACACCAGGGTGGTTAGAAAAGCACAGGAGGGCGCTGTGCGCATCAGAGAAGCTTTGAAAACCAGTTTCATGACTGGCCAGGCTACAGTGTGAAAGTTCTGTTTGTTGATGAAACCCCCCACCCCTTGGTTCACTCTACTTCCCTGTAAGCTAACCACCCTCCCCTCCTCCCTTGGATCACCGCTTGCAGAAATAATAAAGTCATTGTTGCTTCACATTCATGAATTCTTTATTAATTCATCACACAAATAGAGGGATAACTGCCAAGGTAGCCCGGGAGGGGCGGTGGAGGAGAGAAGCACCAGGAGAGGTGGTGGAGGAGGGAAGGATAAGGCCACACAGCACTTTAAAAGTTTACAACTTTAAAAATTATTGAATGCCAGCCTTCTGTTGCTTGGGCAATCCTCTGGGGTGGAGTAGCTGGGTGGCCGGAGGCCCCCTCACCGCGTTCTTGGGTGTCTGGCTGAGGAGGCTATGGAACTTGGGGAGGAGGGTGGTTGGTTACACAGGGGCTGTAATGGCGGTCTGTGCTCCAGCTGCCTTTCCTGCAGCTCAACCATACGCTGCAGCATATTAGTTTGATCCTCCAGCAGCCTCAGCATTGAATCCTGCCTCCTCTCATCACACTGCCGCCACCTTTCAGCTTCAGCCCTCTCTTCAGCCTGCCACTTACCCTCCTCAGCCCGCCACCTCTCCTCCCGGTCATTTTGTGCTTTCCTGCACTCTGACATTGTCTGCCTCCACGCATTCACCTGTGCTCTGTCAGTGTGGGAGGACAGCATGAGCTCAGAGAACATTTCATCACGAGTGCGTTTTTTTCACCTTCTCATCTTCACTAGCCTCTGGGAAGGAGAAGATCCTGTGATCCTTGAAACACATGCAGCTGGTGGAGATTCTGCGATTCTGGGACTCCATCATGGTCACCTCTGCTGATGAGCTCTGCAGTCACCTGCAGCTTGCCGCGCTGCCCAAACAGGAAACTGAAATTCAAAAGTTCACGGGCCTTTTCCTGTCTACCTGGCCAGTGCATCTGAGTTGAGAGTACTGTCTGGAGCGGTCACAATGGAGCACTCTGGGATAGCTCCCAGAGGCCAATGCCGTCTAATTGCGTCCACAGTACCCCAAATTCGACCCGGCAAGGCCGATTTCAGCGCTAGTCCCCTTGTCGGGGGTGGAGTAAGGAAATTGATTTTAAGAGCCCTTTAAGTCGAAACAAAGGGCTTCGTCGTGTGGACAGGTGCAGGGTTAAATCGATTTAACGCTGCTAAATTCGACCTCAACTCCTAGTGTAGACCAGGGCTAAGATGCCACAAGTCCTCCTTTTTTTTTTGATGAAAAAAATGTGGCTCATGAAAAAAGGAAGTGTGGCTTGTCTCTGTGTGTGGTTTGTCTTTCTATATGGCTGCCGTGAGCGGCTGGAACATTTTACGCTTTGGGTCCAATTCAGATATGATGTAAGTGGTTGTAGTTCCCCCTCCCGCTCTGTGCTGAGTTTGGCCCTTTGTTTATACTGCAGCCCATTTTTATGTATATGCTTCGTCATTAGAATTATTTGTTGAAAATAATTCACTTGCTGCATTTAGCTGCTTTTTCCATCTGTGAATTATCCACAAATAGTTCATGGTTTCTCTGAATGTTTCCACTATTCTCCATTTTTTGAATATTTTCATACATAAATTAGAACCGATGGCTTTTTTATGAATTGATAGTATTTTGAGGGCCCAAGTGATGCATAGACCTTGTGCTAGCATTCTGCACTGGAGTGACTTTCACTCACAATGCATGCTTCCTTCACAGCTGCTTCAATTCCTGCCTCATTTGCACCTTCCCTTGAATAGAGTGAAGAGTTAATCAACACCCCAGTGAGGATGCTGAATGAATTTTGCACAAAACATTATGGAGACTTTTACATTTCTGGACATTTCTGAGTAGTAAAACTGCAAACTAGACTCATTCTTGTTGCTTCTACATTTTGTAAGTACTGCAGGGAAAAGCTACATACATTAAAGTAAATGTTCTGCAAGACAGAGCTTTTAATTTCTATACACATTTTGCAAAATCAGAAAGAAAAGTCCTGATTCACCACCTTTGTGCTATTCCTGCTTGGCTGATGATTTCAATGGAGCTATACCAATGTCCATCTGGAGTAGCATAGCAGCGAATCAGACTCATTGACTCTATAATTCATTACCTAAAACAGGTATAATACCACATATCAAATGCTGTTGTTTTGCAAATATTTCATGTACTATGATCTGTTCTGGCTTCTCAGATCTTCAGCAGAAAAGGACAGAATGGCTCCAGAATTCAGATAGGCTGACTGTCATTTTAGTCAGTGGGACTACTTGTGTCAGTAAAGTGAGCAGGGCTTTAGTCTCATAGAGTTAGACAAATTGCTGTTGATAACAGTTACGACATACAAAATCAGGACAAACAGTTATACTTTTTATTGCTCACATTTTTGTTACCTCTTGCTGCAGCACAGATGTAGTGGGTTCTCTTTCCTCTGTTATCACTAGCCAAATGCAAAGCATGCCCTGGGCAAATGGGACACAGGCCAAATTATCTTTGCATTTACAAGGCAAAACACAGCAATTTTTGTATTGCATGGAGAAACTGTAGATGTGTTTTAGGAGTACACCTACTTTAACTACATATGCTGTCATCTGTATTCTCTGAAAGCTGGAGCCAGCCCACAACATTTTGGCACCTGAGGTGGGGAGCTCAAATGACCCCCCCCATGCCCCCTCGCTTGGGCCAAAACTTTCTCAGGGTCTCAGTTCTGCCTTCTTCCTATTCTACTCCTCTCATGGTACTGCTCTGCTACCTACCCCAATAAAGGAGAACTAACAACT
The DNA here is from genome assembly GCF_965140285.1 of Lepidochelys kempii. Taxonomy (NCBI): domain Eukaryota; kingdom Metazoa; phylum Chordata; order Testudines; family Cheloniidae; genus Lepidochelys; species Lepidochelys kempii. The sequence goes on along the minus strand of NC_136391.1, from coordinate 24,393,005 downwards.
TAAAATGCCTTGTTCAAAAATTTTAAGTAACACTTAACTTTCAAACGCCTGATCAGCAAATGTAACTTTTCTTGTCTGCATAGTAAACATTGGCATTTTTATCTGTTTGAATAATCAAAGTGGTGCTTTCTGTGCCTCCTTGGTTGCAAAGATTTGACCTGCTTCCTGAAGGTCCACAGTCTGGGCCAGCTCATGCTCTATTGAGATGGTTGCAAGGCCGACCAGCCTCTCCTGTGTCATTGTGGAGCATAGATGTGTTTTTATTAACTTCAGCTTGGAGAAGCTGCTTTCTCCACTGGCAACTATTACAGGAAGTGTTAGAAGTATGCGCAGAACAACAAAAGCATTTGGAAAGAGGGTGGTCATCTTATTTGTGCATATATATTCCAGAACAGCCTTTGGAGTTGATCCTGCTGAAATGTATCTTGAAAGGGCTTTCAGTTCATCACCGAAATCACTCGCATCAATATCACGCATGTCATCATGTGTCAACACTGTCTCTAGTGCCCTGCATTGCTGGTGTAGGTCTTCTTCAGGTACAGTGAGGAGTTTTGGAATACCATACAACATCCCAAATATACTGCTGTGTTCCTTGAGCTGCATGAAACGTTCTTCAACTGACTGTATTGCAGAATCTAGCACCTGGTTAAAGAATTCAACTCTGAATTGTTGTTTGGGGTCTCTTATGGGATTATCCCATGCCTCGTAATCAAAATGTCTTCTTCTTCAGTGACTCTTGTATTCTTGTGGGAAAATAGCTTCAGTGTGAAGTTTCTTTGCACTTCTGTGCACTCTTCAGAACATTTTGAAATCCCTCATCTGACCGGTAAGACTGTCGGTATGACTTTGCTTTGTGCAGTTGTTCCATTGTTCCATTGTTCCAGATATATCAAGGTCAACACCTTGAAGTCTCTTGCTTACAACATTTATTTCAAACAGTATGTCATGCCACAACACTAAGGCACACAGAAATTTGAAGTTATGTATGTTTCTGGTGATTCCATTTCCCTCTACCACTGTTCTCCCACGAACAGTTTCTGTCAGAGCATTATCCTCCATAATGGGCAACTATGGCATCATCTATCTTCCCAATTTGGTGTTTGATAGGCTTTATTGCCTCCACTCGACTTTCCCATCATGTGGCACTCAGTGGTTTTAGTGTCAGAGAGGCTGTTCCCAGATGTTGCTTCAAAATTTGTCATTGATGAGTTGATGCAGAGAAAAAAACATAGATGCTTTGAATTACATTAAAACATTCAGCAGTCTCACTAGAAGCTGATGCTGCATCATTGACCATCAAGTTCAATGAATGAGAACTGCAGGGGACAAAAAAAACTCGAGGGTTTAACTCTCGGATCTGTGTCTGCACTCCTCTGTTCTTTCCTTTCATATTGGTGCCATTATCATAGCCCTGACCTCTCATGTCAGCTATCACAATTTCCGTATCTTCCAGCTTTTTAGGAAGCACATTTGTCATACCAGCTCCTGTAGTATCATCAATGTCAATAAATTCTAGAAAATGCTCTCTGACAGTCACCATTGCAGGACATTTTCACTAGGTTCTGTTGTTGTTACAAAAGGCATCATTAAAGTCATTTGTTCCGTACAGCTGAGGTCAGGTGTGCAGTCCAGAATAACAGAGTAATATCTTGCTGACTTCAGATCTGCCACAATCTTCTGTTTGATTTTTGTTGCCAGTAACCGTATGATCTCATTTTGAATTGTTTTTCCAAGGTAGTGGTGTGTGTACATTTCTTGGGTGGTGACTCTTCTTAGATGCTCCTGGAGTACAGCATCAAACTCAGCCATCAGCTCCACAATTTTAAGGACGTTTCCATTGTTTGGCACATACAGCTGATCTGAAGTGCCATGCAGTGCTAGGTTTTGGATAACAAGCAATGAGCCTTTTCAGAACATTTTGCCAGTAAAGAGACTCTGACGCAATCTTCTCTTGATGCTGATCATCTATGGTGGCCTTTAACCTTAGTCTCATCTCTAGCTCTTTCCACCTATGGAATGCTCTCTGGTGATTTGCTGCCTTCTCATGACATGCCAGATTTTTAGCCAGATTTTTCCAGTCCTTCGTTCCTGTAGAACCCAATGTGGCTGGAACATTAGACTGGAAGAGTTTGCAACAAAAACGGTATTCAGCATTCTGGGTTTCTGAGTACATAAGCCATGGCCTCTCCACTTTGTCACCATTGCGGATTTCATGCCAGTAATGTGTTGGATGGAAATTTCTATTTTCATTGTCTTTGGGGAACACAAAGTTTTTCACTTGCTGTGGCCCATGCAGTACAAGGAAGTCCCTCAGGCTCCTGCTCAAGTGGGTCCCCTGTCCTGGATCATCTAGACTTAAGGAACTAAACTCAGCAGCAGCTGTTTCTTGCGCTTCCACCCCACTCTTCTCTGATCTGCACTTTTCTTCAGGAATTTGCATGGTTACATCCATTTGAGATGGAGATATGGATGCTGCAGTAGCTGCCAGGTCACCTGCACTCTGACTAACTGAAAGATCAGGCATCTCCTCACCACTCACATCCTCACTGGGTCTGGAAGGCTCACCGTGAACATTTGTGTCTATGTATCTCAGGAGAGCTCCTTCCTGCTTAGATAGAAAAGTTTCCTTTGATTTCTTTCTTTTTCTGAATGCTGCCCCAGAGGGATGTTTTCTTCTTTCTCTCATGACTGCTGTTCTGTGCCAGCTATAGTGGCTCTCAACACTCAGTTGAAGGGGACAAATAAGCAGGCTGGTAGCAGGGCCTGAGTGAGGGAAGAGATCAGCGTCTTAAGGGCCTAACTGGCTCCTACTACTTCAGTTGACTGCCTGTTCTCCTCAAGTGGGTTCAGGGAAGCAACAGGAAACAGGAAGCTCCCTGAGAAGCTGGTGTTAATCAGTCCAGGCTCCTGGGAGTGCTAAAGAGGTCACAAGAGGCTCCTCCTCCTGTCTCTCCCTGCAGCTCCTGCTGCTTTCTGTTATTCCCTCTCACCTTTCCTCCTGCCTGCCTGTAATGTCTCTTGTGCCCTCCTTCCTCCAGCATAGCACTCCACCACCTCTGTGCATCTAGAGCAGAGAGAATCCATGTGCACCAGCAGCAGACACAATTTTCTACACTCTGGGTCCTAGTGGCACCCCCCCGCACAGTCTGGCACCTGAGGTGGCCGTCTCAGTTTGTCTCATGGTAAGGTCAGCCCTGCTGAAAGCGCTTAAAGCCACCAAAGGGACTGCTATTTTTCTTGCTGTTATGGAGGCATAATTGTGGTTGTTAGGGCAAGTGACCCAGTTTAGCAATTGGCCCTTAACTCAGTCTTCACAATACTCTGGTAGAACGTTTGACAGCAAAGCACTGTGTTACAGCTAGTTACTGGAATCAATCAGCATGATTTCTCTCAGGCTGATCATTTAAAGGCGATTATGAAATCATCTCTGAATAAGCAGCCAACTAACAGTTTGCAAAAAATGACACTAAAGGAGAGCCTTTCAGCAGGTTTAAATCCCTTGGAGCGCCATCCATTTACACCAGCTGAAGATCTGGCCCAACATGGATATTTTTACATCCCACTCACAAAGCACTTAAGGTGTCTTGTGAAAATATAAATTCTAGTTGTACTGCAGTGGGCCATGGCACATTCAGGAAATATTTCCAGTTTTGGGGGATTTACTGAAAAACTGTAAAGGACATAAACAAAAGACTGTTTGCACACGTTTGAAAAAGGTGACTGTGGGCCTTCTCCAGCATGCACTGCAATTAATGGGATTATAGAATGAGGCCCTGTAAATGTGGCCTGTTACCAGCAATCCAGAAAACAATGTTGATTTGTTTAAAACCATCAAAAAAGGAACCATCCAGAGAGGAAGGACGCCCAGGACCTGAGAATTCCCTGCTCTGCCACAGACTTTCTGTGTGACCTTTGGCAAATCACTTAGTCTCCCTGTGCCACAATTCCCTATCTGTAAAATGGGGATAATAGCACTGCCCGACCTCCCAGGAGTGTTGTGAGGATAAATACATTGAAAAATTGTGAGGTGTTCTCATACTACAATAACAGGGGGCCTGTTGGGTTTCACTGTGATAGTCCAATCTATTTTTTCTCCATCAGAAGATTTCAACTCTGCCCTACCAGCTGAAGTCCATATCAAAATCTGTTCAACAATGATAATAATGAATTGGAAACTGACTTACATTGTACATAAAATCAAGTACATTTACTTTCTTGGGTCATGTTCGACAGCTGCCTTTAGTGTTTTCAGTTATCATTCAGAGTCTTACGCTTGGGAGAAATTTCTTTTTTTCAATCTTTCTCCTTTTCAAGCTGAGAGGCAGTCGCATTTTATAGTACAGAGAATAACATTCCAACTCGTCTGTGTGGAAAGGAGCCTCATGCTCTGTGGCACCCGCATCTGCATTAATCCATTGGTTACACTGGCAATCAGGAATCAGACAATAAAAATAAAAGTTGAAAAACTCTTTCCAAACGTCTTACCAAAGGGGTCTGAATGGTTTGGGAAATGGTCAGTGCCATCGGTGAAATACAGCCCCATTGAAGGCGATAGAAATTTTGCCATTGACTTCATTAGGCCAGGATTGCACTCCATATCTCTGGAAACTTTTACCTCTGGATCACCTTCATCAGTCTGACTCCAGCCCAGGTTGGTAGTATCTGAACATTGTTAATCTCTGGGAGCTATTTGATGGACTACACTGTGCGGAAAGCTTTGACCAGAGAGATAACCACATCACAAAATTACCACCATACACATTACTACTTGGTATCATTGTTGGCAGATAGGCTATGGACTGAAAGGGCAGAGGATGAACTGTTCTTAGCCCAGCTAAGGACAGGTATACACTACAGAGTTAGTAAACCTAACTCTGTAAGTGTCTACACTAAAACATAACTCCTACCAATGTAACTCACCCACGACACTGACTTAATAACTCCACCTCCACGAGAGGTGTAGCGCTTAAGTCAATGTAGTTAGGTTGATGCCGTGTCAGTGTAGACACTATATAGCTTACATCGCCCATTGCTGCCTTTCAGAAACCCTCCCACATGCCCCATGCTGGCAGTTAAATCGGTGCAAAAGCTCCTGATGAGGATACACACTGCTGACACAAGGAGCGTAGTCTGCATGTGTAAAACCGATTTAATTACTGCAGTGGCTGTACAGCAACATAACTTAGGTCAACTTACTTTTGTAGCGTAGACTTGCCCTAAAGGTGATGCCTCCACGTCAGCCTTCAGGCTAATTAGTGTGTAGTAGGAATATGTAAAGTTTTTGTGTTTGTGCTGCACATATTATGTGAGTAGACAGAAAGCTTCATTCTCCAGTGATGTTAATCCTTTCACCGGCACTAAGCAACTGCATTTTAATAGATTCTCTGTATGAAACAACACAAAATTAAACACAGCGATAAAAATGCAGGCTCAGTCAAAAAGACAGTAACCCTAATGTAAAACCAGCCTATTAAGAAATGTCAAACCTATTTTTTAATCTCATGCTTCAGTGAGGTTGTACCAGGTGCAATCATTAGTCAGTAAATTAATTATACATAATTATCTGCTTTACATTCAATTCACTTGGCTTCCAATTTCCCACTCTTAGCTTAGTGAATCTCTCTTGCTATCTCGCTCGCTTGCTCTCACACACACAAATCCATGGGTATGCAGGTTCTGGAGTACTGCCATCAGTTTGATTCATGAATCTGTCTCCATGATTGGAATGATATTTAGCTAAGATGGCAAACAAAGAAGATAAATATTGTTGTTATGTTTATAGAGCAACGAGGTTGGGAGCTAGGACCCTGGAGAAAAGGAGAACCAGGAAGAAGGAGTAGGGAAGCTTCAGGGATTGTTTAGCTGGATGTATGTATCAAGGGGTCACTGGGTTTCTCTGGTAATGCTTACAAAACCACAACCAATAATGGAGTTCAGAGGGTCGTGGGTCGGTGAATATTACTGGCCACACAGGTACATTCAAGCCTAGCTAACTGAGAGGGCTACTGTGTTGTGAAGGTACATTCAAGCCTAGCTAACTGAGAGGGCTACTGTGTTGTGACAAAAGAGCCTACACCACAACACCTGACTGGACTTTGGAAAAGACTTGCCAGATGGAGTGAGCACCGGCACAAAGGACTGTGGGCACGGAACTAGTCTAAGCTGGTAGCGTGCCCTAGGCAGTAGCTTTAGTGCTGTACAAGAGGCACAAAAGGCACTATTAAGACAGTATTGTTCCAATTCGGGCAGCATTATCATCCAGGCCTGTAGGGAAACATAACAGTTGTGTCCATTTTATGTTTTTCCATACACAAAGGGAAACTATATACAGTACTTTCATTCTGAATGACCTGGTTCTAGCTTAAGAAAAAACACCACCACAAGGAACTAAAGTACAACTTCCATAAGAGAGCATGTCGTGTGTGCCTCTCCCTTAACATACTCTACCAACTTGGTCTCCAGAATAGGAGCTTTCACCGCTAAAGGGCAGATGCTTTAGAAATGAAAAGGTTCCTGTGGGAGTGAACTCATTTTGACTTGTTCTACTCCATGCATTTCAGTCTGACTTCAGGACACAGGAGCATTGCATTGGGACGGGGCAAGGGTGGCACGTTATTCAGCCTTTCCCAGCAGATTGGGCAAGTCTTCAAAGTGCTTCTTTTTTAACAGTGCAAGTGGCATGCATTCCTTTAAACCATGATTTATTCTTGCTTGCTGCTGCCAGTGTTATGGTTTGGGTATTCATAGTGAGCAGTGATAGGAATGGCTCTGGTTGTTCTTTGGGATTGTTTGTAGTGGGATTCAAGATTGGAAAAAGTAGTAATTTGATCCCAGTATTTCTAAAATGTATCTGCTGTCATGAAGCCACATCTTGCCAGGATCTGAGTGCCCTCAACTCCCATTGAGTCCCAGGGATGTTGAGGTCAGCCACATGTTAGCTATGCAAGGAATGCAGAATTGGACCCATAATGTGCTGCTGTTGCCAGCGCACTTATTTGTATGACATTGATGAGTGCTTTCTTGACATGTCCTTGTTATCCAATTGTCCGTGCTCATATCTAACATGCTGTGGGTCTATACAGCAGGAGATCATATGTGCATTACCGTTTGGCTGCTCTTCCACAGCTTTCTGCCATAGACCATATGCACATGCCACGAACACAACAGCCTAATCCTAAGAGCTAAGGCAAGAATTCCAAACTCTGCTTGTTTTGAGTCGTGGTTTACAATCCTTGACAAGCAGCAACCCATGGTGAAGCCCAAATATCATTCCCGTTGATAGATGTATGAAAAACTGTAATTTTACTGCAATTAACACAATTTTAGGATTACTAAAGTTTGTGACTCATTTAAAGGGTAGAATATAGTCATCTTTGGGCTAATAATTTTCATACCTTGGGATACAGCGGGAGTACAATATTACACCAAATTGTTAAAGGGCTTAACTGCAAGGAACCACCATGTTGGTAGTCAGTTCATCTTGCCATTTTGTGGTTAAACTATCATGTTCCATCTAAACCAAGACCAGATTTGTGAACATCTACAGTACTGTATAAATATTGTTATTAATACTAGCTAAATATAGCTATAGCCTCACTTTCAATCAACACATTTTAGAATGAAGTTTTATTCTTTTAGATTTCTTAATCGCACACTAACTAACCCAAACCACTTTAATACCTAAGGATAAAAGCTGGCCTGGTTTAGAACTAGGTGGGGGGGGGAGGGGCTATACAGATATGCTGCTGTATTTGGGGTTGCAAAATATTCATTTGGAAGGATGAACTTTGCAAATAATGGCTCTTCCAAATGGTATTAAAATTTTCTTATTTATTTACTCTTTTTCACAGTATTTTGAGTTTTAGGAAAAGTATAATGGAAAAAGTGAACACATCACAATAACAAACCAGAAAAGGGATTGTATCTGAAACAGAAGGTGTGGCCCAGATGACTACAGAGAGGATACTGGCTATATAAGGAGAAAATGTGGTCTTGCGGGTTGATCAATGCACTGTGAGCAGGGAGTCCTGGATTAAGAATATCTTTCCAACTGTGCCACTATGGTGGTGAATGACATCGGGGAAAGTTACTTAACCTCTCTGGGTTTTGGTATGCCCACCTGTAACAATAAATATTGTACCATCTGCCTTACAACCATACTGTGAGAATAAATGAACGTTTACAGAGTACTTTGAGATCCTTGAATTAAAGACACTATATCAATATAAAGTGCACTGAATCATTATCACAGAGGACAGGTGGAATATTCTGAGACTAAATGGGATGCCGTGAATGCGCCTCTCTGAACTAGTGGCACAATATGCTGTCAAGGCCACAAGGCCATAAAGCCCTGTTGATTTGAAATCACTTGTATTGGACGCACCTGTTTCACCACACCTAGGGCTAGTTGTTGGACATAATGTGCTTCTAATTTTCTGAGATTGCAACATGTCTGAAAGCTGACTTTGCACACGTGAGTATGGTCCTATTGTCACATGCACCAAAATGCCACAGAACAATCATACTCTGCATCGTCAGACCCAAAGAGGCTTGTACAGCTGCCCTCTTCAGTGCACTCACCAGCTATTACTATGTGATCTGGCAGAAATCATTGGCCATTGGGATTGTCTAAAGTGTACCTTAACTTCAGGGATCTGGAAATCTTATGGTTCTGTCTAGGGATTTCTTGTGCTTTCTATTTCCAGCTAAGTTATAAGCTGTAAAAGGTAAGGTGATGACGCCTTTCTTGTGGTGGTGGTCTGATGCTTCTGCTTCTTGTAACCAGGAAGCACTTAGACATTCTTTTAAAACATAACAGTCTGATCACCATTTTCACACAACGGAAACGTTCGAGGATCAGGCTGAATTTTGAGTGAATATTTGGACTTCTTTGAATTTTCTCCAAACCTGTTCACTTATCATTAGCCACAAAACTATCAGTCAGTAAGAGTACCATTGCACAGAGCCTGACCTCCTCCAAGATCCTCTCATTGGAGTTAGAAGTAGAATCACCTTTTAACATCCGTTCCCTAAATTCTGTTCAGACAATGTACAATTATCCTGTAATCCTGCTAATTTGTCCATGTGCATTTTTCTGAAGCATGTAACTTTTGCTTTTGTGAAGTTATACCAATAGTCTGTCCAACTTTTTCCTATGTTTGCAATTCCTGTCTGGGTATGAGCATCTCCCAAGTGAGTATTTTACCAGGCATGTATGCTGAATCAGTGGTTAAAGTAGATCAATATAGGAAGAGAATCCCCCCCCACCCCGAACACACACACACTTTTGATGGTTTCAAGGTCATGTGGTGATGTGCTACTGGATCACCCTGTAGCGAAGGGATGCTTCACAGTGGAGAGAAAAAGGACTCTCTCTTTCTAAGCATAAGCAGGTACCTAGCAAGTCAAGCAAAATATATGCATATGCAATGCATGAAGGTGAAAATAGCATCAGCACTGATGTTACTTGCACCCATTCCTATAGATGACATTAATTAGGTCTGAACAGGATGGAGAACCTCTACTGACATAGAAACAAAACAAATAAAAATGCTGGGGTGAGGGAAGATTTCGTCTGGAAATGTTTTCAAGCCCCAGTGCAATTTTCTGCATTTTGGAAGCTATTAGGTTAGAAAAAAGATTTTAGAAAGGATGAAAGGGAAAGCCAGCCAGCTAGCCTTGGCTGGAAAGGTTAAATAAGAGAATATCAAGTTAAATGAGAAAATTCTGTTTTGCCACATAGGATGAGAAAATTAGGCTTCCATATGTCATTGAGTCCAGGTAGAAATGGGCCGTTCTTGATTAAGAACACAATAACATTTTGTGCAATGTCAATACAAAGTACAGTGTTACAAATGTAGCTAGAGAAGTTTTTAATAGTTTACAAAGTGCTGTAGGTAAAAAAGTAAAAACTGCAGCAAGTGACATAAAAATCTAAGGCATAACACTGATCTTAGTTCCAACAGCATAAATTTGAAATATGTCCCTTAAAGTCAATGGAGTGATTCTGTCCCATTATTTTAAAAAAAAGGAGACTTTAATAATATCCAGTTCCTGTGGGGACTTTTTGCAAAAATCAGAAATAATTAAAAAAAGGAATCTTCTTGCCAGCCCTGCAAAGATCACCTCTTTGGAGCTGAAATGGAAGCACGGATCTTACAAACAAGTCACTCCTGTGTACCTGAGAGATCACACGTTGTTGTTCTGTTTGCAAAGCACTGGCATGTAGCCTGTGAGCTTCCATTAGAAGCAGCAGCTGTACTACACCATGCTCCTTAATGTCAAAGGTGGCATCTTTTGCATACAAAGAATATTTTCTGGAGTCTGTCTATGTTAAACACAAAAATGTTAATGTATCAGACAGAACTCCTCTGAGCTTTTCCTGTTTGTTTGGTATGGTGCATCTCTCCAGCTTTTGCATTATTCTTTCTGTTCAAATGCACGTAGCTATTGCCTCAGCATGTTTCACTTACTTTAGGAAATATTTATGACTACTTATATCTGTCAAACCTGAAGTGCTCAGTCAGACTCGGATGATAGCTATAGTCCTGCTGCAGTTCATTGATAAAAACCTCCCATTGACGTCAATGGGAGTTTGGCATTTAAAAACTGATCACAGGGTATGCCATCTCTTTACAGGTCATGGACAGGATATGACATCCTGCATGGGGAAGACAGACTAACAATCCTAGATTATACTGTCTTGTATGAAGGGGAAGAGAGAGTCCTAAATAACGTGTTTCAGAGTAACAGCCGTGTTAGTCTGTATTCGCAAAAAGAAAAGGAGTACTTGTGGCACCTTAGAGACTAACCAATTTATTTGAGCATCAGCTTTCGTGAGCTACAGCTCACTTCATCGGATGCATACTGTGGAAAGTGTAGAAGATCTTTTTACACACACAAAGCATGAAAAAATACCTCCCCCCACCCCACTCTCCTGGGGGGAGGTATTTTTTCATGCTTTGTGTGTGTAAAAAGATCTTCTACACTTTCCAGAGTATGCATCCGATGAAGTGAGCTGTAGCTCACGAAAGCTTATGCTCCAATAAATTGGTTAGTCTCTCAGGTGCCACAAGTCCTCCTGTTCTTTCTACTGGATTGGGTCTCATTCAAAATCTGGTGGTGGGGCCACTGCTGCTACCTTATAACATTTAGCTCAGTGTTCAGAGCACTCACCTGGGATGTGGGAAGCATAAGTTCAAGTCCCCACTCTGCCTGAGAGGAGAAAGGATTTGAGGAGGAGGGTCTCAGGAGAGGTACTCTAACCACGGAGCTGTGGGATATTCTGTTGTAAGGCTCCCTCAGTCTCTCCTGTTGAAGCTGTTCCACTGGGTATAAATACTTAGTCATTGGGCCAGAGCGCAAGAAGGCTCTGTAGCCCAGTGATTAGGGCACTCACGTGGGAGGTGGGAGACCCCGCAGGTCTGGTCCCACTGCTTCAGTGACTCTAATTATTTATACCCAGTGGAACAGCTTTAGCAGGAGCGACTGTGAGGGAGTCCCCACTCAGAAGATCCCATCGCTCTGTGGCACCTATCTCTGCTCAGGATTCTCAGCCACAAACCCTCTCATGTTGTTAGGTGCCTAAGCCAGGCCAATCTATTTTAAAAAAAACAGAGAGAGAGACTCTATAGCCCAGTCACCTATAACACTCATCTGGGATACAGGAGAATCAGGCTCAAGACTCTCCTCAAATCAGGCAGAGTAGTGATTTGAATCTGGGTCTCTGATATCTCTGGTGATACCCTAATCACTGTGCTGTTGAGTATTCTGGGGGGACACCCCCCCGCCCCAAAATTCCTCATCTGCCTTTTGTGCAGGGTCTGATATTGTGGACACGCTAAAAAAATGCCCACAAGATCAGGCCCCGCAGGCAAGATAGGCAGGGGAATGCTTAGTTTGAGAATGTCGCTTTGGGGCTGCTGGGGCTAATGCTCTCTACAGCCTGTTAGCTGTGGGGTAGCACCAGCACTTACATGGCTTTGCTCATGCCTACTGGTGGAAACTAGGGGACCTAGGGCCTGTGGAATTAGGCTGCAGCTGAGCAGTGGTTTTGAAAATATCAGTGGCACCTAAATGTTGCATTTAAGCAGCTAAAGAAGCAGCTAACCAGTTACCTTTTGGCTCTAGCCCCTTTTGACATGAACACACCTGCTAAAGAGAAGTAGTCAGGAGGTAAGTTTAACTCAAAAGGGCTCAATTCTGTCATCTCAATGCAATTAAAATCAATTGGTGAGAAATTTTGGATATGCAAGATTTGGCTCAAAGTGAACAGAGGGGGGAAAAAAAGAGAGGCGGGGAAGAAGAGTGTGAGCATCTGAAAGAAAGTAGGGGGGTCAATGGGAAGGAAGAAAAGAAACAGAACCTTTACTCCTTAGGGTTCTCTGCATCACGACATTTTAGGCTTCCCCCTCACATTGAACCAACTCACAACTTTCCTGCATGCCCCCTGCATGCGTGCTTGTAGGTGGGTATCTTTCTCTTTGAAACCCTGTGTTGAAGCTGCACCCATTTTGTGTGTATTAATCAGTGCCCTAGCACGGTGTTCTACAGCATAACCCTCAACAGCTCAGCAGGCTTTGGACCAGGATGACTAAATAGCATTCTTTGCAAAATGAGATTCTGTAATGAAATAGTGACAATAGTATTAATACTTCTCACTTCTACATTTCTCCATGTGTTCAAAATATTTTACAAACATTTACTCTTTAACCCTCCCAAAAAGGCTGCAAGGCAGGTAGGGAAGACAGTAGCATCATCCCAGATGGGGAAAAACTATATAGCGAGGTTAAGGCGAAAATTATTAGAGGTGCCCTCTGAATTTGAGTGCCCAGCTTGAGGGGTTCCTACCTTCACCTTCGAAAAGACAGACATCCAAAATTAGTTGCCTCTTTTGAAAAACTGACTGCCTGTAACTTGCCCAGAGCCATATAATGAGTCAGTGAAAGAGCTGGAATGAAAATGCAGGTCTCCCAGTTCCATGCTCCGTCCACACCGGCTTTCAAAAGAGCTTCCAATAAACAAGTCTCTCCACTGAGCTGCAATCTGGTTTTACTTTCCTAAGCATATTGGCTATGGTCACAATATCAATTTGAACACCCACTGTGCCCTCTTTTGGCGGACTTTTTTGAAGGGCATGGACTGAAGGACCTCGTACCATAGCTCTCTTCCATCTCTTACGTTCTGTGATTCTATAAACCTATCGCAGTGAGAGAGAAGGTGTGGGAAGGTCTTATCCTGATCTCACAGAACTCAATGAATGTTCTGGCTTTGGACTTCAACAGAAGGATGGGCACCAAACCAAGCCTAATGTCCCTGTCCTCTCAGATATTCAGTAATGTTTAAAGCACACTGTATTGTGGTCAGACTATACAAAAAAAAAAATCACTGGTAATGTGTGCAGTGCTGTTGTAGCTGCAGATAATGCCCTATTGAAGGGATATATTATGAACTTGAAAATTTGCAGGATTAATCAGGGTATACTTTTTCTCTCCAAAGATAGAGTGACTCATGAGAAACTTTAAGGTGGAGTACTCAAAACAAGGAGTGTATAAATGATTATCAAGGGAAGGTCAGTACTAGTTCTTCAAGTCTGAGCATGTCCCATTGTTAATGGTACACAAATAATGCTAGGTAGATTCCTGTGGTGTAGAAGAATTGCTATCACACTTTCCCGAGTCTCTTACAGGTCTCTGACTCACTCCTTTCAGCATCAATGAGGCTGATCTCAGTTTTCCCATTTTAAAGTGTGGTTAAGTGTGCACTGGTAAAATGACACTCTCTCATTCAATAGTTTTGTCCCTTTAGTTTCAAAAGCAAAGGGATTATTTTAGTTTCAAAAGCAAGGGGATTATTTTAACTTTATTGTGTAGGAATTCAGTGTCACTTTGGAAGAATGATCTGGATTTTACTTGCCCTCATGTATTAATGCAATTAATTACATTTCCAAATAAGATCTAATTGTAGAATCTTTATTACAGCATGATGATATAAGTGCCGGAAAGAGTACCACCTGATTTTCAGAACCAGGCTGAATTTACAGCACTTGCAGTTAGAAAAATCATCTTTTGACTTAAGTGACCCGCATTGATTGGGAAAGCATTCAGAGAGAACAAATACGGAACCCCAGGATGTCCTTTGCACAGAGTCACTTCTAAGATTATAACCTCTTCGACATCATCAGTGTTACAAAATATCTCTCTAAATAACACACACACACACCAATAATGATATCCTTAGCTTCACTTATACTGGTGACATTATAATGTTGTACTTTGCTCTAACCTCAGAATAAAGCCTACTAAAAGTATCTGGTTTATGGTATTTCAAGCTATGAGAATCTTATATTACAATGTGGAACAAAGTCATCTTGTGCCTTTTAGTATCTGACCATGAATGCTGGCCCTGAAGCAACATCTTTTGTAGAACTAGCTAATATCTTTCTGACCTACACTTTCTGACTTACACTTAAAACTAAATTTTCAGTTCATTGAGTAGCAAAGATTCATGGTTGAATGCTCAGCTGTATAATACATATGGACTAAATCATGAGAGATACTGAGCAACTGCAATGCCCAGAGAAATCAAAGGAAATTGAAGCTACACTATAATGTAATAATTTAGCCTTAGATGAAGTGAAACAGAAATAAATTACTGTGCTGAGATCCACATCAAAGAGGGAAGGTCACACAGACTTCAAATGATGAAAAAGGCATTCTGTTGCCTGCCTTGTCACTGGGGAATCCAAGAGCAGCTACAGCTCTATGACCCAGAGACTACATGTCATACAAGCCAAGGTAGGATGTATGCTTCCAATAGACACAGTAATAGGTCTGGCCCTGTCCTCCAGATCCTTTGCCATCTTCATCTTATCCAGGCTCAGTCTAAGGCATTTTACTCCCATCCTCATCCCTACCTCTATCAAATATTGGGGAAGGTAGGAGCCTTCTGTCTCATGATTAGACACAAAGGAGAGGTAGATCTGAGTGTTGTCATATTGCAGAGATTAAATCTGAGTGTCACAATACAGACAACACGCCAGGCCAAAAAAATTCACTACCTCCCTTAATACTGGTGCATTGACATTGACCAAAAAGGGTGATGAGATGGAGCTCTGTAGTATTCCCCAGGAAAGCACCTTTTAGGAAGATGACCAAGTGCTGAGCACCACCCTTTCGCACATCTCAGAGGGGAAGGCATGGATACACTGAAGGACTGTCCTGTCTGTAGACAAGGCATCAAACGGCTGCTGCTAGATCTAAACAAAACCAGTGTGGACACTACTGGGATCCACCCTCAAACAGCCATCCCCAAAAACCTGACAATTAGAAGCAAAGGTCATCTGCAAGATGGAAATGCCACTGGAGCTGCTCCAACACCATCTTCCCAATAAGCCCTCCCCCATAAATAGATAGTTAATAGTTAAAGATCAGTGATAATTGAGTAGGTTGTTAATGGTGGCTTGTGAACAGGGTCCTCCCATAGCATGGGAGCCCATGAAAGGGCTTTGAAGTTCAATGGTGTCAGCCTCAGCTGGAATGAATGGGTGCTAAATGGTGGCTGGAATGTTTCCCCGCACGTTGTCTCTGCCCCTCCCTCTCTCCTCAGGCAGCATAAGGTGACTCTCCCATCTCCTGATTCCTCAGGAGGGAGGTAAGGAGAGGCTGGTCCAGCGCCAGCCCTTCTCAGGTGAGGAGGTTCTCCCAGCACCTCTAGGTACAAACTTGTTTTCTGTTCTCACTGCTTGTGACATCATTAGCTACATCTCCATCAGGCCCTCTTGGATCTTGTGTTATTCCCTGATGCCCTGGCAATACTGACAAATTACTCCCTGCTGCTAAATTACTCACCTGTAAAAATCAGTGTGCCATTTTGAATCCTAATATTGATACTTACCTTGTGTAGAACAGTACTGAGGAACAATGGAATACTTCTGTGTTCTTATATATGTGCTGTGTAATGGTGGATGTGGGGGTGTTCTAAGATATACACTGGTGGGTGTGTTTATTCCTTTCATTTGAGGATCTGAAAACACTTTACAAACGTTTAATTAATTAAGACTCACAACCCTGTGAGGTAGGAAAGTTTTATGTGAACCATTTTACAGCTGGGTATAACTGAGACACAAAGCATTGAGGTAACTTTCCAAAATTTTCCAAAAGTCACATAGAAGCAGGCAAGGAACTCAGGAGTCTTAGGTGTCTTGCTCTAATACCAAGACATCAGTCCCTCTCTAAAATGAACAGATGGTCATACAAGGTTTACGGAGGACCATTACAGAATATGCTTTTTTAACTGTGAGAACAGCAAATAAAATAGTTTGTTAAAAATAAACAAACAAAACGTTGTACAAACAGTACACAGTGGGTAAAGTCTGGAGGTAGTCTTTATTTGCATATGTTAGGAGTTACAGAAGGAAGCAGTGCCACAGATGGCTTGTGAGATCATCTTTGAGTTATAAGATCAGATCCTTTTTAAACTCATGCAAATAAACCCTACACCCAAACTTTTAGGTCTATTATATTGTCTATTATACATCTTCTCTGAATGCCTGTTGTACATGTACGGTAATGCATTTAGTTGAATGAGCCAAAGCCTGATTGCCTTAGTTAGATGATTGAACTTCTTAAATGCACAAACATTTATCTGATTTGTAAGTGATATACATTGAATTTTGGCCCTCTATGTGTATGTGTGTGTTGTGCTTGTACACAAATGCATTCCATATCAAATCTTCTTCAAGTACATTGAGTGCTGTGATTGATGACAGGGGTGTATAGTTTACTTACTCATAGGTAGGGAAATTCAAGTTCTCTTCCATTTCCCCCTTGGGAAGGTGCCATAAGGGTGCTGCTTGTTTTCAAAACAATCATTAGTGAAGTAGCATCTGCCTCCTTTTGTGTAAGACAATGATTTTATTGGTACATGGCAATAAAGATCATGAGATAGAGAAGCAAGCTACAAACTGCTCTGAGGCTTCGGACATCAGAGAAACTTCTGTTTCAATGTGAAGTTGCAGCCTTAGTTACTTTTCAACATTTTAAATAGCTGAAGCAATAAGGAAATTAAGTAGTTAAGGAATACTGTGTTTCTGCATTACTTTAGTCATTATGTTTCTGTGGCATATATGATCACCTTTCTGCACAGAGTACCAAAGCTGCCTGTGAGAAAGGGGATCAGAATGGTAAGGACTGAATTACTTTGTTAAGAACTGGGCTGAAAAAGAATGGTTAAAACTGGTGGCAGCTGGCAACTTTGAATTCTTTTTCCTCCATCACATGAGCACACTGTTAGAGTAGGGTTGATCATGAGTAAGGCAGCGAGTTTGTCACAGAGGTCACTGACTTCTGCACACTGACTGCACACTTCAGCCACACTGACTGTTGCTGGGGCAGTCTTGGGCCACTGCCCCCAGCAGCAGCGGGAGTTTGGTTTGGAGCCTGGGGCTGCAGGAGGGGGTGAGGGCTCTGGGTGGCACTTACCTCAGGGGCTCCCTGGAAGCAGTGACATTCCTCTGCTCCTAGGCAGAGGTGCAGCATGGCCAGGGGTCTCTGCATGCGTCTCCTGCCTGCAGGTGCCGCCCCCACAGCTCCCATTGGCTGTGGTTCCCAGACAATGGGAGCTGCGGAGCCGGCACTTGGGGCGGAGGCAGTGTGCAGAGCTGTCTGGCCATGCCTCCACCTAGGAGCAGAGGGAGGGGGATGTTGCTGCTTCTAGGGAGGTGTGGAGCCAGGTAAGGAATGTGCCAACCCTGCCACACACACCCCAGCACCAGCAGGGGTCCTGGTCCACCCCAGCACCCGTGGCACCCCGGGGCTGGTCCCTCCCCCAAGAATTAGTCAGGGGTATATAGTACAAGTCATGGACAGGTCACAGGCTGTGAATTTTTGTTTACTGCCCGTGACCTGTACATGACTTTTATTAAAAATACCCATGGCTAAAACGTAGCCTTAAACATGAGTACAAGGCTATTTTTATGAAAAGTCCTGAATCAAAGCATTTGTTGTATTAAAACAAGACATATATAACACATCCGAAAACTGACCATCTTATTTTCTTCTGTGTCTTTTGCAATGTTTGGGGTCTCTAGGCCTGATTCAAAACACACAAAAGTCTGGTCTATACCTAAAAATTAGATTGACCTAGTTACCTTGCTCAGGGCTGTGAAAAATTTCATACCCTGTGTGGCGTAGTGAGGTCAACCTAACCCCCACGGTAGACACAGCTAGGTCTACAGAAGAATTCTACTGTTGACCTAGCTGCCACCTCTTGGAGAAGTGGATTACCTGCATTGGGTGAAAAAGCCCCTTTTGTTGATGCTATAGCTGTGCCACTGTATTGTAGATATGGCCTAAGTCAGTGAGGTTTGGCCTGAGCCCTCTTGTTATTGGACTTTTGCAATGGGGTTAACTTGCCATCTGTTCTCCCAGGCTTTTGAGAAGAGATGGCTCTAAGAGGGTTATCGAGTCCTGCATGATAGGGGATTTGTAATTGGTTTATTTGGTCATGTTAATACTTTTCAGTATACGTTCACCCAGGGTAAATGGGATAGGCACTCCAAATAAATAAGGAGTTACAGCTTGGGACCATAACTTCTTATGTACAGCACCTAACATAACGGATCCTGATCCCAATTGGAGCCTCAGGCCCTACTGCAACATCAGTGCTAAAATACTACTACTAAATCTCCAGGTTCACACACCATTGCGATTCTGTTTGATGTTTACGATGTAGTTTGTCCTCTCTCATATTTCTACTTTTTTTTCTTGTCTGCTGATAGAAACCCAGCTCTAAGATGACACTTTACCTTAGCCTGGATCTCCAGCGCTTGGCACAATTGTCTCTGTAAACGTATCATTCATCAACTTTCCACTCTCCTGAACGCTGCATAGAATGTCACACTTGGTTGCAAGATCACCATCAGTCTTGCTATCAAGATCTTGACAAGCTCCCGTGATATACTCAGAGTACTGAACCAGTATGTATCACTGGATCAAGCACTGCTTTGCAAACCACAGAAGTCTCTTCTATTTTTGTCTCTAATCTTTCAGACTCACAGCCCCTTCTAATCTGTACAGAAAATCTGAGAAGGAAGAAAAAATAAATGAAACTGTGTAAATACATCTAATCCATCAGTAAAATTCCATTTATTAAACAGAACAGCTCACAGGAATGTGCATGAACTCAAAATGCAATTCTTTTGAAACACTGTGGAGCTCTTTAAGTTTTATGTAGCAACAAAATCAAAGCAGGAACTAGAAAGAAACAAAGAAATAATCTACAGTTTAACACCCACAATGAACAGCGCTTGACCATGCAATAGTGCACGGATGTTCACAAGAATAGGAACTTTGCAGTGCCCCCAGTGGCTGACCAGAGAGCAGTGCTGATGAGTTTGATGGGAATGTCCAATCCAGTCATCTTCCTCAGCCAAGGACAGCAGGAGCCGTGTGTGGCCTTCAGTAGGAAAATAGGGGGTGTCCTTTGTTCAGAGCCAGAGCTGAAAAGTCTTCTGTTGAGGATATACTAAAAAAAACCCTAAACCTGCCCCCAGTCACATACCAGCAGCATGGAACTGGTGAAGCTCAATTCTGAGTTTGCAGTCCCCTGGAAATGTTTTACCAGAGCTTGCAATCCTGAAAACCATCATGCAATGCAAATGCCAGAATAGGATACCAAGCAACTTTCTACTTTTCAGGAAGAAAAAGTATCTCTTTTGCAAGCACATGTCCACCCCAAGTCTTCATTTCTATTAATATATTTTACTTGTGGTGCTTGTAGGGAAAAGGAAGGTATCAGTCAAAGCACAGTATAAAATGCTGTATCATTTTGGGAGAGAAATTTTATTACCCTTTTTAAATGGGAGATAAAAATGCTGTTCATTCATCTTTATCATGCTTTTGCAATTTAGACTAAACGCAGACTGTAAGTGACATGGCAATTTTGGACTCTTTATAGAAGACACATTAAACAGCTTGAGCAACTTCATATGTACTCCCTCTGCTCAACAATGAGCATTCGCTGGCAGGACAGACAGAGTGACCAATATTAAGGTCCTTGAGAGGTAAACACAACCAGCATTGAGAAAATGCAATTGAGAGCATAACTTAGGTGGACGGACATGTCATCGGAATGGAAGACTATCATCACTCAAAACAGATCTTGTATGGGGAGCTGAGTCAGGGCAAAAGAAAGAAGAGTCGTCCATATAAGCACTTCAAAGATAACGTCAAGAACCATCTCCCGTGGACTGGCATCAATCTTAAAGAGCTTGAGCAAATAGCTCAGAACAGGACTCACTGGCGGTCTCTGACAAGATCAGTATGTAAGAGGTGAGAGCGGGATTGACGAAATTGTCTCCAGGCTGCACGTGAATTGTCTCCAGGCTGCACGTCACAGGGTTGCACCATCAAACATCGTAGATATGGACTTCCCATGTCCTCAGTGTGGCCAACTGTGCATCAGGGTTCGGAGTCATATGCATAGCCAAGGATGAGAATCATGACACTAGCAGCAACAGCGGCAGCAGCAGCAATGGACTACCAATGCAACACACAATTTTTGATTTGAAAAATGAGGGTTTGGTAACCTCTTAATTGAGTTAAAAAGAAAAGAGTCACTTGTGAGCATTTGATAGTTGGGGTATTAACCTCTATTTAGTTTAGAAGCCCGGCGCATGGGAGCTATCAATTCATAATAATAATTAAGAGAATAATCATAATGATGATAATTTTGTACCTGTATAGAACCTTCATGCACTCTGCATTTTTGGGAGGGAGATAAATATTTTGTTAACTTTTCAGATGGATAAACTGAGGCTCCGAGAGGTTAATGTGACTTTTACAAGGTCATGGAGCAAATTAATGGCTGTGGTTGAAATCCTGGCTCCCCTAAAGTCAATGGTAAATTTCCATTGACTTCAATGGGCCAGGATTTCTCCTGATACAGGAATTAGAACAGAGGAATTCTAGCAGCTCAGATCTCTAAGTACATGAACAGCAAAAAGAAAAGGAGTACTTGTGGCACCTTAGAGACTAACCAATTTATTAGAGCATAAGCTTTCGTGAGCTACAGCTCACTTCATCAGATGCATATCGTGGAAACTGCAGCAGACTTTATATATACACAGAGAATATGAAACAATACCTCCTCCCACCCCACTGTCCTGCTGGTAATAGCTTATCTAAAGTGATCATCAGGTGGGCCATTTCCAGCACAAATCCAGGTTTTCTCACCCTCCACCCCCCCACACAAATTCACTCTCCTGCTGGTGATAGCCCATCCAAAGTGACAACTCTTTACACAATGTGCATGACAATCAAGTTGGGCTATTTCCTGCACAAGTCCAGGTTTTCTCACATCCCCCCCAACCCCATACACACACAAACTCACTCTCCTGCTGGTAATAGCTCATCCAAACTGACCACTCTTCAAGTTTAAATCCAAGTTAAACCAGAACATCTGGGGGGGGGGGGGGGGGAGGAAAAAACAAGAGGAAACAGGCTACCTTGCATAATGACTTAGCCACTCCCAGTCTCTATTTAAGCCTAAATTAATAGTATCCAATTTGCAAATGAATTCCAATTCAGCAGTTTCTCGCTGGAGTCTGGATTTGAAGTTTTTTTGTTTTAAGATAGCGACCTTCATGTCTGTGATTGCGTGACCAGAGAGATTGAAGTGTTCTCCGACTGGTTTATGAATGTTATAATTCTTGACATCTGATTTGTGTCCATTTATTCTTTTACGTAGAGACTGTCCAGTTTGACCAATGTACATGGCAGAGGGGCATTGCTGGCACATGATGGCATATATCACATTGGTGGATGTGCAGGTGAACGAGCCTCTGATAGTGTGGCTGATGTTATTAGGCCCTGTGATGGTGTCCCCTCTGGTTTAACTTGGATTTAAACTTGAAGAGTGGTCAGTTTGGATGAGCTATTACCAGCAGGAGAGTGAGTTTGTGTGTGTATGGGGGTGGGGGGGATGTGAGAAAACCTGGATTTGTGCAGGAAATAGCCCAACTTGATTGTCATGCACATTGTGTAAAGAGTTGTCACTTTGGATGGGCTATCACCAGCAGGAGAGTGAATTTGTGTGGGGGGGGTGGAGGGTGAGAAAACCTGGATTTGTGCTGGAAATGGCCCACCTGATGATCACTTTAGATAAGCTATTACCAGCAGGACAGTGGGGTGGGAGGAGGTATTGTTTCATATTCTCTGTGTATATATAAAGTCTGCTGCAGTTTCCACGATATGCATCTGATGAAGTGAGCTGTAGCTCACGAAAGCTTATGCTCTAATAAATTGGTTAGTCTCTAAGGTGCCACAAGTACTCCTTTTCTTTTTGCGAATACAGACTAACACGGCTGTTACTCTGAAACATGAACAGCAAAGATTTTCATTGGCGGTGAATGGAGAATGAATTTTTAATTTAAAGAGCAATAAGCCTCTTATATATTAACACCAAAAAATCTAACTACTGACCAAATAAACTATTGATTACCCCAGTAATTTGCATTATTTCTAGCAGCACCAATCTCTGGTTTTGGTTTATGTGGTTGTTTTTTAGATTAAGGCCCAGATTTTTAAAGGTATTTAGGCATTTCTTTGTTCAGTGTTGCAATATCTAAGCGATTTGGGAGCCTACTTATCATTTTCAAACATGACTTAGGCACTTGGGAACTAAAAATCCTTAGGTTACTAAATGCCTAAATCACTTTTGAAAATGAGATTTAGGATCCTAAATCAGTAAGCATTCCAGCACTGAGCACAGCAATTCCTAAATAACTTTAAAAATTGGGCCTAAGTGTTTTAAATGAGATTTTATTGTTTTTCTCCAACATCAACAGAATTTTGCTTAAAACATTCACATTTCATTACTAGTATGATGGGAAACAACACATTTACTGCAATTTATATTGCTTGTGTTCTTCTTCACTTCAACAATGAGTCATTATTCAGAGTATGTTTATGTAATATCATAAATACCAATCTCTGGTATTTATGTAGCATACTATTTACTTGGGCAAGTTGCCACATGCACGAAAGTAGTAAACACAGAGCCATTCTTTGTGGGGGTTAAAAAAGAGTCTTAAAATGAATCCAATTTTCCTTCATAAGGCACTCCTTGTTATGTTACCTAAAGTGGCTCTTTAAGATATACAATATGATAAAACACACAATTCCTGGGAGACTTAATTATGGTTCCTAAGAAACTGGTGAATAAACAATCAGGGACAGAGTGTTTATTTTTCCCTAGGTTTTTCTTAACTATTAATGGGAAGCATGAAAATAAAAGATCAATTTTATAAAACCTCTGCTGTAGGAATGTGTCAGGCTGGTAAAAAACAAGGAATGTTGAACTACATACCCTCCCAAACACGACATTTCTGTCTAAAAGCACAACTATTTTATTGGAGACTCAATAATCCTAGTTTGTAAACTGACTTGTGGCAGGTGTAAATACCACAGTGAGCCCTTTGTTTGTTGTATTTACTGTACTGTATCTTATGCATCGATGGTACTAACTACAGTGCGCGTTCCAAAGTAAAGAGTTTGCCTTGTCTCACCTTGCTCTTGCATTCACACAAACAACTTCCTTCACAACAAGGTGTCAAACTCTTCCAAAGGCATATGAAATGTTCTGCCCTAGATGTAGTCCTAGAGGACCCAAGCCTGAAAAGGACTAAGCAACCTCAAATGTAATTGTTGTCAATGGGGGCCAAAGTGCTCAGCACTATACAGGATTGGGCCCAGAGAGTCTAAAGGGCTTCCATTGATTTCCAAAGCTTTGGATCAGGGCCAAAGTAAATGTCAACAGCTGAAGCAAAATCGTTTTGTATCCCCTCATGGAAAATCGATCAGGTCACATTATAGCGAGAACAGTAGGTTGGGAGATTCTGTATAATAGTGATAATTGCACTGGTCCGTTTAAGGCCTCTCCTTTTGGCCACCCAAAAATGGCACCATTCAAAAACACTCGTCACTTGTGAAAATCTGGGCCCAGACCTTCTTGGTTCTATTTCTAGCTCTGCCACTGGCAGCTGCTTGGGTTAGTCACTAATCTCTTAGCATCAGTTGTCCCAGCTGTAAAATGGGGGTGACAATATTTAGCTACTTCCTTAGGGTGTTGTGAGACTATAATTAATAAATGTTTGTAAAGCACTTTGTGGTCCTTGAAAAGTGCTTAGGAGGATGAAATGGCCCACATAATACACAAGCAAAAGCAAAGCCCTAGGCCACTCAAGGGTTTTGGCCCTGCATCACAGAAGTCAGTTGGAGCTTTGCCATTGACTTCACTAGGCACAGGATCAGGCCCTAATAACTTAGCAGACACTAGTGTTGACTTAGGTTTCTTCTTCTGGTCAGTGCATTAGATTGCTCAGATCTGTAGCTTACATTTATTTAATAGACACTATGTTCCCTTTTTTAAGCTTAGTCAAAGTAATGGTAGAATCTGTTATGTACCAGGAGCACTGAACTACATGTTGATGAGATCAGGCGTTCAGGAAAACATGATTGCTCATGAGTTATAGATCATTGCCTAGCTGATGGGACACTCTCTCTCTCTCTCTCTCTCTCTCTCTCTCTTTATTCTTCACAACCAGATCTGCAAATAATGTAACAAGGGAGATACATTCATTGGATGAAGCTGGTCAAGCTATTACTTGTTCCTGCCTTAAGGATTTATTAGAGAAGTGAATAAACATGATTGTTGTGGTAATTAACCCCATGTAAATCACAAATCCTGTCTTTATAGGCATTTGTTTGTGATGCTGTCGTTAAGGGCTAGTCATTGTTTCCATGAGGTAAACCACAGTTTTAAAGCAGGGTTGAGCCCTGAGGCAAAGCCACAGCAAACAAAGGGGAAGATCACACAAAGAAGAGAAATAGAGGGGACCCAAGGAGAGAGGACCCCGCAGAAGAAACTCAATTTTTGTTCATTTTTTGAGATTCTGCATGTATTTTTTTTTAAAAAGGAATCTTTGGGTGACTTCTGTTTTGTAACAGTTTTATCTAAAAAAAGGAAGGCTTAAATTTTCAGCGACTTGGAACCCATTCTTTCCTCAATCCATGCAAGTAAGTCCAACTGCCACTGGAAAGAAGAATAGATCCCAAAGTTCTTATGGTCATTAACAGCCCTTTAGACCCAGCAGAATACCCACGAATATTAGTGGCTGTTGCACGGCCAGGTGGAGGACAGTATAACAGCCTCTAATGTGAACTGTTCCTTTGGCTCTATTTATATTACATTAAAAACTATGTAGAGACTCAGTGTTCGTATTGTGTTGGATTAACAGTTCTGGCATTTGGAGTCTGGTGAGAGTTTTTGTGCCTCTGCCAATTAAGGCCACTTGTAGAGGTAGTTTTGTGACATGGACATTTGCTGCGAATAAATGGATTCTGTGCTATTATAAATAAACACAACAGTTACGTTATTTAACTTTCACTAGTAGCAATCTGACACCTTGTGCTAGAAATATAATCAACACCTCAACAGTGGGAGACCTGGTGACTCTGTAATTCTCTGGAACAGGCCATAGGTGAATTGTGCAGATCCATCAGTTAACGTCTGTAAAGCACATTGAGATTTACAGCATCTCTGTAGACAGATTTCCAATTACTGGATGAGGAATGGCTGAGCATATGAAGATGGCTTCCAGTTTCCACAGGATTCCTCTTACCACAGCTAGGACTCTTATCATTAACAGTGAACAATATTCAGAGTGACTGATGACTCTAGTCACTCAGCTGGTTTTAAGTCCCATACCAAGGAATCGAAAATACAAGCCCTTTGAAAATGCTTCCAGGCACTGAGCTAGATCAAACTACTTCTGAATCTCGCACTCCCCCCGCTCATTGCATGCACCCATCCCCAGATTTCTCTCTCTTTGGCTAGACTGAAGAGGAATGATCACCCGACAAAGGCAAAACTACACCGTACAAATGAAAACACATTTAGTAGTTCACATAACTAATATGCTATCTAAGGCTGGTGGAAATGTGTATAATGTGCAAGCCATCTCGAATCCAGGAACTACCCTCCCCATAATCCCTCAGGACAGAGACTTTTCTGATTGCGCTCCAGCTTCCCCATAAAAGCTCCGTTGTTACTGCAGGACAGCCTTTACCAGGAGCCATGGCACAGGGCCACAGCCTCCAGGGACACTCTGAAGCTGCACAAAACAAGTTTTTCCAAACAGTTAAAGTGTTCCCCAGCCCAGACTCTTACATTCTAGTTGTTTGCGCAGGAACCCACCAAGCCCTGCCTATAAAACTGGGTGTTTAAACTCCACAGAGACATTTTTTCTAACATACCAGTTCTCTAACCTACTGGCCCTTTAGAACTAGGATCAATAGGCAGATTCCATAAACACAGCAGCAGATTCAGCCCTGCTTTTTAAAAAAAACATATAAGGGAATCAGCTAGTAAAGGTGTAAAGGCTGCTTCCTCTTTGGATTATTCTGTTAGTCAGTATTTTCCCTTAGCCTAACTGTGATTTGCAGTAGTTCGTAGTTCATGTGCAGGGTTCATTAAACAACTTCTATTTGTGATACCATTTTATGATGAAGATAGTTACTTTCAATATGCTGTGTGAAAGCATGCACTGAATTAGAAGGCAGAGCAATTGTAGCAACGCTCCCCTGGTTTCAGTGCTCCAAATCAAACTGCCCTCTTAAAGCCCTTGCAAATCACAGAAGCAGGAAAAGTCCCTCTGAAGACAAGAGATGAAGGTAGAGCTCCTGCTCAGAGATTCCAACCCCTTTACTAACCAGAAAGCAGCACAAGGCCAGCTGAAAATCTCTGCAGTGGTTAAGCTCCTTCCTTAGGGTGGAAGCCTGGGGCTTGTGTCAAGTTCCAGTAAAGGCATGCTGCAGGGAGCTCCGTGGCAGACGTCACCGGACCCACTTTGCAGCTGCTACTAGTCACTGATGTGGTGCTCCTGCCCCCCTCCTATTCCCTCTTCCTGTGCTAGTAGGTCCAGAGGCTCTCTGTGGTGAGTGGCTCCACCACCCATGCCCCTACCCTCCAGAGTACGAAGTAGCTCACTCGTATGGGTTTTGAGTACCCCTTCTTGGGCTCTCTACAGTCTGGCTCTTGTGAACCTCTGCCACCTGGGCCCCCCATACTCACAGTGGCGAAGGGCCAGTATTTTCTCCTTGGTAATGTTAAAAATAAACAGGCTCCCCTTGTCCTATTTCACTCTCATTTCTTGCAACAGAACATGCCTGACTGCCTGACTTTTGGGTGCAGTTACCCATCTTTGCATGCTAATTGGGGATCTACATGGGGATTTGAGCGTGCAAGTTGAGAAGCCCATTTGAAAGCACAGCCTTGAACCTCAATTTCACACAAGTTTCAGAGTAACAGCCGTGTTAGTCTGTATTCGCAAAAAGAAAAGGAGTACTTGTGGCACCTTAGAGACTAACCAATTTATTTGAGCATAAGCTTTCGTGAGCTACAGCTCACTTCGAAATGAGCTCTAGCTCACGAAAGCTTATGCTCAAATAAATTGGTTAGTCTCTAAGGTGCCACAAGTACTCCTTTTCTTTTTGCGAATTTCACACAACACATTCCTTGCTAGCAAACGTCTGAAGCCACTTTGAACTCTCTTTTTTTCTTGTACATTCCAGACGAGTATTATAGAAAGAGCTAATGAACTGAAAGGGTTAACTATAATTTACCACCTGTGTTGATAATGGTCCTCCTTTTCACCACTTAGCCCTTCACAATGGGGCACTAGTCTCTCATATCTACTTAGATAGATAACCTGACTGAAAGTCACAAGCAGAGGTCACAGCCAAACTGACTATTTAACGGAACTTTTTTAAAGAGGGAAAATAAGATGGCGTGACCGTCACCACTTCATACCCTGGAGTGTTTGGTGTTTAGAATAGGAAGCCCTTCTGCGGGCTGCTTTGCAATGGGTTGCTCCGCAATGATGGTAAAGTAAACAACATCAAACCTAAAGAGGCTGTTCTTGAGTGTTCAGTGGCAGCCCTACCCTTGACAGAGAGTCTGGGCAGTTTCTTAATGATCTGCTTCAAACAAGAAAGTGTCAAGCAAGCAAAACCTTTTACAGGTGTCTAAGTACAAGTTGTTGTTTGAGGAAGTAAAAGGCTTCAAAATAAGCTTCTGTAGCTGTGTGCAGTGCTTTCATTGAGACCTCGTTTGTGAATTCTGTTTGTGCTTAAGAACCTGGACCAAAGCCCATTGGAATCAATTGAAAGACTCCCAGGATATGACTACACGGCAATAAAACTGGTGACCGGCCTGTGTCAGCTGACTCAGGCTTGTGGGGCTGGCTGTGGGGCTGTAAAATAGCCATGTAGATGTTTGGACTTGAGCAGGAGCCTGGGCTCTGGAATCCCACCAGCAGGGAGGCTCAGTTTGGTCTAATTTGTTGTAGAGTCTATGATTTTTACAGGGTTTATGTTTAGACATATCTCAGGAGTTCCTTGTGTATGTAATAGGAGAGGAGAATTCATTATGAATCCATCAGGGAAACAATGTTCTAAAGGAAAGGAGTACTTGTGGCACCTTAGAGACTAACAAATTTATTTGAGCATAAGCTTTCGTGAGCTACAGCTCACTGCATCAGATGCATTCAGTGGAAAATACAGTGGGGAGATTTATATACATAGAGAACGTGAAACAATGGGTGTTACCATACACCCTTTAACCAGAGTGATCACTTAAGGTGAGCTATTACCAGCAAGAGAGCGGGGGCGGGGGAAAAACCTTTTGTAGTGATAATCGAGGTGGGCCATTTCCAGCAGTTGACAAGAACGTCTGAGGAACAGTTGGGGGTGGTGAGGGGAATAAACATGGGGAAATAGTTTTACTTTGTGTAATGACACATCCACTCCCAGTCTCTATTCAAGCCTAAGTTAATTGTATCCAGTTTGCAAATTAAGTCCAATTCAACAGTCTCTCCTTGGAGTCTGTTTCTGAAGTTTTTTTGTTGAAGAATTGCAACTTTTAGGTCTGTAATCAAGTGACCAAAGAGATTGAAGTGTTCTCCAACTGGTTTATAATTCTTGACATCTGATTTGTGTCCATTTATTCTTTTACTTACACCCTTTGCTCAAGAAACTCCCTGAAAAAGCACAAGAACAAATCCGCACAGACACACCCCTGGAACCCCAACCTGGGGTATTCTATCTGCTACCCAAGATCCATAAACCTGGAAATCCTGGACACCCCGTCATCTCAGGCATTGGCACCCTCACAGCAGGATTGTCTGGCTATGTAGACTCCTTCTTCAGGCCCTACGCTACCAGCACTCCCAGCTATCTCCGAGATACCACTGACTTCCTGAGGAAACTACAATCCATCGGTGATCTTCCTGAAAACACCATCCTGGCCACTATGGATGTAGAAGCCCTCTACACCAACATTCCACACAAAGATGGACTACAAGCCGTCAAGAACACTATCCCCGATAATGTCATGGCAAACCTGGTGGCTGAACTTTGTGACTTTGTCCTCACCCATAACTATTTCATGTCTGGGGACAATGTATACCTTCAAATCAGTGGCACTGCTATGGGTAGCCGCATGGCCCCCACAGTATGCCAACATTTTTAAGGCTGACTTAGAACAACGCTTCCTCAGCTCTCGTCCCCTAATGCCCCTACTCTACTTGTGCTACATTGATGACATCTGCATCGTCTGGACCCATGGAAAAGAAGCCCTTGAGGAATTCCACTATGATTTCAACAATTTTCATCCCACCATCAACCTCAGCCTGGACCAGTCTACACAAGAGATCCGCTTCCTGGACACTATGGTGCTAATAAGTGATGGTCACATAAACACCACCCTATACCGGAAACCTACAGACCGCTATTCCTACCTACACGCCTCCAGCTTTGATCCAGACCACACCACACGATCCATTGTCTACAGCCAAGCTCTACAATACAGCCGCATTTGCTCCAACCCCTCAGACAGAGACAAACACCTACAAGATCTCTATCAAGCGTTCTTACAAATACAGTACCCACCTGCCGAAGTGAAGAAACAGACTGACAGAGCCAGAAGAGTACCCAGAAGTCACCTACTACAGGACAGGCCCAACAAAGAAAATAACAGAACGCCACTAGCCATCACCTTCAGCCCCCAACTAAAACCTCTCGAACGCATCATCAAGGATCTACAACCTATCCTGAAGGACGACCCATCACTCTCCACAGATCTTGGGAGACAGGCCAGTCCTTGCTTACAGACAGCCCCCCAACCTGAAGCAAATACTCACCAGCAACCACACACCACACAACAGAACCACTAACCCAGGAACCTATCCTTGCAACAAAGCCCATTGCCAACTGTGTCCACATATCTATTCTGGGGACACCATCATAGGGCCTAATCACATCAGCCACACTATCAGAGGTTCATTCACCTGCACATCTATCAATGTGATATATGCCATCATGTGCCAGCAATGCCCCTCTGCCATGTACATTGGTCAAACTGGACAGTCTCTACGTAAAAGAATAAATGGACACAAATCAGACATCAAGAATTATAACATTGAATAACCAGTTGGAAAACCCTTCAATCTCTTTGATCACTCAATTACAGACCTAAAAGTGGCAATTCTTGAACAAAAAAACTTCAAAAAAAGATTCCAACAAGAGACTGCTGAATTGGAATTAATTTGCAAACTGGATACAATTAACTAAGGCTTGAATAGAGACTGGAGTGGATGTGTCATTACACAAAGGAAAACTATTTCCCCATGTTTATTTCCCCCCCCCCCCACCCCCTACTGTTCCTCAGATGTTCTTGTCAACTGCTGGAAATGGCCCACCTTGATTATCACTACAAAAGGTCCTCCCCCCGCCCCCGCTCTCCTGCTGGTAATAGCTCACCTTAAGTGATCACTCTGGTTACAGGGTGTATGGTAACACCCATTGTTTCATGTTCTCTATGTATATAAATCTCCCCACTGTGTTTTCCACTGAATGCATCCGATGAAGTGAGCTGTAGCTCACGAAAGCTTATGCTTAAATAAATTTGTTAGTCTCTAAGGTGCAACAAGTTCTCCTTTTCTTTTTGGAAATACAGACTAACACGGCTGCTACTCTGAAACCTATCAATGTTCTAAAGGGTTCAGCTCCAGGTGCAGCAGCCTTCCACTGGCTGGGTATCTCATAGATGGGAACAGCTAGGAAAGGGTCATGAAATCTGGGGCCCAATTAGAGAAGGTGCAGATCAAATCTGGACTTTTGGCAAGATCTTGCTTCTCACCTTGCTCTCACTTTTTTACACGTCTGGCTTCTCTCGCTAGGAGAGAGCTAAATTAAGTAAGCTCCCTTTTGTGGTTTGTTTGATGCAACTGCTGCTTGGCACTAGGTGACACTGACCACTGATGTGAGGCAATCCTTATCACCGGCATCAAAAGGCTGAGTTTACTGCACTCAGCCCCCCGTCAACCCTCCGCCTCCCGCAGGGCCGCCAACACCTGCAAAACATTTTTATGAAGTCTCCTGAAATGTTACTGTGCCAGGACACAAGTTTACTGATTCCAAGGGCCTGATCCTGTTCCCCTGGTCAAAACTTCCACTAACTTGAATGGGAGCAGAATCTGGCTCCAAAACCAACTAATATAGGGTCCAATTCTGCAAACACTACTGAACTTAGTGCTTCTGTACTTACAGCATAGAGAAGTCAATGGGATTACTCATGGTAGTAAGCACTGTGCTCAGTAGTAAGTGTTTGCATGATCACCCTTTAAGTCTATTAAACAATAAATTTGTCTTAACCTTAATTCCCTGCTATACTACTATTGTCCCACTAGGATAACAATGTGAAACAAGCTATGTTGTAACTGGTTTTCCTCCACTTTTGTCACCTGTGGGGAGAAAAATAGCTGAAGTTTAGTTAAAACTTTAGTGTGTCTTCTCCCATGGCTTTCCAAGGTGGAGAGCATCGCAAGTACCAGCTCATGCAACCCAAGTCCGGGAGTCTTGGAGCTGGAGAGCTGGAGTCTCCCCAATGACAGCATGTTGTGCTTGCTATGTAATAAGCTATATCATACAACCACTGTAGCCCAGATCTAGTTTTGTACAGTTTTTTAGATGCACTATATAATATTGACTGCATCGAACCTGCATTGCAGTGTGGACAGTTTCTATACATCTGTACATGGAAAGGGTTTCACTGTGAACATCCATAATGAGCCAATTAGTTCTACACGGATGCGGAATTGTTACTGAGTTATGTTTATTCATGTTCTACAGTGTAACATTCCTTGCTTTCTTGCTTCCTTTGTTTCAGGCTTAGATAAGATTGAAATAATACTGGATTTAAATGATAAATAAGGCTGTTTGATTGTACTACATTTTGTGGCAAAAGACAAGAAAAAAAGGGGAAACCCCCCATAGCACCAGATTACAAAACAACCCGAGTTGTAAAATGAGGCTGTCACGTTTTTGGGCTTCTAAACACGTTTACGTATTATACAGACACAGAGATGCCAACATCATTCTGCCAAATCTACTTTTGAAACTGATTCCTAACCTGTCTTCTGTCCCTATATGATATTTGCGGTAGTAGTTGTATAGCATTGGCACATCGCAGGGGACTTCTAGGGGTCCAGTTCTGCCACGTGCTGAGCACTCAACACCCACTGATTAGCCATGAACTCCAAGGATGCTCTTGGTTTTCGAATGAGCATTGTAAGGTATGCTTGTTGCACAACTGTGAATTCCTGGCCTTAAGTGGAGATACTGAGGGTCAGGCACTAAAAGGTGGCAACTACTCTGCACTAAGCAACAAACCTCATGTTTCAGGTAGTTGAGAGAAGAGAGGTGGGAATATTGCTAGAGAGAATTGTTTCCTCTTTCGGGGTGATGTTAGGGAATTTTTGACAATTGTTTGGGACACTGATTTTATAAAGGTCCCAAGAGAGAGAGTTAACTTTCCAGAGGAATTAAAACATTTTAACCTCATATATTTATTTGCCTGCATTGAGTAAGACCAAATTATACAGAGTTCTGGGGTATGAACTCAGACCCTTCAACAAGGACATTGAGATGGCTGTCAAGTGCATAGTCTTATCAGGGTTCATCTTCCCTCATCTCATGAGAGACACAAAAGGCCAACTACAACCTTGGTGTAGGCAGGAGCAGCTCCACTAAAGTCCAGAGAATTGCTCTAGGTTTTACTAAAGCTAAATTTGGCCCAAAGGCTATAATTTTGTCTCACCTTCTTATTAATCCATTGATCCTTTCCACAGATCTTTGACTGGTCTGCAGAGTGCATTTGTTCCCTTTCACAACTAGTGGCTAGGAGTCCCAGTCATGGATCAGGATCCCATTGTACTAGCACTGTACAAACACAAAACAAAAAGAAAACCCCTTCCCCAAAGACTTTACAATCTCAGTACACAGGTAGTGTACTTTACTTTAAGGCATTTTTGATGCCTATCGCATTGTACAGACATCCCAGACAACGAGGACGGGGTGGTTCTCAGATGTCATTTTTGGATTGAGAGTAAAATGACCAGAGTCCATGAAATATCCCAAGTATCTCCTAAGAATACAAAAATATTCCAGAATGATATCCCAAGCCTATTTGTCCTGCTTTTAGACAGCATACTTTCTGCTGGCTTTGGGCGCACAGAATAGAGACAGAAACACCTTTCCTCATGGAGTGCTCATCACCCAGTATAAAGAATCCTATCAGACCTGTGTAACCAGGTCTGTCATCTAATAAACCTGCCCACCTGCTGTCGTTAAGTGTCAGTAATACAGGCCAAATACATTTCTCTTAACAGAAGAAAAAAGGCAAAAATACCTGTACAATTTTTCATCATTAAAAATACAACAACACATATAAAGTATGTTCACAGTGGTCAGATTTCTTACCAAAAGGTTTGCCCCATGGTCAAACATAATAAAAGGTCATG
Source organism: Lepidochelys kempii (assembly GCF_965140285.1). Taxonomy (NCBI): domain Eukaryota; kingdom Metazoa; phylum Chordata; order Testudines; family Cheloniidae; genus Lepidochelys; species Lepidochelys kempii. The sequence continues at coordinate 24,359,086 of NC_136391.1, read as the reverse complement.
ATGGCAGTATCCTCACTGAGAGTGATGATATTAAAAACAGGTGGAGATTTTACTGTGCCAATCTGTATGCCTCACCAGAGCCATTCATAAGACAGCATGACAGAAAAAAGAGTTTGGTGCCAGAGCCATCAATCCTGCAAGAGTAAGTGGTGTGTGATATTACGAAAATGAAGCCTGGAAGAGCAGCAGGAGTAGATAACATGCCTGCAGAATTGTTAAAAGTGATTGGCAAATGTGGTACTAATTTTATGTGGAAAATTTGAAATGATGTATGGACAACTAGAAATTGGCCAGAGGACTGGATGAAGAGAATTGTTCTGCCCTTCCCAAAGAAGGGAGACATACCAGAGAGTAGTAACTATTGTACCATCTCCCTGATATTGCACAGAAGCAAAGTTCGGCTCCTCATAATCCAGGATGGCATGAAATGAAGGATTAAAGCAGAACTAACAACCAAATCTCAAAACCTGTCACGTAATTGAAAAATGCAGAGAATACAATCACCCATTGAGCAGGTGTTTCTTTCTCTACTCAGAAGGGTCCGATACCAACCAGTATCTTTGGAGGATATTGCTAGACATGGGGACTCCAAAGCATCGAACTCATCACAAGTCTCTACCACCAACAGCAGACCATGATGCAAACAATTGTAGGCAACAGTGAATTCTCTTTTCCAGAAAATTTCAAAATTTGGGGGTGGAGTTCCAAACTGCAATGAAAGCAAATTTCAAAATCCTCTATGAAATGGAATTCCCACTCTCTGACATCCTCTATTTGCTCACAGGATGTGTGGAGCAGCATCAGTGAAAGCCTCCTCAAACCTTTACGCTGATGGCCTCAACTCTTTTCTAGAAGACCTACTTAGAACACAGCACTAAATGTATTGCCAATAGTGGTCTTGGCTTTTTGATGCAGATTTTAGGAGCTGATCTAAAGTCACTAATTAATTTCACATAGGGCACTGAATGTACATCAGATACTTTCTGTTCTCTTCTGACTCAGACTGTGCTTGAATGAATGAGACAACAATTACAGGCTTTATAGTGTTACCAATCTCTGGAGCCATCCACTATCCCAAAGGTCTTCATCTAGATTGTACAACTGATGGGATACTACATTACACTTTCGAGCTGATGGTGAGTTTACAGATTAAGAAAACAGAATTTGTTTTCTAAAACTATTGACTGGATTAAAAATCTTAAAACACTAGATAAACCTTGCTACCTAGAAAAAACAATTATATATAATGCAGACACATACACAAACCTGCAAACACACTGTGTGGCAGACTCTGATCATTAGTAACAATGGTGAAAAAAAAGGAAGGATAACTCTCCATGTCAAAGGAATTACTCTGGATTTACACAGATGTAACTGAGGTCAGAATCCATCCCAGGAACAACAATTTTATAAATGATTAACTCTACAAAGTATTCAATATATACATGAATTTAATTTCAACTAAACTAGCTGGCTGTGTATTGTACTTATTAGAAGAACATTGTATGCCATGGTTTTTTATTTAATTTCTTAATTGCAGAAGAATTACTGTGTGCTGTGGTTCATGTAATCTGGGGAGTATCTCTGTACTCTAGAAAGAAAAGGGTTTGTGTCAAGGCGAAACTAAACACACATCTGCAATCAAAGTTTGTTTATAACTTCTGACACTGTTCAGTCAGTTATGCAGCCGTTTCACTAAACAAACAAGTAGAAAGCAGGTCAATGTCCAAACACTGGAGTGAAGCTTATTTAAGTTTCATGAAAACTGTTAAAGGAATAAAGCCTTAAGCAAAACAAATTGCTTCTGTAGCAAATGAAAACACATGTGACTCTCTGGACCTCATTCTTGTCTGGGTGTTACTCAGTTGGCTGCCATTGCCTTCCACGAGGGTGATTTTGGCTCAGTGCCGGAATATAATACAGTAAATTACAATTTTGCTTTTTTGCATAGGCATGTTTGTTGCAGAATCAACAGCATGAATCTTTATAAATTCATTGTTTTGTGTTCATACATCGTAAGGTGCATGTCATAACCATCTTCCTTCAACATAGCAGAAGATGGAGACAGGAAACAAACTGAAACCTTATGATTAGCCCATTAAGTGTCACCATAAAGGGGACAGCTGGCTGAGCCACTGCAATTTCTGTTCCTCTCTGACCCTAGTTCAGCAAAGCATTTTAACCTAATATTCTCTAAGCATTTTACCTTTGGGAGTTAGTTATCTATTTTACGTATTTATATGGCCCCTCGATACTGTACGATCTGAGCACTCACCTCACAGGAAATTGAACTTATGCCTCCCAAGTCCCAAGCTAGCACATGAACGACTGGATCACACTTCATCTCTAGTTGAGCGCTACCCTTCAAAAGGCTCAAGAACAGACATGCCACGCCCATGAAAAAAACGCAGAAATTGGGCTTGTTTTTGGCTTAATTGGCTTGTGAATTGCTTATTGGCTAGTTTTTGACTTGTAGCTTGTTTGGCTTGTTGTAGCTTGTTGCTTCTTTTTTTTGATCAGCTCGTGGCAAGCAGGGGGAAGGGGCAGGGCAAGCAGGGGCAAGGAGGGGAGAGTCAGGAGTGCACAGCGGGCCCACTACAGTCCCAGACTGCACGCCAGGGGGATCTAGTCACATAGAGTGTTGGGGTTCTCAGGGATTGGCTTGTTTCAGCCTTATTTTGAAATGGGATTAGCTTGATTTTTGGTTTATTGTGAAAGTCGGGATGCTTATTTACCGCATGAATGTTGGCAACTGTGCTCCTGAAGGGTCAAAAGAACCACTGGAATTGGAGCAAACCCTTTCTCATCCATTGCTCTTGCAAACTCCTGCATTTTTACACAGGTAATTGCACATATAAGCAGATAAGCAATCAGTCATCTGATGCGCATATGCAAATATCCATTTGTTCATACATTTTGCATGGACAACCTGCTGCAACACTCTTTGAAAACATGATCCTTTGATTTAATAGTTCTTCCTTCCAAACTAGAAAGCTCAGTACAAAAACCCTCCATCTGATCATATTAAACACTTTCTATTTTAAAAAAATTCTATATATTGCCTTCTTACCTTTTTTTTTCAGGTCAACAAGAACTGGCCTACTATTGAAAATGGATGGAAAAATATTATTATAATAGAAGCTGGAGAAGTAAGAGTCTATTAATCCACTCTGTGCCCGAGCAGGATTGTTCCCTAAAGTACATTCTCGAGTACTTCGTCCATTATAGATTCAAATGACTCAAGTGATTCCCTAGTTTTATTACCAACAACTATATTGACCCAGATGTTGGTAACTTTATTGATGACCATAACGTTTAAGCTCAGCTATTTTTGAATAAATTTTGATTTCCTCTCACTTGTTAATGGCTCTTCTTTCTCTCCACTATTTATTTGCCTCCACTTATATTTGTAAACACTCCCTTTAGCCCCGTTGACTGAATTAATCCCAATTATTCAGTGGGAGCAAAGTTAAGTTAACGTCGAGTGTTTTTGAAAATCTCACCCTTAAAATATAAATCATTATCTCACAAAACTAACGCAACTTGCTCATGTGGCTACATTCCAATGGGAGCGGATAAGGTACATCTATACATTTGACTGCCTTTGGTTCCAGGAAGATCATGGTATATGAAGTCTGAGTTTCAGACAACACTCATCTGAGCAAGTTGGTGGTCAACGCTTGTAACAAGCAAATGGCTTTCTCATCAGCCATTACAATAGACTGGTTTGGGCAAAAAAATAAACAAAAATAAACAAAAACAAAACTACCCCACCCTTCACAAACCATATAAGACTCCCACGGAAAACTTATGAAAGGATTTTGCTGGTAATTCAATCTGAAAAGGTATAGTAGTGTACAACTGCACACCTCAGTACAGAACCACTCTGTCTTTACAGCTGTTTTCTTATGACTCCACTTTCAGTGGTGTGGTCCATGCTGGGCAGCTCAGTGCAGAAAGATGCAAAGAAATGGGAGGGAATGCTGACAAAGCAACAAGCATGACTGCAGGATGGGAGGGAAAGGATAAAACGGGTAAGTGTGTATTGCTTAGCTTAACAAGGAGGGTGACATAACTGTACCTCTTAGACAAGTGAGGAATTGTTCAGGGGGTTACAAGAGCATCTAACCAGGAACCACAGAACAAAATTAAGAAAAACAAACTATAGGGCAAATATCAAGAAAAGCTTCCAATCATTGAGATCTAGCAGCCTGGAGAATGCTGTCCCCAGGGAACTGGTGGGGCATAAAACTAGACTGGAGAGACCACAAATCAGTTAGGTGAATAGGACTATCCATGTACTTAAGTGCTTTGCTACAACTTCATCTTTTAAGGCCCAAACCTGAGATGCTTATTCAGTTTTTATGCAGGAAAATTCCCACTGACTTTAATGGGAATTTGCTAGAGAAAGAGTCTTAGGATCAAGTCCTTAGGCTGTAGGTGGGAACTGTCTCTGTTTTTGGATACTGTACAGTGCTAAGCTTTCTGCCAGCATTAAACAAATGATAATAATAGCTAGTAAATCTAGCCAATCTAGCCATCCTGCACTGACAGAGAGATGAAACAGCTAAAATAACAAGCCTTGCCCACCTCTAATTTCTCGGCTTCTGTGATTTAAACACTAAAAGTGATTTTCTAATAATTAAAATAACTCAAGAATTTGGTTTAAAATATTATTTGCTTTCCTTGCAGAAATAGTACATCAAACAAAAAGAGCACTTTTCAGCTAACATACACATGCAATAAAAGAAAATCTAAGAGGAAGTATTTAAACATTTTCCTTTCTGTTAGGCCATTTCAGTTTCCTACCCAACATCCAGACAGGGGGAAACGAATGGAGAAATTAAATGGGTCATATAAAAAAAATGAAGAAAGAAACAAAAAGAATGAGAAGAAGATTGCTTTTCAGTGTGCTTATGCATTTCCAGGCTCGAAATAATTGGCTCACAAGAAAGAAGCTCCCATTTTAACCTTTTCAAGTTTCCTTAAATATTTTTCAGCATATTATTACAGTTGCAAATTTGAGCACTCACTTTGAATTATTTGTGTTATAGTAGCACCAGGAGACACCAACTGAGATCATTGCCCATTGTGCTAGCACCATCCAAACACATAAAAAAAAGCTGAGATTCTGTGAGTAATGGGACTACTCACAATGTCTAAAGTTAAGCATGGGTATGATCAGGGCCTAAGATACAAGAAACAAAGGATAGAAGAAAGGGAGTTTTGTTATCCCTGACTGCTCACTTGCTCTTCCCACTTTTCTAATGCAACATCATTTAATTTTATCTGTAGTATAGTATTGAACTATAGTAAAGAACAATATTATCAGACATAGATAAATACTAATTGCTGTGGAAGAGTCAACATGGCTTTTGTAAAGGAAGTCATGCCTCATTGGTCTATTAGAATTCTTTTGAGAGAGTCAACAAGCATGTGGATCAGAGTGATCCAATCAACATTGTGTACTTGGATTGTCATAAAGCCTTTGACAAGGTCTCTCGCCAAAGGCTCTTAAAGAAATTAAGTAGCCATGGAATAAGAGGGATGGATCTATCATGGATCAGTGACTGGTTGAAACAGGAAACAAATCGTAGGAATCAATGGTCAGTTTTCATAACGGAGAGAGATGAACAGCAGTGTCCCCCAAGGATCTGTACTGGGACCTGTGCAGTTCAACATATTCATTAATGATCTGGAAAAGGGGATAAACAGTGAAGTGGCAAACCTGGCAGATGATACAAAATTATTCAAAATAGTAAAACCCAAAGCAGACTACGAGGAGCTACAAAGGGATCTCACAAAACTGGGTGACTGAACAACAAAATGGCAGATGAAATTCAACATTGAAAAAAATGATCCCAACTATACATATACAATGATGGGTTCTAAATTAACTGTTAACCACCTCCGCCTCCAAGAATGAGATCTTGGAGTCACCATAATAGCTCTCTGCAAAATTCCACTCAATGCACAGCAGTGATCAAAAAGACTAACAGTATGTTAGGAATTACTAAGAAAGGGATAGAAATAACAGAAAATGTCATAATACCTCTATATAAATCCATGGTGTGCCCACACCTTGAATATTGGGCCTGGATCTGATTCTTCCCATCTCAAATAGGATATAGTGAAACTGGAAAATGTTCTGCAAAGGACAACACAGGTGATCGGGGCTATGGAATGGCTTTCCTACCAAGAGAGACCTTGGGAAAAAAAGACAGTTCAGCTTAGGAAAGAGACAACTAAGAGGAAACATGACAGAGGTCTACACAGTCATGAATGGTGCGGAGACAGTGAATATGAGAAGTGCTAATCACCCTTTCACACAATACAAAAACCAGGAGCCACCCAATGAAATGAATAGGCAGCAGGTTTAATACAAACAAGAAGTACTTTTTTCACACACGCACAACTATCCTGTGTAACTGATTGCCATGGGATGTTGTGATAGCCAAAAGTCTCTGGATAAGTTCATGGAGGATAGGTCCATCAAAGGCTATTAGCCAAAATGGTCAGGGACACAATCCCATGCTCAGGGTAACCCTAAACCTTTGACTACCAGAAGTTGGGAATGGAACATAGAGGTGGGTCACTCCATAACTGCCCTGTTTTGCACACTCCCCGTGAAGTTTTAGTATGGGCCACTGTCAGAGACAAGATACTGGGCAAGATGAACCATGGTCAAGTATGGTAGCTCAGATATTCTTATGTTAAAGCACAGAGGTGAGCATTACTTTTGTAAGCATTTCTAGCTAATATTAGGAAACATAATCTATGGGCAAAAAGAAAAGGAGTACTTGTGGTACCTTAGAGACTAACCAATTTATTTGAGCATGAGCTTTCGTGAGCTACAGCTCACTTCATCGGATACACTATATTTCTGGGAGCCAGGTCTTCCTGAGCATTCAAAAATCATGAGTCAGGTGCCAGAAATTTTGAGATTGGCTTAAAAATCATGAGGGTTTTTTTTTTAAATAGTAAAATTGGAATTCTTTTTATTTGTCTTCTGGTTTCTGGGCCTCACAGTGCACTTGGGTTACTGTCAGGCTTTTCTCCACAAACAGGAGAGCTAGAAACATATGTTTTTAAAATGAAAGCTGAGATTCTTTGATGATCACATGCCTCCAGGAGCTGGAGCTTTAAGAAAAACACCAAATAGCATGAGACTTGCACTAAAATCCTAAGGGCTGGCAACACCATTTTTGGGAAGATCACTCACATGTGGAAAATGGGGGCAGTAATATCTGCTTCAAAGGGGTGTCATAAGGATTGGCCAGTTAATATTTGTAAAGCCCTTTGAAGATGAAATTTGCTAATCATTACTATTATTAAGGAGGAAGCCAAGGTATCTAATTGTTTTACAAATAAAACTGCCCTTTAGAGAAACAGCATTGGAAGGAAAAAATTGAGCTCTGGATTATTGAATGGTAAAGAAGAGGCTTTTAAACACAGCCATATATAGGGTGACCAGATAGCAAGTGTGAAAAATCGGGACGGGGGTTGGGGGTAATAGGCGCCTATATAAGAAAAAAGCTCCAAATATCGGGACTGTCCCAATAAAATCAGGACATCTGGTCACCCTAGCCATAAATCATTCAGAATGAAAATGATTCTGCTGCCAGCATTGCCTGCCGCAAGCTGAGATCAAAAACTCTGAAAGTGATCACATGTGGACCTCATGGTCTCCTGTCATGCCTTCTTCTGTCTGTCTCTCCTCCCTTCCTTTTCTGTGTGGAACTGTATGTAATCACCCTATAAACAGAGTTTGCCCTAATGTTTGGCTACATCATGGCTCCAGACCTGGCCATTGAGCCTGGACATTATCCTGCCTTAATTTCAGGACAGGGCATATGGCAACAGTGTTTAATGTTTGCAATAAGCACAGATAATCTCCCAGGTGAGGAACAGATTTGGTCTAAACACGCAGAAAAAATATATTAGGCCCTCTGGGCATGCCCTAAGCCGGTGAAAATTGTCACAGCTCCATCGACTTTAATGGAGCTACAACAGTTTACATAATTGAGGATCTGGCCCCTTGCCTTTAGTGGATGTAGGGTCAGACTCATTTTACACACAATATGACTAACTGGAATTCTTTGGTTCATTTCTCTTTCAGATTCAAAATGATGGGAACAGTGTGTGTGTAAATGAGAAAACTAGTAAGAAAAGCTACCACTGAGTCTCTGGTATATAGTGTCCTCTATATACGAATAGAAACATGAGGCGACTTGGCTTTGTATTATAGCATAATCTGGCAGTGAATGGGGCTCTTTTGGTCTCCCTCTGAGTCTTGGATTGCTTTTGTGAGATCGTTTCACAACTAATCATTACCTGTTTCATCAGAAGATTATTTATCTCATTTCTGCACTATTATTTGCTCCTAGCTCCTTATAAATTGGATCCAACCATTGGCAATACACATTATTCAGGCCTGGTCTACATTACACAGTTAGGGAGAGAGAGGGGAACTATGAGTGTAGCAACTGACATAGCACTTGGAGTAAGGTTGCCAGAGAGAAGTGTTTGGAGGAGGCACCAGAAAGCCAGTCTGTGTGCACATGGGTGGAATGCTAGTTGAAGTTGCTACACTTCTGTAAGTAGACCTCTTAATAAAGAGCCACTTCATTTTTAGAAACATGGAGTCCTCCTGTGATTGCCCAACATGCAATACATGAAAGATAGTGGCAGTGATCAGTCTAGTGAGATTCACAGCAGGGAAGAAAGTGTGATTAAGAGAAAACAAAGCATCACCTAGAAACAGAGCAAACAGGCAGGGACTCACGTCACTGAGAATGCTGGATTTCCAGACAAAAACTTGGGCTAACTGGAAAGAGGAATTAAGTTTGTGCACAGAGCTGACCATGGGGACAAAGATGAGAAAATGAAAGAAAAGCTTTTTTATTGTCCTAGTAGGGAACAAGGAAGAGACATGAGTGTGACACTTCAAGCCTCAAAGAGCCTCTAGTCTAAAGACTGCAAAGACTTGTACGTGTGCTTAACTTTACAAACTGCAAATAATAGGACTACTCACAACATGTAAAGTTAAGTATGTGCAGGATCAGGGCTGAAATAGACAAGACAGACTAAGGGTGGGAGAAAGGGAGTAAGATTTGACTCTTGGGGCTAGATTCACTTGTGTGCCAGACCTCCAGTGGTGAGAAGTCCATTTACAGGAGAGCTGCCCGGGGCTCTCAATCCAGCGTGGGGCTAAATGTGACCAACTCAGCACAGAAAGCAGGTAAAGCCAAGGCACCCAAGAGCCTCATTAATTCAGTTCACCCCAGACAGCCTCAGTCAGTGGGGATCCAATGGAGCCTTGTCAAAAGATTAGAGCTCTTTCCCTTTGGTAGAAGCCCCAAGGGACAGGGGTGGTCATGTTGTGGCCTGTATTTCTCCAGTGGCAATCCCCTGTCTGGACCAGCAGGCCCTGTGCCTAGACCTGTGACTCAAGTCATTGGTCTCTCTCGCCTTTTTAACTGTCATAGAAATGGAAAATCTGAGTTTATTGTTGACATAACTGAGGAACTAACACTCTGGAGCTGCTTTATCAAAGTGCTGTCCACAGTGAGGTGGCTTTTTCATCCTCCCTGTATGAAAAATTAACTCATCTGGTGAGTCAGATTGCTCTGAAGCCTCTTGTTCCACTTGTTTCATACTCCGGGAGGAAGGGGAGGAGGTCAGGGAAGATTACTGGATTTCTTTTACTTTCTCTGCTCAAGTACTACCCAACTGACCAGAGTCTGAGCCATATGGATTCTGGTCACAGCTTCCTTTCCCTACATCCAGCCATTCCCATCCCATCCCCATTTGATGTCAGGTTAATTCAGTGCCTGACTGGTAAACCTGGAGATTAAAGTCCTCTGTCCACAGAACAAGTGCAACATAAGCAGCTTTACTGCAACCTTGGTGTCATTTGTGCTGATGTTTCTGGTGATGTGAACACCTGTTGGCTCCCCTTGCAGAAGATAACTGAAGAGATAATGAAGAGGAATGAACAGTGAGAGCCACTGCTTGGTTCCTCAGTAGGTGCATAAGCGAAAGAGATGAGTTAAGGAACTTCCCCCCCCCCGCCCCCACCCGTCAAAGGGACAGGGTACAGTGCTAGTCCTTACACTTTCAGAATTCAAGGCTGCTGCACAGCTAGACAGCTCACCTCTGCAAGAGGCACTTGGCTGTATTCTAACTCTGCAGCAGAGCTTGGCTTGAAACCTCCTCTCCCCCCTCCAGCTCCAGCAGAGATTATCCAAGACAGTGAAACATTCCAAAGCTTTAATGATCTCCTCTCTTTCAAGATGTGTACAAGAGCATGGAAGGGATGAATTACTGGCACAACGCAAGGTCTTATTTTGGCTTTGCTTGGAGTTACCCACATTGGCTGGTGTGAAGTCATAGTCTGAAAATAGCAGTATTGTGAGTTTGAAAAGCATACGTCTTTGGGACTACCAAAGCAGAAGTAGATGCTGTCATAGCCCACTGCAGTCAAGAAAAAGGAAAATCATTGTCAGAGCGGAATGCTAGGTCTCTCTGTCTGTCTCCTGTATTTTAAAGCATTCGTATTAAACATAATTGTCTAAAATACAAACAAATGGGCCTGATCCTGCAGCAAGAGTTTATCCTGAGTAAGGAGTGGGCCTAATATGTGTAATTATATCATTGAGTGCTAGCTAATGGGGTATGCATCAAACAATGGCTATAACTTAATGAACAGTATTTGTTAGCATCCAATCCAGGGTAAAGATTTTAATATTCCACCATCCCTTGGTCACTTACAGTATACCACATTCCCCTTGGAGGGGAGGGATAGCTCAGTGGTTTGAGCATGGGCCTGCTAAACCCAGTGTTGTGAGTTCAATCCTTAAGGGGGCCATTTAGGGATCTGGGGCAAAAATTGGGGATTGGTCCTGCTTTGAGCAGGCGGTTGGACTAGATGACTTCCTGAGGTCCCTTCCAACCCTGATATTCTATGATTCAGTTCTTGAAAAACCTCCTTCATTGTCTTTGTATACACAATATTCATGGTCTACGTAATAGTCAGTTTATTTAGATTGTAAGCTCTTTGAGGCAGGAACAGTCTTTTTGTTCTGCATTTGTACAGCACCTAACACAATGAGATCCTGGACAGTGGGGCATCTGCAACAATACAAACACTCTATGATAATGATATGACTCTGCACGCACCCTATGATCTTTGCTAAGATTATATTTTCCACCATGCTCCCCTCCCTATGATTGTTCTTCCCAACTCCAAAAGTCCCTACCAACCTTCAAGCAGACAATGTCTGGCAAATGGAAGATGGAAGCAAAATGGCCATTTTTGCAGCAGAAATGGAGATTTGTGCATCTTCTGGAAAAGCAGTAAATTATAAAACCACTTACACATCTGCATAGTCACAGGCCATGTGGGGCCCTTACATTCTGTACATTCTATTGTATTGGCATATGTATATTTGTCATTTAAAGTACAGCATTTATCACTACAGCATCTATGGTAATCATCATGTACAGTAGGAGACACTGCAGTGACTACAGTGCAATAAACACTGAGGGAAAATTGTTCTGTGCCATATAGCTAGGAGATGTTAATGTTGCACTCTGTAGGTGTTTTGGTATTGAGGAGTAATGGTCAAGACACTGCAGAAGGATAATCTAGAATTAGGAAAAGGAAAAATGGATCTAGAGAACTACAGACGTGCAGCTTGACTGCTTTTTCAGCATAAAGAAAAGGAGGACTTGTGGCACCTTAGAGACTAACCAATTTATTTGCGCATAAGCTTTCATGAGCTACAGTTCACTTCATCGGATGCTGTAGCTCACAAAAGTTTATGCTTATGCTCAAATAAATTGGTTAGTCTCTAAGGTGCCACAAGTACTCCTTTTCTTTTTGCGAATACAGACTAACATTGCTGCTACTCTGAAACCAATTTTTCAGCATGGACACTGATAAGGAGCAAGCTTAGAAAACATTCAAATAGGGTCTCATCTCCACTCTCACAGGATGTGTAAAGTGGGTTCTAATGTGGCTTGTATGTGCATATGGAAGGAAAGTAACAGAGAGGTATAATTTAGTAAGCAGCCAGAATTCGTCACATAAAGGCAGATAAAATCTAGAAAGCAAAGGGACCCATGTGTGCCAATAAGCTGTTTGAGATGGCATCACATTTTGGGGTTCAACCCAGACCAGTGAGAGATTGTATGATGGCTTGTCCTGGAACTGTGAGTGCCTTACAATGTTCTGCTGCTGTAGTTCCCTGTCTGGACTCTCCCAGCCAGATATACAAGCATGCACTGAGTGTCTGTGTGTTGACCAGTTCTGGTTCAGCACCTCTGACTCCAGCAGCCTGCTTGTTACATCACAGCCACACTATGGTCTACACCAGTCTTGGTTACTACTTGCCCCCAGTCCCAAGTTTCCCCCAAACCACCTGCCCTGAAATGTCCAGTCCTCTCCTGGCACATCCAAAGTAGTAACAAGGTCCATTGCTCCATTAAAGAGACAAAAGTACAGCAGCTGGGTGCTTTAACTGCAGTTAATAACCACTTCACATCAAACACAGTACTGGGTTGGTTTAGAATGAAAGTAAAACAAGTTTAGTTAAGCAAAAAGAGAGAAGTTTTAATTGAGTTCAGGTATATGGGATGAAGTCAGAAATGATTACAAACAAATATAAGTGAAAAACCCTTCCCAGTGACTAAAATTTAACAGTCTTGGTTCAATATAAACATCTGACCACACCTTCTTCCAGCAAGACAGCTGACTACCCCGTTTGTCAGGATCTCCCACAAAGTCCAAACTGCTTGATTCCTTTGTCTTTTTAGGTGAAAGATCACTTGGGCTCTTTGCCCCTCTCTTTTGTAGTCCAGTGAACTTTTGACATGTACCTTTAAAGTCCAGTGCCCCTGCTGTGAGGAAAGGTACCATGGACTCTGATGGAGAGGGTTCCAGGCTGGTTTCTTCCCTGCTGGTACTTTCTATAATGCAAATTGATCTGTGCCTGCAGTCTCCAATATGCCAATAAATGGCCACTTAACTGTGAGTGCACCTGGATGGAAGCGCCAGCTTTTCCTTTTTCTGGAAGAAACCTGTTTACCCACTCCCCAGACTTGTCTGGTTCAAATATATTTTAGTCCCATATTTTCTTCACATTTCTGTGGGAGTTTACTGTACATACACCATGTAAGAATATTAATGATGAGTGTGTTGGTGGTTTTCCAATGATACCTTACACGACACCGGTTAGATAAAGATTATGATGTAAGTGAATTGGGGTAGGTTGAACTGGTCAGACTATCTGAAAGTCACTACCTGATACCAGTGAGCCCCTTGCCCCCTGGCACTGGGATGCGCTTAAGGTTACAGATGGTAACTCATTTGAAAGCATGTTACAATTTAGGCAGAATTTCTGCATAAAGAAATATTAACGAACTACCAAAGTCAGCATTAGAAGTAAGCCCTGAGCCTTGCTTTAGAAGGAGAGCTGGACATATTTTTTGAAAATATGTAATGGTTTTGCAAGTGTCAAGCTATGTTCACTTTGATACACACTGGGTTAAATCCAGATTAGATTTGTTAATATCAGTGGAGAAAGGCTGGATTTACACAAGAATACTGGACAGCAGAATTTAGCCCATAATAACATAGTAAAAATATTACTGTCTAAGCTGAGCAAAGTCAGCAGATTTGGGCGCATGAGAATAGATCCCTCATATCAGAGAAAGGAAAATTCTTTAAGTGTTGTTATTATTCTGATGCAACACATTTAGTAGTGTTCAATGTCAACCAAAGTATATGTGGTCTGAGTTTCAGTCTGAGCATCCACAGTTCCCATTGACTCAGCATCTCTGAAAACCAAGACAACACTGTTTGTGCTGGTGGCAGATCAGGTGCCAGCTCATGCCTAGCCCCTAGATCTCAGGTGAACACTGACAAATACGTCGCTGGAACCAGTCTGACTCACCTGTGTCTTAGTACTGTTCAAATAGGTATTAGAGTTATAAAAATAAGTTTAGTTTAGACTTTATGGAATGCTTGTACAACAACATAAGAATATAAGAATGGCCGTACTGGGTCAGATCAATGGTCCATCTAGCCCAGTATCCTGTCTTCCAACCATGGCCAATGACAGGTGCTTCAGAGGGAATGAACAGAACAGGCAATCAAGTGATCCATCCCCTGTTGTCCTCTCCCAGCTTCTGGCAAACAGAAGCTAGGGACACCCTGAGCATGGAGTTGCATCCCTGGCTATCTTAGCTCATAGCCATTGATGGACCTATCCCTCATGAACTTTTTAAATTCTTTTTGGAAGCCCATTATAGTTTTGGCCTTCACAACATCCCCAGTGAGTTCCACAGACTGACTGTACGTTGTGTGAAGAGGTACTTCCTTTTGACTGTTTTAAACCTCCTGTCTATAAATTTCCTTGGTGACCCCTGGTTCTTGTGTTTTGTGAAGGAGTAAATAACACTTCCTTATTCCCTTTCTCCACACTGTTCTTGATTTTATAGACCTCTATCATATCCCTCCTTAGTCATCTCTTTTCCAAGCTGAAAAGTCCCAGTCTTTTTAATCTCTCCTTATATGGAAGCTGTTCCCTACCCTTAATAATTTTTGTTGCCCTTCTCTGTACCATTTCCAATTCTAAAATATCTTTTTAGAGCTGGGGCAACCAGAACTTCATGTAGTATTCAAGGTGTGGGCATCCATTGGATTTATATAGTGGCATTATGATATTTTCTGTCTTATTACCTATCCCTTTCCTAATGGTTCCTAACATTCTGTTAGCTTTTTTGACTGCTGCTGGACATTGAGCAGATGTTTTCAGAGAACTATCCACAATGACTCCAAGATCTCTTTCTTGAGTGGTAACAGATACTTTAGATCCCATCATTTTGTATGTATAGTTGGGATTATGTTTTCCAATGTTCATTATTTTGCATTTATCGACATTGAATTTCATCTGACATTTTGTTGATATTCAGGGGTGCAATTTCAGATTTTGGTGGGTGGGACAACTTGAACCATAATTCGAGGGGCTACATAAGCACCTGAAAACTTAGTCTTTTTTGCAGATAATAATTTAGAAATTATCTAACAGGAGCACTGTATCTAATTCCTATATAAAGAAAGAAAAAATATATACAAACACCAATTAAAGCCATATTTTAAGTTTATATTTAAGTTTAGAACAATCAGGAGATAATACAGCAAGCTCTTATCTGGTGGGTGCATAACTGGTTGGAAAACCATTCTCAGAGAGTAGTTATCAGTGGTTCAGTCAAGTTGGAAAGGCATATCAAGTGGGGTTCAACAGGGGTTAGTTCTGGGTCCGGATCTGTTCAATATCTTCATCAATGATTTAGGTAATAACAGAGAGAGTACACTTATAAAGTTTGCTGATGATACCAAGCTGGGAGGGTTTGCAAATGCTTTGGAGGATAGGATTAAAATTCAAAATGATCTGGACAAACTGGAGAATGGCCTGAAGTAAACAGGATGAAATTCAATAAGGATAAATGCAAAGTACTCCAGTTAGGAAGGAACAATCAGTTGCACAAGTACAAAATGGGAAATGACTGCCTAGGAAGGAGTACTGCAGAAAAGGATCTGGGGGTCATCGTGGATCACAAGCTAAATATGAGTCAACAGTGTAACACTGTTGCAAAAAAAAGCAAACATCATTCTGGAATGTATTAACCAGAGTGTTGTAAGCAAGACACGAGAAGTAATTCTTCCACTCTACCCTGTGCTAATAAGGCCTCAACTGAAGTACTGTGTCCAGTTCTGGGCACCACATTTCAGGAAAGATGTGGAAAAATTGGAGAAAGTCCAGAAAAAGCAACAAAAATGATTAAAGGTCTAGAAAACATGACCTATGAAGGAAGATTGAAAAAATTGGGTTTGTTTAGTCTGGAGAAGAAAAGACTGAGAGGGAACATGATAAATTTCGAGGGGCATGAAAAGTTGTTACAAGGAAGACACGGGAGAAAAATTGTTCTCCTTAATCTCTGAGAATAGGACAAGAAACAATGGGCTTAAATTGCAGCAAGGGCAGTTTAGATTGGATATTAGGAAAAACTTCCTATCAGGGTGGTTAAGAACTGGAATAAATTGCTTAGGGAGGCTGTGAAATCTCCATCACTGGAGATTTTTAAGAGCAGGTTAGACAAACACCTGTCAGGGATGGTCTACTCAATACTTAGTCCTGCCATGTGTGCAGGGGACTAGATTAGATGACCTCTTGAGATCCCTTCCAATCCTATGATTCTGCCCAAGCCTTGAGGTAGAGTCAGAACTGTTCAGCTACCATTTAACCACTAAGACCCTTGTCCATCTCAGTTGGGGGGGGGGGAGGAGCTTGTGCTTTGCGAATGGGAGGAGTCCATTTCAATCCCCATGGCCAGGATAAAGTCCCATATGAGGAGGAGTGCTGTAGTCACTGAGGAGCCTGTTGCTCTCAGGGGGAAATTCTGCACTTGGGAATGACAGGTCCCAAGATCCCATCTCAGACAAGCCCGAGAAAGACTGTGGAAGTTATGAGTGGAAGCACTTGGTGCATAGCGATTTCTTATGCTAGTATCAGAAGTAAGATCTGAACAGCTGGTTCTGAGGGCAAGTTTTGTCTATCTAGGCAAGTGTGTAATGAGCAGGCTGGTGTGTCTATGCACCATGTACCTCTCAAGGTTCCCCTGCCTGTCATGGGCCCTACACTGCTAACAGAGAGCAGAGATTCTCTGTTAGCTCCGGCATCACCCTGTGCTACGGTGCAGGCGACAGAGAGGTTCTGCCCCACCTGCAGCGGTGAAGCTCTAAAAGGCTTTGTGTGTGCAGCACAGTGGCACATGCCGGTTCCTCCCTGAGTTACTCCTTTGCCATCCCAGTGAGCTGTTCAGGGCAGTGAAAAGGTTGTTACAGACCAGAACTGGATCAAATAGAAGCTGGCCATTGTCATTTGAAACCCAGGAGCCATCATTTCCTCAGCAGCTGTGAAAAACTTGAGTCTCCAGACCCCTCAGCTGGAATTGCAAGGGGACTCCCCAGTTCCCTGGAGCTGAGCGCACGTGAGTGCTGGGGGGGCTCGCTGCTGCGCGGGCAGGGAGGGGGCGCTCTAGGAGATCTTTCCTCCTATGCCATGCAGTTGTGTCAGGGTGAAAGGTTTGTCAACAGCCAAGGGGCAGAGGTCAGGCCCGTGTGCAACAAAGGCCCCAGGACGGCACCAACCCTGAGTGGCCTGAGCAGTGCCCCAGGGGTGTGTAGGTGCCACATTCAGCCAGGCCTCCTGGAGAGCCAGGGCCGTGCAGCTCAACATGCTGGCTCCCTGGCCAGGGATGAGTCTGTCTAAATTCCAAACACCCTCTAGTGGGTACATCTGGTGATTAGCAACTTTCACGAGAGTCTTAACCCCAGGTGCCCTCTCTCCCCTAGCACTGGGAAGGGCAGGCCCCAGGCTGGTGACCAGGCTCAGCCAGGGCTCAGCCCTTCACAAAGTTTGGGAGCATGAGCAGAGCATGGGTCTGGGTAAGACAATAGCTCTATCCACCCACACAGTCCCTTACGGCACGGACGAACACAGCATCTGGCACATTCCATATATGCTTTATCACGTGGCCCCACTTGTGCACCCCTTACCCTCCTACACCTATGCTGACGCTCATGTATGCCCTTCACCCCAACCCTGCCATCCCCTTCTGCGCCCCCTTCTGCCCTAGCCCCTGCCCTCCCCTCCCCTCCTGCGCCCCCTTCTACCCTAGCCCCTGCCCTCCCCTCCCCTCCTGCACCCCCTTCTCCCTACTCCTGCCCTCCCCTCCTGTTCCTCCTTAGCCCCAACCCGTCCTGCGCCCCCTTCTCCCCTACCCCTGCACTCCCCTCCTGCACCCCCTTCTTCCCTACCCCTGCACTCCCCTCCTGCGCCCCCTTCTCCCCTACCCCTGCACTCCCCTCCTGCGCCCCCTTCTCCCTACCCCTGCACTCCCCTCCTGCGCCCCCTTCTCCCTACCCCTGCACTCCCCCCTTTGCCCCTTAGCCCCAACCCCTCCCGTGCCCCCTTAGCCCCAACCCCTCCTGCGCTTCCTTTGCCCCAACCCATCCTGCACCCCCTTCTCCCCTACCCCTGCACTCCCCTCCTGTGCCCCCTTCTCCCGTACCCCTGTACTCCCCTCCTGCGCCCTTTCTCCCTACCCGCCCTCCCCTCCTGTGCCCCTTAGCTCCAACCCCTCCTGTGCCTCCTTCGCCCCAGCCCGTCCTGCCCCCTTCTCCCGTACCCCTGCACTCCCCTCCTGCACCCCTTCTCCCCTACCCTGCACTCCCCTCCTGCGCCCCCTTCTGCCCTAGCCCCTCCCCTCCCCTCCTGCGCCCCCTTCTCCCTACTCCTGCCCTCCTATGCCTCCTTAGCCCCAACCCATCCTGCACCCCCTTCTCCCATACCCCTGCCCTCCCCTCCTGCGCCCCCTTCTCCCGTACCCCTGCCTTCCCCTCCTGCACCCCCTTCTGCCCCAACCCCTGCCTTCCCCTCCTGCGCCCCCTTCTCCCCTACCCCTGCCCTCCCCCCTTTGCCCCTTAGCCCCAACCCCTCCTGCGCTTCCTTTGCCCCAACCCATCCTGCGCCCCCTTCTCCCCTACCCCTGCACTCCCCTCCTGTGCCCCCTTCTCCCGTACCCCTGTACTCCCCTCCTGCGCCCTTTCTCCCTACCCGCCCTCCCCTCCCCTCCTGTGCCCCTTAGCCCCAACCCCTCCTGTGCCTCCTTCGCCCCAACCCGTCCTGCCCCCCTTCTCCCGTACCCCTGCACTCCCCTCCTGCACCCCTTCTCCCCTACCCTGCACTCCCCTCCTGCGCCCCCTTCTCCCCTAACTCCTGCCCTCCCCTCCTGTGCCCCCTTTGCCCCCAACCCCTGCACTCCCTTCCTGCGCCCCCTGCACTCCCCTCCTGCCCTAGCCCCTGCACTCCCCTCCTGTGCCCCCTTTGCCCCAACCCCTCCTGCACCCCTTTCCCTCCTAATCCCTGCACTCCCTCATGGCCCTAGTCCCCTGTGCCCCCTCCCCACACACCCCTAGTCCCAAGGCACTTGGTGCAGCAGGTCTCCTACCTCCAGCAGCTGCACATAGCTCACCAGGAACCAGCTTGAAAGCCTGTCCTCCTTCTGCCCTTCCCATCAGCTGCTGTCTGGCACCTGCCGCACAGTGATCAGCTCCCCCACGGTGAAATGCAGCCCCTATCGGTGCTGCTTCCCAGAGACAGGGCACAGGGTCTGGCAGTGCAAGCCCGTTATGTTGCTCCATGGAGCTGGCCTGCAGGAGTGCCATTTAGGGAGGGCGGGGGGGTACCCCTACCAAAATCTGAAATGGCGCCCCTGCTCCGCTGTGGTACAAAACTCAGGGGGTGGGCGTAGTGTATTTTGTTGCCTATGAAAATTTGATTATTGTATCCACAGGTCACAGAGATCTTATGGGAACAGGGGCAGTGTCTTAACAAACCCAATAAAAAGATGTGGCACCTTAGAGACTAAAATTTTTTTGCGGATACAGGCTAACACGGCTGCTACTCTGAAACCAATAAAAAGATGAGGATCTTAAAATGTCTTTCCCTACATCACTGCATTGTTGTTTTGTTGGTGTCCCTCCAGGTCCAGCTCTTTGAAGGGTCACTAGCCCTTTAAAAAAGAAAAACAAGTGTTTTAAAAGTTGACTTGTTGCTATTGGTGTGATTTCTTCTATCTGTATGGCCAGGAGGTGAAATTACTGTTTAACATACAGAGTATTTACTTCAGACTAGATGCCATTTGCTACAGGATGGGTTAGTTGATAATCATATCGTCTGTGCTAACAATCCCTTACCAATTATTTCGCTGCCACTGTTTGGGACAGTAGTTCTGTGATGATTCTAAGCAGCTGGCAGACCAAACAAACCAACTCACTGAGAGGTGCAAAGACTAGAAAGAAGAGGTCAGTCACCATGAGAAAATGGTCACTTATCATTCTATTAAGCATGTGTGACATGGAGTATGGCATTACATATGCTGATTGGCCTCAGCAGTGACATGACCTTGAATAAGTGGTGTGTGCTCACCATACCCACCTGGAGGAAATCTTTCCCCAGGTACTGAACTAGAAGCTGGTCTGGGCTGGGCATTAAACTGAAATGCTCTGTGTTTGGACAGAGCAAATGATTTGTCAGAAAGCAGTGTCACAGAGAAGCAATTATCTACACAAAAAGCAGCATATAAGGTGAAATGCCCCCCTTGCCCTCCCCCCCAGCCCAAATAATGAAGCTATTTGCTGGGTGCTAATGGGATGAAATTTCATACCCTCACTCTGGAAGCAGGCTATGGTGTTGCAATACAGACACTGTAGTCCATAAGCTAAAATGGCAGCCACTACCACTGCACCACCCCTACATGGCAAGGGGCCTGGATTTGGCCATGGTGACCCTCTCCCAGCTTTCCCTGAGCTCTCCCTGAAGGTTTGGACTGAATCCCATTGGGTTTTGGATCAGGCCCAAAGTGCAATAAGCATGTTTGTGGAGGCTTTTAGATCTCCCCTCCTCTTAGCCCCTGCTGGACCCTATCTCTGTACTAATCCAGTGAACGTCTTCCAGGTATTACCAGTTCATCTCTTCATTTCTTTTGTGGCATTTCTAGCCAGCCATGTAGCATGTCCCATGCTCTCCACTCATTTCCTGGTAAGTGTAGTCCAGCTGCTGTCTCTTCTGTTCAGGACATGGGAAAGCAATTGCTAACTGGAGGATCAGTAATGACGAGGATTTCCAGCTGGGTTTAGTCTTCCCCATTTTGTGTTCCCTCTTTCCTGGTGATGTCAACCAGAGTTCAGAAGAGAACAGAAGTTCTGTTTTGCAAAGGATTTTGAAATTTGTCTTTGTTCCAAATCCGACCAAAAACTGAAAAAATTTAAAATTCTCCCCAAAGAAAAAAATTTTTTTTTCCATTTTAGGTTGATTGAAATGTGTAGTTCGAACAAAACTGAAACATTTAATTGATTTTGGCCTTTTTTATTTTGTATTTCAAAATGGAAGATTAGAGTGTTTCATGAAGAAAAGGTGGAACTGGGATGTTTCAACATTGTCAGAACAAATTCCTCTCCCCCCACCCCTGTTTTCTTCTGAAATGAAATTCTGGCAAAAATCAACCCAATTTTGTGAATACTTTAGATTTTGGCAGAACCACACATCAGACAGAATATGGTTCCATCTGAATTGTGCATACGTTTTTATTACATTACAAAAAACAGTATTATGGTGGGCATTCACCCCTAGAGTGTCCCCTGATGGCCTGCTGCAGAAATGCCATTGTGTCCCTGCTTCAGTTTCCCCAATGGACTTTCAGTTAGTGCAATGATACTTTTATGCAGTGAACAATGCCCTTTCATGCACTGTAATTTCTTTAACCAAAGACAAAATCATGGTACACAAGCAATTCTCTAATCCACTTCCTATCTGGAAGGGGTAGGGGGTCAGGAGAGGAAAGACAGCAAATTCATCTTAGTCTATCTGCCCCAGTTGAGTCCAGTCTCCTGCATTCAGGCTCCTTTCCAGTAAGGCCTTCTCAACCTAGGACTCCCTCTGGAGTCTCTTGCCATCACATGGGAAGCATTCCATCTCTGGACTCAGGATCCCTGGAGAAGTCAAACCACTGAGCTCTTCTGTGGAGCAGCATGTAGTTCCTCTGTGAACTGGACCACCTGCTGCTGTCTGATAAGGTCCTTTCACTAGGACCAGCTCTCTCCTTTTGGAACCTCTTTCCTCTAGGAGCACCTTTCCTAGTTTCCCTTTCCTGGTGAGTCCCTCTCCACGGGAGCTTCCTCTCTGACTAAGCCATCATAACCCATTATTAGGCCCAGGTGTTCCTCAACTAATTAACTATTGCCCAGCCACTGAGGTAATTAACTACTCACGGGTGGATCTGGGTTGCTCATTCTTTGCAGAGTCTGTCATAGTTAGCTAGGTGCCTGACCCCCTCTAAATGCCAGTTTTGCCCATGCAGCTCTGTGACACATAGCTATGCCCATTTTACAGATGAGGAAACAGAAGAACAGAGATGACAACCCTCCTGCAATCATCCTGTTTTCCTGATGCAGGATTGCGCATTGATTAAGAGTTTGAATCGGTGAAGTAGTGAATTCCCATTGGCTTTAGCTCAGGGTGCTCAGCACACTGCAGGACTGAGCCCTAAATTCAGCAGAAGACTTCTGTGGTACAGCTAAGAATATAATCCAGCTCTCCTGGCTTAAACTGCTATGCCTCAACTACAAGACCATCTTTCCTACCAATGAGCCATCAAGCTATGAAGTGGCCATATAATAATGACAGCAATATACACTGCAGAGTAATGTTAACATAACACGGAATCTTTAAACATGAGCCAATAGACTGAGGAGCCAATGATACAGGTCAGAGTTCCCAACAGAGATTCCTGGAGAAATAGCGTCTCCTGAATAACAAATGAAAGCATGAAGACAGAAGAGAGGAAAGAGGGAGCTTGTGGTCCCTGGAAAGAGCAAGCCAACAGCTAATGGTTCAAAAATGTCTAATGTTCCATATGTTTTATTAGACCATGCTACAGAAGCAAATCTGTAGTCATATTTTACCAAAATAAAAACTATACAGAGACTTAAAAAATGGTGCCAAGCAATGTAAAATTATGAGTTGGGAAAAGCACAATTGTAACATATAAAGTTAGCCTAATTTACATTTGACAACCAGAACTGTGATAACTAGTAGTAATAATAAATGTTATAAATATAATAATAATTAATAATTAAGACAATCACAGATGATAACTGTCCCACCTGGCACTGGTGAGGCCTCAGATGGAGTAGCTGTGTCCCGTTCTGGGCACCACACTTTAGGAAATATCTGGACATATTGGAGAGAGTCAAGAGGAGAGCAACAAAAATGATAAAAGATTCAGAAAACTTGACCTCTGAGGAAAGGTTAAATATACTGGCCATGTTTAATCCTGAGAAAAGAAAACTGAGGGGAAACTATAACACTCTACAAAATGTGCTAAGGGCTGTTATAAAGAGGACTATGATCAATTGTTTTCCATGCCCACTGAAGGTAGGACAAGAAATAATGGGCTTCATCTGCAGCAAGGGAGATTTCAGTTAGATATTAGGAAAATCTTTCTAACTATAAGGGTGGCTAAGCTCTGGAATAGACTTCCAAGGGAGGTTGTGGAATCCCATCACTGGAGGCTTTTAAGACCAGGTTGGACAAACAGGGATTGTCTGGGTTTACTTGGTCCTGCCTTAGCGCAGGGGGCAGAACTTGATGACTTCTCGAGGTCTCTTCCAGCCCTACATTTCTGTATTTCTGTGATCATTATCTTTTAAGCAGTCCATTTGTTCTTAAAAAGCTCATTCTCTTTCTCATTGGCCTCAGACGGGACTCTGCAGCTTCATAGGGAAAGAAAAGGTGCAAAGAACTCCTCCATCCACCCCTGTGCTGCACTATGGCACAACTGCATTCTCTGGAGTGCAGGGCCTGCTTTATTTATTGACCCTCTGGGACTAAGAATGAGGTGGAAAATTGGCCTCCCCTCCTTACATGCTAGCCAGCAGTGCTAATTGGTGCTTTGAGATGAGGGCAGTATGCTGCATCCCTCATTTCCCTGTGTAAATTAGGAATTCAGGAATGCATTTTGCCCTCCAAAGACAGAATTGCTCCCTCATCTCTCCCTGGAGCGGTATGACTCCCCTCTGTCCTTAATGCAGGGCCGCCTTAAGACACAACTGAGCCCAGAGCTGGCAGAGCAGGTTTCAAACTTAATTGCATCTGTAATTGAGAAGGCTGAAGATGGATCTTCCACAACAAAACTTTTCCCTGCTTAAACCATAGTTTAGTGACAGGCAGGAGAAACACCATACTTCTTTCCCCATAAAGTTCATGACCTGCTCCCCTCATGTGTGTGGTTCAGATTTGGGTAGAATAAAATAATTTTTCACTCAAAATCCTGACTCCTCTACCAGGAGAGCCGGGCTGCCTGAAAAATTTACTGCAGAACTCAATGGTCAGGAATGGAGATTTTGGGGAAACCACCTGCCTTTTTTCCCTGTTAGGTTCCCATTGAATCCTGTTGGAGTTCTGTAGTAATCAGTCCTACAATTCCTGGAAAAATATATGGTTTCAGAGTAACAGCCGTGTTAGTCGGTATTCGCAAAAAGAAAAGGAGTACTTGTGGCACCTTAGAGACTAATCAATTTATTTGAGCATAAGCTTTCGTGAGCTACAGCTCACTTCATCAGATGTGAGCTTATGCTCAAATAAATTGGTTAGTCTCTAAGGTGCCACAAGTACTCCTTTTCTTTTTGGAAAAATATATGATCAACTTAAAGATGGAGTTTCTCCTATCTGTGGTGTTGATGATTTGGTCATGCAAATTTAGATACTTTTTTATATTCTAAAGCCTTAAATCTCTTCTCAGGCATACCCATGGATGTTTATAAACAGCCTGTCTTAGCTAATAATCACTGCACTGACTTCTGATTGATTCGTCTAATCTTAAAGATCTTGACATGAAGCTGATGTTTCATCTATTCAAAACGTTGGCTGTATTCCCACTTGGTTAGGTGTGTAGCATATGACTTGAAAATTTCTGCATTTCCTGGCTTGCTCTTAGCTTCTGTGCTTCTTCGAAGAAGCTCCTGTATACAAAAATGTACATTTCTCACTACATCTTTTAACAAAATCAACAATACAGAAACAAAGTTGCTCACAGCCAGGAACTCCTGCAACACATCTGGTCTGCAGCTCTGTGCCCTGTGAAACCAAGTTTTTATGAAGAAGAAAAGGAAGAGGCAGAAACTTACTTGTGGCTTTGTCTCTGAAAAATTGGCTCATATTACCTTTGAGTTCACACTGGCTTTGAGCAAAAGAGTTGTCTAAAGAATGCATTTTCCTTCTCAGATAGATGATATCCTAAATATTTAGGGAAATTTGTTCATGCTTTGAAATCTATTAACAGTCCAATCAAATGGGGCCATGAAGTATGGAAATCTTTTAAGGTTAAATAGCTAGTTATCAATTATCAACTTTCCAGCAGCTCCTGTTGAGACAAGCTGAAACTGATGTATCATCTACAAACGTCTGAGATTAGATCATCTAAGATATTTGATGCCAGACATTTCAGAGGTTGTTCTTACTTTTGCAACCTCACTAAATCTTTGTGCTGCATTTTCAAGGAACATAAAGAACTGCACGTAGTATACTTGGTTACCAGCTGCTACTATCTGACTGCTGTGGTTGGCAACTGTAAACCTGTGTGGCCATTTTGAAACCATAAAGGGATTAAAGACAAGAGGAAGTCCAGCAGCTCGAAGATGCTATCATCAATTCACAGCTGGCCTTGAAACAGGAAGCAAGTGGAAACATGGCATAGAAAGCATGAGCCAGCTATGGCAAAAAGGCAGAAACAAAACATAGAGCCTGGTGGAAATGCTAGAGATTATATGTATGTATGTAATACCCATTCCTGGTAGGTCATAGATTATGTATATATACATAATACATAGTTCTCGTGGGTTATTTCACTATGTAAACTGCAGGCCAGATTCTCAGATGGTGTGAACTATATAGCTCCATTGACTTTAACCAAATGCCTAAGTCTTTTGACATCCCATGAACACAGTATTTTTCATGTGGGTCCTTAGGTACTTATACAGAGCTTGAGCAGTGCACATTTAGCAAAGAACTCTTCTTCCCTCCGCATGTTACTGAAGTCAAGCGGGGATTTGTAACTGTCTGAAATGGAAGCAGGTCAGGCCCTCTCTGAAGAATAAAAGTTGAGTCTGTCTTTTCCGTAGATTAGCTCAACAATTTAAAACCCAAGGAAGACTGAAGGTTGGATCCTGCTCCTACAGCAGTTCAGTGGAGTTTTCCATTGACTTCAGTGGGTAGGGTCAGGCCAGAGTAATTGTATCAGGTGAAGTGGGGCAAACCAAGCTGAGAAAAGACACCGCTTCTCACCACTCACACACAGGATTGGAATGGAGAGACAATGTCATCGTCACCTTAGGATTTTGCAAATAATGAAAAGAGTACTTTAGTGAAGTGACATTTAAAGTGAACTGTGGGAGAACACAGGTGAGAAGGAGGGGCACAGCTCCTTAGCGCAGTCCCAGGGGCTGTGTGACTCGTGCCCTGTGGCAATAAAATCAGAGACCTGCACAGCTGCTTCATTCTCTTCAAGTATGCTCTCTGAGACAGAGGTGGGAGGTTGTCCTGGATTTCCGCGACCGCACCCTCAAGTCTCAGAGTAGCAGCCGTGTTAGTCTGTATTTGCAAAAAGAAAAGGAGTACTTGTGGCACCTTAGAGACTAACAAATTTATTTGAGCATATGAAAGCTTATGCTCAAATAAATTTGTTAGTCTCTAAGATGCCACAAGTACTCATCCTCAAGTCTGGTATGGCTGCTGTGTGCTGCACAGCTGGAGTTCTTTGGCTGTAACCCAGCCTCCCTGGCACAGAGTGGATTAACATAACCAAAAGGGAACCCTTTTGTAGAGCTGATTTACCCACCCTAACCACACAATTCTCTGCTACGAGCTTAGTAGAGAAAAGGGGGCATGGTCAGGACAGCCTGATGATCCTGGCATATGTTTTGGCCTCCTGTGTCCTTTGCAAGCCAGCGTAAGTTAGAACAGCCCTTAGACTGCTCTAATACAGCATGCGAAGAACAGGCAGGACAGTGAAAAGGAGAACATTAAGCACTGACTTGCTTTCTGTGCCATTTGACCATGCCTGATGATCTGGCCCACAGCTTATTAAACAATTTAAACTGCCATGTTCACTTCATTTTATGTTTTGTTTTTTTAATGCAGCTGCTTAAGTTGTACCTGTACCGTGTTGCATGTATTGCTTGCATCGGGTTGGATTAAGGTACGAAAAGCTTCTGGAATACAAAAGCGCCCATTGTAAGAAAGCTGACATTCATGGCATTGTACTGATTTAGAGCAGAGCTCAGCCCCAGCCTACTGAGCGTCAATGAACAGAAAGCAACGTGGGTATGTTCAGCCTGAGCAATAACATTCAATATCTCCACCAGTGATGTAATGATGCTAATCCCTTAATTACTGGCAGTGGGAGAGTTTGGGAAAACCTGCCTAGTAAACAAGTTCACCTTATGAAACCAAAAGTTTGCAAGCCTAGAGAAAGCTTAATTAACTAAGTGGCGAAATTAAGAAAGGGGGGGAAATAAGGGAATTAAGAGAAAACAGAAACTAAAGAAGGGAGAAAATGAATGAGAAGAAAAGACAGGCTTCTCACTTGCACTATGGATGCATGATTTTTTTTAAAAAAATGTTTTTGTTGATTTTTCCCCAATTTCTCTAGCACTTTTCACAATCCATTTCACAGTCATTGCTGAAGTCTCTCCAAACCCCTGATATTATTTATTATTATGATTGTACCCATTGTGGAGAAAACGTAAAGGGAGACAGATTGGGGGCCTTGCCTGGAGATCCCATGGTGATGAACTAGAAGAATCCAAAAGATCTGAGGCAGTCACTTGCCCTAACCGATAGACAACACTGTCTCTCTACAATAAAGTAATAACAGAACTCAGCTGAAACTGGCATTAGGTTCTAACAGGAACACTAGATAGAAATTCAAGGGGAACAAAAAGCAACAGACATAATATACTTAACTATGCGCTAGGCTGTGGTTTAACATTCTGCCCTGAGTAAGGGGCAATGTGTAGCTCTTTGCTGTCCCAGAAGCAAACCAGGATGGGAACTCTGACTCTGAGAATTGTAATTCATTTCCTGTTCCCTCCCATTTTGTGGAGGAGGGGAAGGGAAGAGTAATCTCTTACTGGTCTACATATGCAATGGGTTACTTCCCCCTATGAATCATCTCAGCTGTTGCGACTGGTCCATTGTGTGGGGGCAGAGTCCTACCCACTCTCATGCCTGGGAGAGAGAGAAACAGCCCAGAGGAAACTGGTGGCACTGGTGCACTGAGCCCTAGGACAAGTAGTTGGAATAGGGAAGTAAGGAGGTGCCCTGCATTTGCAAGTAAAGCAAGTGATGATCTTGTCTTAAGAAATAAACCCTGAAGCCCCTTATTCAGTCCTAATTCAGATAAACTCACATTGAAATTACTTGGAGTTTGTCTGGGTTAAAACTGTGTAAGGGCCTCATATTTGTCCTTAAGACATGAATCATCATGGAAAGATTTCAGACTTGGTGATCGTCCACCAGTTTAGTGTCTAGGCACATGAGGGGGTGCTTTGCCTAGGTTGGCACTTTCCTCTCTGATCCATAAAACATTTTATCATGGTTTTAAAAACCAATGGGGCTTAGGTCCATATGCATTTCACGATAGAGCCAAATGTTGTTGTGAGGAAAATACGGTATCAAATGGAAAAGTGCTGCTTTTGCCTGCACGTAGAATAAACACTGGGCTAGGATTCTGGGAGTACCACACTCTGAATACTACGTATATTTACTAATAATAAATCAGAGTCTCAGCAAACTTAGCAAAGCACAAAACAGTCAAACATCTGCAAATCTCTGAAAAATTACTAAAAATTATCTTACTAAAATAAAATATAATACAGCAAACAAAACTCTGAATAAACTGTTCATTCATAAACTTTCTTCAACATGATAGTTCTCATTCTCTATTTTATTTTCAGGCTCCTTTTGGTTAAGTGTGCCGTTCTTTTAACACTGCTTATATCAACTCATCTGAAAACTCAGTCATGGCTTCAGTTTGAAGAAGGTTCTGTCTTAGTTTTAATTGTGAGGAGTGTGGTATGGGCCCCATCCAGACATATAAATATATCTGAGAGATTAGTAGAGGATTATATCGTGCTAATCAGGTGACCAGTGCAGCAACATAAGGACATGTGATAAAGGTTCAGGAGAAAGATAAAGCAAATGTTAGGTACATTTATATAAAACAAATGAGGCACTACTTCAAATTCACACACACACACATCCCATTTTAAAATGTGCTGGATAAATCTCCATTCTGTAATGAGTAATCTAGGCTGATAAACTTTTGTGAAATTTACAAGAAACAGAGAGAAAAAGAGAAACAGACACACAGACCTGAGAGAAGTTTCAGTAACAGCAAAAACGGTGTTCTTTGTGACTAGACTGCTAAATTATTTGCAGTGTTGGTCCTAGGGTATGAGAGAGACAAAGTGGGTGAGGTAATACGGTTTATCAGACCAACTTCTGTTAGTGAGTGACACGTTTTTGAGCTCCACAGACCTTTCTCAGACCTGAAGAAGAGCTCTGTGAATATTACCTCACGCACCTTGTCTCTGACATTCTCAGAGCAGAGTTGCATGCAATCATTCACTACAAATCGCTCCATCCAATGATATTAAAATAACCTTAAAACACCTTCTAAATTACTGTTCTCTTTTCTCTTCCCAATGCAGATATAGGGCCAAACTTTTCTACTCTATTGACTTTAGTGGAGCCAGGAATAAATTTGTTCCATTGACCTTTGTTTCTTTTTAAATTTGGAGTAAATGTTATGAAGAAGATGGAGAGAGCCAGACAGTGCAGGCACGTGCTATGTAAACTTCCCTACAGAAGGTCTGCTGATACAACACAATCCTGACCTCCAAAACCTCTGCTATTCTTGCAGTCTGATTTTCTTAGAGAGAAACTGTTACTCATGAGACTTTATATCCATTTGTTTTGTGATATGAACAGATGTCTTCTAGCAATTAGACTGAGACCGAACGTATTTCATGAGTGACCTAAGGTAGATTTGAACCTTGGCAAGTGTCTAGAAATAAAAAGCTAATGAATCAGGGAGGTACAACAATCCCTCTATAGTTAAGGTTGAAGCTAGATTATATTAGGAGCCTGATTTTCAGTCTTTACCTAACTTCTGCAAAGCAAACAAATAAAGGAGAAATGTTACATGCCATCCCAGGGTAAACATTTTCTGGAATGTTTAGGGCACATCATGCAAGGAATTTCAAGTGGGGAGACATTACAATTTCGTTAGGGTTCATTAAGATTAAGAATTAGGTACAGTATTAGTGGTTTTGTGGTTACTAATGAATGTACAGTTAGTTTTATGATACACAAAGTACTTAGCATTCTAAAAAGGCACTGGAAAAAATCTAAGGGACAGATTCTGTCACCCATTCTCCCTTACCTTGCTCCTTGAGTAGTACCATAAATTTCAACTCCCAATGAGTTTAAATAATGAAATGATTCTATGTGCTGGGTAGGCTAGAGGTTGCATGGATGTACTCTGATTAACTGCTGTGTGTGGTGTGCTTGGTCACATAATAGGAATGAATCCAAGGTAATTAATTCTGGGCACATTGCCTCTGTTTACAGATGCAGGAAGACCTGGCTCAAGCAACCATCCAAAGGAACAAGAGAAATCGGTTGCCTTTAACTAAACTGTAATAGAAATCTTGGGGGCTGTTTAAATTTGTTGATAAAACAGCAATTTAGCTATCGGAGGTAGTTTCTGGTGCTACTTTCAGTGCACTTGTGTTGCTAGAGAGGAGGAGGTGATTAATTTCCTACATAAATAAAAGGTTCAGCACACATACTAATCCTTAGGTTTATTCGGATTCTTAATGTCAACAATTAAGGACTTAACTTGTTTACTGTCTAACTATGTTGGCAGAGCTGTAGATTGGTTTGAGTGGAGATGTTTATAATGAGATTCAGCAGCAAGGGAGCAATAGAAAAACCATAGAAATGGAACAGATTTCAGGAATAGAAGCTCAGTATTGTCCTAATAATTATGTTGGCAGCTGTATTTGCATGAAACCATGCTTTTTCTGTGGTACTCAATTAAGGTTATTCAGCTTCTTTGATGTGTTTAGAAAAAACCCAGTGGCATCCAAATAAGTCTAATAAAAATGCAATATGATGTTTCCCATTTCCAGCAAAGGGTAACAGAACAGATGTTCCTTATGTTGCCATGTTTCATCAGCACAGGGGGGAGCAGAGGAAGTTTGTAATTCATAGTGACTGTGCCATTAAACTAATGTAGTACAGAATGTTTGCAACGGAAACATACAGATCTGAACAATCTGTTTAGGCACTGAATAAAAAAAACGATGAGTCTGACCTTTTAGGTTAAAACTGACCTTTTAGGTTAAAAAATAATTCAACAAACCAAACCAAACTCCCTTGGCCTCTCCTCTGAAGAATATACAGCAATGCGTTTTTTGGCTTGGCTATCAGTGGAATCCATCCAGTTCCAGTTTCTTCTCAGAGTTGCATCCAGCCCTGCTATGGATGCTAAAGATACAAAGATAAATTATTCATTTTACCCAGTTGTGACTGGTTAATTTATTGGAGTATTACGCACATTGCCATACTACTATATAGATAAGCTCAGACACTACAGTAATGGGGCCACACAAGTAACTGCTGTAGCTAGCTAACTAGATTGCAAATTGATACACAAGCCACCTCAAGCCATACAATTAACTCTCACTTTCTAGTGGTTGTTTCATAGTAAGGCACTGGACCACGGTGCAAACTCCGGTTACTATTTCGGTGTGGGAGTCTGGAGTGTAGGTTTTCAGATCTCCAAAGCAGACACAAGGTGGCAGCATTTTCAGAATATTGTCACTCCTTTCCAGCTCTTCCTTCCTCAGTGTCTTTCTGACCCAGGATGGGCTATGGGATGGTGCTTCTGGGCCCTGGCTGCCCTGCTCGCCTGTCACCTGCTGACCCTTGCTCCCAGTGCCTGCTTGCCGCACTCCAAGGCCCAGCCCTTCTCTAGAATTGAAAGGCTTGAGACTTTCTTTCCTGATGGAGCCTGAAAACAAAATCCTTATGGGGGCATACATAATCCCACAGTGCCTGTGCGGCTGGAATGCGTGGGTCAGTACTGGGACGTGATTCCAGCTACTAGCTGGATGCAGTCACGCAGGATGCACCACTAACCCACAAAGGATCGGCAGCAGGACAATCAGGTAGGAGTCCCACACCACTCCCTAAACATTTTTGTTGTGTGGTTAAACAGACCCATGCCCAGGGACACAGTAACTCGAAGAGGGGAAGGGAACATATTGTCTTGTCAGAGTTGTTCAAACTTGTTGATGCCTTCTTTGCAGACTTGTTTGCAAAACGTTACAAAAAACGAATGAAGCAAAACCCTAGAGCTTCATGGACCTGATTAAAACATGTATGAAGGTCGCCTTAACCAAAGCAGACTCCCAGAACTATCCCTTGAGCTAGTGTGATTATGCTGCGCTATGTAGGTTAGAGAGTTATACATTTCCCAGAGGTTACTATTGATTGAACAGGGACCTCACCACATCACCAGCAATTTGGAGAGCAGACGAAAATCCTGTGAAGCAAAACAGAGTAGTTTAGCTTGATACTTTGGGTATCTATAGCCAGTAATTGAAATAAAAGGAACCTCAGCACAGTCTATATTTATTAGAGAGAACAACCTTATTCCTTCGGCAAAGCATCACTGTGCAGCAGAACGCTTTTTTGGAGCACAAGTGTTTGCATATTGCCATGAACTCTGTCATCAGCCCGAGGGGGCCCTGTTCTCCTCTTCATATGGGCCAAATTCTCTGGCCCATGTAAGGCCCACAATAGGCCCAGGAAGCGGCTGAACAGATCTGGTTCCTGCTCTATACAATGGGGCAGAATACAGTCAGGCCACACAAAAGGACTCTGCACACGAATACAGCTCCTTTGCAGGCTCTGCAGCAGACAGCCAGGGATGCACTGGACAAACCCAGCCTAGAGCTGCAGGCAGGCAGTGCTCACAGACCAAGATTTGGCCGGGCATAGTTTAAATTCCTATTTGCATCAGTGGAAGAGAAGAGATGTCATTAGGGTCTATTCTCCACCCCATCCCTGGGCAGATGTCCCCTGAAAATCAGCTGAAGTTATTCAGATGGCACAAAGGGAGATTGCACCCCCTAATGATTCATACAACATGTTGATCATCACGAAAAGCAAAATTCTCTTCTCAGATCCACTGGGCTGACCTCAGCTCCACTACTCAGTCCCTCCTACACATGCAGCTTTTGTATTGGACCTGGGTCCAAAAGGACACTCTTATCCACAATGTTCTCGATTATATTAGCATGTTTGGGGGGAACCAGGGCACAAAATGGTCAATACTTGCTTTAAAGTATTTGTCTGGAAGCAATACAAAGGAGTTAATGGTTCAAAAATTCCCATTGGGACAGACTGGGAACGGAGACTGGAAGGATTGTTGGAAAACCGCATAATATCAAGGCAGGAGTGGATCTCAACCAAGGCAGAAGAGATCGGAGACACTAGCAGAGAAGGAGACACACACAACTCAGAGGATGCCAAAGTAAAATGTCCAAGGGATCCAATACTGACTGTTTCTTTACTTCTGTGCAATTGTAATCCACACACCTCTGGGGTGTGGTGTTCTGTCCCATCTAGTGGCACCAAGACCACTTAGAGAGAGAAAGGCTCATGCACTCAGCTCCAGAGGCCCCAGGTTCGATCTCACCCACCGATGACCGGAGTCTGTCAGCATTACACAATTCTTCTGGAACTCTCTAGGTGCCGACTGGGCTCTTAGTGCTGCCTTCAAAAGCAAGTCATAATTCCCAGACCTCAGCCTCAGTCCTGAGCAAGTGACTAGCGCCTCCAGCAAGTTGCTGAGCACCTTTCAGCTTCCATTGGAAGCTAAAAGGATCAGGCCCTTTGACAGAACTGGAGTATTTTCACTGACCTTCCCCCAAATCTCCAGCCCTGTCTCACTGTGCCAAAGTAAATAAATAAATAGACTAACTAGCAGAAATGCCTTAACCGGACATTATTCTGGGCTGATTGGTTGTGAAACTTTACTCTAAACCCCAAAACCACAAAAACTGCCAGTTTTCCAAGCCCTGTGTTTTTCATAGCTCTCATAGCATTCTGAATAGTTTGCATTATTTCAGACATAGAATAAATATACATTTAAACTACTTGGATTACTGACTCAGCAAAAATGCCACTTAACTCATTGCTGGGTTTCTTTTCTCTATGAGGGAAATAAGAATTAACACTATTTATCAACCACTAAAGCGGTTATTGGAAATCTGTTAATGCTGATGGTATCCCAAGTGCCTGGAAATGCATTGGTATAAAATCCATTTTACAGCTGTGCTGTTAGTTAAAATCACTTTAAAATGGCCACTAATGTCCCTGTAGCCTTTATGCATTGAAAACTCATTTTAATAATACTTTGCATTTACACAGAACATTTCTCTGGAGGATCCCAAAGTGCACAACAAACATTAACAGAGCCCAACACCATGCTGTGAGATAAGTGCCATTGTCTCTGTTTTTCAGGTGGGGAAACTGAGGAATTCAGAGATGAAGTGACTTGCCCAGAGTCACGGGTGAGTCAGTGACTGAGGCAAGGACAGAACTCAGGAACCCTGAACTCCCAGCCCCCCATTCTAAATATTATATCCGAAGTTTCCTTAGCTGATAAGGGCCTGATTTTAAAAACAAGAGGCCATGGCCAGTATGAATTTTGTGCACACCTCTGCATATCTGCTTTTGCATGCACATCCCCACAAGTGTGCATGCACACGGGTACCCATGCAGTAGCCATGGAACAATGGCTTGCCCGAGCGCAAGTTCATTTTGCATGTGTACCCTTGCAATAAGTATGAAAGCATTTGCAGGAGCAGAGGTGCCTGTGCAAAAGCATATTTAACTTCCAGCACCCTTTTGAAAATCAGGCACAAAATGGCATGTCTGACGAGTTCTTTCAGAAATATGGCTGTTCTCACTTTCAGGCTGTGCTCCTAGATAATTCCATAAATTTGACAAAGAACAATGGCAAAGGGCTACTCAAAGCTAACAGGGAGTTTGGGGAGCAAGCTTACAACACACACAGAAATTCAAATACACAGGAGTCGAGGACTTGAACTAGACAACCTTGTATACTGCTTAAGGTAGTGAATTAGGACACCCAACTATAACAGTGATGCCATACATGATTAACGCTTTGCACCAAATTATGCTAATATCATTACCTCAAGGACACAAATTCATTCAGTATTACGGAGGTGGGCATGGAAAATCATCCTGTATATGACCTGTATGGGTAGATTTCCTGATCCTGCAATAGCTGGTATTAATATCTCACTTTATAAACTGAAGTTGTACTTAGTGAAATCCCCTCCTCCATATACAGTATAAGAGCCTTGGTCACCCCAAGCTTCTTATTTATGAGTGGGAGTGATGGTGTCTTTACTGTCAGCCTGAAAATCATATGTTAAAAAAATTGTCTTTATCTGTTTTATTAATAATATTTTAGATGAAAAGTAAAGGCAATTTTCTGAGCTGAGGAAGTGATGCCATTTTTCTTTTTATGCTGATACAAAGTAATCACTTATTCAGTTAGGGTTGTATTCATTCCTGGAATTAGAACTGGACAGTAATTGTGCTCATAATAGTAAGTGTACTTTCAGATTGACTTTAGTTATTCTGTGATACATTCCATACAGTCACCCGAACACTTGTATATTGAGGAGGATTAGTTTTGTTCAGAATGAGCTTCTCTTATAGTACAAAAATAAAAATTAACATACAGTATTTCAGAAAAACTAAACATTACATTGCCTACTGGAATGTCAGACTATAAAGTACAGAAGCTAATGAAAAAGTAAACTATAGGATGATTAATTTACAGCATTAAATATACCCAGTTCAGAGACAACACTATAGATGAGACTGAGAAAGAATGTAAAAGAAGAAGAAATACTTTTTTATGGTGAAAACGAGAGGTTTATTTTCAAAGCTCCTGAGTTCCTGCAACTCTCTCTGATTTCATTGAAGCTGTAGACAGCTCAGCATCTCTGGAAAACAGAGCATGCCTTACCACAGCTTCTCATTGCATAAGTGGCAGTATGTTTTAAGTAAATGTATTGCTGCACAAAGGTGCTGGAT
Organism: Lepidochelys kempii; assembly: GCF_965140285.1. Lineage (NCBI taxonomy): Eukaryota > Metazoa > Chordata > Testudines > Cheloniidae > Lepidochelys > Lepidochelys kempii. The sequence goes on along the minus strand of NC_136391.1, from coordinate 24,323,186 downwards.
TTGCATTCCCGTAGTCCACTTTTCATCACATAGGTTCAGTGCCAACAGAGACATTGTCATTGAATATGCCTAAATTTTTACTTCTAGACATTAGAGGATTATCCAGTTACCAAGTACATTTAGAGCCAAATTTTCACACATTGGGCTCCATTTTAGCAATGCAGTTATTTGCACCCACTAGTTAGGTCACCCACAAAATGGAGGTCTGGCTAAGACTGGGCTGTAAATCTAAGCCTGAACGCCTTGGCCTCTTTCCTGATATCACGACAGGTGCCAATTAGTACTAATTGTGGTGGGTTTTTGACATGTTTCTAAGCAGCCACTTCTCTGCTAAGAATTGGATGCAACCTCCAACACACTGTGACTAGGCTTCCAAACACCTTTCAGATGATAATTCCTGATCACTAAACACGTGGGCAGAATTTGATGACCTAGGTGAAATGCTATCCACCCCATTAACAATCCACTGGCACTTTTACTCTGGCCCTCATTTTTATTTTCTCTTCATAGCTCCTATCACCACAGCAACCATCCTAGCAACCAAAGAAGATTGGACATGGCTTCCCATCAATGCAGGTCTTAGCAATGGCCAGAGGAGTCCACATTTCCCTCCATCTCATCTGGATCTGGTATTATCCCTTATGATGTTACTAGAATTTCTTGCTGTTCTTTTGGTGATCATTCATCTTCCATTTTAAGGGAATATGTGCCATGTGCAATTCTCATCTAGGCTTATTACACATGACTTCAATAGAAACAATCATGAAACAACTTTGAAATAGTGACTAATTAGACCCATGACACTTTAACCTTTGATAGGTCACAATGAGTGCCCAATATGGGGCCACACGTTCTGGACATCTAAAAAGAGCAGAATATCAAAGCAGAGATCTGCTTGGCAGGTCTAAAAGGGTATTCTCGCTCATAATCTAATGTAATTCTCAGCATCAAAGAGGCTTTATGATCATACCTTATCATACTCCTCAATTCTTCTAAATTTTTGTGGCATTATCGCAGTGTTGCAATCCTTTCCCCTACTATTCTTTATTATTATGGTCATGCCTAAGGGCCAACCAAAAGTAAGGCCCCATTGTGCTGGGTGCTGTAAAAACACAGAGCAGTAGATGATCTCTGCCCAGAATGCTCACAGTCTAAATAGACAAGCAAGACGCAGGGTGTTGGAAAGGGTAGAACACACAAGCAGAGTGAACTATGTGATGGCAGCAAATGTCATGGTGGTTGTACTAATTTTTGAGGGGGGGTAGGTTACTTAGGCAGGGATCAGCTAATAGGAAAAAAAAAAGGGAAGGCAAGGTCGGGGAGAAGCAATTCTCACCCCACATTTCAATATAGGAAGGACGTTGGCAGAGGTCAGCTGCTGCACAGTGGGTATGCCAGTGCTTCCTCGTTTAAAACCTATCGTGGCATGTTTCAACAGCAGAAAAATATGTATTGCAACAGCAAGTATCTTATGGTTTATAGCCAGTGCAACTGTTATGATTACATTACAGTGCTGGTGTCCCTTTTGTGGCTACAGATTTCAGAAGCGCCAAACCATGTTTCATACAGTTATCAGACTTTTTATAGGTAAAGCTGATTTTACTCATTTATGGCCTGATCCTGCAAACCTTCCATGCCTGGCTCCCGTGGTGGGAGTTCCCAGCATGGGCAGCACAAAGAAATAGATCCTTCATTTTAATTGTTTGCTTATGATTTATATATAGTGGCCATTGTGCACTAAGGAGGAGATTTTCAAAGGCACATATGGAGTTAGAGACATCCCGTTCCCATAGATTTCAGATTGAAAATCAGTGGGAATTGGGTGCCTAAATGCCCTTTGTATCTTTGCAAATCTCCTCACAGGTGTTTCACAAACGAGATCCCTGCCCAAGTTGCTAACAAAGTAGCCAGCTTACAGAAGGATGAGAGGGGCTGGGATGTAACAAAAAAGCCTGTATCTGAATGAAGGGGTGTTGTTTTGGTTCACTGACAGCCCTAAAAACTATATATGTTTCAAGATGAAATAATTAGTTTTTTTTTAAAAAGTAAAAACAACACGAGACTGACCATCAGCAATTAAGTTGCAATGGAATTGTCCTTAGATTGCCATAATGTGCTGGTGGTATTTTATGGGCACAGAGTATGCCCGATAGTAACAGAGTCAATCACTATGAGGAAAAGCCATGATCAGCATGAACAATGCAGGAACAAAATCAAATAATGATTCAACTCAGTCCACACAGTACCATGTTTATCTAGCCTTAGAGTTATTAACCCTCAATTTGCTCATACAGCTCCCGCTATCAGTGGAAAAGTCTGGGTAAAGATCAAGGCTAGAATGTAGTCTTACAGCTGAATAAACTATGAGCCGAACTTGACCCTCAGTTTGGCCTTATCCAGGCAGAGCTCTGTGCCATACCCCACTGGCTACACCCCTTCGCACGCATGTAAATGAGGGCTGCCTTTGGCCTTATATTATCCTTAAGGGCCCAATTCAAATCTGATGTAAAGGGGGCAACTCCATCAATTTAGGGGCATTTCAGCCAATTATACCTGGTCTGAATTAAGCCCCACATCTCTTCAAAATCCTATTGAAAACGTTCACAAAAATCTTCATTTGCAATGCATACTGTAGACTATAATCAGAGTAAATCTGTAAACCAATGCACTGTGGCTGCCAAAGACGAATTACAAAACTGGAAATATTACTTTTTTTTCTCAAATGAAGCCTGAAGCAAAATGAGTTTCTTTGCCAGACACCTTCAAATCTCCAGGGATTAGCTTCCCAGACTGGCATAACCAGATGCTTTAAACATAGTTCTGAGTTGGCATTAAAGGTGTGGTCTCTGGCTTTCAGTTTTGCACATTTAAAATCCTTCCCAATGCTGTCACAATTTCTGAGGCGACTTGTTGCTGGCCATTGTTCTGTTGCAATGGAAAACCTGTCCAGTGTCCTTCAACCACTAACCCTTGTTTCCATTGAGGTCATTTGTGGCTCAGGTGAGCACACTGCCAGAATAGCAAACTGTTACATAAGAAGCCCGTCTAAGCTCAGGAGCTTCTTGTCGTATGACTGGTGTGGACGATGGCCTTTGCTGTGAGCCTGAACAGCACCATGGGGCTCACAATGAAGCGAGACCCTTGAAACAGCAGAAAACCCTCACTGGCAGGGAACTCAGACTAAGCCACTGAAAGGATGAGTGGGAACATTCAGAACCAGATCCTGGTGTCATGTTTTCAGTGTGATTTCTGTAAAGGCATCTCTCCAAAAGCAGAGGAGAGGAGGCACATTATAAACTGAGTCCTCAAATAGGATCTTGAAGAATTCCCACCCCCCACCCCCGAAAATCTGAAAACCTGAATATTGGAAGGGAAAAATTCACATTAGTCATCAAGATGCTTCAAACTACTCTTTTAAATGCATTTCACCCAAAAAGCATGAGAGGAATTGAGGGCGCAGATAAGGCATTTTAAGGCTCAGCCCATCTGCTATCTTTGCCCACCACACACACAAAAAACACATCAGAGAAATGTAATGGTCTGTTCTCATTCATGCATATGAATTATTTACACAGAGATGCCATTAGTATTACAAGTTTCCTGCAAAGGACTTGTGTTTTGATGTCAGAATAGACCCCTAGATTAGGAGAAAGAGAAGGGAAATGAACAGAGCAACATATAACAAACTAAGGCTTAAGGGTTCATTGGATTTGCATTCCTGAAAGACGTGGGGACCCCACCCACGCAAGCCTGCTGGCAGAAGGTGGGAACATACCCTGGTTGATTAATCAGTTTGATCCTGCCTTATTCCACAAAACAAACCACTCAGCCCTTCAAGAATATTTTGCATTTTGTCTTTTCCAACAAGGGAGTATACCTGAGCCCTTGTCTACACTGAGGGGTGAAATCCTGGCTCCACAAAGGCAATGGGAATTTTGCCACTGACTTCATTAGGGGCAGGATTTCACTCCCAGTGTAGCTATTATTATTAATAACCGTGTCTATTATGACAGGTTTCAGAGTAACAGCCGTGTTAGTCTGTATTCGCAAAAAGAAAAGGAGGACTTGTGGCACCTTAGAGACTAACCAATTTATTTGAGCATGAGCTTTCGTGAGCTACAGCTCACTTCATCGGATGCATCACGAAAGCACATGCTCAAATAAATTGGTTAGTCTCTAAGGTGCCACAAGTACTCCTTTTCTTTTTGTGGAGTAGTGTTATTCAAAGTGAGTAAGGGTATGAGACTCTGATCATGTGGTCACACAAATGGTCACGTAGGTGCCAGCATTCATGCCAGGTTTTAAACTTCACCCTTCAGTCATTCTGTGCCAGAGCAGTTCATAACAGTGTAGTTAGAGTTTTCTACAATAGGAAAAGTATAGTTTTTTTCCCCCAATCTCCCATAACTCAAAAATATTTGAAGAAATCTTTCTCATCCGTGATTCGCACACACACTCTACTTTGGAGCAGAAACCAAACATGAAAAATGCCAGTTCCCAAAGATGCATGGTTTAGAAGGTTAGGCACATGTGAAAACCTAGGGTTGTAATGTTTTGCAACCCTAACAATAGCAGTTTTTTGATAGATAATCAGCCAAATTCAGCAAGGATAACAGGGCTAACACTCTTACAAAAGGCTCCACATGATCTCTAATGAGCAGCATAAGTGACCAGCACCTCAGTTTTACAGCTCCTTTGAAAAACAGCACCTCCAGCATCACAATACCCCATCACATCATGCCAGGGCAATGGCTCTGTAGTAAGTCAAAGGGGAGAATGCTACTTACTGAATTACCAACACCACCTTCCTTCAGTACCTAGGTCATCTGAGAGCTTTCCTGTTCAAGTGCTGAGCCAGTTAGTTAGTAAGTGAAATCTGGTAAGACCATACAAGAAGAAGATATGACTGCAAGCCAAATATTTGAAAGATTATCAAGAGATTTTGTCTTTCATCCCTTTTTGGAGGGAGACTGAAGGAAGATCATCTTAAATTCTTAAATAATAGAATACAATATGGTTTTACCCCATCATCTTAGTAATATAAACACAGAAATGACAAATACATGTCTAATTGCACAGCTATTTTGTGGTAAAATACTTCAAGCCTCTAATACTATCAAAAAAGAATTACTTTAGTTAGCGACTTTGGAACATTATTTTCCTTAAAATTGGGAAATTGCTGAAATTACTCCCAATTATGAATTGTTCTCGTTGGGAGCAATACATATCACTGTCCCTCCTATCCATTTGGTTGAAGGGGGCGGGGAGTTAACTAATGGTAAATTCTGAGATGTGCTCTATCATTCATAGCTAGATAACATTAGTTCTTCAAGATCTCTTAATTTGAATCTGATTAGAATGCTTTTGTTCAATGCATTTGGAGAAAACAGCAGATGCAGGTGTGGGTGTATAGTTATGGAAACTATAGGCCTTTTGTTAGGACATATGGTGATGTTATGTTCAGTAAAGGTTTTAGCCAAGATTTTCAAAACTTGGAGCCTAACTTTTAGACAATAACATCCATATTTAGGCTCCCAAATAAGAAGCCTGTTTTTCAAAATGGATGAGTACCCAGCAGGCTCCCATTGAAGTCAATGAGGGCTCAGCACTTTTGAAAAATTGACCCCCACTTATTTAGAAATTTAAATATGGATTTGGGAGTCTAATTTTAGGCTCCAGAGTTTTGAAAATCTGGACTGAAATCCTGGCCTCACAGAAGTGAACAGCAAAATGCCCATTGACCCCAAGGTCTTTATGGAGATTAATTTGAAAAGACCACATTACTCCTGAGTAACAAAGCCCCATGTTACATATGCAGGCCTTCCCAAGTAAGTGCTAATAAAACCATTATACTACGTACTTTACAGAATAACTACAGGCATTTTAGAAGGGCTAGGGATGGTTCTAAACATGTTTATTGGTACTTTTTACTTTCATGTACGATACATTCCCATTTATCTGAATTCCCTTTATCTGAAAATCCTAGTTATCCGAATCCACATACCCAATGTAGCCCTATGTTAATTACTTTGAATAATTTCTCAGTGAGCCTCTTAGTGCTAATCGATACAAAGCTGTTGATTAGTGCCAATGGGCGCTAAGAGGCTAATTGAGAAGTTATTAGTGCTAAAGTAGGACTACATGGGGGATGCATTGTGGATTTGGATAACTATGATTTCTATATCAATGAAACAGCAACTCAAAATGGCACTTCTGTTTATCTGAACGCCTGGTTATTTGAAAGTTTCAGATGTCCCCCAGGCCATTTGGCTAAACAGGAGTGTACTCGATTCTGTACATTCTCATGTATAGGGGCCCCTACTCACTCCCACTGAAGCTAATGACAATTTTGTCTGTGTAAAGACCTCAGAACCAGTCGCTATGCATACACAAAGTATTGTTTATAAGGAAACTGCAGTGCAGTGAAAATTACTATAATTAGATGGTTAGTTCCAAAGATCATGAGTTGTCCTACTGCACCTTCAGGGTTTCATGAAATATGTGTGTCCTCAGAAAGAGCTGTCAAAATAGACACTGTTTTAGTGACCCAAAGTCTCTCATTACATTTATCTTATCTCCCACCAAACACCTTTGAAGGAACATAATTACAGAAGTCAAAAGCATCAGAAGTGTTTTCTGATAGCAACCTAGTGATCTGTCCATACGATGGTGAGATATAGAGGTTTGATTGTGATGCAACAGGAGAAATTGTCCACCTTACAGTTGCGCCATCCAAATTACCAACAGTTAAAATGACTTCCTTTCTGTAATGGACAGTGCTCCCCTGCTGCTCTGTAAAGATCTTAATCTCTTATCTGTGCTACTTCTACTTCCTAAGAAACTAGAGAGCAAAGAACCTGATTCATTTAGCATTTGGCTTTTGGTAGCAATCTGTTTACTGCATTTCTCCATAAGAGTCATCTGAAAAACATGCTTCACTGTACAGGAGCTGTGCAATGGAAGATAAATGTAAAATGATAGTGGTGTTGTTCAAGGCGGTTTATCTTCTCCTCCACATCACTATTCTCCTTTCCCTCAGAGGTTTGTGAATGACCCATATTAACCGTTCCTGAGGAATATGGAAAAGATGCATTTTGGAAATGAGATTGAGCTAGATCCTCAGCTGCTCCAGCACTCTGCTTAGTGCCGCTGAGGGAAGTGGCAAAGATCGGTCCATGCCCCCTTAGTTCTTCATTATCCTGGGCATCACTGGGGACCATTTTGGTTCCTGACATAATCTAGAGCATCCACAGGGCTGCTCTGAATTACACTCAGTTGTAATGACAGTCACAGGACTGTTCCACAGCTGGGGACTGTTGGAGCACAGCAGCATCCCAACAATGGAGCCTGGGGATGACATTAGTTTTTCACAGCCAGCGAATCCCAGTCTGATTGCTGAATCTTTTTTTTACCTGCTTTGAGCAGCCAAAATGCAAGTTATCTTTTGTCAGCAGGACAGGCCTACACACATACATCATCTATGGTATGTGAAACCTCGGAATATGAGGCCAAATTCACTACTGGCCAATGTCATTAATGTCAAGGGAGATACACCTGCTTAGGCCAGCAGCAAGTCCCTTTTACATGAACAGGTGAATCACGCCAACATGAACCTTGATTCTTTGGGGGAGATACACTATAGACAGAGCTTTAAATACACCTGGTTGCTTGAGCTCCTCTGCTTAAAATCACAGAGTGTCTCCTTCAGTTTCAGGAGGTGAGAACCAGAATGATACTTGGCCTCCAAACAAAACCTGGCATTTATTCATTTTCCAGGGCTTTCTTAATGCCAATTCTGTAATATTCTTCTTTCAGAGAAATGTTACTAATAATGAAGACATTTCGTGAAGAGTTCTAAGATTTATACCAACTGGCGGTACACTCAATCTCTAATTGTTTTTTGGAACAATCATCATCTTATTCATTGCCAATCCTTTTCCCAAAATAATTTGGGCCATGCTATCCTGGTTTAATGTAGCCGTTGTACAAAGATATATAAATATTCTGCCGTAAGGGGTGTTAAACCCTGAAGCATCCAATTAAGAGGTAGATAATTAATTACTAGCGGTGAACAAAGACCATTCATAAGCTCTGACTTTGTCCAATTACTTTTATACCAAGACACTGAGGTGACTTTGTCAACAAGTTTAAACAAAACATCGGAATGTCCTCAGCAGAGAAGGAAATTTTATATTGTTTTGAATTGACTAAAGAAGTATTGTAACCCTTGAAGTTGCTTAGGTCCTGTGGGACTAGCCTGGGATTTCAAAGTCAAAATTAACTGCAGTTAGAGAATGATCAAGATCTTGAGTTATCTGGCTAAGATTGCAACATATCCTTGTTTTATTTATTTATTTATTTATTTACTTTATTAGAAAACTCAACCGGTCTGGCTGTATAGCAAATGCTGAATAACTATTTCTATTCTTGAAGTTCTAATATTTGAAAAAAATCTTGCAACCTGAAATCCTGTTTACCAAATCATGCTAGACTACTAATAATCATACGCGCTGACTCCATGGGTGCTCTGGGGCTGGAGCACCCACGGGAAAAAAATGGTGGGTGCTGAGCACATACTGTCAGCCCCCTTACCAGAACCTCCCCCTCCCCCCAGCGCCTCCTGCCCACCCGCATGCCCCACCGATCAGCATCTCCCACTCCTTCCCAGCGCCTACTGCCTGCCACGGATCAGCTGTTTCGTGGCGTCAGGAGGCATTGGGGGTAAGGAGGAGGAGCAAGGGCGCAGTGCATTTGGGGGAGGGGCGGAACTGAATGGGAAAGGTGTGGGAAGAGATGGAGTGGGGGCAGTGAGGGTGTAAGAAGCAGAGTGGGGCCTTGGGGGAAGGGGTGGCGTGGGGGCGGGGCCTGGACAGAGCTGGGGGGAGCACCCTCCAGCAGATTAGAAACTCAGCACTTATGCTAATGATACTTTTACCCATTTCTGATTATGACAAACTATTATTCTAGCAGACAGATCATATTGGTCCAAATCCAGACCTGATTTAAGCAGCTGCAATGGCTTACAAATGTTGAAATTTGGCCGATTTAATTAAATAAAACAAAACACAAATACAAAAGTCAGATGTGAACCGTAACCATCTCAGAACATTCTGAGGGATTTATTTTCAAAGCTAGCGATGCCCTTAGCTTGTGTCTATAAATAGTGTGTGATTGTATTTCAAGTATTTATGCATGCAGATGGACAGTTGTATATCTAACTGGCCATTTGCCATGGATACGATCAATTGTGCATGTAAGATATGTGGAATTTACATACCTCTAAATTTGAAAATCAGGCCCCGAGTAAATTCAATAAGGGTTCCAAACACCCCTCAGAGACAGCACAGGTGAATACAAAGGTGAGTTTAATATTAAATTTCAGCATTTATCCCAAATGTTTAGTATAGTCAAACTGTTATGCTCCATTTGGGTTACATATCTTTAACGGGACACTTTCCTGTGGTTGCTGCCCAGTGATATTTGGCCACTTTGTATTCTCTTTTCAGCAGTGCAATTATAAAATTAATTCACAACATCTGGTTTCTGTTATGGTATAAACATGTCTCAGGAGTATTTGACTGAGAGAGCCATGCAGCTGAGCAGTTCTGGAAGCCAAGCTACAAAGGAAAGGATTCACATTCCCTCAGAGATACCTCTGCACATGCAGCATTCAATCCTAAGTGACTGTGTTGGTGTTATTATGCGATTGGGATTCTTTGCATGGCTATATGGACATAATTTACTAAATGCACCCTCCCTGTAATGGAATGTTTCACGAACACAAAATAACTTCTTTCCAGCCAACCTGGATTCCCCAGCATTCTGAGAGCAGCTGGAGATGGCACATTTAGCAAAATGAAAGTGTGTCGGAGAATTGCTGATGCTTGGTGTTGATGAGTGTGTGCGGAGGGAATGGTCTGTTTAAAATAAGGTCCTGTGAGACATCAGGGATTTATCAGGTGTGTGTGTTGGAGGGATGGCTCAATTTCTCCAACATAGCTTCCTAATTAGGACATCCACTCCCCATCCCAAATCCGGATCTTTAAATTGGCAAACAGACACCTGAAATGGGCATTTATGCAACTTCATGTCAATTTAAGCATTGGCTAAAAGGTGTGAATGCCCTATTTAGGTTCTTATCTTTGGAAGTATGGGCTTCCATACGTGTATGAGGGGAAAGGGAAAGCCATAAGCCTATCCCATAAAATGTAGTGGTCACATCTACCTTGGCACCTCACTGGTTGCATAAGTGCTGCTAAATCATTTCCCTTCGACTGCAGTGTTGTTCCTTATTGTACATTCTATAGTGCTTTGTCTAGTCTAGGTTTAAATGTTACAAGTAGAGCTGGTTGGGAAATGACTTTTTTGCAAGAAAAATTTAGACAAGAGGATTTTCTCTCTCTCTCTCTCTCTCTCTCTCTCTCTCAGTGTACATATATATGAATAAAGTATGGGTTCCCATACTTCAAGGAAACCTCAAATTTTTAACAAAACCAGATTTTTTTTTCTGCCAAAATTTCTCTTACTCCAAACCACCATATTCCAGTGAAAAAATGTGGGTGGACAATTTCCAATCATCTCTAGTAACATGTGATAGGGGAGATCCCATGCTATCCTCTTACCATGCTAGAACACAACCCTGATAATTTCTTTAGACAAGTTTTATCAAACCAAAGCCTGAGATTTGATTTTGGTCACATGGAAACCTACTTGAGTTTCCTAGAAAAGGACAAGATCATTAGAACATCCCATTAATTCTACAAACCCTGGAGCAAATCTGCAGCCATACCAATACGAAGTGTCAGTGAATAGTCCCAAGATTTAAGTGCCATGCACTGGGAAATAGTAGCTGTTTTTATTTCAAAACAAAAACAGAACAATAGTTAATCTCTATTCATGTTCTTATCATCCTAAGTGAGTGGTGACAGGTAGGGTGTAAACATAAACATATGCAAAAAAGTGTGTAGGTTTTAATTAAGTGAACCTGACCGAAAAAATAATTGGGATGAAAGCTATTCTTAGCAACTGCGTTCTGTTGTTTGATTAGCATGAACACTTGTTTACCGTTTTGTGACTACAGTTTGCTCGGGTTTCAGTTAGTTAGAGATGAGCACAAGCAGCTGTGTGAGTCTTGCCAATCAGTCAAGGCCCAGGTGTCTCTTGCTCTAAGATATCAATAAACTCTGGTTTGTGTCTCTCAGTGGAGTTTTGTTTCACTAGATTGCACTGGTGTATCTACTAAATCCCATTCTTGGATGAAACCATTGAGAGAGCTCCTTCAGTGTCAGATTTTTTCTTCTGTTACATGTCCCTTGCTAATTATAGAATTATCTGAAGGGCTTTTTAAGTGATAATGACTGTAAAACACAGTCCAATGGTGCAATTACATTTCCTCTCTCTAAGTGAGGCTAAAGATTAACTGATTTTGTCTTAACATGCCAGTTTTTTGACAACCTCGTAATGTTTCCTAATCTCTGACTAATTTCTAACTCATAATCTAAGTAGTGTAAAATAGGTAACACAAAATTGCCATTATAAGCATTTTTCTGCAGCAAGAACATCGAGAGCAAAAGAGAGTAGAAATAATCAGACCTTAGATTCCTTCACAGATTATTTGGATTTGGATTGGATCAATTGGCATAATGGCTAGTGTAGATTATAAAAACATATTACATAATTTTTCATATTCTGTAACTTACAAATAAACAAAATTGTATGCACTGTTTGCTCTTAAGGAATGATTTGCACACTAATTTCATCTTCAAATTCAGTTTTCAAGCAATTTTTCTGGATTATCCTCCCATAACAGCCAGGGAGCAATGCTAGATAAAGCATCAGATAGAGAAACTGCTGCTCTGGCAAAGGAATGACCAGATAGGCATGAAAAGTATTCATATAATCACAGTGATCATGGATTTGTGCCTAGACTGGGATGCACTTTTCATTTGCAAGCAGGCAACTAGCTGTGTGTGTGCAAAAGAAGAAGGCATTTCCATACGTATTTGGATACTGACAATCAAACCCTGGTTATGCAACCTTTTTCCCTACCTACCTGAGTCAAATTCCTTTACTGTGCCAGGTGGCAGTGAGTGGTTGGAGAGTCAGACCACGGGATCGTTCAAGGGGATGTTTCCAGAACTGCTGAGTATGTGTCTATGGAAGGAGTTCCGGCAACGGACAGAGGTTTCCTGTTAAACAGAAAGAAGAGAGTAAAAAATGGTGATGTGCCTCTCTCCCTGAATTTAACAAGAAGATCCATTCTCAGTGGGCTAACAGTATTATAATCACTATATACATCATGTTGTACATCACATGGCACTGGCATAGATATTACATCTCCCTAGCCTTTCAACCTGTCTGCCTTGGATCAAGCCCCCAGCCTTTAAGAGCTCCTGTGGCTGCACGTTCTTTGGCAATGACTGAACCAGCTTTGACAAACCCTAGGGCCGGGTCTACACCACCACTTACTTTGGTGGAGTGTAGAATAAGCCACCTCCCTGAGTGACATAACTTACACCGACGTAAGAGCCAATGTGGACAGCGCTATGTTGGTAGGAGAACTTCTGCCACCATCATAGCTTCACCAGACACGCTACAGTGGTGCAGCTGCACTAATGTAGCACCTCTAGTGTAGACTAGCCCTGATTTGTTAGGTCTCACATGTCCCTGGATGACAGGGAGGATCTCTATCCCTATTTTACTAAGGCATTTGCTCAATGTCGCACAGCAAATCAGGGGCAGAAACAGAACCCAGGAGTCCTCATTCCCAAGCCTCCTGTGCTAACCATTAGACCGCACTCCTCTTTTCTTGAAAAGTTTTCACAGCCAAATAGGAGCATTTTTTTGTTATCAAGGATGTTGGTTGGCACCTGATTTTGTATATAATTTGGCTGTACAGCAAGGGCCAGTCACACAATATCCAAGTTATTTCTCTGCTTTCAGAATAGGGCAGCAAACTGTACTACCCCAGGCATGTAACTGTGGGCAAATATAAACTTTTTATAATAACTATTAATTCATGCCAGACTTGATTCCAACTCACAGTATTAAACAAAGAAGAAAGACAACTCTGCTCCCATATATTTCATTGTGTATGGCTTGTTCTATTGGTGAGCAGCATACGGCATTGTAGGGATCTACTGATATAATTTTGAAATCGATTAGACAGCACTTTCTATTTTTGTATCTTGAAAAAAATGCTTAGTACAGGTGGGAATTGTCACAAATATAACACATGGGGCGAAACTGTGACTGACTGGGCAAGGAGATTGGGAATGGCAGCTGGGGAGGAAAGAGTGGAAGCCAGTAGGTGTGGGAGGACTGAGATCGGAGGAGGAGCTGGAAGGGGAGGAGCTTGGGACTGAGAACCTGTGGGGGAGAGGAAGGAGGGGAGGAAGCAGGGAGACAGATCTGATGAGGATCTGGGAGATAGGGGAAGAACTGGGACTGGCTGAACACAGAAATTGGGATCAGGAGTCAGGGGGTTGATACTGAGTTTGGATGAGGAGTCTGGGAGAGAGACTGGGACTGGGAACCAGTGTGGGAATAGGAAATGGAGGGTGGGGGTGAATGAAAGCAAGGGTGGGAGATTGACAGAGATTGGATAAGGAGCCAGATGGGGGAACTGTGACTGGCTGGGTAAAGAGATGGGGGACAAAGAGCTAGGAGGAAGGAATTAGGAATGGCTGGGTAAAGAGACTGGGACTGGGATGAGAAGTCTGAGGAACGGATATGGGGACTGACTAGGTGAGCGGAATTGGACTGAGATGAGGCGCAAGGGGTGGAAAAGAGAGATGACCAGGACAGGAATAGGTTGGAGGTCATGTTTATCCATATACCAGTAATATCAGTTACTCCATTAGCTCAAGTGGCAGAGGTCTGTGCTAATGATCTAAAGGTTGCAACCCTGCTGGTGAACCACATGGATGTCACTATGATCCCATATGATAGAATTTCTGTTTTTCATTTTGCTTTTTTAATAACCTACAAAATTACACCCAAAAACCCAACATTAAAATAATATCATTAAAGTTTCAAAGTCAAGCATGCAAAAATTAGGAAATGCCAGAATTAAAGTTGCCTGTGCAACCTTAATTTGGCCCCTTTGTGCATATGCATTATGGTACAGCCTTTAATTATGTACTATTTCTGTCTCATACAGTGCACAGGATGGATCTACTCTGGGGCTGAATCAGGATTGAGTAGTGTAGAAGAGTGCTGTCTGTAGGACTCCTGTCCCATTTGTTGCAAAAGTGGGAAGGTGTGTTGTGAATGAGGCAAGGGAATGCAGAAAGATAAAGGATGGACTCAGAATTAAGGCAGTTGAATGCTTCCTGGAAAATATGATTCTATCCTTGCCTCTTCCACAGAGTTCCTATGTGATGCCAAGCAAGTCACTTAAACCCAGCTTGGCATAGATGGTCACTAACAGTTTATTCTTCATTTTTGGGGTACCTGACTTAAAACTCAGGTGCTGACGACTTGCAACTGCAGCTGACATCATTAGGAGCTGTGCTTTAATATATAGAGTATTATGTGATGCCAAGTACTCTGAAAAATCAGGTCTTCAGTGTTTCAGATGGGCACCCAAAATTAGTGGATGGTTTGGATCTTAGTTTCTCTGTGCCTCAGCACCCCAAAAGCAAAATGGGGGCAGTGCCAAACTCTCATCTCACAGGGATGTTGCAAAAATAAATTCATTCACATTTATAAACCTCTCAGCTGCTGTAGAGATGTGTGTCATAGAAACACCAATGGGGAAATTAATAATTCTGTCTTCAGAGCACAGTTTGACTAGTGTGCAGTAAATAAGGCCTAGAACCATACATTGAATAATGAGGATAAGACAAAATGAGGATACTGCTCATTAAGTAAGCACTGTCCATCCTGTGCCCTGAATGAGGGCCCTGTGGAAAAATAGTATGTGATCTTGTAACTAAAGACTATCATAATGCTTACACACAAGGAATGCTGAATTAAGAGTTGCACAGAGAACCTTAATTCTGGCATTTCCTAGCTCTTAAGAGCTTGATTTTGCAACTTTAATAATGTTAATTCAATGCAGTTTTATGTAACATTATATATATACTACTGAAAGCCAAAATGCCCTTTCTACTCACCTGCCACAGTCTGGATGTGCCTAAGTAACTGGAAAATATTTTTATACAGCTAAATGAAGTCCCTCAAGTATTTTGGAGGAGGAATTTGTGCACTCCCAGGCTGGTGAGTGTTGTCTGCATTAATCAGTGCACTGACCCTTGATCTCAAACAATGCAACTACTGTCAGGCACACACCTTGCTTGATTAAATTGCTTGTGAATACTTAATAAAAGCTAATAGGCTATCTATCACTCAGTGAAAAGTCAATCTGTTTTCATTTGTGTCTGTTTGCATTTACCATTAGTCCTGATCCTAAAGTTGATCTATATTTTTATAAGGTTGCCCATCGCTTTCCATGAAAATTAAACACACACAAAAAGAAGTTAACACAGTCTTTGCGTATGCAAAATTCCCAATGAGTTCAGTAGAAGTTTTGCTTGTGCCAGGAGGATGGCAGGATTGGGCTTTAAATGTTGATTATTAACAGGGTCTTAATTTTTAGATTGGTCTGAAACAATCATGCTGATTCTCTAAAACCCAAGATTTATCTGCTTTGCACAATCGAACATTTGAATGACCTCCTGCAAGCATAGATTTTGTCAACAAACTATTCCCTATGTTTGCAGGAGTTTTACTGATACATTTCATCTAGACAGATGTGAAAAGCAGATAATGAGTTGGACATTGTGGTGTTATTATCAATGCATCATTGTTTTTAATTGATTAATCAGATAAGGAGGACTAGGGGTGGTTTTATAATAAATGGTAATTTTCTTCCTCTCTCACATGCATATGTTGTAGGAAGCAATAGACCACAGAAAATGGCTACCCCCTTTGATTTTACTGCAGATCTGGCCACAGGAAATGTTGCACTTTTGGATCAAGCAGGATAAACAGCAGGAGCTTCCTCTTTTTGTGAAATCATCTTTCAGCAGCACCCCTCCCCAGGAAAATAGGTTTTCCACTTTACATAATGTTGCAGCAGCAGTGGTAAGAAGTGGTTTGTTCCTAAGTTTTTCTGGGTAGGTTATGAACTTTACGGCTCTGACCACAGATCAGTTATTTATCATAACAGGAAAGATGAGACCTAAGATATTTCCTAACCTTCTTTGCAGATCACAGAGGAGCAAGCCAACAAACATTAACGCCTCATATTCAACTGACAATGAGTCCTCAGAAATATTTACTCTGCTTTTTGAATATTTGGTTAAATACAACTGTAATTTTAAAAAACATCTAGCAGCAAATCTGTAAGCACAGTTTCCTTCAGTTTCCTATCAGCCCAAGGCAATGAAATACTATCAGTATACTCACTCAAAGATAAGAATGCATGCAGGGGGAAGAAAAAAAGTTTGTTATAAGAGACAAAGAACTAAATTAGTTATTTGCAAATGTGAGATTTTTCACTAAAATGATCCTGGCACCATGCATTTAATGTAGCATGCATATTTCACAGTCTATCCTTACATTAAATAAAAATTCTACACACAAAACTCTCTTTTGAAATGTCCCTGGGTGCAAAGTAACTTTTCTTACCCAATGCAAAATTTCCCTCAATACTGGGAGTTTGGAAACACTGCACTCCAGTGATAGATTTAGTATATTTTTAAGACACAGGAGACAATGAATAACTGCATTAAAGTGTGATCCTAATTTGCAAGGCTATATGACTAAATGCCCATTATTTAGATTGCTCAAGTTACTGTACCACATACCTAAAGTGCAGAGTATTACATACATACGGCCAGATTGCAGCATTTAACCACAGGCCCGCACTGTGCTGGTGCAGAGCTGCACATCCCAGGGGAGGCGTGACAATAGCCACTGGAGTCAGTGTCACATAACAGGGTTACTAACCTCTGTGCCCCTTAGGTGATGGGGCCAGTAAATGAAGTGCAATCTCTTACCAGCACTCCTGTATGTCAGATGTTTAATACTGGAGGGATTGTGCCTCAGGAGCCTAAATCCTTTCCCCTGCTGCCCATCTGGCAGGGCGAGTGCTCAGTTTGCCTGCTGTTTCAATATGGTTGTTTCCTACATGGCTGCACCCAGGATGAAAGATGGCAAAGCCTGGCCTGCTGGTCACTGCAAAGTTAATAGGAGAGGGAGGCTCAGTGTTGCAAGCCTTCGGGACCCATGAAGTTACCCTAAAGTATGTGAAGGAAGAACCTTGACATCTGTCTTCAACTAAATGGGGAATCTATTCAGCGGGCACAAGTGAGGCAAAAGTAGGGTGATAGGATAAAAACTGTAAAAAAAACAGGACGGGGGAGGGAGGGGATAATAGGCGCCTATATAAGAAAAAGTCCTCCAAAAAAGGGACTGTCCCTTTAAAAATGGGGCATCTGGTCACCCTAGGCAAAGGTCACTGGTGTCATTTACAGAAGGGCCTGATCTCAAGGCCACTGAAGTCAATGGAGTCTTTCCATTGACTTCAATGACCTTTGGATCCAACCCCAAGTGAGCTGCTTCTGGGTTCACTCTGAGATTAGCTGGGAGTTTTTGAGTTCACATTAATCTGAATCCCAAGCAAAGGCCAATAGGTATGAACCTCAAACCCACACAAAACAAGCCTGCCAGTTTGAACGTAATGAAACTTGTGCAAAACAAAAATTGGGCGAAGCACAGCCCTAGAGCCGGGTGTAAACCAAGCAATGGCATTGGCATGGCTCTGTACATTAACCTATACGCAGGTTCCTACTGCTATATTTTTTGCTCTATCATGGACTTTGTGCCCTATCCAGGATGGACTTCCCAGCCATTTATTCACTGGGAACATCATCAAGAATAGCGTATGCAATTAGCACTAGATGGGAATCTTTGACTAGACTCCCAACAGATCCAGCAATGCATACCAAATAAGTTCAACATTTGCAGATAAAGAAATGGGCACATTATCAGTCTACTAATAAACTTTGTGCCTCATTCCTTCAGCCAAAGCAAGTCATGCAGGCTGTGTCTTTCTTGCTGTGTTTAGAAATCCATCCGTAATTTTTTTTTAAAGAAGCAACTAAATTTAAATTTACTTATTACTGAGCCTAAATTTTCCCTGCACCAAAGTGTCTGATTTATTTCTAAGCACCTGAAAGCCATCCAGATTAGTTTTTTAAAAGGGAATATATCTTTCCCCATTAACATCTCTCCTTAACTGAGACCCCTCTTTGTAGGGAGCAATGTACCTATAGTATGTGCAGCATTGGCAAAGGAAAGGTAAACTTGTCATTTGAAAAGAATGCGCAATTAAACCTCCAGAGCTGTGGCTAAATTGAAGCGAAAGAGGTGGCGGATGGGGCTTGCCTGGATGCCCCAGGCACTGCTGATGTTCTAAAATATAGCAGCAATCTGCACAGGGAGTTTGGCTATTTCAACAAGGAGTCTCATTTTTGTGCGGTTGCTCTTGTGGAAACTCACCCCACTCTCCTCAGCTTGATTATGCCTCTGTACATACAACATTAATGAATCACAGCTGACATCTCTGGGGCTCTGCCTCTTTGAAGGTATTTGTCTCACCCCCTAAGCTGCCTGGTCAAAGGAAAAAATGAGGATTTAAAGGGCTCCAACACACACGGATATTGCGAGGCATCATTAGTTAATGTGTGTAACTGAAGATAACTATAATCTAAGTAGTGTTATTGTTATCATTTATGTCATTGTCACTTTTTTGGGGGGTGGGGAGTGTTTTGCTTTTGAGCAGTGCTGAGATGCCACAGTGCTCAGAGGCATAAAGAGGGAGAAAATAAATACACAGCAGGATATAATAAATAAGTCATCCTAGGGATTCCTTCCTTTGGGCTTCCTAACGCCTCCTGTCTACACTGTGTGTCTGTCTTGCTTGGGTTACATTCTGCAGGCCAGAAACTTTCTGTATTTTGTATCTTATACTGTGGCAGGTACATTATTGATGAATATTCATTATATGTGTTTACACTGCTCAGGGCAGCAAAGTCTTCGGGCTTTTCTACACTCACAGCGGTGCAGCTGTGCTGCTGTAGCGCATCAGTGAAGCTGACGGGCAGGCTTCTCCCATTGGCGTAGGTAATCCACTTCCCCCAGAAGCTCCCCGTTGACAGCGCTGTCTATACCAGGCGTTAGGTCAGTGTCTCTACGTCACTCAGGAGCATGGATTTCCCGCACCCCTGAGCGATGGAATTATACCAACATAAGTTCCTGGTGTCAACCAACCTTCATGTGTGTTTGAAAAACACTTGAGCTCATGAGTGCCCCTAAGTCATTTTTGAAAATGGAATTTTAGGCTCCTAAGTCACTTGGTTGCTTTTGAAAATTTGACCTTTAAAGTAATGTAGGTGGCTACTGCAATCTAAATAATAATAAAGACAAAAATTAAAGCACTACATAGACCCCACGTACTCTGGCCACTAAGAATGCAAGCATTCGACCACACAGTGCTTTCTTTGATATTACCAGTGAACTGCTGAGTTCATGTAAACAAATACTGAGGGGTTAGACTTACGAGATTCTTCTAGTGCTCTAGATTTAGGGACTCAAACACAGCAGATAGGAATCTAAGGGCATATTGAAACAATGAGACTCATTTGTTGTTTTAAACAATCAGAAATCTGATAACATTCAAATAGGCCCAATCTGCAGGAGTGCAGAGGCCCCTTGCTCTCAGTGTGTTTAGGTAGGTTCTTATATTGGTGCCCAGTATCATAATATCCAAGTGGCTGGGGGCTCCACTCCAGTCTGACCAGTCCTGAGCACGATGATTGTGCAGGAGATGGAGTGAATCAATAGGTATCAGAGTGGTAGCCATGTTAGTCTGTATCCACAAAAACAACGAGGAGTCTGGTGGCACCTTAAAGACTGACAGATTTATTTGGGCATAAGCTTTCGTGGGTAAGAAAACCACTTCTTCAGATGCATGGAGTGAACATTACAGATACAGGCATAAATATATATTGGTACATGAAGAGAATGGAGTTACCTTACAAGTGGAGAACTGATGTTGAAGGCCAATTTAGTCAGGGTGGATGTAGTCCATTCCCAATAATTGTAGGTGTAGGCTGACCTCTCCTCCAGTACCTTTTCCTTAGAGAGGGGAGTCTTTGGCCCAGTGGGTCCCCAACCTTCCTGACAACTCCAGTGCCGAGTAGATTAGGAGGACACTGACCTCAATCATGGTTTTCCTATCAGTAGGATTGGGTGAAATATTTGGGTTGAAACTATTTTTTTATGATGATGATGATTAAAAATGTAGATTTAGGTTGACTGAAACATTTTGCAAATCCATGTTGATTTCACTGAATTATTTCAGTTTAAAATAAACTAAAAAAATTGTGAAAAAAAATCAAAATGGTTCAATTTGACATTTTTTAACTGAAATTGTTCAATTTTTCAGTTCAAAACAACTTTTTCTTTCAAAACTTCCTTCAATTTTATTTTAAACGGTTAAAAAAAGCATGAAACTGAAACAGAGCATTTTGTTTCAGGCTCACACAAAACATATCGTTTGACCCCCAACGATGGGGTGTTTTTTTTATTTTCCAGAACTGCCACGGAACTAAAAGATTGGTTATTCACATGGCTCCGTCAGTCAGCTCGGGAGAGCTTGCCCCCTAAATATGGACACTGGGGGACTCTACCTCCTCTTGACATCCTTCCCCCCACTCCCCTCTGTTATGTGCTGTGTCTACACTATGAGCTAGCTAGGGGTGTGCTAGCTCCCCTGCTTGGGTACACATAGTCATGGAGCCAGTGTAGCATAGTAGCAGCAGCAGAGGAATAGCTGGGCCATGCCAGGTACAGACCCACCAGTTTCAGGCACGTTTGTACTCGGCATGGCTCAGCCACGCCTCTGCTGCTGCTACCTGTGTTACCACAGCTATTATGCTCGCACAGGCTTTAGGAGATCTAATGTGATATGTGGACACGAGCAGGGGAATCTCAGAGCATCGACAGCCTTACATGCTGGGGGCAGGGCGGGAGGGACAATGGTGGTGGTGGTGATGATGATGATGGTGGGAGAGGAGGACCAGTCTCTGTGGGATTCGCTCCAGGTTCTATGAGCACAGAGGCAGGGCTGGGCTGGAGAGCTGTGGTTGGGCTGTGCGTCCAGACAGCAGTGGAGTCAGGAGATGTCTTAAACCTGTATAATATTATTGTGATTACCAGCACTAAAATACATCCCATTTTTGTCTCCTAATAGCTGTGAAAAAAAATCCAGCTATTTTATGATTATTAGGCCCCCAGGAGTTCACGCTGCAAATCACTGACAAGCCCCTGTCATGGAGTACAGATGATTTTTTTGTCCAGCGGTTGAGTTTGGCTGACACTTTTATTATGCTCCTGAGCCAAACAATCAACAGTGTTTTGAGGCCAGATAACTCTCCAGTTGTACATATATATGTGCTTTACGGTACATCTGTAAACAATAGTGAAAGCCTTCACAGGAAATTAGATTTGCTGATTTCAGCTTTGAGACAGCTGGGCAAATTAACTTTATGATTTAGTACTAATCTTTACCTGACAAATTCTTCATTTCTACATTCAAAATGCAGTTAGGACTTGATCCAATGCCTATTGAAATCAGTGGACAAGTTCCCATTGATTTCAGTAGGCTTTGGATCAGACCCTTAAAACAGTTACTCTAAATTCAAACTTGATTTAAGTGGGTAAAACTTGAGTACCTTTATTGCTATTTAAATGAAGTCTGAATCTGGTCCATTATGAATAGAAACTGTTGGAACTGTTAAATAGGCTTAAATCATTTGTCACAAACTCATCTCTGTTCATAAATCAATTGCAAATTTCTCTAATGTAGGCATTATTTTCTCTAATTTAGGCATTATTCAAATTTATTCAGATTATTTGTGAATTTCTTCAGCAAATAATTCTTGCTCTGTAGATTTCTCATAAAGAATTCACTGAAAATATTCTACAGTTATCAGTCATGCTGTGGTGATGATTAACCTCAGTCATGAGGAGTTGTTTCTGTTGCCTCATTGGATGATTTATTTCAGAGTAGCAGCCGTGTTCGTCTGTATCTGTAAAAAGAAAAGGAGTACTTGTGGCACCTTAGAGACTAACAAATTTATTAGAGTATAAGCTTCCATGAGCTACAGCTCACTTCATCGGATGCATTCAGGGGAAAATATAGTGGGGAGATTTTATGTACACGATGTTCTCCGTGTACATAAAATCTCCCCACTATATTTTCCCCTGAATGCATCCGATGAAGTGAGCTGTAGCTCACGAAAGCTTATGCTGGATGATTTATGTAACTAAAGAAAATTCACAATCTCAGATTCAAAATTCACACTATCATTGGTTACTTACATGACTTGAAATTTGCTTTCTGGCAATAATCAAACATTCAACCATGTTTTTCCATGAGTAGCCATGCCAAAAAAAACCCTAATTCACTAGAATATTGATGGAACGTAAATACAAAAAAGGCATGAACATTGTCAACAGGAAATTTGTTTTAAAATAAAAACAAATATTGTGAACATTTTTAAATGCAGTGTTCACCCAGCATATAAAGCTGTATAGGGAATCCAATAGAGAGGATTCTTTGTTTCTCAGTTTTTAGGAGTGTTATCTCCATTTGAATTCTCGTCTGCATATTTTAACTCAAATGACCTCTGAGGTATGGCCAGGTAACTTCTCTGAGGTATGCAAGCTGCCGAGATTTGTTGCATCATGCACAGGCCTTTTTCTTTTCCTTTTATGGTTTTTAGTTTCCATTTTAACTCCAGCCTTGTGGATAAAAAAAGCTGTGTAAATAATGAAAGTTTGTTCTCATTAGAAGTTATCTTTTCTATCTTTCCTTATGCAAATAAATCTCCCATTGACAGCACATGAATAGGCATTGTAGAATTGGGCCCTTATAATAACATTAACATAATACTTAACCCTGATCTACACACAAACTTTCATTAAGTTAATTAAATCAGCGCAAACCCCTAGTGGACACACTTAGTTCAGTTTGAGTGACTTATTCAAATGGTTTACCTTTAACCTGTACCTGACTGATTTAAGCTAAACCCAAATAAGCCTGCTTTAAACCTAAATAAGAGAATTCACACAACTGTTTGCACCAGTTTAACTAAATCAGTTTAATAATACACTTTAAGTTAAACAGGTGGAACTTGGCATGTAAACAGTCCTTTTTACAGCTCATTTCACTTTCAAAGCACTGTTCAAATGTAAAAGTTGTTTATATGTATCTTAACATCACACAACCCCTGCATTTTACTCCTAGGGGGAGCTCCCTGATCCTGATTGGTTCATTTGGGCATTACCTCACTACAAACAATAAATGATAACAAATAAGTAACACAGCCTTTAGTGACTTGCCCAGTGCCACAGGCGGCTTCTCCTGGAATTAGCACTCGGGTTCCTGGTTCCAGGCCTGTGATCAGACCACCTCTCTCCCCAAAATATTATATCCAGAAAAGGAGTCAACAGGTGAATAGATAAGTGCTGGTATGATTCTGGTTTGCATAGGGTAATTTAGTGTTGCTGTTATTGTGGGGCAGTCCATTAATTAAATCATTGTATTGAAGGTTTTAAACAGTGTATTGATTAATGTAGATTTTAAATTGGGTAAAGATCCTCGAGCCTGGGAGAGGTGCAAAACAAATCAAAATATAGAAATAATCCAAATGGCCCCAAACTTGGAAAGTCCAGGTTCAAGATCCAATTCCAAATACTAACTTTGCAACTAATAGCTTATCTACACATGGAGTTATTCAGGAACAGCTATTCCTGAATAACTCCATTTGTGGACACTTTTATTGCATAAGAGTGCCTCGTTCCTATTTATCTTAACCCTGTGGGTTCCAAAATAACAGCAGCCACACATGGCATTATTCAGGACTAGCTGTTCCTATATGGCTCCAGGTGTAGTCAAGCCTTCAGACTCACCTCTAACGGAGACTTACTTCCACAGACCAGAGTAAAAGAACATTAAAGAGAACAAAAGCTGGACACAACAAAGAAAGGAACAACAAAATGCTGCACACTGGAATGGATGTCACAGTTTTTATGCAGTGGCATATTTTTCCAGTTTGAGTACTGCATTCTAATACTAATGTAACCAATACAGAGTTCAATAAACATGTTCATCCTCTTGGATCTCCAGAATATTCCAAAATACTACTACTGTACTACGTGCTTCTTCAGCATGACTTGCTGTTCTGCTCTTTCTTTGTACATTGAGATGAGCCACAACAAACATACATAGCCACTTCCCTCTCTACGTAAATCTTTATGGAGTAGTCAAAACTGTAGAAAAATCAATGCTGAGAGAAAAAACCATTCTGCGTGCTGCCCTTTTAAGAAGCAGATGGAATGTTGGATCTTGAAAGCCCCAGAGCATTTGGGAAGTGACCTTAAGAAACCTATGGCAGCAGTCTGAGCTATCTGTTGTGAAGATAGATGCAAAATAAAATAAAATACCAGATTAAACGTTCCATTGAGCACCTGAATCATAAAAACAAATATGGAAATTGAACAGGAAAGTGAACATCTACATTCTATTATTAAAGAATTGAAAACCAAAGGTGTACTGAGGAAGTGAAAACAGTAGAGCACAAGGGGGCTGGAACTATTTGTATAGTGGGGGTGCTGAGAGCCATTGAACCAAACTGTAAATCCTGTGTACAATGGAAACCACTTCAAGTCAGGGAGTGCGGCAGCTCCCTTAGTTCCAGCACCTATGGCGAAGGGAGAAGAAAGAGAAAACTTGATACATTTTGAAAGCATTCGCTAGGGTACTTACTCATTGCTGAGCAGGTGTTACTTGCACAGTTGTCAAAATATAATGTGGATTTTAACAAGTAATTAATTAATAGTGTTTCTAATGGAGCTACTGCATTCTTATCAGGTAATAATGCAAAGGTGCTATTCTGCACTCATCCCACTATGTTGAGTCAGTGGGTGCTCAGTCAGCTGCTGCTGACATGATCACAGGGAAGGCTGCTTCTAGAAATATTATTTTTAGTGCAGCAGGAGGAAGGAAAGAAGGCTTGTAGCCAGTAAAAGAGCTATGATGGATTGATTTAGGCTTATAATAAAGCAACCTGTAAATGTTGTTTAAAGCTGAAAGGAAAAAACAAAGGATTTAGAAATGGTGGGAAAAGGAAGAAGGAAATTACTGTTGTTTTCTAGGTGTGCTTAGTAATACTTCATGTGTTCTAATGTAGCTAATGTGTAACCCAAGGTGTAGACGAAGGGAAAAATTATTTTCATCCCATCAATGAAATTGCATCATAGTCTTGAAAACACACCAGAATTCCTTCCCAAGAAACATGCACAGGGATTTATTAATTCTCTTCCAGGCTCAGATTATGCTTATGTTCACATGGATCAAACTGGCAGGAACATAATTTCTCATATTGGAGAACACAAGAGAGCTGTAAAATTGGGATTTGTATGGAAAATTCAGCTGGGGAAGAACATGTGAAAATGTGCATATCAACGATCCCTATGACAACTGGAAAGAAAGCTGGATATTAGAAGCAAGCAAAGAAACCAGAGCACATAATGCGTCATCCTGAAAACTTCAGCATCACATGGTGCAGCATGGTTAAAAGATTCTTTGGGCTGCTCTGATTCTGTAAAAGTTAGTGCATCCCACACTACTTGGGCACATGAGAAAGGGGATGTGCTCATGCTATATGGCTAGAATGTCTGCTGAAAATCTCTTAAAATATTCAATCCCATTTCCCACCACCACCCCCTGACTCCACCCTTGGCCAGCACCTGGCCCCAAATGCCTTTTCCTTTCATGTTCTTTTAGTCTCACTTTTCTTTCTGGTCCTTCACTGGGTACTTATCTTGCCATACCATCAACATACCATGGCATGCAAGCCACAGGAAAGTGCAGAGCCAGAAAACACATTTACTGAGACCTTTCTGGCATATGCAGGTATGCAAGTTATTTCAGACAGGAGCTGAGATACTGCTGCTGGGCTGTGCAGTGAATCAGTATTTGATTTCCCTTACTTCAGTTCTCTTAGGCTAGGGTCAGCCAAAGTACAACCTGCAGCTGCTGTCCTCTTTGATTATTGATGGGGATGATGATTAATATTTTTATATAGCAAAGTAGCTATGCAAGATATTCTACACAAATATAAGACGACAGGAACCTGAAGCTTTTTACACAGTCCAAGTAAGACACAACACAGTGAACAAAAACATGCAATTGAAGGCTTAATATTGTAAGTTGTATATACATCTTGCTAGCTGGGCAAACTTTGGCTGTTTCTGTGTTAGGCTGTGTGAAAACTATGATTGCAACCTCTGGGCCTTTTCACCAAGCTAAAGTGTCAATGTAATATCAGACACATCCTCTGTCATGAGAACTTAACCCGTCCTTGTAGGTGCATGGACTCGACAGGTTCATTGGACTCCCCTAAACAAGGCTAGCCAAACAATGCTCCAGCAGGCTAATTAGTGGAAAGTTTTAATTAAGATTAACAGCTTTACTTAAATGCATAGAAAAAACACCATATAGTGTTATGCAGCCATCTACTGCCCTGTGTCATAGCTCCGGAACTATTAAGAGCTTGAATCTCTACAGCCTGACCTAAAAGACTAAGTCACCTAACTAGGAGCTGTGGAAGAGTCAGTCTCAGTAGCTCGGGCACGGAGCAGGACGTAATATACTGACTAGCAGGTTAAACCCTCAGGAGAAGAAAGCAGAGAACCCCTCTCTCTACTCACTCCCAACCCAGCTGGCCAGCATCAGGAAAGGACTCCAATGTAGCACCCAAGAAAGCACTCAGGAAAGCAGGCCAGCTTCAAAGTATGCCCATGCACCACAACCCCATTGTTTGCCCACTAGGGACCCCAGCCAGAGCCTCAGCCATGCTACAGGGCATATTCAAGGGCAAGAGCTGCTCTCTTCTAATGAAGCACAAAATGCGCCCAACATGCCTTCCCATGCCCACCCTGGACCGTCTTGCTGTGCCTAGGCAGGATGGCCTAGATCACATACATTTCCAGCACTACTTTGCTCTTACACATGACTTTCAACAGTAAAGGAGGATCTGGGCTAAGTACACTGAAACATCGCTATTATATTTAAAAAAATCCTGCTGTGTTTATAGCATGCCACTGCATACTACACTCTCGATCCATCTACTACATCTACATTCTTATACCATCCCCATCCCCTTTACATCCTAGCGCGTACAAGTGTACTTAACAAGTGAAGATATCCACCAGTTTGTAACTAGTCTACTCTCCCCCCATTTCTGGCTAAGCAGAATTCAGATTTGAATCAGCTGCTGTTCTGTATTTAGTATCGCTCATTCCACTCTCTGAGCTGCTAGGGCATCACATGAATAAGTCAAAACTGTCTGAGAACTTTCACATGGTTATTGCTAGCTACTTTCTTGGTATCACGTCTGTCTCATTGCCTCTGTCTGCCTCATCATGACATTGTGTCTGAAACAAAATGGTGAATAAAAATCTCTCTGTCACTCCTTGAATAAACAGCAACAGTTAATTGGCGATTATTTATCTTGCTCATTAGTTTTCATGTAAATCAATTGCAATGCACTTTGAGTAAGTGTGGATTGAAATAAGGGATGAAATGAAAAAAAAAGTCCTCTCTGTAGTGCTCTACCTAGTTGTTCAAATACATTTGTTTGAGAGGCAGCATGAGCTGGTGGATTGATTTGGAAGCCTGGAACTCCTGAGCTCTAATCTGTCGTACCGTTTAATTGCTGTGTGGCAAGTCACCGAGGCTCACTTTTTCAAAAGTGTCTGCTAATTTTGTATGCACAGATTGAAGACACACAGGCCCTGATTTTCAGAGGTGCTGAGAATTTATAGCTCCAGCTGGAAATGGATGGCACCTCTGAAAATGAAGCCCAAAATTTCTCAAGTTGGGAACCCAAAAATGGAGGCATGCAAAGTCAATGGTCACTACTGAAAAAATTTGCCCTTAATCTCTCTGGTTCAGTTCATCTGTCTGTAAAATGAGAATGATTATAATGTGTATTTATATACAAAACTGAAATTCTTTGGGCTTTGGAGCCGACCTTACGCTAGCCAGAGCTGAGAGTAGGAACTGTTGAGACAGCATGCTCACTTAAGTATCAGGACACACAACCTTGTATTGTTCAACAGTAATCACTTTGGTTGATTTAGGAATTTCATTGCTGGTCTTCATGGTGGCTGACTACAGACAAATCAGGAGACTGGAGAACTGCAGAAGAATGCAACAAATACAAGGACATACTGAGGTATGTGTCATGCCCCAGGGGAAAAAACAAACAGGAGAAAGGAAATATAAATGGCCATAATTAATTTTGCATGTTCAAAGTCCTTCAAAACAAGCAACACTTATCATCAGTGGCCTCAAACACTACTGAAAAAAATCTATTTGGAATTGATTATCAAAAGGGTCATAGATGTATTACTATAGCTTAGAAATCATTTCTAGATTATCACAGATGATAGGGATCAGACAGAGATGAACAACTACTGCACTCAAATGTTACAAAAGAATGGGTAGAACTTTGGCATTTTGAAGAGTTGTCAAACAAGTTATGTCAAAATATTCAGTTCTGGAAATGATGTTTCAGCAAAATTCTTCCCTTACAGCAAGAGCCTTAGAGTCAGCTATATTTATTGGAAAGGGTGCAAAGTAGATGCCTCCTGGTATGCTAGCAAAGAAAGGGCACTGAATAATGAGCTGGCATGGAGAGACACATTTTTAATTCCATGATCTTTATTGGCTGGCTGGAGGCCCAAAATTTTTTGCAAATCATGATTTTTCCTAGGGGAATATCTCTGTCTGGCTAGTTTGTTTGTTTGTATGTACATTTGGTAACTAGGTCATAAGCTTTATAGCACTGCCTGTCTCTAAACTGTTACTTGGCTCTGATTTTGCAGCCATGGTATTGAGACTTTTTTGCAATATTGTTAATAATAGAAATGTACTTTGTTTTAGTTTAAACTAATTATAGACTTGTCAAATGCAGTATTTCATGTGTATGGGTAAAAGTTAACTGTAAAATCTAACGGTTAAATTCTGCCCTCAGTTACCATGATTTCACTGGAGTTTCTTGAGGTTAAATGAGGTCAGAATTTGTCCCTAGTACTGTTTTAGCCACGTAGTTAAGCAAAAATATCTGTTAGTTGATGTCACACTATAGTAGCATGAATTTATTTATGAAATTATACAGCCTTTTGTAATTACACTGCTATCTCCCGACCTGAATATTTCCAAGCCTTAAATGAGACTTTTTCTGCAAGTAAAACAAATTCAAAGTTGCAAAATGTGCATCACCTAATATCTGAAATTGAGCTATTTGAATGCTGCAAAAACCAGTGTCTGAATGTTTTTGCAAATTCTGAACAGTTCTCAGTTTGCTCAGGTTCAAGCCCCTTATATTTGCTATCTGAAAACACGTGCACAAAAGAGTCTTTTCAGGTATTTTGAGGGAATAGCTATTCTTTGCACCTATAGCAGCATTGACTTGCTAACAAGTTTGTTTGTACAGCCAGCTAAAGTAGTCTCTATTTATCATCGGTCAGTCAACATTGTCCTGTTGAAATTGTTTCTTACGCAATCAGGGAGCAGAAATGACACCATGAAATTTAGGTGACAAATACTTAATAGGAAAAATGAACTGTTCACCAACAATCTACAGGCTGATGACTATCCATCTGGTCTTTTTGGAGAATATTTACAAACAACAATTACATCTGCAGAAATCAGGATTGGTTTTTAAAATGACAAACAGAAAAAAGGGCTAAATTTGTTACATAAGTTATTTGCAGTTAAAAATGTAGTAGAGCCATCCATATGAAGTTTTAAGTATAATTTCCAGCACTCAAACTGGGAAAGAAAAAAGAGGTGGTAAAGGAAGCAGGAGTGCCATACAGGGAACAAAAGTGTTCACCTCAAATATATACTGGAAAAAGAAAAGACAATAACAACAACATTAGTATCAACAACAAGGAAGCCCCTATGAGTGCTGTGTCATCATCACCATTGCTTTAGATTATCAGTGTATATTTGTGATCATTATTTTGTTCAGCTTCCAAATTGAACTTCCACTCATCAGATTGTCATTTTTCATCTTCTTGAGACTGAAATTTGGCTGAGGAAAGATAGTGGGTGAGGGTTTTTATTGTTTTTGGTTTCGGGGGGTTGTTTGCATTTGATAGAGAGATTATTATTTTTTTAAAATTGATTCGGTCGTTTCAAATTGGACAAGATAAAGCACTGGGAGTATGTTAAAAAGAACAGTGCTGATAGTATGTATATTAAACCATTTTAAATGCAAAGCCTTGTAACACTACTTTGGACACATCATAGGTTAAAAGAGTTCAAATTATGTGCATTAGTGTGATGTTTGTGGAGTATTAGCTCAATTTTAATGCTCACGTGAGTAGCTTTATGCACGTAAGCAGGTTCATCAAGTTCAGTGGTACATGTGTGCTTTCTGGATTGTGGCCTTAATTTTTTAACATTCATTTTGTAATCCATATAATTTACCAGACACAAAGATGAAAAGAATACATAATATACAGTTATATCTATATTTCCTGCTGTGCTTCTTTGAAACTAACGCAATTACAGAGCTATTTTGATGAAGACACTTTTGCTGACTCCTTCACATAAGAGAAGTTACTGGCGGGCTCTTATCTCCTTAATCACGAGAGTGTTCCTGGAAACAGGACAGTACGTGGCTACTGATAACGCATCGTGGAATCTGCTGCACCTGCTTGGCTGCAGTATCCGTCCTGGTGGTCACATGTATCTTATGGTGATAAGAGATAGTCATTTTTGTCCCTGTACAAATCAACACACTCTGTCCCACAGAGCAGAAGTGGTAGCAGTGGCGGTTTCGATCTGATCAACCAAAATGAAAAGCTTTTAAGAGCTTATTTCGAGTTAGACTTGTTTAGAAATCAATTGACATGACAAAAAAATCATATAAAGCCCATGAATACTAAAAGTTTCTCAGAATATATTTTCTATAGACAAAAATGATATTTACAATGCACCCTGCAGGAGTTATTTATAGATAATTATTGCCTATATTCATTTTATTATTAAGAATCCAGAATTTATTGTTTTTCTTTTTAATTGTCTAAAATGGATCTTGGTTCATGAAGAAGTTATTTAATGTATTTAGCTTCATTCGATTTTTACTGGGAAATATTTTACTCAGCTCTAGATATTATTATTTTATAGCACCCAAAGGTGAGCAAGTGTAACCCACTGGTCACTGCAAAATATGGCCCCCTCTCTGCCTGACCCACACCAGATGTGAGTCTGTTGAAGCCACTACTTACAGAGCTCTTTAGCTCAAATTATAGCAGCTCATGCTTTTAATTCTGGTTCAGTCTCAGTGCCAGCCATCACACTAGGCACTACACAAAACAGACAAAGATGTGGGGTATCCTCCCCAGTATTAATCATCTTAGAGCTACTAATTACAATGTACTCACAATCTTGCCCCAAGGAGCTTACAAACTAAGGCCCCAATCCTGTAAAGACTTCACGGTCTGTTTGCATGGTCACATCAGGGCCCTACCTCAGATAGAACAGGAGTCCGGTGAAGAAGGATGGGTGCTAAGAATTTACTCCCTGAAGTCTAGTGCACAGCATGAGGAAAGGAAGCTTGTGTTTTGGTTCTTTGTTGTTTTAGTTAATGAAACAAACAAATGTGGTTAATATGTGGTAGCCATTGGGGTACAGGCGAGACTAGCTCAGGAAGGACATTCCATGGAGACGTAGAGAAGAAAGTGCATTGATGATTGTGGGAGAAACAGACAAGCAAGGCATAGAGGGGTTTGCATAATTGCTTCTTGTTGGTCAAACGTCACAACCCTGCCAGGACCTTTAGCACACTGTAATATGCCACTAATTTCCCAAAAACTTAGGCATACTGTGACTTGTCCTTGTAAATCTGGGTAAAGGAGGTCAAATCCTGAAATGTGCTCTTGTTCTTCTCAGAAAGTTGTCACCCTGAAGGAACAAAGAAGGAAGCTCCTCTTTGTTTGAACATTTATTTTCTGCATTGCTGTTATATTTTTAACAGCTTGCAACAGAAACACATTATCACATGACTATCTAAAGCAAATAGTACATTGTGGTTTTGGGCTTGGACACTTGAATGTGTAATTTCACAGCAGCAAGTACTCTTCCTACTGTGGGCTACTTCTGGTAACTCCTCCCTTCTAGTAAGAAATAAGGAAAATGGTCACCTGAGACTTGAGAGACAGTGCTTTTTAATAGATATTGTTTACATTCAGGAATAAGAACATCACATACTTGTTTAACAGAAAAATAGAGTAGATCATCATTATTATACTAATGGCCTGACCTAGTGGTCAGCATACAGGACTGGGATGTTGGAGATCTGACCCTGGTAGTGGCTGGCTGTATCACCTTGAGCAAGTTGTAACTCTTCCATGCTTCAGTTTCCCCGACTGTGAAAATAAGTGTTTCTGTGGTTTATTCTTGAGCATTTGAGCAACTGATATCCTGCATCTCCAATTTATTAAATGGTTACATCATTTTGACTGCTATGAAAAGTTCACTTAAAATGGTGTTTCAAAATCCATCTCTATGTATTCTACTTTCTGTTCTCAAGATTCTGACTGTGGTTTGGCCCTTGGCATCTGGCTACTGTGGTTTGACTTCAGGCTACTATTGTTGCTGAACACAAGTGCAGGTCTTGCTCATCAGTGGTTACCTGAATGACAGCCTCATCATTAAAACTGTGGGAAAGATAACGGATATATTTTTCAGATTTGCCGCTCATTCAGCCATGAACAGAAAACTCTTGACCAAGGTTCAGGAAAGAACAAAAATGTGCAGTTATTTAGAAACAAAAGCAGAATGCCCTAAATTTACTACATGCTTGGTAATGAGGAAATTTTCCAAACAACAAAGACAATATTTTCATTAGCAAGCACAAGGCTGAGAATGTGGATGCTTTCATCATTTGTACCCATTTGAATGTTACTACCAGTTCAGTCAGTAACTATTTGAAGTGGCCAGCTTCTCAGTAGTAATTATAGCGGGCAAATGATTTCAGTGACAAAATTTTCTTCTTCATGAATTATACATCAGCTGCTTCTGATTTTCTTAGTCATCTTTATTTTTTTGAAACTATTTGATGACGAACTTTAGTAAATAATTATTGGTCTCTTATTTTCCTCTTCTCTTTCTCTTCTCTCATTTTCTCAGTCTGTTGCTACAGCTCCATAAGCAGCTCATTGGTGAGCAATGGAATTGTGACATTATAGGTAAATAAATGGATGTCATAGCTGTGATATCAAAAGTAAGAGGGGCACAGAGACACACAAACAGCAACAGAGATCTAGGCAGAGATTATTACAACCGATAATTAGAGAAATAGGGCCAGATTCTGACTTATGTCACCTTGCAGTGAAATTAGTCCAGCTCTACAATGATGTGATGAAGATCAGAATCTGGCCCATTGCGGTGGTCCTCTATCAACTGAGCTAAAAGATTAACTCTATTAGCTTGTCCAGTAGTAGACTTTTATCTTCAATGTGGACCAGACACCAAAAGAGGCCACAGCACATACTGTAAGCATGTTACATATTTCTCCCTCCCTCCTACCTAAATATCTGACGTTCACAGGAATTCAAGTCACCATTTAGGGGCCAGTTTTGCAATGACTTCCCTAAGCATGGTTTGAACCTGGGACCTTCAACACTAAAAGTATGGACTGCTACCACGTGAGCTAAAGAAAGACTGCCAATGAATGCAGTAAATGATTGCAGCCTACCATATTGCTCAGATGCAAGAAGCTTGGGAAACAAACAGGGAGAACTGGAAGTCCTGGCACAGTCAAGGAATTATGATGTGATTGGAGTAACAGAGACTTGATAGGATAACTCACATGACTGGAGCACTGTCATGGATGGATATAAACTGTTCAGGAAGGACAGGCAGGGCAGAAAAGGTGGGGGAGTTGCATTGTATGTAAGAGAGCAGTATGACTGCTCAGAGGTCCGGTATGAAACTGAGTGTCTCTGGATTAAGTTTAGAAGTGTGAGAAACAAGAGTGATATTGTGGTGGGAGTCTGCTATAGACCACCAGACGAGGGGGATGAGGTGGACTTTCTTCCAGCAACTAACAGAAGTTACTAGATCACAGGCCCTGGTTCTTATGGGAGACTTCAATCACCCTGGTATCTTCTGGGAGAGCAATACAGCAGTGCACAGACAATCCAGGAAGTTTTTGGAAAGTGTAGGGGACAATTTCCTGGTGCAAGTGCTGGAGGAACCAACTCGGGGCAAAGCTCTTCTTGACCTGCTGCTCACAAACTGGGAAGAACTAGTAGGGGAAGCAAAAGTGGATGGGAACCTGGGAGGCAGTGACCATGAGATAGTCAAGTTCAGGATCCTGACACAAGGAAGAAAGGAGAGCAGCAGAATACAGGTCTTGGACTTCAGAAAAGCAGACTTTGACTCCCTCAGGGAACTGATGGGCAGGATCCCCTGGGAGAACAACATGAGGGGGAAAGGAGTCCAGGAAAGCTGGCTGTATTTTAAAGAATCCTTATTGAGGTTGCAGGAACAAACCATCCCGATGCGTAGAAAGAATAGTAAATATGGCAGGCGACCAGCTTGGCTTAACAGTGAAATCCTTGCTGATCCTAAACACAAAAAAGAAGCTTACAAGAAGTGGAAGATTGGACAAATGACCAGGGAGGAGTATAAAAATATTGCTCAGGCGTGCACGAGTGAAATGAGGAAGGCCAAATCACACTTGGAGTTGCAGCTAGCAAGAGATGTTAAGAGTAACAAGAAGGGTTTCTTCAGGTATGTTAGCAACAAGAAGAAAGTCAAGGAAAGTGTGGGCCCCTTACTGAATGAGGGAAGCAAAGAGTAGTGACAGAGGATGTGAAAAAAGCTAATGTACTCAATGCTTTTTTTGCCTGTCTTCACGAACAAGGTCAGCTCCCAGACTGCTGCACTGGGCACCACAGTGTGGGGAGGAGGTGACCAGCCCTCTGTGGAGAAAGAAGTGGTTCGGGACTATTTAGAAAAGCTGGACGAGCACAAGTCCATGGGACCGGATGTGCTGCATCCGAGGGTGCTGAAGTAGTTGGTGGATGTGATTGCAGAGCAATTGGCCATTATCTTTGAAAACTCATGGTGATTGGGGAAATCCCGGATGACTGGAAAAAGGCTAACGTAGTGCCCATCTTTAAAAAAGGAAGGAGGAGGATCTGGGGAACTACAGACCAGTCAGTCCCTGGAAAAATCATGGAGCAGGTCCTCAAAGAATCAATTCTGAAGCACTTAGAGGAGAGGAAAGTGATCAGGAACAGTCAGCATGAATTCACCAAGGGCAAGTCATGCCTGACTAATCTAATTGCCTTCTATGACGAGATAACTGGCTCGGTGGATGGGGGAAAGCAGTGGATGTGTTATTTCTTGACTTTAGCAAAGCTTTTGATACGGTCTCCCATAGTATCCTTGCCAGCAAGTTAATGTAGTATGGGCTGGATGAATGGACTATAAGGTGGGTAGAAAGCTGGCTAGATCATCGGGCTCAACGGGTAGTGATCAATGGCTCCATGTCTAGTTGGTAGCCGGTATCAAGCAGAGTGCCCCAAGGGGCAATCCTCGGGCCAGTTTTGTTCAGTATCTTCATTAATGATCTGGAGGATGGCATGGACTGCATCCTCAGCAAGTTTGCAGATGACACTAAACTGGGAGGAGTGTAGATAAGCTGGAGGGTAGGGATAGAATACAGAGGGACCTAGACAAATTAGAGGATTGTGCCAAAAGAAATCTGATGAGGTTCAACAAGTGCAGAGTCCTGCACTTAGGACGGAAGAATCCCATCCACTGCTACAGACTAGGGACCGAATGGCTCGGCAGCAGTTCTGCAGAAAAGGACCTAGGGGTTACGGAAGCTGGATATGAGTCAACAGTGTGCCCTTGATGCCAAGAAGGCCAATGACATTTTGGGCTGTATAAGTAGGGGCATTGCCAGCAGATCGAGGGATGTGATCATTCCCCTCTATTCGACATTGAGGCCTCATCTGTAGTACTGTGCCAGTTTTGGGCCCCACACTACAAGAAGGATGTGAAAACATTGGAAAGCGTCCAGCGGAGGGCAACAAAAATTATTAGGGGGCTGGAGCACATGACCTCTGAGGAGAGGCTGAGGGAACTGGGATTGTTGAGTGTGCAGAAGAGAAGAATGAGGGGGGATTTGATAGCTGCTTTCAACTACCTGAAAGGGGGTTCCAAAGAAGATGGCTCTAGACTGTTCTCAGTGGTAGCAGAAGACAGAACAAGGAGTAATGGTCTCAAGTTGCAGTGGGGGAGGTTTAGGTTGGATGTTAGGAAAAACTTTTTCACTAGGAGGGTGGTGAAGCACTGGAATGGGTTACCTAGGGAGGTGGTGGAATCTCCTTCCTTTGAGGTTTTTAAGGTCAGGCTTGACAAAGCCCTGGCTGGGATGATTTAGTTGGGGATTGGTCCTGCTTTGAGCAGGGGGTTGGACTATACGACCTCCTGAGGTCCCTTCCAACCCTGATATTCTATGATTCTATGAAGATGATAGAAAGGGACACACACCCTGCAATTATGTTCCATATGCAAATAAAGGCCTGCAGTATTAGCACTTGCATGGGTGTAGAGAGAGATTAAAATCACTGTTTTCTATGATTTTGTGATAGAGCTATTGCCTTACTAAACCTTACAAATCCTGTTAATGTTTATCAACCAGCATTATCTCCTGTTGCATATAATATGACTATCTCCAATATAACTGATGAAATACTATCATTGTCTTACAGATATGCATTCCTACATTACAGCTATCACAATCAATCTATTTGCAATGCAGTGTGAAATTTAAGGAACTGCAAATAATTACTTGAAAGTATTGTGTGAAAGTAATAGTGAAAAAAATGGTTTCTGCAGTTAATTGAAGTAAAAAAAAAAAAAAAAGGAACATAACAAACCTATATGACTTCCATTATTTGTATACTTCTCTTACTGACATTCAAAAAGTGTCTTCCAGTAAAATCTGGTCAACCAAATGACTCATCTGACATCTGAAGTGACTATGGACAACTTCTTAGTTACATGCACTCCTTGGAGTGCTTGTGTCCAAGGGTGGAGCGGAAAAAAGAAGAACTGAAAATGGCTGACAGTAAAGATGGCTACTTTGTACTTCCCTATTTATACTAAAATAAAATACAAAACATCATTAACCATTTTATGCTTTAAATTATGGTCCCCACAGACACTGCAAGGACCATTAAAAACCAGGCCCCATATTTTTAAAAAGTGCATCTGCCTCATCTGTACACACAAAACACCCTAAATTGGGATTGCAAACACACAAAGAGATGTTTATGTAGAAAACCTCAATTTACATGCATGTATCTGATATTATACAAATAAAATGCCATGTACACTTAAAAATGGGTCTGTAGATTTAACTCCACATCATTTACATTTCCCACACTCTTTAGAATATTTCCAATATTAAGTATAGGAAAGAATGCAATTATTGAGGTAAATGTAAATACTGTAGTGTAGTAAAACTCCAGGCCATTATTGTCAAAAGTGACTTGTGATTTTGGGTGGCTCTATTTTCAGGTGCCCAATTTGAGACACACAAAAGGGGCCTGATTTTAAGAAAACACTGAGCACTCTCCATTGGAAATCAAACACTTTTAATCTGTCTTACATTGAGCACCCAAAAATTGAGCCACCTAAAATCATTAAAAAGAAAAGCAGTACTTGTGGCACCTTCGAGACTAACAAATTTATTTGAGCATAAGCTTTCGTGAGCTACAGCTCACTTCATTGGATTCAGTGAATGCATCCGATGAAGAGAGCTGTAGCTCACAAAAGCTTCTGCTCAAATAAATTGGTTAGCCTCTAAGGTGCCACAAGTACTCCTTTTCTTTTTGTGAATACAGACTAACATGGCTGCTACTCTGAAACCTAAACTCATTAGTCACTCTTGAAAATCTTGACCTGGCCAGTTCTCATTGGCGACCACAGTATGTAGCCATCTGTATACGTCTAGAATTTAAAGACTCCCCCCCCCCAAAAAAAAAGAAGAAGAAGAAGAATGCAAGAATAGAGTTGATTGGGCAATATTTAAGTGAAACTATTTTTAAATATAGACAGTGACTGTGAAAAAAAAGTCTGAACTTAGAAACAGCGTGGCTTTCATAGAGGACAAAACTGAAGATCCCATATATCACAGCGGATCAGACATCAGAATCATTGATATTCCAAAGGAAAAAATTGAAATGCCATCTCTTTTTGTGCAGCAGATACTTAAATGGTATTTTAAAATGTGAAGTGGAAGCTGCTATCTTTGAACTTGCGCAAGATTACTCTGCCCCCTTCAGCAAAACCTAATGATAATGAGCCTCCACATACCACCATTGTGAGGATTCTCCAATTTCTAGATAAGGCACCAAATTCTATTTTCAATTGCTTTTTCTCCTTGGGCTAAATTCTACCCTCACATATGATCATGAAACCCCACTGACATCATGGTTGTAAATGAGGTTAGAATTTAAATCCCAAAGAGAAAAAGCAAAAAGAGACAGAAATTAGAATTTCAGAGTCTACACAGTTATAGCCTTGATTTAAATGCTGAAACTTTGAAATGCCAGAGAGAATGGAATAAATATATGGAGCAGCTTATTAAACAGGGATTGTTGACCTCTGTGTGGCATCCATCCAAACTGAACTTCCTGCAGAATCTGAGGAAGAAATACCTCAGTCCACTATTCCTCAAGAAATCACTGTGATCATCAGAGATCATCATTCTCTATTTACCCCATCGAAACAAAAATTCTCCCTTCAGAAGTCCCAGGAGAAAATATTCCCATTAGCAGAGTCCCAGGAGAAAATTCTGGACTAGTGCTTGGATCTTGGAGTGTACTAATGGGCCAAATTCACTTTGCCTTACTCCTCACAGAAGCACATATGCACAGTAAAACAATCAGGATTTGATTCTCTCAGAGGATAATATCTCTGCAATTACCATAAAGGCTACATTAATAGTGTAAATATTATCTGGTTAACTCAGGTTTCTATTGGGTTTGAGGCCTCCTGAAACCCATTCTAGAACCGAGGCCTCTGTTGTGCCATTGGATGCCACAGAACATATCAAGGGAGGCCAACACCTAGCAGACACACATAATACACAAATTGGGGGAGAGTACAGAAGGGAAGACAGGTGGTGAGGTTTGGTGGAAAGAGTGAGGGAGGAAATGGATAGTGAGGGTGCATGGATGACCCAGGGAATGGAAAGAGATGAGGAGGCTTCTATGTTGACTCCAGGGAAGGTCATAAAGCTAATAAATATTCTCCACTAAATATGCTTAGAACGAGTTCTCTTCCCACCGCAGCCCCGAAGAAGCCTGCACCCCAAACCCCTCATCCCCGGTCCCACCCCAGAGCCCGCACCCCCAGCTGGAGCCATCACCCCCTCCCCACACACACCAATCCTCTGCCCCAGCCCTGATCCCCCTCCTGCACCCTGAATCCCTCATCCCCGGGCCCACCCCAGAGTCCACACCTTCAGCCAGAACCCTCACCCCCCATCCGCCCCAGCCCTCTGCCAAAGCCCTGAGCCCCCTCCCATACTCCAAACCCCTCTGCTCTACCCCCGCCATACATGACATCCATACTGGTGCACATACAAAATTCATTCCACCAATGGATATAAAAAAATTAGAGGCAACATTGGGGAACCACTTTGGGGTCCCGACCCACAGTTTGAGAACCGCTGCACTAGAAGATTATCTTGACACTGATTGTGTACAATGCTACAATCATTGATATGGTACCTCAGTGTTTTCACTATATCACTATAAATTATACAGTATTATAGAATACTCCACTCATTCTAAGGGGAAACTTGAAATTATTATTTCCAGTTTATTTATATCTATAATCTACCAGGGAAAGGGACACAGAATGGCTGCCCAGCTGCTTCACAGTCAGGATCCAAAGCCTCATCTATAGACAAAGTTTGCACTGGTTTAATTAAAATCAATTTAAGAACCGATTTGGTTAAAATGGCAAAACCCTTGTATGGATGCTCTTAAACTGATTTAAGATTTAGCTTACTTTGGTTTCCTACTGAATTAAGCTAAATTGATACAGGCTGAATGAAAAAAGAAAAGGAGTACTTGTGGCACCTTAGAGACTAACCAATTTATTTGAGCATAAGCTTTCGTGAGCTACAGCTCACTTCATCGGATGCATACTGTGGAAACTGCAGAAGACATTATATACACAGAGACCATGAAACAATACCTCCTCCCACCCCAGTCTCCTGCTGGTAATAGCTTATCTAAAGCGATCACTCTCCTTACAATGTGTATGATAATCAAGTTGGGCCATTTCCAGCACAAATCCAGGTTTTCTCACCCGCCCCCCCCCAACTCACTCTCCTGCTGGCAATAGCCCATCCAAAGTGACCACTCTCTTTACAATGTGTATGATAATCAAGGTGGGCCATTTCTAGCACAAATCCAGGTTTTCTCACCCCCTCACCTTTTTCCAAAAAACACACACACAAACTCACTCTCCTGCTGGTAATAGCTTATCCAAAGTGACCACTCTCCCTACAATGTGCATGATAATAGGGAGAGTGGTCACTCTGGATAAGCTATTACCAGCAGGAGAGTGAGTTTGTGTGTGTGTGTTTGGGGGTGGGGGTGAGAAAACCTGGATTTGTGCTGGAAATGGCCCACCTTGATTTTCATACACATTGTAAGGAGAGTGGTCACTTTGGATAAGCTATTACCAGCAGGAGAGTGAGTTTGTGTGTGTGGTTTTTGGAAAAAGGGGGGTGGGGGTGAGAAAACCTGGATTTGTGCTGGAAATGGCCCACCTTGATTATCGTACACATTGTAAAGAGAGTGGTCACTTTAGATAAGCTATTACCAGCAGGAGAGTGGGGTGGGAGGAGGTATTGTTTCATGGTCTCTGTGTATATAATGTCTTCTGCAGTTTCCACAGTATGCATCCGATGAAGTGAGCTGTAGCTCACGAAAGCTTATGCTCAAATAAATTGGTTAGTCTCTAAGGTGCCACAAGTACTCCTTTTCTTTTTGCGAATACAGACTAACACGGCTGTGACTCTAAAGGCTGAATGAAAAGTATCCACATGGGGGTTTGCCAGAGAGCAGCAGTAGCCTCCATGCCACCACTTGTGATACGCTGAGAAGTGGAGCCCTGAGGATTAGAGAGCTAAGTGTAATCTCTCACGTAGCTGCCACGTTTTTTGACGTTCTATGTGCGACATTTCATCCACATTATTTAATGACCCAGTTTACATATTTTTGAATAATTTTCCTGGGACCATCTGGTATGTAAATGGTCAATATACCCTTCCCAAGTAGTGCAGGGATAGCACATGGAGCTGCACAAAATTTGGCAGCTCTGAGGCTTGCACAGCTAAGGATGTGGGAGGTTGTCTAGGAATGCTGGGTTTGGTGAGGGGAGCTGGGACATGCCTGGAATTGCTAGGTGAGGTTGATGAATTCTGGGGATCTTGGATCAGTGGGTACCAAAGAGCATTTAGGTGCTGCCTAAGGGTAGCTTGGCACTGGTGGGTAGGTAGGTGGGTGTGTTCTGGGATGTCTGGAGGTACTGAGGCAGTGCTGTCTGGGAGAGGAGCTAGACGCTGTGGTCTGTCTGAAAAGCAGGAGATTGGGGTCTGGTTAGGGGACATGGGGTCTCTTTTGGGATTTGGAAGCTGCTGCTAGCTGCTTCTTTCCTGCTTGGATCTAGCAAGGGAGCAGTCTAAGGAGAAGAAGCAAGTCCACCTGGCTACCAGAAGCTTTTTGCAGGTGAAACTACATTTGCCCACAGCTCAGCTGGAAGCATGAGATTCAGGATGAGCCACAAGCAGGCATGATGGCTGCCAAATACATGATACTTGGCAATCATGCTCGTAGGAAACTGCTTGTTGGGAGGAGACCATGATGTTCCCTGCTGCTGCCCCCCACTTCCTCTCTCTTGAGAAAGTGTCTCTCTCTTCAGTATGATGGGCCCCCAGCTGGCTGGTTTTGGGGCTGCCAGCTTGCTCTGATGTTGGTGTTGTGGACACCTGGCACTCCTGCCACTGTGTATCACTTCCTAGTGACTCCACTGCCATACAGACATTGCCTCTTCAAGTAATCGGGGCTGGGCAGACCAAGTGATTCCACAGCCACTTCTCAGGAGACCTTCTTGACCCATGGGGAGAAAGCATGGCAAGGCCTCAGAACTACGGTTGACTGTTCACCCTCAGTGCAGCAGGGTCAAGATTTTGTCCTGGAGATGTAAATATCATAATATAGCCAAACATTCCCATTAGCAAAGCAAAGACATAATGTGCAATTAAACCTGCTTGTCAACACAGATTAAGCTCATCATGCTGCATAATCCATAATGCAAGCAACATTAAACCCTTTGTTGTTAAGCAATCAGCTGAAGTTCATGTAAGCAATGTGAAGGCATTCATCATTGCCTTGTGCTGCCCTTCTTCAGGGGCCTAGGCAGCACTTCGAGCAGTCAGATGACATAATGATTATTGGTACAGCTAAGTGAATGTCATTCCTCCTGATTTACCCCAGTACAAGTGAGAGGCCCTTTATCTTCTTCTGTACCCAAAAGACCACATCTCCCAACCTATCTTCTCAAAGGGGATTCTAACACATTGATCCCCAACCACTGCAAACTCCAAATGATTGACCTATAGTTACTGGCCCTGTGGCAAGGGCGGGCGGGAGAGTATCACACTTGTTTCTCAGTTGACAGAAAAGAGAAAAAAAAAAAACGGAAGCTGACTCAGACAAATCCTTTGATTTACTCACACTCCACTCCCTTAGCTTTGGGGTGCACCAGTCTGCTGGGGAAGGACATAAAATTAAGAGAGGCGTGTACTAGAGGAGAAATGGGGAAATCTTGTTCCCAAAAATTACTGTAAATCCTGCTTCACAAAGATATACTGGCAAGATTGGGAAAGGAGAAGGAGATCATCCTCTCTGTAAGACTGC
The DNA here is from genome assembly GCF_965140285.1 of Lepidochelys kempii. Taxonomy (NCBI): domain Eukaryota; kingdom Metazoa; phylum Chordata; order Testudines; family Cheloniidae; genus Lepidochelys; species Lepidochelys kempii. The sequence goes on along the minus strand of NC_136391.1, from coordinate 24,280,061 downwards.
ATATGATAGAGAACAGAAGGTGCAAGTGCTCATTACTAACAAAGGATGGCTCTAATTTATTTATCTCTTCCTGTTGAGCTGCCCAAGACTAAGATTAAAGTTAGTCAGCCCGCTCTCTCCCCTCCTTCCCTATGCTGTATTTTCTGAAAGGACTGATTTGTTTTCATTATGGATACTTTACTTTGCTATAGAGCTGGTGTAACCAGTTCATGCAGCCCCAGTACAGAACTGTATTAAGGGCACAGAGGGGATGGTGACAGAACACACTGCTCTGGCGGGCCTTTGGTAGCTATAGGGAATTGGTTTCCATTTGAACAGCCTCCATGATCTGTAATCTGTACTCTTATATTACTCTCATCTGTGTTGGGGCCAGCGTAAAACCTGATGTAGGATCCAGGAACTGCAATTAATTTGCTTTGGCTTCCAACAGGATCTGGGGACAATTGAGAACCTGGCTATCTATTTTAACTTGAAGCTAACATTTCTTGGACTCTAACATAGGTATAATGAGTTTTTCCTCATGCAAAACAAGACTTCCAGTGTTCCATGTTAAGTAGAAAAGAGCTGGGGAGAGTGTGTGAATTATTGTGATTTCTTTGCTGTTTAGGCAAATTTTAGCTCCATGTTTACATAGCTACAACAGGCACTGCCTCAGTGAAGAGCCTATGGAATCAAGACTATACACAAGTCAAATCTGAAAAGGGCAGTAAAACTACAATATATATTTCTTCTAGTAAGTAATAGTAAATAATCTACCAGGTTAATGATTCACTGATGAGACTCAGTTTTAAAAAAACCCCTAGGGGATGTTTTATCTATGACCCTTAGTTCAGTTCTTTTAGATACAACTGAAGAGCAAAGGTTAACTGTAATAGTAAATGTTCACATGACTATAGCTTAAAAGCCATATTCTATACCTTTAGTCAAAATGAAGACAAAACTATTTAACAGTAATAACAGAGTCACAGAAAAGTCCATTGTCTAAAATTATTTATCAGGCATTCCTCAAACTGGAGGGACAGAAGTAGATGGAAACAGAAATGGGACAGAGAGAGAGAAGAAACTTCTTGCTAATGTAAAAACAGTGAAGAGAAGAGGTACATTCTGGAAATGTATACAAACCTCACAGGGGCAAATGACATCCAACATACAGAATATGAGTCACCTAAAAGTAACTGTAAGAATGCAGTCAGGAGGGAGCTAAATGAATTTCCAAACAACAAGGTCCTAAGAGGGCACTGACTTCAATGGGAACTGTGTGTGGTCAGCACTTCCCAAAATCAGGCCTGGAGAAAACAAGAGAATGTTCAGAGAAGCAGGGAGATGGAAAATTCAGGGCAAGTGTTCATAACTATATGTCCAAATCCTGCCCTCAGATGTGCTCACGCAGAGCGTAAAGAGATCAAGAATATGATCCACTAGCTCTTGATACAATATACCAGCACAGAATTAGGAAACATTAAATAAAGCAACATAGAAGGAGCTATGACAGATAAGATTTACACCATCTAGCCAAAAAAAAAAAAAAAAGGGGGCAGTCTGTGGTTTTTCTGGTATTGTCTTTTGGAAAACATTGGGGTTTGCTACCCTTTTCAACTTCTGAAGTTCTCACAAACCCTCTAAACCAGGTCCAGGTCTTTATTTATTATGGGAATTGTGAAAGTTTTTTATTTTACATTCTTTTAAGCTCATTCATTTTTTTACCCCAATTATATTGGATAATGTGGTTATGACTAACATAAATATAGTTCCCTTAGAAATCAGGACATGTTTGCCTCAAGATAGCTGTTTTTCTCCTCTTGCCCATATTCCACAGCTGTCCAAATATATTCCCACAATCCTTGGCACCTGCAGCATGTACACGTTGCCACAGATGGTGAGGGAAGAGGTAATGTGCTAAAGGCTTCCCTCCCTTTACATCCAGCCAGAAGGCTGATTCATGCTCCAGTTTACATTTTGACACTGAAAATATATTCTATTTCTGCTACAGACCCTCAGCCTCTCTATCAGTGAAAAGAGCTCTCCATAGTAGTTTATTAAAGTTCCAGTAGCTTGCTGGTTGACTACCAAGGACACATTTAGACTTGATTCAACACTAACAAAAATCCAATTGCAACTCCATGCAAAGAATAAATGATCCTCAGTGATATAATTAATGCAAACTGAGCACCCAAGGCTTCTGATGGTGGTTGCCATTAAAAAGCCAGCATTTGTCATCATTTACCAATCAGATACCTCTGTGATGCCATCTTTTTTCCTAGGCTTAGAATAGGAAATAAATGTGGTTATTGTGTGGTATCTGGCAAATGCTGACCTTTAATGTTGTGTCACTCTGAAACATCAGGTATTGGCTTTCACCACAGGCATAACTAGAAGAACAAACAAACTTATCCAGCATGACAGTTGTATGAATTTAATTTATTGCCAAACAGAGGACCTATCTGGAAGAAGACAATGGTGTAAATACTAGGGACTGGCAAACCAGCAGAGAAAATAAGGCCAACCTGAAACTTCCCGAGAAACGCAAAAGATCAACTGACTTTTTTTTAAAAGTTCTCATCATCTTCACCCTCCTGGTTTCATGTGGCATAGGAAATTGAAGGAACAAAATACTTCAGGAAATACATAGAAAATTGAAGTGTCACCTAGGATAAAGCAATAATTGGATCTCTCACAAGAAAGCCAATTCTCATGAGATTCCCTGGTCCAGGTTCTAGCTCATGAGACTCAGATGAGCAGCTAAACTTTTGGATACTTCTCTGAACAGCTTTCTGAGATTCAATGATCAGTTAGCAAATAAATACAAATTAAGGGTCTGATCTTTCAAACTGTTATTCATGCATACAGTCCTATTAAGTTAATTATTTGTTGGAGTGAACCCTAGAATATAATCCTTAACATCCTACATAATACTTTTAAACATAAACATATACAAACCCTGTATCACAGCACCAAGAAACATTTCCAAAACAACCTCTGAGTTTGCACCAGCAAACAGCTGCAGCCTCAATTTTATAGGTACATGATAAACTGTGGGTGAAAATGAAAATTTTAGATTTACTAGACAAACCTGGTAGGTAGCCATGTATCATTTGGGCCCGCTGTTGATTGTATGTCCATAAAACTAAGCCTCAAGTTTTGCCATAAGATTTGGGGTTCATTTGCACATTAAGTAATGTGAATTTTCCCCCAGTGAAAACTAAGTAGGGACTGAAGATTTGGGCTCAGTGGGGTTTTATTTATTCTGGTGCCTCACTGATGCCAGAAAATTGGCTACATTGTGAGCTTGATCTTGGAGCACTTGCCCATGTGAGTAATCCCACTGAATTCAGTGTTACTAAGGGTTGCAGGATTAGGTAAGACCTGGCAAGGACTTCTTTGCGGTTGTGAGGGAGCGTGTTGAGGGTGTTAATTTAATTAAACTGTAATTCTATTGATAGAAACAACAGAGTTCATGGTTCTGGGGTGGCTGGGACTGGGTACGGTTGCCTTGTAGTCAACAAGTGAGCAATGAATCTATGAATACACTTGTAATATGTATTTTGCAACTTTTCCTAAGAATTCTTATGACATGTAGCTGGTGAGAACTAGTACAGCAAGCAAAGATGCAGGTTGGTACCCACGTCTGAGGGCTGAGTGATTGTTCTTCAGTTTTAAGTGAGAAATTATAACAATATAAAAGCACTTTCTTGACCATTGATCATCTGTATATGACATCTCTAAATGGCTTAGCATCAATGCAACTGATATACCTCTTTTGTATTCATCCTGTCATTACTATATTTTTTTTCATGTCTCTTTGATTTACTCTATATCTCTTGGACAGAGTCTTGAATTGAGGGTTTCCCTATTCAGGTCTGGATTCTGATAACCTTTCTAAAACCAAAATGCACCTTACTCCATGAGTTATTCCCTCTGAAACCAATTTAACTGCTATCCAAATAGGCCCACTATCCAAATCTGGCCCTTTACTCCTGAGAGCCCAGGAGAAAAGGGTAATCAATGGGAAGACTGATGGAGGAATTCCTAACTTTCTCCTTTTTTCTGCTCATCGGGCTTTTATTTCAAAAGACTTCTGTATTTTTAGAAAATTTACTTAAAAATTCAACCGTCAGCATGTGATACATTGGCATGAAGTGAAAGTTTGCAGCTGCAAATGATCCCGGAAACTTTGCAATACTCAGTGAAGTGCATTATCATAGTTTTGCAATTAGATTAGCATTTATAAAAGAACTAAACACACTAAGAAATGTTTTCCTTGCAATATGGCTAAGTGATACAAGAATTTAAGTTAACATTGCAGACAGATACGTCACAATACCCCTTGCCATGTGGGAGGCCTCGTCTTGATACATAGTCCTGGTCTCTTTCGCTCACCTCAGAAGTGTAGGGCGTTCTCCCGTCAGCATAATTACTCCACCTCCGTGAGAGGCGGAAGCTATGTTGGCGGGAGAGCAAAATAGTGCTGGTGTGGACAGCACTTAGATCTTTTTCACACCCCTGAGCAACGCAAGTTAGATGGATTTAAGCAGTAGTAGAGACCTGCCCTGAGCCTGGAGTGAAGATTAGGAATACCACATACCTCAGCAGCAACCCATGTGGCTGATTAAGGAGCAGTATTCAAATAGCCCACAATGGGGTCCTTGTCCTGCTCCCATTGAAATCAATAACAAAATTCAGATTGACTTCAGTGAGAACAGAACTGAACCCAAAGCAGGCAACAAGATGTGTGGCACCAGGTGCATAGCAGCCTCAATGGGGGAAGAAATTTAGGGGGAGCTAATTGGAAGGGTCTCTGGCAAGTAGGCTGAGACCCTCTGGAAAAGAACATTCATGAGCAGACTAGCCAAATCTGCTCTCATTAGGAGTCAACTGACTTAAATGGAATTACTCCAAATTTACCCTGGTGTAACCAAGATCAGCATTTGGCCTGTTTAAACTAATACATAAAGGATATTACCTGAAATATCAAAAGGCTGTTGAAGTTCATTAGAAACCAACATACCCCCAACATTCAGTCTGATAAAGCTTCTCAACATCTCTGAACTGTACAAAGTGGGGATCAATTTTTCTACTTTGGGGGAATATTATGGGTTATATTTTGGCAGCAGATCCACAAGCTATACTTCAGAAAAGTGGCTGAAATCGTTATTATCTTGGTTGAAATTTAGAGATGTTGATCTCTGGCTGCTTTCATGCTCCATTTGTGGATTTATGCAGGCTTGACACCACTTCTATATTAGGGAAAAAAGGTCTCCAAAAAGGGATCAATTTTAGCTCAACACACCTCTATTCTGGAGGCGCCGTGTCCTAACACTGGCTGAAATAAAAGCCAGTTCAAACACTGCGGTGAAATAACTGATATGCCTTGGCCACCTCAGATGTGGAGTCATTAAGCTGATGGAAAGAAATATCTCAACTGTAAACTGGGACTGTCTTTTTGTTTTGTGTTTGCATAGCACCTAGCACAATGGGGTCCTGGTCCAGGATGTGGCGCCAAGGTGCTACAACAGCCTAAGTAATAATATCTATCTCAGGTTACCTATTGCACCTTTCACCCTCTGCCACCAATTCAGCCACCGTTACTCACAGTGAGTAGTTCTGCACTCAGTGAAAAGTTTCACTGAAGTACTGTTGCTGTGAGTAAGGGTGGCAGAATCAGATGCTAAATGCATATCCACAGATATATCTGTTATGTAATGGTGCCTGAGGCTATGTCTACACTATGGACTTTACAGCGATACACCTGTGCTGCTGTAAGGTGTCCTGTGTTGTCGCTCTGTGGCGGCAGGAGAGAGGTCTCCTTCCAGCATAATTAAACCATCCCAATGAACGGTGCTAGCTACATCAGAGGGTGAGTGGCTCCCGCCAACAAAGCGCTGTCCACACCTACACTTTCATGGGTGAAACTTATGTCAGTCAGGGGTGTGTTTTTTCACACTCCTAACCGACAAAAGTTGTGCCAACAGAAGTGCTAGTGTAGACTACTCGTCACATTTGGACCCTAACCTCTTACTCGCACTAAACATAACTTGGGGAGGGTCCAGCACAGTGATTCTGTTATCCTGGGTCTTTGAGAGAGATGCAGTGTTATTGACAAGTACTGTCTGGGATAATTCAGTATCTCTGCTGACACATTGGTCTTCCAGCACAAATATAAATGCACTTCAGAAAATGTTAGTCCAAGTTATGGCAAATTATGTGTAAATTCACAGTGAAGAACAACCGAGGAGCCTGTTCAGTGTTTGGCAGCTGGAACACCACCACCTTGAACCCACAACAGAGGCTTAAATCTGGCTCCTGTAGGATTTAGTAGGTTATGGACTAAGATTTATCTGCAATACTGCGTTTTTCAGAACATTCATGTCAAAGTAAATTTGCAAGCACAAATGCTATACAACCTGCTTTTGCACCTCCTTTGAATAATTTTAAAGACACTAGGCCAAACCTGAGCTCAGGTGCATTACAACAAAATGAATCTGCAACAATTCCACTGAAATCAGTAGAGTTAACTGTGGATTTACAGCAGGGCAGGATTTGGCCTATTGTCATGTACTTTTGAAATGTGACTACTTTTCATACCCTTCCTTCTCCCATGCAGATGCTGACCACAATAAATGCCACAATGATAAAGCTGTTTTTTCTTATTAGCCCATTTTTGTAAACAGTCCTGAATGCCTGAATTTTAGCACAGACCATGATTCTATACATTACAGAACTTATCTATGCATTTTAAGCTGCCATTCTAATTAATAAATCTTTGCTTCTTCAATTAGACTGTATTAGACCGAAGAAAACTACCCATATAGGAAAGGAGTACTTGTGGCACCTTAGAGACTAACCAATTTATTAGAGCATAAGCTTTCGTGAGCTACAGCTCACTTCATCAGATGCTGAGCTGTAGCTCACGAAAGCTTATGCTCTAATAAATTGGTTAGTCTCTAAGGTGCCACAAGTACTCCTTTTCTTTTTGCGAATACAGACTAACACGGCTGTTACTCTGAAACCTACCCATATAGGGCCATATCTTCCACTGTTTGAGCATCCATTCCTTGAATAACTTTGTGAACACCATGGTAGTTTTGGGTGCATAAGTAATGCAGGATCCAGCCCTTAATTGTTTCCATACTTAGTAAACATTAGCTACTATACTACACACTGCTCAGACTGCTATGATATTCTCCACCTTATGGGAGTATTTTTTGTTTTGTTTTGTTTTCCTCCCCATTTTCTCTGCTTTTACTGAGTTATTGACAGTGAGATATAAAATAGTATAACAAATATTTATTCAATTTGTCCATCAAATAGATCTGACTTGTTAGCCTGAATCAATGTAACATGTTTTTAAATTATACTTTGAAAGTCTAATTTTAAAACCATTTTAAATCTAATTTATATTAGATTTAGCTTTTGGCAGAAAAAGGCAGTTAACAATTTTGACAAACACATTTTAAATGGCAAAGAACTGAATATTTATTATAGTTTAAACTATTGGATTTTAAATAAACCAATTAAATTGCTTATGTTTTCTTCATAAAAAATAATTGGCAACTTTTTAAAAAACAAAAGATTCTTAACCACAATGTGGAAAAGCTTTCTACAGCTCTGGCTTATAGAGCAGGCACACACAAAAGAAATTCTTGCTTCTAAACCACATACTCACTAATGTTTTACTTTGTTCCCATAACCCAGATACTAGCATTGCTCTGAAACAATGATGAGCTGATACAGCATTCTAAGTACAGATATGCAAATGAGTAAACAAAGAATAAAGCTTTCCTTCAGAATTTCTGAACCAGCGTTGTCACAATAAGTAGTTTGGGCTGGTTGTCATCTAAGATCTGGATATCAAAATGGAAGGTGTGTAGGCATCTTGCCTTCCAGCAATTTGCCCTGCAGCGCACAATGGAACCCTCTAGAGCTGGAAAGCACAATGGGTTTTTTGCTATTAAAAAAATTTCAGCAAAAACAGTGTATCTAAATTTTCTATCAAAAATTGGTTTTGGTTTTAGGTTGTTTGGTTTTTGCAAACAAACAGCCAAAAACTGAAATTTTTTGATTCAGAAATGTTTCCATATTGGCTCATGGTAGAGGTAGTTCGGTTACCTCATTAGGTTCTCCTCTATAGGCCAGGCTCCCTGGTCAGACCACATCTCCCATGGTGCACCAAGGTTTGCCCTAATGATTAGGGAAGATAATTACATCACGGGTGCCCTTAGTTATGTTGCACTGGAGGAGATGTAGCCCAGCTGGGAAGCCTGAGCCATAGAGAAGAGTGGAAGCAGCTATCTCTTATGTTATTATATGAAAAATAATCACTTTGAAATCTTGGCGTCAATAATTAGGACCACTTTTAACAGCTGTTCATGCCATTAGAAACTGATGCCCCAATCCTGCAAAGAGAACCACATAGAGGGACCTCCACTGAAGTCAATACCAAGGTCTGTTCACATGGTTCTCTTTGCACGATCAAGGTGTAAGAGTTTAAATTCATTTCCCTTGTTTAATTACAACTAGTGGAGACAATTGTGTTGGGGAAAATTGTCCAGCTGTATCCTTTGGAACCCTAACTCTGGGTCTCAGAAAAATGCAGTTTCTGGTGGACATTTCAGGGGGAAAGGCACACTGCAGACAGCTACTCTCTCACAGTCAGATTCCTGCACTTATCCTCCAACATCTCACACTGACAGGCACACTCAATGCCACTCTTAACAAGCTTCTATTGATTGTCCCCTCAGCGCAACTGCTGCTGACAAATAAGTGTCACCCTTTTTCTTTCCTGACATTTGTTCTGTCACAATGTTTAATGGTGGTCTGCACATACGTGTGTCACACATGAGGAAGAGAGACAGATGGTCTTGTGGTTATAAAAATTAGAAATCTGAGTTAAATTCCCAGCTCTGCCACACATTCCTGTGAATCCTGGGGGAAGTTATTTAAACTTTCTGTGCTTTGTTTTCCTATCTGTAAAATGAGGATAATGATACTTCCTTTCTCCTACCCTTTTTCTGTCATGTCTATTTTGATTGTCATCAGTTTGGAGCCAGAACTGTCACTTGCAATGTGAATGTACACCACCTAGGACAATAGGGCAGTAGTCTTGTTTGGGCCTCTAGATGCTACAGTAATGGAAATAATAAAATAATAATATATACAAGTGTGGGTTAAATCTCCTCAGGATAAAGAAACATTGATATTTGTACAGGGTATTATTTGTTCATTACTAACGAGTCTAATTTTGACCCATTGCTGTGAAAATTTTTATATGCACTACTTTTTTATATTTGGTAAAGCAGAAACAAAGGGTAAAGGAGAAATAGAGCACTGTAATTGACAAGATGCTTTATATGGTTTGATTCTTTAATTCCCCCACCCCCTAGCCCCATGTTTCAAATTAGAACCATATTGTTCAATTTTTCAAGTGCATTTGCCTGAGGCATTGCAAATTTTTTCACCTACGCACATGTCTTTTTTTTCCAGGCATGTACGTGGCTGTTGTGAATGCCATTAGCCTTCATTAAAACTGCTAGGTCTTCAAGACAAACAAGCACAGATTACCATTCCTCAGCTGAGAGTGGGTCTATTATGTGAGTAGTCATTCTGAGATTCTACAGTTCAGTCTTGCAAACCCTAAGCTATTGTATGTGCCTTCTTAATGCCTCTCATCATGTTATAATTTCTTCTCTTTTCACTGGGAATCTCTTACCATTTCTAAAAATATCAAAATAGTCTGTCTTGTTAAATATTAGCAAAGCACTATAAATACATACTTTAAATTTTGGAGTATTTGCTCTGTGTAATCGTTAACTAATTCCAAAACTAGGGCTTTTGCTTTAGAAAAAAAGTATTAAAATCTCCAGGCACAATTACAAACTCACAGAAATTTGTTTTCTAGCAACAGATAATGCTGAATTTGTGTTGTGGCATGACAAAAATTCAGCATTGATTTATTTTAAAGAGGCTTTGTCTAAAAACCATCATATTTTGCCCCAAAATGAACAAACACACAAAAGAAAAATTATATTTTTAAGGAACAACCACTCTGTATGTTATTACACTGATTTATTAAAAAACGTGCTTTTCATATTGATGGCAATATCTGTATTTCTTCAGGCTGTGGCTTTTAGCTTCCATACATGACTGAATTCTCAGTTAAGTCCTTACATTATTTGCTCGATAGCCTGAAAGCTTCAAACAAAGCTACTTAATGACAAGAAAGTATGTCTATGGGCTTGTCTACGCTTAAAACGTTGCAGCTACACTGCTGTAGCGCTTCAGTGAAGATGCTACTATGACAATGGGAGAGCTTCTCCCATCAGCACAATTAATCCATCTCCACAAGAGGCGATAGCTATGTTGATGAGAGAAGCCCTCCCATTGACATAGCACTCTCTACACCGAGGGTTAGGTTGGTATAACGTAGTTATACGGACATAAATTTGTACTGTAGACTGGCCTACCTCCCCGAAAGGTAGGGTGACCATACGTCCCATTTTGACTGGGACAGTCCCTTTTTTAAGCCCTGTCCCGGCCATCCAGGATACCCCCCGCCCCAATGAAACATTTGTCTCATTTGCTCTGACTGACTTGATCGGTTGGCAAAAGCAAACGTAACACTGACAGACCCTAATCGTAGGCGGGATTGAACCTGGGACTTCAGGAGCTTAGTGCACAAGCCTCTACTGCATGAGCTAAAAGCCAACTCGCCATTAGCTAAATCTGCAGAGCAAACTCATTAATCTCTCTCTCTCTCTCGGTGGTCTCAGTGCCACTAGATCGGACAGAATACCACACACAGGAGGTGTGTGGGTTACACAAACAGGACAAATGCCCACTTTTGTCAAAAAAGTGGGGTGCAGTGCAGAGGAACGTGTGGAGGGGGACAAGCAGAGATACCAGCCCCCCTCAGGGAGAAGGCAGAGCTGGGGTGGGGAAAGGCAGCATTCCAGCATGGGAGGGGGCAGCGTTTCAGCTACGGGTGACAGTGGCGCAGGGTTCCAAGGACAGGCAACAGCCTCGCGTGGGGGAGGGGAGAGGAGGAAATGTCCCATTTTTTCTATGGAAACTGTGGTCACCGTACAAGAGGTGGTAGCTATGTGAGAGAATTCTCCGGTCAACCTAGTACTGTCTATACTGTGGGTTAGCTTTGTTTAACCGGGGTGTGGTTTTTTTTCACACTAGTGATTTCCTAATGGAGACTAGGCCTGAGTTTCAAAATAGCTTCCATTTACACAAGTGAATTCAACTCATTAAAAAAGAAGTGCAAAATCAAAAATAATTTCTAGACATTATATAAGGCTAAAAAAAAGTCCCCCAAAGTCTTATGTTTATTGGCCCGTAATGTCTGAGGTTTGGTTCAATGCAATGACTACACAGAGTAGATAAGCAGTAGACAGTTTTGCCTGCGCATGCACGCACATACACATAAAACACATTCTTCAAATATAAAAATGCTCAGTCATGGATTTGCTTTCAGATGTTCACTACTGAAACCATGGAAAATGCCTGCTTTTCAGATCCATGGGCTGAGTTTACAGTGCTGGCACTTAGGGCTGGACAGAAAACAATAGTTTCATTTCACAAAAAGTGTCTAAGTTTTGAAATTTGATTTTGTTTCAGTGCAGAATGAAAATGAGACCTCTTGATTTTGGGGCAGGGAGGGAGAGAGAGAGAGAGACCCACTCACCCCAGAATAGGCAAGAGCTTGGTGGTTAGGGTACTCATCTGATGAAGGAGACCCAAGTTCAAGTCACTGCTCCAGATTAGGGGATGGCTCATTCTCCCATCCCCTTCCAAGACCTGAGAAACTTCCCTATGAAATATATTGTCAAAATCAACCTGTTTCTCTGAACCATTTGTTTGATCAAAGTGTTATTTTTAGACAGAAAAAAGTTAAATTGAAAATGTTTTGACCAACTGTACTGGCATCTAGAAAAACAACTTTTGACTTTGGTGCAAATTTGTTATGAAAATTGCAGATGGAGAATAAATATGGAAATGAAAATCAATATGAGCCAGGTATCACCCTTAGCTTCCATTTATGTGCTCAGAAACTTTGAAAATCAGGCACTTATCAACATGCCTGAATATGGACATAGACACCCATTTTTGAAAATCTTGACCTTAGGGTCAAATGCTGCCCACCGGTGGGAAGGACTCCCAGCAGAAATTACAGGGTGGGTCTATTATGAAAGAAGGGAACAGGATTTGTAAAGAAATGCACGGGGTGGTGCATTCTTTGCATATGGCAGAGCTCTCTGCTGGGAGGACTGAGCAGCAAAAGAAGGAAAGAGCGTTGAGGGTGGAGCAAAGGAAGATTTGGAGCCAGAGGCTTCAACAATGCACACATCCTCTCCACCCTTTCCTGGCAGGTCCTGGAACAGCACTCAGCTTGATGGGCCAAGGGAAGTGGATTTGGACCTTTTCTAGCACTTTGGCTCAAAGGACTCAAAGCACTTAAAATGCTAATTAGTTCAGCCTCATAACGCCCCTGGGTGGCAGACAAGTACCATTATCCCTCTGTCCTAACTTCCAGTCTCTTCATTTTCTCCCTTTACTGGATATCAGGAAATGAAATGACAAGGCTGCTGTGCAAAGGGCTAGTGCATGAGGAGGCATCCAACTGCTCCCATTACTATATTAGACTATTTTGCAATATAATAGAAATACATTGATTTGTTTGGGAAAAAAACCAGACAAACTGCCATTTTTCTTCATTGGGAGTAAGATTGGGTCTCCATTCTGTAAAGTCATTCTTGAAACTGCTTTGCCCAAAAAAACCTCAGTCTTTCTGTTGCACACTATGCCCTCATTTCATTATTTCCCTTTCCTTCTGGGTCACTTAATTGCTCCACATATTTAATATATATGAAATCAAAAGCTCATTATTTTATGCAGTCAGTAGCCAAAGAAAAAGACACTAATTTTCTCAGAAGTGATTTCTACTTTAAAAAAATTAGAAGCCTTTTGCTATGAAATGTGGGATTCTCTTCAATTATTAACTGTTATCTGGTAACTTATTATACAAGATAAAATTAAATGACTGTGTAACCTTGGGCCATTCACTAGCAATGGTCATTTCTTGTGGCATTGTTTCATGCTGGATTCCCATTTGCCATAAGTAATTTTTATTAGTTAGATTTTCAGTTTTCACTCGCCCATTGTATTAATGGTCAGTCTAAAGGATCACTGGATATAGGCTCCACTTCCTTTGGATCTACTGGATTTATAATCAGATCCTGGTAGTACTGAATTCAATGGCAAAATTCCTATTTGTTTCTCGATGGAGGCAAAGCAGTTTCTCAGATATCAGATAGAGGGGACTAGAGAAAGTACAGCAATATAATAGCGTAATGATTACTGTAGACAGCACTCCACCAAGAGGGTTGTTGTATGTTTAGCTTAATTCTAAGCTGTCTTGTTTTCATGTTATGTTGTATCTCATGGTTGGGAAGGGATTGGTAGGAAGTTTCATACCATCTGTGTGTGCTGGAGTTGTTATTTGCAGTGTCCCAATAAATCCTTTTATTTCCATAAGCGAGTATTACAATATTAATAATTTTCTATGGGTCTCATCCCAGATGTTAATGTCTTTCCAAGCAAACTGGAAAATGATGCAGTATCTTGAAGTAATAGATGTAATAGAAGATAAAGGAACCAAAAGAATAAGCAAGACAAAAGATCTTGTCTTAGACAAATCTTTCAAGACACCGGCTGTGTTTTAGCATGATGGAAATGAACAAATATTATTGGTTTATTGATTAGTTTATATAACAGAGAGAAGTTTCTGTAGAAAGGAGTATTGCCAACCACAAGAGATCAAAAATCATGAGTCGGATCCAAAAACCCATGACATGGCCCAAAAATCATGAAATTTTTAAACCGGGTTTTTTAGTTTGTCTCTTTACTTTTTAACTCCCCTCTACACTTTTGGCTATAAGAAAAGGAGTACTTGTGGCACCTTGGAGACTAACCAATTTATTTGAGCATGAGCTTTCGTGAGCTACAGCTCACTTCATTGGATGCATACCGTGGAAACTGCAGAAGACATTATATACACACAGAGACCATGAAACAATACCTCCTCCCACCCCACTGTCCTGCTGGTAATAGCTTATCTAAAGTGATCATCAAGTTGGGCCATTTCCAGCACAAATCCAGGTTTTCTCACCCCCACCCCCAAACACACACACACACAAACTCACTCTCCTGCTGGTAATAGCCCATCCAAAGTGACCACTCTCTTCACAATGTGTATGATAATCAAGGTGGGCCATTTCCTGCAGATTGAAAAGTCAACCTGTAATGCACACAAAAATGTATTTCTCTCCCTGGCTGTTCAGATAGAGACTCCATTTAACCCCTCCTCATCCCTATGATAGGGGACCTACCATCCATTTCCTATGATTGTCTTGACTCCACCCTCCCCCACCCACCCACATCTCCTCTGGCTTGCTGCCCCCTGGGCTTCTCCCCTTCCCACCACCAGCACCTCACTGACTCCCCCCTTCTCCTGACACATTTCCCGTCTCCTGCCCCCCAGGTTTCTCTCCCCAGATTTCAAGTAGAGGAGAAGTTCCAGAGCAGTGGGAGGCCCTTAGCCATGTGTCCACAGGGCTGGATGAGCTTCTTGCATCATCACGACAGCTCCTCCTGCAGGCACCAAACTTCTGTGACTTGAGATCAGTTTCCCTGGCTGTTTGGCAGGGACTCGCCCTACCCACCACTACCCCAATCTGGGGACCTGCTATCCAATCCCCTCCATCTCCAACCCCATCACTATCCTCTGCTCCCCAGCCTCCTTTTTGGCTCTACATCGACCTGCACTCCATTTCCCTGAAACCCCTAAAACTGCCTCCTGTTCCCCGCACTGCCTGCTCCCTCTCACTTTCCACATTCACTTCTCACAGTGTCTCTGCTGCTCCTCAGTCCCTGGGTAACCCCCTGAACCATAGAGTGGCAACCATTTTGCTTGTGGGTGTGGCTGCAATCTTATTGAAAATAGTGGGAGGTAGCAGCCAACTTTATTAAGGGCAGCCTCACTTCCACATGCAGATAGACTGTAGGGAACTGGCAGCCAGCTTGCTGACTTCAGCCCCAGTAACAGTAATAGCAGGTGGTGGCCATTTTGAAAAAGGAAAATGTTTTGAGTTGGTACCTTACATCATGTTTTCACAGTAAATAGGTAACAAGCCACCCCGAAATTGCTGGAGTTATGATAAAATCCTGAGAGTTGGCAATACTAAGAAAGAGGATCTAGATAATTTTTTAATACAAGGATATTTTAGGAAACTCAGAAGTAGACATTATTTCTCTCTCTCTGGTGTATTCCTACTATTTGAATGTCATAAACGTTCCTGCATACAAACAAGCCTATTGCTCAATATCTGAAAAGGACACCATTCCCAGACAGCAGATTGGCTTGTGATGGTCAGACAGACTTCCTACTAGCATGTGATGAAATAAAATAATCAATTAAACTGCTGCCTGTTTGTCCTTGAAAATTATAAAATGCATATCTAGTCAAACCATCTCTACTACCAGCAAATAAACACGATTTACTTTTAATATAGCTGCAAAGATTGTTGTCTGGATCATGGGAACAAAGGTGCTGCTTTTCTACTGGATTTCATTTAAGGAGTTTTTATTTGCATTTAAATAGTTTACATATCTGTACAATCTTATCAAACTGCCTAACCAGCAGTGTACTTTTAGTTGGCTGAAGAATAAAGAACTGAGGCCAAAGCTGGTGCAACTTGGTGTAGCTTCACTTAAGTCAATGGAGTTATGCCAATTTACACCACCTGAGGATTGGGCCCCAGATGTTTAAAAAAAAAAAAAGATGTTTCCAAAGTCACACTGTGGTCAAGTTTGGTTTGTTAACAGAATTTAACCAAACCTTCTTCCAGCAGCTAGGATTCCTTCTTCAGGACTGTTCGTCCCATACGACATGCTCTAGACCAGTGTTTCTCAAATGCAGCCACCATGGCCGCATGCGGCCGCCAGGGGCTTTTCATGTGGCCACAGCCTCCTGGGTGGTGATGGTGAGGCAGGGGAGCAAATCAGTGACCCCTCCCAGAGCTGCCAGTAGGGGTTGGGCCCTCTCCCCCTCTGAAGACACAAATGCTAGAGGAGCAGGCTGGCGGCGGGGCTCGGGGTTCAGATCTGGGCTGGCAGGCTCCAGCCATGTGGTGGCAGACTCCATCCCCTGGCTGCGGGATTTGAGCCCTGACCCTGGCCCTGGCCCCAGGCTTACTTCCCCCCGCTTCTGGCCCCGGGCTCTGGCCATGTGCTTTGACCCCCAGCTGCAGGATTTTGGACTCCACCCATGGGGCCACGTGATCCAGCCCCAGCCCCCAGCCATGTGGCAGTGACTGCCAGCCCCAAGCTCACCACCTTCCCCATACACACATTGCCCCAGCCCACCCTGCATTCTCTGGCCCCGGACTCACCAGGCTGTGCAGCTGCAGGGCTCCGGTCCCCAAACTCATCCCCCCCCATCCTCCCTGGCCCCGAGCTGCATCCCTACCCACCTCCACAGCCAGGGCTTAATTTGTCCCCCAGCTAGCCAGGGCTGAGTAAGTCTGTTGTGAAAAATGATAATTGTATGTTTGTTAATGTCACTTTTCACTGCCTCCCTGCTAGCCAGCAAGTCTGCTGCTGTGAAAAGTGATATTAACAAAATACAAATATCACTTTTCACACAGACTTATTAGCTAGCAAGGCTTTAAAAAATAAGCAACCAAAAAAAGCAAAAGAAACAACAACAAAAAGGGACAAGAACATGCAAAACACATTATTTGTTTCTATGCTGTCTAGGTCCAGTAAAGAACAGATAAAACTGTACATTATTTTTATTATTGAGTCTGCAAAAAAACCCCACATAAATAAATTGCAATGATTTGGACACGTATATTTGCATATGTATTTGTTTTTCCTAAAGTTAATTGAGTATTTTAGGAAAAATTGTCAGAGCAATAGTTGGTGGCTGCACTCTGAGGCCACCCAAAAAATTTCCTGTGAGAACCTGTGCTCTAGACTGGGCTACTCACACCTCCCTTATAACTGGGTGGGGTACAAGTCACCTGCCTAAGGGACTCAGCAGAAACACACTGAACTTTCTTCACCAGATGGAGGTTTCCGGCAAATGCTGCCAGCCTGTTACACATAAGTTTTGCCTCTGTTTCACAGAATTACTGAACCTGGCTTCCTGACATAGGAAATGGGGAGATACTGGTATCAGTTTTAGGTTATTATAAAATATAATACACATATATAATATATACACATATACAAGTGAAGATAAGGGACCAGAGCGGACTTACCACATGTATGTGTGCAAGGAGATGGCCCAAGGACCCGTCACCCCCTCATTGATCCTCCTGTGCATTGGCTGGACACAATAGCATTCCCACTAGCATACCTGAAGTGTCTCAGCCATTCCAATGTGGGCAGGGAGGGATGGCCATGCCTCCACCAGGCAGAAGATGTGTCTAAGTACAGAAGGATCTGCCATCTGAAAAGATGGTGCGCATTGGCAATTCTGTCCCTGTGCATATTGGAGCTGTAGATGGGACTTGCTTTCCTTAGGCACAATGCCTCAAGAAGAAACCCTCCCCACAGTGGTCTCATTTAGCATCAGCCCTTATATGGGCCTGTTTCTGACACACAATTGAGACCAAAGTTTACAGAGGGAGTATGGTTTAATGTTCAGAGTGGTGGAACAGGCATCAGGACTTCTGAGTTCTGTTCTTTCTGAGGTAGGAGGGGGTTACAAATTGGTAAACCAAGGCAGAAGAAAGACTCCAAAAGCTCTTTACATAATCACTCATCTATAGTTCACATCCCTACAGGAAATCCACACACGGGCACACAGTGTTCTTTACAAAACTCTTCGCCTAGCAAATTAATCACTGTGCTGTATATCTAATACTCATATGAGACCACCTCAGCCATTTCCAAGTAGCAATCTCTTCTTACTGGAATGCCGACACTCCTCCATCTTCTCAGAATCACTCTCATTACTCATGGGAGATTAACAGAAAGCCATCCTTTATTTTTTAAAATCTGGGATTACATATCACCCCATCATTGCTACAATTATTTCTGCTAAATATTTTTTCAGTATTGCAGGATACAACTAATTTTATCTACTTCAGACCAAATGTTTAGTTGTTAGACATAATAAGATCTTGTGCCTGAATACCTCCTTTGCCATACTTCCAACAGATAGCATTGTCTTTTCCCCCACATTTAAACAGACGTGATGGAATCAGATTCCAATTAGTTCTATTCACTAAGACATATAAGCTCTTCTTCCACAATAAATTCTTTATCAAACCATCAGTTTGTTTTCTTGCTTAATATGACAGACAATAAAATAGTGGGGGCTTTGAGTTTCTTTCCAAAGTTCACAAGGTATGTTGGCTTGTACATACATGCTATAATAAGGAGAAATAAAAAAATTTGTAACAGCCTTGAAAGTGATCCAGAATGAGCAAAATGATATTCAGCCCTACTAATTAGTGGAAAACAAACATTGTTCCTGAATTACCAATATCATAAACATATTGCATGCAGCTTTGAATAATAGGCTGCAAACAAACCACATTGTAATTCTTCAAAACAGACATGCACATTTTGTAATTGAGGCTTCCAAAGAAAATTTTTTTTCATTCTTTCTTTCTTGAGAATAGGGATTTGTCAATCCCTTTAGTCATACCAGCATCCAACTTTTGAATCCTTCTCTTATCACATAACTATGTGAAACAGATGAACAGCTAGACAGAGATTTTATAACAGTATTTTAAATTATTAAGGGGGCAGAAAATGATCCACAGCAGGGTTGAATGATTTGTTGGATAATGTATTAAAACACAGTTCACGTTGGTATTTTATTAATCTTTGTGTACCAGGGGTTAGTGTTGTATAATGCACTGAGGACAACTGCCTGAAGTAACTTTCCTTGTGTTTGTGTTCACAATAACACCACATTTTACTAGGAAAGGCAGATAATTATTGTACTCTCATAAATAAAATAAAGGTTTAAAATACAATACAAGTGTATAAAGGCTTCTGTGTGTGACAGAAAAATTGGTGCGTCCTCCTGGGTTAGGATTCTAAACCCTGTATGTGGCTCAGCACCTTTTAGAAGGTCTTGAGCACCATCAGCTCTGACTGAATTCAGTTTGCAGAAGGTGGCCTCCAAAGTTTGGCAAACCTGGTGCCTTGAGTAGACTTTCTCCATCAGCACATAAAACCTCAGGCAAGAGTAGGGAGTCACCCTCTTTCTCCACTCTTATCAGAAGCCAACTCTGAAAGCACTTTTGTCTTTTCCTACCTCTTCTCTCTCTTTCCAACCCACACACTTCGCTTAGGATTTTATTGTGTGATTTGCCCTGCAGGGAGGTCTACAACTAACCAATAAGGCAGAGAGGCACTTTAGCATGATGCCCTTTTCAAACTCCCCTCACACCTAATTGGCTGATATTTAAATAGTCAAGTTCCAGTTGAATCTGTTGTCTGTAAACAATATAAAGAGAGTGAAAGAGGGAGACAGGCAAGCCAAACCTTTTGACACTCTGCCAGCCCAGCAGGCATCTGAAAGGAGTTTTCAATTTCACATCAACTTTTTTGTTCCAAGAAAGAAAGAGAACTTGTACTTTATTTAAAAGCTGTTGCAGTTATATACACTGTCTTAAGAGGAGCTTATTTTACCTAGATTCCTCTAATTTTATACAAGAAACAACCAACTGACTCAAATTAAAGACTACAACACTCTTCTACCTTTATGCCTCTTCTCTCTGTGGCAAGTTTTTTATATATGTAAATGTACTGGAAAGGTTTTACATACAATGTTTTAACCTATTCTCAAATGTATTTTTAAGTTGGATTCTAGCAGCCTATGTTTAATATGATGCCAAACTCTCTCCTACTTTTATCTTGGGCCAAATACTGACTATTACCCTACCTTACTCAGTGATGCACAATGGGCCCGATTAATCACCTGACTTCAGTAGTTACACCAGCAATTAATTGACCCATTAAGTTAAATAGGGACTCTGCATTTTTAAAAACAAAACAATCATATCAAACTTTATTTCCTCACTGAAAGTCTTCAAGCCTCTGCCAAACTAGATACAATTATTGGGCTCAGTGCAGGAATTATGGGGTTAAAATCTGGGACCTACAGAAGGTCAGACTATATGATCACAAATGGACCCTTCTGGCTGTAAAAGCTATAAATATACAACAAATGTCTCTTTACAGCCATCTTCCTCTTTTTCCATTTGCTTTTTATATTTATATCTGATCAGTTCGTTCATAAGCTGATAAGATGCCCTAATATTTATTTCCACAGTTTTAATACACAAAATAACTCCAGTTTACTTAAAGGCCAAACCTTTCTAATTATTGTCTAAAACATAATAATATCCAGCCCTTTATAGTGTTTTTCATCCTTAGATCTCATAGTACTCTTAAAAGAAAAAAAGTAAATATCACCAGCAGGCAACTGTGTAACTTGATAGAAAAAGGTACCTGTCAAAACACAGATTGGACATTTAGCACCTAGTACTCTGTGCCCAAAAACATTCCTACTGAAATAAACAAGGCCATGACAGAACATAAGAGACTGACTCATCTTCAAGAATGCTTCTAATCCAAGTATGTGCTTCCTATCACTCCCATTTTTACTTATGAGTAGGCTTGGCAGAATTAATTTTTAATTTTTAAAAATAATTTTATTAGGTAACATTGGTTCATTTTAAAACTTTTCATTTACTTAAAATTTCACAGTTGCACAGAATTATGGATTTTAAGCATATTTCTATTTTTATTTATTTAAATTTTCACAGGTGTGGAAAATTAAGGGCAGCAGACCGTGTAATTTAAAAAAGCTTTATATCTATTAAATCAAATTGTCAACATCATATGTCAAAATATACAAAGCAAATATCCTTTAATAAAACTTTAATAAGTTCTCAAGCAGCATTTTTCTTACTTTGCCTATCCATAAATTTTGATCATCATCATCAATGGAAACAGTTTTTGTTGGTTTGTATGTGTGCAGTGAAATTGGTATTTACCAACATTTACTGATAAAAATCTAATCCTTCCAAGCATACTGTCCTCACTGAGTTAATTTATAGCACCTTCTTTGGTATTCTACATGCCTTTTGTGGACTTTTAGGTATAGATGTTCTTTGTATTCCCTCATTTTAATGGCTGTTTTGTAATTTAGAAATGCTATTAATCTAGAATGGGTTAGTCAAGTTCTGTTTAACCCTCTTTATTCTCTTCTTAGTTCCTTTTCTCCCCCCAGGGCTAACAAATCCTCCTTAATAACTAGAGGTAAGCCTCCCCCAGAAGATTAATACATATCCTGTCTTTAAGTCATACTAAATACAGTGATCCAAAGTGTTCTACTAAATTGTACCCCAAACAGCACCGCCTCCTTTATTATAATGGATATCACACAGCTAAGTATGATGAGTTTCACCTTGCTTGCATGCACTGCCAGGAAGTAGATGCATGCTAAAAGGGTATGCTGGAGGAGTCAGAACATAAACTCTCTTCCACTTTAAGGACAGTACCCCCAAGGCAACACTGTATAATTTTTCAACTGTTGGTTCAGTTTAGGCCTTAGTACAGTTTGAGTAAGTTGCCCCAGTAGGTAGAAAGTCACACAGAGACAGACTACAAGAAGGAGATGGTCCAAAGAGCAAGTCTACTGATGCCATCCCAATTTCAGTGCACAGCATACACATGCCACAATTTATATCAGATTCTTGAAAACAAAACATGATGAGGAAAAAAGCCACTCAGAACTTCAGGCACAGGAAAGCCTCTCCTATCAACCATGACACTGTGAGGAAAGTCCTGCAGCTGCAACCCAACCCCTGCAGCTACCAACTACTGACGAGGGAAAAGAAAAGCCAGAGAATATGTCAAGAGCAGAGCACCTCCAGCAGTCGGTTCATAGCTAATTCATCTTTGTGAATCATAATTGCAAAAGTCAGTTATTCACTATTATTCACTGTTACCTTGTATTAGAAAACACGGTACCATAATATGCTTTTCATTAGAGATACTGGAACATCAGCTATACCTGTAGATAGCAAAGGAAATATTCTTACCCATTTACACCTGCTTTGGAAAGTAGAGTGACAGAGGACTGATGTCTAATAAAGCACAGGTTTTGTCACATATTTAAAGAATAAGTGGCACCTAGAAAGTCGCCATCCCATCAGCCAGCCCATTGCTCAGCGGTATGTCAATTTCTTAAAATACAGGCCACCCCATATTCTGAGGGTTGGCTTCAGCTTCAGTGCCAGTTAGAGCTGCTATCACTTGCCAACAAGACCAATCAGCTTTGCTACACTCCCTCACCTTGGGGAGCAGAACCAGCATTATCTTCTTTGTTCTCCCCAGCCAGGGAGCAACACCTACAGCCTCCTTCTGGCTACCACAGCAGCAGAACAGCACCACTGAGCAGCTATGCTCCTCCTCTCTCTACTCATCTCCCTCGTATATCCCTCCTGTCATGGAATGTCACTCATTTTAGTCCCAAAGTTACCTATGATTCATACATATTTAGAATTCTCTTATTTTTATTGCTGAAAAGTTTTTACATTAGAAATAAAGAGTTGTGAACCTATGGTCACAGAGAATTATTTACATTAAATAGGATGCATCCCACAGCATCTTCCATTTATGTGTCTCTGGACTTCAGTATTTGGGCTTGTCTACATGGCAAAGTTTTATCAGTTATACCAGTATAATTACACCACTATAGTTAACCCCCGATAGTTACAGCAGTATAACTTCCAGTATGGCCACTCTTATTGCAGAATAGGAGTGCCTCTTAGAGATGTAGCTTAAACCCCTTACAAAACAACACAAAGTGAACCTTAGTTTAGTTACATTGTATAACTGTCCCGTGTAGACAAATCCTTTGCCACACACTACGTCCCACATGTGGGTCATGGCAGATTGAAAGGATTTCTCTGCAGGGGGTGGTAATATGCCTGTAGAAATGCAGTGCTTCATCCATGCAACTAGTTGCGAAGTGCTGGGTTCCCAGGGCCTGCCAATTCTCCCACCACCCTTACTCACACTGAGCAGTACCTTACTCTGTAAGCATTCCCATCAATGGGAAAGACTATATTTTGTAGTAAAGAAGGAGGAAATATATACCAGCAGTCAAAAGAAAGTTAAAATGGCTTTTTTTCTCTTCAAAGTATACCATAACCTTTAAGGGTTTTGTCACTGGTATAATACCCTCATTCTGCAGATAACCATCACCATTGGCTGTGGCTTTTAGCAGATTATAATTAAAGAGGTTCCCTGCAGTCAACTCGCTGGCTGTTAAGCAAAGGAGAGTAAAGGATGAGCACCTGATTCTATTATATAGGGATTTGCAGGGAAGGTTTGTGGGGTTGTTTTGGTTTGGTTTGGTTTGGCTTGGGGTTTTTTTTTGGGAGGGGAGGGGAGGGAAATAGGGGTAGAAATTCATGGCTTTGAAATACTGTGTCACTGCAGATGCCTCCATTCCCCCTCTGTAATATGAGGATAGTTATACAGAGATGATGCAAGGATGGATTAGCTAATGAAGCAACCCCTTACGTGCAATTCCACACAGTTGTGACTGCTTACAACAGTGGTCAATTTGGCCCAGTGTTGGTAAAGCCCTTTGAAGAGGATTCTCAATTGGCCTCACCAGTACCTGACCCAATACTCATAGTGAAAACAGGGCTTGTCAAATGCACTGCTCCCCCAGTCATAGAGAGAATTAGGGTTAGAGCCACTGTTAGAATCCAGGCGCTCCTGGCAGCCATCCTTTGTCCAGATCACTGGACATAAACTTCTCTCACGATATCATAGGGGAGACCCAAGTTCAATACGTGGCAGCAGTGTCTGGTTATAGCCTTAGGGGGCTGAGGGGATTGCAGAGGTGATGTACTCAGCTAGTTTCTTCAAGGGAGGGTGTGCCTTGAATCACTCAACAAGAGCTTTCAAACCAATTAAAAAGAGGCATTTACAGGCTACATTGTATTTACAAGATGTCCTTTCCATTCATTTTCATCTGAAAGGGCAATAGCTGTGCCAGGGTCCTTAAGGATGTGTATGTCAGGCAAAGCTGGGAAATACAGAGGGAATCTTTTAGAGATCTGTCAGGGAGCATCAGCAACACACACTTTCCCCAGGATCAGTTTAAGTGGATAAAAGATCACTGAACAAAACACATTGATCATTTTGTAATGAAAGAAAAGAAAGAAAATTACCCAAGGCAAAATCTCGAGATATTTAAAATAAAATAGCTTCGACTAGTGCTGATCATGCAAAACCTTACTCACACAAATAGTCCTTACTCATGTGACTAATCCCATTGAAGTCAATGGGAATAATCACATATATAAATTTGGATAATATTAATCAAATACATACATGCAGCATCTTATTGAACATTAAGGCCTTGTCTTCACTGCAGGGGAGAACGTGCTCTTAGTATGAACTAAGATAATTTGGCCAGTTTAAGGTAAAACCCTAGTGAAGACAAAGCAGATATCAGATTAGCAGCCTCGTTAGTCTCTATTCTCAAAAAGAACAGGAGTACTTGTGGCACCTTAGAGACTAACAAATTTATTTGAGCATAAACTTTCATGGGCAGTTAGTAGTTTTCACAGGAACCCGACCTGCCTTGTCTTCATTAGAATTTTACCTCAAGATCAGAGCCTTATTGTGCTAGGCACTATACAAACAGAAATATTATATTAATTCCAGGAAACAGTACGTTCTGGGAAGGCTCCTGGTCTTTAGAGGCAGTATTGTCTGTTGAAATGAGCATGGGAGTAGCAGCCAGGATCTCTGTGACTCACAGTATGGGTTTATGCCAGTCACTGCACCACTCTGTCTCGGTTTTCCACCTGTAACGTGGGGATAGGATCACTAGCAAACAAGATGCTACAAGCATTAGTGTTTGTAAAGTACTTAGAAGATATAATGCGTTGTAAAAAAGAAAAATCCCATAGCCAACAACCTACATACTTTTCATGAATCTTTTACATGTGACACAAATCCCATCATAACCCAATTTGCAGCTGCCTATGAAATGATTAGCGCAGCATGAAATTTTTTAACCAAAAGATTTCCCCACTGAAAAATGATGTTTCAATTAAAATATTATTTCATGGAAAATATCATTTTATTATATTTTTAATGGGAAATTTCAAAACAAAAATTTTCAATTTCTTTAAAACTTTGTTCTGAAAAAAATGAAAAATTTAAAACAAAAAATTTTCCGTGGAAGTGTTTCACAAGACGAAACAAATAAACAGTTTTGCACAGCTCTAGAGATAATCAATTACTCTTTAGAACTTGTTTATAAAAATCATAGGCAAATAAGACAAAAGTCCATTTGTTTTCAGTTACAGCTTAATATGCCATTACAATGTTTAAGTCTTATTATGCACTTTAAAATGCTAGTGCTTAATGTGCTCTGATTGGGGTTTAACAAGCCCTTTAAAATGTTAGTGTTAAGACACCAAATCAAACTGTGTCCAAAGACTAACAGCCTTAAAAAAAATCTCCCATTCTCCACCACCTAACCCATACATTAATAAAAACAAAATCGAGTCATTATGAGTTTATATCATATATCAGAATGTTTTGACATCCTTAATGACTAGGAGTTAAAAAGTTGGCTTAATTCTATGTGCTAGTGTGTGCTTGTTTAAGTGTAGGAGTTAAGGTTAGTGGTTTTCTGAAAGCCTTAAATAACAAAGATAATAAGGATGAAAATCATGCATTTTTATCATAACTGGTGTTTGGAATCTTATTGCCTAATTTAAAGGGCCAGCAGTATCAATCTTTGAATCATTGAGAAAATGTCAGCTCAGCTTCATGTTATATGACACCGGGCAAACTACCTGAAGTGAAAGTAATTTGTGTTCAGGGACAGAGCCAGAAAGGTTTGGAACAAAAATCTTGTTAACTCTCCACCAGTATGTTACAGCACTAAGGACACATTTGCAAAATAAGTGCCTCAGTGTGTGGTGAGTAGCACTAGTCAGGAATTTTAAAAAACAACAACATTTTTCATTGAAAATGCCAATTTGTTAGAACCGAAACTTTTCACGAAAATGAATCAATTTCGACTAAATTTACACCAGGAAGTTTTTTTAGGTCCAGGATGGAATTTCTGGTCAAAGAGAGAGGGAGAGGCTCTGGGATAGAGTCTGTTGCCCTTCCTCAAATGAGTAGTATTAAGTACCAGTAACTCTGGCACTCAGGTCTTCCTAGTATTAAAGAGTTGTTTATAGTCAGTATATTGGAAATATTTTTATTTATTATTTGAAAAGGAATGACATACCAAAGGGCACCTGTCCTAAGCTCTAGAAGACCTTAACATATATTTAAACAGATCATAATACAGAAGTTACAAAACCCAAAACCAGACTTGTATGATAAAACAACAGTAATGTAAGACATTCAAATTCAGGGCCTAAGTTTTATGCCATGTAAAATAATGGGTATACATAAAATGCACATGCAACAGTTCCCATTGCATATATAATACCAGTAATTGTGCACATTATATTCATCATCAGCCTGTTTCTTCACTCCGTCTCACTAGTTTAAGATGGTGTAACTCCACTGAAGTCAAATGAACATTTGTGCAAATATGCATCCACATCCATATTTGTTTGCCTAGCCATCTTGAAAGGTGTATGTTTGGGGGACATCCAATCAGGGAACAAAACAACGCAGCATGACTTAGTTGACTGATCAGACAATGTGAATAGTGAATTATAAATAGCAAATATTCAAAGTAATACTCAAGACAAATAGTTCTTGAGGTTGAAATATGTTTGCACAAACTATTCATCAAATAATGTCAAATAAATAAAGCAGTAAAAAGCTAAGTCTCCACATGGATAATTAACAGGGAAAAAGGCCTAATTTGTCCAATAAATTGCTTGCTATACTAGTTTCCTCTAAGCTTTAAGGGGCATTCTGCAAGTGAGTAATTGTCAAGGGGAATGTTAAAAATAATCCAAGGTATTAGCTGAGAATTTGGGTTGTATTTCATGCCCAAGACATGGTCCCCTCGTCGCAGACTATCTCAGGCAGTCGAAAACTTCATGCCCCTCCCCCATTATTAAAAGAATGCATGGCTGTGTGTTTTAACACACACATACCACTGAGTTAAAGTAGCACCCCAAACCCTCCAGGTATCACCAAACCTGCAGTGTTTGCTGTCTCCTTATTTCTCTCTAACTGACATGGAGAATCTCTCTCATCTTTGGTTCCTCTCATTTACGAACTTCAGGAATGCTGTATTAGGAAACTAATGTTTAAAAAAACCTTTGTGGGCTAAAAGATTCTTTCCCCACCACTTGGAGCTTCCTGTTCTGCTCATTTTTAATGTATTATATATTGGAAGGCTCGATATTTTTTATTTTGTATGTATTGATTGTCTTCTGCTCCTTTGTATTAATAATACAGTGAAAATGCATTTCCATCCTGGACTCCAACTGTTAATGTTTAGGTCTAGATTGTGCCCTTGGAGATTTCTGGATGGAGTAAAGGGGACATGCTGCAGGCAGAGGTCACAGGGAGAATTCTGTTTGACTCAGTATTGCCAACCTCAAGCATGCAAAAATTATGAGTCAGGCCCACCAAAAATCGTGAGATTGGTTTAAAATCATGGTGTTTTTTAAAGTAATACATTCTGGGTTCATTTAGTTGGTTTTGGAGCCTCGAAGTTGAACTTGCATCTCATTTTCAAGCTTTTCTTTGCAACAAGGAAGGCTAGAAACTCACTTCTTTTTAAATGGTAGCTGAGATCCTCTTGCTATTTTTCCCCAGAAACTGGGACCTTAAGAAATACACCAAAAAACATGAGGCTCGCAACAAAATTGCAAGAATCAGCAGTACTGCTGACTCAGCTGTAATTGGTTCTAGGGGCTTCTTTCCTAGCAATGCATAGCCATGTAGCAGCTACCCAGTGTCCCATCTCCAAACTTCCCAGCCTCTTTTCAGACAGGAGAAGACAGGCCCCGGCCCTCAGCCCCACTGGACCTGTCTCCAGCACAAGAGGGTGGGGGAAAGGATCCTTGCACTCTCCTCCATTGTGCAGCCATACAAAGCCCAAATACATTCCTTTCTTTTTGTGCTCCTTTCATATATGCTGCACCCACCTTCTTAATTTATGTCAGCACAGGGGACTTCTATGTCCAGCCTCAGTTGAAATTTTGTGGTGATAGCTGACAAGAGTGAAATCCTCGTGGGAAGGTCTATGGAAGCTTGCACAGGGGAGGAGATTGTGGAAATCTGAACATTTACTTTGTGCTGCCATCAAAACTAAAATCCATATCACTGTCTCACTCAGATAAGTATGCCATGTCATTATAGTCACTGTGCTGAACGGAGGTAACCAATGTTTAGAAAGGGTGGTCTGGTGCTCCAGGATGACTCTCCTTCAGGGACAACACATGAATAATCAGCCTGACCAGTCAGGTGAGGCCTGGAGTATCGTTATAGCTGGGAAGAGAACTGCTCCAGAGCCCCACGCTAGCAATGGCATGGAATGATGGCTAGAAAGTTAGCTCCCTCTTCTGGACTCGGTCAGTAAAGACAAATAAAATAATGTGTTTATCGACATGTACCTTGGATAGATTGTAAGAATGTATCAATGCTTCTTATGCTTTTCTTTTTTCTACCACAAGCCTGGAGGTGTCAGATGGAAGGTACTATAACCAAGGGCAAATCATGGTCCCTGCACGCAGCCTGAGTAACTGGGCTGTATATGCTGGGAAGGTTCATCGACTCGGAGCCTAGGAATGAAAAAAATCCTCACCTCCAAAAGTAATGAAACAGCAGCTAAAACACTCTACAGCCTGGATGCAGAAAGTCCCCACTGAACACAAATCTATGAGGCACAGGGAGTGTGGACCTCCTGGACAAAGTGTCACTATCCATACCAGTGTCACTGCACACAGGGCCCTCTAATGGTCAAAGGTTTGCCCGTCAGTCCTCATGCAAGCAAAAATCCTAGTGTAGTCTATAGCAGGAGTGGCCAAACTGGATCGTGAGCCACATGCAGCTCTTTTACTGTTAAAGTGCAGCTAACAGAGCCCCCCCCACTCCCCACCTACCAGACTGGGGGAGGGGGAAGCTTGGGACCTCTGTCTTGCAGCGCAGTGGTGGGTAGGGGCTTCTGCCCAGTGGGGAGAGGGGTCTCGGGGCTTCAGCCCTGCAGGGCGCGCCTGCTGGCGCTCGGGGCTTCAGCAGGAGTGGAGCTGAAGCCCTGAGCCCAGTCAGGCGCCTCCCGCAGGGCAGAAGCCCTAAGCCCTGGCAAGTGTGCCCCAACTCTCAAACTTCTGAAGACTGTCATATGTGGCTCAGAGGGTCAGAAAGTTTGGCCACCCTGGCCTATAGGAATTTGGCCTGAATAGGAAATTTTGTAAGGACAGCAGGACTGAGTCCTCATTGTCTAAGTTGTGAATCCAGGTTTTTCTAGGCATACAGGGTAGTCAGCAGTAGCCTTTCTAAGGGTTCCAACATGTTTACTTAACCTTCTTTGCATAAAAGCTGTAATATTGCAAGTTTGTTCTCACAGAATCTCCAGACCACATGGAAACAGGAAGCACCAGAAATCTCACCAGAGACACTATTCTTCAGAGAACTTGAGCTCAATTTTGCAGACCACAGAAGTTCAGAATATTCAAATACATTTGAGATAAGCACATAGAAATGTCTGTGTGCTCATCTGAACCAGACATTTGTGGTTTATCCATCACTGTGGGCCTGATCCTGCTCAATCTGAATTTAACAGCAAATGAACTATGCGATCTCTAGTGTTTTACCTTGGCACTATGAAAATGTACACAATACTTCACATGCCGAACTGCAGCCTTTATTAACTGCAGATTTTGGTCTTTTTGAAAAACAATTCTATGGTACCTTCTGTCTGAGGATCTAAAACATCTTTACAAACATCAGTGAACTGAGTTTCACAGCACATGTGTGGGTCCTGTTATCCCTGTTTTACAACTGGGGCACAGAGCAGTTAAGTGCAAGGAGGTCCACAGAGGTTAAGTGACTTCTCCGAGATCACATAGGAACTGCTAGGAATAGAACATAGCTTTCCTGATTCCCAGCTCTGTGGCTTAACTGCAAAAAATCCTTCCCCAAAAGGATGCACTTACTGTAACAGCATTGCAGGAGCATCTTAAGAGGCCTTTTCGAAATTTGGAATATGTGTTATTGGTGAGAGAAACACTCTCTGTCCCTCCAAACTCCAGAGCAATGGTATTTAAATTCATATTATCACATTTATACATTTACACGCCTACAGAGAATTGGGGGTGTACGTGGTGCTGTATAAACACTTAAGAAGGCAAGGTTCCTCTTGGCCACTAGCTCAAATCCAGCTAAGTTCATTAATACAAGTTGTTAACCTGTTTGCTGGTATCTTCCACCATCACTTCACACGCTTTCTGACTGTTTCAGCAGACACACCAAGGACTGACTGGCTATGTACACTGTATGACTTTTTGGCTTTTAGATATGGTCCCTCTGAATTAAGGATGAAGCTCTGAAGGGATATGTGTGGTTCTGGTGTTGCTATCTATACGGTCTGCCCTGCTCTATAGATTAAAAGAGCACATCAGTCTCCCGTGCTGTCACTCTGGTAGCTTTTATGCGTGCTAAGACGCACTCAAACACTTATAAGAAATGTAAACAATAAAAAAAATCTATTTTATACCACTGCATCTACCTGAAGTATTTTATGGACAAAATTATACCTTGCTATTTAATAAAAAAATTACTTCTCTAGTAATAAAGATCCCAACATAAAACTTCACTAACAATAAAATCTACAATGCATTCCAGATATTATTTCCAGGATACCATATATAAAGAATCTCATAAAACAGGATATTATGTTCTAATGCAGCACAAGTTACTGGCTAAGGTTAGTCAACTAATGCTAGCATTAGGCAGGACATGTTATAAGAAAAGTAGTCTATATAAAATGACAAAACATCACGCACTGGAGAGCGGCAGTATTTGCCAATGAACATGTGAAATGCAGAATTCTTTAATCAGTGTGCAAATAGAACATCTAATTTGAGGATCAAAAAGCACTTTATAAAGGCGGAGAAGCTTTAGTAATTAGTTGGCTGATGCTTACAGCAGGAGAGTCAGGAGTAGGTCCATACAATACTTTTGACTAGAGCCTTGAAATCAGGCTGCCAAGCCCTAACCTACCTCCACCTTCAAGTATCCTCCCTCCTTTCCACTAACCAACCAATTCTATTCCCTATTAACATTGCCATCAGTCTTCATGTTTAACTCAAAACTTGTTTTTGATGAAAAATGGCCTTTTTCAAAATGAAAATTTTTGTGGAGAATTTTATTTCAAAATTTTCTGATTTTTCAACTAAAAAATCCCTAGAAATTTTTTCATTTTTTGCTTTGTCTCGCTCTTCCCATTTTTCCACTGGAAAATGTAGAGAGAGAGAGAGAGAGAGAGGGTGAAGAACACACAACAGCAACAAACTATCATTGCCATTGTTTTGTCCCAAGATTTAAAATATTTTTGTTTTGCAACATTTTTCAATTTTTCATTAAAACATTTTTGACCAGATCTAATCTAATCTGTGTGGCTCAAATGCTTTAACAAAATTGTTTAAATATAGCTCTGTAGTCAAGTCTGACTCCTACTTGCACAGCAATAGTACATCTCTCCAATTATTTAAAACCTCTAATGGCAGAAATGGGACTTTGCACAGTCGTTTCTTAAAAAAATTTTTTTTTAAAACCATTGTATCAGTTTCCATGGGGACTAGCAACAAAAATATTGGCAATGAAACTACTGAGGGAGTTTACGGGAAGAACTCAATATAATGGGCATGACTTTTTTTCTTTTCTAGCTATTCCAAAAGCCAAGTGTAAAAATACACATTTTATGACTGAAAAAAAGCAACCATTTTTTCCCTTATTTTAAGTTTGGTCAAGTTATTTGACTAGAAACAGTTCAACAGTTACTAAAGGAACTTGAGAATTTATGCTTCTGCTACTTTTCTGTAGAAGTTTCTGTAATACCATCATCATGACTAATACACTACAGCGGGTAAACATGAATCAGATTATTGAGGATTATGTAGTAGAGATCAACAGTCTTCACAAAATTGCATCATTTCATTCAGAAAGAACTTATTGTTCTGTATCAATAAGAAATTATTGTAAATCTCCAGATGTGTAATATTACAATCCTGGAACATTATGCAATCTTGCAAACTCTTGCAAAAGTACCTAGTATCAGCAGTGAAAAATCAGTAATATTGTTAGTTTTTTCTGAGCATACAGTAGTACCTATCAGTGACTAAAAACTGCCAGTTTATATAATAATATGGCATACAAAGAGCCAACTGTAAGGTACAACTTTTTTCAAAACTAAGATTTGAGAATATTAATTGTATAAAAGTTTAGCAGGAGTGAAGAGAGTCAACAAAATTTCTGGCAGCTTAAATTAGTCCTGACACAGAAGTGATGGAATTAGCTTGAGTCCTGGGAGAGGTTCTGAACTCATAGTTCTTTTACTTCTGCTATTTCAGTGATTCCTTTACAGATACTAGTTTTGAAGGAGAGCTAGTAAAATTGAATGAAAGTTTTATAATATTGTGAGTCTTTCCTCTTGTTTCAAAATACATACACACAGAGAAAGCTGCAAACATGTGATAGAGTGGTGGTTCTCAAACTTTTGTACTGGTGACCCCTTTCACATAGCAAGCCTCTGAGTGCGACCCCACCCTTATAAATTAAAAATACTTTTTAATAGTATTTAACACCATTATAAATGCTGGAGGCAAAGCGGGGTTTGGGGTGGAGGCTGACAGCTCGCAACCCCCATGTAATAACCTCACAACCCCTTGAGGAGTCCCGACCCCCCAGTTTGAGAACCCCTGTGAAAGATGTTAGTCATGTTGCTTAATGCACTACTGGAAGACACTCAGATACTACAATGATGAGTATGGTGTAAGAACCTATAGAGAACAGAATAGATCATGTGTATTGATAATAATAATTATTAATAATAATTTTGTAAGAGTTAAACAGTGCCATTCATCTGAGAATCTGAAAGCCCTGCCTCTGTTCTCACCAAAAATGTGCACACAGTTGAATAAGTAACTATTTGAAAATCTGGCCCATAAATGTTACTGTAGAAGTACAGCAGCATTTAGGAGAATTAAACTTGGACATAAAGAGTGCAGATGAAAAAACAGTTAAGGCCTTGTTCTCAGAAAAGTTCTCAAAAACAGCAGTTATAATTCCCAGATGATGACAAATGATATAACCATGCACATCAGGAAAGACCCAACTATCTGAATTCAAACTGATGATTATTTTACACATCCCTTGGTAAAATTATCCCTGAATTTCTGCCAAAAGCCAATGAATTATTAAACTAAAGCAAAAATTTTCATGTTAGGCCATGCAATCTGCCTTGAAGCTTTATGCTGTTTGCTTGTTGGGTTAAAACTAACACAGTTGTATTCACATAGGGTGAAATCCCCAGGTCCCCTCCATGTACTTGGAAGGCCCCAACAACAGCAGAACCATTCTGGTCTTGCTGTATAAGGAGGCCAGAAAGCAGGATCATGCAGAGACATCACAGTTCCATCTGCCAGGGAACTGAGCTCTGTGGCAATCCACTCTCCTTGAACTCACAAGAAGATTGTGGGGATGTCAAGGGAATGTCCTGGTGTGGGGGTTGGGGGGCACACACTACAAACCCTGCTTAAGGCGTGTGTGCCAAGTTATGGCTATTACTACACCTATGAGCTGTACTGGTAACTATGGAATAACTACACAGTTGTTGATGACCTAAGATTGAAGGAGGGTGAATTCTGTTCCCTTGCCAGTAACACATTTGTTGGTTCTTCATTCGAAGTTTCCTTAGCTTATATGGGGGTTAAGAATCTGTCTCTGAGTAAGGAATGGAGGATGGAGCCCTAAATCCTGCCTTCCCTTACATGAGTGTTCAAGGGATGGAAGATGATATAGGAAGCCTCCTCTCCCATGCAAAAATTCTAGTCTTCTAGGTAATTAACACCTATGCTTCACTCAGCAGAAGGCTTGACTGGGGATGCACTTCATTCTGCTCAGAGAAGCACCAAACATAGGTGCTGGAACTAGGAGTGCTGCCGCACCCCCTGGCTTGAAGTGGTTTCAATCATATACAGAGCTTACAGTTTGGTTGAATGGCTCTCAGCACCCCCACTATAAAAATATTATTCCAGCACCCATGGCACCAAATAGCTCTTCACAACTCAACTTCCACTTTAAGCTGCCACCATGACCTCCTCCCATACCCAGAGGGTGCATTGGACAGTGTTTCCTTACCACGCACTGCACCAGCCAGGGAAGGATTTTGCCACATAGGTTTCAGCATGAGCCCAATAATGGTTCCCCCTGAAGTCATTGGATTTTTTTTCATTGATTTCAATGGACACAAGATCAGGCTGTATAGACTGCATCTCCATCCAAATTATCACACTTTAGTCAACCAGTAAATGTTATAAAAACATACATAATATCATGTTCTCAAAGATGATGGTGAATTTGTAATTGCTGTTTTCTGCTTTTCTTCAGTGTTATGGAATTGGACAGTGAGAATGTCGGAAGTTTCTTTTTTATGTAGGTTATATCTTGTCCCACCAAGGGCTATTTTCGTTAGATAACTACATTCTGAACGTTCTCTTTGTGGCCTTTTTCCTTAGGTTAAAAGGGCAAAGGTAAAAGCAGCTGCCTTTATGCAGGCCTTGGATTTGAGACTTTGTAAATAAAATTAGGTTTGGCAACCTGATAAATTGACCCGTGAAATAATGTCAATTGACCGCCTGCTGTTTGAACACAGTCAAATATTGTCAAATATTCCAGGAAGAATGCCCTCTTAAAGGCATCAGAGTGGTAGGCGTATTAGTCTGTAAGGTGCCACAAGTACTCCTTGTTCTTTTCTCTTATAGGCAGTGACCTATCCTTTTTATTTCATTTTTTTTTAGAAGTTCCTTTAATTGTTTTTCATTAAAATAAGTCAATTAAATAACTTTTTGTAATGAGGCACAAGTATCTATCTAAGGCTAAGCCTATTGGAGACTTACTCTTTTTCGTTACTGTTATTTCTCTTCTAATAAATTAGAGATTTAAAATATTTGACCACTTTTACATCACTTGACAATAGCTGAACAGTCAATTGAGCAATTACTTTTGGACCAGTCAAATGCCGAACTCTAAATTAAATGTTCTTATATATCTTCATGCTGGCATTTATTCTATTTGGCTAATTGATTATTTCAGTTAAAACATTCATATGCTGTACGGGGTGAATTTCTAAGTTATGCTCAGTATCTGTGTGAGTGCCAATACGTCCTTTCAGAAACTGTCGTGCATCAGCAACTGTGGTTTTTCTGCCGATGCATCTTGAGGATATTTCTATAGAGTATGGCAAGAAAGGAAGCTAATGGCTAAAATTTAAGATGAAACTTGAAAAGAATTAAATTAACGAATTTATCTTTGATTACTGTGCTGTGTGTCCAGGAGGGTCCTGTTCCATTCCTCTGTTAATATAATCTTGGAGATCCAAGAACTACAGGGTGAAAAACTATCATTCTGCACAGATGTGAATCAGCAGAATTGTGTAGTCTCAACTGGGAAGTGGTTTAAACTTCCTCTTTCAAGTTTTATTGTTTTTAGACATTTGTCTTGTGATTATTCTTCAGACACACAAGCTAACCCACTCCCTGAAGAACCAAGATGAGCCCTTTGATTCCACCAGCAATAAGAAACAAAAATGGAGCAACCTAAGCAAATAGATTTAGATATCTATTGGAAGAATTGACACCAGGGCCAAACTTTGACGACATGCCTCATTTCAACAAAAAAGAGTTAAACAATATAAAAATCACAGATATCACCATGACTGCAGTTTTTAGATAGTGGTACTCTTGGGATAGCTAAACTTCAGGAAGAGATTTCTCTTATTTATTCCTCTTCGTAAAAAAATAACCAAAATTAAACACAAAATCATTTTATTTAAAAGGTTGAACTGTAATAGAGACAGGAATTTCTCTCTTAGCTCAGAGAGAAAGGTGTTGTCCCCTGTTCTCAACTCAGTAGTATATACAGTCAAAGACACCACAGATTGGCCAGGGGGAATTCCCCTGGCACAAGCAGTGTAGGTCTATCATTAGCAGCCCTATGATGCTCTCCTTGCAAGCCCAGTTTAGGGGGTAGATGAGAACATCTGCATAGCACATGCCTCTATGGAGATTCTATTGGTTGCATCACATCCCAGACTTCTTTGGGAGGTCGCCATACATTTATTTATACCGAGGGTTACATCAGAATCTGGGCACTGCAAAGGTGGCTGAAAAAGTGCCCCCCACCTTTCCCTGGACCACACCTCCAGATCTAGAATATTTCCATGCTGCATGCGTCTGCACTCCTATTGCACAAAGGCCACAAAAGCAGCAGCTGAAACTTTGACACCGCCATTGACTGCAGTGGAGGTTGCAAGTGCTCAGCACCTTAGTCAGTCATAAAATCTGCTTTATGTAGGTGTCAATAGTTATATAAAAACCTATTTTCTTTTACTAAGAAATGGACCAAATCCGGAGGAGTATTATCAGAGGGCCTACTGCAGCACTTGGTTTATGAGAATATCCTTCCAAGAATCTGTCTCTCCTCATTGTGAAGAGTACAATGCCATGCCTAATCCTTTTTTCACTTTTCATTTATCATGCAGGAGATCACAGCTGTTGATAAAGCTTAAGCAATAGGAAAAGAAATGAGCAGATGCTTAGCCAGTGTCTGCCTCCTGTACTGTATATATTGTGCCTGATCTTGCAATTGAGCCATGCACTGTCTCATATCCATGAGGAGTCCTCCATGTGGGGCTTGATCCTGAGAGGTACGGAGCACCTGAGGACTCCCATTATAGTCAGTGGAAGAGAGAGATACTCAGCTCCCCTCAGGATCAGGCCCAAGGAAGCTAGCAAAATCAGGCTTATTCAAATTACACTTCTCTGTTATATTAAAGCTACTAATGAGAAAATTACACAGATTACTTAAGACTCAATTTATTGATTGATTTATTTTAGAATTATGGGGTAAATCCTACTTCCTTACATGGACACACAAGCAGAGGAACTGAGATAGTTCAGCTTGCAGCTTTAATTCCCTCATCGTGACTTCTGCTCCATTGGAGAGGAAGATGGTACACAGTCATGGGGGATGGAGGGAGCTGATGTCAGCATGGTTGTTGATCGGTCCCTGAACTATGCTGCTGGGAAGGTGGGCCTAGGAATCAGTGCAGGCAGGTTTCCTTTCCTCACTGATACCCCAAAACCCAGAGATCTTTTGGCTCTGTTACCTTGTCTACAATACAAACTCGTTTCCCCTGATAGGAGAATATAGTGATAAGTCTGAGTTCACATCTGCAGAGTCACTAGGATATTTTTCTCTTGTTATGGGCTTTTTTTTCCTGTGGAAAGGGAGGATTTGAGCCTGATTTATGGAGTTTCTATAAAATCATATAATCTACTTCCACGTTTTTATGGTGCCATTAAATTAAAAACTGTTTAGCTGATCATGAATCTTGGTGAAGACTGTTTTTAATCTGACATAAAACCATTTAATTTTTAATAGAATTCTATAGATTAGAGTGGAAATGCTTTCTTACAGCACCTAGCAGCTTTCAGAAGGCTTCTTAGGGTAACAGATGTTGACTTCAGAGGAGTCCTCTGCATAACATTCACAATACATTGAAGAGGCAAGTAGATAATCCATCCCTTTCATTCTTTGCAATAATCACATGCTGCTAAATAATTTCCTTTATCATCAGAGACAGCATATGGAGTCTAGAGCAGATCCTTCTATATGTGTTTTTGTTTTGGTGTTTTAAATCTCTACTTTTTCCTTTGACCATCCTGTTTAAGAGAGATCAATGATTTATGGAGTGTGCATCTGAAAGATGTAAGGAGCACAAAATATTTTTGCAGAGAACAGACAAATCCAATATCTGTTTTCCAGTTTACTTATATATTTGTTTTATGCCTTTTAGCCCAATGGATTCTTTAGAGAAGTAAAGTTTTGTATAATGTATCAAATCTAGTGGCATTGTGCTCTCTAATAAAATATTTATTCTCAAATCATTAGCAGTTTTTCATTTGAGATATAAAAAACGTTTATGTACTTGTGTATAAGACACACAGAAATGTCTCCTGTCCTGTCTGTGGGGAGAGAGACAACAGGATCTCCATACACACACGCACCAAAATATACTCTTATGTTGAGTTTTCATGGCGGGTTAAATGAGCCAGAAGCCTAAGAACTTGCTTTAAACATGTTAATAGCATTGCATTATATTGTGATAATTGCCCTGTGTTATGTTTTTGAAACTCATAATTAACCTATATCTTTAAAAAAGGATAAATTCGTCAGACAGACGGCCCAATATTAGTACACCTGTGGTGCTCAGTAATACATACAGTTACTGTAAATTAACACATAAATAGTAAGCTTCATTTTTAATCTTAATTCTTAATCTTCTATATTTACATGGTGCCTTTCATCCCAAAGTACTTTAAAACCTACATACTGCAATGTGTGAAATGCTTTCACTCTAGCGTGCAAAAGCAGCAATCAGCTGTCTCAGAGAACACTACTCAGTAGCTGGGGAATGGAACTTAAGGTCAACAATACGGGGCAACCCCCTATAATAATGGAAAGTGCCACAGAATCTTTGAAATCCACATAAAGCAAACAGGAGCCTGACCCACCCATTACTTAATGGAACTCTAGCATTTGTCTAACATGGAGGAATGAAATGCTGAAATGACCCTGCAAACATTTCAACAAATAGCTCCAGAAAATATTCATACTTTATTCTTATGAAATAATATACAAACTTCCCAGTCAACCCAATTGTTTTTATACATCTCCTTGGCTCTTCTCTGCTGCCCCTTTAAGCATGGAACAGTCTCCCCAGTCCTTATGTGTTAATCTGCCATTCGTTCAAATCCTTCCTCAGAATTCACTTGATCCACAAAGTTTTCAAAATCAATCCACCAAAAGAGGATGTTATATTTAAAAACAAAAGCCAACACATGT
This sequence comes from Lepidochelys kempii, assembly GCF_965140285.1. Taxonomy (NCBI): domain Eukaryota; kingdom Metazoa; phylum Chordata; order Testudines; family Cheloniidae; genus Lepidochelys; species Lepidochelys kempii. Next base: position 24,240,878 of record NC_136391.1, on the reverse strand, counting down.
ATGGCCAACTGGTTAATTGTGTGTCTAATCTGTATCACCTGTCCAGACTGTAGAACAGGTAGTGTGTCATTTTCTTTGTACTATAAAAATCGAAGCACTCTGTCATCACTTAATGTATTTATTTAGATTTAGATAACTAAAAAGACACCTAACCAAGGCTCAAGGTGCCCTAGCACATCCTTAACACCATAAATCTCAGCAGCATTAACATGATCAGTTCAACAGGAACTCAGCCACCTACACAAACTCTTTTCCAGCCCTCCATTGCTGTATAACAAATCATAAAAAATATAATTCCATATTTGCCATTTTTAACAAACATGGAAGGTTTTCCTGCTATGAACTAACATCCTGAGCCTCTAAAGACTAATTTATGTGAGTAACTTAATGCAAAACAGGTTCTGATTTTACACTTACACATGTAACATTTTGCATGTGAATAGTCCTATTGAATTCAATGGTACAACATACAGGAGGCATTCACTTTTATTCAGAGGGCCAACACACAGTCTGTGCACTACTGAAGTCCCTTTTTCACACTACATGCATAAATTTTATATATAAAAATCAAGATGATAGTAGAACAGATTTAATATTTTAAGTGATGTCTCCTTATTCATGTGTACATTTTAATGAACCATTCTAGAAATAACCTCCAGTTTTTCATATTTGCAGAAAACCAGCACTCCATAAATATTGAATTGTACTGTTATCTGTGGAGGAACCAGGTTTCTATAAACAGAGAAAATCCAAACTTATCACTGCGTGTAGCTGCTGCAAATATTAAAGTAGCTAACAAATAAGAATGTTGTTTATTTGTTACCTTACTACTAATGAAAAAAAGCTGTTATCCCTTTGATTAATCCAGACCATAGTGGACAATGTTGGCATAAATGTCCATGAGGCGTACTAGTGGCTATTAACTCATTTCGTTTTCATTCTACACTTTTATACAATGTATCTGGAGTATGGCCCAGGTTTCATAATTTTCACTATATCCACATTAACAGCCTATATACGATTAAAAATATCTTTTGAAGATGTATTAAAAGGGTGAAGACAATCCAAGAATTTTCTTCATTTCTAAAGGTCGAAATTTTACATATGTCCACATAAGAACTTTCAGTGAATTAAAGGTGTTCAAAGGCATAATCAGACTAATCAGTTACAATAAATTAATTATGTCATTTCTTAATCTTTTTCAATGCATTGTTTTCTCTTTCCCTCTCTGTCTGTACATATATATATTACACAGTATAGAGATAGAGTCATTATTGAATAGCATGAGGTGCTAAAGATTTTATCAGCATGACTTTGGGAAAGCCACATATTTTCATGACTGGTGAAGCCAAGCGTGAGTTATACACGTAGTCCAAAGTGAATACCAGTCAAACCTTTGTATCTGGTAAATATTATCGTTTCTAGAACATATAGTATATTATGTTAATAGTGTTGCATTCTTGCCTTAACTAAAAGACATGTTGGGAGCTGGTATATTCTACTTTAACTCTTTGACTATAATACACACAGAAATGCCACTCTACAATTTTATACCTCCAGAAGTCTTGAAAATGTCATTATTTTAAGTGTTAAGACAAGAGAACTGTATGCTGGCACACAAAAGATATGATTGCCAAAGGACATAAGCACCTACGGATGCCTTTCTGGTTTCTCAATGAAATCAATTTAGATTTATTTGGCTAACAGCGGACAAATAAAGTGGTAACCAGATGACATTAATCTCAGCTTCAGTACACTGGAGAGTTGAGTGCGCTGGGACTAGGAATTGGGAATCATATTCCGATGTAACTATCACTTCAGAGCCCCCATGTTTAATGGTTGGCATTGCAATAATGACAGTAAGGAAAGCCCCTCTAGGCATATTGTTTCTTTTAATTGCAACTTGAAATCTGGCTTTGATACTTTGTGAGCAGGCAACACTGTAGTCTCTGTTACTATTGCATTTATAGCTTTATTGTATTAGAGCAGGGGTGGCCAACCTGAGCCTGAGAAGGAGCCAGAATTTACCACTATACATTGTCAAAGAGCCACAGTAATACATCATCAGCCACCCCCACCACCTCCTGCCCACCAGCAGCACTGCTGATCAGCATCTCCCCCTCCCTCCCCATGCCTCCTGCCCACCACAATCAGCTGTTTCACACTGTACAGGAAGCTCTGGGATGGAGGGGGAGGAACAAGGGTGCAGCAGGCTCAGGGGAGGGGGCGGAAAGGGGTGGGGGCCTTGGGGTAACGGGTGGAGTGGGGGCAGGGCCTGGGGTTGAGCAGTGGAAAGTTGGCACCTGAAGCTCCAGCCCCAGTCAGCACCTATGCAAGGAGCCGCATATTAACTTCTAAAGAGCCGCATGCAGCTCCAGAGCCACAGGTTGGCCACCCCAGTATTAGAGATAAAGATTTACAGGATTCTGAATGTAGCTGGATTTTAGAGGAACAGACAGCTTCCCAAACTTCATACATGTTGTGCTGAAACCATACACTTATAATCTGCTTGAAACTGGACTCTCACAACTATGGCAAGTTATTTTCCATGTACTGAGTCAGTTTTAAAATATGCTAAGCTGATCTATTAGGGTTGTTGTCAGAAAAAAAATGTAATTTTGTTTTGTTTTGTATTAAATGACCATTACTTATAACAGGTCTTAAAAACAGAGAGAGCTTCCTTTTTCCTGCTATAAACTATTTTAAAACAAAAATCAAAGGTGGCCTAGCTCCAGGTTGTTCTATTTAAGTCACACTCATCCATCAACCAGTTGTCCATGAGATGAAAGAATCCAGATTCCTCCCTTTTCTTCCATAATGGAACTTTATATCGGAGAAAATATTAGGGATAAAAACACATTTCCTGCTCTTGGTTTTCAGTTTTCACTTGAAGTTGATTCATTATTGAGTATGACTAGGTACAACAGATGAGTTCAGCTACTCAGCTTGGGCTGGGAATCTTCAGCTAGACACTACCAAAACGATTACTGGATAATGACCTTTCCCAATTTAAACCACTGCAGATTCTACATGCAGTGTAGGGGTATTTGGTGATGAAAGAAGTTAGCCAAAAGTCGACCCTGAGAGGCTAATCCTGCAGTCTTTCTGCATGCAGAACTGCAAGAGTCCTGGTACTGAATAACTGCTTGGTCCTAATGGGGGGAAGCGGTAGAGAGGAAGGAGTTACATGGCTCCCTGCTCCTTATATGATCAGCATAAAGGCCAGGCAGAATTGCAGCTGCTCCCTTCTCCCTTGACACAATGGTTGCTATAGCTGTAGTGTGAGATACTCACTAACAAGGTAATCATCACTTACAGGGATACTACAGTCTCCCCCCCTCCCCGTGGATACAGAACCCTAATGCACTTTGTAAGTGTTATCTAGGTCACACCACACATAAGTAGTATTATCTACTGGTTTTATAGTGAAATGTGTGACTGAATATATTATTGTTTAGGTTAACAAACATATACCATCACATAAACAAGGTGCACAATGTGTGCAAGTTAACATTGCTGCTAAAATCCTCATGTATCTACTTTAACATGCTTTTTTGTGTACTAGAGGAGTTCGTAGTTGGAACAGAATAATTGTTCAGTGGAACAGAATTCATTGTTTTTTGTGTACCAAAAGAGAGTTCAAGCAGACTGAGAAACAGCCCAAACAGACTGTTAAGATTTAGTCGTATAATTCAAATGTCTTGCCAACTAAAAATGAAATTATCATCCAGCCTAAGCACAAAAGAAAAAGGTGTGCTAGATGTAAAAGGTGTGTCTTTAGTACAGTTCATTAGCAAAGTGAGGAGTTCTTTCATTTATTATTGGAATTTTTTAAGCAAAGTTTTTTCATTGAAAAACAGCCTTTTTCAATAAACTGTTTTCACAACAAATTGAGATTTTTTGTGAAAAATAGTAACTTTTATTACTTTTAAACATTTGTATCAAAAACATCGTATTTTTGATGTTTTTAATAAAAATTTCTAAAAAATTCATGATTTTTTAAAAATGTAAAACAGGTTAAATTGAAGTACTTCAAAAGGAAAAAAAACTTCAACATTTCTAAATTTTTCATTAAAGTAGTTTCATTTTTCAGCCAGTTCTAGTTTAGTTACTTATGATTATTACCAAAAAGAAAAGGAGTACTTGTGGCACGTTAGGGACCAACAAATTTATTTGAGCATAAGCTTTGAGCAACAGCTCACCTCATTGGATGCATGCAGTGGAAAATCCAGTGGGGAGATTTTATATACACAGAGAACATGAAACAATGGGTGTTACCATACACACTGTGACAGGTAAGGTGAGCTATTACCAGCAGGAGAGCGGGCGGGGGGAGGGGGGAGGACCTTTTGTAGTGATAATCAAGGTGGGCCATTTCCAGCAGTTGACAAGAACCTGTGAGGAACGGTGTGTATGTGGGAGGGGAAATAAACAAGGGGAAATAGTTTTACTTTGTGTAATGACACATCTTGTATCCAGTTTGCAAATTAATTTCAATTCAGCAGTCTCTCGCTGGAGTCTGGTTTTGAAGTTTTTTTGTTGAAGAATTGCCACTTTTAGGTCTGTAATCGAGTGACCAAAGAGATTGAAGTGTTCTCCGACTGGTTTTTGAATGTTATAATTCTTGACATCTGATTTATGTCCATTTATTCTATTACATAGAGACTGTCCAGTTTGGTCAATGTACATGGCGAAGGGGCATTGCTGGCACATGATGGCATATATCACGTTGGTAGAACAAACCTCTGATAGTGTAGCTGATGTGATTAGGCCCTATGATGGTGTCCCCTGAATAGATATGTGGACACAGTTGGCAACGGGCTTTGTTGCAAGGATAGGTTCCTGGGTTAGTGGTTCTGTTGTGTGGTTGCTGGTGAGTATTTGCTTCAGGTTGGGGGGCTGTCTGTAAGCAAGGACTGGCCTGTCTCCCAAGATCTGTAACTGGCCTAAATCTTGTTTTTCCCTGAGATGGAGTTTGCTACACCCACAATGCACCATATTAATTATTTGGCATTAAAGCAATTTTGAAAATTTGAATGAACTTTTATTAATTTGAACGTATACCTGTAGTACAATATTTCAGTGATTGAATTTAAGAATAACTATTCCAGGACCGGCTTTAGGCACCCGCAAAGCAAGCATGTGCTTGGGGAGGCACAATTCCTGCCATCCCTTTTTTTTTTTGGCTTGGGTAGTTGCGCTCTCAGAGCTTGGGGCAGCAAATGTTTTGCTTGGGAGGGCAAAAAACCTGGAGCCAGCCCTGAACTATTCATTCATCTCTACTTACCGAGAACATGTATTTGTAGTAAACCCTCAACAAATTGGTAATACTAATCTCAGTCAATGAAAAAAACCCTGTACATTTATTGTCAAATTACCGGCAACAGATATACAGTCAAATGCAGTAAAATGTCTATTTTTATAGTAAATCTAGTTTCTGATTCACATTTTAAGTGAATGTCAGTGTTAAAATTTCTCTTTTTTACTGTAAATACCAGTTGAAATCAAATGATCTAAATTAGCAGTGACAAACCATTTTACACAAAAAACATGACGCAAATACAGATGTTCAAAGTGAATGCTCACTACAATACAGGAAAAGTTACTGTACATACCTTCCAGAGTAGCAGCCGTGTTTGTCTATATCTGCAAAAAGAAAAGGAGGACTTGTGGCACCCTAGAGACTAACAAATTTATTTGACCATAAGCTTTCGTGAGTTCATTTGTTTTAGACAAAGAATTAGAAAACAAAAACTGTCATTTCAAAGAAACATTTACTGCTGCATAATATCATGAATTATTGTTTTGCAGAGCAGCACAAGTATCCTCTTTCATAGTTCAAACTGTAGAAACAAGCGAGAGAGAGAGAGAGAGAGAGAAGCACCTGTCCATTCACAAATAACAGCACAGTTTCAAAGGACAACGGCAGAATCATTTTATAATATCATTCATTTTACAGCTTGAAAACTCCAAGCCAAATTCTGTTTGATGGTTTGGCCTATGTACATGCCAGAAAAACTGCAGGCCAATGGGAATATGAACAGAGTCTGGGGGCATGGTCCATAGGACAGCACACACACACCCTGTTCTCAGCAACAGGACCTAATCTCACACACACAACGTATATTATCCCTGCTCCTGGTAGGAATGAGCTGACACTTTTGCATTACCCAGTTGTTCTCATTTGGGGGGCCATTGAGACCAGTAGCAGAATTTGAATCCGATAACTGCATTAAGTGATGAGTGAATCTAAGCAAAATATTTCTATCTTTAATATTTCACATGGAGTTTATTAATAATCCCATGGCCTCTCTCCACCCCTCCCCCTATAACTCCAACAGTTCTTCCTGAGGAGGAGCACTCCCCACTACATTGGCTCTGGCTCTGTCCCAACACGCACACATGCCCTGTCCCCAAGCCAACTATCATTCTTCCCAAAAAACCAGCACAGTAAATTGGAGTAGAGAGGTGACATTACCACTATAGGCAGCATTAGTGAGACCATTATTCGAATACTGTGTCCAGTTCCGGTGTCCATGCTTTAAAAATTGGAGGAGGTTCAGAAAAGAGCTACACCAAAATGATTTGAACTGCCTTGCAATCAGAGACTAAAGAGGCTCCATATATTTAGTTTATCCAATGAAGACTAAGAGGTGACTTGAACACAGGCAATAAGTACCTATATTGGGAGAAGATTTCTGATAGTAAAAGTCTCTTTAATTTAGCAGACAAAGGCATAATAAGATTCAGTGGCAGAAAGCCAAAGTTAGACAAATTCAGACAAAAAATAAGGAGAAAACTTTTAAGTTTATGTAATTAGCTACTGGAACAAATTACCTAGGGATGTGGTAGACTTGCTGTCACTTGAAGTCTTTAAATCAAGATTGGATGTCTTTTTTTTTTTTTAAATGATATGTTCCAGCTAATATAAAAGTTATGCAGGGATCATTTGGTGCAAGTCTATGGCCTTTGCGATGCAGACCAAATCAGATGAGCACAATGGTCCCTTCTGGCCTTAAAATCTTTGAATTTTTGTGACTAGTAAGGGCAGCAAATAATTGGGAGGGGATCGAGTAAGGAAGGATGGGGCAAAAGCAGCAAGTAATAAATAATATTCTGCATCACTCTTCTATAGCACTTTACACATTAAAAGTGCTGCAGAAGCACTAACTAATTCATCATAACAACTTCGTACTCTGCTGCCTTTCACTGCAGGACCTCAGAGCACTTCACAAAATACGAATTAATACATAGGCAGTATTTTTAGGAAAGACATGGCATTGGCCCCAGCCAGTGTTAATTTGTTCTTGAACATCATTGCTTCTGAAATCTGGTGGATTTTACCATTGAAACATAAAATGTATATATTGTCCTGGCAACAGAACTGAAAATGTGTTTCCGCATTCAAATATAAACCATCCCATTGCATTACTGACAATATGGCATGCCACATCCCTTCATGTTACACTCACCCAGTGTAACCTCACATAACACAGCATGGTTGAAATTTAAGAAGAGATTAACTTTACACGAGAAAATTGGATAACTGGTGTTTTAGTCTGAACATCTGGCACATTTTTTGTTAAGTGTTCAAAAGAAGCTAATTTTTGCATAGCAAAATGTTTCACTGACTTCACCCCAACAGCTGAAACATAAATTTCTTTTCTGTGTCTGATTAACCTGAAAGTACCCAAAATGACCAGATGCCTGTGTATATTAGGATTATTAAAAATCACACATATATCACTGTAAATTCACATAAAATTTATAAACTTTGGGCCAAATCCTGCTCACCTTATAGACATGAGCAGTGTTTTTAGTTTCAATAGGAGTGCTTGCTTGAGTAATGGAACCGGGACTTGGCCCATATCCCACATATAACTTGATAGCGTATAGTACTTTAAAATTTAGACAGAAATGGTGCTAAATCTCCCAAACTTCTGAAATGAAAAAACAAATTCCTCAGTGGGATCAGTGTCTCATTTTAAAAAGCTGGAGAAGCCAAAAATATCAGACTCAACAAATTGTCATTGAGCAACAGATGTTCTGCATGGTGACAACAACAGAAGCTAAGAACCTTAATTTCATTGAGTGCTGAAAGTCAGTACAAGTACTATGTATTAGGAGAAATTGTGGTTTAACTTACGTGAAAGTGCAAGTCTGCTAAAGAAAACATTTCACAAATCAGAATCCATTTCTTTTTTTAATAGATGAATCTAGTTCTTTTTAAAAAGAACAGGAGTACTTGTGGCACCTTAGAGACCAACAAATTTATTTGAGCATAAACTTTCATGGGCTAAAACCCACTTCATCGGATGCATCTTTGTAATACAAATAATCACAGCAATAGCTAGATTTCTTTACAAACCCAATAATTATAATAAACTAGAGCTTAAAGCTGTGTCTGCCCAATATTGATTAGGTAACTCAAATCCTGGAATAAGTTGATTTACAGGCAAGTATAAAGGGAAACAAACATATATATAAAAAACTTAAAACCTAACAAGAGACTAGTTTTAAACTGTGAAAAGGAATTTAAATGATCTCAGGAGAATTCACATGCTTAACTGAACTGGCTTTGTACTTAAAATATAAATGAGGCAATCTTACTGCAGCTAGAACAAGATTAAAAACCAAAACCAATAGCACAGCCTGATTACTCTGAAATGTTCTCTGTGCAATCCTTTGGAAGGGAGAGAAACAAACACTATTATTTGGGCTTGTGAAGCCAGTAACCTTCTAGAGCTCCTTAATCAAGCTCTATGCAGACCTCAGAATTTCATTGTTACTTTATAAGGCCCTCATCACTGTCATCACCTCCCCAAACTGCCTCTCTCCTAAAGAGAAAGACAGCAGGTAAGAATAGGAGAGTTTATTATTTATTTATTTCACACACACACACACACACACACACACGGCCCTTTTTCTTTATAATTAAAATGAGTCCTTGTGAGTGGCATACAACCTCTATTTAAATGCAATCTGAGTTTTGTGGTACTATATTGTTTCAATTCTTAAAGGTTCAGAGAAACAGAAGGCTTTCTGCCCACATAAATTAGTGTGGTTCTGAACGTAAAGAATGTCCTATAAAAAATGTAAAATATATGGAGCAATTGAAGGTACTAGATGTCTGTTTTAAACATAGGCCTTATCTTTCATGTTTTAGGAGAAATACTAAACCTAAAGGGGAAGCACAGTCACACGGTATTACATCAGTGTGTGACCCACTGTCTTTTTGGTTAGGGATTTTTCTATAAAGCCCAAAGTAGATGCACATTGTCAGGGTCAAGGGTATTAAAAGTGATTTGTTAGATGCAACTCACTGTTTATTATAGTCCAAAGACCAAGCCAACTTGAAATAAAAAATGTGTGCCAGATGAAAAACTGCCAGAATTCTCTGTTATACATGGCCTTATCTTGGAAATTCTCCCAGATTTTTTTTTTTTTTGATAGGTACTTTCAGTGAAGCCTCCCTTACTAATGGGGTGTGAGCAAAAGTTATAGATTATAAAAGGGTCAGTGAGGAGCATTAACTAAAGGTTTCTGGGGGGGAGCGGCGGGCAGGGACACATATTGTAAGCTATGACTACAGCCTAAAAAGTTGCATACGTATGAACCACAGAATATGTTGAGCAAAGCACATGGAACTCACTCAGTGTGGTAGGTCAAATAACTAGCATTATCAGCAATCTGCAAACGGTGCAAAGAGCTCACATTCTTCTTCTCCTCCTCCTCCCCAATTCAAGTTTCTTTTCTTGTTAAAATGTGCATTAAAAACCAATAAATAATTTGTCTGATTTAGGAAGAGTTTGATTCTTAACTTAAGTTTAAAAGACTTTCTCCAACGCTCCCTCATACCGTGGAAGCAAAGCAATTTGTATGACCCTATTTCAGCCTAGAAGGTGGGTTTTTACACAGAGACTTTGCTTCCCGTCCCAAGTTAACAGATGGGAAAATATGCATGATCATTCTTCAGTGGAAGATTTTATACTTATAACTGAGATCCTTTTTGATAAATGAAGACAAAATTTTAAAGTACATCTTTCTTCCACTAGGCCTCATCTTTCCTGTGAGACTCACAGTAGAAGTGGAAAGATCAGCCTATGTCTAGCTCCCTTGTGCATTATTTTTGATTCATCATTACATGCTGAGAAAGTAGGGTGGGACCATTGGTCAGTGCAAGTAAGCAGTGAGAGTAGGGACAGAAGGACATCTTTAAAATCAGGTAGCTGGCTGTTATTGGGGCCTCCGAAGGAGACCTAGGACAAGACTACAATGCGCACTCTTTGTGCATGTGTTCCAGATATGATGCAGTTAAGGGTTGCATTCTCTGGGTCTTTTGGCCCACTGCACCTTCACAGGAACGCCAAGAAAGTGGCCTCAAACAGCATCTGCCAGCTAAAAAGCAGCAAAGAAAACACTGCCTAAGGGGTCAACTGAAAATAAAAGTCATCTTATAAATGTATATATGATGTAAGTTTGAAGTACAGAATCTAATAATTCTCACTGGATCTTCTCTTTCACTTCTATTCTTGGTGGCTAAATAATAAATTCAGCCAAACAACCTACTTTAAAATGTACCGACATGAATCTCCATAGTGGAAATAACATATCTTACCTATAAAGAGTGATTATGTTCTTTTTAGTATTGAAAACTACATCTCTTTAGCCTGCTCATGAAAGGACCATAATACAAATTCTTCTGACAGTTTGCAGTGTAGCCTGCAAACAGAATACTGAGTATGACTGTCAATAATTGGACATTTGAAACAGACCCAGATCAAAACCCTGGATCTGACATCCTATAACTTAAAGAAGTTTGGATGTGAACTTCGCAGCTCCAGTCTCTCTCTGCTGGAAATTCACAAAACAATAATAATATAATAAATAGCACTTAACATGTTGGGCCCAGTTCCTCCAACCCTTAGTCCTCCTGTACAGAAGGTCCAGACAATTCCTGTGCACCACTGAAGTCCCATTTCAGCTCTCCAAACGGGGTTTACGTCGGACTTAAGTGCCACTCCTCTGCACTGGAATGAATTTCATCCTTAATGCCTACTCATATAAGATGTACCACTGAAATCAATTATACTACTGGCATGAGTGAGGATTGATCACATATGAGTAAGAATTTGCCAGATCAGATACTAACTAATTAATGTTTCTAAAAATATCAGTCATTTGACCTCTTACAATCCTTCTCTTTGTGATTTCATCACTAGCAATTTATCAATAAGGCCTTACATGAGTCACATTGTCCCAGAAGTCATGGAAAGCCAGATTTGTTCTCCCTTTTTCCTTAACACTGCAATTGTTGTAAATTCGCGATAACTTTCTCCTTTTCAAAATCAGAGATCACTTTGCAAATGAGTTATGCAGCCTATGGGGCAGTACAGTCAGGGTGTATATCTAGTGGGGAAGAGTCTGGAGGAGATAGTACATGTAAGAAAGGAGTCAGGGGCTAGGGTGAAGGAGACACAGATGAGCTGAGCTTCTGGGAGACAGTGAAGTCAACGGAGCTATGACAATTTACACCAGCTGAGGGACTCCCACCAGGTTTGTACACTAAGGGCACAGGCCACAGGCAGATTCTGCATCTGGCAGGGTTTGTCTCCTCTGCAGGAGGCTTATATTCTACTTGTCTTGGGTGGAGGCAGATTCCAGGGATGGGGAAGGAGGATGCCCATGGTTTTCCTGTCACATATCCATGAATTCTCATATTTTGCCACATGACTTAAAATTTGTCTTTTGCATATAAATTACTTTCCCTGGAGCAACTCATTTCTTTTCATTCTTCTACCATCTCCAAAAAACCAAACAAAAGCTTTTAAAACTTACAGTACAAAACTTTGGGCAAAACCTTCAAACCATGGAGACTGACTGGTGCATGCAAAAAATACACTGAGCTAGGCAAATAGGGTATTTGCAAAATCAAAGGGCTACTTGCATGAACAAGTACTCCCTGGTATGTACAGTTACCTGATTTGCTATGGTAGCACCAGATTCGTATAAGTAATCCAGATGCAGAAACATTCTTTCCCCCCCCCCCCATGTACTCATTATCCACTACTTTTAAAAAATGTGTTTCCTCAATGGAAAATCCAATCAAACTTCCAGAAATTTATCATGAAGGGGGAAGATGGGTATTTTAAAATATGAAAAATGCCTTAACAACACTCAGTTAGTATCACCTTAAAAGCCAGTTCTCCAAAGGTAAAAACCAAATTGCTGACACACTTCCTTTTCTCAAGTTACTAGTGCTGGATGCCAAGAAGAAATAACACTGAATTCCAGCTACATTGTGGAGACCCAGTTACGATAAAGATTTTGGTTGCTGTTTGTGAACTTAGTGGAAAAGACTGAACTACGTTAAAGGACTAAGAAGGCAGTAAAACGAATGAAGAGGCTATCACAATGTATTCAGTGGCCACTGGTGGATAAGTTAAAAGGAGCCTGATGCTTCCATTGTCAGCGTCACAGCTGGCAGGGATAAGGGGGTTGCTAAATTTGAGGCAAGTAGGATTCAAAATAAGTGACAAGTAGAACTGTGGGACTCTTCAAGAAATGCAGCCTGACTGAATGTGTAGATTCTCCTTTATGCCATACTGTGGGCAAAAGAGGATCAGCTCTAATAGTAAGTGAGATCAGCTGGGATTCATTAATCTGGTTTGGAAGGGGAATGTTATCCAATGTTACCACTTGGTGCTTCGTACCTAGAGGCTTGTGCTATGCCAGATGTAACAGAGATGCTGCATGGAAAGGGGAAGGGAGTACTGATCAGGAGGTAGTGATGAGTGCTAATATTACAGTGTTTTTCAAGAGTGTGCGTGTATTATAGTGTGATTCACGAATATCAGGACTTATAAGACTGATCTAACATGATCCCTCAAAGGTACAGAGGCTGTCAAAGAGCCCAGTGGGCTGTGTCTACTCTAGCAATCATCAGGAAATCTCCTACAGTTTCACTACCAGCAGTTCAGCTCCACCACTGATGGTGTTAATGTAGACTGGGCTCAGGCATCATCTCGGGTTCAGGCGGTTTTGTGTCTCTGCTGGATCTCCCTCTGTTGCTATCACCAGTGCAGGAAAACTAATGGTAGTGACCTAGAAGAAGATTTTTTGAAAATTGCTAGAGTAGCCATTAAATACACAGTCTCAAGATATTAAACAGGGTGTAGTTTCTTTCGACTGCTCATAGTAAATGGAAATGCATGGACTTACCATCTTCCTTTGCTTCCAGGTAAAGAAAAATGTCTTTTGTTCCCCTTTTTCTCGTTAAATAGACCATCCTTATGGGGGGAGGACAAGAAAAAAGGAGTATATGTAGCACAACAAGGCTGAATGGGAGAGGTGCTTACACTACATTTTTTAAAATTGCTCATCTCCAAACACGCATGAATGAACCCTTTTGTTTTGACACATTCTTGTTTGGGTTTTAAAAATTTATATAATGATAAGCGCTCACACTGCTTGTGTTTATATACTGGCTGCCTTGTGGCTTTCCTTAAATTAACATGAACATAAATGATTTAAAATTAAACTAACCAAACACTAAAAACATGTCTAGAATGTGTGGACATTTGGGATAGCCCATGTCAGGAAGCGCAACAAACAGCTGACAGTCAACAAAAACAACTCATATATTTGTGGTTAAATAAGCAGAAGATGAGGTTAGTCGTTCACATCTTCATGCTATTCTATTTTAAATTAAAGTGGAACCCTTTCACAGTAAAGGCATTGTTTGAGGGTTGTTGTTTTTTTAAACAGAGTAACTTCACTAAAACCAGTTGTGACAAGTTCCTCCTCTACCTTGGTGGGTCTTGCGCTTATTGGCGAATTTGCTCGCCTCGGCGCTTCACGGCAGCCCTCAGTTTGGCCGTTTTCATGAACCCACAGTCCAGGTCGACTCCTCCTGTGTCTGACCAGGAGTTGGGAAGTTTGGGGGGAACCCGGGCCCGCCCTCTACTCCGGGTCCCAGCCCAGGGCCCTGTGGAATGCAGCTGTCTAGAGTGCCTCCTGTGATAGCTACAACTCCCTGGGCTACTTCCCCATGGCCTCCTCCCAACACCTTCTTTATCCTCACCACAGGACCTTCCTCCTGGTGTCTGATGATGCTTGTACTCCTCAGTCCTCCAACAGTACGCCTTCTCACTCTCAGCTCCTAGTGCCTCTTGCTCCCAGCTCCTCACACACGCACCACAAACTGAAGTGAGCTCCTTTTTAAACCCAGGTGCCCTGATTAGCCTGCCTTAATTGATTCTAGCAGCTTCTTGATTGGCTGCAGGTGTTCTAATCAGCCTGTCTTAATTGTTTCCAGTAGGTTCCTGATTGTTCTGGAACCTTCCCTGTTACCTTACCCAGGGAAAAGGGACCTACTTAACCTGGGGCTAATATATCTGCCTTCTATCACTCTCCTGTAGCCATCTGGCCCAACCCTGTCACACCGTATTGCAATATGAACATTGCAATGCATTGAATCAGGCTGGCACTTCCCTTCTACTGCACTTTACATAAAGTACACTCTATAAGTGGGTTCAGTTTTCAGTACAATACAAAAGTGATCAGAGAGGAAATTTTCTGACCAAGTCTTGGCTGAGGATACTGTCCCTTACTACCACTGAGCAAAAACACATACAGTTCAAGTTAAGTAAGTAAGTATCAGCTGCACAACAAAATGTTGTGTTCATTAATTTTAATATTTTGGATGTCTGATAACCCATGGCAATTCTCACAATTAAGCCAACTTCTCACATTATCATTTCAGTATTGAAATGTTATAGCTCTGCTATACTGTTGTGACACTGCTTCTTCAGAAACCCTATTTCTCACCCCAAGTGAGCTTCAGATCCATTGGACAGTCTGAGTGCCCTGAATTCTGAAGAACTGCCGAACAGTTATATAGCACCTTTTTAGCCATAGATCTCAAAGGGCTTCAAAGAAATGGTAAAGAATAATCAGCTTTATTTTACAGATGAGGAAATAGACACACAGCAAGTCAGTGGCAGAGCTGGCAGTCAAGTTCAGATCTTTTCATACTCCCATTTCCATAACTCATTTGCTGGACCACGTTCCTTCCATCAGTCAATAACTGGAATTGCTGAAGAAAGGAGACCTGTGGGTTGTTTATGTGAGGAGATAGGGTAGGCGCCCACCAGCAATCTGGCATCATGATCACTCGTGAGAGGGAACACTGGTGTATGGTTTTTACAACCCCTTCTGGCAGCAGGGGGATCCTCTAATGCAGAATAGAGCCAGAACTCAAAGTCTAGTGAAGAGCCAGAATGCCGTCCTAAATTCTTCCACCTCAGTTCCACTGATAGCAATGAAGTGATTCCCAACAAATGCAGCAAAATCACTCAGAGAGCCAGAGCCTGAGTCAGCATACTGTCTATCACTGACCAAGCATCCTCTAGCTTTTCTCATGCCGTCCTGCAAGGCCTTCGCTTTAGTCAAGTCTCCCTTTGCCAGCAAAATGAAATCTTTCCCATTTTATTTGTAGCACCTCATTCAGGTTGAAGACAACATGTACTAAGTTATTTGCACACTTCATTTCTGTATCCCAACATTTTAATCAGTTCATACTCTCCCAGAAATTCTTTATGATTTATTCTTAATCGCTGCTGGAGCAACATGAACATGCTATAATGTGGCAATCAAATGCATGCTTCTTTAAAAGTACTGCCAGTCATATATATGTATATTTTCATAGGACATCTTAGATAAGCTGGACAACCCTGAAGCTCTATTCTGGGATCTACCATTGTCCTACCATGCTACCCAAGGCCTAGCAAAAATCACCATTCTCACAACCAAGCTAATTGCAGGCTATTCTGAGCCTGGTGCACATTCTACTACAGTTGAAGCAATTTAATAGTGTAGCCTATGTACATAAGGAGCAACCTGAAAATATTCTGGAAGCAAAGATTTCCCTGCCTTTTACCTACAATGTAAAACCATTTTAGCATTAGGCATGTTTTCTTTGCTATCATTTTGCCCCCATTAACAGTCTCCTTTGGCCAAACTTTTCAAACTTGGGTGCCTTAAGTTAGATACCTGAAATCTGTATTTCAGCATCTGAATAAAAGTGTGGAGAACAACCATAACTACTACTGAAGTCAGTGGGTACTCACACTTCCAAAAACCAAACAATGTGTATATACATGCACCAATATGAATTTAATTGCCTAACTTTAGATACCCCCAGTCTGAAAACTGGTCCAAGGACACAAACCCACAGCTCCTCCTTAACTCATCAACAGGGGTCTTCCATACCCATTACAAACAAATCAAATCAAATACTTTGACAAATCTAATCCTTCGTACTTCCCAGTAAACTGAAAAAAAGATGGCACAGCAGGAATGTCAATTATGGGATGAGAGAACTGAAAAGTGAAATGGGGGAACCCCAATTCTAGAATGAAAGTGTCAGCCTCTAGAACATATTAAGACATTGGCTAGAAGGAGGTGGGACTAGCCAAATTAAAAATTAAACCAGACCCTGACAGTTATGCTACCCAACACTAAAAGGAATTTAATTGCTCCTTCAGCGCTGCAGCTGACTGTCCTGCAAATGTAAATCAAGACTTTTAGTGATAGGATAGGATAGGATGTTAGTTCAGATTCTCAAAATGAAAAACATTATGAAAAAATTAGTCTGTATGTAATATATAATGGTCACTTTACAGTATTAAATTACCTGTTCATTAATTTTACCTGGCCATTTTGCAATTTTAAAAAATGGTTATTTAAAACAAAAGTATCAGATCTGTTTAAAAAAAAAAAGCTCTTTAATGCTAACTTTACAGTGGTTCTAGCAGGTACCGCTGTAACAAAAGGGAGTTTCAATTTGTCAGTGGCACCAGGCACAGACTGAAACTTGTACTTCCTTATCTTTTTAAAGCTGCTCAAATAAGCATAAAGTAATGGTGTCATCAGAGAAGCTGTTTCCATTAATCTTTCTTGAATTTATTTATTTTATTTATTCTTAAATCAGGCTAAACATTTATAGAGAGACTTTATAGGGACTAGTGTTTTTCTTACATGCACACTCCCAATGCTTTCAACACAGTGGTCCTCACAAAGGCAACATTCTTTTTGAAACTACTGGGAATTTCTGCCTTAATGGAGAGATCCTATATTTGACTGGTATATGTTTTATACTAGTCAAACTCTGAGAAGATGCTGACTTATACTACCACAATTTTAAGAAGAGAAAAAGAATTAACTCCGTTTTAGCTGTTCCCTGAATTTCGCTAGCTGTAAATCTCACAAGTCCAAAATTTGCTGTGATTAAGGGACCTATGTATGTGTTAAGAGAGCACAACAAATGACATTCTGCACTTAATTAGGACTCTAGTGGAACCGCATGGGGTATAAGTCAGCACAAAATGTGCCCCCGCTTTTACTGTATTCAAATTTAAGTACACTCCATAGCATATGCATGAAGAATACATTGTTTAAAAAACAAAGTGGGGAAATTTCAATTCAATTGCATCACACAGCCTTTCTGTATTTCAGTATGCACTGTGTATAGTCTAGAGCATATCTTCACTGTGAGTAATATAAACACACACATATACATACACAAACATAGAATACTACTGATTGCAATAGATAGTGTAAGATATGTAAAGTAATGTACCTAAAAGGATGATCTATTCTGGTAGATTTACCTGGAAGCAAGAAAAAATGCACAAAAGTGAAAGTCTCCCATCAACGCGAATGGGCTTTGGATCAGACCCTACACGCTTGGGGCCCCTTCTGACTTCCTGGCAGCAAGGCTCCAATATGCCACCCTGCCAAGAACTCTCCTACTTGCTGCTGACCTTATTATTCCTCCTGCCCAAAGAGGGGGGAGGCTTTCACAGCACAGAGGCAACTCTGCAAGAAAGAAGATGCAGACCTTTCCAAATCCAAAATTACTACGACATGCAGTCCACAATTCAGCTTAGTTATAACAATATTTTCCCTGTCATAGGAAATTGTTTGTTTTGCTCTAAGGAAAACATAGATAAGCCAAAGCTGCACTCAAAAAGGCCAGTTTTTAAGCTCTTTGAAGAAAACTGCATGATTTAAAAGAGGTTTGGGCTGTTTTACCAGCTTGCTTTATCTGATGTGTTTTAATTGCCATCTAGTGGTAACAATCAGTAATTTTGTTATTGGAGATCTCTACTACTTTATTGCTCTTACCAGATAAAAATGTACACTCTGATTCTCAATCTCTCTCTGTCTCTCTCTCTCTGACATACTTGTATATTAGCGGGAGAAAGCTTCACCCACTCAGCAAATTATCTGGGCAGCAGTAACGTTCTTTGGCCAGTTCCACAGGTCTTGCACCAAAATTGTAAGGGTGGAGATTTTTTTCTCCACAAACTCAGCGCTTCACCTGATTGCAGTAAGCCCAAGATTCACCTTTGATTCATTTATACACTTTTGCGTGTGTGCGCAAAGACGTGAAAGACTTGGACTGAAGTCAATAGCACTGTTTAATACATTTAAATGATAATACAAATCTCACACATGTGAGGAAGGGAAAATATATTTCTTCACAGAAGAAGTTTCTGAACTTTTAGAACAAAGTAACAGGGAGTTTAGAGAAGGAATTTTTCTATCCTTACCCTACAAATACATCACAAGCAAAAAAAAAATTTTTTTTTGCTGCAGCCATGTTGGTCCAAGACATTAGAGAAACAAAGTGGATGAGGTAATATCTTTTATTGGACCAACTTCTGTTGGTGAGAGAGAGAAGCTTTCGAGCTTACACAGAGCTCTTGTCTACACTTACAGCACTGCAGCAGCACAGCTGCACCTCTTCCCTATCATTCTAACTAGCATCAAGGTAAGTCTCTCCCATGCCACATATGGAAGGTTATCCAGAATTATATCAGGTGCACTTAACCTATCATCCTCAAAGCCATTAGTGTGACCAACTGGTCCATACTTTCTGATCATTCCTTAATTACCTGTAAAGTGACATATTCCTCCTTTTCCCCTTTTGATTCTAAAATCTGAAAGGCAAAGCCAGCAAAGGATACTGTCTTTCTCAAATCTTTTCATTTCATATATCTCCCACTGACTGACTTTAAATCATAAACATTTGTAAATGTGTAGTACCTATAGATTCTTGTAGTTATCAGTCTCTTCATGGACCTGGAATTCTGTTTGTCACGGGCTCAGCTAGATTTATATCAATGATTTCTGATTTCTTACAAGGCAGGAGAGAAGTACAGGACAGAAGATTTCTGTCTGGTCAGTGTAGTGGCAGAATTGTTATTTAGACTCCAGTGGTCTTTATTTAGACTTTGTCCACGTAGTCATCAGTCCATTCTATGACTGTTTATTTTAGACCGAGTCCCCGGGCAGTAATGCTAGGCACCACAGACTGTATTAGGCAGTCTGGAAGCTAGGCAGCTAGGAGGAAATGCCTTCATAAAGAACTGTGGCATGCATCACAATGTATTCCTGCCCTTTCTCTTCTGGCGGAACACTATAGATGTCAACCTTTTCCATGACCTCTCAGGTCTGTCTGACAATGCTTCCTGAGCCAACCAAACCTTATAGACACCCATGTACTTCTCCCTGGGCACCTTATCCTTCAAGTTCATAGACTTCTGGATAAGTCGAAGACAAGATACATGCTAGGTAACATCCAGCTAGAAGTTTTCATTTGGCTATTCACCCTGAGTTTCCATGCTATTAATTAATCTAAATCAGAGCTGGATTAACTTTTAACAAATACATGCTTTTTTATAGATGTATGGGGTTAATATTTGGCCTATCCTAGTCAAGACAACTACAGCATGAAGGTGGAAAAGCTTACTAAAATTACTCACACACACTCTCTATTTTGTTTCTATGTGGTAGGCTCACGGTCATGTTCCCCCTCCCCCGCCGTGGCTGCTCCACCCCCATTCCAACCCAAGGCCCCACTTCCACTCCGCCTCTTCCCCTGAGGCCCTGCCCTTGCTCCACCCCCCTCCCTAAGGGCCCTCACTTAACCTCTTCCTGCCCCTGTCAACCCCCTCCCTAAGGCCCTCCCTCCCTGCATCCGCCACTCACTCCTCTCCCCCAAGCACCACCCACCAGTGTCATAGTCTGGTTAGGGTGCCTCAGAATAGGAAGATACCTGTTCAGGTAAGTTTCCAAAAAAAGTTAGCCAGAAAGACAAGTCTGCTTTGTCACATTATGTGGCCTTGATTTCAGAAGACTGCCTCTGTGGGCCTACCTAGTCCATCAAAATTAACACAACAAGCTTGTGTCTTAAAAGATTTGCATGGACACACTTTATAGTATATGCCAAGTGAGGACAAGCATAAGGACTGTCCCCCACCTGCCTATAAAACAGTAAACTTATTGAAAGAAGTTCATTATCCTAGAGTTAGCCGATCTTATTTATTAATAGTGCCTTTCTATTTAAGGCTTATGAATGTTCAGCTACAGGAAAAGCCCAATCACATGCTAAAATCTATGTTAAAGTACAAGCACAGTTTAGAACTCAACATTTTCTGAATGATTATGTCCTTGGAACACAGAGTTTTCTGCTACAATCACCTATTTTTATTTCCTATGTACTGGTTATTCCATCTGGAAGCAACATAATTTTTGATCCAATGAAATGATATGTTTCAAAGCACTATGTGTTATCTACTGAGATTTCACCAGGACTGTAAGATTTCAGACAGAGATGGAGACACTGACTGTGGCCTACTGACCAAAGCACTCGGTATAAACAAAACACCGCCTGATGAGGCTGGCAAACAGTGAACAATGCAACATGCTAAGAATGCATAAAGCACTGATTCCAAGGGCAATTTGTTGAAATAATTGCTTTGTAATGTTATCTGGGTCATCTCTGTCTACCTAATTAGGAGCTACCAACAATGGCATTGCAGCCTATTATTGGTTGGTAACTTTTCTAAAGCTAAAGGGAAGCAACAAGAATCCATCCCCTCCCGGCCCTCATCTAATTCATCCCATCATTAAGAGGATGATTCCAGATGTACTATATAAAGTAGAAAAAATAACCAGACATTGGCAATAATCTAGTAACTATCAGCGACTACCATATTAGCATAATTACCTACTATATTCTCAGAGGATTGACTTTATTTCATGCAAACAATTCAAAACCAATAAATATTTGTTTTTAAAACCTGTTAATAAAAGAAGAATGCATCAAAAGAATACAGATCAAGTATAATAATTATACTTTGCACTTGTATAGCACCTTTCATCTGAGAATCTCAGAGTGCTTTAAAGACTTAATTTAAATTTAACCTCACAACAACCTCTGCTGTTATATCCATTTTACAAAGGAGTAAACTGAGGCACAGAGAGGTTATGTTAAACCAGTTAGGTTAGGTTAAACCAGTAATGATTTAAAGATATCTGTCACACCAAAAAAATAGATTTTTTCCAACAGAAATCATTAATTGTTAATTTATGTACATTTTAAATAACTAGATTTTAATACGAATAAGGTAAATTGTTTAGTTTTTAAAACTTAGCACGAAGGGCTCAAAGAAAAACCAGAGAAGAAAAAGGGCACTAATGGAGGGTGAAAAAGAGGGAAGGTACAGACCAGGTAACTGCAGAGGCCAAAGACAAGCTTTCCTTTAAAAAATTGCAAGAGAGAAAAAACTCCTCTTCTTTTTTTTAGTTTGTTAAAGCATTCTTACATCCAAAAGTCTTTTTTTTCCCCAGCTGGTGACACTTATTAAAAGTTACTCAAATCTATGTTTTCTAAAATAATTAAGAAACATAATTTTACTGCAATTATTTGCTATACATGAAGACTAATGAATTGTGTATATACACTGGGCATTCTAAGTGTAAGAAAAGCCAGATTTTAGCTCCTCTTCAAATTTATGGAAAAGATTATTCAAAATGTCATTGTCCCTAAATTTGGATTTGATCTGTGAACTCAGTCTCGTCTACATATAGGCAATGTAGAAGCAAGTATGTGTTTTGGAGTGGGACAAGAGGTGAATGTAAGCCGGTACAGTCCAGTACCGTACCGGCAGGGCCGCTGATGTGGGGAGCCAAAAGGGGCAGCTTCTCTGGGGCCCAAGAATTTAAAAGGGCCCAGGGCTCCCTTTAAATTGCCACCAGAGCCCAGGGCTCCCAGCTGCTGCCACTGCTACCACTCCCATGGGGTTCCGGCAGTGATTTAAAGGGCCCAGGGCTCCCAGCCGCTGCTACTGCAGCTGGAGCCCTGGCCCTTTTAATCGCCGCCGGGCTGCACTGAAGGGCTGGCTGGGGGAGTCTGGCCCCAGACTCGCCCCTTCCGCCCGAGGCCCCACCCCTTCCAGTTGGCTCAGGACCTGGGCTGCCCTGTGCATCGGTAAGTCCCTTAAGTTACTTTCACCTCTGGGTAGGACGGTTGTATATTTGCTAGAATATTACTAATTACAAAGAAAAGTCAAATTTCTGCAGTCCTTTGTATACAAAATTCCTGTTAAATCGGCTGACACTATGAAACTGATAGTGTTTAAACTCAGTTGCTTAACACAGTTTGGACCTGCCTATATGGAGAGAATTAAACCGTGATGTAACCAGAATAAAAATGTGATTATCCATACACAGGCAAGATCAGTCAATGGTCCCCACGCATGCTAACTAATAGTGCTTAAAGAAGGGAAGTGCAACATGTAAAAAGTGCAGGATTGAGTCCTTATTAGAATTCATACATTTCTATTGTAATTTATTTTTGCTGAACATACCCATTTTTGGCTGGGGAGATGACTTAGTAAGTAGAATAATGCATCTCTAATTCTCATATTGTACTAATGAGCAAAACTGTCTCAGTAAGTTTGAAATACGGTCCTTAGTCCAATGCCTAAGTATGCAAAGGTATTGGAATCCATGTTGACTTCTCTTTTCCATTGAGTAACTTTCATTTTGAATGTCACTGTCTGAACTGATGCATCTCTCAAATACGCTACATAAGCAATAGAAGGTTTGTTTTGTTGTTTCAAAGAAAAATCTCTTTGGGACTGTATATAGAGTATCAGGATATAGAATATCAGGAGGTCAGCTAGTCCAACCCCCTACTCAAAGCAGGACCAATCCCCAATTTTTTCCCCAGATCCCTAAATGGCCCTCAAGGATTGAACTCACAAACCTAGCTTTAGCAGGCTAATGCTCAAACCACTGAGCTATCCCTCTGCCATTATCAGCTCTTCAATATGGTTTAAGGACTTTAGTTAAAAGTAGGTTATTTGAATTATTCAGAAGAGAGTCTAAACATACATCTCAGAACAGACACAATAACAGTTCAACATGTACAAAAAGTAGAACAAAAATTAACAGGACATTAGGCTGTTAGATTTGGGGGTAAATGTACAAGTGTTGGTTTTCACTGTGTTTTTAAAAAGTCTACTATATTTTGGGAAATGTTAACGAATTAGAGCAGCATAGAATCTGAATTGATAAAAGTGCCTTTCATACCTCAGGTACCTCCCCTAAATGCTTTATGAATAAACATTAAGGCATTTATAATAACCCTTGCTTCATTCATCTCATATGGTTAAAAATGAATCATTATTATCTACACTGAACACCACATAGGCACAAAATGTGATTCAGATTCATGTATATTCCTCTCAGTGCCCTAGAGAACAAACAGACCTAAAATAGCTGGTAGGCTTTAAAAGCAACTATACCAAATACACTGCTGGTGTGGAAAACCCACACAATGCCCAGACTAGAGTCCATAATCTCAACGCTATGCATTTATCATTTGGTTATGGAGTACATTCCCTATATAGATAAATGTGATCGCTGAAATAATGTTGCATTTTACATAACATGTACTGTATACTGATATATTGCAATAGCATTTCTAGCAAAACTTCTTGCTTCATATTTACCAGTCTTCTTCCTCAGGAAAACTGTCTTTCATATGACCTCCCAGTTCCTAATTTAGCAATAAAACCTTCCTCCTTTTTTATTCTAGCACCAGTTTTCCTCTTTAAAGTGTTTTGCAATTTTGTCTAGTTTCCATATAGGGATACTGTTGAAAATGAATAGCTTTATCTGAAAGTATAATATTATGCTACTGTAGAAAACCAAAGTGAAAAGGATAAGATACCATTCCTTAAAGATGAGAAAGAATACTTGCTTGCTGTCTGAGCTTGTAACACGTGAACAATTTGTATGACAGAGATAATCCTGCATAATAAGCAGACACATTTTATTAGAGTCCTTCTTTTATAATCTTTGATTTCTCAAAGAGTCTCTAATTTTAGGTTTTATTCATTTCCTTTTAAAAACTGACAAAATAACTTCAATTTCCGTGCACTGATGCCACTAAAAGAAGAGAACAGTCTTCTTAATCACCCACATTAACATCGCAGGAAACATTAACTTTCAAGCTCCCTTCTGTAAATGCAAAATCTTCCTTTTCACTTCATTTAAACAATCTGAGTTTCTCTGACAAATGCAGCTCAGTGAAATCAAAGACAGAGTGTTTTCTTTATGCACAACAGTTTTCAAAATTGGAGGGAATGGACATGAAATAGGTGAAGAGTTATAGAGGAAAGGAGTACTTGTGGCACCTTAGAGACTAACAAATTTATATGAGCATAAGCTTTTGTGAGCTACAGCTTCAAGTGAGCTGTAATTCACGAAAGCTTATGCTCAAATAAATGTGTTAGTCTCTAAGGTGCCACAAGTACTCCTTTTCTTTTTGCAGATACAGATTAACACGGCTGCTACTCTGAAACCTGTCAGTTATAGAGGGGTGGCTCTCAACCTTTCCAGATCACTCTACGCCTTTCAGGCGTCTGATTTGTCTTGTGTATCTCAAGTTTCATATCCCTTAAAAATTACTTGCTTACAAAATCAAACATAAAATACAAAAGTATCACAGCACACAGTTACTGAAAAAATGCTTACTTTCTCATTTTTACCATATAATTATAAAATAAATCAATTGGAATATAAATATTGTACTTACATTACAGTGTATAGTATTCAGAGCAGTATAAACAAGTCGCTGTCTGTATGAAATCTTAGTTTGTACTGACTTCACTAGTGCTTTTTATGTATCCTGTTATAAAACTAGGCAAATATCTAGATGAGTTGATGTACCCACTGGAAGACCTCTGTGTACTCTCAGGGATATGCATACCCCGGTTGAGAACCACTGTTATAGAGTTGCTGCTTCGCCCCACGGTATTGCTTTCAATATAGCTACTCACCTCTGAAGTAATGGCATGACATTTCACCCTTTCAGTCAATTGACATGAGGGAAGTATGGCCTTGTCGTTAAGACACAGAACTGAGAGTCAGAATACTTTGATATTTGAAAACCTGGATTTGTGTTGGAAATAGCCCAACTTGATTATCATACACATTGTAAGGAGAGTGATCACTTTAGATAAGCTATTACCAGCAGGAGAGTGGGGTGGGAGGAGGTATTTTTTCATGCTTTGTGTGTATATAATAAGATCTTCTAAACGTTCCACAGTATGCATCCGATGAAGTGATCTGTAGCTCACGAAAGCTTATGCTCAAATAAATTGGTTAGTCTCTAAGGTGCCACAAGTACTCCTTTTCTTTTTGCGAATACAGACTAACATGACTGTTACTCTGAATACTTTGGTTGTATTCCTGGCTCTCATGTTGATGTCCTGTAAGAAATGGTTCAAACTTTTGACCAGTGTGACACAGGCCTCCATTTTCAAGTGTTTGCTAGTTTTGAGTATCCAGTTTGAGACATCTAGGGTCTGATTTTTTCAGAGGCACTAAGCATCAACAGCTGCCATCAACTCCAACTGGAGTTCTGGGTGCCCAACACTTATGAAAATCAGACCTAGGTATCTAAAGCTGGGCTGCCAAACTTGGTGGATACTTCTGGAAACATAGACCTCAACCTCTGTGATTCAGTTGTTCCACCTGTAAATCAGGGTTAAAACTGTTACATAGCTCACAGGGCTGTTGTGGGGCCTAATTCATTTTAAATTATTTAATATTGTATTATGGTAGCTGCCACAGGCTCTGATCAGGACTGGGGCCTCACTGTGATAGATACTGTATAAACAGAAGTAGACACAGTCTCTGCAGGAAAAAGCTTAAAACCTGAGAAAATCCTCAGACAAATTGTCCTATTGAAAAGCAAACAGTTTTATTAAATCAAATTTGTCAAAAGCTTCACACAGTAACCTTGTGGACACTAGTTATGAAAGGATACAACAGCAGAGACATAGGGATATTTATTTAAATGGTATTAATGTATTTACTACAAACATACTAAACATTAATGGAGCTTATTGTATTCTGCAGAACATACACAGTAAAGTAGTGTGTATTTTTTCTGTCTCTCTTCCTTTTCCTAGTGTTCTAACTTTTTTGCACAGCTGAACATCCATACTTGATCTGCAAATGATTATACCACATAACATTGTCTATTGTTTATTATTTCCATAACAGTTTTTTATTTTGTTCCATTGAGCATAATGGAACATTTCTGTGGTTATTTCTTACTTGTATAGGTTCCAGATTCCTACCTGATTCAACAAGGTACTCAAGAACGTTCATAACTTTGAACTCTAAAGTAGTCCCTTTGACTTCAAGTTTACCCGAGTGCTTATGTACATCGCTGAATCGGGGCCAACGTGCTGCAGTTCCATTTGGCGTTGGACAAAAGGCAAGCTGTGTCAAGCAACAAGTCTCTGCTCTGCAGCACTTACAATCTAAATGTGTGAAAGGTTACAATACAAGACAGAACAAATATAGCATGACATGAGGCCACAATTACTGAAACGTTTCATGGAATATTTGGACCTTTAGGATTTTTCTGAAGGAGAAGAGGGAGGACGGAAGGTGTCTGGCAAACGTTAATAGGGAAGTTGCTCCAAGATTAGGGGGGTAGTGTGAAAAAAGGCATAATCTTGGGTGTGGGCAAGAGAGACAAAGGGAGCAGCCAGGAGAAAAGCTTGGATGGAGGACAAGGAACATGGGGGTGTGTAGGAGGAGATGAGGGCGAAGATGTAAGCAGCAGCACACTTGAAGAGTGCTTTGGAAGTGAAGAGCCCCACAGTCCAAACTGCTTGGATACTTGCACTGTAGCACTTCTTTTCCCTTTTACAGTCATGATTCTATCTTTTTAAACAATCCAGTGAGTATGCGGAAGACTCTTTTTTGCAACAAATGTAGTATTCCTTATTTATATGACTACACTGTCACCCATACAGTTATCCACTGTTTATTTTGAAGATTATAGCATATACAAAACATTTTTGAACTTTGCCTGTAAACACATATAAGTTTTACAGCATAACAGATTATAGTGATCAGTGAAATTGTTAATACTGCATCACCAAAATCCATTCTGTTGTTTGTACAGCACCTAGCACAAAGGGGTCCTGGTCCATGACTACAGCTCTTAGGCATTATGGTAATATTAATAAATAATAATAATAAATCCCACCAACAAGGTCAGGAAGCATTAGCTTTCCAACCAGTTTATAGCTTTCAAATGACTGCAGGCTCTTTGGCTGGTAGACTTTTGCCAGTAATCTCCCCAAACCACTTAGACCTTTCTTTTGAACACTCCAAATTATTTCAACCTTCCTATTACTTTCTGCCTTTCACACAATCAATTTTACTAACCACTTTATTTTACCTGATGGTGAAAATTGCTCTGTCTTGCAACTCCCAAAAGATTTTGTGCTTTCAAAAGAAGTCAGCCCCGGAAGTATGACTTGACTACACAAGTCTTTTTAGATCTAATTCTGCACTTGCATCCTTACAAACTCCTCCAACACCTATAGAGCTGGAGTGTTATACCAATAAAATTAAAACCAGCAGGATCTTATTAAAGGGGGAAAGGCAAAATGCCACATTTATTGTGAATACAGAAAGAATTATAGTAAGAAGTTTGTTATAGCTATAACATTCCATTCAATTTCATATTTATTCACACATTAATTCATACACACACACACACACACACACACAGGTTCTGCAAGGTTGCTATCATAGTTACCAGCCTTAGAGTTGCTCATGCCAAACCACTGGCCAGGTGGCCTGGACATGAGGAGGGAGCAGGGCCTTGTGAGATGCTCATCTGATGCTCCTGGAAGTTGGTTTGCAGAATCAGACCCCAAAGTTCTCACTTTCTAGAGTCCATTTTTATAGGAATTTCTTCCTGTGCCAGTCTATGGGAATTGCTTCATCATGCTGTTGCTGAATCAATCAGCAGATGGCACATTCCTGACGGCTCCGTGCTGCCAGATGTTATCTTGTTCTTCGGTTCTCCCATTGTGAGGCTGTTGGGTGGATTCCAGTCTGCCCTCCGGGGTCCTCTGGTTATTTCCACTTGACGCCTTCTTCAGCTGATTGACACTGGATTCTTAGGCTGGCACCTCCCTGATCATTCAGTTATTATCCACACCAAGCATCCATCCACATACATCCTCTATCTCTATTTTAATCACAATTGTTAACAAAGCGAGATGAATAAAACAAAAAGGTGGGGAGTCTCTGGGTGCTGTTTCTGTTGTTACAGAGTATTGTTTTGAGTTTCTCTCTGTGTGAGTAGTTGTTGTTACAAAGAATTGCTTTGAGAGCAGACTCTGTAGCAGCTTGCAAGTTTCACACAGACAGGGAGAGAAACAGTACCAAAAACCAAGAGATCTCTTAATTAGTAATACCCTGGAATTTAAACTATGGGGAATCAAACTCATTTGTGATTTTAATACAGAACTTATTTAATATGCTCCAACAGTAGGGGGTATAGGAATTAAGTAATATGCAGTGGTTGCCAATAAAATTCCAATATTTAGATCCCACGCTTCCCATGGGACTTTGACTGCATGATCTGGGCCTTACTGCACCTTCAGTTATCTGCCAGAAATACTCTTTACCTAATCTCTAAAGCAAGCCTATTGTCCAGGTCTTGTTCCCAAAAAGCTAAGTTCACAAAAACTTTGTGCAGCTGAGCCAAGAGACCTCACTAAGTAGTATATCCAGGGAGAATGGATCCCTTGACTGAGCTTCTGGCTTCCTGAAACATGCCCCCAATCCAATTCAGTTGTGCCATTTTGGAGAGCCACAGGTAGGATTGGAGTATAGGAGAATTCAAGAACATTCAAGGAGAGCACAATCACCATTCTACCAAGCATACGTTTAAAAGAACCACGGTTACTTTCATTATCCCAGCAGGTGAAAGAAAATGGAGTTTGAATGTTTTGTAAGTGCATGCCTCCAAGATTTATGTAACCTTTTCACTTCTGTCTACACAGTCGCTCTTGCAAGGAGCGGGCAAGAAGCAACGACACAATTGAGCACATACTGGGGGGAGTGCCTTGTTTTACAACAGGGTGCTATAGACATTCTTAAAAATGGAAAAACTAAGAAAAAGAGGGTGTATAAGGGTGTGTGTAATTTTACCTTCATAATTATCCTATTATTTAGAACTAATGAATAATTACTATAGCAACTTTGCTGTCACACAGCATACACCTATTCACACACAGCTCATGCTGAAACCAAAGAATGCTACTTGGGGCCTGATTCTGCAAATGCTTACTACCAAGGTTAGTGCTTCGTCCCTCTGACTTTCCATAACAGTAAGCACCATGTTTGCAGAACCAGGCTCTTAAACAGCATTTATTTTTCTTCAAGCAATTTCAAGTTAATCATTGTGTAAAGTTAAAAAAATTTCAAAATACTTTTAGCCAAATCAAATTCTAAAATCCCAGACAATTATTGTGCTCTAATGGAATGTTTTTGAGCATTTAAAAACTTTATACACATAATACTCCATTTGAAGTGTTGCTGCCATGCAAAAAGGAATCATTCCCTATTATGAATAGATGTGGTCCACAAGGGGTGAAACAGCCCAGACATTAAAATAGTGAATTCAAACAAACTTGATGAGTTTACAATCTTTAGAACATTTTACAGCATGAATAACTTTGAAATATTTTTGAACATAGGTTGCGGAAACTCTGCAGTGTTACATTTCTTCAGAAACCCTCAAGTCACAGCAGCACTGAAAGTGCAAAAATAGCTTTCCTATAAGCAGCTTTATCTGCTTATGTGAGGCAACTGGGTGCATATAAAAGACAGGCTTTCCCACTACACTGTGCTAATGTACACTTGCCAAATAATGTCGTGCTTGACAGAGATAAACAAATAGAAATTACTTTTGTGACGGGTTGGATCACAGAAACCCCCTTGGGACTGCCAACTGATGTGCCAAGACTACTTCTGTCCCCATTTTCCCTGCCAGCTTGGGACTCCAGCACCCTGTCTTGCTGAGCCAACATGCCAGTCTGCTCCAGCAGAGACCCAGGGTCTGAACCACGTGCCCCAAAGCTGCAGACTAACTGAAAGCAACTTAAGAAGTGTTCCTGTCTTTGACACTCAGATACCCAACTCCTAATGGGGTCCAAACCCCAAATAAATCTGTTTTACCTGTATAAAGCTTATACAGGGTAAACTCATAAGTTGTTTGCCCTCTAACACTGATAGAGAGATATATACAGCTGTTTCCCACCCCCACCCCCCCAGTATTAATACATATTCTGGGTTAATTAATAAGTAAAAAGTGATTTTATTAAATACAAAAAGTAGGATTTAAGTGGTTCCAAGGAATAGCAGACAAAAGAAGTGAATTACCAAGTAAAATAAAATAGAACACTCAAGTCTATGTCTAATACAGTAAGAAACTGAATACAGATAAAATCTCACCATCAATGTTTAATGTTTCAATAAGTTTCAATAAGTTTCTTTCACAGACTGGACACCTTCCTAGTCTGGGCACAATCCTTTCTCCTGGTACAGCCCTTGTTCCAGCTCAGATGGTAGCTAGGGGATTTCTCATGATGGCCGCCCTTTGTTCTGTTCCACCCACTTATATGTCTTTTGCATAAGGTGGGAATCCTTTGTCCCTCTGGGTTCCCACCCCTCTTCTCAATGGAAAAGCGCCAGGTTAAAGATGGATTCCAGTTCAGGTGACATGATCACATGTCACTGTAAGATTTCATTACCCACTTGCCAGCCCACAGGTATACAGGAAGACTTACAATCTACAGGTAATTGTCCTGGTTAATGGGAGCCATTTAGATTCCAAACCACCATGAATGGCCCACACTTTGCATAACTACAATAGGTCCTCAGAGTTATATTTCATATTTCTAGTTTTAGATACAAGAGTGATACATTTATACAAATAGGATTACCACACTCAGTAGATTATAAGCTTTGTAATGATGCCTTACAAGAGACCTTTTGCATGAAGCATATTCCAGTTACGTTATATTCACACTTATTAGCTTATTTTTATAAAATCATACACAGTGCAACATCACAACTTTTTAAAACACATTTGCAGAATTATGGTCTGAACCAGAAAGGGTCAAATTACAGGTTTGAGACAGGAAGTTTGAAGGAAAAAAAATGAACTATTGGGCCAAATTCTACATACCCACTATGCCCAAATATCCCAGTGAAGTCAATGAACAAAGAATATCGGAATGGGCCCCGTTTTCTGAGATAGAATTTTTTGTTGGTTTGTTTTAAAGAATCCTTTAACGAGAGCTAGAGAGATGGAGCAACTGAATTCACAGGGCCAAATTGTGACCCTGGCTACACTCGTATGCAGTGTAATAAGGGAGAATGAAGTGTCCCCTTACCTGCACCAAACATCTGTTCTTCCCCGCTGCTGCTACTCATGACCATGATACAGGTAGCCAGCACAGGGAAGGAAGGATTCACCCTCATACATCCTTATTCCTCTGCCCAGGAGCATAGCCAGGGTCATAATCTGGCCCTTTTAGCCCAATCTGTCTATCCGTTCAGTTTCTTATACAGCCCATCATCATAGTAACAGAGTTCCTGGTAAAACTCCCATCAGTGCAGTATCAAGTCCCCTTTATATTTATTATATCATTAATAAACTGGAAAGTATTTACTCTCCTTCAAACAGTCAGGTCAATCATACGAAGTGCATATCCTAGAAGGGACTTACTGCCTAAGGGACAGAACTTAATATTATTTCTTATTTGTGAAGTGCCAGCAGTGTGTTTGGTGATATATAACATATACAAAACAGAGGAAGATACAATCCTTCTCCCAAGGAAACCAGAGTTTACATACTTACAGTATTATGCCGACTGCCCGTTGGAACTTATGTTTGCTTCACCTCTATGTTATAGGCACTCGATTCTAAGGTTGATCAGATTGAGCCCTACAATAAGAGTCCTACAATGACCAACATGAGAGTCCAGACTGGCAAAGGAAGGTGCATTTGCAACAAGTAGCGTGGGAGTCGTTAGTAGGAATTCTAGCCAGGAACATGCCAATAACTATCCTCCTCTACACCTATTGAAAAATGGATCTACCACACTGAGCTAGAGAAACTTAAAATAAAAATAAATAAATAAATAAATAAATAAATAAAAAGCTTCTTTGATATTTTGAACTGAGCAAACTAATGTGAAGGGGAGGAGAGACCCCATTCTAAAACTCTCCACTGCGATGCCAAAGCCTGAGGCATTATCATAGAAATTCCACCACCTAGCAGAGGATCTCTGGAGATCCCACAGTAAAGTTACAACAAGCTGCCATGAGCCAGCTGAACAGGTTTGCAAGTTACAAATCCATGCTGAGCAGTCTCACTTGGAGCTAGTGAATCATGCAGAAGTCCCAAGTAGTCAGTGAATACTATGCAACTCCACTGTTACCGTTTAGCAGAACAGAATAATACTTTTTGGAATACAACATTGTATAAGCCATTAATGAACACACAGGAGGAACCGAGGTTCCTTTGAAATGCCAAACATGAAACTCTCTCTAAAAAGGGGCTCCAACATTTACCCAAAGAATTTAGTACTGTACAAAAGCATTTGTCGTTCAGACTGCAAACACTGCAAAATTGTATAAGGCCACTACGTTTCTATCTGCCGTTCAATTTGCTGTCTCCTCCAGCAATGCTCAGCAATATTTTTCCTAGTACCCAAGGCAGGTTGGACCCTGCAGACAAGCATCATGCCCCGATCAGAGCCTGCTGCACATGAGGGCTTTTTTCTACTGGGCTCTGATGCTCCCCAAATAGTATCCAAATTGGATACTATTAATTTAGGCTTAAATAGAGACTGGGAGTGGCTAAGTCATTATGCAAGGTAGCCTGTTTCCTCTTGTTTTTTCCTACCCCCCCCCCAGATGTTCTGGTTTAACTTGGATTTAAACCTGGAGAATGGTCAGTTTAGATGAGCTATTACCAGCAGGAGAGTGAGTTTGTGTGTGTATGGGGGTGGGGGGGATGTGAGAAAACCTTGATCTATGCAGGAAATAGCCCGACTTGATTATGTAAAGAGTTGTCACTTTGGATGGGCTAGCACCAGCAGGAGAGTGAATTTGTGTGGGGGGGTGGAGGGTGAGAAAACCTGGATTTGTGCTGGAAATGGCCCACCTGTTGATCACTTTAGATAAGCTATTACCAGCAGGACAGTGGGGTGGGAGGAGGTATTGTTTCATGATTTCTGTGTGTATATAAAGTCTGCTGCAGTTTCCACGGTAAACATCTGATGAAGTGAGCTGTAGCTCACGAAAGCTCATGCTCAAATAAACTGGTTAGTCTCTAAGGTGCCACAAGTACTCCTTTCCCTTTCCCACAGTCACTGTTGCTGCCGCCACCAGTTTCAGGGGAAGAAGGAGAGAAAGGCAGCCAGGGCTCCGCTTCTTTTGGCCACTTCCAGTGTTACCGGTCTGGCCAGGGGAAGGTGCTTCTGGTCCTCAGGACAGGGGTGGGGAAGGGGCTCCAAGACTCATCCTTCCTCCTGTCCCTCTCTCTCCCCCTGCCACTTTTGTGCAGAACCAGCAACAGCCAGGGAAAGGGAATATGTGATGAAGTAGGAAAGAGAGAAGAGAAGGTGAGTGGTAAAGAGGAGATCATAGTGAAAGTAGGGTACAAAATGAATGAGGAGAGTTAGTGAATGGAGAGGAAAGAAATACAGAGTGGATTGGAGGAGGAGGGAATAGAGTAAGAGGGGAAAGGAATAGAAGGGAAGGAGTCTGTGCTCAAGCACCTTAAACTCGAGCTCTGGTTCTCAGTTCACTCACAGGGGGAATAATAGAGGATAAGCATTTCTGAATCTTTCATTTTAAATGGAACCAACTCTCATTCCTGCACCTTCCTCGTAATTGTGAAGAGTAGGGTAAATGCAAATGCCATTCTTAATTTTAGTTTTCTGAAACCATATAAAAATGAAGCAAAATTTGGATTTGGACTATTATCCCTGTTGAAACAAAGCTCATAACACCTTCCGAGACAGCTATGAAACCACTGCTGCACATCAAAACAATGAGAAGACAGCACAGTGTGTGTTAATGTGGCAGCTTTATTGTGCATTACACCTCTCAGCTATTTTTATAGATTTAAAGAAACAGAAATTCCTACTTGTTCTACCGAACCCTCCACAAGTAATTCACTCACCCAGAGCATACAAAAGGTTAGCAGCTGGGTGCTCAGGACCAAGACTAAGTACCTGAAAACCAAGAACCACGCGGCAGCCACACTGTGGGCAAACAATGATTCAAAGTTCCCTTCAAAATATGTTTCTTTTCAGAAATGCAGAAGCAGGCAAACCACAGAAACAAAGAGCGTAAGAGCCTGTCTCAAGCTTGCAGGCAGCGTCTCGGTCTTAATATCACATCTCAGTACA
Source organism: Lepidochelys kempii (assembly GCF_965140285.1). Lineage (NCBI taxonomy): Eukaryota > Metazoa > Chordata > Testudines > Cheloniidae > Lepidochelys > Lepidochelys kempii. The sequence continues at coordinate 24,206,202 of NC_136391.1, read as the reverse complement.
TTAATACTTTATTACCAGGAAGGTGGAAGTGAGAATAATGGGCTACTGAAAGGGGTCCCTTTCTTTCAGTGCCTCATAGTTAGTTCAGTGTACCTGAAACTAAATAATTTTGTGCTGGTACACTGCAAATCCATTGTTCAAGAACCCTCAGAATATATGCTAAATATGGTGGAGTGGGAAACTGTTTAAAGCTTTATAACATGTACAGGCATGTTCTTCCTCCCAACTCCACCCCATCTGCACCTACCACTGCTTTTCATTTCCATGGGAATTCTGTGGGCATTAGTCTTGGAAGGTAGTGTGCATTCCAGGAAATAGTGAGTAAAATGCCTGCAGGAAATGGCACAGCTGGTCTCGGAGGTATCTGCCATTGCATATATTGTTTTTCAGAAAAGTCTTGAATTTCCAGTCATTTGCTCCACACCGGGCTATCCTGTTGATCTACTGTATCTTTCAAGAGCCAGTTTTTTGGTCTGTGGGTCTTTTCATTACACTGACAGGAGCTCCTATTTATTTCCTAGCAGTGATGCAGAAAATGGATGATGATTTAATGACTCTACAGGTAAAAATCATTTAAAAATATGAGCCATCCTCAGAGATCAAATGGACTGGCCATATTTTTGAACCTATATGCTTTATTAAACAGAGAATAATACATGTCATACAGGACACTCCATAAACCATCAGAATGCAATTTAAATGATTTGTGAAGGAACAGGCAGGGAACATTTAGCTTATTTCTGATGCAGAAGAATTATTGAACACAGGCTGCAGAAACAGATACAGGATCTCTTCCTTATCAAAAGGATTTATGGCAAAAAGGGTGGTGTCTCTGGAGGTTGCCAGTGGCCTAAGGTGGAGCCTGTCATCTCTAGGTCACCACTTCAAATCTACTCCAGGTGCCTAATGACTGAAAGTCACCATGATCAAAATGTTTATGGATGGTGTTAGCAAATGAATGTGGTGGTTGCAGAGTTCTAGAAGGAGGTCCTTGTCGCAATCATCATCAGAATTGGCACCTTTACTTGCAGTTTCAGGAGGGAGACGAAGGACTGGCATGGAATGGAGACTGTGATCCCCACTCCCTCAAAGTCCACTTTCCTCTCCTTTAAAAAGAAAAGGAGTATTTGTGGCACCTTAGAGACTAACGAATTTATTTGAGCTTAAGCTTTTGTGAGCTACAGCTCACTTCATCGGATGCATTCAGTGGAAAATACAGTGGGGAGATTTATATACACAGAGAACATGAAACAATTGTCATCTGACTCTCCCTGTGGGCCCCTCAAGTCACCTGCCGCAGTCTCCACCATAACTATCTCCCCTTAGGGGCAAAGAGAGAGAAAGAGGACGAAGCAATACCACCCTGAGGTGCAGTTCCTACCCTCAACCCATAGACGCCCTCACTCACACCCACCACTCTCTCTTTTGGTCTCTCCAGCACCAGAGCTTGTAAAGGAGAGGCCGCCAGAGCCCCCCCTTGCTCCTTTGGCCCACCAAAGCACCAGGGTGAGACCACACCGGCCTCTCCCTTCTTACTGCCGCACTGCCACACATCCCTCTAGCTTCAGGAGCATGGAATGGGAGTCCCAAAGGAGAGACTACCCTACTATTCCCCTCCATGAGAGCTTGTTTCGCTTGGCCCACGGCAGAAGCAGAGGCACCCTCCCCTTATTAACACCTCCCCACCTCGTGCCTGGGACAGGGGCTCTGCTACCCCAAGGGGCTGATGCTGTATCTCCTCTCTCTGCTTAACTGTCTCTCTGTTGCTGCCAGAAGTACATGCTACTGGTGTGTCTGCTGGACCAGTTGTGGCACTCATCTCTCCTCCTCCTGGGATGTGTCCAACTAGTAGATATAGCTGCCCACCTCCCACCCCACAGCCACATCCAGCACCAGGAGGAGAATCACCTTCCCAGCTGCCCATGCCAGAGCCACCTGTGCACACTCTAGCCTTGCGCGCTACTTCCCCACTTGTCTTCCGCGTGGCAACCTAACATCTGGATTACTTGCAGACACTAGTCCTACATGGCTCCCTGCAGAGCTGCAGCCCCTGTGGCTGCCGCTGACCCGCTTCACCCAGCTGCTCCCATTTCTCTCCCACTCGCAGTCACTACTGGAGCTCTCTTTGGCAGTTCAGCACCCTCCTCGAGTTCTACCCTGGGGGCATTCTAAATCCCCTGCCCTCTGCTGTGCTCAACTCCAGTCACCCCTGCTCTAGTAGCCTCCTCTTTTCCACTCGTCAGACCATTCCCCCCCAGCTGCATCCCCTGTAGGGGTTCAGCAGTCCCTCAAATCACCAGACACTCCAGGGCCCCAACTATACCCTCCTGCTCCAAACCACAGTAAGATCCCAAAAGCAGCAAGCCACTCCATCCTCCTCCTCCAATTCTCTTGGGCTTCCTCCAGCCCCAGTTCTCACTGGATTTTCTCAGCTCTCTGTGGGAAGCACCTGGGCCATGCCAACACACAGTCCTTACCTGCAGAGCAGGAGGTACAACCAAAGCAGCACGGGCAGCCAAGTGCAGACTCCTCTGCCATCAACTTCCTCCCAGCTGAGGCTGTGGGGCTAGGGCTCAGGTGACAGCCTGACAAGCAGCTGGTCATTATAAAGGCCGGCATGAGTTCAGTGTGAGCTGGACAGAGAGAGTAGATCTGAGTCCAGGGTCTGAAACAAACTCTGCTATGGCATCAGTCCTTCCTTGGTGGTGAGCTAGCCAACAAATTTACACCTCTCGTTGAGGTTTGTGGTGTATGGTGGAGCTGTGTGGCAAAGTTTGCACAGCTGCTAGCTTGTTCAGTAGACAAGTTCAGGCATTGGAGCTGCCTTTTCACTTTTCACAAGCACTTTAAAGAAAAAAGGGCATTTATCAGACATGAGCCTACGTGCAAAACCTTTACTTCACGGACTTCCAGTGAAAAGCAATGTTAGCCTATGGGCTTGCAGATCATTTTGTCATCGTGGCCGATAGGCAAATTCATCTTTTAGAGTGCATCAATCTGTGTCTTTCAAAAAATCAGCTCTTATTTTCCAGCTCTCTCTCATTTTCACACACTTTTTACTTTTAACATAGACTCATAGATTTTAAGGCCAGAAGGGCCATCCTGATCATTTAGTCTGACCTCCTGCACATTGCAGGCCACAGAACCTCACCCACCCACTCCTGTAATAGACCCCTAGCCTCTGGCTGAGTTACTGAAGTCCTCAAAATCATAGTTTAAAGACTTCAAGTTACAGAGAATCCACCATTTACACCAGTTTAAACCTGCAAGTGACCCCCCCCAGCTGCAGAGGAAGGCAAAAAAAACCCCAGGGTCTCTGCCATCTGTCTGGTGGAAATTCCTTCCTGACCCCAAATATGGCGATCAGTTAGACCCTGAGCACGTGGGCAAGACCCATCAGCCAGACACCTGGGAAAGAAATCTCTGTAGTAACTCAGAATTGCATGACTATTCTTTCTTTATGGAAGATATACAATATACACATTATTTACAAGTATGTGTAAAGAAAGCTCTCTGGTGTTCTCACTCCTGGATTACTGGAGAGGAAGGATGGCCCAGTGATCAGGGCAGTATCTTAGGACACTGGTTCAATTCCCTACTCTGCCAAGCATCCTATATGAACTTGGGGAGCTGCTTTGCCTCTCTGGCCCAGAACCTCAGGTATTTAGGTGCCTAAATACTTTTGAGAATCTGTGCCTCAGTTCCCCCATCTGTACAATGGGGATAATGATACTGCCCTATCTCACAGGGCTGTTGCAAGGACAAATACATTAAAGAGTGTGATATACTCTGGTACCACTTAATGGGAGTGATATAAGTTCCATAGATAGTTCTGTCTAGCCTCCATGAAGATGTGTAATGTGAGCTAACCGGGGAGGATTCCTTTCACTTTACATTAAAGGCAGTTGGGACAAAACCAAAAAAAAAAAAAGTTTTTTTTTAAATTAACGAACAAGTGTTGATGACTTGGTCCGCAAGCTGTAATAAATCAAGTCTTTAAGAACACTCCTAATAAAATATCACATCCATATAATTGAGTTTTATTATATCCCACAGTTTCATTTTAATGTAACTCAGGGTGTGGATTCAAAGGTCTGAGTCATAAGAATAATGAGACTTTTACAGTAAATAAGTTTGAGTCACTGGAATGGGCCAGATCCTCATGTCTTTTCTCAGATTTTACTAACCCCTTAATCAAACAAAACTGCCATTGATGTCAGTGAGAATTTTGTGCAAGTAAGGACAAAGCAGAAAGTGAATAAGGACTTCAGGATTTGGTCCACTGGCAAGGAATAGGCAATGCACATTTATATGTAGAAGGAAACAAAGTACTGTAACTACAGGCAAGCTGGAGAGAAACACCTACTACTTAGTAGCCATAAGCAGCCACAATAAATATTTCTCAGCCCACAGAGTGGGGGTTGGGTGCTAGGAGGCTGGATTTCCTGAAGAGGATAGGCTGTGATTGGTTCATGTATCATAGGGTCCTATCAGCAACGAGTGACAGGATCTAAGTGGGATAGGCAGATATTGAAGATGGACTCAGCAGTGGCAAAGATATGTATCCAGCATGCAACTCTTTGATTCTGTGCTTTGCCAGCACACTTTTTAAAGTCCCTCTTTCCCTGTACATACACACAGAGTTGTTCTAGTGAGAGAGTACCCAATTTTTAACTCAATTATCTTTGCTACCTTTCCCATTTAAACTCATCCATCAACATATACGTTAGAGGAGCAGATGCTGTCTGTAAATCAGTGGAGTCATTCCGATTCTCCCAAGGAAGTGAGGCCCTCAGCAGTGGCCAAACTAAGCAGGGTTCTTTGATTAGCCCTGAAGATTTACTTTGCGTCTGGTTTGAATGGTACACAACTCAGGTAGAAAAAATAACAGTTTGTCTGAGCTGCCAACACTTTGCTGTTCCTGATACAATACAGGATCTTATTTGGTACCTAGAGACTTTTCAACATGAAAACATTCTTACAAGAAAACAGACTGACTGTGGGCCCAAGCCAGCAAAACACTAAAGAACATGCTTAACTTAAGGCACATAAGTAGCGAGGACAAGGCTGCTCCAGCATGTGGAGATGATACAAGCCCCAAGTTGTCACTCTGTTTGACTCCATGTACACACCGTGCTGCTCTGCTTTGCTCCCAGTGTATGTGTCTTGGCTCATTTTAGTCTTCTCTTTTGCACTCCGAGGCCAAGAGGAAACTCTTTCAGAGTGCAGGACAAGAGAGGAGGAAGCACTACATGCACTTGCTTTATTTAGGAAAACACCCTTTGCAATCTTCTGTATTTTCACAGGGTTAAACAAAACTGCAGTTCTTATCATTAGCTTGTTTCCCCAACATATAGTCTTCCTTATCAAATATTGCTTTAGTTCTGACATTTATGGGCAGTTTACCCCTTAGAACATTGTGTAACTGGCTGTATAACACTGGCAGGTCTGGCAGACCTGCTGTCTGGCAAGTATGGAACACGGGAGCATTAACCCAGGGTAAGGAAGGATTTCCAGCAGTTGGGGCAAAATGACAGGCTGAGGCTCTTGTCTGGAGTGACAGCCAGTCTGCTCCTCTTCCAGCCGCTCTCCTGTCCTGCTGGAAATACACCCTGATCCCCTAAATATGAGTTTCTTTCCTCAATGACCCACCTTCCAACTTTAGTGTCAGAACAGGAGCCACCAAACACTAGTTGAGTTGGGTTGAAGCATATGTACAAAGACAGTCAAGGAAGACAATTCACCTACAGTGGAGTGGCAGCAGACACTGCTCACATCAGAGGCAGAAATCAGAAACAAGCACTAGGGAGAGGGTATCTAGGAAGAGGCATTTTCAGGGACACATAGGAGGCTAAGACATCTTGAAACAGGCTGTGTCTTGTGTGGAGACTTGGGGTATATCTACATGGCAATTAAAAACCCGCAACTGGCCTGTGCCTGCTGGTTTGGGCTCAGGGGGCTGGTTTAATTGTGATGGACACGTTCAGGCTTGGGCTGGAGCCCAGGCTCTAGAACCCTGCAAGGTGGGAGGATCCCAGAGTACTACAGGAAGGCAGGTGAGATAGAGAGAAGAGGCTGAGGATGTCAATGAAGTTTAGTGAAGGTTAGCTCTAAAAATTAGTCCTTGAGTCACTTATAGCAGTGGAGATTCATTTAGCTTACAATTCTTTTTGCATTTCCTTAATCACGAAGCACAGGTAGCAAACAAATGCTGGTACCTGGCTTCCAACTGCATCTTTTTGAGACTTTTTGAGTGATGCTTCCAAACAGATGAAGATTAGCCCAAATGGAAGGGAGCCCATTCATCTTGCTGTGTTTATACTTTTCAACACATTCACATTGTATATTTGTAAGTTGTTCCAGAAACTCCACAGGAATCAAGCTGGTTTACAGAATCTCCTCCTTGCACTTGTATTTGTGTAAGTTGCTCTCTTGCTGCATTTGGGCCTTCTACGCTCTTGCACTCTTGTTAACCCCATAGATAGATGCACCCAGAAAACCTAACCATGCCCATCTACATCCTGAATTTAGTCAGAAAACACCTCAAGAACCCAACCCTTTCTATTAAAAAGCCAATATGAAAGCAGAAGCTTGGGATGATGCAGCAAACAACAAACTCCCTGCCAAGGTGTCTGTTGTCTGCCAGTAGGTGACCACATATGATATAAATAGGCAAGTCCTCACTTACGTTTGCAAAGAGATGCAACTAGAAAAGCCCACCAGTAATAATACTAACAATAATACCTAGCGTTTATATAGAGCTTTTCACCCACAGATCTCAAGGCACTTTAAAAAGGAAAGCAAGTATCATTATCCTGAGGCACAACAACATAATATGAGTTGCCTGAGGTCACAAAGGTCAAAGGGTGAGCATCTGCCACTGACTCCCAGGCCAGTGCACTATCCGCTGGACCACGTTGCCCCTCTATAGTGACCATGTTCCCATGCAACTTTTTCCTAAACAAAAACTGGATTGTTAAAGGATCAGTCAAGGTTAGCACATTTTAAATGTCCATCTGATTCTGAAAGAAAACTAGCAGCTCTATAAAGGGGCTTCAAGACTTTTAAAATTCCAGGTGACCAGGTCCTTAGCCAACTGAGGATGAGGAAGTGTTCTGTGAAGCTGGGCATATACACACACGTGTGGCTGTACATGTTTTACTATACTCCATCTCTGTCTTGTGAGTAGGCTGAGTACTGAAAGTAACAAAATGCTGCCGGGTGTTCCAGGGATCAGGACTCGTGTACCCTGGAGCAATGAGAGAGAGGAAATGGAGGAATGACCTGAGGTGCTTGCAAGAGCTTGCAATTCCAACAAACTCCGTGCCCTGGGATTGTCATTGGTGGGATGCCACACCAGAATTTTAGCCATGTTTCATCCCTTGCTGTAGAAGTCTGAGAGTTTTTCTGTTTATCAGGAATATGTTGTTTACAAAAACCATTTTAAAAGGGCTTTTCAGTTTAGTTTTTGTCAAATTTGATAGGGTTCTTTTAATAGGCATACCCCATAAAGAGCTGTAAGTGAAATCTGTGAATGATGTACAAAAGAAGATCATGTTTGTTTATTTAGAAAATTATATTTGGGGTTACCAGGCTGGGAGTCAGGTGATCTAAGTTTTATTTCTGATTCTGCCACTGAAACTCTGCAACATGTACGACTAGTCATTTAATCACTGTATGCCTCAGTTTTCCCACCTGAAAATGTGGGAATAATAATGTATATCCCACCTTTTTAATGCACTTTAAAAAGCTACAAAGGAAAAAGCTGATGTAAGCACTAATTAATTACAGATCCAAAATATAACAGAAACCCTGTCTTCTTAGTAAGGGGAAAAAAAAAGTCTTTTGTATTGCAAAGGTTATTCAAGAAGCTGGCCACAAAAATTTGTTTCATTATGCCCTGATGTTTGAACCCAATGCAGGCTCTAATGGAAAAATCAGTTTCCAGAGAAGTGAGCCTCTTACCACCAGTCGCTGAAGTGTATCCCCTGGAGCAGTCATTGAGAGCACGGCCAACAGATTTTAAGTGCAGCCATGATCCAAAGTTTTTTTGCACCATCAAAATGAAATCATATGGACTTAGTACCATCAGCAGCCTAATCACAAATGGAAACAGTGCAGAAAACAGCATTCCACAACTAATATAATTAGCTAGATTAATATTATGAGAATGCTTTATAAACAACCTAAAGAATTTTTACACATGAGCCTGATACTGTCTCACAAGATCTGAGAACGACCTACGCATAAAATATATTTAAACCAATATTTGAATTGGTAAAACACAGGACAGGCTCTCCCCAAATAGCGACAGTGTCATCCTGCTTATTCTCAACTTGTTTCTTCAAGTATTGAAAAGCAGGGATATAGCATAGCCAACATTATGTAGCCATATCTGTAGCACTGATTCCAGTCATTATCACAAAATAAGATCCTCTTTCCCACATCACATAGTACATGTATACAGTCTTCACAGAAACACATAGAAGGATTTTTAGATTTTTTAAAAGCCATAAGAAGAATATAAGTCCTGCAATTCAGTTTTCTTTACCTAAATGTTGCATTGAATTCAAAAAGGCTCCACTGTCTTCACAATGAAAACTTTTTACTGCTATAATAAATTTTGTTTCCATCTAAGAATCTGAACTCCAAGAAATTATTATTTAAAATGATCAGAGTACAACTGTGACCATTTCAACGCAAAAATGCAGCTCAGTTATAGAATGAGAGTGCCATCTACTGGTCTTCCCAAAGAATAAGTACCTATAGAGATGGTGCTTTGGTTCACATTGATTTGGTTTTCACATTTTTTTATTTTTAAACAGATCTATACCCTTTATACATAAATAGAGATATAGGTTGCAATGGCCAACATTTGTTTGGAGTTTGCTAAACAAAGAAATATTTATTTTATGAGCTAGAGTGAGACCTAATTTGAAAAAAATCTTTTAACATAATTTTAATTAAAAATGAAAATTTTAGTTAAATGTATCTATGGTGCAGGGACAGGGAAATGCTGGAGAGAGTAATGAAATGGATGAATGTCTTCACAGAAGCTGGACTCATCCAAAAACTAAGACATTTTGGAAAGATTTTGGGGACTCTGTTAAGGAGACAGGGGGTTGCCAGTTGTCATAGAAACTAGTGTTCTTGGGTTAGTGTTTCTGTTGAATTTTATCCCAAAATCTGTGCTGTAGAAGGGTTAAAAAGAACTGATTATCCAGTTGTTATCTACAGCAAGAATCACAGTCACCAGCTGTTGGAAGTGATGTGACTCACCTAAATCAATTGACTGAATCCCAAAACTTTTGGAAATGCTCGAATTAGAAAAGCTGACCCATCAAGTCAGAATTCTGTAGGGAAGAAGGGGGTGGGGGGGGGAAGCTATTGGAATTTCCTGGAATTAACTGGTACAGAAAACCTGAGAAATGGGGGACTTTTTTTTTTAAACTGAGGACAGGAGAAGTTGTTATACTGCTACCTTCCTAGGCAGGCACCATCCTAGTTTTGCAGATTCCAGAAGACCAGCCTTCATATCAAAACTTGCACATACACCAAACCTACTCGTGGTAGAATTGTAAAGTTAGCACCGCAAAAATATGTCCATAACAATTTATTAGCTCTGTTAATAATTTTAAAAATGTAAATTGAACATTTTAAAATTCACATAGTGCACTAATTGTTCTGGAATAAAGTGACTTTTATTCCAAATAGAGTCCACAGGAATAGCTACAGGGAGCTATTATGGAATATCTACTGCAGAATAGCTCATTCAGTAATATTCGTTCTGGTCAATTTCCTGGTGCATACTAGCCTTCTTTATAGATGCAGCCAGGGGGGTCAAATAACAGTTAACATGGGTTTATCCCTCTTTTGTGCCCACCCAGTTCTGGGTTTCTGCAGGTTCCAAAAACTAACACTGATTCATCTAGGCAGCCCTGGGGATCCACAATTATGATTGCTCAAGATGAGCTGTTTCTGTCACCAGTGCCACCCAGAATTGCCATTCACTACAGCCCTGTCCCCTCCCTGTGCTAGCATATATCCTTGGATGGTGTCGAGGATGGGAGTAATAGAAATGGGAGGAAATTTAATAGTACAAAGTGCAAAGTCATACACACAGGGACTAATAAGAATTTCTGCTATAATATGGGAAATGAACAGTTGGCTACGACAGAGGAAGAGAAAGTCCTTTGTGTATTAGTTGATCATAGGATTGTGAAGCTGTTGTGAAAAAGGTAAATGTGGTCATAGCATGTGTCAGGCAAGGTATTTCCAGTAGAGAAAGGGAAGTATTAATACCTTTGTACAAGGCACTAGTAAAACCTAAATCTGGAATACTGTGTATAATTCTGGTTACCCATGCTCAAGAAAAATGATCTCATACTGGTACAGAGAGGGCTACTCAGATGATTAGGTCTTACTAAAGAAAAACTAAAGGAACTTTACTTATTTAGCTTAGCAAAAGAAAGGCTGAGAGGGAATATGGTTGCTCTCTATAAAAACTTGGGGAATGGGCCGGGGGGGAAGGGGTGTGGTAAACACCAGAAAAGGAAAAGAGCTATTTAAGATAAAGGATAACATTGGCACAAGCACAAATGTGTATAAAACTGGCAACAAATGCATTGGGGCAGGAAATTATAAAGTTTCTAACTATCAGAGAAGGGACGTTCTGGAACAGCCTTTCAGTAGGTGTAGTGGGGGCCAATAACCTAGCTAGTTTTAAGCTAGAGCTTGATTAATTTATGAATGGGATTATATGACAGGATTGCCTGTGACAGCAGAGGAGTGAACTCAGTGACTCAGGAGGTCCCTTCCAGCCTGGGTGCCCTGCAGTCAGGCATTAGATGGGGCCTCACATGATATCCTGTGGCTGTATTACTCAGTTCTTGCACCAAGGGAATTCTCCCCCACGGGATTTGGGACTTTTCTAGCCCCCTTATTCTGCCACAGCAGCATACAGGGACCATAGCGGGAGGAAAAGTTCCTCCCAAGGTTCCTTAGCTAGGTCACAGGTGTCGTGCCAGTGGTGGTTAGCAAATAGATTCAGTCACATTCCATTCGCTTCTAACAGTGAAAACAGAATTTGATTTTCCTTACTAGTAAAGGGTTGCTTCTGTAGGCTAAGCTCACTGAACACACCAGTGGCTTCTTGCATGCCTCCATTCCCCTTACTTCCTGTGTGCCATCCTCCCTAGCCAGCTCCATTTCAAGAACTCCCTGCAGCCCCCCACCTCCTCCATGTCTATACATTCCCCCTCACCCCATGCCAGTGGCTCTCTGTGCCCCTCTATTTCCCCATGACAGGGTCTTTGTGTGGCTCCCATTCCCCCCTTCACTATAACCATGTCCCCCTCCCCAGTATCATTGTCCCCCATTCTCCCACTTCAACGGCAGGGGATCTGTATGGCCCCTGTTGCCATCACAACAGAAGCACTTTGTATCCCCCACTCCCTCAAGCCACATTCTTCCCACCACCTCCACCAGGGGTTCACTGTGCACCACCCCACCCCTACCTCCCGCCATTCCCTGCCATCCCCGTTCTCCCCCTATGCTTGGGGCTCTGGATGCCCCTCATTCCACCCTCCTTCCACACTAGGACCCCCCATGCTCCTACATAGCCAGAGCCTTTGTGTGCACACGTCCCCATTCCCCCCACCATTCTAATATCTCTTCGTTTTGTCTGGGAGATAAGTCAGTCAGGGTGTCACAAGTTTAAACTGCAATGGGAGGATGGGCTGAGATGGGGGTGTTGTTATGCTGGAAGGTATGAATGGTTGCCATCAACTGGTTCTTTGACCTATATACAGTTGCAGAGGCGGTTGAAGTGGATGGCTCTGCTAAGCAGATGCAAGGGGCTACGTGTGTCCCTCATTTGCCCCTTCCATTTTTCTATTTTCATGAAAATCAGTAGGATCTGCCCCTTGACTCCTCCAACAGTCCCTGAAATTTTGGAATTGATCAGATGGGGCAGTCAAAAGTTATTGCATTACAAACAGAGGAATTCTATCAGGTTGAGTGTAGGGCCTCACGGCACCGAGTCACTTAGTATGACACATGAACATCTTTGTCACCAAATATCAGTAAAAAATATGGATCCTCTCTCTCACATTTATATGCTTATTTCACACTATCCTCATAGTGAAAATAATCAGGCCCAAGAGGAGATGGAGGATGAATAGTAGAAAATTAAAGTTAGAATGAGAAGAGAACAAATGAGTGATTTTCCCTTCCATATCATCTGCAAATTTTGCCACCTCACTGTTTACCCCATTTTTCCAGATCATTTATGAGTATGTTGAATAGGACTGGTCCCAGTACAGATCCCTGGGGGACACCATTATTTACCTCTCTCCATTCTGAAAACTGACCATTTATTCCTACCCTTTGTTTCCTATCTTTTAACCATTTACCAATCCATGAGAGAACCTTCCCTCTTATCCCATGACAGCTTACTTTGCTTAAGAGCCTTTGGTGAAGACCTTGTCAAAGGTTTTCTGAAAATCTAAGAACACTATGTCCACTGGATCCCCCTTGTCCACATGCTTATTTATCCCCTCAAAGAATTCTAGTAGATGAGTGAGGCATGGTTTCCCTTTACAAAAACCATGTTGACTTTTCCCCAACAAATTATGTTCATCTATGTGTCTGACAATTTTGTTCTTTACTATAGTTTCAACTAGTTTGCCTGATACTGAAGTCGGACTTACCAGCCTGTAATTGCCAGGCTCACCTCTGGAGCCCTTTTTAAAAATTGGCATCACATAAGCTATCCTCCAGTCATTTGGTACAGCAGCTGATTTAAATAATAGGTTACAAACTACAGTTAAAAGAAAAGGAGTACTTGTGGCACCTTAGAGACTAACCAATTTATTTGAGCATGAGCTTTCGTGAGCTACAGCTCACTTCATCAGATGAGCTGTAGCTCACGAAAGCTCATGCTCAAATAAATTGGTTAGTCTCTAAGGTGCCACAAGTACTCCTTTTCTTTTTGCGAATACAGACTAACACGGCTGTTCCTCTGAAAACTACAGTTAGTAGTTCTGCAATTTCACATTTGAGTTCCTTCAGAACTTAATACCATCTAGTCCTGGTGACTTATTACTGTTTAGTTTATCAATTTGTTCCAAAACCTCCTCTTGTAATGACACTTCAATCTGGGACAGTTCCTCAGCTTTGTCACGTAAAAAGAATGACTCAGGTTTGGAAATTTCCCTCACATCCTCAGTTGTTAAGACTGATGCAAAGAATTCATTTAGTTTCTCCACAATGGCCTTATCATCCTTGAGTGCTCCTTTAGCATCACGATTGTCCAGTGGCCCCACTGGTTGTTTAGGAGGCTTCCTGTTTCTGATGTACAGTAAAAAAAAATTGCTATTACTTTGAGTCTTTGGCTAGTTGTTCATCAAATTCTTTTTTTGGCCTTCCTCATTATATTTTTACACTTCATTTGCCAGAATTTATGCTCCTTTGTATTTTCCTCACTAGGATTTAACTTCCACTTTTTAAAAGGATGCCTTTTTGTCTCTGACTGCTTATTTTACTTTGCTGTTTAGCCACGGCTGCACTTTTTTTGTTCTCTTACTGTTTTTTAATTTGGGGTATACATTTAAGTTGAACCTCTATTGTGATGTTTTTAAAAAGTTTCCATTCCATTCAGGGATTTCACTTTTGGCACTTTACCTTTTAATTTCTGTTTCACTAACTTCCTCATTTTGTGTAGTTCCCCTTTCTGAAATTAAATGCTACAGTGTTGGACTGCTGTGGTGTTTTCCCCGCCACAGAGATGTTAAATTTAATTACATTATAGTCACTATCACCAAGCAGTCCAGCTATATTCACCTCTTGGACCAGATCCTGTGTTCTGTTTAGGACTAAACCAAGAACTGCCTCTCCTCTGGTGGGTTTCAGGACTAGCTGCTCCAAGAAGCAGTCATTTAAGGTGTCAAGAAACTTTATCTCTGCATTCTCTCTGAGGTGAGATGTATCCAGACTTTTCATCTCCTCGTTCTTCAGAGATTGAGGCTTATATTTGGTCCCACAGATTATAATTTAATGAAATTAAAATGTCTATATCTGTATCATTGGTCCAATCCAACTCAGGTAAAACTCCCTCTTAAACCAATAGGAATCTTGGTTGATTAGCAGGGTAGGATTACACCCCATTAAAATTAGACTGCAATCCAGTACTAGTTTTATTTGTGGCTTCAAAAGCCACTGCTAGCCTGGATTAGGGGAGGGAAAAATTGTAGGAGGCTGTTTAAACTGCAAATAGACGATGTTAAGATACAACTTGACATGCAACATTTTTGCCTTGATTAAAAAAAAACAAAACACTAGATATTTCACACACACAATTGATCACCTTTCTTACGTGTTTGTATTCTTGGAAGACAAAACAAAGAGTTGCAATTACAGTGAAATGAGAACACAAAATACAGTGCCAGTACCAATAAGGCTTCTACGAATCACAGTCCTTGTGAATCATTAAGGCTTCCCATTTACCTAAATGCACTGGAACACAGATTAATATGAGAGTATTTAGTTTCACATTATCTAAATGAATCCCCCAAAAATTAGATTTCTTTAGTACACTAAGATCACATTAATGATAAATAACAGTGAGTTTTGCTTCAAGGAACAACTTTAATGTTTCTTGACTTTCCATTTTAGTTTGTCAACTTTAATCTTCATATAAATCACAGCTTTTTTCCATCTCTGTTTCCTATTAGGTCATGTAGCCCAACTCCACGCTAGTGGGAGATTGTTCCCGACAACTTATTTAAAGCCTGTAGAAACATTTTTCCTCTCCTTTCTGTATTATTTATATTACTATAGTGACTATGATCCATAGGCATAGCATTAGGCATTCTACAAACACAGAACAAAAGAATGGTCCCAGACAGACAGAGTCGGGGGAGCATAAGGAAAGAAAAAGACAATACCAGTCAGCATGGCAGGCTGTGGTCTCAGCACATCAGTGGCCTAACCATTATCAAGTTTTTTGTAGGCATTGCAGCAAAATAAAGTTTTAAGGAGGAATTTGAAGGAGGATAATGAGGTAGTTTGGCAGATATTTACTGGAAACTCCTCCCAAATATGAGGGATAGTATGGGAGAAAATATGAAGGTTTGAAAATTTAACAGTTTTCAAATGGAGGCAGGAATCAGCGTCATGAAGGGCCTTGAAAATGGAAATAAGTATCTTATATTTGATACAGTAAAGGAGGAGCTGGTGGAGGGATGTAAAGAGAGGTGTGACATGGTCAAAGCAACAGGCTAGGAAAATGATCTTTCCAGCAGCATTCTGAATGGACATGAGTGAGGCAATATTAGATTTGTCAAGGCCAGAGAAAAAGATGTTGCAGTAATTGAGATGGGAGATTATAAGAGCCTGGATGAGAATTTTAGCTGTGTGGATGGACAGGAGGCAATCTGCAAAATTTACACATAGCCTGGATGTGAGGACCAAAAGGGGTCCAAGTCGAAGAGGATGCCCAGGTGACGTGTGAATGACAGGCAGGATTGTGGTGTTGTCCTCATTGATAAAGAAAGAAGGTAGCGGGAGGGCTTGGAAAGTTGGGAGGAAAGAAATATTTTTTTTTAATCACAATAAAGATACAAAACAAAGCGGAAGATGGTATAGAGTAAATCTCACAGAACATTCACAATTAGAAGAACAGGACTCAGATGTGGTAAACAGAAAGGGGATTCTTGATTCAGGATGCTAGATACACACACACAGACGCTCTAGCTCCCGGACTCTGTAATTTGCAGACTGAAGTACTCAGCTGGTAGCATTACCAAACATGTTTTGCCTAAATTCTGGTCCGCATTATGCGGTCATAATAAAATTGCAACTACACCCCATGCAATTCCAGTCAAAGAATGCACAAGCCATTGGTTATAAGTGGCATATAATAAAACATTCATTACGACTAAAGCAAGAATACACAATGAACAGGTTTGAAGCTACTTGGTGTTACACAGAAAAACAAACAGGGCAGTTTAACTACTGTATATTTAAATAGCGCATTTTTTAAAAGGGAGCCAAATAGCAGAACAGATCTCTAGCATTCAAATCAGTCAGTTTTTACATAACAAAAGTATCCCACACTTTGCCACACCAGGTACTCAGATGGTGAGTAGTGAAGTTCCACCACTAGGCTCTGATAAGGAGTCAGACAGCCGTCACCAAGGGGGCCGGACTCTGAACTTGCGAAGGGCTGGTGGTTCCTGGAATACTCAGAGAGACCACAAATCCTACAGCAACTTGTAGGGTCAGGCCTAAAACATTCCAAAGCAGCAGCATATTAATGCCTAGGCCGACAAGGCCAAGGCCAAGGCCTAGGGAGGCAAATTTGCAGGGACAGCAAATTTATAATAGCAGCCAGAGGCTGCTTCCCCCAGTGCTGGTTCACACCCTCTGCCCCCCGGCCCTGCCCCCAACTCCACCCCTTCCCCCCCCCATTCGTCCCCTTCCCCAAATCCCCGCCCCAGCCCCGCCTCCTCTCCTGAGCATGCCGTGTTCCTCCCTTTGCCCCCCTCCTTTGCGCAGCTGTTTTGCGCACATGCACTGGCAGGGAGCGGAGAGAAGCAGGAGCCGGTGGCGCACTCAGGGGAGGAGGCAGAGGTGAGCTGTGCGGGGGGGGGGGGGGGTGGCAATTATTTCTGGACCTAGGGGTGGCAAAATCATTAATCCGCCACTGTTCCAAAGAGAGTCCATTTTGCTGTCTAGCACAATGAAAGCAACAGATGCTAATCTAGTCAATATTTTCATTAATGACCTGGATGACAGAGTAGACAGTATGTTAATAAAACTTGCAGACGACACCATGCACTTAGGGGGTTACAGTGGATCACAAATTGAATGAGTTAACAATTTGATGCAGTTGCAAAAAAAAAAAAGGCTAATAAAATTCTGGATTATTAACAGGAGTGTTGTGTGTAGGATAAGGGAGGTAACTGTCTCACTCTGCTCAGCACTGGTGAGGCCTCAGCAGGAATACTGTGTCCAATTCTGGGCACCACATTTTAGGAAAGATGGACAAATTGGACAGAATCTACAGGACAACAATAAAAACAAAGGAGAAAACATAACTTATGAGGAAAGATTAAAAACCTGGGCACATTTAGTCTTGAGAGAAGAAGAACAACCCGATAACAATTTTCAAATATGTTAAGGGTTGTTATAAAGAGGATGGTCATCAATTGTTTTCCATGTCGACTGAAGGTAGGACAAGAAGTAATGTGTTTAATCTGCTGCATGGGAGATTTAGGTTAGATATTAGGAAAAACTTTCTAATTTTAAGGATAGTTAAGTACTGGAATAGGTTACCAAGGGAGGTTGTGGAATCCCCCTCACTGGAGGTTTTTAACAACAGGTTGGACAAATACTTGTCAGGGAGGTCTCGGTTTACTTGGTCCTGCCTCAGTGCAGGGGGCTGGACTTGATGACTTCTTAAAGTCCCTTCGAGCCCTACATTTCTATGAATTCACACAGGGACACCCAAACTCAGCCCAGTTAGTTTCATTACTAGCTCCCAAGGAAGTTCCACCCTACATTTTTTAAAATGTCAGCTATAGAGCTCCTCCTCCTCCAGCATTCATTAGTTTCCCATTTTATACAGTTTTTTGGAGTAGTAATTAAGAGCTATGAAGTGTTTGATATTGAGTATCAAGATTCGTACTATGAGATATCTTAGAGGTTCATTTCCAGACTCTATTCCAAAACATCTTTCAGTTGCATTCACTTATAAAATCAGCTTTCTGGGTACCAAAATCTATTTTAATGTGTGGATCTAGCCCTTGAAGTCATCTGGTATGGGTTTCAGAGCTACCACTTTTTTAAATCCAAAATACAAATTTCCTTAGCCGTCTCTAAACTTGCATATACAAATAACATATCCACAGGTGCATTATTGTAACTTGTTTGCAAGAGGATTCATACAAGTAGGTGTTTGCATGTGCATATAACTGCAGTGCCTAGAAAATATAATTATAGGCACATTAGGAATACAAAAGCAGAGTGAGAAGAGGGGCAGATAGGTGAGAATCATACATGAAATATGTAACCTCAGTTTGCACATCTGCATTCAGCTATTTGCATATTTAAGCAGGACATGTGTACATGTTCATGTATGCTTTAATGACAGCTGCTTGGCCTGTATTTGCATTAGTGCAGGCTTTTGTTTTCACTTCTGTTAACAATGTAAGAGCTTAAATTGTAAACTTTACATTTCCTCTTTAAGATCTACTGTTTAGAAATGCTACCCAGTATCTTTAATGCCCCCAAGCTGGTCCTGATGTTTGATCTTTGTATATTTGATGCTGTCTCCGTTGGTTGCTGCCACCAGGAAGGAAATGGAAACTTTATCCTATAACTGCATTTTGCCTCCAACTCATCCTTCCAAACTCACGGCAGATGGACCAGGGACCCTGCCAGACCAAGAAAACAGCTATAGTTTCAGCCTAAAGCTGAAAACAACTATCACTCACCAAAACTTGACTGAAATACAGGCGCACCTATTCTTTTCCCTTTTTCGGGGTGCTTTGTGTTTGGTGGGGAAAGTGACTAGACAAACTATCAGTTGTGGGGAAGTATTTTGTTGAAACCCAGTGAATATTTCCATCATTTAAGAAAAGGGTTAAAGACAGAGAAAAGATGGTTTAGTAATTTGAAACTCCCTTGCACATTTTGCTAAAAATTGGATGTTTATAGCAAGTATTTGATAACTGAGGAGCTAAACTTGAAATTATAAAAAGAATCCTGAGCACTAGCCATGGGGCATTAAATATCATCAAAGCCACAAAAGCCCTTAATTGTAGGCACTGTGCTGGCCTTCTGTAGTGGATTGAATTTAAACACCATATGAACCAGGGCAAGTCATTTAACTATAAATAGTATGTAACTAGCAAACTGCAGTGGACTGCCATGAGCAGTGAAGATCCTTAAGGAGACATACCAACTTTTCACACAATTTCACTACACTGACTGACCAGTGGTGGAGCAGGATTTTCCCCTTACAGTTTTAGAAATATTATGGTAGGTATTGAGATGGGGAACGGGAGGGTTAATTATGAACATCAGCATCTGAACATTTGCCAGCCGACACCACACAATTATTTCCTAAACATAGAGGAAAACTAGAGCGGCTCCGATACCATGTGTGATAACTGTTGGTAAATGCTGACATTTTAGTGGCATCACTGCATGGTCCAAATGTAAATATGTTGTTTTCCCAAACATTAAAAGAAATTCATCTACTCCAAGGAAGCTGTGATTGCAAATCAATTTTTTTCAATCTACTTTTACTCAGTATTATCAACATCAAGCATTCAAAAATGAGTTTGGTTAAAAATCATGACATTTTAAAATAAAACGTTGAGTCCTTTTTATTTGCTTTCTGCTATTTTGAGCCATTGGGTTCATGTGTTCAATCTTTTCTCCGCAACCACAAAAGCTTTTTTTTTTTTTTTTTTTAAATGATTGCTGAGATTCTCATGACTCCAGGAGCTGAGGGTCGACAGAAAAGTATTGTGATACTTGTAAGTAAATTGTGAAAGTTGCCAATGCTATTTACTTTAAGTCTACCTGAATTTTATTTTAAGGGAAAAGGCTTCATGTTGTCCCTCTACTGGATGCTGAAATTCACCTCTCAATCTAAAAGCTTTAGACAAGCCTTCTCAGCTGTAGCTGCTTCTACTATGCACTGATTACACAAGATAAGGCCATTGCGATTTGTACAGTCAGGGAATCCCACAGCCCCTCCTGTGGCTCACCTCCAAACGTCCTCTATGTGTTGGCCTCTCTGGGTATGCCTATATGGCCATTAGACATCTGCAACTGAGCTGACTCCAGCTTGCAGGGCTCAGGCTATGGGGCTGTTTAATTGTGTTGAACACGTTCAGGTTTGTGCTGGAGCATGGGTTTTAGGACCCTGTGAGATGGGAGGGTCCCAGAGCTCACGCTGCAGGCAGAGCCCAACCATCTACATAGCAATTAAACAGCCTCTTAGCCCAAGCCCCAGCCTGCTGGAACAGGCCAGACAAGGGTGTCTAACTGCAGTAGACATACACTCTGGTGCCAGACAATCCAACTTGCATGTTGTGAAGGATTTGCAGAGGGCATGCCTGCACAGTCAGTTCTAGCTGTGCCCATCCATGTGGCTTACCTGTGTGACAATCCTTACACACATCCTCCTCGCCAGGGTAAATTTCACTCTCAATAAGTAGTCAAGATAAAACAACAACATCATCAGTTAAGAATGACTTCATGACATGAATCACACTGGCTCTCAAATGATCTATTGCTAAGTGAACATGCCTGCTTGTTTTGCTTAAAAGTACTTAAAAGCTTAAAAAGTTGTTTCCTCACTTTCGCGTATAATGTCCCTTGAAGTTTGAAACTGAATTATGTTTCCTTACCAAATATTTTTCCTCCAATATGTATATTCTCATCTGTTTTTGTACGATTGCTCATGGATACTGGGATCAAAACAAAATATTAAGAAAACAGTAGTGAAGCATTTGTTTTGAGATGACAAAAGAGAGAAAGAACTACAGGGAGTTTGAAACTAAATACTGAGGGAGGGGGAACAGATCAAATTTGGGGCCTATTGACCTTGACAAATATCCCTCTACATATCTTAACTCTGCCCTTGCAGACATCTCAAATATATTTTTTACATTTTGTGTTCATATCTATGTTAAAACTTTATAGCACAATTCCATCACGTGACAAACTTAATTCTATCTAAATATTCTTCTTAAAGTACAATAATTAAACTGATTTGTTTGCTTTTAATATGAGAAGTACCAATGAATGTAATAATGAAATAACTGTTACCAACATCTTTAATATTTTCTGTACATTTCAAAGCATTGATAAAATCAGGACAAAAATAGCAAGAAAAGAGAACACATGCAAGCTTGATTGCATCCTCTCTGTGCAGTTGCTATGCAGCAATTGCCTTCATACAAAGAACTTTGGCTTTTTTGCTTACTAATGTTTCGTCATTCAAGTAGATACAGTATGTTCAGAACCAAGGCAGTTTAAAAGAAGTCTTTGCTCTTGAGAATTGTCTTAGAGAACTATTAGTTAGAAATATACGTGTCTCTGAATTACACATTTTTCATAATTATGTTAACCACTAGATAACATTCAACCTAAATAAAAAAAGCAACCAAAAAGCACTTAATCCTAATGCAGAAAACACAGTGAAACAGACAGGCACTCAGCCTAAAAAAAGAACATTTTTTTGGCAGCTAGCGTGGGTAGTCCTTTGTCACTGCTGCCTTTTACAACAGGTTTTCTGGCTCACTACTGTTTCAACTCTTATGTTTCACTATGGATCTGTACATATCAAAAGCTCATGGCATGATCTGCCACCTGCCTGCTCCTTCAGAGCTGATGAAAATGTTCCTAAAATTTAGAAAGGGAAATCACTGTTTATGAACACACAGGTCAAAAGACACACTTAATGAATGTCCTAAAATGGATTTAGGCAAAAAACATTGTTTCCTATTGTAGTTGGCAGAATAAAATAGTTTCAAAATACAAGTTCTAGTTCTAAAACTAGTTTTTTCATAGAGGTAATAGTAACTCTTAGCTCAGCCTTCTAAAACAAGCGTGTGATAGTCCACTTTAGCTCTGATAGAGTTGCCTGCCCTATTATAATACTGACACTACTTGGTAATTAAGCTAAACTTAGAAGTTCATTGCCTACAATCATGGACTAAGTTCTGTCCTGTACAGCACATAAGTGCCCACCAGAAAGCTTTGTGCCCAGCAACAGGAGAGCAGAATATCCCTATTGTGATTCCCCAAAGCAGGGTGCCAGCTTCTCTCAAAGGAGCAGTTGTTGGGCCCTTCCTCAAAAACCTCTCTCTCGGTGCAGCCAGTCTTCACAATTACTGTCCTGTATCTAGCTTTCCCTTTTAGGGAAAAAAGATTGAGGTGGTCTGAGCAAAGCAGGTCCATCTGGGATCTCTGATCCCTGTCAGTCTGGTTTGCAGATTGGGTATGATATGGAAACTCTGCAGGTGTCATGGGTACGAGATCTTCTCATGGTGAGAGACCAGGTGTCCATGCTGATTCTTGTAGATTTTAGCAGCCTTTAATACCACTGATTATGAGGCTTTGTTGATATACAAGGTTATAAACACATGGTTTATACACCAGGTGCTTAGTGGTGTTACCACCCAAGGAGGGCAAAGTACTCTGATGGGCCAATCTGCATTCCACTCTGGTCTCACAGCCCACCAGGGATACGAGTTGGTGGTTCCTTCATGAAGCTGTGAGCACAGGCATGCACATGATGCGGTCCATGAACTCCCCTGACACCTGTCCCTTCTGTAGCAAGATGGAGACAATGGCGCATATTCTGGGTATGCCAAATTACAGCCCCTCTTGTGGCTCCTCTAGAACCTGCTCCTGAGGCTCTGGCTGTACCTTTAACCACACCTCCTGATCTACACACACACCCCTGTGGCCCCGCAAAGTTGTGAAACCTCCTCATCAATCTCCTCCTCCAAGGTGGCCATTCACATACCAGTAGGAGGAAACTGGACAGGGCATGGGGGAGAACTCTGACTGTGGGGCGTACTTCTGATCCCTCTTGATCACCTCTCTGGGCAGAGTTCCTCTGGGCTGTGACAACTGCCTCCCTGGATGCCTTCGAGGAGCAGTGAGAGCTGTCCGGGGTTCTTTGTTTAGTGTTCCCCTGTGGATCCCTGATTCTATCCATGTGACCTTCACTCCCATCCCTGTTTTTTTATTTGTTGTCCCCCCAAATTAGTTAATGCCTGCATCTGGTGGCTCTTCCCCTTAAACTGAGGGAGGGTCATGGGGTTCACTCACTGCTCGGGTGCCTCTTCCTGGTGGCTTTGGGGATTAGCTTCCTCCAGGTGTTGCACCCTCCTGGGGTGGTCTCCCCATCCATCATCTTCTCTCACTCTGTGGCCCCTCTCGCTCGAGGAGCTGCAGCTTTCTATTCGTGACTTAGTCCTCCAGCCAGGTCGCTATTCTCCCTCTTCCAGCATATCAAAGTCTTCCAAGGCCAACTGTCCCAGGTAGTCTGCTCTCTGCTTTGGGGTCTGCACCACTTCCCCAGTGGCTGGTAGGGGAACCCAGGCTCACCTTCTACTCCAGTTCCAGGGCCCTCCCATCAGCAGGTCTGTCCTACCCCCATCCCTTACTACCTTTACCCTGAGCTAAAGGCTACCTTTCTCGCTCTCCTCCTTCTCTGGGTTTGCAAGCCCAAACTCCCTCCTCCCAGGGAGTAACTGTAGGCCCAAACATGCCTTCCTGCACCCTGGAAGTAACTGCAGACTACTTCCCTGCAGACCTCAGATGCTCTCAGCTCCTGGGCTTTACATAGGCCCCTCCTGTTCCTGACCAGCTGAGTCTCATTTAATCAGTCCCTGCTCCCTGGCTCCTTGCCCAGGTGTAGAATGGCGAGTTAATTGGCCCACCTGGCTACCTTAACCCCTTCAAGTCTGGTGTGTGATGGGCATTCCATCCCAGTGGCAGCCTTTAGTAATGGGCAGCCCATCCCAGTGCTTCAATGGATACCCTGACCAAAGGGCTCTCTCATGCAGGGTTCCACTCTGTCATCCTTCTGGATTCACTTATGGTACATACTGAAATGCTAGGGGAGCTAGTAAGGCAGTTTAGACTGCTGTTTGGGTCCTCCTCCTGTTCCAGTTGTTAGTTGCTTATTGATCTCCTAACAAGTCCTCCTGGGGCAGTGTTATTTTTTCATTACTTTGGTTTCTTATTACTAATAAAATTCCCGAGTACAAAAAAATCCATGCAGCATCATGAAAGCCATCAAGAGGATTCTGGGGCAGGTCCTATCGATCAGAGAGTGAGGTCCACACACTTATCAATATACATCTGGTAAAGACTGGCCTGAACACAGAACATTCATGCTGCTTTCGCAAACTAACTCTGGAGATGTTTAGCTGATTCCATGGAGTTTAAAATATTCCCTTTTTAACCTAGCAGTGCACTGTATTCTACAGAAATCAGCGCAAGAGTGCTGAACAAGACTTTTATCCACTATACAAAACCACAAAGTAAACCCAAAATTCTACCACAGCAAAAACAGAAACTCAACGCAATGTATTTTTTCTTTTTTTGTTGTTTTGCTAATTTATTCATTTGTGTGTGTGTGTGCACACACACACACACTTTGTTTGTTTAGGAAGTTTGAACAGGTTTACAAATACGGACTATGTAAATATGAGAAACAAAACAATAATCATTACAACAGTGAACCTTTATGTAAGGAAACCTTATACAATAAAATACTCGTTAGATCTCTCTTTTTAGCAAGGTGTTATATTACAGAGTGAGAATCATTACAACATCTCATGGCATGTTATTTCTATTGATTTTATTAAATTGAGTGAAATCTCTGATTAACATTTGATAGACATAACTGGTCTGTTAAATATGTTAATATTTAAAAAACAGACAGTTGTGCCGGTTTAGGGTTTTCAGTTATTTTGTTTTGGTTTTTTTTTTTGCAGGTGAATGCTCTTTGTCTAATTATTGAATAAAATACTGACCCACATATCTATTTGTCCTCCTCTTTTGCTGGCTAAACGGGTGTGTTAAATTTTTCCATAATAACAACCTCCCATAGTTGGACTATTTTTGCTTTTTCAGTGACAGGCTATCAGTACCCTAGCAGCTATAGTACTAGCAGATGATAGATTAATTCTTAATTTCCTTTTGGTCACACAAAAGGAAAGCCCCAGAAGGATGACCAAAGGATAATTTGATAATAAATACCCAACAATTTATTATATTCGGCTACAAATTGCATTACAATATTCTATAATGACTTGACATGTCCACCACATATATAAAAAAAAACACCTCCTTTCACCACAATTTCTCCAATATGTATCCCCAAGCAATCAAGCTGACTGATGTACAGTATCATTAAAACAGTATCTTAAAAAAAATTTATCATGCTATAGACTGAGCAAAATATCTTTCTAAACAACTATGCATTTAGTGGACTTTTTGGTTGTTCTTCAAGGTTAATTGATCTTACATTTCATTAGGTTCTTGGCATACCTTAACTCCATGAAAAATGTTTTATTAGAGAGAGCTATTGGTCAGATGAGCAGATCATTGAATACAAAAAGAATTATGGGCAACATTTCAAAAAGTCATTTAGAAACTTTTGAAAATATCACCCTACATTATTTTTATTCTTTGCTGGAAATATATCCAATTACTCAAAATTAGTTTTGTAATTAACAAACTGTCATATCTATCAATTTCCATGGTGCCAGGACAGCTTCATTTACTTCAGTCAATATACAGATGGTACAAAATCATGTAAATCTCTTATTGCTTTGTGTGATGCACTGTAACACGAACTATTCCAAATACCCTGGAAATGTTAAGGTAAAGAGTAAATTTTTCAAAAGAGCCTAAGGGTATGTCGACACTGCAGAAAAAGAACCATGGCAGCGAGTCTCAGAGCCTGGGTCAACTGACATGGGCTTGTGTGGCTCATGCTAAAGGGCTAAAAATAGCAGTGTAGACATTTGGGCTCGGGCTAGAGCCCAGGCTCTGAACGCCAGTGAGACAGATGGGTCTCAGAGCCCAGACTACATCCAAACCCGAATGTCTACATGAGTAATTTTAGCCACTGAGCACAAGCCCAAGTCAGTTGACCCGGGCTCTGAGACTTGCTGCCAGGGGCCCTTTTTTGCAATGCACACACACACTCAAAGTGAGTTAGGAGCCCACGTCCCTTTGAAAGTCATTTAACAATCAATATTGGTCTAATGTGATTGACTTGAAATAGGCACTGAAATATGCTTTAAAATACAACTATATTGAAAATATACTTTTAAAACTAAGACGGTTCAGTAATTCACTAGCCTTAAATTTGTTTTTTTTATTCTCCTCGAACAGTGAGTGTGCCTCGACTTCAGAGGATTGTTTGTCCTTGCTGTTCTGTGAAATATCTTCCATAACTCAGTGCCATCCCTTAACCTCCTCCCTCAGTTTGTTTTAAATGACTCTGTTCAACTTGGTTCCAGTGAGTTTAGACTTTTTTTTTTCCTTCTTAGCTCTATGAAGTTCAGTCTTTTTTAAACATTCCCCTCACTTGGGAAGGGATAGACTGTGGTGGAAAAGATAAATTTGTCACTAAGGCTTAGTCTAGTCATCTGTGCATAGGACTGAGAGCCAGGAACTTCTTAATTCTAGTTCCACCTTGGCTGCTGACTTCCTTGGGCCTTGAGCAAGTCACTTAAGCCAAAATAGTCAAAAAGTGCCCTTTAATGTTGGGTGCCCAACTGTAGATACTTAAGACCTGATATTCAGAGTGCTGAGCACTCACCTCTTCAACTGCAATCAGTGGGAGGTGCAGGTATTCAGAATCTCTGAATACTATATCATAGGCTAGGCAACCAAAATAAGAGGCTACTTTTGAATATTTCAGATCTTCATCGCTATTCTTCAGTTCTCTCATCTGTAAAATAAGGATAGTACTACTTACCTACATACTTCACTGGGAAATTGTGTTTGTAAAAATCTTAGTTATTATAATACACCCTAATAATTCAGTAAACAGAGATACTCAAGGTACATTTTAACAGTCTTTCCTTTAGCAATTCATTCAGAAACTACATCTCTACAGAGTGATAGATCAATTTGAGAATAAAACATGACCTTTGAAAACCAATATGATGTCTTCCGTATTTGACGGCAGCAGAATAAAACTGCTTTAAAAAGTAAAATCATTTACAATTACTCTATTGCCTTCAGTGGGAATAGTCCACTGACTGCCTGAAATGATTTCTCATTTGTCAGACCAACCTTACAGTGCAAATTTCAAGAAAAATCAGATCAAGTTGAACACAAAAAGTTCCTGTCACACTCCACAGCTGATACATTCTGAGATCTTTGTTTCTTCTGCCACTGATGCCCACCTGGAATTTTTGGACTATGCCATTTTGATTGATGCCAAGTCCCTTTCATACCTAAATCCAAGAAGCCAGCATGGCTTATTGTAAAGAACTGTCCACCTACTTCACAGAGTAGATCACTCATCTCAGGCCAACAGCATCCATGCACTAAGCTCAGAACTGTTAATATGATGGCCACTATCTTGGCCAGCAAACCTAGGACTGAATTGAGGAACCTCAGAACTAAAACCAGCTTGAGCTAGAGAGCCAAGCTTCCATAGCTGGGTTGTAACAGACTCATATCCTCTGTGGATCAGGCACAGAGGGAGACCTGTAATACATACTCACCAGCGAGCCCACTAATGTTCAGTGAATTCAGTCCATTCACACAGCAAGAGATACTTGAAGTATTATAGGAAATTTGACATATAGAACATATCTAACTATCTGGGTAGCACCAGACCCCAGTACTGAGCATTAATGTATTTAACATCCTTTGGGAGGTAAAAATACTATGACAACCATTTTACAGTTGGGAAATTGAGGCAAAGAGAATTAAGTAACTTGACCAAGGTCACATAGGACATCTGTGGCAGAAGTAAAAACTGAATCCAGGCCTCTTGTGTCAAAGCCATCCTTCTGCATAGGTCACTCTTTCAGGTTAGTGAAAAATGCTCAATATTAATTTGGGCCCTTATTGCCTGAGATTGTCAATACCACATTTGAGGAAAGATATCTACCAATCACCTTAAAGCACACCATAGGCCAACCAATACTAAAGAAGCAATCTCTGGGCCTGTTGGGTAGGAAAGATTCAATTTATTAAGTGTACATAGTTGCCATTTTGGATTGGTAAAAGGACAACCTGTCCTCCATCTTGGCACCCCTTCTCCTTCAGCTTTTTAGCCCTCTTTTCGAGTTTGGCACCAAAGCAAGGAAAAGGCAGGAATGGTACTGTCTCATGGCAGTAAAAATCTGCCTAGCAATGGACAACACATATAAAGGAGTGTTCACCCTCTGAGGGGCGCTTGGTGTCTCTGGATGCTGTGAAAGCAGGTCATCCCAGTGAGGCATAGAAGCCCTCCCCCAGAGTACCAGCCTTGCTATTAGCTAGGGCCCTGAGGGAATAGAATTGAGGTGAACCAGCAACACCTACCAAGGTTCCCTTGACTTACCTCCACTCACCTGTTCCATCATCACGGATATAGTGTCCACATTCAGCATGCAGGATGATGAAATCAAGAATAGAAGACAGAAGGCTCCATACTGAAGATCTACTTACCTGGCACCAAAGATCCTGAGGTCCAATTCCTGTTGTGTTCCCATTCCTGACACCTGTCCCTTAGGTCCTGGTTCCTGTCTGTGTTCCTGTTCTCCTGTCCAATGTCTGCAAGACATGGTATAGTCCTTCTCTGTTATTTCTGTAAAACCCCACTGTGTAAGGGTTTGGGCTCTGGGGTTCATCCCCATTTCCATCATCTGTGTTAACAACTGAGCAGTTATTCTTTGTGTTATCTTAGTTGCAGAGAGTCCTAGTTTGTTGTCTATCTCAATAAACACCATTTTGTTGTTTGCAACCTTAATCTGCCTGTGTCTTAGCCACACTAAAACACCATTATAGGTGTGGAGGGGGGGGGGTAGGATACTGCAGATAGCCTGAGACCATTAAGATTAGGTTTTACTTCACAGAAGATGAGCTAACAAGCCCTATGAACCTTGCCAACTAACTTCCTATTCTTAAACAAGATAATCTAAACACAAAGAAAGCAGCATTTCAAACTATACCCTGCTAACATACCAGACCCCCTCCCAGTCAGGCTTCATGTCAGGACATGGCATTGGTCCCTGTGATGGATAACCTCCTCCTTGCCAAGAATGGGGGAGGAAGGTCACCCATCATCATACTACTAGATGTCTCCTGGGATTTAACATCTACCATAGTTTACTAATCTCTTGCATCAAACAAGTAGCTGAAGTTAACAGAAAAGCACCGACTTCTTCAATGCTCCCTTTAAAGACAGCCCCAGAAAATGCTGATGGAAAATTGCTCCAGACTACTCATTTATACTTACATCATTTATTAAGGTAAGATTGTGGCCAAAGACAATTATTCAGAAATAAACCTAAAATGTTAGTTTATTCTTCTAATGTGCAATATAATATGTTTATTGTTTTTTGCAAAAACTTTGAAGGAACTGGCAAAGCATTTCTATAGCTATTAACATTAATAAGAGGAGTCCTTGTGGCACCTTAGAGATTAACAAATTTATTTGGGCATAAGCTTTTGTGGGCTAAAACCCACTTCATCAGATGCATAGGGTGGAAAAATACAGTAGAGAGGTATAAATACACAGCATATGAAAAGATGAGAGTTGCCTTACCAAGTGTGTGTGTGGGGGGTCAGTGCTAAGGAGCCAATTCAATTAAGATGGAAATGGGCTATTTTCAACAGTTGACAAGAAGGGAAGAAAAATCACTTTTGTAGTGCTAATGCGTTCAATGTAATCAAGGAGGCCTATTTCAAACAGTTGAAAAGAAGGTGTGAGTATCAACAGGGGGAAATTAGTTTTTGTAGTGACCCAGGGAATAATTTTCCCCCTGCTGATGGGAGTTGCCTTATGTGAGTATCAACAGGGGAAAATTATTCCCTGGGTCACTACAAAAACTAATTTCCCCCTGTTGATACTCACACCTTCTTTTCAACTGTTTGAAATAGGCCTCCTTGATTACATTGAACGCATTAGCACTACAAACGTGATTTTTCTTCCCTTCTTGTCAACTGTTGAAAATAGCCCACTTCCATCTTAATTGAATTGGCTCCTTAGCACTGACTCCCCCCACACACACTTGGTAAGGCAACTCTCATCTTTTCATATGCTGTGTATTTATACCTCTCTACTGTATTTTCCACCCTATGCATCTGATGAAGTGGGTTTTAGCCCACAAAAGCTTATGCCCAAATAAATTTGTTAGTCTCCAAGGTGCCGCAAGGACTCCTCGTTGTTTTTGCTGATGCAGACTAATACAGCTACCACTCTGAAACATTAATAAGAAAATTGTTGACATTAGTAAGTTCTGTCAGAGAGAAAAAATAAGCCTAAAACAACCAGCCAACAAACAAAAATGGTTTAAAGAAAATTTTGAATAAAAACCTGATTTGAAAGACACTCAGAAGTGAGAGAGGTATTACATGTCTTGGGCAATCCGTTGCTAGAATAAAAAGGTCCTGCGCTATGAAACCTTCCTGGGAACACACCAGGATATCACCAGCATCGGGACCACGACAAATCCCACAGGGAGGGAGGTTCCCTGCAGATCCAGCACCACCCAGGTTGCCTAGCTCCATGACAGTTCATCACAGTACTGGGGAAGCTCTGCCAGCGCGCACGGACAGTTCGGGGTGGTTTTGACAGTCTGGGTGTTTTCTGGTGCACTAGTTTAAAGCCGGATCAGAACTGAAAAGCCACCTGTCATTTGTGCAGCCCTGCCACTGGCTGTCGCACCCCTGCTCGGCTCCCCGATCTCCCCCCCAGGGCGGCTCCCCGATCTCCCCCCCCAGGGCGGCTCCCCGATCTCCCCCCCCAGGGCGGCTCCCCGACCGCTCCGAGGCAGAAATCGACCCCAGCTCGGGGCAAAGGGCGAGCGGGGCAGCAGCTTCGCTCTCCTAGCGGGCACGTGCAAACCCCTCTCCGCGTGCCCCCGGGGCGGCCTGAGGTTTATGGAGCATGGGCAGAAGCGAAAGGGGCGGACTGTCCCACTGGGCTCCCCCGGCCGCGCTGCGCCGTGGGGGGCAGCCCCCGCAGTGGCCCCGCGAGCCGGAGCGGCGCCCCCAGCAGCCGCTGCCCAGCTCCTCGGGACTTCAGCGCCGGCCGCAGCGGGCGGCGGCGCATGCGCCGGCCGCGGGCGAGCTCTCCGGCGGCTCTCCGGCTGAGCGGGGCAGAGGGCGCGGGAGTCGCTGGGGGACGGTTCCAGGAGCGGGGGAGCGATGGCTGGGGAGACTCAGCACCGGACCCTCCGGAAGAGCATCGCAGCCCAGCCGCCCGCAGCGCCGCCCCGCGCCCCCAGGAGCGGCAGCAGCCCCGAGCGAGTGACTCTGAAGAAGGAGATCGGGCTGGTCAGCGCCTGTGCCATCATTATCGGTAAGAGCGCTCTGCCCCGGCCGGGGTCCGGCCACCGAGCCAGCCACGTCTCAGCCGAAGCGAGGGCAGCGGCACTGGCTGGTCCGGCCCCGGCTGTGACCCCGAGCCAGCGTGCGCGCCTTGGGAGAAGGGCGGGGGGGGGGTATCATTACACTCGGTCCATCTCCGTTGCTTGTGCAAGCGTTATTCCGCGGGGTGGTCAAGGGTAGCACGCAGGCTGGTGGTGAGCAGATATCAGGGCTGTGAGTGCCTTTGGTAAGCTCCCTGCAGAGTGCAGGCAACAACCACCAAGTGTTTGTATTTCATTTCTTCCCCGTTGTACCCTAGAGAGGCAGATTAACGAATTTAGCTCTCTTCGGGCATATTTGGATGAGGGAATCAATATTTATTGAGCACTATTTAGTATATAGAGACAGAAGAAAGATTAGCAAGTAAAATGCATTTCATAGGCATTCATTTGTTAATATGAAACACTTACTTTTCCTTCCCATGCAATGAAAATTCCTAGGTACAACAACTTTATTATGTGCTGCCTGTATTTCAAACCAATAGATAAACCCCCTAGAATTATGTCATTTCTTTTACAAGGTGCTCTTGGGGGTGGTGCAATAAGCTATAGCATTGATTAATATGCCAGAGTCTGATGCCAGAGTCTACGATTTCTGAAAATTCTGATTGAAAAGCCAGTATACAGAAAGTGTCACCATAATCAAGGGGAGTAGCAGATATAAGTTGCTTAACTACAGGAGATTCAGAACCTTCCACACTGCATTTTACAGTATATATCAAAACAAGTTCTCGGTTATCTTAAAGAAAGGCAACAGTAGAAGTCCACATAAAGACCTAAAGTTGTCAGCCAAAACATCCAGCATTGTAATCCAAAACAGAGTTTAACCACTTTTGATTTAAAGCCTATTACAAATTATTGTCTAAATCTGAAATGCCAAAATACAATTGGTTTACAAATAAAACTCTAAGACTTCACAAGACTAAGTCAATAGATAAGAACCTCAACGTATTAACAGTCATCTATTGTACTCTAGTTGTCTTCCATTTACTAATATAACTATATTAAGTGATGAGACAAAAAATCAGATTTTTTCCAATACCAGTTAACTGTCCACAAAGAAACATTCTATTTCATTAGAGATGATTTCTCACAATGTATTTATGAAAAGTGCTAACTGGTACCTGTTTCCAGAGCTCTGGCATCTTACATTAAACAATTAGGAGATTAAAAATATGCACAAAGGTACAGGACAGTGAGCCTGCTCCAAATGTCAAAAGTCTACAATCCATTCTAGTCCACCTTTCTTTATAATTAAGACTATGCTTGAAATGGAATCCATTCATTTTATTTCTACAGGCAAAACCAACTATTAGAATTATTAACAATGTAGCTAAAAGTTAAAGAAGTACTGTATTAACATTTCCTTTTGAATTATAAACTCTCAAAACCAATCCGGTCTGAACCTGAACTATTTGCATTGCCTTTCGTATCCCAATGATCTCATCATCTTGCTGAACACAAGGGGTATTATAGTTGTACTAAGATTAAGAATATCTCATCTGCTACTTTTTCAGTAGCTCATCATCATCATATGAATTTTGTATTATCTTGATTACACATTTTAGAAATTTGAGCTGACTATACTGATTTCTTGAGTATCTGTACAACACACAATCATCCATTCTTACACCTCTCTAAGTGTGTGTAATCCCAGTTGATATTGCATGCTCATATCAATGCACGACTGCTGCCGCTCCCCCGTCAACTCCGCCTGCGCCTCTCACAGAGCTGGAGTACATGGGAGAGTGCTTGGGGGTCGATTTATCGTGTATAGACTAGATGCAATAAATCGAGCCCCGCTGGATCGATCGCTGCCCGCCGATCCAGCAGGTAGTGAAGACATACCCTTAGACTGCTTATGTTATGGCTTTAAGATTTTGCCCTTTCAGAACATAATCTGTGCAGTGTTACATTAAACTAACCAGCTTCACTCAGGAGTGACTTAAGGAACACACTAAGATCACCTGTTATTTTACCTGTTTTAACTATAGTGCCCAAAGTATCCCAAACTTTTAACAATCCAGTTCAAAGTCTCTTCAGACGCAGCATCAAAGTACCAATGCCAACAAATGGAAATGAATTTATAACAGATGTTACATTGGATCAGATGTAAAATTTATGTATTAACTATCTATAGTCATTAAAGGTTTTAGAGTAACAGCCGTGTTAGTCTGTATTTGCAAAAAGAAAAGGAGTACTTGTGGCACCTTAGAGACTAACCAATTTATGTGAGCATACGCTTTCGTGAGCTACAGCTCACTTCAGCTGTAGCTCACGAAAGCTTATGCTCACATAAATTGGTTAGTCTCTAAGGTGCCACAAGTACTCCTTTTCTTATAGTCATTAAAGGCCTTGTGGCAAGATCTCAAAAGGTATTAGAGATCTTTGTGCAAGAGCTGGGCTAATTGACCTAGTGTGCTGGCCAAATGCCAGTTTGGGTAATTATAGTCTGCTTAGTTAAATTCTCAATTCATTTTCATTTGGATATGCTATTCTTATTCACTTCATGCCTTAAACTGTTGTGTAGTGTTTCTATGCAGTGTTAAACCACTGCTATGTTCACTTCATAGGTGGTTGTATGTCAGCGCTGAGTGAGGTGATCACTATGGGCCATACTCAACAAGGAGTCTCAATAAGGGCTGTAACTATCTAGTCTAATTACCCACACAGGCGTAAGCTCTACCCTCAACCTTGATCGGTCTTGCTCAAATTTTGGCTTGGTCATGTCAGAGGGGGGCATTTGGCAGTGCACAGGCTACTTACCCATATTTTTCACTAGGAGCAAATGGATGGAAGGGGGCTGGAGGGGTGAGTGAGAGGAGCCCTGGATCCATCCCCAATTTGTCAAAGAGAGTAGACATCCAGGTGCATAGACTCCCCCCCAGAACCAAGGTGAAGTATGGGATGAATTGTGATAGAGTCACAGCTCATTCTCCAGTCTGCTCCTGGAGTGATGCAGCTACACACCATCTTTACTCAGGGCAGATTGTAAGGTTACAATTTTGTCCTTCTGTACATCCCTGTTAACCTTGGTAAAGTCTTTGGGGCCCCTTTCAGATGAAAGGTGATATATATGTGCAAGTTATTATTGCATCAGCTGTACAGGGAATGTAACTCCCTGAAAGCTACATTAATTACCTGCTCACCAGCTCAAACTGTGCTGGGGGCAATTGGTCTGGTGTATAAGTGGGGAGGAAAATAAACTAGGCCACAAGCGTGAGCTGTGGAGCTGCACAAGGACAGAGAACTATTGTAAGTGAGGTCTCCCACCCTCACCCTCCTGGGCTGGAGATATGTACAGTAACTAGAGTCTTTGGGCTGCAGCAAATCCAGCAGAGAGGTGAGAGGGGGACTAAGGTAGTGTTTAACTACTTTCTATAGGGTGATGTAATTTCCAAATTGCCAAACTTAAGTGTTCAAAAATCATAAGATTGTCTTAGAAATCATTGATTTTTTTTAAAAAAAATCATACATGGAGGGTTTTCACTTCACCATTCACTTGGCTAACGTTTCCAGGCTTTTCTCTGTAACCATGAGGGCTAGAAACATTCCTTTTATAACTGAAAGCTGGGATTCTCAAATAATCACATGGATCTGGTAGTTGTGGCTTTAAGAAAACTACCAAATACTGGGAAACTCACAATAAGGTTGACAGAGTGAGCAATTCTGTAACTGGGTGTGTTGGCTCCCTCCTCTTCATGACCTCTCCCCAGTTAATTACCATGGGGATGCAGTGATTCTAATGGGTTCCCCATCCCTTCACATCACCTTGTTTGACTTGTGTTTCAGAGCTGTACCACCCCATCTGCAACAGGGGAGGAATCTGCCCCATGTCAAGAGGCCATGGAGGTGCTATATATGCTCTGTACCTTCTCCGACCTCATCCACAAGCACCAACTGTCAGACTGGCAGTTGACCTCAGCAGAGTCAAACACAGCCTCTGGGAGGGAAGGAGTCCCGTCCCTGTCCCCCTCCCCCCATGAGGATACAAAGTAGTCACCATGGCTGCACAACCTGGGTGGGTCACAGAGCACAGGCAGGTTCTGCTCTTTGGCAAGACTGGGACTCTAATTTGTTTATTTCTCTTGAGTGAATAACTGTTATATAACTGATTGGTGGAACTGCTGTCAATACAATTAAGAAAATTGTTTAAAAGACAGAGGGGAGTTCTCATGTTGCAAAGAGTTCTGCATGCAATGACAATTACTGGGGAGAGTATGGGCTTTTGTACATTAAAAAAATTGCACTAATATAACTACATCAGTGTAATTACCCCAGTGCAACCCCTAATGCTGATGTACTGCACTGGTGCAGAGTAGGACTAACATTGATGTAACTTAATTCAGTAATGGGCAGGGGAAATGAACAGCTCCCAATACCCACAGATCCCCTGAAATCTTCCTGGGTTTCAAGAGATTTGCTGGCATCTCTGTGGTCTCTCCTGATCCCCTATGCCCTGGCTCCCCACCATTCCTCACCTTCGCCCCCCTTAAAGAGGTTTCCACTGCATTGGGCAGCTCCACAGCCTAACGCTTTCCTGGTTTTTACAGTGGATTTCCTATTGATTGCCACAGTGTGATAAGGTGGTCTTAGCCCACCAGCCTCCTTCTACTCCCTCTGGATCTCTCAGGGAGGTCTCAGCATTATGGGAAGATTGTAGGATGATGGGAGGGAGACAGAGCCAGGAAGGTGACAACCCTACTTCCACATGGAAAAAAGTGACATCTTCACACAAACCTTGGCAGGTAGCAATCCAGCTTTACATTAACTGCAATGAAGAAAATATTCTCTGCACCTGCAGAAAAGGCTACTACTGTCAAAAACAGGTTTAAGCACTTTAACAAACTCTG
The DNA here is from genome assembly GCF_965140285.1 of Lepidochelys kempii. NCBI lineage: Eukaryota > Metazoa > Chordata > Testudines > Cheloniidae > Lepidochelys > Lepidochelys kempii. The sequence continues at coordinate 24,170,201 of NC_136391.1, read as the reverse complement.
GTTCAAGGTGCTTAGCCAGTGACTTTCACCAGTTCAGTGGTCTGACTTTCTTTGAAGCTTGGCAGTAAACATGTACTGCTTAATACTATCTTTTGTATTAAATGATTTGAATTGACTATAATAAGTTTAGGCCTTAACATATGTTATCAATTTCAAATTTAATTTTAAATTTTAATTTAAAAAACTAATTAAATACAAATACAATTTAATTTTTTTAAAATCATAAATTTGTATCCATCCTGGGTTAGATGGCCTTTACCACCAGAAAGATCCTGAGACTTCTCTGAATTTTATTCCATGCTTTGGTAAAAACACTCAGAAAAATCTTAGAATCACATGTGCTAGACTTGATTTTAATATCATACATATGGGTATGTATTGCCACATATTGTGAAATCTTTAGTAATGCACAACTATGAGTAACAGTAGTAGCTTTGTACATGGTATGTGGCAATGCATGCCTATGCATATAACATTACAATCAGTCCTTTCAGTTCCACAGTCTAATGACACTTGAAATCATAAAACTTTCCAAAGTCATCTCCAAAAACACATCTCCAAAAGTGTTATTGAGTGACTTAAGCATCTCAGTAGAATATCTGTTTAAGACTCTTTGAACAGAGCAGCCAATTTGTCCATAGCCCTGAAGTGGCATTGAGGTCCCTTCCAACTCTGATATTCTATGCTTCTGTGATTATCAACCTCTCCTGCAAATTTGCTGTGAAACAGAACCTAACTCACATTAATGATGGGGACAACCTTTTCCAAATCAGTGAATGCTGGGAACAACTAACTGCAAACATAGCAGCAAAGTTCTGAAGTGATGGCACACCCCATTCTGGCCATTATCTTGGATTTGCACCGTCTGAAAAAGTGAGCCTCTAACATTTTTCAAGTGTTTAAATGTCAGCAGTGAAATCCCACCCCCTTTGAAGTCAAAATCTTATTGATTTCAATAGGGCAGGATTTCACAGCAGGAGCATATCTCAGACACAGACTGAGTAGAGTCAAGGAGTAAGTATACTCCTTATTTTGCATACAACATTCTTGGTTGTTGCCTCTATATCGTATTATAGTACATGATATTTAAATAAAAGTATGTTTTAAATGCAGCAGAAAAGAATTTTGCCCTAAATTTATTAAGTAAAAGTAATTTAATGTATACTGTTAACTTGTACACATTACACCAAAATATAACCCAATAAAATTTAAAACTGATAAATTAGTAGTCCTTGTAAAATTTCCCACAGAAAGCCAGACTTTATAAACACTTAATTACAGATCACTACCCTAAAAGAGCATGTCTTTCCAATAATTCAAACTGAAAATTTACAATAAGGGGGTGAAGATGAACGGGTGTTATTTTAAAAGTATCATGAACAAGACAATATACATATGTGATGGGCAATTCTGCGGTTGCTACTTCTGTTTCAAATAAAGCATGACTACTATTTTTATTTCCAATTACAAATATAGTTTGAGTTTTCCTTTTGCTTTCCAAGTGTTCCTTAGCATAGTGAATTGATGGTAATGTGGAGTGCCAATTTGGTGACAGTACTTTGTCCTGTTGGATGATCTTTCTTTCATGTCTGTAAGTGTCATTATCTGGTGTACTGGAGGATACTGTAGCAAATCCATGGCCTCTCAAAATTTTGCATTTGTCATTATGTAACACAGCATGGCCACTTGAAACTTCACTGCTGCAGCAGAGCAAGAACATATTTCCTCCTGCTCCAAAAGTACAGGGTTCTGCCACTTGAGCTAAAGGAGAATCTCTATTTGCTGCTATTAATAGAAGGTCTATGCCCTACAGTTGATCAATTCCAATTCCATCCCATAGAAGGCAGAGATATGTATATACTCTAGTCAGAAGTTTTTGCCTCTTCACAGGGCCTACTCTAGTTATAGGCAAACTTGGCAGCTTCCTAGGGAAACAGATTCTGGCTAGGGCAGCAGGACCAAACCTGAGTGGCACTGCAATCCGGTGTGGCAGGTCGCAACACCACTCATTCAAATTTGGCATGGCCAGCCCTCTGTCATGACAGAGGGACAGCTAGGCCAAACCTGACTGAGTGGAGTTTGCCCACATACATTTCTACCATAACCACAGACACATCAGAAGGCTCAATGAATCCCCCCCTTGAAGTCCAATGCCTCTCCAAGGGTGCCTGCCTCCCAGCTGAGAACCTCTGTTCTAAGGAGTAGGAGGGGGTGAGAGGAAAGAAATGCTATTTCAGTGTAGCATAAATAAATATGAAGAAACCCCAATAGTTGCTCATATGAATAATAATGTACAGTGTTCAGGCAAGAATATAAAGGCCTACACCCCCACTGCTCCATCCCAGTGGACAGATTTTTGTTTTCCCTCATCAGCATAACTTTCTGATGTGAAGCAGAAATAGTTTTTAAAAAGTTACAAATGTTACCAAAACAGTTTTATTCAGACGAACTAATACTTGAAGAAGACAGCCCAAAAGGTTGTTAGGTTGTGGTAAAGAACACATTTTTGGGATATCCTGTTGTAAATACAAAACCTCTCTGTTCCAGTCCAAAAAGAGACCATTTCTTAATGTCTACAGAGTGACCACTGTGTTTGGTAGTGGTAACAAACCTCTCTGGTGATTCTTCTCTACTGCAGGTTTCAGAGCAACAGCCGTGTTAGTCTGTATTCGCAAAAAGAAAAGGAGTACTTGTGGCACCTTAGAGACTAACCAATTTATTTGAGCATGAGCTTTCGTGAGCTACAGCTCACTTCATCAGATGCATGCCGTGGAAACTGCAGCAGACTTTATATATACACAGAGAATATGAAAAAATACCTCCTCCCACCCCATTGTCCAGAATATAAAGTCTGCTGCAGTTTCCACGGCATGCATCTGATGAAGTGAGCTGTAGCTCACGAAAGCTCATGCTCAAATAAATTGGTTAGTCTCTAAGGTGCCACAAGTACTCCTTTTCTCTACTGCAGAATTTTGGAATGTGCCTGAGAGCTTCTGTAGGAGCACCCTACCTGGTCTCTGTTTTAAATACAGTCACATACAAGAAAAGACGACCTATTCTGGGTTTCAGCTATTAATTGCCTGTTAACATATTCAGCAATACTGTATATGAAGGTTCAGCAACTCACCTAGATTAAATTAATGCAATTTTAAAAGTAATTGCTCATGTGCTTCTATCATTTATTAAATAATTTTTACAACTATTGCATAATTGTTCAAACACCAAGTTTGCAAACAGACATCAACATCCAAAAGTGTTAATTCAGTGATATTTTATGCATGCGTTACACAGAACCATAGAAATGTAAGGCTGGAAAGGACCTCAAGAAGTCATCCCTCCACGTTCACAGGACCAAGCATACCTAGATCATCCCTGGCAGGTGTTTATCTAACCTATTCTTAAAAACCTCCAATGATGGGATTGCCACAGCCTCCCTCAGTAACCTATTTCAGTACTTAACTATCCATATAATTAGAAAGTTTTTCCTAATATCTAACCTAAATATCTCTTCTTGCAAATTAAGCCTATTACTTCTTGTCCTACTTTCAGTGGACATGGAGAGCAATTGATCCACCTTCCTCTTTATATATAAAAGTTTTCAAATATTTTAAGTGCTTATCAGGTCTTCCTTTATCTTCTTTTCTGAAGCCTAAACATGCTTAGTTTTTTAATCTTTCCTCATAGTTTTTCTAAATTTTTTTTTTGCTCTCATCTGGACCTTTTCTCCACATATTTCTTAAACTGTGGTGACCAAAACTGGACTCAGTACTCCAGCTGAGGCCAGTGCCATCAGTGCCAAGTAGAGTGAAACAGTTACTTCTTGTGACTTACCTCTCATGTCCCAAAACTCCTGTTAATGCACTCCAGCATATGTGCCTTTTTCATAACACATTGTTTCCTTATATTCAATTTGTGATCTGGTATAACCCACATATCCTTTTCTGTAGTTCTACTCTAGCCAGTTATTTCCCATTTTGTACTTGTGTGTTTGATTTTCCCTCCTAAGTGTCATACTTTGCCCTTGTCTTTATTAAAAGTCATCTTGTTGATTTCAGACCAATTCTCCAATTTATCAAGGTCTTTTTGAAGTCTAATCCTGTCCTCCGAAGTACTTGCAACCCCTCCTAGCTTAGAGTCATCTGCAAATTTTATAAGTGTACTCTCCATTTTATCATCCAGGTCATCAATAAACATTCTAAAAACAGTACCAGATCCAGGACAGAGCACTGTGGGACCTCACTACATATATCCGCCAAGTTCGACAGCAAACCATCGGTAACAACTCTGAGTATGTTTTTTCAACCAGTGGTTTTTCCACATTATAGTAATTTCATCTAGACCACGTTTCCCCATATTTGACTTTAATGGGACTTTTGCTTGAGCACAGATTGAGTAAAAGCACAAAGTAAGGAGCTTCAGGACTTGACCCTATGTAATTTCTACCATATGCCATTGTTAGAAAATCACAGGAATTGAGAACAATTAGAAACATAATATGACACAAGATATGTCTACATAGGAATCTCAGTGTGTGATTCCACTTGCATAGACATACTGAGCTAGCTTTAATATACTAGCTCAGGTAAGGGAGCAGTCACACCACAGCAGCATGGGCTGTACAAGCATGCCAGAAATCCTAGATAATTGCTTGGGTGATTAGCTCACACTGCTGTGGTTCTGGTACCTGAGCTAGCTAGATAAAAGTTAGAATGAATATGTCTACACAAATTGTAATTACATCTTGTGATTGTAGCATAGACACAACCTTTCAGCCTAAAATTCACCATTATCCGTTATATTTGCAAAATGTACCTGCAAATGTACATGTCATTTGCAAAGTAAATTGAGTAATTATGTACAAAAGGTAGCAAGCATCTAATGTTCCATACTCTCATGTAGTTAACCTAATTGTGTTACTTACACAAACAAATTTGGTGCAGAGCTGCATGCACATTTTTGCACTGGCAGTTGCATGTAGCTAATTTTGTAAATCAGTCTCTTTATGTTACACTCTTTAGAAAAGCAAGAAATTGGACCATGAAGTCATATCTAGCTAAAACTCACACATTTCCTGTTTTACTGATAATCATGGTTTTATCAGTTTACCCGGTTCAAGAGACATTGGATACTTCTAGATAGGTTCAGAAGAGCCTATTAATCTACACATACATTCATCTGAAAATTTTTTAAATAAAATAAAGTATTTTGTTTACCTAACCTTGCCCTCCCAAATGGCAACCCACTGTCTGAATGCTGTCACTTCACTCACAGAAGTATCACTTTTAAGGGTGGCAGTGAAATTTCTGCTTCATGAAACTTCTTTCTTGCTAGAAAATATCTACAGACTGCTACTGATTTATCAGGTTTTTGCAAAAAAATATTCTAGTGAAATCCTGAGTCCTAGCCCAGACTCAAGATTCATAATTACTGAACACTAATTATCCAGACTTACTAAAAGAATAGCTTGGAAGCAGACATGATTTGGAATTATATAATATCCAACATGGTGAGTTTCTGTCTTATAACCAAGAATAAAAGGAAGAGTTTGATGTTGTCGATGGGGAAAATTGGAGGTTACTCTGAGAGAGAAAAAGAAACTTAGAGGTGCCCACCCAAAGTTTGGAGTGATTCTGAATGATTTGAATTTGCGTACCACCACTCTGCTGAATAAACTGTGGTGGTGAAATCTTTCTGTAGAGATATTTATGGCCATACCAGCATTCAGTTATCTATTAGGATCATTCAAGGCAGATATCTGGGGAGTGGAAAATACGTTTCAACTCCACCAGCAAGTTAAAACATAGCACAGTTCAACATAAGTGCAATAATGTGCCATGGAAATCCTACAAGTTCTCTGAGCGTAAAGCTCACCTCTGCAATCTAAAGTGGGTTAGATAGAGAGAAGACGAAAAAAAGTTCTAATTAGAGATTCCTGGCAGCAAGAAGGGAAAAGACAAAACAATTTAACATTCAGTTTTCCTAATTGCATCTTGCAGTACACAGATACAATTTTGTTTGTCTATCCTTCTGCCTTCCTGCCACAGTTGATTTCCATCCAGGAGAATGTGGCATGCAAAGTGACCCCTGTACCGTACAAAGAGCAAGAACAAAAAACAATAAAAACAACAATGTTGACATGACCAGGTCATTTTCATATGCTTTTGTGGGAGAGGAACAGGATACAATGGAATTCAATCTTGCAATCTTAATTATGAACTTTTTAGAGATTCAAAGAGTTGTTTGTACCATTCTTGATGGTAAAGGAAAAGCCTTCAGCATTTCTACTACAACTCTGTTTCCAGTTTATTTGTTGGCAGAAGTTACGTACAGAATGACTTTTTTTTCCTATCCTTCCCTACAATGACAACTTCTGGCTGTGCAGAATGCAACCATGAGGATGAGAGAGCTAAAATAATGGGTTTTCTATTATGGATGTCCCAAAATCTACTGGAAATCACCCTACTTAAGGTGTCTTGCATGTGTTATCAGAAATTTGGATACTTTAGAACAGTGGCTTTTGCCTTTTCATGGATAGAAAAGAAAACAAAGGTAGCATCCTTTGGTAATGTATTACTACTGGTCTGGCAGTACAGTGCCACCTTTCAGCAATTCCATAAATTGCCTTTTCATGCATCTTTCTATTCATTTCCTTCTAACATAATGTAGCCTTTTCTGTTAGGAACATCTGACATTTTTTTTGCTTTGGCAGCCTGTAGCGATGTGAGACTCACCTCCGCAGCACCTCCTGCTGGTCATCCAGGGAATTAGCTCACCAGCCTCCAGAGCACCCCCTGCTGGCCAGTGTTTCACCTGTCGCTGGCCCCTGTGTCCCTCCTGGATCCCAGTGCCCCTTTCCCTTGGGTTCTGCCCCCTGGCAGTACCCCCACAGTCTCTGTGTCTCCCCTCCCAGGGGAACCCCCAACCCACTATCCCCACCTCACCTCAGTATATGGCTACTGCCAGTCACCATTTAGCCCTCGCTCATTGGGGCAGACTGCAGTATATAAGCCATTCATCATCAGCAAAGGGGGTTTGGACCTGCTGCCTTTGCCTACCCTGGGCTGCAGCCTCTGCAACCCCAGTACCTGGTTTGTAGGCCTTTACCAAGACCTGCAGCCTGAGGAGTTGCCAGGAGGGAGCACCCCAGCTCCTCTCACCTTTTTCTCCAGCCCTTCTTGGTTGCCTGCACCTTCAGCTCCTAGGCAGCTAGGTCCTCCTCCCTCAAGAGCTAGCAGGAGAGTTCTCACAGCTCCTGGCTTCACTGGCCTTTTATAGGGCCAGCTGTGACCCACCTGTGGCTGCTTCTCCAATCAGCCTAGCTGATTGACTCCCCGAGCCACAGCCCTCCTCAGGGCTGGAGCGGGGTGACCGCCCCGCTACACAGCCTCATAACCTGCTGGTTTGGTAGAGGCAGCCTTTTATTTTAATTTCCCTCCCCAAACATTTCATTTGAAGCCTCCATTATTTTTGTTTTGTTTTGCTTTTTTCTCCTAGCTGCTATGCTTTCTTTCCTAGCCTGGTGGCAGGCATCGTAAAATTACAGAGTATTTGTCAAAGCTGAAATGCCCAAAATTTAATCTATCCTAACAATATTATTTTTCTGTCTGTTTCCAAAAAAATTCCATCAGTCCTCCAAAGAAAGAGTTGCAGCTTCTCTACTGCATTCCCCACCACCAAGAACACAGAGTAAAGTGCACATCTCAACATCCCTCTTCCATGCCTGCCTGCCTCTTTCATTATTGTATATGGCAGAATATTGAAAATACACAAATCTTGCTCTCCTGCAAATCTGAAGGAAACTAGTAAATGTGTTTTTGGCTTACCAGCCTCTCTCTTTATTCATTATTGACTCAGTCCACAAGTGCCCCTGGCATTGACCTCTATTGGAGTTTTGCCTGAAAGTATTACAGGACTGAACCTTGTACTTAAATTAGGCAAGTGATTATCTACAAAATTGTTCCCAGTGCAACTTGTTAATCTGGCTGGCAGGACATTTACAGTCACAGAGTGAGCACCCTCTCTTCCTTCCATCAAAGGCCAAACACATCAGCATGATAATTTACTCAGCATCCTCTGGACTAGAAGTCAAAATGCCTCCAGGTTCACCCAGACACAGATTTCCTGCGTGGTTTGATGTATTATACAGTATTAATGCTGTATACATAAAAATAGTCAGGAATATCACTGCATATAGTTGTGTTCCAGTTTAGGTTCTCCAAAACCAAAGAAGCACAGGGCATGGATCCCCCCATTTTATTGCATGTGGTGACTGACTTGGCCATTCCCCATCTTCTGTTGGTTATTTCTGCACAAGGAAAGAATAATTTGCATGGTGGACTCTAGTGAGGCTAAACTTAGACCAGAATTTGGGCCCACATTAACATTACTTAGAATTAATAAGTCTATGCCTCAGGGAATAGGACCTGAATTTGACCCACACTTTAAAAAAAATCTATAGGTCACAAAGTTCCACTTTAGGGCTAATATCCAGTGTTCTGATTCCTAGATTCATTCATTTAAAAAAATTCCACCAGTAAGAAATTCTCACAATGTTTCAAAGATTAGAGCAAAACATTTTGGGAAGACTGTCAAAGACCTAAATAGGAGTAAAGCCCCCCATTCCCACTGACTTTCAATGACAACTGAGTACCTTACTGCCCTTTGTGGCTTTGAAAATTTTCCCTTTATTATTGTTGATGAACATCAAAAGCAAGTTATTCAAGATTACTACAGATATATGATGAACAAGGTTGAAAATAAAGTATAAAAGTAAAAAAGGTAAATGGAGTGGAGAGTTCTATATTTAGATGAATGTAGAAATTCATGGGGTCATCATCACTGCTCTGTAGGTCACTGATCAGGAGTACCTTCTAAAGTTTCCAAGGAGTACCTTGGCAAGTTTCATTTTTGAACACTGAGAGAGGATATGGACTGAATCAACCAGATGACAAAACACCTCAACTATTTAAACCACTGTGAAAATAAAGGAAGTAGAATTATTTGCAGTGGCAAAGAGAGGTGAGATTGCAGAGACCAGATTGAATCATTTACAGTTCTAAAAAAGGAGCGATCAGATGAATTTGTGCAAGGGCAAAGTTCTGTTTTAGTTTTGAGGTGGCTTTGTTCATTTTTAAAATGAATTTCGTTCTTATGAAAGGTCCAAGAGACTCATGGCCTTTGGCCACCCACAGAAAAGTACTATAAAGACAAAAGAAATTAAAACTTTCCAACACTGACCTGCCCATATGCTTCACCTCTAAACTGAAGGAGATACTTCTAGGGGTAAGAAGCTCCTACTCATTCAGTTCTTGCTCCAACTCTGCTGAGATTTCCACTTAATACCAACTGTGATAACTGCTATGTGATATGGACACCTGTCCAGGCTGTGACTCAGGAAAGCATTTCCCTTCAGGACGGCATGTAAACACACAGTTAACTTTAAGCACATACTTAAGTGCTGTCCTGAATAGGCATATATTTAAGCATGTGATTAAGGGCCTAGACAATGTACAGACACAAAAATAAACATTAGATGGTACAAATCTTTATTCCCTTTTCTTCTGGATTGGTTTTAGGCTAGCAGGTAGTTGTTAAAGTCACGCAATAGCAAAGTTGATGAAAACATTAACTTAGGAAGATACAATCAAAACAATTGCTAAATTGAGACCCAAAACCAAAAATTTAGTTTAAATTAATTTTGACATATGATAATAAAGCAGTAGACTCAATTGATGAAATCATCATCATCATCATCACAGGAGTTAAAGAAAGAGATGAATAAGTTCCTAAATAAAATAAATATTGAGATTCACAATATGAAGGAAATAGGAAAGTGAAAAGAAGAAAATCAAATATACTCCAAAGTTATACAGACAACACTGATTTGACCATACAGTTCATCAGAATATCAGTGCAAGGTTAGGGAGGGCAAAGTCCTGCTAATAAGGGACAGGAGCCAAACAAATCTAGACTATCAAAGTAATCAGTTCTCTTTCGTATTCCAAGAAGATCTGGAAACTTACATTCATTATGGAACTTCTTCTGTCACTAGAGATCATTCACTATTATTGAATCCACATGCTAATCACTCAGTTTAATAAACAGATCCATTAGTCTTTCATACCTATTTTGTGTAACATCGGCTGCTGGAGATGGGTGTTTCACTGTGTTGTAGTTACAGAGCAAGACTCACCTTAGACCCCTTTTTGCTCATCTCAAGTGCACCTCTCAGATGACATTCCTGGCTTCCTTCACTCTCTCAAAAGTGGAACCGTTTTATTCAACCACTCTGGAAATGGATCTCTGGGTGGTAGCCTCCATTTCCCAACTGTAAATATGACAGGCCCAACTGTATTTGGCACCTGTAGGCCCTGTATTTGGCACCTGTGACTGTGGCTCCTTAAAGGGACTTAAAAAACAGCTTCTTCAAAACAAAGCTTTATTAATTCACACAAAGATACATAGCATGTAGAGCAAAGGGTAAAACCAATAATACTTTGCCTGTCATTGCAATCTTTGGTAAGTTCCATTCAGCCCAGTTACCTCGGGCTGAAAGAAGCAGATGGGCATGCTACATAATGGGCTCTGTGGGTCTCTTTATCAGAGGTTGCCCCCGGGCAGCTGCTGACAACCCACTCAACCCCCGCCTTCTCTGTGTCAACATCTTTAAGGTTTTGGCATCCTCTTAGCATCGCAGCCCTGGGAAGAGAAACCTTGCCAGCCTGGTTGGAGTCAGGCAAGAACATTCTCCCATAATTCCCCAATTAATAGCTCCCTCCATTGTTCCCTTATGTGTGTTATTGTGATGTTCTGCTCAGGACATCCAGAGCCGTAAGTTACTGTGTTACCTCACTGCCTCAGCTAGAGTGAGATTTGCTGGCAATTAGACTGTGGGTCAGCCCCCTGGCACACTAGCCTGTCTGCTCCACCAACAAACTCCTCAAGATTCTCCAGGCTAAACCTTGCCTTGCAGGTAGCATACACCCAATTCCTGAGTTCCCCCCGAGACATCTCTCTACAGTATCCAGTGCTTATTACTGTGACACTCACAGAAATTATTAAGTTCACTGCCTCCAAAGAGACAGTGTGTACACGAGTCTAAGTTAGTAGAAAACTCACTTCACTTTAATACATAGCACTGAGTTGGTTTTGTAATAAAACAAGAGTAAGTTTATGAATAAAGAACAGAAATGTAAGTGATATTAAATAAGAGAAAAAGAGACAGATATGGTTACAAACAAAACAAAACACGCTTTCTAGTGATTAAAGTTTAATTTTAGCAAGCTACACCAAGCATTGCCTGAGCAGTTTTCTTATTTACATCAAGTTACCAGCATTTTGAACCCTTCAAAGTAGGAGATCCAACTTTTACAGGGGAAAGGGTGGAATGAAACTTCTTCTATCAGCATAGTCAACTTGGTCCTCACAGGTTGGCTGAAGAGTCAGTAGAAAGGGACTTCTCCAGTACTTTCATGAAGTACACCAAATATATAAATCATGACTCAATGCAATAGGGAAGGGTGTACCTCGACGTTCCTCCAATATGCAGGCTAAACGCTTTTTCAGAGTCCCATGCAATCTCTCCACTGTCCCATTTCCTTAGAGATGGTACACAGCAGATTTATAATGTACTATACCAATGCTCATCAGAAAGCCTTCAAACCCTCTTGATACAAAAGGTGTCCCCATCATCTGAAACAAGGCTGTCTGGTAGGCCCCAAACATTGCGAATAAAGTGTTTAGGCAAGAAATGAGCTTCTTTGAGGTGCCTTGTGAAATTATGAATGAAAATGGGTAACGTCAATAATAGTCTACAACAGTCAAAAACCAGTGTGTCAAAAACCATGCAGTGCAGTTGAGGGGCCAGTAATATTCTCTGCAATGCTCTGCCATGGTCTGTCTATGACTACCAATTTCAAAGGGGCCAGAGGAGCAGTAATTCTATGCATTGTGCAGGCTGAACATGCCTTCATACATTGCTCAATGTCTGAGTACAGCCCTGGCCAGCAAGCATAATCATGCAGAAGTTCCTTTATCTTCTTAACTCCCAAATGTCCTTCATGAAACACATCCAGGACTGTTGCAGCACTGCTGGGATGACTACCTGGGCTCCAATGCATAAAAAATGTCATGTAGCACATGTATTCACCATGAGCTTGGTATGGATTTTGTAGAATGTAGACAAAGTACTCTGCCGTTTCTGCATACAAGCATGTCAACCCAGCAGAATTTCTCAAAAGAGCATCGGCAAGTAAATTATGTCTTCCTTTGATATGTACCAAATTAAAGTTATAGTGCTGCAACTGAATAATCCACTGCTACAGCCTCACACTTAGCAGGTCAGTGACTTTCTGATAGAGGCTCAGAAATAGGCAAATTATTAGTTTCTAATGTAAAATGTCTTCCCACTAAATAGACTTTGAAGTATACAACAGCAAGAATTCTGGCTCAATCTGGGAATACTTTCCTTCCATTGGGGTGAGAGTATGGGATGCAAATATAACTGGCCCATCCCTCCTGGAGCAGAACTGCACCTAGACCCCAATTGCATGCATCAGCCTAAATCACTACAGGGTTCCTTGGATCAAAATAAGCATGGGCATGGCCCCTGGCCCTGGGTTAAATCCCACAGTGCTTTGGCAAGAGTACTAAAATGGGGCAGAGCATGGCCACCTGTGAACTGGGGTAGGCCAAGGAATTAACATAAACTGCTACGACCAGTGGGTAACAGTAGCAAAGGAACAGCATGTAGCCATTCAGGTATCAGTTTCACACCACTGACTGACAAAGAATGCTTTAGAAGAACTACAGCCTCTTTTGCAAAACCTGTACTTTTTGCCAGCTTGTTAGAGTCAAGTTAGCACCTGTCCAGAATAGCATTACACTCAGCAAGGGTCTCAGCAAAGATGATACTGTCATCCCAATGGTAACATGCACCCTGGATATTATCAAGGAGCTGACAGACCACTTGGAAATCCCTCAGGAACAGAAACTAAACAAAAAGGGAGTCATTGATAGCAGTCCCTCCCAAATCACCTGCTGAAAGTCAATAACAACTGCAATCTTTCAGCCACAGGTATTTTCTAATAACCAGATTGGTAAACCACCGAAGAGAAAATCCAGGATCCGCTTCCCCAGCATGTCACCTCTTTGAAGGTTGGGTATTGAAACTGCTCGTGTTTCACATGTTCATTAAGTGCCTTAAAATCTGTGTACAGTTGAATACCACCATTCTTCTTGTTTACAGTCACCCTGGGTGAGCACCAATCCATAGATCCTTCCACCTCCCAAATGATACCATTATCTTTCACGTGATGCAGTTCTAAACAAATCTTGTCCACAAGGGAAAAGAGGTACACAACGTGCAGGTGATGCAAAGGCTCAATGTCTGAATCCAACTGCAGAGAGTAAACATATCCTGTGGACAGAACACCATCACCGTTAAATAAATCACGATGTCACTAAACAATATGTTGGGTATCCCCTTCTATTGTAGGCAGCATAACTACACCTGAGGAGTACTGTGTGAGTTCATGCATAATACCAAGCTGTAAGCACAGCTCATAGGACATGCCCTTAATGTAAAACTTTGCAGTCAAGGCTATGCCTTTGTAGAGCAGAGTATACATCTCCACCCACTATCTGCAACGCAAACAAATCCCACTATATAACTTTATAACCACTATAGTTGGGCAAATGTCCAGATTATGAACTAACCCAGAGGGAAGAATGTTAACTTCAGCACCCATATCTACCATGCACTTCAGTGGTGTACCATTAATTTCTGTGATATGGGATACCAGCTTCAGTGCCTTGCCACATGCCTGCTAAAGGAAACATCAGCATCCCCTGTAAAGGTGGCCTCATGCAGCTTCACATTTACAGTGTGCATTTCAGACCTCCCATCAGTGTGAACTAGCAGCACACAGACTTAAAATGTCCTTCCTTCCAGCAACCCCAGCACGTAGCAGTTCTAGCCAGCTAGGCAGGCAAATCGGCCAAGTAACCTATACACCACAGCAGAAACAATGAGGAGCTGGCAACTTTTGCTGCCAAAGCTGTAGAGTGGGAGTCGGTTGCATGATAAAACTCTGAGCGATGGAAGCAAGAAGAGCAGCTGACAGTTTAAATGTAGACACACAAGTAACAGCAGTCTGAGACATAGAACCCCTTCCAGCCTGAGCCCTCTCAAATGCCTCACTTTTACCAACAATGGCATCAAAAGTTAGAGTTCTAGCATCTTCATCCAGTAACTGTTCGCCCAGGTGGTCATTGGCTACACCAATCACAATAATATTCCTGAGCATGATCATGTTAACGTTCCCAAATTCACAGTCCTGGCCTTCCAAATGACATGCAAATTCACATATGGTTTCATTGGGCCGCTGATGATCTTCAAAAAATGTTTTCCTCTTTAGCAGAATAGAATCTCCAGAATATCCGTTGAGCTGCTACACAGCCATGTCAAAGGAGCCCCATGAGTCCATCATAAATATCAATGCCATCACAGCCTAAGCAGTTCTGCAGCAAGTATAACCTAGCAGTACTGAGAGTTGCAGGATCTGTACATAGGCCCCAAAATCTCCTCTTTTCCAAACTAAACATACCCAGTTCCTTCAGCCTTTGCTCCTATGGCTTGCATTCCAGCCCTTTGATAATTTTTGTCACTCACCTCTGGATCCTTTCCAGTTTCTCTACATCCTTTCTATACAGCGATGACCAAAATTGGACACAGTACTCCAGCTAAGGCCAGAGTAGAGTGCAGAGTAGAATGGTACTATCATCTCCCATGACTTGTTAATGGAACCCAAAATTGCATTTGCTGCTTTTTTTTTTTTTTTTGGCAACAGCATTGCATTGTTGACTCATGTTGAGGCTGCAATCCACCACAACTCCCAGATCCTTCTCAGCAATACTGCTGGTATGCCAATTATCCCCCATTCTGAATCTGTGCATTTGTTTTTTCTTTCCATCACCTTATGTTTGCCTCTGTTGAATTTCATTTTGTCATCTGTAGCCCAGTTCTCCAATTTATCAAGCTCTTTTTGAATTTTAGTTCCAGCCCCCAAAGTGTGGCAATCCCCTCCTACTTTTGTGTCAGAATGGAGTTACACTAGGGCTGAATTAGTCCTTATTAATTTAAGCTTGTGTACAATCCTAAAGAAAGTATTACTGAAAAAGAAGCTCCTAGACATCTGAAAACTGAGTTCATAGACACTTTTTTTAAAAAAACTTTCACTTATTTTTCAATCGGTCCTTATAATCTTTTAAAAATTACATGTCAAACAAAGCTGTTTAAAAATCGTGGTGTAAAACACAGCATTATAAAGTATTATTGAAGGCAATAGAACTTCAGAAAGTGCACTTATGATTCAAAGAAATAGGTCAACGATCTGGATGAGTAACAGTCGTTCTGCTGCAAAGTACAATGGCCCTTTCATCACTTATGTGAAGTAACATAATCTAGATCAGGCCAAACATCTTAATATAATAAACTACAAAAAACTATATTTAAATAACATAAGGATCTTATTGAAACGCACAAATTCCAGGAAACTGAGTTAAGGTTGGAACTCCCTCTTTAATGCACCACATTGGTTCATAGTGTTGAAATACAAAATATCATAAAAATAATGAAAATGCACATTAAATGAGACCACTAATTGTTCTGGGTTACTGAAAAAATTAAGTCTAGCAAAGATATGTTAATAATGCCACATTTTCTCTGGGCCCCAAACCACTCATCCTTGTGTGAGTAAGTTAAGAAAGAGTTGGCCCTATTTCTAGACATCTTCAGTCAATATTTAGACATACTGACCTGATAGGAGGACAGAAAAGTCAATTTCTTGTGTTTGTAGGTTAGGAATTTTTGTAAATTTACTTTTCTCCCTTGGATACATGGGCAGAACTTTTGTTGTCTCAACAGGCAATTTGTTTTACACGGGGCTGAAGGGCCTTTTTCTGCTCCTAAAATGTCTTACCTCTTTTTGCTGTTATTTTGTCCAACAATTTTGAGAACAACAGTTATTTTATTTCTAATTATTTGTAATCTGCCACGTGCAGTGGGTTTTTAAAATAGTGATATATTATCAAGTTCCATATTGGGCTGTTTGTTCTAAGGTTATGTCAATTTTTTTCCTCTGTGAGGTACAGAAAGTAATTGTTCCTGTATCTGTGTGATTCAGTAGGATATCACCTTCTGATCTGTGTAACAATCCTTTTTCTTTTAATCCGAAATCTTACAGGTATCCCATCTTTCTACTGTAAGCATTTAACAGCTGTCTAGTTGGTGCTACTGTGGGCATCTTGTGTTCCACAGCTATTGAGCTTGTGTAGCCCAAAAGATCATGGGTGAAATCTTGGCCCTACTGAAATCAATGAGATTTTTACCATTGACTTAAATGGAGCTAGGATTTCACCCAAAGTATCTTTTGTCTGGATAAGTCTTGCAGAGCTTGCAAGGAGTGAACAAAGGCTTTACTGCTGTTAATTATATACATTTATACTGTAAAATTCTTCCCTTTCCACACAAAGCTCAAATAATCACATTTTGTTAGGGATAAGCAAGGAATGGAACAGGAAGAATGAAATTGCGGGAGTGGAACTACCTTTCTGAATATGACCCTAGAATTCCTTTATAGCTCTCTTGAGAGCTTGGTTGGAAAACCTTTCAGTATAGGCCATCTTATCTTGGACTAGTTTTTCCTCCCAATTCAGCAGCTCTTCCTCTCAAGTTGTTTTGTTTTTCCAGCCCATATTGTTTGTTTTGACAGAGTGGCTTATTTCCTGGGCATCTGGGGCCCAGTCTTGTTTTACTGCTGTTTTTAAATTGTATAGGCATCTCAGATGTCTATGAAAAAGAAATCAAAGACATTTCAGGATTTGTGCTCTGAAAGTACGTAAAGAATAATGCAAAGAATGTCTATTTCTTAACTGCTGCCTTGACTTGATATGAACTTTGAGAGAGACATGACAATGCACATGTATTAAGTGCCATAAATACCTATTAGATATAAACAGTAAACAGCAAAATGAAAGAATGAAAATAAAAAATACTATCACCACCAATAACGGATGCACAATACTGAGTGTAGTAAGATCCTTTTAGAACATAGTCGCTGAACCTGAACTCTAGTATGTGTTTTTAAACTTCAAAATCTCAGACACCTTAATATTTCTTTTGAAAATTAAAAAGCAGTTAGCTCAAAAGGAAAACTAATTATTTACCCAAAAAAACCTTTCTAAAACAGAAGTTATCCTCTACAAAAGAGCAGAAAGCAGTCAAATTTGCATAATTTATAAATATTTTGTTTGGATTAAAGTAAATTAAAACAACCAGACTGATATTTTTGAAAATAGATTAAATAAATGTCTGGTTCTGAGCTGTGTCCTCAAATGCCAAGATTTCAGCTTGGAATTAATTTTTTATTTTGATGGTATAATTAAAATAGCGGAGAAAAAGCTGACCAATCTCTTATAACAAAAGTGCTGGCAAATGCTGTTATAATAAAACAGTTTGTTACTGATAGGTACAACTCTGCCAAAGACCAGGAGGACAAAATGTCTAGATGTTTTTTCATTGTGGACATGGCTAGTTACCTAGCAACACATTAAGATTTAAACTGAATAATACAAAGGTATCAAAATCCTGTACATACTGTAAGAACATACAGATGGAATGTTGCCTGCTATAGTTCTTACGTTCCCAACAAAAGATTAGGGGCCAGGTCTTCAAAGGTGCTGAGCTCTCTCAAATCCCATTGAAGTCAATGAGAATTGAGGTTGTCAGCGCCTCACAGGATCAGGCCCTAAATTAAATTAAAACAACTGCGTATGAAGAGAGTTAATCCTTTATTACCCGCATAACTGAAATCAGTTTAGCCGTCACATTTCACTGAAGTTACTTGTGAATAAGCTGTACTGTATTTAGGTTGCACAGTACAGTTGAGAACCAGAGGGACAAATAATAACTAGAACAGATTGTAACAATTATAGGGGTCCAGTCTCCCCTTGTCACATGTGGACATTTAAACAAACATAATAATACTTAGTTTTGATCTAGCACTTCCATTTTCAGGGTATTTAGCAAACATTAACTTTTTAATCTGCATAGGTTTCTTTTAAGGTCCGTAAAGATAATTCTCTCTATTTTATAGATGAGGAAAATGAAGTACAAGGGCAAAATCAAGCATTTCCAAAAACAGTCACCAACTTTGAGTACCCACCTTGAGAGATCTAGGACTCTGAAAAGACATGCTATACTAGTATGTGGATGTTTCTCTTTATGGGTCAGCGTACTTGTAACAAGTTTTCACTTAAAAAAAGAGCACTTCACTGTTAAAAGATTTCACTGCTCAAAAGCATCTAAGAAAAATAACCCCTAATTTTAAAGTGTCATATTTCTGAAGAATCATTTTCAAGTGATAGTTTTATTGTAACAGAGGACTAGTAGAGAGTAAAATAAATTAAATCAAGCATTGCCAGTTTGTGGCAAAAAATGACTTAAGAAAAGCTGAACTGGGAAACTGCAAACCTGCTGTGCAAGTGGACCTCAGTGAGCAGCATGTACTGTGCTAAATTTGCAAACACTGATTTTAAGAGAATATTTGAAAATACAGAACTGAGCAGGCACAATGAAAAATTACATAGTCGTCTATTTACATTTAGTAGTTGCCCAGAGAAAGCCAACTCATGATTTTATAGCAAGTCTTACAATATTTGAAATTTTTCTCAAAACCCCAACTTCTTGAGTCATGTGATTACATAAGAATCTCAGCTTTTAAAAAGAAAAGGAGTACTTGTGGCACCTAAGAGACTAACCAATTTATTTGAGCATAAGCTTCTGTGAGCTACAGCTCACTTATGCATCCGATGAAGTGAGCTGTAGCTCACGAAAGCTTATGCTCAAATAAATTGGTTAGTCTCTAAGGTGCCACAAGTACTCCTTTTCTTTTTGTGAATACAGACTAACACGGCTGTTACTCTGAAACCAGCTTTTAAAAAAAAAATTCTAGTCCTCGTACTTGTTGAGAAAGCTTACAGATATGAACCCTAATAGCTCAAGAACAAAAAGGCAAATTAACCCACTATTTAAAGTTAATGTATTGCACTTTTTAAGCCAAACTCATGACTTTTGGAAGCCTGATTCAATTTTTGAACATTTGGGGGTAGCAATACCGCAGTTCTAAATAAGGCATTCAGGGGGTTGATCCTGTGAAGTCATGAGCACTCACAAATCCCATTTAAAGTCCCAATTCAGCAAGTTACTAAAACACACGCTTAAAGTCAAGTATATGCTTAAGTAACTTGCTGAATCAGGCACAAAGTTAGGATCAAGACCCTGATTCCTGAAAGCATATTTCGTTTACAAAAGCACTTAAGCACATAGTTTACTTTAAGAATGAGATTAAGGCTCCTTTAAGACAATGGCACTTAAGCATATTTAAATTCTTTGCTGAATCAGGGCCAGCACCTTTAAAAGTATAGTGGTACACATGCTAGTACAGATAGTTAACTGGAGCACTGTTTATTAACAGAAATTTACACTTAGCCACTAAAGCAGGATGAAATTGCAAACCTGAGGGTCTTAATAGTTTCTTATCAAGAAGTGGTGGATCTTGCAAGTGCAGCAAAACACTTAGCTCTGAACTTACATCCCCTTTGCAGCTCCACAAGGCCACTGATGGGGACACAGCAGCAAAATGAGGACAGACACATGGATGGATTTTAAACAGCAGGCTGCAATTTTTGTTAAATTTGAATACAAAGGAGGAGCAATACGCCCATCACCCATACTCTTCTCTTTCAGGCATTTAACTGGTTCCAGTGCGGGGGGTTACAAGGCCCCTACCACATAACCCCTAACTCAGGATAGGCTCCAGAAGGCTGGTGACCTCAGCGACAAGGCTGGGCTTGGCCCACGAAGGCCACATGGTCTCAACCGATCTCAAGAGCCCAAGGCTCCTCAGCAAAATCCCAGGTCTTTTATCCCTGGGAACCATTCATTTTATCTTTTTAACCTCACTGGAAACTGGCCACAAATTGCAACAGATTAATAATTCAACCAAGTACCTTGTTTAGGTATTAATAACGTTCCTATGCAGTCTACTGTGGCTTGAAGGTACTTGCTGCAAGCAAAGCAAAAAACTCCCCGGTCCTCTTCCAGTTGGCCCATAGGAGACAAAACTCCTTCCTGACCCCTAAATGGGTGATCAGCTAGACTCTCAGCATCTGTCAGGCCAGTTCCTCTTACTAGTTCAGGTGGGTAGGGTGGGACTGCTGGAACAGAGCTGAAAGAGGCTGCAAATGGCCCCTACTCTGGTTAAAGCCTAGAAGCTAGGTAATGCTAGCCAATCCACACTCCTCCCCCTCAGCTGGCCAATAGGTGCCAGAGATTCCGAGGGGGAGGACCTATCTGATATCCCTCAGTCATTGTCTCCTTCCCTCCCTGCTCGGGCTATCCCCCTTTCACCGCTGGCCTCATCAAGTTCTCCCATCTGTTGAGGCAGGTGCATAGCATGTACCTACAGAGCGAGCTATTCATAACATACACAGGTATGTAGTGCTTGTAAAATGCACAACCCAAGTAAGCTACAGTTAAGGAATATGCAATCTCTGCAGAGCCTGTAAGATGTGCAAGCCAAATAGTTTCAGATTTTTCCTTTATTTTTCCTTTTAAAATAACTTAGAGATATTAAATGGAATAAAACTAGTTTGTTCCCAATGTTAAAAATGTGAAATCAACTACTCAAAAGTTAAGATTATTACTACTATTTTTACTGCACCCGAAAGAGTACTAGGAACTTTACAGGATAATTTCTGCCCCAAAATCCCTGACAGTCTAATTTCAGACCTGTTGCAATAATTCCCCACTCACATGCAGCAACAAAATCAGCTTAAGTGTCTTTGTTGTTGTTTTTTTTTTTCAGATTGCTGTCTTAAATATTTAGTGTTCAGAACCCTGATTCAGGAGAGCTCTTAAGCACCTGTTTAAATCCATCACTATTCTAGACAGCACTCAAACCCATGCTTATGCTTAAATTCCATTGATTCAGGAGAGCTCTTAAGCACCTGTTTAAATCCATCACTATTCTAGACAGCACTCAAACCCATGCTTATGCTTAAATTCCATTGATTTCAGTGGGACTTTAAACACGTGTTGAAGTGCTTTTCTGAATAGACCCAGGTTAGTATGTCGTACCAGAGTTTTCAGTGTTATAACATGTGTACCAAATTTCAGAATTCACTTACTGACTCCCAAATCTGGAATGCACTATATCCATTAGCAGGAAAAATCTGTGTGTAGCTAGGGCGGAGAATAATACATACTGATATCTCTGAGAAAATGAAATCAGAGTAAATACATTCAAATTCAGTTCATTCAATGGACTGGCTCTTCTGGATGAATCATTCTGATAGGTTCAGCTGTTGTGGGGCCTGCTGTTCATAGTATACTAAGGCAGCAGTAATTGCACTTTTTGGAAAGATGGGGGCAGGAACAAGGCCTGGGAGGCTTCCAGCCCAGGTTCCTTTGATAGATCATGGATTCACATGGGTGTCTGCGAACAGTTCATTCAATGATTCCTTATCCGTGTATGGCTTTTAACTCATGAAGCTATATAATTTCATTTCATTGACTGTATTTTTTTTAACTGGAAAAAATCATGGTACTTCCATGGGGGATGAGCACATAAACAATGTGCATGGTCAGGCTTTCATACAGAACAATCAGTCATTACTAATATCCAGTTAGTCTGTTTAACATGCTAATTTTCTGAGTGACAGAAGACTATGGATACAAAATCAGTATTTTAAATGGAAAGATATAAAATTATATGTCAGTAATGTTGCAGTTGGCCCTACTAGTTGGGTTTGTAGGACTGAAACATGGGGGCACGTAATTTGTCTCAGGTGTTATCTTTGTTTTGTCCATTGCCCATTGCCACTAAATTAATTTCTTACTACATTAAAAACTCGAATGTGGTGCATTTTAGAGCAGCATTTTATTTTTTCTTTTCTTTTCTACAAATATTGAAAATCCTGTAGCTCAACAAATTAAAAGCAGGTGTAGCAGGTTCTTCTATTGCCATCCCTGGAGGGCAAGCTATCACTGTTATGTGTTATCTCAGCTAAGGGGGCAGACCACATCTACTGTATGGGCTGGCTTCTGCCCCCTCCTGAGGGGATACATCTCTGCTTTTTATTTACTTTTCTTAGCCTAATCATCAATGAAGCAATGTTCTATACAAGACACCAACCAACTGCAGCACCTCTGCCACTGACAACTTTTGGCATTCTAAACTTTTATCTCCCAGTGATTTTAAACAATGTGATTATGCTATTCACAGGGAAAAGTTCAAATCAAGGTACTGAGGTACAGAATGATTTAGAAAGCTGATGTAGGACAGAGAGCTGGGGTTAATAGAGGATTAAGTCCATTTTACTGTAGTACCTCACGAAGCAGCACACAGGCACAGGCTTGCTTTCCTCCTAGACTTCTTAGATTCAGCCAGCCTAGGTGTCCTGGATGAAGAGCATTTCCAAATCTCTACTATATACAGGAGAAGAGGGCACATTAAATTTCCTCTCTGAGATTGCCTTGCATGGAGGAGCTCAGATAAAAGATATATCTTCTCAATATAATTAAAATATTGTATAAACAGAAGAGGGAACTTCTTGTTCCCCATCCAAAGCCTGATGGGCTTGGCATTCAGCTTCTCCATGGAGGCTGGGGAGAGGGAAGGAATCCTTCCCCTCAACCACAGAGCTACTGTGGCTTCAGTATTGCAGCATCCCCTCTATGTGCGATACTTCCAAAGTATATGAGGGAACAGTCAGAGAAATCACAGAAACCCTGATCCACCCAGTGAGCCCCCAAAACCTCCATCTGTGGCAGCGTAGGAGATGATACCACAGAGCACAGCTCCATATTATCCATGAGTTGTGGGCCCTTCAGACAGGTTTTCACAGTTCTACTCTTCACCTGTGCAGCAGTATCCTATCAGGATTCCTACCTCCAAATCCTACTGCTCCCTGCACAACCCAGAGTATGGGGAAGAGAAGGTGGCATGATTTCCCCCAGTAAAGAAAGATGGCAGAGGGCACCACACGGGTACACAGCTTTAGCACTGCACACACAACGCTCAGTTTAATGGCATGCTGTAGATATAGGGTTATTTAGCTGTATCCCTTTGAAAAAATATAAAGGAAAGCATACTATGAAACATAACAAAAAGATCATCCCGATATGTCTATCTTAGGTATTCATATGGCACCACTCACTGTAGCATACAGACAATGTCCATAAACGCTGTGATAATGAAATGCAACCTGCATAACCAAACATTGGCAAGGGAAGAAGAAGACGAAGTCAGAAGTACAGGAAACAGAGAAGTTAGACCAAGTACATGAGTCAGAACACAGGAGCAGGAAATACAGCAGTGGACTGTAAAACTTGAAAGGAGCAGATTCTGAGTGCAGCTGACAAAGAGATTTGCTAAATAAAAGGAGCTCTGAATTTAAAATAAAACACAACATAAAGCCTTAACAAACCCTTTGTAGTGCTATTAACTTAGTAAAACTGAACTGAACAGAACTATGCCCTAGCAATGTGCTTTTCTCCCTTACTATTGCACAGAATCATAGAAGATAGGACTTCCTGGGTCATCCAAGTCATTCATCTCACTAGTGCAGGACTGTCCTCTACACTAGTCATCTAAATGTTTGGTCTCCTGTGCAGTAAAAGTTCAAGAATGCTGATGTGCACCAGTTCATTACAGACAATTCTTGAAAGTGCCTGATTCCAGATTCTAAAATTGTGCCTGCAATGTTGAACATGCACATTTTTGTACATTCATTTTTCACGTCCATGTTTTGCTCACCCAAATATTCTGATGGGTGCGCCCTGAAATGACACTTGCAGGTGCAAAGCAGGTAGTTAGAAACAACTTTAAATTATGTTTTTCAAAAATAGGGCCTTTATCATTTGGCTCCAAATACTATACTAATTACACTAAAAGGTCTCAGCTTTGCAGATGGAGTTGTTACAGTGTTGATGGTAGACTTGTGTGCTTCTTTAACAAGGTCAGTTTCACTCTACATATATGCTCCTCCCTTCTATAATTATATAAGCTGATCCATGGTAGCATGATCCACATGAAATAAATCTGCAAGTAACAACATAAGACAGACTTTACCAGGGAAGCTTAAATCTAGCCTTCTTCTGTAAAAGAAAGGTTATCAGCAATTATCACTAATTACTTAGTCAAAGGGAAGGCACTAGGACAACTACTTTCAGAAGACCAGACATTTTAACCAATCATATTATTTCTGTTACCAAGCATTTTATCAGGGGAAGGAGCATTTTGGGCCAGACTGAATCTGGCCACTGCTTGGGCTTGCAATGTGGCAACAAATAGCCCTCCATTTTTGCAGATGCTATACTTCTTTAAGAAGCATATTTCCACTGTTAGTAGAATATAATTCCAAACCACTACTCTGTATTATATAAACATGAAGCCCATAGTATGTGAAAACACACCTACCAAACCCCAGCTTTAGTCAGGAAATTGTGTCTAACCATACATTTATCCATTTCTGAACTCAGATTTAAACAAGCAAAATTCTCCAAATGGCCCAGTCGTATTAAACAACAACATAGAACTAGATTTTCAAAATAGCTCAGAGTCAAGTATTCAAGTGCTTAGCAACCACATTTGGGTTCAAATTTAGGCAAAGAGCTCAGCGCCAGTTTAGGCACCTAAATTAAGAGCCAGACTTTCAGACATGCTCAGCTCCCAGCAGTTTCATTGTAACACTTTTGGACCACATTTTCAAAGGAGCTCAGGACCGAGTGTGCTGAATTCTTTTGCAGTTGGACTCTTTGTTGCTTCAATAGGAGCCAAGCTGTTCCAGAAATTCTGGCCATGAATTTTCACAATTTCAACTGGTCACCATTCCCTGTGTTTAATCAACTGACAATTGTCTGAGACACACCAATACCTAAATTGCCATAAATAAGAGTCTTCACCTGTGAGAAGCATTAGTTTGTTATTATTTCTATCAAATTGTTGCCTCACAGTTAATCTGTTTACTGTATTTTCTTGTATACATTTAAAATATCAAATAAAGATAAAGAGGAAACAGAAAGCTTCTAGTTTCTCAGGGAAAGGATACATAAAGGTATCTTCCATGAAAGGTTGATTTTAACACACTTAAGAATATTAGAAAAAAAAATTTGACAATGGACACCAACCGAATAAGACCTATAAAAATGCAAAGTTAATGCTGACCTTCTGCTCACACTTCTGTGACCCCTTAAGGTAGGCTATTGCCTTAACTTTTAATGCCACAACTTCTGTCTATTGGTGTCATAATTAACATTATTTTAATGTATTTTCCATAGATTTGTAAAAAAGTGAAAATGTTATTAGTTTATAGTTTCTTATATTTGATGCCAAGTAACTAACTTAGCAGATTCCCATCTATACATTTGTGTAAAAATTAAGGTTATTCATTCTAGAGCCTGAAGAGGGCAGCTTTGAATGAGGAAAAGATGACGTGCTGGGTGATGGAAGATTGTTAGTCTTCTCATTTAACTTTAATAGAGGTGGTTGTGAGACATTTAGCAAGAAGAGGATGTCAAAAGACTTGAGGGGTCTTCAAAGGGTTTTCAACCCAACCTCTGATTTTGTACCAGCTTTCTAGACAATTATTTGCAGGAGCAAAGAAAAAAAATATAGCGATCTCAAGTATGCCTGACACTTACAAACTTACATTTTGGATGGTGCAGAACTGGATAATCTCTCTCAGGGTTCCAAGGTGCACAGAGGGTGTTTCAGAACATTCCCTTTTCTCAGTGCCCAACCGGATCTGCTAGCCATGGCCTCACCTCCTCCCTGCCCCCTTTGGGCGGCAGGCACCTCTGAAGGGTGCTAGGGGAGAGTAGTCCCCCTATATACCATGTAACTACTAGCCAGATCGCCAAACCAGTCAACATTTCAGAATGAAAATGAGAGTGGTAGATCACTTCCAAAGGTTCAGGTCTGAACGGTCAAATCCTTCTAGTGCATAACCCAAAGTTATATTTCAACAAGGGTCGTCGGTTGCGTTACCCCTTTTGACCCAAGTTACTAGATAAAAATTTGGGGTATTGTGGGTTGTTCCACTTCGGAGGAGAAACTGATGAGAGTCAGTTATTTAGACTTAAACTAGTGTAAATGGCAGATTCTTTGTAACTTGAAGTCTTTAAATAATGATTTGAGGATTTTAGTAACTCAGCTAGAGGTTGGGGATCTATTACAGGAGTGGGTGGGCGAGGTTCTGTGGCCTGCAATGTGTAGGATGTCAGACTAGATGATCATGATAGTCCCTTCTGACGTTCGTCTATGATTCTATTTCTTCTATGCAGTCTTGTTTCTTTAACGAAGATATGTGACGTCCTGTTTCCTGAACACAATAGGAATCAAACAGCAGAAGACAATTCCTTTGCTTCCCAGCTGCCTTTCCAGCCAGCACTCTGTGCCCAAAAAGCTCTCTCTTAGCTTTCTCTCAGGGCCACATTACCATCATTTTTATTACTGTCTGCTTGGCTTTCTGGCTGCTTCTGTCTCTCTCTCCTTGTGCTGTATTCCTCAGACACAAAAACAGTTCCACCAATCCAAACTGAAGGAAACACAGCTCCCCTGTATTTGAAACCCCTTTGGTCACCTGGTTTAGCTTCTACTCAAAGATTTATATGATCTGAAGAGAAACCAAGATTTTTCATGTCTGTGTTTTGGGTGCTACTGCTATTTCAGCCACTTGTTTCAATGAATTCTTTATATTTATCCTGAATGCAAGTCAACACTTATGCTTGACCAGTAACAATAAGGTTTACCCAGCCCATAACAGTTTTACTGTGAACAGTGTAAGACATTAAATCCTAGAGAATGAAGCAGACCTTATAGAAAGTAAACAATATTTTATCAACTTTCTGTGCTGTTTTCTTCCCTAACCCTAACCCTTTCCTCCTCCCATCCTCCATTTTTTCTTCCAAGGTTTGGTGTGTCTGTTCTTCAGCCTTTTTATTGTCCATGTTTTCCCTCACATTAAATTCTGTGTACATTTCAAATTGTTGCAAACTTTTCCATTACTTTTCCCTCTAAAACCTCTCTCTCTCTCTCTCTCTCTCTCTCCATTTTTTCACAACTCACATTGATTGGTTCCACCACTTTACTCATTCCCTTGCTCCTTGTCTCACACTCATTGGCTATTAGATGTAAAAGTAATATTGCAATAGTGCCAGGCACCATACAAACATATAAGAGAGAGACAATACCTGTCCCAGATTTTACAATCTAAGTAATTTAGATCCACCCCCAGCCCCAACTTCCCTCACACTCACTGCATTTTCCTGGCCCCACCTTCCTTCACACTAACTATGGCACATTTCCCCAGACCCACTTTCCCTCACAGTCACTATTTCCCCTGCCTCTCCCTCCCAGCTCTGCCTTCCTTCACCCTTGTTGCGTTTTCCCCCTTTCCACTCACTGGCCTTCACCTTCACTCAATAACTCTGTCCCTCATTCGTCTTTTCACTCACACTCTCTTTCTCCTGCTCCCAGTATGGCTGTAGTGTGGCGGCGATGAGGGGACCCTGTTGAAAGCAAGACCTTTGGCCTGTCTTCATAGCTCCCCCCTGCAGATGAGAGCTTCTTCCTCCCTTACTGCCTGTGCTGGCAGCAGTATGCTGCATGACTGTCCCATAGCTAGACTGGGGCAGAGAATAGGAGAGGTGGAGGAATGGGGCCAGGAAGAGAAGCTGGGAAGAGGAATGTAATTTTTGCAGACTCATCCAGGTTTTCAGCTGGTTAGAGTAGGAGGGAGACAGCACAGAGGGAAGGGAAGTGGTGGGTGAGGAGGTTGTGGGTGTGGGGAGAGGAGAGCGGCAGTATCTGGTGTTCGTTTTTAGGTCTGAAGTGAAGGCAGACATAATTTGGCTCGTACACAAGGTTTGTATTAAATTGTTTTATATTTAACACCCACCAATCTTATTTTATCACCTTTTTATTGTTATAGGTCAAAAAATCATCTCTTTCCACCTTCCCAAATTTTAAGATACTTTCAAAAGGAAAGGACTTGGGCTTGGATGACATTTTCCTGTTTCTGAAATTTATTATTTTCTAAATTAACCTGTACATGTTTCAGAGGAAATAGTCTTTGGGCATGACCTACCAGTATGTTAGAAAGAATAATGGACATTGTTGAAGGAAATGGGCATAGTCTTTTATCCTCCCCACTGAGGTCAGTGGGAGTTTTGCCATTAATTTCAATGACAGCAGCATTGCGCCAGCTATTTTAAATTTGTGCAACTTTGAACCTAAGCATCTCTTCTTGCTGAAAAACTCTCAAACAGGATTTGTCTTTAACTTTGATCATTTTAACTTTGTGCTATTAGTTATTTTTACATTTTCAAAAAGTTCTTTTTACTAAGCAAAATTATTTACCAGGAAAACTGAGGCTTAATTTATATTCTTTTAAAAATAATCTGTTTGTTGCATTGACAAAGGGATGGTGTGATAAATACTGTGCTATACTAAATACTGAGCTTCTTCAAAGGTCCACAATTATGAAAGATTTCTAAAAACTAAAATACAATACTTGGCATAAACAAGGTAATAATCTGATTAAAATATCTAAACAAGTAATTTAAAATTGTCTTGTATTGCTGCATCATGCAATATTATTATAAGTATGGCTGAAATCTTTATCTGCTTTTCCAAACTTTTGATTTAATTATTTGTTTTGATCACCATCCACCATTAGCAAAAAATCAGGTTTCTGAAATCCTTAATTTTGTGCTCAAAAGCCAAATATCTTCTTCATAAACCTGTAAAGCCTTAAAGAATGAACATGTCAGTATTTCAAGTAGCCTAATTTTAAAAATCTTTAAAGTTGGGCATAGCCTAATCAGATTATAAATGCTTAACCTAGTAAAATCCAGTTGGAATGCTGGAATTACAATTCATAATGACTGGTCATGTTGTTACTTGCTAAGAATTTTAACATAAATATTTGAACTGAAGTCAGATTCTAAGATCATTTCATTCTTTAAATGCCAATCTCCAGTGGACATTAAAGTATCATTCTATTACTTGTAAATCATTTTGTATCATAATTTTTATAATCTCATTAATAGGAGAGCATACTTCATTTTCCACCCATGCAATACTTATACTTTTGAGTCACATGAAAATAACTGGTTGATTATTTAATTTTTTCTACCTTTATTTTGTATAGATTTATTTCTGTCAGTCAATTCTTCATGCTGTGTTTTAGGTATCCTATTTGAAGGCAAAGGAACTTAAATTTGAAGATTTCAGAGTAGCAGCCGTGTTAGTCTGTATCCGCAAAGTGTCTCTCCTGCTGGTAATAGCTCACCTTACCTGATTTCTCTCATTACAGTGTGTATGGTAACAACCATTGTTTCATGTTCTTTGTGTATATAAAACCCCCCTACTGTATTTTCCACTGCATGCATCCGATGAAGTGAGCTGTAGCTCACGAAAGCTTATGCTCAAATAAATGTGTTAGTCTCTAAGGTGCCACAAGTACTCCTTTTCTTTTTGCGAATACAGGCTAACACGGCTGTTACTCTGAAATCAGACCTCAGTGGTTCAGGAGAAAAATTAGCAATTAACATTACTGAAAAGAGCCACAGCACTGTGATTCATTGTTTCATTTACTATTTATATATATATTCTCAAGCATCCTGATTGGTTATTAACTTAGACGGGTTAATAATTAAATCACACAGTGTTTTAATACTATGTGCTGCAAAGAGCAGCAGGAGACACATTAAAGAGCCACTTGCAGCTCACGAGTCTCAGTCTGAATATCTCTGTTTTAAACTATTACATGAGATATCTAGGATAGTTCAATGTGGCCCCCACTGAACAAAGCACTCAAGCTCATCCTTATCTTTAAATGTTTGTTAAGGCTATCCCTATTCGCGAAGAACTTAAGTCCTGTAATTACGTTTTTTTGCTAAATCATGGCCTTTTAGCTTTGCTGTTCACAGTTAAAGAAGAGACCAGTCTAAGTTCTTGAAGTACTGAGTCCAGGACATGACCCATACATGAACCAGCCAACAAGTAAAGCCCCTGACCTGCAAGTGTTCATGTTTATGAGCACCCTCAATTCCCAGTGAACTCTGTGAGAACTAAATGCAGGATCAGATCTTAAATGAACACAGCTCAGCACTCGCTCCGAGTCAAGTACATATATATTTGTAAGTATACATTCTGATGCTGCATCTGTGTGTTCTCCTCAAAAAGATGGCATGGAGACAATCTTAGTACATTTAAAACTTAACACTGATTAAATCACATAAAAGTTTAAACAAGACAACAGGTTTTGGTGCTACCAACATATTCAACTATCCTATCCTCGGGTGAAATTGTGAATAGAACCAACATTATAAGCTAGGCTTGGTTGCTTCTTGGCTGGTTTTGTGGGTGCATCATGTCTTGGATTCACTAACAGATGATGGCAATGTGGTCACAAATTTTCCCACTTATGAGCTCCCAAAGACCAATAAGCAATTGACATAATTAACCAAACTGGGGGATGCTGAGAATGGCAGACCTTTTCTTTTATACATCTGTGTTGAGTTGTGTCAATACTGCCACTGACCCAGTCTATTTCATTCTAGGCATTTTTTATTTTATTTTTATAGAAATCCAAACAACATGTCTGTAAACAGTTTAATTGGGCTGAAACGTCTCAGCTCAGCAACTGACTTAAAATAAAATGTATTTTACATAATTTGAAATATAAAGTAGACAGCAGATGCAAAATGGTTTATCAGCTGCTTGAGGTTATTCCCTATTTTGTTCTGTAGTAACAGAACTCCTGTTAAAAAAGAGAATTTTCCTTCTACTAATGAAATCTAAGATCAAACTAGAGAGGCTGGGTAGTCCAGTGGATTGGGCACTTCACTGGGGTTCAGGAGATCTGCATTCTGTTTCTGGCTGCCACCAACTTGCTGTGTGCTTTTGGGCAAGTTAGTCCACCTCTCTTTTCCTGTTTCCCCTCCCACATTACATTCTCAATAGAAAAGATAGGCAAACTCTTCAGGAGAAGACCTACGTGTGTGCTAGGGCTTCAGGTGTGTGCCTAGCATGTTGGGGCCCTGATCTTGGTTGGGGTCTCTATATGCTACTGTAATACAAATAAATAATAATAAAAATAAGGTTTCACAGTCCACAAATGAACTAGTCAGTAACAAATGTGTAAATTAACAAATTCCACCTATTTAGACAAATACTGCATAACTTACAGTAGAACATTCAAAATGTGAACACGAATTTATCCTTAGTTTCGGGGCATTCCCTACTTGGTCCATCAATGATATCCATCAAGCAAGAATATATTTGATCTTTTGTAAGGAACAGGTAATTGTCCCGTCTCAATTAGTCCCTCGAGCACTGAACTGTGGAACACACAGTTCACTGCCTGTTGCAAGGCAGATCCACAGTGTATGTAATAGTTGCTTTGTTTTCATCAGCCCACTCAGAGTTCTGTGTCATCAGCAAATTTACGTGGTTTACAGTTGGTCTGTCCATATAAAGTTATTTATATGGTTTACTAATGACAGGTCTGAACTCAGATCTCTGTAGAAAACTCTCTGACCATTGATTACAGCTCCTCTTACCTGTACTGTCCATTTTCTATCATAGAACCTATTCTTAGTCCAGCACTGTGTCTCCCTACATATCTGTGTATATACTTTGCAGTTTAAGGGAAAATCAGTCATAGACTATTTCTTTAAGAGTAAGGAAAGATTGCTGTATGCACTACCTTTCAAGATGTTGGTCCCAATTCAGCGTTGCTGTGAGGAAGCACAGCTCCATTGACTTCAACCTGGCCTCCAGGAAAAACAGCAGGCAAAAAGCAAACTTACTTTTGTCCTATATTCTGTACCAACTGATTTCAATTTTGTGTTCTCTTTGTGGCAGGACCAGTGCTGATCCCAATCCTAAAGGCTTCTGCAACATAAATAGCAGCATACATGCTGTCCTCCTGTGTTTTCTTTCCAGAACACTTCTGTAGATCCTCCCTTATTCTGAGCAACAGGTTCTTAAATGGTTTTCTTAATGTATTTGGAGTGTCTATATTCATAACAGAGGTATTCCAAAGTACTACCCGTTTTGAAAGTGTTGTGTTCCTCCCAATGCTTCCTGTCCATTCTCTCTCTCTACTTTCATAATGACTATTTTAAATAATAACAGCCCTAGTGTCATCTCACTTAGGCTCCACCATTTACTCCAGGTCAGTATTTGTTAAAGCATTTGTTAAAAAACTTAATAAAATCTGACACAATTTCCTGCATTATGGGCTATTTTCTCGCTCTCATATCATTTGATGCTCATCTCAGTCAATCACTGGCAACAGTAGCAATGCCGCCAACTCTCACAATTTTATCTTGAATCTTGCAATATGATATTTTTCTTAAAGTCTCTGTTCCTGGAGTCAATATTACAGATAAGAATCTCAGCTTTTATTTTAAAAAATAAAAGTATGTTTCATGGTTTCAGAGAAAATCTTGAAAATATGAACCCTAAAGTCTCAAAAACCAAAAGACAAGTAAAAAGAACCTGAAATGTATTATTTTAAAAATCTCATGGGGGGCAGGGGGAGGGCTGACTCATGATTTTTGAGTGATTGAACTTAGCAGTAATGAATATGAAAGGGAGTGGTTCCCATATCCAAGAACAGTGAAAAAAGAAGGAAATAGCTAAAAAAAACCAAACAGTTACATGTTTTCTCCTTTCCAGTACAGTTACACATCTTGGAATCATTGTGTGCAGGAGCTTGAAGACACCAGAGGTTTAATTAATTTGGGTGACTAGAAATTCTGAGTAGATCACCCAAGGTCTCATGGACTTTGGCTGTGCTACAGGGGTCATATTTTTGCACGACTGAACGGCTCTTGAACAATTTATGGGTCAATTTCTCTAAGTTACTCGGAACAACAAGCCTTTTCATTAACATCAAGCATATATGGCTACTAGGTTTCTTTCTCTCACCCCTTTTCAAATAATATAGTTATTGTGAGTAAGGCAAAAAAAAGTATAGACTTTGTAAAAGAGACATTGGACAGCTCTGAACTTAATTTCCCAAATGAGTAGACCAGAAACAGATCTGTACTGTTACAGGATCCCTTTTCAAGTTTCATGTGTGCCACATAAGTGGTTTTTTGAGAGATACTTCTGTCTTGTAGAAAACTTGGATAAACATTTAACTTGCAGAATTGCTACATTTTACTTTGTGTTCCTCTTCCATAATATTTTTACTAGTTGAAAAAAAAGAGCATCATTCTTTCTTAAAAAGTCCATCTGCTCCTGTTGCTTATTTCCCACTTGAAGTTATAATCCTGTTTTTGACCTCATCATTGATCGCAGCTGAAATGCTGATCGTGTCACAAAGAGATGATTATGATTTCAGTGGGGAGCCAAACTGCAGGATCTGAAGCCTCTAGAAACAAATACCTATATTTCCCTCTCTTTACATAATGCAGAAGGGCTTTAATCATTTGGAGGAGGTTCAGAAAGACTTCTTACTGAAGCTAATGAAAGTATAAGGAATGCAGAATTGGGTCCTAAATATTTTATCTAAGATAAAAGGAATCTAGTGATTAGGGTACTAGGGACTCAGGAGACCTGGGTTCAATTCCATCTTCCATCACGGACATTGTGTGTGACTTTGTGCAAGTCAGTCATCACTACAAAAAAGGAATGTTCTTAACTCAAGTTAGGTAACTCAAGAGTACACTTTTTTATAGTGAAGACAAGGCCCTAACATGTGCAAGATGGGAATAATAGCACTTCCTTACCTCACAACGGGTATTGTGAGGATAAATGCATGAGATGCTTAGATTCTGCTATAATTGGGGCCAAGACAGATATATGTCAGATACTTCTAAGTTAATTAGGAGAACATCTTGTTTTTATTTATTAAAGAGCATATAAATCTTCACGCAAACTATAAAAGCAATATTAATTTTAGAAAAACTAAATTAAAACCACAGGGCCTAATCCTGCTTCCACTGCAATCTCTGGCAAATGTCAATGGTAGCAGGATCAGACTCGCACACTGCACACACTGAAATTGTCATTTGTGTTCTCACATTATGCATAATACTAAATATTACAAGTGGTTAGACATACTTTCTTTGCCATGGATGCTACAGTACTAGAGTGTGTGTATTAGCCTATACAGAATAATTATACAAAAATAATGTATTGTAGTTCTACTATCATAATTTTCTCTCTATGCTAGTCTATTCCTTACAGAGTGTACATATGTCTTCCCATAATATCAATCAGATAACACAAAAAGTCCCTTTGCCATTGCATGCTTCACTTACAAATTTCACTTCTTTGAATGTACACATTTTCATTCATGTATTTCACATATGCAAACAAAACAATGAGTAACATTTTGCTCTCAGGAACTCTGGTGTATATCCAAGGTCATTCCAATATCTTACATATGTTGCTCCAGATTTGCTGCAATGTAACAGCAGAATTTGGCCTAAGGCCAGATAAACGTTATAAAAATGTTTATTTTACTTTGCTGTACAGTAGAATCTCAGAGTTACGAACACCTCAGGAATGGAGGTTGTTCATAACTCTGAAATGTTCATAACTCTGAACAAGACATTATGCTTGTTTACAACTAAACATTGACTTAATACAGCTTTGAAACTTTACTGTGCAGAAGAAAAGTGCTGCTTTTAAACATCTTTCTTTAAATGAAATAAGCTCAGAAACAGTTTCCATACCTTGTCAAATCTTTTTTTTAAACTTTCCCTTTATTTTTTAGTAGTTTGCATTTAACACAGTACTGTACTGTATTTATGTTTTTTTGTCTCTGCTGCTGCCTGACTGCATACTTATGGTTCCAAAGGAGATGTGTGGTTGACCTAGGGTGACCAGGCAGCAAGTGTGAAAAATCAGGACATAGGGTGGGGGGTAATAGGCGCCTATTCTCTTTGAAAACTTGTGGCGATCGGGAGAGGTCCCGGATGATTGGAAAAAGACAAATATAGTGCCCATCTTTTAAAAAGGGAAGAAGGAGAATCCGAGGAACTACAGGCTGGTCAGCCTCACCTCAGTCCCTGGAAAAATCATGGAGCAGGTCCTCAAGGAATCCATTTTGAAGCACTTGGAGGACAGGAAAGTGATCAGGAACAGTCAACATGGATTCACCAAGGGCAAGTCATGCCTGACCAACCTGATTGCCGTCTGTGATGAGATAATTAGCTCTGTGGATATGGGGAAAGCAGTGGACGTGATATACCTTGACTTTAGCAAAACTTTTGATACCGTTTCCCACAGTGTTCTTGCCAGCAAGTTAAAAAAGTATGGATTGGATGAGTGGACTATAAGGTGGATAGAAAGCTGGCTAGATCATTGGGCTCAACAGGCAGTGATCAATGGCTTGATGTCTAGTTGGCAGCCGGTATCAAGCAGAGTGCCCCAGGGGTAGGTCCTGGGGCTGGTTTTGTTCAACATCTTCATTAATGATGTGGATGATGGGATGGATTGCACCCTCAGAAAGTTCACGGATGACGCTAAGCTGGATGGAGACATATATACGCTGGAGGGTAGGGATGGGGTCCAGAGTGACCTAGACAAATTAGAGGATTGGGCCAAAAGAAATCTGATGAGGTTCAACAAGGACAAGTGCAGAGTCCTGCACTTAGGATGGAAGTATCCCATGCACTGCTACAGGCTGGGGACCGACTAGCTAAGCGGCAGTTCTGCAGAAAAGGACCTGGGGATAACAGTAGAAGAGAAGCTGGGTATGAGTCAACAGTGTGCCCTTGTTGCCAAGAAGGCTAACAGCATATTGGGCTGCATTAGTAGGAACATTGCCAGCAGATTGAGGGAAGTGATTATTCCCCTCTGTTCGGCACTGGTGAGGCCATATCTGGAGTATTGCGTCCAGTTTTGGGCCTCCCACTACAGAAAGGATGTGGACAAATTG
Organism: Lepidochelys kempii; assembly: GCF_965140285.1. NCBI lineage: Eukaryota > Metazoa > Chordata > Testudines > Cheloniidae > Lepidochelys > Lepidochelys kempii. The sequence goes on along the minus strand of NC_136391.1, from coordinate 24,134,168 downwards.
GAGACAGTCCAGCGGAGGGCAACAAAAATGATTAAGGGGCTGGGATACATGACTTACGAGGAGAGGCTGAGGAAACTGGGCTTATTTAGTCTGCAGAAGAGAAGAGTGAGGGGAGATTTGATAGCAGCCTTCAACTACCTGAAGGGGGGGTTCCAAAGAGGATGGAGTAGGCTGTTCTCAGTGGTGGCAGGTGACACGATGAAGTGAGCTGTAGCTCACGAAAGCTTATGCTCAAATAAATTTGTTAGTCTCTGAGGTGCCACAAGTACTCCTTTTCTTTTTGCGGATACAGACTAACATGGCTGCTACTCTGAAACAGAACAAAAAGCAGTGGGTCTTAAGTTGTAGTGGGGGAGGTCTAGGTTGGATATTAGGAAAGACTGTTTCACTGGGAGGGTGATGAAGCACTCAAATAGGTTACCTAAGGAGGTGGTGGAATCTCCATCCTTAGAGGTTTTTAAGGCCCAGCTTGACAAAGCACTGGTTGGGATGATTTAGTTGGGTTTGGTCCTGCTTTGAGCAGGCAGTTGGACTAGATGACCTCCTGAGGTCTCTTCCAACCCTAATCTTCTATGATTCTATATAAGACAAAGCTCCAGATATCGGGACTGTCCCTATAAAATCGGGGTATCTGGTCACGCTAGGTTAACCGGTCAGCTCATGAATCTGAGATTCTACTGTACTAAATCTGGACTGTTGGGTTACACTCTTGTGCCAGCAGATGGAGACTAAATCTAATTTATTTGACTGGCTCACACTCTTGACACACTTCACCTGCCCAGTTTTTTCCATTGCTGCTACTGGAACAATTTAGATTGGCCTTTATCTGTCCTCGGCTCTTTGTAGATGGATGATTGTGTTCACAGAGTATCTGAAATCACAAGTTTGTGTAGGATATACCTTAGTACAATGAAAATGCGTAACACCAATCCTGCCCAAATACCCATCTTGTGGAAATACATCACTATGTACTCGGCTCTATCCATGGGAATTTTGGCTGCACAGGAAGTGTAAGATTGGATCCTTTTACTTCAGGTCCAGTTTTCTGTGGCCACCAATCACTGATTTGTTGGAATTGATCATACAGCCTCCTTCACTAGCCTATTCAGAAACCATTCTCACCATCTTTCCCAGCAGATTGAGCCTAGATAGTCATGAAAAGGTTTTCAAGCATTTGTGTATGTACCTGTAATGCGGCTAGCCAGGGCTCGACCCTCTCCGGGGCGGCGGGGAGCCACACCGGCTCACTACACCCAGATAATGTTTGGGGAAATTAGTCCGGCTGCGGGAGTCTCCCTCAGCAGCCCTTGCGGCAACTGAAACAAGTACCATAAGCCCGGGTCCTAGGTCAGGGTGGGGCAACAATAAATCAGGTGCTCAGGCCCTCCGGCAGGGGCTGAGCAGGAGCAAACAGTATATAGAAATAGGCCGAGGCCCTGGGTCAGGGCAGGGCAAGTAAGTCAGTAGCTCTGGCCCTCAGGCAGGGGCTGAGCAAACAGTTCAATAGTAGCAGGCCCAGGCGCTGGATCAGGGCAGGGCAACCAAGTCAATAGCTCAGGCTCTCAGGCAGTGGCTAAGCAAATAGTTCTATGTTAGCAGACCCAGGCCTCTAAAGGACCTGGGAGAGGGGGAGATTGCCACCCACGAGTTGGGTGGCAGGGGGGACGCAGGCCCTCCCACTCCACTGCGTCCCAGCCCGGGGCCCTAGCATCGGCAGAAGACCCGCTGCTGCGTCAGTGGGGATCCTGGCAGCAACACACTGACATGGGCTCTGGCAGCGTTACAGCCAGATTAGGGTCGGCTGTCCCCGGGCTACTTCCTAATCCCCCCTCTTGGGGTACCTGGGTCCAGGCAATGTCCTCCGGGGCATCCAGCACCATGGGTTCCTCCAGGTAGCGGGCACAGGGCAGGTCCGGCAACTTCTCTGGGTAGCAGACGCAGGGCAGGTCCGGCAACTCCTGGCATGCACCATGCACCGTGGGGGTTTCCCAGTCGCGGGCCAGGCTGGAAGCATCTGGTCTCCTCAGCGGCTGGGCCCTCAGTGAGCTCTGAGGGCGAGCTTTTATACTTCCGGGTCGCCGCCTGACCCTCTGAGGAGTGGGCTCAGAACTCCCTGTCTCCGCCCATTCCGGCACCCGGATGGGCTCGTCCCTCTCCGGGGTGGCGGGGAGCCACACCGCCTCACTACACACACATACACACCCCAAGTCTGGCTCCTGCTCGTCGGGGCCAGGCACTTCCATCCCCCTAGGCGACAGGAAGTCTGCATTCGCATGGTCTTTGCCACCTCGATGCCGGATGGTGAAAGCATAGGGCTGTAAGGCCAGATACCACCGCGGTAATCTATTGTTGTTATTTTTCATCCTCGTTAACCATTGGAGGGGAGCATGATCCGTGACTAGCGTAAACAGCGCCCCCAGGAGGTAGAACTGTAAGGCATCACAGGCCCACTTCACGGCGAGTGCTTCCTTCTCGAGTACGGTGTAGTTCTTGCAGGGGAATAATTTTTGGCTAAGGTAAAGGACCGCGTGGTCGTTTCCATCAATGTCCTGGGACAGGACGGCCCTGTGCCCCACCTCCGTGGCATCCGTGTGGAGGATGAACCCCTGGTCAAAGTCCGGACTGTATAGGACTGGCTCCTGGCAGAGACACGTGTGGAGTGTCCAGAAGGCATTTTCACAGTCTTGGGACCATTGCACCCGCTGGGCACTGTCCTTCTCAAAAGTCCTGTTAAGGGGGCTGCAATGGAAGCAAACCGTGGAATGAACCGCCGATAGTAGCCAGCGAGCCCCAGGAACTGTCGTACTTGGCATTTTGTAGTGGGTGGTGGGCAGGCTGCCAGGGCTTGAACTTTCCCCATGAGGGGTTTCACTCATCCTCCCCCTATGATGTAGCTGAGGTACGTGGCCTCCTGCTACCCGATGCGACACTTTTTTGGGTTGGCTGTCAGTCCCGCCTGTCGCAGGGATCTCAGGACCGCTGCTACGCATTCCAGGTGGTCCTCCCAGTGGCGGCTGTATATCACATCATCATCCAAATAGGCCGCCACATAGGCTTGATGTGGTCGCAACAGGCGATCCATCAGTTGCTGGAACGTTGTGGGGGCCCCGTGGATGGTTCACTGGCGATGGTCCGAGCGGTGGTGCTCTGCAATGGCACAGCCTCCAGGAACCGTTGACGTAGTCAATGATGATTAAGACATACTGGAACCCTGAAGCACTTTTCGGGAGCGGGCCCACCAGGTCCATGGCCACTCGCTTGAATGGCATCTCCACTATGGGCATGGGAACTAGAGGGGCCCTGGGTACTCGTGGGGGAGCAGCTAACTGGCACTCCGGGCAGGAGCTACAATAGTTCTTCACCTCCTGGTGAACACCGGGCCAGAAGAACCATGTCAAAATCTGGGCGAGGGTCTTTTCATGGCCTGAGTGCCTGGCAGCGGGGATGTCATATGTGAGCTTCATCACAGCCCGTCAGTGACACCGCGGTACTAGCAGCTGCGTTCATGGTTCCTTCATGCGGGGATTGCTGTCAATCCAAGAAAGACGGTCCCGGCGTAGCTCGAAGTGGGACCACTGGATTGCACACTGGGGGTCAACCATGGTCCCATCGACTGCCGCTAGCTGTTCAAAGGCCCGGCTCAGGATGGGGTCGGCTTTTTGGTCCCGGCAAAAATCGGTATGAAGTTGGGGTTCAACAGAGGGCCCCGGCAGGAGGCAGTCTGTTTCCTCGGTCCCTCCCTCGGGTTCTGGGGTCCCATCCTCCTCCTCCGGTAAGGCCTCGGGACACTCTCCTTCCACCGCCAGGGCAGAGTGGAGGATCTCCTCAAATGCGGGCCAGTCCCACCCAAGGATCACCAGGTATGCAAGTCGAGGGGCCAGGCCGACAACAATTTGTTGGGTGACCCCGGTCACGGTCAACGGGATCCAGGCACTGGGGTAGGACCACACATCACTGTGGATGCATTGCAGCCAAATTGTTCCCAAGTTGGGGTCAGCCCGGGGTCCCAAAGCCTGGAGAATCAGTGTCTGCCCGCAGCCAGAGTCTATCAGGGCCTGGGTGGGATGGTCCCCGACAACTACCGGAACAGTGATCTTGGGAGCCTGTGGTAGCCGGGCCCTCGTTTCCCCCGCACAGACACAGCCGAAGCTGCAGTCCATTTCTGTGCAGGCCCACTGCAAATGTCCATATTTCCCACATAGAAAGCAGGGCCCGAGTTCAGGGTGACTGCCCCGGGTGGGGGCTCCCGGTGGGCTCCTGGGTGCACTCCAACTGGCCCCCGGAACATTCAGCATGGTGGTTGCAGACCCTTGTCAAGTGGGGAGTTCGGGGCGTCTGGCCTGAGGCCCTGAGCGAGCCTCTTGTCCCCAGGGGTGGTTCTGCCACTCGGTCGGGGTGCCCCCTTTCCTTTCGGCGTTAGGACGCTCTGGCCCAGGGGGGTGGGCTCAGATGGCAGGCCCCACTGGCACTTCGGCCGTGAGGAAGTCTTCCATCAGTGTGACGGTGGCTGCTAGCGACGCTGGCTGATGGCAGAGCACCCAGGCCCGTCCTTGGGCTGGGAGGATGTGCACGAACTGTTCTAGAATGACTTGTTCCGTGACCTCCTCTGCCGTCCTGCTCTCTAGCTGTAGCCACCGCTTACATGTTTCCTTCAGGGCCTGGGCCACCAGCCGGGGTCGGGTGCCTGTGGGGTATGTCTGACTTCGGAACTGCTGCCAAAAGGTGTCTGGGCTGACATCCAAGGCATCCAGGATCGCTGCTTTTACCTGGTTATAATCTCTTGCCTCATCCGTAGCCAGGCCCTGGTATGCCATGTGGGCCGTCCCAGTCAAGTATGGGGCCAAAAGAGTGGCCCATTGGTCAGGGGCCCACCCAGCAACCAGCTGTCACCAGTTCAAAAGTCACCAAGAAAGCCTCGGGGTCATCGTCACGTCCCATCTTGGTTAGCTGGACCGGCGCAGTGGTGCGCGATGACCCGGCCACGTCTCCCGGCTGCAGCTCCGTGGGGCGCGGTAATGCTGTCACTAACTGCTGCAGCTGGGCTCCTAGCTGCTGAATGTCCTGCTGCTGCTGGAGCTGGAGCTGGGTGGCAGCCTGCTGTCGCTCCTGGGTCTCTGTCAGGAGCTTAATTAGTTGATCCATCTCCAGGGCTCTCTCGGGGTGGCTCTCCCCGTCAGACCCCTTCTCACAGGGGCTGAGGGATTGTGCCCACTTTCTCCACCATGTGTAATGCGGCTAGCTCGACCCTCTCTGGGGCAGCAGGGAGCCGCACCGCCCCACTACAGTACCACACATCATTCTGCACCCTTGCTTCTGCAATTTCTTTATAAACTATGATCAATGCCTCAACACACTTCAGAGTCAAGTGGTGTCTTCTGCCAGGATCAGAGTGGCAGCTCCTTAGAACAGAACTCCAGCCATGGCAATGAAAGAACAGAAAGCTCTTGCAGCAGGCCTCCGATCTGCAGCAAGACATTGCAAGAAGAAAGATGGAACTCATATGTTCACAGGAGAGAATACCATAGAGAACATGAAAGCAAAAAGTGAATTTAGTGCACATGAGCTGGTAGAACTGAAGCAAAGTATCCATAATATAGGTACATTAATGAGAATGGCAATACAGATCTCCCCATACTGCCCTGCCAATGTACCTCTTGCTATGGAAGGGCCACATCTGTAGAGGAGTTCACAGAACACGCAGATTTTAAGCTATTTACACTCCCTGCTGACTTAAGGCTGGTTTGGAACTAGTGATGTGTAGATAAAGGCTCTGCTCAATTACCAAATCTCAGTATTGTCAACTCTCATGACTGTATCATGACTTTAGCAATTTGTGTGTTTTTTTAACCTGTCTCATTAAAACATGATGAAAGGCACCAACTCATGAATTCTCCTTTATTCAAAGTGGCCACCATCTTCTATTACTGTAACTGGGGCTAAAGTCGGCAAGATGGCTGCCATTAGTCTATCTGAATGTGGAAGTGAGGCTGCCTTTAATAAAGTCAGCTGCTGTCTCCCACTGTTTTCAATTACATTGAAGCCAAGCCCCCAGGCAAAATGGCTGCTGTCCTAGTTCAGTGGGGTAGACCGGACACAGAGACTGTGCGGAGACACTATGAAAGGTGAAAGGGAAGAGTGAGGGGGAGCAGAAGGCAGATTTAGGGTTGCAGGGAATGTCGGGGCAGGAAGGAGACTGAGGGGGGTACACAGGATAGTGATTGAATGGGAGATGGAGGAGATTGGATGACAGCACCGTAGCCTGCGGGTAGTGGTGGGTAGGGGTAGTCCCCTACAGGCAACCAGGGGAAGACAGTGTTGCCAAACTTACACAAATTAATTGCAAGTCATGTGATTTTGGTGCCGCAGGATGAGCTGTCACGATGAGAGAAGCACTATCGATCCCCCAGTTTTCATGGCTCAGTATGTGAGTGAAGCTTCATGGAAGAGCCTCGGGGCTAAGAACATAGACCTGCCCTGCTTTCATGTATGGCCCTATATCAAGGAGACAGTCCTGGGGCAGCAGGAGGTAGGAGAGGGGGAAACCAGAGAAGTGGTGCTGCTGGGACCCAATCAGAGGAGAAGCATCAGGGCAGTGAGAGGTAGAGAATTCTTGCTGCTGGGTCAAGACAGAAATAGGAAATGGAGGGAGTTCCCCTATCTAGGAATGAGGAGGGGGTAAAGTGACGTCTTCATCTGAGCAGCCAGGAGAGGCATGCATTTTTGTGACTTTTCAAAGACTGAAATTCTCATCCACAGTGGCAGAGGAATAGAGGGAATCATAAAGTCGAAAAAGACTAAAAACCACATGTATTGGTTCTCATTATGTCCCACAGCTATCTGTCCTCCAAGAAATTGTCATGTTCCCCACTGATTCGGTTTTTCTTACACCACTGCAAATACTGGAGGATCATGCATCTTGTGCATGCAACACTTATGGCAATAGTGCAGATCTGTGCAGGCTACAAGCTTCTGTCAGAAATGGCAGACAGCAAGGAGGGTCGCCCAGGTTCATGGGATTTTGAAAAAAGGTACAAAAATTATGGGATATAGATGACATTATGGAATGGAGAGAGTTGCACACTTGGAAGTTGACCCCTTGTTCTCAGTCACCCCTGCACAACACATTTCTGCCCAGTGATACATTGCCAAGACTTCCCAAAAGACAGTGCACTGAACAGTGCAAGTTGTACACTGGGATACCTACCCATGGTGCACCGCACCGTGCATTAACACAAGCACTCCCAGTAAGCACACACAGTGCTGACGCAAGGAGCCAGATATGCACATGCATAAGCAATACACTAACTGTGATGGCTTTATGCCAATATAACTTGTGTTGACCAAAGTTTGTAGCGTAGACCTGGCCTCAGTCACCTACCCCTGTGTCAGTGAAGCTTCCCCTCCTTTCTTTGGATGTCTGTTATACTCTCAGGTTACTTTGATACATAGGTGTAAATAGCCTGCCTTGCCATACCAGCCACACAACCCTTTTTTCCCCTGTCAAAACAGGCGATAATGGAGTTTACTCCATTTCTGCACCTGGTCATACACTTCTCTCTGGCACAGTACCCATTGTATTTTTGGCATTTTCCTGAAATTAGCCATTTCTATGCGTTCAGTCTTATTGTTCCAATTTTTTCTTATGTAATCTGCAGCACTCAAAAGGAATGCACTGGACCTGTCAGCACATCACTTGTTTAGAAGGCAGTTTATTTGCATAGCTGTTCTTGTTCCAGTTTGACTCATCAGGTTCCCTCAGACTAGTTTAGCATTCCACCCAGGGTGACTGTCTTCCCTTGAGAAGGTTATTTTGAATGTTAATTAGATTTTTACTGTCCTGATCTCAAGTGTCAGCCAGAAAGCTGCTCTGCCACAAACTTAATATTAACCAGATTTCTACCATATTTTTCAATCATTCTAGCCTATGTCCAATAGGAATTCCTTTTGTGTGTGATTCTATCCAGCACTCAGTCATTTCAAAATGGTGAGGAAAATTCTATTTTGAATGTTTCTATATTTTTGTGTGATCAATATTTATTTAACTCTATAAACAGTTTAAATTAATCATTTTAAGATACAGCAGCACTTTGTTTGCTTTTTGGGGGTGTGGGAGGGATCATTTGATTTTAAAAGATGTAATTCAGTTTTATAATCCACTGAAATTAGTACTAGGCTGTAAATCCAAAGGGAAAAATCTTAAACAGCACTCTGTAATCAATCTTTAATCTGTTTCTTTGCACACATGCACAAACACACAGAGTTCCTTCCTGAATACAAATAGGATCAAATTGAGTCTGCTCCTGCCTTGGATTTTGCCACTTTTTAATGAGATACCATGAGATTACCTCATCCTGATATTGTAGCATTCTAATGCATCCTCAGGGGATAGTGTCACTTATGTGTAGGTGCAATTAATCACCAATGTAAAGCAACCTAGTAGTTTTTACTACAAAAAATGGTGTCATCCAGGGGAAAATATTTAAGAAGAGATTCAATGTTGTTACAAGATAGAAGTCAGGCAACTGCAGAAGTTACTCACTGAGTTCCTGTACCAATACACTAGCAAAATCTGCTCTTTTGTGTGTGATTCTGGTTCCACAGCAGATTTAACCCTACTTTAACTGGGTTGCCAACTCCCATGATTTTATCAAAAATCTCTGTGTGCTAACAGCTCTATCTGTGGCCTGACATCTGGGGGGGAGTAGGCTGTTTGATGTATGAGGAGCTAGGAACCTTCTAGACTCTGCAGCAGAAAGCCCTACTTCAGCACAACTGTGTCCACAACTGTGGGACACCCCTCCAGCAACAAATACTAGCAGAGATGACCTGTACCTGCTGATAGTGGGGAGGGGAGGGCGCAGAGTGAGGGCAGTGGCTTCAGCAGATATTACTGAACGTGCTCAATACAAGCCAAGCGGCACCTCTGGATGGGACATGTGACGCCGAGCGCTGCCGCCACGCATCGCCTCTGAACACCAGGGCCATCCACTGGAGAAATAGTGACTCTTTGTCTTGCTGTGAAATACCAAGCTAGTCATCAGTCCCCCCCACTCCCCACCAAGTGGACCATTCTGTACCTTGCAGCCTTCTAATACCTCCTATTAGAGAGCTGCTTCCTTCCATGCATAAGAACTGCTATACTGGGTGAGACCAGTATCATGTTTCTAACAAAAAAAAAAAGGAGGACTTGTGGCACCTTAGAGACTAACCAATTTATTTGAGCATAATCTTTCGTGAGCTACAGCTCACTTCATCGGATGCATAAAAGTGGAAAAATGCAGTGAGGATGTTTTTATACACACAGACCATGAAAAAATGGGTGTTTATCACTTCAAAAGGTTTTCTCTCCCCCCACCCCACTCTCCTGCTGGTAATAGCTTATCTGAAGTGATCACTCTCCTTACAATGTGTATGATAATCAAGGTGGGCCATTTCCAGCACAAATCCAACACAGGGTTTAACAAGAACGTCTGTGGAACGGGGAGGGGGGAGGAAAAAACAAAGAAACATAAACCAGTTGGAGAACACTTCAATCTCTCTGGTCACGCGATTACAGACATGAAAGTTGCGATATTACAACAGAAAAACTTCAAAACCAGACTCCAGCGAGAGACTGCTGAATTGGAATTCATTTGCAAATTAGATACAATTAACTTAAGCTTGAATAGAGACTGGGAGTGGCTAAGTCATTATGCAAGGTAACCTATTTCCCCTTGTTTCCCCCCAACTAACTAACACGGCTGCTACTCTGAAACCTGTTTCTAACAGTTGCCAGTACCAGAGCTTCAGGGGGAATGTTCAGAACAGGGCAGTTGGAGTGATCCACCCATGGCTTCTGGCAGTCAGAGGTCTAGGGTCACCCTTACCATGGGATTGCATCCCTGACATCTTGGCTAATAGCCATTTGTGGACCTATCCTCCATGAACTTATACAGTTCTTTTTTGCATCCAGTTATACTTTTGGTTATCACAACATCCCATGGCAATGAGTTCCACAGGTTAATTGTGCATTGTGTGAAAAAGTATTTCCTCTTGTTTGTATTAAGCCTGCTGTGTATTAATTTCATTGGGTGACCCCTGGTTTTTGTATTGTGGGAAAGGGCAAATAACACTTTTCTCTTCACTTTTTCCTTGCCATTTATGATTTTATAGACCTCTATTATATCCCTGTTTAGCTGTTTTTTTTTCTAAGCTGAACAGTTTTGTAGTCTCTCCTCATGTGGACACCTTTCCATACCCTTAATCTTCTTTGTTCCCCTTCTCTGAACCATGTCCAATTCCACTGTATCCTTTTTGAAATGCTGAGAACTAGACACAGTATTCAAGGCATGGGCATACCATGGATTAATATAGCAGTGTTATGATATTTTCTCTTTTACTTTCTATTCTATTCCTAATAGTTCCTAACATTCTGTTAGCCTTTTTTACTGCTGATGCGCATTGACCTGAAGTTTTCAGAGAACTATCCACAGTGACACACTGAAAGAATTTTATAGATTGGTAAGGCATGACTTCCCTTTACGAAAGTCATGTTGACTCTTACCCAACAAAGCATATGTATCTATGTGTCTGATCATTCTATTCCTTACTACAGTTTCTACCAATTTGCCCAGTACTGAAGTTCGACTCACTGTCCTGTAATTGCCAGTATCAAGTCTGGAACCATTTTTCAAAATCAGCATTGCATTAGCTACTTTTCAGTCATCTGGTACAGAGGCATTTTTTCAGTGATAGGGTACATACTACAGTTAGTAGTTCTGCAATTCCATATTTGAGTTCCTTCAGAACTCTTGGCTGAATACCCTCTGGTCCTGGTGACTTATTACTGTTAATGTAAGCAATAATGTACTGTATTAATGTAAGCAATTTGTTCTAAAACCTCCTCTATTGACACATCAGTGTAGGATAATACTTCAAATTTGTCACCCAAAAAGACTAGTTCTGATGTGGATATCTCCCCCACATCCTCTCCAGTGAAGATCGATGCAAAGAAAGTCTGTGTTAATTCTACCTAAAAAAATTTGAGATAAGAGTTAAGGCAATGCATGCTAGCATGATTTGAAGAATGGGAAGTGTGCATTGGGTGTGGTTATATGTTAGAAATGAAAGGATGTTTGTTGTGCAGAAGGTGAGAAAGAGTGAATCTGATGCGATGACGTGGGTGGACAGGCATATGAAGTGTGGTTGGTCTAGATGTCAATGCTGATTAACTGCTGATATCCAGGATTTTTAGTTATTGCATTGATAGGAAATGCACTTCAACAACTGTAGCTCAAAGTTAGCCAACTTTGTGTGTGTATGCATGTACACAAAGGAGAAAAGTCTCTTTATAGAATATTATTGCAGGAGTTTCCCTATCCTCTTCATAGAAGTTTTGATATTGGAAAAAATATGTACTTGAGCCTGCCAGGATAAGGATATTGCACGGAAAACCCTAAGTCTAACAGGGGTGTCCTGTTAGGGGTCTCCTGTTAGGGCTCATCCCTGAGACTGATCTCTGTGGGCTTGCTCCTGCACCTGAGGAAGACAATGGCAGAATTTCCATTGAGTTCAGTGAGAGTAGACAGGCTCCATGTGAAAGAAAAATGCTGCAACAATCGAGTGTTCACTTTGTAATTTTAGCATTACTTCAGCTCATGTATCAATCATTAGTACTACAAAGTTCACGTTGTCCTATATATTGTTCACACAATATTATTTATCCCTTAAGAATCCATGGACACTGAGCACATGTTAGAAATATCAAGACTTTAATGGACTTCAAGGACTTCAGCCTTTTTAAGGATTTTGTTCAAGTACAAGCTATAACATGGGTTTAACTTCATTTGTTCCTTTGGCCAGAGCCCCAAATGACAGCCTCTGATTGGTCACCACATTGTAGCTAAACCATGTATTATTTAGACCAGGGGTGGGCAAACTTGCCACATCAGGGAATAGAAATTGTATGGCGGGCCATGAATGCTCACAAAATTGGGGTTGGGGTGTGGGCTCTTGTTGTGGGTGCGGGCTCTGGGGTGGGGCTGGAGATGAAGAGTTTGGGGTGTAAGAGGGTGCTCTGGGCTGGGATCAAGAGGTTTGGAGGGCAGGAGGGGATCAGGGCTGGGGCAGAGGCTCGGGATATGGGCAGAGGCTCAGGGTGCAGGCTCTGAGTGGCGCTTACCTCAAGCGGCTCCCGGAAGCAGTGGCATGTCCCTTCTCCAGCTCCTACGCAGAGGTGTGGCCAGGCAGCTCTGCACACTACCCCGTCCACAGGCACCACCCCTGCAGCTTACATTCGAGTGCCAGAGAGGGACATTGGAGCACCTAGGAGCCAAAGTGGGGCCATGTCCAGCTTCTGTGTGAGCCATATGGTGCGGCCTGACCCAACGCCCCAGCCGGGACACTGGAGTGGGGCTGAGCCGCGTGCTGCGGCCCTCGACTGAGTGCCCCAGCCAGAGCAGGGCCAAGCCGCTGATGCAGCCCTCGACCCAGCGCCAGAGCAGGTCCGAGCCGCAGGTCCGAGCCACAGGTGCAGCCCCCAACCCAGCGCCCCAGCCGGAGCGGGGCCGAGCCAGGTGGTGTGGCCCCTGACCCAGCACCCCAGCCAGAGCAGGGCCGAGCCAGGTGGTGTAGCCCCTAACCCAGTGCCCCAGCCAGAGCGGGGCCAAGCCAGGTGGTGTAGCCCCCCCGACCCAATGCCCCAGCCGGAGTGGGGCTGAGCTGGGTGGAGCTCGATGGCCGGCTTAAAACGGCTCACGGGCAGGATGCTGCCCGCAGACCGTAGTTTGCCCACCCCTGATTTAGACTCTGATCCATATTGTAGATGGACCTTATATTACTTAGACTCCTCTTAGAAGGAGATGAAATACTCTTCTTTGTGAATAAAATCCTGAACCCTTTAATTATAATAGTTGGGGACAGTGCAGGTGAGGGGGAGCAATTTTACAAACTGTTAAATTTGTATAATTGCAGTGCTTTAGTAAAAACACGTTCACCAGCTTCCCACAGACTACTTCAGCAGACCTAATGCTCTCCATTTTACTTGATTTTTGCTAAGTTGCAACATTTTCCTTAAGGTTTATGCAAACATAAATGCAATCAAACCTTGGAAGAGCAATGAGAGACCTTGCATCTATCTCCTTCCTCTAATACCCCACCGATCTTTTGTTTATTCCAGGTAACATTATTGGTTCTGGAATCTTTATTTCTCCAAAAGGAGTTCTGGAACACTCTGGGTCAGTGGGACTAGCTCTTGTTGTTTGGGTGATTGGAGGAGGGATTGCTGTCCTTGGATCTCTATGTTATGCTGAGCTAGGAGTTGCTATCCCGAAATCAGGAGGGGATTATTCCTATGTCACCGAGATTTTTGGTGGGTTAGCTGGGTAAGTATTGCATCCATTTAATCCTTCATCTTTTATTATGTTTATGAGGTGCTTTGAAAACATCTATATTAAATATTTAGTGGAAAAAGTCAATTTTACCTTGTGCTGAAGTTGCAATTGAAGTGTCTGTCTATAAGAAACTTTATTAAGTGATTCTGACCATTTTCAAAGAATACTATCCTGTACCTATGTCTACCTTTTGGTTATTTTAGTTCAGTTTGGTGAAAGAAACTCTCTGGCTAACCTCAGCCAACTGAATAAAACTGATGTTGTGAAAATACAGTGTTGAAAACTATACCATCTGGTATTTACTCACACTCTCTCTCTCTCTCTCTCATAGATATACATATAGATATAACCACTGAAGATAAGTCTGAATGAATACCCTGAATCTGAGCAGCCTCAGACATGGGGAAATTTGAACTGGAGCTAGACTTCATAGTCCAAGCCCATCCCTAATTAGCAGAGTAAGAGACAACATACTCCTACTTCTGTGATGTGATTTCACCTTCCCACAATAGGATATGGTAAATCACTTACAGGCCAAATTAAAATTTTTCTAGAGAAGCACTTCAGGATTTTGGTCCTTAGCTTGCACCACTGTGGTTCATATTATAGAAGTGTACAGATCACTTCACCATGATATTGTGAAAAATTTGTAGAAGGGAAAATATGAGAATTCACACCATGTGTGTCCCTAAACAACTGCGAGAGGAATACAGTGATAAAGGGAGGGAGGAGGAGTAAGAAACAATAAGTTTATACTGCATATTAAATGTAAGTTTAAAAAAGCTGTTCTTGGTCTGTATTCACATCTCTATTTTAGATGCTTCTGGATTCCTTGGCGATTTTATAATCAAAATGGGTGTTTTATGTGTTACTGTTTTATATATGAAGAGTAAACACACTCTGTGCAAACTTAAATGACAAAATGAATGGGGGTGGGTATTGACTTTTTTTAGTATTAAACAAAAATATTCTCTCATTTTAGCTCACTGTTGTGCTCAGGACAGTGAGGCCTACGCCCATAATACAAGCAGGCACTGCAAAACATTCCCTGTGGACTATAGCTTTGCTCATGCTTGTCAGATTACAGTCTTGTTTTGCCACACTTCCACCAATTTGTTTCTGTGTACAAAAACAACGAGGAGTCCGGTGGCACTGTAAAGACAGATTTATTTGGGCATAAGATTTCGTGGGTAAAAAACCCACTTCTTGCCCAAATAAATCTGGTAGTCTTTAAAGTGCCACCAGACTCCTCATTGTTTTTGTGGATACAGACTAACACGGCTACCCCCTGATACTTTCTGTGTACAGACAGCTACTGCAAATGTAAAGGTAACTTTCAGATACTGACCACAGGGTTCAGGCCACTTAATAAATTTCTGTGAGAACCTAGGTTCCTGAGATGAACCATCACTTTATTAACATCCCTCAGTACGTATTAGCTACTTATGTGACACACTTTGCATATAGCACCAAAGAATTCAGGACTGAAGATATTAAACAACCAGGCTACCTAATCTCTTAAGAACCAAGTGGCTCATTGTGCCCTTGTGGGAATAATTCAAAATAAGGAACGGAGAATGTAAATTTTAACCAGCAGAGTTTACTTTGAATTCTTCCATTCGAGAATAGAAAGTAAGATGGCTCCATGTATGCGGCATTGTTTTTCCATAGCGGGGGAAAGGTATTCTTCACTTGTGTTCGCTACTTCATGGCAAAATCCTAGTGAAGGCAAAGCAGTTTGTTGTTTTCACATGAAATACTAGGTCAAGCAATTTAAAGATTATGGTTTACCTTAAAGAAAACTACAAACTGTTTTGTCTTCAACTAGAATTTCACCTCGAGTTAGCCAGCTCAAGTTACTATCATATCTTTTTTCTAGCGAACACAGAGTCAAACCGGCTGAGCTCAGGGATTCTGTTACAGGAGCGCAATGTCCACACAAGGACCACTTGCTTCCACATTGCCACCTGCTTCCCATGGATAGCAATGTTGCTGCCAGGGACATATTGCTGCCAGGGACAAGTTGCCAGCAGTTTTTGTAATCATGGCTGCTCCTTGAAATGAGGGGGAAAGCGTAAGACATTACAGAAAATGCCACTTGCTATGATATGAATGTTTCATATAAGGGAACCCAGAAAGTCAGTATTCACCACCACAATTTCACAATATCAATGAATTTTAGTAAGCGAAAAAAGAGAGTAAGAGAAAAACCCTAATCAAAAACTGGAGAATAAAACCTGTTTTAGTTCCTAATCAAAGTGGCAGCAGCTTTCTTCTTTAGGTCTGCACTAGCCTGGCAATATCAAGAGAAGTATAATCTTATCTACTGATGAAAAATAATGCTCCAATTCTCTATCTCCAAAATGACTTCATTTGTGCTCCTGAGGAGAAAACCAAAGGATGTCATAAGAGTATGACATAGGGTTGAGGAGTCTTCAGGCACCTTTTCTGGCTAAGTGATAGTTGAGGAAGTGGGGAAGGAAAAGAACACACGAGGGGACTAACTAAATCTCACACCCCAGATGGTGTTTGGGATTTAGTGGAAGCCGGTGGAGGCGATGATGTCATGTGGGTGCTTTTCTTTGGCCAACTCTGGTCAGGATATCTCTCAGGATCAGACCCAGTAGTGTCACTGTGGATCCCAGGAGCTGCCGGGGTGGCAGCCATAATGGTGAAGCCCTTTGTGGTCTCCCATCTTTCAGGCATCCACCATTGTGGTTGCTAATTTCCCACAAAAAACTCTTTTTGAGGACCCCAGAAGGGAGTGGTGGGTGGAATAGTCCATCCCCTGATTATTTTGTCCACCAATTAGGCCTAATTTCCTACACACCAATTTTAGTCCATTGATTTCTAGTCCCACTTTTCTTTCTTTTACTAGGCATGATTTTAACAATCATTTATTTCACTAGGACTTTTTGTTTAGACTAATTTGGTCTTTGTCTCCCTTTTACACCTTTCCCATCAACATTTGTTGTGATAAGTTATTTAACACTTTATAAACTTGTATCCACTTTCCCAATGTTAGGCTCACTAGGCCTCAATTATCACTACAGAGATCTGCTCACTGAGATGGTGGTTAATCTGAGAGGGCAGCCTGGTCAGTAGAAAAGCGGGGTGCCAACAGGGAATCCTGGTCAGGCCAGTGGTGGAGGGCAGTGGGAGCTACTTAAAAGCCAGAGAGGAATAGACAAGCAGAAGGAAGCTGGCATGGGAAGGGCCAAATAGGAGTAAGCAACATTGAAGGTGGATAGGGATGGAGAAACAGTGGTAGGATAGTGCTGGGAATATGGTGGGTGATACTGGGGGGCAGAAAGGGAGAGAGATTGGTTTTGTGAAGGGAATGAGCATCTGCATGGGACAAGGGAAGAAGCAGCTGCAGGAAAGGATATAGACAAGAAAATGGGAGCAGCCTCCTATGTGCTACCCTTTATGGTATGACCCTGTGCCTGCACAACCTGGGAGTACGGTAGGAAGATGAGAAAGGTATGCAGGACTGTGCATCCAGGGTGTGATTCTTTGCTACAGCAAATTATCAAGGACAAACTAACCAAAATGATTAATTTCTAAAGCCAAGCTGATTGAGATCCAGCTCTTTGGAGAACTTTACAAATATGTTTTTGGGAATTATGTCCTAAGGGAGTGGAGCACTCAATTCCCATTAATTTTAATGAGAACTGGGCTTCCAAATCCCTTAGGCATCTTTAAAAATCTTGCCTATAACCCTGCTGTCCTTTTCCTTAGTAATCACACAAAACCCACAGTGTAGCAGTGTCCCTTTGCACATGCAGTTTGGATTAGCTTTTCCCTTTGTCATATTTTTGCATGATGTACATTTCCAAGGAGGAGTTACGCTCGCTCTCTCTTTCTCATTTTTTAAGTAAAAAGAAAAAGAGTTGGATGGTATAGCACTAGCTTGAATCTTATGCCAATGAGCCTAATTTTTCCTTTTTTTCCTATTATTTTTATGATATAATTTTTAAATAGCATTTGAATATGATCACACTAACTGCAGTATTTTTGTCACATCCTGTATTGCCAAAGCAGTGTAACTGGGTGCAGTGCATTTGCATACATACGGATTTTCATGTGTATACAGGTCATAAAAAGAACATTACCCAAAATAGTAAATAATAGGCTTCATATGTATGCCTGTGGCATTTAACCAACAAGTTCAGGTTCATAAAACTTACAAATGCATTTCTGATAAATATAATCTTTCTTCTCTATGCTCAGTAAGAACAATGTAACTAAAGGTAAGCTTTTTTTTAATCAGATCATTATTGATCATATCAAGTACTTCATATAAATCAATAAATATTACGTCCAGCATAGAGACCTAAGCCAAGGCTTTAATAAATGCTACCTCCAACTTTAAACAAAACATGCCTTAAATGAACTTATAAGAAGTTAAATGTTTTCATTTATTACAAAGCCTCAAGATTCTGAAAGCAAAAATTCAACCTGCATTTGAGACAATGCTAGGAATAATTAGAATGGTTGATAATTTTACAGAGATTTTTTGTCCTTATGGGACTATCTTTGTTATAGTTTCCAGAGCAAGATGTTTTCCTCATGTTTTAAAGATGCACCAGTTTCATAGTATCATATCATTCATATCTATATATCTATAGATGTGGAGAGAGAGAGAGATTTATTTACTAGTTTCCATGGGTTTCAAATCTTAAAGAGAAATGTACTTTGATTCCATCATTCTATTTATGTCTAATGCATATTTTTAAATATCAGTAGGTAAAATAGATATTTGTATGAACTGTTTTCATTTTTATCCATTTGACTTGTGAATTCAGCTTGGGATGCTTTTTTGATCTGGAGTACATCTATATATTCAATAACTGTTTTATTCAATCCAGTAGGCTCTCATTACCCAAATGCAAAAAGAGAGAATGTTTGATCTCAATACTTTTTTAATTTGTTTCCAAAATGTAGATGAGGAGAATTACTCTCCAGGGATGCTTGCATAATACACAGCGTTGGCCTAGAATGAACAATATGTTTACGTAGGTTACAAATCCATCCAAAAATAATAAATCAGTAAAAGCCTTAGTAGATTTACATTTACACCAGAGTGTCTCTCAAACAGGAAAGGGCCTGATCCAGTGCCCATTAAAGTCAATTGGAGTCTTACCACCACCAACTCCAACAGGCTTTGTAGCCAAGGGCTCTATCCTGAAGAAAGTGGTCCTGGCCTTCTGGCCTGTGTAAAGCTCCTAGTGGCTACAGACAGCTACCTATTAAGATCATGTTGAGGAAGCCTCAAAAGAGCCTCCAGGGTCATGTTAGCAAACTGAAAAATTGCTTGGGATGTGGATCAAATGAACTTCTTGACTCCAGCTCTGCTGTTACCGAACTCCTCTCCATGTCTGACCTCCTTCCTGTTTCAAACAATGGCTCTAGGACACTGGGTCCTACAAGCCAGTTAAGGGCCAATCCTGAGTAGTGCCAAGTGCCCTTAAGCCCCACTGATTGCCACACCAGTTGAGAGCTCACAGCCCTTCAAGGAGATACTCAGCACCCTGCAGGGTTAGGTCCTTGGTAAGGTGAAAAAAACCCTTGTCTTGTCCATCACCACATGCAGAAAGAGTGTCTGAACACTCCTCAAACACAAGATCATTCATCTCACTCAAGGAAAGAGAGGCATGGCATGCAGGAAGAGTCCACGAGGAAATGAGACGTTCCTCTGCAGTTTTGTCTCCTTCCTCCAGGACTCTCTAGAGAGTAACCAAGCAAGAACTATCATGGATGCTGAGGAATTAAGAGCAATAAATATAATACTCAGCACTTTCCACTTCCAAAGCATTTCACAAACATTAACAAGTTGTTTCTCAGAGTACCAAGGGGAGGCCTGTATTATCCCACAGACAGGGGAAATGAGGCTCGCCAAGGCTGCAATTTGTTCTAGGCCTCACACTCAGGAACAGAGATGGGATTAGGATTTGAGAATTGCTGATGCCCAGACCCATGCTCTGTTCACCAGCCCATGATGCCTACATAAAGGAAGTGTTCTGACTGGCACTTTTACAGTAGGCTGCTCCTAGAAACATCCAGGAGCTAGTCGGGCACCTCAGCTCCTGCTAGCCACTCACACCACTGACATTTCCGACTGAAAGTTCGTACATTCAGATCTTCTCACAGTAAACAAAAGGCAGTGTGTCACAGGGCTACGGCTCCGTTTAATCTGATCCCTCTAAATCACTGACAAGAACAACTACATTTTCCCTAGGCCCAGATCCTCAAAGGTACTTAAGCACTTTACACCTATTGATTTCAGTGGGAGTTAGGCACCTAAATATCTTTGAAGATTTGGGCCCTAGCACAGACACCCTGGAACCCATGATAAAAAATAGGGGGTGCTCAGCACACACCAGCCACAGCTGTTGAGTGGGCCCCAGGGCTAGCCGCCGATCAGCTGTTCCGTGGAGCTCCGGGCCTGGCTGCCAATCAGCTCTTAGGCAGCTGGTGGGAGGGGTCCAGGGGAGGATGGAGAGGAGCAGCAACAGGATGGTGGGGGGGCTTTGGGGGAGGGGCTGAGAGAACTGAGTGACAGGTGCAGGGGCTCGGGGGAGGGAGCAGAGCGGGGGCAGGAAGAGGTGGAGCGAGGGCGAGGCCTTGAGGGAAGGGATGAAGTAGGGCTGAGGCCTTGGGGCAGAGCCAGGGTGGCGCACCCACTGAGAAAAACAAAAAAGTCAGCGCCTAAGTCCCCTAGTTCTTATTTTAAACTGTCTAAACCTCTTTTTCTAAAATGTCTGACTCCTTCTCAGCTTTGGTAAGACAAGAATGGTTTTAACATCTCAGATTCCACCGGAGTAGTGAATTACAGCGATAATCCCAAAAGTTTATCACATAAGGCTTCAGCTTCTGCTGCCCTGACATTCTCAGACACACAGATCAAGTCTCAGGAGCATGACTTTCCATCCAAACACCTGGGGCAGTTACCTGAATACATGGCATAACTGCCCTTTCTTTTTTCAAAGCTGAACTTTTTGTATTATCAGCTTTGGTTAAAGTCCCCTAGTATGCGATCTTCATGACTGGAACTGCTAAGAAAATAAATCACCGCGGCTTTAACCATTTGCCTTGCTGTTTAGTTTGGCAGTTATGTATTCCACTGACAATACAGAAACTTAAACACAAGTGGCACAGCTACAACTGCAGCTATGCCACTGCAGTGCCATCGCGTAGCTGCTTCCTACAGCGGCTGCAGGGGCTCTCCCATTGCTGTAGCTGATCCACCTCCCCAAGTGGAGGCAGCTGTCTACCGAAGAATTTTTCCATCAACCTAGCCATGTCTATAGTGGGGAGGTTAGATCGGCTTAATAAAGACATTCAGGAGGGTGAATGTTTCACGCTCCGAGCACGGTAGCTATGTAGACCTAACTTTTAAATATAGGCCAGGCCTTAGTTTACTCAAAACAGTTCTTTTTCTGTTCTGTAAATCATACTCTCCCACCCATGTCGTAGTTTAGACACAAACGTTACCTTGGCGACTCATCATGTTGGATAACCATCTGTGCATTAATTCCCCCAAGCTTAATAGGAACAAATTGAACCCCTTTTAACAAATACCAGTTTGGGCTCAAGTGTTAATATCTTTTACTCAAGACCAGGATTTAATTAAAACACCTGAGAATAATAGCAAAATTAAGATTAAAATATGCCTAAATGTTAATTGTATCATCCTTTCATCATCATTTGATCTCTGTTTTGAGCTCCCTTTTGACTGTTTGGCTTCATAATCCTCTGGCAACAATCTGCATTTAACTTAATTGGTTTTATCAAATCTACATATACTTCATTCCACGTGAAACAAATTGACTATGAGATCTCTCTACTGAATTATTCACATTCCCAGTAAATTTCATAGTACCAAATACCAATTTTAATGTGCTTAATATTGCACTGTACAAGTGACTGCCGATGTTGAATGAGATATTGCTTTTAGGACCTGATTTTCAAATTCTTGCTTCCAATGGGCATATGCATTTTCACCTGTATACACCACTATGTGGACTTTGCTGCATTCATCACTGTACATGAAGATGATACAACATTAATGGGAAAAACTCATGAGTTTTACTCACAAACACTCCAGTCCTTGCACACACATGTGTCAGTGCTACAGTGCACTCACACCAGTCCACACCCATCAAAATTGCATACACTCAGGCAGAGGCTGGTTTGAGGGGAAAGGAGCACTTTCATTTAACCAGGAAAGCAATCAGGTGAGTCAGCATTGTCAGAGATCAGCATTGTCAACAACTGATTATTTCAATCTTTAAGTTTTATTAATCTTTGATTATTTAACCCTCAGGCTCTAACATTATAATCCAAATAAATTCCTTTAGAGAGAATCCAAAAATACTTCAAAATGTGTTATAACTATAACATTCACATCCCAAAAACAACTACGAACAGCACAGATAAACACCTGGTGTTATGCTTTTTCACACAGCCACAGGATAACAATTATTATGTAAAATTCAGTGTCTGTACAGTACCTCACACAATGGTATCCTGGTCCATGACTGGTGCTCCTAGGCACTACAGTAATACAAATAATAATAAACAGTGTGAAAGAACTTGGCTGAGCTAGCCTCTTTAAAGCAATGAAAACTGAAGGAAAACTACTCAAAAAAGGTAAAGAAAGAGAGAAATGGTGTGGGGGTTTTAAAGTACATTTTGTCATTTTGAAATGTAACCAATTCTTTCCATGTGCCAGTTGATTGGCAAAGTTAATGATACAGTGGTTTATAAGAAAAAGAAAGTGCAAGAACATGCCATAATCCTCTGGAGCAAAAAGGGGAAAACTAACATAACAGGAACAAAGAGCACTTACCAGCGACAAGAAAGGAGGGTGCAGCAAAGAACAATGAGTTTTAAAATGACTCCTTCAGGGCTGGAGCTGCTTTGCTCTGCCAAATTTAAAGGGCCAGCTACAGAAAGGCATGCTGGGAAAGAAGAGCTTATAAGAGAACAACCCTGGACTAGGTGCTGTGTTATGCATGCCACTACTATATATATATATATATATAAAAATCAGTAGCATCTCATCTTCTTGTATTGATTACATCTTACCACATAGTTCCCATCCAGTGCCTAAGAGAATTTTTTTATTTTAAGTTAAGATGAATGCTTCCCTCTTAAAGTAAAAACCGCTGAACATGTTAAAAGTTTGTGAGGCTCCATCTGACCAAAGGAGATGCCTCTGAAGTGTTCAGAAGTGAGGCCTGAGGGTTCTGTTCCTGCAAGAAGGAAGCTCACTGGGCACCAAAGTATCTTAGTCAGAGACAAGCAACCCATAAATAATACTTTTTCTTTATATACCCCTTTCATCCAGTGATCTCATTTTATAAACATCAGCTAGGTTTCCTACATCTTTGTGAGGCAGGTATTTTTAACCCCTTCCACAGAGTGAGCAACTGAGGAATGTAAAGGCCTACATTTTCAAAAGATTCACTCATTTTGGGCAACCCGTTTCAGATACCATTGAAGTCAGTAGAAGTTGCGGGTGCTCAGTTGCTCTTATTCAGGTCCTATGTGTCTCAGGTTGGGCTAACAAAAACAGAAGCACCTATAAATAAAGGGCAGGCAGAAACTTGACACAAGTCACAGCGTCCATGGCCCAGTCAGGAATATAGCTCAGAACTTCTGCTCTAGCCATTAGACAATGCTCAAGACAACTTTAAGATTAAAGAACAAAGAGTGTGTTGTGGTAACACCTAGTGCTAGAACACATCTTTTTCCTTTCCAGGGGCACCATTTAATCCATTGGTGATACTCTCACTGTGACATGCAAAGCTACCTCAATATGCTGACAGTATGTCTCTATTCCTTGTTGTGTGCATGTTTAAACTGTGCGCTGTATCACATCAAATTTAAATGAAAAAACATATTGAGCTGGGAAAATAGGAGTAAAGAAAGGTTGAGGGAAATCAGAGAAGTGATTATTTTGGTGGGGTTTAGAAAAATAGCTACCTAATTCTGAGCCTCCTATAAAGATAGTCATCAGATTATGAAACTGTTGTACAGTCAAATGATTCTTACTGGCATAACAGCAGCACCAATGGTTTTCTTGTGAATACAGGTTTTTGCTGCTATGGAGTGCAGTGCTTATCATGTACCCTACCAGCCTGGCTGTTATCGCATTGACATTTTCAAACTATGTTCTACAACCGGTGTTCCCTAATTGCATCCCACCCTATAATGCCTCCAGGGTCCTCTCCACGGTGTGTTTATGTGAGTATTTCCTAATGTTCTTTATGCTCCTATGAAGTTTAGGTCATCTTTACGTCAAAGAGGTTTAATATTCTCTAAGGGGCAAATCCATCCCCCACCCCACCCTAATGGTCACTGAAGTCCCCTTTGCAGCAACCAAGGCAATTCCACTATGGTGGTCGGAGGCTGGATGTGAGGAGGGGAGGTGCTATATATCATGCTGGCTCAGCTGAGTCTTATTTTCAGTTTCATTGTGTACTATAGGGTGATATATTCCACAAAGAAATGGACCAAAGAGGAGATGTGCCCATCTGGATTAGGTATAAACTGAGGTCTGAGGTTCAGGTTGAAAGATGAATAAGGGGTAGGGCTCAGTATGTGTAGCTAAGAACCTTTCACTGTATTTAAACCACTGTTGCTAACTCAACAAATGGATTAGCAATTCACAAGTACTTTATATGTGTGTGTAAAAAAACAAATGCCACCAGTTCTTAATTAATTACTAAGGACCCAGAGGGGAGAAAATCAGAATGAAAAGGGATGGAGAGACTCACCACTTCCGCTCAGGCCTGGTCTACGTTACAGAATTAGGTCAATGCAAAGCAGCTTACATCGACCTAACTATGTACGTGTCTACGCTAAAGGTTCACTCCTGCTGCCATGACTTGCCCACTACACTGACTTAATAAAGCCACCTCCACAAGAAGCGTAGAGTCAATGTCAATGCAGTTAGGTTAGCGCAGTGTCAGTGTAGATACTACATTACTAACATCGACTGTTGCTGGCTTTCAGAAGCCATCCCACAATGCCCCACACTGACAGTTTAATCGGTGCTCCTGATGAGGATGCACACTGCTAACACAGGAAGCGAAGTGTAGACACACACAAGTAATGTAATTACTGCAGCAGCTGTATGCCGACGTAAGTTAGGTTGACTTAATTTTGTAGTGTACACATGCCCTCAGTTCACAGAAGTCCCTCCCCACAATTAGGACTTCCTAAGTATTGATGGGGGCATCAGGGATAGAGCTCTGGCAAATGTCCTTCTGAAACAGGCAGTTTTCTAGGGTGGAGTTAATCCTGCTCATCAGACCAATCCAAACCCAAGCTAGATTTCCATCTGGTCTGCTGATAGGAAACTAGCAGTCTATGTTTCTCAGCATTTGTTAATGAATATTCTGAAATATACAAAATTTTGTTCCACTGAATTCGGTTTTCTGCTCTCTAGTACTCCTGACTTGGGTGAACAGCTCCAGCGTTCGATGGGCAACTCGCATCCAGGATATATTTACAGCAGGAAAACTGTTAGCCTTGGCCCTTATCATTACTATGGGCTTCATACAGATCTTTAAAGGTACTCACTGAGAAAGCCTAACCATCAGTACTGTACTATTGGTAAAATTAAATTCTCTTTAGAAAGCCTGTTGTACCCATCCCCTTGTTTTCTAGTTCTTAGCAGGCAGGGGAAGAATTCTGAGGGCTTATTTTATTTCCCCTGCTGACAGAGTTCTCTGCTACAATTAGCAAGCATTTGGATTTGAAAGAAACTGGAGAAGGAGGTAGCCGGTGAAGTTACTTGATCTGTGGGAGGCCAAGTTTCAAGCAGGGCCTAGCAAAGACACCACTGTGTAAGGTGCACATAAATGTGTAACTAAACTGAAAATAATTAATATTAATTGCTGTTAATTGAAGCTACAGGATTCCTTCCAAGTACGGGTGCAATCACAAAGGAAGTATTCTTCAGAACATAGCATGATATCAAACAGGCAACATACTACAGAAATAAGATGTAGCATCCTTGCACAAGTTTCTCTCTCAAAGAAAACTGTTGTTTTCAATAAAGTAAAGCGTGGAACTGAAATATTGAGAAATATCTCACTGGGTAGATTTATAATGTAATTTTATCAATGATATGTTCCTCAAATTTTAATTGCTTTTGATGAACTCTGTATAAAATAATCCTAAGAAATATAGGCCCTAAATCAACAAGCAATGTAAGCAGTTGCCTAACTTTAAGTATATGAGTAGTTCCAGTTCCCCTGGAAGCAATGGGACTACTCACGTACTTAAAATTAGACAAGTGCTTGTGTATCTTACTGATTCAGCCCCTTAATGAAAAGCACAGGACCCAAGGGATGATGATGTTTTCAGCATGTGTGAAATGGGTCATGTAGAGAGGACAGAAATACAGTATTTACAACAGGAAGAGGCAAGGGCACCACTTTCCAGGTTAAAAATAAAAAAGCCCCACAGCCTGAAAAATTCCACCTGCCCTGCAGGGTTTTTTTTTTCAAAGTAGAGTGAATGTTATCGAAGAACCCTGGATTCCTGTAGAGGAGACACTCACTCCATTCAGATGAGATGAAAGTGTAGGGCATCAGAGACCAATGCTGAGCTGGTATAAATTGTCATAGTTCCCTTGAAGTCAATGGGGATCACACAGGTTTTGTGGCAGCTCTGTCTATACAGCTATGACAATTTACACCATCAAGGCTGTGCCCCAGGACAGTTTTGTATGAGAATCTAAAAGAAGCACTGGTAGTTTAATGTTAATGTTTCCCAGTTCTCAGGGTGCAAACCAGTGTAGCACAGTCTAAGGTTAGTAAACGTAATATAAAATTGAATGAACACAATTCTAGGAAGTTTACAATTCTCTGAAAATAATACTTTTCTTATGTCCTGGTTCCCCGGGTAGGTGGCACTTCCACCAGTCACCATCAAAATAGTTTACACTTCTGACT
Organism: Lepidochelys kempii; assembly: GCF_965140285.1. NCBI lineage: Eukaryota > Metazoa > Chordata > Testudines > Cheloniidae > Lepidochelys > Lepidochelys kempii. The sequence goes on along the minus strand of NC_136391.1, from coordinate 24,107,824 downwards.
TAACTTCTTGCTTTTGTTCTGTCTATAGGAAACTATGAAGAACTGACACCAAGCAATGCATTTGATTTTTGGATGTCTCCATCTGTGGGACAATTAGCATTAGCTTTTCTTCAAGGGTCATTTGCATTCAGTGGGTGGAACTTCTTGAATTATGTCACAGAAGAATTAGTTGATCCCCGCAGGCAAGTATTTATTTCCATATGACCCAGATACTTTTGAGGTAAAGACAGTGGGATCAGTCTGTTGGTACTATGCACAGTGTGTTCTGCAGGAGGACTGACATCACTAAATGTCTATACGTATCCGAAGTAAAGGTAATTACCTTCCTTTTTAGATCCCAAATGAGGCAAGTTAAATGAAGGTGCTGAAATTAAGAATGTATTTGGCCCATCAAGTTAGACATAGCTTTCACCGAATGAAGATATCATATAGGTGTAACACTGACATTATGGCATTATTGAACTGTCTGTTGCTTACATATTAATCTATATTAATGGGACTAAACATAAATATAACTACCTATTGCTTATATGTTAATGGCACTAAACATAACTAGCTATTGTTTATGTATTAATCTATATCATTGATGGGATGCCTCACAAAATTACATTATATTTTATGTGTGTGTGTGTGTGTATTTTATATCTATATAATACCAAAACATATTGTCTGTGGTCTTGGTTCTTCAGACAACATTTCCCCCCAAAGGGAACACATAAAGAAGAGATTAAAATGTCTTTTTACAGAAGAGGCAGAATTCTCCCTCCCCCACTCCACTCCATTTATGAAACACTTCTGAAACCTGCCTTCTTCAGTTATATGTGCAGTGTGGATACTGGCTGCTGGCTATAGAAAGAAAGTTCTCTCAGGGTGATTGGCATCAGGTTTGGTGCTGATAGTGCAGGCTTTGAAATGAGTTATCCTCCATCATGTTTGAAAAGCCAGGGGGAGTGTGATTTCCACCAAGAAGCAGCAAAAGCGCAAAGGTTTCAGAATTTCTGAGATGAAAAAATAGAATAATAAATTCATACGAGAGTTTTTGGGTCTTCAATTGCTTCTGGATGTTCAGCACACGTACCCCAACATCCCCAGTTAAGCAAAGTATAATTTCACGTATTACACATTCTGGATGGAAACAAATTACAGCCTCAACCCTGCAAAAACTTATTTGCATACTTTAACTTTACCTATGTAAGTAGTGAGATGTTCATGTACATAAAGTTATGCATATTTATAAATCAATTTATAAATCTTTAAAGAATTTAAGGGGAAAGGAGGTACGTATGGTGCTCTCTCAAGCAACTGTAAACATTTTCACAAACATCCAGAATTTCCTAGTGTGGTCTCAACTGAGCAAAAAAGAAACAAGGGAAAGAATTAATGTAGTGTTTGCCAGCAGGAATTGGATACTACTGTCATATGCACAAGTTTAAGAAGAAAAATAATTCAGTTTGTGTTTTGTAGCATCTATAGCTACAGGAAAAAAAAACAGTTTGGCACATTATTGATAACCCATCAGGTTAAACTGAGTGTTAGAGATGCCAATTCCAGCTCTCTGAAAGTTTTACAATGGAATTTTATCAATTCTACAGTTTTTGAGGGAGAAATACAAAATAAAAAGCTATTTTCATTAGGGAAAAGAAATAAAACCCAACTTCATGTCTATACCAAAACCTTGCAAAACTACACTGGTGAAAACTGTTTATTAATCTTTTTTGCTCATCTGACAAAGTCAAAAATCAGAGCTATAGTGAACACATTAGCCTGAGTGGAGTGTACACACTAAACAGCTCTCACAGTCTGTAGAATGCTTTCGTCACTTGGCTAAGTTTCTCAATGAATAAATGAGAGAAAAAGGCAAGTCCGTTATTTTCCATGGCATCATTTTTATCAAACAGAGCCTCATGTAAACTAACTTAAACTTACAGAAACATTATTAGTCTTAAAAAGAAAAGGAATACTTGTGGCACCTTAGAGACTAACCAATTTATTTGAGCATAAGCTTTCGTGAGCTGTAGCTTATGCTCAAATAAATTGGTTAGTCTCTAAGGTGCCACAAGTACTCCTTTTCTTTTTGCAAATACAGACTAACACAGCTGTTACTCTGAAACCTGTCATTATTAGTCTTGTTAGTTATTACCGTATAGCTTACACAACATAGAAAACGTATAGGAATTCTTTATGAAGAAAAAGCTTTCTGGTATCTCCATCGCAGCCATGTTGTAAATTCTGTTTGATGGGCTTCAGCTCTGTGGTGATATCCTGAAGCCCTGTAATGGTTTTAGTATTCTCAGAACTGCAATATGTCAAGCTACTGAGAGAAGTACAGATATGGGGTGGCGGGAGGAAGGAGGGGCAGTAAAGCACAAAACTGGATAAAAACTTCTCCAAAGTTGCCATGAGGCGGAGGGACAATGGGTGGGGTGGTATGGTCCAGTTATATGTGAATGTAATTTCTTATCAAACCTCCTAATTCTTCAATTAGGAACCTACCTCGTGCCATATTCATATCCATCCCATTGGTGACATTTGTGTATACATTCACCAATATTGCATATTTCACTGCCATGTCACCTCAAGAGCTCTTGTCCTCCAATGCTGTGGCAGTAGTAAGTAAACCATTCCATGGATGTCTAAAATACACTTTAATTTCAGTTCTGTGCTGTGCAGTATATTTCAGTTTCTCTGCCTTCTGTTGCTTTAGACATTTGGTGAAAAGTTACTGGGCTATTTTTCCTGGGTTATGCCAGTCTCAGTGGCCTTATCTACATTTGGAGGAATAAATGGATACCTTTTTACCTCATCAAGGTTAGTTGGAGTGCAATTTTATGAACATTATCTAATTTTCTACAACGCTTGCTAGACATTTTGTGTGTTATAGACCTTGATCTCAAGTGTTGGGCACATTAGAAACATTAAATTATGAATTGTGCCATTTCAGTCAGCAGATATCATACTGAATAGCAGGATCTCCTGAAAAAGAGCGCTTATGATCTACTGGAAATGTCTGATGGAATGATTTGTACTAAGAATAAAACATTGGCTACATACTTAGACAATGTAATTTTACAATACAATTTCAGTAGCTACAAGCTAAGCTATGCTTAGCTCAAAAAGTAGATTGAAGAAATGAGAGTTGTAGGGCCAAATTCGATTCTCAGTGACATGGACATAAATCCAAAGTAAACCCATTCATTTGATGGGTAGTTTGCACTAGTGGAACTGGAACCAGAATCTTGCCCATAGTCTATTTAAATTTTAAATTTAATAGAAATATGAGTTCCGTAAGAAAATAAAATACAAACATCTGTCAGGAAAGAGGTAACAATACAGCTCCTTAGTGCTTTAGCCAAGTCACATACCTTAGTGCTCTCAAAATGTGGTGAGACCTGACAAACCTGAGGACATTTAAAAACATAACAATTCAGGTATTTAAAAAAATAAAACCTTGAGAGATACTGGGCCTGATCCAAAGCCCATTAGTCACTGGACAGACTGTTGATTTAGGCTCTATCGTAGATATTTATATGGTTCCCATCACCATAGTATCTGGGAGCCCACAGTTTTAATGTATTTATCCTCAAAATATCCCTGTGAAGGAGGGCAGTTCTATAAGCCCTATATTTACAGCTGGGTTGCTGAGCCAGATTGAGACTAAGGCGCAAAGGTACTTAGCTCCTAACTTCCAAATACCTTTGAGGATCTGAGCCTAACTGACTTGCCCAAGGCACACAGGAAGTCTGTAGTGGAACAGGAAATTGAACCACCGTCTCCAAAGTATCAGACTAGCCCCCTAACCACTAGAACATCCTTCCACTCCAAGACTCCCCCAGGTTTTGAATCAGGCCGATGGAGGCTGATGAAACAGTGCAGCTAAATGTTGGAGTAACTTGTATACTGAATGTTCCTATTCTGCTTCCCAGGTTATGTTTTTCTGGAGCTCGTGAAGGTCACTTGCCCAGCTTGCTTGCTATGATTCACGTTAAACACTGCACCCCAATCCCTGCCCTTCTAGTGTGTGTAAGTTTTATTTTTTCTGTCACGTCTCATCTGCTTAAACGGGAGTGCAATTTAGAAAAATCTTTGTTTGCAAACTGAAATGCTTCATTTAAGAAATTGTGAGCTCTTTTACTGATTCTGTCAGCTCACTGCAAACATTTAATGTGGAGAAAATCTCCCTGCAGTCAATGCTAATTCCACTCCACAGGGCTAGTTCAGAGCTTGCTGCCAAGCTAATAGCCATAGTGGGCCCCAGGTACAGGGCTAAATGCTACTCGTTGTTCTGTAAAAACTAGATGCTTTGTGCAGTGATACATTGATGCTCTGCATTGAGCTTCTGGAGAATCAGGATGTGTCCCCTTTACTTTGGCCCTGTAAAGAAAGTGAGTAGAGAAGATCAGCGTAACAGATTCAAAAGAAGCATATACCAGCTGAACACATTGGGTAAAACAAGGGGGACACCCAATTACATTAAAAGGCGACACATTTTAAAATGTAGAAAGGAAAGATTTTGATTTGTTTCTTGGTTTGTTTTTTTACACAATGTAAACTTACCTTATAGCAGTGAGTTCCACAAGTTATTACTCAGATTGAGTTGTTAGCCAGGTGGTGGGGTTGAGCCAGCATTTGGTCTTAAAAATGTGCATAGTCATCATGTAGGAAAAAGAGGGAGAATTATTACACACTCCCAACTCTCTCTTACTCCACAACACATCATGGGGATGAAGGCCACTTCCTTCCAGAGTTTAGTAGGGTTCTAAAGGGTTGTAGTAAGCCTAAAATGTTCAGTTATATTTTATTTTACATTCCTCATGCTTCAATAACGGTTAGCATGAAAATTCCCTCACAGGCACATTGGCTGAAATCTTGGCCCCACTGCAGTTAATGAGAGGCTTTTGCATTGCAGTGGTAGTCAACTGACTTCAGCGCATCCAGGATTTACACCCATATTATTATTCTCCCAGTGTGTTATTCTCCCAGTGTGTGGCTAGCTATAGCAGTCGTGCTATCACAGCCCAGCACTATCTTTTTCTCAGTAACCGTTCTGCATAATCTATGTTAATATAAAATCATGATTTAGCCAAAAGGTAGCAGTGCCCTGGCATCTTTCCTGCACAGGCTTTAATGCCCATACACACCCACATAACTCAGTGTCTGGAATCTTTTCTGGTTGAGCTGCACTACGCAATCTGTGCGGTGTATAAAAAAAAACAAGATCCAGCTCCTATATGGACTCATTGGGCAGCCGAGCTGTGGTGATGCAGATGAAGCAAAGTCCCTTTGTCCATAAAAATACATCAGCTCAAATAATGTGCTGAGTGTCAGTGACTATCACTTTGTGAAATAGCCAGAGCATGAGCAAGCTCCCTGTGCAGAGCAGAACTGGCAAATCAAACAAATGCCAGCTACCCAGTTTGTAGAGAACATTCCCTTTAAATTACTGTGCAAATTACAGAACCAACACTGGATATTAATGAATCATTCAGTGGTAGGGGTTTATTTTACATCTCGGGATGTACTAAGTGTTGCTCTGAAATATTAATTTCTATATAAATAGTAATATAAAAATATTATAGTCTGCAGTTACAATAGCAAATTACATCAGACTTTAGGCAAACCTAATTAATGCATCAGGATTTTTTAAATTAATCGTAGCCTGTGCATTAAGGTAGACCTACTTAAGGTCTCAGAAGATTACCATGTTTTTGCTGTTCCTTTCCAAAATTGGGTGTTTAAACAAGGTGGTCATTAATGCAAAGTGAATGGGGTTCAAATCATTTAAAAGTCTATTTTATTGGGGTGCACAGCTCAATAGATTCAGATCGTGGAAGCTCCTTCACCTGAGGTTTTCAAAAGGAGGCTGGATAGCCATCTGTCCTGGATGGTTCAGACACAACAAATCCTGCACCTTGGCAGGAGATTAGACTAGATGATCCTTGGGGTCACTGCTAACCCTATAGTTCTGTGATTCTAGATGCTATCACTTTAGGGTGACCATATTTCCCAAAGGCTGGGGCGGACGTTGCTGCTCACTCAAGCCCTGCGTGCCCCACACCGGAGCCCTGCCTCCCCCGCTGTGTGGGACTGGCATTGCTGCTCACCACCATTATCGCCCACCCATGTTCCTTTGTGCCCCACTTTCTTGACAAAAGTGGGCATTTGTCCTGTTTGCTCTTGCCAGCTGATCAAGTTGGCAAGAACAAATGGGACAAATGCCCAAAGTCGGGATCGCCGGGACAGGGCTTAAAAAAAGGACTGTCCCAGCCAGAACAGGATGTACAGACATCCTGTGTCACATGTTTTGAAACTTTTCCCAAGCATTATCCGTGGCACTGTTGTCCACCAGGATAGTCATCAGAGCAAACAGTATGGCACGCAAGCAACACTTTCCACTCTAAGAACTCAAGAAAGTATTTGAAGGGGAAATGGGAGCCAACCAATTTGGCAACAGGGTCATTTGATCAGGAATACGCTGGATACATATCCCGATATGAGTGAACACCAGAGCTGATCACCTTAGTGTCACTTACACCTGAGATCTCATCAGCCTAAGGGGCTTTGCCACAAAACCAGCTAATCATGGCAAAGAGAGCACTTAGAGCAAATCAGATGGAGGTATTATATGACATTGATATAAAATATTATGCTTTCCTATTTTAAACCTTTTCAAGTCACCAGCTTCATGATGAAAGTCTTCAAGGTCTCGAGATCTCCTTAGGGATTCACATGAGCACACGGAGTGGTGAGACACTTGGATCTCTAAAAGAAAAGGAGGACTTGTGGCACCTTAGAGACTAACAAATTTATTTGAGCATAAGCTTTCGTGAGCTACAGCTCACTTCATCGGATGCATTGGACCTCTAGCATTATTTGCTGGTGCCAGTGGCACATGAGAGCCACCCACCTTCAGGGGTACTGCCACAAACCAGATAGTCATGGGAAACAGGAATCTGAGCGGGGTGAAGTCTCACAATAATGGAAAGACAAATCATGATTGGTTCTGGGATCCCACCTTGGGATCTACAGGCGCTCAGATTCTGGAATTTAATGGATGATACTTTATAGTTCTGGGTCATTTGTATGACAGTAACACAGCATATGGATGAATGACTATTATAGTTTTAGAACACAACACTGTTGCAGAATAAATATGGGTTTTGATTAATGCAGGTAAAAATGTGATCAAAAGATGTTTGAAAAACCTAAGTTTAGTGAGGCGTAATTATCTCAATTGGGTCCCTTTCTGCAATCTTCTGAGCATCCTTAACTCCTGGCTAATGTCAGTGGGGAGTGAGGCACTCAAGACCTCTCAGGATCTGGCCCATAAACAGTAAGTCAGCTCTGTTAACATTACACAGTGTTATTCACTAACAAAGCAAGTACAAATAAGCAAGCGGATGCATGGAAATTTCTACCAGCCATCTGCCAGTATCTAAACAGTAGTAATGCAAAAAAGATTAATGATATAGGTCATTTTCAGCGTGTCCCACTAGCTGGGAAAAAAGAAAGCTAAAGCTTTTATTCTTTATAATATATTCAGGTCACCTAGAACAAAGTAATGTACTAACCGCAGAATGTTTGTCTACAATAAATCTATCCTTTCCCATAAGAGACAACTTTAATTTTGCCAGAAGTCCTGTCCTAGAGTTCAGCAGCTTTTAAAAACACACAACAGAAATTGGTGGAGTGAAGCCATTAAAAGCAAGTACAGTAAGTACTCTGTTCTCCAGTGTAGTTACACCTGCAGCACTTAGGATCAATCCTGTGCCCTTTGATGTCCATGATTAAAAACTCCATTGATTTCATTAGGAAGCAAGAAAAAGCTTCAATTCAGGGGGAAATTTTTGGTGATTAAAGTTACTGAGTTACAGAAAGCGTCTTCCTGGGAATAAAGCTTACAGCAGTTTAGATCCTATAGCATTCTCCAGTTAAAAGTCAGTCGCCTTCATTGGTCTTACTGTTCATTAGCACCCTCATCCCCTTGTGTGCAACCTGATCGTATACATTATGAAGCGCAAACACTGGAAATATGCTGACTGCGGGTGGCGGGGCGGGTGGGTGTCAGGTGATCAGGCCTTTTCTCAAAGCGTGTTCATTTTTGACATAGTACATAGTTAATATTGGTGCTGAACATTCTTCAGCTATGGCGCATTGCAGATGTTCTACTGCTTTCTGAACAGAGTATCACAAATTCTGCCTTAAGCCAAGGTTGTTGTGAACAGCCTTAATATCTGGGTTGTGCTGGGAGTTCAGCCAACACTGTGATCAAGAGAGGGAAAGGAATGGAAAACCCCTCAACCACATAGCAGCACCAGGTACGCTACAGGTGCCTTCATGGTTGATGAGCTACACTCCCCGTATCAGCAGCAAAGAGTCCTGTGGCACCTTATCGACTAACAGACGTATTGGAGAATAAGCTCTCGTGGGTGAAAACCCACTTCATCACACGCAACTTTTACAAATTGGATCTGTAAAAGCGGCAAAAGATGCAGACTAACACAGCTACCCCTCTGATACTCCCTGTATCGCTACACTGAAACTTCTTGCGTGCTAGTCTGGAAGTCCCCGTGGATGAGGTTCACAATGCACAGGTTGCAGACTCATCTTGCCCCATGTCCCCCACTCCTATGCAGCAGACCATCACTGGAGTTTCAATTCAGGAACCTGCACACCAAGATGGTGGGATTAAGCCCAGCATTTGGTCTTAAAAATGTGCATAGTCATTTTGTAGGGAAAATGGGGAGAATTACACACACCCTGGCTATCTCTTACTCCACATTACCTCTTTGGATATCCAGGCCACTTCCTTCCACTTCTGGTGTGTCCTCTAGTCATTGTTTGACCAGGGTCATCAAATTTACCCAATGCCAATATCAATAGTATCATTTTCAAAGACAGCCTCTTAATTGGCACTCGCAGTTCTGCACATGCAAAGGCTGGTTTGAGGCCCCTTTGAATATTGGGCTTCAAGAGCTTGTCAGAGTCATTCATCTCATTAGTGAGGCGAGCTCTGCAAGTATACACAGATGTTATTGAAGGACCACAATCAGCAGCATCATTTCAGGGAACATTCTCCATGCATTTTTATAAATAGATCTATAGGCATCTGACTTCAACATAAAAAAAATAAATGCAGAATCTCCATTCAAGCCTGGGGTTTTGTGGTACATGTTTTATGTAGTAAACAGACTCACAGGAATCAGTAGCAACACCCAGTGTGGGATGTAAAGAAAAGGAACGTAATTGCTCGTTGTTGTTTTTAAGTAAGCCTTTCTGGTGATGACTCAAACAAGAATGTGCTTCTCTCTTGTTTAGTGTTTGACCACAATTATCATCATGCTTGTTGGAGACACGTACACATTAATTAATTATGTGTCGTTTATTAACTACCTCTGCTATGGAGTGACAATCATAGGCCTGATTGTGTTGCGTTGGAAGAAACCCAAAATCTTCAGACCTATCAAGGTGAAAATATTTAAGCCAAATTTCTTAGTTCTATGGTCTTCCTATTAACAATCTAAAGAATGTGTCAACCACAGCAAATCCCTCATCAGAACTTGAAGTACTGTTTATTATTATTTCTGTTGTTTATTATGGTAGTGCCTAGAGGCCCTGTGGTGGGATGTACCATACAAACACATAGCAAGAGACATATCTCTGCCTAGTAGTAATTATAGTCTAAAGCAGGGGTGGCCAGCCTGTGACTCTGGAGCTGCATGCAGCTCTTCAGAAGTTAATATGCGGCTCCTTGTATAGGCATCGACTCCGGGGCTGGAGTGACAGGCGCCAACTTTCCAATGGGCCAGGACTGCTCAACCCCTGGCTCTGCCACAGGCCCTGTCCCCGCTCCACCCCTGTCCGCCCACTCCCCTGAGCCTGCCATGCCCTCGCTCCTCCCCCTGTTCCCTCCAGAGCCTCCTGCATGCCACAAAACAGCTGACCGGGAGAGAGGAGGAGGTGCCGGTGAGTGGGAGGCACTGGGAGCCGGGGGTGGGGAATTGATGTGGGGGGCTGCTGATGTATTACTGTTGCTCTTTGGCAATATACATTGATAAGTTCTGGCTCCTTCTCAGGCCCAAGTTGGCCACTCTTGGTCTAAAGAGACAAGGCAGACAAAGGATGGGAGAGGGAACAGAGACACAGCGAGGTGAAGCCTAAGCTCACACAGCTGCGTTTTGCCAGATAGAAATAGAAGCCAGGTCTTGTGACTCCCAGTCCATTGCTTGATCCACTAGCCCTCACTGCCTCTCCCCTGTATACCTTACAGAATGCTGTTACATTTCTGTACATGTCTCTTCTCTTCCCTGCCCTCTTAGGTGAATCTCCTTGTTCCAGTCACTTACCTGCTATTTTGGGCATTTCTTCTGATCTTCAGTTTCTATTCTGAGCCAGTCGTCTGTGGAATTGGACTAATCATCATATTAACTGGAGTGCCTGTGTTTTTTCTTGGAGTATACTGGAGAAATAAACCAAAGTGTATAAATAGACTAGCTGGTAAGAACACATTATAGTTCATTAATTCAGCCTCACTGTTTGTTCATGAACATGTAGGAATTTGTTTCAACCTCTCAGGTCTACATTTCCACCAATCCACAAAGGGTCCCAGTGACTGTGTGGCATTCACCAAAACTACCATTAAATTATGCAGCTCTGCAGAGCTCTTTGGACAGGATTTTGCTGATCAAAGTGTTTAGATTTTACCCCAATTATTTACTTCTTGACCACATGAAAGAGAACTGCCTTAATGCCAATATACAATATAAAGCTAGGAGCAGGAAAACATGATGCATAGGGCACAAGAAATCATCAGATTTATAACAGAGCATGGGAAAACTGCCTATTGATAAAGATACCCCTGCCAATTTTTAGACCCTAAACCTGTACACAGAAGGAACTAGGTTTCTGTCAAAGTGCAGACTTTCAGTGCTTAATTTTTCAATAAGACATAAGGATGCTAAGGTCAGGCTGTGAAATGCAAATGGAGAAACAGAAACAGACGAGAGAGAGAACAAAAAGAAGAGAGAGAGCAGTGAAGAGGTGTAGCTAGCATGTGACTGACAGTAAAATTCAGAAGACCACTACTAGCTTACCCGTTCTTTTCTGCAAAGAAGCTGACATCCCTTGTACAAAAGTGCTCTCATTAATACGCCACTTTCTAGAATTTAGCAAAGGTTTCAGTGGCTTGTACAATGGGGAAATATTCAAAAAGTAACCTTATTGAAATGATTATTTCATAATGGTATCCAGATAGGGATAGCCCGGGTTTACTGCCAGGTCCCAGAGATGTAAGCTGAGCCAGTCTGACCTACTCCATTCAGCTGGACTGTGAGTATTCAGCTGTGGGAAGAGGCACGAAATTTCAAGTTTTATTTTTATGATGCTGCAACTTGTTCATTTAGGTTACTGTAGTTCTCCCTTTGCATGTTTTCTGCCCCTCTTTGACATGGCACATTCCTCCATTCATCCAGCTTGCTTATTTGGCCTGTTCAGCAAAGCACTTGTTCAGGCGTGTACCTTTCAGCATGCAAGTAAGTCTCATTGAGCTCAAGTGTTAAATAAATAATAAACCAACACTTAAGTGCTTTGGCAAATCAGACTTTAGCACTATCCCACCCCCACCCTACTTTTGTGACGATTTTGAATGTGTTCATTCCCCCAGCACAGTACTGATATCCATCCCAATGTATGTCCAGAATTCCCACGTGCATAAGATAGGAAAGCCAGGATCTACCACTCTCATGAAAATAAATTACACACCAGTCGTACATCTTAGCTAGAAAAAGGTCTTTAAGGTTTTTTTAAAAAACTATTTGCTTTAAGGCTAGGATGTCCAAAGGAGTCTAGAAACTTTCCACCCTGTGAAAGTCAGTGGGAATTGTGTGCCTAACTCCCTTAGGGTCCTTTGACTCTCAGGACTCAATGCTTTAGGAAAAAAATTAATTCATCATTTTCACTGGAAAAAAGCAATAATATGGTATGATGGGGTAAGCCTCACTGTACGTGGACTTGCATAAACAGCAGAGCTTTGGATGTATGCGTGCTCACGTAGAAGACTTTTTGAGAGGACTCAAATAATCATCACTTTAACAAAGCGAGTTTGTGTTTTTCATAGAATCCATGACATACTGGGGACAGAAGTTGTGTTTCGTCGTCCACCCTCAAGAGGGAGCTCCAGAAGAGGATGATCTGCCTTTCACTCATTCTCAGCTACCACGAAGTGAAAAGTCCTTGAAGAAACAGCGAAAAGTCCTTGAGAAATAATAAAGCAATCGATGAGACAGAAGTAGCTTTTTGTTTACATGTTGATTTTTGCAAAAAGTTTTTCTTGGAAAAAAAAAAAGTTTTTAGAAGTCAGATACAGAAGCCCATGAAATGAGCTACACCTTTACAACAGTCCTTAGCTCTTAGCTTTTCCTAAAAAAATAAAATAAGGAGCTGGTTATTTATTTCTGACAGTGTATTTCAGTCAGCAAGGAAGTTTAGTGCAGGTACAGTAAGCTAAGTTCTTCATCACCAATTCCAGCAGCCTTGGGGTTGTACTGTAAAGCAGATTAATCTGGAAATTTCAAGATTGGGACCTCTTCCAATAATGAAAATAAAATGGGGAAAAGTCAATGGAATAGGGAAAGCCAGTGGTCCTACTCATGCTCCCACGGGAGCCAGTGACACAACTCTAACCCAGGTAGTTTTCAAATTACAATCTAAAAAAACTCAATTGTGTGAACACTTCTGCACGTGCATAACTTTACCCCTGAGAGCAAAGTTACACCCAAGCTACACCCAAGCCTCTGTATTTGCAAGTTTGGGTATTAAAACTGTGACCATTGTTGAGTGAACAGTAAGGGTATGTCTACACAGCAAAGAAAAACCCACTGCTGTAGTTCGTGGGGCTTGGCTCAGGCACTGGCTTGTGGGGCTGTTTCATTGCTGTGTAGACATCCGGGCTCAGGCTGCAGCCTGGACTCTGACACCATACATGTGGGAAGGTCCCAGAGCTCAGGCTCCAGCCCAAGCCCAGACGTCTACACAGCAATGAAATACTGCAGCCTGAGCCCTGCAGGACCAAGTCAGCTGGCATGGGCCAGCCGCGGGTATTTCTTTGCTGTGTAGACAGACCCTAAGAGCTTATCCAGGGTATTTACATACAATACATTAGAGCTGAATGTATAACTTCTACACTGTGTTTGATCATTTTTGTCATTATTCAATTATGTAAAGAAACCATGGAAATTGTGATATGATCTAAAGTAACTTCAGTCTTCAAGCAGTTTTGCAAACCAGGAGTTGCGGTTTGTATAATGAAATCTGAACAGCTCTGTTATTACAATAACCAGAAAAAAAGGTGGGTGAGGTAATATCTTTTATCTGACCAACTTCTTTTGGTGAAAGAGACAAGCTTTCAAATTTAAAAAAATGTATTTAAACTGATTTTAAACTTGGTTAGTCACTTCTTACAGCATATACTTTTTCTTCAAACAGGAATTGCAAGCAATATTTGTGTAAACCAAAAACACCAGCCTCAAATACCACAATCTTTACGTCTATACATTTGATGCGCTACTTTAAGAAACAAATGTCAATAGAGCAAGTATTGGCTAATCATTGGTGCTTCTAGGACAGGCTATCTATCTAAGGCCTCCTCTACATGGGAAAGTTTCAGTATAACCTAAGGGATGAATTTAAAAGTGACGGTTATACAAGAACCTCCTCCCCACCCTATGGACACCTATAGTTAGGGCCCTACCAAATTCAGGGTCCATTCTGGTCAAATTCACAGTCATACAATTTCAAAAATCGTAAGTTTCAAGATTTCAGCTATTTTGATCTGAAATTTCATGGTGTTGTAATTGTAGGCGTCCTAACCCAAAAAGAAGTTGTGGGGGGTTCGCAAGGTTATTGTAGGGGGCATTGTGGTACCTCTACCCTTACTTCTGTGCTGCTGCTGGTGGCGATGCTGCCTTCAAAGCTGGGCAGCTGGAGAGCGGCAGCTGCTTGCCGGGAACCCAGCTCTGAAGGCAGAGCCACCTCCAGCAGCAGAGCGGAAGTAAGGGTGGCATGGTATGGTATTGCCACCCTTACTTCTGTGCTGCTGCTGGCAAGACGCTGCCTTCACAGCTGGGTGCCTGGCCAACAGCTGCCAGTCTGTGGCTGCCCAGCTCTGAAGGCAGCGCAGAAGTAAGGGTGGCAATACCGTGACTCCCCTTAAAATAACCTTGCCACCCCTCTGCAACTCCCTTTTGGATCAGGACCCCCAATTTGAGAAACACTGGCCTCCCACATTACATCTGTATACTATAGGGTAAAAGCACACAAGACCAGATTTCACAGTCCATGACGTGTTTTTCGTGGCCGTGAATTTGGTAGGGCCCTACTTATAGTATTAAAAGCTGGGGGTGAGGGGTTGGTTTAGCTTGTTACTTGGAAAAGGATTTAAGCTAAACCAAAGTCACTCATCTAGTAGCCACACAGGGGAGTTCAGAGTGATATAACTGGTAAAACTCTCCTGTAAGCAAGACCTTAGTACAAGGATAGACAGCACAGAAAGGCACTGGAAAAGGTACTCAGACGATGTCTACACTACTGTGCACCTTACAATGACATGCATGTGCAGCTGCCCTGTTGTAAGATAAGCAGTGTAGCACCTCTTTGTCGCCAGGAGAGAGCTCTCCAGATGACCACATAAAACCACTCCCAACGAGGGACAATAGCTTCGAAACCAGAAAAGCATCTCCTGCCAACAAAGCATTGTCACACCGGCGCTTTTCGTCATTAAAACATTTGTCGTTCAGGGGGATTTTTTTTCACACCCCTGACCGAAAAAGTTTGAATGACTTAAGTGCATTGTAGACATAGCCTGAATGTCACAACTAAATACAAGGTGGAACAGAGTGTTTAGCATAAGTAGTTCACACATATTCTAAGAGACTATTCAAGGTGTTAAGAGTTCAGTGAGGTTCAAAAGCTTCTCTTTCACCAACAGAAGTTGGTCCAATAAAAGATATTACCTCATCTACCTTGTCTCTAATATCCTGCGACCAACACGGCTACAACAACATGGCAAACAACATTACAATAACCGGACAGTTATGCTAAAAACTTTGTACAGTTCTACTGTCAAATGGGAAGAAAAAGAACTCTACTGTATTTCTAGTATACATTGCAATGGGAAAAAAGGAACAAATTCTGGTATATTTCTATTTTTTCTAATGTGCTCACACAAAAATTCACCTTGCCTTTGAAGACAAACTCCACATTTCATCCATGTTCAATGAAGAAACTGTCCTTAATATTTTTACCACCAGCTGCTCATTAGAAGGTGCCTTGGCATGTTTGTAGCTGTAACAAATTGATATGTTTAGAGTTCTAGTAGTGACTTATTTGGTAAATTTATGGTGGTTGCAAATGTAAAAATGTGACCATTTTCATACCAAAGAATCTTTTGAAAAATGCAAAATCACAGAATAGCTTTGAGCAATAGTCCAATAGCTACTACTTTGTTGTAACTTTTAGAAATATAGATGATCATATTTACTACTTTTAAAATAGCCATATCAATTTTAATTTGCAAGTATCATGATTTACTGTATTTTAAAGGCCTTGGTACAACAATTAAGGATTCAATTGGTCTCTTAGTTTGTCAAGTACCATAGGACTACTCTCTACAAATACATTGAACCTGAAACTCAGACTACGAGGCAAGTTCAAGGAAAGCATCTTTCAACAGAATTTAGCATTTAGAATATGTTTTTATTTTAAATATATACCTCCAGATGGTATATATCCAGATCTTTCAGACAGTAGATATTTTAAAAGGAAGCAAAATATACCCTCCTCTCTTTGTATGAAGTGGTTAATCAAGAGATTATTAAAGTATACATGTAGTTAGAGAGAAAGTGTGTGTTGTGTATATACATATATAAATGCTAGAGAGACTCTACATTTAAATAACCTTATGAATATGTAGCATTGCAAATGAAAGTTACATACATGAAACCACATTTTTGACAGAGGATGAACACCCATCACTGTGTTGAAGAAAACAAATTTATATTGGTTTATCATGATTTACCTTTGTCTGTCAAGGCTTTCATGACCAAGATTCTGATGTTCTTCAGATTAAAATTCATGCTCAGTGACAGTTTCAGAAAAGATTCCTTCCCCTGCCAATATCACAAGATAGCAAATTATATAGAGTTTAGCATCAACAATAGTTTATTTCCCCCAACAATGAAGATATTAAAGTTGGCTGGAGTTTAGGCTTTGCAGAATTCTTCAGCAACAAGCCTGTGCTGTTATGAGAAAGGCACAAATGATAAGAGTATACTGCAACTGCTTAGATTGTTTGTTTATTTGTTTAAGGAAATGAAAATCAGAATTAAAGGACCAATTGCCTCACAGTTGTTAATTGTTTTTGTCTGAAATCTTTCCTGATTCTGCTACATTTTCATACTTTAAAAATAAGAACCCTCTGGGCTTAAAATCAGGAGGCTTAATTTAGAGATGTTTTGGATTCAGGGTTTTAGTTTGGGCCCATCTTTAATCCATAAATCACCGCACCTGAAACCTATTTCAGCATGTTCTATTTAGTGATCACAAACAGTTTCATTTATAATCTCAACAAAATTATATTTTAAAAAAATTTACATTAAAGTTAGTTTCTAATTTATAAAATATCTGACTGTCAAAATCAACAGGCCCAACCAGCAAGATAATTTCATGCTCCACCAAAGAAAAAGATCTAATGATTTAAGATGGACTGCATGTCTTTTTAAATAAGTGAAGGAAATGACATCAAAACTTCTATTACTCAGACTTCTATCTCTTTCTGTCTTAGGTATTTTTAGAATGTTCATCAGTGTCCTAGTATCCCTAAGGATGGTAGAAAATGGCCTATTAGTCCAAATTTAATGTTCTTGTTATCATTTTAAAGCAAACTACCAGCCCAGTCAGCCAGTTTTACCACCATAGTATTTTAAATAGAAGGGGAAAGGTGGGGAAATGGAGCCAATTTGATACAAAAAGTCATGTCAGGAATCTCTTGATATTTGATAGAACAGAGTGAATGAATAGCATCCAAAAGAGAGGTTGAAATATGAAACCGGTGGTGTTCAGGACCACTGCAATCCCAAGATATTTGCTATCCTAACTGAAACATCACTAGATTCCTCCTCCTTTACCATATTATTATTCTCTTTATTGTCAATATGTTAATTTTCCCTTACTTGACATATAAATCCATATAAGCTGGATATTAATTTTTCATTTCTCAAAAAGAAAAGCTATGACCACAGAGAGAATTATGCACCATTTATACCTCAATAGAAACATTTTTTAAGGATAGATAAACTACCTCAAAGTTATGGTGCTGTTTAGAGCTCAGAAATAGACCCATTTCTATTTATTTAATAAAAAAGCCCAGGTGGTATTACAGTCACCTGCGTACAAAACAAAACCCAGATGCCTTAAACTCCAGTAAAAACAACTGAGCATATTACTGGTAGAAAAAGTTGGGTCAAGAATTGGGCTTCAAATGAAGTTTTTAAATGGATTTACAGTCTCTTGTGCTTTAAGACTGATCGTTATAGGGCCATGATAACTATTGAAAAATGCTCTGTTGCTGTTTTTAGCATTTCCAACAATCCAGCATCCCAAAAATCCAACTGGAGGAGAAGGGAAATTAAGTACGAAGTTACAAGCGTATTTAAAGTTTTATAAACCAGAAGAGAAACCTTGAAGTTTGCTTTACAGCAGCTTGGAAGCCAGTGAAAAGATGGATGTGACAAAGGAATTTCATGGTATAAAAATAAATCTGACTTCCTGTACCAAGAAACTAAAGCTAAGCAGAGCTGATGAAGAGTTTTGATGAATCAAAATCCTGCAGGTTTGTGAGCTGCTGTCAATACACAGCAAAGATGACATACCTCTAATTTGTTCTCTTGTATTGGGTTTAGGGTCTAGCCATAAAATCTGTGAAGTTTTGTCTCTCAGTTGGTGGTCTGTAAGCAGACATTCATCACTTCATAGGCCCCTCATCAAGTGCATTGGGCTTGCCATGTGTACATCCCACATTTTACTGAAACTGAGACTCAAAGCAAGACCTTTGTGGTATCTAAACAGCAGTTTTACCTGGTAAACCCAGAGAGAGTCTCTGTTGAACCACGCCAGGTCAAGTTGCACTAAACAGGTCAAGGCTGGAAGTCAGTGTACCACCAAAGCATTCACTGATTTAAATCAAAGCAATTTAAATCACCAATTTTAATCATGATTTAAATCAACACACAGGAAACCTAGATTTAAATAATTGATTTTAATCATGTTTTGCATTTATACTTTTTAGTTACTTTCCTAAGGGAAGGTTGAGTCTCATTAGTTAGTAACCTTTAAAACATGAAAAGAAAAGGAGTACTTGTGGCACCTTAGAGACTAACCAATTTATTTGAGCATAAGCTTTCGTGAGCTACAGCTCACTTCATCGGATATATGCATCCGATGAAGTGAGCTGTAGCTCACGAAAGCTTATGCTCAAATAAATTGGTTAGTCTCTAAGGTGCCACAAGTACTCCTTTTCTTTTTGCGAATACAGACTAAAACAGCTGTTACTCTGAAACCTTTAAAACATGTTGCTTTGTAATTAGATACATAGTCTTTACGCTAAATTTTGTACTTCTTATTGCTCACTAGGAGGATACACTACATCTATACACATATCTTTAAGCAATTACAAAGTTTAACTTACATTTATCCAGACCCTTAATTTTTAAATGTTTTATTGATTTTTTTATTTGTAATTTGTGTTGAGCACTATTGGGATGGAAATTCAATTAAAATATGCAAAAACAGCATTTATTTTCATTAAATAAAACTACCTTAAAAGTGCTGAATGCATGAGAAAAAACATGTATCAAAATATGTTTTAAATTTAAAACTGATTTATTAAACAAAGAAATTATCTGTAGTTAATGAATTGATTGTTTCCAGTCATCATACCCTTCCAAATTTTAGAACCAGTAGATCTCATTCTGTCATACTTGATTTTTATTATTCAGAGCCTGGAAGAAGAAAGCAAACGTTCCTGCTCTTTCTGGTCCAAATTGGTTTCTAAATTAATTAAATTACTAAACTGAAACAAAGAAAATATTTTCTCTGAACCTGCAGTAGAGACTACTGCTTTCAAAAGCTGGTTTAGCACTTCAGCAAACTCTTGTTCCAGATGTATAGCCAGTAACTTCCACCAGTGCCGTGGTCTGATTTTCTTTGAAACTTGGCAGCCAACATGTACTGCTTAATACTATTTTTTGTATTTAGTGTAAATAATTTTTATAGATTTTAATAAATGTGGCTCTCGACATAATTATCAATTTCAAATTTAATTTTAAGTAGGTTTATTTAACTAAAATAATCCAATTTAAATTTTGAAAAAATTGATTTTTTAAAATCCATTTGTATCTACCCTGGCACCATCCCAGTAGGTGTGATCCCAACTGGAGCAGCCATCCCAGCACATAGCCAGGGCCTGGGGAGGATTGTGCTCAGGCGGTTAGCCCTGTGCTACTGCAGCCACACTGCTATTTTTAAAGAGCTTGCCTACACAAGCTGCAATCTCTCCTCCTGAATAGACATCGCAATGCAGACTTTGCAGGTGAAAATCAGCATTTGCCCCCATAAATCAAGGGCATATACATACAGTCTAGCATTTTTGTTTGCAACAGATTGTGCCTGTGCCCTCATTTTGCTGTGAGGGTAAAAATCTGACAGAATTACCACCTCACTTGAGGACACTTTGTAAACGTGGCTTTTGTTTCCAATAGAAACAAGGGTCCCAAAGTATGGTGATATCACTAAACCATGCCTGTTACCCCAACGTCTGATCCCAATACTGCAGGTGACGAAACTTCCCGTGCCCCACTTCATCCTCCACATTGAAGATTTGACATATTTTACAATGCTAAGACTCAAGGTCAAATCCAGCCCTGTTGTGAGCATAGTTCTGTTGAAGGCAATGGAATTGTGCCCAGTGACTTCAGGACTGCATTTGGCTCTGAAACTACCTTCTCTTTCTCCAGCTCTTTAGTCTTGTTATCTAATCTCTTTCTGGTAATACATGCAAACGTCATTCACTCTGCATGCTCAGCATTGCAAAGCGCTGTTATCCATGTTAGGTTGCTAAGCATCACTTGGCAACATGTGCCACATACTGCTATGCCTCTCCAGCACTTTTCCCCTGTGTTTTACTTTCACACCTGATGTGCCAGTAAAAATTCTCATCAACACCAAGGACAGATAGACATTTCAGCTGGCAAATAGTTTAGGGATAGATTCAGGGCTAAGCAGCTTAAAGGGCAATGAGACACCCCATCACCTCCCATGCAACCGCCCAGGCTAGGTGGACCTTGGGTTCAGCTGCAGTGTTAGGGGATGCTTTGTGCTTCTCCCCACTCTACCAGGTTATGGGCAGGAAATGGGTTGAGGGGGGGAATGGGCAATGAATAGACTGAGCCTTGCCTCCCTCCTCCCCCACCCAGCTATTGTGAGCAGGTATGTGTGACAGTGGGTGAGAGGGGACAAGGTTTAAATAGAGGCCAGCAGAAAATTACTACCTCCCTGGAGTAGGGGAATGGGGGAAGAGAAGGGAGAGAATTCATTCCCTGGGGTGCTCTTGCCATCCCTTTTTAAAAGCTGTGTCCTTGGACACAAGTTGCCCCCGAATGATCAACACTGGCCCATCGTACATTCTGTGCAGAGGTTCTAATCAGAGAAAATTATTTAGCACAAACAATTCACGCTATATAACATGCCATCCAGCTGCTCTCCAGAATACTTCTCACTCTAAAATGCTACTAGTTTGTGGAAAGATGTCAGCTCTTAGATGTTGCTGAATACAGAAACTGATATTTTATTTATAAATATTTACCACTCTGGTATTTCCAAAAAATTATATTTTAAAAAGGAAGCAGATTTTCCATTGCCTGTAGGATAATGTTGGGAGAGTTTACCAGCTACACAGCACTACCATCCGCTCAAACCTTTTTGGAATGCGGGGAGGAGAGGGAGCTTCTTTTAAGTCTGCCTTGAAACTCACAAAGCAGCATGATCCATAAATTATCCTCAGCAAAAACAAGGACTGCACTCAGAAATATTTTTTCAGAGGACGCAGTCAAAGTATTTTTCATATATTTTTTCACTCAGTGTTGTTTATAGCTCTTTGTGACCTTGAAAATGAAATGTGTTTGCATTCAAGCTCCTTTGTGTCATCTGCTAGCTACACAGACCTGTGTGTTATTGTACGGCTGTTCGTAACGGTTGAGCTGTTAGGACTTTTTCTTTTTAAAAGATGAAATATTGAAGTATTTAAAAGGAAAAAAACACAGTAATTAGGTAATCTTTTCTCAACAGATATACAAGAAACCAGCATGTCAAATTTTGGGCTTGCCCGTTTTGACTTTGCCCTTTTATAGAAATGTAGGGTTTTGGCTGGTGAGTTCAAAGATGTCCAACTGCTGTTATATTAGAAATATACATTATACTGATCTGATGGACTCGGTAACCAGTGGCCTAATTAGGCCAAGTTTGCCCTTATTTGCGTTCTCTCCTCATTCTTTAATAATCCCACATACCACCCTGTATTCCAGCTGCAGGAAAAATTCCTGATTGAAGTTTCTCCCTATAGTGTCACTTGCCATGACAATTATCAATATGTTGTGTACATAAGGCAGGACAAGCCTCCAAATACTTTGCAGCTACTGCAGTAGATGTAGGTATTTCAGTTTGCATGCATAGCTCCCATTGAAGTCAAAGGCTGGAATACATGCACCAGGGACCCAAGGAGGCAGAGATGGAGCAGAGGAAAGGGCAGGCCCATTAATTCTCCACTCCATGCTCCCAGTACATGCACGGGCACGGAGGTACAGCAGTGGAGCAGCAACAAACCACCAGCTCCAGCTGACTCCTCACTAGCAACAGAGTGAGCAGCCACCACACAACTCTTCAGAATGGCTTATAAAAGGCCAACGCTCACCAGGAGGAAACAACTACAGCAGTGTGACCAATCTCACAGCTCCACCAGCTCCTGGTGCTAACAGAGCAAATGTTCATGCATTGTTCCTTCTGCACTTTGGCCACTAACAGGGACAAGGGAAGGTGAAGGTGTCTCCTTTCAAGGGCCAATGGAAGGAACAGGGAATAAAGGCTAAATTACCACAGTTCCGTTTATTCTAATCTCATAAGAAAGGAAACAGCTCTAATAGGAAAGAAAACTTAGAGGAGAAGGGCTAATAAGGTATGAAAGGCATAACAATACATAGCAGTTAAAAATAAGCCTGTCCCACTCACTCATGTCATCCTTCAAATTTCTTTTGGACATTAATCCTTGCAGCCAACACCACCAAAGCCAGGGCTGGGAGAGGGAGAAGGACAGTTTAATATAATTTGGTAGGTTAACAATAGATATGATTACTTTTGCTGCCTGTGGAACTGAGGTCATGAGGACAAAGTCAATATTTTATTTCAGGCATTTGCACAGGTTAAAAATACCAACTGCTGCTTGAGAGATTAAAATCCTGATTCACATGGAGACCAAAACTCTTGGATCAACAATGGTTCCTTAATTTGCCATTTTACACATCCATTCTGCTGCAGAGGCTGTCCATGAGTTTTACTATGAGTGTGTGGTGTTTAGGAGTTTTTTATTACTCCATTTCCATTGTAAGGGCTATATTCAATTTCAGCCTCACATCAAGAGTTACAATCTCACTGCCGGCGCCACTATAGTTATAGCTGTGTCAGCACTTTATCGTAAACCATGTCGTGTACTTTTAACGATTTGTACAGTCGTAAGATTTACTCGGGGACAAGTCATGCTCACGGCTCACCCCGCTCTTTCTGACTGTAGAAAAGTCTTGATGCCAACAGAGACAGCATTTGAATATGGGCAGTTGGTCCCGACCAGCATCGAGAATGCTTGAGAGAGTCCCATTGAAAATCAGGCAGGGAAGAGCCAAGGACTCCACTGTGAAAAACTGAACAAAAGCTGGAGAGAGGGAACCAAAACAATTGTGAGTGTCCCCTGTAGCTGTGAAGAATGAAGAGGCTCAGGAGCCCAAAGAAGCTGTTTTCAGATGGAACAAGATCGAGAACAAGTTATGCCAGAGGTAATGTTGGTTATTTTTGGTAAATGTATGCCTTTTAAAACCGTTTGTACATAGTACTACCGATGCATTTTCACCCAGTTGAAAGGAGTGACTGACACCACTGCAGTAAAGAATTAAGGACAAATTTTCAGATATGCCTCTAAAGGAGTGGATATAAAAAATTTGAGGGCTTCTACATACCTACACACATGCAAACGCATGTAGTATTTGTACACTAAAATAAGCGCATAGATGAGCAAAGACGGTAACTGCAAATGTAGGCATATTTGATTTGCAAATGGTGTGTAGCACATGGAATTGAGAGTGTGGATTTTTAAGTACCTTTGACAATTTGGCACTAGATGTTCAAATGCATGATAACATATGGTAACAGGCATATGCATGATAACGTATGGTAAAGTTTTAGAATTTTCATGGAATAAATACAAACATAAGCGAAATGTTGCAGCAGGGTGAGATGTCAACAAAAATCACCCAAGAAGGTAGTTACACAACAAAATTACATTTAGAGGACGGTAGTATAAACTGACAGATGTCAGAAAGTTCAGACACTCTGACTCTCACTGTTTTACAGAAACAAGAGAGACGAACAGCATTTGGAATTCAGTTTTCTCTTTAATGCTTGCACCATTCTTGCTAAAGAACGGTGGTTAAGATGGTTAAGAGAGTTAAATGCATCAGACATGATTTTTTTTAAAATGTTAAAATATTTCCCCCTTTCATTCAAAAACTTCAAAGATCCCAAGAAGTGCACTAGGAGATTAACATAAAAATAAGAATTTGAACAATTTTATTGGCTTAGTAACTTGAGCTTAGGTAGCCACTGAAGCATGATATTTTCCCTCATCTCAAAAGGAACAAAGAAAAGGTTATTTATTTTTCCTTTACATTTTTGTCTCAGTTACAGTTTTTCCAACTATTTTTAAGCCTTTATGAACATGCAATTTATATTAAAACAAATAAAATAAAGGTTTCTTCATGGAAAATTAAATAAAATTAAATAAATCTTTAAAAGCTGGGAAAATACTAGGTCTATAGTAAGGCAAATCTCATATCTTCTATCCAGTCCGTGACACCATAATGCACAACTCGTTTGTACTTACAGAACACAACACATTTCTCCTGCAAAATGTTTAAGTTAGGGATTCTTCACTTGAAGCAATATACTAGATTTAAAAAAATCACAGTTTATTGCAGACTACAAAAAAGTTATGTGCTTTTCAAAAAGCAACAGGGCTGTATATTTTAGTTATGCAGGGCTATACGTTTCCACAAAGAGGAAGCTGAATATTTCCTGGATGATGGTATCTGTAAACCTCATTACTGCTTCAATTTTTCAGTTTCCTAGATCTTTGTAAATGGAGTTGTGATGTTTAACTATACTAGAAATAAAAATGGATTCATTTAAATTACCATTTAGTTATCAAAATGCATCTTCAACCATAAGCAAAATATGTATGAAAGTGATACTAAGAAATGATTTGAAGTTACATCTATTTTAAGCTAAAGAATGGCATTACTAGTTGTGCACTGCTGTACCAAAAGATCATTATGTTCTGAAGTACATATTTCAACTTAAATTGTCAGAAGAACATTACAATAGTGATAATATAATTTAAGGCTTAGTAGGATCAAAATGATTTTATTATAGAAAGAAATATGTTTCTGTAACAGAATTAAATACATTTATTTATAAGGTTCTTTTTGTTTGTAAAGTATTTACTCTGAAATGTAATCTTCCATCCAATTATAACTAAGTTTACTATTTTATAAATACAATTCTATGTACTTAAAATAACTTTTAGACAAAAAGACACTAAAAACTGGAGCCTTGGACACAAACCTCCCTGGCAGGTTAATGACTACAGTATATGACCTTTTAGGGGTGGAACCTAAAATGCTTACAAAGGCTAGGAAAGTAAAATAGTCTCAAAACTACCTTTTTGTTTGGCTAAATGACCTCTGACCACAGAAATATGTGGAAGGAAATATCTGACCAAACAGTATTTTTATTTTTTTACTTCATGTAACTATGATTCTTTACTGGAATGCACTTTGACCAAAACCCTTACCTACTCCTAATCTTCTTACAATTTTGAATCTTCGGTTTCTTCCTGGTTTGGAAAACACAATATAAAAATAATTTGTGTCAGAGAAAAAATAAAGCACATCAATGCTGTTCTTTCACATTATGATTTGGCAAAGCCAACCAAAAGCACAGTGGGCCTAGCCCTGACCTCATTTCTTGGCTGGGACTCCCACTGGGAGTTCTGTAAAAAGATCCAGGGCAGAATATAGCCCATTAAAAGGTCAAACATCTTGACACTCAGGTGTTCATTCACCCTTCACTGCACAGTCTCAACTCCCATCACATTCAAGTGACCTGCAGGAGTTAAAGACTATTTGGATTGTGCAGCTCAGGTTAAATCTTGTGTAGTTTTAATAGAAGAGCAATTAATAACTGTGTCAGCACAATCTGGAGTTAAGGCTCCTATTCACTTCCTAACTGGAAGCTGTCCTACAGTAGTAGACAGGTCTCAGAGTACTGAGACACACCATCCTGCACCTGCTTCCCTATAAAGGAGTGGCAACGAACTTACTTTCTCCAGTCTAAAAAAAATTGCTGACTGTATTTTTTAAAATTATGTGCTTCTTCAGAAGAGGAAAACTAAAGTAGAAATGGTACATTAAAACACGGGTGAAATCCTGGCTCTTTTGGATTCAATAGCAGAGCTCCCATTCACTTCAACAGAGCCAAGATTTCACCAGATAATTTTTGTTTTTCTGTAGTGAGTCACTCCTATCTAGGCAACATCACCACATCTCCTAGTTAAATAGCTTTGCTGTTTTTAATTAAAATTTTAAAAAGCAAAAGGCACAGGGGTCTACCCAAACTACTTAGATGTCTGCACATTTTCAGTTTTGAAAATGGTACAGATCTTTTCAACTAGCATATATCTAAAAGAACAACAAAAGAATGAGCATACCATTAAAAAATCCACTAACTGCAACTCCCACTGTAGCTAATGAGAGAGTGGAAGCACTGATTAATTCTCTAGACCAGTGGTGGGCAACCTGCGGCCCGTCAGGGTAATCCGCTGGCAGGCTGCGAGACAGTTTGTTTACATTGCCCATCCGCAAGCACGGCCGGCTGCAGCTCCCAGTGGCCGCAGTTCGCCGTTCCTGGCCAATGGGAGCTGCAGGAAGCAGCGGCCAGAATGTCCCTGCAGCCCGTGCTGCTTCCTGCAGCTCTCATTGTCCAGGAACAGCGAACCGCAGCCACTGGGAGCTATCGGCGGCAGTGCCCGCGGACAGTCAATGTAAACAAACTGTCTCACGGCCTGCCAGTGGATTACCCTGAAGAGTTGCATGCAGCCCACAGGCCGCAGGTTGCCCACCACTGCTCTAGACCATGCCCTAAAATGGCATGATACTAAGAGCTTAAAAAAAGAGAAGAAAAAAAAATTCAAACTTAACAAAACCATTGTGAATATGGTAAAATATATGATAATATAAATGTGTTGCTGTAAATGGGGCTCAATGCACCCCAGTTTATCGTTTACATGGCTAATTTGTTATTATCAAGTTATGGCAGATAAAAAACCTGATTCTTCTCTGTATGCAGAATACAAAAACTTTGGTTGCAATGGATGCTTTTGGATATCTATGGCCAACAATACACTTCTGAAGGGAATGGAGAAAAAGGTGGTAATTTTCACAAAAGAGAAAGAGGAGCCATAGGGATTTGACTTTTGCTAAATGTATTGTGTAAACATTTTTTAATTAAAACCAATAAACTAAAAAGACAACAATTTGATTTCTCTAGCTGAATACCGACAGTTGTAATTCCCTGTGACTGACGCCTACACAGACTGCCAACTGATTTCTCTCTAGCACATTAATGTCAATAGTAAGTGACTTTAAACTGAACAAACTAAAATTCCCTGATTGCAAAGTGAAAGTGAATAAATGCACAGAAGAAACAAAGGAGGATGGAAATACTCACAAATTGTGACAATAGATTCTCACTCACTCTTGGCCCCTGAACACAAACATTGGCCCGTTTTTACCCCACTTGAGTTTCAGGCATATCAACAAAGACAAAATTTGTCCCACAGTCTTGTCATAGGTATTCTACTGCCTCTGGGATAAATGCACATTGGTTCTAACAGACTATGCTGAAAGCACGGATGTGTCGGTTATAATCAGTGCGCACTGCAATGTACATTTTAAAGTTACAAAATCTACAGGGCCAAAACAAAATGTCATTAGCAAACTAGTAATGATTCATCATCACTGGGATTGATTTCTGAGAGGGGAGTAGAGGACTCTAGCATTGGCACTTCCACAGAATGGCAACAAGCCGCATGAATACCCAAAGGTTCTTCCCGATAGGAATGAGGGCAACATCGCTGCTCTCCATCCACCTGAATACAAACATTCATAGGGCGGTCTGAGTAATTGGACTCCCATTTTTTTAAGGGTAATCTACGTGGCTCTTCACTCAGCGGATGACTCCTGTTTAAATTACTGTTCTCTGCGACAGTCCTTCTGGACACCGATCCTCCACGGAGTGTTTCTGTAACACTTTCAGTCAAAGGGTCTCTGAAAGCTTTTCCTGAATCCACCCTCTTGGTTTGTTTAAGCTCAGTGCTGGAGGTCTCCTCAGCCCCTGAAGATTTGTCACTGTGTCCAGTCTCAGGCTCTGCCTGTGCAGCCGTGCAAGTATTAGATAAAACACTAGAGGGTGATGGCTCTGTGGCTTCAGTCTCTGGCTGCAAAATGCTATTTCCAGCTTCTTGGAGCCCTCTAGCCTGGCCATAAGTCTCTGCCTCTGAATTAGGTCCCTCAGGGGAAGGTGAGGGATTCTGGATATTCCCTTCTGTGTGATTGATAATTCCATCACCCAGTGTTGTTTGGGAAGTGTGCGCAGGTGTTAAGAGTGGGATCTGCCCTCTCACTCGTGGCCTGTGGAACAGTCTGTTCCAGAGTCTGCCCAAGCGCCTCCGAGATGAATTTCGTCTCGATGAGTGATGTCTCATCTGTCTCCTCATTGCTGTTCGGATGTTCTGCAGCACAGATGCCTATAAAACAGAACCAAGAAACTGTAATTTCTTGATGTTTCCATTGGAGAACACTATCAAATATCTAAGACTGTCCTGCCCACTAAATTCTCCATCTGACTCTTAAGAATGCTACTCAGATGGAAAGGTTACAGTTTAAGCTTAAACTCCTGCTTAAAAATCAAGCCAAAGACTGCTCAGTCTGCATCAAACTTCTTTCCTCCAGAAATTTTTCTCACCATTTGCATTTAACAACCCCACCTCTGACCCCAGCAATCAACTCAGCATGGTTAGATGTAGGATTTGCCATACTGGACCACACTATTGGTCCACTGAATCCTGTCTCACAGGCAATGACAGGAGAACTTGATAACAGTTGATGCCTCAAACCTCCCCTCTGCTTACATAATTACAAGTGCTGTGTCAGGTCATGAAGTTATCACAATAGGGAGTGAAATGCATTTGACAGAGAGAGAGAGAAAGGCAGATATGGGAGAGTACAAAAATACAACAGAACTTTTTGTTAATAAACTTTGCATTTGTTACTAAAAATAACTCCAGAATTTTTCAGAAGACAAATGCCCACACTCCTTATTGTATTTTCTATGCAAAAGAAAGTCCTTTGTACTTTCAGATTGAAATGCTGGTCTCCTTTCTGTTTTAGTTTGATATTTGTCTATTTATTGCTATTTTGATGTAAAACTTTTTTTATCCATTTAGCTTTCAACATACTGATGAGTCCCCATCTAACTAGAAAACTTAGCTCGATCACAAAAATGTATAACTGCAATTCTTCAGTACAGAGGAAGTCAAATACATGTTGTTACAAGAGCATTTCCATAAATTAAAGTGATTTCATTGTTACTGTTGCTTCAGATTCATTCAGTCTATCCAATTTTTGATAGTTTGAATGTAGAATGAAACCATTTACTTGCGATGCATTGTAAACAGGGAAATCTTCAACTGGCGGGATAAGTCCTTGTGCAATGAGCTGCCCATAGGAAGGTGGAGCCTCACGTCGTACAAACTCTGCCTCAAGACGAGTCATCTGGGTTTCAAATGCTCTGAAACCAACAGAACCAGAGTATAATGGGTAAGGAACCCACAAAAATTACACAGACAGACATTTCTAAAAACAGAGTCTTCTCTCCCAGTTCCCTCAGGGCTAGTGTCATCAGCCAGCAGGGCAGTACTACATTAAAATAGATGTTTTCATAACAACAGAAGTAAAGGTAACTCCACTGTAACCCTTCTCTTCACTAGGATGCTGAGAGATGCAAAAGAACCAACTGTATAGGATACCGGCATATTACTCAGTAAATATAGAGGAAGAGACAGTCAAATAGCTACTTGCCAAAATGTAGGCCATTAGCTCTCACTGCGAAAAAACAGCACAGTGACCATTTTTTAAATCCCATCAGTTTCATTGGACCCTGGCTTAGTTTTACTGTGTGTTTCAAAATTCACTTGAATGGATATTTTATTCTTTCCCCTAAAGTGACTGAAAGAAAGGCTCACCTAGTAAAGTTAGGACATTATGAACATACAAGATTTTCACCTGTATTCCCTGGTCCTTAGTGAGTAGAGTTTAAATGCACAACCCAGTGCTATCACCAACAGCAAGCCACACACAAGACTCCCAATCAGAGCAGCTGTGATGACTTTTCTGGGCACTATAACCAGACAATTATGTTCATCGCTTCCATCCTGGCAGTCTTCTTGGCCATCACAGCGCCAAGTCTCAAAGATACACAGATTTGTGCCACAGTGAAAGTTTCCTGGCTGGCATGTAAAGCAGTTCTTTTCATCTGAGCCATCTGGACAGTTCTTTTGGTTATTACATCGGTCAAGTATTGAATAACACAGTCCACTGTTTCCTTCGCATGGGTATTCATTTTTCTGGCAAGCTGGACAGTTCTCTTCATCTTTGCCATTTGGGCAGTGCCACCAACCATCACAATGCTGCTTATCTGTGAAACACTCCTCATCACTTCCACAAGGGTGTTCCCACGGAAGGCAGTAACCTTTCACCTGATAAGTTGCATTGAATCCATGGCCAGTACTCTTTGATCTGGCATGATATGAAATGGTGAGCTGACCCTTTGAGGACTCCACACTCACCAAGTGCCTGTTGTTGTGATATGAAAGAGTTTGCATTAATTTATCACCTCTCTCTCCAATGCCATCATACACCTTTACATAGTCATTGTACCCTAACTGTAAATCAAGCTGCAAGAGGACATGCCGATTATCTTGTGTGTCCACATACCAAGTGCAGCGCAGGTCTGTCCGGCTGTGATCTGCACGGAACAAATCTGGGGAAGCAAAAGACCCATAAAAATTACCCAGTCTTTTGCCACATGAAAGATCAGGGCAGTTAGCTTCATCTGAACCATCACTACAGTCTTTAACTGAATTACATCTCAACTCATTTATCAAGCACTTGGTGGAATGGGCTATGCTACATTGGAATGTTCCTGAGGGACAAATGCTAGACTGAGGCTCTGTTGGAGGGATGGTGCAGTTTCTCTCATCCGAGTTATCCCCACACTCATCCATGGAATTACACTTCCAAGTGTTGGGAATGCACTTGCCGTTTACACAATGGAATTCATCAGACTGGCAAATAGTCTGGCCTATTTTTCCTGTGGGGAGAAAAAAAATATTAAAACTTTTAGAAACATCTGATGCCATGTGTTAGTTCTAATATTTTATCCCAGTGTGCAGCCACTGACTCTTGGTCCAGCTCTCCACCAGAAGAATTCTCTAATAAAGCCAAATGGTGAAAATATACAAGCTTCTAATGACTCATCAGCATTTACAAAAGACTTTGGTCAACAGAAGCCACTTTTGTCACAGGATTTGGGGTCAGGGTGGTAAAGTATTTCTGAATAGTCCAACAAAATTCATTAAAACTGTACAGAGATTTTACCTCTGATGTAGGAAAGGCGAAATCCCTGAGCCTGTCCCGAACTCAATGTGTCTGAGTGGAAAAATATCCAGACATGATCCCGTGCAGAGATAAAGGAGGGTGGTATGGAGGATCCACATACTCTGTACTCTTCCTTCTTGGAAGAGGGGCCAATCATCAGCCAGTCTACTGCACATTTCTGAGAGTCCTCCAAGTCAAAGTTCTTAAAACTGCCAGGAGCAAAGAAAACACAAATGAAAGAGGATAAAATCTGGATTTAAGGACACAGCCTTTCACATCCCAAATATCTCATAGGAATAAGTTACACACTCATAGTGCAGTGACTGTGCAGGCAACCATGGCTGTCATCATTTTTCCATTTAGAAAATGCACCCACACCAGAGGCTCAAGGCCCATATACAAAAAACCCCACAATAATATACAAAGCTTATTGTCAAATCAATTTACATGAACACCAGGCTAAAAGAACCCCCCTGACAGGGTAAAATGATGGATTTTTAGTCGCTTGAAGTTTTTAAATCAAGACTGGATGCCTTTCTAAAAGAAATACTCTAGTCAACCACAAGTTACAGCCTGTGCTATTCAGGACAGATTAGATGATCATAATGATTCCTTCTGGCCTTAAGAACTCTGAATAAATAAAACCCTTCTTGGGCAAAGAACAATAGGGAGCTGTGTAAAGAACCCCAAAGGTATTGGGAAGGGGGAAACAACCAACTCTTTGGCCTGCGCAAAGGCAAAGGGAATGCAGAACAGTTCCTCTAATCCATTCTTTCCAGAATCACGTAAGTACTCCACAAAAATCATAACAGCCCTAGACAATACAACTTTGCCTCCTTGAGAGAGGAAGTGTTGGCCAGGACCCTGGGGCTATCCCCTTGAGAGAAAATGTGTGTGTCGCTGTCACAAAAAACACACCCAAGATACCAAAACCATGTTTTGTTTCCCTGTTGCATACTGAAATGGGATTACCCAAGGCTAGCATGTTAAAACTTAACATAATACCCCAACCACATAACATTGTAGACTGAGAATTCTTAGAAATGGAGAAAGCCTTACCAAAAAGATGGGTCACATTCTACATAGAAACTTTCATGGATATCAGAGGAAGCTCCATGAAAAGATAAATGGTAGACTACGACCTTCTGGAATTAATGTCAGAAACCTAACTCCACAATATCAGAAAACTATAAGTAAACCAAACCATTTTCTTTGGGGCAAGGAGAAGTGCAGCTGCCATGAAGACGAAAGAATTCACTCCAGCCAGGAATCTCAAACTGCAATCATCCTTCTTTTTTTATGCATACACAATATCCAAAAAAGGCCAATGACAAAGATGTATGATTAGCAAGAAAGAGGACATGGCATCAAGAGAATGGAAAGAGAGGGGGGAGTTAAAAGCACGAAACTGAAGTGAAAACAGAGAGAAGACTAGTAATATATGTGCAGTGTCCCAGAACTATCTTAGGTGACAGAGGACAAATCAGCACTGAAATGCTTTAATTCACCTTTTTCAAATCCTTTCCTTCTGTGATGTTTTCTGTCACCCTCTAGTTTGCAAGATACAACCCAAAAACTCATCATTCTCCAATACCAGTGATACTATTAAATCCTTGTAACCAATGGATTTAGTAAAGCAGATAGTGCCAGAGATTTTCACTGCCAGGATGGGAAGGCAGAATATTCACAAAAGGTAAATTAAAATGATTTCTGTCCTGTATGTCCTTCCAGAGCTTTCTTAGTGATGATGAAAGATGGATATGCAAACAAGAAAAAGCAAGAAAGAAATTGTTTAGAATGATGCAAACTGCCTATAAATAGAAGTATTGGGATGAAACTAGCAAAGAGAAAATTATGAATAAACAACAAGAATATCTGTTAGCCTGTGAAGCAATCCATCAAGTGAGGTAGCAGAGGCTCAGTCATAAAGGGATAAAAACTCACTAGAAAAATATATTGAAGGGAACAATCCTGCATAACATGAGAGAGATGGACCCGATCACTTATTAGGTCCTTTTTATCTCTAATTTCTATGATTAATTAGAATTCTCCAGTAATGTGATTAATTAATCTTGATGATCCCCAAAATTTGTCCTTCTTGAGTCCTGCCTTACATTTAATTCTAGTAATTTAAAATGAAGAAATTTCAACAACACTATGTTTAAGGTATGCACAAAGAAAAAACACCCAGAAGAGTCAGAACTAGAGTTACCCTACACTGTCAACTTATCCTACTCTTGCCATAAGTCTATGTTCTGCAGATGATAGAGTTCTGCAATATACCAAGGGCCTGTAATTAACAGCACCTTATACTTGTAAGATGGTTTCCATGTGAGGATCTCAAGATGCATTACTAATAAAAAGTCTTTCAGTTAATTATCACAATTCTGTGAGCTAGGGAAGTATCTTTATCCTCATTTTTCGACAGAGAACATGAGATGCAGAGAGGTTAAGTGATCTTCCTCAATCCCACACAGTCAGTCAGAGGCAGCCGCAGGATAGAACCTAGGCTTTCAACTCCATGCCCCATACTTAGCCACAAGACCATCCCTCCCCTTAAATCATAGGATAAGTATACTGGTGCAGAGGCAGAATTGTATTTGTGAGCAACTATTCTTTCAAAGGGGCCATGAAGAAGCATGTCTCTTGGAAACAGCCATTCTAGCATATGGAAAGGTCAGATGCAGAACGTATTAAGTCTTCCCTTCAGCAATTTCCTTCTAAACCTTCATATCCCAAATATCAGCATCTAGCAAATTACAGTTTGGAAAAAATATTGTGGAATAAACAGTTTAAAAAACTGCCACAGGACATGTAAATTTTGGGTTTAGTTTATTACTAAATCATATAAACAAGAGATATAGTAACAAGGGTCTAACTCGTACCTGTGCTGGCAATAAAAAGAGGTAAAAGGAAAGTAATTTTCAGCCTTGAACAGTCTCCTGCAAACTGTAAAATGTGTCATTCCTTAAAGGGATATTGCTGAGAATGGAGGGTTTGCACTCCAAAAATAGTTTCCCCTTAAGCTTCCTAACAAGTTCAACTGTCTGCATGCTGGGATAGAAATAAGTTTTGCACTACCTAATTTAATTGTCGATTGAGTTGAGACCAACAAAGCTGATGTGTGTGAACTAGTACCAAGTTGTACTTTGCAACTAAATATTAGATTTTGTGTACAGATCATAATCGGTTTACTACTTAGAAAGCCGATCACAAAGGCAAGAATCTTTGCATGGGAAGTTTCTGCCACATTAATTTGCCAGACCTCCACAATTTCCAATCTTTCACCACCGGTAATGTGATCTTGTGCTGCTACCAGAGTCCATTTTTTTTTTTAAAATCCTGCCACCTATGAACCATAAGATTTACTAATCTAGAGACTTGATTCAACTGAACTCTCTCAACCTATAGTGTAATCCTTTTATCAGCAGGGTCAGCCTGGCAGTTGAATGGCTAATGATAACAAATAGAAGAGGGGAGGAGAGGCTCACACCACCAATGCGTACACATAACACAGATTCATTTCATACATTCTTAGGAAATGGACATGAAGGAAGCTAATGAATTTACAGCCCCTGAGAGAGTTTGCAGCCTTCAACTGAGCCAATAAATCACTTCTTATTTTTTCTGGTTAACTAATAAAAAGGTTAAAAGTTACTCTCTATTTCAAAGCAAGTTATCTTTTTTAAATGACTTGGGCCTCCAACTCTCCTCATTAACAGTGATACATCCCCAACGAAATCAAGAAAGGCATGGAGGGATGGGCATGACAGTGTGAAATTTGGCCTTTCCTTCTGAAATGTCTGTTTTTATTGCTGAACTTTTATAATCAATTCTAAATAAACTACAAGGTTCTACCTATTAAAAATATCCCACTAAATGACACTGGGGACATTCAATTTTTGAGGACCAAAAAAATTCTAATGTGACTTGATGGAAAGACAGCTGTAACTCTGCTTTCCTAGAATTCTGCAAGAAATAGGTAAAGCACATGTTCTTTTCACCAATATATCACATCACTAAATACTACTTTGATACACAGCAGGGATCGAGTGAGCTTACTGTAAATTACAGAATTGACGGTATAATGTATACTGTCTGCAAAATTGCTCCAAAAAGGAAGAAATGGCCAATAATGACATTTTCCCAATGACTTTCTAATATCCACACGTCACTGCGAATAACTGCATTAAACCAGCTTAACATCAACATTCATTGCAACTGCTGTAAGTTAAAAAAAACATGCTGTCTAAGAAGCCAAGGCTCTGCTGAGCTCTTTTACTGCTTGGACTTAAAGCAGCAGTGTACAGCCAAAATTTAGTTATACAATATTATGTATAAAGAATCCTCTACACCCCTTTGGAAGTGATTTAGGTGTGAACAACTACACAATAAAAATATTAAAAACCCAAACTCTTAAAAGTTGGAAAGAAAAACAAAGACTGGGTCCAGCACAAAAATGAACATGGGACAGTAACACACAAAAGGTCCAACCATTGTGATAAAAGAAGAGAGAAAAAGTTAAGTACCTAACTTGGCCCTGAAAATCCATTAAAAATCCAGAATAAATATTATGGATAGATCAGCAAAGCACTGGCTCAATATAAAACAGAACAGCCAATTAAGCAAGAGAAGTCACTCCTATTTGGCAAACTCTCTCAGCAAGGGCAGATTGTGAACACAGCTGATGGCTTAATTGGCTCATTAAAAAAAATCCTGTTTAACTGTTTAGAGCAAGGACCTGGGACTCAGGAAGTCTTGTCTCTTTCCAGTTCAACAATCGACTTCCTGTGTAACCTCAAGTAAGACACAAACAGCCTGCCTGTCAAGGCTGAGGATAACATCTGCAATTCCAACTGAAGGCAATGGGAATGGTGGGTGTTCAGCACCTCTGGAAAATCATGCCTTAAACCTCTCCTAGAATTTGCCCCCCTCTTACAAAATGAGGATAACATTTACCTGCCTCACGTGGATGACAGGAAGCACTCCCATTCCTTTTCATGGATTACTCAGATTAGTAAAAAGAAAAGGAGTACTCATGGCACCTTATGGACTAACAAATTTATTTGAGCGTAAGCTTTCGTGAGCTATAGCTCACTTCATCGGATGCATTCAGTGGAAAATACAGTGGGAAGATTTATATACATAGAGAGCATGAAACAGTGGGTGTTACCATACACACTGTAACGTAATGTATATTCCTGTTTTTGTGTCTTTTTGTAACTTAAGGTTTTGCCTAGACGGATTCTCTATGTTTTGAATCTGATTATCCTGTAAGGTATTTACCATCCTGATTTTACAGAGGTGATTCTTTTACTTTTTCTTTAATTAAAATTCTTCTTTTAAGAACCTGATTGCTTTTTCATTGTTCTTAAGATCCAAGGTGTTCACTATTCAAATTGGTGAGGATTTTTATCAAGGCTTCCCCAGGAAAGGGGGTGTAAGGCTTGGGGGGATTTTTGGGGGAATGACGTTTCCAAGTGGGCTCTTTCCCTGTTATATTTGTTAGACGCTTGGAGGTGGCAGCAATAAAGTCCAGGGACAAAAGGTAAAATAGTTTGTACCTTGGGGAAGTTTTAACCTAAGCTGGTAAAAATAAGCTGAGAGGGTTTTTCATGCAGGTCCCCACATCTGTACCCTAGAGTTCAAATAAAGATTGGGAGTGGATGGGTCATTACACAAAGTAAAACTATTTCCCCATATTTATTCCCCCCCCCAACTGTTCCTCAGATGTTCTTGTCAACCGCTGGAAATGGCCCACCTTGATTATCACTATAAAAGGCTTTTCCCCCCCACTCTCCTGCTGGTAATAGCTCACCTTACCTGTTCACTCTCATTACAGTGTGTATGGTAACACCCATTGTTTCATGTTCTTTATGTATATAAATCTCCCCACTGTATTTTCCACTGAATGCATCTGATGAAGTGAGGTGTAGCTCACGAAAGCTTATGCTCAAATAAATTTGTTAGTCTCTAAGGTGCCACAAGTCCTCCTTTTCTTTTTGCGGATACAGACTAACACGGCTGCTACTCTGAAACCTCAGATAAGTAAGGGTTTGCAGGAACAGGCCCTAGTTTTAAAAGCTGCTTCCTGTACTGTGATGGCCTGAATAGGAATTTCAAAAGAACCTTTGCTGAATTTTCACAAGCCAGATGACTTGTACTACTAAAGCAAAACCAGATAAAAGATATGCACTCCAAAATGGTTAAGGAGGGTGTGACAGGTTCCCCCCCCCTCCTTCCGGGGTATCACCTGCAACTGGAGTACCACTGAGCCTGCCTGACCCACCAGCCTGGGCTCCCTTTCACCCTGTAATGATGTGACAAGCTGCAGACCCACTCCCAGTCTCACACTTTCACCAGCACACAGGTAGGGACACACCCGGCTGCAGAAACACAGAGACACTGATATCAGCTCTGCATAAGAAGGCTCAGCTAAGGAATTGCCCAGTACTCAAGCGCACACCCCCTCTAGAGGATAAACCCAAAATTATACCATCTTGCGCTGCACAGAGAACTATACAGCATAAACTCATGATATTCATCCCCTCCCTCAATGTGGCGAGAGATATGCAATAGCTTTTTGCTCCCCAGTTATGAATTCCACACACTGGGTTTTAGACAAAAACAAAAACAAATTTATGAACTACAAAAGATGAATTTTAAGGGATAGCAAACAGATCAAAGCAGATTACCTAGCAAATAAAACAAAAATGCCATCTAAGCTTAAAATACTAAGGATAGTGGTTACAAGTAGTAATTTGTTATCCTAAATGCAGATTGTAGAGATTCTTGAAGGCCAGCTGCTCTTGCCTGCAGCTTAAAAAGCAAACATATTTTCTGACTTTTGAACCTGTCTCTGCTGAGTCTGAAAAATAAACTATGGAAGGGAAAAGGGAAATCATGAAAAGGTAAGCAGCTGAGGAAAATCAATACAAACATATGAGAGGAAAATATTAAAACAAAGTGTTCAAGGGGAATGCCCTTGGGAGACAATCTCCTTCATCCATATGTAGAACAGGGCACTGTTTTATTGGAAGCTGCTGAACAACAGGTTTAGAATAAACTGGCCCAGACTGCAATGATTTTGTTTACCATAACTACTTGCAACTGTAATTTCATCCATTAGTGATTCTTGGTGTACCCCAACTATCCTATGTTGTAACGCTGCTCTTGCTGGCAGTCAGAACTGAAGATAAAAGGAAATACAGCTAGTTTAATACAGCACACAGGATTTTTTTTTCTAAAATCCAAAAAACTTATTGAATCAAGAAAAGCGACAACGTCAGTTTGCCCCTTCCACACCTTTTATTGAGAATGTTAGGGAAGGAGCATGTCTGGTGGTGAAAGCAATAAAATCTGAACACCTGGATTCTATTCTCCACTTTGCTATGGCCATGCTATGTGACTCTGAGCAAGTCACTTACCCTGCCTATTTCTCAGTCTCCTCATACGTACAATGGGGATAATACTGCAAGCCTTCTAGCTTACTGTATGCATTAATAGTTGTAAAGTGCTTAGAGATCTTAAAATGAAATGTTGTGCATAAGATGCAAAGTAATATTCGTATGAGTCACTTTAAGTCAGAAGAGCAGCTATTTAAACAAAACGTCTTAACCCATCTGTCACCAGTGAACCAAACTGTTCCCTTGGACATACACACAAGGCTCCCATTGTCCTCAATGAAACTTGTACATGTGAATCTTAGGGCAGACATTGGCCCTGTGTGTTTAAATCCCATCTGATTACTCTAGTGACAAAAACCAAACACTGCTAGCTCTTTACATAAAAACAACAACTCAAAACCATATAGCTCTGCACATGTCTGACTTATGGAAACATATTACTACCATTTCCATAGTCATCCTTCCCCCGTTACTTCAAATTCTTTGTTACTGACTATTTGGGGGCCCCAAATCAGCCTGGAAGCTGCTAGGGGAGGGCTATCAAAATACAAACAACAGTATTTTCATTAAATAATGCCTAGGTAGACTGCAACAGAGTTGTGAATAGTTACATCAGGGTTGAATTTGGCCAAGTATTTTTTTAATGAACACTTCCATATAAACCTACTTTAGATTCTTCTGCCATCTGTACACCTAAAGCAAAGTTCTAATTTCATTAGTGCATTTCCTCCTACTTTCCAACAGTCTCTGTTTACAAGCTCACTCTCCTAGTCCAGTATATTTTAATGGAGTTTGAAAGTATATACCTACTTGTGGATCTCAAATGCTGGCAGGTATGCATTTGCTTGTTTATTATAATTAGTTCCTATTTCAAACAATGGAAGAAGGAACCCTTCTATTATTCCGTCTACAGCAGACTTCTTTTTAATTGTAGAGCATCTGCAGTTGAAGAGGTTTGCAGTCCTTTTAGGCAGCTGAGCTTACAACTCAGCAGATGGTGTCAAACACAGGAGTATTAAAAACAAAAAAATGGCTTTAAAAAAAAACCCAACAGTTCTTCGTCTGAAGTGGATACTGTGATTAGCACAGAAAACTAAAGTATTTTCACAGTATGTGAACATTAGAGTTCAAAGTATCCTTTTCGTGTGTGTGTGTGCTTCTTTTATTAAGAGTGCTTTCCCAGAAAGGGCTGA
Organism: Lepidochelys kempii; assembly: GCF_965140285.1. Taxonomy (NCBI): domain Eukaryota; kingdom Metazoa; phylum Chordata; order Testudines; family Cheloniidae; genus Lepidochelys; species Lepidochelys kempii. The sequence continues at coordinate 24,068,083 of NC_136391.1, read as the reverse complement.
AATTATGTCATCAATGCTAACTCTTTAATGGTAATTGCTTATTTTCGGAAGTGCTAAATAACAGGAAATACTTGCTTTGCTGAATGTTAATTTAATGGAGCAGTGATGACATGTTGAACCATCAGTTACATACAAAATTACTTTGTGACATAATTACAGAAAAGGCCCCCTTTCTTTGTTTTGTTGTGAGAATCTTAAACACCTCTGTGAGCCTAATTTTCAAATGGGCTTTAGAAAATGAACCTATAAAATTGGTGATCTTGCCTGCATTATCATCACTTATTGCATAATAGTTTTTGCACTAATGTGTATTTCCCTATGCAAATGGTAGGTGGGAAAGCATGCAAATAGGTTGCTGGAAAATTCTTTTGGACTATTTTAAAAGACTTGTTTGAAAAACTGGCCTTCTGTATTTATACCCAGTGCTTAAAGTGTGTGTCTTTATTTATAATGGGGGGGGGATGGAGCACTTGCAAGGGGTTGCAGACCAAATAAATATATAAATAAAAATAAAATTGAGCCAAACAACTCACTTTAAGCACCGACTTACCAAAGCTGCTGCTCCCAGATTATAATAGACCCCTCCAACTTATTTCAGACCATGTTAAGCACTGTTTCTGCTTTAGTTACTGCTTGGTAAAGGAGTCAGTTTCCCACTGCCACATACCAATATAATTTACATTATTGCTAACAATGTGGATGCTAACCTGGACATCTGTAAGGGGTTATTAACCAGACCTCTGAGTAAACAGGAAAATCATGTATACCATGCTCAGTTCTGCCATCTGTGGATTTTTCTCCTTATGTGACTACTGAGAATGGCCTTAGATCAGACATGAGTCTGAATAACAACCTGAAATTCAAACTCTCCCAACTATGAATGTAAGATGGGAAGTAGTTTTGTAGCCTAGTCCCCAGATCTAAACCACCCCTCTACAGTAATCCAAAATTGGGAGCTGTCCAGTTTCCCTAAAATGGATCATATCTCGCTGACATCATAAGATTTCTGCTAACTAAAGCAGATATCTCAGAGGAAAAACTCAAGATTTTGTTGTCTTCAGACATGAGTCCTAACATTCATTCAACCTTAAACTCAAACCCTACCCTAATCCAAGTCTCATGTCTCCATTCCCATTAAAATGTAGAGAAAGGGGCAAAATGATTGTTCAGCTGATGTGACCAAACTAGTTTCCCTGTGCCTTAGCTCCCCACCTACCAAATGGGAATCATAATACTTCCCTACCTCACAGCAGTACTGTAAGGATAAGTGCATTAAAAAAATTGTGAGGGACTCAATACTACAGTAATGGGGCTCTCTCATTACCTAAGATACCTAAATAGACTACGTGATATCTTTTAAATGAGAGGATCCTCCTGACTTGCAATTATATTTCACCAAGCATCAATCACAAATTTCTTAGCACAAAAGCTCTATAATTTTTACAGTTCTTTTAGATAACTTCATATTAGCATATTACACAAGCTCTTATAATTCATTTCAGCAAAGCAATCTGTCATCTCAACAGAACACTACAAATCATACCTAATTGTTATCATATCTCCGTGATCTCCTTGGATGTACCAGCTGCAGTTTATGGCTGGAGGATAGTTTAGTGGCCAGGAAGGACTATAGATGACTCCACGTCTCTCTGTGTGCTGTTCCAGTTTTCCACTGCAAGCAGCTGTCAACCAAGAAAAAAAGCCCTTTTGTTAAAGGTTTAAGCTAATCAAAAATACACATTAGCTACAATAACCTTCCTCAATTTCTAATGATTACAGATAACTTAAGAGTCAACAATTGTATCCCTTTATTGCTTTTCTCTCTCCTACCCTGATCTTTATCACCTGGCTTTAAATGTAGGCGAGCAGACACCTCACAAAATAGGATCAACAGCCCTGCATGAATCTGCCAAAAAGATACAATCAATAATCCTGCATGGATCTGCCAAGAGAATATAATGATGAAGAAAACTGTCTTACTTACTCACCAGCTTCCCAGAGACTGGGTATGCCACTCAGCAACTGGAGGCGATCCATATTGAACATGAAACATGAAAAATCTAGAGCCTTACTTTTCAATAGTAAGTTCCTGGAAAACTGTTTATTCTCCTAACCAAATCACAAGCCTTGAGAGTTTTAATTTTTAAAAAGAGAGTTCTCAGATACAGAAAAGAAGTGAAAGAGACAAAATTAGATCCTGATTTCAAATACTCCCAAAGTTTGGGGTGTTCAGAACCAATGCATTGGTTCAAGCACATCTCTGCGTTAAACCATCTGCTCAGACAGACTATTCATTTTCTGGGAATATCATCAATGGAATTTTTTCTGTTCCTTGAATGGTTATGCAGGATAACATACTCCAGCTGGCTGCCTGCCTTTCTTTCTTTCCACTTAGTCAGTACAGATACCAATAGTGCAGGTCTGTAATACAAACCTACGGTTTTATACAGTCCAGGCCTGATTTTAATGTCACTTACGGTATTCTAATTTTATACAAGTGTGATTCCACTGACGATTCTCCTAATTTATCCTGAGTAACGGAAACTGCCAGGGCCTGAACACCTTTGAAAATGTGGCAGTTTTAGTTAGGTGCCCAAATGGAAGCCAAGCTCTTATGAAAATGTTTTAGTCATGTTTCAAGTATATGGTTCTGTTTCACTCCATTTGCACAACTGAGCTACACTGGCCCATTGCATATTCTAATTTTCATTCAATAGCACAATGTTTGGGTTCAGAACTCTGACATGGATTGTTAATTTAACAAGGCATAGATGTTTTTGTAAATTACTTGAATATTTTATCCCTATATTTAAAAAGAAACAGAAGGAAAGACATACATAAATGAGAAAATGGGTGAGGATATCTAACTTGGGGTTAGGTTTGGTTGTTTTATAAAGTGGGGGTGGGGAAGGCTATTTGGTGCTTAACCAACTGCAGCAGGAATCAAGAGTCCTGAGTCTGCCTCAGACTTCCTGTATGACCTTGGGCAAATCACTCCAGACTCAATCCAACAGGTAGGTAGCACCCTTAGTTCTCACGACTTCAAGAGGAAGTAAGAGTGATTGACAGCTCAAAGAACACCCTTTCATACCGGATTTTCTAATAATGAGGCACAGAAAAGGTGTGCTAAGTTGAAAACACAAATGCATTTGCAATATGGTCAACCATACATTTAAATGGCCATTTCCACATACAAATACCTATTTGCATGCAGTCACAGTTAGTGTACATGCAAATCAGACATGCAGTTACAACAAGATTTTGTATCCTTAACTTTTAGAAAATCAGGTTCTGAATCACTCAACTTCAATTTTCTCTTCTGTAAAAATCTGTGATAACACTTACCTACTCCAACAGGGTGCTAGGAGATTTAAATGGCTACGGGGCTCTATTCAGCAATCTTTACACCCACAAAACTCCTGGGGAATTCTGAGCAAGGACTACTGATGTTAAGGAGAGGTATCTGGAGAGAGGTGCAGGAGTAGGAATGCTAAATACAGCCCAGTGTTTTCAAAGCACTTTCAGATACTCATATAGAGGACATTATGGGAGTGCCAATTATTAAATTAGGGACCACAAATACATCTAATTTGCAAATATCCAATTCAATAGCAGAGGAAAGTGAAAAGGTCCAAGAACAAATGGCCAAAGTTTTTCTGATGGGAAAATATACTCAGTATAGTATGAGAGGGAAACTATGTGAAACGTAATACTTAGTCTGAACATTCTCCATTAGATTTAGAAATATTTTCAGAGCTATTTTAAAATCAAGAATAAGCATTTTATGATTTGCTCTTAACAGCAGAATATTTTACCTTTTGATGGGAGCCTAATTTCTCATAGCCTAGAAGTTTACAAGGAGAAAAAGGATGCCCCAAATCTTGGATTTCCTTGTGCATATGTACATTCAAAACAAACAATCAACATGCTGTAAATCATGGGCTAACAAGTTATTGCTGGAAATCTACCACCACAGAAAAGTTATTTTTAAATTCATACACTACAGTTTAATATGCAGTAAGCGCTACGTATTGTACTTTAAGTGTAGGCCCCATGAATATAAAAACCATCAGGCAGATAGCTTACCTAAGGCATAAGATATAAAAACTTTACTGTCAACTTGTAAACAGCAAACACACCAAGACATCTAGCTTACATTAATAGTTTTCAATTACACATTTTTGCAACATAAAAATTCCACAATGAATTTTATAACAAAAAAACGTTGGCTGCTCACATTTCTAAAAATAAAGCGATCCCAAAGTGCCCTCCCAGTGAGACTGCTCATAGGCAGAAATTGAGAAGTGGACGCAACTGTACTGAAAATAAGATCCACATGATCTTCCCACCAAAGCTCTCAAGTTCTCTCATTACACGTATTGCTACAGACTGTACTTAGAATTTTAAATGTGTTCCTCCTCCACAATCATCACTGTATAAATGCATCATGGGCAGAACTAAAACCATATGAGGTGAGCCTGCAAAGATCATTTCTCCTAACTGCTGCAACTAAAACTTTATAACATTAGGTCCTTTTGAAAAAGGCTCTTCAGCACACTGAGCAGGGAACCAAAACCACTGGTTATACGTTATTGTCCTAAGGCTTCCACCAACAGCAATACTATCATCCTTACACTAATGATTGGGTTTTGTATTAGCACCTGTTGTTGATACTGGATACATTACGACTACGGAACAATAGGATACAGAGATCTTGGCCATGCAAACTTATTTCAATCCTGATTTTGAAAAAAAGTCACACAGACACACTGGTGACTGAGTGGCTGATGTCACAATGCTCACCCGTTAAGCAGTATTTTTAAGATCAAGAAAAAAAACTGCATTTTCAAGTATATTCCGTTTTCATAATTTTAAGATGGAGCAGTATCTAGAGTGATCATACTAGAGTGACCCTGAGTAACAGATGCTTCAAACAGTTAAACTTTTTTGATATTAGAAAGTACATGCAGTAGATTTGATACGGCATGAGATTTTAGTTTTTCAGGTGTGTTCTCCTAGTTAATTCTGCATCACTGCTATCAGCAACACCCTAAAAGAACTATATACAAAGCTAACTAAATAACTCATTTGAAAATGTATGTGGGCAGAAACGGATGTAAGAGAAACAAAGCTTTGCCAATTTAGGCAATTTATCTGATAACATCCACTGGTGCTAGTTACCTTATAATGGCTTCCTTCCTCTAACAGAGCAAGGACACTGTCTGGGCTTTGCTGCTCTTTTTGAAATTCCTAATCTGAATGGACAACAGTTAAATATCAAAAAGAAAAGGAGTACTTGTGGCAACTTAGAGACTAACAAATTTATTTGAGCATAAGCTTTCGTGAGCATCCAATGAAGTGAGCTGTAGCTCACGAAATCTTATGCTCAAATAAATTTGTTAGTCTCCAAGGTGCCACAAGTCCTCCTTTTCTTTTTGCGGATACAGACTAACATAGCTGCTACTCTAAAACCTTAGATATCAAAGTTATCCTTTTGTTGTTTCCTATTAAAATAAAAAATATGTTTGTGTCAAAGACAGTTAGAGAACCACTGACGCATTACGGCAAACTGAAAAAGTACTATTATGTTTACCCAAATCTCATTTAACTGGCATGTGCTTTTGATGTGTCTCATTTCCCATCAGTGCTCATTACCCTGCCTCCTTCCGAGTCTGTTGCCTCCTCCTCTTTCTTCCTTATCCACTATGCAGTCGCTCTGCTGTGAAATAGTAGGGAACTATTTATACATGGTGAGCTGTTCAAGGTCTGCTTTCCAATCTGCTGTTCTTTTACCTTTTATAAAGAATGTTTTAACTAAAATAAATGAATACATATATATTTTTAAAATCTCAATACCTTTTTACTGAAAGCCTTACATGTTGGTAACAAAACAGTCACATCAAATGTTTTTAAGTTTGCGTTCAGTTGGAAACAAGGTCACGGTGCTTTCTCTGTTAGAGTGATAACCTAAAAGGGCACCACTGGGGAGTCAAGGGCAGAGAGTGGAAGCAGACAGAGTGAGAGGGAGAGTGATACCAATGTAAAGAGAAAAGGAGTGCCACAGAATAGTAGTAGAATAAGCCATCTCATATGCCACTTGTTCAGTTACATAATTATAACACCATGATTTGGAAGGGATTGTGACGTCAATAAATTAAGACCCAATCATGCAGTCCATACAAAGACAAAACATCCACTGATGATAACAGATGTTTAAGTACTACACGAATGGACTCTAATTCAGGAACAGACTGATGGAGACACGGTGATTATTGGAGTATATTTACAGGGCTTGTTACAAAGATAACTGAAGTCAAAACATAGCATCTGAAGTCTGGATACAGTATTATGGTTTTTAAAGTTTACTTTAGAGTGACAGTGTTACTATTTCTTAAGGGAAAATAAGTTAAAGCGTCTTCAAATTATGAAAACATCTAAGTGAAAAGGGAAAGCTCTAAGGAGAAAGAAATTCTGGACAATTCTGTAGGTATTATCAGTAACATTACTGGTAGCTGTTTCAAACGACTGTTCAATAGCTGTTTTTTCTCAATCTTTTAAGCAAATTCTGAACAAGAGTGAGAACAGAGTTTATAAAAAGCTAAGTGCAGCCTACATTTCCTGCCTTTAAGATTAGCCAATCAGAACAGTACATCACAGAGAACGGTATGCCCTAGATAACAGTACATTATTTTCAGAAATGCTGTATTTAAAAACAAAATCAATAGTTAGGACAACAATATTTAATCTTCTATATTTTTATATCTTTTTTAAAAACTGTATACAAATTCTTTACGCAAGCCCTGCCATGAGCGATCTGGGCTCAGAGAGCTTCTCTCAAACAGAAACACATCTTAATAATGCCCTCTGTATGGAATATTGAATCAAATCCCTAGTGGATTCTTATTACTGATCAAATGGAATGTAAACAGACACAAGGTCTGCTGGCCAGATAAACTGTGTCACAGAGTGCTTTCCTTGCTACCAAATGTTCATAAGGAGAAGGGTAGTTTTAACATAAAACTGGCAGAGAACGAATCCTCAAATGCTCTGGGAACCTGGCCATGCCCCTCCCTTGTTATGACCCTCCCTCACCATGAACATAAATTTTACAGCTGCACTGGCCTACTCTCCCCTCCCCACAAAACCCAGGCACAGAAGAAGTTGTATGTGACTTACTCCACTACAATGCCCCCCTAGATTCACTTTCCACCATTCCTGTTGTACTGCCAGAAGACAGAGTAACCCATGACAGAACCAAGCCCAGAAACTTTAAGAGTTACAGTATCTCAACATTCTTCATGAAACAAAACGCATCTACCTCTGCCAACTTCTAACCAGAAACACCATTTTTAAAATGGCAATGCAAAGACCTCTTCAATTACACTAAATCAACAAGAAGCAGTGCAATTCTGAATGGAGTAATCTGACCTCACATACAATACAGAGTAATGGATACAGGGCAAAAGCTAAAGAATCATTCAGACAGAATACTGACTAGAGCTCAGTTTTGTTCCAAAAATATTTAAAAATAGTTTTACAAACCACCCACATTTCCACTGGTGTGTAAACTAATCCACAAGACCAACTACCTTCTCCCATTGCAACTGTACTCCCAAGCCCTAGTTCTGTTTTGAACGCAACAAGTTGTGCAATAACTAGCTGACCATGTTATCTTATGGTTACTTCAGCCTCCCTCCTGCTCTTTTCATCCTATTGTTTGTCACACTCACTTATTATGTCTTATTTAAATTTTGATTATACAGTCTTTGAGCTGGGATTATGCGTATCTATGTATTTTAAAAGTGACTCCCACAATGGGACCCTGACCCTTATGAGGACTCAGTGTTGCTCATAATAATACATATAATAATATTGCTATTGACTAGAAAATTATACTAATAATGAGAAATTATTATTTGCATCTCAAGCATAAAACAACAAAGCTGAAAATACCTAAGTGGAGCCTGTGGTTCATGACTAAGCTTCTGAACACAAGTGGCCTCAATTTTTCTCAGCCCCAATAATAACTAAATACATAGCACTTACATCACCTGTTAAATCTCCAGTGAGCTGTATAAGTCTGAAAGTCATGGGGGAGAGGGAGTTTGTAACTGTGACTAGCTAGTCCCTATCCCTCAGGAGAACGGGCCCAGGGTTCACATAGAAGCCTGGGCAGCTGGAGCTCTGAGGCTGCTGGCTCCTTCAGGGTGAGACTGTCTTTCTATCAGGGCTGGCTCCAGGCACCAGCTTTCCAAGCAGGTGCCAGGGATGGCATTCAGTATGGGGCGACAGCCCGTGTCCTGCGGCGGCAATTCCACTGCTCTTCCCGCCGTCGCAGCTTTTGGGCGGCAGCTCCGCCACTCTTCCTGGCGCGGCGGCAATTCGGCGGCAGCTCCACGGCTGTTGCAGCGGCGGCAATTCGGTGGCGACTGCTTGAGGTGGCAAAATTGGTAGAGCCGCCCCTGCTTTCTATGGGGTGCTGTTATGACCTGCCCATCTGCTTAAAGGATGGGATCACAGGAGTTGCATCTTCACAGTTGCAGTTTCCATTTTGGTTCCACACAGTGACCAGGAGGCTCTCTACCCTCAAAGCACCTCATGATCAGAATGAGGGCAAAATGTTTCACCTACATAAACTCCTATTCTCTTTGGTCTCAGTTAGATTGCTCCAGTCATATTCACTTCCCATTAAGCCTCCCTGTTCCCCAAGAGATTCAGGTAGCTGCTCAGGAGGCCAGGAGAAAGTGTCATAAATCTGGAGTCTTCCATGGAAATTAAGAGACGTGGATCTAGTTCAAGAAGTCTGAAGGCACAAGTGAAACACTCAAGTATACAGCTGCCCAGATTCCTGAGCAAACAGACAAGGTATACAGGATTTAACTTATCAACTAGCTGTGACGCTGGTCAGACCCATATCCATCTTGCACAAAATGGCAGGAATAAAGGGGCAGAATTAAGGTTGCTTAGGGGTCCCCCATTTAGCATTTCTATATCTTCCTGTAATGGAGTAAGGACAGAGAGTGTATATACACATTAGGGCTGTCAAGCGATTAAAAAAAAATTAATCACGCTTAATCACATGATTAATCGTGCTGTTAAACAATAATAGAATACCATTTATATAAATATTTTTGGATGTTTTCCACATTTTCAAATATATTGATTTCAATTACAACACAGAATACAAAGTACACAGTGCTCATTTTATATTTATTTTTATTATAAATATTTGCACTGTAAAAATAAAACAGTATTTTTCAGTTCACTTAAGTACTGTAGTGCAATCTCTTTATCATGAAAGTTGAACTTACAAATGTAGAGTTATATACAAAAAATAACTGCATTCAAAAATAAAAAAAATGTAAAATTTTACAAGTCCAATTATCTCCTGTAAATGTAAACAAACTTGTTTCTTTTAGTGATTGGCTGCACAAGAAGTAGGCCTGACTAGACTTGTAGGCTCTAAAGCTTTACATTGTTTTGTTTTTAAGCGCAGTTATGTTAAAAAAAAAAATCTACATGTGTAAGTTGCGCTTTCACGATAAAGAGAGTGCACTACGATACTTGTACGAGGTGAACTGAAAAATACTATTTCTTTTATCATTTTTACAGTGCAAATATTTGTAATAAAATAATATAATATAAATTGAGCACTGTACCCTTTGTATTCTCTGTTGTAATTGAAATCAACATACTGGAAAATGTAGAAAAACATCCAAAATATTTAATAAATTTCAATTTGTATTCTATTGTTTAACAGTACAATTAAAACTGCAATTAATTGCAATTCATTTTTTCAATCAAGATTAATATTTTTTAGTTAATCGCATGAGTTAACTGTAATTAATCAACAGCCCTAATACACACACATCTGAATTTCATGGCTTCCCATTTTTTACAAAAACATGACACTGTTCAATGGAGTGTTGTTTTAGCTGTTTTTGTCCCAGGATAGGAGAGAGACAAGGTGGGTGAGGTAATGTCTTTCACTGGACCAACTTCTCTTGGTGGATCAGTGTTCAGGCTACATATAAGATGGGATATTGGAGCGTTCAACCTTATATTTAGCTTGAACACTCTGGTTAACTTCCCCATACCTAAAGAAGAGTGCTGTGAAACTCAAAAGCTTGTCCCTTCCACCAACAGAAGTTGGTCCAATAAAATATAGTATCTCACTCTTTTGTCTTTCTCACACTCTGTTTAAGAATTTTTTTCCCTGAAAATATTGATGTGTATTTGCAAACATAACCTCAGGCCAAATGTTTTGTCTAGGACAGTGATATTGATTTTGGTGAAATATTACACTCATGTAGAGATTTAAAAACAGAGGAACTTTCTAAAAATCCATTGTTAAACGTCTCTGATAAAGTCATCCAGTTTCAGCAACAGCTTTATCTGCATGGGGGAAAATGGCATCATCAGCAAAATAATAAGAAACTCAAATGCTTGGACGAAATAAGATAAATGTGTCTTACCTAGTGAGGTAACAGCACTTTCTATTTTCCCAGTTAAGAAGAGATTCACTGTGTAAGATAAAAAAAATAGTATTCATTACAGAGTCCATTGGCTTGAGCTGGCAGTTAATAATTTACTCTTTCTAAGCATTTGCAGTGATACTGCATTCATATGTTCTGCATTCTTCAAACAAGAACTTTGCTTATCTATGGTGAGAGTTCACATAATCTGCTATTCTTCTGCTATCCAGAAAACAGAATGTTAGTTGAATGTCTGTCAACTATGCTATGAAGTTGCAAATCTGCTATAAGTTATCTTCTACTGGTTATTTATTGGGGGAGGAGGAAGTGCAATTACACTAAAACATGTATGATAACAGTTGGTCACTTCACTGGTTTCAATGTTGGAAATTAATTATTATGATTATTATTTTTAAGTTTGGCCCCACTATGTAAAGCAAAGTTTATTCCTTATCAACAAATATCACCCTGCAGAAGGAGCTTCAAAAGCCAACGCACCCAGTTCGACTTATTCAATGCCATTAAAAGGAGGGTTTTGTGTTTTTTTTTCTTTAAAAAGTGCTAATCATGAGGGATATGGAGATATCTGCCACCATCTCATTGCAAATTACTCCCCAAGCAATCTTCATATTCTAAAGTCTCACTTCATGAGGAAATGTTTCAGAATACAGCATCAGAAAGAGTGATTCACTGGAACAGTCATTACCAGAAGGTCTCCCACAATGTAGCAAGGGATACAGCAACAGACTGACATGGAAGTAAATGAGACACCTGCCTCATGAATAAGGGGAGTTTCACTAGTCCTGATGAACCATTTGGACAGTCTTCTACAATCCATCTAAAATGCCTAGATACTATGGTGACAAGTGCATTAGAAACACTGAAAAATAACTTAGATATGATCAGAAACTGAAGTGTAAAAACAACACCAGGAAGAGCAGGACTGACTCCCTTCTCCTCTGACAGTCACTTGGGATGCTGTACCTAATTATTATTATTTGTACTGCAGCAGTACCTAGGGACCCTAGCCCTGGAGCAGGGCCACACTGTGCTAGGTGCTATACAAATACAGAACAAAAAGATGGTCCTTGCTCAGAAGAGCTTACAACAGAATTAAAACTAGCATAACAGAAATATTAAGTACCTATCATAGGGGACTGGAAAGTCCAGAGAATGGGATATGCTGCTAAGGGTAAGTCTACACTGCATATAAAAACCCACGGTTGGCCAGTGCCAGCTGACTCGGGCTACCAGAGGTCGGGCTGTGGGACTGTTTCACTGCAGTGTAGACTTCCGGGCTCAGGCTGCAGCCCAAGCCCAGAAGTCTACACTCCAATAAAACAGCCCCGCAGCCCAACCCCCATAAGCCCAAGTCAGTTGGTTCGGGCCAGCTGCAAGTGTCTAATTGCACTCTAGACATACCCTTAGTTGCCAGTTCAAATCCAGTTCTGGTCACCACTGACTGAAACTTATCCCAGTATGATAGCAGTTCAGTGTCCTGTGTCAAATAGTGGAGATTTTTGTGAACAGGAATTCACACAAAAAGACCACTGCGGTTGGCACTAATTGGAAAACTTTTCTTCCTTGCAATCTAAAGTCCAAAAACTAAATAGACCCTCACTGACCTCAGCTGACCACTCACCACCTCAATGGAGAGATCCCCAACAACTGAAGATTAGCAAGCGGCCCTAACAGACTAACAGACTACAAATCACACAAAACTGCAATTATTGAATTGGTGATATTACGATGAACACAACCAGGAAAAGGTTGGTGGCAGAGGGAGTGAACAACTGAAGCAGTAAAATAATCTTCTGTAATTTCTAAATGGCTAAAAAGGATTGCATATTGTAGTAAAAAATGTGAGCAGGAGGGCAATTGAGTAACGATGTTTGTGTATTCTGTGTTAGAAATAGAGCTGCAGATTTGTATTAATAATCATTATTAACACTATCTTCAAACTACTTTAATAGCATTAATTTTATTATGTAATTGACACACAGTAAGGTATGTAATGCTGTGTAATTATTTCATTAATTTCATAGTGTTAGCTTACTCTTGATATGTTGGTAAGTATATCTTAGGGCAATACTCTAATACTGTATTAAAGCTCACTGATGCTCAGCTCCAATATGCCACTCGGTCTGGCTCTTCCCAGCTAGCTCTCACTCAGTCATACTCCTATCCAATCATATCTGCCAGCGCCATCCACTGATCAGTTCTTCTCCCCACATCACACAACCTTGTTCAGATTTTCCTGATCTTCATAGGTCTCTCTCCTAGACATATTTTCATAAGGGAGCTAGTTTACAAAGCACAGAGAAACTAATAGGCTGGGTTGGGAAAGGAGCAGACTTAGTGGCAAGTTGAAGATACACTGCAACTGAGTGGGCAGTGACTGACTCTGCCAATTTCAGGAAAAAGCTGACAGACTTAGAGACTTAGTTCAAACTACTTAGTGACAGAGCAGTAAGTCACCGTACAGAAATCCTGACCCTCCCTAATGTTCCAGATGCTGATAACAGAGCACTGGCACATAAGCATGTCTGTTACTGGGCTGCAGACTTAGATTCTCAAAGGTATTAAGGCTTCTAATTTCCACTGAAATCAATGGAAGGTAGGAACCTAAGTACCTTTGAGGTCTGGGCCTATGCCCTTTGAGACCATACCCTTTAAGACTAGGTGTTTCAGGGAGTTGTAACCTGCAGATAGTGCACACGATGGAGATGGTTCAGCATCATGTGACTGCCTGCTGGAGACACTATAAAAAAATGAACCTAGTTGGTCTTCAAAGATGGGGATTAAGATAAATTTTTGAAGGAAGTCCCTTGGATAGGACCTAGCAGAAGGCCTACGTCTCTAGCAAAGGTGTGCCCTCAACTTTCTCAGCTTGCTGAATGCTAGAAAGGACTTTGGTGGCTGAGACCAAGAGTTCGGAGTTGCTTTCCTTTCATTTCAAATTAAGTCAGCATTGTAAATAGGGCCTTGGACTGAACTGTAGTTAGAGTTTTATTTTACCTTCCCCAGATGGAGAATCAGTCCATGGCTTCCCATGTCCTTTCCCTTCTCATTGACAGGACTATAGCAAGTCAAACTGCCTTCTGTTAGGTCCTAGCTGTGCAAGCTTCCATGCTCTCACAAATGTTAGAGGCCCAGAAGAAAACAGACATCTGTACTGGTCCTTTGGTCTCCCCACAACCCTGGAATCCTTAAAGGTATGGGTATAGAAGATAAACTGCAATGAAAATAGCACATTGAAAGCTCAGTGGAATCATGAGATGAAACCGGAGAGCTGGGAAAAACAAGGAGTCACAGTTTTCCTAGTCCACAGTAAGTGGCTTGTACTGCATGCAATAAGTTTATTGTATAGTCCATTTTGGTGCTTTAGAGCTTAGTCTTGGGAGGTTTTGAACATCTGCAACTTCCACTGAGCTCTGCCTTTCAGAATGAGGCCTTTGGGTTGGAAAATAGCTCTCATCGACTTCTGCTTTGACACCAATAAACTTTGCACCTCTTGTGCCTCTCTTCCACCTCTATTAAACCAAAAATATTGTTGACAGAAGTCGATTATCATTTAACTTAAAGTTAATCCATAAGTGGTAAACATGATGGCTATATGTCTCCATAGCAGCTGGGAGGTGAGATTCCCAGCTGGGGTGGACATTCATTTGGCAGCTGCGCTCCAGCTACTGCACTAAAAATAGCAGTGTAGCCAAGGCAGCATACCTCAAAAGTTAGCTGCCTGAGTACATAGCATGGGGTTCGGCGGGATCGTACAATGCATTTTTACAATTAGTATTGTTTATTATTAAGGATTCTTGGAAGTCAATATTAGTTTATTATATAAGCAAAGAAGGTCCTTTTCAAAGTGGCCATCATTGTTCAAATATCTGCCAAGATATCTAGGTATCATAACAGTTCAGAATGTGGGGTCAGTTACCCGGGCATGGGAAGGCAGCCCTGTGGGCACCCTGGGCACAGGCAGGCAGCCTGGGCATGGGCAGGCAGCCCTATAGGCGTTCTGGGCATTGATGGACACAGAGGCACCTTGGGAACTGGCAGCCAACTATGCACAAAAGCATCTGAAACAAGTAACAATATGTATTTTGCATTTGAATTCCCATACATTAAAACTCGCTGTGAAGTAGAGATTAGAGCAGTTGCTCCAGGCAGGAGGAAGGGAGGGGGAACAGAAGATGATTGGGGAATAGGTGAAACTGGATTTTTCATCCTACCACTATTAAACTATCAACCAGATGAGAACTCTGGCCAAGTGGTGGTTGGGCAAGAACCTCTGACAGGCCTACAAATAACTGCTGCACAGTAAGTGCTACCCTTAATGTGTCTCAAGAGTTAGACCAGGGTATGGACTATGAAAAAGGGGGCTATTATCCAAATATGGGTAAACTTTCTAAGCATTATGTAAGGTTACAGTCATGGTTTCAAAGTCAAGGAGAATCGCAGTTAAAACCCTACTCAAATTTTATATACATTTTATATTTATCTATCTTGACAAGCGCCAACATCTGTGCCCTTATACACCAAGTTTGAGTGCACAGTAAGCTATTTTACAGAGATGTTATAAACCACTGGGAAGAAAGAGTTAAAACAGAAACTGTAATAGATCCACAGATATTTGCACTGTGTATCCTAAACTATAATTTATTATGAGCTTTTTCCTTTAAGCCATCAAATAATATGCATTTTGTTAAGAAGTTTGCACACGTACACGTATGTTGAAATAAATAACACATAACACTGGTTATAAGAAGTGTTGTATATTTATGTGATGGCAGCAGCACTGGTAACATTTGTAAGAATATTCTATTTTTCTTGGGGGTGGCATTTTTGTGAAGCATAGAACACACACAATAAGAAACGCTATTAAGGGAAACCATGCTGACTTATTTGTAAACCATAAGCAAGCCCCAAACGCCCACCGTGCTTACATAGTTACTATGCTGCTAACTTCCAATAAACAACCTCTAGTTACTGCAAGACTGAAAACAGTTCACAGAAATCTATGCAGAAACAGAGAACACAAATGAGAACAAATGCAGCCACAGAAGTCACTCTCCTAGGCATACCTGGCCCAGGCTCTAGGAGACTTTGTCATTCCCCACACCAGACAGAGCTGATCCCATTTCAGCCTGCAGTCTCCTTGCACAAGCAAAGTACATATGCTTGCACTATGCCCAGTGTGTCCAGCAGCTGTATATTTTGTGACCAGCTTGTCTGTCTGTCCCTGCCCAAGGTATTCATCCATGTCTGCCTATGCCCAGGCAGCATGCATGGCCATGTGTGCACCTGCATCTGCATGTCCATCTGTGTTCTGTGAGCCTGGAGGTGGCCAGTGTGCTCCCATGCCCAAGCTGTGGGCACAGCTTTCTGCCAGTGTCCCAGGTGCCTTCGTGACCATCAATGCCCAGAACACTCATAGGGCTCCCTGCCAGTGCCCATGGTGACCATCTGTGCCCAGGGTTTCCACAGGGCTATCTGCCAGTGACCAAAGTGCCCTTCCACGGCCAGGGTGCCCATGTGCCCAAGGTGCACGTCTGTGGCCAGGGTGCCCACGGTCCCGTCTGTGGCCAGGGTGCCCATGTGCCCAAGGTCCCGTCTGTGGCCAGGGTGCCCGTCACGCTCCCGCTGCGCATCCACCCGGCGTTTGTCTGTCCCGCAGCCGCTCCGGGCCCGCACGAGCGTCCGGCTCCCGGCGGCGGCGGCGGCTCGGAGGGTGCTGCACTTACCCAGGCAGATGGCGGTGAGCGGCACCAGGGCGCCCTGCCGGAGCTCCGCGGCCGCCGCTGCAGCCTTCTCCATGGCGGGTCCCCGCCGCCGCCGCCTGCCCTTCGCCGGCGGAGAATTCGCTGCGGCTCCGGCCGGGCTCTCCGCGCCCGCCTCCCCTCTACGCCGAGCCCGCGGCGCCGGCAGCGCGGCAGCCCCGGGGCGCCCCTGCAGCCCGCGGGGCCGGTGGAGGCGCTGGAGCATCCCGCCCTGCCCGCCCCTGGCGCAGCCCCATGGCCGGCCGGCGCGCCGCGGCTCCGGGCAGGTGGAAGGGACACGGCGCAGCGCCGCCGCCGCCCACGTGACGCGCTCGCTGTGCCGCTGCGGCGGCCGGGCCGGAGGCGCGCGGCAGCCCTTCGCTCCCTGTGGCGGCGGCCGCGCACTCACCTCAGGGCACCCGGGGCTGTAGCCGGAGTAGGGACCGGCTGGGGCGACAAGCGAGGAAACCCGGTGGCTGCGGGCACACCCGCCTCCTCCCGTGCCTGAGCCTGCAGGGACTGGGGGACCCCTCCATAGACACGGGGGGGCTGCGGGACCCCCACAGACATGGGGGACTGACTCTGAGCCTACAGGGACTAGCCCCCCCAATAGACACAGGGGTCTGAGCCTGCAGGGACTGGGGAACCCCCCTGAGGCACAGGGGGCTGAGCCTGCAGGACTGGGGGGCTGAACGTGCAGGGACTGGGGCACCCCCTCCTCCCCCGAGGCACAGGGGGCTGAGCCTGCAGTGATTGGGTCCCCCTCCCAATGGGACTGAATGTGCAGGGACTGTGGGACCTCCATAGACATGGGGTTGAGCCTGCAGAGATTGGGAGATCCCCCAGAGGCATAGGGGGCTGAGGCTGCAGAGATTGGGGAACCCCTAGAGGCATAGGGGGCTGAGCCCAGAGGATCTGGAGCCAATCCCTCTTCCCCCATAGACATGGGGGGCTGAGCCCACAGGGTCTGGGCTCCTGCACTGATTTACTGCCCAGGCAGGAGGGCACTTGTTATTCCAGTCCACCCTTCGGTGACCACGGGGGTCAACTTGCAGGCAGGATGCCCCCAGGAAACCTGCCTATCCATATGGCCTTAGTGTGTGTATTGCAGTAGCAGCCCAGGGACTTTATTCAGACAAGCCCCCAGTGTGTTTGGCCCTGTACAAATGCAGAGTAAGAGATGGTCTCTACTCCAGAGCCCACACCCTGGAGAGACCCCTCTAGGTTTCAGTTAAAGTAGATGGAAACTACTCTTACCAACCCAGCCCAGGAAGAGAAGCAGCTACGGGCAGAAGGCTTCTCTTCCAGGCCAGAAAGAGGAGTGGAAACTACCTGTCATAATAAAGAGCAACTGCACCTGTATTCCCCTTTTGTGATCTCTTGAGAGCCTCCACTCTAGGCTGCCATCTTTCTTGGGCAGAGCCCCACATTTCTCCCACTCCTAACTAGAGGATCTTTAAAGGCTGCACCTACATTGTCCAGTAAGCCAGACTTGCTAAAAGGCCAGCATCTGCACTTTGATTTGTCTCCAGAGGCTATGCCCACTGTTTTAAATTACTGTACCACATAGTGCTTTCTAAGCAATCAGATTTACTCTTAAAGTGAAAATATTATAGAGAAAACAATAAAGACAATAGAAGAGACTACACCCATACTAAAAAAGCTTAGCAGAGGCACCGCTGTTCCAACCTCGGACTCTGATAGGTATCCTTCAAAACCTACATATGGGTTTTCCCATGGTTTCATGTTCATAAGTGTCAGATTCAGAACCAGAACCCAGGCTTGGCAGAGCAGAGCAGTCATTTCTTTATACAGCTCATGCCTCTGATCTTGGCTTTGAGTAACAGGTCATCAGCAGAAAAAGACTTTCCTCAGAGTATAGCTTCAAAAGGCTGTGTTTTTGAATAACTGGAATTGAGTAATTTGCATTAATCTCTCCCTAGGGAATTCCCAGGAAATCCACTTCACACTCAGTTGTCCCAAAAAGTCCATACTTGTCTGGCACATGTTCAATATAGTCTTTTGAATCCCTCAGTCTCACATCTGTCACATCTTCCCCCTTGAGAGGTTACATACAATCTCAGCACATAATAGTTTATGTTTTATCCGTTTAATACAATGGACCCCAAAGATACTTAAACTTAAATGAATAAGGTCTCGTAAGATTATGGCAGGAAATTGCCATGTCTGTCACATTCCCCTGTGATTTTTTCCCCTGCTGCTCCCCACCTACTTTAGCCACAGCATGTGGGTGGCTTTTGCACATACATGCACCATAGAGACAGATGTGACCAAGGGCAGATTCACACTTGGAGGAGAACTGTATAGGACAGCTAAGGCTGCGAGCAATGGCATCTCCTAGCATCTAGTTGATTTCATGGAGGAGAACCTAAAAGAAACTTCCAGGTCACCTGACCCAATTTGCCACTTTGTTTCAAGGGTTTCTTGGTTGCAGGCATTTTGGGCCTGCTCTTGAGATCTGCTTAGCAGTTAAGATTTAAGATGGCCATTAGGATTAAGTTAATTATGATTTGGAAACTGAACAAATTTAGGATTTGGAGCCAGTAGGTTTGGGGAGGTGCACTATTACCAGCAGAATACTCAAAATGCTGTTGCAACTTCTGATGTACACTGAAGTTGTTAGGATGCAAGTCAAGGCAGAATTTGATCCTCCATGTTCCCTTGAAGACATCCCTCATAAATCATAGCTATGCACTGAAAGCCCCAACTTGTAAATTTCTCAAATTGCTAAAAAAAATGGGTGCATTTTACATTCTCTGTTTATTTCACATTAGTGTTATCAGATTGGTAAAGCATGTGGTACCCCTATTTAAAACTGCTGAAACTGGGCCCACACTATGTTAGAGTCTGATCCGTATAACATATTGTTTTTCTGCTTGTTTACTTACACTATCAACATCATGGAACAACCAGTAATACTGAAAAGTGACCACAATTGTACTAGGTTTCCGACTGAAAATATAATTTCTGGGTGAACAGTTATTGCTGTTTAAGATTTGTTACTCAATAAGCATCAAGGACAAACCATGCTAGTGCTGTACAAACACATGTGATCTCTATCCCTGCCCCCAAAGAGTTTACAATCTAAGTTGCATTAGGTGCAATTCAGTTATAAAAGCTTCAGCCTCCATTATTCTATCATTATCCTTGGAACCAGGGTAAGCTCTTCTCACTGACCTATTAGATTTGGCAGAGTAAATATATATAAAGGATAATGTTCATGAGGAGGAATATACAAGATAATACACTGTTTAAGCAGGGAATGAGATATTGAAGTCAAACTGAGGTGTTTGCTAACTGTAAACACTATCTATTGGCAGCATATGCAGACAATACGACTGCAGTATGATTATTATGAATGACAAAAGAAAATATAAACAACAACCTTCTTGTCTTGTGATGTTTTGAAAGTTTTCTGCTGCTGCAAACTTTTAATTGCCATCTCCTTGCAGGCCAAGCTTAGGAGAAGCACTGTTCAAGGGCAGGTTCAAAAGTAAATAATTGTTCAGAGATGAGGCTAAAACTTCTATAATTGGAAGATTTAGGAATATTGAAAAGGAGGGATCTGATTGGACAAGTGGAGAACCAGCCAATTTTTCAGAATTGCATGCATAGTTACCATGACTGCATGCACAAATTATCCATTTACTCACAGATGATCTGTTTGATGTATAGCTGGCCACATCTTGATACCTGATTTTCACATACATGGTAATCATACATGTTATGCAAAAATGCATACTCAATTCTGAAAGTTTGGCCCATACTGTCAAAAAGGAGTCAGTGTAATTTGTGAGAGGATAATATTTAATTTTTCTGTGCTGACATGCTTCTTTATGTATAAAACATAAATGCTGTACAAAAACATTAATTATTCAAAAGTATGATCTTCAGCTACCCATAATTCATTAGTGTAATTTAAACACATTACTCCATCTATAGAAAAAAAACAACCAACGTTCACATATGCCTACACTAAAATCATTCCATGGGCATTTTTGACTTAAAACTATTTTGGTGAAATAAACTGAAACAAAACCTACTACTGTAGCTTTGTTTAAAATGAGGACACTTGGCACAAAGTTTTCAGAAGAGATGAGTCCCGGGAACAGCAGGGAAAGAAAAAATGAATTAATGGAGAGGAAGGGATCTGGTAACAACAGGGAATAGAAGCATTGAATGAGAGAATAGTAAGAGAGATGAAAAACATGTTAGAGCAAGATTCCTGCTTTTTTTTTTTAATCAACACTGTAAAATGAGGCTATAATGATATCTTTGGGTTTTGGGTGACTCCATATCCTGGGTGCACTTCACACTTGCAATATATAATACTCTTGGCTCAAACAAAATGCAAAACAAAGCCTATGAACAAGTGAGAAGGCCTCACACACATAGCACAGAGGGCATTGGGATGCTCTGCCAATTTATAATCATTTATAATAAATTTAAAGTACATATTTCTATGCATTTAAAAATAGTAATAATGATAAATCATGTTGGAATTATTAATATTAATATGAAAAACTACCAAACGCTAATTTATCCATAAATTCCTTTATTAAATCCAAAGGCCAAATAGTATTTTATGCAGTTGCTCTAAACATGTCTAACAGCCTAACAATAAGCAGTTACTACATTCAGTACAGTAATAATATTTATAAGCATGTGATCAGTATACAGTACTTACAAATAGGCTAAATCCAAGGGTGCTTATACCCATACTGGTCGGCTCCAGTGTAGTCAGGCAGGTATTAGCAATGAATCCCTTTAACAGTTTACTTTTTATACCCTTTAACAAACAAGTAATGTCATTGCCAATTACTAACTTCACCTAAAAACCAATTTGAGACAATTTTCTCTTATTTGCAATCTTAATCCAGATAAGAATCACAGCCTCCTTTCTTCCCAACTTCTTTCCTTTCTTTATCCTCTCCCCACCACCACCACCACCTCCTTGTTTACCAGCAGGACAATAGGAAGGTTTAGGCTTGTTTCCTTTAAGACTGTTTTTCTTTGTCTTGTTACTGCAGCTTTTACTTTATTAGTTATTTTTGGAACCAGACATCCTTCCCATACTACAAGTAACAGTACTTACTATTCTCAGAGCGTTCATTTACTTGCTGATTGGAGACTTTTCCCTACTGGCCACAAACTATAAGGTGAAAATGTTATTTTCTTAACCAAACTTAAATTCTTTAATTCTATACTTATCTTACAAATCACAACACATTTTATACAACTACATTCTTCCTAACCTAACCAGACAATTCTTAAACTTTAAAAGGCAATGATTGCAAAATCATTTCTGCCAGGGTTTTTGGGCAGTAATTTTTAAATTATGGGTCTGTAGCTGCAATAATGGAATGTGTCATAAAAAAGTTGTTCCTCAGTGAGTCTATTATTTTAATAAAAAGATGTATCTAGTCACCTCTACATTCTGCATTAATTCTTTTTATGATAATTGTGAGTAAAGTGCATCTCACATTTTAAGAAAAAAATTCCTTGCTTTTTTCTGAAGTTATAGTAAAACATACACAACAGAAATAAAAATATTCATTTGCTTATTAATTTTAGCAGAATTCATCCATGTCACTAAATTATTGAGACAAAAACCACACTCACCCTGTAAACTGCTTTCAAACTTTGGAGTTTAAATAGACTAAGTTTTGAAAGCCTGTCTCCTAAATTGCAGCCATATTTTTTGTGCATACAAAATAATTTTTTGTGTACAAATCAGATAATTACATAAGCAAATTGGTACTTGTATGTTCTGTATCCATGACGATATTGCAATCTCCTTTCTGCATGCGTATATGCAGGCTTGCATGAATGAGTCAATGACGGATGCGTGTTTTGCAGATAGATGTTAGAGTGCATATGTCTCTGGCTTACAGTGAGAATCTAGGTGCTCTGTATGCGCCAAAAACAGCTACTGAAGTCACAGTTGCCAGATAGTTATTGTAATGCAAGACCTTGAGAAGGGAGAAGTGTAAAAGCAAAAGAGAAGGGGGATTTAAGAAGGGCTCAGATTAAGAAACAGTTACTTATTGCAACTGTGGTTCTTCAAAATGTGATGCTGACATGTATTCCAAATAGGTGTGCATGCACCCTGCACTCTGGAGCTGCAGAATTTTGCTTTGCAGTACCCTTAGATGGGTGGTGTGTGCACCTAATGCCTGTAGCCCCTCCACTGGCTATATCAGGTGGCACTGCCCTGACCCCCCTCCATTCGTTTGCACCAAATGTGGGGGGGTGGAGGGGGTGCACACACTTACTTGCATCTACTCAAAGAACACCACCTTGGGGGTGGAGGGACAAAATTGGAATTTAAACCATTTTTGTGATCTTGTTATAGCACCCATCCAAACGCTCTGGAAACAGACGTAGATTGCCTCTGCACTGCATGGACTGTGCTCAGCAGAACCATGTTCAGTCATCTCTTCAGCATGATTTGAACACCACTCTTTAACATGACAGTAAAAGAGTAGTCTAAGTTTGAATTGTGGCTGCAAAATGTTAACTACTTTTAAACCATCATACTCTCTTTAATACAGTTAAAATGTGTAGTATGGACAAGGGTCTTGGCGACCATTACTGAGAAAAGATAAATCTACTGAAAATGCTGGAGCTATGGATACATACATGCACTTGCTTTCATGCTTATGACTCCCTCACTGACCATGATCACAAAAATAACTCATGTATTTATAATAAGGCAAAAATATTTTTAGTTACTACGTCTTCTTTATTGATTGTGAACAGTTGATAGTGCAAGTTATTTGCTTACCAAATTAGTTTAAGTGAGGGTGTCAGAGAAAATAATGCAGAACTGAAGCAACAGATTATGGGTTACCAGTAATATATTATGAAAGTTATAGCAATAAGTTCAGGCCTGATCCTGTTCATGTGAATAATCACACTTAGTCTGACTACTTTATATTTTTATTAGATTTTCCACTTCAGATCCTTCTATATTTAGTTTTTATTGTTCACTGCAGCTTAAACTTCTGTTATTTAATTCTTTTTCTTGGGATTCATTCAGGTGAGGTTTTCTAATCTAAGTACATAGTTTTGGCTGCCCCAAATTTCTTCAACACACTGCTCTCTCTCTCTTGCTAAATCAATCCAAGAGAATAACACATGTTGTGTTCTGAACATAAGACACAGTCTGAAAACCCAAATGTGTTTTAGTCATGATTGCTCTCTTTTAAATACTTGGTAAGTATTAAAGACAAGTTGGTTAGAATACAGTTTATAAAATAACAAACACTATTTGTCTCAACCTCACACAGTATGTTATTGTCTGTTTTATTACTACAGACATTTATATGCCCCCCACTTACCACAGTATCTTATTGTAATTTATAACATTTACGTTTAGTAACAGCCAACCCATCCCTAAAAAGAAAGCAAATTGTCTATGACTCTCTGCAACCAATAGTTTCACACTATTCCTATCACCACCTATCATGCGTAGGTCATTACCAAACTATAGATTATTCGCTTGTCCTAGCTTAAGAACTGAATTATCCATGTATGATAGAATGAATTGAAACTCTAATAATTCATGCTCACTGTATGAAACAGGTGGAGAGTAAACGTGATCAAGTAGGTATGCCAAACAACTCGGTCAAGATGACACATAATTGATGGAGAAATATTATCACAAAGGTCAGCAATTTATCTGCATTTTTGTGAAGAAACTAGACTAAAAGGCTAGTGTGATATCCTGGATATTCAATCTAGGCTAGAATTTACATTAAGCAGGCCACATTTAAATTAACAATTACTTTAGGGCAACTGCTTGAAAAAGTTTAATTTCTCCCTTGAAATTTCTCCCTTTCAATTGTCTTTATTAATTGCTACCCAGGGAGCATAAATCAATATAATTTTTAGTGCTTATGATTTACCTAATCTTTATACATGTGAAGGCCTGTCTAGCTCGCTCGACTATTTATGTACATCATGCTAGATTCTGATTTTAGTACAGAGTAACTCAACTGAAGTCAGTGGAGTTACTTCAGATTGATACCAGTGAATGAAGATCAGAATCTTTTCCATTTCCTCATTGTCTCGTTTTGAAACGTGTACAACAGCGTGGTTTGGTGAGGAACCAAGACGGTCTCAGATTCTAATCCTGACAAAAACAGATCAAGGGACTTACAAAAGATTACACAGAGAAAAAAATCAACTGAAGAACAGATGCTATATTGGAGCTATTTTGGGTAAATTTTTTTTACATCCACCTGATAGCAGGCAAAGTGGAGCCACGTCTTTCGTCTCTCCTCTCTTTACCCATCTTTAAATTTTACAAGCACTAAATTCATTTAAAAAGTAGGGACTAATAGCACTGGTTTATGCCAGGAATAATGCATATTGCTTTGCAAGCTTCCATAAATACTGCGCTGCCAACATATATAAATCCTGTCCTGCAATACACTCTGCAATTCTAGTTCTTAGTATCATTTCATCAGTGTGCCAATCATGCCAAATTATGCAGTAGTCCTGCATTATGCAGTACAAATAGGATGAGCTCTTCATCATTAATTTTACTTGTGACCTAGTGGTGAAAAGCTAGTTCTACCCACTGAACCTCCTAGATCCCTTGTCAACCTTTAACATTTAATAACTGTATATTTGGATTGATTTATACCATGGTTAAGTGTTAATTTTTATTATCAACATATTGGAAAAACATAATATGACAGTATTAAGTGACCCTGATCTATCAAGATGCTATATTGATTTTTAATTCTCTCTTCCCCCACATCTAATGGTGAACAGACTTTGGACAATTTAATTTAGTTTATGATAAATCCTTTTATTCTTCAGCTATGTAAATGTTTACTCTTTCTACTAGCTGGAATCATTGAAGGATTTTCTATGGTCCTTGACATATAAAAACTGTAATAAATGAGAGTTAGAAATGACCCAGTAGCAATTCTCATCTGCTTGTAAATCAGAAAAAAAACAACCTAAGAACATGGTTTAACATGGTTTAAACATGGATCTGAGGCATGTGTATAAGAGAATTATCCTACACATAATACAAATTCAAGCAGATAAGAATAACTTATCTAAGTTTCATCTTAGGTCTCACTGAATACATTATTGTTTTCCTGCTTTTAATTCAGAAAAGAAGTTAAGAAGAGGATGTCATAGTCACTACAACCCACATCAACAAGCATAGCCAAATACTCGCTAATTGTGTGAATTACTACTGTATAGATTTATTTTAAAATGTAAATCAGAGACTAAACAGCTCAGGGTTTGGAAACAAGACCAAACTTTTCATCACAGGTCACAGGAAGAACCTAGTGAATGCACATTAAAATGATCCCTTAAGAAAGAGGGATATATTTTATTTGCTCAATATGTAAATCACTATCAGAGCACATGAAAGTATCAGCATCAGGTTGCTCAGCCATTCCTTTCTAGTTTCCAATTTTCTAAGAAAAAAAGTGAGAAATAAAAAGGTTACTTGCAAACAGAAATAAATAAAACTGAATATACCCAAAAAAGCAAAGAAATATATAATTAAGACTTACAGCCATCTTTAAACAACCCTATTGAGTCAAGGGATTGAAGTATATATGTAACTTTACCCATTCATTAAGGACTTTAATAATATTTAAAGTCATATTCTACCATTATCATCACTGTATGAAGTTTCGTTGTAGCTGTGCTGGTCAATGATATTAGAGAGATGGGGTGGGTGAGGCAATATCTTTAGTTGAACCAATTTCTGTTGGTGAGAGAGAGATGTTTTTGAACTTACACAGAGCTCTCAGTAAGCTCCAAAACTTGTCTCTCTCACCAACAGAAGTTGGTTCAATACAAGATATTACCTCACCCACCCTGTGTCATTATGTATCACTGGTAGTCCTGTGCAAAGGCTGAAATTTGTGATGCATATTGGTCAGTAAATGAGGCACAACAGTGTAACTCTTACCAACCTGGAATTCAATAATTAAAAATTATTTGGTGCTATGTGGGGGCCAAATTTAATCTGGCATAAATAAGCACAACTTCTACTGAATTTGACTCTGTGAGTGCTGAGGATGGTTCAAGTATAAACCTGCCAAGAATAAGTTTAGGCTGGAAATTGGAAGGTTTCTAACCATCAAAGGAGTGAGGTTCTGGAACAGCCTTGCCCTAGGAGTAGTGGGGGCAAACAACCTAACTAGTTTTAAGATGGAGCTTGGTAAATTTACTAATTAGATTATATGAAGTTGACTACAATTGCAGGGAACTGGACTCCGTGACCCAAGGGGAACCATTTTAATGTGCATTCACTGGGTTCATCCTGTGACCTGAAGATGAAAAGCTTGGTCCTGTTTCCAAATCCTGAGCTGTTTAGTCTCTCACTTACATTTTGAAATAAGTCTATAGTCCTATGTTCCCAAATGTAAGTTGAAGAAGAGGTTGCTTTATCTTGCATCCTATCATTAGTTCAGAAAGAAAATGAGGACACTGGATGAATAACATCGTCATCACCGACAAGGCCCAGAAAAAGATCATCCTCGTCGACATCCTGGTCTCCTTTGAGAACAGGACCCCAGCCTTTCGCAAAACCCAACCTTGTAAGCTGGAAAAGTACGCTCCCAGGGCCGACACCCTGAGAGCGAAGGGCTATGAGGTGCAGGTGGACGCCCTGATCGTCGGAGCCCTGGGCACCTAGGCCCTGCAACGAGCATGTGCTGCGGACCTGCGGGATAGGTCGATGCTACGCATGGCTCATGCGGCACCCCATGGTCTCAGACACCATGCGATGATCCAGGGACATCTACACCGAACACATTACCGGCCACCAACAGTACCAGGAGGCGTGAGCCGGAGCGACATCATGCATCAACTACGAGAAAGGGACCAAAAGACTTTTTCCATTGGACTATGTGAACTGGAATCATAAACTCACTGAATGTTAAATCTCACCAAATGAGAGTTAATCCATCTTCATCATCATATCCACTCACTGTAATCCACACCTGAACATAGCCATCATATGAGCAACATACCCTCATATATCAATGTCTGTACTTTGACCTGTTAACCTTCTACCCCCAATTAGGGATATTGCAGATTATGTATTCCTTACCCCTACCGATCTTAAACCAAACTTTGCAACCCTTGATAATCTGTACATTATTCCCTGATAACCAGAAACTTCTACGCTTAAACTCTGTATCGTTCACTTTTTTTAAACATCATCTTAATAAAAATTTTAAATCTGTTCTTCCTTCCCACCCACACCTACCTCAGGCTATCACTCGTAAGTACATAAAGTTATTTTGCATACTCCTTCAATGCCAGATCAGTAAAACTAACATTACCACTTACACAGCCATTTACTTCTTCATTGAATTTGGCCCAGAGACTTACTTACACTGTGGCTGCATTTGGTCCTAATGACAGGATACAGCTTAGCCTAGACCCACTGGAATGGCTATAGTATAACACAGATTTTATGATTTAGTTTCCTTTGTTTTTTCACATTCCACTAAAATACTATATTTTTAGAAGTTCCATTGATGAGTTCTGGGCTGGGAGGCTCCTTTGTGCCATTTTTCTTCTTGTATAAAGAATCTTGTGCTTTACTCTTAGGAGTACCCTCTGTGGCTAGAAAGGAGTCCATTAAGTATATGCTATTAACATGCCTTTTGCAGTTTCTCCATGTTTTTGTATCATTTTCAATCCATATTCATAGCAAATTAATTCTTGGATTCTTAACAGAGAAAATTGTAACTCATTTCCTAAACTCATGCAAAACTATTAATATGCATAGAGAAGTGCCCAAAAATCTGGAACAATGTTTCAGTGTCACTGCTCCACAGGGGGAGAAAAAAAGGACTTCAAGGAATACACAGACCCACCTGCCTTTTACCAAGCACCTACAAATTCTTCACAAATTACTGGGATATTTTTTTCACACATGTATAATACACAAAGGGTCATGGCATAGACAGTATAACACCCAGCACATAAGCAGGACTTAGCGTGGTGTCCCATCAGCCTGAAAATCAATCTGTTAATTTATATATTGATCAAAAGTAATCCATAAAAAGGCATATGATGGTAAAGAGTTAGGGGCTCTCATGAGAGTATTAGAACATATCTTCTGTATCTTCATAGGTCAAAGCCAAATGTCACATCACACTGCAGGCATCATACCAATACTAAGAATGACTGGGACATAGGGCACACTATGAGCAACCACCATTAAAATGTCCATGATGCGGTGGAGTGCAGCGATATAAAAACC
This sequence comes from Lepidochelys kempii, assembly GCF_965140285.1. NCBI lineage: Eukaryota > Metazoa > Chordata > Testudines > Cheloniidae > Lepidochelys > Lepidochelys kempii. The sequence continues at coordinate 24,039,563 of NC_136391.1, read as the reverse complement.
CTACCACCTCTGATGTTTCCTATTTGAATAGATAAAAGCATCACAAAAGATGCACACTAACAGACATTTTCAGTAATTGTACCATTTATTATGTAAATATTTATGTTACATAATATAGTAAATATTTATATTAAATAAGCAGTAAAAGGCTCCAGTCGAGTATTGGGACCACATCATGCTAAGTGCTGTGTAAATATAGAGAAGGGAGAGCTGCCCTGAAAGGCTTTATCATTTTGCTTCAGTTCTTCATTGCGGAGCTCTATTTTTGCATGTTGCGCAAGGGAGAAAGACCTTAACAGAGTAAGAGTGGACCATTTGAGGTTTGTAGATGACACTGTCTTAATATCAAAATGAGGGGGAAGAAAGAGAGAGACTGACTATAATAAAGAGAAAGATGAATGAGTAGTTTAATGATTAATATACGGTAGGCTAGTTATAACAAACCAGTATAATAAATGAAAATAAATCACTGAAAGAACTGGAGAAAATGGGAACATTGTATAAGCACAAACCATGGAACAAAACTAATAAAGAGATTTACAAAACAATCAAACTGGTTGAAATCTTTCAGTGAAGCTTAAAAACATGAAAAGATGGCTTTTTTTCTGCTTAAAGAGAACCATATCAATCCAATATACTCTTCTAACTATGAACAGAGCAATGGATGCCAGCCATACACACAGAGAAAAGCATCCAAGTAAGAAAGAACGGTGTGAATTGAATGATATGACAAACGTGGGAAAAAAATAATAGAAACAAACATCTGAGAGAGCTTCTGAATGAGCAAAATATGTATCTAGCAGGTACAATACACACATAGCTCATGTCAGGTGAATGACTATAGTCCCTCTCTGCAAACAGAGGGTATAAGGTTGTCATGTGTCCAGAGATTTATAGGATCAACATCATATTAATAGAGCAATCCTATGTGTTTGCAGAGAGCTAGGGGGTGTCTATGATCACTTTCTGCGGCCTGTAAAATATACTACAATGCTGCAAAGCAAGCTTATCATCAGGTAAACATGATATCAGATGGGAGGAATGGAAGCCTAAGCACAGGTGATAAAATAAACATTTTGCCAAAAACGGAAGATGCCTTTGCCACTGGATGGTGGGTCTTTGCCCATGCATGCCGTTGATGATAAGCAATATGGGAGGATTACTGACCTTGCACATCCGCTTTTCTGAAGGTAACATCTTGCAGGATCCTCATTCCGGTACACTAGCTCCTTAGCACAGGACTAGCAGCACTCCTTGAGGTTTACATGTATTTATTTACCTTTCAGTACAATTGTAGTGTCATACAATGCACTATTGGTCATTATATGCCACCCTTTCCCCATGTATAAGAACATTCCAGTGATTTCCCAGATTGAGTGGGAGGCAAAGCTTCAAGAAAGAAAAGACAATCTAAAATGATCAAAAAATACCTCTTGAAGGAAAGGAGAAATAATGTGTGGGGAGGTTGGCATATGAGAGAGAGAGTCCTGTAAGACAAAAACCTGCAGAGAAGCAGAATTAGAGGTAGGTAATTTTCCCTTCTCAAAAGACATCATCCATGAAGGATTCTCACTTCCTGGAAACTAAAAAACTCAACAGATGTTCCAAAAGAAAAACAAGAGAAAAGCTGCAACAATCAGCAACAATAACAAAATCAAACACCAACAACAGTGAGTACAGTGAAAAGTATATATTTTTAGAATTCTCTTATAAAGTCATCATAAGACTGTAGAAGGAAACAGCAGTCAGAGACAAAATTCCATGTAAAAGTAACTAACTGAAAGGAACTCTGCTCTTTATGGAGGTTTGAGAGTGGCACAGTTTTAGTGTAATGTAGTTCTTTCTTATACTACAGACATACCACAGATATCCCCACGTACCCATCTTGGCTAATGCATTCACAGTGATCAGTACTCAAATATCCTTTGTTGTAGCATATTTTCCTTGACAACACGTTCTTGCACTTGCCACATTTTTAACAGGTGCTGTGAAGATTAAGTATATTTAAATTTATAGGTCAAGTAAAATTAAAGCATTTATAGGTCAAGTAAAAATTAAATATTTATGTTTGTATTTACTTTGTCAAAAATATTTAGATACTCACTATACTTTTCTGTTTCAGTCGCTAAATCAACCAAGAATCTGCTTTGGGAAATTTTTATAATTAGCTTTCATAACTTCTGTCATTACTCAAAGACCCCTTAAAACAGTAGCCAAAAAAAAGTAAGAACCAAAATGTATGCATATATGCCTGTTTATATTGTGAAATGCAAAGGGAAGCTGCAGCCTGTGTGTAATATACATGGATTTAGGACAGTATGCACATTCTAATAGATTATTCTATTAAGACATACTTGTTAATTTTAGAAAGTAGAGAGACTATTATGACAATTACAGGTGTCTTTATTAGCTAAATCAAATAACTGTCTTCCACCCTCTTTTCAAAAGGCAGAAATCCAGAATGAATTTTCAGCTCCATAACAGGGACATTATATTAACTTGAAAAAACAGGTCTAAAGAGATTTCATTTAGTACTGTCCTGTTGTTTCAATAAGCAACATGACATTGATCCATTTCTGTAGCTCTATTACAGCTAATTCTTCTCATTTCCTTTATCAGCATCAACTTTTGAATTCCATGAGTAGTTCATTTAGGGCTTGAGCCTGCACTCATTGAAGTCAGTGACCAAGCTCCTGCTGATTTTAATGGTGCAGGATCGGGGACATAAATCACAGAGATTTCCTACTCCTTAAAGATGAGACTCTGGCAAATATTTACCTGCCAAACAATTTTAAATATTTTATTCCACGTATATAGATTTACGTAAAGTACGGTAATCCCAGTTGGAAACAATCACAGTTACTTACTGCCATGCCTACATTTAGCTCTGCACCCTTCTGGCTTTATTTGTGGACAGTTTATTTGATGCATATACAGGAGGTCTCCTTAGAGTTTCCACAAGCCTCTGTAACTTGTCCATAGTACACTGGAAACGAAATAGGTATGCAATAAAACATTTGTGATACATAAATCTTGGTACACAAAAGCTCACAGTGCTTTCAATATACAACATAACTTTACATTAACTATTTATTAGTGTTTTCTTAACAAAGCCAAAGAATAATTTTCTTAAGCTCTGCCCTTTTCAGACAATTTTTACCATACTAGTCACTCACCAATATTTTCAATGAAGTATCTAGCCGTGGAGAAGATACATACAGAGTGGACAGATTTATATCAACTTCAGCCTCACAGTACCTACCAATAGCTCTCCAGCCAAATTAGGCATTATCAGTATCAGGCATGGGGTCAATAGTGCCAAGATAGAGCAGAAAAATAGATTTGATGCTCTCAGGACCTGCTTGTTCATGGTTGCTGACAGCAACCATGTCATCAGCTTGAGTCTCTGATGAAAAAATCACCCTGAAATTATTAGATCAGAAGGTCTACAAGATGGTACTAAAAGAGATGGCTAATTTGCTCTCATTTCCACTGGTGTAAATAAGAATTTGGCCCACAACATCTAACTAAAGCATAAGAAGTTTTACTAGCATCTTACTAAGAGACAAGCTAAGATATGTTTCAGAGTAGCAGCCGTGTTAGTCTGTATTCGCAAAAAGAAAAGGAGTACTTGTGGCATCTTAGAGACTAACCAATTTATTTGAGCATAAGCTTTCGTGAGCTACAGCTCACTTCATCGAAAGCTTATGCTCAGATAAATTGGTTAGTCTCTAAGGTGCCACAAGCTAAGATATAACAGCTTAGGGCACTATTCAGTCCAAATTCATATCTTCAACTCTGGCCTACGGAGGCTCCACCCTCCTCCAAGACTATGCTGATTTCACAAACTCTGACCCACCTGAGTGGCAGCATATATGGCAGTTGACCTCCTGGAAATAATACTGAGGAGCACGCTGAGTTCACTGTGTCCTCAATGTACAAAAACAGGAGGGAGATTTCTCCCATGGCGGCCAGGAAAAAATATTCATTTTGACCTACTGCACTGAGCTAACTATTCCCCTGGACAGATTATTCTTTTGTGTAGTCAATATACATAGCACTTCATGGCCCCAAAAGGCCACAGATCATTTTGGATGATTAGAGACCTTCACATCTTGAGATTCTGCATCAGCTAGTATAGCCTGATTCTCACTTTTTGAAAAGGAACATCACTTTCCTTCTAAGAGGTACAAACCTTATTATAGCTTTAATGCAGCGGTTCTCAGTACAAACTTTTGTACTGGTGACCCCTTTCGCAAAGCAAGCCTCTGAGTGCGACCCCCCCTTGTACATTAAAAACATTTCTTTTTATATTTAACACTATTATAAATGCTGGAGGTGAAGCAGGGTTTGGGATGGAGGCTGACAGCTTGCGACCCCCCATGTAGTAACCTCTCGACCCCCTGAGAGGTCACGACCTCCAGTTTGAGAACCCCTGCTTTAATGCAAGAGTTTGTAAGAAACAGCTTAAATAACCTTTATTTCCCAGGTAGTAGAATGAGAATCTTATGTAATCAAGATATGTTGTGAATATATCTTTATTTTACTTAAACCATAAAGCTGTATCTGAACAGTCTGGGATATCCTTCATCACAGGCACATGTGCAATTATCAAGGAAAAGGATCCCACAATTCTTACATTTTAAAGAACATGCTGTTAAAAAGAAGGGAGAAAAACAAAATGTTAGAACTCAGCTAGTGCAATGAAAGTTGCTGTTTAAACTGAGATTTTATTGCTTTAAAGTTATGGAAATAATGGAACTCCAGTACATTGGATAGGGAATATTTGCCTAGTTACAGTAATCCATTAATGTATATCTTTTATTACATGAAATTTAGCAATTCAAACAGCCATGAAGGATTCAGTACAACAGCACAACCCATGCCAGCAAAAGAAAAAATTTGCATTTGGACTGAGTAATTAGTTTTTGACTGAGATTGACATACACATTAAAACAGTCGTGAAAAACAACATAGTACTGGAAATAGCAAAAGACCCTCCTCAATAACTAGAATAAGCAGAATATTATTTGTTTAATACATTATTTGACAACCTTTGCTGTTATTATCAGTCAAATTATTTATTTGAAAATAATTTTTTGCGGGATTTGAACAGCTCTATAGCAGTTGAATACCCTTTGTCAAATGATTTAGTCAACAAATAAAAAAGCAAAGTTAATTGAATAATTTATATAATGAGTATTTTTCTGATATTCAACCAAATCAATAATATTTAGTTAACAGCACTCATTTATAATATATTCTCTGTGCTAAGAATTTCCTGTACATAAATTCAGAGGGAAATATTACAATGAATTTAAAAAATTTAAATGCTCATAAATGATTTGCTCTTACCAGAGGTTTGATTATTACACGTTACTTTCATGAGGGAAAAAAAGAGAGGAAAAATTAAACATGAAAAAGTACATTCTATTTAAGAAAAAGCAAGAAGTATCAGAAAGAGCTATAATTTAGTTAAGAGAAAAGTTTGAACTATTAGTTCTATTAAAAATGTTAGGGCCAGATTTTCAAAAAAGCTCAGCACTCAACAGCTTTATCTGAAAATAGGGAAAATTTGTCCCTTAACATTTTCTTATGCACTGTGCAGTAGCTAATTGGTACCATATAACTAAAAGGTCATTATGAACACTACAGTAGATAGGATAATTGTTGCTATCCTGAGACCACTACACAGCTCACATGGACAAAAGTCTACCCTGTGATATATGCACACAGCTTCTGTTGATTCAGCTTTCACTCCCTCCATTATTATACAAATTCTTTATTATCTTATTTTTGTTGTGTAAAATCCTGGCCCCAGTACAGTCAACGGGAGTTTTGCCATTGTCGTCAATGGGAGTCAGTTCTGTTTTATCTTCCCAACTAATGTTGCAGACATCCCCATACATGTATACCTTGACCACGACGTAACTACCATTGTACAGTTTGAAGGAGTGGAAGTATCCATTGCAAAAAGAAATGGAAGAGGATTCCTTTTTCCTAATTCTTTAACCATTATCTTCTGAATTCTGTAAAGGCAGAGATGGACTGTTTGTTTTTCTGTTGTTGCCGAATAAATTGTAGTCTGCACATTGCCCCTTGTAGGGTTCCCAGCCTCATCTTTTGAATGTACTGTGCAGGTTTCCTTTGAGGACAAGGGCTGAGAGGTCAGATATGGAGTGATTGTTTTGTGAAAATTATTCTCCCCTGGGTGCTATGGCAGTTTTGTCTTTTATCATTTTTCTGTGCAAATTTATTCAAGAGTGTAGTGATTGTCTGGTTTCACCTACACAGTTACTGGTGCATTTGTGGTGCACTGGATGAGGTACACCACAAGCTGGGAGAGGCATGCATAGGACTCAGAGATCTTGAAAGGTGCGTAGTGGGGATGGAGCATTGATCATCATAGCAGTGTAGATATGTCTGCAGGTTTTATGTCTGTTGTTATGGCAGGGTCTGGTGCCATTTTGAGTTGGTGGGTCCTGGTCTGCGGGTAGTTTGCTTTTGATGATAAGCGTGGCAAGGTTGGGGGATTGTTTGAAGGCCAGAGGAAGGGATTCAGGAAAGGTTTCTTTCAGGATGTGGTCCCTAACAAGTATCGGTTGTAACTATTTAATTATACTGTTTGATGGGTTCCAGTGTGGGGTGGTAGGTGACCAGTAGGGCTGTGCAGTCTGAGGGTTTTTATTTCCTGTATTGAAGCAGGTTCTCTTGGGGTATATAGTGGTTCCTTGCTTTCAAGTGGGGAGGGAGGCCACTTTGCCTTGCTGCGTCAGTCAGCAGCACTCAGACTCAGGTCCCGCTGGCGGGGCCAAGCAGTAAGCAGTTTATAGTTCATAGCTTCCTAGCAGGACAAACAATGGTTAACAGTCTGGAGCTCTAGCCCCCTTGGGCAGGGCAGAGCAGTGAGCAGTCTTTAGCCCAGACTCTCCCAGCTAGGGCTACCACCAATCAAGAGTCTAGGGCTCTGGCCCTCTAGGCGAGGCAGAGCACAAGCAGTAATTAATGGGGCAGACAGTAATTAATAATCCATAAGGGAAGCTCTGGCCCTTGGGGAGGGGCAGAGCAGGGTGCAGTCTTTAGCCTAAACCTCTGGGTGAAGGCAGACAGCAAACACAGTAGGGAAGCTCTGGCCCTTTGGGCAGGGCAGAGCAGGGAGCAGGTGTTAGTCTAAGTCTCCTGGTGAAGGCAGCCCACAAACAAACAGTCTGGAGCCTGCAGTCTCCTGGCTGGGGCAAGCCACAAGCAACACACAGGCCCTCTGGCCTGGGGTGAATAGCCCACCACGCAGGGATGGGGTTGGTGGCAGGGGGTAGAGGGACCCAGGCCTACCCTACTCCACTGGGTCCCAGCCCAGGGCCCTAACAGTGGCAAATGGTTCCACCACTGGGTCAACAGGGATCCTACCGAAACATGCTGACTCATGCTCCAGCAACAAAACCAGACTAAAGTCTGGTTTTCCTGGGCTACTTTCTACCACAGTCTGGGGGAGTCCCTAGTCCAAGGGTCCTCTGTCTCCTCAGGGTACACTGTGGACAGCAGTCCTGACAACTCTTCTCCGGAGTCAGTCTCCCCCAGGGCAGGGCACTGCACAGCACAGGTTCAGCTCCAGAGTTCTGCAGCGGGCTGGCGACATCTGTCCTTTTCCCTGGCTCCTGCTCAGTTGAGCTGCAGGGCTCTCCCTGTATACATCCTGCCCTACCCCAGTACTTCTGATGAGAGGTGTGGGGTGGCTTTGGCTCCACCAGGGAAAGTGTAGTGGTCCCTCACTCTCAAGTCCAGAGGGTGGCCACTCGGCCTCACTACAGGGTATTTGGGTGACCTGTTCCATGATGTGATATACTTCTCTGGTGGAGTGTCCTTGTTTGGAGAACGTGGTTTTAAGTACATTAAGGTGAGTATCCCTGACTTTCTTCTCGGAGCATATTCTATGATAGCTGAGTGCCTGGCTGTAGATAACAGATATCTTAGTGCATTTGAGGTAGTTACTGGATCTGTGAAGGAAAATGTGGTGATCCGGGGGCAACTTGTATATGGTTGTCTGTAGGGTTCCATTGTTGAAGTTGATCATGAGGCAGTGGTGTTCTAGAGGGAGTTTGATGACTGGGTCATGATGGTTGAAGTTGTGATGGAAATTCATGAGGGAGTTTAGGTCGTCTGTCCAGAGGATGAAAATATCATCAATGAATCTCAGGCATTGGTTTCATGGTGCATTTGTCCAGAAATCCTTCATCAAGGTAGCCCATGAAGAAGTTGGCATATTGGAGAATCATCCTAGTACCCATGGTGGTTCCCATGGTTTGGACCAAGTGTTTGTTGTTGAATGTAGAATTGTTATGAGTGAGGATGAAATGGATGAGTTTGGTGATGTGTTTGGGATGGAGATCAGAATGTTGTCCATTGTCATGTAGATATCTGAGGCAGGCAGTGATGCCATCCTTGTGAGAAATGTTGATGTATAGGGAGATGACATCCATGGCAGCAAGAATGGTGTTCTGAGGGAGGTTGTTAATATTCTGGAGTTTCTGGAGAAAGTCAATTGTGTCCTGGATGAAGCTGGACCTTTGTGTGGTGAGTGGTTTGAGGATGGTTTCTATGAGTCCTGATATTCCTGGGACATTAAATTCATAACTTTGCGAAACACTACAAATCTTGGTCTTAATAAAGACACTGGATTTATGGCTTATTACAACAATCTGTAATGCCCTAGCCCCGTTTTTTTTGTCCTATGACTCCAGAGCTGTTCACCTTGAACTTATCTAAACAATCTATTCCACTGTTCCACCTTGTATTTAGCTCTGACACTCAAAGACCAGGTCTACACTACAGACCTATATGAGTATAACTACGTCATTCAGGGGTGTGAAAAATCCACATCCCTGAGCAACACAGTTATACCAACCTAGTCCCCCCTCCCCCATGTAGACAGGGCTATGTCAACAGGAGAGCTTCTCCTGTCAGCACAGCTACCACCTCTTGGGGAGGTGGATTAACTGCATTGACAGAAGAAGGGCTCCCATCGGCATAGGAGCATCTTCACTTAAGGGCTACAGCGGTACAGCTGTGCCGATGCAGCATTTTAAGTGCAGACCTGCCCTAAGTACCTTTCCCAGACTTGAAGAAGAGCTGAGTGTAACTTGAAAACTTGCCTCTTTTATCAACAGAAGTTGGTCCAATAAAAGATATTACCTCACCCTCTTTGTCTATGAAACATTAATAACAATAATGACTGAATGCACACAGGAAGCAGATCTTCTGAATAATAAGGAACAGGACTGGATTAAGTTTTTGTGGGACCCAGCACCCCAACAGTGGCCCCACCCCCCACTCCGCCCCACTTGGCCTCGTCCCCCGACGAGGCACCATCCGCACTCCACCCCAAGGCTCCACCTCCACTTGGCCTCATCCCCTGAGGCCCTGCCCACCACTCACACAGGGGGCAAAGGAGGGAGAAGAGCAATCGGGGGCAAGGGGAGGAGAGGAGTGGAGTGAGTGGCAGCCAGGGCCTGTGGGAAGAGACCAAGCAAGGGTGGGGCCTTGGGGCGGAGCACAGACAGAGCAGGGTTGTGGGGCCACTGTCTGGGTACCAGGGCCCCTTCTGAGCGTAGGCCCAGTGCCACGGCACCATTTGTGCCATTGTTAACTCGGTACTAATAAGGAACCATGTTTTACAGTCACTTTCCTGTCCACAACCACACTTTAATACTATTGTTTTACTTTGTAAGGCAATACTCTGAAAACCTTGTAACACATCCACAAGTAATTTTTAAAATTCCCATTAACAACATTCAAGTAGCAAACAACCATTTAAAATCTTTTCACAAACAGTAGAACCTTATTTTGTATGTTGACACCGAAGCAGTCAATGCAAAAAGACCTCGTTTTCTCAACTGCAGACTGTGGGCTACAAAAAAATACCCCCCGCCACACCCGAAGTTCAGAGCCGACATATTACATTCCAGCAAATCTTTTCATGACATGTACATCACATCAAATTATATAAAATGACAATGTGTAACTGGACATGCCTGTCACAGTCTGACACTTCACAAAATGGCATGCCAGGGAATATGAAACGGAAGTTTTACAAACTGGGGTTAATAGGGGAAGAGACTTCACTCAACATTTGCATCAAATGTTCTTTCCCAAACCTCTGTGAACAGTAAGTGTGCAGCAACGTTTGCTCTCTTAGGCAAGAAAATATCCACTCTGACAGCCTACAATCACTCCTACAATAAACAGCCACTAAACATTAGACTGCCCCTAAGACTTTTCTTCTTTAGGCAGCCATCTGTATGACAAAGATGGCCCCAATGTACAGATCTGTCGGCAGGAACTGTGTCTCTTTTTTGCTACTCCTAGAAGCAGAGAGCTGAAAAATCAAGTTTGATCTGGTCCATGTTTGGCAGTTCAAGTGATGATGCACTTGCAGGCATCTTCACTGAGCAAGGAGCATGAAGTCGCCATGCAACTGGGATAAGCTTTGGATAAAGTTTGGCAGGACAAGATGGGCTTCAGTACTGAAAAATATTCTGAGAAAATGTATTAGATATTATAATCTAGGATCTGAAGATCTTTCGGAGCAAATCCCTGTGGTTGAACATTTTCAAAAGCTCTGGCCACATTTTTTTTTTTTTTTTTGCAAAGGCTGTACAACATGGGATCTCACCTCACTGCTGGTCTTTCAAAAGCATCTTTTATGAAACCCCTGGATCCAAATTCTCAAAAAGTATAAATTTTGTATCCACAATTTTGACAGAAATCAATGGTGGATGAAAATGATTGAATTCACTCAGTAAAGAGATACATTATAAATATATTTTTAAATAGCTAAGTTACATGTACTACATCATTTCTTCTTGTAATTGTAGTAAATGCTGTAGTAAAGTCAAATACCATGCCACTGTAAATGATGCTTTTTTAATGGTGATCACTATATCTTTTGCAGGCACAAATCAGCATGCTAAATATGGGCATAAATGATCAAATGTAGACAACTGATTGTGCCAGCAATTAATCATTGGAGCAAAATCAGAATGCAGGTTGAGGCTTCCAAAAATTTGGCCCTTACACTTTATAAAGCTACAAGGTCTGTCACAGGGAGGGCTGGTCCCTGTAAATGATGCAGGTCCAGCTCCCCCGTGCCATATCAAGTGCAGCCATAGCAGCAGTAACAGTCATCGTTGTCAACATCTTTGGAGAAAGCTGCTGAGAGCAGAACGCTCTCGGCAGGCCATCCTTGGGAAGAGGGAGGAATTGGCTATGAGACTATATTTGGGACCTGGGAGAATGCTGAGGGCATGAGACCAGCAAGAGGGGTTTTCTGGCTGCTCTCCCCAAGCCAGAGCGCCAGGACTGGAGAGGGCTGAAGGTACTGTGGAAGGACTTGGACCCTGAGAAACTGCGAGATGACCAGGGAGAGTGAAGGATGCTCCAAGCAGACAGGCTGTGGGGGCTCCTACTGTAAAGAGCGGAGTTAGAAGGGCTGGTGTGTCTGTGCTGACAAAGGACAGGAGAGGGCTGCACTGGAGAGCTGGGGTGTGGTGAAGACATCAGGGCTGCATGTTGCATGTACTTTTGGGACTGTACTAAGGAATTTTAAATTATGGTTGTGGGATTCTTATGATTCATCTGCATGGGACTTCAGTAATAAATGAACCCCACAAGGGTTATATTTATACTTGGGAACACTCTGTGGGTATCAGAGAGAAACTGAGGCAGGCCTGCTGCAGGAGAGCACTCTGGGTGCAGCTGACCTATGGCAGGGCCAGATCCTCAGTTCTCATACGTGATTTTATATAATCATTAGGACAGAATAATCCCTGGCATTATGCTACTGAAATCAATGCCATTACAGCAAAGGTGAATTTGACCTAGTGTCTATATTAGAAGTTATATATGAAAGCAGTTTACTTCTCCTTGTCTCACCCTTCTCCTTGTCTCACCTACAGGAGCTAGACACTGCTGGGGCAAAAAAGAATTCCTCTGTGCAGTCTTGCAAAACTGTCAGGAATATTTAATGGCCCAGGCACAAATTTTATTCATGATTATTTTAAAAGGCTATTTTACTTATTCATCCCACATACATTTTGAAAACTGCTATAAAACCAATAACGTATGCCCCTATCTGTTCCAGATGGCAAGCATTTTATCTCTACGTTGTACATTGTAACATTTTCTTTTAAACTCTGGTTCCATGAGTTCATGAATAAAGATTAAATAGGTGCCTGCCAGAGGGGCGCTTGACCAAGTTGCTGTAACTTTAAGAAAGGCTTTCACTACTAAACGAGCAAAAACTAATTATATGCAGGTGGCAGGATAATAATCATTATATAGTAATTAATACATGTAGCTATGTAAAATCCAAGTTTCTAATCTGAAAGCGTCTTGGCTAGTTATTACAATGTACTGTGTACTACTTACAGAGGGCTATAGTTACAAACAACAGAGGTGAACAATCCAGGGCTTTGCATACCATTCACATATCCACATCCCATATACTTCATCCTTGCCCAGACAAGAAAGATACAATTTTTTTTAAAGTAAAAATCCACAGATGAGGACCAGGAGAATACTATGTACTTTATCAAATGTTAGAGAAGGACATAGTCACATTACCTCTGTGCAATGTCCACAGAGAGGACCTCAGCTGTCACTACTTTCAAAATTATACCAGCTTGCTTCATCCCACCAAGCCTTCGAAGATAAATAGATTCAAGCCTCCAGTTTAAACAATAAAAGAGTATATTTCTTCATTTCTGTACATTTCTTGGATATTCTATCTGTACATAACTTTAATGCTTCAGCATCCTTCTAGAAATGTTTATGTGAATGTTGTATTTTCTGAGGTAGCCATCTTGGCCAGAAACAATATTTCTTACTATTACTCAATAGGCCTTTATTCACCATTGTGTGCAGTTAAAAGTATCACTGTGAATTTACCGGTCCTTACCATTCTGCTTCTACAGTGTCCTATATAGGCTGCAAGAGGGTCAAAACTCTCATTATAGGGACCAATTACACCTTGGTATGCATGAACAGATGGATCAAGTAGTCAATATGATGCCCTCACAGATGATCATGGAGAAAGGTTAGTCAGTTCACCATCCCTAAGTTAACTTTCAAGAATTACCTGTCCTCAACCAAGCATTAATTTGTTCCATTTAAATAAGATTGCAACCAATCTAGGAAACTGTCATAAGAAATTGGGCATTTGTCTTTCCTCCACTGTGTCCACAGCCATCTTTCAGTGTACTGGCTTTCAAAAGACTTGAGACATTTTAAAAGCAGCTTCTAACTATGCCATCACATGCTACATCCATTATATTTTTCTCTCCCCTGTCAATATCCAATATATTTCACTAGCACTTTCATGTAAAACTTTGAAATATTTTGAGACACAAAAATGAAAAAATTTTAGCCTGCAAAATATTTAAGTGTAAAATATGTGGTATATACATTGTGATATATAAGTCGAGCCCAATGTTTAAAGAACATCTCCTAGTGATGTATGGAAAACTACATAGAATAAAAATCTTTAGGGCAAAATTTTCAAGGCAAACAGAGGCTCCAATCCTGCAATCAGATCAAGCGGTGGGCAGACCCCTGAACCCACGCAGAGCCCAAATAAACTGGTGGATTTTGCTGATGCCATTGACGAGACCTGCTGTAAATGTGGCCTTTGTTGCACAAGTACTGGGTTTATCAATAAGAATAATACTTTGCACTAAAAAAGAGCTTTTATCCAGAAGCTCAGAGTGCTTCACAGAATATTAACTAACTCTCACAGCATCACTGTGAAGTAGGTAAGTAGTATTATCGCCATTTTACAGGCAACGAAATGGACTACAGAGAGTTCAGTGACATGCCCTGGATCAAACAGCATGTGAGTACCAAACCTGGGACTAGAACCCAGCTCTCCTGACTTCCAGGGCTGACTATACAAGATCACCTTTCTAGCAGTATGTTGAAAAATTAAGTAGGTCTTACTTGCCTATATCATTTTTAAATACACTGCTTGGCAGTATAAGTTAAATGCCTGGGTAGGGCCTTACCAAATTAACAGTCCATTTTGGTCCATTTCACAGTCATAGGATTTTTTAAATCGTGATTTTCATGATTTCAGCTATTTAGATCTGAAATGTCACAGTGTTGTAATTGTCGGGGTCCTGACCCAAACAGGAGTTGGGGGGGAGTCACAAAGTTATTGGGGGGGTTGCAGTACAGCTACCCTTTACTTCTGCGCTGCTGCTGGTGGCTGCGCTGTCTTCAGAGCTGGGCAGCTGGAGAGCGGCGGCTGCTGGCCGGGAGCCCAGCTCTGAAGGCAGAGCCGCCACCAGCAGCAGAGCAGAAAGAAGGATGGCCTGGTACGGTATTGCCACCCTTACTTCTGCACTGCTGCCTGCAAAGCTGGGCCCTCAGTCAGCAGCCCCCGCTCTCCGGCCACCACGCTCTGAAGGCAGCACAGAAGTAAGGGTGGCATGCTATGGTATAGTTATTAAAATAACCTTCTGACCCCCTGCAACTCCCTTTTGGGTCAGAACCCTCAACTTAAAAAACGCTGGTCTCCCCCCGTGAAATCTGTATGGTATAGGGTAAAAGAACACTAAAGACCAGATTTCACAGAGGGAGACCAGATTTCACAGTCTGTGACGCGTTTTCCATGGCCACGAATTTGGTTGGGCCCTACCTATGCGCACTACTAGCTGTAACCTAGAGCGATATAATTGTATAAATTGTACCATTTTTTTTAAGTGACATGATGTTGCAAGTGCTGAGGGTGGGAAAGTCCCTGTAAAGCAAAGTAAAGTAAAACACACTTGCTGATGTCCCTGTAAAACAAAAATGGAAATATTTATAGGGAGACAGCTGCTCCAACCTGCTACTTGGCAGATGATGTATAAACTTTAAGGCTGTTTAAAAACTGGTAACTACACTCTTATGTTAAATGTAAGTGGCTTTCAGGCTACAGCAGTCCCCAGACGGTTAATTAGCACTGCCACAGAATTCAGATCTTTTTTAAATTAACCTTTCTTTTCTCATCCTTTTCTGTTCTTTGTTCCCTGTCCCTTTTGCTGCTCCAGACTCTTTAGACTGTGCAGCAGGGAGGAAGAACCAAAGAGAAAGGGGTTTGGGGATGAAGGGTCCAAAAACGAACAAAAGCCCCAGAGACTTGGGAGTCAAATAACCCTATAAAAATATAAAGAGAACATGGTCATACACATGTGCACACAAAAATCATTAAGATTAAATGTTAGCATTTGTTTCACATTTTCTAATTGCTTTACAAAACATTCTTCCATGGTATTTTACATGGCATAATATTTTTAAAGAATCATTTTAGCATGTATAATTTTCCAAATTTTTTAAAAGATAATATCAATTTTATGTTTGCATTAAAACTCTTCAGAGTCATGGTGATTAATTCATTTCTTGAGTGTTTGCTTTAAGTCCCAAGATACTGGCTAAATATTACCTAGATATAGGAGATAAATACGAGGAGAGAACTGGGATACCAATCCGGCAAACACTTATGGATGTCAGTAATTTTGAGCATGTGAGTGACCCCACTGAAGTCAATGGAACTACTCATGCAAGTCAATGAGTCTCTGTTCCTTGGCCCTGATCCTGCAAACACTTACGTACATGCTTAACTTGGATTTCAGTGGGCCTGCTCACAATTCATGTGTAACTATCTGCAGAGTCAGGGTCTGGATATACCGTCACATGGGTGTACCCACGTATTTGATCCCTCAGAGACAGAGGCTGAGTCCTGAATGATATTTTGGATTTCAAGTCACCTTTGTCTCTCAAAAAGTTTCACAAAACTTTGAAACAAGTGAATAAGAAATGGTGACTGACTTGGTTGTCTTCTTAAAATATTGCAAATTGGAAATGCTTAACTCTTCCTTTCAAAACAGAGTGGTTGCAAACCTTGGAAAATATACTGAATATGGAAAGACTGATACCACAGCAGAATGGAGACTGAATACATCCGATCAGCTTTCATATTATTTCAGGAATTTCTTTATAACATTTAACAAATAGGCTCATCCATACAAGACTCTTGACTCCTCTCCCACCTGAAGTCACTGGGAGTTTATGTACAGAGAGAGCAGTTTGCCTGATTGGCTAGATTTAAAACACGGAAAAAAACATATGTGATGTATTTATTTTATGTTAATTTATTTATGGAAAGAAATCAGTACCATGATTCATTCCAGGAGCATCAGCATTTTATAAATATAATTTTAAAATATTATTTATTTCTCACATAAGTAAACAGATATCTATATATCTATACATAGCTATATATCTGTTACTGCAGGCTGGGCTTCATTACTCCAGGTAACCAAATTAAAAAAAAAAAACGGACTCATTCTTATGGAGTTAAGACAAATTGGATCTATGCTGCTGAATCTATTCAGATTTTGCCCCATTTCCTCAAATGTGTAAAAGTGTCTTTCAGACCGCCCATGTTCAAAAGTGAATTTATCAGCCCACTCCTGAGCTATGCTGGCTAACTCACCATGCCATTCCTGTTGATAAACTGTTAAAGAATATTTGTTATTGGTTTTGATATAACAGTTCAAATACAACATGTTGTAAGTGTACATTACTCTTACCTCATCTAACAGATTCACTCTCATGTAGAAAGTGTTCATAAATGTCTGACTTCACATAAGCATTTCTTCCTGTGTGCAGCATTTCTTCAAGCTGCAGGACATGTGTATTGTCTGCACCACATTTAGCAAAAAAGATTCTGAATAAACATGTCCCCATAAGAGCAACAGTGCAGAGACTGACATAATACTTTATCCAAAACAGACCAACACAAAACCAACCTCCACTAGGGTTGCCAACTCTCACTGAAGCTATTCTGGAAGGCTGTTTTCCCCAACATGACATAATGTCATTTTCTTAAAATATCCTATTAAAATCTCCTGGATTACTTTCAATAGTCACCGGGAGATCAGTGCCAATTCTGGGAGACTCCTGACCAACCCTGGAGGGTTGGCAACCCTAGCCTCCACTAGTGTGTAAGAGCTAGGAGCAAGTTGGTTTAGTTACGTACAGTATGTGAGAGAATTGCCAAGACACAGGATGTTCATGCTCATTTTGCTAGTGCGTGAAAGGACTACTGGAAAATCTGGAGTAACACCACTAATATAATCCATAATTAAGGTTAAGATTTTGTCACAATTGTTTTTAGTAAAAATCGTGGACAGGTTGTGGGCAATAAACAAAAATTCACTGGAGCCCATGACCTGTCTGTGATTTTTACAAAAAGTAGCCAGGAGGGAACGGGAACGGGGGGAATGACAGCTGGAGTCTTATGGGGGAGGCACTGACAGCCCGACCTCCTCTGCGGGGGGGGGACACAGCCCTGGCCGCAGCCATAGGTAAGAGGTGCACACAGCTCTAGTTCTGCCCGCACCCACACAGCCCCCAGCTCCAGCCATGTCCAAAGCCACAGGGCAGGGGCGCGCAGTCTCGGCTCCAGACGCAGCCACGGGGGCACACAGCCCTAGCTTTGGCCACAGCCACAGAGGGTGAGGGGCGCACAGCCCCAGCTCCGTCCCTGGCCACAACTGCTGAGAGCTGAAGCTGAAAAAGTCATGGAGTAAAGTCAGGGAATCCATGACTTCCATGACCTCTGTGATTAAATCATATTCTTATCTGTAATAAAATTTCCTCTGATGTGGATTTGTGACCAGGGTTTTAGCTCAGAACTGATTCTAAGAAGTTGTGTAATTTTGTTCTTATCATACAATAAGATCAAAGAAGTAGAAAAATGCTTTATACAAGATTTTACTTTTTGTAAATCATCGTTTTCTATGCAGCTATGGATCTATACTCCAATAGTTAATGTCAGCTGGAAGCGTTATGGGCAGGCTCCTTAGTGGTTTCTTTTTCTTGGAGTTTTCTTTACAATACTAATCAGTGAACTACTGAAAAGTATCATAGTGTGATATGATAAATATGGCCTTAATTTATTCTTTCATTTTAATTTTTTCACATTATAGTTCTTTTGTTTTCCTCCATACAACGTTTATATATAAAGTCTGTACAAGGGAGTTTATTCCCAAGATACCCAGATACTCCAAAATACATTTTTTTCAGTTTTCAATGTAAAATTTGTTTAATGTCTGAAGTTTCTTTTTGGATTATGCTTACTATTTATATTGCCTATTATTAAATATTATTTATATAGTACCCTATAAATAAATACAACTGAAAGATCCCTGTTTGAGCATCTTACAATCTGAAGCTCTGATCCTGTAAATTAGACGCATGCATTCTGCCTGTGCCCATTCATAGCCCCAAAGGGATCTATCTGTATAGGCAGTGTTATACCAATAAAATAAAAACCAGCAGGATCTTATTAAAGGAGAAAAGGCAAAATACCACATTTATTGTGAATACTGAAAGAATCATAGTAAGCAGTTAGTTATAGCTATAACATTCCATTCAATCTCATATTTATTCACACATTCATTCATACACACACACACAGGTTGTGCAAGGTTGTTATCATAGTTACCAGCCTTAGAGTTGCTCATGCCAAGCCACTGGCCAGGTGGCCTGGACATGAGGAGGGAGCAGGGCCTTGTCAGATGCACATCTGATGCTCCTGGAAGTTGGTTTGCAGAATCAGACCCCAAAGTTCTCACTTTCTAGAGTCCATTTTTATAGGAATTTCTTCCTATGCCAGTCTCTGGGAATTGCTTCATCATGCTGTTGCTGAATCAATCAGCAGATGGCACATTCCTGATGGCTCCGTGCTGCCAGATGTTATCTTGTTCTTTGGTTCTCCCATTCTTGAGGCTGTTGGGTGGATTCCAGTCTGCCCTCTGGGGTCCTCTGGTTATTTCCACTTGACGCCTTCTTCAGCAGATGGACACTGGATTCTTAGGCTGGCACCTCCCTGATCATTCAGTTATTATCCACACCAAGCATCCATCCACATACATCCTCTATCTCTATTTTAATCACAATTATTAACAAAGCGAGATGAATACAACAAAAGGGTGGGGAGTCTCTGGGTGCTGTTTCTATTGTTACAGAGTATTGCTTTGAGTCTCTCTCTGTGTGAGTAGTTGTTGTTACAAAGAATTGCTCTGAGAGCAGACTCTGTCTTAGAATGTACTAACACAATTAGCAGCTTGCAAGTTTCACACATAGAGGGAGAGAAACAGTACCAAAAACCAAGAGACCTCTTAATTAGTAATACCCTGGAATTTAAACTATGGGGAATCAAACTCATTTGTGATTTTAATATAGAACTTCTTTAATATGATCCAACAACAGGATTCTGCCCATGCAGATCTGATAGCCATAGGCTCTGGTTCTGCACACATGCAAATGAATAACTTAAACAACCACAAATCAGAAGCTGACAGTATGAATAAGGAACTGGGAGAAAGGAACCAATTTCAGTCTCTTGTAACTTTATTCACATGAAGAGCCTTAAAGGTTATAACATTTCACACATGGCTAAGGTTACTCACATGTGTAAGCATCTGCAGGATTGGGACCTTCAGGCTCTAATACTTTACTTAGGGCGACCAGCTAGCAAGTGTGAAAAATCGAGATGGGGGCAGAGCGTAATAGGCACCTATATAAAACAAAGCCCTGACTATTGGGACTGTCCCTATAAAATCGGGACATCTGGTCATTCTAACTTCACTTCATTGGGGTTACTCACTACACCTGGTAATGTTTGCAGGATCCGGCCTTTTGCCATTAGATTTAGAGACAAATTTTTCTCTCATTTACCCTGGTGTAAGTCTGGAATAACAGTACTGAAGTCAATGCAATGGCATAATGGAGGGCAGAATATGGCTCGTAAATGTTATATATAGGTTCAGATTTGAAATGTTACGTTTTTCCCCCTATGCACCCAGCATTACTACGGCACAGAGAATTTGTTACCACTTTACACAGGGAATAGACTGATTTATTTGTGAAATCCTTCAGTAGGGGAAGCCAAATAAAAAGTCCCAAAGCTGTTCAGTGATGTCAATACCTTTCTGTAATACATTTCGCAAATATAAATGCCAAGTATAGAAAAAAGAGAGGAGAAAAGAGTAAGTTCATTCCCTAGCTAAGAAGATATTGAGGATTTAGAGCCAGGGAACAGAGAGTTTTGAGGTGGGAATCTCCCTGCCTTTTTGTGAATGAAAATCTAAAAAACCTTTTGAAAGGCTGAGGCCTTTGATACTATCTTCAGCTCATCAAGGAATAGGCACCTCAAAATTCTTTTATAGAAAACTGAAATTGCCGACAGCAACGCAAACATACAACACCACAACTTATTTAACATTAAACATGGACTAGACACTCTAAGCCTTTACAGTAAATACGTATGATTGTCCTTCAGTTTGATTCAAACTAACACGCACTTTAGCTATCTCTAAAGCACGTGTTTAAACATTCTAAAATATTGATTAAACATACTATGAGAAGATACTTTTCAAAATATAAAAATAACCAATTACTTGGTATAACTTCAATTACAGCAACATGGGTCAACTCAATATTCTATAGGACAAGAATAATGGTGATAGGCATTGTAAGTCTGTTGTTAAATAAACTGCCTAGTAGAAAACACCATATTGAAATATTATTAAATCCCGACTATTAATCATCCTCAGGTTGGCAATGACCCAGAGTAATGTATAACATACACCATAAATAATAAGTAACCACTTTCTATCCATTACCCGTTTGATGTAAAATTGATGCATTTAATAATACATGCTGCTTTGAAATTACTGAGATGGCAATAAACAAAGAAAACCCTGTTAACTCATTTAGACAACCTCTGGCCTCATTAAAGGCAATCTGGAAAGCAGTGTACAGAGGTAACTTTTCTTTCTGTCCTTTTTTTCTGAACCTTGCTCTTCCGATCAAAAGAGAAGCTTAGTATCTCTTGTTCGAACAATTAGAGAAGTATTGAGTTCAGGACATATAAAACACATCAGCTAAATTTTATTTGACAAAAAAAAGGGGATCATATCATACTCTCTAAACTTGTCAACTTCTTAAGGTACAGCTTGGTTATAGATACTTAGGGTGGTTAAAATAAGCCCACTGGTACAAACCAGTAAATACTGAAGAGCCTCCGCTCCTGACTTTCTGCTAGGGAATGCATTAGCTCCTTCTCCGGTAAAGGATGGAGCTGTTGGTGGGACAAGAGCCTCCCAGAGAGCAGCCACCTACCAGCCTGAGCACATTGGCAGCTGGAGCATCCATCTTCTGACTACAGTTGTGTATGTCCCGCAGTAGCGGGATCTCCTCTCTAGCTTAATCAGTTTTGTGAGGACTTCGTAGAGCCCACCCCAAGGAGAGAAGCTGGAAAAGCAGTAGCCCCAGCAGCTCGGGGAAAGACTTCATCTCGTGTATTGGGGCTACCTGCTTCTGCCTGCTGTGAGGGCAGGGCAGGGCAGGGCAGGCAGTGGTCAGGGCAGGGCACTGTAAGAACTGACCATGCAGCTTGCAGGGCAGGGTGCCAAGCTTTACGGGTGTAAGGCAAGCAACAGATAGGTCAGGGTGCCCAGCACTGTGGGTGCAGAGCAGTGAAGAGAGCACAGGCGAAAGAGAGCAGGGAAGGATGGGGGGCTGCAGGACAGGACACCAGGTACAGTTGAAGGTATGAAACACGGAGGTCACTGGGCGTGGAGGCAGGGCAGCGTGTCAGGCCGTCTGGGTACAGCGGGCACAAAGAAGGGAACTAGACACTGGGTGCCGCAGCGCAGCAGGCGGGTGGCAGGGAGGGGGCAGGCACTACGGGCGCAGCGCAGCATGGGGCAGGGCACTACGCGGGGCGGGGAGGGGTGCGGCGCAGCAGAGGGCAGGGCACTACGCCGGCCGCAGCACAGCGGTGGGCGGGGCAGGGGCAGGGCAGTACGCGGGCGGGGCGCGGCGCAGCGGAGCGCGGGGGTAGGGGCAGGGCAGTACGCGGGGCGCGGCGCAGCGGAGCGCGGGGGTAGGGGCAGGGCACTACGCGGGGCGCAGCGCAGCAGGGGGCGGGGCAGGAGCAGGGCACTACATGGGGCGCAGCGCAGCGGGGGGGCAGGGCACTACGCGGGGCACAGCGCGGCAGGGGGGCGGGGGAAGGGCACTACGCGGGGCGCAGCGCGGCAGGGGGTGGGGGCAGGGCACTACGCGGGGCGCAGCGCGGCAGGGGGTGGGGGCAGGGCACTACGCGGGGCGCAGCGCAGCAGGGGGGCGGGGCAGGAGCAGGGCACTACGCGGGGCGCAGCGCAGCAGGGGGGCGGGGCAGGAGCAGGGCACTACGCGGGGCGCAGCGCAGCGGGGGGGCAGGCACCACATGGAGCGCAGCGCGGCAGGGGGCGCAGGGCACTACGCGGGGCGCAGGGCGGCAGGGGGTGGGGGCAGGGCACTACGCGGGGCGCAGCAGGGGGCAGGCACCACGTGGAGCGCAGCGGGAGGGCAGGGCACTACGCGGGGCGCAGCGCGGCAGGGGGGCGGGGGCAGGGCACTACGCGGGGCGCAGCGTGGCAGGGGGGCGGGGGCAGGGCACTACGCGGGGCGCAGCGCGGCAGGGGGGCGGGGGCAGGGCATTACGCGGGGCGCAGCGCGGCAGGGGGGTGGGGGCAGGGCACTACGCGGGGCGCAGCGCAGCAGGCAGGGGCCAAGCACTGTAGGGCTCTGGGAAGCGGCGCAGGGGCCGCGGAGGGCTCTCGGGGCGGGGCCGGGGTGCCTGGGATCATGGCTGCGGGCAGGGCGGCCGCTGGCTCCGGAAGGGGAAGGGGGAGATCCGGCTCCATTGACGGCGGCGGCTCCTGCTGAAGCTGAACTGCTGGCAGCGGCGGCTCCGCTACGAGTCCCCGCCCTGGGGGACAAGCAGGGAGCGGAGATAAAAGTAACCCGGGGCAAAACGGGAGCCCGGCCCGCGCAGGCACCGCTGGGATTCGAACCCAGGATCTCCTGTTTACTAGACAGGCGCTTTAACCAACTAAGCCACGGCGCCGGCTGCTTCTTTGGGCGGCGAGGCGGCCCCATCCATGGCTCGGCAGCCACTCTCCGCACACAAAGGGAGGTGGGTGCTCGGACCGCGTGGGGCCGGGGTGCAAGCGACACCCCCAATACTCCTCGCGGTGCTGCGAGCCCGCTGCACAATACTGCGCTCGCTCCCATCCCCCGCGCCTCAGCGGCACCCCGAACAGCGCGGGGGGTGGGGGCCTCCCGCTGCTCTCAGCCCCTCCTAGCCTGGCAGAGGCACCCACCCCAACCCTCAAAGAGCCGGGGGGGGGGTGCACCTTGCCCTTGCCGCCCAGGGCTGCCGTACACCTAACATGTAGGTCACCCTAGCTAGGGCATCGGGGGGTGAAAAATCCACCGCCCAGCAGCGTAGCAGACCTCGGGCCGGCCTGGGCTCCGTGGGGCTGTCTGGCTTTGACATGCACCCTCCGGCCTGTGGCCTGGGTGAAGCAGAACATTTCCCACCTTCAGGGCCGGGCGGTTGAGGAGAGGAGACAAAAGGGGCAGTTGTCCTGGGCCTCCTTACTGAATGAGGGAGGCAACCTAGTGATAGAGGATGTGGAAAAAGCTAATGTACTCAATGCTTTTTTTGCCTCTGTTTTCACTAACAAGGTCAGCTCCCAGACTGCTGCGCTGGGCATCACAAAATGGGGAAGAGATGGCCAGCCCTCTGTGGAGATAGAGGCGGTTAGGGACTATTTAGAAAAGCTGGACGTGCACAAGTCCATGGGGCCGGACGAGTTGCATCCGAGAGTGCTGAAGGAATTGGCGGCTGTGATTGCAGAGCCACTGGCCATTATCTTTGAAAACTCGTGGCGAACCGGGGAAGTCCCGGATGACTGGAAAAAGGCTAATGTAGTGCCAATCTTTAAAAAAGGGAAGAAGGAAGATCCTGGGAACTACAGGCCAGTCAGCCTCACCTCAGTCCCTGGAAAAATCATGGAGCAGGTCCTCAAAGAATCAATCCTGAAGCACTTGCATGAGAGGAAAGTGATCAGGAACAGCCAGCATGGATTCACCAAGGGAAGGTCATGCCTGACTAATCTAATCGCCTTTTATGATGAGATTACTGGTTCTGTGGATGAAGGGAAAGCAGTGGATGTATTGTTTCTTGACTTTAGCAAAGCTTTTGACACGGTCTCCCATAGTATTCTTGTCAGCAAGTTAAGGAAGTATGGGCTGGATGAATGCACCATAAGGTGGGTAGAAAGCTGGCTAAATTGTCGGGCTCAACGGGTAGTGATCAATGGCTCCATGTCTAGTTGGCAGCCGGTATCAAGTGGAGTGCCCCAGGGGTCGGTCCTGGGGCCGGTTTTATTCAATATCTTCATAAATGATCTGGAGGATGGTGTGGATTGCACTCTCAGCAAATTTGCGGATGATACTAAACTGGGAGGAGTGGTAGATACGCTGGAGGGGAGGGATAGGATACAGAAGGACCTAGACCAATTGGAAGATTGGGCCAAAAGGAATCTGATGAGGTTCAATAAGGATAAGTGCAGGGTCCTGCACTTAGGACGGAAGAACCCAATGCACAGCTACAGACTAGGGACCGAATGGCTAGGCAGCAGTTCTGCAGAAAAGGACCTAGGGGTGACAGTGGACGAGAAGCTGGATATGAGTCAGCAGTGTGCCCTTGTTGCCAAGAAGGCCAATGGCATTTTGGGATGTATAAGTAGGGGCATAGCGAGCAGATCGAGGGACGTGATCGTTCCCCTCTATTCGACATTGGTGAGGCCTCATCTGGAGTACTGTGTCCAGTTTTGGGCCCCACACTTCAAGAAGGATGTGGATAAATTGGAGAGAGTCCAGCGAAGGGCAACAAAAATGATTAGGGGACTGGAACACATGAGTTATGAGGAGAGGCTGAGGGAGCTGGGATTGTTTAGCCTGCAGAAGAGAAGAATGAGGGGGGATTTGATAGCTGCTTTCAACTACCTGAAAGGGGGTTCCAAAGAGGATGGCTCTAGACTGTTCTCAATGGTAGCAGATGACAGAACGAGGAGTAATGGTCTCAAGTTGCAGTGGGGGAGGTTTAGATTGGATATTAGGAAAAACTTTTTCACTAAGAGGGTGGTGAAACACTGGAATGCGTTACCTAGGGAGGTGGTAGAATCTCCTTCCTTAGAGGTTTTTAAGGTCAGGCTTGACAAAGCCCTGGCTGGGATGATTTAACTGGGAATTGGTCCTGCTTTGAGCAGGGGGTTGGACTAGATGACCTTCTGGGGTCCCTTCCAACCCTGATATTCTATGATTCTATGATTCCCCACGTGCCAGGTGGCAACGCCCCACAAAACCGAGTGGTGTTGGGACCTGGCGCACAGTGTCACGGTGCCAGTCCGGTTTGGTCTTGCTGCCCCCCATCTCCGGAGCAGCAGCCGGACCAAATTTGAGTGGTGTTGCGACCCCATGTGCTAAAAGTCTCCCTGCCAATCAAATCTGGGCTGGCCAGCAGCACCCCATCTCTCTCTCGGGGCAGACTGGCCAAACCTGTGGGGCATGGCATACCACTTTAGCCACTGGAGAGGGTGGGAGGTATGTCGAGCCCATAGCTATGCCAGCCCAAACCCCGGCATCGATGCAGCATGGTTGCTGGAAGAATGCTTCCCTTGACCGAGACTGTCGCTTGGAGAACTGGTGTTCCAACAGTGACAGAAAAGCCCTTCTGTCACTGGAGACTGCATCTACGCTTAGGGTTGCCAGGTGTCCGGTTTTTGACTGGAACATCCGGTTGGACAGGGGACCCTGGCAGCTCCGGTCAGCACCAATAAAAGTCTAGTTGATGCAGGGCTTGCAGGGTCCCTACCCGGTTCTGTGCCACTCCCAGGAAGCAGCCGGTGTAGTACTGGCATGTCCCTCTGGCTCCTACATGTAGGGGTGGCACTCGAGCCGGGGCAGTGTGCAGAGCCCCCATGGCCCCCACCCCATGGCCCCCACCCCATGCCTAGGAGCTGGAGGGACATGCCAGCCACTTCCGAGCAGCCACCTGAGGTAAGCGCCACCCAGAGCTCGCACCCCTCACCCCCTCCTGCACCCCAACTCGCTGCTCCAGCCCCGAGCCCCCTCACACACCCAAACTCCCTCCCAGAACCCACACCCCAACCCTCCCGCACACCAAACCCCTTGGCCCCAGACCAGTGAAAGTGAGTGAGTGAGGGTGGGGGAGAGCAAGTGACGGAGGGAGGGGGGATGGAGTGAGCAGGGACAGGGCCTCGGAAAGGGGCAGGGCAGAGTTAGGGCCTCGGAGAAGGGGCGGGGCAAAGGTGTTCAGTTTTCAGCAATTAGGAAGTTGGCAACCCTATCTATGCTACATGGATATAACAGCATAGCTATGGAGCCAGTCTCACAATAGCAGGTTGCAGTCTCACAATAGCAGGTTGCAGACATTTATCTACACTACCGTGATAAATCAACCTACACTATGCAACTCCAACTACGTGAATAACGTAGCTGGAGTCAATGTACCTTAGGTTGAGTTACCACAGGGTCTACAACACGGGAGGTCGACAGGAGATTTACTTTATTCTTCTCATCTGGGGTAGAGTACAGAGGTCAACTAGACCCACTCAATTGACCACCGTGGATCAATCTTAGAGCGTCAATCCCCGCTGTAGTGTAGACCTGTCCATACATGCACCTCACAGAGGGCTTGTCTACGCTACCGCACAGGGTCAATCTAAGATACGCAATTTCAGCTACATGAATAGCATAGCTGAAGTTGACATACTTAGATCTACTTACTGCGGTGTCTTCACTGTGGTAAATCGACAGCTGACGCTCTCCTGTCGACTCTGCTTGCGCTTCTCATTCTGGTGGAGTACCAGAGTCGACGGGAGAGTGCTCAGTGGTCGATTTATCGCGTCTATACTAGTTGCGATAAATTGACCCCTGCTGGATCGATTGCTGCCCAGGTTGTGAATCTCAGGGCTTGTCTACACAAGATGCATATAATTTAAATTATTTTTTTCTAATTTAGATCCAGGTCTGGTAAGCCCTCCACATGCAGAATGTCCACAGACATCAGTGGGAATTCCTCTCTCAGGGAGCCTTTACACTGTTAGCTTCTTGGGGCAAATGCTCTGTTTCATGCTATGCCAAGCAAACTGATGACTTTAAAAATAGAAATAACAGCTGTCAAGGTTCCTTCCCCACTCTGAACTCTAGGGTACAGATGTGGGGACCTGCATGAAAGACCCCCTAAGCTTAATCTTACCAGCTTAGGTTAAAAGCTGCCACCACCAAAGTGTTACACAAAGAACAGGGGAAGTGCCCACTTGGAAATGTCTCCCCCAAAAATATCCCCCCCAAGCACTACACCCCCTTTCCTGGGGAAGGCTTGATAAAAATCGTCATCACTTTGCATAGGTGAACACAGACCCAAACGGTCTTTAATTTTAATTAAAGAAAAAGTAAAAGAATCACCTCTGTAAAATCAGGATGGTAAATACCTTATAGGGTAATCAGATTCAAAACATAGAGAATCCCTCTAGGCAAAACCTTAAGTTACAAAAAGACACAAAAACAGGAATATACATTCCATTCAGTACAGCTTATTTTATCAGCCATTGAAACAAAACAGAATTTAATGCATATCTAACTAGATTGCTTACTAACTCTTTACAGGAGTTCTGACCTGCATTCCTGCTCTGGTCCCAGCAAAAGCATCACACACAGACTGAGAGGACCTTTGTCCCCCCCTGCTTTGAAAGTATCTTGTCTCCTCATTGGTCATTTTGGTCAGGTGCCAGCAAGGTTATCTTAGCTTCTTAACCCTTTACAGGTGAAAGGGTTTTTCCTCAGGTGCCAGCAAGGTTATCTTAGCTTCTTAACCCTTTACAGGTGAAAGGGTTTTTCCTCTGGCCAGGAGGGATTTAAAGGTGTTTACCCTTCCCTTTATATTTATGACAACAGCTATTGAATCTGCGGCTCCAGTCCTGCAATCAGATCTGTAGGGGTTACAGGGATCCTCCTGTTATGGATCTGATTACAGAATTGGATATAATTACGGTTTCCTCAACAGTAAAGCCAGGGATTCAAGGGTCATACTTAGAACCAACTCATGGCTATGTCAGTATGCCTCTCCTTCTCCTATAGCAGACCCACAAGAGCAGTCATAATTACCTGCAGAGAAGTGCAAAAACATAGGAAGTCCAGCAGCAGTGCAGATGGTGCTACTAGCTTAAAAGGGACACAGTAGATAGTTTTGGGGAGTTCTTGAGCCTTTATTCATCAAACAAGTTTGTTATGTAACTCTTGAATGCCCTACCTTATAAATCAGGCCCAAAATAAGCTATATATTCCCAAGCACTTAACTGGTTTAAATGGTCTATGACAGGGGTTCTCAACCTTTTTCCTTCTGAAGTCCGCCCCCCCCTCACCCGACCATGCTATAAAAACTCCACTGAGGCACCGGGCATTGGCCACTATCAGAAGACAGGATACTGGGCTAGATGGACCTTTGGTCTGATCCATTGTGGCCGTTCTTATGGTCTTATGTTCACTACCCACCTGTGTTACAACAACTGTTTTTCTGCATATAAAAACCAGGGCCAGCATTAGGGGGTAGCAAGCAGAGTAATTCCCCGGGGTCCCATGCACTGGGGCCCCTGCGAAGCTACATTGCTCAGGCTTCGGCTTTCTGCCCTGGGCCCCCACAAGTCTAATGCTGACCCTGCTTGGCAGACCTCCCTGAAACCTGCTCACAGCCCCCCAGGGGACCCCAGAACCCTGGTTGAGAACCACTGGTCTATGATACAGTTGTAGAATTTCCTGTTCTCTCTATTCTTTGTCTTGGTCTATCAAATTGATTCTGTCAAATAAGCAGTAAAATACAAACTGATTTAATAAGACTTATGTTTCCGACAGCAAAGTATCAGTTTGACTTGTCTTTATTAATTTGGGAAATAAAAGACCCTTTCAAAAGAAAATTTCCAACCTATTCATCTCTGAATGTCACACTATTTATACACAAAAATAACCCTCTATAGAGTAATTAGTTTTGCTCTCTCAATGGAAAATCTTAGCGCTTTGATTTTTTCAGCTAAATGGGACAGGAAGAGCAAATAAAGGACATTCCTAATTCAAATATTATAAGAATATTATTTAATTAAACTGAGATTATTTTCAAACATGCAGAAATTAGTTCAGTATTATTATTCATATTTAAGGGTAATTATTCCAACAATAAGACAGGCACATTTTATGTATTCTGCAAAAATAATTCCAGCACCATACAAACTGCATTTTTTCAACTTTTTACTGCAAACCAATGATATTTAATTAAGAGGAAAAAGAGGACAGTGTCTTGGGATATGTTACAGCTTGTCACCTCATGTTTTATTCAAAGCAGTAAATCTGGATAAAACATATTATTTCTTAAAAAATCATTTTCTTTTCACCTTGGAGTCAAGTGCAACTGTAGCTACCGAGGCTACACAATTCACATGGCTTAAAAAAGAAAGAAAGACCCATAATAGAGTTCCATTTATTTCATAGCTTAACTACATTCCAGACTACTACATATCCAGGTACAATATATTTTTTCTTCTTATAAATCCCTTTTAAAATAATATAATCTGCTGAAACACGTTTTTGATGAATGAGGTCCCCACATCTTGAAACACTAATCTCATATTAATTGACATCCTCACATAGCTGGTGAAGAGGTATAGACTTTTAGGGACAAATCCTGAGCAGTGCTGGAGTTGAGGGTGCTGGCAGGATTGGGTCCTGAATATATGGGACTAGTTTGGCATATGTCATGTCAAACACAAATAATAACGTATTCTTGTGATTGAAAGTTCCTAGAAACATTTTATAAGGGATGTTGGAAGCAAGATAATACAAACCTCATGGTCCAAATGCCCTCTCCACATTCAAATTTCAAAACCCTTTAGCATTTTCAATTGATGCAAATGTTTTTCATATTTCCAGTATACTCCACTCCATAGTAAAAAAAGATGGTTTTATTCTACACAATTTAAGGACAACTGTCAGCAAATTACTTAGTCACATATTTTCTTTGTTACAACCACCTTTATTAAGTGTGCTCACTTAAAGGAGATGGATGTAATTTTATTTTCTTGTACAATATGAATAGATTTAAAATCTTAGGACTTGATCCGGTCATCTGTTACATGGTGAAACTCAGTATGTATATTGCACATGTGTACAATGAATAAGCAATTTTTTTTTAACATAGATGTTACTGTATGGCACAGAAGTATGGAGGAAGTCCTTGGCTCTGTATTTACATGCAATATAATATACTGATAATCACAATTAGGTATAGGCATATGCTTAAAAACTCAAATGTATTTGCACAAATAGTCTGTTGGGAAGAATTTAGAGATCAGGCACTACAATGGGGGTAATGGCAAAATATTTCTCGAAGGAGAAGCCAGTCGACAGAATACACACTTGGTTACCGCTTCAGAGTCATCACACTGTAGGAGTGAGAAAGGTTTTTCACATTCTTCACACTGATATAAATGTAACATGAAAAAACAACAAAAAGGATGTTAGTTAATCATATGTGCCAGACATGAATTATCTTACAACTGATGCTCAACTATAAATATACAGCCCTGATTTTCAGAGGTGCTGAGCACTTGTAGCTCTTATTAGCTTCAAATGGTGCAGTGTGTGCTCAATACTCTTGAAAAATCAGGCTCATTCAGTCATTGTGCAGGAAGCTTTCCTAAACTTACTAGTATCTTTTTGTAGTTTGTGATATTGCCTTAGCAAATTTATTATTATTAGTTTATACAGCACTGGAGGTGTGATGGGTTTTACAAAACAAATAAAGATGGGGTTCCTTTCCCAATCTCACACGGCTTAGAACAAATTGTTTAATTGGAATTAAAACTGAATTGTCATCAAAATTTCTTTTTTTCCCCCTCCTCTTAACCTCTGGTAGTGATTTCATACCTTTTCTTTTCCTTCTTTTGTAAACTCAATATTTGTTTTGTTTATTGGGGAGTCATAAATGTGCATGAGTGCATGAATACCACTACCTGAGGCCAGCAGTATTGCTAAATATGCAGCCAATCACACTACTAAGCATCAGGTTTGGAAGCCAAAGGATTTTTTTATTTAAAAAAAATTAATCTGGTTTACTATTGTTTCTAAAAATACAATGGCATCTGTACATGGACTTCTGCATCCTTACCAAATACTTTTTAAAAAAAAACAAAGAAAAGCATTGATGCATCTGTTTTGAAATTCCTTACTCTTCTCCCTCCCCCACTCACATATAAATAATTACATGAATTTTGTGAACAGAAGACAAAAATAAGGTAAATCAATGTTTGAACCCAGCAATCTTGTTGACAATGTCCTTGCAGCCATTCACATTTTGGTTTTGAACAGAGTGAGGTGTAACTTGAGACTATATGGGCAGACCCATCAGCTGTACCTTCACATAATGCTTACCTGAACTATTTTTGTGCCTCTTGTATTTCTGCTTTCTATTGCCGCAGGAACATGATCAGCCTTTTCAATGTTCCATAATCTCAAAGTAGCATCCTAAAAGTCAGAAACAACAATTAGGACATGTATTTATATGTTATCACTGGTCAAGCACCATAGCAAGCTACAGTATTTGTCCAATGGATAAAGGCCTCATCAGTTGCACAAAGCACAAATAACTCTACTTATAAGCCAGGAAAATTTCTTGGATAAGAGATGGGCATTATTTTTAAAACTGTCATTACTTTGAAAACAAATAATTGTTTTACTCACCACAAATATTTAGTAATCTTAGAAACTGAATTTATGGGTCACACCAAACATGTACACCTACATATGAAGTTCCTTTTAATATTTTCTGTAATTGCTTTTCAACTGATCGTAAAACTACAAATGAAAGACTGTCTGGGTCAACTGTTACATTAAATTATAATTTTTCTAAAACAAATATTGAAATACACAGTGAAATCTGTTTCCAAATTAGCTTCCTATACCACATCTGTAAGTTAGTTGTTACCTTTGAGGAAGAAAGGATCCATTTCTTGTTGTTGCTAATTGCAACATCCATCACCCAGTCTCCATGGCCCTGGAGCAAAGCAAATTGTAACTTTATTACTTTTATAATAAAATAAATAGCTGTCTTCACCACAAATCCATTCGGGCAGCCCTTCCTACATTAAGCAAAACCTCTGTGCATGCTCACTCATCCTTGGTCAGAAGAACAGCTGCTATCAGGTTAATCTTTTTCTGCATATACTTGACACTGCCTGATCCGCTATCTGTGGTTTGTGTAACAGCAGCATCTCAGTTAGAATTGTAGTTCTGGTGGGTGCAGTGCTGGCAGCCAGTGTGGTAGATATTTTTAGTTCCAGTCCTCCTTGTGTGTGTGTGATTGTTTGTGTGTTTTCCTGTCTACATTTTTAAATAATTTAGCGAAATATATATAGAGAAAGAGGGAGGGAAGAAGACAGGGAAAGAGTTGTTTTCTAGTGCACACAGTGTAGAGCAGTTTGAAGATGTGGGTCAGGTGACAAGAAGGGGGAGAGCTTTGAGGACAGCCACCAGCCCTTCCCCACTTCAAGGGAAGGGAGATGATTCAGAAGGCAGGTAGTTGCATTGGGTGGGCTGGGCCTTCTTGCTGCTGCACAACTGATCACTGAGCATGC
The DNA here is from genome assembly GCF_965140285.1 of Lepidochelys kempii. Classification (NCBI taxonomy): domain Eukaryota; kingdom Metazoa; phylum Chordata; order Testudines; family Cheloniidae; genus Lepidochelys; species Lepidochelys kempii. Next base: position 24,006,918 of record NC_136391.1, on the reverse strand, counting down.
ATGGAGATTTGTGAGAGCACCATTAGGTCTCCTACCACAAGAAGAGAATCAACCTAAAACCAAAAATGAAGAAGTAACCCACACAGTGAATATATTAAAAAATTAATAGAATTAATGAGAAAACTCCTAGAGTTCAAAAAATGATGTTTTTGCCTTTTGATAGACAAACTTCACATATGAAAAGTATGGATTAATGTTTATCAAAAAGAAACGCATTAATATTTTCTAAAATACAGGGAGAAAGGCAAAGACGTATTTAATAGGATATATGGCAAATTTGCCATTTTAGAGTCATGTATTTCTTTGATGCAATCCTTTTCATTTACAAAGCATGTCCACAAAGTCTTTGTTTCTCTGAACACAGTGGGTATCAGACAACAGGAGGCAGTTTCTTTGCTCAGAGTTCAAAGCTTCTTTTCAGCTTGCACTCTGCCCAATAAACTTCTTCTTGCTTTCTTTCCCAGCCACATTTCCAGGGCTTCTCTTGCTGTTTGCTTGGCTTTTTGGCTGCTTCTCTCTGCTTGCTCCTGCCCACAGATGTGCACATCTCCATCAAACAATACCCAGAGACCCATACTTCTCCCACATACCCTCCTCCCACGTAGCTCGGTTCCTGACTAGCCTTGCATGTGACCTGTGTTTTGGGATGGTTCTCCTATTGTTTCAACTATCTTACTCCAAAAAGGAGCTTAACTGCTCCTTACATTTATCCTGAATGAATGGCAGCTATCGCACTCACCAGCTTCAATTAATTTTTACCCAACATCTATCAAACCAATATTATGGCCCAACTTTATGCATATTGTGGCCGAACTTTACAAAATTACATGTAAAATTACTATTATTGTGCATACAGTCAAAGTAACTGCATGTGTAAATAATACAAGCACGTTACACAGACAAATTTGAAAAGATGGGATTAAAAGTATGCCAGAGGTACAAAAAAATAGCCTTATTGTCAACACCACTAATATTCTAAATTCACTGCTAGGATCTACTGAAAGGTTTTAAAACCTACAGGCATTGGACACTAATATCAGATACCTAAATCACATTGGAAGTGACTGACTTATTGAATCATACTCTTCTAGAGCATAACAGTATCTTCCCTATCAAAAGCAGTCTGTCCTCATGGCGATGATAATCGGTGCTCTCAAGATCTCTTCCACACCCAGTCACTTGCAACAAGGATAATTCTTATTTTAGATTCTGGGTTCAAAGTGAGTTCTTTAAAACCAAAGAGTCAGTTCTAAGTGTGAGTAACAAAGAGTGGGACTGAAGAAACAAAATTCTGAAGGTAAATATTTTAGCTAAGTGTCTTTTTCAGCAATGAAGGTATTTCACTGATGTTTTTGGCTTCAGAATTTTATTCAGATTCATCATCTGGACCCATGGAAAAGAAGCCCTTGAGGAATTCCACCATGATTTCAACAATTTCCATCCCACCACCAACCTCAGCCTGGTCCAGTCCACACAAGAGATCCACTTCCTGGACACTACAGTGCTAATAAACAATGGCCACATAAACACCACCCTATACCGTAAACCTACTGACCGCTATTCCTACCTGCATGCCTCCAGCTTTCACCCTGACCACACCACACGATCCATCGTCTACAGCCAAGCTCTGCGATACAACCGCATTTGCTCCAACCCCTCAGACAGAGACAAACACCTACAAGATCTCTGTCAAGCTTTCTTACAACTACAATACCCACCTGCAGAAGTAAAGAAACAGATTGATAGAGCCAGAAGAGTTCCCAGAAGTTACCTACTACAGGACAGGCCTAACAAAGAAAATAACAGAACGCCACTAGCCGTCACCTTCAGCCCCCAACTAAAACCCCTCCAACGCATTATTAAGGATCTACAACCTATCCTAAAGGATGACCCAACACTCTCACAAGTCTTGGGAGACAGGCCAGTCCTTGCCTACAGACAGCCCCGCAACCTGAAGCAAATACTCACCAACAACCACATACCACACAACAGAACCACTAACCCAGGAACTTATCCTTGCAACAAAGCCCGTTGCCAATTGTGCCCACATATCTATTCAGGGGACACCATCACAGGGCCTAATAACATCAGCCACACTATCAGGGGCTCGTTCACCTGCACATCCACCAATGTGATCTATGCCATCATGTGCCAGCAATGCCCCTCTGCCATGTACATTGGTCAAACTGGACAGTCTCTACGTAAAAGAATAAATGGACACAAATCAGATGTCAAGAATTATAACATTCATAAACCAGTCGGAGAACACTTCAATCTCTCTGGTCACGCAATCACAGACATGAAGGTCGCTATCTTAAAACAAAAAAACTTCAAATCCAGACTCCAGCGAGAAACTGCTGAATTGGAATTCATTTGCAAATTGGATACTATTAATTTAGGCTTAAATAGAGACTGGGAGTGGCTAAGTCATTATGCAAGGTAGCCTGTTTCCTCTTGTTTTTTCCTACCCCCCCCCCCCCAGATGTTCTGGTTTAACTTGGATTTAAACCTGGAGAATGGTCAGTTTAGATGAGCTATTACCAGCAGGAGAGTGAGTTTGTGTGTGTATGGGGGTGGGGGGGATGTGAGAAAACCTTGATCTATGCAGGAAATAGCCCGACTTGATTATGTAAAGAGTTGTCACTTTGGATGGGCTAGCACCAGCAGGAGAGTGAATTTGTGTGGGGGGGTGGAGGGTGAGAAAACCTGGATTTGTGCTGGAAATGGCCCACCTGTTGATCACTTTAGATAAGCTATTACCAGCAGGACAGTGGGGTGGGAGGAGGTATTGTTTCATGATTTCTGTGTGTATATAAAGTCTGCTGCAGTTTCCACGGTAAACATCTGATGAAGTGAGCTGTAGCTCACGAAAGCTCATGCTCAAATAAATTGGTTAGTCTCTAAGGTGCCACAAGTACTCCTTTTCTTTTTGCGAATACAGACTAACACGGCTGTTCCTCTGAAACCATTCAGATTTATAATATTGATCTTTTCTCATTTACAGTTCCAAAGTGGGAACCCAAGTACAAGGAGGGCACCTGTAAGTTTCAGTCACTATCTCTGAGTCCTTTTGAAAATGATACAGCTAACCATTCAAAATAAAACCTTAAACTCAGTTCTTGCACCAGCCAGCCAGCAAACTGCAGGGACCAGAGCAACAGATACCCTGAATCTCTCTGCCCTCTCACAGTGACTGTGCAGCTACTGTATTCTGTACTTGCTACAGGCAATGAGTGTGTTTCTTTGGTAGTCAATGTACAGCACATGGCAGCAGACCAATCTTAAGGTCACCAAAACTGAATTAAGGACACCATGTCAGAGCATGAAATTAAGAGTTGTACTCTTAAAAGGTAAAATCCATCATGTTCACAGTTAATATCTGATCATTTCAAGTCAATAATAAAATTTTAATGGTACATTTTGGAGGGCCTTTGAAAATTTGTACCATAAAGTCCTAAACTTACTAGCTCCTATATACCATAATGTGCTTCCTCCACAGATGTACCACCTTGTTGCCTCAGGTATGAGGCAGTCATACTGTATGTAGTGAATGAGGAACAAGGGCTATAAGCACTGAGCAATAAGGATAAAGTAAATATCACACAGCTGGGAGCTGCCTCATTTACTAAGCATCATCTACCCCAAACACTGAATAAGAGAGTGGTTGATCATGAACCTGTAACGAAAGATGTATTATAATACATATGAACGTGGGGGCAGAGTAAAAGTTGAATGGACAACCTTAACTATGGCCTTTCCTAACTTTTGAGTGCATCTCCTTTGTGACCTTAACCTTTTTTTTAATGTAGACCATTATATTATATGGATACATACATACTTACAAAGGCATGTAGCATTTTTAAATTCATACACACATTGACCAGTCTCTTACTGGGGGAAGTCATGATCTTCCATGGTAAATATGCTGTTCTACACAATGCATTTACTATCACAGCTGATGCAGTAAGATAGAAATCTAGTAGTATGTTAATAACACATCTGACAAAGAAAATAGCCTTGCCGGTAATTATAAAAGAATATGTTGTCCCCAAGAAATTAAAGTCACATACAGTACATAACAGATTCTTGTCTATGTTTATGAGGGTTAGGGTGGGGGGAAGAGAGAGAAAAATACATACACATCAGTTAATGTAAAGAGATATACAATACTCATACTAGCTGTAGATTTGTATAGCTTCTCACTAAACTAGTGAGCAAATAGGAATTTAGTACCTTTAACGCTAGCTTTTTATATCCTGCTCCTGCATCCCACAGAGCTATAGTTTTGTCATATGCTCCAGACACTACAAGAGATGCTAAAACACAAATTAGATGCCATATTATTTCTCTGGGTTTTTTTTTATACAGACTAAACAGAACAAGCTCCATCCAGACTTGGATCAGACTGTTAACAGAATTTAAATAATGCACTAGTATTAGGTATGCTCTAGCAAGGTAATGGAAGTCCAAGAATTTTTTTAATGAGTATAAACATAGGCATAAAATTCAAAGTTATCAAAAATACAACCAAGCATACAAAGTAAGAGAAAATGCTGATGACATGAAATTTGATGAGACATTTTATTTTAAAAAAGTTAAAATAGCAAAAAGTTATTTGTAAAATTACTAAGTTTTGGTTAGCGAAACAATCACATTTACTAATTACTATAGCTTTTCTTTTACTGGTAAGTTTAGTACTTGCAGCAGTTAAGAACCAGTGGCTAAAATACACTTCATTCACTAGAAGCTTCTCCAAAACCTTTCCTGAGGTAAATTTATTTCCTTGACTCCAAATAGAGCATATTCTTCTAACATGGGACAGAAATAGTGGGAAAATGTCAAGAAAGTGTCAAGAAAACTTTCTTGTAATGATCTCTCTATCAGATTAGCTTTGAACAGAATGAACCACAATAAAGATTTTTGAAGCAGAGGTGATACTTCCAAATACCACTGTTCAGAGGCCTATCTGCAAGTCAGCTACTATCCCTATGAATGCTACTGCCAAACTAGTTGGTGCCACCTTCGATAATTTCATTCCCAGCATTTTTTTCCCCCAAGTGTGTAGTTTAGGATTGAAATCACCGAACTGAGAAGACTGGGTTTAGATGGGATCACAAGGTGAAGAGGGGTCAGTACTTTAAAAGGCCATGTTTGTTATGGGTATAAAGACGGGAAGTTCTGAGAGAAACAGCCAATCAAGGCATAAAGATTTGTAGTAGCCAAGCACAGCAAAGAGGAGAGACAACATTTCAATATAACAAGTTGATGGTGTTTTCTTTATCTCTGCAATAGCAATATCACAGGCAAATTAACACCTAAACTTCAGCTTCAGAGATTATTTAGTCCAGGACACAGTTATTACCTGGGATACAAAAGTATTAAAATATCAGCCATTTTATAGAGAGGAGTCATAGTGCTCTACTACTATATCTCACAAAATGCCATAAAAAAATTTTTCTGAAATATCACATTATTGGAAAATGTGGATTCAACCATGTAGAAACTTTACTCCTGGAGGTACTGACTAAAGATACACAGTGACAACCTCTCTCTCTCATTCAATATGCTTAACAATAATAATATGTACCAATATACTGTATATAGTGTTTTACATTTTCAGAGTGCCTTACAACCATTAACTAATACCAGGTGGATAATAGCAAGCATTCAATCCATGAGGTGGCTCAGTAGTTTGTTTCTACTCAATCTACTCTCTCAATATGATCTTTTTACAGAAAATCTTTGACGATTATATCAATTAAGCAGCATTTGAGATGTCTGAGTAAAGCAGAATACAGACCATCAATTTCAATTTACTTACATTATGTGGGTAGCCATTTAATCCAAATGAAAAACATTTAATTTTGAAATTGAGAAATAAATTAGTCATGTGATTGGCATGTGACCCCCTGTGACTTATCTGAAATGTAGTACATGTATATACTTGAAGATGTGTATAATGGTATTTAACATAACTCACCATCTTTGCTAAAAACACAGGAACTAACAGAACCTTCATGACCTTGGTTCAAGCAAATAGGTCCATGATAACGAAACTCCCCTGTTTTTATATCCCATATTTTTAAGGTTTTGTCCCAAGATGCCGTGCACAAGTAATGACCATCTATGGTAAAGCAGCAGTCTGAGATGACATTGGTATGTGCCCTGAAATACACATGAAAATGACTGCAACAGGATACTGTGATTTTTAAAGCCATTAGAATGCTGTAAGGGCTTGATCTTGCAAGGTCTGAGTACTCTGACCCATCAAGTGAAGCATATTCTTAGCTTTTATCATCTGAGTAGTTCTGTAAAAGTCACTGGAACTGCTCATTTGCAAAAGATTAAGCATGTGATTAAGTGCTTTTCTGGATGCAGTCATAGTGTTTAACATCTCACAGGATCCAGTACTAACTGAGTTTTAAGTAGAGCTTATCACCTGTTTCTTGTCACCCACAGGGTAACACTATACACCAGTTGAATTAAAAGGCAACATTGAAGGGTGAGCTATGGATGCCTTCAAATAAACAGCACTGTATGTCTCTCTCTACATGTAATGAAACTATATGGTGATTTGAAACTAACTAAATATAATCAATGGAAAAGTTTAATCAATTCTACAATGAACTCCAATTTTGAGAACAGGGGGTGCACCTCAAGAAAGAATCTCAAAGTTCCAGAACATGACAGGACTTTAGTAATTCGTGCAATCCACAATGGGGAAGGGATTACAAGCATCTCTGCAGGAAACAGTGTTACATCCATTGCAATTTAAAAGAAGGATTAGTAAAATGCTCCAGATCTGAGTCTCCCATTCTAAGTAAATTCCTAATCCTTTTAAGGGCAACTTTAATAGTACCTTTTTATCCAGACAATTTATGATTAATGCTTTTATGATTTAAAACCAGAACCACTGAATTTGTTTGCCATTGTTAATGTTTTTCAATAGCTCATCTGATATCTTCATTTGTTGCATACTCCCTTCTTACACAGACTATAGCATTCTATCTTTATATAAGGATTTTCATGTAGTATTGACTTCAGTGGGAGTTGTGGGGGCTTCTCTCAGGATCAGGCTATATGCACATACACCAATCAAATGCAGCAACACACTCAATAACAGCAAGGTGGCCTGGATATCAGGGAAATCCCTAATATTAAGAATAGTGCTATAGGAACTTTACAGTCACTATTGGTTAGTCTCTAAGGTGCCACAAGTAATTCTTTTCTTTTTGCAAATACAGACTAACATGGCTGCTACTCTGAAACCTATGATCAGACTGGATTTCAGATGTTATGTTCTCATCTGAAATGCCTCCAGTTAATGCACAGAAGTCAATCTATTTACCTCAGAATGATGAAGGGACAGTTTGAACCTCTCAAGATTTGACCTTTTGGTTCCAGGGAGTGTACAAATTTCACACCTCAGTTTCAGATTCAGAAGCCATCAACTCTAGATAGTGAATTAACAGCTGTGAGTTTTCTCTCCAGATAATTTCACTCTGATTCCACACTCAGATCAAGACCTATCCTTCTCCAAAAATATATCCTGTGCATATGTATATGTTCCATTTTGCAGTCCTTTAAGAGACCTGTATCATGCTAAATGGTGTTTCATCTTCTTCACATTTGTTAATGTTATTATCCAGTGTTGCTAGTCCTGAGAAACATCACGACTAGCTTCCAGTTCAACAGCACATTCCCCATGCTATTGTTTGCTTTCTCCACTATCAAATTCTACGTCTCAGTACCTAGAAACTATGATTAGCTTTAGTTAATGCTTACAGATGGACAGATGCACCTCATCTATCATTCACATCAATAAGCTTGTATATAGCATATTATTTAACCTTTCCATGTGTAAAGGGACTGTTGTCCCCTTACTAAAATTCATTGGGGGTGTTCTGGTTGGCTAGCTCCCAGTACCAAAAGAAAGGGGAAAGGTCGATGGGAAATCAGGTCCTTGAGACTGATAGTCCCCAGGAACAACGGGGAGAGGCCAATGCTCCAAGTCCAACTGATTGACAGGGCAGGCAGGCTAATCAAGAAGTCAGGAGGCCAGGGGGGGTCCCGCCTTCCCAGTGAGCTGGTATTGCCTGGGTCAGACAGAGTGGGGCTAAGCTCAGGAGCCAAGCTGAGCTGGGGAGCAGAGCTGTGCCAGATCCAGAGGGGCCAGAAAACCAGTCCAGGAAGCAGGTCAGTGCTGGGAGCAGAGTCACAGAAGCAGCTCACAGAGCAGACCTGATCTGGGAGGAGAGCTGCAGCAACCAGAGGCAAAGGGGCCAGAGAAGTAGCCCAGGGAGCTGGAGGCAGAGCAGCAGCAGTGCTGAGGCAGAGTCGAGCTGGAGCTGAGGCAGAGTCGAGCTGGTGCTAGAGCAGTCCGGAGTCAGGTGCAGTGAGCGGCTGGTGAGAGCGAGAGGGACCCTGGGCAGGAGGCCCAGTGTAGGGAGACACCCCCAGCTAAGAGGCCTTTCAGGTCAGACTTGGAGGGGGATCCTAACCCTGACAGGGCGGAGACAACGCTGGGAAGAAGGGTCCGGCCACCTAGAGCCTGAGAGCGTGTGGCCACTGCCAGAGCAAGTGTCCAACCCGCAGCATCCCTGCAGCACAACCAGAGCCTGAGAAGGGGCCTGGGACTTGTGAGGAACAGACTGAACTTCCCTTACATTCCAGAGACTGCTGGTTGTGATGTCCCTTTGTTTGTGTTTTCCTTTAGCCTTTCCCATTTTTTCCTTATTTTTTTTAATTGATTGCTGTTTAAGAAATTGTATTTGCTTTGAACTGAATGTAATGATCAGTGGATCAGGGAAGCATCCACTGCAGAGAGAGCACCCCAGAGTGGGAATTCCCTAGCCCCTGCCCTAAGTGACCACAACAAGGTTGGGGGTTGAGCCCCCCAGGAATCCTGGGCCCAGCCTTGTTGGGGTTATGAGGACTCTGCCACACAGGAGAGTGGAAGGGGAGCTCTTGAGGTCAGGCAAGCCTCTGGGTAAAGGAAGTGAGAGTGAGGACTCAGATCCTTTCGCTCACCCATTTCACTGTGTATAAGTGTATAAGCCAGGACAGTTCCCCATAATAGCGGGACCATTCCCTGCTAACACATGTATTTAGATAGTATGTTGTTCAGCCTTTCCATGTATTATGCTATTCAGTTACATAATTACTGTTCATTTTCCCAGTATAAATTGTAACACAAATTTCACTGATACTTTTTAAAAGTACATATAAACCTTGCCTAATATAGATATACTATTTTTCTTACTCATTAACTGTGATAGTGGTGGATTGTGCTATAATGTCCCAAAGCTTTATGGTCTTATCAGATGATACCGAAGAGACTCTCTCGTTGTCAGGGTCAAAACAACATCTTGTGATTGTGCTTCTGTGATGATCTATAATAAAAACCAAAACAAAAATATTACCTATCTTGTAATTCTGCTTCCTTGAAGATGCTATTTTCTGGATTCTCACATCTGGGTCTCACCTCTGTAGTTCAAAAAAGGCAGAACTCCCTGAACTCTTGATGGTTTTTTCCCACCAACGGCAGTGAGTAGGAGCACAATCCCCCTTTCCTCCCCAACTGGCGTCATGCAAAACACCTGAACTAACTTACTGCCCTTCAAACCATCCAGTCCCGATTAAGTAGGAAATGAAGGAAAAAAACAAACAAAAATTAGCCAATAACAAAAAAAAAATTGAAAATGTAATCTGGCAAAAGGTAGGACAATAACATATCAAAGTGTCAGAAAAAAATTCACCCCAGAAATTCCCTTCTGAAATCAGAGAGGAGGTAAGTAGGTTGAGTGAATAAGAATATCACATAAAATGATATCTTCAGAGAAGCAGGTCAGTATTCCCCCTTCTCTAATGATATCTTCTAGCCAAAATTCTAATTCGTGGAGATTAAGCAGCTCTAGGAATACCCCAGAAGAACAACTTCAGCAGGCAACAAGAACAAATCCAATAACAATAATGTGAACAAGCAATTAAACCTTGGGCATAAAACAAAAGTGGAGGTGATGGCTTGGATTCCCTACCTGTTACCACTAACCTTTAGTCTTAAAAAGCTTGGGGAGATAGTTCCTCCTATTTTATACTAGGGAGTCCAAGAGTGAGAATCCTGCACAAACATCATATTTTAAAAATGCATTATTTCATGAAATGTACTCCAAACTGATTTTAATTGTAATTTATAACAATTCTTTTAAATATCCTAGAAAGAATAGCATGTCAAAATAGTCACTTATGACTTGAGATAATTCTCTCTGCTAAGCCATTCTCGCTAACTGCCTGTGAAAGTAGTAATCTTGACCTGGCAGTCAAGACGTTGATATGCTAGCTCTTTAGAGGAGGGCACAGCACTTTGCTCCTTAAACACTGATTTTTGTCCAATCTGAGGAATAGTATAGGCAGCTGCTATAGGATAGATCACTTATCCTATTCTCCAAGCAGGGAAAAGGGTGTAGTGGTGCTGTCACTACAAGCTACGCTACACTACATTAAGAGCCTATATCTAAGACAAAAGGAAATTTTGAAGTAAAAAGGTAAGCAATAATCTTGCAGACATTATCTGATTAAATTTGACAACCTTCATTCCTCACAGATCTGGAGGGATAATTACACTAGACTGAAATATCATACAATAGATTGATTAATTAAGCAGTCCTATGAAACTGTAGATGAGCAAATATAAATATTATATTTACTATCAACATATTACCAAAGTGAAATTCTATTATGAAAATACTGACTCCTCATTGGCTTTGTTACATTAGTTGTCAGCTATTCTGCCATGAGAACATGTAAACATGGCACACAGTAAAACTTCAAGGCACACAGTAAAACAATTATCTTTGTAAATATTTCCTATCAACAAATTAACATCTATTCAATCATATTCAATCTATATATTAAAGTCCTATTGATCTAAACACTAATTTGCAATAGTCTCAACAATGGGATTAGAATTTGCATGTGAAGTAATAAACTGGAAAAAGTTAAAGGACATTTGAAGTACATGGTACAACTCAAAATCCAGTATATCATATGTGGGATTTTTTTTAGCCATGGTATCATCCAGTTTGTATACAAAACAAGCTCATGGAAGGGTCTTTTTTTAAAACAGCATGAAAGTCCCCAACACACAGTTCAGTTGAAAAGATACAATAAACACCAGCAAAAGCAATACAGTGCATTGGAAAAGTTATGGGATATGTTAAGTTTTCCTCAGTTATGGCTAAATCTCAGCTATGTTGTCTTTTGATGAATAACTTTATTAAAACATATCCTTATACTGTGCTTTAAATTAAAATTTAAAATTCAAAGGAGTAGTAGTTTTGTAGATTTTTCTTTTTTTGCTAATGAATCTAAAAATAAGTCACTAGCTCACTATTCCATTGATTTTTAAGCTTTCAGGCCCTAATTCAGCAAAGTACATAGTTAAACTTTAAGCATGTAAGTCAGAGGTGGGCAAACTATGGCCCGCAGGCCACATCCAGCCCGCGAGACCGTCCTGCCCAGCTCTTGAGCTTCTGGCCTGGGAGGCTAGTCCCCGGCCCCTCCCCTGCTGTCCCCCCTCCTCCGCAGCCCCGTGGACAGCGCACCTGGCTCCAGCCGAGGGGCGGGGCTGCAAGCTCCTGCTGCTCTCAGAGGCATAGTAAGGGGGGGGGGTTGGATAAGGGGCAGGGGGCTGCGGGGGGCAGTCAGGGAGCAGGGGGCGGTTGGATGGGGGGGAGGTTCGGGGGGGTGGGTCAGTCAGGGGACGGGGAACTGGGGGGATGAATAGGGTGTGGGAGTCCCAGGGGGCCTGTCAGGGGGCGGGGGTGTGGATAGGGGTCAGGAACAGGGAGCAGGGGGGTTGGATAGGGGGTGGGGGTGTGGATAGGGTTGGGGGGGCAGTCTGGAGACAGGGAGCAGTGGGGGTTGGATAGGGGGTGGGGTCCCGGGGGGCGCAGTCAGGGGACAAGGAGCGGGGGGGTTGGATGGGTCAGGGGTTTTGAGGGGGGCAGTCGGGGGTGGGAAGTGGGAGGGGGCGGATGAGGGCAGGGAGCCAGGCTGTTTGGGGAGGCACAGCCTTCCCTACCTGGCCCTCCATACAGTTTCGCACCCCAATGTGGCCCTCGGGCCAAAAAGTTTGCCCACCCTGATGTAAGTAGTTCCATGAAAGTCATTGTAAACCAACTCTGTTCTGACAGGTTTCAGAGTAGCAGCCGTGTTAGTCTGTATTCACAAAAAGTGTCCCTTTAAAGAATAATGGAGCTGTTGTCCATCTTGAAACTACATTCAGTTGTAGTGTACTTCTGACTTTTAAGAACTAGAAATTTCAGCAAAGCACTTAAATACATGTTTGTTTATCCTTTAATTTATGAGATTGCTCAGGTGTTTAGGGCTTGATTCTGCAACATCTTCAACTCCCACAGGCTTCAATGGGAGTTGAAGGTACTCAGCATAACCCAGAATCAAGTCCTTAAACATGTGCTGATGTGCTTTGCTGGACCGCAGTCTCAGCGCTGAAATTGCTTTCAAAGGGGAATTGTGCTTAAAAATCAAAACCGCTGTCAGGCTAATTTTTCTCCACAACATCATTTTTATAAAAATAAGTTCTTATGAAGTCTAATAGAAATAGAAGTTTTTCTATAAACTTTTTAGAAACAAAAACAAAGTCACGGAAATATTCTTTTAAATCAAAGAAACATGCCCTTGCAATGTTTGCATCCTAAATATGTGTTGTTGTGCCAATTTATGAAAACCAGAAAATGACTATAAACCAAAGTGATATTAAATAGTCAGTTTTTTACAGGCCAAAGAGATGAAAGTTTAAAAAAGAAAAATTGAATAAATTGTGAAAAGTAAATTAGATTGTTAAAAACTGTATCAATCTAAAGTGATATTTGTAACAAAATAACTGTAGTTAGTTTAACTTGACAAGACAATACGTTTATGTACATACGGAGAGAAAACACACAAGCCTTCTTGGTTACTGCAAAGCAACCACTAGAATTCAGTCTTATATGTTTATCTATGAGTCCACAAGTGGACTCATGCACCATGTTATCATTGATCTATCTCTTATCCAGTTCCTGGTGCTTTTATGATAGCATAGTAACTATCACAGAGGTTTTGGGAAGAAAACAGAAGGAAATATTAACTCATGTCACCGGACCTGGGATACAACTTACCAGAATGCACAGAGCGCACCCAAGCCCTTCTACACCACTTAAAGAGCGCATAGGGCTTGTGCAGACCCATGGGATTACATGGGCCTTAAGTAATTAACCAGACCTAGAGAACTGGGATACATTCCATCATCAGTGCACCTCAAATGCAGAACTCACACCAGACAACACCAATTTACTGATCCTGAAAAATCTAGAATTAAAAATCCTCTGAGGAGTCTATTACAGAAAACAAACACTTCAGAAGGAGAGGAAAGAGATGGGAGAAAAGGAAGAGTGAGTTGCAGAATGCTAACCAACACATATGGTTAAGATTCTTGCACACGCTCATTTTAATACACATTGACAAAGCTGAACAAAGTGTAACTGGACAAAAACATCCTATAGAAATATGTGGATGGCATGTTTGTGATATGTCTTCTTAAATTCTGTTTCCCCTTCCTTACCCATTAGTTTGTTTCCCAACCTCACAAAAGATTGTTTGAATCCAACAGATCTTGAATTTAATATTAGTCTAGTTTTTATGACTTTCTTTATGCAATCAAAAATTATCTCATCAGATGCAAGATTCAAGAATGGAAGAAAACAATGTGAAGTTTTAAAGTCTTACCTTGAACATATGCCACCGTTGTGGCATTTAGTGCATCAGTAACACATATAGCATTTTCCATGTCTAAGCCAGATACCACATATTTACCATCACACGAAATATTACATGAAGTTACAAGACCTTCTTGGTCGACAGTCCACTGACGAAGAAAATAAATGGAAAGTCATGCTTTTGGGGATTAGTTATGACATAGTTTCTTATCCGTTCTTCTGTAATCCATAAATAGGCTCAGAAGGAATAGTTTTTGCTACTGTTTGATATTTTAATGAACTCTGATACATGTGTGTTTACAGTATTTCAATTTTTTAAACCCACGTAATATTTTGCATTAGCAATAAATTTAAAATTTGATAGCACCGGCCAGCTGATGTAATAAAATTGGCCACAAATATTAAATGAATTAAACCTCAAGATAGCCTTCTGGGGAGGTAATCATTCTTGTATTATTTTACAGATGAGGTAACTGAGGCACATCAAGAAATTCACTTGCCCTAGGTCACACAGTTAATCGCTCTCACAGCTGAGCCTACAGACTCCAACTAGACCACATTGGTCAGTAATGTGAGGATTGCATTTTTTACTGTACCTCCAACTTAAAAATCTTTATGAATGTGATAATATTACCAATTTCTGCTAAAAGCTAAACTCATTGAAAAAATCAATACATACAAGCATTTTTCCTGTTTCCATATCCCAAGCCTTTACTGTTTTATCATATGATGATGTTATCACTCTAAAAATTAAGCACATTAACAAAAACAACAATCAATGTTTCCATTAAAAGAACTGACTTGAAATGCTGTTAGTGTAAAAACAATAAAAAGTTGTCTTTGTGGGGAGAAAAACAAACACCACGTTTAGTATTCTGTTAAATTATTTGTTCTCTCTACTTCCCAATAATTTAAGACAAATATATTTTGTTTTTATATTTTTGCAAAAACTATTGCCAAAAAAAGGAGTTAGTTGGAAATTTTGAAATGAAAGTTGGAATTTTTCGCACTAGAAATTAACAAAAGAATGCCTTCTATGTAATTTTGAGTACAGACAGCCTACTCATTTTCATTTCGTCCCATTACAAGTTATTTAATTATCACTAACTTTAGAATGAATATAAAGCAATTATGGTGGGCTTGTTGTTATGAATGTGAAGTGTCTTCGTTGCTAGTTATTTGCATTTTCAGGAGTTGATATTGCTGCGTAACACCACTGACCTTGCTATGCACAAATACAAAGCCACATTACACAACAAAGCCATTTAATAAAGTTTACTAGAAACTGACAGGTTTCTGGTAAATGGGAGCTCACATTAATTTTTTTCTTCTACACTTTTCTTAAAACATTCCCACATATTTTAAATACATTTATTCTGAATGTTAAAGAACATGATAGTTATTCTTTATTACCATAATGGCTTTTCACTTGTTCAGTTTTTGACCAATTTATTACAATGTCACTGAATATCATTTTATATAAGTTCAACATGAACATGGATTTTAAATATAATAAAAGAATAAAAGGAACCTAGATGGCAAGGAATTTCATACATTAGTCTTCTGACAATCTACAATTTATTTTCTGCTCTTCAGTAGACATAACCTAACACATAAAGTCCATATCTAGTTTATATATCAATGCTATTTTTGACTGGAAACAGATATAAAGGTCAACAAACTATGAAACTCTGCTTGTTTGTTTAGCAATCTTCAAAAACTCAGGCAACAGCAAAAGGCACTGTTAGCATATTTAAAGTGCGGTGACCAAAGTTTTGTCACTACTTAAAAGTTTTTTTTGCCAATCCTCCAACTTGATTGGAATTGATCTAGACCAGGGGTCGGCAACCTTTCAGAAGTGGTATGCCAAATCTTCATTTATTCACTTTAATTTAAGGTTTCACGTGCCAATAATACATTTTAATATTTTTAAAAGGTATCTTTCTATCAGTCTATAATATATAACTAAACTATTGTTGTATGTAAAGTAAATAAGGTTTTTAAAATGTTTAAGAAGCTTCATTTAAAATTAAATTAAAATGCAGATCTTATCAGTTTAGTGTGGTCCTTGCCCTTGCTTTTCCTTGCTGAGTTTTCCAATGTCTGGCACGTATTTGGATACTTTAAGCTGCACACAGGCTTCTCAGTGATCAGGTGTTAACCAGCTCCGAGAGGGACAGAGGACAGATTTCATGTGTGAAAACACCTGTTCACACAGGTATGTGGATCCAAATGCTGAAAGCATTGCAAATGCAATTTTCTTCAAACATTTAAATTTCACTGGCAGGGACATCCAGCAGGTCAGAATAGAAGCCCCATGATCTCTCTCGGTAGCTTCAAGTGCACTCCGCAGATCTCCAAACTTTGACGCCCACAATTCTGAGCTTTTTAACTGAATGAGCTGCATTTTGAAATCTTCAACACCCATCCACTGAAATACAGACAAATCCAAGTCGCTTTCGTTGAACTTTTCAGGTTTAATTAGAAAAGAAAGCATTGGGCCAAATCGCTGGAAATCTTGAAATCTGTCAGAAAATTCTGATTCCAGTTCTTGCATGTACCTTCTTATCTCAACATCAAACGCAGTGCGCTGTTCCATGTGGCGTCATAGTGATGTAAGCAGCAAATCAGGACTTAAAAATATCCCAGTACAGTGGCACTGGAACAATTTTTAAGGTGGGGGTGCTGAGCTGTGCCCCCTCTTGCCCCTGTCTGCACCCCTCACTGCCCCAGGCTGGGGCCAGTGGGCCAGAGCTCGGGGCGGCTGCAGAGCCTCGGGCCGACAGCCAGGACCCCAGGAGGGCAGCAGAGCCCCCCGGATCGGTGGCCAGGACCTGTGGCCAGCTGCGGGCTGAGCGGGGCCAGCGGACAGAACCCCAGCTGGCAGTGGGCCAGTGGCCGGTACCCCAGGCCAGAAGCAGAGCCCCCGTGACTGGTGGCCAGGACCGGGCAATGTGAGTGCCACTGCAAATCAGCTTGTGTGCTGCCTTCGGCACATGTGCCATAGGTTGCCTACCCCTGATCTAGACTATGCTCCACTGATAGCAATACCAGGAATAATACCCTTCGAGACATTTCTTGACCTACACATTCAACTGTTTGTGTATGCCACAGCTGCTGTAGTGATTAATGTCCATGGCAGGACATTAGATAAGATGCATCGCCTGACAAAATTATGACAGTTGACTGCAGAGATGTAGAATGCTGATAAACAATACAGACAAGACAGAACTTTTTTGAATATATTAATTCCAATATCAGAAGAAACCCATGATCCTAGGCTAGTTCACGAATTATTATTCATTTATACAGTGGTATACATTTACATATCTCTAAGTACATAGAGCTTTCAGTCTAATCTAGACAAGTTCTGTGTCTGGAAGAGCTTGTTCTAACACTCACTGAAGCCAAATGAAAGATTCCCATTCCTTAATGTGCATTGCATTGGGTTCTAAAATAGAAAGTTTTAAGGAGTGTTGGACAAGTTGCTGGTGAGAATAAGATCAGAAGAATTCCTGGAAGAAATGAGTTTTAAGGATCTGAAAGTAGAGAAGGAGCTTTGCAGACATGAGACTGTTCCAAGTGTAGGATTAGCATGAATGAAGGTGCAAAGAAGAGGAAGGAAAAGAAAGATGGAGAGGATGAAGAAGATAAAGAACAAGAGAGAATGAGAAGACATAACAGCAGGGGCTAGTTTAGGTTGGACCTTTAAGTTAAGGAAAAGACGTTTGAATTCACTATACTAAAAGATAGGAAGTCAATGAAGAGACTCAAAGAGGGGATGATACAACTGGAACAGTAGGAGAGCAAAATGAGTTCATCCACTTTGTGTAGACTTGAATAGGGAGAGGCAACAAAGTCCTGAGAAGAGAAGTTTAAGGCATTTAAGATAATAAATTACGAAGACAAAGGGTTTAGCAGTGGGAATAGTGAGGAAAGCTGCACTTTGTTAATATTACTGCAAACAAAAATTACTTACCTTTATTATTATGCTTCTCTGAAGATAACACCTTGCAGGGTCCTCGCTCTTGGGTCTTGTGCAACCAGCACAAGTCATTCAGGAAATTCTCCAAGCTCTTAACATTTATGACTGTAGGCTGGCTCTAGGATTCCCCCCAACTGAGCCTGCTCCCACTTCACAGGCCCCAAAACATTTCAGATAGTTACTTTAAAGAGTGGGAAGCAAGAGCTCCACAAAATCTTGCACTACATAGTAAATACAATAACCTTCTCTGCCTCGTGTGGATGGGTGAAGAATCCTTCTTCAGAAAAGCAGAATCACAAAGTAAGTAATGTTCCATTCTCTGAAGACACCATCAGCTCATTATTCTTATTCTGGGAGAGTAAAAAGTGGTGTCTGCTTCCCGCAACTGCCATTGGCTGGGAATGGTGAACAGCGGCCACTGGGAGCTGTGAGCGGCCGCACCTGTGGATGCTCAGGTAAACAAAGCATCTCGTGGCCTGCCAAGGGCTTACCCTGAACAAGCCGTGAACCAAGTTTGGGAACCCCTGCTCTAAATATAACAACAGAATACTGTTCCAATAATTTAGTGTCTAATTTCAAACACATCTGTTTACACCAAAACAATCATTCATTTTACTGCATTATAAAAGTAATATTAAATGGTCAAAGATAAGCTAACTGGCATAACAGTTTTTCTATCTGCACATTTTTAATCACCTTCAACACAGCTATCTCTGTGTATTTAGAAAAGATTAATTCAATTTCCTCTCTAACAAATCTATATATATAGAAGCATCAGAGCAATACTCAGTTTATTTGTTCTGAGTTTCATTCTGGTTTTTTTCATTTGCTGTAAAAATGTAACATCTAGCAGTTAAATAGACCACTTTCTCCTCTCTATTTATACTTACATATGAACTACAAATAAAATGTCACCTTTTGTTATCAGGAGTCAAGCTGCACTCAGAAATGGGAGCTGTGTGTTCTTCTTCAAAGACTTGAACAGGAACACCTTTTTCAACATCCTTAAATAAATCCAAAGGAGCTTGATTAATGATTTTGAAAAGATAAAATGCAACATATAAAAGATCTGAAATCAGTGAACTTGGTCTCAGTTGTAACATCTGATCTGAGAAATAGAATGATTATTACCTTTATCCATGAAAAAAATGACCTTTCACCTGTTCCACAAATCAGTCATCAATACTAGTGTCCTGAGACCACCGCCTGTCCTGCTGACCAATATTGTCTCAGTATGTCCTTTTACTCCACTGTCTGTTTGTATCCACCTGTTGTCTCTTGTCTTATATTTTGACTGTAAGCTCTCTGAGTCAGGGAACACATTTTGTTCAGGGCCTAGCACAATGAGAGCCATGAATCATAAATTTCTTCCCAGAGGAAATTGACAAAACACAACTTGACTTTCCTTCTCCGCTTGGCTCACCTTCTTAACCCCTCATACAATTTTCTCCTTCTCTCCCTCACAGACATTTCTCATCTGCTCTCCTCCTCTAATCCCTCCATTGCCCCTGTGATGCCATCCCATCCCCTGCTCTCCCTTGTGCACACTCTAACCCCTCCCTTCTCTTCTCCATAACCTCTCACTCTCCTTTGACTCTTTCTCCTTACTATGCAAGCATGCTTTAGTCTCTCCTATCTTAAAGAAACCATCTTTGATCCCACTTGCCTCTCCAACTACCACGCTATCTCCATTTAATCTCTAACCTCATTAAATACACTGTTACAGTCACGGTCTGGAGCTTCTCTCCTCCAATTTCACCAGGTCCTCTCTAGCCCTCACATCCAAGCTACATATTCTTTTTGCATAACTTCTCTGAAATACAGCTTCTCCTATCCATCCACACAGCTAAAACATTTATCCAGGCTCTCAGACCATCTCATTCTCTCTTATTGCAACATTTTTTTCTCTGTCCTTGACAAATGCAATCTGGCCCTGCTCATATCCATTCAGAATTCTGCTGCAATCATCTTTCTAGCTATGTTGCATCAAACATAGCTACTTGTTTCACTTTCAAGGCCCTTCATGTCCTATCCCCACCTTACATATCTCTCACAAGCGAGATGTCAACTCCTGCCTTCAGTCACCCCATGACATCAACCTCCATTGCCCACTTGATACATTTTCAAATACCTTTGTGTTTTCTCACATTTCTGCCTTTCATGCCTGAAGGCACTCCCTGTAAATATCTGTAAAGCTTACCTCATCATCCCCTCTGTCAAAACCTTCAAACACGACAAAGGTTAGACTACTAGTGTACTGCGACCACAGCCTATCATGCTGACCAAAGCTGTCTCCTTTCCTTTTACTCCCCTCCTTGCCCCTGCCCCTTGTGTCTTGTCTTATATTCAGATTGTAAGCTTTTTGGGGCAGGGTCTATCTTTTGGTTCTGTGTTTGTACAGAATGGGGTCAGCACAATGGGGTCCTAGTCCACAATCAGAGCTCCTAGGTGCCAGGGTAATAAAAATAATAATTGAGCTTTACACAATGGGAAGTGCTACCTAAACACATTTCAAATACAATAAAGAAAGTTTGACATTCAGTGGTAACTCTAGGTCAACATATTTTTATTCCTTTATTCATATGATCAAGCTTTTATTTTATATAAGTAGTGCCACTAATTTCAAGGGGATTTTTTGAATCTGAATAAGAGTTTTCAGGATCAGGATCTGCGTGTGGCACTGTAAGTTGCCTTACTTGCACATGCCCCTTCAAAGGCTGCTGTGCTGTTCAGTTAAGCTTTGCTACATTTGAACCTCCCCCTCACTCCCACTTTTTGAAATGTGCACAGTCTGGATCTTGGCAGCAGCTGCCCCTGACAGGATACTTCAACTGGAAGTTATTCTGTTCACTTAACAGCTGTGAATGATACAGAGAATTTGTATGAAAGTAAATTTATTTTAAGTCTGATTTTTCTTTCTTATTTTTCAGTGCTCCAATAGCAGACATTAGAGCCATCATGTCTTTTTCTAAGGCTGAAACAAACAAAAAAACTCAAACTTACAATCTTGTTTTATTTTTCTGTGAGTCAAGAAAAGCCTTGCAGTCAAAACTGTCCTAGTCTTATTTAGACCAATGACTCTCAACCTTTCCAGACCACTGTACCCCTTTCAGGGGTCTGATTTGTCTTGCATACCCTGAGTTTCATCTCACTTTAAAATTACTTGCTTACAAAATCAGACATAAAAATACAAAAGTGTCACAGCACACTGTTACTGAGAAATTGCTTACTTTCTCATTTTTACTATCTATTAATAAAATAAATGAATTGGAATATAAATATTGTACTTACATTTCAGTGTATAGTATTTAGAGCCGTATAAACAAGTCATTGTCTGTATGAAATGTTAGTTTGTAGTGACAGGTTTCAGAGTAACAGCCGTGTTAGTCTGTATTCGCAAAAAGAAAAGGAGTACTTGTAGCACCTTAGAGACTAACCAATTTATTTGAGCATAAGCTTTCGTAAGCTACAGCTCACTTCAAGTGACTTTGCTAGTGCTTTTTATGTAGCCTGTTGTAACACTAGGCAAATATCTAGATGAACTGATGTACCCACTGGAAGTCCTCTGCATACCTTCAGGGGTACATGTGCCTCTGGTTGAGAACCACTGATCTAGACCATGTGTACTGTGCCTTATTAATTTGTGTTTTCCAAAAGATGTGTGCATTGCCAGTGAAATACTTTCTATTCACAAGAGGAATTCCAAATACTTTCTTAGATATACATTTGATACCTACTCTTTCAAAAGAAACAGAGAGACTTCAAAGTGGAATTGACAGTTTCCCTAGCTCTTTATTATCAAACCTGGTCTTTTATGAATCCTAACTGGCCCACCTACTCCTACAGAAAAGGAAATCAGAGTTGTCCTGACGAAGTGGAAGTTATCAGGATAAATGAACCATTGTTTCTCTTATGTGTTCCTTATAAGGAAGCCCTCAACATTCAGGTAGATTCTCTTAGATAGCTCCTGACAAAAAATAATTTCTCAGGAAGTGCGGGATAAAATTTTTCTTACACAACTATGCCCAAGATAAGCAAGTCACATCAGACAGTACTAATCTTCCACACTTGAAGAAAAAAATATTCAATACATTATATTCTCTTTTCAATGAAGTGGCTTTTATGCGTCCCCTCCATCTAGTTTACTTAAGGAAGATTCCACGATGCCATAGATTTTCACTAAAAACAGAAGAATCTATACTTTACAAATTCCAATTCTGTGATGGGATGAGGAGTGAGTATGTAGTTCTGACAATGTGATGGAATTATCAACATTAAATTGTGAACATCTTAATGATCCACTTGGCTGGACACATTTATTTACTGTCTTGCCTCCTACAAATATTTCCTTAAACATCACCATTGTAATAATGATTATCTGCCTTGAAACCTATCAAAAAGGGAGCGGCTCTTCAGCTGTTTCACGGGAGGAGCTAACGATGGAATGAATCCTGTCTCTTGGATACCCTGGAAGTGTTGAACACTGTGGATGCTTGAGCTGACCCCAAGTAAAGCTTTGTTCTTCATCTATTCCCAAACTTTCACTAGAAAATTTCTTAACATGTCATAATGGAAGCTAAGCATGGTATCTGGATAAACGTGCAGCACTAAAGATCTCTTTATGGCACCATAGCCTCTACACCTGTATTCACAATATTAAGGCATTACCATTCCTTAATACCAGCCTCAGCAGGGAATATTTGAATCAAGTTACAAACCAGTTCATATATGCCAGGCATAAGTACCTTCAAACTATTCAGTACCGCTGAGTTGTCAACTGCTCCTATGAACGTCAGGTATAGTACTTATCTAAGAATACGGATCTGGGCCATCTTTTAGAACAGACTGAAATAAATAACCTTCACATCACATCAGCCAGGGTTCTTGTGTGTCTCAGCGCGGGTAACCCTGGTTGCTGTAACCAACCTGGTTGTAATTTTGTGGGAACCCTAGGTAACTTCATAAAACTGGCCAAGGGCATCGGAGCAGATAGAAAGTAAAGAACAGACAGATTTGACTTCATTGCAAACAAAAGGCAGCACATGAAAAGTGTAAAAAACATTATGCCTTTGCTGACAGCTAAATCTGGTGCCTATAGTGCATAACCCTTGACTTACACTATTCTCAAAGAAAGACTGTATACATCAAACACTGTGATGGTGAGCAAAATGAACCTCCGGATCAAAAGAAACCAAAAATTGTGTACCAAGTTATTTGTTGTGAAGTATTTAATTCAAAGAGCTAGAGCGCTGATCCAGCAAAACTCTTAAGCATGTGCTTAAGTCCACAGCTATTCAGCAAAGCACTTTAAATGCATGTCTAAGTCCTACTGAAGTCAATAGGGTCTACATACATACTTAAGTTCTTTGCTGAGTCAGAGACTAGGTTCAGGTAATTAATGAGGAAAAAACATGAGAATGAGAGAAAAAAACTTCATTAACCCTATAAAAGCAGCACAAGATGACATTCCCACTGAAAAAAGTCAAAATGGAATGGGATTTTTTCCAGAAAGAGTTGACATATTATGTAATATTGTAGTAGAGCTCTCCCTCACTAGTGTGTAAGAACATTCATCTCCAGGTGCTTACATGGAACACTGCTAAATGTCAAAGAATATGTTAAAAGTATGGAATAGGAGTGTTACCACTGTAATTGTACCTGTGAAACAGTTTAATTATTTTACAAACAGAATAAAAAGCTGTTTAGAAGGTTAATTTATGACTCACTCAACCTCCATACTTATATGACGTTGCTTGCTTCGTTTAGACATTATTATGGTGTGACTGTTGAATTGTTTAGATTCATTACCTACCCAGAGTTTCATTGTTCTGTCATAAGAGCATGAAAGAATTTTTGTATCTTCAAAGCAGAAATGACAGGAGCTCACAGTATCACAGTGCCCTCTCAAAATTTTTAAGTGGATCTGTAAATGAACAGAACAAAGATTGAGTACATTTTATCTTGTATAATAAATCTTTCTTGTTGACAAGTTAGTCCTCAAGAGATAGTCTGAAAGTAATAACCTGCTTAGAATATTTTAGTTCCTGCTGTTTGAAAGCATTCACACTCATCTTTCTCTGTTATTAGATTGCAGTTGATTTGGCAGATCACAGCAAGACTTTTTTTTTAAGCACCTGTTTGTACATGACAATGATCTTGCTCTTCTTTAAGTTTCAAAAAATCTATTTTGATTCTTGAAGACTGTTGTGTGCGCTGTATGATTGTAATATGACCATTTATATAATGTATTAATTATTTGATTAATTGCAACAAATCTTATACAAAGTATGTCATGTAAGGTCATGTCATGTATGTCATATAAGGTATCAATGGAAAACTTACAATCTATCAAATATGATTATCCTGTTTGTATGCATGTATCATCTTTGCATCTAAAAGTATGAATACTGACTGTATTTCAAATGTGTTTGCTCCTGTGGTAACACCCACAAGGTAATTTATATCCAGTCTGGCCAACACATTGTGAATGAACTATTCAAGTTGATGGCGTATTAAGGAACAGTTAACTCTGAATGAGCCACAGAAGAAGCTTGTCCACATCCTGTGAGCCTTCCTGTGGACACTTTAGCCAGAACATGGGTAACAGCCACTCCTATGAGTCATCAAAGCATGAAAGAGCATGTGACCAGTGGCGGATTAGCCACTGGGCCTACAGAGCTCATGCTCAAGGGCCCCTGAGCCCCGAGCGGGTGGGAAAAGCCCCATTGCCCTGATCCCGCTCCCAGGCAGTAGCACCAGGGTAGCAGTGGGGGAACCCCCCAGTGCCCCCTAACCCCATCAGCAGCTGGGACGGGGGGTGGGGAAAGTCCCAGCACCAGGACTCCTGCTGCAGCCCCGGAACTGGAGCTCTCAGAGAGCTTCTCTGGTTTGGGGGCCACAGTGGTGGAAGAGCAGAATGGGGGGACCCTGAGTGGAATAGGAGTGGAGCCATGGGTGGGGTCACATGTGGAGGGGGTGGAACAGGGACAGGCCCACAGGTGGAAGGGGTGGGGAGGGGTCTCCCATTTGCTCTGGCCCAGGGCCCCAGGAAACCTTAATCTGCCTCTGCATGTGACTCTGGACTCCATCTTGTGCCTGTAATTTTCCACAAACTAAGACAGAGAAGTTCCTCCACATGGGAGAAAGTATAAAAACCCCTGGAAGCATCTCAGTTTTGCCTCTTTCCTGCTCTGATCTTTGGACTATGGACTTACACTAAAAGGAACATTCCAACCAATGGACTAAGGACCTTCCAATCTTTTGGAAGTTACCAGAGTCTTTACAAGCCAGCAGTCTGTAACATCACTGCTTCAAACCTGATATAAAAACTTTGAAATGAGTGTATATATTTGTTTTCCTTAACCATTTTAACTCTCCCCTCTTTCTTCTCTCTTATAAATAAACCTTTAGATATTAGATACTAAAGGACTGGCAACAGTGTGATTAATGGGTAAAATCTGAATTATATATTGACCTGGTTGTGTGGTCTGATCTCTTGGGATTAAAAGAACCTTTTGTTTGATTAAATTGGTCTTCAATAACCACTCATCATATAGTCTAGTGCAGGGGTGCGCAAACTTTTTGGCCCGAGGGCCACATCTGGGTATGGAAATTGTATGGTGGGCCATGAATGCTCACAAAATTGGATTGGGGTGAGAGCGCTAGTGTGGGACTGAGGATGAGGGGTTTGGGTTGTAGGAGGGTGCTCCAGGCTGGGACCTAGGGATTCGGAGGGTGGGAGGGGGATCAGGGCTAGGGCAGGGAGTTGGGGCATGGGAAGGGAGTGAGGGCTCTGGCTGGCAGTGCAGGCTCTGGGATAGGGCTGGGGATGAGGGGTTTGGGGTGCAGGAAGGTGCTCTGGGCTGGGATCAAGGGGTTTGGAAGGCAGGAGGGGAATCAGAGGTTGGGCAGGGGGTTGGGGCATTGGAGGGGCTCAGGGGTACAGGCTCCGGGCGCCGCTTACCTCTAGCAGCTCCCGGAAGCAGCTGCAGGTCCTCCCTTCAGTTCCTACAGGGAGGCGCGGCCAGGCCACAGTTCCTGGCCAATGGGGAGGTGCATGGGTGGTGCTTGGGGTGGGGGCAGCGGGCAGAGCCCGCTGGCTGCCCCTATGCGTAGAAGCTGGACGGAGAACATGCCGCTGCTTCCGGGAGTCGCGGCACACACTTGTGGAGTGGCCCCCAACCGCGCTCCCCAGCTGGAGTGCGGGAGCAGGACAAGCCCCAGACCCTGCTCCTCAGCGGAAGCTTGAGGGTCAGATTAAATCGGCTGGCAGGCTGGATGTGGCCTGCGGACTGTAGTTTGCCCACCTCTGGTCTAGTGTCAGGGTGGTGAAACAAGGTCTGGGATCCCTAAGGAGACTGCTGTTTGGACTCCTTGTTAACCAGTGTGGTGAGATAGAAGTTAACTTTTGTTACTGGGTTGGTATATTTTATGGAAGAATAATCATCAATTTGGGGTGAGTCTACTCTATTTCTCAACAGTTTGTCTTGAACCTAGCATCCTCGGCTTGATCCATGGAGGAATGGTGACATGTTGCTTGAAAGACTCCACTGTATCTGTTTACTCCTTAGCTTATTATCCACAAACTCTTTAATGTCCTAGACTATGCCTTCATCCTGTGCCACTGCAAACCTCCTTGAGCAGGTGTTCATTTTTTGTGCGGCTTCTTCCACAGATGTACGGTAGTGCATTGACTGCTGTTCAGTATCAATATGTCAGTATGCTCTTTAGAACTGACAATCAGAAAGGCTAAATAAGTTTGTCTGATTTGTCATGATTATTATAGTGTGGTTCATTATACATGTAAAGTAACAAAGGATGCTTCCAGTCCTCTGCTTTCAGGGGCAATGAATACATTAACCATTTAAAAATATAAATTGTGTATTTTAAGAATTTAGTACATTACACCTGTCTTGTTCTTGCTTTTCTTTCTTTTCCTGGATAGGTTGACAAATTCCCCTCCAGGCTTCACAGACAATTGTATGCATGTTACTAACACCACTTTCAGCATAGCATATTAATTATAATGAAACCATAATGAAATATGCAGTTGAACTATTACCACAATCTAGCAAAGGTCACAGATTTTTTTTGCAAAGGGCACTGGTGTTATGGGTAGGAGGATGAACCAAGTTTTGCAATACACAAATACATCACTGTGGTGCGAATTAAAGGAGCACATGGGCACGGGGGAGAGGTCAGCCTGCTGGTTGCATAGAAGAGTTAGGTTGGCGACACTTTCCACAGATGGGGGGGGGGGGAAGGTGGTGGAAGAAAACATCTAGTCCCAGCTGTCCCCAATTAGCAGCCTCTGGCATTTATTGGCCCTACAGGAACAGGGCAGTCTGCAGCTCATCCCAGTAGTGCTCCTATTGATTGCCCCCAACTCCGCACTGAGACACCCTCTCCACCCACACACAGAAGAATTCCCACACACCCCCACCGAGACCCGCCTCTCCTCCTGGCTCTCACATATCCCTGCCTCAGGCACTGAGACCCCCCGCCCCCACTCTCACCCACCCCACCCTCTAGGCACTGACACACACACATCCCAGCTCTCACCCACCCTGCGCCCAGGCACTGAGACACACCCCCCCTGCTCTGACCCCCACTCCCAGGTACTGAGACTTCCCCACCCACCTACCCTGCCCTCAGACACTGAGACACCCCACCCTTGGATGTCACCCACCCCGGCCCCAGACACTGACACATCCGCCCTGGCTCTCATCCACCCTGGGGCACTGACACACACACCACCCACCCCGTCCCCTGGGGCACTGACACACCCCCTAGGCTCTCACCCACCCCACCCCCAGGCACTGACACACACACCCGGGCTCTCACCCACCCCGCCCCCAGACACTGAGACACCCCACCCTTGGATGTCACCCACCCCGGCCCCAGACACTGACACATCCGCCCTGGCTCTCATCCACCCTGGGGCACTGACACACACACCACCCACCCCGTCCCCTGGGGCACTGACACACCCCCTAGGCTCTCACCCACCCCACCCCCAGGCACTGACACACACACCCGGGCTCTCACCCACCCCGCCCCCAGACACTGAGACACCCCACCCTTGGATGTCACCCACCCCGCCCCCAGACACTGACCCCCTCCCACCCCGGGCAGGCGGCCGGCCCCCGTCCCTCCCAGTCTCTCAGCCAGGGCACCGCCTTCCCCGGGCAGGAAGCCGTCCGCTCCCCGCCCCCACCTGCGCGAGCCTGTCCCGGTCGCCCAAGCGGCTCTCCGGCTGGGAGGGCCTGGGCAGCGGAGGCTCCTCCAACGCCAGCGGGTCCCCCCGGCCGCTCGCCCCGGCCATCTCCCCGGCTCTGAGGTAACCGCCGCTCGCAGGAGCCCCTAGCGGTCGCGCTGCCCCGCCGAGAGCCGGCAGCGGGTACCGCGCGCCCACGCCTCGGGGGGATCCCGGCGCTTCCCCGCGCCCCAACACAGCCCGCAGGGCACCGGCTTCGACTCTCCCACGCAGCCAACAGCGGCGCCGCAGACTGCCCGGGCGCCCCCCGTCCAGCTGTGACCTGCGCCTGACGGCGTCAGGGCAGCGGGACACGGGCTGGCGGCCCAGGAGAGGCAGCGGAGGAGAACGGGGCAACCCAAGCTCTAAAGGGGCCCTCTGCACGGCCAGGAGCTCACCAGCTCGGCTCTAGCTTTTAGGGCCCTTAGACCCACATAGGCACCCGGGTGCTTGCTGCCTGGAGCCCTGGGCTTGAGCCGCTCACACATTCAAGAGCATCAGGCTTTACAGCTGCAAGCACTAAAAGGTGCTATCCTTGTAAAGAGAAAAGGAGGACTTGTGGCACCTTAGAGACTAACCAATGTATTTGAGCATAAGCTTTGGTGAGCTACAGCTCACTTCATCAGATGCATTAGTCTCCAAGGTGCCACAAGTACTCCTTTTCTTTTTGCGAATACAGACTAAGGCGGCTGTTACTCTGAAACCTGTCATTATGCAAGGCACTGCATTTACCCGTATGGAGTGGAAATCTATCAACTGCATGAAAAAACTTGTACAGATACAGACAGACATCAGCTTCCTGTCCAAATGCAAACAGATGGACATCATACCAAAAGGACTGAAGGTAAAAAATCCATTACAGTCTACATACCACACAGACTATGCTGACAGCTTGTGCCATATGCTCTCAAAGAAACTGTAGAATCACCTGATCAACATCCTCTACAGCAAACAGGGAAAGATTAAGAATGAGCTCTCAAAAATGGATACTCTCATAAAAAACCAACCTTCCACACAAACTTCCTCATGGCTGGACTTTACTAAAACTAGACAAGCCATTTACAACACACATTTTGCTTCTCTACAAAAGAAAAAGGACACTAAACTTTCTAAACTACTACATGCCACAAGGGGCCACAGCAATGGTTCCCTCAACCCACCCAGCAATATTGTTAACCTATCCAACTATACTCTCAGCCCAGCAGAAGCAGCTGTCCTATCTCGGGGCCTCTCCTTCTGCCCCTCCACCCCCACGAACATGATACAGTTCTCTGGTGACCTAGAATCCTATTTTCGCTGTCTCCGACTCAAGGAATATTTCCAACATACCTCTGAACAACATACTAATCCACAGAGACCTCCCTACCAACACTACAAAAAGAAGGATTCTAGGTGGACTCCTCCTGAAGGTCGAAACAGCAGACTGGACTTCTACATAGACTGCTTCCGCCGACATGCACGGGCTGAAATTGTGGAAAAGCAGCATCACTTGCCCCATAACCTCAGCCGTGCGGAACACAATGCCATCCACAGCCTCAGAAACAACTCTGACATCATAATCAAAAAGGCTGACAAAGGAGGTGCTGTTGTCATCATGAATAGGTCGGAATATGAACAAGAGGCTGCTCTGCAGCTCTCCAACACCACTTTCTACAAGCCATTACCCTCTGATCCCACTGAGTGTTACCAGAAGAAACTACAGCATTTGCTCAAGAAACTCCCTGAAAAAGCACAAGATCAAATTCGCACAGACACACCCCTGGAACCCCAATCTGGGATATTCTATCTGCTACCCAAGATCCATAAACCTGGAAATCTTGGGCGCCCCATCATCTCAGGCATTGGCACCCTGACAGCAGGATTGTCTGGCTATGTAGACTCCCTCCTCAGGCCCTACGCTACCAGCACTCCCAGCTACCTTTGAGACACCACTGACTTCCTGAGGAAACTACAATCCATCAGTGATCTTTCTGATAACACCATCCTGGCCACTATGGATGTAGAAGCCCTCTGCACCAACATTGCACACAAAAATGGATTACAAGCCGTCAAGAACACTATCCCCGATAATGTCACGGCTAACCTGGTGGCTGAACTTTGACTTTGTCCTTACCCATAACTATTTTACATTTGGGGACAATGTACACCTTCAGATCAGCGGCACTGCTATGGGTACCCGCATGGCCCCACAGTATGCCAACATTTTTATGGCTGACTTAGAACAACGCTTCATCAGCTCTCGTCCCCTAACGCCCCTACTCTACTTGTGCTACTTGACATCTTCATCATCTGGACCCATGGAAAAGAAACCCTTGAGGAATTCCACCATGATTTCAACAATTTCCATCCCACCATCAACCTCAGCCTGGTCCAGTCCACACAAGAGATCCACTTCCTGGACACTACAGTGCTAATAAACGATGGTCACACAAACACCGCCCTATACCGGAAACCTACTGACCGCTATTCCTACCTACATGCCTCCAGCTTTCACCCTGACCACACCACACGATCCATCGTCTACAGCCAAGCTCTGCGGTACAACCGCATTTGCTCCAACCCCTCAGACAGAGACAAACACCTACAAGATCTCTATCAAGCATTCTTACAATTACAATACCCACCTGCGGAAGTGAAGAAACAGATTGCTAGAGCCAGAAGAGTTCCCAGAAGTCACCTACTACAGAACAGGCCTAAGAAAGAAAATAACAGAACGCCACTAGCCGTCACCTTCAGCCCCCAACTAAAACCCCTCCAACGCATTATTAAGGATCTACAACCTATTCCTGAAGGATGACCCAACACTCTCACAAATCTTGGGAAACAGGCGAGTCCTTGCCTACAGACAGCCCCCCAACCTGAAGCAAATACTCACCAGCAACCACATACCACACAACAGAACCACTAACCCAGGAACCTTTCCTTGCAACAAAGCCCGTTGCCAACTGTGCCCACATATCTATTCAGGGGACACCATCACAGGGCCTAATAACATCAGCCACACTATCAGAGGCTCGTTCACCTGCACATCCACCAATGTGATATATGCCATCATGTGCCAGCAATGCCCCTCTGCCATGTACATTGGTCAAACTGGACAGTCTCTACGTAAAAGAATAAATGGACACAAATCAGATGTCAAGAATTATAACATTCATAAACCAGTCGGAGAACACTTCAATCTCTCTGGTCACACGATTACAGACATGAAAGTTGCTATAATACAACAAAAAAACTTCAAATCCAAACTCCAGCGAGAAACTGTTGAATTGGAATTCATTTGCAAATTGGATACAATTAATTTAGGCTTGAATAGAGACGGGGAGTGGCTAAGTCATTATGCAAGGTAACCTATTTCCCCTTGTTTTTTCCTAACCCCTCCCCCACCCCCCGACGTTCTTGTTAAACCCTGGATTTGTGCTGGAAGTGGCCCACCTTGATTATCATACACAGTGTAAGGAGAGTGGTCACTTTAGATAAGCTATTACCAGCAGGAGAGTGGGGTGGGAGGAGGTATTTTTTCATGCTTTGTGTGTATAAGAAGATCTTCTACATTTTCCACAGTATGCATCTGATGAAGTGAGCTGTAGCTCACGAAAGCTTATGCTCAAATAAATTGGTTAGTCTCTAAGGTGCCACAAAGTACTCCTTTTCTTTTGCGAATACAGACTAACACGGCTGTTACTCTGAAACCTATCCTTGTAAATAATTTCTAAATAAATATATCTGTTTTAAAGAGGGGAGTATTTAGATGAAGAGACACAAAAAACCTGATTACATGGAGAGTGGGGCCTAGAGGCTCTGTTGGCATAAGTCTAGGACAGCTGCATAATTCACTTATCTTCACCTCTTGGGTATGGCATGTAACATACCAAATTCAGTCCTATAACGTCATTTCATCACAACATCATCTAGTCAAATTTCTCAATAACAGGTCACAACCTCAATGCAAGCTCCACCAGGATGTTGCCCAGGATCTATCTCCCCCCACCTAAAAGGGATTCACTCCATCCCTTCTTACTGCTGTTCTGCCCTGCCTCCACTGCATCTTTTACATTCTCACCTGCACTGTGCTCTCAACTTTGGAAAAGTGCTGTTTAGAGTGGAGCTGTCTGCCTAGACCCACTGCTCACAGCACCCTACCAGCTGCTTTGCCTTCTTTAAATGGGAGTTTCTGCAAACATAAGGAAAGAGGTACAAGGAAATGCATCAAGACTCCCTTCACTTCATATCTTGCAACTCCTTTCATCATTGGGCATACTCATTACTCCTTATTCAGAACCATTTATTTCCTGTTAAATTTTTACAATATACTAATTAGAAATGTGTGCCCACAAAAGGTTACAGGATTGGAGTCAGGACAAGAAACAAGCTGGTTTGGGGGTCAAGGGAACAAAGACAGAGCAGGGATTTTCAATTAATGCACTGTTGAAAATAGCTTATTTAATTTACAAACGTACTTCTACAGAAATGGGTTGGCTATATAATGATTCAAGAAATTAAAGCAGTACTGTTAATTTGAAAACTCATTACTTTTAAAGACATTTAAAAAGTTTCAAATACCACAACTGCTCCTAAATCTTCCCACCAATTTTCTAGGATGGCAATCTTTTAAAATATTTTTATCCTTTATTGCTATATGAAGAGACCCACATGAACAAAACTAGGAACAGACTATACAGAGAAAATGACTATACAAAGTGCTGTCAAGTGCATAGGTAAACAAATTGAAAAAATTAATATTTTCTCTAATCCTGTCAAATTATACTAATCCAAGAAGTTGCGTTTCACACTAGTGGATTAAAAAAGACAGAAGCAATGACTTTTCATCTTCATACATGTTTAATTTTTTTAAATAATAAGTGAGAGGTAAATCTTTACTCTAAATGAAAAGGATTGAGAATGGGTGTCTGATTTTATAGGAGCCATATTTCCCCCTAAGAGAAGCAGATCTGGAGACACTGATTTTTATAACAATATTGTACTACTAGTAGTCTACCAAAAATATCTGTTTACTATAATTAAGAGTTTCCTGTTGCTTTTTAATCTTTTTTTTATTCTGCTGCTTCATTTACCCATTCTTGTAATCCAGACAGCATTCCAAATCCACATTTGTTACTAACTTTTCCCCTCTCTCTACAGAGTTCCCGCTTAATTGCTAAATTTAAATTACAAAACCTAAAATCAACACCATGCCACCTTGCTCTAAATCCAGTGACCTATTAAAAAGACTGTGAATGCTGAAAATTTACTTTATTTTTAACTAGCCCAATACAACAATATCATCTACAACCTTGAGCTTGTTTGATTTTTTTGTTAACAATTGCAAATGGAGAACATTCTCTTAGTCTCATAATAAATCATGATGAGCTGGTTTTCACAATTTGTTCCATTCAACGAGGTCAGACAGTCATGTGGTTCAGTATTATTTTATAGTTCACATCATAAACAACCCTGTAATTGTAATAGGACTTTACAGACTTATTTGGACTTTTTAATGAAATTTCAACCTCCTTTTAAGCATACAATACAGCACAGGTTTGTACTCAGAGCAAGCAAGAAAATTTTGAAGATTTTGGGGTTTTTCAATATAACGTTTGTGTTAAATATAAACATGAATGTAGAATAATGCCGATACTGATGATGAAATTTTTTTATGTAGGTAGTGTTCAAGATAATCCAGTACTGTAATGCTATTTTAACATGCATCATACCATTTGTTAATTTATTGAAAAGCCATACTATGGTGATGGGTAATATACAAAATTCTAAGACAGAAAAAGTCTGAAAAGCAGATTAACATTTTAGAAATACAGAGGAATTCTGCATTCTGAATATCTACATAAGAGAGACACAGAATGACTTGTTTGCATGTAAATTATGCCTTTTTAACTTCCTAACTTCACTTCCTTCAGCATTGACTTACGTTCTTGTTTATAATATTTTAAGAACTTTCACACAATGATTTAACACACCAGAAATACCATTTGTAATATACAGTTTATTAAAATATCTAGTCTTGTTTAAATTAAAGGTAGCCCAAACCAAACTATAATGGGTTCCTCAAAACAGCCAAGAATTCACCATTTTGAGCCTATGTTTTAAGTAAAACATTGGGGTGTAAAGGAGAAGTCCTACTCTCATACACATATGTACTTGCTACCAATAGCCCTCACATTAATTAAATGTAGAGCCTGAACTATTACTTTTGATAATGCATGCCAGCAGTAAAAAAAAAAAAAAAAATCTTTCCAACATTCCACAATTCATACGGTTTAAAATGGTAAAATATCACAAAACAAATGTATACATTTATGATTTCAAACATATATTCAGCATAAATACAACATTTACAGTGCAATCTATACATTACTGATCTTCCATCATGGAGGAGATCAAAGTTTCAGATCAAAAAAGTCATATAGTATTGAAGAAAGCAAGTTACTGCTTCATTGCAGGAAGATGTTTCAGTCTGGAAAAAAAGGCCATATTTAATAGTTATACACAACAACACCAGGAACATTTAATCACTTTAACAAGAATTAAAAGGTTTCTCAAACCCTCAGTCTGAATTTAACTATAATGTGGTTTTGCCCTTTTAATAAAAAAAGATTGGCAAATCTTTTAAGAGCCTCCAACATGTCAGTTTGCACAAACAAGACAGGTCTGACTACAAATTTTGAGCTACCTGTTTGGAAGCCCTTTAAAAATACCCTTTAAAAAAAAAAAAGTTATACAGAAACAAAGCTTAATTTTTAGAAGTGGTTTTTAAATTGCACTCATCGGGTTTTTGTTTGCTTGTTTTTTTAAATGAACAAAGGAGGGATGGGAATAGTCCTTTGGAATGCCAAGTTTTCCTATTTGCATTCCCTTGTCCCACTAAGGTCCTATACCACAATGAGTTTCCTACACCAAGGAAGACAATGTGGTTACTCTGCAGAACATGTGGCAAGGCCACTCCTTCAATCAGCCAGAGGGGTTAACTGGAGTGTGATGCAGTGATTTCTCCACCCAGAGCATTATGGAGCTGAAGTTACTTATGTTTAATTTGGTTGGTTTTTTTAGAAGTGCATGGAACACATTTTGAAAGCAGAATGAAGTCACAGTGTTCTCTCTACTGTCCATGGTCTTAATACTGGTTCGTTCAAGTCGATGGTTTATAAAATATTTAAGAGCACGTTGTCTAAAATTAGACCTACCAACTTCACTTCAGCTTGCTGAACAAATGCACACTTGATTCAAGCAGTTTCTCATTTTCTACTCAGTTCTGCCTGCCTGCTCCATATTTGTGAGCCAGTAGGGTACTGACTTAGAGTAACTTTGTATTCAAGCAGAGAATGCTCTTAAACTTCAGTAACTTGCCAGCTCACAAGAACAGAACCAGCAAGCAGAGAAGGGTGTGATATTGACAAGCCCTGACTGTGAACCAAAATAAGTCCAACACCCTGGGTCTGCTGGAGCCGGGTCATTCAACTATGAAGGATTTTAGCCAGATTACAGCATTTATTTTGGATACTAAAAATCTATCAGGTAATACTCCATAGTTACCAGGAGAGGGATAAATTTTTTTAACCTTAACTACATCTTCTGAAAAAAAATGTAGTAGCAACATTTCTCACCACTTGCATTTCTCTTACCTATTCAGTATTTATTCCCATTTATAGTAATTTACGATGACACAAAGATCTCCCCCAAATTAATTTTCATTTATCTAATGCTTGCAGAGTTAGCTGCTCAACGCTCTTTTCCCTGGAACAGTTTATCTTAAAACTAGTTCTTATCTGGCACATCTAGATCCAAAAGCCTAGGATAAGTTATCAAAATGAGCTATATTCTAGGCACAAACATATTGTGCCAGATCCATAGCTGGTTTAAATGGACATAGTTCCACTGACTTCAGCAGAATTACACCAAGTTACACTGGCGAGGATCTGGCCCATTACTGCTGCCAGATTTACAAGGATTTCGGTAAATTATCTGTTTACCTTCTTAGAAGTTCCTGGGATGACAAATCTATGATCTCCTCTATGTCACTAAGGCTGTCACTGCTATCAACGGTGTCTGAGTTACTGTTTTTCTCTGATTTTTTATTCTTGTGTTTGCCTTTGTGCCTGTGCTTCTTACGTTTCTTTTTCTGTTAAAAAAAGAAATAGGTGAGTTTGCTATTCATGTATTTTTTTTTTAAATTTTAAAAAAGTTGGTCAAATTAAAACAGAAGTTCACTAAAAAAGAGCAACTGGGATCACAGGAAACATATTTCAGTATAAATTCCAAAGTTAACTGGAGCAGAGCAGTAACAACAGTACTCGCACATCTTCAGTTGTGTAAACTTTAAATAATACAAGCCAAGGTCTCTAGGAGGCAAGGACCAAATAAATTAAACATATATTTAGAAATTTTATTATTATAATCTATCAAGTTTTCTACAGCATTATGCAGTATCTAAGCAAACTATGTGTTTGGTCCCTAAGCACATAAAGAACAAGCAGCACCCTGTTCAGCCAATGCGTCTTCTGTTCTAAGCTAGAAGTGCTAACAGAATCTAAGGGAAGGTGTCTATGCAGCCCAATTCTATTTCTCCTTTCCATAATCCAGCATATATATCATGGTAGTGTTCATTTGACTGAGGAAATCAATCCAAAGAAAGAAAGAACCAATTTATTTAACTTGGTCACCTTTTCCTTTTTGTGTTTGTGCTCTCTCTTAACTTTGTGTTTTTCTTTGTTCTTTTTAGGTTTCTCTTTCTGATTGGCTTCAACAGAACTTGCTAGTGATACTGGCTCATGCTCCTGAGTAGTCTCTAAAGCAAAAATCAAATACAGAGAAATAAACGCATTACCAAGTAAAAGACAAACACAATATTAAACTACACAAAAATGTAAATTCCCTAATATTTGGGCTGAGATTTCCAAAGCTGCATAAGGGATTTGGGACTCCCAATTCCAATTCATTTTAACTTCTCTACTCTATAGACATACCTTTGCAATCAGATATAAAAAAACCAAACATGCCAACCTTGGCCCCGATTTTGCATCAGGATCTATTAGCATTGACTCTTGAGTCTGTGCAGAGCCCCAATTAAATCAGTGGGAATCTTCACAGGCACAAAAGTCTGTGCTAGTGGATCCCAATGTAGGATCAAAGCTCTTGACAATATCACTTTAACGTACACAGGTGTAGGTAGGGCAAGAGGGAAGAATGAAGGAGCCCAGTGCTCTTATAGTTTCCAAGAAAGGGACCTGGATGTGAATTGAAATTATATGACATAAGACAACATAGAATATCTTTAACCTGTGCGCAAAGTTTCCACAGATGAAGTAACAATGACTTGTTATTCACTCTAAATCTGTTGAATGTGGTTAA
This sequence comes from Lepidochelys kempii, assembly GCF_965140285.1. NCBI lineage: Eukaryota > Metazoa > Chordata > Testudines > Cheloniidae > Lepidochelys > Lepidochelys kempii. Next base: position 23,969,540 of record NC_136391.1, on the reverse strand, counting down.
TTAAACAGGATTAAAACAACAAAAACCCTGTCTGTTCAACATTCAACAGGTAATAGCAGCAGCATACATTCTCCTACTCAAAGATCCGTAAGGTCTGATTCTGGGTAGAGAAAAGACAATAACTACACGAGTTCTGAATTTTAGTGACTTGAACACAAACTTACAGCCAGATTAAATGTATGTATGTGTATATCTACACTAATACACACACACTTATTGACCCATAATATCTCTGTACCAAAAATACCGTCTACTTGCATGGGGACAGCTGCTTAACAACTCTAGGCTTTAAGCCGGTGTAACATTCACTTGTATATCTATCTCTGTATAGTACCTAATTTCAGATCAAATACCAGTCAATAAATTGCCCTCTGAAATACAAACAGTTTAAAAAAAATGAAATTATCCTCATCTACATTACTGTAGCACCTAGGAACCCTAGTCATAAGACCAGGACCTCATTGTTCTAGCCACTGTACAAACACGGAACAGAAAAATGGTCCCTGCCCTGAGAGGCTTACAATCTAAATATAAGTAGAGCCCTGCCCGGATACAAAAATTTTGGATCCACATCCACAAGAATCAACTTGTATCTGACCCGCATCGCACCTACAGCAGCATGTTATCTCACAGTGCCTCTCAGGAGGAGCGTCTGTGTGAGTGCGTGTGTACACTATATAGCAGGGGTTGGCAACCTTCAGCATGTGGCCCATCAGAGTAATCGCTGGCTGCGAGACATTTTGTTTACATTGACTGTCTGCAGGCATGGCCCTCCGCAGCTCCCAGTGGCTGCGGTTCGCTGTTCCCAGCCAATGGGAGCTGCGGGAAGCGACGGGCCGCAGGTTGCTGTGCCTGCGGACTGTCAACGTAAACTAAATGTCTCGCAGCCTGCCAGCAGATTACCCTGATGGGCCATGTGCCGAAGGTTGCCAACCCCTGGTATATAGGCTCTCAAAGGTGGGGAAGCATCTGTCTGCAGCTCACAGCCTCTGAGGCTGTTTCCCCGCCTTCCAGATCCTCATTGGCAGTGAGCTGCAGACAGCTGCTTCTGATCTATCACCTCCCCTTTCTCTGTATACTGAGGAGAGGGAATATAGGATCTGGAAGGTGGGGAAGGGAAGCAGCCTATATTCCTTTCTCCCCCGTATATAGAGAAAGGGGAGGTGTTAGATCAAGACAGGCAGCAAAATTCCCCATGCTCCTATTGCTATGGTTTAAGCAATGAAGATATTTAGGAAACCTCTCCCAACTTCATATTGCTGCGTCAGGTCAGTTGGAGAGGAAGGCAGCTGCTTCTGCAAAGCAAGTAACTGGGTGTGGGGCGGGATATAGGATCTGGAAGGTGGAGAAGCAGCTTCATAGGGTATGAGCTGCAGACAGCTGCTTCCCCACCTTTAAGAGCCTATATTTAGAACCCTGCATGGATACAAAATTTGTATCCGCATCCAGGCGTGCTGGAACAATTTTTAATGGGGTGGGTACTGAGAGCCATTGAACCGAACTGTAAACCCTGTATATAATGGAAACCACTTCAAGTCAGGGCGTGCAACAGCACCCCTAGTACCAGCACCTATGTCTGCATCTGATCCGCGATCTGCAAAAATGGTCCGCAGATATCTGCATCCGATATCCACGGACATAAAGCAGATATCCACGGATTTGCAGGGCTCTAAACATAAAAGACAAGAGACAACAGATGAAGGCAGAGAGACCAGGAACTACCAGGAAATAATAAGACAATATTGGTTAGCACGATAGGCAGTGGTCCCAACACCCCAGATTTTCATAGGCATCATGACAAAGGAGTTTTGAGAAGGGGATTTGAAGGTAGATAATGAGGTAACTGAAGATGTTTATGGGGAGAATAAAATAACTGCATTATATATACACATTTTCAGTGTACAAAATTTAAAGTCTTCAATACTTACTAGAAAATGAAACTGGAGGCAACCTCGGTCCAAATTCTTCTACCTTATCCAACTCCTCCTTCAAAAGAGGTGGCACAAGGTCAGGTTCACTTGTAACAGCCATACATTCTAGAAAAACAAACATATAGGTTAACTTAAAAGGAAGAAGTACGTCCCATACTCAAAACAGCTCAGAAAATATTCCATTAAAAATGAAATATCAAATAAACACAAGTTAATGAATTTTGCACTCTTGTTTAGATTTTGCACTTACTAGTTTTTCACAGAAGCAGAAGGTGATTCTAACCCTTATTTCTTATTAAAAGGCTCCTCAGACGCTTCCAATAATTACACAATTTCTTTAAAAAGGACTTCAGTTACATAAATGTATGATTTCTTAAGCTTTTCTTTTTTTGTACATAACCTTCTAAAATTTTAAAAATCTTTATCAACAAGGAGAAGTTGATGCCTTTTCCCTTTGCACTTCCTGTGCATTTCAAAGATTGGTTGCACTGGCGGGGATCACCAAATATTTGATCACAGTGCTACTGATTTTTAAATTAAAAATTGCAGGCAACACAAGTATAAATATTAACAAAACAATCTATAACTTAAGGGCAAAAAACAGATTCACCCTTCAAATTTTTCAAGAATTAGGAAAATTCCAGTGTTGAAGATATGGGAATAGCCTAAAAGGTGATTTAAGACCAAGCAGTTTGAAAAGATTCCACATTAAAAAGTATATATAAATCGGTATTTATACTATGAAATAAGGCTACTTTAAGTTTGAATGGGGGGTGTTAGTTTATTTTATTTAGTAATTTATTACTCCATCTGCACAAATTAGATTAACTGGCACTAATTACTGGGAGATCCACTGCATATTGCCTTTTTTTCTAGTTGGTAAATAAGCCAACAAAAGCCAATTTAAAAATTAAAGATACATCATCCCTAACTGTCAAAATAAAATGTTATTTTGCTTACTAATATTTCCTAGTAAACTATTAAATGTATTCTAGTACAGTGTTACTTTATTTTCTAGTATGAGAACTCCCTATAATACTCTGCTTTAAATCTTGGTAAATAATAGAACAAGACTGCTTTTCCCCCCAGTCCCATGAATTTATTTGCTTTGTAGACTGATAGTGAGAACTGGTGAGATACAGTTATATTGCTGTACTATTTAAAAATCCATTTCAATATTATTTTAAATGAGAATATCAAAATATAGAATGGAAATTCCTTTTTCAAATAAATGCAAATTCTACTTATTTCCAGTCTGGTCAAAATTTCATTATTAAATAGATATACTTTATCATATATCATACACCTTATTATAGGTGTATAAAATCACCCAATTTTGGGGCTTTCTTTACAGAGTAATATGGGATCTGTCCTCATCCCTCACTCTGTTTAGCAAACAAATGCATTTGACAGTGTATCTGTAAAAACTGTCATTGGCCTATGGCTATGTAGATAATATTTAAATAGAGAACACTTAATTCAGCATTCTATTACTCCAGTTTTACACTGGTGTTACTCCCCTGAGAAAACAGTGTAGTTATACCAGTGTGAGACTGGTATAAAGCATTTTTCTACTAGGCTAATAGTGTTTTAATTTCTTATAAAATTACTAGAACTTCATGAAACTGAACAAACTGTTAACTATTACCTTGTACATCAGCTGAGGAGGTATCTGGCAGATTAGCATGCTTTGTACTTTCCGAGTTTGGCACAGAAGAAGGTGGCTGATGTGCCTCTTCATCACTATCTTCTTCAGATGAGGATGATTTTTCATCTGAGGAACTGGCAAAGATGGCTTTAAATAAATCCATAGATGGTCTGCTTTCTTCTTCTTCTTTCTGATCAGTGCTTTCATTAACTGCCTGCATAACAGTGCCCATAAGGAAAAAAATTTAAAACACTAACAGAGGAAAGAAGTGTCTCTCCATTAAGATAAAAATATTGTGACACCTTTAATGGTATTTTCATTGAGGATGTTAAAATTAGCAAATTTTACAGTAAATCTGAAGTCTATAAACTTGACAACTGTTGATGCACAGTAGAAGAGCACAGACACTGCTAAATTAAGTCACTTTCCAATACAGAATGCTGTATTGTGCCCCTTTTTCATGCAGGTCAGAACAGCACACTTGAAAGAATATAAAATATTAACACTTTTTATTTTTAAGTCAATAGATTCTAGATACTTTTTCTTTAGCTTAAGTTCACAACAAACAAATCTATCATCTTCCTCAAAATAATATGCATCCGTCCCTGTACAAAGCAGAGAAAAGTGGACTTTGTGCAAGAAAATCAGTGGGTGTAGTAGATGGAATTAAACCTCCCATCTGCTGGAAGGCATCACACCCCCTCTACAGCCACAATCCCAGACTATACTTGCTATCCTTGTGTCCCCTATGTATGAGCTATAACCATACAAATTCCTGTAAGCCCACGTTTCCCTTTGCTCACCCTGAGTTGCACCAACTTCTAGACAGTGCAGAACAATTAGGGATTACAAAGACCGTACGGTCATTCTAGCTAGCTCCCCCCACAGTCCTTACATGGACCAGAGAGAGGCTTGCATACCCTTTCCAAAGAGTAAATTCTCCCCACCCCTTTATTAAATGTTTCTTGTTCAAACCCCCAAGTCCATACACAATAAAATCAATGTCAAATGTGTGAGTCAACCTATGTTAGTTAATGCAAACAAAAGAACTATCCTGCTAACCTAAAATAACCGATAGCCCTTAACAAATTTCACTGTTAGGTCAAATTTTCAAATGGCCTCCACCAGCATATCTGCTAAAACTGCATATGCAAAAGGGGCAATTGTTATTTATGATAACTACCCAGTTTGTGCTCTTTTTTGTTAACCCTGTAATTTCTCATGGTTGGAGCTACAGAAGGTCTCCACAATTCGTCCCCACATGCAATAGAATCACATTGAGTACTATCTGCTATAGAGAGCAAACAAAATATCAAGATCTACATGCCTGCAGAGTTTCATGTACGTCAGATTACTGTTTTGCTTTTTGAGTAAAACAGCAAGAATTAGAAGTACAAGTGTTTTCCTTCAACTGAACTATACATTTCTCCGTAGAAAGCAAGGATTGGGGGTTCCCTCCCCCAACATTGTTTGGGCCCCCGCCCCTCCAACTTCTAGAATGGACACCATCTTTCCTCACACTTATTATCACATATTGCTGTGGTACACCAACTTGCTTATGAGATCTGTTTTTAGCTGTCTCATTGAAACAAAGACTGCCAACACCTTGAGATCAGCCAGCTCTTCATGTACCACCAGCAGCACACAACCACAGAACCATGGATATTAAAATTATGTGCTTTAGGTAGGAAATTCTAGGGCAAAATGATGTGAATAAAAGTACAAAGCATTTCAATGCTAAATACTTTCATGGCAATATCCCAAATTCCCCATCAATGTATAAATATGTTTCCCCATGTAGAAGACTAGAAATTTAATAGTTTACTGTTGCAGAGTTTTTTCCCCATTTTCTGTTTGAGCAGGGGGCAAAACTGGTGTTTGTCCTCCCACCACACACAATAGGGAGATTCAGGCCAAAGAACCCATGGAACTCCAACATCCACACAGTGCCACTTAGTCAACTGGTGCCTTCACACTGCCTCCTGGTTTCCACATCTTCTTGACAACATGCTGCCGCAGGAACTGTGGTGACCAGAACCCCTCCTGCCACTGCCCATCTTTCATGGGGGTGAGAGCTTAAGCTCACAGAATGGGAACCTAAGTAAGTTAGAGCCAAAGTCAGGAAGTTCCCCCAGTGTACATTTGTGAATGTATGATGCTGCAGAGCAGCTAGATCTGCCCTAGGCCTGCAGCCTCTCCATTTGAGGAACCCAGTGCTTGCAGAGCCCCAGAAGAGGAGCTTCCATAGGAGACATATTGTGAAGAAGCAGCTCTCTTTCCCACAGGTGGAGGGCATAATTTGGCCTCAAGTGCAGACATGTCTTTTCTAACTTAGCATGAGTTGCTATTACTGCCTCTCTCCATGCACAAGGAAAGGCATTTCAAAAAACCATCAACAAGGAGAAGAGCAATGTGCAATATCATGAATGTTACTGAAAACGTCAAACCTTTGGAGATCTTATACCTTATTGGGAAGGGGTTCATTTGTTCTGCTTCTATCTTCTTCTATTACTGATTCTGGTTGCTGCTGCTGAATATTAACTTTTGATCTAGCAAGACTTATGAACTCACTAATAGAATCCTTTTTCTTCTTCTCTTTGTCAGATACATCCCATCTTGATGGTTTCTTTGGCTCTAAAAATTGGTACAAGATCCCAAGCATCATGGTTAATTAGCTTTATATTAAATACTACAGCATTTCATGGTCAGGTCAATTATTTACTAATACTTGCTTTATCATTACTGCCTATATTTTAAAAAAAAATTCTCTAAACTAGAAGATCTCTATTGGCCAGATTCTCAGTGCTATAAATCAGTATAACTCCACTGATTTCAATTGCTCTGACCTTATCTGTGTAGCTCTGAGTTTTCACACAGTTTCCTTTTATTTTTAAGGAAATTGCATCTTGGTATTTTCACATTCCATGACAAGTACATCAATGTTTTTTAAATCATTAACTACTGGGATTACATTAATAAAATGCTGACCCACTTACTGTTAGGACTGATATTCTGTTGCATTTTTTCATTTATTGTTTGAGTTATAGTTGTTGTGGTAGACTCCGGTAGCGTTAAGAAGTTGAATACAGAATATTTGTCACGTTTCACTTTGGGTAACCCAACAATCAATGAACTAGAGGAAAATGAAATTATTTGTCAATCATTGTTTTTAATGATGGGATGGATGGACAACACTGGAATATGAAGTCTCAGATTATCCACAAAACAAGCAGAGTCCATGAAGCAGCTATTAACACATACAAACCCTAACGAAGGAGCATGTTCGGGGGGGGGGGGGGGGGGGGGGAGAGATCACCTATTTCCATTCAAAGTATCTCTAATGAGACAATGCGTAGAGGTGATCCTCCCAGTTTAAGTAAAAAGCAAATTGGCAAGTTATCAGAAGGAAGCTTGCCTGCTGGTCTATCTGGGTTGCATCTATTCTGAAGACAAAGAGAGGGTTTCAGCCTCCAGAGATATCAAGCTAGCATATTCCCCAAAAATTACACAAACACACATTTCAGAACAATTAAAAACATTATTTTGAAAACATTAAGATATCTGATTAATCATCTTACTCAGAGTAGGGATCAGGAACATTAAATCTTTTACACAATAGCTTCTCAGGGTGCCACTCAAACTTATCTCTTGTGAGCTTGCCAAACATCTTCATCTTCACTGCAGATTCTTTGTCATCAATATCCATCTGTAAAATTCAGATGTTGATTATATACTCTACAGAATATAATCACCTTCTTAAAATGCCTGCTATTATTGTAATAGTGTCAACATTCAGTGAACTTAAAGGATAAATACTTAACTACTGCTGTGCGAGCAGTATTGTATATTTCCTTTTGGTTTCTTAAGGCAACAAACTTTATTACACTTATATTCTACCATGATGTTTTAAATACACTGGATTGTGCTACTTAGTGTTAACACAGGTAATCACAATACAGGATTATTAACAGCATGAACCTCTTGGTCTCGAGGAACTTCCACTTTGTCGGTGTCATCTTCATGCTTGGCCCGAGTAAACCTTGATGACAGGACTGGGTTGGAGGATTTGTAGAGCACTGCTGCATGGAAGAACTCCTCTCGTTCCCTTCCTCGCTCCCATTCTGTCATACCCGGATCTGTATGACTCTCTGATGTATCTATTGTAAGTTAAAGGACAGAAATGCTTAGAAGCCATTAAAAGTTACTTTTAAGTATAAAATACACTAACTTGTATGTTGGTTTAACTCATTTTGTGATTCTTTTAAACAATTCCAGAAGCCAAGCTCATCTCCACAAGGGTCTGATGAATATGTAGTTGAATATAAAAGTGCGGAAGACTTCAGAAATAAAGAATAGGGGTAACCCCATGTGTCTTGCTGGATATACTATTCTTCAGAAGCCAGGGATGATTGCCCAAATAGTGTCAGAATGACAACCTTTGCCAAATGAATAATGGCTACTTCATTTACCTAACCCATTACTGTACTATTGACACCTAACTCAATGCTCTGTAATGCACACTGGAATATACAAAATATTAAATGCTCCATAGAAAACAAAACATCACACACAACTCCAACAAAATGCTTGAAATGTAAAGGTAAAAAGCTTAATATGAAAACCTGCTAGTAAAGTTTAGATTTGCATTTGAGTATTCAAATTGGCTTTTTGGATGCATAAAATGTGCATGCTCATAAGTGCAAATTCAGATGTGCCAAGTAGCTTTTTTAAAAAACAAACACTCATCCTTTCCTGTTTACAAGGAACAAATTTTGGTTCATATTTGCTTCTAGAGGAGACAGGAACAAAATCAACACCAAGCCGAGCTTCTGATAAAGAGTTTTTTTGACCTTCCACATTATTTCAAGATTTCCTGCGTTTTCATCCTGATCTACTACTAAATATATTTAAGTTGTTCCATTTTATACAAAGCAACAATCTATGTCCTGAGCAGATAAACTACAAGCCCAAAGACAGAGCTCAACATCGAAGAACAGCCAAATGCAGCTGCAATAACAACAACAAAAAATGAAGTAATAACATGCCTCTGTCTCAGAGACACAAGGTGGGTCAAGTAACATCTTTTATTGGACCAACATCTGATTCTGAGCTTTCCTTCGTCTTAGTAAGAGACCCAGTGGACTCCGTAGATATGGGATATGGCTTTTTTTGAAAATACCTCAAAAATCAGCATTTTTGCCATAGAATTTGCCCTTTTGGTGCAACAGGGCATCTGACATTTGTTTTCTGTTTCCCTGTCTTGCTGAGATCTGTCTCTCATCATCCAGCTTTTCCTACCAAATGCAAGTCAATTGGATTACAGTACCTGCTCCCTGCACTGATCCATGAAGCCCAGCAGAGCTGAAGCCCAGTCTGCAGACAGAAAGTGGGGAGAACCCAGAAGCACAGGCTGGTTAGCTGATTTTCCTGGAGAACAGCACAGCCACTGAAGAACAGGGAGCCCTGGATATTAACTGCTAAAGCCAACTACGAGCTCCCCATTTCCCTGGCATAGTTGGGGAGCAGGGGGGAAGGTTCTAAACTGGACATGAAGAGTGGAGCGAGGCAGCCTGGAGAGCATAGCAAAAATACCCATCACTGAAAATAACAACTATTGAAAATCGTCGTATTTTACATCAGTGGGTATTCTGGAACATCAAACTGTTGTGTGGGGGTAGGGAATGAATGGATACTTCCTGGTGACAGACTAAATTAACATTACTATGGTCCCACTTTACCCAGAGTACATACGGTCTTCATTACAAAAGAGAGATGAGTATTAAAAGCAGGTTAAAGGTATGGAGCTGGAAGGTAAACAGGAAGGAAACAAAAAACAAACAAACAAAAAAACAAAGACTGCAAGATCACAGTATGGTCCATGACAGCAGTTCTCAACCAGAAGTCCAGGGCCTGCTAGGGGGCCACAAGCAGGTTTCAGGGGGTCCGTCCAGCAGGGCAAGTGTTAAACTTGCTGTGACCCAGGGCAGAGAGCTGAAGCCTCACACCGCATGGGGCTGAAGGCCGGAGCTCTGAGCCCCGCCACCTGAGGCAGAAGCTGAAGCCTGAGCAATGTAGCTTAGTGGGCAGTTGCCCTGCTTCCTACCCCCTAGCACCAGCCCCAGCTTTTACATGCAGAAAACCAGTTGTTGTGGCACAGGCAGGCCATGGAGTTCTTATAACATGTTGGGCGGGGGGGGGCTCAGAAAGAAAAAGGTTGAGAACCCCTCGTCTGTGAGGTTGTGAGCTACATTATGAGGGATCAGAGAAACTAAGATGAGTATGATCAAAGCTCCCAATCTCACGAACACTTAAATTAATGTGTAGTCCCATTCAAGTCAATGGGATTACTTATGTGCCTAAATTTTGCAAGATTAGGCCCTCAGGAAACAGAGAGAAAAGCGCTATGTATGGAATTCTGGAATCAAGCCTATGAGAAGCTTAAAATGAAACACTTAATCAAAATTGCAGAAATAACTTTTTCCAAATAAAAAAAATGCAGAAGAGTTTCCATGACCATTGGCTAGTTACCTTTCTGTCCTTGTTTAAGACTCTCTATATAATCTTCATATCTTTTTTGTTTTTCTGGATTTTTTGCAAATGGTTTGAAGTCACTAGAACTAGGGGTGGCTAACTGCCCCCCCAACGCCATTTGCCACTTCTGATGAACACCATATGAGAAGGATGAGATATTCAAGGATTGCTGAGGTAAAGTTTGTGTTTTCATTTGTTGTTCAGCTGCCTGTTTTACTTCTTTTATTCTCTCTTTGTCTTTCCCTGACAGATACTCCAGTACAGAAGGAGATGGACCTGAGGATGGAAAAAAGCAATAAGAAGATAAATGGAAAAGAAAACATCTTTGTAACTATCTCTACTGTCATGAATAAAACATATTACATGTATATTATTTCCCTATCTAAAACAAAAATGTGTCTAAATATAGGATGTACATACATTCAGATAGCCAAGCAATCATCAAAAAAATCAACACTCTAGTAATGGTTAATTTTAAATGTCACCATTTTGCTAGAAATCCTGAGGAAATATTTTTAAATGGTCATTTACAGAGAGGAGATTTCTTTTACCAGAAGTGGCCCTCTGCTGTTTGAGTGGATGCATCTTTTATGAAAGGAGCAGGATAGTGCCTCACACTCATTCATATATATTGTGCCCCACCAGATCTTTGTACTGATAGATATGTATAGATACATATGATGAAAAACAAATCAACTGGCGTAGTATAAACCAGGGAATGTCTACATTTGATAGTGTAAAGATCTAGACTTCACAGAAATCTGGAATGTAAAATTTTGTACAGCATATGTATATGCTCCATTTATGTATTTATTTTTTTTTAAAACCTCACAATCTAATACAGTAAAAGCTTCGTTATTTGGCATGTTGGGGAAACGGGAGGTCAAAAACAGTCAAAAATTCCGGTTAACTAAGAGGGAGCTCAGGGCTGGGGCATGGGAGTGGGTGCAGGGCGCGAATTCTGTGAGGGAGTTTGGGTGTGGGAGGGGGCTCAGAGCAGGGAGTTGGGACACAGGAGGGGGTGCTGGATCCTAAGCAGAAAGGGCTTAGGGCAGGGAGTTGGGGCGCAGGAGGGGGTGCTGGATCCTAAGCAGAGGGGCCCCTGCCGGCAGGCGCCGCCCCTGCAACTCCCATTGGCCATGGTTCCCGGCCAATGGGAGCTGTGGGACCAGCACTTGGGGCAGGGTGGAATCAGTGTGCAGAGCTGCCTAGCCACATCTCTGCCTAGGAGCAGCAGGGACATATCACCACTCGCAGCGAGCTGCCAGAGGTGAGCGCCACCTGGATCCAGCAAACCGAAACCCTCCCGCACCCCGACCCCCTACCCCAAGCGACATCCCACACACACACTCCCTCCCGCACTCCAAACCTCTCTTGGCTGTTCCTCCACCTAGGTGCAACAGGGACATGTCACCGCTTCCAGAGAGCCATGTGGAGCCAGGTGGGGAGCCTGCCAGCCCCGCACCAACCAGACTATAAACCAGACTTTCAATGAAGATCAGAAATGCCAGTTTATAGAGCTTTCCAGTTGGTAAAGTGCTGGATAACACAGCTTCCACTGTCGTTACATTAGTGGTTTGAAAGTTTTGGACAACCCTTTTTTTATTATTATTATATAAACATGTACATATATTTTAATATTATTACATATAATTTAGCTATTAATCTATTATGCTGTTTTCAGTTATAAATATAATGGTTAGCTCAGTGGTCTCAGTGTCAAACTCTGCCATGTGCAGTTCAACTCCTGGTCCCAGTCACTTGCTTCCTAAGTGAAGAAGGGCTGGGGATGCTACAGAAGTGTCATGCTCAGCCCTCGGGGGCAAGGGTGAGGGAATTATTCATATTACCCAACAAAAACTATTCCTGGTGATTAAAGAGTAGTACTGTTAGTTCGGAGAGTATCTCCAGTTCTCATGAGCCAGAAAGTTAAAGGCCATGCCATGGAGCTTTGCCATGTGGAATGTTTTAAAAGCTGACAAAATAGCATTATTATAGCTATTATACAATCTTAATTTCTGCCTCAGATATTTAAGGGTGACCTACAATGGATATTTTTTTAAGTTATGTTTGTGCCATATTTTGCTTATTTATGATGTATGGAAAAGGCTTGAAAGGCTAAAGACAAAAAGGAACCGTCCTCCTTAGTTTTTACTGAGAAATGTGAAGTCTGACCTTTCCAGGTTTTGCGGGGGCCCCTTCTTCTGGGGGGGTCTCAGAGCAGGGTGGATAAAAATCTATTATTTAAAGAAAAAAATCAAAACAATCAGATGGCTTTTATTAAAATCAGATTTTTTTATTTAAATAAAATGCAGGTTTGTTTTTTTTTTTAAATAAATAAACCTATTTCAAGTTAAATTTGAAATGATGACAACCTATGTTAAGACCTAAACTTATTATAGTCTATTAAAATAATTTAAAATTAAATAACAAATATTAAGCAGTACGTTTGCTGCCAAGTTTTAAAGAAAGTCAAACCACTGCATTGGTGGGAAGTCACTGGCTACGCATCTGGAACCTGAGATTGTTCAAGTGCAAAATCAGCTTCTGGCAAGAGTAGCCTCTTCTGCATTCAAAAAAATAAATGTTTTCTTCATCTCAGTTTATTCAACTAATTCAGTTCAATGACTAGTTCACTCAAAGTTAAAAAACCCAATGGGAGATAAAAAAAAAAAAAAGCAGAAAAATTGTTAATTTTAATCTACAAATAAAACTATGTGAGCGAATGAGGCCTATCAGTTCTAAAATCTTGAAAGACATGGTGATAAGAAACAATGAGTTCAGTAACTACATATAATACTTCCTTTGTTTAATAAGTCAGTTTTAAATGAAAAACATTTTGATAAACTAAGACTTGTTTTTTATGTATCTCATACATTCAATAGTTTTATTTGTCTAATAAAATTAAAAATGCCTGTTTTGTGCATTTTTAATTACATTTCTATTCAAACAGAGCTTGACACAAATTAAGTAAAAAAATGCATCATTCACTATTTTCTAAACAATGCAAATGTAAAAATTAAAAATCTGAATAAATGTAAGTTAAATAATATCCTTGCTTAAATAAATGTGTATAAATATAGAGTATCTTGGTTAGCAAAAAGGAGGACCAAAATTAGTACAACGGCTATATTTAGTTGCAAATCAACATATTTTAATGGTTACCAACCAATGAGAACCAACCTTTCTTTAGCAACAATAACTCAAATATACAAATGCAAAACAAGATTAAATTAGATTATTTTACTAAAGGTTACCTGCTTGCGGATTAAAATCTGTGATTTAAATCAATCCACCCTGTCTCGCAGCGTGATATTGTGGCCTCACAAATTACTTGAACGGAAAGGCAATTAATTTGTTCCTTTCTCCAGTATCCTTTACTGGTTGACATTAAACAGGTGTTAACCAAAAAAAAAAAAAAAGTTTTAAGAAGTCTAACATCCCCTTTCCCTCTTATTTGCTATTTTCTCTAGACTCATATAATGTCATAAGTGACTAGAGAGCTATAAAATCTTCCAGGCTACACAAGACCTGAATTTCTAAGGATAAAAAAAACAAACCAAAAACCCACAAGCAAAAATTAAAAAAAATAAATTCAGGCTTCATGGAAGCAAAAAATGAAATACTTTTACACACTTTTCTCCTTTAATTAGCGTGAGGAACTGAAAACACCTGTAGGTATTCCCAGTAACTGACATTTAGGGATCATATTGGCCAATATTTTGGCTAACATAAGGGGTGAGTTTAGTTTTATTTTTATTAAATTAGAAATATATATATATATATATATATATATAATATTCAAGATTGTAAATATTAAAGTTTGTAAACAAGCGTTCCCTGTTCTAAAAATATTATGGGGATAACCTAGTAGTTTAGTCAGTGTTAAGTGAATCTAAATTATAATGAAATAAGGAGAAGTATGGTCACACACTATGTCACATACCTTTTAGAGCAGTCTCTCCTAGCAATTCCCTCCTTTGAGACGCATTCAGCGTGTGTCTGTTTTGCTGCAGAGCATCAGTCTCAAGTTTCCCAGTTGATTCAACTAATGCCTGAAGTAAAAGGGGGTTTTCATTTCTAGCTGTTATCACTGGTCGAAAGTAATGGACAGGTCTGTAATCCCTTGGCAGGTCAGGCGGTAGATAAGTCTTCCAAAACAAACAGAAAACACAGTGAGAGATGTAGTTTCATATTTGTTATTTACAGATGAGATGTCCTTCACTAAAATCATTGGGCAGCATACAAAAGTTAGGCTTACTATAGACTACTAGTATATACTGCTCAGACTTGCAGAAAAGGACATCCCCAACCTATATACGCCTTTAACTATTGTCAATTTAATTTGTGAACATTAACAATAGAAAAGTAAACTATACAACAAACAAACTGGACAGGCTCAATTAGTCTGAGTCAATAAATAAATGGCATTGTAACAAACAGGAACATTTGAAACTTGAAAAAAATAAATTACCAAATTGTCAGTTTATAAAAATTATACTATAGATCAAATAGCAAATCAAGAACTACTTTAAAAAAAAAAAATTCAGAAAATGCTTTGGATATTGCTTAAGAATTCACCTTCCTTACAATGGGAATTACATGCACTTTTAAGCGTTAAATTTTAAAAGTTGAATAGTTTCCCTAAGCTTCGAAAATAACTTAATATCCTCCACCGAAATTCTGTTTTCATATCTCTTAAAGGAATAATTCTCAACGAACAACAGATATCCCAATGCCTCCTTATGGTAAAGTATACTAAGTGGATTTTTCTTTCTATTTCCTCTTTAGGAAAAGCATACTGTCAGAAAATTTTATATGTGCCTGGATTTTACCCCACTCTACACTTATACCAATACATCTTGTACTTAAAATTAAGTCCTAAAAATAGGGTTAAAACAAATTTGTCACTACGAGTGAATTTGAGAGGTCTTGGTCACTAAGAAAATACGATGTTATGTTTGAACAACAAGTAGAATATATACGTTATTCTTGCTAAAACCAATTCTCCAAACTGCTGCTAAACAGCAGTGAGCAGCTCTGAATGTATTTAGTATGTCTAGTGGATGGACAAACTTCAGGTTTGTATCATCAACCTAAAACCTATAGTTTTGACTATTTAGGATACCTTTGTTGCTTACCAACACTTTTATTCCTATTACAAGACACAATATGAATGCAATAGAATACACTAATAACCAAGGAGCTCAGTCAAATTGTGTATCACTCTTGATTATTATTGACATCTGAGTGATTACTTATTGTCTATATTTAAACACGTAAAGATGGCAAAATTATAATAGTTGTTTTTTGCTAAGAGAAAACATTATGTTTTATTTACCTTCTTTGTAGCTGATGATTTAGAAGCCAAGGAAAAGCCGTCCAGAATTTTGCCAATATATCTAATTTCTTTCTCCATTCCTATAAAATGATTACAGTATTAGGACTTTCAAAGCCAACAACTATAGAATTAACTTCATAGACAGGGCTATTCAACTTTAATTTTTAACGAAATAATTTCAAAAGATTCTATTTTCTGATACAGCATCCTTTAATTAGTATGTCCTGATATTTTTTAATTCCTTATTAAAAACCTTTACTGTTTTCCTCAACTTGTGAATGATCAGCAATAACTAATACTACTATGCTTGTAGAATACAAATAGAATATGCAAAAGTTACCACTGACTTTCATATCCTGCATAATTTCTGCTAAACAACAATCCCTGAGGCATGCCTATCCCATTCAAAATCCGTCGAAGCCTCCACGGCTGTGAATAGCTATACACTATGTATGTTGATGGAACCAAATTCAATCACTCATTTTGAAATAAATTCAGAAGTTTATGCATGTACATTAAATTAAATCCAAAGACAGTACTTTACCAAGTGCTTCTTTGCACAATACATAGCAAATGGCTATACACCTGATCCTGCTTACTCATGTGAGCAGCTCCACTCAAATCTCCAAGGACTCCAAGACCAATATTATTAAGGGCTACAAAATCAGGCCCTAAATTTGCAAGTAAATTACTGAAGGATTCTTAAATATTCATGCATCTTTTCTGACATTAAAACTACTGTGTAAGTTATCACGGCCTAGTATTAGTTCTAACCTAGTGCACACAGTATTTCTGAGATTTTCTACCATAACCACTAATGTTAGTGGTGAACTATTACCACTATTATTGGTAATTATTTTCCTCTTTCAACTGCCCTCTTTCGTAGTAATTTTGAGCTGTATAATGCTAATGTAGTTTCAGATCTATTGCATAGGCAACTTTCATCCTGGCATTTCCTAACTTTTGAGTGCTTTTCTTTGTAACCATGATATTTAACATATTTTCCATATATTTTATACCTGGACAACTTTGGAATAAGCTCTCTTAATATCATCTGTATTTTTATAGTGGTACTGCTTTTCACTTACTATTTTTTCCTGCAGCAGAAAAAAAATGTTTTCAGATAAATACATGACTAAGCTGAAGAAAACAGAAGTTTTCATTTAATCTGCTTTTGAACTACTAGAAGCGTGTAATGGAGGACACTAGGTGAAATGTTGAGATCTCAGGGCCAGAAAATATCAATCCTTTATTAATGAACATATTTGGGAAATAGAGGTTAGCATTCTTACATACATTTTAAGTACAATTACACTGAAACTTCAGATCTATCTATAATTCTTACCTTTCTTGTTTTTATACTGCTTAGGTGCAGTCCAACCATACAGCATATCTCCAGGTTCCTCATCTTTCAGAACTGTATCATATTTTGACAATGTTTCAGTAGCATATATATCATCGTCTTCTTCTTCCAAAGCTCCTACACCAAAAGCCTAGACAAATTTTTTAAATTAAAAATGGTTAGACTTCTACAGTGTCAAAATATAACAGTTCTGTCTTGAAAAAGTAACACGTCAGAATATGTATATTTTGTCTCTGAAATTAAAATTACATGTTTGGGACTAGTTTGATAACTTTCATGTGGCAAGTACTATACCCTGCCAAATGGGAGACCAATGATCAAAACAGCAAACATGTCCTCCAGCTTCTCAAGCAGAGAGGGACTGGGACCACTATGTCAGAAGCATGTTTAGTTTATAAGCAGCAGGATTAGCTATATAACACTGAACAATATATCCTGCCATCTAAATAAGAACAGCACTAGTTGAGCACTAAAGGAAGAAAATAATTATGCTGGCAGGAGGCCTTTGAAGAGGAGAAGAACAATGTAATGGGAATAAATACAACCGTATTTGACCATATTTCTTTTTTCCCAAAATCACATAACTTGACAATGTTTCTCCTGTGTGAAAACATGAATCACAGGGCATAGTGCTAAAGGGAAATTAAATGCGGCTGACAGAACCTAGCGTTGGAAGGAAATGGCCAAAAATTAAACATCTTTGTTTCACAAAAAGCTCATTTTACTCCAATTGGAGAAATGTAATGTTCACTTTCATTTTTACTTATACCACACTCATCATGATATTGTTCCATTACACCCATTAACTTACTACTAAGCCATATAGAAGCTTCATGGATTCAACCATGGCTTCATAGCAAGTCCGTGTTAGCAACAGCAACAGAAGTAAGGTAGCCTGCCTCCCAGTACTGTTCTCAAACCACACTTAAAGTTTCTTGCGATCATTCTACAATTTCTGAGTATTTTCCATCTTTATCAGGCCTCATGGAGAAATAAAAATCAATTATCTACATTTTATTTCTCAGAAAGCCAGGAACAGTAGGAAAAAAAAAAAAAGAGACTACCTTGTGAAAGGGATCATTTAATGAAAGCATTGCTTCCCATTGATAAGGTAGTGGTTTTTTTCTACTGTTCCTGGCTCTCTGAGAATGTGAAACAACACTGTAATAACAGAAATATCTATATTTACAGCAAAAATTGCCATGGACTTAAACAGAAGTGTTGCCTGATTACTGACTAGGAAGCATAGCATTTGGCCCTTACAGATTCTACTGTACAATTTTAAGAGTACTTTCAATGTTAAAAAAAAAAAATAAAAAAAGTGTATACGTCTGTTTTATTCCACTCTCCCACAGTTTATTTAAATCACAATATTAATATTGGAATGTCACGCATAATGTAATAGGAACCAATAATTCTTACCTCTTTCAACCAATAAAAATATATTAAATTCAAGATTCAGGCTGACCCTGTTTATTGGTGTTTGGTCATTTTACCTATCTGTGCCTTAGTTTTCCCATCTCAGATTTGGTATACTACTACTATCCTACATCACAAGATATTATTAAGATTTAACTCATGTTCTCTCTCAGATTCTCAGACAGAAGGGAACAGAGCAGTACAAAGTATTATTTTTTAATAACAGAAATGGTATTTTTAATTTGCTTTAAAACTTTGTTTTAATTCCATTTTAGAGAGATTTTAAGACAAACATATTTATTTCCTATAACTGGCACTGCAACACAGTATAAACAGTAATGTTTTACCTGGCCTGAGATACCCAGTTTTCTTCCTTTACTATGTCTCAGATCACCAAGTAGATTACTTGTCTTTTCAGAACCATCAGTAAAAAGACTGGGGTGTTCTCCTCCTGAAACCCCAAACAATGCTTTGGTGGGGTCTAGACCCTGGTAACCAAGTCCACGGACATTCTCTTTAGGAGTCAAGTCTACAGGCATCACATCTTTGGGTGCAAACGTCACATTCGCTGGCTGATATTCATCCTCTTCATCCTTTTACAAAGTTAAAATACATTACAACAAACAAACATTAAACTCTGTACAGCAGTATAAAAATGTAAGTTCCACAGCAACATTTAGTTAAGATGAAGTCCAATTCTGAAAAAGCTTCAGAGTTCTCTAAATACACACGGATATCACTGCACATGCCTGATTAGGAAAGGAGCTCTTCTGGGTTTACCTTAACCCAACCATTAATATTCAGAAGAAGAGCTCTGCGTAGCTTGAAAGCTTGTCATTTTCACCAACAGAACTTGGTCCAATAAAAGATATTACATCATCCACTTTGCCTCTCTAATGTCCTGGGACCAACACTACAAATATTACTATTCTAGTCGTATAATAGTTAGATTTTTTATATATATATATATATATATATATATATATATATATATATATATATATATATATATAAGTTATACTTTAAATATAATTTACATGTAATTTTTATA
The DNA here is from genome assembly GCF_965140285.1 of Lepidochelys kempii. Classification (NCBI taxonomy): domain Eukaryota; kingdom Metazoa; phylum Chordata; order Testudines; family Cheloniidae; genus Lepidochelys; species Lepidochelys kempii. The sequence goes on along the minus strand of NC_136391.1, from coordinate 23,950,256 downwards.
TAAATAACAGTAACTTTTGCCTGCATAATACCTCAGATCCTTCAGGTGGTAGCGCACAGCCATATACTTTTACTTCAGGATCTGCAAAGACATAACAGCACCATACCATAAAGTTACAATTCTTCAGTAAGTTTCTCTTACGGCTTGTCTACATTACTCGCTGGATTGACAGGCAGAGATCGATCCAGAGGAGGGTCGATTTATCACGTATAGTCTAGATGCGATAAATCGATCGCTGAGCACTCTCCTATCGACTCCAGCACTCCACCAGAGCGAGAGGCGCAGGCGGAGTCGACGGGGGAGTGTCAGCCGTCGACTTACCATAGTGAAGACACCGCAGTAAGTAGATCTAAGTACATCAACTTCAGCTACGTAGCTTTTCCCCCTTCCCCCCCAGTGTAGACCAGGCCTTAGTTATATTTTAAAATTAAACCAGAGCAAATAAAAGGTTTTTAAAAGATCTTCTCAATAGCACAGAGAAGACTAGAAACTTTTTATTTTCCATTACTCAAAACTTAATTGAACATACCAGGTTTTTGTTTGCGGGGCTTTCTCTTTACTCGAGGTCCAACACCTTGTCCTTCTTTCCAGCCCATTTTTCGCAACAATTCAACACCAATAGTTATTCTAGGAGAAAATTAAGAACAAAGCATTTATGCTGACAGCCTAATTTAAAAGTATTTCTTGTGAATCTCCTGAAAGCTATAAATAAATTCGTAATAGTATGGGCCAAATTTTCATAGCAGTTTTCTGTAAGCACAATTCTTCATGTATTATCATTTGTATATGTATCTTGTATGCAGAACTGCAAATGACTGTGCATGCAAATTTGCATGTGCAAAACAAAAAGGCAGGTGGCGGTCCCTTTGAAAATGCAATTTTATATATTTTGCAGTAATTTGCACTGAATGCAGTAGTCAGATATTCTTTTACTTGCCAATACAGCATAGGTGTTTTGGTTTTGGGAGTGAGGTGCTATATCTACTTACTTCGCTGGTGCTATTAAATCATCCAGTGCAGTGGTTCCTGGAATGGATGAAGTTATCCCTGCAATATGCCTAGCTTTTTCTTTTATTCTATCTTTGGGTTTGGAAGCAAAGTCATCTGTCGTCGTAATTTCTTTAGGCGCTATCCCATATTCACTAAGATCCTGAAAAACACACACACACACACACAATGGAAAAATTCTAATTAGAAATAACTTTTCTTCAAATATAGACTAATATTAAAGATGACAGTTGAAGGAAACCTGGAGTTTATGCTCTTTATTTTAGCTGGGTTTTCAAAGGCACCTAAGGGAGTTAGGTGTCCAACTCTAATTAAGTTTCAATGGAATTGGGCACCTTAAGCACCTTCAGAAATCACAGTCTTTATTTACATATGCTTCTTTATAATGGAGACCTAGAAAGTTTTGTTTGCTTTCTGTTCTGTAAGGCTTTTCTTTTTGTTTGTTTTAAACAGGTCCGACCTAGAAGACTCTAAGGTCCATAAGAAAACAGGTTAGAATTATGATTGCATATATATATATATATATATATATATATATATATACACATATATATATATATATACACATATATATATATATATATACACACACAACACACACACACACAGTAAGTAGAACATGAAATGATTTTTATTTAGACTCTTTAAAACCCTATTTTGTTTAACTAAATTGCCTACAAACATTTAAGGCCTGAAACAGCTCCCAACAACACCCAGCAGCCCTCAAAACTAGTCTGCCAGCAAAAGAAGGGATGCTCATATTTTACATCCTGATATTTCCAAGTTAAGAAGTAAGCAGAACCCACCATCACTAAATACACACTTGTCCCTGACAAGATTAAATCAGTTCTTTGATGAAAATTTAAAATAATGGATCATTCTTACAAATTTTTTTATTAGTACTATCTATAATAAAAGTGATTCTATTGTCCGTATCTACATAAATTCATGCAACAATATACACAGTATTAAAATACCCAAATATGTGAAGTATTGTCATGCCACAACTTTTTGTATCATTTTTGTAAACTTACCTCTTCATCCATAAAGTCTTCTGGTCCAAGGGCTGTTTTGTCTGCTCTCTTCTGACGTGATGATACAAAAGTTGAAGGGGCCCATCCTTAAAAGAAAGCAAATCTTTAAGAATTGTATAAAAAGAAACTCTAATATAATGTATGAACGCAGTAAGGAAAGGTTATACGTAGCCACTTTGTCATTCTATTAATCAGAAACACCTTAAGGACATGCCAACACAACGGATGCATCCATAAGCAGAGCATTCCAAAGGTAGCATCTTCAATTATGTTCATTTTAATAGAAAAGTATAACTATTTACAGTGAACATCAGCAGAAAAAAAATACATAATGCCAATTTACATTTGTTTTCCCAAAAATAATTTGAGTAGTGTTATGTTTTGATAAAGTATTACTTCAGTTCTTCTCCATGAGAGGAACTAGTTTCAGACACAATCTCTGACCTTCCTTTGAACCAACAGTGTTGAAGTAGCCAGCAGAGAAACCACCACTAAATGCTCCATGAAAACGTTTGTATCGTCCCTTTTCATCTTTAACAGTCTGCTCTTGAAGAGGAACTGGCTTCTTAATTCGTTCACCTACAATTATCAAAATACAAAAAACAGGAAAGTGAGTTAACCTGAAAAGAGAATCAAATCCCCACTCTTCTCAGTCACTATTTGTTCCCCAAAGGAACAGCAGCCACCTCTGAAGAGGCATGTCAGCACTACATGCTGCTATTTAAAACAGAAACTGAGAGAATAAGAAAATAAAAATAGTGATGAAGAATTCCTAAATCCTAATCCCAGTTCTGATACTTTTTCCATGGCTGTGGGCAAACCACAAACCATCTGTCTCCTTAATGTCCCAATCTGTAAAACTGGAAGAATATTTATTTACCTATTTTATAGGGTGTTCTAAGCACTGTTTGTAAAGCATTATGAAAATGGAAAGTGCTAAGTGTTATTAATATCATACCCAACTGAAGCTTTAGGAATTTAGAAGGCAGAATATAACTATCCAATTTTGAAATTAATCGAGACAAAGATAACAACATTATCATTGCAACAGGACCTTTAAAACTATCTTTAAGTGGTCAGAACCTCAATTGCATGACACTGCCAAAAAAACAACACTTGCAATAGCACCATCCCCCTAAGAGAAGTCAATGAGGCTCTGTGCAGGTGCAGACGTTTGCCGACATGCAATCTATTGCAGAATCATGGACCTTGAAATATTTGGTACAACTGACTGTGCTGAAATCACATTTTAACAAGACGACTTCAAGGGAACAGAGAGATTTGCATAATAAGCACTTTTAAAGTGTATATATAATCTCCTTTTTGTGTAAACTCATTGTTGTGTGTAAACTCATTATTATTTACTGAAAACCAAAAGTGTGCTTGGCTTGGCAAAACATGTAAAATATTGTCATTTCTCCAAGAGATTTATAGTCTCAGGGACAGACAATTGAAACATTGTTGTATCCAGTGCTTACTGCCCACTGACTTCTACACTACTCATGGCAGTAAGAACTAAGCCCCAGGGTTAAGTGTTTGCAGGATCGGGCCTCTAAGGCCCCAAAACTCTTGTCATGGCCTTTAAAGGGCAGGATTCCTACATTATGCAAATATTTACCAATGAAATATAATACTGTACATATATAATACACAGAATAAAGGTTAAACATTCATGTGGCCAGTGCACCTTTGCATGTACATCCATGCACACCCACCCACAGCTGGTTACATGCACTCTGTGCTTTTGATGGTAGGATGCCTATTTATGAAACTGGATATAACAGGAAAAGTATTGACCCTGACCCTTATAAGGCAATAGGAAACAGTATTAAAATGAGCAACACTGTATCTAATCCTTGGGTAAGAAGCACTACAAACCACAGAGGGATTTTATTGTATAGAGTCTAACTTCTACAACAATTAATTGCTTTCCACTTTTATCTTTCTAAGTAAATAACAATGAGGGCTTTCGTTGTTTACTTCCATCAGTTCTATTCCAACATTTATGAGAAATATAATTCTGTTATAGCAAAAGCCTTGTATCAGCCATACACAGTAGTTTTGGTTATCTGAGTACAGAAATGGAAAAAAAGGTCAACTTTAATAAATATAATATAGCTTTAATTTTAAAAATCCGAACACCAACAACAAGGCCTTACAGAAATGCATGGAACTTCCAGGTTGTTGAAACAATCTGAATGTACTGAGAACTGAAGCCTCAGTGCTTCAATGGTGCCAGGATTTTTGATGTTCCATTTAAGCACACTCATTTGAGAACTTGGCCTAGCAGTGACCTTGTTAAAAGAGACCTTGTTTACACACAAATTTTGTACAGCTTTAACAACCCTGGTATTATTAAAGCAGTACAAGTGCTCTAGCTTATTCTTGTACAGAAAGGGAAATAAACTATACTCACATAAAGCATCTTTATACCAGCATAACTGTGTTCACACTATGAGTTGCACTAGTACAACTATTTCGGTAAACAAAATCACAATCGTAATCAAATTTGTACAAAATCCTTGTGCAGACCAGGCCTTAATCACACTTGTGTCTGAAAACTGAGGACCTCCTACTCCTACAAGTAACACCTGAGATTTCAGTAACTGAAGGCTTGTCTACACTACCACACAGGGTCGATCTAAGATACGCAACTTCAGCTACGTGAATAGCCTAGCAGCAGGTGAAGTCAACGTACTTAGATCCACTTGCGGTGCCTTCGTTCCGGTGAGTGGACAGCTGACACTCTCCCGTCGATTCCACGTCTCATTCTGGTGGAGTACCGGAGTCGACAGGAGAGCGCTCAGCGGTTGATTAATCATGTCTATACTTGATGCAATAAATCTGCCCTGCTGGATCAATTGCTGCATGCCAATCCAGTTGGTAGTGTAGACAAGCCCTCAAAGATTAGAGGGGACTCCCCTACACCCCCTCCAGTTTATTTGTGTTGTACATTTACCATCTTTTAGACTATCATCTGTACCACCTACTCCCCTCTCAGGCTACATCTACACTACCACGGTAAGTCAACATATGGTATGCAGCAGTGAATAACACAGCTGGAGTTGACGTACCTTAGGTTGAGTTACTGCAGAGAGTCGAAGGGAGAAACTCTCCCCTCCACTTTCCTTACCCTTTTCCTCTGGGGTAGAGGACAGGGGCGACTGGAGAGCGATCTGCTGTCAATGTGGCGGGTCTTCACTAGACCCGCTAAATCGACCTCCGGTGGATCGATCTCGGAGCCTGGATCCAGGCTGTAGTGTAGACCTGCCCTGCTACGACTGTGTTGCCTGTGCGGCTGCACTACGACATCGAGCCCCCGCAACCCCCAGGCCGAGCCCAGAGGAGGTGTCGTCAACCCTGCCCCCCCCCCACGAACACCCCGCAGCACAACCGCGTCGGTTCATTGGCGTTCGCCCACCCAGCCCCTTTGCCCCCCGGCGAGAGGGAACCTCGCGGGCGAGGCGGAGGCGGCCCCGTGTCTACTGGGCCCCGACCCGGGAGAGCGGGGCGCGCCTCTCGCAGGGACAGGCACTTGCGGGACGCAGCGCGAGAGGGAATCCGCAGACCGGGCGGCGGCCATGGAGAGGAGGGGGCTCGTCTCGCTCCCTGAAGCAGCCAGGACGTGCGGCGGCCGAGACGGGGGTAGCCCCGCTGGGTCTTGCTTCCAGGCGGCTCCCCCCGGCCTCATGTGGGCAGAGCGCTCCGGGGAGACACGGCCCCTCGCTCGCCGCCCGGCCGCAGCGTTAGCCGGGCTAGATAGGGGGACGCCTCCGCACAAGCGGAGCGGCTGTGCCCCCCGAGCTCCCTTACCCTCCGGCAGGGGCTCTAGCGCGGTGCCATAGCCCGCCAGCTCCTCCTCCTCGCTGTCGCTGGCCCCCGGCGCCGCCATCTTCTGAGCACGACGCCTGGGCCACGCCTCTGTCACGTGAGGGGGGGGGCGCCGGGCTGGCGCCGCCATCGCTGTCTGGGGACGGAGCAGAACAGCCTGAGGCCCGCTCGGACTTGGCCTCTTCTCGCCTGCCCGGGCTGCGCTCGGGTGCCCAGAGCCCGCAACCCCAGGGGGCGTCTGTTGCTCAGACCCCCTGCCCCCATCAAGCCTTTGGGGTGCTGAGGGATGGTGTGAAGTACCACGTATATTCTCCCGAGTTTATAGTTCTGTTACCCTCAGGCATACAATGCAATTGTCATCAACTTTCAATGTAATGTTTAAAATGTAACTTGTGATCAGTTTTAATACATTTCAGTACATCTTAAAATAAGGGATGGATGGGCACGCTATGGGACAAATCAATTAAATAAGGGACAGTCCCTTGAAATAAGGGAGGGTTGGGCACCCTAATAATAATTCTAACCCTAATAATTTTAAATGTATCATTCATTGGCTCATATTTTACATCTTGATATTTCCAAGTTAAGAAGCAAGCAGAAGCCACCACCACCTGTACACACTTGTCCCTGACAATATTAAATGTAGATGTGGCAATACAGTAGAAAACATACTGCAGAAAGAAACCCTGTATTTGTGAAGGGAGTAGGACTGCATTACCTAACAGGGCTTTTCCGTTTCTAACATCTATGACCTCATGAATGTTTGCAGGGTGCTGGACTGTGACATCAAAATAACAATGAACTTGGAAATAACAGGACAGGTGTTTGAGATCCCTTTCCTAATCCTGTGCCTGTCCTGGAATGGTGTGGGGAGTGGGGCCAGGTTCCTCTGGGATTTCATCTTTAATTTCCTGTAGCTTCATCACACAGCAACACTAACACTTCCTCTATAAGGATGAATAAGCAGGATACAACTTTCTTCACAGCCACATTTACTGGCCAAAAGAGGTCACTCAAGTGCAAAATTATTGATCCCAGGAGCTAGCACTTTTGCCTTTACAGACCTTTTAACCAGGGGAGTGTGAGACATACCCACATCCGATGAAGTGGGTTCTAGCCCACGAAAGCTTACGCCCAAATAAATTTGTTAGTCTCCAAGGTGCCACAAGGATTCCTCATTGTTTTTGCTGATACAGACTAACACGGCTACCACTCTGAAACCCACATAAAAAACACCACAGTGCATTGTTCCAAATTATTGGTCTGAAACACTGTAGTTAACCATGTTTAAGCATGATTCATACAAGAAAGATGGTAATCATTTCCAAACTCAGAGTTAAGAAGGCCAACAAATCCCAGATATGATCCCACAACAGACATGGAAAGAATCTAGTTCACGGTACCAGTATCACTGCAGCCACAGGTGCCAACTTTTGTTGGTGCTGGTGGGTGCTCGTGCTGCCCCTCTCCCGTCCCGTGGCCCCGGCCTCGTCCCCTGCCCCAGCACCACCCCCTGCCTGCCCCTATTGGATCCCGCCCTGGCCCCGCCTCTTCCCCAAGCACGGCCATTCCCCCTCCTTCCCCTTCCCTCACAGGCTTGCCACATAAAACAGCTGTTTCGCAGCACAAGCGCTGGGATGGGGGCAGAAGAAAGTCATGTCGGCCCACTCAGGGGAGGAGGCGGAGGTGAGCTGGAGCAGGGGGGTGGGTTGGGGAGCTGCCGGTGGGTGCTCTGCACCCACCAATTTTTCCCCATGGGTGCTCCAGCCCTGGAGCATCCAGAGTCGGCGCCTGTGACTACTGCTGTCAGGATTGAAGAGTAAAGGATAATAGCACCTGCAATTTCATGAAATCGATCCACTTCCAGAATCAAAGTGTAAAACATACTCGATGTGTATTCAATGTGGAAAGGGGGAAACATGAATGTTACTGACTTACAGCTGATAAAACTCACAGAGCCAAATTTGGGCCAGTTCATTTGAAGTGCTGCTCAACTCAAAAAATGTTTGTGCAGAAACTGCATTATGGTACTTAACAGAGCTGTTCTCTATTTTCCTTGAGTCATATCTGCTGACTAGTGTCAAAAATAAGCTTTTACTACTTTTTTTTTCCTCTTGACCCTGAAGAGTCAAAGTCTAGCCACTCATGATAGGTCTAGACTGTTCTTAAAAACCTCCAAGGATAGGAATTCCACAGCCTCCCTAGGACCTTTTCCAGTGCTTAGCTATACTTAGAGCAGGGGTGGGAAAACTTTTTGGCCTGAGGGCCACATCAGGGTTGCGAAACGGTATGGAGGGCTGGGTAGGGAAGGCTGTGCTTCCACAAACAGTCTGGCCCTGGCCCCCTATCTGCCCCCTCCCACTTCTCACCCCCTGACTGCCCCCCTCAGAACTCCCGACCCATCCAACCCCGCCAGCTCCTTGTTCCCTGACCGCCCCCTCCCAGGACCCGCTGCCCCTAACCAGTCCCCTGGGACTACACCCCCTATTCAACCCCTCCACTCCCTGTCCCCTAACTGCCCTGACCCCTATCCAAACCCCCACCCCCTGACAGGCCCCCTGGGACACCTGACTCATCCAACCCCCCCACTCCTTGACCCCTGACCACCCCCTCCCAGGACCCGAGTCCGTAACTGCCCCCCCAGGACCCCACCCCCTATTCAAACCCCCCTGCTCCCTGGACCCTCTGACCCCACATATCCAACCACCTTGCTCCCTGTCTCCTGACCACCACCACCCTGAACTTCCACCCCATCCAACCACCCCCTGTCCCCTGACTGCCCCCTAGGACCTACTGCTCCTTATCCAACCCCCCTCCTCCCGCCCCCTTACCATGCGGCTCAGAGCAGCAGAACAGGCTTATTGGAAAGCCTGGGAGGTGGGCGGGCACAAGCCGTGCTGCCCACATGGCTGCGGGGAAAGAGGGACAGTGGGGGAGGGGCCGGGGCGAGCCTTCCTGGCCGGGAGCTCAGGGGCTGGACAGGATGGTCCTGCGGGCCAGATGTGGCCCGCGGGCCATAGTTTGCCCACCTCTGACTTAGAGAGATTTTCTTAATATCCAACCTAAATCTGCTGGCTGCAAACTGCAATCGATGGAGATGGAGAACAACTGATCACCATCCACTAACAACCTTTTACATGTTTGAAGACTGTTATGTGTACCCTCAGCTTTCTCCTCTCTAGACTAAACATGTCCAATTCTTTCAATCTTTTCTTCATAGGTCACGTTTTCTAAACCTTTTATCATTTTTGTTGGTTTCCTCTGGATTCTCTCTGGTTTGTTACAAGTTACATTTAAGCAGTGGCACACACGTTTTCTTAACATTCCTAGATATTTTATGATTAGTGATCACTCACATTTGCCTCTTTTATCCAAAGGATAGAAGACAGCAGTGGGTGAATTGACTTGGTCCCACCCCTTATTCCATGAAGGCTTACCAGGATACACTACAGGTGGTCCTGAGCAGCAAAGTTTGGGGCAGAAGTTTCACTTCACAACCATCTATAATATTAAATGAAACCTGTACAAGAAACCACCATTATTAGATAACCGTTTTCTTAAGAAACTGCTCCAGGGTATCACTAAAATGTACTGACAACAATTCTGCCCCATCTTTATTAGAAGACCTTTTCAGCTAAGCAACCAATTTTTGTCAGCCCCAAAAGTATTTTTTGTAGACTAGGTCTATTCCAGTGTTCTTTAATGAAGGAGTTCACATGGTGAAAGAAAGGTGCCTCTACGCATCGGCTCAAAGAAGAAGCCACTTTCAGAAACTTTCATGTTTCTCTGAAGAGTACTGTATCATAGAGCTAGTTCTCTTTAATGTATTTTGTATAAATATACATTTAGAGTTTGTGAAAGGTGTCAGTTTCACAACCCTAGAGACTGAAGTCCTCTTTCTAGCCACAGAGCTTCTCCAGTACAGAAAGTGTCAGTACAAACGTCTCTATTGTGGCTTGCCAGTATTCCTCAACCGTGACCTGGAGGGACAACTTCTAGGAGTAAGGGGCCAGTTCAGCTTCAGTGTCCATTTAGTTCTTGAATTAGGGGGAGACTCCCCAAAAGGAAATCAGTATGAATTTGTGATGTGGATGTCTGTCCACTGAGAACTGGACTGAGACCACCAAATTTAATTTCACAAGACACCAAATTGCCTTCCAAAGGCTCATTTGGCTTGGGTTTAACTGAAACCAGCAAGCTATAAGTTAAAGGCTCTAGATGCTATTACTGGTCTCCTGAGGTATCCAATCACTTGTACAGACAGTTTTAAAGGAATTAGTGTACACGGTTAAAAGGAATGTCCAAAACTTTTTTTTATTAAAAGATGAAGGGGGAAATAATTAGTTGTGGTGTCAGCTTTTTTTCAGGTTTCAGAGTAGCAGCTGTGTTAGTCTGTATTCGCAAAAAGAAAAGGAGGACTTGTGGCACCTTAGAGACTAGTTCACATGTGAAGAAGGTTTACTCTGTAAGGGTATGTCTACACTACGAAATTAGGTCGAATTTATAGAAGTCAGTTTTTTAGAAATCATTTTTATATATTCGAGTGTGTGTGTCCCCACAGAAAATGCTCTAAGTGCATTAACTCGGCGGAGTGCTTCCACAGTACCAAGGCAAGCGTCAACTTCCGGAGTGTTGCACTGTGGGTAGCTATCCCACAGTTCCCGCAGTCTCCGCTGCCCATTGGAATTCTGGGTTGAGAGCCCAATGCCTGATGGGGCTAAAACATTGTCGCGGGTGGTTCTGGGTACATATCATCAGGCCCCAGCTCCCTCCCTCCCTCCGTGAAAGCAGCAGCAGACAATTGTTCCGTGCCTTTTTTCTGTGCAGATGCCATACCAAGGCAAGCATGGAGGCCGCTCAGCTAACTTTGGCAATTAGGAGCACATTAAACACCACACACATTATCCAGCAGTATATGCAGCACCAGAACCTGGCAGAGCGATACCGGGCGAGGAGGCGACGTCAGCGCGGTCACGTGAGTGATCAGGACATGGACACAGATTTCTCTGAAAGCATGGGCCCTGCCAATGCATGCATCATGGTGCTAATGGGGCAGGTTCATGCTGTGGATCGCCGATTCTGGGCTCAGGAAACAAGCACAGGCTGGTGGGACCGCATAGCGTTGCAGGTCTGGGACAATTCCCAGTGGCTGCGAAACTTTCGCATGCGTAAGGGCACTTTCATGGAACTTTGTGACTTGCTTTCCCCTGCCCTGAAGTGCATGAATACCAAGATGAGAGCAGCCCTCACAGTTGAGAAGCGAGTGGTGATAGCCCTGTAGAAGCATGCAACGCCAGACAGCTACCAGTCAGTTGGGAATCAATTTGGAGTGGGCAAATCTACTGTGGGGGCTGCTGTGATGCAAGTAGCGCACGCAATCAAAGATCTGCTGATATCAAGGGTAGTGACCCTGGGGTCATAGTGGATGGTTTTGCTGCAATGGGATTCCCTAACTGTGGTGGGGCTATAGACGGAACCCATATCCCTATCTTGGCACCGGAGCACCAAGCCGCCGAGTACATAAACCGCAAGGGGTACTTTTCAATAGTGCTGCAAGCTCTGGTGGATCACAAGGGACATTTCACCAACATCAACGTGGGATGGCTGGGAAAGGTACATGACGCTCACATCTTCAGGAACTCTGGTCTGTTTCAAAAGCTGCAGGAAGGGACTTTATTCCCAGACCAGAAAATAACTGTTGGGGATGTTGAAATGCTATAGTTATCCTTGGGGACCCAGCCTACCCCTTAATGCCATGGCTCATGAAGCCGTACACAGGCAGCCTGGACAGTAGTCAGGAGCTGTTCAACCACAAGCTGAGCAAGTGCAGAATGGTGGTAGAATGTGCGTTTGGACGTTTAAAGGCGCGCTGGCGCAGTTTACTGACTCGCTTAGACCGCAGTGAAACCAATATTCCCCCTGTTATTACTGCTTGCTGAGCGCTCCACAATATCTGTGAGAGTAAGGGGGAGACGTTTATGGTGGGGTGGGAGGTTGAGGCAAATCGCCAGGTTGCTGGTTACGCGCAGCCAGACACCAGGGCGGTTAGAAGAGCACAGGAGGGCGCGGTGTGCATCAGAGAAGCTTTGAAAACCAGTTTCATGACTGGCCAGGCTACGGTGCGAAAGTTCTGTTTGTTTCTCCTTGATGAAACCCCCCGCCCCTTGGTTCACTCTACTTCCCTGTAAGCTAACCACCCTCCCCTCCTTCCTTCGATCACCGCTTGCAGAGGCAATAAAGTCATTGTTGCTTCACATTCATGCATTCTTTATGCATTCATCACACAAACAGGGGGATGACTACCAAGGTAGCCCAGGAGGGGTGGTGGAGGAGGGAAGGAAAATGCCACACAGCACTTTAAAAATGTACAACTTTAAAATTTATTGAATGCTAGCCTTCTGTTTTTTGGGCAATCCTCTGTGGTGGAGTGGCTGGTTGGCCGGAGGCCCCCCCCACCGTGTTCTTGGGCGTCTGGGTGAGGAGGCTATGGAACTTGGGGAGGAGGGCGGTTGGTTACAGAGGGGCTGTAGTGGCAGTCTGTGCCCCAGCTGCCTTTGCTGCAGCTCAACCATACACTGGAGCATATTGGTTTGATCCTCCAGCAGCCTCAGCATTGAATCCTGCCTCCTCTCATCACGCTGCCGCCACATTTGAGCTTCAGCCCTGTCTTCAGCCCACCACTTACTCTCTTCAGCCCGCCACCTCTCCTCCCGGTCATTTTGTGCTTTCCTGCCCTCTGACATTATTTGCCTCCACGCATTCGTCTGTACTCTGTCAGTGTGGGAGGACAGCATGAGCTCAGAGAACATTTCATCAGGAGTGCGTTTCTTTTTCTTTCTAATCTTCACTAGCCTCTGGGAAGGAGAAGATCCTGTGATCATTGAAACACATGCAGCTGGTGGAGAAAAAAAAAGGGACAGCGATATTTAAAAAGACACATTTTATAAAACAATGGCTACACTCTTTCAGGGTAAACCTTGCTGTTAACATTACATACATAGCACATGTGCTTTCGTTACAAGGTCGCATTTTGTCTCCCCCCACCACGTGGCTACCCCCTCAAGATGGCATGCAGCTCATCATAGAAGCGGCATGTTTGGGGCTCTGACCTGGAGTGGCCGGTCGCCTCTCTGGTTTTCTCGTAGGCTTGCCTCAGCTCCTTAAGTTTCACACGGCACTGCTTCAGGTCCCTGTTATGGCCTCTGTCCTTCATGCCCTGGGAGATTTTGACAAAGGTTTTGGCATTTCGAAAACTGGAATGGAGTTCTGATAGCACGGATTCCTCTCCCCATACAGCGATCAGATCCCGTACTTCCCGTTCAGTCCATGCTGGAGCTCTTTTGCGATTCTGGGACTCCATCATGCTCACCTCTGCTGATGAGCTCTGCATGGTCACCTCTGCTGATGAGCCCTGCATGGTCACCTTGCCACACTGGCCAAACAGGAAATGAGATTCAAAAGTTCGCTGTTCTTTTCCTGTCTACCTGGCCAGTGCATCTGAGTTGAAAGTGCTGTCCAGAGCGGTCACAATGGAGCACTCTGGGATAGCTCCTGGAGGCCAATACCATCGAATTGTGTCCACAGTACCCCAGATTCGACCCAGCAAGGCTATTAGCAAGGCTATAGCGATTTAAGCGCTAATCCACTTGTCAGGGGTGGAGTAAGGAAATCGATTTTAAGAGCCCTTTAAGTCAAAAAAAAAGTGCTTCATCGTGTGGACGGGTGCAGGTTTACATCGATTTAACGCTGCTAAATTCGACCTAAAGTCCTAGTGTAGACCAGGGCCAAGGCAGTTATCAAGATGATGTTAGAAACAGTTGTGAACTGGAAAGTCATGTCTGTTAGCTGCTGCAAATAAGCTCCACTTTTATAATATATATCCTAGGCAATTTTGAGCACATTTACATATATATACAGGCTTTCTCTCTTTTTCTCTCCGTGAGTTTATTTCTGCATTAATAATTATACAAGGGAGAAAATACATTTTATTAAAAGAAAAAGCTCATGTCAACTCAGTCACCTTTTTGTTTACCTTTCATGTACAGTCTATACATAAGGTGTGTTGATAGGTCTTACTTGCCCTTTGGACCAGCACTGGATGTGACTCATTACGTACCATGTAGGAATCTAAAATAGTGACATCCACCCAACCTGTTCCCTTGCTGTAGTCAAGGACAACAAGCAGGGTTTGATTATGTACAGTATTTACCTTTACCTTAATCACACCTAGTAACAGTTGTGTGATCAATTGTTGGAATGTAAGTGGTCAGCAAAAGCACTGCTGTATGTTGTATGAGAGCTCAACTAGAACTGTGCAAACCTGCCATTTTTGGTTTGTATGGGTTGAAACTAATGCTGGGCCTGCCCCAAAACCTTGGACCCAAATACATGCAGATGTTGGGCTGTTTCTGGATCCAGCTTTTGCAAACTGTCCACTGAATGCATCTGATGAACTGAGCTGTAGCTCACGGAAGCTTATGCTCAAACAAATTTGTTAGTCTCTAAGGTGCCATAAGTCCTCCTTTTCTTTTTGTCCTTTATATAATGAATATAAACAAACCTCTAGATCTGAAATCCTGCAATGTTTAATCTGTCTCCGGATTTTAATTTTGTGGCTTTACCCATTATTATCAGAGAGAAACTTTTATGTAAATTTTGATTCAAGTGGTTTCCCAACCTTGCAATTTTCTTAAGATTCAAGGTCATGCTGCTGAAGGCAAAACTTTATAAAAAACATCTAATGTTAAATTCTATGCTGCAGGTGGGTTCTTGAGGTTTCTATTGATCCAGAAGATTTATCATATGAGCAGCTGTCACAAGTTTCTGTAAAACACTAAAAGGAAATCACAACACTCAACCTTGAGAAATTCCAGTCTAATCCTAGTTCGTAACATGTTTTGCTTTGAGTTTAAATCAGGTGTTCTTAGGACCAACAATTTTTTGCACAAAGCTCAGGTGCTTTAATTTCTGTGTTCAAACTGAAACTAGTTGAGTTTCATATGGTTTCAGGCTTTCATGGGAAATATTTACACAGCTTTAAATAGAATCCTCCCTATCTACATAATCTGTAGCTTTAATCCAGCTTTAAAACTGTAGAGAAGGGAACAATGGATATTTACATACATTATCTTTTTTCTCATCATTGCTAATTACTGAGCAGTTGGCCAGAATACCTAATGGTAAAATGAGCTGTTAGTCATTAGTATGGTAGGAGGTTTCCTTTGATTAGTAAACAATTGATCCTAAAGACTTTATAACCATAAAGACACATACACACAAGCTGGATTTTGCACAAAATGAACATTAATAACAAATCTTTTCCATGTCTTGTTTGGTACATACAGACAGATGGGGTAATAAAGTCTCCAGCTCCTTCTTCAATCATACTGACTTTCCTTTACCAGATGAGAATTACATCTTGCATTATAAAATTGCTTACTTTGTTCATAGTAAGTTGTTATCTCCCCAAGTCAATAAACAATTTGAAGTCGTTATACAAGTTGGTGGGAGAATATGTGATGATTTTGTTATATTCTATACAGTTTTTTAGACCATACTCATCACATAGTATCTGAGCACTTTCCAGTAGTTCATTAAGTAACATGAATACGCACCTGTCACATGTTGTTTGTTCTCTCATCCTCTCCCCAGGTGGAGCAGCATTTGTAGTGGAATGTCTTGTTTTTGTAGGGCTTTTTTATTATTAATAAATAAATATACATGTTGCTAACAGGGCCAGTTTTAGAGTAGGTAGCCCAAGCGACCACCGGGGTGCCGGGCTTGGGGTGCTGTTTTTGTTATTGTGACAAAAGGGAAAATAGAATGTCTGAAGTAACATGTTTCAGGTATTCCATATGTGGATTCATTTTTCAGTAACCTCCTAGAATGTTTTAGATCTTTGTAGAATCTTGTGGAACCTGCCAGACTTTTTCCTCGAACCTCCTAGAATGTTGTCAGCCATGCCCTTGCAGGTATACCAGGGGCGGGGATTCACCAGTCAGTCAGTGAGACATAAGAATGAACTGAAGTGAAGTGAGTTCACAGTTTCAGTATTGTGAACCTTGTTTTATTATGTAATTTGAAAGTGTGCTTATGTTTTAAGACTTGAAGAGTGTAAGTAGTGACTAATAAAGGACATATTTAGTGAGATGCCAGAGATATCTATCGAACCCCTATCTATGCAACAATATAAAAGACTGAAATCACTTGCTATTTTATTGCTTGAAAACGTCATTGGCTAGTACTTAGATCTCTCGGACCCTGTGGTTCAATTCACAAGGGTAAAGGCAAGAAAAGTGACTTTTCGAACTAAAAGACGAGAGTTAACCTTCTAAGGCTGTTACCTACTGTGACACTATTTAATACTGGTCCACTCAGTGTTGGAGCACAGTTCAATTACTTGATGTTAGTACATTTCAGTTATTCTTAAAATTAACGTTTCTATCAGCTTAGAGGAAGTAAAAATTTTTATTTGCTTATATATGGCATAAATAAATACAGATTTACAGATCCTAGCATGCAAATGTATCATCTTATGTGACAGGGATAAAACATGCATGCAAATCATGCATGAAAGTCATGAAATGGACTACAAATGCAATAAAAAATAAGGTATTCAAAAGTTTAACAAATAGAGGAGGAGCCTAAGATGCTCCTTGCCTGGGACACCATTTGGCCTAGGGCCAGCCCTGGTTACTATGTATTTACATTAGAGAAGGAAAGGCACAGGAATCATCACAAAACTCACAACTTTCCACTCAATTTGCAGGGCAAGGTCAAAGAAATGTGCCTTGCAACTGGAATGGAAAGTTGTGAGGTCTGTGATGACTCCAGTGCCTTTCTACAACAGCAAGGGGTCCGGTGGCACCTTAAAGACTAACAGATTTATTTGGGCATAAGCTTTCATGGGTAAAAGTCCACTTCTTCAGATGGCTTTTTTACCCACGAAAGCTTATGCCCATATAAATCTGTTAGTCTTTAAGGTGCCACCGGACTCCTTGTTGTTTTTGTGGATACAGACTAACATGGCTACCCTGATACTTTCTACAACAGTGACACATTCAGTGAAAATGTGGCTTTCTTGATTCTACAACACTGAGGATCACTGATCTAATATATTACCCATCAATTAAGTAGTTAATTGTTAATAACGTAGGCATATATATTGTGAAAGATATTTGCCACAGATAGGCTAGCAGAAACATCACCATTTTTATACGAAACTCAAATACAGGAGGATACATCAAAACCAGGAAGAAGGCCTCAAATCCACAGATGGATTTAATTTTTGTTACAATTTTTAAGGGCAGAGTGAAGTTTGCCAGTACTTGTCAGTGCCTTTGTTTTTAATTAAACTTGTTAAGAGAGTGGACCAAATTAGGCTACTTATTCTATCTTTTGTGTAGCAGTAACCTTTCAAATAGGTAGTGTAATGTTTGGTTTTAAACTAAATGTGAGCCACTGACATGCCATGGAAAAAAACACATTATAAACTTCTTAAGTAAATATATAAAATTAGGTGATTAATTGGTGGGAGTATTTTAAACATGGTAACAAAGGGATAAAAACATATCAACAAGAAGAACCGGAAACAATATTAAATCAACTAAACTCTCTTATTTTACCAAAATTACAGAAGAAATAAAGGCCTTGACTTAACTGCTGGCGCTTAACTCAGGTTCCACTGAAAGTTTTCTCTTACTGCGGTCCACATTCACACATCCACACTGTACCACACAGCAAAGCAGCCATCCCCCTGTTGCATAGGATAGACCCTGTGTCTTTGTCCTTACTGACACAAAGGGAGCTGTATGCAGTGTAGTTATAGCTGTGTTGGTCCCACAATATTAGATAGAAAAGGTGAGTGAGGCCATATCTTTTATTGGACCAACTTCTGTTGGTGAGAGAAGGAAGCTTTTGAGATACACAGAACTCTTCTTCAGGTCTGGGAAAGGTACTACCAGCACAACAGCAAAATGCGGGGTGGAACAGATTGTTTAGCATAACACAGACACTGGATTTATGGCTTATTACAACAACCTGTAACCCACTAACCTATTCTTTTTATCTTATGACTGCAGAGGTGTTAATGGGTCAGTCTACCTTGAATGGTCCCTTACAATATGTGCTAACTACTTATGCTAAACAATCTGTTCCACCTTGCATTTTTCTGTGACACTGGGAGTACCTTTCCCAGACCTGAAGAAGAGCTCTGTGGGGCTCGAAAGCTTGTCTCTTTCACCAACAGAAGTTGGTCCAATAAAAGATATTACCTCACCCATCTTGTCTCACAAAGGGAGTTGGTTTTTTGCATCAAGATAACTAACATGTAATAGCTCTAGCGCTATAATCCTCCCCCTTCCCCCACCTGTGGTTGACCTCACCTAGTTTGCCTTGCAGTAAAACTAAAAGTATCACAAAAGGCAGAAGTTTGCTGGCCAAGTGAATCAGCAAAGAGAATTGTTGTTCTTTTAAGATAAAAGTTGCTACTTTTTGATGCAGCTGTGTACGCTGAATAGGACATTGTAGGGAGTACTGGGCACTCCCAAAAAGTGAAGAAAGGAAGATAAGGAGTGTAAAGAGAAGCAAAGGAAGGAGGACAAGGATCCAAGGAGAAGCTGCTGACAGTATCTCTGCCAAGATCCTGAGATAAGGGAGTGAAACATGGAGTTCAACAGCTGTGTGTTTGAAAGATTGTATTTTGGATTCTCTTCAGAACACTATGGCCTAGTAGACAGAGCACTGGATTGAGATTCAGAAGATGTGGGTTCTATTCCCAGCTGTGTCACTGGCCTGCTGGTGACATTGGGCAAGTCGTCCTCTGTGACTCAATTTCTCCATCTGTAACATACAGATAATGATACTGGCCTCCTTTGTAAAATGCTTTGAGATCTACAGGTGAAGAGTGCAATATATGAGTTAGGTATTATTATTCAGGCTGATGAACTGGGGAGTGATCCATGGGGCAGATGAGCTGTGTGGTTTTGCCTCGATTTACGATGTCCTACAACCTGTGGACATAAATGTCTGGATAAGTTAGTCAGTGAGCCATGGAACCCCCACAGTAGTGGCTGATGCACTCTACACCTGCTCTAGTACAAGGGAAGAGAACCAATACAGTTGTGGGCTGCGGGTATCATAGGCTGGGGGAGGATGTGTCTTCCCAGACAGTTAGGTATGGCCCCGCCCACACTGCACCCTCAGACCTCCTTCTGCTTCCGGCACTCTGCGGGCAGCTCTTCCCCTAAGTCATCATGGCCCCAGCAGGGGCTGGCACTGAGGCCATGCTGCGCAGCCTCCCGGGGCTGGGGGAGGCTGGGGCTGTGCTGCTGGGCCTCCTGGCGCTCTGGGGCCAGGGGGGAGCTGGGGGTGATAGCCTGGGGCAGAGACCAGCGGCCACAGGCAGGGGGAGGGTCCGTGGGCACTAGCTTGGGGCAGGGGCCAATGGCCACAGTGGTGGGGGGACTGGGCTCCAGGGGGTCATGGAAGGAGCGGGACTTGAGGGGTCTAGCCACCCTGAGCCAGTGGCTCACCCACTGTCCGTGGATACAGTGATGATGTAAATTTTCCTTATTTGTGACAAGGGTTTATATTTTGTCTTATGTTTGCACACATTTGAACCATGTTAGGGCAGCTGGCCTGCTCACATTTTTAGTGTCAATAAACTTCAATTAAGGTAAAGAAAAGGGAATCTTTTTTTCCATTTAATACATGCATTAAAAACTCCATTTAATTTCACATCAATAGCCCAGTGTGTAAGGTGACTATATTTCCCAAAGTGAAAATGGGACACTGTGTGGGGCTGACTCCAGCTGTTCACCTGAACCCCCCTATTCCCGTGTGAGGCTGGTCCGAGTTGCTTGCCCAAGCCTTGCAATGAGGGGCTGGCATTATTGCCCGTCCCCCAAACATTCCTCTGCACCCTGTTAGGGAGGCACACCCCACTTTTTTGGTAAAACTGGGCATTTGTCCCATTTGCTCTTGCCAATGGGACAAATACCCAGTTCTGCCAAAAAAGTTGGGATGTGCGGGACAGGACTTAAAAAGGGGACTGTCCCAGCCAAAATGGGACATATGGTCACCCTATCAATGTGCCATGGAAAACAGCATTGCCTAGTCCATGCCTTCATCTCCATGTGGTTCTATGCTATTGTGCTTCTGCTTGTAAGCTGCTGCTTTAATGAAAAGTAGCAGCTGTTATTAGGAAATAAGGAGCCATACCTTTGGCATGTATAGCACACCACCATAGCTTATATCAACAATGTGGTCACACTGTAGTGGGTTAGGCTATCACATGTTGATTAACCCATGATTGTTTATCCCGTGGTTAGCATGCATTGAGAATATGGATAAAGAACTTTAACTGAAGTCAATGATGTAACAGATGTTCAGTATCTTTGGCAGATCTTAAACTTAATACAGTATGTATCATTGTGGGCCAGGAGCTGCATCCAATTTCATGGGAGAGGGTGACCACAGCCCCCCAGGGTTGGGAATGATTAGGTACCCTCTCCTGGGGAGGCTCGCTTAGCAATTCATACTGGATTTGCCAGAGATCAACAGACAAAGAAAGGACTTCTGGATAAATAGCTTGAGTTTAAACTGACTCAGGGCCTTCTTCCTGATCCAGTAAATGAACAGAACCTTCTGTCCAAGAGGTATGGGTGGTCAATCTTGTGGAAGGGCTGGAAGGAGTGACACCTGTCAGAGCTCTTGCTGGAGATGGGGTTGGTGATCAGGATAAGTTTATTAGCATGCATATAGTTTTTGCTATAATGCTTTTGCCTTAAGAATAAATGTACTTGCTTAGAAAGAGCCATGTGGTAACTTACAACGGGGGGCAATTATGCTATTTATAGCCTCTGAGGAGAATTCAAAACACAGGTGCTGGCCTGTTGAGTCAGTCTGGATTGCTGGGACCTGGAAATAACACAGTATAGGCAGGGAACTGTGCAGCGTAGAAAAACCTGGTCAGGAGGAAGAGAGGCACACGTCTCCACCTAAGAGAGGTGATGGCTGAGGACTTGGTAGCCTAAAGTGTGTGCCCTTGATGGACCACTGAACTGGAATACAGGTACAGTGTCCCTGAACTGTGACAAATAAGACATTTGCTCTTGACTGCAATGGGAGAAGGATCATACACTTTTAGACCATGTTGTCTCCTTTTAAGTGCTTTCATCTCACTGAAAGAAAAGGAGTACTTGTGGCACCTTAGAGACTAACCAATTTATTTGAGCATAAGCTTTCGTGAGCTGTGAGCTCACGAAAGCTTATGCTCAAATAAATTGGTTAGTCTCTAAGGTGCCACAAGTACTCCTTTTCTTTTTGCAAATACAGACTAACACAGCTGTTACTCTGAAACCTTTCATCTCACTGGTATTCTACAAGAATAATAAAATACAGTTCACCAAACCTCACGCTTTTGACTCAAAGGTAAAAAGCAAACTTCAAGGCTGCAGGCATCATCCAGCACAACTCAGAAGGCAAATTGTGATCTCAGTTACTCCAGACTTTCACCAGTGTAATGGAGCGGAATTTGGCCCTCATAGCTTAAGCTGCCTCCAGCCTGACTTCCACACTCTAGAACTTCTCCACCCAAAAGAATGCATCCTAGGGAAGTTTTCATCTCACTCTTAGAAGGTCTTTGGGCTGAAGAGAGCAGCTATAACAAATTTATTAAAGCTAATGTTAAAAAATTATATAACACATAGGTTGAGAAAAGAGTGTCTGTACATCTGGGTATAGTGCTTACATTATCCACAAATAGAAAGTTTGCTTTTAAAGTCGTAAGATACATATAGTGCATAATCAGCAATAACCCAAATTTAGGTGAATGAATTTAAGAATACAGTTTAGATATTTAGCATCCATGCATTCAGGTACATTACTCATGAAACAAGTTATACAGAGAGTTGGTGGTGGAAAGCAAAATATATCAATAAGTGAAGATTTCCCTCAGTAACTAAGAATTTAGGATAGTTGTCCATTTAGAAAATACAATCTATGAGGAAAGTATTTCAGTTACTTTCATGACTGCATTTCTCATCAGCACTCCAGCTCATCCCTCCTGGTATTGCTGATGTCGGGTGATGTGTTCTATGTAGATGTCCCTAGACCACCTGACAACATAGAATCATAGAATCATAGAATATCAGGGTTGGAAGGGACCCCTGAAGGTCATCTAGTCCAACCCCCTGCTCGACATGTTCCATTGGACAACATATTAAAACAGTGATCCCCAGCTTTGTAGAACTAGAAAGTCATTTTGTCAATTAATGGAGTCTCACAAAAGCCACAGGAAGGATTATCCTGATTATGATTATTATGTTGCATCCGATGAATAGAGCTGTAGCTCACAAAAGCTTCTGCTCAAATAAATTGGTTAGCCTCTAAGGTGCCACAAGTACTCCTTTTCTTTTTGCGAATACAGACTAACACGGCTGCTACTCTGAAACCTGATTATGTTGCAATCTTTGCCTATTGATGCTTCATTGTCATGACACAGTATCATCATGTATTGATGTAATACTATGACAAGCTTCTGAAAATAATTCCCACACATCTCACCACCATTATTTTATGACTACCTTTGACACAAGCTCTGCTTTCTCTTCTCCCTCTTACCTTTTGTTGAGACAGTGTGATGGGCGATTCTCCAAAGGTGCACTTTTCAAATTTGTGACCTCACAAGAAATGCAGACTCAAAAGACAGAGGCCAGAGATTGAAAATTACTATATTAGTTATATTCATCATATGCGTTTGTCACATTCCAGTAGTAGTCAATTGATTGGAATGTCTGTCTGGAGAATGATGGATCAATTGAATGGAAAGTGCTTCTGGAGTCAAGCACATTTTAAAAGCAGCAAAGACAGTTAAAAAGATAAGGAGTACTTGTGGCATCTTAGAGATCAACGAGAGTCTGTTGCATCCGAGGAAGTGAGCTGTAGCTCACGAAAGCTTATGCTCAAATAAATTTGTTAGTCTCTAAGGTGCCACAAGTACTCCTTTTCTTTTTGCAGATACAGACTAACACAGCTGCTATTCTGAGACCAGTTAAAAAGATGAAACAGCTGGGTCTGGCTTTGCTTTTGACTTGGATGGGACCTACAACTGACATAGATTAGTGAAAGGTAGTTGAATTAATATATTGAAATCATGGCAAAATTCTGATGGACTTAAACAGGGGCAGGATCGGGCCCCTAGATCCAAATTTCTGAACTGCTGTTTCTAAGATATATCAGTTCCATGGGAACATTGAATAGATGTGCAGCCTATCAGACTACAACTCATAAATAATTCTACAAACATTGGTATCTTAAAAAAATGCAGCTACAGTAAAAGAAGAGAGAACGTCAAAGATATTTTCCCTAAATAATGGGGAGTTGCCTCCGCAGATTTTCTCTCCTCTTTCTGAAGACTGTGGTTACATGACACTTTAAACTTACAGAGCATTTGTTGGAAAAAAACAAGAAACACCAATACTCACTTCTACTCATGGAAAGTTAATTATAAAGTATTTTGATATATTGCATCTTTAATCAGTACATGTCCACTGATCTCTTTAGGTCAGGGCTGTGCAGTAATGAGCACATTATTTTGGTATCTAATATTTAAACTTCTTTATATGACTCTCTAACAAAAGTACCTACAAAACCGGTTATACAATGGAACTTTTTTTTTGAAGGATGAGAGGTTTCATTTTAAGTGTTGAAGATTTCTGCAATTCTGAGGAACATTTTCTCAAATATTTTGGGTCCAATCTTGCATTGTTTACTTAGTTTTTTTGTCCATTGACTTAAAAGAACTTTAGTCTGTATAAAGCCTGCAGAACTAGGCTCTCTGAGTAACAGATTTTGTCAAAATTCTTCCCAGATTTCTGCTGCTTCTGGGTGATAAAGGTTTGAGATGTAGGTTACAATATATTGTATCGATTGGAGAAGAATTTGTTTTTAAAAGTGTAATGTGTAACCATTTCCAGAGGTGTACTAAAACTACTGCGTTAGTCTAAATACATAATAATAATAATAAACAATGGAGCCTGATTGTACCATTGTACAAGAACAAATAAAAACAGTTCCTGCCCCCCTCGCTGCCGAGTTGTCATTTGTATTAGTTTGCTGTACAATGGGCTTTAACAGGAAAACAACAGAACGCGTAAGTGCACAGCATATGCAGTAATTCTTTCTTGCTATTAATTATCTTGACCAGCATTTTGTAAATACTCCCCCAAGTGCTGAAAAATGAATCACTCATAGAGAAGAGTAATGAGCCAGGGTGACCATATTATCTCTTGAGATGAAAGCTTCAAATACAGAGAAATCAGGGGAAGTAAACGGCCCCAGGAAGACTGGTATGACAATGTGTGTTTGAAAACAAAGCCAGCAGCTCCCGGCGCCAGGGGGACAATGCTCCCTGCAGGGACAATTTCCAGGCAAATGGAAGGCATTGTCTCCAACTACATGAGCTGATGAAATAGACGCACCTGCAGCTTTCGAGGCTGGTATTTAACACAATTGCATGGGAAGGAAAATGCACTAGGGAAAATACATCAAACATGAATAAAGTCTTCTGAGGCCACATAATATGCCACCACCACAGACTATTCGTTTCACAGCAGAGATACCCAGCCAGCCCCTGGCTGCGTGCCATAAGGAAGGCTGAGAGTGGGGCATCCAGAGCAGAAAGGGTCCGGGATTTTACTAAACAGAATCACAGGAGCCTGCTTCTTCCTAGGGGAGGAGGGGAGCGAGGCAAACGGCACCCGCCGACCCATCGGAGCCGGCCCAGTACAACGAGGGGGCGGGCTGGGCGCTGCCCGGTGAATCAAGCGGGAGGGAGGCTCTGGGGAAGGGCACTTGTGTCGCCCGTTCCCTGTAGCCTGCGTGCACGCCACGCACCCAGAGTAGGTGTGGCGGCACAAGGGCACACGGAGGAAGTCACAGCGAAGGAAATCAGGGGGCAACGAAATGAGCAAGCGGCCCACAGCCCCTCACGGCCTCCATGCCACCCCCTCTCCCGCCCTCAGGGCGCCACTCGGACAGCCCGGGGCAGGGCGAAGCCCGCGCCTGGGGAGCTCGGGCGGGGGGGCAGGGAAAAGTGGCTGGTCGCGGCGTCCCCCCGGCGCATGGCGCCACCTTCCCCCCTCCCCAACACCCTGGGCAGGGCGGCGCGGCGGCGGGCTCGGGGGCGGATCGGGCGCCCCGCCCCGTGCGGGGGGTGGAGCTGGGGCGCGGGAAGGGGTTCACTCAGGCTGGGCGTCGCTGCGCGCACACTGTCAGGCGAGCCATGACGGACACCCTGGTGCCCCGGGGCTGCCGGGCGGCGCGGCAAGCAGAGCGCGGCTGTTTCCGAAAGGTAAGGGCGGGCCGCTCGGCGGGGATCCCGGGCCCAGCGTCTCCAGCGCAGGTAACTAGCCGCTGGCACGGGCCAGCCGCTGGGGTCCAACCAGACGTAGCCAGAGAGCGGGGCCAGCGGCAGACCCAGGTGGCTCGAGCTAGCCCCCTCCTGCCCCACCTTGCCAGTGCCTCCGGCCCGGGCTCAGCCTCTCCCCCACCGACAGGGTGACTAGCTAGCAAGTGTGAAAAATCAGGACACTTTTTTTTTTTTGGGAGGGGGGAAAAGTTGCCTGTGTAAGACAAAGCCCCTAACATGGGATGTCTTGTCTCCCTACACGCCAATCCCCTTTCCTGACTGTAAAACAGACTGACCCTAATGGTCTGTGGCAAGTGCCCCCCAGGGCCAGATTGATTAACCTTTTGTGGGCCCAGCGCCAAACATATCGTCCCTGGAGCGAGGTGCCGGGCTGGGGGCAATGGGACATGGCAGCCCAGTGGAAGGTCACTGTTTACAAACCAGCAGCCACCAGACGCACACTGGGCTGGCCTGCTGCATTGCCAGCGTGCCCCTTCCCCTCAGGAGGAGCCGGTGCTGTCACAATGCCCCCCACACCTCCTAGTGCCCTCCCACCCCCTGCCCAGAGGACCGCCCCCGATCCCTCTGCCCAGCACCCTGCTGCCTGGAGATCTCCCACAGACACCATGCCCCTCTGCTGAGACCCCTATTGACCCCATGCCCAGCACCCTCAAAACCATTATGCCCAGCCCCCCCAACTGCACAGTGCCCAGACAGATCCCCCACTGCCCAGCACCTCAACACACACAGACTTCCTCCACCCCCCACCGGCCTTCCACTGCCCAGCACCCAAAACATACAAACCTTCTCCACCACCCAGCATCCCCTACCCCCTCACTGCCTAGCACCCCTCTACAGACTCCCTAGAGACCCACTCCTCCACACCCAGTCCCCTCCCTCCCTCCCCCCACCTAACTAGGAGGTGACTGTGTCTGCTGGGCTGAGCCAGAAGTGCGTCAGGGCTGGACTCAGGGTGGAGCGGGTCAGGGCTGGACTCAGGGTGGGGCGGGTTTCGCACTGTGATCAGCCAGACTGGAGCAGGACCCACTCAGAACTGGCTGCAGGCACCAGCAAAGCAAGCCCGTGCTTGGGGCGGCACAATTCCAGGGGCAGCATTCTGGCCACACTTTTTTGGCTTGGGCAGTTGTGCTGTCAGAGCTTGGGGCAGCAAAAAACTTAGAGCTGGCCCTGGACCCACTTGCTTGGCCGAACCTGCCTGACCCCCCCGCCAAGACCAGACCAGCCTCTGCACCAGGCCCTGCAGGTTTTGGGCAGCAGAGACCGCTGGGAGCTGGAGTCACATTGGGGAATGGGGCAGGACCCTGGGACACAACTCCCGAGAGCCCACAGGCCCTGTAGCAAGCAGCCCTGCTCAGCCTGACATGGTGAAGCCTGGCTGCTAGGTGGCAAGCCCCCTATAGGCAAGTGAGACCTGCTGGCTGGGAGTCGCTCACACAGCAAGACCTGGTGCTGGACTGCCCCGTGTGAGGGTCCAGACCCGGCCTTGTGGATGGGTTAGAGGGGTCCATAATAGGCCCCTTCCCAGTGTGGACCTGGTGACACTGGCACTTTTGTGAACCCAGTACTAGTGCCTCCAATCCTGCATCTCCTCTGGCCCTTACCCCCAGTGAGGAGGATAGGGCATTGAAAAGATCTGGAGGGTCTCCGAGACCTATCTTTAATATTAAACCACTGTTGTTATTAATGTTACTTCGAATAGTACCCACAGTCCATCCATTTAGGGTCTACATTTCATGAATATTGGTTAGGGCCTGACTTATTTACTTCTCTTTTTACTCTTTGTGAGCTATTTCCTTACATATAGATGATCTGGTTTAAAGCTGAGTTAACTCTAATTAAAAGCAACTGATAAAGGGAGCTGGATCAGGAACTGCAAAGGAAATGTGATAGGGGATTTAGATTAGAGCTGAGCATTTTTAGCTTGCCAGAGACTTGACAGTAGGACCAGTGCTCAAAACTAAGCAAAGCTCTTTCTGGGTATTAGATTACATATTGAACTTGGGGCACTTTTTACTTTGGGAGTTCTTTAGAGTGCTCCCACGTATATAGGTTTCACTGGGTGCCTCTTCAGAAAGTTCTGATGCTGCCTATTCAAAGCCTATTCTGACCAAGCTCCCTGGGAAGGCAAAACTCCCCATCCGCTTCTTCACAGGGTTCAGGCTTAGGCATGAACACTTCAGATCTTGTGCTGTTTTTCTTTAAAATAATAGAATACACTGTCATTGTGTGCATTAATGTAAAATCTCAAAACTCTTTCCCCATTAGATGCCTACTACAACTGCTTATCCACCTTTTAATATTTGTTCTAATTTTGTTATGTATGTATGTTGAATCTTACTGGAAATAAGACACACATCAATGGCTTCATATTGGAATATCTAATACACATCTCTATAACTACTTTTTAAACAGAGTGGATGGTATATGAGGTGATCCACACCTGCATTACTTTTACATGGCAGTAGTTCTATTATTAAATGACAGGTTTCAGAGTAGCAGCCCTGTTAGTCTGTATCCGCAAAAAGAACAGGAGTACTTGTGGCACCTTAGAGACTAACAAATTTATTTGAGCATAAGCTTTTGTGGGCTACAGCCCATTTAATCAGATGCATAGAATGGAACATATAGTAAGAAGATATATATACACATACAGTACAGAGAACATGAAAAGGTGGAAGTTGTCATACCAACTCTAAGAGGCTAATTAATTAAGATGAGCTATTATCAGCAGGAGAATACACCCAACCCCCCCCCCCACCCCCGCGCTCCTGACAGCCTCCTCCCAGGACCCCCGCCCCTAACCGCCCCCTCCGGGACCTCACACCCTATCCAACGGCTCCCTGTCCCCTGACCCCCTCCCCCCAAACCTCCGCCCCATCCAACCGCTCCCTGTCCTCTGACTGCCCCCCAGGACCTCCTGCCCCATATCCAACCCCCCCCCCCCCGGCCCCCTTATCATGCCACTCAGAGCAACATGTCTGGGAGCCATGCCACCTGACCGGAGCCAGACATGCTGCCCTGCATGAGTGCGCAGCCCCATTGCCCAGAAGTTTGGGGTTACAAAACTAGGGTTAGAAATGCAGCTCAAACAAAACCTGAATTATACATTTTTGGCTGGGTATCTAGGTTTGGAATGAGCTGTTATTACAATGGGGATTCCCTCCAGCCATCTACTCTAGATTTTTTGAGTTTAGATTAGTCCAATAAACAAGTTTTTGAAAAAAACTGTCAACTTTAATGTGGTTGGCTGAAAGTATAAAGTCTTCAGTCCTCAACAGGTATATAAATGTAAGTGAGGAAACAATACTTCCTGTTATGCATGGGTAGAGAATACTGTCAAAGATTAGAGCCTCAGTTCCACAAAATCATTACAAATAAAAACCCCTTTCAGATTCTGGAACAGGATTAGGTTCTAAAGCAGTCAAGCCATGGAAACCCTGTGGCTGTATATATGGTCTGAAGTATGGAAATAAAATTTCATTCTGAATGGAGCCTTAAAAGGAATCTATAAAATTGAGCTGGCGATTACATTATTTGTTTGTACCCTTAGGCTTATCGTCAAATTTTTAAAGTAAAGATCTTAATTTTACACAGTACTTGTGTCCTCTAAGGCTTTAAGGACTGTTACAAATTTTGTTGGTGCATGCACATATACATTTCCAAGGATATCTTTCAAGGATACTTCCTTTGTATTAAGATCAGAAAACCACTTTAATTAAATAGCTGACTTTTAAAATCTCAAGACAGTGGAGCAAAATAGGAATATTTATTTTCTATTCAATAACACCTTTCATGAATGGATCTCAAAGCACTTTTCAAACAATGAATTTAGCCTCACACTATCTTTTTGAAGTGGTGAAGTATTTTTCCTTATTTTAAAGGCACAGAGATTGCTTCAAGGACTTGCCCAAGAACACACAGGAAGTCTCTGACACAGAGCTAGGAATAAAGATCAGATCTCCTAATACCCATCAAAGGTCTTTAATCATTTTAAGAACAAGTTTACTATACAAACAGTGAAACTTTTTTAATATATATCAGTTTATACCCTATGTCAATTTGTGGTGTTTCTGATTTTTGGCAACTCTTTTGTCATTCCCACAGAAAGCAACTTGTTTGCATAATTTGAGATAAATTGATACATCTTATTTTAATATGGACAGTGTCCTTTTACTACTAACAAGTATAAACTTAAACCTGCTTCTCCTAGCCTACCAATGCTAAACTACCATTCTTGCTTCATTAATATTCTGTGCTATGGAGGGTTCTCAGAACCCTTTTTAGCTCTGAGGCTTCTGTTGGTTTGTTTGTTTGTACTACCTTAATCTTCATTTGTTGACAAAACTTTGGACGAAACTTTCTTAAACCAAAAGTATTATTTATTTTACAGTAGGAACAAAGCATTCAGAGAGAGCATTTTAAAGCAACAAACTGCCTAGGCACATGTCTGTTTTCCCTAAAGATCCCTTGATGGTAAAAGTACTTCTTCAGATACCCCAATGGGTGCCCTGTGCCCCCACTCTAGTTCCCCCAAACAACATCTCCACTCTAGAGGGTGTAGTTTCTCTTAAACTTACCTCACTTCTTTTGATCTGCTGGGTTAATGGACCTTTTCCTCTTCTCACAGCATCTCAACTCTTAAGTGTTTGTGGAGAAGGGGCTTATCTATCTTGAGGCATTCTTTTTCCTCCTGCTTGTTTTTCCAACCCCCTATTAAACTACACCAATATATTCAGCTGGTAAACATCCCAATAACCGTGTCAACATACAGTATTCATGAATTATTACAGAACAGCTCCAATTCAGGCCCAGAGACCACATCCTGTACTTGCAGATTCAGTTATCTAGTATTAGGACTGGCTAAACATTTTCTGTTAACTGTTTTTCATATTGAACATTAATTTTTCATCTCTCTTGCCCCCGCAACAAAAAAAAATCTGAATTTTCTACAGAATTTTTTTTTTTGACCAGCTCTCCCTAGTAGACCTTGTCCAGCCACAATTTATAATAATCTTACTCTCTGTGGACTATCACAACTTATTCCCAAAGCTATCAGGAAGGTTGAAATAGAGTGATTTAAAATGCTTCTTCACCCCATTTACTGAGCATACCACTTTTGCAGCATTCCAAGCTTCTGCTGGCCTGGGAGTGACTGACCAATCTTGAGTCTTGAACTTAGATTCCTTTGTAGGTAATATATTGTGCTATAGCTGGACTAAAAGGGCAGCCAGTTTATCAAGCTGACCAGAACTTACAAATTCATTAAAGATATTTGTGTTCTTCTTACTTCTCTTTCTTAGCACTTTGTCTCTGTAAACTACTCTGACCTGATCTGACTGGATATTTGCCATACAGACCAAACAGCTGGGTCAGGGTAAAAGAAATCAGAACTTGTCAATCCTCTCCACTATGGGGAAAGGAATAAAAAACAAACAAACAAAACTCAATAAAGGTTACTGTCGATAAAGACATTTGGATCTTGATTTAAAATAGTAGGCTTATTATTTTTAATGTTTGGGGTGTTATCCTGTTTCCTGTGCCTAAGGTTTCCATTTGCTAACCTGCTACAGCTGTGCCTCCAGCAAGGCTGGTGGGGCTCTTCCAGTGATTAGTAGTCAGGCAACCATCATTAGCTTTTACATAGGAATATTCATTTGCCTGTTTGTCCTTTTTTCTTCTTTCTTGGGAAAGAGAGAAAGAATGTTGCAATGATTAGACAGAAAGAATTTACTACCTTTCACATTCTGTGTCACAGTTACTCACATGCTCATTCCCTATATGTCAGGAACACCCCAAACAGGAAAAAGAACTGAATCTCAAAGAGTGAACTAACCAACACAGATTGTCTCTTCAAGAAACTGACTTTTCTGATGCAATATTACAATTTTTGGTTTTGTTTGACAAAGATTATGTTGTGGCTGGTTGCTATAGTATAGTGTAGATTATGTTATAAACAGTTAATTCATGAGTTACCGATTTTTAAAATCTTGTATTAAACATTTGTTTTACTTTTTTTAAGTGCCCAGAGTTAAAAAAAATTAACTAAAGTAAATAATTATTTGTAAGTGCCATAACTGTTCATGGTGCAATTTCACTAAGGTTCCCTTTTTTCCCCTCTTATAGGCTTATAACTGTCATCAAAAGGTTGGCTGGAAAATTCTAGCAAATAGTGTAAACAAGAATGTAGTCTTTTCTTCTCTTGAAAGGGAAATATATTATTGGTTTGATGTTTCTAACCAGCTCTGTAAACAATTATTCTGTCTTAACATTTAGATAATGATACACAATCACTTGCAATTGGCCATTTCTTGTTTGATAGCAAAGCCTAGAAGCAACTGACAACTGGAGTATTGTGTCCAGTTCTGGGCACCACATTTCAGGAAAGATGTGGACAAATTGGAGAAAGTCCAGAGAAGAGCAACAAAAATGATTAAAGGTTTAGAAAATATGACCTATGAGGAAAGACTGGAAAAAATTGGGTTAGTTTAGTCTGGAGAAGAGAAGACTGAGAGGGGAGATAAGTTTTCAAGAACATATCTTGACAACAATAAACAATAACAAACAATAACAAAACAACAATAAAAAGTTGTTACAAGGAGGAAGGAAAAAATGTTCTTAACTCTGAGGCTAGGACAAGAAGCAAAGGGTGGTTTAGGTTGGACATTAGGAAAAACTTCCTGTCTGGGTAGTTAAGCACTGGAATAAACTGCCTAGGGAGGTTGTGGAATCTCCATTACTGGAGATTTTTAAGAGCAGGTTAGACAAATACTTGTCAGGGATAGTCTTCTAGACAATACTTAGTCCTTCCATGAATGCAGGGGACTGTACTAGATGATGTCTCGAGGTTCCTTCCAGTTCTATGATTCTATATTGTCAACATCAAGTGTTTAAAAAAAAGTGAGTCTGGCCCCCAAAAGTCATGATACTCTCTCTAAAGTCATGAATTATTTGGTTTTGGTTCTCTATTTTCCTACTGTCTTTTGAGCCTTTATGGTTCATATTTCCCAGCTTTTCTATGCAACCATGCTTTTTTAAAATGAAAGCTGAGATTGTAGCTTCAAGAAAAACACAAAGTTACAAAAGATATGTGATAAAATCACAGAGTTGACAACACTGAACTGATAAAATATCAAGAGAAACTTTTGGTATTTGTAGCAGGACAAGGTATAATAATACTTATGATGTTCATTTTGCAGGCTTTGGTCCGAGTTCTACAAATACTTACTCACATGAATAACTTTACACAGAAATGTAGTCCTACTTAAGTCAATTAAACTACTTGTGTAAGTAAAGTTACACACGTGTGTAAGTATTTGCAGGATCAGGCCCTTTGCCTCCACTATGGCTTCACAAGCAGTACAGGTTACACTGGGTGGAGAAGAATGTTCTCCTTTAAGCAAGGATGCACACCCAGTTTCAACTCTGCATCACCTTCTCTAATTAGCATATCTTGGCTTACCTTCTCAATTCACATACTTACTGTATGCATCATATTCACTGACATTAATACCTCTTCTAGTTGCCAAACAGTTGAGTAATCACTAGTTTGTGTACGTCACAGCTGAATTTCTGACGCTGAAAAATAAATAATTTTTTAAGTAAAGTGCTCTGGCATCCAGCCAAATGAAGGATACTATCTGCTTTTTCATTTGGGGACCAGACCACATCTTCCCTTCTGGTCACTGCGCTCTTGCAACTATTTTCCATTTGTAAGGGTGGGCCCTGTGTTATATCTTCTTAGTCTCCAAAGAAACTACCAATATCTCATAGATTGGGGATCAAAAGGGACAGCTCACATTTTTTGCTCCAGAAATCCAATGTCTCTTCCTGGTGCTGTGTTAATAAAGCCATATTATGCATGTAAATACTTTGCAATGACGTCTACAAAAATGCCATGCGAATGACTGTTCTCACTTTCAGGGGGATATTGTAAATAAGAAGCGGGCAGCATTATCTCCTGTAAATGTAAACAAACTTGTTTGTCTTAGCAATCGGCTGAACAAGAAGTAGAACTGAGTGGACTTGTAGGCTCTAAAGTTTTACATTGTTTTGTTTTTGAATGCAGTTTTTTAACAAACAAAATCTACATTTGTAAGTTGCACTTTCACGATAAAGAGATTGCACTACAGTACTTGTATGAAGTGAACTGAAAAATACTATTTTTAAATCATTTTTACAGTGCAAATATTTGTAATAAAAATAAAGTGAGCACTGTACACTTTGTATTCTTTGTTGTAATTGAAATCAATATATTTGAAAATGTAGATAAACATCCAACATATTTAATACATTTCAATTAGTATTCCATTGTTTAACAGTGTGATTAAAACTGTGATTAATCATGATTAATTTTTTTAATCACAATTAATTGTTTGAGTTAATCGCGTGAGTTAACTATGATTAATCGATAGCCCTATTTTCTATATATTTAGTATGGATTGTTTTAGAAATTGTGATAACAGCTAGAGTGTGGATTAGGTGCTTTTAATATATATGAACTAAAAGAAATAAAACTTTAGTTATCCATTTCCAGTGTGGTTCTCCAAATGTTTTAGGGGACACACTCAGACAAAAACTCTTCACTCATTGTCCAGCCTTCAAGTCAAAACATTTTCGGTAAACCCGAAGTATGGGTAGTCTGATTAACAGATTCAGATACTCCATAACAGAAACTGATCATGTGGGTGCTATTGTGTATATTAAATAAATAAATAAATATAGTTAAATAAATCAAAAATATATTTATTTATAACTTTTTTCGTATTGCCGGTATCCAAACTGTTAAGTACTAGCAGTGCTGTGGCTGCTCTGTTTGCTTACACAACCTGCATGCTTTCAACCTGCATGCTTTCAACAGTAGTTCACACCTAGGCTTAGATGTTGGAATCTATTTTGCAGAGGGAGGTATCGGCCAGGACATGAGCGTTATCCTATGCTGTTTGTGAAACATGCCAGAGAAACTTTAGTTTTCATTTGGGCAAAGGGCAGAAATAGGAAGAAGGTTTATGTCCTAAAACTGCACTGCAAATCTGGGTCCCTGTCATGATGTGGAACTTGAATGACTTATTCTCCACAGGTTTCAGAGTAACAGCCGTGTTAGTCTGTATTCGCAAAAAGAAAAGGAGTACTTGTGGCACCTTAGAGACTAACCAATTTATTTGAGCATAAGCTTTCGTGAGCTACAGCTCACTTCATCGGATGCATACTGTGGTGAGCTGTAGCTCACGAAAGCTTATGCTCAAATAAATTGGTTAGTCTCTAAGGTGCCACAAGTACTCCTTTTTCTTTATTCTCCACAGGGGAGAATATTATCAGCTGAGTCACCTGGGGACTACTGACTGTCAGGTTTTATGTTGAATCAGGTAGTGTGCTGCTGCTTAGAGGTCTCACTGCCAACACAAATTGTGTGTTAAAGGGACAAAGTTCTGAAAGCTAACTGTTTTCAGTTTCAAAATCAGCCACGTCAGCAAGTGCCAGGATGGCCTCAACACACAGAGTAAAAATGGTGTGTCTCAATTCATGATCATCTCTCAGGCTGAATATCTCTGTGTGCTGCAGTATGTTTGAAGCCAAGACCTATTAGCTCTCTGCATTTCCTTCATTCTCTCTTGCTGAAACAAGGACATGATAATCAGCTTTCACAAATGTAGAGAGAATACAATTTAATCTGGGATCATCTCCAGAATATGCTCTTACATCAGATATTCTTAAACTTTGATGAAGTTGACGGGATACAAAATTATGCAAATGGAGACTAATTTATCTACAGGTGATAAGGCATATGAGATTTATATGCCCACCCCTCTTGCAGATGCAGAGGAAATTCACCCCAAACTGCACAGATCCCCTGAGATCTGGTGGAGATACAGGTTATCTGCACGAGGGCATTGTTCTCCATGCTGGCTCCTGTCCACCAGTGATCTGGCATCCTGATTCTAGTGGGGCCAGCCTGCCAGTGAATCCCACATAGGACTTGTCTACACTTAAAATGCTGCAGCATTTCAGGGAAGACACTACCTATGCCAATGGGAGGAGTTCTTCCATTGGCAGAGGTACTACACTTCCCCAAAAACTGGTAGCTAGGTCGAGGGGAGAATTCTCCTGTCAACTTAGCGCTGTCTACATCAGGGGTTCGGTCAGTTTAATTGCGTCGTTCGAGGATGTGGATTTTTTACACCCCTGAGCAACATAGTTATACTGACCTGATTTCCTAGTGTAAACCAGGCCATAGTCAGCAACTCCAGGACTCTGTACAGAAGGGGTCCTGCAGCAACTTTCCCCAGAAACAGACCCCTGGATCCAAGAGAGCCTTCCATCAGGGAGACAGAAGTGCAGAACAGACAGGCTGAGAGAGCACATCCAATCCTAAGTCTTGTATTCACTGGAGTAGTTAGCTCAAGTTAGTACACTTGAGCTACTGCAGTGTTCTCAATCAGGGGTATGCGTACCTCTGGGGGTACACAGAGGTCTTCCAGGGGTACATCAACTCATTGAGATATTTACCTAGTTTTACAACAGGCTACATAAAAAGCACTAGCGAAGCCATTACAAATTAAAATTTCATACAATGGGTTATACTGTTGTATATACTATACACTGAAAAGTAAGTACAATATTTATTTTCCAGTTGATTTATTTTATAATTATATGGTAAAAATGAGAAAGTGAGCAATTTTTCAGTAATAGTATGCTGTGATATTTTTATTTTTATGTCTGATTTTGTAAGCAAGTAGTTTTTAAATGAGGTGAAACTTGGGAGCAAGACAAAGCAGACTCCTGAAAGGGGTACAGTAATCTGGAAAGGTTGAGAACCACTGAGCTACTGTACTTGAGCTATCCTAACTTGAGTGAGATACAAATTAACATGGGATTTACACAGGGTGATTGGATTAGCAGAATAATTGGATGAGCTATTGCATCCCCACTACATTACTAACTTGGGCATCAGCAGGTTTCAGAGTAGCAGCTGTGTTAGTCTGTATTCGCAAAAAGAAAAGGAGTACTTGTGGCAATTAGAGACTAACCAATTGATTTGAGCATAAACTTTCGTTATTGGTTAGTCTCTAAGGTGCCACAAGTACTCCTTTTCTTTTTGGGCATCAGCATCACTCGAGCTTCAATAACTCCCCCCATGGGCCAGTAGGGTGACCAGACGTCCCGATAAAATCGGGACTGTCCCGCTATTGAGCAGTTTGTCCCGCATCCTGACCTAAGTATGGTCGGGATGCCATTTGTCCCGATATTTTGTTTTGGGTGTGGGTTTTTTTTGTTTGTTTTGTTTTGTTTTTTTGCTTAGGCGGTGGTGACAGGCAGGGGGAGCGCCTTTTCAATTGTTACACTCACCCGGCACGTCCGGGTCTTCGGCGGCACTTTGGCGGTGGACACTTCAGTTGCTGACGGGTTTCGTCGGCGTTTCAGTGGCGGGTACTTCTTTATTGGTCAGCAAGATTTATTTCCCGCTGCCGAACGTGCTGGGTGAGTGTAACAATTGAAAAGGCGCTCCCCCTGCGGTGGTCCCAATATTTTGGATTTCGCATCTGATCACCCTGTGGGCCAGCAAGGTTGAGTTTACAGCACCATTTAACTTGAGCTAGAGATTTTTGTGTGTGTGTGGATGGGAGTTGAGTTGGGGGTAACACTCAAGTTATAACTCAAGCTAACTGTGCTGTGAAGACACATTCATATTATACTCCTAAACAGGTAGTCATGTATTCTCCCTTCTGCAGACAACCAAGTCCACTCTGCTCTGAATGGAGGGAAGGCTATTTGCCAAATCATTTCCCTTTGCACAGAGTTTAGTTTTACTGCAGTTCTTCCTCTCTTCCTTCGCTGGGTATGACTACACTATGGAGACTATACTGGCATAGCTATGTTGCTGGCACAATCCCACAGTGTAGAGGCAGCCTATAGTGATGGAAGGAGATTTTCTGTTGGTGTACGAACACCACCTCCCCAAGTGATGGCAACATTCTTCCCCTGACCTAGCTGCGTCTATACGAGGGGTTAGGTTAGGTTACTCAGGGGTAAGGGGTAGGGATTGTTTACACCCCTGACTGCAATTGCTATGTCGACCTAAATGTTAAGTGTAGACCAGGCCTGACTTTTGAGCTGGGGCCTGATTAAAGGCCCAGTGAAAACAATGAAAGACTCCTAGTGACTTCAGTAGGTTTGGGATTGGCCCTTGATCTTTATTGAAAAGCTTCCCAGAAGTTTTAAGGAGGGGATTTGAATGCGAGATGAAAGTTCTTTGGCATATAGGAGGGGCAGGAAGCTCTCGGCACGTGGGGAGCAAAGAGAAGAGCAAATGAAGATAATAGTGGGACATGGATACAAAGTGCTCTTCCTGAAACTAGACTTAGACCTCTAGACAGAGGAGACTAGGGAATGAGTTAAACTGAAGAGTCCCAGGCCTTTTCAGTTACCCTTAAAATCACTTTTGTTCTTTTAAAAAACCTGATTTTAAATTAAAAAAAAACTGGCCATAATCTGTGACTTTTCATTCCTTTTACCATCATATTATGATTTTTATTATGACAATACAACATCTCTTCTCTCAGGCACACTGTTGTGTAACTTTGGAATAACTCTATGGACATCAGTGTAGTTGCTCAGGATTCACACAAACTCCATTGACATCAAGGAAGTAACTAAATTGACTGCAGGGTAACTGAGAAAACGTCATTGTGAGCCGAGTTGTTTTTTTTTAATTTGTGAATAAACTTTCTTAGGTTTAAAATAAAGGACACTCTTTAATCAAATGGCTTTATGTATCATGCTTTATAGATTAAGATTTTCATATCCAAGTCTTTGAAATCAGTGTTATTCAGTTTTTTGTTTCGCTCTTCTGTTGTCAGCTTCTTAAAAATAATTTGCTTCCTTTATTCTAGGGATGTAACCCCTTGGCTGAGACTGGCCGAAGCAAACTGCAAAATCAAAGAGCTGCGCTAAACCAACAGATCCTGAAAGTAGTAAGGTTGAGAACTGGTGCTGAAAATCTTTTACGGTATGTTTCCACCACTTTACTATTTTTCTGTCTAAAGCAACAAAATGTTTTTTATTCTTTCTGCAGGGGTGTCCTTCCATTCTCAGACAGCTGCCTCGCTGCTCCCATAACTTGCTGAATAAAGTGCAGCTGGATGTTTTGCTAACAGCCTTATTTAATGTTTTTATGCCCCATCTCTATAAAGTCATTAACTGTTATATTATGTTTTTATGTTTTCAAAGTGCATTTTGAAAGCCACTGCTTTGCAGAAAAAGGGCATTGCACTAGACCAGGGATAGGCAAACTTTTTGGCCTGATGGCCACATTGGCATTGCGAAACTGTATGGAGGGCCGGGTAGGGAAGGCAGTGCCTCCCCAAATAGCCTGACTCCGTATCCGCCCCTCCCACTTCCTGCCCCCCTCAGAACCACCAACCCATCCAACCCGCCCTGCTCCTTGTCCTCTGACTGCCCCCTCCCAGAACCCCCAGCCTGTAACCGCCCCCCGGGACCTCACCCCCTATCCAACCCCCCCCCCCGCTCCCTGTCCCCTGACTGCCCCCCTGCCCTCTATCCACACCCGAGCTCCCTGACAGCCCCTCCCCCCCCAGGACTCCCATGCCAATCTAACCCCGCCGTTCCAAGTCCCCTGACTGTCCCGATCCCTATCCACACCCGCACCCCTGACAGGCCCCCTTGGGACTCCCATGCCTATCCAGTGCCCCCTGCTCCCTGTCCCCCGCCCCATCCTGTCCTCTGACTGCCCCTGGGACACCCTGCCCCTTATCCATCCCTCCCCCCGCCCCCTCATCATGCTGCTCAGAGCAGCAGGAGCTCGCAGCCCCGCTGCCTGGCCGGAGCCTGCCACGCCGCTTGCGCTGCCTGGCAGGAGCGGTGGGCCAAAGTGCTGGCGGTGCGGCACGCTGAGGCTGCAGGGGAGGGGAGACAGTAGGGGAGGGCTAGCCTCCCTGGCCGGGAGCTCAGGGGCCGGGAGCTCAGGGGCCAGGGTGGGTCCCACAGGTTAGATGTGGCCTACGGTCCGTAGTTTGCTCACCTCTGCACTAGACTCAAGTTGTTAAATGACTTTGTATGAAGACTGCTGAAATTATCCTAAATCAGTTTTTGCTAGAGTCTTTCATTAGATCATGGTTGTTATCATGATGCCTGCTTGTAAAGGAAGCAAGTGAACACTTTTCTGAATATTAATTGTCTAAGAGTGTGATCCCCACAACACAGATCTTCCCAGGATCCTTCAGATTTGTGGCCCACTGGCACAGGGGCTCACCAGCGGAATTGTGAGCTAGTGAACAGCAGGCAGTGTGGCATATGGCTGACTGCTGCTAGCTGTTGCTCATTCAGGACCTATGTCCATTGTGCCCCTTTAAATTCCGTAGGCTTCATTGTGACATGACCTGGAAGAAGAGGGTGGAGTAGACCACATCTGAGAGGCAGTGACTGACTTGGTCAGCAGGCTGGATGTTGCAGTGGGCCAGATT
Source organism: Lepidochelys kempii (assembly GCF_965140285.1). NCBI lineage: Eukaryota > Metazoa > Chordata > Testudines > Cheloniidae > Lepidochelys > Lepidochelys kempii. The sequence continues at coordinate 23,910,474 of NC_136391.1, read as the reverse complement.
TTTGCGGGGTTGAAGGCAAAATTTTCCTGGACCTGGGCCCCATGGTAAAATTTTCAAAAGTGCATCAATGACTTACCTAAGTCCCATTTTTAGAAGTCACTTAGGTATTTAGGAGCTTAAGTCCCATTGACTTTCAATGAGACTAAGGGCTTGTCTACACATAAACCACAGGTATACTGCTGCAGCGCTTCAGTGAAGATGCCATCTATGCTGATGGGAGGGGTTCTCCCATTGGTGCAGGTATTCCACCTCCCCAAGAGGCAGTAGCTAGGTTGACAGGAGAATTCTCCCTCTGACCTAGTGCTGTCTAAACTGGAGGTTAGGTTGGTTTAACTGTGTTACTCAGGGGTGTGGATTTTTCACACCCGAGTGACATAGTTATACCGACCTAATTTCCTAGTGTAGACCAGGCCTTAGACTCCTGAGAGCCTAAAAGTGACTTTTGAAAATTGGACTTAGGAAAATCAATAGGAGCTTTTAAAAATTGTACCCCATCACAGACTGAATCCACTCCCGGAGTTTCTGCAGGTGCCTGCTATAAAGGTTCACTGGTCTGCAATGCCAGTTTCTGATTCTGAAAGGAAAAAATGCTTTCTACCTTGATGGCATAAAATGATCTCTGGGCTTCCCCTGGTTTGTGTGAAACCCCGTGTGCTATCTAGAGTAAAGTATATGAACATCTGTAAAGTATGAACTTCCTTTTGTGCACTTGCTTTTTGAGATTCTGTCTTTCCACTTTGGTTTCCTTTAGTTCTCTGAGTTATTTATCTTAAAAATCTGACCTTGCAATGTTTATGGGGAAACCCCATAGCTGGTCTGTGGTGGGGAGGGGATTTCTGTTTCATTTGCCTGCTGCTGGAAGGCTTTTCTTCTTTATTAAAAAAAGAAAAAACAAAGAAACAAACCATTTATGTAGACCCTACCTGTGTCTGCCTTGCAGTACAAGCCTTGTATTGTCCCATACCATCTAACCCTACGACTGGCTGTTCTAGTCGCTATTTTCCCCCAACAGCTCTCTCTCCTGCTATTTGTGGATGAGGATTTCTCCTTGGTATTTAAAACTGCTTCATATGGTGTCTTTAATCTGCCATGACTGGAGAATCTATGGGTTTGTGGAGAGTTTTCAGTGTCCAATACAAGAATCCAGTCAATGTGATTTCTTCAGAGAAAATTACACATGTAACTCTACTTCTCTGAAGCATGACTTCTTTGACTAGATTCCCACTTGCCCATCCACCTGCCTTACCCCTCAGATGTTGGAAGTGACAGATGCTCAGGGGCATATCCTCAGCTAGTGTAAATCATCCTGACCCCTTTGACTTTCATGGAGCTAGACAATTTACACTAGTTGGGGATTTTTTGCCTCTCAGTGACTGACTTTTATTTTAGTGCGTATCTTACCATAGGTATGTTTTTTGGCTGTGTATTTTGCTTAAAATTTGTAGATCTGTCTGTTTCATGCTCAACAAAGAGCTGTCCTGTAGGCCACTGAGGTAAGGGCATTGAGTTGCAGAATTGGGTTCCCTGACTTTACATGTTATATGTAACTCGCACATCTCCTGAGTGTGGTGTTCTGTCCCCTCTAGTGGTACCGAGACCACTTGGAGATTAATGAGTCTCCTACAGCTTCAGTTAAGAGCCATGTGACTTTTACCTCATGCAGTAGAGGCTCATGCATTTAGCTTCAGAGGTCCTATGATTAATCCCACCACAGACAACCGGGGTCTGTCTGTGTTACATATATATACAAATACCTCCATTGAAATGCTGTCACTTATGGTGTATTAGGGAATACCACAAATGCCTGTTCTTAGATGGAGGGAAATATTAACCTTTTGGCTGCCTGGCACCTCTCTACATCTCCTTGGCTAAACCCACTATTCACTTTGAGTTGCACCTCCTTTAAAATAACGCTGCGGTGGCTGACACTCAACGAGCCAGGAGTAAACCTGTCTCAAATTAGGGCTTCAGGGGACTCACTATGTGGACCAGGCGGAATGACGTCTGCTTCCTCTCTTGAGAAGGGGATGACAGGGGATCCCAGAGAGGACATAATTCCCCCTTACCACAGGAAAAAACTGCATTCACTGTGGAGCTCAGGTGCCCATGGGGCAGCAGCCATGCTGGCTGTTTTCTGCTGCCCACAGAAGTAACTACTTCTAAATATATTTGAAAAGAGGAGTTTTATTAAAAGCAAAGAATCTGGGATCAGTTACCCTGATAGAGACATTTGGCAGAATAATTAAAATATAGTTTCCTGTTTACTTTTCTGCTGAATTTCCAGAAAAAGATATAAAATGGACATTTTATCTATAAAGAACCCTCGGTGAAAATTCAAATCCAAAGGGGACACAGTCAATACTGACAGGCTGGCCCAATATTTCATTTGATTTTTTTTTTGTACAGGTTTTCAAACTCCATGTAAATCTTGGAGTTTCTTTCTTCCAAAGCAAAATCATAACAGAAACACAGTGCTAGACGCCCAGCCTCACTCCTAATGCAGTCTCATAGCAACAAACTAACAGCACAGGCAATGAAACAATGGAGGAAGTGATTTTTGGTTTTCATGAAACCCAAATCCAGTTTTAAGCTTACAAGCGGTAAGAGCTCTGTGTAGCTTGAAAACTTGCCTCTTTCAGCAACAGAAGTCCAATAAAAAGACATATAAGTCCAATAAAAGATATTTTCTCACCCACCTTGTCTCGAGGGATAGCTCAGTGGTTTGAGCATTGGCCTGCTAAACCCAGGGTTGTGAGTTCAATCCTGAGGGGGCCGTTTAGGGATCTGGAGCAAAAATTGGGGATTGGTCCTGCTTCAAGCAGGGGGTTGGACTAGATGACCTCCTGAGGTCCCTTCCAACCCTAACCTTCTATGAATCTAATATCCTGCGATCAACATGGCTACAACAACACTGCAAAGAAGAGTTACTAAAACCAACAGTGTGGAAAAGTGATTGTAAAATGAGGGGGAACACACCTTTCAAATATTCTGGTGGGTATGAGCAGTGTTCCCTCTAATGTTTCCCTATTGGTGCACATAACAACATTCATGTGGCGGGGATGAGGCCAAGGGGTTTGGAGTGTGGAAGGGGGCTCAGAGCTGGGGCAGAGGGTTGAGGTGTGGGGGGTGTGATGGCTCCAACTGGGGATACAGGATTTGGGGTGGGCTGGGGATGAGGGGTTTAGGGTACAGGCTGGTGGGGAGAGAGAACTTCTCCCAGCTCTCTCTTACCACAGCAGCACCTGGGCTGGAGGGGAGAGGTACCTCTCCCCACCGCAGCAGCTCCGGGGCTGGGGGCTGCGGGATAGGCCCTCTCCCCCAGCCCCGGCAGGTCTGGGCCGGGGCTGGGTTGGGGCTGGGGGAAGGGTGCCTCTCCCCCTGGCCACAGCAGGTCCTGGCCAGGCTGGGGGAGAGGCATCTCTCCACACCGCAGCCCTGAGCACCTGCACGGCACTTAATAGGCTGCTGCGCGGCCGCACAGTTTAGAGGGAACTTAGGGTGTGAGTTTTCATCCACTTTCTGATACCGTCCTCTTCTTCACCATGGAATCGGATTGCTTAATTTCTCTTGATTGCTTAATAACTAGTCTTATAATTAGCAGAGTCATTTAAATAAAAGTTACAAATTTGCCACATTTCTTTTCTGAATTAAGATGTGTTAAATTGATGTTAACACTGATTTCAAAGTAACATCTCTCATATTTATTAACAAGAGTAATTGAAATCTTACTGAAAAGGACCTGGGCCTGCATTCCTTCCCCAAGCAGAGCTCTTAGGCCAGTGTTTTTAAAAATGGTCACTGAATCTGGTTGTGTTAATTTCTGGGTGCCCAACTTGGGGCTAATTTTCAGAAGAGCTGAGCACAAATGAACGCCATGATTTCTCAACTGAACGGTGATGTTCTGCTCCTCTTAAAAATCAGCCCCAAAGCGTCTCAACCTGGGATCCCAAAAAGAGGCACCCAAAATCAGTGTCTACTTTTTGAAAATGCAACTGCTGCTGACTTCAGTAGGAGCTCTGGCTAAGTAAGGAGTGTAGGATTGGACCTAATTCTGGTGTGTGTGTGTGTACCATGTAATTAAAGTCCAAGTACATCTCTAAAATCAAATTGCATCAAAACATATTCAATTAGACTATTTAAATGTACGTCATTTGTAGGTGCTGTGAGGTAAACAACTGCTCCCAGGGCAAACTGTATTTCAGACTCATTTCTAGGTATGCCGCTGGATGATAGTTCAGATAGTTGGACTAACTCAAAGTGTTCCTCAAGCGAAAAGAAATCAAAGATTGAGATTTTATTTGCATTTCAGCAGACTCCAGAAGCAGCAAGCCAGTCTTTTGTCCACAGGAAGCCTCTCTTAACGCAGTTTGAGGAAAAACTGGAAATGCTGGTTCCTTTATTACTGGCTGAAACACAAGTAAAATAATGAGACATTTATACTTCCACAGAGAATTATGGGTTAGCAGGTGTGTCCTAATCTAAGTTGGAATGTTTATATAGCAAATACTGATCTTGTTAACTAATAATTCTATTGGGTTATTGACTATTTGGTTATATGGACCAAAGTTCAGAGTATCAATCCATAAGCAAATAAGCAATTGTTCAATCTTAACTTTTTAATGGAGTTTTGTGTTGCCAGCTAATTGTTTATCTTAAAACAGCACTTACGATAAATAACATGAGATTTCTGGGTACTACACAGTATTGCGTTGCTTATATGATGATTCATGCTAGAAGCAGGTGTTAATATAGCTACACCCAGAAATATTCAAATAGAAACATGTGCAGAAATGCTTTAGGGGCTACATTTAAAGACATATCTATTATGCTAATGGTATAAAGGGATGCTATACCTATACATGAATTGCAAATGGAAGAAAATGATTATCCCCAGACACATCAGAAAAACAGAACTAAAGGGAAGTCACATCACATTCTTCTTGTGAGGAGAAAAATGTCTTGTTTTTGTTTTAGGAAAATAGAACTAACAGTAATCATACCAGATGATGAATACATTGTCCAGTGACTATAATGGTGGGAGAGAGGGGTTTAACCAAAGTTAGACATGTACTTTTTTCTTTACAGCTCATTTTAGGAGAAAGCCTTGTAATCAACTCAGATTTTTATTTTCAGAATATAATTAAGATGTAAACCCTTCTGTTTCACTGTTAATTTGTCCTCCAAGTTAAATCTTAAAATCAGTCCAAAAAGATCAGCACATAGCAAACCTGTTAAGTGTCTGCACGCTCTTTTGTATCTGAAACCTATTCCAAGTTCTGTCTTGGCAGCAAATCAAATAAATTCTGAAACTCGAGTTCTCATATCATCTCTTAAGAAAAAAAATCTTAAAAATGATGGGAATGCCAGTAAGGGGGCTCAACGAAACTGGTGTACAATACGGAGCCTATTCTCTGGGCAGTCACTAAGGGGCATATCTCTTTCTCTTTGCAGAGCAACCACCAACAACAAAGTGCGAGAGCAGGCACTTCTGGAACTGAGTTTTGTAAACTCAGACCTGCAAATCTTAAAGGAGGAATTAGAAGGACTTAATTTCTCAGTGGAGGTTTATCAGAACACAGAGTAAGTGAAAATCTACTCTATTATCAACCCACCTTTTGTTTACAGCTGGAAATAAAGCTGGTGCTGGATGAGTGTGAATGCTGGATAGTAATTACATGAAAAAATTGTGAATAAAGAACATGATAGAAGGAGAATATACTTTCTCTTAATCAACAGTCTGACCACATAGTCTGTATATTTGTCTCTCTCTGTGTCTGCCTGAGCTGCCGCAGTGCCTTATTGGAGTTGTAGTTCCAGGTCCCTCATGCCTCCATTCTCCAATATGGACCTTGCTTCAGGCCTGACTACATCTCACATGATGCATCGCAGTCTCTCCCTGTGGCTAAGCTGCTACTGCGGTGCATGAGACCCTGCAGAGGTTCAGCCGCCGGTAGAGAGCAGGCGAGCAAGGCCCATAGAGGAAAATAGGGGCAGCTCCCATTAAACACCGCAGCAACTCAGGCGGACACAAAGATTAATATTGTCCTGATGTGAACTGAAACATATTGGTTTTCCCAAAGGAAAATTCTGCCAAAATCAAGTTTTCCATAGAAAATTTTGACACAAATCTCATTTTCTGAGGGGAAAATGTTTTTTGTTCAGATTTTTTCCACCCTCTCAAACATGCACAGGGAGTGCAGTAGGGAAAATGAAAGTGACAGCTGCAGTAGTGACAGAAGGGGGAGCAGGTTTGTGATAGTCTCCAGAAGCACATACATAGCCCACCTCTCCATCCTCCCTAGCAAGTCCTTTAAGATAATTTAAAACATTCTGCTCTTCGATGGTGAAGACCAGTGTTCCCTCTAATTTTTCCCACCCATGTGCGGAATGAATTTTGTTATGTGCACCAATATGAAGGTGATGTGTGACACATTACCTTCATATTGGTGCACATAACAAAATTTATGTGGTGGGGATGGGACCAAGGGGTTCGGAGTGTGGGATGGGGCTCAGAGCTGGGGAAGAAGGTTGGGGTGTGAGGGCTCTGGCTGGGGATGCGGGCTCTGGGGTTGGGCTGTGGCTGAGTCCACGCTGGTCTGGGCTGTGCCACCCTGGCCACGCCTGGGGCCAGGCTGCTCCGAGCCATGCAGCCCTGGCTGCGCCCGGGCCCAATCCAGCTGAGCCGCCCTGGCTGCGACAGGTCTGGGCCACAGGCTGAGTTGGAGCTGGGGCAGGGGTGCCCCTCCCCTGGCACGTTGGGGGCCGGGCGAGGGATGCCCCTCCCCCACCGGGGCAGGTCCCTGCTCCGGGCGAGTTCACTGAGTGCCTGTGTGGCGCTAAATGGGCTGCTGTGTGGCCGCACAGTTTACAAGGAATTTAGGTGAAGACCTAGGTTTTGGTGAAGATCTTGTGGCTGGAACAGTGGCCTTCGGACTGTCATTTTAGTTGACCTCCTTTGAACTATTTCCTACATTTCCAATGATGTTCATATTATAAAGAACTCCAAACTGCAGGCATTATGTTATGTACAGTTTAACCAAGTCTGCATAAAGGACACATCAGTATTTCATGTGTCAAAGAGTGGCACTCTTTCTCCATATCTATAGACCATATACTCCCCTCCACTTATGCAGTGCAGAGAAAAGGGGAAAGTCCCAAAGAATGCTAAGAAGAGGGAAGCCATGTAGGGGAAAAGGGGAGTATAGGCATATTACTACCTCAGTGACAACCTGTGTCCCCTCTGTGACTGCTGCAGAGAGAGCAGAGCTCTCAAAGAGCTGTATTTCTTAGGAGGGCTATATGCCCTTCTTTCCTGTTTTAGGCATGATGTGAACCACATGTTCGCCAGTTGACAGGGATCTCTTGTTGGTTAAAGGATATAATAATGTGTCTTTATACAACTCTGGTTGACCATCCTTGAAGAATGGATACAACTTTGGGCACTTTTTGTACAGAATAGACACCAGAAAGTGGGATAAGACAGGTAAACCTGTCAAGCAGATCTGTTTCTAAACAGAGGGCCATATTCTCCCTCCACTCATACCTGTGCAACCCATACAGCAAAAACTGAGGGCAAAATCTGGCCCAGAAAGTTTCTGAGATGGTCACAGGAATCCTGAAAATGCAAATACCACTTGTTTCTTTGTCTTCCTATTGCATATTATACACTTGTTCAGGAGGTGGGAGGAGAGTTTGCCCTGAGCATGTACATGAGAATACCCCTGTAGCCATAAAAATGCTCCTAGCGTGCCTGTGGGCCAATCCTTACTCTGTGGTCAAAGGATATTTTTCAAAACTGTGTGTCACACACCCAGTATATAAGAATAGAGAAGACTATTATTTAATCTATGGGTGTGGCACTTCAGTAGCTAAAAGCAGATATTGAATTTCTTTACGTTCATTTTAGAGTTGGCAGAAACACTGGTGTCCAGGGAAATTGTACACAAGCGTGGCTGCTTAATGAAGATGGATCATGAAAGAACATATTCAATCAATATTAAATCAATATGTAATATTTTTAGTATCTTGGCTTTTATCAGATTATTTTTCAAAGGTAACTGCTGTAAAAGCATTAAAATAACAGTTCTTTCCAATATTTGGTTACATTAGATGTGTTGCACCCTCAAGTGTGTGTGTGGGTGTGTGTATTTGTGCCCCACTACCAGGGAGAACAGTTTTAAACTCCATCAGGGGAGCCCCCTGCAAATGCTGCCCAGTAGGTGAGCTGAATAAGCGCTGCTCCTTGGAGCCCTGCCTTCTTTCTGGATTGCACCAGCCAGCTCTAGGGACCTTCTTATGCTAAACTGGAGTTGTGAGTAGATTGCACTACTGCTCCCCTGGCAGACTTTTCACCACCAGGGACATGCATCCCAGGTTCTGCTGGCTTTGCTGATGGAAACCTGTGAGTGAATCACTCCCACAGTATTTCATAGTGAAAAAAGTCAGTTAAGTGTTTGCTGGAAAAAGAAAAGATCAGATAAACATATCCAGATGCCAAGGACACTTTTTTTTCAAACAGACACTATTCCATCTTTCCTACTCAACATGTTGTAAATAATAACTGGAAGAAATCCTGAAATCAAATTCTCTGTTTGAAATAGGACATTTTGCTTAGGAAGAGTGGTGAAGACAGATTTCACAGTTGGGACCAAATGCTCATGATCTCCTTATTCATATGAGTAGTCCCACTAGCAAACAATAGGATTACTCTTATAATATGAGCAGGATTTGGTCCTTGATCAAGAGTTTTATTTTCCTTGAGGATCAAGGGGTTTTTGTTTTTGGTTTTTTTTAACATTGCCTTCTTGTATCTTATCACCCTCTGTGGAGATGCTTCTCAGGGTTGAATTCTTCCCCCACCCTAACATTTTCTAAAAGTTAAATACACATGATGCAGTGGTTCTCAAACTTTTTACTATCAGGCTCCACTTACATCAAAACCAGTGAGCTCAGGCCTCACTTTACAATGTGCTAGAGACAATTTATGTATATCAACCATTGATAAACTAGTAGAATATTGAAGCATATGGAATTATCATAGCCCTTACTTGTGTATGTCTCTCTGCAGTGGTTGGTTTCTGCACATGTGGTTTATCCAGAGGTGGAAAGATTGATCCAAACTGATACAGACAAGTGATCTGTCAGTCCTCACTTTCTGTTTCCTTGGCCCCCTCTTCCTCTGGAGGAACAATGGCTCAAGGGCAACTCTCATTCCCTTCAGACTCTTTCCCTTTGAGCTTCCATCCCTATGCCTATTCCCCGATTCTGTCCCTCTCACCACACTGCCAAATGCAGCTGGCTTCTGCCTCCTCCTCTCCCAGTGGTTTATTCTGGCTGGGCGCCAGCAGGGAAGATAGAGGAAGGAAAAAGAGACCAGACAATCTTCCTTCATTCCGTACTCACATCACAGAGGCCCGTGGGGGCCAGAAGGAGTAATTGTACAGAGAGAGTTTAAACTCCATGGGAATCAAGAGCTCCCCCTGTCCACAAAAATGTTATTGGAGTCTCCAGATAAAATCTCACACACTGCGGCTGTTTACTTCACTTCTGTCATTCCTGAAATAGGAGCATTCATGTTTGGGTTTTATAATAATTTTTTTAAAATAAGGAAAATAACTTGTGTGGGACAGAACAGTCTGTGTAAAGGGAGCATTACACAATTCTGAAATGCTTAAAGCCTCCTAGTGCAAATAAAAAGGTGCATGTTACATATGTTGCCATCAAGAGACACAGCTCCTTCTGTCTATGGTCACATGGAACAAGACAGGTAATTTTGCCAACAGAACAATAGAAAATAAGGAGTTAACTTTCTGTTTGTCTTTTCTTTTGCCACAGAGAGACTTTTAGCATTCCCCTGATACCACTTGGCCTGAAGGAGACTAAAGAAGGGGACTTTACAATCCCTCTCAAGGTAAGTTTCGAAGATACAGATTTTAGAATCAATATTTAACATGTAACACTGCTGTTATGTTTGAAGGTGTACAGCATTGTGTGCAAATTCTAAACATATTTTTATGCTTTATTTGCACTAATCTGACCAAGAACCAAGAATTTAGCACACCAAGAATTATCAAGGATTTGAGATCAGTTATGTCCTTCAGAAGATCTTTCCCAGTGACTTCAGTGGATTGATTCTTGATTTACATTTGTGTGAAAGCAAGATCAGGCCCACTATCGAAGGCTGGGGAGGCTAAGCCTCCCCTAACCCAGGCCATGGCCCCACCTACACTCTGGCCCGAGGCCCTGCTCTTGCTCTCTCTCTCCCCCAAAGCTGGTGGGGTCCCAGTCAGGGGTGGCTTGGGCCAGCTGGGGGTAGGACAGGCTGGCATGGGGTGACTGGAATGGGCGGGCTGGAGCTCCTCTGGTCATTATGTGGGGGGGGCCCTCGGGCAGAAGGGGCAGGGCTGGGGAATATTGGGGTTCACCCGCTGCCCATGCCCACTGTTTTATGGCCCAGCTAGTGATGGTGATGCTGATAATAATAACAACCATTTATTGCTTGTACACTGCCCACACTTGTACTTGGTGCTCTACAATACAAATTAAACAAGGTCCCTGTCCAGATGTTACAGTCTAAATGAAGACCAATTAAATAATCTGGGTGTACTCACCTTTCTCCCCCTACCACCACGGCAGCTGGGGGATGGTTTGGCACCCAGGAAGGTAGTTCCAGTGTATTCAAGTGATTCTGATTTAGACTAAGATTATTTTCTGCTGGGGAGGGAACATGGCCAGAGCATGCTATGCCTGGGGGCAGGAAGAGGCTGTGGTGCAGAAGCAGCTATGACAGCTCTGCACTAGGGGAATACCCAGCTAGGACAGGGGAAGTCCCAGTTATCCCTGTATGTCAGCGTTAAGGGGGCTTTATGATGCAAAATAGTTTTACTGGGTCCAAGGATCAGACCCATAGAGTGGATCCAGTTTGCTCCCAGTTACATAGGTGTAGCTGCCAGTGCAGTCACATGAAATTGCACCTGATAGAACTGAGAGCAGAATTTGGCTCCTACAGAAAATGTAGTCTTTAACATTGTTTCAATTAAAAGGGCTTTGTTACTTCTATGTTTTGATTAGTTATGTGATATAATTTTCTGTGAGCATGATAAAGATCATCTTTGGGGCACACAAAGTTTATGTCTGTTATGGATATTTATTCAGGTGAGCTCAGCTGTGTTCAGCATATCTGTATTTGAATTAGATGATGAAATCCATGGAAGAAGGCTTTCTTTGCCAGAGGCAGTGAAATGAAATCCATGGAAGAAGGCTTTCTTTGCCAGAGGCAGTGAAATAAAACAATCAGGAATAATTCTCCATGGAGCAAGTAAACAGCAACTGTTTTACCAAGCCAAGAACCACTTGGATTCAGAGCTTTACAAGGGACTTTAATCTGCATTCTTTCAAGCAAAACTCTTGCTGACTTTAATGAGAGTTTTAGAAATGAGTGTATGCTTGGAATCACGGAGAATTCTCTTTGGGTTTTCATTGACAGCTACTGTACAAGTTCTGCATGCTACTTAGTGGGAAATAGCTGTTTAAATCAGGAAGAAAGCTCTTTCTCAGTACTACTTTGGATCCTTTTTGAACTTTACAGCTCAGAGGATGAATTGTAAAGCTGGTGTAAGCTAAACTCCCTTATGCTAATTAAGACTCCCACATACAGACTCCTCCCTTAGCTCTGTATACCCCCAGTCTCCTACTGTGGGAGTCTAAGTTGGTGCATCTAACCATGACAAGGAGCCAGAAGAAGGCGTAAGCTGAAAAAACCCACATCCTACTTTAACTTACCCCTTGAAGTCAATGGAGTTACACTGAAGTAAAATGAGAAAATCAGCTCCCCTTTTACTAACTTAAACTCTCTTAGACATCACTTAAGAATTTGGCTCCACTTCTTCATCTGTAGGTTATTCTTGATTGGCCATATTCTGCTGTCATTTATAGCAGTTTAGTTTCATTAAACTCAGTGGAGTTTCACCAGTATAACTAAGAGCAGAATTTGGCACAATATCTTTCTATTAATGAATTTGCATGATCATTTGACTCCCTTGTTTTGTATTTAATTGGTTCAGGTGTCATTTTCAAAACTATTAACTGCAGTTTGAAAAAAAAGTGGAGAAAATATTATAGTTGTGTCGAGTCCACTACACAAGATTGGGTTTCTTATATTTGATACAAGATGAAGATATTACCTTGAAATCTTGTCTGTTATAGTTTTTCCCCTCTTTTGAAAATCTGACATATATAAATACAACACCATTTATTACTAATGAGTAGAAACTTTGCAAATCATGAAATTTTTGAATATTCAGGGCACTGTTAATGTTTGCGGAGAAATCAAAGACTTTGGCCTGAAAGAGTAAGGGTATTCCACATTTTATTTTGTTTAGGACTTTATCCTGGAACATTACAGTGAAGACAGTTCTGACTATGAAGATGAAATAGCTGATCTTATGGATTTGAGACAAGTAGGTTTGATTGTGCATGTTAATTCTCTTTGTGACTATGCCACCATATCCAGTTTTAATCTTGCAGATTTTTATTAATAATGTTCATATATGGTTAGATTGTGGCACTTTTACTGATTAATACTTTGCTCCAGGTTACCTTACTTCCACTTATTTCCGCTCCCAAGATATATAAAATGACAGCCTCCATATCCCAAGGACTCTATAATGCAACATTTCCATTAGTGATTTGGAAGTCTCACTGATAAAATTTGCAAATGACAAAGATTGGCAGAGTGGTAAATAATGAGGACAGGGTAGTCATAAGGTGTGATTTGTATCACTTGGCAGCTGGGGCCCATTCAAACAAAATGGGTTTCAGTAAGTTGTATGCAGAGTTGTACATCTAGGAATAAGGAATGCAGGCCATACCTATAGAATGGAGGGAGAGGGAGGACTGAAATATGAAAAACAGTGATATTGAAAAGGATTTAGGGGTCATAGTGGACAAATACCTCCGTATGAACTCCCAGTGCAGTGGTGTAGGAAAAAAGGGCTATTCCTCACATATAATCCTGCATCTTGGCAAGGGTTTAGACTAGATGACCTTGCGGTCCCTTCTAACCCTATGATTCTATGATATAGATAAAACAGGTGAAGAAATGTGTGGGGTGAGAAAATGATGTAACAAGAAAGCAAAGTAACTGAGCAGTTTGACACAACTTGAAAATTCAAAAATATTGTTTGTTTTTAAAATATTGTTTAAATTGTAATGGGGAATAAAGTAAAGGTTTGAAGTGAGGCATGAAAGCAGGAGTGGAGTAAATAGTAGGGGTCTGTAGCACAATACTAGTAATTTCTATTTACTAGATGTTGGTTGTTCAAATGTTCTTCTATAGTTCACATCATACCTACTGTCCAACATTGTATTTCAACATGTGCGAGATTTGCCTGTCACACACTACCTCCCATGTGTTTCCTTAGGGCCACATACAGCCTCCTCTCCAGCTGCAGAACTCTATTATTCAGAGTTGGGTGCACATGTCAAGGGCAGGCTGTGCTCCTATACTTCTAATTAATGTATTCCAGACACTTTTATATTAGGCAAAAGTCCCACTGATTTTAGTTGAGCAGAACTGTGGCCTCAGTGTGTTACATTATTCACTCTGAAACTAAACAGAATGCGTTGTGTGAACGTTATGTTTTTACATATCTGAACTTTAAGGCCTGCCGTACTCCCAGCAGAGATGAATCCGGCATTGAGATGTTGATGAGCTATTTCATTCAACTTGGCTTTATAGAGAACAGATTTTTTCCACCTACCAGACAAATGGGGATTTTATTTACCTGGTAAGTTTTTTTTAGAACACTGTTAACCTTGAACTAGCTCTGTGTAATTTGAAACACTTATATTTTTCTTGTACAGTAAGTTTTCATATTTATACTGATAGACACTCTCTTTAGTTTGTACAGTAAAGTTCTTAAGAGGATAAGGCCCTTTCTATGCTGAGAGTAAGGTCTGTGAAGGGCCATAAGAATTCTCTTTAAAAGTCTGCACATCCTACCTGGCTTTTGGGTCTTGGTGTGTACGAGCACATAGAAGCAGGTGGGGAAAGAGAAAAGCCTTGATTACATCCTTACTACTTGCTGGGCAGCACGGTGAAAATGGGGGAATATTGTGATTTGCTGCTGATACTCCTTGGGTGGTTCAATTTACACCTCACCCCTTGCTCAGGCTGTAGTATGAAACACAATCTAGTCCTGTGTTATTGGAACTACAAGATGTATACGCTAAGAGTATCTACTACTGTCTATCTTAATTTGTAATGAATAGGAAACACTACATAGTCTAAAATATCAGAGGACTGTAGAAAGACTTCTGCACTGGCTCAAAATAGCAAGTGCTATGATATACTGCACCATTATCAACGGGAGAAGAATGTGACTCAGTGAATTTAAATCTTGTGTTTGTGAATAGAACAGGAGACTCCTACAATTTGATCAAGAAAAACTATTTGAGTACCAGTTAAGCATTGCAAGAAGGGAAACATTGCTTTTAAGAAAGTTCAATAAATCCACTCACTAGCTCCTGGAGCTCAGGGATATATTTGCATTACATGCACGTGATTATGAATTACCATAAGTTTCAGCAGAAGCAGAAAAGGCATTACAGATCCTCTTCTGAACAATAAAATGAAAACACTGGTATCTCTGTGCTCACTTGTCTTTTTATGCTTATTTCATTTTGCCTCCTCCCCCTGCACCCACCCCAGGTATGATTCCTTCACAGGCGTCCCTGTCTGTCAGCCAAATTTGTTGCTAGAAAAAGCCAGTATTTTATTTAATATTGGAGCCCTCTACACACAGATTGGTACAAGATGTAATCGGCAGACCAAGCCTGGACTTGAAAATGCTGTTGATGCTTTTCAGAGAGCTGCAGGTATGTAAAGAGAGAAGGAGCTGTGGTTTATTTGCATATTGAAAATATGGAAGAGGTTATTTCTGGGGAGGTCTCAGTCAGTCTCTTACATATAGAGCTATACATTCAATATTGACTTTTGGTTTTATTAACACAGTCCAAACAGAAAAGGAGCTGGATTGAAACCCAAAGGTCCTAACAAGGATCTGTACTAGGCTTTAATTAAACATTCCTGTTAGTCTTAGTTTAACATTTCAAAAACCTGGAGCTGCTGTCTGAACAACATGTTTGGTAAAGACAAAGTGACTATTGTAGTCAATGATTAATTAGCTGTACATTCACCTTTTTTTTGCCTTTTCTCCATTACATCACTGTAACTGCATTGACTTGTGTAAAATGTGTGTGATGGGAGTGAATAATCAGGCCTATAGCATCTACATTTTAAAAACATTTTAAAACCATCAAGTCTATTTTGATCCCAAATGAAGCTTATTGTCCAGTTGGGGTCAATGGTAAATTTGCCATTGACTCCGTATAGGAGCAGGATCTATGCCCATAATGAATCACTGGAGTTTCTATTCTGCTGTGTCTGTGGTAGTTAATGGGAGCTACACCCCTTGAGCTAACAGGCTATAACAGTTCTGATTTTCATTAGAGTAGGTTTCGGAACAAAACCCCTTCATTTCTTAGATAAAAGTAATTATATAAGCGTAAGGTATTGTATTACTCATAGTATTTACAGGTGTTTAGAGGCAGTCTTAATATCTGTGAAATGAAAATGTGTTGCAAGATGATAATTATAATCCTCAACTGCTGACTTCCAATTTTGTAAAATGCTATCATAGTTGTTAATCACTGAACAAACAGTGTTACTTTAATAGCCCTAGTTCTTGTATTCAAACTATATAGAGATTTAGAAAATATGGCTTTGTTCATTTTTAAATAGATTTTTGTTTTGCCACACTACAGACTTCTTGTCTTTCTAGAAGAGGTTTCAGCATTTGTGAAATAAGAGAATTTCTCTTTAAAATTAAATATATTCCTATGTAGAGCAATAGTTATATCAGTGTTTTGCTGGAGCTATGTTAAGCCATAAACTGCAGCACATCATCTGCAGCCAAAATACCTTTTGCAGGGCCCCACAACAACATGCACTCTGTAGGCTCTTCATTGTACCTGTGCATAGCTCCGTAACACGTACGCTATGTTAACAGTGTGACATGATATAGTACACATAGTAGCTGTTCTGTACGGGTGGACTGAAGTTGTTGCACTGTTTCAATACATACCAGAGCCCTCAACATGGATAGTAAAAAATATCTGAATTATTTATCACACAAAGAGAAATAAATTGAGGCACCAGAAAATGAGGATGCTTTTCTGGACTTTCAGAGCCAATTTCATTTATTTCTTAAGGAATCAGAAGCTCAGATGGGCTTGACAGATTTTTGTGAAGTATAAGGGCTTATTGATTGATAGCCTGTGATTAAAATTTGAGTAGTGGCAGGTTCTGTCTCCAAAAGTGTAAAAGCTAACACACTAATAAAATAAAGAACATAGCCAGAAAGAACTAAAAAGTAGTGACAATGAGTGACAGATATTATAATAATACAGGGGGAACTTCCATAGCCCCAGGTACTGCTGTGATAGTTGTTCAGTAGCTTTGGGAAAGAAGCCCTAGCAGAACTTGATAAACCAGTTGGATGAGATGAATGGGATATATTACATTTTAATCCTTGTGAGCATTATTTATTTTTACACTACCGTTAATGTTTGTTTTAATTTTCTAAATGATAGATTAGTGGAAGTGGATGACTGAAGCAGAATCTAATCTTGCCCTGCTGAACATACTGTTCCAGTTTACTTATGGAACAGCACTAGACTTGAGCACTCAGTCCACTAAGCCTACTTTTGGAGTGTTTCCAAGATTAGTTAAATTGTTCTTTTTTTGTTGTAGGGGTCCCTCACTACCTTTTCAGAGTCCTAAGGGTATGCTCCCAGTAAAGCACCACTTGAAAAATCAGTCAGAGGAGTTTTTTTAAGTGAATCTTAAGGCATTGCTCCCCTTGTCCTGCCCCACAAGACAGCTTCTGTAGCCTCTATGAATGATAACCTAGGACTGGGAACTGAGCACAGCTGTCTTAGATGATAATACAGAACACTAATCCATATGACAGTGGGTCATTTTAACTCTTCACACTTAATAAAAATCCATTTTGGATCATTTAATTTGGCTGAGTAATTTCTAGAAAATATATTTTCAAGTTTCTCAACTGTCTTATTTGCTACTTTTCAGTTGTACTTGATAATTTGTGAATTGTGATCACCTGTAAAATTCCTTTTCTGTTGTAATAATTAGAAAAACTTTTTAAAAATTCAGGTATTTTAAACTACCTTAAGGAAACATTTACTCACACACCAAGTTATGACATGAGCCCAGCCATGCTGAGTGTACTGGTCAAAATGATGCTTGCTCAAGCTCAAGAGTGCGTCTTTGAGCAGATCAGTCTCCCTGGAATACGAAATGAATTTTTCACACTAGTGAAGATGGCTCAGGAAGTTGCTAAGGTAAGCCATGAGACTTAGTGTTTTTAAACCCACACCAAGTTTGTTTCCAGTGCCAAATCACTAGCTTAAAACTCTACCATAGTGCCCGTTTATTAAACCTTTAAAGCAGTTTTGTGACTTTGGTTTAAAGTATTGAGTGCAAAATGCTAATTGCTGTTAATGTTTTTTATAAAAACTGAACCTATGAAGTTACAGGGACTCATGTTGAGTTGTTGGCACAGTATGAAAACCTAATATGTAATCTGTTTGCAAGGTTGTATGTTCTAACATAAATACAGCGAGTTATGATGGAAGTAGTGACACATCCTCAAGAGTGCCACTAAAATAGGAACATAGGATCTCCTGGATCATTGAGTCCAGTCCCCTGCTACTGCAGGTAATCTTGTCACATAATAAGAGCTGTTCCATTAAAAAAAATGTATCTAATGGAAACAAATACCAGAACAGCAACTGGACAGTGAATTTATTTACTGAAGTTCTGTGTGGTTCATGTTAGCAAATTAAAGTACACAACTCCTTGTAATTCTCACTGAGAATTAATAGGATTATTTCTGACGAAAATGTATGAGTAGTTATGACAATACCATTTGATTCCATAAAGTAGATGACCAGCTCCTGCCTCCAAATCAACATGTGAAGGAGGTGTCAGTTGGTTATGTGGCACCACTTATGCCCCTCTCCCATTAACTGCTGCCAAATGCTGATCTGCCTTTACTTCTGCAGCTGGGGACTGGGTTGGCTATATATCCTGCCCACCACTAACCATCCTCCTTCCCCCCAAAAAGTTTTACTGATCCATCCCAGAGTTATGTGTATTGTACTGGCAGCATGGTGGGCAAGAGTTAGTTATGGTTTGGTAGTGATGGGATTGCAAAACTTTCACAGGCTTACTCACAAATAAGAAGGCAGGCTCTGACATGGAAGATAATCCACCATACTCATCTGAACATAGGTAACAAACTGAGACATGAAGGTTCACTCAACCAATTCGTAGCATCAGATAAAGGTCATACAGTACCCGACTCTAAATAAGATGGGCAAAACTTGTCCTGCCAACCTTAAAGAGCCTCCACGGACCAAACTCCTTTCATGTGTAACCTAATGTCAGCTTTGAATCCAGCTTTTCTGAGCTGACAAATGTGTTTGTTAAAACACTGATCTGCTCTACCCTCCTTTCAGTTGCATTAACAAGCCAAGATTTGCTTGCAAATTATAGAAGTGTGTGGATATTTATATTATATTTCATATTGTGACATCATAGAAATTAGAGATGGAAAAGACCAAATAAGTGATTTAGTTCAATGTCATATAGGATTATTCTATACAATATATTTTACAGTGTTGTATTCAGTCTAGTTTTAAATATCTCCAGAGATAAAGCTTCAATTTTCCTTTTAATTTCATCCTGCCTAGTCCTTGTATGAGTGTAAAATTTCCTCTTGCTTTCCTCGGTGTAAATAAACCTTCAAATATTTGTAGATGGTTATCATATCTCCTCGTGCTAATAACAGAGCTCCTAATTTTAAAGGTAACTTCTCATACCTAGATGTGTGTTTTATTTTAGGTTGGAGAGGTTTACACGCTTGTTAACACTGCAATGAATCAGGCACCAGTCAAGGCGAACATCCCTTATTCCTGGTCAAATATGGCAAAAATAAAATCAGACCATTACAAAGCTCTGGCACATTACTTCGTTGCTACTCTACTGAGTGACCACCAGTGTAAGAATCCTTTGGTTTTATTTATATATCCATATAAACAACTGCTATTAAGAAAGTTTTGTACTGAGGCCAGGACTGGGAGTTAGGAACTCCAGAGTTCTAATATGGACTCTTTCCATGGAATTCCTTTATGGCCGTGAGTCATTTCCCCATCTGGAATATGGAAATAATGCTTTCTGCCCTTCTTTCCAGGATTATTGAGAATATTTATTAGCTAATACTTACAAAGAGACTTGAAAAGTGTTATAAATGAGCTAAGTAATATTATCACTAAGTTAATCAGTTCTCGGGAATAGAAAATTAGAGTTCAGGCAGCATTTAGTAAAATTAGTTCTTGATTTTTTAAAAAAGGTCAGAATAATAATCTGGAGTGAAATCACATATTTAGAAGAACGTTTCCAAAATATTACTACTTACTCTCCCCCCACCCCTCCATCTGCACTCCACCTGCCTGAAGGTACCTGGCACAGAGACGCATTAAAGTAGCTAACATTTTATGTATGTTGATATAGTGCATCCCAGTGATGATGAAGACAAACAGGAAAAGGCCTGGTCCCAACTGCATGACTACATGCCAGAAGGATTGACGTCCCTAACCATTTTAAGGGATAAAGTTCAGCGAAAACGATTAGGTAATTGCAGACTCTACTCAGCGAGTGTATAACTGTTCTAAATTACAATACAGAGAAATATTATCTGTTACAAATAGATATAGTGAGCGGTATATATACAGAATATATATGCCATAACTGCATCAAGCAAAGCTCATATAACCAATTTTATTACATGATTATAACTGGTGTGTTCCTATTATTAAGTGTGTCAGTTAAGAGGAAAATTATGTTTTGAAGAGAAAAACATGTCTTTCTCGAAATTCAAGCTGTGGCAATAATAGGATGAACTGGGTTCTGTTACACCATGTAGCTCATTAAAATCAATTGAAATGTGGCAGAATCTAGTCCAACTTCTTGTGTTACAGTGACTTAGAATTATATATGAAGCTGACTTACTTTTGAAAATGTCTCTATATTAGGAATACATAGGCACTAAAAGCACTGATGTAATCAAGTTAAATCTTAAGCCAAGGGTTTGATTCTGCAACACTTCAGTGAATAAGTAATCTTTACTCATGCTGCTACTTCCACAAAATCAGTGGGACCCACTCACATGAGAATCACTTAGTTGATCAAGAATCATATGATTGGGCCTTCAGCCTTGCCTTCCTGTTGGATAAAATGTTTGGTGAAGATTGTTAGAAAAATCATCTTAGCCTTATGTATTGTTTACATTACAATTAAAATAAATAAAAGGCAAACGATTGCTAATGATTTCTACTTTCTTTAGGGAAAGCACATTTACGCAAAGCCATTGTTTATCATGAAGAAGCACTGAGGGTCTGTGGTTTGTGCAAACAGCTTCGGAATATTGACATTCTTCAGGAGATCCTGTCAGTTGCTCACAAGCGTTCACTTACCAAGTATGCTCAGCATGAGCAGGAAGATGACTTCCTGAGTTTAATGGAAGCATCCTCTGTCCTTTGTAAGTATCCCCAACTGAAAATCAAGATTTTCCAAAGGGACTAGCGATTTTCGGTGTCCAAGTTAAGGCATGTTAAAAGGAGCCTAGTTTTCAGAAAGTGGTGAGCACCCACTTCTGAAAAACCAGCTCCCTTTAAAGGTGTCTCAAGTAACACACCAAAAAATTTGTGGCCAAAGAGCATGGAGAAGCACGTTTTGTGCAGTGAACTTAGTCTGTTGATTAGTCCCTAAGTAACAGTGAAATAATTGTGTAGTTTTGCTACTTTGGTGCCTCTAAGCACATTCATACCATATAGGCTGGTTGCCTGAGATGAAATTTCAGGAAGCCTCCTCTGCACCTTCATATTTATGGGATGATTGTAAGAAGGCCTCCTGGAAGTATGTCCGTCTTTGGTGAATGCATCTTTCAGATATAGTGGGCTATGGTGGGTGAAGAAAGCACCTTCTCTTTGTTAAAATCTCTCTCTGGCTATAAAATGTGGTTTACTTTGCTTTACATTTTTAATCTCTTCCCACAGTTATTGGCATAAGATCTGTACTATAGGAGAGCATAGAGGAAAGAGAAGTTAGTTGACTGTGAACTTGAATGCTACTACTTCCTCCTGCATCAATCCAGACCATCTACCCTTTAAAAAGCATAAACAGACTGGGTTCTTTCTTTTGTTTGTTGAGCTCTACTTGGATTTTTAGTATATATTCTGAAGAAGCCTTGTGGAACCTGACATTTCATTTTGCTAACATAATGATGTCTGTGTCCATATGTTGATTTATCCTGAGGCTTCAAAAGATTAGATTTTTAATTGGCAAATGTTGATAAATGTCAGTTTTGCTGTACACGTGCACACAAATATTTCCATCAAAATTTACAAATTGGCAAAGAGAAAAATACTGCTTTAGAACTTATTGGAGTTGAAGGATATTTACTTTGTCAAAATCATATCAAAATATACAGTTTGGGTTTTAATAGTTTTACTGTTTTGAATCTGTGTCTGTCATTAAATAATTGTCTGGCCCTCTGTTTCCCACAACTGTGAACATTTAAATTGATTTAAAAAAAGAGCTCTTAAAAATAAAAACACTGATATTTGTTAAAATTATAAAAAAAATAAAAAGTTGAGTTCTGACAAGCTTACTTGTCCTACAGTCTACTAGCGGTGTAGGAGAAACTAATAGCTTGAGTGTAAAAAGGGTAGCATGTGAAACTTCCTCTGCCCATCCTGCCAATAGAAGCTTTTTCAGTGTTTGGCTGTTAATCTGGAACTTGAAAACTAGTTTGTTTTTCACTTTTGTTTTAGCGAAAACAGAGCATAAAGTAGAAATGGTTGTTCCTCAGTTCTCCAAGGTGAAAGTGAAAGACTTCTTTGAGAGGCTGGTAGGTAGCACACTATAATGCCTAATACTTGCTTGTGAGCCATTTTGCTGTTAATGACTATGTTCTGCCACTCTGCATCCTACAGGGCCCATTGCCTGTGTTTTCTGCCAAGCAGAGATGGACAGTGCCACGCACTATTCATTTCCATTGTCAAGAAGGGGAATTGGGATTCACTCTTAAAAGGGGCCCACCCGTGCAAGTTCACTGTCTCGATCCCTGCTGTTCTGCTGCAGTAAGTAGAGAGTGGAGTTTTAATAATTTTCTCTCTAGGTTCTTCTAAGTCTGCTGTGATTTCTCAATCTAGCCAAGTCATATGCAACAGTAAGGCACCCAGATTTGTGCAAATAAAATATTCTCTGTACCAATCACATCAGTGTGTTTTTTAAAGAACTAAATGTAATACACTAACACACCAACATTAGACATCATCTGTTTTAAATGCAAAAAAGACAAGGTAAATGCAGTGATAAAGTAATAATTTGAACACCTGAATTCAGGAAATGCAGCTCACTTGCATTGGCATGTGGAGTATTTCTGAATTTTAATTAAGCTGTTAAATGCAATGCCAGACTACATACAGCACCTGCAATTTGAGCAGGTTAATAGTGCAGTGTTAACTTTAGCATTATCTAACTCTAATGTGAAGATTACAAACTTAAAATAGGACTGATTCCTTCTTTTGTGTACATTTAATAAATAAAGATGACCCACAAGTACCATAATCAAGTACATTATTCACCATCTATTTCAGAAGGCTGGAAGAAGAAAAGCCATGAGAGAGAAGGGGGAGAAAAAGGGCAGTGCGTAAAGGCAAATATCAGGAAACGAAGGAGAAAGCGTATGGGAGGGAATAGAATGTGCCGGTGCTTCCTAATATGTAATCCTCTTTTGTGAATGGGAGGAAAGGGAAAAGGAGGGATACAAAGAAGAGAGAACATGCACAAGAGAAAAGAAGAGGCATAACTAAAGTACAGTGAAAGGCAGAAGCAAGCATTGACCTGCTAACCCCAGGGTTGTGAGTTCAATCCTTGAGGGGGCCATTTTGGGATCTGGGGCAAAAAAAATTGGGGATTGGCCCTGCTTGAGCAGGGGGTTGGACTAGATGATCTCCTGAGGTCCTTTCCAACTCTGATATTCTATGATGCAGCAAAGACTAAATAAGTTTATATTAAAGTACAAATTAAAAAAAGTGGAAGAGTGAGAAAGGAAAAGGATAAAATATCTAATAGTAAAATGATGGGAATGCCAAACTAAACAGTTTAAAAATTAAAGATTTTTATGAAAGAAAATAGAAACGCAAAGAGCACAAACAGGAGACAGGAAAATGTAATAATTATACTCTAATCAAATTAATGTATTGCAAAAACGGGTAAAAAGGGTAATTTTATGTGCATTAAAATGGTGCTTGGTGTTTTGTTCTGTGATGTCTGAGTTTTGTATGAAGCCTGGAAGGGGAGAAAAATACCTTTGGAGAAAGAAACTTTGCACAACTCCAGCTGATGCTAATAATTTGCACAAAAAATTATTTTACAGTTAAAGGGTCTGAAAGAAGGAGACTATATTGTTTCAATTGATGGCCTGGATTCCAAATGGCTGGAAGTGAATGATGTCTTGGAAAAGTTCAAAAGCATGGGAGAGCACAACATTGAGATTAAGGTTATTAGCTGTCAGGATACGATGGCTTCTCTGGTAAGTAATGGGACAGCTACTTTTCTGAACCTGAAGAACATTCAGTAAATTGAAAAAACTGCCTCACTTTGGGAAGTGAATGCTATCTAATTTGACATAGCCAGATGTCATGGATTGCTGGTGAATCTAGGCCTCAATCCAGCAAAGCATTTAAGCATGTGTTTAAAGGATTCCATTGTGATAAATGGGTCTACTCACATGCTTACAGTTAAGCCTATGTGTAAATGCTTCTTTTAATGAAGGCCCTAGGTGATTCCTATAGATGTAGGGCCATTGTGCCAGCTTTAGCCGTGAAACTCCACAAAGATTAATTCTACTGGTAATTCCAAGAGTTACATCAGTTTTCTTTCCAAATTGACCACGAGGGTGACCCAAAATTGGTATGGTGCTCTACCCCCTCCCTGCTTCCCACTCCACGGCATCATGCCTTCCTCAAGAGCCCTACTCCCATGAAGTGCCTGCTGTGCTAGAGAGAGAGCCTGGGGCCTGGTGCAAGATGTGAGTCAGCAAAAGCCATGCTATGACCAAATGTCAAGTCCTGTCATAAAGCAGACGCTTGCTTACAGGTTCACTGTCTGGTACATGAACTTCGCAAAGGCATGGCTTGGCGAGCATTGCTAAAACATAGGCACTTCTAAGAAGTACTAGGTACTCATGTAAACACATTCCAGAAGGCTAGTACAGGTACACCCCAATGTAGAGGTGTAATATAAACAATCATAGGAGATGGTACAGGAACACACCAACCCTGAGTAAGACAAAGATGGTAGGACAGGATAAAGGATGAGGAAGCTTTGTTCAAACCAACAGGTACAAGGCATAGGGTTGGTAACTTACGACATCAGGAATGGAACACATAACTTGTTTGTATCAATGGATGAAAGGAAAAAGTTATAGGAGGGGCACCTTTGTCCAGCATAGGGGGAAGCAGAAACTTGTGCTGCTGACTGAGCTGGTCCATTGTCACGAGCATACATGTGTTAGTGCACCCGTAATCAGGGAGCCAGAGCACTAGGATGATGCTTCCTTGATTACAAACCGGGCTGAGTGCCTTCACCATCAGACCAAGTCTGTGTTCTTTCTGGGTAGTGCTAGTTAGGTCTGTTGAACCAGCTATCTGCGCAGGGAGGGAACCGTATATGGAGAGAACACCACCTGCCAGTAAACATATCTGAATGCTCCTGCAGCGGAAGCAAGAGAAGAAGTTTCACTGTGTGGGAAACAGTTTACTACTGTGTCAGAAACCATGGCTGAAATTTGGTTCTAGCACTTAATCCTTTGGGGAAAAAAATGTTGCTTAAAACCATTTTCATTAACATTTCTGTTTCATAGCATAGGCAAGAATGGGAAGTAAGGGGGTTGTACTTTAGACTTTCCCCCTAAAAATATCATGCCTACCTCCCATGTATCTCCACAAATGGTAATAAAGGCAGACAGTCTAAAATGGCTGCTGGCATTTTTGTCAACCTATTGTATAACAGGAGGTCTACACTGCTGTTGTACCATTACTAGCACTGGCAACAAACAAATTAGACAATATCTTCAGTGCAGAGAGAGCCCTGTGTTTGTGTCTTCAAAATTTCCCTCTCCCTGAACCTTTACATTGAATGGGGGAAGTTTACACTGTATTTGTATTGTAGCACAAACCCCCCCATACAGACCCCACTGTGCTAATTACTGCACATGCCTCTAATGAGAAGACAATTTATGTCCCAAAGAGCTTGCAATCAAAGTAATCGCATCTCTCAATGCTATCATTCAGACTGTCTGGCTGCAAACTCAAAACTGTTAATCAAACTTCAAATAAAATTTGTGGTGTATACAAAATCGAACAAAAAAGTTAAATACTATATCACCACCACTTTCCACCATGCATTTTCATGTATACATCTGAGTGATTTTAAAAAAGGCGGTCATGTTCACTTGACAAATGGAGCAACTTGCAAACAGAAAGAAGGGAACAGACTTGCCCACGTTTACATAGGATGTTTTCACTGGGAATATTTGTAAATATTTTTCTCTGCCCATGCAGCTCCACTGGTGGAAGGGGTAGTGCAGACAGGGTGCACTACCTACTCAGTGGTAAAACAAAAAACAAACACATTCCACATTTGGTAGCACTAGCCAGAAAACAAACTTGTTTTTTCTCCACATTGAGAAGCACACACACAGTCAGTGGCAGAGTAGAGAAGAGAACCCAAGTCTTTCAGCTCTTAGCTGTGTGCTTAATCCACTATTGACAAGAACAGACAGGATCAGCATCCTTGACTTATGTATTAGATATTCAGGGGCTAAGGGACTATTTTAACCCTGCTAATCAAAAAAAAAAAAAAAAAAAATCCAGTTACTTAGTTGCTATAGAAATTTTAGACCCAGGAAAAATGATCACAAGATTTAAAAAAAGTTAAACCTTAAATAACTCAAGAAAATAATTTTTGTAGTGTGAACAAAATAAAGAGCCTGTAGTTCAGCTAAGCCTAAAGCTGCATACCTTCCAGCATTCCCCAGCAAGCTTTAGGCACATGCTATTGCCATCCTGTATTTTGACTTCATAAATTGATAATTTCCCCAGGTTTAAGCCTCTCTTTTATGAATATAAGTCAACCACAGTATAATGCTTCCTCTTCCCATTACTTTTCCTACAGCATAATAAGAGTGCTACTTATTCTGTGGGAATGCAAAAGACATACTCCTTGATCTGCTTAGCCATGGAAGAGGATAAAATCAACAAGACCAAGAAAGCCACTCCAAAACTGTCCTTCCTAAGCTGGGGGACCAAAAATAGGCAGAAGGCTGCAAGCACCCTGTGCCTTCCCTATGCTGTAGCTGGAAGTTCTCAGACGAAGAAGAAACTTGATTCTCGCTTGACAGTCCTGAACACTGAAAGTTCATTGTACTGAGTCTTCAAAGAGAAGAATCTGTTTTAATGTGAAACTATTTCTAAATGTAGAAGAATCTTTGTGCATGTGCCAGAAATGTGAAACACATATGGAAGGGGCTATATACTAATCTTTTACACCAGTGTAAATAGAGACTAACTCCACCAACATGAAGTGTAGTTACTATGCATTTACACCCGTGTAACTGGGGGTCAAACGATGCAAAACTGTACCTTTGAAAACTAAATTGTTTAGAGTCTGAACATACATATAGTATTTGATCAGAATCAGAAGTAGTGTGGGAGATATTGGGGAATCATTTGTAAAAAAACAAAACTTTAACTGAAACTGGACTCCTTTGGAATTTCAGTATGGGGGTGTTTCAGTTCATTTCTATGCACACTTTAGATGAGTTATTTATTACATATGATACTGTATATAGAATAGTACTGACATAAAATGAAGGATTTTTTTAAATTTAAAAGTTTAATATAACAAAATTGCTAAGCATCAGTTTAAGCTAAGCCTAACTAAAGAACAGACAAGTTTGTTATGACAGAACTATTATTCGCTTAGGTGAAATTTACCCTGTGCAAAGGAACAGTACAAGGCTTATGTATCATGTAGCTCACACTTTGAGCCCTCTTGAATGTTTTCTTTCTATGTAAGTGTGAATTTCAGTGTAGGAAAAGAATTGCAATAGCTTAACCATGAAAGGAGATCACATTTCAGCTAGAAAAGGGGTTGACAGCACTAATTAAAAACAAAAACAAAAAAACCACCAAGATTCTAATAAATTTAACAAGGTGTAAGAAAGTGAAATAAGGTTTGCTCCCAACTTGAAATTATTCAACTCGAAGTACAAACTTTTTGTATTATTAGCCTTGTTAATTAATATGAGTGATAACTGTGTATAATTTCACACTTCTACAGCTAAAATAATCCATGAGTCAAAATATGCAATTTATGACTACACTTTAAAAGTGTGTAATTTTAAAATGGTCTTTAAGTCACTCAGCAATAAATTATTATTATATAGTGCCAAATGAGAGCTAGGTGCTTTATGGACATATGAGAACAAGGGCTGTGCTTCAAAGAATTTACAATGCAAGTAGCCAAATCCTCCTCCATATTGAGCTAAAAAGCAAATTGGGAAGCCATCTAAAGTATAATTGTGTGTTAATTTCCTTACGAGAGAAGATTTGTTTATATATTTTGATTGTTTTAAAGTTGCTAACACTGTAGTGTTAGATTAAGATGCTATCTACAGAGTAGATATATGCTGTTTGATACTCAAAACACTAAACAATAATGGAAAAAAGTGTACATGCACATTTTGAGACACAGTGGGCATAATCTTTCACTCATGTTTGGTTTTGTGTCATAGATGTAAATATGTTAAATTTAAAAGCTTATTTAAGAATAAAAATCATGCTGCCATTTAGCAGTGGCTTTTTTCATTCTTCTACAGATTGGATGAAACAGTATAACTTACAAAAGTTTCACTGGTTTTAGAGTAGCAGCCGTGTTAGTCTGTATTCACAAAAAGAAAAGGAGTACTCGTGGCTCCTTAGAGACTAACAAAAGTTTCACTGTTGACTTCATTTTGAAGCTATGTGCTAACAGATTCATGTTCATATAGTTTCTTCATAAAGACCAACATTGAATTAGCAGACAACTTTCTCAAGTTAGACTTTCATTGTGCAATAATGGAACTAACCGTATACAACTAGCACTATTACAAGATAAAGTATTCTAAAAATTTTCCAGAATCTTGAGTTATTTTGTAAAGGTTTTTTCATCTTTAAATTTTATTCATTTAAAATTTTACAAGTGCTGCAAATCACTTATTCCTTAAGATGTTCACTTTCTCTACTCTGAATTAGATTGCCATCTTGTGGCAGTCTAGGAACGTCTCAAAGGATTTCCAGTGGACACAGGTAGTAGAGCTTTTATATTTATGCAGGCTGCAGTCACTGGAGGGTGATATCATACAAATTGTTGAGGTCTGACATTCCATGCAGTAGAATTCAGTAGTCCTCTGTTGTAGGAGGATATAGCAATAACCCTAAGCCTGACAAGACAGTGCTCACATAAATGTTCCCCTCTTTCGGGCTTACTTTGTCTTTTATAATTTAAGCCTATTACCAGGGTAAACAAAACAAAAAAACCAAACCAGTCCTTTTGAAAATTGTTTTCATCAAATTTTTGACCCACAATTTGGACCTCAAATGTACTTTCATTCACATGGCTAAATATCAGAGGGACCCCCCCCCACATACCAAATCATTTTTCATAACTTTTACAATATTTTCTGGCAACTAACAGGAGACTCATAGTTTATCTCAACTAGTTTATTTTTAAATGACCAAAACCATTAGGATTTACATTACAATTCCACAGCAAATTGCTTTGAAAAATAAAGTTCTGTTTGTGCAGTGCAAAAACTGTGTCCAACATATGTTTAAAGATTACTTTGGGGCTAAGATCCTTACAAGGACCACTCACAAGGAATGTCTATGGCTGTTACCAAATCCTGGAAATACAGGTTTATAATAGATTAGCAGCTCAGCCCATTAGCAATAATAGTCACTGTTCTAATTACCTACCTTCTTGATTTAATCAACTGAACTGCCAGCCATTTGAAATATTAAAAAATGTGCTTGTCCTGCAGTACCAATAGATAAAAGATTGCCAGGCAATACACACATCACAGCGTACAACAAAAAGGTTTTATAGCCCCACAGTCTATTTAAGGAAAGCGTGTATGTGGGAAGGAGTGAGAGAAAGGACAATGAACATGTATTTACATGAGATTTAAACCTGCAGAAGCAAGCCCCAGGAACGCAATTGCTTGTTCTGTAGTTCCAGGAATCATTGCCATTCAGTAATTGGAACATTTAGGGCTAGAATGAAAGTTTACTCTCATCCACTAGTAAGAAGTCCATACCAGTAATTGCTTTCCCTCTGTACTAGATGGTGCCTTGAGTGGGTGTGAAGGGGTCCATTTCCCTGCTCCTTCCTCACTGCTCTCCACCCATCTGCACTAGAGGGGGGAGCAGCAGCCCTGCAAAGGCTACTTTCCTGCTGCACAGACCTGCAAGGCAAGTAACCCACCTTAGACAGACTTCTTAACTGGTGTCTGGGGCAAGAGACTATTTTGCTCTAAAGAAATGGAAGGACAGGGAACCTCCATTGACAATTAAGTCCAAGGTAGCCAGGAATGCACAGCAACCCTTTCCTTTTAGGTAACTATTTCAGAAGGGCCAGTACAGGGGAAAGGAAGTTGGACTGTGAAATTTTATATTCTGTGGAAGATGTTGTTGGCATGCCGATAAAGCATAATAGTTATCTTAATCTAGAAAAAACTAAAAAGGTATGAACAAACATCCTAGTTTATTGGACATCTTGCACTAAGGAGGAAGTTCGTATGATAATATCCAGCAGGTTATTAGAAAAGGGCTCTATTCAAATGAGCATGGAAATATAAAACCTAAGAAACTGCAGCTGAACTGCTCAAAGCAGCCTCCAAAGTAATGAAGCATAGGCTCAGTACTGCAGCTCATACTCATGCTAGTCCCATTAAAGCGAACAGAACAAAATGGCATGACCACAGGCTGTAGGACTGGGCCCTAAATGAGGTTTATAGAAAAAAAAACCCACAGCTCAGACACAAGGGAATAGCACATAATTCAAGTGTTCATGCACAATGAGAAACTCAAATAATTCCCTGACAACCACCATGAAACTGAACTCAGAACATGAAATATAAGGGGCCAGATCATAACTTGGTGTAAAGGCAGCTACATCCGCATCTGCTGAAGATCTGGAAATACAAGCAGAGTTTGGGGGTGGGGGAGAAGACAGAATATGTTGTGTGTGGAGCTACTGAAGCTGTAACAAGGAGAGGGCTGAAATCTCAAGATCCCTGCTCATCTCTTTTTAGTTGCTGATTGGGGGTGACAATGATACCTTCAGCATAGACACTAGGTGGAAATGGAGTCCATCCTGAATTGTTCTATAAAAATATAAATCAATTCCACCTAGAAGAGGACTCAAAGATTACTCTCCACTTCCAAAAGGGGAAAGCCCTCATGTTTGTCTGAAATGTTAATGACCGAATGTCACTTTGTCTGTGTAAAGAAAGCATGAATCTGTTGTGCTATTGTTTGTCCTACTACTAGATCGAGGTCCTGGACAGATGCATTGCAAAGCTGGTGGATGCTTACAAATTGCTGTAGGAGAAGCAGAGCTTTTGTTTTCCCAACTCCTGGAATCTGCTGGACTGTCCGAAGTATTGATGCCTCCACTAGCTGGGGACATTTTTTATGAAGAAAGGGGTTACTAGTGTGATCCTTACTTTGCTCATGGACCTGAAACAAAAAGGAAAGTAGAAGCTGAGCTCCATTTATTTAGTGGAGCCCTAATTTCTGTTTTTCGTAGGTAATTTCATTTAGGTTAAAAAGGAAACTCTCTATAATCACTTCCATCCATTTACCAGTTAATATGCACTTTCCCAGAGTAACATGTAATGTAACTGTAAATGTAAATGCTAGCACTTAGCGAAGAAAGACAGAGTCATGAGAAATATTAAGGGAAGAAAAGTGGAGTTATACAGTCTACTGTCTGGGCTAAGATAACAGGTACAGGAGGACAAAAACAGGGCAGACCAGAGGAGGGTAGTGGCACCTGACAGCCAGTCTCAAAGCATAGGTCTCAACTTTGTTATTTGCATTACTGTAGCAACTAGGAGACTAGTCACCTTCTTCATACTCATCCATTCTTACTTCTCTGGTCATGTGGGAGGGATGGAACAAGAACAGAAAAAGTTACTGACACTGATGCTGCAGAGAACACCACAGCCCTGGACTGAAAATACAAACTTTGGGCTGCCCTCCCCTCACACTCCAAGCAACAGATTTTTAAGTGGTCAGTCTGCATAAGATTCAGAAGTCAAAATTTAGGCAGACAGTTGATTTTACAAGATATGCAGTATTGAGAGTTTGAGGGCAGATCATGTATTATTTATTGGATTAACTATTTAAAGGCTTCATCTGGAATGAATGAAGTTTTTCATGAATTAAGAAAAAAAAGGAGGACTGTCACTGGGCTATGACTCAGTAGGACACTCAAATATGCAACATAATTGTTTAAAATCTATTTTGAGTGCTGATCAGTCATCAGTTCATGTTGATTAAAATGCAGTCCTTCTCTTAAGGAGGACACAAAAAGTGGCATTTTGGGGTTTCATATTTAATGTATTCCCAAGACTTCCCAATTAACTGTTCAAGTTTACAAAAAAATAAAGTTTTATCACTGTTGGCCCTATAAGTGCAACCTGAGGTCTGAAGGAAGACATGTTCTTTCCATTTCATTCAGCACTTTTAATAAAGGTTCTAAGGCCAAACATCACCCTCACTAGACTTGTACAACTTTATTGTCTTCAGATTTCTCACTGATAACTTTACAAACTCCATGGTCTTCAGTTGGTTTTCACAAGTGTAACTGATTGTTCTGTAATTCGAGATTAGTACATGTTTCTGTTGATGGTGCACAAGAAGGAACAGAATCCAGCTTACTCTTGCCAATTCATCGGCTTTGAAATATTAGCAGGAGCAAAAACCAGTATAAATTATTATTTCGGACACAAAGGGAAGCAAATGTGACCCTGAAAACATACCGGGAGCAGTCAGTTTTCATAGTAAAACCAAATTTTACTTACATCAGGTTAGTGTTGTATTTTCTCTGTTGAGGCTTTCATTTCTTGGGCTCTGCTCTGAAGTAACTCTTTAAGCAGGGTTTTGTCTTATCTGACCTTTATTACCAGCACTTCAGTTTTCTCAGCTGATTCCCTCACAATGAAGTGCCTTTGATTAACCAGTGATTTTGGTAAGGCAAACATATATTTCCCATTAGTTTAGACGAAGGCCTGCCAAGTCTTATAGAAAAATCTACTAGTTTCCTAACACGAATTAGTACTCCGATCCCACCATCTGCTCAGATAAATGAGCAACTGAGTAGGTGGAAATATAGCAGTGAGAGTACCAGATCTTAAAGACAACAAATATAAAGATAGATATAGTACTTCTGGCCTGAGAAGACCTCAAAGCCCTAAACATGCACATACTGGACAAAGAAGTTCAGTGAAGAAAGCTTGCTGGCATATTCCAATGCATACCCACATGGGGAAATCCAAATTCAGTTTTCCCCAAGTTGGCCCCTTGCTTCTTAAACTTACAGGTGCTAAGAACGACAAGGAGGGAGCAATATGTTATTTTTGAGTGATCTCTCTATTCCGCAGAGAATGCGCAAAGCAGAGTTGAAAATCCAGGAGAGGATCATGTGTAACTCTTAACTTGGAATACAAGTTGCTGAGACATGAAAATAAATAAATAAATAAATAAAAAGCAACACATTTTCAGACTTAATTGATGTTTGCTCACTGGCACAGACATTAGTACTTACTAGCTGGATAATAAGTTGAGATGCTTCTCCCTGATTGGCCACTGGAAGTAATGTCATTCCAAGTTCTAGCACAATAAACTTCTGCACTGCCGGAAAGTATTGATCACTTATCTGGGTTTTTTCAACTATCACAATCCCATGAAGACTGCTGGCCTTTGATAAAGAAAAACAACAGTGAGGGGAAACAAGTCTTACATCTAGCGATACTTCTCCAAATGGTTAAGCAACAGCCCTGCCCATCAGGGAGTCAATACTGAAGAAGGAGGAGAGGAAAATGTACATCAAACCCCCTTTTACACCAGCCTAAAAAGGAGTCAATATGGGTCTAGGAATGACCCATAGTATTTGCTGCAATACTTTATTGGAAATTCTAGAAAACAAGAGTGATTAAACAGATTTAGTGGATGTTTAAGTCAGTTTTCAGATGGAAAACTTTTTAAATGAATTTAAGTCCAATAGGAAACAAAACAAAATATTCATCAAAATCTGATTATTAGAATGTTTTCTATTTTTGAAGCTTAGGATAATGAATTGAATTATTAATGTGGATTCTTCTATTAAGGGGTAATAACCTCAGGTTTTCTAATGGGAGCTTTTCCTTTCCCCGCTTTTTTTTAAACTTTGTGTAGGACTTACATTTCTAAACCGAACAAGACGTCTTTTGAAGCCATTTCCTGCCACCAAATCTGCTTCAGAAATATACAAAATGCAAGATCTGTTTGAAAGATGAAAATCCACAAGTCCTAAGCCATCTTCAAGAATTAGCTTAATTTTCCCTTAAAAATAAGATTGTAAAAAGAAAATTGTAACAATAAAACCTGGTTTTATATTGCCTTGACAGATATTTTCCATTAAAATACAGGAACTTCATGCTCCAATCTTGCAAATACTTATGCTGGTGGTTAAGTCCCACTGACTTCAGAAAGCTTGTTTGACTATTTATTGTATACCTTAGAAAAGTCTTCATTCTCTCCTGACTACATATTTTGCAAATTGATGTCAAACCGTTTCCCTTAAAAAACGGAGGTCCCAATCCTTCAAAAATGTATGTTATTTGCATTATTGTATTATTATATATTGTAGAACCTAGAAACCC
This sequence comes from Lepidochelys kempii, assembly GCF_965140285.1. NCBI lineage: Eukaryota > Metazoa > Chordata > Testudines > Cheloniidae > Lepidochelys > Lepidochelys kempii. The sequence continues at coordinate 23,876,290 of NC_136391.1, read as the reverse complement.
TAGTCATGGACTAGAACTCCACTGTGCGAGGCACTCTACAAACACAGAGCAAAAAGACAGTCCCTGCCCCAAAAAGCATACAACCCAATATAGATGAGAGATGGATACAGACAGGAGAGTATAAGGAAACAGTGAGACAATGTTGGTCAGCATAATAGGCAGTGGTCTCAGCACACCAGCCACCTAACTGCTGCCATGATTTTTGTGTAGGCATCACAGCAAAGGAAAGTCCTAAGGAAAAATTTGAAGGAACACAATGAAGTGGTTTTGCAGATAATTACCAGAGCATGAGGGGCAGCATGAGAAAAAGCACCAAGCTGCTTGTTTGAAATTTTAAAAAGTGAGCGATGGAGGCGGGCATCATGGACTGACTGGGGGCAGGAAATGACATATTGGTAGTGAGATATGATAGGTAGGGTGAAGATAGGAGGGATGCAAAGAGCAGTGGCATGGTCAAAATGACAGACTAGGAAAATGATTTTTGCAGCAGCATTCTGAATGGATATCAGAGGGCAAGACTGCATTTCTCAAGCCCAGAGAGCAGGATGCTGCAGTAATCAAGACACAAGATGATGAGAGTTGCATGACAGTTTTAGTTATGTGGATGAATAGGAAAGGCATAACTTTGTTATGTAACTTTGAGATGTTACACAGAAAAAAAAAATCTGCAAATCTGAATTTGAGGACCTAGAGAGAGGTCCCTATCTCTGTGGCTTGTGGTCACTGGATGCTGTAGTTTGCATATATACATATATTATAGATAAATAGAGCGTGCACGCATATCTGCTAGATCAGCAGCTGCATGCTGACAACCGATGGAGCTGCAAGAGAAGGAGAGGTTATGTAACCTGGACACAATGGCCTGATCCCACAGCCTACAGGTACTAAGAAATACCCAGATGGGACAAGCTGTGACCTGCATACAAGGAAGCAGACTATACTGAAGAATACTTCACCATTTTTGAAAGGTTATGTGAGGTGCATAAAGTTACAGAGGACAAGAAAGTCCCAACTTTGATTACTAAGCTCTCAAGTAAAGTATTAAATGTATTTAATGAAATGCCAACTGAAGAGGCTTTGAAATATGCCGAGTTTAAAAATGCTGTATTTCAAAGATTTCAGATTACTCCTAAAGCATAGAGTACAACATAATGAATAACAAGATGAGTCAGAGAATGTGTGTACAAGTTGTGTGATCCGATGAGAAAATGGGCTAAGAGGAAGGGGACAGACAATTATGACCAAATGTGTTCTCTTAGCCCAGGAACAGTTCCTGAGCACAAATTCTGAAGAGATCAGCTAAGCTATTTGGGATAAACCCCTGGATTCAGTCCAAAAAGCTGATGATCTAGCTGATGCATATATGCAAGCTAAAGGCATCCAGTGACCAACAAGCTACAGAGGGAGGGGCAGAAGCCCATTGTAAAAGGGGGACCCTGTTTTAGTCTAGGAAGAAAGAGGGCGGTTGGGAGACCAGGCACTTACTCCCCAGAAAGGATCCCCTCCTAGAATCATACTCACAGACCCTGTGTACAAGAGAACAGTCCAAGAAGGTGTTTTATATGTGGTTCTACTGAACACATGAGAAACTGTCCTAAACTAAAATGAATCTAAGCCCACATCCCATCCAACACAGGTTAATGCAGCTGTCATTAGCACAGAGGTGCCTACAGGGCCTTTCATTAATTTGGTGACGTCTGACCTGTTGGAGGTGGTCAGGGAATTTATTAAAGTTGCCCAAGTGAATGGCAAAGAATGCCTACAGTGGGGAGAGACTGGTGCCCAGATTTCTCTGGTCAGGGAAAGCATGGTAAAAGAGAATGACATGTTACTTGGCCAGTAGGTAGAGTTCCTGGCACCGGGAAGATATAAATTCCTGTGCCTTTGGGTAAGTTGCATCTGTAGTGGGAAGGCTCAAAGGGTACCTTAAAAAGTTGGGGCCCTGGAAATGCTGGTGGGAAGTGACATCTTAACTATGTCTAAGGTGGTTAATATTGTAACCCATAGTAAAAAGGGCTACTGTTCTGTGATGCCAGACGGGAATGGTAAAGACGCAGAAACTACTGTGGATGGAGGGGAAACACTTCCAGCTCTGGCTCAGCAGAAGGAAGCAGTGTGTTTTCAAGTATGGGAGAGGTTGATTCAAACTCCTGTGTAGCAGAGAGAAGTAGCATGAGAGTGGGGCTATGTGGGGAGGAGTTAATCCATTACTGCAGAAGCGGTCCCTGTTGTCAATTGCCAGTGTTTTACAGCTGAATGGAGGGCAGATCCCACTGTGGGGTGCATAAGGGGACATGTCCTTGAGGGAACCTCAGTAAGGAACAATGCAGAAAGGTTTTTTGAAGAAGGAAAGCTCCCATGGGGAAGGACAAAAACCTGGGAAACCTTACAAGAAACTAGTTGTGCCTGCCCTGCACCATGGGGAGTTAACGTTGCTAGCCCACAACTGCCCTTTTGCTGGCCACGTGGGGCACAGAGAACCTTCAATAAGTTAAAGAAGAATTTAATGGCCAGGGATACAGAATAATGTGAGGAATTATTGCAGATCTTGTGAGTTATGTCAGAAGAGACCGACCTGCATGACTCTAAAAAGTTCCTCTTCACCCCTTGCCTGTGATACAAGAGGCAGTCTGTAGGGAAGCAACAGACACTGCGGGACCTATCTCCTGTCCAACCCAAAAGGGGAAGAGATATCTTGGTTGAAGTGGATTTTGCCCCTAGATATCCAAAGGCAGTAGCTCTATCTAACACAGAAGCTGACCCTGTGGCAAAAGCCCTTTTCACTATTTTCAACACAGTGGGTTTCTCTAAAGAGATTTTAATCAGAGTGTGGGGTCAAATTTCATGTCCCAGCAGCATGTTACAGTGACGTAGTTGGCAGGATTTACCCACAGCTTGCTGTTTTAACTGAGGTTTACACTTCAAGAACTGGTAAAATAGTTTTAAGTGATTCTCAAGTGGAATCACTGGCTGCAAAAAGTTATAGTTTTATTATTTTCTGTTTGTTTATTTCGGGTGAGGAACTAGAAAAAAAGGAAGTGCAAAATTGAGCAGACATGCTAAAGCAGAGGTGGGCAAACTACAGCCTGCGGGTCACATCCGGCCCTTGGGACCATCCTCCCCAGCCCTTGAGCTCCTGGCCAGATGGCTGGCTCCGGCCAGGTGGCTTGGCTTCCAGTCCTGCTGCTCTGAGTGGCACAGTAAGGGGGCAGGGAGGTTGGATAAGGGGCAGGGGGTCCTAGGGGGGCAGTCAGGGATGGGGAATAGGGAGAGTTAGATAGACTTGGGAGTCCTGGGGGGCCTGTCAGGGGGCGGGGGTGTGGATAGGTTGGGGCAGTTACGGGACGGGGAGGTTGGATAGGGGGTGGGGCCCCGGGATGGTGGTTAGGGGCGGGGGGTTCTGGGAGGCAGCGGTCAGGGGACAAGGAGCAGGGGGGCATTGGATGGGTCGGAGGTTCTGAGGGGGGCAGTCACGGGGTGGGAAGTGGGAGGGGGTGGGTGGTGGAGGGGGCCAGGCTGTTTGGGGAGGCACAACCTTCTCTACCTGGCCCTCTATACAGTTTTGCAACCCTGATGTGGCCCTCAGGCCCAAAAGTTTGCCCACCCCTGTGCTAAAGGAAACAAAGGCAAAGACATAGCCCTCAATGAGGCAGCCACACAATTCAAAGTGGCCGAGACAGAGTTACAGAAGTTGGAGGTGGCTGAGTGGACCAAAAAAGATGGAAATGGCTAATATGGAGGACTGTGACCACCAGAAATGGAAAACACACCAATGAGACTGTGACCACCAGAAATGGAAAACACACCAATGAGCCAGAAAAGCTGATCTGAGAGCCAAGGAAAGGGAGGCAGAAACCTGTAGCATGTAACAGTGGCACTGATAAAATAGTTTTAAGTGATTCTTAAGTAACACAGCTGGGAACAGCTAAAGAAAGGTTATAGTTTTATTATTTTCTGTTTGTTTATTCTGGGAAAGAAACAGAACAAAGGAAAGCATACCGTAAAGATGAGTAAGCAGCAGAAAAGGCCAGAGACTGAACCCGAAGGGATCAATTTGACTCTAGAAACAAAAGACGACTTTAAGATATGAAGTCTTTTTGTATGTCCTTAAGCAGCAGACAAGGAAAACCATCACCTTGGACCCTGCAGGGATCCTAGCTAAGAATTAGCCAGCTATTGTGAGGAAACGAAGATGGGTGAAGAAGCTAACTTGAACAAGACTGTAGCTTCTTAAGGTAGATTTTAACCATGAGAAAGTGTATTTTTTACTTTTGTAAACCATTTGTGTAACCATTTCTATCTTTATTCCTTCTACCTTATATCACTTAACTTATGTTCTTTCATTAACAAACATGTTTTATTTTTGATTATAAACCTACTCAGTGCAGTGTTTGAAGGGAAGGGTGTGTTAACCCCAGTTAATAAGCTGTAATGTACTGACTCTTTAAAAGAGCAGAGAACTTAATATCTTCCGCAAATGTATAGTGATAAGTTCTTTGCCTCGTAGAGTGCCATCTCTGAGGAGCTCAGGGGCTGGAATTCAGTGATTGTTACCTGCTAGGTAAGGGTTAAGACTGGTAGAGTCTTGAGGGGTTTGTTGATAAGGAAGACAGGCTGGTGTGGCAGAGAGCTGACAATCTAATCTACAGCAAAGCTCACTCCTGGTGAGGCAGAGATAACACGGTAGCTCACAGCTCTGGGTATCCCCAGCAACATGTTACAATAATCTGAATTTGAGGACCTAGAGAGAGGTCCAAGTCGAAAAGGACACCCAGTTCATGGATCTGAGTGACAGGTAGAATGGTAGTGTTGTCCACAGTGATCAGTAAATGAGGTAGCAAGGAGATGTATGCATGCGAAGCTTTGCTTTAGCCATGTTGAGCTCAGTCAATGACTAGACATCTGCAAGATAACAGAGAGTCAAGCAAAGTTTTTAGTTTGGACAGAGAAGAAAAATCTGAAGTAGAGGTGTATCTGTGAGTTGTAAGCATAGAGATATTATTGTAGCTGAATTTGTGTTTGTGGGTGAGACTACCCAGAGATAAGGTGGAAGAGGAGAAAAGAAGGGGACCCAAGGACAGAGCCCTGTGGAACCCCCACAGAAAGCTGGGGGTAGGGTGGGGGGAGAGAAGGGAGAAGAAAAGGATCATCTGAAGGAGGAATTATAAAAGTAGAAGAACCAGGAGAGGACACAGTCATGGAAGCCAAGAGAGTACATATTTCAAAAACAGCAGTCTACAGTGTTGAAGGTGGCGGACAGGTCAAGGGAGATGAGGATGCAGTACTGGTTCTGAGATTTGGCTAAGAAGAGGTAATTAGAGAGTTTGGAAAAAAAGAGGTTTCAGTTGAGTGCAAGAGGCAGAAACCAGAGCAGAGAGGGTCTAGGATTGAACTGGAGAAGAGAAGCTTCAAACAGCAACTGTAAACAGCCCCATTCAATGAGCTTAGAGATAAAAGGGAGAGGCAAGTGGGGTCAAGGGCAGTTTTAAGATGGGAAAGACTGAAGCATGTTTACATTGTGAGGAGAAAGAGTCAGAGAGAGGAGTGGGAGGCTGGCATTAGTGTTAACTTCCAAAATATATAGCCAAAGAATGGGGGCTTTCTTCAGTAAAGCACATTTTCAACAAAAACAAGCTTTTTGTTAGGACTTTTAACTAACTTCTATGTGATTCTAAAAGCATCTCCTAAATATGACTTGATCCTGAACCTAGACACACTAATGTGGTCTCTATACCCAGGTAGAGCCCAGGGACTTCAATTGGGTCTACCCCCATGGATCCATTTTCAGAACTTGGGCCTATGTTTGTAAAGAATATTATTCTAATACAGGTTACTGGCAGCTTCTCATTTGTATTGCACAGAGAGTGAGCGTGACTGGACTGAAGCTAGGATATGGAAAACAATGCTATGATGGACACACGGGAACTTTTAAGCCAGTAGAATTGCAGTTTACTTTATTTTAAAATTCTATATAGGACAAAGCAGATTGCTTGATGAGCTGGAATCAGTATTAAAACCACTTTGAAAAGAGTTATTATATTTTTGTGCTTTATTTACATGCTTACCTTGTAATCCTTGAGCTATCTGTGACCCTCTCCATTTCTCATTTCCAATCACATGTCCGTAAGGGACACTGACAGCTCCTGCTTTGACAGGAGTGGTTTCTTTTGCTGTCATTTAAACTCCTTTTAAATGTTATTTACCAGCAGCTAAACAGGGGAATGTGAAAAATGTTATTTCATTCCTTACCACCCAGCCTCAAAATCCATCCAACAGTCTAGTCTGGCTGCAATCATCTGCAGCAGGTTCTAGCCAGTTCTTCAAAATGCACTGTATTAGATGGTTAAATAATAAAACAGGAGAGGAAGGATATTTTTGTGGTTCAAACACAGGCCTAGAAATCAGAAGAAGTAGGTTCTATTCACAGCTCCGCCATCAATTGGAAAAAAACCCAAATTTAAAGTTCAACCCCACAATTTCATCCATCAGTCTTCAAAAGCCCTTTCAATGCCTTCAGTTGTCTCTGAAAGTTTTTTGTATTTTAATAGAAAGGTCACTGAAGAAATATTTGCCAATGCCAAGTGGTCAAAAATCCAGAGTCAGACTCCCAGAAATGAGATTAGCTTAAAATATTTTTTAAAGTTTTTTCCTCTAGTTTTGAGCCTTTGGGGCTCACATTTCCAAGCTTTTCTCTGTAACCATGAGGGTTAGCTGCATGTTTAGGTTCCCCTGTAATCACATGACTCCAAGAGACAAGACTTTAAGAAAAAACACCAAATACCCCATGAGTCAGTGATGTTGGGAACTGGGAGCTGTGCCAGAGAAGCCAACCCAGTCTCGCAGAGACAGACATTCACAGCACATACATTGCAGGACCCTTCCCGAGCGCCTAGCAGTCGTTCACACTGGGAGTGTCTGGGCCTCAGTGAGGCGAAGGCTTGCACTGATGCCGGCCCACAGCGCTCTGAACCTGCTGCTGTGAGGAAACAGGCCGTAGCCGTGCGGCAGGGCAGCGGCTGAACAGTGCACAGGGACCCCAGGCTCTGTCATCCCCATCGAATAGGAAAGCAGCAGCAGCCCAAGCTCCCCGCGCGAACCACCCGAGCGCTTTAAGGGGCTGGCCGGCCACGACACTAGTGTTAACGCCCAGTCGCTTACAGGAGCGCCATGGGATTATCCCCCTTCCGTGGGAGATCCGCGCCGCTTTCGAGACCCCTCCCCCTCAACTGTCTAGAACGGCTAACCTCACCGTCCGGTGCCGCCAGAACCGCTGTCCTCGGCTCACGCGGCTGCCAGCAAACCAGACCAGAGCCGCGCCAAATGCTGAAGATGATTGACACAGGCAACCACCAATAGGAGTCGAGAGTCGCCAATAGCAAACGCAGGGCGGGAAGGTAGACATCGGTAACGGCTGAGGGTTGCTAAGGGGAGCGGAAGGTTAAGTCAGGCCAGCGCTGATTGGCTGCGGCTTTCCCTTTCTCCAATCAGGCACGCTGTTGTTGTAAAGCCGGTTGTGAAGGGGTACGTTCTGTGAGTCCAAGTCTGGCTTTAGTCTCTGCTTCTCAGCCTGCGCTTATGGCGCTTAGTTTCAGGAGAGGCCGGAAGGGCCCCTTTGTGAGTATTATCCTGCAAGTCCGAGGGGGGTCAAAGGTCGACGGGGGTCACTGCCCAACGGAGGGGACCCCGGGGGCGTGGCCGGTGAGCGGGTGGACCCCCTTCTCCGCCCCCCCCCAGCAGTGCTGAGCAAGAGGCGGCAGAGCTACGTACAGTCCGGCTTTAGCCTGGCCCAGGTGGCCCCAGAGGCTGGACCTGCCCCTTCTGCAGAGACCGTGGTGAATGTGAAGCGCTTGCCAGGCCCCTGACACCAAACGCGAATCCCGTTATTACATGAGGATGGCCAAGAGTCCCACGTAGGAGAGGCTTGCGCGAACCGTCGTTATCCCTTCTCTGAGTGATGCTGGGGAGACGCCCCAGCAACAGTTCAGCAGCATTTTCGCTTGTCTCTACTAGCTGCTGGGAAAAGGGGACCCGTCTAAACACTGTAGATCAGCTGCTCCCCCACTAGGCAACGTAAATCTCATCATGCCTGGCGCTAACCTGACATTGAAATTGCGGGTTCGGTGGTTTGTTCAATGTTCAAAACCAGAAGACGCGCCCAGGTTGCACTGGATGATGCGGGGGAGTTCTGCGAAGGGAGTGGTTTGGCATCTGGGAGGAGAGAGTAAATAGGGCCCACTCTCTTTTCTCACTCAGTTCTTTAACTACCTCCTCTCTCTTCTGTCCCCACCCCCAAAGTGCCACACGGTGGCCCCCAGGGCCATCCCAGTCTGTCATTCACCTTTGGGGCAGGGGAGAAGTGGGGATACCAATGCAGGCTGGGCAATAGCCACTTGTACAATGTAATGCCTTTAGACTTGTCGTGCTGTCTGACTTTGTCCAAGAAACACATGTGCACGCACCTAGCTTATGCTGTTTCAGCAGCTCAGTTGGTAGTAGAAAATTTAGGTTACAAAGACTGCTTGGATTCACAAAAAAACAGCACATAACTTTTTTTAAACTGATTTGGGCACAGATGCATTCTTGGATTTCAGAGAACACTCAGAACGCACATTACAATATAGATAACATAATTAATTGAAGTTTTTTCATTATGAGAATAAAAAAATGAATCGTTTAACTTTTTGTTGCTTTCTTGCTGCTCTGGGTGGAGTTCTAGCCTGCTGTTCACACTGTTACTTTTACCTCTTAATAATAATAGGAAGACCTCCATACTAATTACGAGACCATTAAATGTTTCACTTAAACAAAATAGGATGGGTCATGTCAATTCAGAACATTGGCTATTAAATCCAGGACCTGGAAGCACAAGCCTCTACTTGATAATTCAGATGAAAGAGAGAGTTTTTGTAATGCACCACCAACTCAGGAGCTAGTAAATTAGTACAGTTACCTGAAAAGGCAAAATTCCTTCCCAATTTGTATAGCTGTCAGTTTACTCCCACATCAAGATAATAAAAGGACATTTAAGGATCAGAACAAATTCCCTTCAGCTGAAATCTTAAATACATACCCCCTTCTACTACCCAAAATAGTGAAATGTGCCCAGAGGGTTAGGCCCTGGTGCAGCAAACTCCCTTGTAAAAGAGTTACCAGTGCTAGCTCTACTCAACTAGTACTAAGCATTATGGAAGTCTCAGGGGCTACTTCATAATATTTCTTCCCCATTTAAACGAAACTTTATGAATGATTTAATTTTAATTTATTTCCCCATCTCATGTTGCTCTATCTGGTGATCCCCTGTGACTAACTGAAGTGGTAGTACTGATAGACCCTTCAACTAGTGTCTTCTGCATAGTCATCTTCACTAGAGGAAGGATCACATTGTGGTAATGTTGGGGAGGCAGAGTTTAAAAAATTTGGAAGAAACACATTCCCTTTTGGCACCACTACCCCTAACATGCACAAAAAGTGGTGGTGGTAGCAAGTGCAGTTCAGAACCTTATTTTTGTGACTTGGGAGTAATGGGAAAAATACACGTGTGGGATTTGAATTAATCACAAACTCTTACCTAGTGGTAGCACTTATTAATATAATTTAAAAATCGTATCTAGAATCTCTTGAAATCATCTGTGGACATTAATTTGCATGTAAGTGTTCTCCCCTTTTGTGTTATTTTGTATCATGAGTGTATATGTTCAGTTTTGTGTTGTTATCCTTCTGATCATTGCCAACTAACTTTATTTTAAATTGTCTAGAAACATATATCTCATGGCCTGGTCCCTGCTGCTACCATAGCTCCTAAACCTGCAGTTCCCCGCACCCCTCCCCCTCGTAGTCCAAACCCTTCTCCAGAAAGGCCCAGGTAGGTTTTAAAGTTACTTCTTTTTCCTCTCTTAAGTATCATTAATTACAGTGGAATTACAATAATCAGTGTAGCAGAATTGTATGATTAGAATAATTGCATATCTATACTGTAGCTCTTATATGTAACCTTTTTCTCAAGTGGAATATATTTTCTGTATAGGACAATTTGTTTGAACTACTAAGATCTATATTCTTCTCCCCTTCCCAGAAGCATTCTTAATACCAGAATAATGCCAAAGCCATATCCTGTAGCCTTTATGTACATGTAACTCCTGTTGAAATTACTAGGAATTGTTACATGCAGTAGGTCTAATTTGGACTATTTTTTGTCTAAGTGGAGCTTATCATAAGAACATAAGAATGGCCCTACTGGGTCAGACCAAAGGTCCATCTAGCCCAGTAGCCTGTCTTCTGACATTGACCAGTGCCAGATGAATGAACAGGTGATGAATGAACAGGGAATGAACAGAACAGGTAATCATCAAGTGATCCATCCACTATCGCTCATTCCCAGCTTCTGGCAAACAGAATTCCTCTTAATTCATATAATCAAGGATTAAATACAGGTGTGAGAAGCACTATGATTTCTTGACAATTCGAAAAGACACTTGTTTTAAGTTTTGACAAAAGTTAATTTAATGTGTTATTAGAGGTTTCAGAGTAACAGCCATGTTAGTCTGTCTTTGCAAACAGAAAAGGAGTACTTGTGGCACCTTAGAGATTAACCAATTTATTTGAGCATGAGCTTTCGTGAGCTACAGCTCACTTCATCGGATGTTATTAGAGTACAGCAAATTTTAATGGAGGTTATTTGAGTTTCCATTTTCTTGTAGTTAGTCTAGCAGTACAAAAAATCTGTTGCATGAAAACTGAGGATCTGGATATTCAATATTTAATGAAGGCCAGTAGCATATCAAGCATTCTAAATGTAGACAAAGGTCCTTGATCCAACAGCTTCAAGTTTAAGAACGTGATGCTGTTGCCTCCCCACAGGCAAAATTCCCCTTAGTTTACTTACAGAGTGACTGCATTATCAGGCCCTGTCAAGGTTCCTTCACCACCCTGAACTCTAGGGTACAGATGTGGAGACCTGCATGAAAGACCTCCTAAACTTATTCTTACCAGCTTAGGTTAAAAACTTCCTCAAGATACAAAGTTTGCCTTGTCCTTGAACCCTATGCTGCCACTACCCAAGCATGTTAAACAAAGAACAGGGAAAGAGCCCACTTGGAGACATCTTCCCCCCACAAATATTCCCCCAAGCCCTATACTCCCTTTCCTGGGGAAGGCTTGATAAAAATCCTTACCAATTTGTACAGGTGAACATAGACCCAAACACTTGGATCTTAAGAACAATGAAAAAGCAATCAGGTTCTTAAAAGAAGACTTTTAATTAAAGAAAAAGTAAAAGAATCAACTCTGTAAAAATCAGGATGGTAAATACCTTACAGGGTATTCAGATTCAAAACATAGAGAATCCCTCTAGGCAAAACCTTAAGTTACAAAAGGACATAAAAACAGGAATATACATTTCATTCAGCACAGCTATTTTACCAGACATTAAACAAAAGAAATCTAATGCATTTCTGTTCCCAGCAAAAGCATCACACAGATAGACAGACCCTTTGTTCCCCCCTCCCCAGTTTTTAAAGTATCTTGTCTCCTCATTGGTCATTTTGATCAGGTGCCAACGAGGTTATCTTAGCTTCTTAACCCTTTACAGGTGAAAGGGTTTTGCATCTGGCCAGGAGGGATTTTATAGTTATGTATACAGAAAGGTGGTTACCCTTCTGTTTATATTTATGACAGGCCCTAAATAAGACCACCAGTACAAAAGAAGGCCCCAGTCCTGCAGTTCATAACATGCAGACAGGTAGGCAGCCTGACCCTGTGAACATGTGTACATGAAAGAAGTTGAGTTCATTGGGGCTACTCATATGTATGTTGAAATGAGAGGTATATGATCAAGTAGTAGGTTTTTATTTGGGGAGAGGAATTTTTCACAAGGAGTGGAATAAGATTATTTTTAAAAAGATTATTATTAAAGTAACTGCAAAAAAATGCAACCTCAGTTAAATCAGAATTTAGAAACCAAATTAAAATCTAAAAGAAAAAAAGTTTGTATGACTGAATTAACACCAAAAAGCTGGTTTGAAGGAAAACAATTAAAAAAAACAAAAGCTTTCCTACTTCACTGTACTTAGGTGCTGTCAGGACTGACTTTAGAAGTACTGGTCTCCTCAAGTGAAGAATGCATTAATATCCCTACACTAAAGGAAAAAAAGTTTACAGTTTATTAAATAATTATGTAATTAAAAGTGTCACCCCTTCAACAGGTGCTCCTAAAATAGGTGTGAAAGTAAGAAAATTAAATAAAACATCCTTTGAGTTAGCAATGCATACCATTTGCACCGTATAAATGTTATAAGTTATTTTTCTGTTCCTTTCCATTTTTAGTCCCCTACTGCAGTTCACTCTCTCTCCTTTCTGTACATTTCCCCTCACTCCTGTGGTTGTTTTTCAGTCTTCTTTCTGTGTCAGTCCCCATCTGTTTCCTTCCTGTGTCTAGTATGTCCTCAGTCAATCCCAGTTCATTCTACCTTCTCTTTGGCTCTCAAGTTCTCTGTTTTCTTGTGATTTTATTTCACCTTTTTTACTCTCTGATTCCATTGTTTTTTTCTTTCCACCTTCCTCTCCTCACCCTTCAACTCCATCCTCCCAAAATATACTCCCTTTCCCTTATCCCAGTTCACAATCCTACAGCATTAGTTGCCAGCCTCAAAGTCAACAGCAGAAGCAGAGTAGGGAATATAGGCCCACCAACTACATTGAAGGATGTGGGGTACTCCTTACAACATGTCACCTGCGGATGATACTGGGTACTGTGGAATGCTTGAGGCAGATTCTGCCCTCAGTTTCACATGTGCAAGTCCATGAAAGTAACAGATTTCTGTGCATGTGATGTAATGAAGTGTGATACGGTACACATTTTACACAGAATTCTGCAGTGCCTCGTTATAGCTGAGTTTATGCCTTAACTATCTTTGTGCACTGGTGGTTTAAATCAGTTCCTTTAATATTTTAAGTTTTTTTTATTATATGATTGTTAAATCTTAAACTTTGTGCTATTGCCTAATTAATGAAGGTACTTCACAAAAGTTACAGATAACAGTTTTGAGCCATAGAGAATACATTACTGCGTGTTTTATTTCACTGTTTTATTTTGCTTTCTTCTAGATCTGCCCTAGCAGCAGCTATTCTAGTGACAACTTTAACTGGGCGTACCATTGCTATTCCCCAGCCTCGTCAACGATCGCTTTCTGAAAGTGATACCAGCTGTTTGGAACAAGAGTGTTTTATTGAGCCCTATGCCACAGTCACTGAGCTCAAACTGGGGTAATGTACACTTTCTGTTCTAGCACCTCACATAGGAAGTAAAATCTGAAAATATGGTGGTACTCATAATAAGAGTTATGTGAAATCTTTTCAATCCCTAGCACTGAAATTACTCATTTAAACTTATCTTTTCCCTTCAGTGTCCTCGACTGAGTCCAGAGTGCACCCATTCCCCTTCCCCCATTTTCTCTTTCACATATGGCAGTGTTATAACCACATATTCCAGAGGGGAAAGACTAAATAGTGCAGCAAGGCATACCAGTAAAAATGTGTGCATGAATGTTTGCCAACTCACTCCAATTTGCACAATTATTCTTGGGGAATAATCTGAGTTGCACATAAGGTAATTCCCTTGACCCATACTATATTCTCCACAGACTACTCCATATGTAGAAATGGTAGACCTCTCTTTCTCTGTCCCCAATCTGGCAGTCCCATAAAAATACACTGTTTCATGTGTCTAACTACCAGAGGCGGGAGATGCAAATTTCCAATTTCACTGGCATAAACAAGAGTGTGAACAACTGAAATTCTGGACCATTGTGTTTGCCGCTAAAGAATTTAGTTGTCTTTTTTGGGCATCTGTTGTTGCATCTGATATATATGTTCAGTGTGATCTTTTCAGCTTTACTAGCCTTCGTTCTTTGGAAAATAATCGCTTTGTATTTTAAAGTGTTCTCCATTTGCAGGCCCAATTGGAAGCATGATGATAGTGAAAGATCTCCTGTGCAATCGCTGGAAGTGTCAGACAGTCATTGTGAAGATGAAGACATGGACACATATCTTTCAGAGACAGAAAAAGAGCCAGAGCACAACTATCAGAGTACAGCGAAAAGAGAGGAAAACTTCAGCAATGATGCTATTTATGCTGTTCCCTACAAAAATCAAAAGGTTGGTCACTTAGTTGCTTTTTCAAATTTTAATACAAAATGTAAGAATCTGAATGTCTGAAAAAGGGTTATTATATTTTTTTCTACTATTCATACACATAGTTTCCAGTTTTCATTTTTAATTCTTACCTCATGCTTCACTTACCTCTGGTTGGAGTTCTCCAAGTTAGTTTCATTCACACATCCACAGTTACCCACTTACTTTTCTGATGGTTTTGGGGTTTCTTCTATCAGAATTATTTAGAAGTTGCCAGGGAACATATGTGGTATTTTGGCACCTTATTTTACATTCAGTGAGAATGCATAATTGGCTGAGCAAAGCATGCAACCCTCAGTCCACATTTTGGAAGCAAAATTTTCTACAGAGCCTGCAGTCCAACCTTATTTGACACCTGCAATTTTGCAGGCACAAATGACAGATTATAGGTATCTGTTAATGTGATATACAGCTGCAAATGTTTGTGGGCACAAATCAGATAGCAATTTAAACTCTGTCATTTGTACCCTCAGTTGTTTACACTGGTAAGATTAGAAGCTCTTATTGAAAATTTGTCCCCAGAGTTTCACTGCTGGCTTATAGAGGTGTTCAGTACAGTGAGTATGAAACTGATACTGTAGAGGGGAATGGCTTGGAGAGCTCAAGTCATGTGAATTATAAACTGGATTGGAATAAATTGGAATATTGATTTTTCTTTGGATGTTTGTGTGTTGTATACATATAAACACACACAAACAACTACATTAAAAGAACATCACTGGTGCAAAATCAACCACTCAAAAATTAGGTAGTGCCAGTATTAAGGTTGCCTGTGCAATCTGAATTCATCTGCCTTGTGTGCACAATGATACAGTTTTTAATTACGTTACAAACTCTCTTTTCCACAGGACATTTACCTCATTTGAGGCACAGAATGAACAGTGATCATTTAATGAGCAGCTGTTTACTGTTTTGTTTTCATTGTTCAATGTGTGGTCTTGGGTCTTATTTACTGTATTGTATTTCAGGGTTTCTCAAACTTCATTCCACCGTGACCTCCCAGGGCAAAAAAAATGACTATACGACCCCAGGAAGGGGGACCAAAGACCGAGCCCTTCTACCCCGGGCGGGAGGGGGAGTGGTGTGGTGGAAGCTGACGGTTCAGCCCTGCACCCCTGAGGCGGGCAGAGACGAAGCTTGAGGGCTTCAGCCCTGGGCGGTGGGGGCTGTAACCTAGCCCTGCCCCCCAGGGCTGAAGCTCTCGGGCTTTGGCTTCAGCCCCGTGTGGTGGGGCTCAGACTTCTGGCTTCCGCCCCAGGCCCCAGCAAGTCTGGCGACTCCATTAAAACAGGGTCACAACCCACTTCGTGGTTCCAACCCACGGTTTGAGAACTGCTGTGCTATTCAAATCTTGTGCCGAATTATTAGTTTCCTTATGGGCTTTTCTATGGAGCTCATCACTGTGTCCAAGTGCTTCACAAACATTAATTTATCTTCACAACATGCCTGTGATGTGAAGAAGTAATATTATCTCCATTTTACAGATAAGGGGCTGAGGCACAAAGAGGTTAAGGTCAAAAGCATCCTCTAATTTTGGGTGCCCAATACGAGATGGCTAGGACCTGATTTTTCAGAGATCTTAGCATTATATAATACTTTGTATGTTCAAAGTGCAGCTCCCATTGACTTCAGTTGCCACTGTGAGCGCTCAGCACTTCTGCAAACCAAACCTCAGGCTATCAAGGGGGACACCCAGAAAATGAGAAACACACAATTAATGACCAGCTGTGAGAAAATTGGTTTGTATGACTTGCCTGGCATCACACAGGAATTCTATGCCAGAGGCAGGGATAGACTTGAGTTCTCCAGCCCAGCATTCAGCTGCCTTAACCATGAGACCATCCTTATTCTTCCTGCATTCCCCTGCCTCCTTTCCTACTTGTGCAACAAATGAGGCAGGGATCTTACAGTCAACTATGCTACCTTGATTCATCTCCAAAGCAGGTCCAGCTTGTGGACTGCAAGAGGCATGGGTCCTGTGGAAAAAAATAGTATTATGTGATTTAAGACTGTATCATAATGTTTACAAACAAGGCCAAATTAAGGTTGGACAGGTAACCTTAATTCTGGCATTTCTTAAACTTTAGTGCTTAATGTCGCAATTTCAATTACATTTTTTCAACATAAGAAATTATACAAAAACTAGGTTTTTAAAAAACAACCCGAAACATGGAAATCACATCATATTGATACCCAAATGGCATTATACTGACACCCACATGGGTCATTAACAGGGTTGCAACATTTAGCCCACCTTACAGACCTCTATCATTTGAGCTAACAGAGTAACTGATAATAGTAAGAAGTCATCCTCTCTGTGGACCAGCAATAGAGGGGGATGTGACACACTTTACCATTGGGTTTGAGAGCTGTTTGCTGACAGCAGAGGAATGATGAGACTCTGAAATCTTGGATTCCATTTCAGGCTCTGGAGAGGAATGGCTCAAGTGGTCCCAGACCCTTCTGTCTGTCCCTGCCTTACCCTACAAACTTGACCCCTTCTACCTAAACCATTCCTATCACCTTTCCAATCCCAGATTCTCCTTTGATGCTCCCTCACCGTTCCCAGTCTCCCGCCCCTCTTCCCCACACACACACCAGGACTCCTTGCTCAGCCAGTCTCGGTGTTCCTCCCCATCCCAGCTCCTCATCCAATCTGTTTTTTCCCATCTTTCTGGCCTCCAGTCATCTCCCCACTCTCTGGGCTTCTTATTCAAATCTCAGTCTCTATCCCCCACCTCGCTCCTTTGTCCCAGTTTCTTCTCCCAGCCAGTCTCAGTTCTCCCCACAACCCTCGCTCCTTGTCAAATCTGTTTCCACACACACTCCCACTGCTTCCTAGGCCCAGTCTCTTTGTCCAGCTGTTCCCAGCCTCCCCATTCCTCATTCAGTCTCAGTGCTCCCTCCCTCTCCAGCCATCTGGCTTTGAGTCTCTCCCCATCTCACACACAGTCTAGTCTCCTTGCCCAACCCGTT
Source organism: Lepidochelys kempii (assembly GCF_965140285.1). NCBI lineage: Eukaryota > Metazoa > Chordata > Testudines > Cheloniidae > Lepidochelys > Lepidochelys kempii. The sequence goes on along the minus strand of NC_136391.1, from coordinate 23,859,127 downwards.
TCAGCCTTTGTGTTTTGTCAACTTCAATCGCCTTCCCCCATCCCCAAGTCCAGTCCCAGTGTCACCTGGCTTCTTCTGCCAGTCTAGTCCTTTCCTTCCCCCGGTCCTTCCCTTGTCCCCTCTGCATTTGAGTCAGGCAGCTTCCTCCTTTGTGCTACCTGGGTGCCAGCAGGAAATCACTGAGAGAGCAGGAGAGACAGGATCTTTGCTCTCAGTTCCAGTGCCTGAGCCCACCCCAGAATATCTGGAAGCAGCAACTGTAAGGGAAGTCTTGCATTGCCCCTATAGCCCTGGGGTGGAGCGTGCTCAGTCAGTCTGTGAGGATGGTGCATGTGCATTCTGGTCAGCTGCACAGTGAGGAAATTTGGAAATTTTAGCAGTTGAACTTTAAAAATCTCTATTGAGCATACGTGAGCCAGTATTTTTAAGAGACTTAGAATTTGGCCAAATTTAGATGGGTTATCACAGGAAAATCAAAAGACGTGTCCCTCACAAAATGGCTACCCTCTTCCCCCACTCCCAGCCAGATCTAGAGTCCCTCATGAAAACATGAGGGCAATATAACTTGTCAGAGAAAAGGTTGCCTCCTTTTTCAATGTCAAAACATTTTTCCTCTTCATGTTCTCAGAAACAGTTGAAACTTCAGATAAAACTTTCCAATAAAATTCAACCTGAGGCAGGTATCGAGTCTGGAAAATTTCAGCCCAATTGGATAAAGTTTGACAAAATTATGAATAACTGAAAATATAGTTTTATAATGGGAAGTATCAGGCAACCTTAAAAATTGCTTATTTTTATGGGCCTACCTATAGCTGGAGGGACAGTAAGAGTTGGTAGCATAGTTTTAGCCACTCAGGACCCCAAACCTGTCACTAAGGAGGTGTGATTGTTCCCAAGTTACATTAAATCAAATAGCTTCACAGAGCATTTATTAACCAGCAGAAAAAATAAAGCATCCTACTCTTTTAAGGACACCATATACCCACAACTGGGAATTTTCCGCCCTAATCAAGGGTAAAGGTACCTGTCAAGATTTCCCTTAACCGGATCCAAAATAAAAGGACAAAATAGTTTCTCACTTACTGTTTTCCCCACAGGATAGCACAGTTTTCTCCTGGGATCAAGATTTTCTGTACAGCAGATTTTTCATGAGAGTTTTGTTCCAGTCCAGGAGCCTCCTAAACCTCTTTTTCTTCCCAAAAAGGAATAAATCCATGTACTAATACCTTCTGTTTATTTCTTCCTGTTCTAATGAGCCCCAGCTGGAGGATCCACCCTTCATAACTGGTTTCAGAGTAGCAGCCGTGTCAGTCTGTATTCGCAAAAAGAATAAAAGAATAAATGGAGACAAATCAGATGTCAAGAATTATAGCATTCATAAACCAGTCGGAGAACACTTCAATCTCTCTGGTCACACGATTACAGACATGAAAGTTGCGATATTATAACAGAAAAACTTCAAAACTAGACTCCAGCGAGAGACTGTTGAATTGGAATTCATTTGCAAATTGGATACAATTAACTTAGGCTTGAATAGAGACTGGGAATGGTTAAGTCATTATGCAAGGTAACCTATTTCCCCTAGTTTTTTCCTACCACCCCCCCCCCACTGTTCCTCAGACATTCTTGTTAAACCCTGGATTTGTGCTGGAAATGGCCCACCTTGATTATCATACACATTGTAAGGAGAAAAAGAGTACTTGTGGCACCTTAGAGACTAACCAATTTAAATAAATAAATAAATTGGTTAGTCTCTAAGGTGCCACAAGTACTCCTTTTCTTTTTGCGAATACAGACTAACACGGCTGTTACTCTGAAACCTGTCATTGTAAGGTGAGTGATCACTTTAGATAAGCTATTACCAGCAGGAGAGTGGGGTGGGGGGAGAGAAAATCTTTTGAAGTGATAAACTCCCATTTTTTCATGGTCTGTGTTTATAAAACATCCTCACTGCATTTTCCACTTTATGCATCAGATGAAGTGAGCTGTTTCTCACGAAAGCTTATGCTCAAATAAATTGGTTAGTCTCTAAGGTGCCACAAGTACTCCTTTTCTTTTTCCTTCATAACTGGAAGCCCAGACAGTTTCTTTGGTGTGAGGAAGGCCCCTCTCTCATTTCCTCCACTTCAGGCTGTGAATCTTTTCCTTGCCTGTTTGGATTTGGAGTCATTCCATCTTGGAAAAAAATAATTCTGTTTCTTGCAGTATTTTCTCAAGACATAGTAGGAAATAACTTGTTACCTTGCATATAAAGGTATTTCAGGGAGCCTAATGATCAGTAACATCAAAACTGCTACTTTTATTAATCAAAAGGTAAGCTAAAGAATAAATTTTGTTCCTAATGTATTAGAATTGCCTGAATTTCTGGTAAATTTAAAACAATGTATGCATTGAATGTTATGACTATCATCTCTAGCAACCAAGTAAGTGGCTCTTTTGTGCTTAGACACATTAGGAATTGAAAATATATATGTTCAGCTAGAAAAGTTACAGATACCTGGTATAGAAGGATTCTCTCATTCACCAACAAGTAAAAAACAATCTGCAACTTAACTTGGAAAACTTTTGTTTGATTTACACATTACACCCCATTTCCTGATTCTGCTTTCACACCTCTTTTACACTAGTCCGTCCCCATTGACGTAAGTGGAATTAATTCTGAATGACATTGGTATAACAGAAATAGGAATCAGTTCCATCACCTTTGCTTTATGTAAACGTTGACATCATTTTATGTATATTTCTTAATGCAAGAGAGTCTTGAGTCCTGGCACCAAAGGATACATTCACTAATCGTGGCCATAAGGTGGAGCTGTTTCTATATTTTATGGTTTTTTTATGACAAAATATAGGGTGAAATCAAGTTTAAAATAAAAGAATTGCAGTTTCAAAGTAGTTTAAAAATTTTTACATTTATTTGAAATATATTTTCTGGAAGGGACGCTGTGAAGGCTGGTTGGCCTGAAAGTTGACCTACCAGCTTTTTATTGATGTATAAAAATAGTTAAACTTTACAAAACAGTATACTGGCAAAATTGAACATCAGTTTAGGCTATTCAAAAACCTACATAATGATTAGAAATAGCAGACTCCATTTCTTTAAACTTGAACAACTGAGTGAACATAAAGAAAAGGAGTACTTGTGGCATCTTAGAGACTAACACATTTATTTGAGCATAAGCTTTCGTGAGCTACAGCTTATGCTCAAATAAATTTGTTAGTCTCTAAGGTGCCACAAGTACTCCTTTTCTTTTTGCGAATACAGACTAACACAGCTGCTACTCTGAAACCTGAGTGAACATAGTACCTATTTACTTATTTATTTACTAAGATATATTAAGAGCATCCTTTCAAGCTCTGTGCACATATACAAACAAAAGGATAAATAAAACCAAAACCTCCATCACCCAAAGACACTAAATGATATAGCACATTTTAATAGCACACTTAGCTCATTTAATAAGTTAAGTCCTAATGCAACCACCACCACTAAATAATAATTTGCACTCAACCATTCCCAACCGCATCCTTCAACCCACTCTTCCCTGAAAAGCCTGGGGAAATAGATGAGCGTCTGCAGCAGGCTCTGAAGGCCAAATAATCTGGCCTTTGTCAGAGTAGGTGGGAGGTGAGTTAGAGTCAAAGGCCTGTCATAGAGATGGAGCTGTTAGCTTGAGCATCTTTGCAGATGTTCACGGTGTGCTTCAGTATTACCTGAAGAGACAGGTGGTCCCTCTGATAGTCTGGACCCAAACCATTGAGCGTTTTACAGGTGAAAAAACACTTAAAATTCTACGTGGAAACTAGTTGGAAGCCAGTACAGATCTCAGACTGTTAGTATAATGTTCTCTGTGCTTGTAGCATCACTTAATATGCAGACATCTATGTGCCACACCAATTTATGTTTCCAAATACCTTAAAGTGTAGCCCCATTGACAGTACATTTGAATAATCTAATCTTGAAGTGATGAGGGATGCATAGTCCTCAGAATCAAAATCTCTTTGGGGTTATTGTTTCATCCAGTCTAATTGCAGATTCAAGTGTCAAACAGGAACTGATTTACTGTATGTTATAAAGATTACTTTTTAAACTAGAAGTACAAGAAATACCACTTTTACAAATATTTAAAGCTTAGATACTGCTCCAGTATCACAGTAATGAGCAGATAGATGCCTATGTGAGGAAGTGGAAATTTTTTGTAATATGTTTATGATTCCTATATGTGCCTCAGTTTCCCTCTGTACTTTGCATTCCCACCCAGTGAGGGGCAAAAGGGTTAACACTGCTCTTGGAACAGCACAGGAGATATGAAGTGTATGTGTCACTTCCTTATCTGGGTGAAATGACTGGGTTGTAAGGTACTGGTTGAAATTAACCCAGATCAACAGAGGGTCCAGAAAGTGAATGATCTACATTCAACAGTGAGAAGCAGTGGCAGGCGGGGGTTGTGAACTCAGGTTTGACTGCTCTCACCTGCGGTGAGAAAAGAGAGAGAGAGATGGACAGAGATGGAGTCCATTTGCACTAGCTTAGATGGTTTGGACTATGGCTAACCTTTGCCTGTCTTTGCAAACCTATGGACTTGCAGATTCTGTAGGCTGCCTGCTGTCTCTGGAAATACTCGCTGGGAGTTGAAGGGGTACAGTACAAGCCTTCCATTGGAGTCTGGCGTGGCTGGACGTGCTGCAGGGAGCCAAGGAGAAAGACAGGGTTTGCAGTGCCTGAAGGCCCTGTCTTGGAGGTTAGGGACCTGCCCCTGCAGAACCATGTGGGTCCTCAGGGCCTGGCACACTGAAGGAATCACTCCCAAGGGACTGGTTACAAGCTGAGCATTCACCAGATCCTGTGGATCCATGACAGCATGCCTAGAGACTGAGAGATTGTGAATCGTACAGGAGTTATCAGAAAGACCCCGTATCTTTGATACCAGTAGATTTTTCCATGTTGTGGATTTGGATTTTCTCTGCCTATGAGAGAGAGCAGTTTAACACTCCTAGGGCACATGTAGAGTGCAATTTGGAGCTTTGTGCCAAAATGATATTAAAAATTTAACAGACAGAAAGAAAAGTAACAGAGTAGATGAGAAGCAGCAAAATGCTATGTCTGTGAAAGGAAGCAAAAAATACCCTTAGGTGAAGCAGAGAGAGGGTAGTCAGTGAAAGGGAAGAGAGAAGTGTACGGAGTGCTGGTATGTAGTTGACAGGTAAAACAGCTCAGACAATACAATCTTAAGGTATATTATATTCTTGATTCCCTAAATATGCACACAGTAATTTTATTGAACAGGTTGAGATATATTGTATATATGTTTTATGTATAAACGGTGAGTTTAGATACTGTATGTAATAAGTGAAAGATAAGGTGCTTTTACAGACTTATTAACTGAGCAAAATAGAGGGACTATTACCTTGTTGTGACCTAAGTGATTGTGATTTAAGTATTATATTAAGAGATTTCTGTGCAACAATCATTCTAAGGACTGGTGTGAGCGTTAATGCTATAAATGTGTCACATGCGCTTGCATGCTTGCAAATGTTCATGGTCTGTTTTTAGGATGTTAATATGGTTACTTCTCTGTGATATTTTCATCCAGGGACAGCTTCCAGTATCTCCTAGTGTTGATGTTGATGAGAATGAAATTTCTTCCCATGAAGCTACGTTTCCGATTTTAGTAGACCAGTCAAATATACAAGTGGAAGGTAAACAAACATACTTTTAAAGTGATTTTTTTCTACTTTTTAACCTTCCAGGGTAACTACTAACTATGGTATGCAATCTGTTGCTTAAATCAGCCTCAGTACCAGATGACGGGAGGATAACTATTGTAACGCCTATTTTAAAAATGTCCCCAGCAATGTTCCCTCTAATTTTTAACAGGCCGTGTGCGCAAAAAATTTCGTCTGTGCCACCGCCAAACGAAAAAAAAAAAGACGGAGTGCCGCCACCGAAGCAAAAAAAAAAAAAAAAGCCAAAGCTGGAGTGCACGGTGTTTCTCTGTGTGTGCGGGGTTTAAGATCTATGTGCACACGCGCACAGCTTAGGGGAAACAGTGGTCCCCAGAGGTGATCCTGGCAATTACAGGCCTAACTTCCATAACATGCAAATTGTTTAGACTACAGTAAAGAATAAAATTATCAGACACAGTGATAAACACAGTGTGTTTGAGAAGAGTCAGTAGCTCTTTTGTAAAGGGAAATCATGCCTCACCAATCTATTAGAATTCTTTGGCCAGTCAGTAAAGATGGACAAGGGTGATCCAGTCAATATAGTACACCTGCACATTCAGAAAGTCTTACAGACAAGGTCCCTCATGAAAGGCTCTGAAACAAACTTAGCAGTCATGTGATAAGAGGGAAGGTCCTCTCATGGCTCAGAAACTGGTAAAACGATAGGAAACAAAGGGTAGGACTAAATGGTCAGTTTTCACAATGGAGAGAGGTAAATAGTGGGGTCCCCCAAGGATCTATACTGGTACTTGTGCTGTCAGTCTATTCATAAATGATCTGGAAAAAGAGGTGAACAGTGAGGTGGCAAAATTTAAGGACAATACAAAATTATTCACAATAGTTAAGTCCAAAACTGACTGCGAAGTTACAAAGGGGTCTCGCTAAACTGGGTGACAAAATGGCAGATGAAATTCAGTGTTGATAAATGCAAAGTAAATAAATAATCCTAACTATACATACAGAATGATGGGGTCTAAATTAGTTATTACGACTCAAGAAAGAAATCTTGGATAGTTCTCTGAAAACATCTGCTCAATGTGCAGCAGCAGTCAAAAAAGCTAACAATGTTAGGAGCCATTAGGAAAGGGCTCGATAATAAGATAGAAAATATAATGTCACTATATAAATCCCTGGTATACCAACACCTTGAACACTGTGTGCAATTCTGGTCGCCTCATCTCAAAAAAGATACATTAGAATTAGAAAAAGTGAGAGAAGTACAACAAAAATGATTAGAGGTATGGAACAGCTTTGAGGATTGGGACTGTTCATTTTACAAAATAGATGACTAAGCAGGGATATGATAGAGGTCTATAAAATCATGAATGGTGTGGAGAAAGTGAATAGGGATGTGTTATTTACCACTTCACCTATCACAAGAATTAGGGGTCACCTGAGGAAATTGATAGGTAGCAAGTTAAAAAAAAAAACATAAGGAAGTACTTCAAACAATGCACAGTCAACCTGTGGAACTCATTGCCATGGGATGTTCTGAAGGCCAAAACTATAACTGGGTTCAAAAAAGAATTAGACAAGTTCATGGAAGATAGGTCCATCAATGGCTATTAGCAAAGATTGTAAGGGACGCAACTCCATGCTCTGGGTGTCCCTAAACCTCCAACTGCCAGAAGCTGGTCCTGGATGTCAGGGGATGAATCATTCAAAATTGCCCCGTTGTGTTCATTCCCTCTGAAGCATCTGGCACTGATCAGAGGTAGGATTCTGGCCTAGATGGACTGATCTGACCAGTATGGCTGTTTTGTCTTCAGTAAGGCCAGGATCTTTACCCAAAACTTTGCCTTCATACAAATTTGTATGATCTGAAACTACCTATTATGTGTCAGTCCTTTTATGCAGCCCTACTAAATAGCCATCCCCAAAGACTTCAGTAAAGCCTTTATTACTTTACTGTCTTCTTTATTTCTCCTATCATTAACATTTTTCTGCCCACTGAAGAGCTTTCAGTTTTAATGCCTACTATTTCAGTGACTGTTTAGGTTATGTGACTCCTTATTTTATTTACTGATATTGAGCAATCTGTATTCCTACAACAGCAGTCTAATCAGCTCTTTAGAAAGAGCTGAGCCAGTCACCCAATTGGCAAGAAACCTGTTTCTCAGTAATAACCCTACTTAGAATATCAACTGCTGTGGACATCAGGATTCATTAAGCCATGACTGCTCTAATACTAAATCAGAATGCTATATTGAAGCAGGTGGATGTCTTTTTGTGAACTGTTCAAATCTGAAACATTTGCTTCTGAATTTTTCTGTTGTCCAGGGTCTCCTGGACAAGGTTGTACATGATGGGTGAAATCCTGGCCCCCTTGAAGTCAATGTATTACCATTGGCTTTAAAGAATCAGGAATTCACCCTAAAGTTGTAGGCATGTTAATATCAGTAACTTTTTCACACATTTCATTTAATCAATCAGGTCCTTGTGACTTGTAGGACTTGCAGTCTCCAGTGGATCCCAGGGCTTTGTTGTATTGCTGTTGCATGTGTGCTCAGTCCCACCGAAGTCAATAGGAGTCGTGTGTGTTCAGCAGTAACAGGAAAGAGCCACCAGAGTTTAATTTTCTCTTGCTCCTAGTGCAGAAAAAATAAGATTTTGGTGTAAGTTTGTATGTTTTTCTGTGGGAGCAGAGTCAAAGGAGTATTCGTTTGGAGGTCAGGACTGATAACACACAAAATGTATTTTGCAGTAGTTTGTATTTCATTGCTGCTCTATGATTGAGCAAACATTAATGTCAAGAGTTTCTTTGTATCTGCATTTCTTACAAGAAAATGTATTTCTAGTTATAAAATGGGTGTTGGAAGATATATGTCTAATACTGGAGTTTGTGTTTACAGTAGTATTATTTGTACATTCTCCCTATCATACATAAGGGATTCCCATAGAAGTTATATGCAGGAATCAGAGGTAAAATCTTCCCTACATTTGAAACTGAAGCAGTTTTAACTTGTATATACCAAACATGCTCTGTTTTCATTTGATATCTTTTTGTTCAATGTTCCCATTTAGCATCTTATAAAATAAGTTTTTTAGGGGGAATTTAAGTACTTAGGAAGAGAAGGGACTAACAGCACTTTCTTGAGCTAGCCATATTATTGTCAGTTGATATTATAATATTATAATGTTGATATTATAATAAAATGTCTGGATTATAATGGCAGAGGAGTTAAATTATCTAATCTGTGCACTCATTTGGGAATATTTGCTTAATGTGGCCTGCAGTAGGTTTGCATTTCCCTATAGTCTTATGATTTATGGACTTGTAAAGATTTTTGTTTTGAATTGATTCAAAGACCATCTTTTTTTTTTCCTTAACAGAAGATGAACCTCCTGTTTTGAATGTAAAGGTAAGAGTTTGGTGAAGGTATTGATTACAATGCATTTTGAAATAAAATGTCATCCGTGATTGATGATTAAGAATTGCTCTGATGAGAATTATTTTGTTGTCACCAGGGAGCCTTTTACAATTGACCTACAGGTTAATTGTGATAATCATTTATTCTGAAAGATCCCAAAGCACATTATATGGACGGTCTCTATATAGGGATCATTCACCCTTTAGTGAAATGCAACCACTGTTGAGGTGGAGCACAACAGCAATGCAGGATGCAGAAACACTACATAACAGATTCAGACAAGCACTGAGGAAGAAATAAGGGGAATTTAGGGAGGTAGCATATAAAAACAAGAGACGCATGTAAGTGGTAAAGTTCAGAATCTGTTCCAAGCTTCAACAAGGTTAAGGGGATTTGGTGTTCCAGTTGGGCCATCCCTAATAATAACCTGAGCTATATTTTGGCCAGGACACTGGGTTTAACAATTCCTACTCTTGTGGAAAGTAATGTAGGCTCAGTGTCCCATAATTACCTTGCTGGGACATTGGTTTACTACCAGTGGAGGAAGTGAGTGCCCCATCAAACCTCCAGTGTTATAATTTCTTCTTTGGGTGCTTGTCTGTATATATTCCACCCCATGCACTTGAGATTGGATTCATTTAGCCAGCAGTTTCATTGGCAGTTACGATTGTGCTTTGAGTGTCCGCATGTCTCCAGCTGAGTGCGCAAAAGATGGGGCAACCCCAGCCACCTTTCAGCCCCTTCTCACCACCACTGGCTATACAAGTCAGAACTGGCAGGGTCCGAGTTTCTTCATTCACTGTGCTGACTGTTCTTTGTTATGTAAACGGTAAATATGGGTACTTAGCAGTTAATCAGTCGTTAGTGCTACACAGTAATTCACTCCTTTGTTTATCTGTAAGTTAGGCCCTGTTGCGGGGTACATCATTATGACTGAACACAAATCTCCAGGTTTTAAAAATTGTCCTTCATATTAGGCTGAAATGCCTCTCAATGATGAGCACACCATTTGTTGATTGTGTCTGGGTGAGAGGCACATTGCAAAAAGATGTGCTCTCTGTAAATTATTTTCTAAAAGAACCCAAAGAGCTAGGAAATCTTATCTGAAAATGCTCCTGCTGAAAAGGTCAGTGCATCCTGCGGAAGTGTCAGGAGTAAGGTCCTGCAGCAGTGTCTTCCGTCAGTCTACCAGGTCAGCCAGGCTGCCTGATGGACATTCCTGGTTGATTGACTGAGGAACCTAGCAAGCCGGTTCTTAAGCCAGCAGCAGTTCTCTGGCTGTTGAACGCACATGTCTGTGGATTCTCTGCCTCCCTCTGCTTACCTCATTCCAAGACCTGCTCCTGCTCTGCTCCTCCACTTCTTGAGCCTAGACCTTGCCTTGCTCCCAACCTCACTTCAGCCTAGACCTGCAGTGGCATTCCCCAGGGTACAATCTGGACTGCTGAATCTCCTGAGTTCTCCAACCTGGGATATATTTTACACTGCTTTATTGGTGAACAGCCACCCCTGGCCAGTTAACACACAGCCTCCAGCGTGTAACTAGCTCCCAGCTGCACAGTATTAAGTGTTACTGGCTAGCCATTCATGAATTACACTGCAGAAGAACAGCAGCAGATTCTCTAGTCTCAGATTTTCCACCAGAAATGTGCATCTTGTGTTGTCCAGCACCTTACTGAACAATGCAAGCTCATATAAAGTCCATCATGTCATCAACAGAAAATGATATGCACCAGCTGTTATCCCAAATTGAGTTTCCCAATCTGAACACACTGGTTTGATAAAACAGTGAAACACATTTATTAAGTACAGAAAGAAAAGAAAGATTTTAAGTGACTACAAGTAATGAAATACAAAAGTCAGGATTGGTTACAACAGAAATAAAAGATAAAATGTGAGCTAAATGCCTAACTTAACAAGCTAAGTACATTTAAAAGCAAAAAGATTTCTCTTACCATAAGCTTACAACAGTCTTTACTGGCTGAAAAGCCTCCCAGCCAGGACTCCCCCTCCCCCAAGTTCAGTTCTTTGAGCGTCGTTGATGTCACGAGCAGAGATGGAGGAGAGAGGTCAAGCATTTTTCTCCCCTCTTTATAATTCAGTTTGTTGTGCTACAAACATCCTAGCTGAGTCCTGGTGACAAACAGTGCCTTGTGGATGTGAGGTTCGAACCATTATTCTGAGGAAATTCAAATTTCTTGTTCATGCCTTCCCCCACCAGAGAATTGTTGCATAACTAAGTGATAGCCCACTTGACTTTGTTGATACCTGTCTGGGGGTGCCAGTCTTTGTCTTTAAAGAATTGGTTTGGGCCTGCCTTTTGAACTCTGGAATGTGTTACAGCAATGTTATACAGTAGAAACTTATAACTTTACATACAATATTGATACACATGTTTAACCAGGATAATAACATGCAGCGGATGATGAATTTTTAAATGATGCCTCAGAAGGCATACTTTGTACAAAATTTATCATAGTCTTGTAAAAGTTGTGAACTTAATGGTATAGACTGTCACCTGCCCAGCACCCAGCCTTGTTCCAGTCTTGTCACTGCCTTGGAACCCACCCTGCTCCTGCCTTCCCTGACTCCAGCTAATCTGGTTCTGACCCTCAGCCCTAGTTCTGTCTCAACTCTTGGCTCTGGCATTTGAACTCTGGACTTTGGTTCTGACCTCCAGCTCCGATTCCTGGCTCTGACTCTACTTTGACCTTAAAAGTACTCCCATTGTGTCCTTAATTTGTGAAGTCAAAGTAAATGCTTCTAAAAAGCCATTCTCCTTGTCTGGTAAAATCTCAAGGGTTCAGAGGAGAAAGGAGTACCAAGACCACACAAAAAATAGATCTTACTCTTCTTCACCAGGTCCTTCCTCAGGGAGCCATAAATCCTCTTGAACCTCAGGGGAAAAGGTAGCACAAAGCCCCAGAAGGGTTGATCTGGCCCCTGGTAAGGCACGAGTCACCGTGCCTCAAGACCAGCTCCCTTGATACCACTTACATTGCCCAGTATCATCCTCCAGGTCCTGAGGCCCCTGGTACCATGTCTCTGGTACTGACGCCATCTACTCACCTGTCTTCATGTTTGGTGCAACAGATTTGGTACCAAAATTATATATAGCCTCAAAAGACTTACTGGTTGTTTTGGTACTGGGATCCCCACTGTTGCAGTGCTGAAGCTTCCTCCTTTGGCATCGACTGCTGCTCCAGTATGAGAAATGAGGACATCAATGGTACTGACCAGAGCATCATCTGAAAGTGCTTTCAGCACACCAGCTGATACAGCCTCTCCTCATAGGGAGGACTATTCATTCTCCTCAGGTACTGAGGGCATTAGAGAGTCTTCTCTGGTTTGTTCCCTAAGATCCAGATATTCAGGGCAATTTACACCTGAGAGGGAATGATGGGATGAATTTTATTACTCTAGGCATTGAAGCTCAAAGAGGCTCAAAGTACATGCTGGTATCATTGCCCTTGGCCGTAGCCCTTACTACCTATCAATAGCCTTGCACTTATTGGGCTCTGTGAAGGATTCACTATGCTAGAAGACCAGTGTCTGCTTCTCAAATCAGGACTAGTTCCCTTTCTCCACTGCACAAGGCGGCTTTACAGCCAGCTCAGTCTGTTCCTGCATCAACTGAACAGGCTAATGGTTCAGATGAAGAGAGTCTTAGTCAGAGGACCATCTTTCACCAGCTCATATGTCCCCATCATTCCTGGATGAGGCTATACTTGTTGAGTTATCTTTGTCAATGAGTATAGCCTCAACAGATGACAAGATGTTCCAAGACTTGTTAATCAGAATGGCTAACATGCTGGAGCTTCCAGTTGAGGTAGTTCAGGAAAAAAAAAATCACACAAGCTTCTGCTCATCTTGCACACCTCGGTACCTGGACATCTTGCAATACCCATCAGTTAGGGACTTTCAGAGCCAGCTAAATTGCTCTAGCAGACAGCTGTCTCTCTGGTGCCAATATTGATGAGAGCAGACCATCACTACCAGGTTTCTTCCTAGGATTTTGGGCATATCCCACACCAGGTTCAATAGTGGTGACTGCATCAAATGAGAGATCACATTGAAATAACACCAAAAGACAAGGAAAGCCCCCCAAAACAATTTATTCTGATGGAAAAATTACTTCACATCATGCCTCCAAATGAGAATCACCAACTACCAAGACCTTTTGGTTAAATATGATTAACTGAAGTGGGATTCAATGGTTAAATTTGCCAAAAGCCTTCGTCAAGACAATAAGGAAGATTTTAAGTTGCTCTTCACTGAAGGTCAGCTTGCAACATGCACATGCCTCCAAACAGTGCTTTGTGCTTCAGAGGGCGATCTCAAGTGTTACGAAGAGATCCTCAAAGAATTTCAAGTAGCAACTGAGGCTCTTGCATTTAGCACTCTTCAGTGCTAAAACAGTTGAGGCCTTACACTGAAGGACTTGCAAAAGTACATCAATCCTCAGCCACAGCATTTACTCCCAATATAGGCACCTAGAAAGTGTCAAAAATTTCTGAGAAGGAAGTAATCTGGATCCACCACAATATCTGCTTATTAGTCTCTCTCATGATCCAGGCAGCAGATTTGACTTCTTGTTTGGGAGTGGTATACAAATTCTTTTTGATCTTCCAATTATATCCCCTCCATATGGGAGTTACTTGTTTCATTGTGGGGTGTGGAACACTGTCATTAAAGCCTACTGAGTTCTGGAAATCTTGGCTGTTCCATTCAGTTCCAGACCAAGGGTACTGGAGCCCTCCCAAAAGATGTTAGTGATAGATGTCTCCACACTAGGATAAGAAACCCATTTGGACAATCTTCAAACACAGTATACTTGGACTTCTGGGGAAACATGACTCCACATAAATGTCTTTGAGCTAAAAGCCATTTATTGGGCATGCACAGCTTTCTTCCTGCTTCTGAAAGGACTGATAATTCAAATCATGATGGACATTCCATGTTTTATATAACAAGCAAAGGGGAGCAAGATTCATTCCCCTATGTCAGGCAGCTGTATATCTATAGAACTTTTGTATCCACCATAGCAGTACATTTGTCAGGATTACAGAACATAATGACAGATCACGTCAGCACACAATTTTCAAATGACCACAAGAGGTCAGTAACAACATAATCCAAGACATTTCTAAAGTGGGGTTATCACACCATATACCTCTTTGCCAACAAAGAAAACAAGAAACATAAAAAGCTCTCCTCCAGAGAGGAAATAATTAGGGATTCCTATCTGATGCATTCGTGATAACATGGCCCCTGGACTTTGTCACATTTTCAGGGCAACTGTACCGATATTCCCCCTTGTGATCCACCAAGGGCACGCATTTTAGGCATTGGCTCTCATGGGCAGAGACTTGTGTCTCACTCCTTTCTGACCAGGAGTGTTAAGGCTGCACAGATCCATGCCTTACAATGTGATAGCCCGAGCAAGCAGACTGCCTAAAAAGCCAGCACCTGTGCTTTGCTTTCTCTCTGAGGAAGCTATGACCATTATATTGCCTGCAGTTGTAAGTTACCATACAGCTCCTTCTAAGCAAGCACATTTATTCTTAAGGTAAATGCATTACAGAGAAAATATGTTGAAAACAGTAAAACAACCTAAAAAGCTTACCTGAGGTCATCCCAACCTCAAGTTCTGGTAGGTGCCAGTCCTTCAAAACCGACAGCTAGGTTTTCCCAGGGTTACAGGTTCATCTGTCTTAGAACCAGAACAACAACTGGCCTGATCGGCCGTTTCTCTATGTAGCTCAGGTCTTTGATCTTGGCCTTTTATATTAGGTAATCACCAGACAATGGTGTTCTCTTCAGGGCGTAGTTACAAAAGGCTGGGTTTTTGCATAACCGTGGTTGGGGAATTTGCATTAACTTTTCCCTAGGGATTCCTTAGGAAATCCAAATAATTGTCCCAAAAGTTCATACCTGTGTGGTACGTTTTCAGTATAGTCTTTTGAACTCCCAGGTTCTACATCTCTTCACATTTTCCCCCTTAAAGAGGTTACGTACAATCCTGTCCCACAATAAAACAAACTTAATACAATAAGGTCTTTCAAGAAATTGCCATATCTTTCACAGGTCTGATGTACACTTATCCTCCCGTTCCATTAATCCTGAGGCTTCTCAGAAAGCCTAGGCAGGACTCAGCCAAAATGATCATAGTAGCTCCAGCATGGCTGACAATTCTGGTACTGGGACCTAAACAATCTCCCCATCCAAATTCTGATACGGTTGCCTCTTCAGGCAGACATAATATTGCAGAGATGCAGTCAAATCTTCCATCCCATTCTACCTACTCTGTACCTCACAGTATGGATGCTGTCTGGCTGATCTCTGTGGAAAGATACAGTTCATCTGAAGTACATAGTATCCTAATCCATAACAGAAGACTCAACGAGGTGTGCTTATGCAACTAAATGGAAGAAATTCACTGTCCAGGTGCAATAACGGCAGTATCCCCATCCTTGTCACAGATACCAAACATACTGGACAACCTTCTCTCTTTAAAGAACTCTGGACTGTCTGTGAATTCCCTGAGGATCACCTAGCAGCCATCTCACTAGCAGCAGTTTTTCACTCTCCAATTCAGGGGTATTTCATATTTTCACACCCTACGCTGGCTAGATGTTTGAAAGGCTTTATGTGGGTATGTCCCTGTCAAGGTTCCTTCCCCACTCTGAACTCTAGGGTACAGATGTGGGGACCTGCATGAAAAACCCCCTAAGCTTATTATTTTTACCAGCTTAGGTTAAAACTTCCCCCAGGTGCAAACTATTTTACCTTTTGCCCTTGGACTTTATTGCTGCCACCACCAAGCGTCTAACAAATATATAACAGGGAAAGAGCCCGCTTGGAAACGTCTTTTCCCCCCAAATCCTCCCAAACCCTACACGCCCTTTCCTGGGGAAGGCTTGATAAAAATCCTCACCAATTTGCATAAGTGAACACAGACCCAAACCCTTGGATCTTAACAATGAAAAAGCAATCAGATTCTTAAAAGAATTTTAATTGAAGAAAAAGTAAAAGAATCACCTCTGTAAAATCAGGATGGTAAATACCTTACAGGGCAATCAGATTCAAAACATAGAGAATCCCTCTTAGCAAAACCTTAAGTTACAAAAGGATATAAAAACAGGAATATACATTCCATTCAGCACAACTTATTTTATCAGCCATTGAAACAAAACAGAATCTAATGCATATCTAGCTAGATTACTTACTAAGTTCTAAGACTCCATTCCTTTTCTGTTCCTGGCAAAAGCATCACTCAGACAGAGAGAACCTTTGTTTCTCCCCCCCTCCAGCTTTGAAGTTATCTTGTCTCCTCATTGGTCATTTTGGTCAGGTGCCAGCGAGGTTATCCTAGCTTCTTAACCCTTTACAGGTGAAAGAGTTTTTCCTCTGGCCAGGAGGGATTTAAAGGTGTTTACCCTTCCCTTTATATTTATGACAATCCCCTAGTCATTGAGGCTCACCCTCCTTGGGATCTAAATATTGTACTAATGGAGTTAATAGGCTCACCTGTAGACCCATTGGCAACATGTTCCCTGTTTTACCTTTCCATTAAAACAGCTTTCTGGTAGCAGTAACATTGACCAGAAAGATAGAGGAGATACAGGCAGTCATGGCAGGACCCCCCGTGTGATGGGTTACCTCCCACTCCAGGGTGCCACCTGATGTACTGGAGTCCCAGTGAGCCCGCCTGTTCCACCAGTCTGGGCTCCCTCATCCTGTCCTGCTGTGCCAGGCCCTCAAGCCTTGTGTAGCACACACACAGGTAGGGACACACCCTATAAACCCAGGATTGTAGTGTCTTGCGCTGCACAGAAAACTGGCATTTCTTTCACAGGCCAGACACCTTTTCCAGCCTGGGCTCAGCTCTTCTCTCATCTCCCCCTGCCCTTGTTTTTCAGATGTTCTCAGCAGTCATCCTGGGCAGGGATTCAGTGAAGAATGAGCTCTGATTAACTCACTTCCCTGCCTTAAATAGAATTTACATATGGCGGGAATCCTTTGTTTCCCAGTTTGGTCCCCACCACCTATTAGTGGAAAAATACTAGTGGGCCAAGATGGGATCCAGTACCAGGTGACATTGTTGCCGGCACCCAGTGCCAAGAGGCTAAACAACAGCTGAAGTTGGTTCGTTACCCAGTGTGCTACACCCAATAATCACAACGGGGTGGAGAAGCAGAAAAGTTTATTTGAAGCTTCAAATAGGTACAGGGAGATTTGAATCTCAAATCTTGTACACAGAGCAGGAAGTTACACAGGCTTTTATACATCCTTTTTCCCAGCATACTTATCCAATAGCAAGCTGCCCCAAGTATCCATATAGCCAGCCAATCCAGTTCCCAGCTAGTTCCCTGGTTCTCTGTATCATTTATTAAACTATACATAAAGCTGCTTTATTCAGCATTGTTCTTCCATATCTGCCCTGTGTGGCCTTGCTTAGTTTCAGGCAGTCTGACTCTGCAACATATTGTTGCAGATTCTCAGCATAACTGCTGTGTGTGCCTCCAGGCAGGGGGGGGGGGCAAGGACACTTGGGCCTAGTATGCAGAGCTGCTGCGAGTGCCTCCAGGCGGGAGGGGGGGCCAAGGACACCTGGGCGATCCCATGATCCTTCAGTGACAAAGCAGTATCCCAGGAAGCTTCTCAGGAAGGTGAGAGATTAGCACCTTCAAAGTCCTATTGTTCTCCCTAATGGCCCATTGACTAACCAGCCAGACTGATTGCATTTTGTCTGGTGTCAGAGTAACAGCCGTAACAGAGTAACAGTCTCTACGTAAAAGAATAAATGGACACAAATCAGATGTCAAGAATTATAACATTCATAAACCAGTCGGAGAACACTTCAATCTCTCTGGTCACGCAATCACAGACATGAAGGTCGCTATCTTAAAACAAAAAAACTTCAAATCCAGACTCCAGCGAGAAACTGCTGAATTGGAATTCATTTGCAAATTGGATACTATTAATTTAGGCTTAAATAGAGACTGGGAGTGGCTAAGTCATGCAAGGTAGCCTATTTCCTCTTGTTTTTTCCTACCCCCCCCCCCCCGATGTTCTGGTTTAACTTGGATTTAAACTTGGAGAGTGGTCAGTTTGGATGAGCTATTACCAGCAGGAGAGTGAGTTTGTGTGTGTATGGGGGTGGGGGGGATGTGAGAAAACCTGGATTTGTGCTGGAAATGGCCCACCTTAATTATGCACATTGTAGGGAGAATGGTCACTTTGGATGAGCTATTACCAGCAGGATAGTGAGTTTGTGTGTGTGGTTTTTGGGAGGGGGGTGAGGGGGTGAGAGAACCTGGATTTGTGCAGGAAATGGCCCAACTTTATTATCATGCACATTGTGTAGAGATGTTTCAGAGTAGCAGCCGTGTTAGTCTGTATTCGCAAAAAGAAAAGGAGGACTTGTGGCACCTTAGAGACTAACCAATTTATTAGAGCATAAGCTTTCGTGAGCTACAACTCACTTCCTCAGATGCATATCGTGGAAACTGCAGCAGGCTTTATATATACACAGAGAATATGAAACAATACCTATTCCCACCCCACTGTCCTGCTGGTAATAGCTTATCTAAAGTGATTTCCAGCACAAATCCAGGTTTTCTCACCCTCCACCCCCCCACACAAATTCACTCTCCTGCTGGTGATAGCCCATCCAAAGTGACAACTCTTTACACAATGTGCATGACAATCAAGCTGGGCTATTTCCTGCATAAATCCAGGTTCTCACATCCCCCCCACCCCCATACACACACAAACTCACTCTCCTGCTGGTAATAGCTCATCCAAACTGACCACTCTTCAAGTTAAAATCCAAGTTAAACCAGAACATCTGGGGGGGGGGGGGTAGGAAAAAACAAGAGGAAACAGGCTACCTTGCATAATGACTTAGCCACTCCAAGTCTCTATTTAAGCCTAAATTAATAGTATCCAATTTGCAAATGAATTCCAATTCAGCAGTTTCTCGCTGGAGTCTGGATTTGAAGTTTTTTTGTTTTAAGATAGCGACCTTCATGTCTGTGATCGCGTGACCAGAGAGATTGAAGTGTTCTCCGACTGGTTTATGAATGTTATAATTCTTGACATCTGATTTGTGTCCATTTATTCTTTTACATAGAGACTGTCCAGTTTGACCAATGTACATGGCAGAGGGGCATTGCTGGCACATGATGGCATATATCACATTGGTGGATGTGCAGGTGAACGAGCCTCTGATAGTGTGGCTGATGTTATTAGGCCCTGTGATGGTGTCCTCTGAATAGATATGTGGGCACAGTTGGCAACGGGCTTTGTTGCAAGGATAAGTTCCTGGGTTAGTGGTTCTGTTGTGTGGTATGTGGTTGTTGGTGAGTATTTGCTTCAGGTTGCGGGGCTGTCTGTAGGCAAGGACTGGCCTGTCTCCCAAGATTTGTGAGAGTGTTGGGTCATCCTTTAGGATAGGTTGTAGATCCTTAATAATGCGTTGGAGGGGTTTTAGTTGGGGGCTGAAGGTGACGGCTAGTGGCGTTCTGTTATTTTCTTTGTTAGGCCTGTCCTGTAGTAGGTAACTTCTGGGAACTCTTCTGGCTCTATCAATCTGTTTCTTTACTTCTGCAGGTGGGTATTGTAGTTGTAAGAAAGCTTGACAGAGATCTTGTAGGTGTTTGTCTCTGTCTGAGGGGTTGGAGCAAATGCGGTTGTATCGTGTATTGTGTAGAGAGTTGTCACTTTGGATGGGCTATCACCAGCAGGAGAGTGAATTTGTGTGGGGGGGTGGAGGGTGAGAAAACCTGGATTTGTGCTGGAAATGGCCCACCTGATGATCACTTTAGATAAGCTATTACCAGCTGGACAATGGGGTGGGAGGAGGTATTTTTTCATATTCTCTGTGTATATATAAAGTCTGCTGCAGTTTCCACGGCATGCATCTGATGAGGTGAGCTGTAGCTCACGAAAGCTCATGCTCAAATAAATTGGTTAGTCTCTAAGGTGCCACAAGTACTCCTTTTCATTTTGTCTGGTGGGCATTCCCCAGGTGCAGATATTTTTGTAATTGAAACATAGTCCATATTCCTAACTTCAGATACAGAAATTATACTTTTATACAAATAGGATAATCATATTCAGTAAATCATAATCTTTCTAGTTGTACCGCACGTGACCAACCTTGCACAGAACACATCTTAGTTATGCCACATTCATATCAGAATATCTCTGAAGAATATGGGGCATAGGGTCACACCACATATACAATTTTTCATAAAGAGAGGGTGTCATTGAAACATCAACTGCAGTGATTCCTGACTGTAACTTGAATCTAGTCATCCATCTACATATTTTTCCCTTAAAACTACATTCAGATAAAAGGTGAGGTTTAGCTTTTCACCATAGATGGTCTTAGAGCCCTTGCTTTCTATATAGATAGAACTAAGTCACTGAGACTATCCGCAAGATTATTCATAGTTTATGGATACAGGGCTAAAAGACAGGTAATTTCAACACAGTTTCTGACTGGGTTTCTGCTTGTATCTAGCTGTATTATGAATTAGCAAGATAGATCCATCTAGGAGACTAACAGCTCACCCTACTGGGGCACGATAGAGCGAGCACTACTACTGGAGCACCCTCCTGTGAGGAACGCTCCCATATTGGAGATAGGTAGGGCAGCTATTTGCAGTGCAGTACATATCTTCACTGAGCATTATCCTGTAGTGGAGGTATCAGGATCTGATGCTAATTTTAGTGGAGCAGTCTTACAACTGCTATTTAGGAAGACTCCTAGCACTCACCTTAAGTGATCTAGGTCACTGCTTCTGAGTTACCAACTGTAATATATAAGGACAAGCACTGAAAGAAAAGGAAATGTTTACTTACTTGCAGTAGGTGTGATTCTTTAACATGTATTGTCCATGTATATTCCACGACCCATCTCTCTTCCCCGCTATATGAAGTCTGATAACACCTTGATTCTGTATTGGCAAAGGAACTGAGAGGCTGTTGGGATTGCCCCTTTCTTTATGTCCTTAATAGGAGGCATGAGGACTCTCAGGTCAGCCCCCAAAAGACTGCTGGCCAAAAGAATCCAAACTCAAGTGCATTGGGTGCATGCACACCCACCAGTGAAATATATATGGACAACAAATCCAGAAGAAACACAGCTACTGTAAGGTAAGTAACTGTTATTCCTGCAGAATCTACAGGCAGTCTCATGATCCAGCCCTACTCTGCTTTGCTTCACAGGATCACAGCACGACTTAGGGAGGCTCTTGTACCTTCACCAGCACTTTGTTGAGTAAGGGAAGCAAATTCAGATTTTTTTAGCTTCCTTCTCTTCCCTGTATAGGAGTTCTCCACTCAGAGTACACTCAAACCTATTTATAGTAGCCACCAGAAGACTCTAGATGTTGTCTGCCATAGGACAAAAAAATCCAACAACTGTATGCCCTGACACTGCACTTTCATTTATACACTTTTAAGTATTATACTGATATTTAAATGAGTAAAGAAACCATTATTCTCTGTCAACAATTAAAAAGTTTAACATATTTAATCTTCCTTTTCATCTGAAAAATATCCCTAGTTTGGAAGCAGTTTTCATTTCCGATTGCCTTAGCAAATTGACTATAATGCAATTTACACAGTTGGAAAGATGGGTGGCCAGAAATGAGTGAAACAGGTGGCTGCTTACTACTTTGTGAGGTATTATGAAGGAGGTGGGAACTCTCACAGATTTAAAAAAAAAAAGCCCTTGAGGAATTCCACCATGATTTCAACAATTTCCATCCCACCATCAGCCTCAGCCTGGACCAGTCTACACAAGAGATCCACTTCCTGGACACTACAGTGCTAATAAGCAATGGTCACATAAACACCACCCTATACCGGAAACCTACTGACAGCTATACTTACCTACATGCCTCCAGCTTTGATCCAGACCACACCACACGATCCATTGTCTACAGCCAAGATCTACGATACAACCGCGTTTGCTCCAACCCCTCAGACAGAGACAAACACCTACAAGATCTCTATCAAGCATTCTTAAAACTACAGTACCCAGCTGCCGAAGTGAAGAAACAGATTGACAGAGCCAGAAGAGTACCCAGAAGTCACCTGTTACAGGACAGGCCCAACAAAGAAAGTAACAGAACACCACTAGCCTTCACCTCCAGCCCCCAAATAAAACCTCCCCAGCGTATCATCAAGGATCTACAACCTATCCTGAAGGACGATCCCTCACTCTCATAGATCTTGGGACAGGCCAGTCCTCGCTTACAGACAGCCCCCCAACCTGAAGCAAATACTCACCAACAACCACACATCACACAACAAAAATACTAACCCAGGAACCTATCCTTGCAGCAAAGCCCGTTGCCAATGCTGTCCACATATCTATTCCGGGGACACCATCATAGGGCCTAATCGCATCAGTCACACTATCAGAGGTTCGTTCACCTGCACATCCACCAATGTGATATATGCCATCATGTTTAGCCTGCAGAAGAGAAGAATGAGGGGGGATTTGATAGCTGCTTTCAACTACCTGAAAGGGGGTTCCAAAGAGGATGGCTCTAGACTGTTCTCAATTGTAGCAGATGACAGAACGAGGAGTAATGGTCTCAAGTTGCAGTGGGGGAGGTTTAGATTGGATATTAGGAAAAACTTTTTCACTAAGAGGGTGGTGAAACACTGGAATGCGTTACCTAGGGAGGTGGTAGAATCTCCTTCCTTAGAGGTTTTTAAGGTCAGGCTTGACAAAGCCCTGGCTGGGATGATTTAACTGGGAATTGGTCCTGCTTCGAGCAGGGGGTTGGACTAGATGACCTTCTGGGGTCCCTTCCAACCCTGATATTCTATGATTCTATGTGCCAGCGATGCCTCTCTGCCATGTATATTGGCCAGACTGGACAGTCTCTATGCAAAAGAATAAATGGACACAAATCAGATGTCAAGAATTATAACATTCAAAAACCGGTTAGAGAACACTTCAACCTCCCTGGACACTCGATTACAGACCTAAAAGTCGCAATTATTCAACAAGAAAACCTTCAAAACCAGACTCCAATGAGAAACAGCAGAACTGGAATTAATCTGCAAACTGGACACCATTAAATCAGGCTTGAATAAAGACTGGGAGTGGATGAGTCATTACACTAACTAAAAATTATTTCCCCATGCTAATTTTCCCCCATACTGTTACTCACACCTTCTTGTCAACTGTTTGAAATGGGCCATCTTAATTATCACTACAGAAGTTTTTTCTCTCCTGCTGATAATAGCCCACCTTATTTGTTTGGTCTCATTAGAGCTGGTATGGGAACCCTCATTTTTTCATGTTCTCTGTATAGATCTATCTGTTTATCTTCCTGCTGTATTTTCCACTACACGCGTCTGATGAAGTGGCCTTCAGCCCACAAAAGCTTATGCTCAAATAAATTTGTTAGTCTCTAAGATGTCACAAGTACTCCTCGTTCTTTCTGCTAATACTTAGTTTTACAAATAGGTAGACTGATGCACAGAGGTATTAAACTGACTTGCAGCAGGGGTAATGGAGGCAGTGACAGAGGCTGTCTCTATTTAAAAGACCGCACTTCTCCCTTATACTTATGGTTTCTTTTGTCATTGGTTTAATATGACAAAATATTCATTACATACAAAGAGACTAAGGGCTACAAAATTATAATGATAAAACTTGGATCTTAAATGTTTGGTAAATAATGTAATTTCTGTATTGATGGTGAGGTTGTTAAAATAGAAAAGGATGACTGTTACAGCAAATTATCTCACATTATTTTGTTTATTTGCTAGGAGCAAAAACTGGCAGTTGAAAATCCACTAAGCGAAAAGCCTCCACCATCCCCAGGTACTACTCTGTGTTGAACATAATCCCTAAAGTGAGGGGTTTAGAATAAAGTATATTAATACATTTTTTCTGCTGTTACACAAAAAGCAAAAGTTATATATTTGAGGTACAAGAGATAGAATACTCAGTGACATACAAAAGCAGTAACTCCAGGCTTTTTCTTCATGTGAATTATTTATATTTGTTTTTATTTTCCAAATATGAATAATGTGAATGAATTTTGGCTGAATATGATTAATTTAGGTAAAGATCACAGGCACTGAAGATGATTTCTTTTCATAGCATGTCTGCTAATAAATTAAAGGTTAGTGTTGTAGCCATGTCGGTCCCAGGTAGGAGAGAGACAAGGTGGGTGACGTAATACCTCTTTTTGGACAAACTTCTGTTGGTGAGAGAGACAAATTGTGAAAAGCTCTGTGTAGCTTGAAAGAGTGATCACTCTATATCTGATCCATCAGTCCTCATCCTCAAAGGAAACCTGCATGACACTTTCAAAAGATGAGACTAGGAGCTTGAATTCAAAACTTTGCTAGGCACTAAAAAATCATGTATTAATAAAGACACTATATTTATGGTTTATTACAATAATCTGTAACCCAGTAACCCCTCCTTTTGGCCTATGACTCCAAAGGCGTTAACATGCCACTTCACCTTGAATGGTGTCTTAAATTCTGTGTTAACTACTTATGCTAAACGATCCGTTTGATCTTGTATTTAGGTGTGACACTCTTAATACCTTTCTCAAACATAAAGAAAAGCTTTGTGTAGCTCGAAAGCTTGTCTATCTCACCAGCAGAAGTTAGTCCAATAAAATATGTTACCTCACCCCCATTATCGCTCTAATAAATTAAAGAGTCATCGTAGGTGTCAGGTATAAAGCATGATATTTGCCAGACTTCCCAGTGGGAGGTCAGGAACAGAAATAGCTGTTAACAGAATATAAAGCCAATAGAGAAATATGGAGAAAGGAACTTGGAATTAAAGAAATTTCTAATACCTAAGCATCGTTATTTACCTTATGAGTCTTGGGAATCTTCATCTTTGTGACATGCTCTAGGAGATCTGAATGAAAGGCAATACTGTAACATTTATCCTTCCCCTTCTCTCTAGTCACCTAAGTTTTGAGAATTTTACCAGTGTACTTGCACCAATGTGATTGAAGTGATGTAAATTACAGTAATGCAGTACATCCACACATGGCATTGCCTTCTGCTATTGCAGAGTCTATGGATTGTTGCATCTAACCAGCAATTCCAGGCACAGCTCCCTGGATCTCCTAAGGAGGTGTATAATGTCTATGGTATATTTACACATGTTCAAATTTATTATTTTTTCTTTTGTTTCCTTTGAAAGGTTTTTCCTATATAAAAAGCTTCTATGCCCTCACACTTGCATATGCCATATGAGAAGGTTAACAACTCCCAACACGCCCAATACCAGATAAACTGGCTGTAGTATAAACAAGCCTCTTGTGTTTTATTACAACAGTGGTCACCCAACCATAGATCGCGATCGACTGGTTGATCCTGGAGACTCTCACAATTGACGGCAACCTCCGGGCACTTAAAGTCCGGCGGTGCAGTGGGGCTGCTGCTAAGGCAGGCTCCCTGCCTGCCCCGGCCCCACGCCACTTCCAGAAGTGGCCAGCACACCCCTGTGACCCTTGGGGGGGTGGGAGGAGCAGGGGTCTCTGCGCGATGCTCCTGCCTGCAAGCACCACCCCCTACAGCTCCCATTGGCCAGGAACTGGGAACTGTAGCCAATGGGAGCTGTGGGGGTGGTGCCTGTAGAGAGGGGCAGCGCGCGGAGCCACGTGCTCCCCCCCCCCGGGCCGCAGGAGCACATTGCCTGCTTCCGAGAGTGGTGTGGGGCTGGGGCAGGCAGGGAGCCTGCCTTAGCCCCATTGCACTGCCGACTAGGAGCTGCTCGAGGTAAGTGCCACGTGGCGGGAGTCTGCACCCCAACCCCCAGCCCTGAGCCTCCTCCTGGAGCTAGCACCCCATACTCCCTCCTGCACCCTGAACCCCCTCCTGTACCCCAGCCCTGACCCCTTCCCAGAGCCAGCACCATGTACCTCCTCCTGCACCCCAACACTGTGCTCCAGCCTGGAGCATCCTTGTGCACCCAAACTGCCTCCCAGAGCCAGCACCCCATACCCCCTCCTGCACCCCAACACTCTGCCTCAGCCTGAGGCCCCCTCCTGCACCTAAACTCCCTCCCAGAGCTTGCACCCCTCACCCCCCCCCCACACCCCAACCCTCTTCCCCAGGCTTAGCCTGGAGCCCTCTCCCACACTCTGAACCCCTCGATCCCAGCCTAGAGCCCGCACCCCCTCCCAAACCTCTGCCCCAGCCTGATGAAAGTGAGTGAAGGTGGGGGAGAGCGAGTGGGGTAGATCCTGGATTGCATTTATATTCTAAAAGTGATCTTGAGATAAAAAGTTTGGAGACCACTATATTATAGCTATCTGTTATCTAAACAGATATAGATAAGTATAACTAACTCCAGGTTTCCCAAGCAGCTCTTGGAGTGGATATATACTCCTGCAGCCCCCTTCTACAATTGGCCTAAGCAGAGCTGGATTCAGGCATAGGCACTATAGGCCACAGCCTCTTATAGCTAGGGCTCCAACTCCTAGAGTCCATTGATGAGGATAGAATCTCAACTTTCATTTTAAAAAAAGCAAGTTTTCTAACTCACATGGATACAAAGAAAAGTTTGAAAACATGATCAAAGTATAACTCATGCAGTGATGTCTGCCTGATTATGCAGAAAGCCTGAAAATGTAGCTCTGCAAGGTGTGAACGACCTCATGCTTTCCAAGAATGTGTTAACTCAAAGACCAACTGTTTGCCGGGACAGGGGAGAGAGCCTCCAACACCATCCCAACAGAAGACTCTGTGTGTGGCAGGAGGAGAAGAGTGCAGCAGGTTTGGCCTGCTTACCCCAGCAAGGGGTGGAGGGAAGGGAAGCCTTGTACTACTCTTGCTGCTCTCTGTGGGAGGGAGATCTTCAGTGGGGTCAATGGTAACTGGAAGCACTGGAGCAGAAGTGATGGTCCTTTTATGCAACTCCCTTCCCCACTCCATAGTTTTTTCTTCTTCTTTGCCCCACAGGCCCATCAGTGCGATGATTTGATTTGTGTCCTACAGATCCTTTTCTTAAAATAATTTAACCTGGATTCGTGTACTCTTATTCTACCATCTGTAGATACTTATTTTTCAGTAATATAATGCTAGTAATTTGTGAAAAGATTGATATTCTTTTCCCCTGTCTTGGAGCTAATAATGTAGAAAAGTCTGAATACCATGTGAATACTGTGTTCTATAACATGTTTTCTCTGTCATCTGTAGATGTATCTGTTCGGGCAAGACAAGGACGGATGGATACACCTAAAGAGAAGTTCCAAGAATTAAAACAAGAAAATTGGTGTCTAATCAATGCAAATCAGACTATAGCCCTACAACTTGAGGAACTAAAACAACAAATAAAGGAACTACAGTTAAAACTTAAGACACTGGAAAAAGAAAATAAAAAACTTAGAAAAGGTGTAGAGAGTTCACATAAGGAAGGTAGGATACAACTTTAGAGTACCTTTTCTTTATTTAAGGAGAACTATATCTTGCTTTATTTTCTAACTCACTTGAAACCTATCCCCTTAGTAACTGAATCTCCACAAGGGGGTGATCTAAATAGATATCCAGACAGAAATTCTCCAAGGGTAACAATATAATCAGCTCTGTTCTTTAAATAGCTTATGGAGTGCTAAATAAGTCTTAGTCATAATTAGTCTAATAAAGCTGCAGATGAATTTGATGTCTCAAAGTCCCACAAGAACTTTAATGCTGGAGTGGCACCTTGGAAGTCCCTTAGCAGTGCATCAGAAGACATTAAGAAAGTCTTTTTTGAGTCCCTTGCACCTTTTTACCCCACTGAATGGTGGGTTTTTTTTTTGTTTTTAAGTGTGTGAGAAATTCATTACAGTTGAGAATCTTTGCATCCCAAAGCAATATGGTAGCTCTACTACTTGAGCTAAAGGAGAATCTGCGATAATTGAAAGCTGTATTAGTGCTTTATATCTGTTTGCAGGCCTTTGGGCCATTGAAGGAAAAGGTCAACAGAATATATTGCTAAGTAAAATTAAGTCTATTACAATTTAGTTCCACTAGTAGTCCCTCTCCCTTGTAACTTTAAATTAAATAAATCATATCAGCACCTTGACAGTCCAGGTATTGGTTATTCAGCACTTTGGCCCAATTTTACTCTCATTGCAATCAGGAGTAAAATTCCAATTTAGTGGGATGGGAGCAAGATTCGACTCTTCTGCAGTGCTTTGCATGTTTCTTAAACACAATCTATTGACATTTTAATACTGATTTTGCAGTGTGTGGTACAAAAGAAGTTCTCCATCAGTAGAAAAACAGCATGTTTTCATTTTCTTTGTAGTCTTTTTGGAGCATAGGACTCCACTGAAATAAAGTCTCCTTTTGGGTAAGAGAAGGCATTCACTTCCATTACTTGAAACTAATGAAGCCATCCTCCACTATTTTTTGAAACAGGCACTGTATATCTTTTTTGTTCAACATCCATGTCATCTTAGCATACAAGATACAGAAATATTGTTTGGAAATGTTTACATAGAATGCAGAAGTCAAAACACACATTTATCATGCAATAATAGTTTAATATTCATACATATAATAGTTTTAATATCAAACAGTTTAAATAACTTAATTTATAATGTTTTTATGTGACCCTTAACTAACTAGTTATTACTCCACAGAACACATGAAATGGATCTTCCGTTTGTTTTTTCTAACTCAGAGTTTAATAATTTTTGTGTGGTTTAGTAATGTGTCAATAGAAGTTATTTATCCTGTAATGTCTCCATTCCTGATTAAGAAATTTTGACAGCTAAGTTAATGTGCAGGTGTCATGTGTTTGTCAGACTGTTGTGATTTGCTTTTTTTTTTTTTTTTTTTAAATGTAGGGGAAGTTGCAGAATTGCTTTCATTGAGACAACAAGCCCAGGAACTAGTAGATGAAAATGATGGTTTGAAAATGACTGTCCATCGTTTGAATGTGGAATTGAGTCGCTATCAAACCAAATTCAGACCGTTGTCCCAAGATGAGGTAATATTCCTGGTTACTGGTGCTTGTAAAGAAATGTTTGGGGGTTTTGGTAGATTTTAAAGATCTGCATGCCTATAGATTGCTTTAGTATCTAGGCAGCTAGCTGATATATCAATGTATATTTCATGTTTTAAGTTGTTTCTAGAAAAATAAGAGATGATGTGACGATAGGACATTTATCTGACATTACTGTAATCAGAAATACTGTATTATATATCTACTTCATTTGTTGTATCATTTCAGAAACTGTATAGTATGCAGCCATCACTTAGGTACCGGGGATTACTTTCCCCAATACATTGTACAATTCATGGAAAAAGGGGAACAATGCATTTTTATTTTTAGTATCTCCAATCTGTAATGTAGGAAGTGTATAAATCAGTTACTGAAAGCCTGATCCCACAAAACCTTGTGAATACTCCTTAAACATATAAGTAGACCAATTGACGTCAGACATTTGGCCCCAATACTGCCATCAGATCCATGCCAGCAGCCCCTTGTGTAGTGCTTTACTTGCTTCATTTGGACTCAGCACAGGTGTAAGGATCTGCCTGCACAGATCAGATTGCAGGATAGGGGGGACTTAATTAGTAATGATGAGTGTCACCAAGTTACCTACTGCAGGAAGAACAGATTTAAAAAAATCTGTTGAATTTTTGGCAAGGCCAGAGCCTGAGCAGCTGGAGAGAAATTTCACAGGAAGCCAAGACTAAGCAAAACATGTTTTTTCTTTTATTTCTAGTTTATTTCTAGGCTTCAATTCAAACACTGTTTCTTTCATCCATCTTAATAATTTGTAAACTCCAGACAGACAGTATAAAACCAAACCAAACACTATGCCTCTCTTCCCTTCTCCTCCCAGACCTTCAGGCATTAGAGAGCTCAAGATCGCCTCTGAGACTTAGGAGGATTTTGCTCCCTTCCTCCCTCTTAAGACCTAGCTCTCTGCAAGTAAGATGTTACTTTGGCACTACCACCTGCCCACTTTATTGCACCACCTGTAGAAAGGATGGATTGGATGAGTAGAGATTCACATCTAAATTCCAGGTCAAATGTTATCTATTCTTTCTTTTGAAACATATAATGAATGTAAGATCTGAGTAGTTGCATAAACCTGATTTACAAAGTAAATGCTGATACAAGAAGTATTTTTGGCATTTAAAAAATATTATCCAATTTAACGACTCGACATTGTTAGCTATTCTGCTGTTCAACATACCTAATTTAAGGAAACAGTAAATTATATGCTTACTGGCATTTCTTGTTCAGCTACTTCTCCTTTATCAACTAATCATAGCTATCCATCTTTTGCAAATGCTGCAAAACTCATTGAACTATGATTCAGACATCTATTCACTAAGCTGTTTACAGAAGAGGTAAAGGCCATTTTGCAGCAGAACAACCTTGCTACCTGCTAATTCTTCTTGACAGTAAATCCTACATTTTAGCTCTCCAGAGATACTTCCATCCTTCTTACTATTTTTCAACTAAGGTTTTTTTTTTTGTTTTTTATTGTTCATGCTAAGGATATGACTAGAATGCACTATGTTTTTAAGTTTTAATAAATCTTAAGATGCATAACTTATAGCTGGTGGCAAAATCCTTAGAGGTTTTTTGGTATTTGTATCTGAATTCAATGCTTTTGAAAGGAGGAATAGATGAAAGTGGAAACATAAGCTTTAAATATGAAGCTTCTGAAAAATGTGTATTTTTTTTAAATGGTTGTTCAACATGTGGCCTATACTGAGACTAGTACAGGAATGAAAACTAATACTAGCTGTGATGGTAGTTGTCGTGATTCACAATGTTTTTCTGTAAGTCTATAAATACAATAATATATTACCACTTTAAGCAGTACACAATATAACCAGGCAAACATTTTAATTCCACTTATTGTTTAGATACTTAGAAAAGTGAAAGACATTGACATGGTTAAATTAGATAATAGGTCAAATCATAAAGCCTTTTGAGAACCTTTGATATGGTGCTGAGCACTATGGAAAGACTTATAAATAATAAGTAAATTACAACTATTTTTTGTAAATCACACCAGCCAAGTGCTAACATGGGGTACTGAACAAAGAGAAGTTTCACATTTATCCTTCTCAGCAGTTAGAGTACTAGCCAGGGACTCGGGAAGCCTGGGATCATTTCCCTGCTCCACCACAGACTTCCTCTCTGAACATAGGCAAGTCACCTAGTTTCTCTGTGCCTCAATTCCCCATCTGTCAAAGGGGAAGAATATTACTGTCAGGATGCAGCCTGAAGAGGTTTTTGAATGGGATGATACAACGGGGTTGCCTGCAATAGCAGGAGACTGGACTCAAGGATCCAGGAGGTACCTTACAGTTCTATGTCCTTATGTACCTCCTACCTTGTAAGGATAAATACATTAAAGATTGTGAGATGCTCAGTTACTATGATAATGGGGGCTGTATAAATTTCAGATACATCAAAATGGCAACTTGATTTAATGCTTAATTGAAACTATGCGTGTGCTTCTGGTGGAAAATATACCCCTTTGCCTTCAGTAGAGATTTTTTAAATCCTTTTCTCATTAAGATAAACTCATGGAAGGAATGGTTTACTCACCATGACCTATTTATGTTATGGTTCAAATAATCCTTCTTTTCACACCAAAATTTACCAAAAAGAAAAGGAGTACTTGTGGCATCTTAGAGACTAACCAATTTATTTGAGCATAAGATGCATCCGATGAAGTGAGCTGTAGCTCACGAAAGCTTATGCTCAAATAAATTGGTTAGTCTCTGAGGTGCCACAAGTACGCCTTTTCTTTTTGCAAATACAGACTAGCACGGCTGCTACTCTGAAACCTGTCAAAATTTACCAGTAATCCTACATTCTATTTAGAGTTCCTTTTATAGGACTATACTCTCCAGATTTATCTTAAATTCTCAGATTGATACAGATATTTATAAAAATTAATTTGAGAATTTACCAGTAAAGTAGCCTATATTAAATTATGCTTTACGTTATATCAATTAAAAAATAGAAAGTCTCAGTTTTGGTGAATCTAAGTACTATACATATTATCTACTTAGAAACATGTGTCTGAGTATAAAGATTCCTATGAGTCATATGGTTTGTGAATGGACAATTCTTGAGGAATCAAAAAGCAGAAACAGTTTAATTTGAATTCCAATTTTTAAAAATTATTTTAGAATATAAAAATTGGAGGTTTGCCAATGAAAGGGCCACTACCTCCCTGGCTGGTAAGTAAATCTTTTTTTTTACCTTTACTATATATTGGTTAATTGTTGTATTTAATCTTAGCTTTTTCTAAAATTTGTGTAGTTTCTGAATAAATTTGAAACAGAAATATTTAAATCAACAGAATATTGTTTGGATACTGTGCTGAGCTACTACATGCTAGCAGTTATGAGAAGATGGGCATTTATTAATGTTTATACTATGATTTAAGATAGATGGCAAAATTCAGCCCTTCAAGTAAACATGTACATCTGCTATTGAAGTTATTGTGAGTTATGGCCTTCATTCAAAAACACATTAGTGAGAAGTGGAGAAAATTGCCATTGTTTGATATTCTCCAATATATAATGTAATTGCAGGAACTGTTGATTAACTGTATTTTTTAAATTATTCAAGTGCTATAAAAAAATCACAGCTCAAATTACGACAAATGGCATATTTTATCCAGGTACTGCAGAAAGTATATGCTCTCTAAAGAAGAACTGCAAATTTTTATGAAAAACAGTATTTAAAAAGTTGGTAATCTTAAAAGAGTAACAAAATACTTATACAGATTTTATAAAATACATATTTATCTAATATTTAAAACCAAGTGTCTCAATTTTCTAGCCAAATCTTAAATTCAAGATTCCCCCCCCCCTTCTATATTTAGTCAGACACTAAACAATATCAAAAATGCAGGAAAAGTCCTTCCTCCATCTTCTTAGATGTATGGACCAGAATGCATTTATGAAGGTGCTTAAGTCAATGACGCTGTTCATGTATTTAAAATTAAGTCCTGAATTTAGAATTTGGCAGGGTAGTGAAAAAGATGTTCTTAGTTTGTAGCCATAGCACCTTGGTGTGTGGTTTTGTCAGATCTCATAAACTAAGCAGGATCAAACTTTACCAATAATTGGCTTAACGTCCAAGGAAAATGTGGACATTCCAGTTGGCCTGTGAATGCTTGCATAATCCCTGCACCTCTGCCTACACAGTGTACACATACCAAGAGCACAAGTAATTCAAGCAAGGTGAGTGCATTGGGGTTCACTCAGTGGGTGTATGCTAAAATGGACCACACCCCTTCACAATCAGAACCATGGAGGACTTGGAGTGTGAGGTCTGTTGTTTTTTAGCTAGCCAGGACTGGTTCAGGTTCACCAGTTGAGCAGTTCTCTCTCAGCTGTGGCTTTTCCTGCTTGCAAATGCCTACTAGAGCCAGAATTTAACACACAGACTGAACCTGCAGTGCTGAGCCATCTCCTGGGAGGTACTAAGTTGAAGTTAATGGTGTTCTGAGTTTTGTGAATCAATGTACAGTGTCTTTTATATTTCTCATCATAAGGAATTCTATGAGCTGGTGGGTCCCTTGAACTCCCATTGAAATCACCTGTAGATGAACTTAATGGGAGTTGAGAGCACATAACATCATGTAAAATCAGGCCTTAATTTTCTGCTTATAAAAATTAATCTTTTCATCAGTTCTTATACAATCTATTGGCCTCTGTATTATGCGGAGTTCTACATTTTCAGCATAGTCATTCATTTTACTTAAACTCTGGCTTGAATCTGACTACATTAAAGTTAAATATGGAACTAAAAAGGAACCTAAAAGATTTATAATATGTTTTCAAATATATTTCCGTGGATTAAAATACATTGGGTCTTTTCCTTCAGCTGGATATGAAATATTTGTCACCTCTCCTACTGGCATATGAAGACAGAATGCGAGAAAAGGAAGATTTAAATCTTGCACATGAGGCAAGTTGGCAAATAATTAAAAAAAATTAACAGTAAAGTGGAAAAAAATAGGAACACATCACAAACTGTTGAAATCTTTAAAGGGATCTTGTCAAAGCTGTTGGAGGCCTAAAATTAGAACGAACTTTGCTCTGATTTTTGGCTTGCATACACATTATGCAATCATTTTTTTTCTGCCAGCTTTCTCTATTTTGTTTCTGTGAGCTGGTAGAGCACTGAGATGTAGAAGAATTGTCCTCTCGGTGAAAACCAGAGTAAATAGACTTTGTGCAGAGGTCTCAGTTGCAGTTTGGGAAGGAAAGAATTCACCGTTGGCAACCAATAGGGAAGACTGTAAGGTTACATTGCAGCCTCTGCTATTCAAGCCAGAGGTTTTAATAGTAATCACTGCCTTCTTCCACCCTCTCTGGTAGGGTTGCCATGCGTCTGGTTTTCAACCAGAATGCCAGGTCAAAAAAGGAGCCTCGTGGCTCCTGTCGGCCGTTAAAAGTCTAGTTGGCTGCAACAGCCGGCTCCGCGTGGCTTCTGGAAGTGGTTGGCATGTCCCTCCAGCTCCTAGGTGCAAGGGTGGCCAGTGGGGCTCTGCATGCTGCCCCTGCCTGCAGAGCAGATGCTGCCCTGAGCGATGGCTCCACAGTTCTCAGTGGCTGGGAACAGCAGCCAATGGGAGCTGCGGGGGCGGTGCCTGCGGATAGGGGCAACGCGCAGAGAACGCTGGCCACCCCTGCGCCTAAGGGCTGAGGGACATGCCGTGCTTCTGGGAGCCGACCGAGGTAAGCACCTCCCAGAGCCGACACCCCGAACACCCACTCCTGCATCCGAACACCCACTCCTGCATCCCAACCCCCTGCCCCGAGCCTCCAGCCCTGAGCCCTCTCCCGCACCCAGACTCCCTCCCTGCACCCACACCCTAGCCCTGAGTCCGCTCCCATACTCTGAACCCTTCAGCCCCAGCTCAGAGCCCCCTCCCGCATCCTGAACCCCTCATTTCTGGTCCCACACAGGAGACTGCTCTCCCAGTCCAGAGCCTGTACCCCCTCCCACACCCCAATTCCCTACCCCAGCCCGGTGTCGCCTCCCACACTCTGAACCCTTCAGCCCAGCCCGGAGCCTGCACCCCAAACCCCTCATCTCCGGCCCCACCCCAGACCACCAAACCCAGCCGGAGCCCTCACCTCCTCGTGCACCCCAACCCAGTGAAAATGAGTGAGTGAGCAACGGAGGCAGGGGGGATGGAGTGAGCAGGGATGTGGCCTCGGAGAAAGGGTGGGGAAGCGGGCAGGGCAAGGTTGTTCAGTTTTCTGCAATCAGAAAGTTGGCAACCCTGCTCTCAGGGAGAATTCTTGGCCACTGAATCTATTGAAAACAATGACTGGTTAATTTAGAGTGAGCACAGAACCAACCCTCTGCAATGGACACAAGTTGCAAAGCTTTCCCATGCATCTGCTATGTTCATTATTCCCTACAACAAGGTATTTTGGGCCAACTGCAAGGAAATAAATTTCAGCCTCAGAGCAAAAGTCTTGTATCTTTCAATATTCTGCTTACCAACTTCATCCTTGTGAGGAAGAAGAACAGAAGACACCTAGGGCTCTGTTCTTGTATGTTCACCATAATATATTTTCATAATCAAGTATACTGAAAATTAATAGCATCATCTGGTAACTCCAATAAACCTCCATTATTCAGGAGGTTGTAACTTTGTTGTTTCCTAGGACATGAAGCCAAAACTCTCTCTCTTTTTTTTTTTTTTTTTTTTTTTTAACAGAAAAGGCATATATTTTTTACTAAATTATATTTAAATCAGTTAAGCAATTTTCAATTTAGGTATGGATATGCTTCCTTCAGCAGCACTCACACTAACAAGCTGAGTTAAAGATGGGCAGTCAAGTAAACCAATCTGCTGTTCTTACATGCATGATATAAATGCACTCAGATAAAAGTGAATAAAAAATTTTCTGATAGCATGGGGCTGAAGCAAAATATGTACATTTTGAGATTTTTATGTGAATTCATTTGTATTCCAGGAGGACATGAGGAAGTTTAGGATACAAGTTGAAGAACTGGTGAAGGAGAATGAACAACTGCACCAGCAATTAAATAAAAATAGTTCTGTTACCCTGAAGGAATGGCAAGTGGATTTTGTTTGTATTTATTATAAATTAGTGAAAAAGTACTTTTATTATGCTACTCTCATACAAACAGACTTTTAAGAGCATATGAACAGGATGGGTGAAATCCTGGCTCCATGTAAGTAGATGGGAGTATGATTTTGAAACTTAGTCCCTAATGTCAAATACACAATACCAGTAGGAAAGATTTTGTACATTTGATACACTTGAGTTAAGATCTGTCCAATGTACAAATCTTCATGGTATCTGATCTTTCTAGGACAATAGATCAGAATGATTTTCAGTCTTTGATCTAATTTGAAGTGAACTTCAGATCCCGAAAAAGAGTCCATGTACACTGTACACTAACCATTTCTCTGTAAAACTCTCTCTCAAATGTTTTAATGAATTAATTAACTAATCTTACTTGATTTTAAGTTTATTCAGAAATTATTCAACTTTACCGGAGTTGACTATTTCTGTTGCACTGCTTCTCTCCTCATTCATTACAAATGCTCCCCACCTGTGGAATTTGGAGGCCATACAGTGCTGTTTCTGGACGTTCCAGGACTAAGCTCTGCCCTTCAACTCTGGCCACTCAGATTTTCTGCCTTTGGTGGTAGAACAAATTTGCGATTCAGTTTCTTCCAAACATTTTGTTTTAAAACCTTTTATTTGGTTTTCATTTAGTTACAATTTATATTTCTCCCTCCCCCAAGATTAGGTAAATAGCAACTTGGATCTGCTACTTCAGCACCTATTTGCTGGACTCCTCTCCTCCCACTCAGGCAGGTATGTCAGAACTGTCCTGCAAACACCTGGCTTAAATCCAAGGTGGTGTTCCCTGTGTGAGGCAGCTTTTACAGGCTCTACAGAGGATCAGTTGTGCCCTGCCTGTACCCAGCTAGCTGACCCTCATATTGCACATTGCCAGGTTATGGTGCTCAGAGTCAGACTGGTATGTCAGTCCCCCACTGCCCCAAGGAACTGGGACTCCAGTACAAGCAAGCCTGTTCAGGAGCTTCTGAGCTTTTGGTAAAAGAGTCTAAGGATGAGGAAGAAGTTATCTGGCCAACTCAGGGATAAGTCTCACAACAGGTCTGGAATGGAAGGGGAGGGGAATTCTGGAAAGGATCCAGAGTCTTCCTCCTGTCCCCTCCTCCAGAAACCAAAGTGGGTCCTCTGCTCCCTAGGGAAAGAAGCAGGACTCCTCCACAGCTCCTCTTCTTTGCACTGGAAATTGGGGGATTCTCAGGATACTCAAGGGGAAGTCTTGCAAATCCCAGAGAGTCTGAGTCCCCAAAAGGAAAAAACAAATGTGTCCTTTTCAAGGCAGCAATTAATACGGTTAATGAATAAGTGGGGCGGAAATTAGGGGTTAAATGTCTTTTCCATTCCCTTCTCTCTCTCATGGAGTACTTGCTGGGGCTTTTGACTCCATTAACAGAGAGACTCTGTAGAAGGCACTCAAGTGGTATGTTTTTAGCAGCAAGTTGATTCAAATACTGTAGAGTCTCTATGGCATAGCTTGGCACGCAGTATGTGTTAGTGTCTGATTTGCAGTGAAAACTGGAGTCAAGTAGGGAAATGTACTCAGTCCAGTACTTTTTGCTCTATATTTAGAAAAACATCTTGTTCAACTCCTTTAGTAACATTGGTGGAGGCCGCAAAATGTTGGGGGCAAATTATCAATCACCTTGACTTTGCAGACAATGTATTGATAATGTCTATGGAGGAATACAACCAAGAAGCAGCAACTAACCTGTATATAACAGCCAGAGAATGGGGATTAAATATGAATGAACAAAACATCAAACTAATCGTAAAGAACACGTTAAACTAGACATTATGGTGTAGACAAACAAGTAGACCGTTTCTGCTGCTTGGGTTCCATCATAACCTATGACAACTGCTATGAAGATGAATGATATCAACAAGCGGGTAGCTACTTCCAGCAGAATGTTTGCAGCCTGAATAAAAATGTTTGTAACCTTAAATCAGTATAATCGCTAAAGACAGATTATATTCAATTCTCATTGTACTCCCATTACTTTGAGTGTGAAACATGGGTACTGACAATGCACCTGGAGCAGAAGCTTCAAACATATTCTAGGTTTGACAAAGGCTAGACAGGCTAAGAAATTATGACATCTAGAGAAGACTGAAAGTGCAGTGTGTGACTACAGTCATTACAAGGCAACAACCGCAATGGTTTGGCCATGTTGCTCAAATAACCCCCTCCCAACTGCCTAAAATTGTTTTCTGTGGAATAGTGCAAGGAGAGAGAAGCAGTGGACATCCAAGGAGACAGTGGTATAACATGGTGTATAAAACCATCCAGGCAACACCCCAACAAGCCCAAATGGTGGCTCAAAGCAGATATGGATGGGATCTACTCATCAGCCCTACTGAACCTTGGTGTTGGGAGAAAGGAGATGATCTATACAAGAACCATACTGCTTTTATTATGAGGAAAAGGATATTCTTATAGCTCTAGAAACCTCTGTTTAAAGTAAGTTCTCTCTTTCTACTATTCTTGGAATGCCATCATTTTGTTGTAACTCTTGGAAGGTTGTGGCATAAAATGGGCATTCCTAGAACTGTAAATTGGAGTACATATGCCAACTGTACCCTGTTCATCTCATTTTATCCAAAATGCCAAGGCCTTAAGTCTCAAAGTTGCTGCAGACAAGATGTGAAAATCTTGCACCAGTTGGCATTCTAGGTATCTGGGAAACTATTCACAGCAGTCCCTAGAAGCACTGATGGATAATGTATGAGCCACATCTGAAAAACTTTGCGAAGTAAGTTTCCATTCCTTTGCAGATTCATCCATTTGTAGGAAGGTACTACTGGGTTGGTTCCCACATTACTCCTTAGTTTATGAAGTTCTTCCTTTATATGGGGTGGAGAGAATTCCATTCCTGCCTGTCATTCTACTATAAATTAAACTCTGCTTATTCTTTCTCTCCCTGCTTCTAGGATTTCTTGCTTACTACTTCCCTTTAGTAATGGATGAGG
This sequence comes from Lepidochelys kempii, assembly GCF_965140285.1. Taxonomy (NCBI): domain Eukaryota; kingdom Metazoa; phylum Chordata; order Testudines; family Cheloniidae; genus Lepidochelys; species Lepidochelys kempii. The sequence goes on along the minus strand of NC_136391.1, from coordinate 23,819,927 downwards.
AAAGAAACTGTGCAACAAAATGAGAAATTTCTTACCTGGTAATTTTTTCTGTTAGCAGCTCTCTGAATTCAACTTACCCTACTAGTCTGGTAATTCTCTCTAAAGGGAGACAGACATAGACTTAAGTCTAATTTAATACATTATATCAAGTTTTCTTAATGCTAATAATTGTTGGAGTGTTTTTACCGCAGAAGAACTCTTCTGGTGGCCTGAGATGAACGGCAGAGCTTAGTTCACAGGTGGGGGGCACTAGCCCATTAGTAGGGACTTCAGAAATCTCAGGGGGTGGCTGCTTATGATCCCTTCCCCAAATTTCAGAAGTCTTTGGAAAAAACTGCTAGCAACTTAATCCCACCTTCATATTAGTAGCAAAATATTGGGGAGAGGGAGGCAATTTTTATTATCTAGATTTCCCCACCAGATTTAGAATAATTTTGGTGTTGGTCACCATCGGTCCAATTTGCCAGCCAGAACTGTAGGAATCTTCAGGACAACTATGATCATTGGTGCATTCTTATGTGGTCAAACCTCAGCTTCATATTTTAAGGTCAAATGACTAGTGGCCACCAGGATGCGTTTGGGGCATCCACAAGCAACCTGATCCAAACATGTTGCAATTAAATTTATGAACGCTCACACTACATTTACATGATCTAGTTAGACAATTATGAGAGTACAGAATATATCTACACTGCAATCAGAAGTGTGATTGCCAAGTGTGTAGACATATCCGACCTAGCTTTGATTTATCTATCTGTCTCAAAACACCAATAGGATTGAAGCTGCAGCAGCACTGTCTAGCTGCTCGAGGTCATACCCAGGTCCTGCATGGCCTTCTACAGCCTGTGCTGCTGCGTACTCATAGTCATTTTGCACTCTCCACTCATGTATGGTAACAGACAGTATTATCAAGCTGTGCACACTGCAACACGCTATATAGGATAAGGCCACTTTTTTCTTGTTTTGGTCACATCTATAAACTTTTGTTAATATTGATAACCATTAGCCCTCTATCTTATGACTGGGTAAAGTCTAGCTAATTGATTTGGTGGTTGCTGTAACCGAGGCTTTGTATGATATATCAGGTGATCACAAACAAATGAACTGCATCTCATTTGTCTTCAAAGTGTCCACATTTCTTATATCTCTGCTTGCATCCTGGACAATACTTCTCTACTTTTCCAGCTATCACGTCAGAACATAAATAGTTCCTTAGACTTTTCCTAACAGCAAAAAGACTCTATTTGCTTTCTAGAAGGCTACATTAAAGCCTAGTATAGAGCAAAGGGTCAGTTGTATGCTAGAGGTAGCTAAGATTAAAAGGCTTTCTTTTCAGAGTCCCATAAATAGCATTTATATGACTAGCACTGGCAACTATTTCTAGATCTATAAGCCATGAACTGATGACTTAGCAAGTCCTAAGAAATATTTTATGTGATCCAGTATTAAGCATTTGGCTATCCCCTCCTTCATGCATCTGGCACAAATGAGAGCCATCTGGCTTTAATTCAAATATACATTATCACAGATCAGGGCAACTGCACCTTTATACCCACTCTGTGGTCCCTCAAGGGCAACCAACAAGCTCCCACATAGTTCTCTCTAAACATTTATTTTTAAGGTGAAAGCATTACTGAGAAAACATTAAAACAATAAAAGAACTCACATGCATGCTGAAAAGCTTACCAGAAGTCACACCAACTCCAACCTCAGGCTCTGGTAGATGTCAGTCCTTCAAAACCCATAGCTGGGTTTTCCTGTGGTTACAAGTTCATAACTGTTTCAGATTCAGAACAAGAACAATCATGAATAGGTCAGTCTTTCCTTTATACAGCTTGGGCCTTTGATCATGGCCTCATGTAATAGGTGAACAGCAGACAATGGCTCACTCCTCAGAGGCATAGTTTCAAAAGACTGGGTCTCTGCATAACTGTGGTGAGGGTGGGGAATTTGCTTTCACCTCCCCCTAGATATTCCCCAGGAAAACCAGTTACTGTGTTTTCTTCCAAGAGTCCATTCTTGTCTGGCACATTGTTCAATATAGTCCTCTGAGCCCCCAGGTCACATATCTATCACATCTCCTTTGAGAGGCTACATACAATCCCAGCCTGTAATAATACATAAAACTACCCATTTAATATAATGGACCCCAAAGATACTTAAATTTAATTCATTAAGGTCTTTCAGGGATATTCAGGAAATTGCCGTATCTGTCACATTCACTCTTTTTTTCTGCATTGTCATTGCATTTTCCGACTTCATTCATACTTTGTTTTCAACATTCTAGAAAGTAAAACCTACTTTTAAGGAGGTATTTTCATATGAAAATGACATTGTAATGTAATAATTGCACTCTAATAACCTTAAAGTAATCTGGATTCGCTCATTATCTTCAGTAAGCTTTTTGAACAGAAGGATGCAAATACCAGTCTAAAATTAATGCAAGGTTCATTTCTGTGTCTTCTTTTAATTATTTAACTTACTAATGCTTGAGTGGTACATTACTTCTAAATCAATCATCATCACAGGCAGCAGCTGCAAACTCAGGCAAAGCTGGTCTTGGAAGAAAATGGAGTGTTGATGGAGCAACTTGAAATTCAGCAGGCTAAAGCAAAGGAAAGTTACAACCAACATCTTCAGGAAGGTAAGATACTTCAATTGCTACTTACTTGGACTGTACAATTTGAATTACTGGGGATGGGCCAGCATAGGCCTTCCCAAAACTAAAGGCCCTCCCCCTCAATTAAATGAGCAAGAACCACTGGACTCAGGCATCAGTTGAATACCGAAGACAGCAAATGAATCAACAGGAGTAGGAGGAGATCTGAGGTAAAGAATCGGGGATCCAGAGGAGGATACCAAGCAGAGAACCCCGGACAGTGCCCACTGGTCCTCAAAGGCATCTAGGGAGTCAGTAAACACTGCCCAGAGGAACTCTTCCTGGAGGTGTGAGTGGACAAGGGAATGGAAATAGACTCCATAGTTGCAGAACACGCCCCTGTCCAGCTTCCTCATTCTGGGGTAATGGATGGCTGTCTTGGCCAGCACTGGAAGAAGGTTAATGAGGAGGTCTTGCAACTTTGTGAGGCCATGAATGGGGTGTGAGTGGGTTATTTGGATTGTAGCAGAGATAGTACTGCAGCATTATTTTAATACATTCCTAAAAGCACCGTTAAGTCAAAATAATATAGTTACAATCAATATCAAAGTTATTTCCCTTGCAGACATTGTGTAATACATATCATCTTGAACCAAAACCTGTCAATCAGAAGTCACTTTCTCTACTGGAAATAGTGACCAGAAGTGTAAAATAATGTTAAACCTCCAAAGTATGTTTTGTTAGTAATTTTAGAATGCTTTTAGCTTTATGTAGTATTAAATACGTTAAACCGTATGATCTTACTTAAATATTGTATAAGATAAATCATTTGAAGTCAGTGTGATTTTATTTTCTGTTTTGTAGGTAATGTTCATACAATAGTTAATTATCTCAAAAATAATATTCATGCTACTAATTTTTATAACCTACCTTGCTTAAAATTTCATGACAAAAGACATCTTTTACAGTGAGGAATCAAGCCCACAATGTACACAGTTTAATTCAGATTTGTACTCCTTAATTGGTGGTTGATTTCAGAACATTAATTACATACAAGGAAGAAAACAAAGTGTGGGGGGAAAGATTCTAGATAAAGAATCATTCTGCCACTTGTGCTGTGTTATTATACCAGCAAAATCCTATGAACATTTAGAAACTTTTAACAGGAACTAAAGGGAAAAAAACCACCTTAATATATGTTGTAGTTTAAAACCCAAATATAGAAAGCCACACTTCTAAGTAAAATAATTTTGAAAGTATGGAAATTCAGTTTAATGTACCCTGAAAAATCTTAACTGTGTCCCACAAATCCTACATTTTCTTTTGAAGGTATGATTGCAAAAATGTGACAAGTATCCTAGTATAGTAGCTATTTGCCATGTATAACACCACATACCTTGGATGTGTCACTGAGATTCTTTGAACCTAGGAAGAAATCTTGTAGGTGAACACAGATGACCAGAGGATATTAAAGGATATTCGTTTTTGACTATGTACATTTTAAGCCACACCTATCTCTTACATTGTAGGGTATACATTACTGAAGTTAGAGGACATGTAGGTGTTCCTCCCTTGACTTCTCAGAGAAGTCTATGAGAGAAGTAAAATCCTCAAGTCCCTTGGCTTCTGTGCTTTAGTTGAATTGGCTTTCGGAAATCCACAGTCTTGGGAAGTTTCTGTGTGAACTGGGACCATTGAAGAGGTCTTAACTCATGGGCTGCAGTACAAACTCTATAAAATCTGCACCTGGCATATGAAACTTAATGAAGTCTGCATCAGGAACTCCACAGGGCTACTAATAGTCATGGCAAGTGTTTTAAATTAAAAAAAAAAACACAACCATTCATTCCGTAACTCAAAGCTACTAAAAAAGGCACCAGTCCTCACCAAGACCAACAGATTCAAACTAATTTGAAGTTTCTAGGCCAAACTGTTCTGGGGTTGTGATGAGCCAAAATACATCAAGAAAAATCCAAGCAGTGAACAACTTTTTTTATATAGTGACAAAGTTCCTTCTCTGCCTTGGTGGGTCCTGCGCTTATTGGTGGATTTTCTTGCCTCAGAGGTTCACGGCAGCCCTCATTTTCATGGCTCAAATCTGCCGTTCACTCAGTTAGCCTCATCACTGGCCAGCATGGGGAAAAGAAGAAGAACAATCCCCGCAGTCTCTGCTGATCCACTTAGTGGATCGGGGAACAGGCCAGAGACCTTCCCGTCTGGTAGAGCCCACAGTCCAGTTCAACTCCTCCAGTATCAAATAGGGAATTGGGGGGATGGGGGGAATCCAGGCCTGACCTCTACTCCGGGTTCCAGCCCAGGGCCCTGTGGATTGCAGCTGTCTACAGTGACTCCTGTAACAACTGCGTGACAACTACAACTCCCTGGGCTACTTCCCCATGGCCTCCTCCCAAACCTTCTTTATTCTCACCACAGGACCTTCCTCCTGATATCTGATAATACTTGTACCTCTCAGTCTTCCAGTAGTATGCCTTCTCACTCTCAGCTTCTTGTGCCTCTGCTCCCAGCTCCTCGCACACACACCACAAACTGAAGTGAGTGCCTTTTTAAACTCAGGTGCCCTGATTAGCCTGTCTTAATTTATTCTAGCAGCTTCTTGATAGGCTGATTAGAACACCTACAGCTATCTGCTTTAATTGTTTCCAGAAAGTTCCTGATTGTTCTGGAACCTTCCCTGTTACCTTACCGAGAAAAAAGGGACCTACTTAACCTGGAGCTAATATATCTGCCTTCTGTCACTCTCCTATAGCCCTCTGGCATGGAGGGAGAAGGCTGCTGCTGCTGGTACTGCTGTTACTAGGCCCTGGGCTCTCCCTGCTGCTGTTGCTGCTCCAGCTGCTCCCCTGGCTGGGCCATACACCACCCCCTCCTTCTCTACTACCTGGTTCCTGGCCAGCTGCTGGAACTCCCCACCCTCGGGCACGGCTGCTGCTCCAACTACAGCCCCTGGGGGAGGTCTGTTGGCCTGCTCCCCAGAAGTGGGGAGTGAGGGACCCCAGCCCCAGTCGTTGCTGCTGTGGAACACCAAAACCACCTAAGAGGGGTCCTTTCTGCCTGCCTGGACCACCACCTAGAGTTCTTGGAGCTGCTGCTGCAGAGTTTACTGCCTGGAGCTGCTGAAGCCCCAAGGAGGAGAAGAAGAGGACCATCTACTAGTGGGGGAGCATCTAGAGACTTTGCAGACCACTGTGGAGGGGGTCTTAAGACTGAGTAACTTTTGAACTGTGCTCTTGGGGTGGGGGTCATGACTGTGTTTGTAGGGACACAGGGGGTGTGGCATGGAGCTGCCCCCCGATCCATCTGTGTCCCCCCCAACCCCCACCACTACCCCCTCCAGCACCCCCACTGGCTGTTTACCATCTGCCTCAGCTCCTGCCTCTGGATTGAGCTGATTGCTTGGCTTGCCACGCCCTGATTCCACCATTTGGGCCAGAAGCAGCAGCCAGCCTAAACAGATTTTGTGCAAGCACACATGGGTGCACGTGCCCTCCTCCCCCCCGGACTGCCCACCCCACAGCTTTGCCCTTTGCTACCTGCCCCATTTGCCACTTGCAGCCTTTTGCTCCAGCCCCCCTACTAGCTTCAGTTTGTTTGCCTGCCCCGCCTGTTTCCCTCTGCAGCCTTTGTTTGTTTGCCCTGCTCCAGCCTCTGAAGCTAACCCTTTGGTTTCCCTCCCCTAACTCCAGCCTGCTTAGCCCCTTGCTCAGTGTGCCCATGCCCCCTCCCATGCGCTTGTGCCACTCCCTATTTTAGTTTAAACCCTCTTCACTGCACCCCCAATGTTGTTGTATCCCCCCACCCCTAGTGCAGCTAGAGGAGCCGGAATTCCACCCCGTCTTGGCGACTGACCCCCTAACCCCTGCTTTGTCCCCCCCATCCAGCCCACCCCTTTTGGCACCCTCCTCCCCTGCCTGCAGCCTAGCGGGGAGGAGTGGTCGACCTGCTTCCCCTTTCTCCTCCTCCTTCTGGTGTCTCCCCTTCCCTCCCCACTCATGACGGCGGAGAACGAGACGGGTGGGACCCCTCCAGCAGCCCCAGCTGCCCCTCCCCCGCCTGCCCCTCCATCACCTCCCCAAGCCTCTACCTCCGCTGCCGCCTCTGAACCACCTGCCACCACCCCTCCTGGGGCGCCAGCAGCAGCGGGCACCAGGGTGACCTCTGCTGCTGCCACGACCCTCACCCCTCAGATTCTGGGGGAGCACTCCCAGCTAGCGGAAAGGGCCAGGATAATAAGAAGGGGAAGGGTCCCGCTAAAAAGACCAGGCCCTCCATGGCAGGGGCTGCCCCCACTGCCGTGGCCCCAGCACCGGCCACGGCGTCCCTCCCCGCTGTTCCCTCCACCAGCTCTGCGAGTGTCCCTCCCCCGGCCCCCAGGGCATACGCCCAGGTGGCGGCAGCCCCCCCGCCTGCCACTATGTTATCTCTCCCGCCCACCTCCTCCGCTACCATCTATAGCAGCCGGGCCCCCTTTCCCACCATAACCAGGAAGTCGGTTGCCTCCTGGTGCCCGCCTTGCCCCATGTGGAGACCTACATGTGGGCATTGGCAAGGGTGTTGGGGCCCATGGCCATTGTGGCGGCCTCCAAAATGTATGGCAAGGTCCCTCCCGCCCCCCCTGAGTCCCTGAGCCATCGCCTCTACCCCCTGACATGATCCCTGCTAGCCAGCCCCTGGATGATACCATGGAGGGCTGGGCCCTAGTACAGGGCAAGTGGAAGGCTTGAGCTCCGCTCCTCCCATCTGATGCGGAGGCCCCCCGGAAGACCAGGAAGGGGGGCACTGATGCCAAGCCTTCCGCTTTGCCCACGGGTGTATTCCATCCACCGGTGCCGGCTGGGGAAGTCGTGGCAGCACTGGAAGGCAGTATCTCCCCTCCGCGGGAGTCCCTCCCCTCCGAGGTAGCCCCTCCTGCCCTGGTACCATCTGAAGCCTCTCTGAGCCCCGAGGCAACCGTCGCGTCAGGTGCCGGCAGGGAGAACCCTAGGGTGGCGGAAAGCGATCTCCCATCCATATACGAGGAGACTGAGGCCCTAGGTCTGACCCCGGTCACCCAGGGGGAGGACGACCCTATGCCAGCGGGCTTTGATCTGGGTGACTTCACTCCAGCCCCCCTTTCCCCATGCTCCCTCCCTCTAACCGTTGCTTTCGCTCCCACCACCAAGGAGCCCCTGGACTCCTCCATCAACCCGGCCGCATATGGCACCCCGCTGACTGCCACGGAGCCTGTTGAGGCGACGGCCAGTGCTACGCGGCTGGGACCCGAGCCGTTAGGGGCACCCCTTGTTGGTGTGGAGCAATCAACCTCCTTCCCAGGTGGGGGCCCTACAGAAGATAGTCCACCTCCTGATGCCGTGGCTGCCAAACCCACCATAGAGCCTGCGCCCAGCATCGCTGAGAGCCCCCTCCCCACCCCCTTAACCCTTGAGCCTGATCGGGAGATGTCACCATCCAGCTGCTTGGATTCGGAAGTCCAGAATCTTGCCTCTGCCCCTAACCGTGTCCCTATCCTGTCCACCTCCCGTGATGTTATTGCCGCCCCTGGGGCTGTCTCCTTCCCTTTTCCAGTAGATGACCCCCAGGGAACGGCCTTTGTGTTTCCCTATCCCGACCCACTAGGGGCTGCTATCCTCCCTTCGCCATCCCCTATTGCCCCAGTGTTTGAGGCAGGCCTAGTGGCGCCAGTCCATCAGGCGCCCCATCGGGGGTCTGCACCCTGTCTGCCTGTCTCGGTGAGCCACAGGGCTGTACCAAGGGCCCCATCAGGGGATAACCAGGAGACCATAACCCCACACCCCCATGCGCTACGAGAGGAGTTGCAGGAGTTTTTAAAAGACGTCAGTGGCTCCCGCAACAAGGTACAGCTTGCTCTCCAGTGATGGGGGGATTTTCATCAAATCCTCCGGGCCGCGAGGGCCCTCATGGTTAAGGGTAAAAGGACCGGGAAGCAGGCTGCCACGGCCTACCAGCAGGTCCGCCTCTTCCGTGACTCCTTACTCACTTATGGGGTAGGTCACAGACTGTTGCACGGCCCATCGGGAGCTGCGAACATCCCTGCCGGTAAGGATCCCCCCCAGCCCTCCTCATGGCACCTCTCACCATCGCAACATTGAACACTCGGGGCTGTAGGATAGGTCTCCGCAGGTCCCAGGTGTTCTCCTTCCTTCAAGGGGGGGGTACTCTGTGGTTTTCTGGCAGGAGACCCATACGGATCCGACCCCCGAAGACAGCTGGCGGCTGGATTGAGGGGACAGGTCTACTTTAGCCATCTCACAGTTCGTACGGCTGGAGTGGCGACCCTGTTCTCCCCCAACCTACGGCTCGAGGTGCTGGGGGTCGCCGAGGGTGTGCCGGAGTGCCTGCTGCACCTCTGGGTCCGTATGGAGGGGCTTGTGGTCAACCTCATTAACTTCTATGCCCCATCGGGCCCGGAGCGGCTGCAATTTTATCAGCAGGCGTCTGCCTTCCTCGGCACCTTGGATCCTCATGAGTGCCTGGTCCTGGGTGGGGACTTCAACACCACCCTTGAGGAGGGGGACCGAGCAGTGCCCGGCCGCAGCGGATGTCCTCCGGGAGATAGTCGAACACCACTCCCTCGTGGACGTCTGGCGCGACCACCACCCGGGTGACATTTCCACGTTCACCTTTGTCCGGGTGGAGGCTCACCTTTGTCGTGCCACTCCCGGTTGGACCGCATTTATTTATCATGTTTCCACCTTTCATGAGCCCACTCCTCCAGCATCCGGCCGGCCCCATTTTCTGACCATCATTTAGCCACCGTGAAGGCCTCCCTCTGCGCGGAGAGGCCGGGGCCGGCCTATTGGCATTTCAACAACAGCTTGTTAGAGGATGTGGGCTTCGTGACGTCCTTCCGGGAGTTCTGGCTGGCCTGGCGAGGGCAGCGGCATGCCTTTCCCTCGGCGTGGCGGTGGTGGGACCTGGGGAAGGTGCGCGCCCGGCTCTTCTGCCGTGACTACACCCGGGACGCCAGCCGACGGAGGGATGCGGCGATATAGCAGTTGGAACAGGAGGTTTTAGAGCTGGAGAGGCATCTGGCCACCAGCTCCAAGGATCTGCCCCTCTGCGCAGTGTGCCGGGAGAAGCGGGAGGAGCTCCGGGCCCTCGAGGATCATCGGGCCCAGGATGCCTTTGTTCGATCCTGCATCCGCCTCCTTCTGGAGTTGGATCGCGGCTCCTGCTTCTTCTACACCCTGTAGAAAAGGAGGGGGGCCAGGAAACACGTCACCTGCCTTCTGGCAGAAGATGGCACCCCCCTCACGGATCCGGTGGAGATGTGTGGGAGGGCGAGAGCCTTTTACGCAAGCCTTTTCTCCCCGGATCCGACCAATCCTAACTCTTGCAGAGTGCTCTGGGAGGAGCTCCCTATGGTCAGTGTGGGCGGCCGAGACCGGCTCGAGCTGCCTCTCACTCTGGCAGAGTTCTCGGAAGCCCCCCCATCGCATGCCCACCAATAAATCTCCGGGCATGGACGGAATGACCGTGGAGCTCTACCGTGTGTTCTGGGACGTCCTCGGCCCAGACCTAGTCACCGTCTGGGCCGAGTCTTTGCAGAGTGGGGTCCTCCCTCTTTCGTGCAGGCAAGCTGTGCTTGCCTTATTGACGAAGAAGGGGGACCTCCACGATTTATGAAATTGGCGTCCCGTCTCGCTCCTCAGCATGGACTACAAAATTGTGGCAAAAGCAATCTCGCTGCGGCTAAGGTCCGTGCTGGCGGATGTGGTCCACCCAGACCAGACCTACACAGTCGCGGGCCGCGGCATCTTTGATAACCTATATCTAGTCGGGGACCTTTTGGAACTCAGGTGTAGGGATGGTCTGTCGTTCGCCCTCCTGTCCTTGGATTAGGAGAAGGTGTTCCACAGGGTGGATCACGGGTATCTCCTACGCAGTCTGCAAGCGTTTGGCTTCGGACCCCAGTTCGTGGGTTTTCTCCGGGCGGTGTATGCCTCTGCAGAGTGTCTGGTCAGGCTCAACTGGACCCTGACTGAACCGGTCAGCTTCGGGCGAGGAGTACGGCAGGGGTGCCCCCTCTTGGGCCAGCTGTATGCTCTGGCGATTGAGCCCTTCCTCTGTCTCCTCCAAAGGAGGTTGACAGGGTTGGTGCTGCGGGAGCCGGAGCTGCGGCTGGTCCTGTCGGCGTACGCTGATGACGTGCTCCTTGTGGTCCAGGACCCGGGAGACTTGGTGCGGGTGGAGGCTTGCCAGGCCATCTGTTCGGCAGCCTCCTCCACCCGGGTCAAGAGCTCTGGCCTGGTGGTCGGGAACGGCTGGCAGGCGAGCTCCCTCCCACCCACGCTTCAGGCCATCCGGTGGAGCGCGGGTCCGCTGCTCTATCTCGGCGTTTACCTTTCTGCCACACATCCCTCTCCGCCGGAGAACTGGCACAATTTAGAGGGCGGGGTGATAGAGTGGCTCCGGAAATGGACAGGACTACTCCAGTGCCTCTCCCTTTGAGGGAGAGCGCTGGTGCTTGCTAGTGCTGTCCATGCTCTGGTACCGGCTCAACACCCTGGTCCCGGCCCCGGGTTTCCTAGCCACCCTCCGGACATGGATTCTGGTTTTCTTTTGGTCAGGACTGCACTGGGTCCCTGCAGGGGTTCTTCATCTACCCCTGGAGGAGGGAGAGCAGGGCCTGAAATGTCTGCACACTCAGGTCCATGTCTTCCGCCTCCAGGCCCTGCAGAGGCTCCTTTATGGTGCAGGTAGTCCGGCTTGGAGCATACTGGCGCATGCCTTCCTGTGCCGTTTCTGAGGGCTCCGATATGACCGGCAGCTCCTTTATCTCCATCCGAGAGGTCTTCCGCGAGACCTCTCCTGGCTGCCGGTCTTCTACCAGGACCTCCTCCGGACCTGGAAACTGTTTTCAACGACCAGGTCCGTGGCGGCCACCGAGGGGGCAGATCTCCTCGCGGAGCCCCTGCTACACAACCCCCAGCTTCGCGTGCAGGTGGCGGAGTCCCCCTCAGTGCGCCAGAGGTTGGTCTTGGCAGAAGTCACAGGAGTCAGAGACCTCCTGGACTATGTCCAGGGAGACTGGCTGGATCCCCTGACGCTTGCTCAGTGCATGGGGCTCTCCAGACCTTGTACTCCCCGGCGCGTACTTCAGGAGGTGAAAGCCGCTTTGCCACCCGCTGCTCGAGTTTACCTCGACAGGGTCCTACATGAGGGCGCGCCCCGCCCACCCTCTACCACAGGCCAGCTGGACCTTTTAACTGGGCCCCTACCCCATGGACCCAACCGACACCCTCACCCCTTCACTGTGAGCCGGCTGCACGAGCTGCAGCCGGTCTGTTTCCAAACTGCGCCAAGGAAACATCTATACACGCTCGTGCTCCACACCCTACACTCCCTCACCCTGGTGTCCCGCCCTGATACAAAATGGCGGGACCTCCTGCCAACTTTGGAGGGTGTGGAGCCCCGGTGGGCCAGCCTATATTCCACCTTGGTCCCGAGGCCCGCTGGGGATATCAGTTGGCGGCTCCTTCACAGAGCCATGAGCACGGGCGTGTTCTTGGTGCGGTTCACCTCTGTCCCAGACACCTGCCCCTTTTGCGGCATGAGGGAAACCCTGGCACACATATCTGGAGTGTGCCAGGCTGCAGCCCCTATTCTGGCTCCTCACAAATATTTTATTACGTTTTTGGTTGCACTTCTCCCCTCACCTTCCTATTTATGCACTCCCTATCCGTGGCCCCACAAAGTCACGGGATCTCTTGGTCAGCCTCCTCCTGGCCCTAGCTAAAATGGCCATCTATAAAACCAGAGTGAGGAGGTTGACCGATGGAGTCTCCTGTGACTGTGGGGCCTATTTCCGATCCTTGGTCCGTTCACGTATCTGGGCAGAGTTCCTCTGGGTGGCGTCCACTGACTCCCTTGACGCCTTCGAGGAGCAGTGGGTGCTGTCCGGGGTTCTCTGCTCGGTGTCCCCGTCCGGTTCCCTTAGTTTGACCCTTTGACCACACTCCTGTCCCTGTTATTTCACATTAGTTGTCCCCCGGATTTATTTGGTGTCCAGGTCCTGTGGATCCCCCTCTTAGGCTGTGGGGGGATCCTTTAGCAGTGGATGGGCTTTGCCCCCCCACTTCCTGGATCCCAATAGGGTCACTCTCCTGTCGCCATCTGGCCTGACCCTGTCACAATACTCACTCACTCACTCTCATCTTCCAAACAGTTCTCCAGTTTGCCCCAAATCTTCCAGGAAACAACCAACCAACCCCTCCTCTGCCCTGGCATAAGAACATACCCATGAAATTTCAGGTGGGTTGGTTGAGGTTTACTTTTGGCCAAGTCAGAAGTTAGTGAAACTCAGGCCTATAACATAAGGATTTTCTCTTTATTCTTAACTGTGGATAAGACTAGCATCTTGATAAACTGCTTGACAGATAGCAGGAGCCATAGCATAAAAGTGCAATACTTAATTTGACAAGCCAAGTCAAGTTGGCACAGGGCTTAATGCATCTATGAAATAATGTCCTATTGTTTTAATTATAATTTTGACTTGATTAGTGAATTAGTTCTGTTGTGTCAACAGTTTTTTTTTCCCCCCCATGAAGTTTCAAAATTGACCAAACAGCTAATGGTTTTGGAAGCTAAGAAACAGAGCCAGGAAGAGGAGATATCAGAGAATCAGAAGCAGCTGAAGTCTTTATGCTCCACATGTGAAGAACTGAAAGCCAATCTTAATGGCAGAGTAACAGCAAAGGAGCATGTTGCTTTGGTAAATGCATTAAGAAGGTATGGGTCTACATATTGTATACAGACAAGTGGTGTGAAAGGCCCCGATCCTGCAAAGTACCCATACAGATCCCTTTGCCGCACCAGGACCCAATCCCCAGTGTTCTTTTCCATCACGATCCAGATGTTGTTAAGGTAGCTGGCAGAGTACAAAGAAGGTGGAGCAATACTATTTTAGAAAACTGTTAACTTAATTTTTTAGACTGATAAAAACATGGAGGAAATTTTGGTTCCATTGAAATCAATGGGCATTTTGCCATTCAGTTCATAGAGCCAGGATTTCACCCACAGTTTATATGCTGTTTTATCTAGGTATAAATAAAAACAAAAACAAAAAATGCACCTTAGCCAAACAAAAAAAATTTCCGCCAAGGGGAAACATTTAAGAATGATATTTTTAGAGAACAAATGTCATTACCTGTAACACTATAGACAATTAAAACTGAATTTAAAAATCCTAATGTATTTTTCACTATTCCCATTGCTTGATTACATTTTAAAAATTCACTTAGGTTCTCATGCCATAGCACAAAGATGCAAAGTTTGCATTGTAAATGCTGGAGTCTTTTTGTTATAAGACAACTGCTTTATTGGAAATAAGATAATTCATATTAACATTTGTATTAACCTTAGAAGCTGTTTTCCTATTTCTGAATTGTTTTCAATTTTTTGTTCCCTTCTTTGGTAGCAAATGTATAAAATATACTCAGATCCTAAACTGAAAACACTATTGTTCTCCATTCTCCACAATTTCAAGTATGAGAGATTAGGACAAACTACTAGGCAATGCCAAGCATTACAGTACAACAGATTGGGAAAAACAAATCTGATATGTCAATTAAATGTCCATCCTCATTTATAAAATCTTGAAAATCTAGCAAGATACCACATAAAGAATAAACAAAAGTTGACAATAAACATGTCATGCCCAACAGTCTATAATATTTCAGGAGCTAACCCTTACTCCAGGGGAAAGATACAGATAAACTGAAAAAGTCCTAGGAGTACATCACTTTGATAAAGCCAGTCTGTTCAAACAACATGTCTGAATCAAACAAGCCTCTGGTGAAAAGTAAAAGGCTTTTACTTTTTTCCTCTGGTGCAGAAACATTACTTCTCTTTCCATTCACTAAGATTTAGTTTTTTATAATAAAAATGAAATATATCAGAATTTTAAACTACACGACAGTGAAGGGATTTAAAGTGAATTATAGTTAACGAACATCAGTGTGTTTTAAATTTATGTGTCTCAGTTTCTTATAAAAATGCATGCTAAGCTATTTTAATGAACCAAGAACTGTTTTACTACCTCCTGCCTCCACCATGAAAATATGTTCTTTGCTTGATGGCTTGTGATATTTTATTGCGTGATTTGAGTTTTAAAGAACGTATTTAAGAGAATGTTAACTTTCAACCTCAGGTTGTCTAGAACTTAATTTATTACGTTTTATGACATTCAGCTGAGTTATTTTCGCTCAAGACTAGGTGTGAGGGAAATGTATTAATCTCTTGGCATAGCACGTTTTTACCTTCGTGAGTAATCCATTGACACGCTTTCTGCACTGCTGGTCATGCAGTTTTAGTGGCGGTTATTTGAGTTACCAGTAAAACCAAATACCAAGAAAAGGATACATGTTGACTATATAGAATACATAGAAATCCAATTTAGAGCAGGGTTGCCAGTACACCTATTTTCATTGAATAATTGTATTGGCATTATGCTTTGTTGGCCATATGACTTATAGCATAGTTTTTAACATCTGTATCTTTGACACCTAAGTAAAACGTAAGCTAAAACAATAATATACTGTCAAATATGTAACTTGTCCATTTTCTCAGTGAAGTAGATCTTTGATACCCATTTTATATTGTCTTTTTCTGCAGTCAGTTGCAACAGGAACAGGAAAAGCAAAGTGCTGAGCTGGAAGATCTAATGGAAAGACAAGCATCATTGCAAGCACAGAAAAAGAGCCTACTCTTAGAGAAAAATGACCTAGTTGCTGACAACAAGATCCTGGAAGAAGAGCTGAAAATGGCACAAAAGACAAATAGGTTTATCTATTTCCTTTTCTGCTTCAGTTGGATATCTCCTTCCACCGACACTAATATTTTAAAAGAAAGTAATATCTCACTGAAAAAATATTCTTGGCCCACAACCCCTATAGCCCACTCCAGACTCATGAAGTCTTATTGCTGCCAATTAAGTATATTCTCTAAAATTTGTGTGCCTTTCCAGTGAAATATGATTTAACTTCTGTATTACCTATAGAGGCCTGACGTTTAATATGTTAGCCAAATAATTGTAATATATAATTTTCACGCACAATTATCATGACTGCACCTGGAAAATGCATGTGAAAAGTATAATTAGCCAATTATCTGATTCAGGTAAGCAATCACAGTAATTGTAGGCATATTGTGAAGCTAGAAATTAAGCCCAATATTCAAACATTGCACAAGAAAAAAGGAATATTGTCATAGAATTTAAGTACCTACTGCAGTGTAGCATGTATTATGCAGAACTATGAAAAAAATAACAAAAGTATATGTGTGTCGTCAACTTATAGTAGACCACTGTGGCTGACTGTATGTAATGGACTGGACAGAATGTCAGAGAACGTAGGAAAATAAAATCTCCAAGATGTGAACAAATGAATTTAGGAAAAATATGCAAGACAAAGTATGGTTCGGATTTGCTGGGTCATATGCCGTGATGCTTTTTGCAAGCACAACAGAACATGCAAAAGTATAATCTGAATATTATTATTTTGAAATGTTGATTTTTTTTTGAACCATCAGCTAAAAAAAAAGTGCTGTAATTATTAGAACGCTAGAATACCCTTGTATTGCATGGTGTGCAGCATGGATTTCTAGCTATCATGGATCACAAGACATTTCTTGGAATGATTATTTGTTATGATCACCTGCTCCATCAAATCAGGAAAGAATGCAAGGTGGTCACAGGCCATGATGCTTGCGGTATCCCTGGATTCCTGAGCAAGTTCATATCTGAAAAAATATTTGATTATTTTTTAGGTCTTTGATAAAAGTAGATAAATTGTCAGATTGCATATGATGAGTTAATGAATAATAAAGCCTGGTAAATTATTCAGTGTTATGAAAGAGTTTATTGTTCCATGCTCAACAAACTTCTTTTGTATGATACCCATGAGATAAAGCTATTTCAGTGAACAAGAATTTTTTAAAATATTTATAATACCTGGAGCATCTTTTTATATCCATGTATTATGTAAGAAAGTTTTCACAGTATTTGCTAGTCATTCAGATAGTTCAGTAGTACTCATTGCTTGAAACAAAACAGCCAAAAATTAGAGGATAAAGAGGTTTGGTCTTCCTGTAAACTGACAAAGAGGATGTAAGATGTTTTTCTAATGTACTAAGGTTAGATTATTGACCTTTTATATTTAAAATCATCGTTTCAGAATCTTTCCTTACATGTGATTTGACTCGTAAGACAGTACAGTTTAAAAGCTAATGTATGCCCAAAAACAATGTTTTTAAATTGCTATACAGTAATTTAGTGCTTAAAAATAAGATTTTCCTGTTTTTATCTTTATATTTTGTAGGAGATCACAGAAGAAAATAGGTCTTCTGAAACAGCAGTTGGGAGAAGCAATGGAAAAGGAAGTGGCAGCTCATCAGTACTTAGCAAATCTTATTAGCTTGGCAGAGAATATAAGTCAGGAACGTGACCATCTTATACATTTGGTAAGTTCTTGAGGGGTATTTCATATTTCCTTATTTTATTATGAAAAAAGAAAGCAACTAACAATGAGGATTTATATTTCAAAATGTAATGGTTTAGATCAATGGTCACCAACCTGTCAATCGCGATTGACTGGTCGATCCTAGAGACTCTCCCAATTGATCGCGATCTCCAGTGGTGTAGTGGGGCTGCCGCTAAGGCAGGCTCCCTGCCTGCCCTGGCCCCAGGCTACGCTGCTCCTGGAAGTGGTCACCATGCCCCCAGGGGGGAGGGGTGTCCATGCTCTGCTCCTGCCTGCAAGCACCTCCCCCCGCAGCTCCCATTGGCCGGGAACTGTGGCCAATGGGAGCTGAGGGGGCGGAGACTGCAGAGAGAGGCAGCGCATGGTGCCACGTGCCTCTCCCCCCACCCAGGGGGCAGGGGTACATTGACCCTTTCTGAGAGCGGCGTGGGGCGGGGCAGGTAGGGAGCCTGCCTTAGCCTTGCTGTGCCATCGACCAGGAGCTGCCCAAGGTAAGTGCCGCCTGGCGGGAGGCCGCACCCAAGCCCCCTCCCGGAGCCAGCACCCCATACCCCCTCCTGCACTCAAAGCCCCTGTCCCAGCCCTGAGCCCGCTCTTAGAGCCAGCACCCCGAACCCCTTCCCAGAGCCAGCATTCTGTACCCCCTCCTGCAGCCCAACACTCTGCCCCAGCCCAGAGCCCCGTCCAGCATCCAAGGTCCCTCCCAGAGCTTTTACCCCTCACTCCCTGTTGCACCCCAACCCCTTGCCCCAGCTCGGAGCCCCCTCCCACACTGCAAACTCCTCGGCTCCAGCCCAGAGTCCACACCCCCTCCCAAACCCCAACCCGGTGAAAGTGAATGAGGGTGGGGGGCGAGCGAGTGATGGAGGGAGAGGGGAATGGAGTGAGCAGGGCAGGACCTCGGGGAAGGGGCGGGGTAGATCCTGGGTTGCCCTTATATTCAAAAGGTGATCTTGGGCTTAAAAAGATTGGAGACCACTGATTTAGATATGTAAACAGATTTGAGCACCTGGATAGATAGCAAAAAAAGAGATTTTATAGATCAATGTTTAAAAGCAACTGTAATAAACCCAGGGACCATGATTAGAAATAATATAACAGATCTAATTAGTGCGAGAGTGGGATACTGTAATAGTATACAGTTAGAGAGAGTTGAATTATTCCAGTCAAGGACCTGATGGGCCCAGTTATGTAAACTGTGCACTTGGAGATGAACCCACAAAATGTGCATGCAACTGTACACCTGCAGCATATTTGCTTGTGAAAATAAACAGTTATGCATTTCACTATCTATTTGCTTTTAAAGTAGCACAAATTTGTGCTCATTTGTATGTGCTCAGTTTAGAAAAATCAAAAATTCATCCAAACCTCCTCTCTTCCCTCTTAATTGGATTTAGCATGTTTTAACTTTGAG
Source organism: Lepidochelys kempii (assembly GCF_965140285.1). Lineage (NCBI taxonomy): Eukaryota > Metazoa > Chordata > Testudines > Cheloniidae > Lepidochelys > Lepidochelys kempii. Next base: position 23,801,395 of record NC_136391.1, on the reverse strand, counting down.
GCAGTGTTAAAGAAACTATATTTTTCAAAGAACCATCTGTGAAATTAATAAAAACTAATATGGAACTGTAGATGACCTGTGTCCAGGTGGCCTGTATAGTCCAGCTATGGGCAAGACCCTGAAAACACTGAAAACTTGATGAGCATTAGGACTCTAATGGTCATGGAGAACCCTTGATGATTTTGATTCCGAAAGTAAAGAACATAACATCAGCCGAATAAAGAGAACTAAAATGACAGTCATCCGAGCCGATTTAGTCAGTACAACTACTTTTCTATCCAAACCTAATTCCTTATTACATTGATTTCCGAATTCCTGGAAGAGATGATCAGAGATTAAAAATTGCTGGCTCAAATTTAACCCAGGAAAAACTGGTGGTTAGTAGAAAGGGAAAAACACTATGGAACTTGTCAGTATTCTTACTTCACTGATGACTGAAGGCAGCACACCACAGATTATCTGGTGACAATTCTCAGTGTCATGCTGGACTTGTTTCTACTCCTGGATATGGAGATTGCCACAATGATAGGGAAATTAACCTTTAGCCAGAGTTCTTAGAGACTGACTCCGCCCATTCACATTCACAGGATATGCTGGCAGTGCAGCTCACACTGTTGGTGCATCCCATGAGGGGGTATGTGCAATTCCAACAAGAACACTCCCTTTCATTTTCAGTTTGGCCATGAAACTCTGCCCCTTCTGTTCAGAAATGGCCTAGCCACCTCTGAGCTAGATTACTGCTGCAATAAAACTGACACAACCTCTGACATTGCAACACACTAGTTATGATTTGCAGCAGTGCACCTGATATGCAACAAAGACTACTGTGAATACATCATTCCTTTTGTTTCTTTAACTCCATTTACTTTACAACAGAATTAAGTTCTGATTGTACTCTAAAATGTTCTTTATGAATTGGGACCAAGATATTCTTTGAGTACTTGCTCATGTCCATTCCATGGTAGGTGTTTGCATGCCACATGCACTGTTTCTGGAGATTTTTCCCTTAGTGGTATCCTTTGGGCCAGCTCTAGTGCCCTCTGGAACTGTGCGCGTATGTGCTGGTGTAAGGGGTGCCATTGGCCCAGTATCCTCTCCGTTCCTTCTTACTGCCCATGACAGTTGCTGGAATGATCCTTTTTGCTGTGACAAGGCTTCTTTAGCAGTGGTTGGACTCTTCTCTGTTCATAGTTATTGTAGTTAGTGTATATAGTTCTTATTGTTAATGTATATAGTAGTGTGACTAGTTAACCCGTCATCAAGGGACTCTTTGCCCCAGGGTTCTCAGGCCTTCTTGTGGCAAACATGTGCCAGTGAGTGACCCACAAGTCAGCTGCTTAAAGTGTCTGGGGGAAACCCAAGTAAAGGACAAGTGCCAGATCTGCAGGGACTTCAGACCTTGCACACAAAAAAGAAAAAAAGAAGACTGGGACATTCAGCTGAAGACTTTCCTCATGGAGGCTGACAGCTCTCTGACCTGTCTCAGAGCAGAGCTGCTCTGAATTGGTGCCAAGCACTTTGACATCTGTGCGAAGCATTTCCTTGGCGCCATGTTCTTTCTGGCACCATTCTCCATTTCTGGTGCCGAGGAAGAAGCACAAGCAGCAGCGCACCTAGAGAGGGTGCTTGCTGATGCAGAAGAGGGACAAGCGGGGAGAGGCCAGTGTGCCATTCTTCCTCCCCTGAGCCAGAGATGGCACCGTCAACTCCGCCTAGAGCATTGAGTCCAGTGTAAGACCCTCTGCTGAACCTGGAAGCTGCTGTGGTGCCAGCAGTCCGACGGTCCCCTTGGCCCTGGAGGCTTTCAAGGTAGTGAAGAACCTCTTCTCTCTTCCAATCCCATTGACTCCAAGGGGGCACTCGCCAGCCCAGGCGACTGGAAGCGTAGGGCTCCTTCCCAGGCACTTCTGGCTCCCTCTAAGGTAAGCCTACCATGATCCTGGCAACACGGTCATGGACTCTTTGGCAGCTCACAGAATCCTGGCACTATGCGGAGGCAGAACTGGGTACGGATCCAGGATGGTCCCTGAGAGAAGACTCTTCTTCAGAGTCCTAAGGAAAATCTTTCGCTCCACCCAGGGCACATCACCAGTACCCAGCCTATGTGCCACTGGACTTTGGTGCTGGCACTTGGCCAGTAGGCCTCCAGCTGATGCAGTGGCCATACTGCAACCCTGGGGATTTCCCGCAGTGCTGGGCCCCTCCTTCCACTGCTTTTATTCGTAGAGCTCTGGAAATCTGCAGATATCCGCTTTATATCCGTGGATGATTTTTGCGGATCGGATGCAGATACAAATTTTGTATCTGTGCATGGCTCTATATGGAAGCTTTGGAGAAGCAGACTATCGCTCCTTCCTACTCGGCACTGGATACTGACTCTGGATCCCAGTGCCAACATCCAGGAGATGACTCCAGTGGTTGTGAAGTGGAAGAGGAGGAAGGAACCCCACCTCTGGTGTAAGCCTCCTTCTCCCCTGACAAGGCTATCGCAGGGCCCAGTAGCATGCTTCTGCAGGATGACTTCAGGGCTCAGCAGGACCTTCTCAAATGGGTCATGGCAAACCTGGGTCTAGAGAATGAAGAGCTCAAAGAGTCAGCAAACAGCTTGATTAACATCCTGGATGTCAGCACCCTCCAACATGGCCTTGCCCATCAATGAGGCGATGATGGGAGCAGTCAAAGCCCTGTGGAAAACTCCTTCTCTGCCCTCCACCTCGAAGAGGGCAGAGAAAAAGTACTATGTACTGGCGAACGAGTTCGAATACCTGGTGGTCACTGCAGCGAATGAGTGGGAAATGCAGAGCCAGTGGAGTGCTACCCTGAAACAAAGACACAAAGAGACTTGATCTTTTGGAGGGAAAGTTTATTCAGTGGGTAGCCTTCAGCTATGTATCACCAACCAGCAGGCATTGCTGGGGAGATATGATTTTAATCTTTGGGACTCCTTGTGTAAAATTTAAAAAGACTCACTGCCCCATGACAGTACTGGAGTACTGTCATAGATGGTTATAAACTGTTCAGGAAGGACAGGCAGGGCAGAAAAGGTGGGGGAGTAGCACTATATATGTAAGGGAGCAGTATGACTGCTCAGAGCTCCGGTACGAAACTGCAGAAAAACCTGAGTGTCTCTGGATTAAGTTTAGAAGTGTGAGCAACAAGAGTGATGTAGTGGTGGGAGTCTGCTATAGACCACCGGACCAGGGGGATGAGGTGGATGAGGCTTTCTTCCGGCAGCTCGCAGAAGTTAGTAGATCGCACGCCCTGGTTCTCATGGGTGACTTTAATTTTCCTGATATCTGCTGGGAGAGCAATACAGCCGTGCATAGACAATCCAGGAAGTTTTTGGAAAGCGTAGGGGACAATTTCCTGGTGCAAGTTGTAGAGGAGCCAACTGGGGGGGAGCTTTTCTTGACCTGCTGCTCACAAACCGGGAAGAATTAGTACGGGAAGCAAAAGTGGATGGGAATCTGGGAGGCAGTGACCATGAGTTCGTTGAGTTCAGGATCCTGACACAGGGAAGTAAGGTAAGCAGCAGGATATGGACCCTGGATTTCAGGAAAGCAGACTTTGACTCCCTCAGGGAACGGATGGGTAGGATCCCCTGGGGGACTAACATGAAGGGGAAAGGAGTCCAGGAGAGCTGGCTGTATTTCAAGGAATCCCTGTTGAGGTTACAGGGACAAACGATCCCGATGTGTCGAAAGAATAGTAAATATGGCAGGCGACCAGCTTGGCTTAACGGTGAAATCCTAGCGGATCTTAAACATAAAAAAGAAGCTTACAAGAAGTGGAAGGTTGGACATATGACCAGGGAAGAGTATAAAAATATTGCTCGGGCATGTAGGAATGAAATCAGGAGGGCCAAATCGCACCTGGAGCTGCAGCTAGCGAGAGATGTTAAGAGTAACAAGAAGGGTTTCTTCAGGTATGTTGGCAACAAGAAGAAAGCCAAGGAAAGTGTGGGCCCCTTAATGAATGAGGGAGGCAACCTAGTGACAGAGGATGTGGAAAAAGCTAATGTACTCAATGCTTTTTTTGCCTCTGTCTTCACGAACAAGGTCAGCTCCCAGACTACTGCACTGGGCAGCACAGCATGGGGAGGAGGTGGCCAGGCCTTTGTGGAGAAAGAAGTGGTTTGGGACTGTTTAGAAAAGCTGGATGTGCACAAGTCCATGGGGCCGGACGAGTTGCATCCGAGAGTGCTAAAGGAATTGGCGGATGTGATTGCAGAGCCATTGGCCATTATCTTTGAAAACTTATGGCGATCGGGGGAAGTCCCGGAAGACTGGAAAAAGGCTAATGTAGTGCCAATCTTTAAAAAAGGGAAGAAGGAGGATCCTGGGAACTACAGGCCAGTCAGCCTCACCTCAGTCCCCAGAAAAATCATGAAGCATGTCCTCAAGGAATCAATTCTGAAGCACTTAAATGAGAGGAAAGTGATCAGGAACAGTCAGCATGGATTCACCAAGGGAAAGTCATGCCTGACTAATCTAATTGCCTTCTGTGATGAGATAACTGGTTCTGTGGATGAAGGGAAAGCAGTGGACTTGTTGTTCCTTGACTTTAGCAAAGCTTTTGACACGGTCTCCCACAGTATTCTTGTCAGCAAGTTAAAGAAGTATGGGCTGGATGGATGCACTACAAGGTGGGTAGAAAGTTGGCTAGATTGTCGGGCTCAACGGGTAGTGATCAATGGCTCCATGTCTAGTTGGCAGCCGGTATCTAGCGGAGTGCCCCAAGGGTCGGTCCTGGGGCCGGTTTTGTTCAATATCTTCATTAATGAGCTGGAGGATGGTGTGGATTGCACCCTTAGCAAGTTTGCGCATGACGCTAAACTGGGAGGAGTGGTAGATACGCTGGAGGGTAGGGATAGGATACAGAAGGACCTAGACGAATTGGAGGATTGGGCCAAAAGAAATCTGATGAGGTTCAAAAAGGACAAGTGCAGAGTCCTGCACTTAGGACGGAAGAATCCCATGCACAGCTACAGACTAGGGACCGAATGGCTAGGCAGCGGTTCTACAGAGAAGGACCTAGGGGTGACCGTGGACGAGAAGCTGGATATGAGTCAGCAGTGTGCCCTTGTTGCCAGGAAGGCCAATGGCATTTTGGGGTGTATAAGTAGGGGCATTGCCAGCAGATCGAGGGACGTGATCGTTCCCCTCTATTCGACATTGGTGAGGCCTCATCTGGAGTACTGTGTCCAGTTTTGAGCCCCACGCTACAAGAAGGATGTGGATAAATTGGAGAGAGTCCAGCGAAGGGCAACAAAAATTATTAGGGGTCTGGAACACGTGACTTATGAGGAGAGGCTGAGGAACTGGGATTGTTTAGTCTACGGAAGAGAAGAATAAGGGGGGATTTGATAGCTGCTTTTAACTACCTGAAAGGTGGATCCAAAGAGAATGGATCTGGACTATTCTCAGTGATAGCAGATGACAGGACAAGGAGTAATGGTTTCAAGTTGCAGTGGGGGAGATTTAGGTTGGATATTAGGAAAAACTTTTTCACTAGGAGGGTGGTGAAACACTGGAATGCTTTACCTAGGGAGGTGGTAGAATCCCCTTCCTTAGAAGTTTTTGAGGTTAGGCTTGACAAAGCCCTGGCTGGGATGATTTAGTTGGGGATTGGTCCTGCTCTGGGCAGGGGGTTGGACTAGACCTCCAGAGGTCCCTTCCAACTCTGATATTCTATGATTCTAACCATGATATTTAGCATACCAGTTGCAGAAGGCGACCATCCTAATAGCGAGGAATCCGGTGGCACCTTAAATACTAACAGATTTATTTGAACATAAGCTTTTGTGGGTAAAAAAAAGCCACTTCAGATGCATTGAGTGAAAATTACAGATGCAGGCATTATTATACTGACACATGAAGAAAAGGGAGTTACCTTACAAGTGGAGAACCAGTGATTTACTCAGTACAACTACTCTTCTTTCCAACCTAACTCCTTGTTACATAGATTTCCTAATTCCTGGAAGAGATGATCAGAGATTAAAAGTAGCTGGCTCAAATTTAACCCAGGAAAAACAGGTGGTTAGTAGAAAGGGAAAAACTCTATAGAACTTGTCAGTATTCTTACTTCACTGATGACTGAAGGCAGTAAACCACAGATTATCTGGTGACAAGTTTCAGTGTCAGGAAGTGGTGGGAGGAAGGAAGCTCTCAAGCTTTGTGCTTAGGGTGGAAGATGCTGCAGATTTCATAGAATATCAGGGTTGGAAGGGACCTCAGGAGATCATCTAGTCCAACCCCGTGCTCAAAGCAGGACCAATCCCCAACTAAATCATCCCAGCCAGGGCTTTGTCAAGCCTGACCTTAAAAACCTCAAAGGAAGGAGATTCCACTACCTCCCTAGGTAATGCATTCCAGTGCTTCACCACCCTCCTAGTGAAAAAGTTTTTCCTAATATCCAACCTAAACCTCCCCACTGCAACTTCATCATGATCTGTCCCTCACCTTCACATGTGGACATGTTAAAAAAGGCCTTTTGCTTGTAAGGCAAGTCCTTTGTGACACCAGTAGATAGGAGGCTGCTCTGGTGTGGGAGAGCGATGCTGGCCTAGGCACATTCAGGGGATAATTATCCTCACAGACAGCCCAGCTTTGGAAGTTTCAGGCTGGAAGAGCAGCACTGCAGAGTAGACCACCTGTAATCTTTTCCTGCTGTGAAGAAACGAGCATGTGTTATTACCACCACAAATATTGTTTAAATTACACTTAGAACTTTCACAGTTTTTTTCCAACTTTCTGATTTTTTTTAGTGAATAGCACTACTCCAGTTTGGCCATTTAGTCCCACTAGTCTGTGGAAATCTTTCTTTTGCCTACATTGGACTTTGGGTCAGTTCCATAGGCTGTGACACAGAAACACTGATTCCTCTGTGAATGCCTGGATTTTACCAAATCTCCTGAGTGGGGTTGCACTTTTCTAGGACCTTTTCCCAGTATACTTTTTGAGGAGCTGCTGCCCCTCAACTGCTGCCCTCAAGCAGCCATTTTGCAGCAGTCTACTGAATCTCCTTCTCTTCCAGCAGGTAAGTATTCATATCCCCTGTTGTAGTTTTACTTACACATTTATGAGGGGTTCAGCAGACACTCACAAGCTTGAGTACCATCTGTGAATTTCACAGCAGTGATGTTTACTCTCTTACAGCAACACACTAGAAACATCCTTCCAACTTAATCCTTTGTATTTATTGTAATTATTGTATAAGTCCTTCAGTGAACATAAACCCAAGCCAGTCTGAACAATTTGTAAGATTTGGCTGCCAACATTTGTTCGTATAGATCCATGCTGCTAACATCCAAACTTGTGTATCCGATATCTGTGTCAAGGCTCCAAAACTGACACCTCAAGGCTTGGAATTGGCACTATCTTGCTCTATTATCTACTGATTGTTCTAAACTTACATATAAACTTTAAAATGTGTCTTTAATTGGTGTTTGAGTATTTTTTCTTTCTTTATATAGGAATAAGATACAGTGCTCCTGTCGGCTGTTTTCCAAGTTATCTGCAAAAAAACCTAGCATTTTCAGATGCCTAAGTAGCCCCTTGAATCATGGTTAAAGTTGCCCTTCCCCCATCTGAAATGGCCCCCTTGGCCTGCTCAGAACAGGTTTGACAGGACTTGCTAGGTAGTAGAAAGTCTTCCACCAGGGCTACCTACTTGGCCACATGTAAACGTTTCACTTGCTGGGCCTCCGAACAGGCGCTCTCTCCATCCCGTTCTTCTCTTTAGTCTGTCTTGGACTATTTGCTCCCCCTAAAACAGCAAGGTCTGGGACTCTCATCTATTAAAGTTCATGTGGCAGCCCTCTCAACCTTCCACCCTCCAATGAATGGCAGATTAGTGTTCTCTCACGAGAGGACGGTCCAGCTTCTCTAAGGGCTGGAAGGACTATTCTCAGGTTTGCGAACCAACTCCCCCAGGACTTAAACCTGGTCCTGTCGAGGCTCACTGGGCCTCCCTTTGAGTTGTTAGTATCGTGCTCCCTATTGCTTCCCACCTGGAAGGTCTTTCGATTGGCAATCACCTTGGCCAGAAGGGTCTCTGAGATCAAGGCCATTATGTCAGAACCACCTTACATGGTGTTCTTCAAGGACAAGGTCCAACTGCACCCCCATCCAGCCTTCCTACCAAAGATCGTGTCACAGTTCCACAACAACCAGGTCATTTTTCTACCTGTCTTTTTCCCAAAGCCTCACAAAACTTAAAGGATCATCAGCTTCATACATTGGATGTTAGGCGGGCTCTTGCCTTTTATACTGAGAGAATTAAGCCCTTCCATAAGTCCACACAACTGTTTGTAGCAGTGGTGGTAAGGATGAGAGGGCTTCCTGTGTCAACCCTAAGAATTTCATCCTGGATAACCGCTGGTATACGAGCTTGCTACAAGCACATGAATGTTCTGCCTCTGGCAATCTTTACTACACATTCCACAAGAACCTAGGCTTCATCAGGGGCGTTCCTTGTGCGGGTAACAATATGGGACATCTGCAGAGCCTCAGCCTGGTAGTCAGTTCATACTTTTGCGTCCCACTACACCATCACCCCACAGGCCTGTGACAGTGCCAGTTTCGGAAGAGCAGTGTTGCAGGCAGCACATCAATGAACTTCGAGCCCACCTCCTGAAGTTCTGCTTATGAATCCCCTAGCATGGAATGGACGTGAGCAAGCACTCGAAGAAAAAATGGTTACAAACCTTTTGTAACTTTTGTTCTTAGACATGTGGCTCATGTCCATTTCATCCACCCACACTCCTACTCTTCTGTCGGAGCTACCGGCAAGAAGGAACTGAGAGGGTGCGGGGCCGGCAGCACCCCTTATACCAGTGAATATGCGCATGACTTCAGAGGGCACTACAGCCAGCCCAGTGGATACCACTAAGGGAAAAATCTTGGGCAACAGTGCACACGGTGAACGCACACCTAGCATAGAATGGATATGAACACCACATTTCAAAGAACAACAGTTACAAAAGGTCAGTAACAGTCGTTGTTGTCCCCCCGAGACTGTCTCACATTCCACAACCCTTCAAGACAACTACAACTCTACACGGACAAAGTGCCCGGAAAGGCCCCTTCTTAGATTACTGGGCACTGGGGTTAAAGTATTCTTGGTGACAGGACCCCAGCTATGGACATTAAACAATATGAAGTCACAAGGTGGAGTCCTACATGAGAGCGGCCTTAGGGCAGATGATCAGTTGCTTGATACTACTTCCTCTGGTAGTTCTCAAGATGCCTTCTCACAGTTGCTAGAGCCCTTTGCAACCTTCCACACCTCTTCCTACATAATGAAATGCACATAACTGTCATTCCCCGCCCCGTTTTGGGTCACTTGTAAGTTTTGCTGACATTTTAACAACAAGCATTGGAAATTTATTTTCTTAATAAATTGAAGAATTAAAGTTACAGTTACAATTAAAGAACAATTCCGTGCCTGCAGCAAAAACTGACAATGACATTTGCTATAGAAAAGTTGATTTGAGTCTAAGTCTGGATAGAAACTTTTATGTTGCTAAAATAGCATACTATTATATTTCTAACAAACAGTAACTTTTTTTAAACAATAGTTAATTTAAGTGGCCAGTGGAATTGTATGTGTGAAATTAAAGGAGATTTTATTTACACATACAAATATTACTTTGGTTACAGTAATTCAATTTTTTTGTCCTACAGGCACTTTCATAAAAAATTAGTGTTTCGATATTTATCATACTTTGAGTTGCAGGAAAAATGCCCATACTAAACAATTTCTGAAGTTTTATCACATTTGACATGAGAGTAATTCAAACAGTTAATAGGAAAGCAATCTTCTTGTAATCAATAAATATTTGTTTGATCCCTATTGCTCCTTCCCATGGAAGAGCCTTTGAGGAGAGGAAAAGGTTCTTCCTCGAGTGATTGCTCACGTGTATTCCACAATAGGTGTGCGTGCTCGCCATGTGCACTGGTGCTGGAAGTTTTTCCCCTAGCAGTACCCATAGAGGGGGGCACCCCCCTGCGACTCCTGGAGCGGCACCTGCCTGGCACGGTATAAGGGGGGCTGTGCTCCCCTCACCCTGAGTTCCTTCTTGCTGCCAGTGAACGTGTGTCGGAACCGCTCAGCTCCAGCTTTGCTGCAGCTCGTCCCCAGAACTCTTCGTTTGTTCAGTAGTACCTGTAGTCAGTTAGCTAATTCAGTTAGTTTAGTTAGTCATTGAGCCCAGACCGGGGCATGCCCCACGCCCCAGGCTTTAAGTCGTGCGGCTCTTGTAGGTGCTCTATGCGAAGGAGTGACCTGCACGCGGATTGTCTGCGCTGCTTGGGAGAAACCCATATCAGCAAAAGATGCAAGATCTGCAAGTCTTTCAAGCCCCGGACCAAAAAAGAAAGGGACATTAGGGTCCGGGCCATCCTGATGTAGTCGGCGCTGGCCCCGACCCCGGCACACCACTCCGAACTGGTACCTGGCACCGCAGCGTTGGTACACGGAGACCCTCCAGCACCATCATCCAGTCGGCACCGCTCCCCATCCACGGGGCATGCCAAGAGGACCAGAAAGACTCCCTCTTTGTAGCGGCACTGAGGGAAGTCTGGGACAGAGGCTAGGCCCATGTCAGGTAGTCCTCAATCCCCATCAGGCTCTAGGCCTCCTACTCACATTGGGTGGAGTAGCTCAGCCCCTTTGGAGCAGGCCTCTCCAGATGTCCGGATGCCATCTACGCCTGAAGCCCTCCAGGCAACCAGGGACATCATGTCCATGCCGGCGCTCGGAGCTCCGCCAATGTCGGCCCCCTGCTTCAGAGGCAAGGCACTGCTGGGATCACCGCAGTTGCCACCAGCCTGGTAACTGTCTCGGTTGAGGGAACGTTCCCGACACCGCTCACCGCCCAGCGACTGTTCAGGGCTCAGTCCATGTGGATCGCCCTTGACGCCGGCCAGACTGGATGGGTGCTGTCCAACCGGGAGTCCTGGCACCGTTCATCTTCGCAAAGCAAATACTGACGGGACCGTGGCGGACGTTGCCAACGGTCCTTGTCTTGCAGGAGATATCGCAGTTGGTCGCGGCACAATTGTCGATGCTGTTCCTGCTCGGACTCCCATTCCAAGTCCCTGCCAAGGCACTGTAGCCCTGTGCGTCAATCACCGATGTCGCGCCAACGCGGGTCTACCCGTCAAGGCCATTTGCAGACCAGCTACTACTGTCGGTGCCGCTCCTCCGCGTCGAGATCTTGGTCCTGTGGCAGACGTAGATCCCGGCACCACCGATACTCACGGTCCAGAGGCCTCAGCAGATCATATGCCAGCCTGGCCTCCCCTTACAGCTGCCCGTCTACAGGCCAAGCTAGCCAGTCCGATCAACCAGCCCCGCCAGTGCCTCAGCAAGTGCTATGGCACCAAGCGTCGTGGTCGGCCCAGCGGTACCAGTGGGCACCATGGCCTCCAGCGCAGCCTCCGGTGGGGGCTCGCTCGGTGGCTGGGGCCTTGGAAGCACCGTTGGCATCCATCTTTCAACCGCCAGAAAAAAGGTCAGGGGGACTTGTGTCCTCGGTACTGTGCCTGGAGTCCGACCAGGTGGTGGATCCTCCGGTGCCGGACAACACCCAAAGCACTGCACCAGCCTCGCCACGTCTGGAGGAGCTGATTGTGGCCCCAACCCCCTCCATCCCGCAGGAGGCCTACTGGGCCCACCAAGACCTCCTAAAAAGGGTGGCAGCGAGCCTCCACCTCCAGGCTGAGGAGATGGAAGAGCCCTCAGACTCCCTGTTCAATCTGCTATCCCCTTCAGCACTGGACAGGGTGGCCTTGCTGAATTTCAAATGCCCTGTGGCAAACACCAGCCTCATTGACTCCCAGCTCTAAAAAGGCGGAGTACAAGTACTTTGTACCCACGAAGGGACACGAGTATCTGTATACCCACCCAGCGTCCAACTCCCTGGTGGTCGAGTCGGTCAACCACAGGGAGCGGCAGGGGTAACCAGCCCCGACCCCCAAGAACAAAGACTCTCGGAGGTTGGATACTTTCGGAACAAAAATTTATTCATCATCAAGCTTTCAACTACAAGTAGCAAACCATCAGGCTCTCCTGGGTTGCTATGAGTTTAACCTTACGAGTCCAAGTTTGAGGACTCCCTTCATGAGTGCAATAACGAGTTTTAGGTGCTTGTGGAGGAAGGGGCAGCAGCCGCAAGGGCATCCCTGCAGGCCGCTTCAGATGGGGCGGGCACGGTCCATGGCCTCAGCGGTGTCCATGAGATGGGCGTGATGGCTTCTGCTCTCTGGGCTCTCCTGCAAAGCTCAGTCTTCCATGCAGGATCTCCCTTTCGATAGGAAGGCTCTGTTTGCAAAGGAAACAGATACAAGGCTGCATGGCATGAAAGACTCCCGCACAGCCCTCCAGACCTTGGGCCTCTATGTCCCTCCTCTGGCAAAACCCAAGTTCAAGCCGCAGCAGGCTCCCACCCAGGCTGCCCTCCCAAAGTATGAGGCCACCCACAAAAAGCAGCGGGACTATAGAAAGCTCTTGCAACGCAACGGCAGTCCCAGCCTGCCCCCCAGCCTGGGTCTTCTAAGGGCAGGCAGGCGGGCAAAAGGTGTTTTTGACGGGACGCTCGGGGGTACCCTGCCAGTTCTCAGCAGGGACCTTCCTCCAATAGAGCTCCTTTTCTCCAATTGGTTGTGTGCTTTTCTCCCAGAATGGTTGCAGCTCACCTCAGACTGATGGGTCCTCAACACCATCTCCCAAGGTTACACCCTTCAATTTACCTCCTCCCTGCCCAACTGCCCTCTGTCCCCGTCCCTCCTGGGGGACCCTGCTCAGGAGGCTCTGCTTGAGCAGGAGGTGGGGCGGTTCCTGGACCTAGGAGCTACAGACACAGTGCGCAAGTCGTTCCTGGGCAAGGAATATTACTCCTGGTATTTCCTTATCCCGAAGGATAATTTCCTTATCCTGCGAGGCCTAAACAACTACATGGTGAAACTCAAGTTCCGCATGGGTTTCCCTGGCCTCCATCATCCCCTCCCTGGATCTCAGGGACTGGTACGCTGCCCTCGATCTACAGGATGCGTACTTCCACATCTTCGAGGGGCACAGACGCTTCCTCCGTTTCCTGGTGGGACAGAGTCACTACCAATTCATAGTCCTACCTTTTGGTCTGTCCACTGCCCCCAGGGTCTTTACAGAGTGTATGGCAGTGGTAACGGCCTACCTCAGTCTCCGGGGGTCCAAATATTCCCATATCTGGACAACTGGCTGGTCAAAGGCACCACCCGGTCACAGGTGAGGGATGATGTGGCGCTCCTCCTGTCCACATTTACTGCCCTGGGCCTGTTGATAAACAACGCCAAGTCCACGTTTGTCCTGGTTCAACACACAGAGTTTATAGGGGCACTACTGGATGCAACGTCGGCCAGAGCCTCTCTCCCCCACCAGACAAGTTCGAGACCCTGAAAAGGCTCATCGACTCGGTCACAAGGTTCCCGGTGATGACAGCCAGGGCTTGCTTGCAACTGCTGGATCACATGTCTGCATGTACATATGTGGTCCATCACGCCGGACTCAGAATGAGGCCCCTCCAGCTCTGGCTGGCTTTGCAGTTCTCCAAGGCCATGGACAGAATGGACAAAGTCCTCACTGTGCTGAACTCGGTGATCACCTCCCTGTGGTGCTGGTCTGCCCCAAACAACATGCTCCAAGGTGTCCCGTTCAGGGACAGGGCCCCATTGTTGGAGCTGGTGTCCGACGTGTCGGACCTGGGTTGGGGGGCCCATGTGGGGAACTTTCAGATGCAAGGCCTGTGGTCTCTGCTACCCCTTCATATAAACGTCAAGGAACTCAGGGCCGTGCGAGTGGCGTGTATGGCCTTCCACTCACACCTAGAGGGCAAGGTAGTCGGGTCCTCACGGACACCACGGCCTCGATGTTCTATATCAACAGGCAAGGTGGGGTCCAATCCTTTGCCACGAAGCCCTCAGTCTGTGGGACTTCTGTATAGCCCACAACATCTACCTAAAAGCCTTCCACCTGCCAGGAGGCCGGAACATCAGGGCGGATCGCTTCAGCAGGAATTTTTCTTCTCAGCACGAGTGGTCTCTACACCTGGAAGTGGCTCACCAGCTCTTTCAAAGATGGGGTACTCCCCAGGTGAACCTATTTGTGACCAGGCAGAACCAACAATGCCCCCGGTTCTGCTCCAGGGGGGCCTAGGGAGGGGCGCTATCTCTGATGCCTTTACCCTGTCCTCATCAGGCCAGCTCCTCTATGCCTTTCCCCCGTTCCCTCTGATCAGCAAGGTCCTGGAGAAAATAAAGACTGACAAAGCCAGGGTCCTCCTCGTTTCCCTGGTGTGGCACAGTCAACACTGGTACGGGACCCTCTTGGGGCTGGCGGTTACTCCGTCATGGCAGTTGCCACTCCGCCCAGACCTGCTCTCTCAGGACCAGGGTCGCCTCCTCCATCCCAACCCAGCAACGCTTGACCTCATGGCATGGCTGCTCAGCGGCTAGGTGGCGAGGAAAGGACATGCTCAGAACAGGTTCAGCGTGTCCTCCTCAAAAGTAGACGGCCCTCCGCTCACGGCTCCTACATGGCGAAGTGGTCTCTGTTTTTGAGGTGGGCGGCAGGCCAGGGTGTTTCCCCGACGGCCACCCCGATCCAGCTTAGCCTTGATTACTTCCTCCACCTGACGGCCCAGGGACTGGCGCCCTCGTCAGTCAGGGTATGCTTGGCGGCCATATCGGCCTTTTATCCCCTGGTGCAAGGGCACACTGTGTTTTCCTGTGCTATGACTGGCTGGTTCCTTAAGGGTTTGGACCGTCTTTACCCATATTCCAAGCCCCTGGTTCCACAGTGGGACCTAAATCTGGTGCTGGCTCATCTCACGGCGGCCCCGTTTGAACCACTGGCCACATGTTCCTGGTCTCACCTCTTATGGAAGGTGGACTTCCTGGTAGCTATCATGTCGGCCAGGCGGGTCTTGGAGCTCAGGGCCCTAGCCTCCAAACTGCCATATATGGTTTTTCATAAGGACAAGGTCCAGCTCTGCCCACATCTCGCTTCTTCCTGAAGGTGGTCTCTGCCTACCACCTGGGTCAGGACATTTTTCTGCCCCAAGCCTCGCGACTAGTGAGGAATGCCGTCTCCACACGCTCGACATGAGGCGAGCTCTGGCTTTCTACCTCGAGCGGACCAAGCCGTTCAGAAAGTCTTCGCAACTGTTTGTCGCCTCGGCTGAGCGCGCAAGGGGCCAGCCGATTTCCACTCAGCAGCTTTCTAAGTGGATCACTTTGTGCATCCGTTCCTGTTATGAGCTGGTGGGGGTTCCCCTGCCGCCCATTGTGAGGGCACAGTCGACTCGGGCGCAGGCCTCGTCGGCTGCCTTCGTGGTCCATGTCCGCACCCAGGACATTTGTAGGGCCACCACGTGGTCTTCAGTTCACACGTTCACCTCGCACTATCCCATCATCTGCCAGGCCAGGGATGATGCCGGGTTCAGCAGGGCGGTACTCCGTCTTGGGAACTCCTACCCACCTCCAACAGATATAGTTTGGAATCACCTATTGTGGAATACACATGAGTAATCACTCGAAGAAGAAAAGACAGTTACCTTTTCCTCTAACTGGTGTTCTTCGAGATGTGTTGCTCATGTCTATTCCACATCCCACCCTCCTTCCCCTGTGTTGGAGTTGTCTGGCAAGAAAGAACTGAGGGTGAGGGGAGCACAGCCCCCCTTATACCGTGTCAGGCAGGTGGCACTCCAGGGGTTGCGGGGGGGGGGGTATTCCCCCCCTACAGGTACTGCTAGGGGAAAAACTTCTGGCACCGGTGCACATGGCGAGCACGCACACCTATTGTGGAATATACATGAGTAACAGATCTCGAAGAACACCAGTTACGAAAAAGGTAACTGTCTTTCCCTTGCAAAGTTCTCCTCAAATTGTTCTATTATGCAGACAGGTCTCCTTGCTCACCCATGGAACAAACAAGGTGGGTTTTCCTGCTGATTCACTATCTGCTGAATTCACTACCCCCTGAAATAATAGAACTCTGTGCCTCTATGCTTTGGGATCCCTAGCTTTCACTTCTGATTCAGAAAGTGTGGCTCCATTGGAGCTGTGCTTCCCAGGCTTCCTCCACCTGCAGTTGCTCCTGGAAATGCTGATGAAGTGGGATTCCGCAGTGCCAAATAGGAGCTACAGAAAAGCAAATGTAGTTTGGAGGTTGTGTTAATGGTTTTGCAGATTTCCTTCAGTGGTTGAATGTGTGTGTGTAGTGGTCCAAAGAGTTACATTTCCACAAGCTTGTCCCATTCCCACAAGTAGAAAGGAAGAGATTAATGTGCAGAGGGATCTAAGGGAAAACAGTGCCTCCCCAGCATTTGCCCGAAGGCCCCAATCCTGTAAGTACACACACACACTTAGCTTTATTGTTTGTAGGATCAGAACCAGTAGTCTGATAAACAAAAATCAAATTGCAGCATAAAAGGGTAGTAACAAATTATTTAAAACAGTTTTTTATGGGTAGTAGTGGTAAACTATAATCCAGTGTTAGCAGCGTTCAAAAATCATTCCTCTATTTTATTATGCAGGTGCTGCATAGTAAGTCAAAATGTCATTCAGTGACTGAGCACAACGCTCATATTTCTGTGATACTGGTGAGTTTTGATTTTCTGTGAAGGGAGCTCTTTCTGTGGAATAGACAGGAGTGATGCATATACTTCACATGTAGTCAAGCACCACTAATTCTAACCCAGTTATTTCTCTTTTGAATACTGTCAGTGGATTCAAGAGTTTATCTTCTTAAGGGGTTTAAGATCTTTTCAGTGTTTGTAGTCTGTTCAATTTTTTGTTTTCTCTTACATCTGTGAGTGAACTTAGTGTTTACAAAAGTGATGGATTCAGAACAGTGAAATGAACCAAGCATATAGTACGAAGGCAATGCATACGTTTCCCTGTGCATCTCTGTACTTCAAACCTGACCTCCTGCTATTTCAAGGGCTCTTTTCAGTTCAAGCAGTTCAAAATGTCAGTCAGGAGTCTGAAATGTTTTCCAACCAACACTGACCATTTAGAGCAGTAGTTCTCAAACTTTTTTTTTTTACTGGTGACCCCTTTCACATAGCAGGCCTCTGAGTGCAACCCCCTCCCCCATTATAAATTAAAAACATGTTTTTATATATTTAACACCATTATGAATGCTGGAGGCAGAGCGGGGTTTGGGATGGAGGCTGACAGCTTGCGATTGCCCATTTAATAGCCTTGAGGGGCCCCAATGCCCAGTTTGAGAACCCCTGATTTAAAGGGCCATAGTGACTGATTTTTATTTCACAAGGTAGCAGAAGTTATGTACCCTTTATGCAACTGGACAGCCCTCTTGGGGGACTGGGCCCCAGATCTGTACTAGCAGAAGCTGGCCCACATCCTGCCTGAATCAAGCCCAATCACTACAAATATAGTTTTAGTAGAGTGCTAAGGAGTTGTTTTTCTGCATCTCCTGCTTTTCTCATATATTATTAATTTATTTCAGTAGTTGCATCTTGACAGTTTGGTTCTCTCCCCTTTTAATTATTATTGATTGGTTACCTTTCTTTTTTGCTTTCAGTAGTCTTGATAGAAATAGGTCTGTAAGAGATTTACATGTGGCACGGAAAGTGGCTTGGTGAATGAGTTTCAATAGGGCATTACAAGCATAGCAGACCATATGGAGGATAGCATGGAAATGCTTGTGGAGCATGCAACAAAGGGAAATAATATTTACAGATACCTCCCATATAAAGAAGTAATGAGAAATGACTCATATTTGCAATGTACTTTGACAGCCTCAGTGTAAGGTAATACAAGGAAGGAGAATATATTCAAAGAAGTCCCTTTTGTGTAATTCTGTCTCTTTGTAGAACATTGCCCATTTTATCAGCATCTTAGGTCTACCTCTTCTCTCTCCAAAAACTGCAGCTGTAGGCTTTGAGAGACAAGCTCCCTTTTGCAGCAAGACATTTTCAAGTTAGGTATATAATAGACTTGTATACTAAGAACCATTCATACGAAAAAAGAAATGCTGTCATGATGGCAAAACAGCACTCTGTTCTGCTCTTTTTCCTTTTCTTACACATATCAGAATACAAAACCTACATTCATCTACCTATTATATTTGCAGGCCAAATGCTTGGAAAGTGAGAAGCATGGAGTTCTGAACAAAATAATAGAAGGGAATGTACGCTTAGGAAGATTAGAAGAGAAGGTTAGGGTAAGTAGACTTTGTAATTACCATTCTATATCTATTACAAGTTGCTTTCATTTAAAAAAAATATCAGTACTTAATCCATAGGCATATTTTTGTAAGAACATTTTATAGATATGTTTTTGAATGCATTTTAGAAGATAAATGGGGTTTTTAGCCTATTTTACACAATAAAAATAAGTACTTTTCTGTTGTATATGTACACTGCTTTCTATATACGATCATAGTATTCTGATGATTTGTAAGTGCTACTGCAGATTGTAGAATGGTAAAAGTATAGAAATTTTATTTATATTTAATTTTTATTTTATAGGATGTATCCCAACCCTTTTCTTTGGAACTTTTAAAAAGTCTGTAATAATGGGGAAAATTGAAAAATATTCTCAATCTAGAGTTTATTAAAATTAGAATTACAAGTATTGAGATGCATATGCAACTACTATCAAGGTGCATTCAGATGACCATAGGGTTGAACCTCTATTTCAGGGACTTTGGACATATCCAAAGATTTGACCTAATTCCAAAACACACTTACAGTCTTATCTACTACACTGCTACATTTGTAGAGTAATTAAGTTAGAAATCTAAGTAACTGGGTGCCCCATCTTGGTTGTATACGTAGTGAAGATGGGTCCTAAGTATGTTATCAAAGGTATAGAAATAGCTATAAAAGTATGCAGTCACTCTCTTTACCATGGATATCTTATTAGTTTTTGCACTTCATTGCAATTTAATGGTAAACTTGTGTGAATTCTTTAGTACATTCACCTTTTTAACCTGTCTAGTATTACAGAAATTCTGTTTAAATATTTATACAACCTAATGTTTTTTCTATAGCACATACAGTTTTTTAACAAGTTTCTTCCTATATGTACAGTGAGATGTGGTAGGATGGAATCAAGAATCCGCGTTGTCAAATTAATTTCTTTGGAGAATGAATCAGTGGTAAAAACCAGAACCCAAAGACCGCATGCTTATCCTAGGCATGCATCCTGTTACTTATATGGTTCTTAATTGATAATTATTGTTTTTCTTAAATAATTGAAAACTTCTGTTGAGCTTTTAAGTCTTTTCCAATCTACTTTAAAATAAAGTCCGCACAACCCTTTCTGCAGTTTGACATTGTTAACAAAGAAATTATCAACAGTATAGTTCAGCTTAACCTTGTCCCTAACCATGGCTGCTCCTAGGGTCTCTGCTTCAGGCTGTTGAGCCCATATGCTAGACCCTTACTGTGCTCGTTGCTTCTACTGTGAGGGAGTCTTGTGTATGATAGCTGGGTGTTAGCTCTCTAATGCCACCAGCCTGTCAGCCCCTCAAGCACTCTCCTTCAGGCTATACCAGCCTTGTCTTTACCTTGCAGGTTAATAGGTACAGCCCAGTTCCTGAGTCCCCTTGAAGCATTCCCCTGTGACATCCAGCCCCTGACACTGGCTATTCACAGATCTCCCAGATCCTCTGCTCCCAAATGAACAGTGTATCCCTATTTACTAGTGGCTCTCAACCTTTCCAGACTACTGTACCCCTTTCAGGTATCTGATATGTCTAGCGTATCTGTGATGGGGTGCGACTCACCACACTAGCGCCTCCTGCTGGTCATCTTACAGATCAGCTCCACAAGTCAGTACGCTGACTCTCGGTGGTGTCTCGCCCACCATCACTTCTAGTCCTGGACCCGTGTTGCTCCAAGGACTGTGGCCTCCTCTTCAGGACACAGCCCTCTGACTGTGCCACACACTGTGCTCCCCCCTTCCGGGGTAATGTACCACAGTCCAACGGTCCAGCACCAACGGTCCAGTGGCAGGTTGGAGTGAGGGGGACCCGGGCCCGCCCACTACTCCAGGTACCAGCCAGGGACCCTGTAGATGGCAGCCATGTGCTGTGTAGCCTCCAACCTCTCAGTCTACTTCCCAGGGCCATTTCCCTGCAGCCCCAGCACCTTCTCCACTCTTATCTCAGTGCCTCAGCTTATCGTCTTAGCAGTCAGCTCGCTCTCACTCCCCTCATTCTGCCCAGCACTGCTCTGTCCAAAATGCTAGCTTTCCTCCTCCTGCAAAGCAGCCGGTCCTCCCTCCTCGAGCGCCAGGGAGCAACTGAATTTGCTCTGCCCTGCAGCTCTTTTTATATTGGCCTGCCTGGCTGTGATTGGCTGCTCCTCGCAGCCCCTTTCGTATTAGCTGCCTTTTGCACAGCTGCTGTAGGGCTCTCTTAACCCCTGACAGGCCAGTGTGGGGCGGCTACCCCATCACAGTACCCCCAAGTTACACCTCACTTAAAAACTACTTGCTTACAAAATCAGACATAAAAATACAAAAGTGTCACAGCACACTATTACTTTCTCATTTTTACCATATAATTATAAAATACTTCAACTGGAATATAAATAATGTACTTACATTTTAGTGTATAGTATATACAGCAGTCTAAACAAGTCATTGTCTTGTCATGAAATTTTAGTTTGTACTGGCTTTGCTAGTGCTTTTTATGTAGCTTGTTGTAAAACTTGGCACATGTGAGTTGATGTACCCCCGGAAGACCTTTGTGTAACTCCAGGGGTACACATATCGCTGATTGAGAACCACTACCTTAAATCACCACTTCTGGATAATGCACAGCACTTGAGAGCATTTATAATAAAACAAAAGAAGGTTTATTTAGGAGAGAATAGAGATTCCACTAAAAAGAAGAGAGAGTGATGGAAACAAATAGTTACAGTTTTGCAAAGGCACCTCCTTCACCTTGCTGGGTATGGCATTTCTCCCTTTGGCAGTGGGGGAGCTTGGAGTAAATTAGACCAACTCTGGAGAATTTTTCTGCTTCCATATTTACAAGGTAAGCCTTAGGGTAGGCCTAAGGAGTACTTTTCAGCCAAACAAAAAGAAAAGTTCATAACACAAAAAAGGGAATACCTTTCCCTCCTCCTTTTTTGGGGTGTTGCCTTATTATGATGGCCACTGTGAGCCAGTCCTTCTCCAAACAGTCCATTAGGGTGATTGCTTCCCATATATGGAGGAGAGCAGCCTTCCACTCAGGAGAAGCCTTTTGTCCTGATGCATCTTGTCTTCCATCTCTCCTCCCTCTCTCGCACCAGAAAAGGGGTTTTTAAAGGTCACAGGAAGCCCTTATTTAGACTTAGGTGTCCATAGTTTACCTGAGGTAACATTTCAGCTCATGGGGAAAAGGAACTTTACCATTCTAGGGATAGTATACCTGCCTTCCAGCACTCTCGTACAGCTGTCTGGTTTGACTTTGTCACACAATGCAAAACAAAATCATAACACACACACACTAGGCCAGTGGTTCTCAATCTTTTGTACTGGTGACCCCTTTCACATAGCAAGCCTCTGAGTGCGACCCCCTTATACATTAAAACACTTTTCTATATATTTAACACCATTATAAATGCTGGAGGCAAAGCGGGGTTTAGGATGGAGGCTAACAGCTTGCGACCCTCCCATGTAATAACCTCCCGACCCCCTGAGGGGTTCCGACCCCCAGTTTGAGGACCCCTACACTAGGCCCTACTCTTAGTAGTAGTTACCTTTCCTATCTAATAAAGCAGGTTCTTCCCTGCCCTCCAAAAGTTCAGCATGTTGCAGAGCTGGCTGGATCCAACCTGTCATGAAATACCCCTTCTCCTCAGTGAGTGGATGCAGAGTGTCTTTGTCCACCCTGCGGTATATTGAATCATTCTTTGTTCACAGACAGTGAATGGGCCATCACCAAGACAAAAGATTGCCTAGTGACTGACTTTTACTTTGACCATAAGGCATAATTTTCAATATAGTTATGTTATTCCTTAAATATTACCAGCATACACATCTCATAATGATTATGACTTGATAAGTTACAAGCTTTCTATAGAGGCTTCATATACTACCTTTCATGGATAAATACCATGAAAGCAGTGTATTAGGTGTAGTAAGTTAGGTCTGAGTCAGGAGTTCCTTGTAAAAAACTGTGAACACTTTGCCAACTGGCACCAGTGGGCCTCTGTCTCACAGTGTGTCTTTTGAGATCAACCCAGGGCTGGCCTTAGGGGTGGGTGGGATTGGCCAGCATATGCAGGGGGGTGCCTCTGGAGCAGAGGTGCCCCTCCTCCTCTGCTGCTGCCTGCAGCCACTGTTGCTCCTGTGTCCCCTTCTTCTGCCTTGGCCAAGCAGCTCGGGACCAGGAGCCTCCTGGCTGCTGTGCAGAATGGGGTGGGGCAAATGTCAGGGTGTTCCGCTACCCATGTACCCAGTTTCCGTTAAGCTGGTGTGTGGGACAAGGAGCCTGTCTGTGCTGCTGCCTCTGGGTTAAGCATGGAAGCTGCTGCTTGAATAAGCTTTCAGGCTAGTGAGTTCTCTGCTTGAAGAGACAGTGCGCTGTCACACACACTTCCCCCAACACACACACATACTCTCACACTTCCCCAACACACTCTCTCCCCAACCCACTTGTATTATTATTATTATTACTTCTTGGTACTTCCTGTCAAAATGCGCAATGCACAAATATTCATTGTAATTTTATTCTTTCAAAGTTTGTTAAGGATTACAATACTGTTATTTTAGTTTTTTGACTGGTGTGTGCATTTCATAATTGTATTTCTCACTTATGCTTAAATTTTATTCTTTCAGTAGTGAGCTCTAAAATGCCAAACCTGTCCTGGCTGATGTAATTATCATTATTACTTTTATTACCATATTGTGCTTGTCATTCATTATTTAAAATGGTACAACCAAATACTAGTATCCTTCTACAATGTAAATTTAGCTTGTACTCACCTTAGCAGTACCAGTTTAAAAAAATTAGCTAAATACAACTTTAGACACTGTGCAGATGAAGGTTGCTCATTGTATTTTTAGTTATACCTGTAAAATAACTTAATATTCCTACAAAAATAAATGCAGTTCCAAGTATGATACTCATAGTAATGATGGTGTCAAATGTTAGTGAGTCACATACATGATTGTGATCAGTAAATATAAATGTCAAAATAATTAGAAAAATAAAAATAAATTCCTGTTCTTCATAAAAGAGAAAAAAAACCCTTAATTGCATATATTAAAATTAAGTAAATACATTTTTAGTAGCGTGAAAAACAGTTAACTAAAATAGAGTAGATAATGGCAGTAACAGTGTGTGTGTCTGTTAGAGAAAGTAAACAGATTTTAAGCAGATTTTATTTATTTTTATTTATCTCTACCAAAGATAGATATCAGAAACATAAGTTTGATACTTTATACACTATGTTAAAACTCCAAAACTGATACCTCAGGGTTTGGGATTGGGAATATCTTGTTGTAATATCTCCTGATTGCTCAAAATTTACATATACATTTAAAATATGGCTTTAATTGGTGTTTGTATATATTTTTTCTTTCTTTATACAGGAATTAGATACAGTGCTCCTGTCAGCTAATTCCTAAGTTATCTACAAAAATACCCTAGAGTTTTCAGGTGCCTAAGTGGCCCCTGGAATCATGGTTAAAATTCCCTCCCCCCCACCCCATCTGAAATGGCATGCCTAGCGAGTTAGGAGCGTCCAGAGGGCTGCGGGAGGGCCGTGGGCTCTGGCAAGATGCAGCCCGTTTGACAGCATAGAGCCCACCTTGAGCCGCAGGCTGAGCACCAGGTATACACCATATACTATGCCACCCTTACTTGTGCACTTCTGCTGGCAGAGGTGTTGCCTTTAGAGACCTCGGCTCCCAGCCAGCAACCTCTATCTGACTGCCCAGCCAGTGCTTAATTTGTGTCAGGACTGTGCTCTGACACCTCTTAATACATATTCAGCACGTGAGGGAGGCAGTGCGGCCCAAAGGTGATAGAGGGTGGGGAGTCTGGGGACCCTATGGGGGCAAAGGATGATGGGGGTGAGGAGCCCCCGGGGGCTAGGGCAATGGGGGGGGGTTGCCCACAGGGGCCAGACGTGCCAAAATGCAAGTTCGCCCAGGGTGCCATTTTCCCTAAGGCCGGCAGTGGATCTGCCCCCACCTCATCATGAGAAATACTGAAATAGTGGTAATGAAATGGTAGTCACTGTTTTGGTCCAACTGGATCTGCAGGTCACACATGCTTTTATAATCTCTGGGCCCTCTATGCATTCTGTCTCAGACTACATTGGGCAGCATTATCCTGTGAGCTCATACTTACTTATTACTTTTTCATTTTACTTACTGGGCATGTTATCCTAAAGATCAAAGAAAAGGTATTTTCCTTTGCTCATGTGTTTCCAAATCCAACCTCTAGTGTGGCTGTCTTGCTCATGAGGCCAAGTTTGAGTCTCAGGACCTAGGAGACAGGAATTGTTTGCAATCCATCTAATGGTCCTGAAAGAGGTATTTAGATCTGTTTTGCTAGCCAGAGTCTTCTCTGGGATAGTTTATCCCCATGGAACTTCAAGGAATTAACGAAATACTTCTGGGTCACTCTGACTAGCTTAGGCATAGTCCCCTTCTCAGGCTCTGGTTCCTACCCTAACAACCAGTCCAAGGGTGTCTCTTCTTTTGGCAGTCATGAGTTACATGGCTGTGTTTGGTTTCCATACACATCTGTATATTTACCATATCCATGACAGTGTGCCAACTAGTGTCTACCTAACATTGCATTTTTGCTTTTGGAATGTGTGCGGAGCAGGCACCTGAATTCCGTCCATAAGTGACGTTTGGGGTTTTTTTAAGTTCATCTCCATTTTGAGTCAGATGTAATGTGAAGACATTTTAATTACAGCTTTCAAATGCTATTATAAAACTAGTGTATACTTTCATATCATGACAAAAATGTTACTTTAATAATGAGGATGTTGTAAAAAGCCATATAATGCTGTATGCATCATTTTAATTTTTCCACAGCAATTACTACAGTGATAAACATCATAACCCTTTACTATCAACTTACCTCAAGCTAAGACAATTTTCTTCTTTCCGTTTCATAAGCTTGTTTTGCCTTCTTTGTTTTTTCTTTTGCTGTAAGTTAAATATTTGATTAAATGGAAGAGCCACAGAGGTGCATCGGCAGGCAGTCTAATTTTGTTGATCTTTTCTGCTAAATTTAAATAGTCTTTTCTAGATTTACAGTATCTTTCACCTAATCAATATGCAATATTTTCACCACTTTTAAATATATTGAGCAACTCAGGTTTTTAAATATTTTCACTTATGGGCTTAATTTTCTAAAACGGGTAGTAATTTGTAAAAATCACTTTTCATTGGAGTCAAAAAGAAGGGAATTAAGTTGACAGATACTATTCTTCTAGTGAAAATATAAATAAATACATAGGCTGTCAAATTTGAAAGCAAGTTCATCCATATTTTTCTTTTATTATTTCAATCCGTGCTGAACTTTACTGTTTAATAGTAAACAGTCACAGTACTCAATACAGTTGTACTTGTGTAATAAAGTCATGACTGTCAGTGTGACTTAGATTAGGTTATATAGTATAATTGATGGCAGAATACTTGGCCCCTTATATATCAAAGGAGACTTATGAAATTATGCTGTATTCAGAATCTATCCCTGCCCCACCTCGATGGGCAGTGCTTTGCAGGGTCTGAGGCAAGGGCAATGGTGCCTCAAAGGAAGATCACTTCCTCTTCAGGGCAGAAGGAATGAGATCCAGTCAAGACAGGGAACAATCCTCCCTCTCGTAAATGTATGGCCATAGGGACAAATCTTTCCCCATCTTCCTCAGGTCCAGAGGTCCCCCTTGTGTCAAAATCATTTCATTGTATGGAGGAGGAGGAGGATTTAGGAGGCTGTCCAGGGCCCAGGGGTACATATTCCCTGGGTAGCACATATGTTAGCTTTCTTCTTCAAGAAGAAAAGTGGGTGCTCCACTTTAGATGCACTAGTAACCCCTGTGCTTTTGTTTGGAGATTTCTCATAGCAGCGTCCATTCAGCCCACACATGCATGTTAGTCTTGTGCCCTGTGACATTGTTATATAGTGCTGAATGGGTGAACCACCCTCAGTTCCTTCTCAACAGCCTCAGCCTGAGCAGAGCTCTGGCAGTTGTTCCACTGAGATTTCCTCAACTTTATCCTCTTTTCTTATTAATAGTTGGTCGTAGTATTAGTATTAGTTTCATTAGTTAATAGTAATAGTATAGCTTCTTAAATTTTTTTCTTTTCATTCGTATTGTATTAGATAGGTAGATACTAGTTAGTTTGTAGTTCTTCTTTACTGCGAGGTTTTGTTTCAGATGTTGTCTGTCATGCTGGGAGATGATCCCAGTCAGTGATGGGTAGTCCTGAAGCATCTGTTGCCTCAGGGAATCGCACATTGCCCAGAATTGCAACTTTTGTCTGGCACTAAAATAAAGAGCCAGAAAAAACAGAGATAAAGCTTCATCTTATGATGGAGAGTGCTCTACGCCCAGCTTCTGACCCCCAAGATGCCAGTCTCTGAGCAAGTCTTCTGCCTCTGTGATATCAGAGCTCCACACCTCCAGTGCATTTAAGAGGAAGACACAGGACTCCTCTCATAAGCCCTTAAAAGAATGTGCCCTGGCTCATCCTGTAGAGAATCTACCTCTAAAAAGCTGAGGTCTTTGGTATCTTCAGCTTCTCCAGTGCCATTGGCACTCTAATCAGGTACCTAGGGCATGGCAAGACTGAAAGATGGCAAAGCCTTGGGCCTGGAGAAATCATTGGTACTATAAACGGACCAAGGTGGCAAGAAGAGTTCTTCCTCTGCTTCCTTGGTACTGAAGAAGCCCACTCAGGCTCTGACCATGCTTACCTCAGAGAGCACAAGACCTATGATACCGTGAGAGACCGCGCTTTCCTCTGAGCGCCCAAGACCTACAGTACCATCAGTGCCCTCTGCCACGATCACCTTGGTGCAGACTACAGGCTCGGTACGGCAGGAGATCCATTTTCCCTGGTACCTGGCTGTATCTGAGACACCCAATTCCCCACTGCTTAGCGCAGATATGCTATTGTAATCCAAGGGCATTGAGATCACCTGAAGTTTGCCTGGTACCGATAGTTTAATCTCAGATCTCTCCAGGTGCTCCATCATTCCAGAGTGAGCTTGAGGGAAAGGATTTTGATTAAGAACTTGCCTCAGTATCTCATGTGTCAATTCAGCATTCTCCCCCTCATTCCTATAGTGGCCCCTTTCCAGAAGCCTCTGGTGAAACTGCAGCTATTCATGGCCCACAAATTGCTACCAACACCTCGCTGGTATGAGTACCGTTGGGTGCCTCTTCCTATGCCTTATGCCCCTCCTCCTTGGTCATATTGGGACTCTTGAATGACCTATCAACAATTTTCCAGAGCATCAAGCACCAGTCATCACAGAGAGGGACAACCTACATCTTCTGCTCCCTCCAGGAGACGTGACCCTCAAGAGGAATCCTGTGGAGCCAATGAAGAGGTCTTTCCTATAGCCAACATCTTCTCTTCATCTATTGGTGAAGCTGTCATGCCTCCTCCTCCATCCTTGATAGATGATTTTAAGCACGTCTAGGATTTAGTCAAGAGAGTTGTCGACTCCTGGAGCCTCATCATAAGCTGCTCAATATCCTCCATTCACCCTCATCTGCCTGAATAGCTTTGCCTATCCACGAAGCCAGGAAGATCATGTGGCATGCTCCAGCTTCTATTCTCCCTATATGCAAGAGAGCAGATAAAATGTATTATGTCCTGGCAAAGTACTCAGAATTTTTATTCTTCTTTGAGTGATTGCACATGTGCATTCCACTCTAAGTGCGCACATCCTGATCATGATCGCTGGAAATTTTTCCCTCAGTGGTACCTGTTGGGGCGGCTCAAGCTCCGTCTGCTGCCATGCACCATCAGCACCAGTATAAAGTGCCCAGCTAACCCTATGCCCCCTCAGTCTTCTATGAAGAATTATTTTAATAAAAGGGACAGTCACCTTGAAATCTAATCATTTTCAAAAAGGGAATTAAAAGTAGTTTGTTATTATGCTTTCATCTGGATGCCCTTAAGTTTCTACAGATTTACTGCCGCATTTTCCTATGTTTTCTCAACACAGATGTTCTAAATAAAGACTCTCACATTCAGCAGGGAAGCTGATTGGCTGTACAGGAATCCTGATTATACATCGTAAGTGATGTCAAACGCCAAAGAAAATTGAACAAATACAGATTCATTTTATTTTGAACTCTTTCAGGTTTATCATTTACCAATGCTAGGTTAAAAAATTAAGCAGTGCAGTTTTTAGGGCAGGTAATCGCAATCAAAGCACCACTGTAGCAATCTTACACAACTCTAGAGTACCAATACAGTTATAAAATCATGCTTGAGCCATGCTTTTTCTCCCATTCATATGTATCTGAGCTTAGTAAATGCATCCCTTAAAAAGATGCCAGTTTGTAATCTTCTTAAATGTCAGAAAATCTGCATTTATTTAAAGTGCATTTTTGTCATATTACATGACACTACTGTATGAGCTGGAGAAAGCAACATTTTCAGAAAAATTAGCCAATAGTTTAGGTGCAGTACACACTACCAACTTTCAGTGACAAAGTCTCTTATTTTCAGAAGACTGTTAAATCTAGAGCACAAGATAAACTTTAAATACATTCGGACCCTTGATTGTTAACACAAATTTGAAAAAGCTGACTGGGCACTACAGCAATAAAGAAGGGAAAAGCATTAATAGGAACTAATAAAAAGTAAAAAAAAAATACATAAGTCTTTAACAAAGCTTTCTTAAACAAAAAAACTTGAAAACAAAAATAAAAATGTTAATTAGGCATATGACATAACCACTCAGAAGTAAGTTTATGGTAGCATATTCAGCAATCATGATTACAGTGTAATCTGAACTATGCTCTTTAGGTCTTTGTTACAAGCACTTGTAATTTGTTTACACTCTAATCGTATATCAGATAATCCGTCCTATTAAATAGAGATTTTGACAGATAATTTAACCACAATATCCAATATACAGAAAAACAAGTCATTGAATGGTCTCTAGAGAGTCTGATTCTTGTACTGATTTAAAACTGGGAAAAAATTAAAATAAAGCTTAAATTTTGATCAAAGCACAACTATTATCAAAGTTGTTAAATATTTTTATAGCTGTGGTACCTTTTTAATCCTAACTAGTAGCACAGTTTCTCACATCGAGCCATATTGTAGTCTGTGGTTTTGCCAGTGGAGGCAACAAAGATTCAAGAGTTTCCAGTATAAGGAGTGTGGAAGGAGAAAAGGATGTTTTCATCTTTGAAGTTTGCTTGTGTGGATCTTCCACTGTAGGTGATAAACATGCTTTGAGTGTACAACCTTGGAATTTTTGAATAGCAGTGTCTGTTGGGACTACACAGACCCTACTGTATGTGGGATAGGAAAATGCTTAGGAGCCCGTCAGTGCTGTCCTTAAATCATTCATGGGATCACTGCAAAGCAATATGAGGTACTATATAGTCCTTCTTTCCCAAGAACTGAGCCTCTTATGGTCACAAAACTATCAGCCCCTGCTGGATTAGATAGCAAGAGACCAGAACTTGAATAATCAAATCAGTGTTCTCTGAGTTGTAGCAACAACCTGTGACAAGGAGGTTTTTCAAGGCAGAGATTGTCTCTTACTATACATTTTTACAGTGTGTAGCACAATGAGGGATCCAGCCCTGTGTTGGGCTTTTAATACTACTAACAGTAGTAATTAACAATACACTTATTTTCTAGAAAGGCTAGACTATAAACTTTTACAAAGGCCCTTGCGGACTGTGTTGCAACATTGGAAAAGAGCATCTTTTATTGCCTTTGGCACTAGGGAGAGGGGCACTCTAGGAAATAGAAGTTGGATTGTATAAATGAGACATCTAATCCTAAAATGAAGATGGGAGCGCAGAGTCTTGGGTGACTGCCAACAGGGAATGAGAGATGGTTAGAAAATGAAGGAGTACATAGTACTGAATGTATCCGTAATAAAGACCATATATTTCTACTTTTTAAAAACAATTTGATAAATGAGTGAAGTTCATGTTTTGGCAAACCCTACACCCTTTAGCTTTGCAGACTTGTGACAACCAAAAAGCAGTGGAGTGGGGGCAGTTCACTTGCATGTTGGAGAATGGCAGGCTGTTGGAGACTTTGTGGAGCTCCTCCCATAGCACCGAAAAGGTTATTTGGGGGAAAGGGAAAGGAGGGAGCAGGCTGAGGTTGAACAGTCATTCAGCACGTATCCCCATCACTGAGGGTGTACACAAGCCTGGCAGGGAGAATGCCATCCCTCTGTGAAGCCAGTTTAGTTAGCCTTTGCGCATGAGTGGATTTGGCTTGTGGCATACAGTTCCACCTTTTTGTATGCTCTTCTGGAGAAAACAAAAATAATTCCTTACATTTCCTTTTGAGTTGCATACAGTACAAGTTAAATTATGTTTGATTTTGAGGCCTCAATGAAAAATATATCAGGAGTGATATTTAATCTGTGGACATACTAAACAACATTTGGGATAGCTATAGATTGCTTTAAAATGAAATAGTGCATTACCACTTAAAAAAAGCATCAAAACATTCTTTTTTATATATAATGTTTATTACATTGATTTGTAAGAACACCTATTTTAAAGCTCTGCAGGTTTATTCTTAACTTGCTACCAAAATTCCATTATTCTTCAGAAGTCCTACCCATTGGTAGTTTGGAGATTTACTAGATAATTATTTTGTACAAATCTTTATATAAAGCCCTCGTTTTGCATTACCATTTTGCAATTTAGATTCTGGTTTACACTAGAACCATACAAAATTCAATTACCTTTTAAAAAATAAAATTTAATGTAACAATATCAAGTAGGTTCAATAAAAATGTTCAGAAAAATGAATCAACCATTTTTGCCTATGGAATTAACGTTAATATAAAATAAAAACTTATTTCTGTATTTTTTTTAAAATTGCCTGTAATTAATGCCTTGATTTTAAGTCACCATATACATTAGTAGGCATGTTTTTATTGAACATTTTAAAGACCGTTCTTAAAGCCATTTCTACTCTGACGTACTCTGACATACACTATTCAGAGCATTGTATTTCAGAAATAGCTGTAGTTTCTGAAAAGATTCTGGAAACGTCTCTTTTGAAAATACTTGATTTGTTTTTATGTCCCTTTGAGATTTAGTTTAACTATAAATTGCTTTCTCCAAGATTTTAACAGTACATGAGTTCTTAATTTAAAAAAATTATTGCACTTTTATTTTGCTTTTAATTCTAGATCCTGTATTGGTTCTCATCATCCGAGCATTTAAGTGTCCAATAAAATACCAAACAGAATTTGGAAAAGTAATTTAAGGTGATGCTTGAAATATGTTTTTATAGCAAGTTGTACTCAAAATATTTCTGATCTTCATTCTTTTTAAAAAAATAGTACGAGCATAATGTAGAAAACATCAATTTCATTTTTATCACTTTCACCTGTGAATTCTTGACACGATGAGGTGTTTATGAAATTATACATTGTTCAAGGAAAAGGTGATATTAGCTATCACCTATTTAATAATATTACCTTGCCAATTTTCTAGTGTTTACACAAATGGTTGTGGTGCTTTTGTTTGTTTAAACATAGGTCTTTGTGCTAGTTATAGCTAAGAAATGGGACCATGAAAGACTTAAAATCATATTGCAATCACCTTAATAGTCCATAATATTGGAAGTGTGTAGTTATCATTCAAAGTTTAATTAAAATGTATAGTTTGATAACGCAGTTCCTCTCAGCTTCTTGAAGAGCAGTCACACATTCCCTGGCAGAGGCATTGACAGAAACCATACACAAGACATACAGTTAGACTTGAGGGAACAAAACTGACACACACAATTCCTAGTGTCACTTTCTGCATCACTAATAAATAGATTCCAAGTGGCAGTGAGCCAAAGTAGAAAAATCCTAACAGCCATACCAGTATTCTGGGTACATGATTACAAAACTTAGAGAAGAGATCTTGGTCTAGCTGAGTGTGAGAACTGACAGATACTGAGTCAAGGCTATGGTCTGCATAATAATCTGAGATAGTGTTTTGGCTTGGAGTCCTAGTAGAGTCCCTCTGTACTTCCATAATTGTTATTACTAAGCAGTTTGAAGATCCGTGAGAAGGGCTTGAGGAAGCCAAGTTCTTTGGTGTTAAAACTACTTCTTTACAGTCGGAATTCCATATTGTTTTGTCTTTTAACACGAGTTTGGACATAACGTTTGTATCATTAGGTAGTCCTTCAACTTCATCTTCATGCAACTCTGTCTCATGGCGGCAAAAAGGACAACTAATGCAAGGATAGCCGTCTCCTATGTGAAGTATTTTAGTCAGACATCTAGCACATACTCTGTGAAGACAGTTCAGTATTTTGGGTTTACAGCTATGAATATTAAATCTATGGTAACAAATTTTGCACTCCAGCTCATCATTTGGCACCTTTTCTTCCCCTTCAGTGTGAGGGTAACTCATCTTTAATTTAGGCACACTGTCAAAAGAAGAAGTCAGAGAAACAGTAAGTTACCATATACCTGAAAATCTGTTTGACATTAATTTTCCCAAGAATAAATTGTACTGTTGGTTTTAAGAAGTAGGCAAAGGAGCTGGAACCAAGCCTCATATTAAAATTGCCTAACATTCCACTATAACCCCCTTTGTTTTCAATTGCATATAACTTGTCAAATGTTAGCTGTTTTGGCTCAAGTTTTCTATGCTTGGTATCTGGCTCAGACTGAATGTAAGCTGCAGAAAAATCGCCATTTTCATATGGGCAGTAGTACTTGCTAAAGGCTTGCTTCTTACACGTTCTGAGAATTCCATCTGCAGTGCACAGATTTTCCCAGCACAGTTGACCCTCGTGCATCACTTTAAAGCAGCCATGAAGACCAGATCATCTGGATGAGAGAAAAAACAAGGATGTTTCCCCCCCTCACTACTATATAAAAATGCTTTTTGATCTAGGGAAAGGTGCATTGGGCCAGGAGGCAGAAGACCATGAGTTTAAGTCTCACCTCACATAACCATTTCCCCTCCCCATCACTTCTCACAGGATACCTGCCTTTTAGAATTTCATTTTTTCCTGAAAACGCAAGGGCTGTTTTAACTGTCTGAACCAAGCACCCTGTGGGTATATATAGGCAAGATTCTTGATCTAGCTTTACCTGAATACATCAGTTCTGACTGGCAGAAACCCATTTTTCGTATCCGAGATTGCCAGTTATTGAATACTGTTGATATTTTAATGTTCACCAGTGGAACAAAGAGTTTTAAAAATGCCATCAAGTTAAGTTGCAAAAGTGTTTTTACAGTTTTTGTAATTCAAGGTATGAGTAATATAGCCCAAAACAACTACTAAGGCACTTCCTACAATCTAACATTGACAAGCGTTTATAGTTTGCTTTGCCTTGGAGAAGAATCTTGTTATCATTCATGAATACTCCTGTAACATTGTTCTATATGTCTGAAGCCAAAAAGGAGGCATCACAGTTCTTCATTTTAGCTGTGCTATATATTTAAAGTTTCTGAACAGAGACATGATTGTTTAACTATAGTGGTTTCCCTATGACATTTGTATTAGTAATGCTTTGGGATTATACAGATGTTTGTGAAGCTGTAGCAATTTCTGACCAGTGTGACCCTCCATTTCTCAGCAATGTGTTTTTTTCCTCTGCTTTTTTCCAGAAAAGTTTAGTTTATTTCCACTCTGATTTGTTAGTAAGTAAAATTAGTCCTTTCTCAGAACATCAGGCTCAAATTACTACATAGCAGGTTTTGTGTTAAAAACAGGCAAGAGGAGTGAAAGCTTTGTTATTGACTTAAATAGGTGCATGATGAGACCCAATCTCTGCTTGCATTAAAGTTGCACATTCTTTTAAAATAGTAAAAATTAAGATAAGGGGGAAACACTTGCACATATAAATAACTTTATTAAGATAATGGTCCTATTGAATTAATGTACATGAAGTTACATGCCCATATGTTCGCAGGATTGGAGCCTAAAGTATTTGAATTCATGGATTGAGTCTTTCCACCATTTTTATTTTTGGGACTGTCTCGATCTTGATTTTCTTTACTCTCGGTTTATGTTTACCTATTTGTGTGTAATAACAGACCCTTTAAAAGGTATAAATCACCTTGGCAAGTGATTGTAGCAGGGGTTACAATCACTGTACTACTGTAATTGTTAAAGTTCTAAGGAACCTATCACATTGGTATCTAACAGCCTCCTTCATGTTGGCAACAGGTGTAGGAGTCTTTGACCTATGAACGATGAACTGTTTGACCACTGAAGTGAGACTATATATTTGGTAGGGATAAAAAAGTAGACTTAAGTGAAACATCTATCAAGATTTAAACACCAATAATTACAAATTGTTACAGTGGAATGAGCAGAACCCTAAATTATTCTGTTTCCTTCATATGTGCAGTTTGAAGTATATTTCAAAGAAGCTTGCTGTTTAATTTTTGAATCTTCTTTGTAAGTTACATTTTAGAGTAAATTTTACATCCTCAGCATAGGAACTGGTATTTTCTCTGTAGAAAGTGTCACTATTTTTAGAAGAAAAAATGTTTGGTCGTCTATTGAATTTTTAACCTTTTTTTAAAGAAATCTCAACGTACTAGTTTAACTCAGTTTTTCAATTCTAGACAAATAAATTTATGACTGAAACATAATTCATTTGCTTTCTTCCACTGACTTCAGTAAAACAAGTTTAATGTGTAATTTGTCTGGCAATTACCATTATTATTGCATTCAACCTTCAGAAGCTAAGGTTATGGAAATCTGTTCTGTATGCTATGTCCATTTCCTCATCATAACATGTCAATCTAATCATAGAATATCAGGGTTGGAAGGGACCTCAGGAGGTCATCTAGTCCAAACCCCTGCTCAAAGCAGGACCAATCCCCAACTAAATCATCCCAGCCAGGGCTTTGTCAAGTCTGACCTTAAAAATATCTAAGGAAGGAGATTGAGATTCCACCACCTCCCTAGATAACGCATTCCAGTGTTTCACCACCCTCCTAGTGAAAAAGTTTTTCCTAATATCCAACCTAAACCTCCCCCACTGCAACTTGAGACCATTACTCCTTGTTCTATCAGCTACCACTGACAACAGTCTAGATCCATCCTCTTTGGAACCCCCTTTCAGGTAGTTGAAAGCAGCTATCAAATCCCCCCTCATTCTTCTCTTCCACAGACTAAACAATCCCAGTTCCCTCAGCCTCTCCTCATAAATCATGTGTTCCAGTCCCCTAATCATTTTTGTTGCCCTCCGCTGGACTCTTTCTAGTTTTTCCACATCCTTCTTGTAGTGTGGAGCCCAAAACTGGACACAGTACTCCAGATGAGGCCTCACCAATGTTGAATAAAGGGGAATGATCACATCCCTCGATCTGCTGGCAATGCCCCTACTTATACATCCCAAAATGCCATTGGCCTTCTTGGCAACAAGGGCACACTGTTGACTCATATCCAGTTTCTTGTCCACTGTAACCCCTAGGTCCTTTTCTGCAGAACTGCTGCCGAGCCATTCGGTCCCTAGTCTGTAGCGGTGCATGGGATTCTTCCGTCCTAAGTGCAGGACTCTGCACTTGTCCTTTTTGAACTTCATCAGATTTCTTTTGGCCCAATCCTCTAATTTGTCTAGGTCCCTCTGTATCCTATCCCTACCCTCCAGCGTATCTACCTCTCCTCCCAGTTTAGTGTCATCTGCAAACTTGCAGATGAAGATATTTTATGAAGATATTGAACAAAACCAGCCCGAGGACTGACCCTTGGGGCACTCCACTTGATACCGGAAAGGAATGGAAAACTTGATTTTTGTAAAACACACTGTGAATAATCTTGTTAATCCATTTCCCCCAAAATTGCAGGCCCTTCTCTCAAGCAAAGTCTGCTCAGGGAAACTTGATAAACATTTCAGTGAAATAATTTGATGATTTATAGATCAATCTTTTGGTATTTTTCCCTGCACGTGTCATGTTCAATTTCTTCCCCTCATTAGGCTACTCTCTCTTTCATTAAATAGTTCCTCTGTCTAACTTGCCAAGGAACTGCCAATGGGCCCCTCATCTTACAGAAGAATAGGCCCAATTTTACCAAAGGGAAAGGGCCTCTAATGTACCATGGACAGAGTACAATGAAGCATGGTAATTTGCCTGTGTTAATGATGCTATTCCACATTGATCAGTGAAAACAAAATCTTTAATAGCTAAATGACACCTAGTGTTTCTGTAGCCTGTTGAATCTGAAAACAGGGGAAGCAAAAATCGGTGTCCCTTGAGAGGTGGAATCAAAGAAGTTGCAATGTCCATTTTTTCCAGGTCTGGCTGGAAACACTGGCAAAAAAGAGGAAACCCCACACTTTAAGCATTTTAGCAGTTTAAATCAATAGACAAAGGTTTTGGATTAGTAAACAGGTGAGCGTGTTGTCACAGTTCAGGGCAACAGCACCTGAATTTCCCCTCTGTGGTCCAGCAAGGTCACCCACTCACAGGCTTCCAGCTTCCCAATTGTTGCCTCTCACATCTCACTCCCTTCTGATCGGGATATGGCCAGGCTGCACAGCTCCCTGTTTGCACTGTGTATTTCCCAACAAAGGCAGTCTGCTTAAACAGACCTGCTTGCTTTCTCTTCAGAGACTGATAGAGTGATTGCCACAGATATACAAGTTACCACACAGTTCTAAGCAAGCCTACTTTATTCTTAAGGTAAAATACATTACAGAGAAAACAATAAAAGAACCTACATGCATCCTAGTAAGCTTGTCAGAGTTCACCCTATCATGGATTCTGGCAGGCCCAGTCCTTCCAAGCCTATCCTAAGGATTGGGGCCCTCTTTGGACCAGGGGTCCTGTCCATGTGCTGGATCAGGAAGAAGGCTCTGAGTCCATCAAACCCAGGTTATTTATCCAGAAAGAAAGTCTTTTATTTGCCTTTTGTTCTCTGGAGAATCCAGTTCGAACAACTATGTGCATTTGCTCCCGGGGGGGTGGCTACAATGGCTGATAACCAGGAAGTTCATTAGCATATTCCCCCACCCTACTAGAGAAAGTACATACAGTGCCACAACACACACAACTGCATTTTTCATACAATGTACCCCAAAGATATTAACTCTAATTCAGAAAGTTTATCTTAATTTGATAAAGTGTACCTTCATTCCATAAGGTTTCTTCAGGATACTGTCAGTTTGTCACATGTGTACTTACGTTTGCCTAAGCTAATCTTTGTATACCTTGTGATTAGAGACTGTGGACAGTTAAAAGCTGTCAGTCAACGCTTCCCAGAAAAGAACCCAGCCTCCTAAAATCCCACATGATAGCCATTTTGGCCTGAATGTTTTAGTTTTCCTTTTCTCTTGAGCAGTGGTCACCAACTGGTCAATTGCGATCGACTGGTTGATCCTGGAGACTCTCCCAGTCTATTGCAATTTCTGGCTGTTAAAAGTCCTGCCATGCAGCGCAGCCACTAAGACCCCATGCCAGTTCCAGAAGCGACCAGCACAGCATGCCCCTGTGGAGGCGGGGGGGGGCCTGCTGCGCCTGCCCGCAAGCACCGCCCCCGCAGCTCCCATTGGCTGTGAAAAGGGAATTGCGGCCAATGGGAGCTGTGGGGGCAGTGCTTGCAAAGAGGGTCAGTGTGCGGAGCCATGTGTCCCCCTGTCATAAATATAAAGGAAAGGGTAAACCCCTTTAAAATCCCTCCTGGCCAGAGGAAAAATCCTCTCACCTGTAAAGGGTTAAGAAACTAAAGGTAACCTCGCTGGCACTTGACCAAAATGACCAATGAGGAGACAAGATACTTTCAAAAGCTGGGAGGAGGGAGAGAAACAAAGGGTCTGTGTCTGTCTGTATGCTGCTTTTGCTGGGGATAGACCATGAATGGAGTCTTAGAACTTTAGTAAGTAATCTAGCTAGGTATGTGTTAGATTATGATTTCTTTAAATGGCTGAGAAAAGAACTGTGCTGAATAGAATGACTATTCCTGTCTGTGTATCTTTTTTTGTAACTTAAGGTTTTGCCTAGAGGGATTCTCTATGTTTTGAATCTAATTACCCTGTAAGGTATCTACCATCCTGATTTTACAGAGGGGATTTCTTTACTTCTATTAAAAGTCTTCTTGTAAGAAAACTGAATGCTTTTTCATTGTTCTCAGATCCAAGGGTTTGGGTCTGTGGTCACCTATGCAAATTGGTGAGGATTTTTACCAAACCTTCCCCAGGAAGTGGGGTGCAAGGGTTGGGAGGATTTGGGGGGGAAAGACGTGTCCAAACTACGTTTCCCGGTAAACCCAGTTAGAGTTTGATGGTGGCAGTGGAGATCTAGGGACAAAGGATAAAATTAATTTGTACCATGGGGAAGTTTTAACCTAAGCTGGTGAAAGTAACCTTAGGAGGTTTTCATGCAGGTCCCCACATCTGTACCCTAGAGTTCAGAGTGGGGGAGGAACCTTGACACCCCCACACCTCCAAGGGGCCTGAGGTGCATTGGCCCCTTCTGGGAGCAGCATCGGGCTGGCAGGCAGGCAGCCTGCTTTGCTTAGCCCTGCTGTGCTGCCGACTGGGAGCCGCCTGTGCTGCAAACAACCCAATATAACTAGGCAGGTATTGGTCACGCTCAGTCTATTAAATCTTGAGCCATTTTTCCAGGTTCACTGACAGATCATTCTTAGGTATCAAGGAACACGACTGTCAAAAACAGTGAGACCCGTCTCCAAATAATGGGTTCTGCCTTTGTCCTAACAACTCAGCCATTTAATTTATGATGTTCATTCTTTTTCTCTTTTAATAAAAATGTACTTTCTGTTAGCCGTGGCTTCTTAAGTATCTGCACAAAAAGGATACGTATGTGTAATTAAGACGACTTATTCTTTCCTTAGGGAGATACCATCTACTACCTTAAGTTAAGGTTTAGGTTGAAGTCTTGGTATGAGAATCAAGCCCTATTATATTTAACATACAGAACAGCAACCATGCACAAAATTAATTTATCTAACATTTTCTTATGGATTATTTTGGTAATGTAAAATATTAATGTTTAAGTTCGAATCTAAGCAGCCATAGCTGTGAACTTAATGGGAAGAAGGTAAAAATAGAGTGCAGAAAGACATGCATGGGCAGAAAAATGGAGAAAAGAACCTTTTAAATGATGAACTCTGAAAGACAAGTGAAATTGACTGTCTGTACTACAATGTGTTAAATTTTTGTTCTGAAGACACAATTATAGCATTTGCTTGGCATCAACTGCTATACAATAGTTAAGGTTTCACTTATAAGCCCCATACTCACACATTCATAATTTGAAAAAATATTCACTGTCTGGGCTGAAATATTCTATGGCTGATCTTAACAGAAGGGTCATTTGGTTTGGTGTGTGGATTTTGGGGGGTGGGGAGGGGGGTTGGTAAATAAAATATGGGCCAAATCTATTCAACTGGTTGAGTCAGTGAGTTGGAAGTATGCACTTTTACAAGTGTGAAGATTGCTGCACTTTGTTCTGTGCAGGTATTAAGGATGGTTGAACTTGGCATGTAAATAATGCTCAATGACAATGAGGTTTAACATCCGCAACCAATTGTGAAAAAATCACTTGGTTAACTGAATTATAAACTACTGAAAACTCACTTCTGAATATGTGTAATAAGCATCTAAGATATTCAGCAGTCTAATGAAGGTAGCAGAAAGTGGGAGGCAGTCCAGCAGCCCCAAAGAACAGAACCCCCTCCATTTCTTATCCTGACCATCCCATGGAGCCGCTAGAAGCCTCTCTCTGTTTGCATATATTTCCTGCCCAGCCAGACAGGCTCAAGGGCTACTGTTCCTGTTGGGACAATTTGTCTGAGAGAGATAAGTATCTTTTGAAAAACACAAAACACAGTCTGCTAAAAAAATCCTGCACTAACATCAAGAACCCATGAAAACTGTAAGTGTGAATTTAAAGGCTGCAATTTTATGCTCAGTTTGTGCTGAATTTTGCACATTCCAAACCTCATTTTTCAAAAAAGTAAATTATAGAGCCACTGCAATGTAAACCTGAGCTTTTCACTTTACAGAAGCCAGCCTTGCAGAAAACTGACTCTAGCCAGAAAATAGCAGCAACTGTGGGAACTCTGCATTCACCAACCTCATTTTACCTCAGTGAGATGAGAGTTTCAAAGCCTAATTTGCTGCCATTTAAAATGCTATTCTGAGCAAGTTCCCCCCCATATTACTTTTTTTTAAGGAAATCAAATTCAGAAAGCTCTATTTGGGTTGCAGTTGAAATATAATCTAGAAATACAAAATCAAAACTCCCATAGCAAGGTTATCTCAGTTGTGTTCCGCATATTGTGGATCAGAGCCTCAATTTTTATGGTGTAGATTTAATTTGAGTAGAAATACTGTACTAAACATTGCCCATACAGAATATTTTCTTTTCCTGTTGTTAAACATGGCAATTAATATTGCTGTAGGAGTCTTAACTCTTTCCCTTTCGCAATTTTAGGCCCCAATCTTGAAACACTTCTGCACTTGCTTAACAGTCCTATTGGCTACAATGAAATTGCTCACATAAGTAATGTTAAGCGCATGCATAAATGTTTTGTGTTTAATATTAGCAAAGCTTTACTGTTGGTTAGCAGATCAAATGCTAGTTAGCACAACAACATTTTGTTCTTTTGTCATCTGAATTCAACAACATGGAAGACTAGAAAATTTCGGACAGGTGATGAACTGTAATGGATAACCTAGAAAAATTAATATAGATGTTTACTTTTAACTTTTATGTAACTTTTGAACTCTGGTCTTAGCATGAAGCAGTAAGATGACAAGGGCAAAAAGTGACCCTAGTGACTTCCTATTACAGCTGTTTTAGATACCTGTCCTGCTGTTGTGGTAGTGTTCAGTTTCTGTGAAATGGAAATTAGTGGCTAGCCATTTGTGCAGACCATCTCCTCCTCATTGCAGAAAGCTTGAAAACATGACCCGAGTACAACCTAAAGACTCAAATGAGAAGGCAAATGAAAGCCACATTATTGGTTTAAAAATGTCATGAGTTGTAAGCCAATCTCATGAATTTTGGGGGCCTGACATGATATTGGAAGCTTGGGGTTGGAAATACTACACATTTGAACAGAAATAATTTCATCTGCATTGGTGTTCTGATTATTAAGAAAAGACAGGAAGTACTTTTTTAAGAGCCTGTTTTGCTTCTTATTCACATGCAACTCCCATTGTAATCAGTGGGCCTGCATGAGGACTATAGTATTGGGTGCTTAATGGTTTGATTTTCAGAGATATTGAGCAAGGGGATGGTGACTTCCATTGAAGAAAATAAGCACAGCATTTCTGAAAATCATTCTACACAGTTGATTATAGCATAGCACATCTCATATAATGTTACAAGACACAAGAGTGAAATTCAAGTGACTACTGTAGAAGTACAGTAATTCCTCTAGAAGTCCCCATGGCTGGGGTGAGGGTTGTGTTACTCCAAAAGGGACTCAGACTATACATTTTCCAGACAGTGTCAAGAAGCCAGTGTTTCTGAAAGCTTGTTAAAACGCTAGTTGTGTCCAGTGTTTTAACACCATTTCATAATACTGAATCAGTTTGCAGAGTATTTTATCTCTACAGTGTTCATGAATTTAGTAAGTCTGAAAAAACTAATGAAATGCAGAATTTTCATTTATCATAACACGCCTCTTCAATGCACAATTCTTTTTACTTAATGTGAAACTTAGTCAAAACAGATTTGATATATCTGTATCTATATAGGAGATCACAAATGCATGGCTATAGCCTCAGTGCATGACTGTGATGATCATACACACAATATTAAAGCCACCTCAACATAACCTCCCTCATTCCTGGTTTTGTCTCAGCCAACTGCTCCTCATCCATGTGCTGATATTAACCAGGCACCAAGATAGCTGAGTGATCGAGGTCTTTGCATACGTGAATAATAGAGACAGATGTTATCTGTATATTTCTGGTATTTGAGCCTGTGATGCAGTCTCACCTTTCCCCCCAATGGCTATATATAGATGCTGAGTAGGACAGAACAGATAATTAAATCTTGAGCTGTTCTACAGGCGAGAAGCCTAGTGATAAAGGAGTATTTGCCCATCATTATCCTGTGTACAGCCTTTGAGGAAGGATTCAAACAGTTTTAGAACATTTCCATTGACACTTGCCACATCTCCTACCTAAGAGAGCAGCAGTGTATGATCCACCATATGCAATGCTACCTAGAAATCCAAGGGAGATTTGACACCAGGCAATAGATGTCAAGTTCCATTGCATCTAGTGAAGGTTTCTTCAGAATTCATAGGATTATGGCATGCTTTAAAGAGATGGAAAGAGTTAATTTTTCAAATTGTGCACTGACCATATTTCTCTTGGAAGAAATCAGATTTATCCTTCACTTTCTTTTGTGAACTTGGAAGGGCAAGGGTTGGACCCAAAGACGGTTTTACACTTCCTTCAATGTATTCTGGACTTACTGTTGAATGAATGGACAGAATTTTGAGTAGGAAGGTGTCAAGATACTATGTTTGTGTGGTTTCTGGTTCAGAGTATCCTGAGAAACCTTGGATGTGGGTGATCTCCTCTGTGAAAAGAGAATAGTTCCTCCCAGCAAATGATACAGGAGTTCAGGTGCGGATTGCAGATAGACTGGGTTGATAAGTAGTTCTTAATCTGAATTGTTCTTTTAGATGTGGTTATGAAGCCAGTATGGAGGAGGACAGAAAGGATGTCTACTTGTAACCTGTCCTCAGAGTAGACTTGTAGAAACAATTTGTGTTCCAATCTGTCTGCCTCTGCCAGAACTTCCCAGTTACTGTCCCAGGCTCTGTCTAGGCAGAGAGTAAGTCTTGTAGGAAAGAGATTGGTCCTCTGCAAGGCCCAAGAGCTACCAATCTAGCTCTAAGAAAGGTGGTGACTCTGTAGAGGTTTAAGAACCAAACAAATGTCAGAACAGTGAAAAACGGATGAGGGGCAAATATTTAATATGGATCTATCACCCAATTTTGTTGACTCCTCCC
Source organism: Lepidochelys kempii (assembly GCF_965140285.1). NCBI lineage: Eukaryota > Metazoa > Chordata > Testudines > Cheloniidae > Lepidochelys > Lepidochelys kempii. Next base: position 23,758,220 of record NC_136391.1, on the reverse strand, counting down.
CAACTGCAAGAGTCCTGAAATGTAGAACATTATTTAACTACATTAATGTAAATCAGAAGGATTAAGAACTGGAATGACTACTGCCAAGTTTGTCCCATTTTTGACCAACTTATGAGCTATTTTATGACTTTTAAAGCCACAGCTCTGTTGGGGGTGTGTGGATATATACCACACCAGCAGCTGCTGCTAAATGAATTCAGCATATGGAGGCAGAGGTGAAAGTAAGCCGGTACGCCCCGGTACAGCATACCGTCAAGAGCCGGTGCGCTGTACCGGGGTGGATCAGCTTCTCTAAGCACAATTTAAAGGGCCTGCAGCTCCCAGCAGTGGCTGGAGCCCCCAGCCCTTTAAATTGCTGCCAGAGCCCTGGGGACGATTTAAAGGGCCCGGTGCGGTAGTGGCAGCCGGAGCCCTGGGGAAGCAGCGGCAGGGCTCCGGGGACAATTTAAAGGGCCCAGGGCTCCGGCCACTGCTACTGCCCAGGGCCCTTTAAACCGCTGCCAGAGCCCCCGGCTGCCACTGTTACCCTGGGGTGGGGGAAGGAGGCACTTGCCGGTAGGCCCTGCCCCTTCTGGCGGCCAGAGTGGGCCCCAGCTCAGCCTTGTATCGGTAAGACCTGAGACTTACTTTCACCCCTGTATGGAGGGCAGAGACAGGTAGAATGCCTACAGGGTGCATTCTCTGGGTATATCTACACAGCCTGAGTTTGTGGAGCTCATGCTGTGTAGACAGTGCTTTGATGATGTGGCCCAGAATGGAGCTTGGGATCTGAAAGCTAGGGAGGGGATAGGCTTCAGAGCCCAAGCTCCAGCCCAAGCCGCAACTTCAAAGTGTTGTCTGCACAGCTGTTTCTAAAGCACTAGTGTGAACGCCACAAACCCAAGTCTGCCCATCTGGGCCATGAGGCTTATTGCCACAGACTGTGTAGACATACCCTCTGAGGCTGCTTAAAAGGGTGGAGCTTGTGTTAGCTCTAGCTGCATGTGAGTGGGGCCATGTCTTGTCTAGGTGTTTGTCACACTGGTGACACTAACACTCCTGTGCCTTGTGTTCCATTAGGTAGTCATTTATGCCAATGCAAAGTGGGCATAAAATACTATCAAATTAGAACAGTCGTGTTTTACGCCCACTTTGCACAGCTGTAAATGGCTACAGAATTACAGGGCAGTGGAGAACCAGGAAGCCCAAGCCCAATTTGAATATCCACCCTTAGTCAGCAAAGCACTTAAGCACATGAATAGTTCCATTGACTTCAGTGGGACTACTCACCTGCTTAAGTTTTTTGCTGGAATGACCCATGCACCATCGGCACCTTTCAGGATCAAGTTCTAAATCATTTACTGGATAGGGATGGACTTAAGCACTAGGGATATAAATACTGTTTAAAAATTTAACCATTTAAATGATTAACCAATTCAGCAGCTCAGGTTGGGGCCCCTCCCAACTGGGCCCTCACTGGCTGGCGCAGGGCTGCTGGGGTCGGCCGGCCGGTCGGCCCGGGGTTGATGGTTAAGTTGGATTAACCAGTAAAACTACTTAACATCCCTATTAAGCACTTGTTTAAATGCTTTGCTGAAACTTAAGCTGCTTCCTGTGCTGACGTACAAGGGGAAGGGGGAGCTCTCTACAGTATCCGTCTCCCTAGGACACCTATGTACAAGCAAGCAGAACCTGTCTTGTTAAGATGATAGCCGTGTGGGCATATTTGAAGTTGCAACAGTTGAATATCAGTATTTTCAAAATTTCAGTTCAGAGAATTTCCAGTCATACTGCATGAGCTGCTTCCAGCACAAAATTCTATTTTCAGATCACAGGGATGTAGTAAGGAGAGTGTCAAAATTACAGCCTATGATGAGTTGTTTTCCATTTGCAATCATTAGCAGAAAAAAAAAGTTTTAAAAAAATGCAAAGGAAGTGCATGGGGCATCATGATGCTAAGCTGACAAGCCATACACTCTTGTGGGTTCCACATGGTGACATGCAGTGTAACAGAAATTGATTCTAAAAGCTGAAAAGATACTTTTTATACAAAAGTATTTTTTAAAAATGTCTAGGGTTCAGACCTGCATAATTGGTTATTTTATTAATAGGAAGGAAAAAAACTCACGAGGGCACTCATTTAAAAAAAATGAACTACTAGCTGAAGCGGCAAAATATTTTAACATGACAAATGTATTAAGCATATTTTCTGGCAATATATTACTCTGTGAGCTGTTTTAGAACAGTACCCTTTTCAGGAGAAAGTGTTCATGTAATTCCAATAAAATATATTTTTTCATATTATAAAAACAGAGATTATATAATCTTTGATTATACACTTAATTTAATAAGGAAATCAGTCTAATTTTTTCTCATTGTGGTAAGATCAAAAACATGCCATCCAGTAATATTTACTCCTGTTTCTTTGTGCTGTAGACAAATAATTAGACTTGACCGTTGAATTAGTGGGTAAGCAATATATGCTGAGAAGAGCAGCTTTACACCCAGAAAATTAAACCCATTTTGTTTTCCTGATTTCTGTCATTTTCACCCAAAATAAAAACATAAGCATAATAGGTAGTATTCAGACTATACACATCTCTGATATACGAGGTGGAAAGTACATGCATAATACCTATCAATTAATAAATATTCTAAAAAAGATATCTGTGCAACTTACCTGATTTATTTAAGCATGGCATCAGTGAGTTAAAGATCAAACCACAGTAAGAAAGGAACATATTTAGCTGGTTATTTTGTCAGTAGTAACTATCCTTGAGACTGCCATAATCACAGTTTCCCCACGGTCTTCAACTCTCATAGGTATACAAAAAGAAAGCTGCTGGGAAGCTTGGAGACATCAATCTCAAAATGACTGAGCAAGAGGAGGAATTTGCTGGGAAGGCTTCTCAGTACCAGCGTGAAATGAAGCACCTCCAGCGGCTGCTGCAAGACAAGCAAGAAACCCTTGATGAACTGCTGCAGCAGAAAAGGTAAATTAGTCACAGTCAAAAACAAGCCAACTGGATTGAGTGGTAAAAACGGGGCAGCTGCACGCACTTGCTTTCAATCACAGCTCCATCTGGTATGCTCTGGGAGCCTTCTCTCACTCATCTCTTAGCTATACTGAAAATACTGAAATGCTCTTTATTGTCTTCTTCCCACCTCCAGAATATAATCTTACAGGGAAGGAGTATTCCATGGAAGACTACCACTGTTCTTAAGCCTATAATTAAAAATCCTCCCAATGGCTCATTGCATCTCAACAAAAAGTAATATGTAGCAAATATCAACTTGAATACAGTCTTTAATTCTTTTGTGTCTATACATCACTAGGACTATGATAATTTATTTAATATCATCTTTCAGTGAAGACTGAAGGACTGTTTTTTGCTGACAGTTTTTCTGACAAATGGGAAGTAAAATCAGTCAGTTAGAGAACCTTGTCAGATGAGTCGGGAGGGGACTGGTTTTGGAATATAAGATATATAATGACATCTTAATATTCTATTATCCACTAGTGTAGATTGCCACCATCAAGAGCACAAAAGGAAAATAAAAATAGTTTAACAGATTTTGACAAGATTATGACCGTCAGTGTTGAAATATCCTATTAATATAAATAGTTCATTAAGGAGATTTTCCCCCTTGTGGTGGAAGACTTCATAACACATTCCCATTATCAGCATAAAAGAATCAAAATAAATGAGAGCTAATTAAGCAGTCATACTGCAAGTCATCTCAGCCATTGTGAGATAATATGGATTTAAAAATTATGGAAACCAGAGCTCAAGCAGACTGCCATCAACGTCTACAAGATCAGCACAGTTCTGTTTCTAGTTAGTGCATACAGTGTTATTAGATGGCATTAAATTGTTGGTAGATACATAAACATAATTTTGCTGCATCTGTGAGAACTGGCAGAAAAATAGAGTATTCTGATCATTCTTGATTTGTCTGGGAAATGGTTACTTAGGATTTTTAACTATTTAAATGCCTCTTCTCCATGCATGCCTGTGCCAACTGTTTAAAAAAATAACTAGTTAAATGAGAATTATGTGATATACACTAGGGCATAAAGCCATAGTGCTATCATATGAGCCTCTTAGATATTGGCTTTATGTCCCCAAGAAAAGGAGCTAAAGTTAGCCAGTCTAAACCCCACATACTGGAGCATAAAATGATGCATACAGCTGATAGAAAATAAAGTATTTATGTTAGGTTCCGATAGCTGCTTTGCTATTCATTTTCTAATTCTCCTGTTTTAGCTCAGCTCAGCTTTTGTATTTTGCTGTAGCAGTTATGTTAAAAAATACTAAACTGAAATAGATAAAGACCTATAGCTGAAAAGCCAGATTAATCCTATTATTATAAAGCTAGGAGTATCCTTTTTATTTTTAACTATAAAGATTTTTTAATTTAATGTGGTAAGTATAATTAATTATGCTTAAATACCTCACTTATGTTGTTTCATTCACCTCTTAAACACTGTATTGTCAATACATCAAAATTCCTCTAGCTCGGATTGTCTCCTGATAACATATTTACCAGTCACTCCAAGCCAAGCATTTTAAAGGAATAATACTAACATATTATAGTATGTCTGTCTCCCATATAAATTAAAAATTCATTGCTCATCATCTGTCAATTCAATGCATTTCTAGCTTTGTAAGGTTTATCTTTATTACTCTCCCCTCACTGACAGAGGAAGAAAGTGGAAGGAGGAATTACTTGTAGGTTAGATGTCACTAATCTGTAGCTTGGCAACCAGCATCACTAGTGCTGGGACAGTAATGGACTGTTACAGATTTATTTCCACCAGCATTGTTCAAGGAGCAAATTGCAGAACAGAAAATTATTTTCAGCACGTAATTTCAATTATGAATTTAAAATAGTTGGTGATAAAGATAAAAGTATTCTAAATACTAAATAAGATGGGTGTAAAATAACTTACCACATGCAGGCTTTTGTATTAGACTGTACATTTAGAATATCCATTTAATTGAAATCATACTGTGTTCAAGAATTTTGAATCAGGAAAGCTGATGTGATAAAACAGTTAACTGAAGATATGTGGACTGTTTGGCTAGCAGAGTGTTTTTGTGTTAATGTTACAGCAATAATTCTTGAGACACACTATAAAGCAAATCAAACAGTAATTTTAAAGACACTTACACTGAATTCTTACCAAAAGCAATACACTTAGGTAAACTGAAGAACTGGGATGATGCAATGTCTTTTCCTCATACTATTGAGTTTCTTAAATTTTGTTTTATAACAGTTGGAGCTAGGGTCAGGATATTAGCTATAACTTTTATTCATACCTTTAAATTCTTTGCTTTCATAAGGGGGCTAGATGCACCATAATTACTTATGGGCGCTTTTAAAAAAAGACCCAACACAGCTATTCCTTATTCCTACACTTGCTTATGATTGTACGCATTGTTCTAGTTGCTAACAAATGTGGAGGATCTGCCATAAACTCACCTCACCTGGCTTTGAGGAGTTGATTGCTAGAAGATGAGCTAGCTTTGAGTGCTATTTCTTAAAAACAGACATTCCTGTTGGGCAGAATGCACAGCTTCCAGACTCCTGCAGGGGACCATATTCAGCCTGCAGTTATAACAGTGTCAGAAACAGTCTTCATGAAAATGACTGCCATTTAAAATCTTTGTATGTTAAAAAAAATACTTAAATGGAGTCACATAGGATTATTAAAATATATTATTAAAGCAATATACAAACCTTTCATGGAGCAACAGGGTCTCTTAAATAAACTGTTTCTAAATAGCCAACTTTCCAATTCAAGATGTGATACTAAAAAGGGTCAAGGAGAGTATATTTGAACCATGGTGCTTTAACCTGTGCAAAAATACAGTTTTTTTTCTCTTACACACACCTTTTTAACACCTCAATCAATGTAATTAAAGGAACCAAGATGATTCAAAATAGCCATACAGCATAGATATGCAAGAGGCAACACTTGGCTGACAGTCACACATTTGGCAGTCTTACGACAGAGATCCTTTTTTAGAAAATTCCTTCTAGCCTAGAGGAAGGTGCACTGGACTGGGAGGAGCTATGATTACTAGGCTCACTTCTTCCAGAGATCAGTATTAACATTTCTGCCATTCATAAATCTTTATAACTGAATAAGGCCTTATACCCCTATCTGGGAATAGAACCCATACCTCTAACATAACAGACTCATCTTCTTCCCTTAACCACACTTTAAGAATAAATGTGCCAAATCTAACTGCTTAGCTATACTTCCTGCAACCCCTGCTCTACTCATTGAACCAGAGCCAGTAAAGGAACCCAGGTATCCAGATACCTGACATTCCACTGCTGTCTCACCAGAAGCTATGTAAGCCACTAACAAAGTGTATATCACATGCTCCTCTAGGGTCTGGTCCACATAGACAACAGTTTGTTTCTGACACAGGTTATCCCTTTAGCTCAAATAATAGAGGATTGTGCTGTGGATCTTAATGTCCTGGGCTCAATCCCTGCTGACAACTCATGTTAGTATGTCAGTCTTGCCTCCCAGTCCTTTTTTGTGTGAGGTTTGAAGTACTTGCAGATCTGGCAGCTGTCCCTTGTATGAGTCTCTCCCAGACAATTGGAATGGGGGTCGCTCAGGGGAATCACCTCGCCACAGGAGGCACAGGGCTTGAAGCCTGGTGACCAAGGCATGCCTCAGCATTAGGTAACGAATGAACTCCAATAACTGATGGACAAAAAACTCCAAACACTTACTGACTAAAAACTAACTATTTATAACTAATTCAACTACATACACTATAAAAAACAGCGAAAATCACTTGGAAAGTTTGCCGAAGCAAAAAGAGCAGTTCCACTGTCATGGGCACTAAGAAGGAACTGAGGGAGCGCAGACCAGGCCCTTTATATTGGCTCTATGAGCGTATGGCACCACAGGGCACCAGAGCCAATCCGATGGATACAACTGAGGGAAAAATTTCCAGCAACTGTGCTTGGGGCACGCTCAAACCTACATTGGAATGGACACGTTCAAGCACTTGAAGAACCAATTGCTTCATAGATATAGAATCATAGAATATCAGGGTTGGAAGGGACCCCAGAAGGTCATCTAGTCCAACCCCCTGCTCAAAGCAGGACCAATTCCCAGTTAAATCATCCCAGCCAGGGCTTTGTCAAGCCTGACCTTAAAAACCTCTAAGGAAGGAGATTCTACCACCTCCCTAGGTAACGCATTCCAGTGTTTCACCACCCTCTTAGTGAAAAAGTTTTTCCTAATATCCAATCTAAACCTCCCCCACTGCAACTTGAGACCATTACTCCTCGTTCTGTCATCTGCTACCATTGAGAACAGTCTAGAGCCATCCTCTTTGGAACCCCCTTTCAGGTAGTTGAAAGCAGCTATCAAATCCCCCCTCATTCTTCTCTTCTGCAGGCTAAACAATCCCAGCTCCCTCAGCCTCTCCTCATAACTCATGTGTTCCAGTCCCCTAATCATTTTTGTTGCCCTTCGCTGGACTCTCTCCAATTTATCCACATCCTTCTTGAAGTGTGGGACCCAAAACTGGACACAGTACTCCAGATGAGGCCTCACCAATGTCGAATAGAGGGGGACGATCACGTCCCTCGATCTGCTCGCTATGCCCCTACTTATACATCCCAAAATGCCATTGGCCTTCTTGGCAACAAGGGCACACTGCTGACTCAGTGTATATATCAATATATATGTAATAGTATATAAATGTTGATATGCACATAGTTTATAAATATATCTTTAGAATAATGAAAAAAGGTAAATGAAGTGACAAATGATAATGTGTGAGAATAAATAAATACAAATATATTATTACCATATTCATATTATAAATGTACAAACCTTAACAATGGGTAGAAGCATACAAATAAATATACAATTGCCCATATAAAGTGATAACAGGTAGTCACAAATAACATTCATAACTACTTACTTGTACATTACCATAATGTATATATTAAATAAACCTAAATCTCTGACTGCTAGAAGCTGGGACTGGATGACAGGGGATGAATTAATAAATTGCCTTTTCATTCCCACTGAAGCATCTGGCACTGGCCACTGGCAGAAGACAGGCTACTGGACTAGATGGACCATTGGTCTGACCTAGTATGACCATTCTGAAGTTATTAGGTTCTTATGTTAAATACTTATAAATATAGATATAAATATAAGTAGAAATAAGGAGATAATGGTAATATAGTTACTATGACTATAGATATACATATGTTGGCGTGTCAGTATATTGAAATATTATAGTAAATATCATGTCTAACAGTACTGATTATACCTATAACCAATTTAAAATCCCTGTACTTGAATTTCTTTTTTCCTACCAGCAGATATCCTTTTAACTTTGTCATTAAACCATAGCATTTTAAAGGTGATGGGTCTAGGATTACTGTTCTCTCTCCTTCTGGCCTCTGCCACTCAATGAGTCCTTTCAATCTCCAGGGAAGGCAAGCCGGGATCCAATTCCAGTACCTCAGAGAGTCTGTTCTGGAGAAAGCTAATCAAGTTTTTTTCCTTCTAACCCTTCAGGGACCCTCACTAACCACAAACAACTCCTGTGTCATCTGTTTTCAAGATCTTGTTTTCCCTCAAGACTGGTTAGTCCATGGCTTATGGAAGCATTCTCCTTCAGTTCAATGGCAGTTTTTCATAGTTATCTAAATAGGTCAAATAAGCCTTGACTTCCACCACATCTTTAGAGAGCTCATGTATATCTTGAGATAAAAGATGAAACTTGGTAATTTGAAAGTCCTTCATAGCTGCAAAGTCCTATCTGTGAGACTGGTGGATTTTCTGAGCCTTACTTTTCTTTGGAGACTCAGGCTTGGGTCTTTTGGCATTTCTGTTTTTCCCAGCAGGATCCATAACAACACAACTAAAAGGTCCCCCCTCATCTAATTAGTAAATTTCTGACAGAAAGTTATGGTTTAACTACTTGAGAGGCCTTAATTGACGATTAGTGCATTAGGTTGTGGAGACCAATAGTGAAGCAGCCAGCTTCCCTATAGGTCACATGACACTCTTCCCCCCAATCCCTAAATGGAAAACAGGAACTGAATGTCTCAGGGCATTGCTAATGAGATAATTTTTCACCTAAGTAGCCAGTTTGAACCCAGCGTCGCCTGGTACAGATTAACAGTTCTCATCTAATGCGTGGTTGTAGAAGGAGTAACTGATTGAAGTTCCTCAGTTTGTCAACTTTGGAAAGGAAGATGTTATGTCTCTAACTGAAACAAAGTTGGGAGCTTGAAATTGACACTGAGATTACTAAATAGTGATATTTTATATTAAAGTACTAGGCAATTACACATACTACATACAACAAGGAATAGTAGGATATGATTCCTAGGATTTAGAATACTACTGCTAATCTGCTAGGTGCAAAAAACAAAAATTATTTATGTTTACTAAAGACATTTTGATAGCTTCTAAAGGAAGGATGTACAAATTCCATGTTCTTACAAACTGACATTTAGGATTCTCTTTCTTTGAGATAATTCCTATTCGCAATATTTCTTAACTTTTACAGCCTTCTTGCAAATATATTGCAAATTCACAGTAACCTTTTGCACCACAAAGCTCAGAAGAATTTGGTGTGATTTTCCCACTTAACATATGTGATATTCATTTGATGCTATTATTGTTTATAGAGCAGGTTTATGAAGAATATAGTTTCACACATCTTTCTTTAAATTAAATGTTATATCTGAAATATGTAATCTAAGTTGTGAATATAGCTGCAGGATAAGAAATTGGGTTTGTAAATGCTATCACATCTTATTTATGTTTCTGAACACTGCTTTTCCATCCTCTATGATTTTTCTACGTCACACCATATTATATCATATAAATCCTCTGCAGTGGTACAGTACATAGTAATTTGTCACAGCTGTTACACTTTCTGAAGAAATGTCATGGCCGTTTTGCACATTAAAGTACGAGTCTGAAAATCTTGACTAAATTTCCTCTGTTTATCCTCAGAAAAGGTGCAGCAATACAAAACTTTACAATCCTATATAATCAAAGGAAAGGGCCCATATAGTCTTTTGCCTTGGGTTTTCAGATGAAATTACATGAAGTGTTCTTGTTGTGGGATTGGTCTTTGTGATGTGGATGCTTATATACTACAGAGTGGAGTGAGATAGCTAACTCACTGAACTGGAAGGCTCAATTAGGATCTGAGATAAATGGAGGTTCAATTTTGGGAAAATCACTGAACTTGCCTCTGCTCTCCTTCCATTGGGTTCATTCTCCTAAAACACCTTAGTAGTCACACTTTTTGGTAGCAGAAAGTAGGGTATTCAATCTCATCACTCTTTAGCATAGTTGTGATTTTAATTGCATTTTCATCTTTAATAAGTTAGGCAATCATTTGTTAATGAGAAACAAACAGAAGATTATTATCTTGTACAGTCATGTTTAGAAGTGGGATATTTATTCACTGCTGGATGTATGTCCACTTTAAAAATGCTAATTTTAGATGTAGAGTTATTAACTCTTGACCAAAATGAATAGCTGGCACACAAGACAGAATGATGTTTAGCACAGGTCTTTGAGAGGAAATCTACTAAACTAAGGGCCTTTACAGACAATGTCAAAACAGGATGCTAATGTCAGTGCAGGACCTAAAGAAATTCCTTCTGGAGGGATGCAACGGGTCCCTGTGAAGTAGGAGCATTACATGGAAAAGATGGGGAAGGAATGGTGTAAAAAAAAGAGAAAACAGGGACTTTTAATGGAATCCAGGGATTAAAAGATCCCCCATTGTAGCCGCCAAGTTCTGTGTTCTCCCTTGGAGACTGATGAGGACTGTGGTGGTCTTGCTGTGATTAAATCCAGATTCCTGTGACTGAAAAGGGCAATAGCAAGCCAGACCCCGCCACCCTTGCAGAGGAAGTATTTCCAGAGTCCCCGTATGGCTTCAGACCAACACAATGCACCACTGACATGATTTTTGCAGTCAGATCCAGGAAAAATGTCAAGAACAACAGGAGCTGCAATGGCCTTTATCAATCTGATCAAAGACTTTGACTGTGTCAATTGTGAGGCTCTGTGAAAAACAGGGTGGATAAAAATCAATGATTTTAAAAATTTTTTTTTAAATCAGATTTTTTTATTTACATCAGATTTTTTTGATAATATGCTTTTTGAGGAAAAAACTGATCTCAAGATAGTTTTAATTAAGATACATTTTAGCTCAAAGATCTCATGCAATAGGGATTATAAATTCCAATTCTATAGTATGCGAGAATATATTCATGTAATGTTTAAGAAAAGTTTTGTAAATGAATTCCAATAGTTCATGGATTAGGGACCCAATCTTGTGGGGTTCCAGGGTCTTCTGTATAGATTTTTAGGTTAATCTTTCTATCTACCCAATGGGACTCAGTGCTAAGTCTCGAAGATACCATCAGAGATGCTTAGTTTTGCAGTTCTCAAACTGTGGATTTATGTCTCCAGAGATAACATGCTTGTTAAAAGCAAAAATGTTTTAAAATACATAAATAATAAATATATAGAGGTGAGAAATAATCCTATTTTCCCTCTGCAAATTTGTGTACACAGAGTCAATCCTCTCTAAAAGTGCAAAGTTTCAAAAAGTTCAATGAACAGAAGATTGTTGGGGGGGCAAGTCTTGAGATAAATGTGAGAACGGAGACAGGCAGTAGAAACAAAAGTGAAGCTGTTTGAGCAGCACATTCCAGAAGTCTTGAGGTCTTTCTGAGTGTAGCCTTCATTGATTTGAGATCTACCATACCATTCTCTCACTCAAAGGGAAAACCTGTAATGCAAAAAAGAAAAGGAGTACTTGTAGCACCTTAGAGACTAACAAATTTATTTGAGCATAAGCTTTCATGAGCTACAGCTCAACTTCATTGGATAATGGCAGCAGGCTGTAAAAGAGACCCAGTTTGGGTCTCATCTATCTCAGAGTTGTGAAGAATATCTATTAAGGTTATAACAATCAATAAGAATGCACTTTTATGTAGAAATCCATGATTAAATAGAGTCTTCCTGACGAGTTATTTAAATCATGATTTAAATCAAATCCACCCTGGTGGAAAATCTTGTGAAAGCAAATTTATTACCATTGTAAGACTCCTCCATGACCAGATGACTGTCTCCTTCCTGTGCAGTGGCTCTACCTCTGAGCCCTTCATCATCCAAACTAGCATAAAACAAGGCTGCGTACTGGCACCCATCCTTTTCTCCATTTTCTTAGCAACTATGAAAATGTTAACTCAAGACCATCTTCCACAGGGCACTGGCATCCAATATTAGACCGACAGCAACCTCTTCAACCTTTCTCGTCTCCATGCCAGAAATAAAGTAATATCGGCAACAATAACCGGACTCCAGTATGCAGATGATTGTGCTGTAGTTGCAAAAAGGAGGATCTACAAATAGCCCATAATTGCTTCTCTGAAGCTTACAAAAGCCTAGGGCTAACTCTAAATATCAACAAAACAAAAATTCTCCACCAGCCAGCTCTTGGTCAATCATCCTTCCCAACAAGGAAGATCTACACTGACAAAGAAGAACTGGAAAATGTAGAATACTTTGCCTATCTTGGCAGCCATCTCTCAGAGGGCAGACATAGATGTCGAGATTCAGCACAGAATCCTCTGTCCCAGCCTTGCCTTTGGCAGACTGTTGCGCTGTGCGTTCTACAATCACATAATCAGAACACATACTAGACTTTTAGTTTATAAAGCGGTGGTAATCCCAACTCTGTTCTATGGCTGTGAGACTTGGTTGACCTAAAGAAAACACCTGAAAAACCTGGAATACCAACACTTTCTTTGGAAGATCCTCAACATAAAGTAGGAGGATTGCCACACTAATGCCAGTATCCTCACAGAGGCCAACGTCTTCAGCGTTGAGGCCCTGATTATTCAGCACCAGCTGAGGTGGCATGGGCACTGCGTGCGCATGCTTGATGTACGCATACCAAAACAACTGCTGTATGCCCTTCTCACCAAAGGAGAAAGGAAATGGGAAGGCCAAAAGAAACGCTTTAAAGACATCCTCAAGATAAACATCAAGAGATATCGTGTTGACACCACACACTGGGAAACAGTAGCCCAGGACAGGGATAACTGGCAAAGACTCCTCAGAGAGGGAACATACGTTCTTGGAGGAAAATCGCCTTGCCCTGGTTGCAGAAAAATGCCAGAATAGGACAGCCAACTGTCATTCAGCAATTGTGGCCCAACCCAGACTTCCAACACCACCTGCAACACCTGCCAATGAGCCTGTGGCTCAGCGATTGGACTCCTCAGTCACCAAAGGATCAATAAAAAATAAAACCTGTGAAAGAGATCATCCTTGACCTCCAGGGATGGACAACCGCTCACAGCCTGAGTTGGAACTCCGTGAGTGGTTCTCCTCACACTTTTCTCTGCGACATAGCTAGCTCTTAGCTTATTTAACTCTGTAAATAGTTAGCAGTTAGTATCCTTTAGACAGGTTTCCTTTATCGTTTTCAGGTTTTATTTCTAGTTTATTTGTTAATGTAGTTGGCGGTGGTACGCTCCAGGGGCATGCAGCACTCTCTGGACTTCAATCACTGATCTTTGTGTGAGGTATCTATTCCTAAAGCGATCCCTACACACATTGTTTGCTGCATCTTGGGGAAGGACATCAAGGAGAGGAGTTGCATTTGCCACCCCTTCAAGAAACATACTCAAGTTTCCAGGGATCTACACCTCAAGCTGCACCTCCTCGAACAGGCCAGAGGCTTACCTCAGCACTGGCACCAGATCATTCTCTCCATGCATAGTCAACTGTTACTATGGCAGAGAGTTTGAACAGGCCTTTGGACTTGCACTCCTCTTCATGCAGAAGGAGAGGTCAATCTTTCTCCTGTAGAGTCCCTCTAGGGTGACCAGACTTCCTGATAAAATAAGGACTGTCCCAATATTTAACTTTGTCCCGCGTCCCGACCAACATATGATCAGGATGCCATTTGTCCCAATATTGTAGGGTTCCCGGGTGTCCAGTTGTGACGGGGCTGGCAGGCTCCCTACTTGGCTCGTTGCACCTCCCCAGAAGTGGCGTCATCTCCCGCTGGGTCCTAGGTGCAAGGACGGCCAGGGGGGTTCTGAATGCTGCCCCTGCCATGCGTGCCTGCTCCACAGCTCCCATTGGACAGGAAACACAGCCCATGGGAGCTGCGGGGGCAGTGCCTGCGGGTGAGACAGCTCGCACAGCCACCTAGCTGCTCCTCCGCCTAGGTCCCAGAGGGAGATGTCGCCACTTCCGGGGAGCTGCCTGAGGTAAACACCCCAACCCCCAGCCCTGAGCCTCCTCCTGCACTCAAACTCCCTTCTGGTCTCAGCACCCTGAACTCCCTCCTGCATCTCAACCCCCTTCCCCAGCTGAGACCACCACTTGCAGTGGGAGCCGGGGCCATGCACCCCTAACTGATCCACGGCTTGCGGCAGGGGTCAGAGTCGGGGCCGGGCATCCCCCCATGTGTCCCGATATTTTGTTCTTGCAATCTGGTCACCTAGGTCCCTTGCAAAAAATCCATAAGACTGCTAGGAGCTGTTCCTGCTCCAAGAGAAGTTCATCTTCCACCTCAAAGAGATTGGAGCAACAATGAGATTCACCAGGTACCCAGAGTAGAACTGGGGCATTAGCCCATGTCTCCCACTACCAAGGCAAAAAACCCCCTCCTACTGTACCGTCAACTGCACATCCGTCTTCATGGTGGCTATTGAGCCTGGTACCAACACAAGCTGTTTCAGTGATGCCTCTTTTAGTGCCTATGACCCCTCAGGCATATGAAGTGGTGAAGAACCATTTTGTCTGCCCGATTTGCCGTTGATGCAGGAGTCTGCAGGGCGGTTATTACCTTCGTCTCTTCCCAGGCCCTCAACCTTTTCAGCACCGGACACAGAATGTTGCTGGCATCTGGGCAAAGGAAACAATCGGAGACTGCCTCATCTGCATCTTCCAGCACCCAAGTGCACTCTCCATTGGTCCTCAGAGAGTCTTCAACGTTGGCACCGGTGCTAGGGCCTTTGTCAGCCTGCGTGTTGATGCCAGGCTATGCACTGCCTCCAACAGAACCTGCTTCTTGAGAAACATTCACCTTGCCAACTGCACCACCAGTACCAGCCTTGTCTCTGCCCAGCTGGGAGTTGGACAGATTTAGTCATCAAGTAGCCCTGCCTGGTTGGGTGCTTCTTATGCCGAATGATTATTCGGAGGGCCCCTCTCAGTCTGGGTCAGACTTGTCTAGCTCTTCTTAATCCCCTCCAAGCCACAGAAAGTCCAGTGAATCATCCAGGCCACTTTAAGATGGACAACCTTGGTACCAGGATTTGTACCAATCACACAGCAAGGAGAAGCCAGTGCAGCCTGAGACATTTTGGCCTCCAATGCTATACTGGCTGATGTGAAACCCTTAGGGGACTCTTTGATCCTCCAGATCTAGAGCTCCACCCTGTTCCAGAAGGTCCCCAGAACCATCCATATCAGAACCTCATGTAGTAGAAAAGCAACTAGAAGCTCTTCCTATTGTACAACCAGCCCAACAAGATGAGCTATTGGAGGAATGAGCTCTGTCTTAGGCGGCTACTTTGGTTCCAGTCAATTTATCCTTGCTCTCCCCAGAGGGCTCAGTAGTTCCAGGCTCATCCTCACAGTCCCAGAAGTTTATAAATCCTAATCAGAATTTGCTTTGAAGAATGGCCTCTGTGATCATTATACAAACCAAGTTTTTACAGAATACCCACAAGCTGTTGGACATTCTCCCAAGGTGCAGACTTGAGAAGGGTAGCATCCCAATTAATGAGGCACTTTCAGAGCCAGCAAAGGCCTTATGGAATAGACCTGTGTTGTTGGCTCCCACAGCCAAACACACTGACAAGCATTTCCCATGTGCCTGCCATGGGGTTTCAGTGGTTTTACACTCATCTGGCCCAAAATTCCTTCGTAGTCGTGCCTGCCAATGAGAGGTCAAGGCAAGGGAGGTTCAAGTCAGCCCCCCAAAAATGGATGCAACTAATCAGCAGGCACTGTTAGCTTTGTTTGTTGGTTTTGTACAGAAATTCCCCATGGATTCCAGGGAACAATTCAAAGGCTTTTTGGCAGAGGGCAGTCCGGTTGTGAAGACATCTATTCCATCTGCCTTGAATATTATTGATGGTTCCTTTAGAATTTTGATCTCTGCAATTGTAATGAGGACAGTATCTTGGCTATATAATTCTGCTATAACCCCTGACATACAGCAAACAACAGAAGACCTTCCATTTGATGGGCGCTTCCTTTTTTTTTTTTTTTGGATAAAACTAAATCTCACAAAAGAATTGAGATATGAAAAGGTGCATTTCAGGGCTTGTTTTACTTTCCTCTCTGTGGTATAGGGACAGCATTTACTCCCCAGAAATCCCCTCAGTAGGAGTGAAGGCTTCTGGGTGTGCTCCAGAGAGACTGGAAGTGTCAGAGGAGGAGTTTATTTTTTTAAACACTTGTCACCAAAATGAATTCATAAAACCCCTTTTTAACACACAGTTTTAATTCTAAGCCACTTTTGGGCGAAGTGGCTACAAAAGGTCTGAGGGAGAAAATCAGAAATATTTAAGATGTGCTATTCTCCCCACCCTGAATAATGTTTCACATTTCTACACTATAAGGCCTGTCACACTAAATTTAACAACACTTCGCTTTCTCTAGCGGTGACTGCATTTCAGTGTTTCTGTAGAAACTAGCACACAGCCTTCTGCACAACAGTGAAGAGAAATTTGGCCAAGGATATATGCTAATACCTGCATTTACCTGGAGAGGCTAAGAAAGGTCTTGATGCAATGATCCATACTAAACTAATTTTATTTCCTTTCTGAGGTGGACTCAATTTCTCTCATAAAGGACACAATAATTGTCCTGTTGAAACTTCCGATGTACCTCAGGTTTCAGAGTAGCAGCCATGTTAGTCTGTATTCGCAAAAAGAAAAGGAGTACTTGTGGCACCTTAGAGACTAACACATTTATTTGAAGTGAGCTATAGCTCACGAAAGCTTATGCTCAAATAAATGTGTTAGTCTCTAAGGTGCCACAAGTACTCCTTTGCTGTACCTCAGAGACACCCACTCTCTTCACCTACTATTCTGTATATTTATTCACCAATAGGGTCAGGTCAAACTGTACTTCCAGAAGCAGTTCTTTAAAAAAGTCTCATGCAGCCTTAATTGTTTCAGTTTCACTGTTCTCTTCAGCACTGCTAGTTACTGTTTAGGTTTCTGCTTTTGAAAGTGGGTTTCATTGTCTAATTTGAGATGGAAAGCAGCATTATCTTATTAAAACAAAGGTTTTTAACATTGTCTAGTTCTTAAAATCTCTCATGTAAATGATGTAACATTCCGCCTTTCTAAGCAGCCAGCACTCCAAACTCTTAAATTTTGCATTTTCTCGCCCTGGTTCAGTGCTGTTGGGAATGTAGTAAGCATCCAGGATCCTCTTCCCCTGTACTCTTATTGCCCTTCCTGAATATCTTTGGCATGTAGTGTGAAGTTCCTACAAACGTCAGCAAGCTTCTCTTTTATACCTGCCTGCCTGAATAACAGATGTACACAGTAGAAGAGTCATTTTCAGTAAGATGGTTTCACCCATTTCTGAAGTTCCAAACACAAAGGATGGAGTGGAAGAAAATGCAGACAAGAGTTAAAAAAACATAGAAATGAGGCAATGAGAAGAGAGGCGTGGCAGAGCAAGGGAGTGAGCTATAGGCAGGGAAGGATAGCATAGGGCCTTGGTTTGGAAGGCAAGAGAAAGCTAGTGAAGGATTTCAAGAGTGCAGTGCAAGAAAGGTGATTTTGACAGCAGCATTTTGGAAACAGTGGAAGGAACTACACTTTCATGTGAAGCAGACATACCATAATTTACTTTATTACTGGCGCTGGAGTAACCTCTTTTCTTGCACCAACGCTAGCACCATACTTTTCTCCTTTTCTTTTTCTCAAGTGGTTCTTTATCTTCTGAGGTTGTGCAGTGTCTGTCCAGCCAAGAATAAGGTAGAGAGTCTAGTAATGGATACTGGAATATGAACTGAGGGGATAATTTGTAGTCTAAACAAAGCAAAATATTTACCCTCTGAATGAGGCACAAAATTAGGCAAACGTATTTAAATGAGCCCAGATTTTAAGGCTTATATGTGTGAAAGGTGTATACATGCTGCATGTGTATGTATGAGAGAGAGGTGGTGTAGATTTAAAATGACCATTTGATCCAAAAAGAAAAATTCAGAACATCTGAGAGTGGCACTGCATATCAGCGTATGGGCAGCATGTAGATAGATGCACAATTGAGTAGTACAATTAAATGTTATGATGCTGAAACACCTTTATTGCCATATAACAGCTGGAAGTCACACAGATCTTTATCACAAAATTTAAAAAATCCTACACTCAAATACAAGGATTCTGACTTTCACGCATCAGTGTTTATGTCAACATATTCCTTTATTTAAGGCTGATCTAGAATGCACTAATCTGAGACCACATGGTATACAGGGAATAGAAGAGAGCCACCTGCTTTTTATTGAGATAGTAGGTTGTGAGCCTATCCGAAAGCATAGTGCAGTTATAAAAGCCAGCCACTGCACAAGACCAGAGGAAGCCTGAGGCTTAGGATACAAACAGATATCAAATCACCACCATTTTCATTCAGTTGCCTTCTGACAAGACTGTGTGTGTGTGATCTCAGCAGATCTGACAAGAAGGGAAGTGAGTCAAATTCAATCAGGCAATGAGTGCTTGGAGAGTATTTTTGTGTATGAGGTAGCTCTGTGAAGTGCAGGAAGAAGTCAGCTCCTTTCCTTGGTAATGGAGATAGCCTAAAGATACCATCTACCAGACTTCTCATGCTTCGCATCCTAGAGCAAGTGGCAGATAATCATCATGGCTTGTTCAAAGGGTTATTTTATCAACTTGTCAACATTAGATTAGGTTGTCCCCAAAACTAGTCAACTTAAAAAAAAGAAGTATTTGCAATGAAACTGTCAGAAGTGGCTTGATGCTCAAGAGCAGCTGGGATCTATTCTCGGGGCTAAGTGCACTCTGCAGGTGATGCTATTGGATGCCTAAGGAAGGGGGCTAATATCTGCTCACTGTATGAGTGACTTTTGCTGGCAGATTCTTTGAACATCCCTGCAGTACAAGTGCCATGTACAGAGATGTCCAGAGAGGGAGCAAAATCAAGTACATGGGCTTGAATTCTCCTTTCGTTTATGCAAGTACAACTCTCAGTGACTTAAATAGGGAGTTGCACTGGTGTAACAGGAGAAGTTGACCCATGATGTTCCCCAGAAATGGTGGAGGAATAAGGAAGAACTGTTTTGATCACAGGCTAGTGCTTTGAGCGGGATCCATAACCACATGCATGAGCCCAGAACTCCTGTTTTGCTTCTAATCACATCCTCTCTTCTTAACCTTTTAAAATACTTAATGTGTTTTTTTAAACACAGTGGAGACCAATTTAATCAAAACATTTCAGGTACTTGAAGTCATGTATCATGCAATAACACTATTTGTTAAATGTTAAAGGTATATACTGTACAAATGAACTTTTAAACAAACTGGATTTGAATGTTTGAAATCAGCATCCTCTTTTTTTATTTTCATTCTTTCAGAGAAGTGGAAGGTGAACTTGAAATAGTTTGGGAATCTACCTCCAAAGAGAACAGGAAAATGAAAGAACTCTTGCATAAATCTCTGGAGAAGAATAACATGTGGAGCACTGTCAGAGTTTATGAATCATATTTAGATGAAATCTCTCAGAAGGACTTTATTTCTGGATATGGTTTTAGCTACTGTGATGTGAAACCATCATCACCCACAAAAAATCAAAGTAAACAGGAACCTCTGTGTTAAGGACAAAGGTGCCTCTACGTCTCACACAAGAAAAGATGATCCCAAAGAAACACAACAAGAGCTCTACGTCTGAATTAGACTCTCTTCAAGCACAAAATATGTTCTAACAAAAAAGCATTTATGCTCTTTGATACTGATATATACGTTAACTTGAATTGATAACAGCATATTCTCGCTCTGGTAGAGTTATATTTTTAGTATAGATTTTAATAATATTGTTGATGTCATTTGATAAAAGGCCATTGCTAATCCAGTAGAAATGTAGTATAGCACTAGTCACGACTCTGAAGCCGGCTGTACTTATCAAATTAAAGGGATAAATAATTGCAGCTCTTCACATTCTAATTGCCAGACTCACAGAGCACATAAATTCTCGGGTTACTGTTTCCTATTCACTTGTTTTATAGCAGAGACTCTCCTATATCATAAATAATGCTTATGTTTAAATATGGTTTAATTGAAATGCTAGCAGTTTCATCTATAAACAATCCTATACAGTTGTTTAAATATCCAAAATGTGGAGATTTAATCAAACCAAATACATAGAAAACATCTGCAATGTCTAATCTTTATTTCATTGTTTGTAAAGCACTTTAATATCCTGAGATGCAAAGTATTACTCTTAGGATCGATTGCCTACTACCTGGAGAAAGGGAGAGGAAGTGCCAACTGTGTAGGGGATTTGGGGACAAGGCAGGGGCAAATTAGTGGCACCACACCCCCTACTACCTCACAGATATCCAAATGGGAGTTGGTGCTGCTGGAATCCATGGCTGCTTATAAACAGCTGTAGAGGGACCCAGCCAGCAGCAGCATGTTTCCTACTGGAGTTGTGCTGCCAAGGGGATGGAAAGTCAGAAGAGGCATGAGTCATCCCCAGGATCAGGAGGCTTTGCCCTCTGCAAATTCAACAGCATCTAAAACCACTTCCCCTTTAGGGGAAAATTTGCAGGGAACCCCTCAATTTTTTCTGCTCTAGGTAGACCCCTTCACAGAGTTCTTTGCAGCAGGGGGAAGTCTGTCCCATTAGTACGACATAGTATGACATTTATTGTCATATTTCACAGCAATTGCACATTGTAGTAACCAAAGCTCAAAGTTGATATAAAGTGAAGGGTTTTACAGGAACTAAACAGCAAAAATAAAATCAGGGAAACAAAGGTCCCTTAAAAAGAACATGAAAAAGAAAACGGACTCCAACTGGTGTGGATCTGAGAGAGTTCACTTATATCCATCCCAGAGTGTTCTACTTCACATTAAGGGCCTCACTTAGGAAAACATTGGTATTCAGGAAGAAGGGCTTAAACAAGGGTTTAAAAAAAGAAAAGAAAAATGTACAAGCAGCAGAGTTTACATGCCAAAATAGAGATGAGCCATGGACTCCATGAAGTCCAATAGCAAAGTCTCTAGTGATTTTACATGGAAGGTGCTCAGATACTAGTGAGGGTGAACATATGGAACACTAACGGTATTGTCTTCACTGTCCAAAAAACCCTAGGCAGCATGTCTGAGAGCCTGAGTCAAGTGACTTGGGCTCATGCTATGGGTCTAAAAATAGCAGTGTAGACACTGCCACTTGGGCTGGAGTTCAGGCCTCTGAGACCCTCTCTGCTTTGCCAGGTTTTAAAGCCTGAGCAGGAATGTCTACACTGCTATTTTTAGTCCCAGAGTGTGGTAAGCCCCACTCAGTTGACCTGGCTCTTAAGACTTGCTGCTGCAGGGTTTTTGTTTTTTCGTGCAGTGTAAACATATCCTAAGATAGGATATGTGCTTTGAGTTCCATTAAGTCTGTGAGAATTAAACACACGCTCAAGTGCTTTCCTGAATTAGGGTCTAAAGCATGTGCAAAATCACTAAATTGCAGCTGACTTGTTACCAGCTCAAATAGTTTTATCTTTACTATCGCATTTTTGAGCTTTCAGTTACAAAGAACTCTCCCCCAGACACCTAACTACAAACAGGATAATTCTTTAAAATTCTTATGTTTTTGGGCTCAGTGGCTGTGACATAACAGTGATGTAACAAAAGCCTAAACCTAATAAGATCAAGTAATACACGAGATGAGGATTGAGAGAATGAGCTAATAATATCTAATATTTTCATTTAGACTTTCACTAGATCTTGTAGCCCAACCACTCCTGTTTCTCTGAGGTCTTGGAGGTGGCTATTTTAATTTGAGAGGCAATACCCACAGTATCAATTCAGCTGTTATACAAAGAACATTACAGACTATGTACATGCATAATTCTGCATCTAATACACGCTTCCATCAGCATTCACAAATGGACAACTTAGACATGCACATATAGTAATTGTGCATACATATCAGACAGGCACTGTGCATCAGATTTTTTAAAATGGGCACCTGAATTTTCCATGCACAGCACAAGTACTCAGGCAAAAAACAGTAATTAGGTACCCAAAGTAGAGATTACACACTTTTCAGGTTTTAATTACCTGTTTGCACCTGGCTGGACATTTTAGGTTCCTTCTTTGGAAACCTTGCCCTTCTTGGCTTACCTCTAACATCGCTGAGAACTACTCTAGTTATGACTGGTTGGAAACTAGGGGTGGGATTTTCAAAGTCACTCAGTGTTGGCCTAATTCTGTTGCCACTGAGGTCAAAGGTAAAAACTCCCTCTGAGCCCACCCTAGAGACACACTTCCATCTCCCTCCCTTTCCTTTTTTGCGGACTCCTTTCTTCTCTATAGCTCTAATTTTGGACCTTTAAATTTAAGCTTTATGTACCTTTATTTATCTTCACAAAGTAACTTTGTAGCTTACTGAATATATTCATAAATACTTGCACAACCAAAGGCTGCACTATACGTCAAACATTTCTAATATGTAAAATTTAATTTAAAAAATTATTTTTTGGAGGTTCTCATCCTGTGAAATTCTCTCGGAAATAAAATTTGCATTGTATTAAGGAAACTTAGAAAACATGATGGCATATTCCATGAGTTAGTTGAGTGACCATGAGTTGGTTGAGTTCAGGATCCTGACGCAGGGAAGAAAGGTAAGCAGCAGGATACGGACCCTGGACTTCAGGAAAGCAGACTTCGACTCCCTCAGGGAACGGATGGCCAGGATCCCATGGGGGACTAACTTGAAGGGGAAAGGAGTCCAGGAGAGCTGGCTGTATTTCAAGGAATCCCTGTTGAGGTTACAGGGACAAACCACCCCAATGAGTCGAAAGAATAGTAAATATGGCAGGCGACCAGCTTGGCTTAATGGTGAAATCCTAGCGGATCTTAAACATAAAAAAGAAGCTTACAAGAAGTGGAAGGTTGGACTTATGACCAGGGAAGAGTATAAAAATATTGCTCGGGCATGTAGGAATGATATCAGGAGGGCCAAATCGCACCTGGAGCTGCAGCTAGCCAGAGATGTCAAGAGTAACAAGAAGGGTTTCTTCAGGTATGTTGGCAACAAGAAGAAAGCCAAGGAATGTGTGGGCCCCTTACTGAATGACGGAGGCAACCTAGTGACAGAGGATGTGGAAAAAGCTAATGTACTCAATGCTTTTTTTTCCTGTTTTCACTAATAAGGTCAGCTCCCAGACTGCTGCGCTGGGCATCACAAAATGGGGAAGAGATGGCCAGCCCTCTGTGGAGATAGAGGTGGTTAGGGACTATTTAGAAAATCTGGACGTGCACAAGTCCATGGGGCCGGACGAGTTGCATCCGAGAGTGCTGAAGGAATTGGCGGCTGTGATTGCAGAGCCATTGGCCATTATCTTTGAAAACTCGTGGCGAACGGGGGAAGTCCCGGATGACTGGAAAAAGGCTAATGTAGTGCCAATCTTTAAAAAAGAGAAGAAGGAGGATCCTGGGAACTACAGGCCAGTCAGCCTCACCTCAGTCCCTGGAAAAATCATGGAGCAGGTCCTCAAAGAATCAATCCTGAAGCACTTGCATGAGAGGAAAGTGATCAGGAACAGCCAGCATGCATTCACCAAGGGAAGGTCATGCCTGACTAATCTAATCGCCTTTTATGATGAGATTACTGGTTCTGTGGATGAAGGGAAAGCAGTGGATGTATTGTTTCTTGACTTTAGCAAAGCTTTTGACACGGTCTCCCACAGTATTCTTGTCAGCAAGTTAAGGAAGTATGGGCTGGATGAATGCACTATAAGGTGGGTAGAAAGCTGGCTAGATTGTCGGGCTCAACGGGTAGTGATCAATGGCTCCATGTCTAGTTGGCAGCCGGTATCAAGTGGAGTGCCCCAAGGGTCGGTCCTGGGGCCGGTTTTGTTCAATATCTTCATAAATGATCTGGAGGATGGTGTGGATTGCACTCTCAGCAAATTTGTGGATGATACTAAACTGGGAGGAGTGGTAGATACGCTGGAGGGGAGGGATAGGATACAGAAGGACCTAGACAAATTGGAGGATTGGGCCAAAAGAAATCTGATGAGGTTCAATAAGGATAAGTGCAGGGTCCTGCACTTAGGACGGAAGAACCCAATGCACAGCTACAGACTAGGGACCGAATGGCTAGGCAGCAGTTCTGCGGAAAAGGACCTAGGGGTGACAGTGGACGAGAAGCTGGATATGAGTCAGCAGTGTGCCCTTGTTGCCAAGAAGGCCAATGGCATTTTGGGATGTATAAGTAGGGGCATAGCGAGCAGATCGAGGGACGTGATCGTTCCCCTCTATTCGACATTGGTGAGGCCTCATCTGGAGTACTGTGTCCAGTTTTGGGCCCCACACTACAAGAAGGATGTGGATAAATTGGAGAGAGTCCAGCGAAGGGCAACAAAAATGATTAGGGGACTGGAACACATGAGTTATGAGGAGAGGCTGAGGGAGCTGGGATTGTTTAGCCTGCAGAAGAGAAGAATGAGGGGGGATTTGATAGCTGCTTTCAACTACCTGAAAGGGGGTTCCAAAGAGGATGGCTCTAGACTGTTCTCAATGGTAGCAGATGACAGAACGAGGAGTAATGGTCTCAAGTTGCAGTGGGGGAGGTTTAGATTGGATATTAGGAAAAACTTTTTCACTAAGAGGGTGGTGAAACACTGGAATGCGTTACCTAGGGAGGTGGTAGAATCTCCTTCCTTAGAGGTTTTTAAGGTCAGGCTTGACAAAGCCCTGGCTGGGATGATTTAACTGGGAATTGGTCCTGCTTCGAGCAGGGGGTTGGACTAGATGCCCTTCTGGGGTCCCTTCCAACCCTGATATTCTATGATTCTCATGTGGGCCCAATCCCGCATTCCGTGCATACCAAAAGCTCCCAAAGGCACATGGGAATTATGCATGTAAAGGATTGGGCCCCCCAATTGTTTTGATGGGTATGTTGAAAAATATGTAGTTGCTGATTAGTTGAAGAGTTTACCTGAGTTTTAAAATCAAACCAGAGATGTTGGAAACCCTTGAGACTAGAGAAATTTCATGATGAAGAATAAGTAACAACATCTTGTCTAGAGTGCACAATATCAAATGGAGTTAATACAAATAGAATTAATGGTTAAAGGGATATTTCTGCTGTGAAATCTATGAGTTATGAAAGAAGCAAGTAATTTGGTTCTATTTTTTGCACAGCTTAGAGTTGATTTCCCTCTAAATCTCTCACTAGTGAAAAACAAGTATTAGACTCAATTTGTTTAGCTTTCATTTCAGAGTACTTTATATTTAAAGCCTGTTTATAGGTACAAAAATAATATAGTTTATTGTGAACTGTTGGTCTTAGGACTAGACAAAGAGTGCATTTTGCAATCTTATGCAGAAAGCTATTAATTTGAAAGCATGTTATTTTAGTTCAAATCATTTTATTCTGAATATCATTTACATTCAGATTGTATACTAAAATACAGTAAAAAAGACAAAATAAAAAATATCCAAGATCCTAATAAATAACAAAGGCTGTAACATACAGGTTAGAGTTGACTATTAGGCAGTACAGTCTGTTAAAGTAAACAAATACCGCATCCAAAAGTCATAAATAATGTTGACTAAAACAAGTCTCTGACTAAATTAGCATGATAGTGGTTCACACCAGAATTAATGCTCAAGTCCCAGTCAAAAGCCTGAAGGCCTTTAAAGATTTCCTTAACCTCTACAGAAAGCAAATGAGCCACTGGAGACAAAAGCCAGTGGATAGATTCTGGATTTTTAGCTGCTAGTGAGACCCCTCCAGCTCCAGAACACTAAACAGTCATGTAATTCCCAGTGAGTACAGTACGACTATTTTATTGTATTGTATTTCTTATTTCAGAATGGCAGATTCCTATATAACCAAAGACAAGACAGAGAAAAAGATCAGCACCAGGAATTCATTAATATGTTTTGTCTACAAAGTTAAGGCTTCCAAAAAGCAGGATGTATTTTTAACCCAGAAGAATAAAATATGTTTTTTGTTTCCAGTAGTGAATTGAAAAACAAGCAAACAATATACTATTTGAATCAATATTGGCTGTGTGTATGAAGGTGAAAGGTTACCTAGTGAAAGGATTGCTGGCACTGGAGGAGCAACCTCTTTCCAAATAGAATAGCAGAGAAAATAATACGAAGACATAGCAACTCACCATCGACTTAAATAATCCACCTCAGATTTCTGGCCAGAGCACCCTACGTGAGATCTGATGGCATCACTTGGGTAGTAGATGGTATCAGTGCACCAAGCCAGGCTTAGACCTATGATATGCATTCAGTCTTGGGACTTTGCAGATGGCCTGGTAGATGTGTTTGGTAATATTATTTAGATACCAATAAGGGGGCAACAGCTGGCCAGGGGAGACTGGGAGCATCCCCTTTCCTTTACTGCCACAACCCGCTGCAACTAAAGTAGCTGATCCAGAAACTGAATGATAAATACTTTATGGCATCAACCTAGTGGTTCAAACACTGAGACACGTTTGCATTGTGGCTCAATAATTTACTTGAACTTGTTTTAAAATATTTTTTCAAATAATACCATAGAAAAGTGGTGTTTTAGCTACATAAAACTCGGCCACATAAAGAAAAGGAATAACAAGAGAGAACTAAAAACCCAGACAGCCATCTGTATCAGTTCGTGTTAAAATATATTTCTAAGATTTTCACTTCTGAAATCAGAGATCCATACCTTACAGCGATGAAAAAGTATGCTGTGCCATGTGGCATTACAGATGACATTAAATAGGTGATAATTCTTCAGGAAATAATCAGTATAAACCAGCTGGCCTTACTGCTTTACTAAGATACCTCCTAAAAGCACACGTCTGTTGAAACACTGCATAAAGCTTACAGGGTATTTGAACATTAGTATCCCATTTCTCCACCAGTTTTAATTCCCCATTGAAAGAGCTTCTTGTTTAATCCTGTTTATTGAGAATTTATAGGTGGTAAAGATGATTAGTTTTCCCACAGCAATATGATATCAGGAGATTTATGTGGCTCTACTTACAGCTCAGACTTAATCTGATCCACTTTACAGTTTATGGGCCAAATGCTCAAGCCCTGGAGCAGTTTGACTTCAAGAGGTGGAGGTATCTTGGACAGAATGTAGCATTCGTAAATACAACAGGAGATCTATTTGGAAATGCATTGCAAGGAGAGGGCTTGTTCTTTGCAATGTTCAGCAATGGGAATGAAGAGCCTGGATGAAGTGCAGAAGGCATGGGTGTATTGGAGGTAGAAGGCCAGTGCACGGCAGACATCAAGAGAGTGCAATGTTCTGGCTCTGTGGGAGGCGTGGGGTCTGGGATAGAAGATCAGGAAGTGGATGCACTGCTTCAGGTGTAACGTGGACACTACCTTAAGGATGCATTTGGGGTACAGGTGTAAGGAGACCTTGTACTTATGGAAGAGAGTGAAAGGGGGGGGATCAGCCATCATGGCTGCCAATCTGCTAACATTTCATGCTGACAAGATGACAACCAAGAAGATCACCTTCACTGAGAGGTGGGAGACCAAGCACATCATGCGGGGTTCGAAGGGTGGCTTGGTCAGAGCAGAGACAGCAACATTAAGGTCCCAAGAAGGGGTCAACTTAAGCACTAGTCGAAAGACGTTGAGCAGACCTTTGAGGAAACAGTGGTCGGGTAAGTAAAGATAGCGCAGCCATCCACCAGAGGGAGGAAGACACTAAGTGCCGCCAGGTGGATCCATATAGCACGGTGGGTGAGAAGCAATAGTTTGAGTTGAAGAAGGTGGTCAAAAGAGAATAGCAATGGATTTGGAGTCTAGAACATAATGGTGGCGGTGAGCTCAGGTGGTTTCCATTTCGCTTGAGAGCAAGCCCTGGTAGATGGTCTTCTGTTGTGCAAGAGGACCTTGCACACCAAGGTAGAGCATGCCCTGTTTACTTGCGAGCTGCATCCAAATACCAAGCCATGAGTGGAGCCAGCTTGGATTGGGGTGCTGGAGATGTCCCTACACCTGGGTGAGGAAATCCAGATGTCCATGGAGGCAGAGTGGGGGATGAGCGGAGAGACAAAGGTGAGGTGAACCAACACTGGTGAGGCCAAAAGGGGGCTATCAGTATGACCATTGCTCAGTCCCGGTGAACCTTGCCCAGGACTTGGGGAAGCAGGGGGAATGGGTGGAAAGGCATACCGAAAGTTGCCAATCCAGGGGAGGAAAAGGGTATTGCGCCCCAGGGGACTGCCTCCACAGTTCCCTCTGTAGCAATAAAGGGGAAGTTTATGGTTCTTGCTGGTCATGAAGTGGTCCCAGTAAGGGGAGCCTCACCTGTGGAAAATGGAATGCAGGCTGGGATTGTGCAGTTCCCACTCATGGTTTGCGTAAAAGAACCTGCTGAGCATGTCCATGAGGGAGCTGTTGGCATCGGGGAGATATGTGGCCTGTAGCATGACACTGCTTGATGCACCAGGTTCAGATGTGGACAGCCTCCGCACAGAGGGAGGGAGACTTGGCGCCACTTTGCTTGTTGATATAGACTACTGCAGCCATGTTGTTGGAGAAAAGTTGAATGCGATAGGATTGTGTGAGGGGGAGGAATGCCTGATAGGCAAGACAAGCGGCTCTCAACTCCAAGATGTTGACACACATCCTAGCTTCTCGTGCTGTCCAGAGGCCCTGGGCGGTGTGACCATTCAGGTGGGCACCCCAGGCAGTGCAAGAGGCATCCATGGAGAGAGCGTAGGAGGTATAAAGGGGGTGCCAACCAGGACTTCGGACAGGTCAGTCCATCATGCAAGGGAGGCCAGAACAACCTGGTGAAGCACAATGGGTTTGTCCAAGCGGTCTGTCTGTGCCTTTTAGATAGACAGGAGCCATAGCTGAAGGCAGTGCATGTGGATGTGGGCATGGGGCATTAGGGATTTACAGGCCACCATGTGGCCAAGTAGGGAAAGAAATCGGTGGATGGCGGTGTGAGGTGCAGTGCAAGGTAATGATAGAAGCGAGAGTGGCAAAGTGGTTCACCAAGAGGTGGAGTCCAGGCACGCACCAATAAAGGTGATCTGGTGGGTATGTACGAAAACTGACTTTTCTTTGTTAATGCAAATCCCAAGAGCAGAGAGTAGACCATGAAGGGCCAAGATAGCTGATAAGAGGTGCCTGTGGGATGACGCAACGAGGAGCCAGTTGTCCAGGTAGGGGAATACTGAGTGGCCGTTTGGCTGCAATGACGGCGAAGACGTAGGGAGCAGCTGCGATACCAAAAGGAAGGACATGGAACTGATAATGAGAGTTTCCAACCATAAAATGGAGAAACTTCTGGTGAGCAGGGTGAACATCGATGTGGAAATTGCCATCTTTCATGTTGAGAGCTGCGAACCTCCCTGGGAAAGGAAAGGGAAAGGATAATCAAGGGGAGCATCACCATCCAGAACTTGACTTTCTTTATAAACCTATTGAGCACACAGAGATCCAGAATACAGCCTGTCAGTTGGCCCTTCTTTGGAATGAGGAAATACAGAGGGGAACCAGCTCTATGGTGCCTTTTCAGAGAACGTTGTCTGCTTCCTGTCAGAGAAGATCTTGATCAGAGGGATTGTCATGGCCAATTTACCAAGGGTCAAAGTGGATTCTCCACCACTGAATTTGTAAGTCAAGTTATTCTAAAGAATATGCTCTAGGAATTATTTTGGGGGCATTCTATGGCCTGTATTATACAGAACATCAGATTAAATAATGACATGGTCCCTTCTCGCCTTGGACTCTATGAATCATAATCCTGATGTTCCCATTATTCACATCAGTGCCCAATCCTTCAGGCTGCCTTATATTACACATTGGGGATCAGGCCAACATTGTGAAAAGCAGCTGAAGGACATCTTTGCTCCCTGTCCTCCAGACTTTATCAAGCACAGCTCAGCCAGAATTTAGGCGAATACATTTCTGAACAAGAAGCTAGTAAAACAACTGAAGAGCCAACTTACCGGCAATATTTGGAATCCCCTGCAAGCCTATCAGAAGGCCAGCAAAGAAAAAATAGGAAAAGCTTGAACGGTTTTCTTTGTATCGAATTATCGAGAACCACATTTGTACTTGTGCTAGGCATTAGGAGACAAAGACTGGTTCCTTTGATTAATATGGATGTTGATAGCATGACAATTACAAAATGAGATTTTAAAAATCGGGGCAGTGTGGACAGCACAGCCATACGGTTCAGAGATCTTTCAGCCAGCTGATCTTATAGTCACAACAAACATGGTTCAATCTGTCATATGCACTTGAATAAGTCAACAGGTTGTAACTAACACAAGGATATTTAAAGGCCATTTATAAACTTCATTTGCCAGAAAAGGATTCTTCAACCAAGAAATAATCACTGCCATCAACAAAAGAATTTTCTAGAGACTAGACATGGAGGCATTTTTTACTAGTCATGTAAAGGTTAACTTTTTGTTGAAAAGTAAATCTATGCAACAGGTTATTGAGATCACATTCAAAGCTAGTACTTAAAGGACCAGAATTAGTATTTTAAAAATACTGTCAGCTTTAATTGCCAGGTGACAGGATAGAAGAGCAAGAGAGAGCTATATCTCTTCTACCGCAATATAAAATTAATAAACAGATCACACCTTTCTCGCTTTTTTAACTGTTCCCCCATTAACTGCACCATTACGTAGCACAAAGGAAGACTCTTGGCACTGCTGTAATACAATACATACACTAAATAACAAACAATTTAGAGGTAACAGGAACCAAAATCTGGAACAGAAATGGAGGTTACTTACTTGTAACCAAGGTTCTTCAAGATAGACTCTGCATAGTCACACTCATACGATGCATCATCCCATGCATATCAGATGGTGGAAACGTTATGTGGCAGTGCCCGCTGGAGAACTTGCACACCTCCTCTAGCCCCTTCCCTCGTTTTTCCTGACCATTCCGAGAGCAAGGCTATAAAAAGGGGTGCGACACTACAGGCCGCCACAATTCCTTTGACCACTTCTGCAGTCAAATCTCATTACGTCTCCTATGAAGAGGGGATGGGGGGGGGTGAATATTCAGAGTCCATTTTGAAGGACATGATACAAGTAACCTTCATTTCTTTGAGCATTCTCTGCTTATTCCCACTCATAAGTTTGCTAGACAAGCCAATACCCCAGGACTGAATGGTATGACTCAGGGTCCGAACTGAATAAGAATTGCAGAACTGCTGTCAAACAAGGCATCTAATATTGATGCCAAATCAAATGAATAGTGTTTGTAAAGGTATGATTGCAATATATTCCTATATATATTCCTGTATTTCAAGAATTGGAACATGTCTGAGATGTGCTATAGAGGTAGCTATTGCTCTGGTTGAGTGTGACCTAACTCCAATAAGAGGAGGAATTGATGCTACCCTATATGCCTGTTCAATATGCTGTTTCACCCAAGAAGGTAATGACTAAGCAGGACTGGTATGACATAAGAAATAAAAAGTTCAGCAGACTTGCAAAACTCTCCTGTCCCATTTAGGTAGTAATCAAAAGCTCTTTTAGCAACTAAATTATGCAGTTTATACTCTTTTATGACCATGAGATTTCAGAAAGAAAATTAACTGATTGTTATAAAACTCAGAAAACGTTTCAGGAAGGAATCTGGGGTGAGCTCTGAGGACAGTGTTATCTTTATGAAGAACAGTGAATGGTGGATCTGCCATAAGAACATGCAACTTCCTCACCCATCCTGCTGATATAATGGATATTATAAAAAGTGTTTAAATATATAAATGATATAAAGAACAATCTGCTATGGATTCAAAAGGAGAATTCATGAGATGTGTCAAGATCAAATTAAGGTCCCATGATAAAACTGGGTCCTAATGTGGGTACACTAACTAGACCTTTAATAAATGTCTTATCTGTGTCATATACAAAGACAGATTTCCTATCTGTAAGTTCATGATAAACTACTTTTACTACTAACTGTACTCTGAAAAAATATCTAATGCATGTAATATGTAAATTCAGTAGAACCTCAGAGTTACAAACACCAGAATTATGAACTGACCAGTCAACCACACACTGCATTTGGAACCGGAAGTATGCAAGCAGAGACCCCCCAAAAAAAATAGCAAATATAGTACAGTACAGTGTTAAATTACTTTAAAAAAAATAAAGGTAAGGAAACTGTTTTTGTGCTTGTTTTATTTAAAAGAAGATGGTTAAAGCAGCATTTTTCTTCTGCACAGTAAAGTTTCAAAGCAGTATTAAGTCAATGTTCAGTTGTAAACTTTTGAAAGAACAACCATAATGTTTTGTTCGGCGTTATGAACATTTCAGAGTTACAACCAACCTCCATTCCTGAGGAGTTCGTAACTCTGAGGTTCTACTGTATTTCTAAAGACCTTAAATGTAGTAAGTATTTAAAAATACATTGTATTTGTACTTGTACAGGATCTACACATTTGTCAGCTATGGAATACACTAATCTATACCACTTAAACTCACAACTGAGGTGACTGCTTCCTGGAATTAACCAGAACCTGTTGCACCTCTACACAGCAAGATTTTTCAAGGTCCATTAGAGTTGCATTTACCACACAGCTAGATATAGTGAGGATGTATCACCTCGACCATACATCCTCATGTCCTGTCATGACAATGTGTTTGGCATCACAAGCAGAAGTTTGTAGATGCCCCTGGAGAGGGAAGAAGATCTGAACACTGCTATTGCTTTGGTCACATGGGAGCAATTGGAATTATCCTGGCCTATGTTGTCTTATTTTTAACACCCTCTGGTGTTAAAGGAAGTGTGTGTGTAGGAAGTGTATAACAGGCCCATCCCCCTTTCAGAAGGAAAAGATTAGATATGGATGACGTCTGCCTGCTCTCAAGCAGGAATGAGGATGGTCCTGAATTAAGACTGAAATGGCACCCTCTATCCAGTCTTCAAAGCATCCAAAATAATTGTCAGCTTAGACATCCTGGGTATCAGCGAGAGCAGATGGACAGGATCAGGAAGATTAACAGCAGCCTTGGGAGAAACTGCTGTTTTCTGGACAGGATGATGGACAAAACCATGAGGGTGTTGCCATCCTTTTGAAGAAGGGAGTGGAGCATTCCCTGCATGAATGGAAATCCATCAGCAGCAGACTTATGAGGGCCAGACTGAAAGGGAAACATAATATCACCCTGATTCAGTGCTATGCTCCGACAAATGACAGCGATGAAGAAGTAAAGGACAAATTCTACCTTACACTACAGGCAGAGTTATAGAGAGTACCACGCCACGAGAGACCTGAATGCCAAGGTCGGTAAGAACACCACAAACAACGACAGAGCAATGGGAAGACATGGGTGTGGCACCATGAATGAAAACGGAGAAAGGCTTGTTGATTTCTATAATATGAATTCCCTAGTCTTCGGTAGAACCCTATTTGAACATTGTGAAATTCACAAGCTGACATGGTGTTCTCCAAATGGCAGAGATAAGAACCAGATTGACCATATCATGATCAATGGCAACGCTCACTGACAGATGTGAAAGTGAGAAGGGGTGCAGATGTTGGCAGCGACCACCACCTTGTGACAGCCTTCATTAAGCTAAAACTGAGCTGTGTGAGTCCACCAAACAAGGGACATAGACATTATGATATTGACAAGCTAAAGTCCCTTGAAATTCAGAAAACCTTCGTTCTGCAGTTAAAGAACGGGTTTCAAGCAGACCTTGATGAAGAGGAGGGGAATGCAGATGAAGAGATCAACAAGAAGTGGGAGAAAGTAACAGCAATTTATAAATAGAGCAGTGAAGCCTGTCTAGGCTACAGGCAAAAGAGAAGGAAGGAGTGGATTACACCCAGTACATGGAACGCCATAGAAACCAGATGAGCCCTGAAGAAAAAAGTTTTAGACACAAAATCCCACAGGCTAAAGGACAAATACCACAAGCATTATAGCAAGGTACACTGGGAGGTCAAACGCCTTGTGACAGCGGACAAATGGTATTATATTGATAATCTGGTAACACAAGCAGAGGATGCAGTTGCTCGTGGTGAACAAGGAACTGTTTACAAAATGACGCAGCTTCTCAGTGGTAAATTGTTGGGTCACCCTCAAAGTTAGGTAAGTATGACAGAATTATAATTATGTAGTAGTAGAAATAAAGATAGACAAAAGAGTATATAGGTATTGTAAAAGGGTATGAACATCAGTTCCATGCTGTTGAATTTCACTCAAACAAATGCAAGGCCAAAGTGCTAATTATTTCAGGCCAGTACAGGATAAAGAGTCTGTGCTGGAAAGTGATAAGAACTTTGAGAAAACCGTGCTGTTTTTTAAAACAATACCCTGATGCTCTTTCCCCACGGGGGCGCCTTGTCATGCCTATTTAAATCTTGGTATCCAAAGAGGGAAAAATAGATAGTGGGATAAAACTTGTTGAATGAATCAAGAGTCATAGATTGTGTTGTTAAGTAAAAGAATGAACAATGAGTGCATGGAATTGAGAGCCTGAAGCAGGGAAATAATTGGTTAGTAAATGGTGCCAGCCTAATCCTAAGAATTTCAACCTTGGTATCGATGGGACGAAGAATATGCAAAGTGGAGATAACCGGATGACCCCCAGAGGGCAAACCTGAATCCACCCAAAACGCATCATGGAAGAACAAGAAGATAACACCTAGCCATCATGGAGCTGTCATGGATGTACCACCTGCTGACTGATGGTCATCTCAATCGTAAATTCAGCATAATGAAGCAACTTCCATAGACTTGTATTGAACTTGTATTGAGACCTATAAAAATTGGATCCAGGGACTATGTTCTTTGAGTCTGGTTCTACGACCACCCTCCAGGAGCATCGGATGCGCATCTGACAATGACTCGGCTCCACTCATGTCCAGGCCACCTGGCCAGTGACTTGGCACGAGCAACGTCTAGGTTGGTAACTATAACAACCTTTTTGCAGAACCTGTGTGAATGTGTGTGTGTGAATGGATTTATATAGAAATTGCATATAGTAATATTTTGTTGTATTTACAATAAATGTGGCATTTTGCCTTGTCCCTCTTACAAGATCCTGTTGGTATCATTTTATTAGTGTAACATAATGGCAGACATCAACAAACACTCTCATCAGGAACAAACAAGGAACCTACTAACAACTGAAAAAGAACAAGAAATGCACTGGACAGAACATTTCAAAGAATTGCTGAACAAGGAGCCACCTAAAGAGGAAGCAAACATCCAGGAGGCAAAAGAAGATCTTGGATATCAACACAGAAACCGTAACTAAGGAAGAGATCATTCAAGCCACCAAATCCTTAAAAAATGGGAAAGCTCCTGGCAAGGATAACTTGAATGCAGAATTGTTCAAGGTAAATCCTAAATTAGCAGCATCTATCCTGGCCCCTCTATTTATATCAGTCTGGGAAAGGGAAAAAGTGCCAGATAAGTGGACCAATGAAATTATAGTGAAGATACTAAAGAAAGGAACTCTCAGTGATTGTAGTAACTGGCGTGGTATCATACTTATCTGCGTCAAGCAAAGTACCGTGTAAGATCATATATGGATCATATAACCCAGCATATATCATAGGCAGTTGATAGCGTTCTCGGAAAACGGCAAGCTGGTTTTCGGAAAGGGTGTGGATGCACAGACCAGATATTTGCTCTATGAAACATAATAGAACAGCACTTGCAATGGCAACTCTATATAAATTTCATAGACTTTGAGAAGGCTTTTGATAGCATTCACAGGACCAACCTATGGTGCATTCTGTGGGCATATGGAATTCCTTTCCATATAATCAACATCATCAAAAGCTTCTATTTCAACTTTACATGCAGTGTTGATCACATTGAGCTCAGTTTTGAAGTCAAAACCGGAGTACATCAGGGGTGTGTCATGTCTGCAATCCTCTTCAACATTGCCATCGACTGGGTAATGCGGCATACAACAGAAGACATGCCACGGGGCATTAAATGGACACTCTTCTCATCCCTTGAAGACCTGGACTTCACAGATGATGTCGCTCTCCTATCACATACCCAACACCATATTCAAGAAAAAACAACTCGACTCAATGCATTCAGCCAGCAAATTGGACTGAAAATCAACTGCAATAAGACAGATTCATGACCTTTAATATTGCCTCACCATCACCTGTATGGATAGAGGATTATGTTCTCACCAATGTAGAAACATTCACATACTTCGGCAATACCATCAGCTAGGACAGTGGAACAAGGCAGGACATCCGGAACAAAATCAATAAAGCCAGGAACACCTTCAGGAGCTTAAATACAGTCTGGAAATCATCAAAATACAACACCAAAACCAAACTTAAGATTTATCAGAGCTGCGTAGTTTCAACTCTACTTTATGGTACATAATGCTGGTGAATCAGAAAGTATGACACGTCCAAACTGTCTTCATTCCAAACATGCCTCCTCCGTATCTTTTGGCCCAGAACAATCTCAAACCAAGATCTATTGACACAGTGCAGCCAAAAGGATCTGAGCACCATCATTGCCAGGAGGCGTTGGAGATGGATCAGTTATGTGCTTTGGATGGAAACTGATTCCATCACCAGAGTAGCAATAAGGCAAGCGAAAGGCAAGCGAAAATGAGGCCACCCAAAAACAATATGGCAAAGAGCTGTGGAAGCCGAGCTGAAAAACCTGGGGCAAAGCTGTGGAACCATTGAAAGACTTACACCAATTTCAATTATTTGAAATTCTGGCAATTATATTGTGTTATTCTGACAAATAAAATATGCAGAATTTTAAAATATTGTGCACAGAATTTTTAATTTTTTGTTGCAGAATTTTTAATTCCCGCCCCCTCGCGGAGTATATTTTGAAACTAACAAGGATATATAGTTTGAATGCCAGGAAAAATGTTATTTTACTTCTATGTGATAATTATCACAGAACTCAATGCAGTCACTTAGAAAGCACACATGTGACTGGATGAGCTGATCAGTAAACTTTGTTCCAGGGCTCAGAATTGTGGACCTTGAGAAAGGTAAATAATAAAAATGTAATGACTCATGACTGTTTTCAGTCAGTCATGAGATTTCTCATATCTCCACTACTACTAATTTACAGGCTATATTGTGAGAAGGGTTGAGCACCCCATTTCCTTCACTGGGTGTTCCAGGTGCACATCACCTCTCTCAGTTGGGCCCTATATTTGTTTTTCATAACACAGCAAGTAGTCTCCAAGGTAGTTAATTTCTGAGCTCTTTAGTTATAGTTTTTGGAGTATAATAGGGCACAGTTTATATTGAGTGCCATAATTTCCTGTCATATAACCCGTAAATAGTACTGTAAATCGTGGATCCAATCCATAGGTATAATTCAGAATTCTGAACCTTGCTCTTGACACATCATAATATCCCATAGCCCTGAAATCACCTACCTGCAGTTACTGGGGGAAAGAATGCAACTGAGCAAGCTGATATCATCAAGGAGGCAATTTTTTTTACACTTCAATTTATAAGGCAGGCTTGAAACACCATATTCTAATGTGCCTTATTATATGTGTTCTCAGAAAAGTTGAAGAGTCTAGACCAACTTCCAACAGTGCACAAGCCAGTACAATTGTAGCAAGGTGGTGCATACTATACAGTAGAGCAGAAAAGGAGGTTACTTACCTGTGGGTGCTCCACAATAGGATGCGTGCATGCCATATGCTCTTGACTGGAGATTGCAAAGCAGTGAATCATGCTCCCTATAGGGAGGTGCGGAACTGTTAACACTCAGTTCCTTCTCAACTGCAAAGACTCTACAGCAGAGGGAGAACCAGATGTGAAGCACCTATAAGGACAAAACATCTCTAAGAATTCAAGGTACTGTACAGGTAAAGAACCTCTCCTTCTTTGAATATATGTCCCTATGGGTGCTCCACTGTAGGAGACTCCCAAGCAGTAACTGGTGCATGCTGAGGAGGCAGATCCAAGACAGTTCAGAGGACTGCATCACCAAACATTGCATCAGTTCTACAAGCAGGTAAGATAGCGTAATGATTTCTATTATGGGAACATAATCTAAGCATGCTACAGATGTGACTGAACCTTAGTGCAGTGTGCTGTTCCTCTGTGAGGGTGCTGTATTCCAGAAGTGTCATAGTACATATTAAGATGCAACCCAGGACCCACTCCAACAGTCTTTGTGTGGAAATGGGCTGTTCCTTCATCCTCTCCACAAAAAATACAAATAGTCTGGGGCAAGGTCTTAGTACTGTCAAGGTAGAATGAGAGATCCATCCTGACACATAGTTTATGTAGGCTGGTTTCCTCCACAGAGACACGAGGCTTTGGATAGAACACTGGTGGACGGATTTCCTGATTAATATGGTGTTCTGAAGAGACCTTAGGAAGGAAGCAAGGATGGGGAACAGTGTAGTTTTCTCTCTGTAGAACAACGGTTCTTAAACTTTTGTACTGGTGACTCCTTTCACATGGAGTCTCACTCAGAGGCTTGCTCCTTATAAATTAAAAACACAGTTTTATATATTTAACACCATTATAAATGCTGGAGGAAAAGCAGGGTTTGGAGTGGAGACTGACAGTTCACGACCCCCATGTAATAACCTCACGACTCCCTGAGTGGTCCCGACACCCAGTTTGAGAACCCCTGCTGTAGAAGGTAGTGAATGGTCAGTCTGCCCTGAGAACACCTAGTTCTCCCATTCATCCAGCCAAAGTGATGGACATAAGGAATGAAGTCTTCAGGGAGAGGTGGAGAAGACAGCATGTAGCTATCAGTTTAAAGGAGGATGTTCCTTACTGCATTAAGAATCAAATTCAGGTCCCATTGGGGGGCCAGGTTCCACACAGAAGGAAACAAGTTGTGTAAGCCCTTAAAGAATCTGATCATAGTAGGATGGGCAAAAACTGAGAAGCACTCAGTTGGTGAGTGGAAGGCCAAATGTACTCTGACTGAGCTCACTGACCGACCCTGTGTCTTTAAATCCTACAGGTACTCTAGGCCAGTGCTACTCAAAGTGGTGGTCCGCGGACCGGTGCCAGTCCACGAGCCATCGGCTGCCGGTCTGCATGCACTGCGTGAAAAAAAAAATTGCCAGTCCCCCACATCAGATAGCTTGAGAAGCACAGCTCTAGGCCCTCAGAGAGCAGAGCATCTGATGCTTGAGAAGAGTGAAGAGAAAACCAGGAATGGAGGTGTCTCCACTTTTGAAGGGAAGTTTTGCAAGTAGTAGGATTCCTGCAAGATAGAAAAAATAACTAGACACTATCCAAATAGGTAGTTCCATGTTTGAGAATAATTTAAGGACCATTTTGTCAGGTTCAAGGATGAGGGGCTGGGATGGATCAGGGTCTCTAAGTTCTTCTTCGAGTACTTGCTCATATCGATTCCAATTAGGTGTGTGCGAGAATTTTTTTCCTAGCAACATCCGGTGGGTCAGCTGTGGAGCCCCCTGGAGTGGCGCCTTCATGGTGCTATATATATATATATATATATATACACACACACACACACACACACCCCCCAGCCAACCCAGTGCCTCCTCAGTTCCTTCTAACCGCCCGTGACGGTCACTGGAACTGTGGAGCGTGGCATAGCTGTCCTCCACTCTCCCTAGCTTTTTGCTTCCCGTTGTTAGATAGCTGTTATAGTTGTATAGTTAGTATAGTTGCAGTAGTTGTTATAGAGATAGTGATAAGTTTAGACTTAATTTAGTGGGTTGGAAGGGGTCCTTCCTCTCCTCCCTATCTGCTGCTTGGGCTCATGCCCAAGGCTTCGGGTTTCAAAGCTTGCTCAGCCTGCTCAAAGCCTATGCCAACAGGAGACCCCCACAACTCCTGTTTGAAGTGCCTTGGGGAGTCTCACCAGGCTGAGAAGTGTTCATACCTTGGACCAAAAAGGAGTGGGACTTTAGATTCAAGCAGCTCTTTATGGAAGCGGCCCTTAGCCTAGTACTGCTCCCCAGCGCCTCGCTGGCACCGATCCGCACTGCGCCCTGGAGAGTCAATGGCACCGTTGAGTCCGGTGCGCACAGGCTTGTGCTGTCTCTTCTGGCCTGGAGATAGAGAACGGCGCCAGGTCACTTGTACTGGCTGTGGTGCTGGAGAGGCCCAGTGCTGCGAGCCTCTATCGGAGTCCAACCATGGTGTAGATTCATCATTGAGAAATACAATTAATTAATTGTCTCACAACACTAAAGAATTTTTTAAAAGGTGTTTTTTTTTTTTCTATGAGACACCATGTTTCAGAAAGCACAGGCTGGCAACACAATGTTAGGAGGAAAGACAACTACATTTCTGCTGGGGACAGACATTATTTTTGTTCTATTTCAAGAATGAGTTTAATCCTCTTAAAACAGTACTGGAATCTCTCCTACTCTTGGTGAAGATTGAACTGGTGCCACCTGAGTTTGTCAGAAGAAGGTTCTATTCCAACTATTTCCTAGTCAGCAAAAGAGACAGAAGATGGAGAGCAATCCTCTCTCTCAGAATCTTGTCCACCTATCTCCTTTCAAAGCATTTCAGATCATACTAGCCACCATAGTTTCATCCCTAGATCCAGGAAACTGCTTCATCACCCTCAGACTACAGGATACGTACTTTCATGTAGCCATCTACCCATCCCACAAGCATTTCCTTCATTTTTTAATAGTCTCAGATCATTACCAAAACTGAGTCTTGTCTTCTTCGGGATCTGAACAGCCCTGAGGGCCTTTACAAAGATTATCCTCTCTGTGTTAGAAGTATACCTCCATCACTGGGATATTGTGGTACTGGACAACTAGCTCATCAGCGGCTGGTCCGCTCTAGAGGGTCAGTCGGCAACCTCCAGGGTACTACCTTTATTTCAGTCTCTGGATCTCCATATCAATCTGAAGAAGTCTATACTGACCCCAGTCCAAAGGATAGACTTCATCAAAGCTACTCCAGACTCTCTTATTACAAGAGCCTACCTGCCTAAGGAGAGATTCTCCATTTTATCCAGTTTTATCTCAGCAATACAGCACAGCCCACAAATAACTGCAAGGACCTACCTACAGCTCTTGGGCTATATGTCAGCCTTCACGTTTGTAATGCTTTACCCAAGACTGCACCTCATGTGCCTTCAGATGTTGTAAGGTTTGCGTACACCCCAAACAGACAGTCTCTCCAAACTCATCATGGTACCTCTGAAAATTCTGGAGACTCTCAGCTGATCCAAGGACACAATGAAGCACTGCATGAGAACCCCATTTTCACATCTCCCACCCTCAAAGATCCTTATTACAGATGCCTCCCATTTGGGGAGGAATCTCAGGCCAGGTGATCCTCACAAGATACCACACTCCACATCAATATTCTAGAGCTAAGAGTTGTTCAATATGCTTATTAGCACTTCCTTCACAACATACAGGGTCACTCTGTCAGGGTAATACTGGACAACAGCGTAGCAATGTGTTATGTCAACCAGCAGGGCTTAGTAAGATCCCAATCCTTATTCACAGAATTGCTGAAACTGAAACTGGTGCATTTCCCATCAGATAGAAATCTCAGTGGTCTGTCTACCAGGCCACACAACTGCAGACTCTCTGACCTCTTCCATCAGGAAGATGAATAGGAGCTCTATGACTTTGTCTTCAACAGCATCTGCCAAGCCTGAGGTCTCCCAGAAGCAGACCTCTTTGGTACCCCAATCAACATGAAATTTTGCCTTTTCTGCTCCTTATAGCCATGACTCCTTGAGAGATTTCTTAGTAAGACCATGATCTTGTACCTTGCTATATGCTTACCTGCCTCTCTCTCACTCTTTCCTGTTGCAGTTCGAGCAAGGTCTTGAGAATGAGAAAGGGTTATCCTCATAACATTGTCCTGGCCAAGACAAATGTGCTTACTCAAACCTCCTTCACTTCTCTGTAGCAATGCCTATCTGCCTTCCTATCAGGAGGGCTCTCCTATCACAGAAAAGACGGTTACTCATCTTCATAACTTTTGTTCTTCGAGATGTGTTGCTCATATCCATTCCAATTAGGTGTGCGCGCCGCGTGCACAATCGTCGGAGAATTTTCACCCTAGCAACACCCAGTAGGTCGGCTGTGAAGCCCTCTGGAGTGGCGCCTTCATGGCGCTGGATATATACCCCAGCTGTCCCAGTGCCTCCTCAGTTCCTTCTTGCTGGCTACTCTGACAGAGGGGAAGGAGGGCGAGTTTGGAATGGATATGAGCAACACATCTCAAAGAACAACAGTTACAAAGGTGAGTAACCGTCTTTTCTTC
Source organism: Lepidochelys kempii (assembly GCF_965140285.1). Taxonomy (NCBI): domain Eukaryota; kingdom Metazoa; phylum Chordata; order Testudines; family Cheloniidae; genus Lepidochelys; species Lepidochelys kempii. The sequence continues at coordinate 23,715,745 of NC_136391.1, read as the reverse complement.
TTCGAATATTGTTTCCAATTAGGTGACTTCCAAGCTTTACCTAGGCGGTGGGGTCGGAGTGAGGTACCGCAGAGTGCAGAACCACTGAACCAAATGCAGCATCGCCCCTGGATTGCTGAATTATCGTGCAGTGAGCGGCAAAGGTATGTACCAATGACCAAGTGGCAGCTCTACAGATCTTCTGTATTGGAACCTGGGCCAGGAAAGCGACCCATGAGGCTTGAGCCCTCGTGGAGTGAGCGGTGAGGTGCGTTGTCGGGACACCGGCCAAGTTGTAGCAGGCACGGATACAGGCCGTGATCCAGGAAGAGATGCGCTGTGAGGAGACCGGGAGGCCTTTCATCCGATCGGCCATGGCAACAAAATTGCTGGGTCGTTTTTCTAAACGGCTTCGTGCACTCAAGATAGAAGGCGAGAACCCTACAAACACAGAGAGTGCAGCTGTTGCTCCCGTCGAGTAGCGTGTGTTTCGGGTAGAAGATCAGAAGGAAGATGTCCTGGTTGATATGAAAGGCTGACACTACCTTAAGAAGGCAGGCAGGGTGAGGCTGCAGCTGTACCTTGTCTTTATGGAACACCGTATACGGTGGTTCCAACGTGAGGGCTCTGAGCTCGGATACATGCCTTGCAGAGGTGATAGCCACAAGGAAGGCTGTCTTCCAGGAGAGGTACAGGAGCGAGCAGGTGGCCATCGGCTTGAACAGGGTCCTCATAAGCCTGGAGAGGACCAAGTTAAGGTCCCATGAGGGAATCCTGCAGGTATAGACAGTCCAGTCCCTTAAGGAATCTGACGACCATAGGGTTGGAAAAGACCAAGCGACCATGTTTCCCCGGGTGGAAAGCCGAAATGGCTGCCAGGTGCACCAGATAGACGATACAACCAAACCTTCTTGTTTTAGGGACAGGAGATAATCCAGGATGAAAGGCACCGAAGCCTGCAGGCGGGGCACGCCGTTCTGAGCACACCAACAGGAAAACCATTTCCACTTGGCCAAATATGTGGCTCGGGTGGAGGGTTTCCTGCTACCTAGCAGTACCTACTGCACCGAGTGTGAGCAGAGCAGCTCTGACCGAGTTAGCCATGCAGCATCCATGCTGTGAGGTGGAGCGATTGCAGGTGAGGGTGACAGAGGCGTCCGTGCTCTTCTGAGATCAGGTTCGGTCACAGCAGGAGTGTGATCAGAGTGTCTACTGATAACTCCAAGAGTGTGGTATACCAGTGCTGCCTGGGCCACGCTGGTGAGACCAGAACCAGACGTGCTCTGTCCCTGCATAACTTGAGCAGGACCCTGTGGACTAGTGGGAACGGAGGGAAGGCGTAGAACAGCTGGTCTTTCCACGGAAGTAGGAAGGCGTCTGTTAGGGAACCCAGGGAATGTCCCTGGAGAGAACAGAACACTTGGCACTTCCAGTTGTTGCACAAGGCGAACAGGTCAACCTGGGGAAACCCCCAAGTTTCAGGAAGATGGAGTGGATGACATCTGGGCGAATTGACCACTCGTGAGACTGGAAGGACCTGCTGAGGCGATCCACCAACGAATGGCTTCCTGACTGAGGGGGGATGACCGGGCTCCCCCTGGCTTGTTGATGTAAACATAGCCGTGGTGTTGTCTATGAGGACCGCCACACAACAGCCATGTAGGTGCCTGTGAAACGCCTGACATGCCAGGCACACTGCCATCAGCTTTTGCACACTGATGTGAAGAGATAGCTCGGATGCGATCCATAGACCCTGCGTTCGGAGGTCCCCGAGGTGGGCACCCCATCCCAGAGATGATGCGTCTGTGCCTAGGGACAAGGAGGGTTGTGGGGCATGAAATGGTACCCCTTCACACACCGACATGGGGTCCAACCACCAGTGGAGGGAGGTTAAAATCACTTCTGGGACAGTGACCACCATGCTCAGGCTGTCTCAACCTGGCCGATATACTGTTGACAGCCAGGCCTGAAACGGGAGAAGCTGAAGTCTGGCATGCCTGGTTATGTACGCACATGAAACTATGTGCCCCAGAAGGCTCAGGCACGTCTTTACCATTGAAGTCAGGAAGTTTTGAAGGCTGCGGAAGATGTCCACCAGCAACTGAAAACGGGCATCCGGTAGGAGAGCTCGGGCGAGTCTGGAGTCTAAGACTGCCCCGATAAACTCTATTCTCTGGGTTGGTTCCAGAGTCGACTTTTTGGTGTTGAGCAGGAGGCCCAGCTGGCGGAACATGTCTATGGTGAGTCGAACGTGGGATTATACTTGGTCCCTGGTGCGGCCCCGAATAAGCCAGTCATCGAGATACGGAAACACTTGGATCTGTTGTTGATGAAGGGAGGCTGCCACGACGGCCATACACTTGGGTGAGCACCCTGGGAGCCGTTGACATGCCAAAGGGAAGGATGGTAAATTAGTAGTGTTCGTGATTGACCACAAAGCAAAGAAAATGTCTGTGCACTGGATGAATAACTATGTGGAAGTATGTGTCCTTCATGTCGAGGGCAGCATACCAGTCTCCAGGTAAGGAATAATGGTCCCCAGCGAAACCATGCGGAACTTCCAGCTTTACCATGAATTTGTTGGGTCTGCGCAGATTTAGGATAGGTCGAAGCCCGCCCTTGCCCTTGGGGATTAGGAAGTAACGGATGTAAAAACTCCTGCCCCTGAGCTCCCTTGGAACCTCCTTGATCACTCCCATGGTCAGGAGCGTTTGGACCTACTGTGTAAGGAGTTGCTCATGAGAAAGGTCCCTGAAGAGAGATGGGGAGAAAGAAAACTGAAGAGAATATCCCTTTTCCACTGTGCGAAGAACCCAACAGTCTGAAGTTATATGGGACCACGCACAGTGGAAATGGGAGAGATGATTTCAAAATGGAGGGGAAGGATCCTGGATGGTGACTGGCATGCCACCACTAGTGAACATGGCTGAGGGTGAATATAAAGTTACTCGTAGTCCTTGGAGGAGACAAAGTATTTCCTCTCCATTCCTCTGGCCGTCAGTGGGATGGAGGCGGGGGTTTGCCAGATTGTCTTGGCATTGGTCTGAATGGTGCAGATAATGGGCAAAGATACTTGGGACAGGGCCTCCGCTGAAAGGATGTCCTCCAACTCCACTACCTCCTCAGCTTGGAGGGTCGTATTATGTGCCACTCTACATAGAAGGTCTTGGTAGGCACGAAGGTCTATTGGGGGAGGACCAGAGATTGCTGTCCCTGCTACTGCCTCGTCTGGAGAGGACGAGGAGGATGCCACAGGGGCCAGGGGATCCTGTGGCAGAAACTGCTGTGAAGGGTCCTGTTGTCCAGGATCCACTAACTGGGGCTTGGGGCCTGTGCTGGGGTAAGTGCAGTCACTTCTATACACCCCGGAGGAAGACAACTTATGGTGGCCTCTGGCACCCGGAGTTCTGAGTGGGAGGCCCCTGACAGAACCCCTTGGGCTTGGTGGTATGCCCACGGGGTCCAGAAGGACCATTGTGAAGGCTCCTGATTAGGGTCTTGGCCTTCCTCCTGCCAGTGACCCACGTCATCCTTGCCATGGCTTGGAACAGGGTAGGCTGAGCGTGAGCCGCCCTCGGACTGTGACGACCATGAGGCAGAGCGCAAGGGCCAAGACGGTGCAGAGCGTCCCTGCACTATCGGCGCTTGTACCCTCGGTCGCTCCGGTGCTGGACGTGACTCCGAGGCTGGTATAGTGAGAAGATCCCTGAATGCATTGCCTCAGCCACATAGCAAAACACCTTGAAGGTACATATCAGATGCAGACTGCATCCTCTTCACAGGAGTCAGAATGGCACTAGATGGACATACGCCACCTCCCTACTAGATTCATGAAAGAGAGGGACTAGTAGCACTGGTTTTTGTAATCTTCTTCACACAGTTTTGCAAATAAATCTCAGTCCTGACCTCCAGCCTGTACTGCTACTATTCCAGTCCAGAGGCTCAAAACCTATTGAATTTTCTAGTGATTCTGCAAAATTATGGATCACCAAATTAACTTTCACTAACATAGGATGTGAAATAGGATCTCTACAGATAAGACCTGTGACTGGCCCATTGACTTACACTTTCTCAGTCACAGGAGTTGGGTTCTGGCCCTAATGCGAATCAAGCCAATAATTATATTGAGAGAGAACAAATATTAGAGATTTTTCTCATATAGAGTGAAGTAAGGAAAGAGGATTTTTAAACTAAGGTTGGTCTGCAGGGAGGGATGAACTAAAACATGCATTAAGATGTAAGATCTACCTGCTTAGCAACTGTGTCCTAAAAGGAGAGGAAATATTCTAAACACATTTAGGGGCTGCTCAAAGACACCTTGTGAATGCAAGTTTCAAAACTCTCAGACTAAGCACATTACTGATACACAAGATTCTTTTGTTTTCTTTTCTGGGAAAACACCAATGGGAATTCAGTAAGATACAGACTATAAAATATGCCTAATATACTAGACAGTAAGACTTAACTCTATATGGAAATAAAATAAATAGAATAATAAAAGATTTGGGTAGCCTCAAAATCATGCCGATATACTGAAATACAACATTCAGATGAAGAAACAGGAAGAGATTTATTTTTCAGTCAAGACTCCAAAACCACACATTAAATAATTCAGACTTCCAGCATTGATGGTCTCAGTAGGCATTGCAGTTGTCTGTACCCAGCACAGAGAAATGCCACTGAACTTCAATAATTGAGGGTCAAGTGAAGGCTTGGTGGAGATGCTAGGGAGAACACTTTAATCCTTACATTGCTGGAGTGTTTGTTTCATTTAACAACAAGTACTAGAAGTAAACTTTAATGAAGATGATATTCAATACTACCAGGAAAACAAAACATTACTAGAAAGTATAAAAATTTCAAAAGGAATTAGATGAGTATATAGTGTATCTAATATGGCTTCTTTGTGGCTTTCAAAAAGCTATTTGCTAGAGGCAGATCTAGGCCACAGAGTGTGGATCTAGGGTTGAATTTAACAGGGAGTAGTGGAGGGAGCTGGATCTAGAGTTTTGATCTGGTCTCTTTTAAATTAAGGGAGTGATTAAAATTTTCAGATTTATATATTTAACCCAACGTTTATGAGTAATTGGATCAGAGTTTTGATTCAGGCCCATCTCTAGTACAATGGCTGCCCTTGGAATTTTTCCACCACTTTTATAAGCAAACATTACATTAATGCAATGTTCCCCAAGTATTTCCAATACTAAATACAGAGAAGAACAGAGAATATGTGGTCATTCTTTATAGTTGCAAAGACAAACCTCGAAAGTTTTTAAAGGTGAGCTCAGTACTTAGTCACTTTTTAAAGCAATGACTGTTTAAGAACATTAAAGTCAGGACTCAAAGGGAGGAACAAGTACAGCTAACACATTGTTCTCCCCGTTAAAAGAAAGTAACCTGCTTGAGGATAAGGCGAAGATAGAAAGTTTCCATTCTGAAACACTTATAATACAAGGCCCAACTAAGTCTCCTCCAAGTTTGAACAGTTGTTCCAGTACATTAGAATATTGTCATTGATCCAAAGAAGAATATGCACTGTTATCAAGCAGTAAATACCAACCCCCACCAAACATTAACCTTGATATTACCGACTGCAGTAATAATTATATAAATAGCATTGTCCCTACTACTGAAGTTTAAAAATTACTCTTTTATGATTACACTGAGAAAGCAATTAAGTGTACCTTAAAGTTTCAACATTAGCAACCTACACTGTTCAGATAGGATCATATTCAGCTCAAAGGAGCCCCAGCTTCTCCAGGCTCTTGGAATCTCTACGAGTTCCTTGATCTCTGCAGCTACTCATGGGTTTGACAAGGAAGTAACTCTTCAATAGCCATGGAATATCACATTAAGCATTACTGTGTCTCCTGCCCACAGGTGGCATCTCAGTAGATCTCCTAGCGTTGGGGTGCTCTGTTGGTAGAAGTGATCATAATAAATTGCAATTCTATAAGCATTTAAGGGGGAGATCTTAAAAAGATTAACCACAAAAATATCCCAGGTGGGTAGGTTAATATTATAATTACCCATTTTATTTATGGGAGAACAAAACAATTCAGGCCAAACAGCAAGGTAATGGTACAGACCTGAGTCCTCTAGTCACTAGACCACACACTCTGAATATATACCTAGGGTGGCTCTCAAGATGTTGATGTCTTGGTCCAAAGCTGCAAAAATATCCAGGATGTTGGTTCTGGCAACTGAGATGAAAAAAAGAGAAAAAGCAGGGTATGGCTCTTGGGGTACATCAGAAACAAAATCTGAAAATTGTGGGAGGTACAATACACACACCTATATGCAAGCAGCACACAGGATATCACTCCCAATTTAAAAACCCCAGATCTCAATACCCTCAAATGTTGCCTAGATTGCAAAGTCTGAAGGAACCCATGACATTGACTGATGTTCAGACCTTTTTTAAAACCTAAGGAAATTCCTAAGCAAAAACTTCATTAAAGTGTTAAAGTTGAGATAGACTAACATGTATATCCACCAGAAAGTTCTTAAATGACTTGTAGCTGCTGTCTTTCAGTTGCAGCTGTTTTATATTTTAATCTTAGAAAGCCTGAGAATTTCATGTTAAAGGTGACCTATAAAAGAAAAAGAAATGGTTTATGTTCTTTAGGTTTTGTTATAATGAATGAAGGTGGTCTGACAGTGTTTAATCTTTTATTATTAAAAAGATTAATCTTTTATTATTCTTTCATATTGGAAATCTAGGTGTTGTCTCCTCCGCTTTTCCTGCAATTCATTACAAGTGATTGAGAACCTTAATGCTACAGATATCAAGCCAAATGAAACCTGATTCAGAGGGGAAGTGATTTTATAAAGACTGTTTAAATCTTTGTTTGGTTAATACACACATCAAATACTTGAGAAACTGTTAGAGATCAGACTCCCTTATTCCTTCAAATAAGAGTGAAGATCTCTCTCAACCCACATCTCAGAGAACTTCAATGAGGCTTCCAGCATAATCAGAAGACTACAGACATGACATTCCTGACATTTCTAAGGTTTAAAGACAATTTCCCGTCCTATATCCTTCCACCTTTCAGGCCTTCTTTAATACATCAACAAGTTGCAGAAGAGGGTGACAAAGCATTTTTTCATCTTATTCAAATGATCTTTAATGTTTCCACTTACTCCCCAAGAACAATTAAGGTAATACTATGGGGAAAAGTTTGTTTGGTCTAACTATGCATTTGCATACTTTCAAATGTGTGGTGTAAAGTGGCACCTAGACTCGGAGTTTTTAAAGTAATCTTTGTTTTGTGAGTTTAAAGAATTATGGCAGGAATGAGTGAAAGAGTCCTTCAATCTTTAGAAAAATCATGCTTTCTGCCTGGATACACATTTGTAGAAAAATTAAAATCATATTTTTCTTAAAAGCAGTTTAAACATTTAGAAAAATGAAGAATCTAATTGGAATTAAGAATGAAAAGAATTCAACCTGCCCACTCAGCTGTCTTAAATTTAATGAAAAAAATTGAAGGCTTCTGCTAACACTCTCCGAACTCAAAGACAAAATAAATGAACAACTTCTATACAGTTAACATCTGCAGAACTCCCTCAGTACAGTAAACAATAAGTGGCCACAATAGTAAAATAATCACTTCCAAAATTCTCTTTCCCCAAAGTTTATGAATTAGAAAGACCTTGGCACGTTAAAAAAACAACAACTTAATTTACCAGAATCTCAGGTTACTTTCACTATGTAATAAAATACTTAGATGCTGGCAAAACATTAATAGAAACAATTCGTACATAGAAATGGATCAAACCAATGAGGTTTTTACAAACAAACTAATTGGACTGTTGGTTTACCTTGGATTCATATCTTAAAGCTTCTTGTCTAATAATTTGTTTTTGTTTAATAATTACCTTCTATAACCTCTGTACTTAAGATTCTTCCTCTTCTGATATTCAGCCTTCAGACATGACATTCCCTGCTGATTAACTCTTAAATCTAACTGGAGCGGTGCAGAAACACGCTACACAAAGAGCTCTGTGGCCAGATTTATGACAAATACAAAGAAATAAGGTAAGTACACATTTCTAAAAAATGTTTTAGACTAATACTCTCAATAAAGTTCTCTCTCAGGTAGGGAGTAAGGCACAGAACTGTAATAAGATCTGAGGGCCCAAGTCCTGCAATCCTTATGCAGGCAACATTTTCATTGAAGCCTGACTATTTCATTGGGTCAGTTACAGTTATTTGGAGCTTTTTTAAACTAGTCCATCAGATTAGCAGACGAAGTGTTTCTTAACAGACATTGCTGCTATTGGTAATCACACGCAGAGGCATTCTTTTGATTTGTAACACCTTCTCATGAAAAACTTTTTTGGATCATTGAGCTGAAATAGTTACTACTGGCACAGTGTTTTGAATACTTAAATAGGGTGACCAGACAGCAAGTATAAAAAAAAAATCAGGACCCCGGAGGGGGTGGGAGGGAAGAAATAGGTGCCTATATAAGACAAAGCCCCAAATATCAGGACTTTCCCTATAAAATGGGGAAGTCTATCGCCCTATATTTAAAGTACTATAGAACCGCTATGTAGTATTATTCACCATATACAAAACATTGACCAAGAAACATGGGTAGTTAAAACACCAGACACTAAATGTATTAAAGTGCAACTGCAAAATTATCTTCAACATTTTGATTTCCAGAAATTTAGATTTAGGATCAGATTGGAATTTTTACTTGACTAGGTTTGGGAGTACCAGAATCTGATCTCTCCTAAATTGCAACTTGCTTCATCAGTTGACAATATGTTACTTAAACTTTCTGGGAAACAACATAGTCCACATTTGTGTGCCTAGTCTGAGTGTCCAATTACCATGAATCTTGAACTAATGAATATTTATGCATCTGTTAATGGAGGTAATTGAAGGTGCAAAGGAGATGTACCAATATGCATAAGTTTGTGCATCTACCCTTTTGAAAAATGAGTTTTTACTGCTGGGGGAAAAATAGATTCAGTTTTTGTAAAGTTTCAGAGTAACAGCCGTGTTAGTCTGTATTCGCAAAAAGAAAAGGAGTACTTGTGGCACCGTAGAGACTAACCAATTTATTTGAGCATGAGCTTTCGTGAGCTACAGCTCATTTCATCGGCTGCATACCGTGGAAACTGCAGCAGACTTTATATACACACAGAGAATATGAAACAATACCTCCTCCCACCCCACTGTCCTGCTGGTAATAGCTTATCTAAAGTGATCATCAAATTGGGCCATTTCCAGCACAAATCCAGGTTTTCTCACCCTCCACCCCCCCACACAAATTCACTCTCCTGCTGGTGATAGCCCATCCAAAGTGACAACTCTCTACACAATGTGCATGATAATCAAGTTGGGCCATTTCCTGCACAAATCCAGGTTCTCTCACCCCCCCACCCCCATACACACACAAACTCACTCTCCTGCTGGTAATAGCTCATCCAAACTGACCACTCTCCAAGTTTAAATCCAAGTTAAACCAGAACATCGGGGGGGGGGGGTAGTTTTTGTAAAATGTTCCAATTCATATTTGTCTATTAATCTGATTGTATATAATAGTAAAATAAAGCTAAATATTTGTTAGTTCTGTTTTATATCTATAGATATCTCAACATATCAATAAGTCAAATGGGTGAAGAAAACATGAGAAAAAGAAAAGGAGAGACTAACAGGGAAAGAGATGAACAATCCATCCAAAGTAAAGAATCTAAAACTATGAATCTACAGAAAGAGGCAAGAATGTTTTCTGAAATATTTACCTTAATAAGAGGGTTGTATAGCAATGCTAAATGTAACAGAGAAACATAAGTATTTCAGAGAAGTTGTGGTTGATTTCTATGTTAGTAATAAGTAGGACTGGTCAAGAATTTTCAAACACAACATTTTCTGGCAGAAAATGCTGACTCATCAAAACCAAAAATTTTCATGGGAATGTATCAATTTTTGATAAAACTTTTGCTGGGAAACTCTCTCAAGCCCATATAGGTGAGACACCTCCAGAATAGCCAATAGCCTGGTGGTTAGGGCACTCATCTGGGATGTGGGAGACCCAGATTTAAATACGCTCTCTTCCTGATTTGGAGTGGGGACTTGAACCTGTCTCTCTGATATCCCAGGTGAAAGCTCTAGCCATTTGACTATATAGTAGTCCTCTCTCTGACACAATGAATATTTATTGATGTGAAGTGGAACAACTCCAACACGAGAGATTGAAAAAGACACACAGCCTGGTGTTTCGGGCACTTATCTGGGGTGTAGGAGACTTAGGTTCATGTCCCAACTGCAAATCAAGTAGAGAAGGGACTTGAAACTGGGTCTCCCACATCCCAGGCTACTGTCTATTTAGGTGACTCTTTCTCCCTCCTTCTCTCTAAAAAATGTAAAAGGTTTAGGTCTGATGTGGAACAGGAAAACTTCTGAAGTCTCAAAAATTGTTGTCTCCCAGCTGTAGCCATAAATCAAAGTTCCCATTGATTACAAGAAAAAAAATTGTGTGTTCATCTAACTCAGGGGTGGGCAAAGTACAGTCTGTGGGCGGGATCTGGCCCCTCGGAGCTTTGGATCCAGCTAGCGGAATTGCCACCCCTGTGGCACCCCGGGCCATGCCACTCCAGGAAGTGGCAGGCACCACATCCCTATGGCCCCTGGGGGAAGGGGGCTGAGGGCTTGATGCACTGCCCTTGCCTGTGGGTACCTCCCCTTGAAGCGCCAATTGGCCAGGAATGGGGAACTGCGACCAACTGGAGCTTCGGGGGAGGTACCCACAGGCAAGGGCAGCACGCGGAGCCCTCTGCCCCCTCTCCTCCAGGGGCTGTAGGGTTGCATTACCGGCCACTTCCCGGAGCAGTGTGGGGCCGGGGCAGGCAGGGAGTCTGCCCTGGCCCCGGTGCGTGCCGCTGCCACCCCGGAGCTGCTCCAGGTAAGCAGCACTGGGCCGGAGCCCGCATCCTGAACCCCTCCTGTACCCCGCAACCCAACTCCCTGCCCTGAGCTCCCTGCTGAGTAAGTTCAACTTCCATTGTCCACTTCATAGGAGTTCAGAGCACTCAGTACTTTGCAAGATCAGACCCTTTAACTTGTAACAAGCCCGGTACCGTACAACTTACATCCTTCAAGCAAGATTAGCATTTAACAAAGGTATGGCTATTTGCTTCAAACACCAGCAAAAGCTAAGGATTCTCAAAATATGGATGCAATGCTGGAGAAGACTGAAGTGTTCAAGTCAATCTGGTTATAAAGGTAAACATTTCCACCTTTGCCACCTCCAGAAAGCTGCACACTAATACAGAAACCACAGTATTCAACTCACACATTTTTCTAGTGTCAATGGTTACAAATTGATGATGTATATTAGAATACTCCAAACAGTGCTTATACCATTTAATAGTTGGTGTGCAATAAGTTTCACATGAGAAACAAGCATGGGGGTGCTCTTTTAGAGATATATATATATATATATATATATATATGTTTGTTCTGCTCCCCACTGAAGACATAACTACAGTTAGTAAGGGTAAAGGTGAATGCGTAGCACACTGTAAGCTGTAAATTATGCAGTTAATAGGTTCAGTTTTAATGCTGCAAACAAATAAGCAAAGTGCCCTGTAATCATCCTTAAATTAATTTTAGATTGTCAGCTGTTAGAACAAGAGATAATCCTGAAATACTGCAATGTGAGAAAAATTCAGTACTGGCCAGTATGTCTGATTAATGTTTGGAACACATCACAGGATCTCACACATGGCTTTTTATTGCAGACAACAGTAACAATATAATGAAAACTTTAATAGCATTTTGTTCTCACTTAATAGAAGACAAAGTGAATGAAAGTAACAGGATTGCAAAGAGGGTTTTTTGGCCCTGAACATCACAAAACAGGCATGCTGGAACAGTATGTTAGGATACCATGTTCCTTAACTATCCACCGAAACTGTTGACTCTGGCCAAAATCCAAACGAGTAAAAATCTTCCACTTCAATAGCATGATCAAGATACAGAAACTAAATGGAATCCTACCCAATGACCACAGAACATATTCTTGGTCTGAAAGTAGCAACTATCGAACACAGTATCAGGGAAGGGTTTCTGCGCATTGTGTTCAATGAACAGATCAGATTTGTAGAGAAACGTAGCAACACTCAGCTTAAGATCTGCTCACAGTCCCATGTTTCTACCATAGTTATCAGCTGTGAAATTGTTAGAATGGTGACATAAATTATCAAATTTCCATGGGAGGGGGAAATCTATATTAGCCAGGCTCTGCCTCACATCAAAAGTCTGCTTGTCTCCTTGTCAATAAAGCAACCAGTAGTCATGGGGTAAGCAAAAGATCATAGAACAGCTAATTTTCCAAATATTTACTTTTAAATTTACCTGCCCTTATACAGTAACACCTCACTTAACATTGTAGTTATGTTCCTGAAAAATGTGACTAAGCGAAACGATGTTAAGCAAATCCAATTTCCCCATAAGAATTAATGTAAATGGGGGTTGGGGGGTTAGGTTCCAGGGAAAGTTTTTTCACCAGACAAAAAACTATATTTTATATATATACACACATATACTGTGTGTATATATATGTGTGTAAGTTTTAAACAAACAATTTAATACGGTACACAGCAATGATGATTGTGAAGCTTGGTTGAGGTGGTGAAGTTAGAGAGTGGAAGAGAGTGGGATATTTCCTGGGGAAATGCCTTGCTGCTAAATGATGAACTAGCATTTGGCTGAGCCCTCAAGGGTTAACACGTTGTTAATGTAGCCTCACACACTACAAGGCAGCACTAATGGAGGGAGGGGAGACAGCATGGCAGACAGAGACACACACCCTGTGTGTGGGAGAGAGAGAGATGCGCATTGCGCCTTTAAGTACGCTGACCCCACTCTAAGTACATTGCCTTTAAAAAGATCAGGAAGTTGAGACAGCAGCTGCCACCAGAAAGCTCTCTCCTCCTGAGCCCTGTCCTGTCCCCATCTTGCTCTATATGGAGAAGGGGTAAGCAGGCGTCAGGAGTAGAGGAGAGAGGGACACCCTGAGAAGTGTGCTTTAGCACTTCTCTTCCTCCCTCCCCTGCACAGCAAGCAGGAGGCTCCTGGGAGCAGCTCCAAGGCAGGGGACAGGCAGTGGGGGGAGGGACAGCTGAACTCCCAGCAATTGGTAGCCTGCTGGGCAGCTGCTGCACAGGGAATTTAGGGGAGCGGGGAGCTGAGGGGGGGGCTGCCAGTCCACCCTGGTTCCAAGCCCCCCACCAACTAGCTGCAACGGGCTGCTCTTCCTGCGAGCAGTGGACAAAGCAGGCAGCTGCCAAACAATGTTATAAGGGTTTCAGAGTAACAGCCGTGTTAGTCTGTATTCACAAAAAAAAGAGGAGTACTTGTGGCACCTTAGAGACTAACCAATTTATTTGAGCATAAGCTTTCGTGAGCTACAGCTCACTTCATCGGATGCATATGTTATAAGGGAGCATTGCACAACTTTAAACGAGTATGTTCCCTAATTGATCAGCGACGAAACAAGGTTAACCAGGACGACTTCAAGTGAGGAGTTACTGTAGTGCCCACTCTGATATCAGAGGAGAGCAAAGTTAGTAAATTCCACTGACCAAAACTAATATCTATGTCTTGTCTGATCAGGATCTGATCAGGCTTCTTAGAATTTTAACCGTGTAGATTTCTGATTCCACAAACCAGTAACTAATTACAGGTTTCAGAGTAACAGCCGTGTTAGTCTGTATTCGCAAAAAGAAAAGGAGGACTTGGGGGGGTGGAGGGTGAGAAAACCTGGATTTGTGCTGGAAATCACTTTAGATAAGCTATTACCAGCAGGACAGTGGGGTGGGAATAGGTATTGTTTCATATTCTCTGTGTATATATAAAGCCTGCTGCAGTTTCCACGATATGCATCTGAAGAAGTGAGCTGTAGCTCACGAAAGCTTATGCTCTAATAAATTGGTTAGTCTCTAAGGTGCCACAAGTCCTCCTTTTCTTTTTTCAGTAACTAATTACTCTCATCAACTGAGCACAACTCTCTAATTTTTTATTTTCCCTCAGCATGGCCCTGTTTTTCTATAGTGAATTCTGACAACTATCAATATGATGTGTGCTTTGTACTAGGAAACATACATCTTGTTTAAAACAAAAAGCATCTCAAATTACAGAAGTAATTTCAGAACTATTCTAAAAACAGAAGCCTGATGAATAAATTCAAAACTATTTTGCATAGCAGCGATCTATGGCCCATAAATATTTGCCAACGATCACTGAGGTGTACTGTTGTCTTTTGCCATTTCAGTTTATTGTATCTGTTTAGATACACAAGGTCATATTGTGTTTTTGAGAAAGGTGGCCATTATGCTGTATTATGGCATGTGAACATATCCTAAAAATAGCAGATATGCAGTTAAGTTGTGTGCATGTCTCTCAATAGATCAATAAATAGAAGCTGCATGTGTGGTGCCAGAAAAATTACTAATGGTGACTGCTCTCTCTCATTTAACCACATAAGGTAAAACAGCACAAGAAGTTCATATTAAGTTACCTTACTGGAATATCTCATTCATTTCAAGGTGGGCCTGATCAGTGGGATCTGCATTATTGTTGGTACAGTTATTGGCTCAGGCATCTTTATTTCTCCGAAGTCAGTACTTGTCAGTGTTGGAGCTGTGGGGCCTTGTTTAGTCATCTGGGCAGCCTGCGGAATTCTTTCTACATTAGGTAAGCAAAAGAAAGGAAAAGTCTTTATATTTCCAGTTTTCCTCTTGCATTCCATTGTGAAAATTAAATGGTTCTGCTCACATAAAACCAAAATGTTAGCCAGCCACTGTGCCCAGTGGTTGGGCAAAAACTTACCACAAATTAAGCAGTTTATAGAACATTAAGTATTAGAAGAAAATTGTACAAGTCAAATTTTTACTTGACCTTTAGATCTGGCCTCCTATTTTGCATATCCCACCACATGGGAGCACAAACAAGACATACTCTGCTCCCATTGAAGTCAACGGCAAAATAACCCAGTAATTTCAATGGGAGCAGAACCAGGCCTATAGTGTATACCTACGCCAAAATTTCATTGCACAAAGCCTGTTTGCAGGTGCAAAATTAGAGGCTAGTTTTTGAAATTTGGCCTTAAATAGGTAATATTTATATAAAATGTTAAACATGAAAACTGGCCTTAAATTTATAGTTTCTTATTGTTGGGCTCTGAGAAAAAGTGATGCAACTTTCAGCAAGTTGCCATTCCTGAGCAATAAGTTCAGAAATGCCAACTGTATTTGAAAGCAACCCTTCCTTGTGCATTGTGACTTGTGCTGCATTTTTTCCCGTTTTCAAACTACTGAGCAGTACTGGGTGCAGTTTTCCTTTAGGCTGTTGTTTCCTAATAGAATTCTGAGTTTCTAAACAGAAAACTAAAATAGAAATATTTGCCAAAGATATCTTAAACTACCTGAAAATCCAGTATAATAAAGGGTTTAAAAAACAAGGAATTAATCCAAAAGAATAGGTTAGGACTAAGTTTCATGTTACAGATTCAAATTCTGAGTACATAATAATTTAAAATGAGTTTGCTATAATGTAAAGCAAATAAGCCATGAGTTTCTAATGAGATAAATGAGCAAAAATTACAATACAATTTTGAACTAATTGTACAGACATCATGGAGTGAGGAGGTCCAGAATATTGCATTCAGTTCTAAGCAACTAAACACAGTTAAGTTAGCAAGAATTGTTTACAAATTGAGTGTGCAAAGAGTGTCCCAAATTAGGCACTCATAATTATAAAATCGAATCAGTAACTTGTTAGTTTTCAATAATTTTCTAAATTATGGAACTGCCTTCGGCAAATTCTTATTTTTTTTTAAATTCGGTTACTATTTACTTGTTGCACAAATATAATGAAATATAGGCTGTGTTTATAGCCATTTCCTTAATTTTATATTATAAAATTTAATGAGCTAAGTAAAACCAAACAGCTTAAAGAAGTGTATGAACTAAAAGCACTTGACTATTAACTGGATTTTCTTCTTTTTGTTCAGGTGCGCTATGTTATGCTGAGCTAGGCACAATGATCACAAAATCAGGGGGAGAATATCCTTACCTTATGGAAGCATTTGGTCCTATTCCAGCATATTTGTTTTCCTGGACTAGTTTATTGGTCATCAAACCCAGTTCATTTGCTATCATTTCTCTCAGCTTTGCAGAATATGCTGCAGCACCTTTTTACCCAGGCTGTGAGCCACCCGTAGTAGTCATTAAGTGCCTTGCAGCAGCTGTCATTGGTAAGATCCCTATTTTTTTTTTTAAAGAGGGCTGAGTTATGAAACTGTGTAGCATTCATGAATTATTTTTCCAGGAAAGTAGCAGGAGCCTCATCTTTTAAATATTAAAATCTAGTATGTATAAATCACTAGAAAATCAGAAAGAAAACTGTATAAATTGGAACAATTCTGCATTGGAAGAAGGCTAGACTTGATGACTAATACCTAATATATCTAATGTCTCTGATAACACTGATAGAAAGGGTGGGTTTAACTTAAAGGAAGCTTCACTTCTAGGGTAAGAAGGTCTAAACAATCAGGTTTCTTCCTTATGCAGTTAGCTCATACTCAGTAATAGGATGTATAGATCAGAAGCATGTGTCTCTGTGGGAAAGAATGAAAAGAAAAAAAATGGACCAAGCTTATATTTTCTTTTCTAGATCAAAAATTACCCCAACTTTTAAAAATATTTTTCAAGAGAGACTGCCAAGAAATTCCTCAGAAATTTTCAGAAAATTGTTCTCATTCTTTAGAACAATCCATCAAATGCAGGAAATTGCAATAATTACATGGAATTTACAAACCAATATAAGAAAGAAACAAGATATACAGATTTGGGTGTCTGAACCTAAGATAAAAAAATATATTGTGAATGTTTCTTTAAACTCAGTTATTATAGTTCTATGATCTAGGGCATTTAAACTGAGAAATATCATTTTTATTTCCCCTAGTGATTATTACCACAGTGAATTCACTGAGTGTGAAGTTGGGGAGCTACGTTCAGAATTTTTTCACTGCTGCTAAAATGATCATTGTTATAATCATTATTGTATGTGGATTTGTTCTCCTTGCACAAGGTAATTTAATTTTTGTTGGTTTTAGATTTACAAATATAGTACTGTAACTTAGAGAGTACTTTTGTTTCTGCCATGACTTGCTATTGGATTATTCACTGAAAAAACAAAGCAAACAAACAATGATCTGATTATTTTAATTTAATATGGTTTTGACACCAGATCCTGTTGACTGCCCTCAACTCCTACTGATTTTAATGAGAGTTGAGGGCACTCAACCACTCAGGATCAGACTCTTAGTGATTAAACAGAATAAACTGGAAAGTGTTCTGGGGGAAAAATTCATGGTTACAGACCAATTAGGAAAAAATTACTATTTAAGTGTTCACTTTAACTGTCAAAGTGCTATACAAAATAAAATTTTATACTGAAATGTCACCACTGAATGAAAGGAACTATTTCATTTTGCCTCAGCACAGTTGTTTCATTTGCAGGAAAAACAGAAAATTTTAAAAATTCTTTCAATGATGCTAAAATTTCTGCTGGTTCTATCAGTTTGGCATTTTATAATGGACTCTGGGCCTATGATGGATGGTAAGATTTTTTTATTACTGTTATCAGTTACTATTTAAGAGTCTAACTGATTTTATCTCTTCTTGTAAAGCTGCCCTAAATGTCTTATTTGGGAAAGTTGACGTTTGACTTCTTTTTATAGAGAATAATTGTAGAGAGCATTGGAAAAAGAGTTCTACCACCTTAAAATAAAATCAAACAAAGCACCATGCCTTAGCGGGAAGATACCCGACTAGACCACAAGAGGGTCAATGATACATGACTTAAGGTGCTCAGATACTATGGGGGTGAAGCAGATGTAGGACCATACATTTAAATTATTTCCATTCAGAAATTTGAGCCATTGCCCTAATCTCACTTGGAAGTTAGTTTGGTTTTTAACCTCCGCGCTCTAGCATCACATACAAAACATTTTTCTGAAGTTGTGTGAATTTTAGTATTCAAGAAATATGTCAGAATGATCTTGAGACTGAATCTTCTTTTAATTTAATGAACAGATATATCCTGAGTAGCACATAGTGCAAACTTCTATACACTGCTTCAATCCTGCTCTGGCAGGACCATCTCTAGAGACATGAAAATCTGTACTCTCTCTGTAATGATTGCCAATATGGGCAATTTATTAGTGCCAAATATATATGTGGCTATGGATACATTTATAGACAGTGTATGCATGAGTTCTTGACATGAACTAGGGAAAAACACACTGGATTTTTACAACCCATGTGGTTCATCTTTTATTACTATTTATTTCATGTTCCATTTGTCTTGTATTAAACAAAAAAAAGGGACCCCTCCAGTGTCCAAAACAGTATTTCCATATTCCCACATCTGTTTACCCACTAAACTTCAAAGCTCTAGCTAAAAGTGACTGCTTTATGTTTAAAATATATTAAATTTGAATGCTTATAGGTTTATTTTATAAAATTATTTCCTCACTGTCCAACATAAAACTACAGAATAGTATTTCCCAATACTTAATTATTTTAACCATCCAAGAAGCCTACACTTTCTGAATATATTTAAACAAACAATATTAAATTTAATATTAAACAATGTGGATATATTATCACCTCCTTTGATTTCCAGGAAGGGGTTTACACATTTCAGGCCTTGATCCTGCAAGGAAAACCATAGGTATGCAGGGGTCTGTGCGCATGATTCACCTTGCAGGACTGGGGCATCAGTTTGGGCTACCACCACGTCAGGCACCTTACAAAAATGCAGGCTTTGTTTTTCTTGACTCAGCTGTGACACATCAATACTGTTCTCACTCAGCCTTGAAAAGTCTTTATTTAGCTCCCTATTCAGCAAGGTAATTAAGCACATACTTAATTTTAAGCACCAGAGTAAGGGACTACTCACGTCTAACTTTAAGCACATGCTCAAACACCTTGATGAATATGGACCTTAATCTTTCAAGGTTCAGTTTTCAAACTCAAATGCCTAAAGTCAGGTACTTAAATCCATTATTTAGCTAACAGCCTAAAGCTTATTTAGATGCCTAAATATTGTGTTGAATGTTTAATTTTAGCCACTCAGGTTTGAAAATTGGTCTCTAATATCTGTAGATAACTGTCAATTCTTTTCACATTTCTATCAATCACAGAAGCATTTAAAAAAAACAAACCTGTTTCAATCCTCTACAATTATGAGCATAAAACAGTCTAGTTTAAAAATAACACAGTCTAATGAAAATGAATATTTGAAATTTGTCATTTATTTGGTTGTAAAAACTTTATAAGTTTTCATGAAAGCTTTGTGGATAAGAGATTATATAACTTGCATTATTTCATTGCTAAATTATAGTATTTGCACAAAGTAGGGTGGCCATACATTCCTTTTTTAAGCCCTGTCCCGGCCGTTCCAACTTTTTTTGGGGGGGTGCGGGGGGGTGCAAAAGTGGGCATTTGTCCCATTTGCTCTTGCTGACTCAATCAGTTAGCAAGAGCAAACAGGACAAATGCCCACTTTTGTCAAAGGAACATGTGTGGGGGGGGGGAGTGGAGTGGAGATGCTAGACCCACACTCGGGCGAACAGCTGGGGGTGTCCCATTTTCCCTTTGGGAAATATGGTTACCCTAGCACTAAGGTTTGTAGCTGGTGTACAAATGTTTTTATTAGAAAAGATTCATGTTTTCCAGAACTTGTGGAGGTCACAAGCAGCCTTGTGGCATGTGAGCTTTGTTGAAAACCTGGCATTAATCCAAGCAGTTTATTTGTGTGATGTACTGGCAGTACTCTAGCTAGATTCTTACACTTTGGCAATTACACATTACCTGAGCAATACACTTTAACAGCACACTATGCTACAGCCCCTTCTACTCAGGGTACTTACAAAAAAATCCAAACCCCTAAACCTTGCAATGCCATTGACACTATTCATCTCATATTACAGATGAGAAAAGTGAGGCATAGAGAGGTTAAGAAACTTATATGCCCAGTGTCATATAATGAAACGGAGGCAGAGCTGGGTATAGAACCCAGATCTAATTCCATGTCATATGCTTTGGTTAAGTTAAGGATCTTACCAGGTTTACTTTTTTTTTTTTTTTTTTTTTAAATTGTTAGAGGTTGAATAGCAGCAACAGTGATGTCAGAAATAAAGATCTGATTTTCAAGTAATTTGCCATTTCAGGATCTGATTACAAGTAACATTATGCTAATGGCTTTTTTTGCAGGAATCAGCTCAATTACATTACAGAAGAACTTAAAAATCCTTACAGGTGAGACAACCAAAAGACAACCCAGAAAGCAAAAAAGGCAGAATTTCTAATGCCACAATCAGATCATTAGAAGTCTTAACAGCAGCTGCATATTTTACTCTCTCTCTCTCTGGTTAAGAACTGGGCACTCAAAAGTTTTGGTGCTTGTTCACAAAAGAATAATTTCACTAGCATTTATTCTGTTTTTTTACATTCAATACTGTATACTTGTGAATCATCTCTAATTAATTATTCATTTCCATGACTCTACAATGCAAAGAGTACAGAGAATGCATGCTAATTAATTCTTTTCCATCCCCTTGCTGACTGCTACTTTGGATATAATAGAGAATTTAATTTCTGATTAGCATCCACACAGATTTCAGGGAGGTTTCAATCTTATTATTATAGAAATAAATAGTGGGGAAAGCCCCTCTATAGTATAGAAAATTGCCTGAATACAGACTTATCATTCCCTTCAATGCATATACACAATTCCCATTAGGAGTGAGAAGTTGTGCACTGAAGTCAAGAGAAACTACCAAAAGTTCATTCAGAAGTAATCGCAGGTCTAGAGACACATGCATCAAGCTTCTTATCTTTCTCATTTCTCCTAGAAAATCTAAAGAGTGCACAATAGTTACATTAATGACCATTTAAAAAAAAGATTTATCATCCTGGAAAATGGGTTTCTCAAAGTGTAAGTTTAGTAACCCTGACTTCTTCACAGGTGATTGACAGGCAGCCAGCCAGTGCAAAAAAAGAAGAGGCTCTCACCACAAGAGGTCACTGCTGCTAGTACACACAGAAGGACCAGGAGAGTGACTTCCCAAAAATTAATTCACTAACAGAATTGGTTATCAACACCACCAACTATGTGGAACAACAGTGACTAGATGGGCATATGGACTACTGGAGCTACTCTCCAGAGACCAATTTTACAGAAAAGGGACAATATCCCTTTTTTGCAGCAAGTAGCCCCAGTAATCCATATGAGTGGGGTCTAAATGTCAGTACCAATCAGCTGAACTAGGATGGAAAAAACCTCTGTGCCAAAATTCTAAAAATATACTGGATTAACCGGGATTATTGAATTTAGAGTAGTATCAGAGGGTAGCTGTGTTAGTCTGTATCCACAAAAACAACAAGGAGTCCGGTGGCACCTTAAAGACTAACAGATTTATTTGGGCATAAGTTTTCGTGGGTAAAAAAACACTTATTCAGAGTAAAGTGAAGTGACTGGAGTTAAAATTACAGAAGCAGGCATTATTATACTGACACATGAAGAGAAAGGCGTTACCTCACAAGTGGAGAACCAGTGTTGACAGGGCCAATTCAATCACGGTGGATGTAGTCCACTCCGAATAATTGATGAGGAGGTGTCAATTCCAGGAGAGGGAAATTTGCTTTTGTAGTGAGCCAGCCACTCCCAGTTCCTATACTAGCCCAAATTAATGGTATTAAATTTACAACTGAATTTTAGTTCTGCAGTTTCTCTTTGAAGCCTGTTTCTGAAGTTTTTTTGTTCAAGTATGGCTACTTTCAAATCTGTTATCAAATGTCCAGGAAGATTGAAGTGTTCTCCTACTGGCTTTTGTATGTTACCATTTCTGATGTCCGATTTCTGTCCGTTTATTCTTTTACGTAGAGACTGTCCGTTTTGGCCAATGTACATGGCAGAGGGGCACTGCTGGCACCTGATGGCATATATCACATTAGTAGATGTGCAGGTGAATGAGTTCCTGATGGTGTGGCTGATGTTCGGTTCTCTGATGGTATCACTAGAGTAGATACAGGGACAGAGTAGGCAACAAGGTTTGTTACAGGGATTGGTTCCTGGGTTACTGTTTCTGTGGTGTGGTGTGTAGTTGCTGGTGAGTATTTGCTTCAGGTTGGGAGGTTGTCTGTAAACAAGGACTAGCCTGCCTCCCAAGGTCTGTGAGAGTGAGGGATCATTTTCCAGGATAGGTTGTATATCACTGATGATGTGCTGGAGAGGTTTTAGCTGGGGGCTGTATGTGATGGCCAGTGGTGTTCTGTTATTTTCCTTATTGGGCCTGTCCTGTAGTAGATGACCTCTGGGTACCCATCTCGCTCTATCAATCTGTTTCCTCACTTCCCCAGGTGGGTATTGTAGTTTTAAGAATGCTTGATAAAGATCTTATAAGTATTTGTCTCTGTCCAAGGATTGGAGCAAATTTGGTTGTATCTTAGGGCTTGGCTGTAGACAATGGATCATGTGATGTGTCCTGGATGGAAGCATGTAGGTAAGTACAGTAACTCCTCACGTAACACTGTAGTTATGTTCCTGAAAAATGCTACTTTAAGCAAAACAATGTTAACTGAATCCAATTTCCCCATAAGAATTAATGGGGTGGGGTAGGGTGGGGGGGGGTAAGAGTATGTTCCAAGGAAATTTTTTTCGCCAGACAAAACACTGTATTTTATTTTATTTTTTAAATTTACACACACACACACACACACACACACAGCAACAAAGCTCTTGTCCTGGTCTCCATGGGTCCTGCGCTTCTTGGTGGATTTTGCTAGCCTCAGAGGCTCACTGTGACTCTCCACGTAGCCCTTCTCTCTCTAGAGGCAAGGGTCACAGCCTACTAAGCCATTTTCATCATAAGTCAGCAAGGTAAGTGAGGAGAAGTAACCCTCCCTCGCACAGTCTCTGTTATCTCCCAGTCTCAGTGATTAATCAGGGGAAGAGCCCAGGCCTGCCCTCTACTCTGGGCTAAAGCCCAGGGACCCTAATAGTAGCAGCTATGGTAGCTGACTTTTTGAAAATAGGATGCGTACAATTCCCTGGCCTACTTCCCCAATATCTACTTCACCGTTACCTCAGGGCCTCCTTCCTTGCGCCTGAA
The DNA here is from genome assembly GCF_965140285.1 of Lepidochelys kempii. Lineage (NCBI taxonomy): Eukaryota > Metazoa > Chordata > Testudines > Cheloniidae > Lepidochelys > Lepidochelys kempii. The sequence goes on along the minus strand of NC_136391.1, from coordinate 23,692,559 downwards.
ATAGTTTGTACTGCTCAATTCCTCCAATAGTGCGGCTTCCTCCTACAGCCCCTGACATGCACGCCCATCTGACTAACTGGGAGGCCTTTAACTAGTTTCAGCCAGCCCCTAATTGGCTTCAGGTGTCCCAATCAACCTAGCTATCTTCCCTGCCTTCTGGAAAGATCTTAATTGGCCCCAGGTTTCTTAATTGACCTGGAGCAGCTGCCATTTACTTATCCTGGTACCAGGGATTTGTTGAGCCCGGGACTAATATATGCATCTCTCACTACTTTTCTATAGCCATCTGGCCTTGCCCCATCACTATATATATTTACAATTTATACACACAGAGTATATGTTTTAAACAATTTAATACTGTACACAACAACGATGATTGTGAAGCTTGGTTGAGGTGGTGCAATCTGAGGGTGGAAGAGGGTGGCATATTTCCCAGGGAGTGCCTTACTGCTAAGTGATGAACTAGCACTTGCCTGAGCCCTCAAGAGTTAAAACACTGTTAATGTAGCCTCACACTCTACAAGGCAGCATGAATGGAGGAAGGGGAGACAGCATGGCAGAAAGAGAGAGAGAGAGAGAGACACTGTGTGTGTGTGTGAGAGAGACGCAGATTGTCCCTTTAAGTATACTGACCCCACTCTAAGTACATTGCCTTTTTAAGTAGATCAGCAAGTTGAGACAGCAGCTGCTACCAGCAAGCTCCCTCTGTCCTGAGCCCTGTAGTGCCCCTTCCCTGTGGAGATAAGGTATGGGGGCAGGGGGCCAAGAGCAACGGGATGGGGTCACCCTGACATTAGCACCCCTCTTTCCCCACCCCCGCACAGCAAGCAGGAGGCTCCCTAAAACAGCTCCAAGGCAGAGGGCAGGAGCAGCACACAGCAGTGGGGGGAGGAACAGCTGAACTACCAGCAATTGATAGCCTGCTGGGCAGCTGCTGCACAGGGAATTTAGGGGAGTGGGGAGCTGATAGGGGACTGCTGGTCCACCCTGGTTCCAAGCTTCCCCCAGCTCGCTGCATCGGGCTGCTCTTCCTGCAAGCAGTGGACAAAGCAGGTGGCTGCCAAACATTATAAGAGAGCATTGAACAACTTTAAACGAGCATGTTCTCTAATTGATCAGCAACATAGTGAAACAACGTTAACCAGGATGACTTTAAGTGAGGAGTTACTGTATAGCGGTCAGTAGGTTTCCAATATAGGGTGGTGTTTATGTGACCATCACTTATTTGCACTGTAGTGTCCAGGAAGTGGATCTCTGGTGTGTACTGGTTCAGGCTGAGGTTGATGGTGGGTTGAAAATTGTTGAAATCCAGGTGGAATTCTTCAAGGACCTTCCAGTGGGTCCATAAGATGAAGATGTCATTGATGACACTGGTGCATGCATGCATCTTCCTAAGAAAGAAAGCCCCTGCTAGGAGCTGCACATCACGCTCCTCATGCATGAGGCAAAACAGAAACTAGGCTCTATGCACAGTAACACTACTCTGCCCGTGTGGAAGGGGACTCTCCTTTTCTTCTGACGTATCAGCTGCCTGCCAATCACCTGCAGAAACATGAGGAGCCATCAGTATGGATTACTTGAGGTACTGGCTGCAAAAAGGAATTCCAGTAAATGTAGAATTTGTAAAAACAGATTTAATCAAATTGTAAGAGGAACAAAAATGTTTGCTTTTAAATGGAAATATAAACAGGGGAGCTCGGGATTTACCCATTCCCTTGCAGTTGTGAAAATCAAGTAATTATAACATATTGTTCTAGTCAGAGCACACAGAACATTGATCTACTCTGCCAGATACATGTGGGTCAGGTGCAATCAGATCCAATTTGTATGAAGTAGTGACTCACCTTTGCATCAATCCCATGAGTGAATAGCTATTATGTTATTACATGAGAACTAGAAAGTACATGCACTAGGAATACCCAACTAGAATTGCACTTTACTCAACTTAGTGAAAAATGAGAACAAATAGCATAAATGGTGAAAAAGGAATTTAAATTTTAAAAATTCCTTCAATTTTAATCATCCATGATAGCATAAGTAACACAGGTACTGAATTCCTAAAGATGGGATTGTCCTGAACAGTGATCCTTCAGTCTTAACATGATTCATATACAATATTTACTAGTTAAGATACCTGTGACTTTTTTTAGAATCCTAAATTGGAACTAAAATAGGAAAGCACCTACAGTCCATTATAATAAAGCTGCCTAGTGGTTTACAAATGCTGATACTATGTTTTTACATTCTGTAGAAATCTACCACTTTCTATAATCATTGGAATCCCATTGGTTTCAGTTTGCTATGTTCTGATTAATATTTCATATTTCACAATAATGACGTCAACAGAACTTCAGCAGTCCCAGGCGGTCGCTGTGGTAAGCCACTTTTCATTTTGTGATTAGAAGTATCAAGTGAGACACTATTTTTGTTGCAGGGCTGAGTCCAAATCATAAAAAAATCCTAACTTTCTTAGTTTTCAGGAAAGAATTTTTCAGTACCATTGTAAATTTGTAAACTCTATCAATATTTTAATTATGCCACAGAGATAAAAGTATCTTTTTGAAATTAGTTTGTAGAAAGTGACAATTTAGTATGCATGAGACATCTTCTACAGGAAATCTTCAGTGTATTTGCAGATTAGTGATGCTTTTACTCCACAATGCGTTAGTGAGGGGTACAATTTTATTTTCACTGGTAAACATCTGAATCCCTGGTTGTACCCATCTCTATGTTAGTTCTGGGGAAAAAGAACAAACAATTCATGACATGCTGCATTCTGCACAGTGAAGAAGAGCACCTATGCAGAAATACTCCATATACCAATGAACACTGTACAAGCAAATGGAATCTTGCCTTTAGAGAGCTGGATTCTGGTGTATTTCAATATCCTGCCTACTCACAAAAATGGCAGCAGAGCAGAGATTGGTGTAACGTGTATGCATACTTTACTTAAAACACAGCAAGGTAGTCTGATTTTAGGATTACTAGTCTTGAGTGTCCCTATCAACATATTATTAAGTTGTATCAATGGTATTACATCAGCTACTATTAAATTGATCAAACTGGATCAACACTGACAATATAAGCCTGCAGAAATATCTCACTTGATCTCAAAAGCTAAGCAATGTCAGGGCAGGATGGTAGGTTACCCAGAAAACATAGGGTACTTAAGAAGGAGTGCTAGTGGGCATTGGTGATAAGACACATAAGAGAGGCCCTGAGCCTCACCTATATTTAAGTTTCCATGCCACTTTTGGCAAAAATAAGGATGCTAGTGCTGGTATCTTGATCAGATTCCAGTTTGATACGTTCTGTATCTAAATTCCCCCTACTTTCAGTTGGATGTGATACCCTTAAGATTCTTGTCTTAAACTGCTATATAGTAGTATTGGGTCATAGCAACACAACTATTGTGTTCTAGTAGTCAAGGTTCTTTCATTAGAGTGGTAGGTGAAATAATTATTGTACATAGTTTGCAAAATAATTTGGGATAAAAACAAGCTATGTAAAATTATATTGATTTTTTGAAAGGTAAAATACATTTTAAAAATTCATTTACTGTATATCTGATTGGTTCCCACACCAGTGAACACACTACAAAGTAGAAAAATGATACATATATTAACGTGTTTATATTTTAATCCTCTATGGCCCAGACATTTGGGGATCGGGTCCTTTATCCAGCTTCTTGGATAGTTCCTCTCTTTGTGGTCTTTTCTACAATTGGAGCAGCCAATGGGACGTGTTTTACTGCTGGCAGGTAAATTTCAACTCTAAATAGCAGAATACATAACAGGATTTACAGGTAAAAGTTATATAATGTCTTCTAAGTCTAGGATTTAATTTAAACAAATGATTGAACAAAATACCTACAAACTTAGTTATGTAGCCCATTCTCAGCAAGGACCAGTAGCTATGAAAGTTTGAAAATAAGGAATTAAACATTTTCCTAAAATGCCTGTAAACAAGTACAGGCTTCTGTCAGCTAAAAAGCAATTCTTTAAAAGTAAGAGTCACCTGAAAATCAAAAATTAAAGAGGTTAGAACTTGAACTAGTTTTGTGCGTGTACAAATATTTGAGAGGTTTGCCAAACCTCATACTTCACAAGGTTTCTAAATCCCTAAAATCATACAATGTGAAATTACATTTGTGCTGAAAGTTCTATATGATGAATTTTTTTTAAGGGAGAAGAAAACAATGTTTTGCTCTGAATTAATGAACCAGTTTCACATCTGTGCTCAATGGAGTTTTGAAAGCAGTTATAATTCCTCCTTCACAACCTGTGTGATGGTTCCCTACACTCTAGAAAATATTAAATTAGGCTTGATGCACTTGAGAGGCATATATAGATATTACTTAGTTAGATGTAGCCATATAAAAGACACCTATATTAATAGTTAAATGTTACTCTGTGAAGAATATTAAGTATTCGGAGTTACCTGAAAAATAGAGCCACTTGAAGCTTTGTAGATGCTACACTAATCAGATTAACATGTTTTTGTTTTGTCAGACTTGTTTATGTAGCAGGTCGTGAAGGGCACATGCTAAAGGTGCTGTCTTACATTAGTATTAAACGTTTCACCCCAGCACCTGCTATCATATTTTATGTAAGTATGAATGCTAAGCAAAGAAATAAAACTTTCAGCTAAAAAAATCAAAAATACTCAGATCTGAAATTACATTGGCTCTTCAAATGGCACAATGGTGATCTCAACATGTTAACACATATTTTCATGCACATATGGTTTCATATACAGGGAAATAGTCTTTTTGATTTATAAAAGAATATTTCAGCTATGTAATACATAAAAACAGCTCAACTTGAATCTAACTCCATACCAGATGGAGATTCTCCATGTTTTAAAGTTCATAGAATTGGAATGTAAAAATGCAACTCTGTCAGTTTAAGGGAAGAAGTAGGGTACTGACAATGAAAATCAGCTATGTACAGTAAAGTTGTCTTGATGGTCAAACTGGCTCACTCCAGGATTTCTGTGAATACAAGAAATCTAGGAATTTTTTCTCCTGTAAACTTTCATGCCTGTAAAGTAGGTGTTAGACATACTGTCATAAATTTGAGAGATTCATTATGTATATATGTAGCATCAATACAAACACTTCATCATGCTTAGCAAGTAGGTTTATACAAGCAGGAAAGAAGATTTATATCATGTTGGCACATATCTTGCAAGCACTTATGCGCATACTGAACTTCAAGCATGACTTCAATGGAATTACTCATAATCAAAATTAAGCACACATTTGCAGGATCAGGCCATTCTCAGGAAAGGGTGCCAAGTATGCTGAATTGTTGCTGAATCTTCACCACAAACTAGAGCAAACACATGTACACTCACTGTGTATGGGATCAGTCTGAATGTAAAACTGTGCCCTCCATAAAAGTGAGAGCTCCATTCTTCCTTGCTACACTGACCATCTTTTATCAAGTCCACATTAATTCTCATATTTTATTTTTAGGGTGCCATTGCTATTATTTATATCATCCCTGGAGACATTAATACACTCATAAACTACTTTAGTTTTGCTGTCTGGATATTTTATGGTTCGACTGTATTTGCACTCATAGTTATGAGATTTACAAGAAAAGAGCTCAAAAGACCAATCAAGGTAAGTTCAGTACTAGAACACATTTCTAAACATAATAAAAATGAACCAGTCATGGTCCTCATGATGGTAAGAAAAGTGGCTCTCCACTATTGGTATTCCTTCTCCCATTAACATGAAGGCATGGACTTGTCCACGGAGTTTGGAATACTGAAAAACATACTGGAGAAGTCGATTCCCTTCCTTTGAAGATCATTTTGCCCCATGAAACTACTACTTAGTTATAGTTCCTTTTGCTGTTCCCTTGAGAATGAACAGAGACAGGCAGAGGGTCAGAGAAGTACAGGTCTTGGCACCTTGTCCATACTGACGCACCTCTGCTGCCTGCCACAGTGAAAGGGTGAGGGGGAAAGGAAAAAATAAAAGGAGGACTTGTGGCACCACAGAGACTAACCAATTTATTTGAGCATAAGCTTTCGTGAGCTACAGCTCACTTCATCAGAGGCATGCATCTGATGAAGTGAGCTCTAGATCACAAAAGCTTATGCTCAAATAAATTTGTTACTCTCTAAGGTGCCACAAGTACTCCTTTTCTTTTTGCGGATACAGACTAACACGGCTGCTACTCTGAAACCGGGGAAAAGGAAAGAAATCTAGCTGCAGATAATGAAGAAGGGGTGGGAGGCTGCAACCAGAGTGACTGTGATAGGTCAGAATGAGTTGGGGGCAACACTCTCCTGGAGAGTTCATCCTACTGAAGTTCAGATTTATGATTCACAGTGAATTCATTACAGTTCTGGCATTGGGACCAACAGCATTGCCAGAGTAGTCTTGGTCTGTGACATAGCCAAACTGACCCTCGGCTGCTGCTGACCCTCTCAACCACTCCGCTAATTTGATGAACTCTCTTCTGAATATTCTTTTAAAAAATCAGAAACAAGGCAGTAAAAGTAACTTCTCACATTCAATAAGATATGTAGTAAAGGTACGCAATATCAAGGAAAAATAGCCACAGAATTTGCTGAATACTTCTATGCTTTGTCTATTACAGATACCTATCGTCATTCCCATCTTAGTGACAATAGTTTCCATTTTACTAGTTTTGGCTCCAATCATCAGTGAACCCGAATGGGCATATCTCTACTGTGTTTTATTTATGCTTGGAGGACTTTTATTTTATGTCCTTTTCATTCATTTTAAATTCAACTGGGCTCAAAAAATATCAAGTAAGTATATATTTTACAGGTGATTTGAAAACAAAGATTTCTATTAAATAATGCATACAACAGGATACCTCTAAGATGTAGCAACCATTCCTTTCTCCCCTGAGTAAAATTCTCTTTATATTCAACCATCACATCTAACTTACATTGAGAGAGAGGCATGATCTTTTGATATAAGCATAGCAAAAGTTGCTAGGAGCTATTGAATTCTAAATCAGAGCTCTTTGGCACATTATATCTTTGCTTCAGTTTCTTCCTGTGTAAAAATTGAGATAATATAAGATTTGATGAGATTTAGTTCATAAAATGCTTTGCAAAGTGATACATATCAGCGTATCAGTGCCAACGTTATGTAAAATAGCTTAAGTTTCCATTGGCAATATCCTTTTAAATCTTGTAATTTAGAAGTCGAAATAAATTTGAAATGCCCTGGCCAGTAACTGAAGTGACTTTAAACACACCTAGCTATTTTCTGTTCTGGCACTTACCTTGCACTCAGATCTCTTTCAAGATTTAATATCTTCACCATCAGTCTAACAAAGACAAAATTAACAGCATGAAATGGAAACTAAAATGACAGCCTTAGGGCTTGTGTACAGAGGGTTAGTGTGTGGCAAGCTGGGAGGTAAATATACAGTGCAATAGTTTGCCATGCACTGATTGGACATGTGGACCCTGCTACAATGCACTCAAAGTTCCATAGTGTGCTTTGATCTACTGCTGTATGAAACAATGCTAAAAAGTGAGAGGAAAATGATTATGTTTTAGCAGCGCCCCTGCAGGTCTGTTTATGAGGTGACTTGTAGTCTTCTTTAAAAGTACAACTCCTATCTATTTTCTGGGGGAGATGGAAGATGAAATGACACATTACTGAAAGGGAAAGTAGGACTGGTTTTAAGAGGATATAAATCCCACAACATCATTGGTATTCCTTAAAAAAATAAATTCATCTGTCCACAAAACTAAAGCTACTTTATATTACATAATGAAAGGCAGTGTGATCTACTATAATGAGCACAAAACTGGGAACCTGGAATTTCTGAATTCACATCCCAAATCAGGGGTGCTGGAACAATTTGTACGAGGGGGTGCTAAGAGCCACTGAACCAAACTGTAAAGCCTGTATATGACGGAAACCACTTCAAGCCAGGGTGTGCTGCAGTTTCAGCACCTATGTCCCAAATCTGCTACCAATTTACTCTTTGGTCATGGGCAAGTTTTGTCTTCCGCATCTGTAGAGTGGGGGAAATAAATGCTTATGCATGCAACATTACACTCAAGTTAGTGAAATGGTGTAAACTTGAATTAAAATATATAGTTAACATTGCCAAAGGCTTTTTAAAACTTGTGTTAAACATCTCTAACCACAGTAACTTATTTTCAGGGCCCATCACCATGCACCTGCAGATGCTTCTAGAAGTTGTTCCACCAGAGGAAGTTCCTGAATAAAAAGATTTGATTTTCAGTAGTCTATTTTTAAGTACTATAATGTTTGTGAGGCAGCTTGAATAGTTTGAATGTTTATGTTTGCTAAATTCAGACTTGTTCATCCTAATGTGCAGTTTTATTTTTGCAACAATTTATAAATATGTTTTAATTATCTTATATGAGAATCAGACACTTTCTTTGCATGAAGAAAAGGAGTACTTGTGGCACCTTAGAGACTAACCAATTTATTTGAGCATGAGCTTTCGTGAGCTACAGCTCACTTCATCGGATGCATGCCGTGGAAACTGCAGCAGACTTTATTTATACACAGAGAATATGAAAAAATACCTCCTCCCACCCCACTGTCCTGCTGGTAATAGCTTATCTAAAGTGATCATCAGGTGGGCCATTTCCAGCACAAATCCAGGTTTTCTCACCCTCCACCCCCCCACACAAATTCACTCTCCTGCTGGTGATAGCCCATCCAAAGTGACAACTCTTTACACAATGTGCATGATAATTAAGTTGGGCCATTTCCTGCACAAATCCAGGTTCTCTCACCCACAGCCTCAGAAACAACTCTGACATCATAATCAAAAAGGCTGACAAAGGAGGTGCTGTTGTCATCATGAATAGGTCGGAATATGAACAGGAGGCTGCTCGGCAGCTCTCCAACACGAGTTTCTACAAGCCATTACCCTATGATCCCACTGAGAGTTACCAAAAGCAACTACAGCATTTGCTCAAGAAACTTCCTGAAAAAGCACAAGATCAAATCCGCACAGACACACCCCTGGAACCCCGACCTGGGATATTCTATCTACTACCCAAGATCCATAAACCTGGAAATCCTGGGCGCCCCATCATCTCAGGCATTGGCACCCTGACAGCAGGATTGTCTGGCTATGTAGACTCCCTCCTCAGGCCCTACGCTACCAGCACTCCCAGCTACCTTCGAGACACCACTGACTTCCTAAGGAAACTTCAATCCATCGGTGATCTTCCTGATAACACCATCCTGGCCACTATGAATGTAGAAGCCCTCTACACCAACATTCCACACAAAGATGGACTACAAGCCGTCAGGAACACTATCCCCGATAATGTCACGGCTAACCTGGTGGCTGAACTTTGTGACTTTGTGCTTACCCATAACTATTTCACATTTGGGGACAATGTATACCTTCAGATCAGCGGCACTGCTACGGGTACCCGCATGGCCCCACAGTATGCCAACATTTTTATGGCTGATTTAGAACAACGTTTCCTCAGCTCTCATCCCCTAAAGCCCCTACTCTACTTGCGCTATATTGATGACATCTTCATCATCTGGACCCATGGAAAAGAAGCCCTTGAGGAATTCCACCATGATTTCAACAATTTCCATCCCACCACCAACCTCAGCCTGGTCCAGTCCACACAAGAGATCCACTTCCTGGACACTACAGTGCTAATAAACAATGGTCACATAAACACTACCCTATACCGGAAACCTACTGACCGCTATTCCTACCTGCATGCCTCCAGCTTTCACCCTGACCACACCACACGATCCATCGTCTACAGCCAAGCTCTGCGATACAACCGCATTTGCTCCAATCCCTCAGACAGAGACAAACACCTACAAGATCTCTGTCAAGCTTTCTTACAACTACAATACCCACCTGCAGAAGTAAAGAAACAGATTGATAGAGCCAGAAGAGTTCCCAGAAGTTACCTACTACAGGACAGGCCTAACAAAGAAAATAACAGAACGCCACTAGCCGTCACCTTCAGCCCCCAACTAAAACCCCTCCAACGCATTATTAAGGATCTACAACCTATCCTAAAGGATGACCCAACACTCTCACAAATCTTGGGAAACAGGCGAGTCCTTGCCTACAGACAGCCCCGCAACCTGAAGCAAATACTCACCAACAACCACATACCACACAACAGAACCACTAACCCAGGAACTTATCCTTGCAACAAAGCCCGTTGCCAATTGTGCCCACATATCTATTCAGGGGACACCATCACAGGGCCTAATAACATCAGCCACACTATCAGAGGCTCGTATACCTGCACATCCACCAATGTGATATATGCCATCATGTGCCAGCAATGCCCCTCTGCCATGTACATTGGTCAAACTGGACAGTCTCTACGTAAAAGAATAAATGGACACAAATCAGATGTCAAGAATGATAACATTCATAAACCAGTCGGAGAACACTTCAATCTCTCTGGTCACGCAATCACAGACATGAAGGTCGCTATCTTAAAGCAAAAAAACTTCAAATCCAGACTCCAGCGAGAAACTGCTGAATTGGAATTCATTTGCAAATTAGATACTATTAATTTAGGCTTAAATAGAGACTGGGAGTGGCTAAGTCATTATGCAAGGTAGCCTATTTCCTCTTGTTTTTTCCTACCCCCCTCCCCCCCCAGATGTTCTGGTTTAACTTGGATTTAAACTTGGAGAGTGGTCAGTTTGGATGAGCTATTACCAGCAGGAGAGTGAGTTTGTGTGTGTATGGGGGTGGGGGGGATGTGAGAAAACCTGGATTTGTGCTGGAAATGGCCCACCTTAATTATGCACATTGTAGGGAGAATGGTCACTTTGGATGAGCTATTACCAGCAGGACAGTGAGTTTGTGTGTGTGGTTTTTGGGAGGGGGGTGAGAGAACCTGGATTTGTGCAGGAAATGACCCAACTTAATTATCATGCATATTGTGTAAAGAGTTGTCACGTTGGATGGGCTATCACCAGCAGGAGAGTGAATTTGTGTGTGGGGGTGGAGGGTGAGAAAACCTGGATTTGTGCTGGAAATGGCCCACCTGATGATCACTTTAGATAAGCTATTACCAGCAGGACAGTGGGGTGGGAGGAGGTATTTTTCATATTCTCTGTGTATAAATAAAGTCTGCTGCAGTTTCCACGGCATGCATCCGATGAAGTGAGCTGTAGCTCACGAAAGCTCAAGCTCAAATAAATTGGTTAGTCTCTAAGGTGCCACAAGTACTCCTTTTCTTTTTGCGAATACAGACTAACACGGCTGTTACTCTGAAACCTTTCTTTGCATGGAATTCTATCTACATCTGGATGGCTTCATTGTTTTGACTGCTACTCTGCTAATATGTTAAGGTGAACTTAACATATTAGCAGATTGCACATACATACTAGGAACTGTTTTCAGCTATAGTAGTGGTGAATAAAGAGAAATTCATTCACCAGTAAAGGAGTTTGTCAGAATCCCTCCTCTTCTGCCACCCTGCTGGAAGGATTTATAGCATGATCTACCAGGAAAAACAGAGGCAAAGTATAGTGATAGCCTAAGTGTATATTAGGCTGACTCCAACCTCAACCTGTCAGGTAGGTCAAAAGCTGGAAATCCCCAGATGAAAAGACAAGGAAAACAGGAAGTGAGGGTTGCAGGCATGCACTGGAAAACAGTGAGTAAATTTCCTTTGTTGATTGTTCCCCTTTCCTTCCATCCTGCTGGAAGTACAGAACAGTAAGCAGACAATGCAAGAAATATTCTAAACAAGGAGGTGGGTTTTCCCAAGATGCAGCTTGAAGTACTTTACATCCAAAATCTGCCTCCACAAAGGGCTCAAGGTCCACTCAGAGGTGGCTGATGAAGTCATGAGGTGAATAATAGGTGGTGGTCTTGCAGTTCTTGAGGTCCATGGCTTTTGCTCCCCCTAACCAAGAAGCAGACAGGTGGAGTATCCTTTCTGAGAGTAGAGGGGATTAACTACTCGCTAAGTCAGATTTACACACACTTTCAACATACTGCAAGTAGCAGCAAATAAAACTTGGTAGCAGTCTTTACATCTAGAGAGTGAAGACTGCGCTTAAGGCTGGAAGAAAGGTTCAGGTAAAAGGTGGAGAGAACAAATGGTTCATTTATGTAGCACACTTTCCTTGGGAAAGAATTCTGGAAGTAAATGAAACACTAACTTGTTTAGAAATACTGCAGATAAGCAGAGTTGAAAAGGAATCTGAGTCTCCCAACTCAACAAGCTGAAGAATAGTAACTAGCAGGGTAATCATGGGAGTTCACACAGTTCCAGGGTTATATCTCTCAGCAGTTGAAGGGAGAACAGCAGAAATTTTTAAGGACCCATGAAGGAATGGCTCTGAAATTGGGTTTGTAGGCCAAGGGTTCTGAGAAACTTGGTAGTGTATGGATTGGATTCCAAGGAAGCAAACCCTCCAAGAGCCCCTAAAAGCAGAGACCTGTATTCTGAGGGATTATAGCTTGTTGAAACCCACTAGGATATATTCAAAGATATGCTAAAAGAAAAAAGGAGGAAGAAGAAATCCGTTTCTAGAACTATCAGTCAGAAAAGGTCACCCAGATTCTGGAGTAGGTTAGTTACCTGGAGGTAGGGTGCTAAAGCTTCCCTCAGGAGCAGAGGACTGAGGGTGCTCCTCTGACAGTTGATGTAGGCTCAACTGTCACAGTGGATTGTTACATGCTACTCTAGAGTCTGAGGGCCAAACCAATGGCCCTGAGAGTGTCAAAAGACGAAGAAACTGGTATTCTTCAGGGGGAATCAGCAGTCCTGACAGAAGAGGCTCCCCCCTCTACACAAACATACAACTGAAAAGGATGGCATACAAAGTAATTACAGCAGAAGACTGAAGAACTGAAGGCCCAGAAACAGACTGTGGTCTGCCACTACCCCACTCCCTGACCAAAAAAGGAACAAGGGTTCATACAAGAAGAAAGGATTATGTACTGTAAATGTGGTTCTTCAAGATGTGATTCAGGTGAGTGCATGCTCAGCACACGGGAGCTGGAGAATTTTGCCTAACAGTACCATAGGGGTTGGTGCTGGTGCCTTATGGCCATAGCTTCTCCTCTGGCTGTATGAGGCAGCGCCACCCTGATGCCTCTCCGTTCTTTCACACCAAATGCCCAGAGACTAGACTCCGATGCAGAGGGGGCAGATGGTGGGTCATGGAATACACATCTGCATCACATCTTTAAGAACCACAGTATATAACAGTATGTAACCATTTCTTCTTTTTCAATTAGATGCGGCTATGTATTCCACTTTCATGACTCATAAGCAGACTGAGTCCCACTTCCTACAGATCCTATTTGAACAATGAGTGCAGGACCACCTTCCCAAAGTTTACATCAACTCTGGATCCCACAATAATGGCATAATGGTTCAAAAAAGTATGTATCGATGACCATGTGGAAGCCCTGCAAATATCCAATATTGAAATATCACTTAAGAATGCTATTGACATAGCTTACACTCTCACACAATGAGCCTAAACCAGTACAGGGGGTGTGGCTGAAACTTTTGTATGCAGTCTTGATGCAGGAAGTTACCCACTTATAGACTGTGGAGACTACTTTGGATTTAGGAAGCAGAAAATACCCGGAATAAAAACTATGACCCTGGTGCTCCGGAGGAACCTCCTCCACTGGTCCCAAAGCCAGAAGAGACTGGACTTGCTCGAGCAGTATCTTGAGAGAGGTGCCCCTGAAGAGGGATGAGTAGGTGTGGAAGAGGCATGAAAAGGAATTGAATGGCATAGCCTGATCTGACAGTGATTAGGATCCAGCTGCCAGAAGTAATCCAGTCCCAAACACTGAGAAAACAAGTTAGCCTGTCCCTGAACACAGGGGATGGGGGTAACAGAAGTCCTGAATGGACCACAGATCTGGACCATTTGGGGAAGGGGGGGCCGGGTGAGGGTGTCTGCTGGCCAAATCCAGGACCGAAATGCCTCCACCTCTAGGATTTATGCCTCTTTCTGGGGTTAAGCCCCACTATCTTGTGGGAAAGGAAGAGTGCCCAAAAGGGTGTTGCGGGTGATACTGTTGCTGCTGCTGCTGTCCACTATAATGGCATCTCTGTGCTGCACGTGCATACACCCTAAAGGAACAGAAGGTAGTCCTAGAATCCTTGAAGCAGAGCAGTTTCATCTGTTTTGTCCCAAAAAAGCAGCCAACCATCAAAATGCAAGTCCTCTCCATGTCAGAAGCAATGCCTGAATCGTATCCAGGATGCCCTTCTCATGGTCATTGCCAAGGCCATTTCTCTGACTGAAGTATCTGCAATGTCAAGCGTAGACTGCAGCAACATCTTGACCACCAACAAGCCTTCCATGAGAAATGCCCGAAATTCTTCCCTGGAGGTTTCAGGCAGCTAGTTTGCAAATTTCAACATGGCTGACCAAGTCATACTTGGATAGCAATGCCTGCTGGTTGGCAATCCACATTTGCAGGGAAGAGGAGGTATAGATTTTTCTACCCATTAAGTTAATCCTTTTAGAGTCCTTGTCCTTAGGAGTGGACTACTCTGTCATTAACTTAGGTTACAATCCAGGGAATTAGGGACCAGGTGCAAGTAAAAACCCTCACATTCCTACACTGGTACAAAGCAGTGTTTCTCCAATCGCTTTGCAGTTTGCAACACCAAAGCTGGCATGCTCCAAGAGCACATCGTTGATGGGGAAAGGCCACCCCCCCGGGGCAGGTGGCTGCAAAATATCCAGAAACTTGTGGGTATACTCCTATAGGAGCTCTGCCTGAATACCCAGGGAAGCAGCCACATGCCACAAAAGATCTTGGTAGGCTTTGAAGTCCTCAAGCACTGGAGTGGAGGAAGAACTGGGCACCGCTGAATTCTTCAGGGATGATGAAAAGGCAGTTAACTGTGCAAGGGCTGGATCCCACTACTGAAGTAGTAGACCTGGACAGAACAACTCTGGAGGCCCCATCATGGGAAGGTTAACAAGTGCTTAAGCATGAGCTGGGTTAACAGCCACAGCCACCAATCTGACTAATGATCTCACCTTGCAGTGATACTCACCTCTACGGATACTGCTAGGCAAAATTCTCCAGCTGCAGTGCACTGTGCACACACCCCCCTATGTAAAATACACAGCTGCATCTACTCAAAGAACTACAAGCAATGCTATTTACCTAGGAGAAACTTCAAAAGGGACTCATCTGAAGACATGCCATTAGGACAATGTCTATGGAGGCGCCAAAGAAAAACTGAAGGATGACTTGCATCTACGCTATTATTAACCAAACTAGCACAAGTATGTCTACCTGAGCTGTAATCACACCTCAGATGGACATATTCAAAAGAGTGGAATACAGCTTTTAAACTATGTTCCACTATATTCTATCATGTTCAGCTTTTTAAAATTGTAATATTTAGATTAACATATAAAACTGAATATGGTAGAGTGTGGGGGTCACATCTAGGATCAGAGGGATGGAGGAGAATACATCTGTGTGGGAGTCAGGACAGAAAATGGTACTATAGGGAAAGGGAAAACATTGGGATTCTATAGGGATCATACATACTGAAACTGACAACTACACATGACTGACTTTCAAAATAAAAAGGTGTTACATCAATATTAAAAAAATCTGGGAAATTTCCACACATACCCCAGTAAAAAAATATATATATACATACACACCGCTAAATCACTCTACACTCCTGTACTCTATACACATCCGTTCCCCATCTTAACTTCCACTGCCGCTCCGTTTCTACCGCCCGCAGCCCACATATCCAAACTCATCCTGAGCAACCAACCTGCAGCCTTAACTCAGACCACAAACAAAGAGATTTTAAATTTTGTAATTTCTACATAAAAATACCACATGTGGTGCAATCTTTAACACAAATCACCCATTCACATAAGTTGTCCCAAACATTACAGAAAAATCTCATTTGCAAGCCATATTTCACTTTCTTACAAACCCGATACAAATTCATGTACATAACTATTAATGAAAACTTCAACACTATATTAATAATCAACAAGTACAAAAAATTAACACACAGTGAGGAATTTAACAGTGCCCTTTGGTTCCTTTATATATGTGGTGGAAGCAAATGTGACTGGCAGGGGTTCACATAAAATCTCACAGTTCAACATCTTTTTCAAAGAATGTTTAATTACCTGAAAATTTAAATATCCTGTTTCCTGGTATATAATCAGGCACCAATCCTCACAGCTTTACTTGTTATTTAAAATCTTCCATGCAGTGGCAGAGAAGGAATTATTTGAAAAAATTACACTGAAATTTGTTTTGTTGTACAGGTTCCAAAACTGATGTTCAAAGAGGTGTTTGGTGCCAATTTCTTTGTTTCTACCTGCTTAACTTTATAAGAAGACAGTTAAAACAACTTAAATATTTCCTTGATATTGCTTATTCATGGTAATTGTTATAGTTGCTACAGGAATAATATGCAGTTGTGAATGGGAGAAGAGATGGTTCATGTGATCTCACATGGACAGGTTTTGTCTCATCGATTCCAAGGCTAGAAGAGATCATTGTGATCATCTAGTCTGACCTCCTATACAACACAGGCCAGAGTTCTTCCTCGAAAAAATTCCTAGAATGTATCTTTTAGAAAAGCATCCAATCTTAATTTTAAAATTGCCAATGATGGAGAATCCACCACGAACACTGATAATTTCTCCAAGTTTTCCTCTTAATATTGTATGTAGAATACTGTAATAAAATTATTCTGTATTTACAGTTTATATGACTTTTGTTTCAGGGTCATTTAAAACACAATTAAATAAGAATCTGTATCAATGAAATGTGCATGTCTTTTTAAAGCAAGCAGCATGGCAGGTGCAAAAGGGGCTCAACTCCAGTGTTTACCCTGCCTCTCCTCCTTGCTCCAAGCAGAGACCACTCCCAAGCACCTATTGTCAGCCAGGTCGGCTGAAGATGGAAAGGCAACAATCTCTTAGGAGCAATCCCAGATCCTCAGTAGCAGGAGCTACAGCAAGATGACTTTTGTAGTTCCAAGATCCCAGTGACATCTATCAGTTTTCCTGATGCTGCTGCACTCTCCCTGTCCATCATGCTGTTCAAACAGGATTATATCAATGTGAACTAGGAACCTTTTAATTCATGCCTGCAGCCTCCACACAGGGGAGTTACTACAGGGCAGCACTTTGACGTGCACTGCTATTCATGCTCTCATTCTCCAAACAGCAGGCAGCATAGGCATGCCCTTTGTCTTCCCTTATTATGTTACACATTTATTTAGATTATAACCTCTTCAGGGGAGGGACTGTCTTTTTTTTTGGTCTGTAAGAAGTGTGGCATATATTGGGCTCTATAAAAATAAAACTACACTAAAAACGTCTATTCTAAGGAAAATATAGGTTTTTATGCAAGCATCTTAGTATTTTTATTGGTATTTCAAAACAAAAATCTCAATTACACTTATAATGCATTACTTGTAAAAAACACATCAGCTACTTTAAGACTACAATTTCCTCTTAGAATGCTGAAAATAAAACCTTTCCCTACAGATCAACTTTTTTTTGGAAAGCAATGATTTTCCTCCTAATTTTTAACAGAGCATAAATCATCATCTTTGTTCATCTTATTTTTTGTGCATCAGCATTGTGACTATCAATTTCATTAGCACAACTGTGACACTGGGTAGTTAATTAACTGCTGTTCCAGAGCAATAAAAGGTAACTTGCATTCTTGTATGTTAGTACTACAAAAAAGTCTCCCTCTATAGATAATTTCAATCCAGAGGAACCATAGGAACATTCCACCAGTTTCACATCTTTAAAAGCTGGTTTGAGCACAAAGTTTAACTACTTACAAGAGTAATTTACTTGTTTAGCCTTCCACAAATTACATTCCTTAGAAAGACAAATTCATGCAACATTCCTTAGGATCTACTTTGCATATGTATTTAATTCTTCATAGGGTAAACAGAATTAAAGGAGGAATGCTGAATGGTTATTTACCATCCTTTAAATGAAAACTAGTTAGTAATTAGAGTGGCTGAGAAAAAATATATTAAAAATGAGTTTTCAAAACATTTACATACAATCCCGTCAGCTCCTTCTCTTTATAACTATATATGATTATGTTAATGATCTTTGTAGGATTCCTAAAATTGAACAAAGTATTTAAATTGAATAGCATCTTGCATGTGAACAGTTCAATAAAACTTTACAAAGATTAATTTATGCTCCCTATACACCTGTGAGGTAGGTAAGCACATCCACTTCATGAAAATGTACCCATTTCATAGATGAGGAAATGGAGGCAAAGATTAAGCAACTGGTCTAAAGTTACACAGGAGGTATGTGACAGTTGGGAACAGAACCCAAACCTATCAACTCTAGCCCTGTGCTTTAACCACTGAATCATGCTTTTCTACAGCAGCATAGAACTGATCATTGAATTGTAATAAAACCTAGAGACGGAAAAGACATCACTCTGTTATATCACCTAATGGATCTACCTGCCAGTGCAGAACTGCTCTCTACAGCATATTTTCCAATCTGCTATTATAAAATATATTGAAGGGAAAAATCTTGCACTGTCAGGGAATTATCTAGATCAGGGGTGGCCAACCTGAGCCTGAGAAGGAGCCATAATTTACCAATGAACATTGCCACAGAGCCACAGTAATATGTCAGCAGCCTCCATCCGCTGCCCACCCCCCCTCAGTGCTTCCCACCCACCAGCAGCCCTGCCAATCAGCGCCTCCCCATCCCTCCCCACGCCTCCCGCCTGCTGCAATCAGCTGTTTTGCCATGCGCAGGAGGCTCTGGGGGGGGAGGACTGAGGGCATAGCATGCTTGGGGGAAGGGGCAGGGACCTTGGGAGAAGGGGTGGAGTGGCGGCAGGACCTGGGGCAGAGCAGGAGGTTGAGCAGTGAGCACCCCACAGCACATTGGAAAGTTAGCATCTGTAGCTCCAGCCTCGGAGTCAGCTCCTATGCAAGGAACCTCTGAAGAGCCACGCGTGGCTCCAGAGCCACAGGTTGGCCACCCCGATCTAGATTATCTGACAGGTCATATCCATCTTTACAATAATGGTCAGCAAGATGGGAATTAAGTTCTATTTTTGAACAACATGTAAATTAACATTTTTTAAAAACATCATATAAAAATCTGAAAGTCCCTGCACTCAAATCTGAGCTCAACTGTATAAGCCACCTTTTATATCAGACTGTCAAAATAGTTACAAGTCTTAATCTTTTAAAATATACATCTAACTCAGTACCTTTAAGCTATTACAATCTTACATTATGCTGCAGTTTTCCACTGAGCAAAGTAATATTTGGGACAAGCAAAACAAGCTGATAGTTAATCTTTATGCTTCTATTACACTTTACCCTACAAATGTCTGTTACATAATTACTAGTGTAAATTTGTTACTACTGTAGCTCTCTTGGTTCTTGAAGTAAAGACAGCCACACATTCCTGGCAGCATGTTCAAGAGTAAAGGTATTACTCTTGGTGTCCTAGCTAAATCACAACTGGACAATTGTTTTCCACCTAGGTAAAATTCCCTTGTAATTCAATCTTTGTCCTGAATAGTTGTGTTGTATTGCTGGGGGCTGTTTAATGGCTGCGACCTTCAATATTAGAATAATAATGTGTGATTGTGTGTGCACGCACACACACACACACAAATCTAGTTAATGGGGTGATTTGGGATCTTTAGATGAAAGGTGCTAAATAAAATGTAAGTAATGATTTTAATGCTGAGCAGCAAGACCTTACAACTGGCCTGTGTGAAAGGGAAAAAGATTAATTTATTCCTTATGGTCCTTTTTTCTCTCTCAACCAATGCTCAAGAAAAGCACCATCTAACACCAAATTGACATCAAGAGACTAAATCCTCTATCCATCCATCCACAGACAAGTAAAGCAGGAGCAGCAGCAATGCAACCTTTCCCACTACCTCAATATACCTCAACTCTAATCTGAAAGGAGGTTTGAGAGGTTAGTTGAGTCTCCAGACCCATTTAAAGCCTGACCTTGATGCAGAACTGTCAGCAAAGGTACCAGTGGTGCCAAAGTGATATTGATTCTGTGACATACATACAGCATCAGTTCACTAGGAATTGGTCTTGGAATCAGCACTTCATTTCACTGAGGCCAGTGAAAAATCATAACATGGCAACAGTTTTAAATGGTTAATACAGACTAAACATGCATCAGTGACCTAGAAGTTCTGCAACTTATTACCAATCCACTAAACCAACCATTTGCTCCCCATACCCAGTTTAGTCCTTTTCTTTATTTTTGCTATCTGGGCAGCACAGTTTTTTTTATACAGTACACCATCAATAACTGACAAAGCTATTTTAAAGTAAATTAACAAAAAACACTGAGGGGAACATACATAACCTTTCTTCTTGTATGGTATAAAATATATCAAATTCAAGTATCCAAAATAAATCAAACAACATATTTTAATACAATAAAAGGGCTCTGTTCACTATTATTTTACTAAACAAATTAAAGACTTGATCCTGCAGCCCTTAAACTCTGCAATTAGTTCCACAGAGTTTAGAGGAAATACTCATCTGAATAAGGACTGCAAAAAAAATCTTTAATAATCATTCTGGGTTGGGAGAAGAAAAGGGATTGATATTTATCTGCTGGCTAGTCATCACTCTCTGTTCCACTATCTTCTGAGGATTCTTCCATTTCTTCTGTTATCAATGCAGCAGAATGATGTGCTTTTTGTGTACCTACAATAATGAAGGGGGAAATTGTAGTAAATCATCATGTAAAACAAAAAAAAATAGATTATAATATATTTTGATTAAGTAGTATGAAAAAAATGTACTGTGGACTTGTAGTTAAAAATAAAGCACACACTGGAGAAAAAAGAAACTGATGAAAGAAAATAATGGCATGCAGGAACTGGTGCTCTGTTAAGGATGCTGCATTCAGGATTAGAAGCAAGACTCATTTCTCTAAACCAATTCAAAAGAGCCTGAACTTACCTGGTTTTGGGAGGTTGTGTGTAAATAACTATTTGATCTAGATGCTTAACAGGGGAAAGAATATGTTATACATCAAAAGTGAAATTAATATCCATTAAACTTGTACTTTAGGAGACAGAAAATAGAATTAAATTATTTGGCTGTGATACAAGCTTAAAAGAATGTTTTCCTAACCAGCTCTGTGAACTTTGAGCAATAAGGTGAAAGAGGGGTCCACTTTCTTATGGATTTAGAACAGTGGGCAAACTACGGCCTATGAGACGGTCCTTCCCAGCCCCTGAGCTCCCAGCCGGGGAGGCTAGCCCCTGGTCCCTCCCCTGCTGTTCCCCCTCCCACATGGCCTGAGTCCGCCGCGCCACCAGCACTCTGGCTCGCCATTCCTGCCGGGCAGCATGGGAGGCGTGGCTGGCTCTGGCGGCGGGGCTGCAAGCTCCTGCTGCTCTGAGCAGCATGGAAAGGGGGTGGGGAGGGTTGGATAAGGAGCAGGGGGTTGTGGGGGCAGTCAGGGGACAAGGGAGCAGGGGGCGGTTGGATAGGTGTGGGAGTCCTGGGGGAGCTGTCAGTGGGCAGCGGTGTGGATAGGGTAGGAGCAGTCAGGGGACAGGGAGCAGGAGGGGTTGGATAGGGGGTGAGGTCCTGGGGGGCGGTTAGGGACGGGGGTGTGGATAGGGGTTGGAGCAGTCAGGGGACAGGGAGCGGGGAAGGTTGGATGGGGTGGAGGTTTGGGGTGGGGTCAGGGGATGGGGCGCTTGGATAGGCTTGGCAGCCCTCGGGGGCCTGTCTGGGGACTGGGCTGTGGACAGGGGTCGAGGCAGTCAGGAGACAGGGTGCAGGGGGAGTTGGATAGGGGATGGGGTCCCAGGAGGGGTTGGATGGGTCGGGGGTTCTGAGTGGGGCAGGAAGGGGCGGAGGCCAGGCTGTTTGGGGAGGCACAACCTTCCCTACCCAGCTGTCCATACAGTATCGCAACACCGATGTGGCCCTCAGGCCAAAAAGTTTGCGCACCCCTGATCTTGTGTATGCCTGTTTAAAACAGGGTAAGTAAATGTCCTTCACACATCAGGACAGAGTGAAATTAACCCTTTCCTCTTCAAAGAAATTAAAGTAAGAGACTGATATTTTGACTCCTAAAGGAGAGAGACTTTTGGTAGGGAATAAGTTTGTTCTGCATAATTACAGTTTCAATATAAAAGCTTGTTTTAATTCCTCATTTTCTTGAGTTTAATCAATAAATTTTCAACCTGAATAAATGCTTTTGGGTATTTGCCAAGTAACCAAGTATATCAAAGGTCTTTGAAAAAAAACTTCAAACCTATCTATCACTGCTTAATGTTGGATAGTGAGAGAGTTTAACTCTTTAGGTCTTTGAGATCAGTATCTATACAACAGAATCCTACTAGTCCAGATTGCTTGAGCAATATGAGCAGGAACAAATGAGTACTGAATGATCTTTTAAAAAGTTACTCTAAAAACATTGTCTAAACTGCAATGTACATGACCAAAATTAACGATATACAGGCAAAAAAAAAAAATCTCCTGTCAGCAAAAGGTTTTTGATAAACATTAACGTTTCTAGCAGTGAGAACTACCTATTCTCAGGTAAACAGCAGTATGTAAACTTAAATTAGATAACATCAATGACTTAATAGTTTGCTAACGAACTTATGTTAACACCGATAATTGTTAATGTCTTACCAACAGGAAAGGGGCTTTTATCTTCAAAATCTTCCCAGTGTTCAAAATCAAAAGACACATTAGGATTCTGTTAACAGAAATACAATGGCTAACTATATATATTTCAATACATAATGTTAATACTTTAAGAATAAATATATATTTTAATTGGTATTTATAATTCACCTTATGCTTTAGTAGACGGCACCAAAATTCCTTCTTGTCTTTTGCAAGGATAAGAACAGGTTCTTCATTCTTAATCACACAAACAGACTTTCCTTTAAGTATGTTTGCATGCAACTCCATGTCAGCCACATAAAATTTGTCTCCTGAAAAAGCACTGTATTTGTTTAAACAAAATTGTTAGCTTTTTTTGGCAAATGAAATGGAAGCTGGTAAGACATTTTATTTTTCTATGTATAACATATTTTGAACCTACCTGAAAACAACCTTATCTCCAAAAAATTCACATTTATAGTCACGTATATTTCTTATTTTTATCTTCATGGTAACAATATCTTCCTTTTGAAACCATTTTATTTCTGGATAGAAACTAAAATTTTAAAAAGACTAGTTAAATTGAACTTATTTAAGTTTAAAATATGAACACATACAAAAGTTCTAGGCATACTAACAATAACTGAACTCATGATCAATAGGAATATCACGCATCATAATAAAATAGAAAGAAAGGTTAACATACCACCTAATAAGTATAACAATTAAATATACCCTGCCACTTTACTCAAAACCCCATTTCAAACCCTCTCCTCCAGAAAAAGATGGTTACTTTACTTATGTAACTGATTCTCCAAGATGTTCTGTGCATGTGGATCCCACTGTGCACCCTTTGCACAGGAGACCAGAAAGTTTTATCTAGCAGTGTCTATTAGGACCGTGCATGTGCCATGCATGCCCCCAGATTTCATCTCCCAAGGACAAAAAGGGCAGAATGACCCCACCCACTACCCAGATGGGAAGACTCTTAGGTGTGGGAATGGACGGTCATTTGTGGGATCCACATGCACAGAAAATCTTGAAGAAACACAGTTAGTATAAGGTAACCAACTGTCCTTTCTTCTGAGTCTCTACGCATATGGCTCCCACTCACAGTGATTAGCCACAGTTTTATCTATCTGGAAGTGGAAGCTTAGAGATCATCTGAATAAGGACTGAGAACCACCCTGCCAACCTGGGCAATTACCCTTGATACTACCACCGTGAGTAACGTTTGGCAAATGTATGGACCGAAGAACACACTGCTGTTTTACAGATTTTCATTACTGAAACATGCTGCTGAGGACTACAAGATTCTGGTTGTTTGCACTGGAAGATCTAGTTAATTAAACGGACACAGTGTCCTGATATAGTCAACGATCCGTTTGGACAATCTCTGAGCTGAGATCAGTCTCCCTTTGGTCTTGCTACCACAGGCCACCTGTGGATGATCATCAAAAAGATCTTATTCTATTCTTATTCTATTTCCATAATACAAAAGAACTGTCCTGGCATCCAGGGTCTTAACACTACTCTGTCTGCATGAAGAATTTGACATGAGAGCTTGAATTTCACTTTCTGAACTTACATAATTCCTACTAGGAATGCCCTGATCGATAAATGATAGCAGTAGTAGACACAAGAAACACAACTGACAGGGCCACAGTAGCATTACAAGGATAATTTGAGCCTTGTCCTGCCTCACCTTCCATAATACTCTGGGAATTTATTATTGCTCAAGTACCATCAGACAGAAAAAAGCTAAGTGAGCTCCCCAAACCTTCTTTCAGGTGTTGGTAATTGCTGTCTTGGCAGACATCTGATTATTAAATGGAATTCCCTGACATACATTGCTGGAGTTTAGCCATTAATGAAGAGACAAAACAATCTCCTAAGGGAGTCTTACCTGTTTTCCCCATGCAGTGAATGCTTGAGTGATATACTGATTTGATCCATGACTGTAGGGGACTTAGTCTGAATCTTGCAAATAGCATCATGTAAGTTAACAATGTCATGTGGCCTAACAGCCAAAGACAGAGCCTTACTGAGTTTTGAGGGCTAGCTTGAATCTGTGGGATCAACTGAAAGGAGGAGGACTCCAGAGTAGAGAGAGAGTAGACATGATCCCAGTTTCACAGCAAAATGTAAGGTAGAACAGATTATTTAGTGCAAGTAGTTAGCATATATTGTAAGGGACCATTTAAGGTAGAATGGCCCGTTAACACTGAAAAAGCTAAACACTACTAAGTATTTATAGAAATTATCTTAAACTCAGTTAAAGAGATGTAGGTGGGACATTCAGTTGTTCCACCTCTCTGCCAAAGGGCAGTCAGAAGGAACTGGGGAGTGGACAGGGTTGCTCCACTCTTTATGACCTCAGGAGTGGAAATGCAGGTGCATGTCCCCTAGTTGTCACTGCTGAAGAAAACTTTCCAGACTCTTGTGCAGAATGCATATGCACACCAAGAGTGGGATCTACATGCACAGAGACTTGAAAAATGTGCCCTAGCAAATAAAGTCTTTTTCAGTGTGATGCAGAGGCAGGCTTTTTTGTACTTAGAGTGAGGCAGCAAGCTGCAAAGTCAAAGTGATTTCAAGAAAGAATGCCTTACCAACCTCCCATTATAGCGAAGGAGGACAGTCAAGATCATGCACCTCTGCTGATCTCACCATCATGTGACAGGTGGGGGGAGTCAATATTTCATGTAGGCTGGTCCCAGAACATTTAGGGCTTTGTAGGTAAAAACCTTAAACCCCTCCAAGAAGAGGAAAGGCAGCCAGTGCAGATCAGGGAGCAGTGTGGGCATGCACTCCCAGTGAGGTACACCTTTTACTAAGTAGGCTGCTATATTCTGCACCACCTTCAGTATCCAAATGAATTTACAGTGTAGACTGTACTGCAATAATCTAATTTTAAGGTAACAAAGGCATGAACAAACAGCAGCAGAGTCCACATCTGAAAGGCAAGGTCATGTAACTTCTTCGCCAGGAACAGATGGAAAATGCATATTCCCGATCGCTGTTGTAAAGTGCTTATCTAACAAGAGCCACTGATTCAAAACTACCCCAAAGTTGTGAACTTGGGTAATGAATGACAGACAAACCCTATTAATCAGTGGGACTGTCTACAATCTCCTCAGGCTGCTTCTCCCAACCTATTGTCAAAGACTGTTGACGCTCATCTGTCCCTGACTGCTACCCCATGCTGCTCATCCATGTGGGCAGTAACGAAACTGCCAGGTCCGACCCAAGCAGGTCAGTAGTGACAACAGGGCTTTGGGTGTGAAGGGGAAGGAATCAGGGGTGCAGGTGGTGTTTCTGGTCATCCTCCTGGCTGAGGATAAGGGCCTAGGTAGGGATAAATACAGCCTGACGATGAATGCATGGCTCTGCAGATGATGTTGATGTGAAGGCTTTGGCTTCCTCAACTATGGGATGCTTCTCTGGGAAGGAAGACAGCTAGGAAAAGATAATCCCACTTACCCAACAAGGAGAAAGGCAGCTCCGTACACCACCTTACCAACCTGGTGAGGAAGACTTTAAATTAGGTTCAAAAAGGGAAGGTGACAAAAGCCCACAAGTAGGCATAAAAAAGGTGATGATAACATAGGGGTAAACGTTGGGCGGTGGGAAATGAAAATTACAATGGGACACAGGAGCAACAAGAGGGATAACAGAGGGGAAAACCTGTTCAACATCTTAGATGTCTATACATAAATGAGGGGAGTATGGAGAACAAACAAGAAGAACTGGAAGTATTAGTACATACGCTAAATTATTATTTAATTGGTATCTTTGAGACTTGGTGGGATAAATCTCATGACTTGGAGTATTTGTATAGAGAGGTATATGCTGGTTCAGAAAGGACACGCAGGGTAAAAAGGGAGGAGGTTTTGCAGTACACATCAAGAATATATACACTTGTTCTGAGGCCCAGAAGATAGTGAGAGGCAGACCAGCTGAAAGTCTCTGGGTGAAGGTAAAAGGGGAAAAAACAGGGCTGGCATCAGGGCAGGGGTCCTATTATGGAAAAATCAAATCAGGAAGAGATAGATGAGGCACTTCTATAACGAATATCCAAAACACAAGACCTGGTAGTAATGGAGGATTTTAACTAACCAGACATCTGTTGGAAATGTACTACAGCAAAATGCAAAATGTCCAACAAGTTCTTGGAATGTACTGGGGATAACTTTTTATTTCAGAAGGTGGGGGACATAATGAGTGGGACAGCCATTTTAGACTTGATTCTAACTAACAGGGAGGAACTGGTTGCAAATCTGAAGGTTGAAGGCAATTTGAGTGAAAGTTATGATGAAATAATAGATCTAATGATTCTAAGGAAAGGAAGGAGTGAGAGCAGCAGAATAAGAACAATGAACTTCAAAAGAGCAAACATTAACAAATTCAGAGAACTGGTAGGTAACATTACATGGGGAAAAAATTTAAGGGATAACGGAGAACTGGCAGTTTCTCAAAGAGACAATATTAAAGGTGTAACAGCCAACTATCCCGACGCAAAGGAAAAGTTAGAAGAATAGTAAAAGGCCAGTATGGCTCCATTAGGAGCTCTTTAATGACCTAAAAATCAGATAGGAATCCTACAAAAAGTGGAAACACTGACAAACTGTTAAGGAGTACAAAAGAATAGCAGAAGCATGTAGGGACAAAATCAGAAAAATTAAGGCATAAAACGAGTCCCACATAGCAAGGAACATAAAAGCAACAAGAAAAAGTTCTATGAATACGTTATGATCAATAAAAAGACGAAGGAAACTGTATGTCTGTCTACCTGGTGTGGAAGGAGAGCTAATAATTAACATAAACAAGGTTGAGATGTTTAATGTCTATTTTGCTTCAGTGTCCACTAAAAAGGTTAACTGTGACCAGATATTTAATACAATCATTATTAACAGGTTAAAGTATATTTTGATAAGTTAGATGTACTCAAATCATCAGGGCCTGATGAAATATACCCTATGATACATAAAAAAATAGTTGAAGCAATATCAGAATCATGTGAGAACTCATGGACAATGGGTGAGGTCCCAGAAGACTGGAGAAGGGCAAACATAGTAACTGTCTTTTAAAAGGTTTCAGAGTAGCAGCTGTGTTAGTCTGTATTCGCAAAAAGGAGTACTTGTGGCACATTAGAGACTAACAAATTTATTTGAGCATAAGCTTTCGTGAGCTACAGCTCACTTCATCGGATGCATTTTCCACTGAATCTTTTAAAAGGGGAGCAAGAGAACCCAGGGAAATATAGACCAGTCAGCCTCACTTCAATACCTGGGAAGATATTGGAACAAATTATTAAGCAAATAATTTGTAAGCACCTAAGGATAATAGTGTAATCCTTAGTAGCTAGCATGGATGTGTCAAGAACAAATCATGCCAAACCAATCTAATTTCCTTCTTTGACAGCATTACTGGTCTAGTGGATAGAGGGAAAGCAGACAATGTGACAGATCTTAATTTTAGTAAGGCTTTTGACAGTGTCACATGACATTCTCATAAACAAACTGGAAAAATGTGGTCTAGATGAAATTATTATAAAAGTAGGTGCAAAACTAGTTGAAAGGCCATACTCAAAGAGTAGGTTTCAGAGTAGCAGCCATGTTAGTCTGTATCTGCAAAAAGAAAAGGAGTACTTGTGGCACCTTAGAGACTAACAAATTTATTTGAGCATAAGCTTTCGTGAGCTACAGCTCACTTCATCGGATGCATTCAGTGGAAAATACAGTGGGGAGATTTATATACATAGAAAACATGAAATTGGTAACACCCACTGTTTCATGTTCTCTATGTATATAAATCTCCCCACTGTATTTTCCACTGAATGCATCCGATGAAGTGAGCTGTAGCTCACGAAAGTTTATGCTCAAATAAAATTGTTTGTCTCTAAGGTGCCACAAGTACTCAAAAAGTAGTTATAAATGGTTTGCTGTCAAACTGGAAGGGCAAATGTAGTGGGACCCTGCAGGGGTCAGCTCTGGCTCCAGTACTATTCAATATTTTCATTAATGACTTTGATAATGGAGTGGAGAGTATATTTATAAAATATGCAGATCACACCAAACTGGGAGGGACTGCAAGCACTCTGGATGACAGAATTAGAATTCAAAGTGACCTTGACAAATTGAAGAATTGGTCTGAAATGATGACATTCAATCAAAATAAGTACACTTAGGAAGAAAAATATCATATGCACAACTGGGCAAGGGATAGCTCAGTGGTTTGAGCATTGGCCTGCTAAACCCAGGGTTGCGAGTTCAATCTTTGAGAGGGCCATTTATGGATCTAGGGCAAAAATAAGGGACGGTACTTGGTCCTGCTGTGAAGGCAGGGGACTGGACTTGATGACATTGAAAGGTCCCTTCCAGTTCTATGAGATAGGTATAGCTCCATATTAAAACTACGAAATGGGGAATAACTGGCTAGGTGGTAGTACTGCTGAAAAGGATTTGCAGGTTTTAGCGGATCACAAATTCAGTATGAGCCAACAATGTGATGCAATTATGAAAAAGGTTAATATCATTTTAGGACATAATAAAAGTAGTGACATATGTAAGATCTGGAAGGTAACTGTTCCGCTGTACTCCGCAGTGGCCTCAGCTTCAGTACTGTGTCCAATTCTGGGCACCACACTAAGGATAAAGTGGAGAGAGTTCAGAGGACAGCAACAAAAATGATACAAGGTTTAAAAAACCTTACCTATGAGGAAAGGTTAAAAATACTGGGTATGTTTAGTCTTGAGAAAAGACGACTGTGGGGGACTTGATAACAGTCTTCATATATGTTAAGAGATGTTATAAAATAGGCTGATGATCAAATGTTCTATGTCCACCAAAGGTAGGACAAGTGGTAACAGGCTAAGCAACGAACAGAGATTAGATATTTGGAAAAGCTTTCTAACTATAGTTAAGTACTGGAATAGGCTTCCAAGGGAGGTTTTGGAATCCTCGTCATTGGGGGCTTTTAACAACAGGTTGGCAAATGCCTATCAGGGATGGCCTAAGTAAACTTGGTCCTCCCAAGGCACGGAGAGCTGGACTAGATGACCTACTGTGGTCCCCTCCCCGCCCTTAATTTCTATGGTTTTATGATCATTTCGGTCATGTATGGATTGAGCTTCAGCCAGCTACCTGTCATCCACTCCCCAATCTCCACTAGACACAGGCAAAGGCCCTTCACTGCAATGTCAGAGTGAGACCAGAGTGAGACAAAGTTTGATGTGGTCTGAAAATGTCATGCTTCCATTTCTTATCACTGACTTTCACCAATAACGTCACATCACGCTGAATAAGAATGACAATAGCACTCTGCAATATGACACTCCAGAGTTTGTACAGAAGAGCAGCTATTTTCCCCAACTAACCACTAAGATGTTTCTGAGAAAAAAAGAAGCCACTGAAGGAGAAACCCATCAACTCTCACTGAAGTCTGCAAACCAGTCAAAAACACCTCATGATCAATTATACTTGCTGGCTTTCAACTGTCAGGAAGAATAAGGGTCCAAGGCACAGGTTGTGGCACAAGCTTTTCTCAGCAGCTACAGTATCTCAAAGAGCGACTTTGACTCAAACTGACAAAAGATTTAGAATTCATGCCCCCAGGATCTTGCTCTGTCTGCATGAAAGTACACAGCTCAAACTATACCTGATCAATCTTTTCCACAAAGCATCACATAATTATCTCGTAATGAGAGGTACACAAACCAGCAGCAAAATTTGAATGAACTAGACTATCCACAATGTATTTTTTGATGTCTGAGTTTTGCCTATGCAATCATAGAAAAAAAGGACCTCCTCTTTGCCTCTCTCACCTAGCCAAAGTATCAGAATTTTAAAATCTTTCTTCTGCATCCAACCAGCTTTGGCACAAGATTACAGTAATTATTTTGTATATATTCAAGGAAAGGGGTCTTATTCTATGGACTCTAAATTGCTATGCTCATTTATAGTGTTGAAAAAAATTTCAGTTATGTTTCTGAAAGAATCTTTTTAGGGAAAATAAACAAATTCATCTAATTAGAAACAAATAATGAATGGGGAAGGACTGGGTTGACAGCTCAGAGGATTTCTGATGGGAGAAAGTCTTTAATATCCAGGTTGACCATTCAAATCCAGCCCAGGCTCGCTGTGACCAAAGCTGATACTATCTTATGAGGCTCGCTGTGACCAAAGCTGATACTATCTTATGACTGTTTGCTGACTGATGTGAAATGAACGTTTGTTTCAATCCACTTCCTAGTGTGGAGACATTACATGACAAATATCACCACATAACTGGCATCCTTATTGGCAGTCTCAGAACATAAATCAAAATCTGAATGGGCAAGGAGAACATGGTAAACTTACACCCTTAGTAGTTCAGGGTTGTGGCATAGTGCTGAAAGCAGAGAGGAGTAACTAGAACTACCACTGTATTGTACCTGTTGTGTGGGTAAATTGAAGATTTCAATAATCAGGATTGTCAAATCTCACACCTTTCAGGAGCACTAAGTTCACATTAAAAACTGAAAGATGAAGCAGATAACACATTTTCTCACTACAAAAAGTTTGCATTAATACAAATTTAAATTCCAGTACCATTTACGATGCTGTGTAGATTCTTCTGCTTTAAGTTCAGATATAGCATCTAAATTAAAAATGATATATTTTATTCAGCATATAGTATTAATTTACTCCACCAAAGTTATCTATATCATGTAAATTTCATCGTTGAAATCTGTTCCAAGGTGAAGAAGAGAGAATTCAATGGTATCCAAGTTAGGATTATCAAATATTTATTTTCTTTCAGACTGGCTATTACTATTTTGGGATGTTTTTAAATCCATTTACATGCAAACTACGACGAATCACTAATTAAAAATGAAACCACTGCATTTTGCATTAAAAGGTACCAAAATCAGACCCAGCACTATTGGACAAAAGGCTATGAAAGAAGAAAAATGCACCATGCAGCCATAAAGATATTAAAACAATCTAGAACAGTACCCAGCCCTGTACTGAATTTAACTCTTCAAATTATGGGATTTAGTAATTTGAAAAGAGGTCACACATGGCTTGTAAAACAGCACAGAACAAATTCATAGTGCTACTAATATAAACAGAAGAGGAAAATGTACCCAACCTTATCTGAAAATTTCCTTCCTTTTAGTAATAAAGAATACTTACGATGGGTACTTCAGCGTGGTTGCATTTTGGAAGCAGAACCAAGTAATTGGCTGCAGGAGAATATTCTGATCCCTGAAGTACATGCCAGTTGAGACAACTTCCATACACAGGATAATTTCATCCGATATTTCTAACTCAGTGATAGTTGACATTTTTCAAAGTACAGTTAGCACAATTTCTCCAACTACAGAGGATGGGAAGAATTTTCCTTAACAAAATAAACTTCCTCTGCAGCGTGGGGCATAGGTCACTTGCTGAAGGATTCTCTGCACCTTGAAGTCTTTAAACCACGATTTGAGGACTTCAATATCTCAGACATAGGTAAGGGGTTTATTACAGGAGTGGGTGGGTAAGACTATGGCCTGCGTTGTGCAGGAAGTCAGAGTAGACAATCATAATGGCCCCTTCTGACCTTAAAGTCTATGATTCTATGTACTTTGCACGTCAATTTCTATCTCTAGCTGATTCCATACTGTCCCCTTATTTCCAAGGTGGGCCACATTTGTGGCCCTATTATTCAAAGAAAGGTAATTATCAGGTAAACTTGGATAAATTTCCTATTATTCATTATACTAAGGTCCACAGATCTGTTATGATGGGATTTCCACAACCGCGCGCATCCAGAGTGAGAAGCAGCAGCATTCTTTTCACTCTGGATATCCAAATATTAGGAAAATAAATACGCTCATCTTCACCTTAGTAAGGCATTATGGTTAGGGCTGTCAATTAATCGCAGTTAACTCACGCAATTAACTAGGAAAATTAATCGCACTTATAACAATAGAATATCAATAGAAATTTATTAAATATTTTGGATGTTTTTCTACATTTTTAATATTGATTTTTTCACAGTGCTCACTTTATATTATTTTTTGATTACAAATATATGCACTGTAAAAATGATAAAAAAAAGAAATAGTATTTTTCATGTCACCTCATACAAATATTGAAGTGCACTCTCTTTATTGTGCAAGTGTAACTGCACTCAAAAACAAAACAGCGTAAATCTTTAGAGCCTACAAGTCCACTCAGTCCTACTTCTTATCCTTCCAACTGTTAAGACAAACAAGTTTGTTTACATTGATGGGAGCTAATGCTGCCCGCTTCTTATTTACTATGTCACCTGAAAGGGAGAACAGGCGTTCACATGGCACTTTTGTAGCCAGTGTTGCAAGATATTTACATGCCAGATGGGGCATACGAATGTTTAGCATATCTGGCATGTAAATATCTTGCAATGCTGGCTACAAAAGTGCCATGTGAACGCCTGTTCTCACTTTCAGGTGACATTGTAAACAAGAAGCAGGCAGCACTATCTCCTGCAAATTGTAACCAACCTTGTATGTCTGAGTGACTGAACAAGAAGTAGGACTGAGTGGACTTGTAGGCTCTAAAGTTTTACATTGTTTTGTTTTTGAATGCAGGTTTTTTTGTACATAATTCTACATTTGTAAGTTCAACTTTCATGATAAAAGAGATTGCACAACAGTACTTGTATGAGGTGAATTGAAAAATACAATTTTTTTTTACAGTGCAAATATTTGTAATCAAAAATAAATATAAAGTGAGCACTGTACACTTTGTATTCTGTGTTGTAACTGAAAATGCAGTGAACATTCAAAAATATTTAAAATAAATGGTATTCTATTGTTGTTTAACAGCGCCATTTATTGCGATTAATTTTTTTAATCGCTTAACAGCCCTAATTATGGTGTAGAGAAAATTTCTGCCACAAACATCACTGGTTGAAGACTGGATGACCAATTTGTAGAATTTGGTGAATTTCCACACCATTGGCCACAGGACAGCTAACAGATATTGCTATAGGAGATATAGCAGTCTTCTCTGCCCACAAGACTGCTAGTACTCCCAAAGATTGGCTCTGATGTTTAAATTGATTTAAACTTGGGGAGTAAATGCTATGCCTGTGCTGCTTCCTGCGGCTCCCATTCGCTGGGAACAACGAACCACAGGCACTGGGAGCTGAGGGCAGCCGTGCCTCCGGATGGTCAATGTAAACAAACAATCTCATGGCCCACCAGCAGATTACCCTAATGGGCCACGTGCTGCAGGTTGCCCACCAGTGGTGTAGAATATCATTTAATGTCATGTATTGGGGGTAGCTGTGTTAGTCTGTATCCACAAAAACAAGGAGTCCGGTGGCACCTTAAAGACTAACAGATTTATTTGAGCAAAAGCTTTTCGTGGGTAAAAACCTCACTTCTTCAGATGCATGAAGTGAAAGTTACAGATGCTGACATAAATACACTGACACAAGAAGAGAAGGGAGTTACCTCACAAGTGGAGAACCAGTGTTGACAGGGCCAATTCGATCAGGGCGGATGTAGTCCACTCCCAACAGTAGATGAGGTGGTGTCAATTCCAGGAGAGGCAAATCTGCTTCTGTAATGAGCCAGCGGAGGCTCTCTGTACTTGTATGAAGTGAATTGAAAAATACTATTCCTTTTATTTATCATTTTAACAGTGCATATATTTGTAACCAAAAATAATAATATAAAGTGAGCACTATGAACTTTGTGTTCTGCATTGTAACTGAAATCAACATTGAAAATGTAGAAAAACATGCAAAAATATTTACTAAATTTCAATTGGCATTCTATTGTTATAAGTGTGATTGTGACTAATTTTTGTAATCACGATTAATTTTTGTGAGTTAATCACGTGTTAACTGCAACTGACAGCCCTAATTATTACATGTATATGTATATGTTAACCTGAATATATTGATCAACAAACCTGATGCAAATCCTCACAGGAGTAACAGGCTTCTTAGCAGGCCCAGACATGCTATCAGATGGGGGAGGGTCAGTAAGACCAATACAGAGCACTATGAAAGAACCTCTGTGGAGGGGAAAAGGTTCAAGCAAACATTTCCCTCGGGGTGGGAAGACAAAGGAAGTCAGGGTTTAAACACTGACATTCACACCACTTGCTAATCAACAAAATGAACTGACACCTTTGTCATAAATATAAAGGGAAGGGTAAACCCCTTTGAAATCCCTCCTGGCCAGGGGAAAGCTCCTCTCACCTGTAAAGGGTTAAGAAGCTAAAGGTAACCTCGCTGGCACCTGACCAAAATGACCAATGAGGAGACAAGATACTTTCAAAAGCTGGGAGGAGGGAGAGAAACAAAGGGTTTGTGTGTCTGTCTGTAGTCGTCTTGGCCAGGGACAGAACAGGAATGGAGCCTTAGAACTTTTAGTAAGTAATCTAGCTAGGTATGTGTTAGATTATGATTTCTTTAAATGGCTGAGAAAAGAATTGTGCTGAATAGAATAACTATTTCTGTCTGTGTATCTTTTTTGTAACTTAAGGTTTTGCCTAGAGGGGTTCTCTATGTTTTTGAATCTAATTACCCTGTAAAATCAGGATGGTAGATATCTTACAGGGTAATTAGATTCAAAAACATAGAGAACCCCTCTAGGCAAAACCTTAAGTTACAAAAAAGATACACAGACAGAAATAGTTATTCTATTCAGCACAATTCTTTTCTCAGCCATTTAAAGAAATCATAATCTAACACATACCTAGCTAGATTACTTACTAAAAGTTCTAAGGCTCCATTCCTGTTCTGTCCCTGGCCAAGACGACTACAGACAGACACACAAACCCTTTGTTTCTCTCCCTCCTCCCAGCTTTTGAAAGTATCTTGTCTCCTCATTGGTCATTTTGGTCAGGTGCCAGCGAGGTTACCTTTAGCTTCTTAACCCTTTACAGGTGAGAGGAGCTTTCCCCTGGCCAGGAGGGATTTCAAAGGGGTTTACCCTTCCCTTTATATTTATGACACGCCCCCCAAATCTCAGCTAGGGTGAAACACTGGCTGGGATTTCTTCCTGGAGCTCTAGGAAAACAGAGTTAATAAGACACATGCATCTCTAAATATACTACCAAGTACATAAAGACTAACAATATTTTCCACATCTCAAGGACGATTTTAACCAGTTGATTCTGGGAAACTTTCACGGGAGAGTGCATCAGCCACTTTGTTAGAAGCTCCTGAGATGTGTTGGATGTCGAAATCAAAATCTTGGAGAGCTAAACTCCACCGAAGAAGTTTTCTGTTAGTTTCTTTGACGGTGTGAAGCCACTTTAGTGCAGCATGGTCGGTTTGCAGGTGGAAACGCCGTCCCCAAACATATGGGCGTAGCTTTTCCAGAGCGTAGACAATGGCATAACATTCTTTTTCAGTGACTGACCAGTTGCTTTCCCTCTCAGACAGTTTTTTGCTGAGAAACACTACAGGGTGGAATTCTTGATCAGGTCCTTTCTGCATTAAAACTGCTCCCACACCACGCTCGGATGCATCTGTGGTTACTAGGAACGGTTTGTCAAAGTCTGGGGCCCTTAGTACAGGGTCAGACATGAGTGTCGCTTTAAGCTTGTTAAAGGCCTTCTGACACCTTCCGGTCCACTGAACAGCATTTGGCTGTTTCTTTTTGGTTAGGTCTGTCAGTGGGGCAGCGATTTGGCTGTAGTGCGGTACAAATCGTCTGTAATAACCGGCCAAGCCTAAGAAGGATTGAACCTGTTTCTTTGACTTTGGGACAGGCCACTTTTGGATAGCATCCACTTTGGCCTGTAGGGGGCTGATAGTTCCTTGACCCACCTGGTGTCCAAGGTAAGTCACTCTGTTTAGGCCTATTTGACACTTCTTAGCCTTAACAGTTAGTCCTGCCTCCCTTATGCGCTCAAGGACTTTTTGTAGATGTTCCAGGTGGTCTGCCCAGGAATCCGAAAATATGGCCACATCGTCAAGGTAGGCGACTGCATATTCTCCTAATCCCGCTAGGAGACCATCTACAAGTCTTTGGAAAGTGGCGGGTGCATTTCGCAGCCCGAAAGGGAGTACATTAAATTCATACAGCCCGAGATGTGTGATGAAGGCTGACCTTTCCTTGGCAGATTCATCTAGCGGTACCTGCCAGTACCCCTTGGTTAAGTCCAAGGTAGAGATGAACTGGGCCCTTCCCAGTTTCTCTAATAGTTCATCTGTGCGTGGCATGGGATAGTTGTCTGGGCGAGTTACAGCATTTAGCTTACGGTAGTCCACGCAAAAACGTATTTCCCCATCTGGTTTGGGAACTAGAACCACTGGAGATGCCCATGCACTTTCAGAGGGGCGGATTACACCCATCTGTAACATATCCTGGATCTCCCGTTCTATAGCAGTTTTAGCTTGAGGAGACACCCGGTAAGGGTGGACCCTAATTGGGTGAGCATTACCTGTGTCAATGGAGTGGTATGCCCGTTCAGTCAGTCCTGGGGTGGCTGAGAACGTTGGCGCGTAGCTAGTGCACAGCTCCTGGATCTGCTGTCGCTGCATACGCCCAAGGGTCATGGAGAGGTTCACCTCTTCCACACCACCAGCACATTTCCCTTCGTAGTAAACACCTTCAGGCCACTCAGCGTCGTCTCCTCCCTGGGCTGTAAACTGACAAACCTTTAATTCTCTGGAATAAAAGGGCTTTAGAGAATTAATATGGTAGACCTTAGGCTTTCGGTTGGAGGTGGGGAATGCTATGAGATAATTAACAGCTCCCAGGCGCTCCTGGACCACGAATGGCCCTTCCCACGATGCTTCCATTTTATGGGCCTGGAGCGCCTTTAAGACCATGACCTGGTCTCCTACTTTGAAGGAACGCTCTCTGGCATGTTTATCATACCAGGCTTTTTGCTCTTTTTGAGCATCCTGTAAGTTTTCTCTAGCAAGGGCTAAAGAGGTTCGGAGGGTGTTTTGTAGGTTGGTTACAAAGTCCAGAATGTTAGTTCCTGGAGAAGGTGTAAATCCCTCCCATTGCTGCTTCACCAACTGCAATGGCCCCTTAACCTCACGGCCATATACAAGTTCAAATGGGGAAAACCCTAAACTGGGATGTGGTACAGCTCTGTAGGCCAAGAGCAACTGCTGCAATACTAGGTCCCAATCATTGGAGTGCTCATTTACGAATTTACGTATCATGGCCCCCAAAGTTCCATTAAACTTCTCCACCATGCCATTTGTTTGATGATGGTAAGGAGTGGCAACCAAGTGATTTACCCCATGAGCTTCCCAAAGGTTTTTCATAGTTCCTGCCAGGAAATTAGTCCCTGCATCTGTGAGGATGTCGGAGGGCCAACCTACCCTGGCAAAAATGTCTGCTAGTGCCTGGCACACACTTTTAGCCCTGGTGTTGCTTAGAGCTACTGCTTCCGGCCATCGGGTGGCAAAATCCATGAAAGTCAGT
Organism: Lepidochelys kempii; assembly: GCF_965140285.1. NCBI lineage: Eukaryota > Metazoa > Chordata > Testudines > Cheloniidae > Lepidochelys > Lepidochelys kempii. The sequence continues at coordinate 23,654,473 of NC_136391.1, read as the reverse complement.
ATGTACTGCTTTCCTCTGGGTGTCTTTTTCGGAAAAGGACCCAGAATATCCACAGCTACTCGCTGAAATGGAACTTCAATGATGGGGAGTGGCTGGAGAGGAGCTTTGACCTGGTCTTGGGGTTTTCCCACTCTTTGGCACACCTCACAAGACTGGACATAGGTAGAAACATCCTTGCCCATTCCCTCCCAGTGGAATGACCCCCCCAAACGGTCTTTGGTCCTGTTCACCCCAGAATGGCCACTAGGGTGATCATGGGCTAAGCTCAAGAGCTTGGCCCGGTATTTAGTTGGAACTACCAACTGTCTCTGAGGATGCCAGTCTTCCTGGTGTCCCCCAGAAAGAGTTTCCTTGTATAAAAGTCCTCTTTCTACAACAAACCTGGATCGATTAGAAGAGCTGAGAGGCGGTGGGTTGCTCCGTGCCGCCGTCCAAGCTCTCTGGAGGCTTTCATCTGCTTCCTGTTCGGTCTGGAACTGTTCCCTTGATGCTGGAGACATCAGTTCCTCATGGGATTGTGGACCTAGGCTTGGTCCCTCTGGAAGCGATATAGGGGATGGAGCTGTTTCTGTTGACTGTGAACCGCTCTCCGCTGGTGCACTATGTTGGGATTCAGGCTCCGGCTGAGCCTCTTGTGTAGGGTTATCGGCTGCTGCCAGTTCAGGTTCGGTGGGGCCCTCTGGTGTTGAGGTTGCAAGTACTGGATTCAGTGCTGACATGGGGTCTGGTGTTGGTTGTTCGGCTGGTTCCGGTTCTGGGACTGGTTCCGTCTGGGTCTCTGGGACTGGATCCACTACTGCTGTTGCAGACATTGGCCTGGGGTCCAGGTCCATCACCTCTGACTGGGTCCTGATAGAAGTTTCCGGAACAGAGCTAGGCCTCACGGCTTGTTTAGCCTGGTTGCGGGTGACCATTCCCACCCTCTTGGCCTGCTTCACATGATTGGCCAAGTCTTCCCCCAACAGCATGGGGATGGGATAATCATCATAGACTGCAAAAGTCCACATTCCTGACCAGCCCTTGTACTGGACAGGCAACTTGGCTGTAGGCAAATTGAAAGAGTTGGACTTGAAGGGTTGAATCGTCACTTGGATCTCTGGGTTGATTAAATTGGGGTCCACTAAGGAAGCATGGATAGCTGACACTTGTGCTCCGGTGTCCCTCCACGCGGTGACCTTCTTCCCGCCCACACTCACAGTTTCCCTCTGCTCCAAGGGTATCTGGGAGGTATCTGGGCCTGTGGACCTCTGGTGTGATTCCGGTGCAATGAACTGTAATCTGTTGGGGTTCTTGGGGCAGTTGGCCTTTACATGCCCCAGCTCGTTACACTTAAAACATCGTCCAGCTGACGGGTCACTGGGACGAGGAGGGTTGCTGGAGAACGGGGTGGTGGGACGATAAGGGGTCTGGAGGGTTCTTTGGGAGGTAGGTGGGGCTTTGGGCGGCCCCCGGTAATAGGGTGTGGTCTGGGGTGGTCCCTTCTGGTCTCCGCTCCAACTGCGACCAGTTTTCTTCTTCTCTGCCACCTCCACCCATCTGGCTCCAATCTCTCCTGCCTCGATTACAGTTTTGGGTTTCCCATCTAGGATGTATCTTTCTATTTCCTCAGGAACACCCTCTAAGAATTGTTCCATTTGCATTAGGAAGGGCAAATTTACTGGAGATTCAACACTTGCTCCTGATATCCAGGCATCCCAATGTTTCACAATGTGGTAGGCATGTCGGGTAAATGACATGTCTGGTTTCCACCTTAGGGCTCGGAACCTCCGACGAGACTGCTCGGGTGTTATCCCCATTCTGACTCTCGCCTTGGATTTAAACAGTTCATACTTGTTCATATGTTCTTTAGGCATTTCAGCTGCCACCTCAGCTAAGGGTCCACTGAGCTGCGGCCTCAGCTCTACCATGTATTGGTCAGTAGAGATGTTGTACCCAAGGCAGGCCCTTTCGAAGTTTTCTAAGAAGGCCTCAGTATCATCACCTGCCTTGTAGGTGGGGAACTTTCTGGGATGGGAAGTGGTACCTGGAGAAGGATTGCTAGGGTTTGTTGGTATATTCTGCTGGGCCTTTATCCTCTCCATCTCCTCCACATGCTTCCTTGCCTCCATTTCCCTCTTGTGGGCAGCCTCCTGTACCTCCTTCTCCAGCCGCATGAGTTCTATCTGTCTTTCATGTTTCCTTTGTTTTTCCTCAGCCTGAAATTTGGCTAATTCCAGCTGTAGTCGAGCCGAGGATTTGGCCATTCTAACCTCTCTGTTTTTAACTAACTTTACACCCGAGGTTTAGAAATAAACAAACAAAACTTGGCTGTAAAATTTTGCTGTGCTGGAATAGAATACCTATTCTCTGATAGTGATTGTCAGCCTACAGAAAAAGACAATTCCCTTGTCTCTGCTCTGGGCCCAAATTAAAGCAAAAAACCTCCAACTACTTGGAAACCTGCTTACCCAGCCCAAAGAAAGAAAAAAAAAATTTCTTTTCAAACCTGTGCTCCTTGTAAAACAAAAAAAAATCAAAATCCTAAAAAAAACCCTGCCACTTTTGTCTCCAGGCAAATGGGTAGAGCACACACCCCCTATTTACTTTTAGGAAGAAAAGAAAAAAAACAAACCTCTGGGTTGGAAGACTGTGAATTTCCCTGCAGGAGTTAAGTACCCTGCCTCCAGGCAAAGAAAACCTGCAATTCACAAGATAATCCCCTTTTGTCTCTGCTTGGCCACAAAGCAGAGAAAAAACAATCTGCCTTCAGTTTCAACTGCTTCCTTTCCAAAGGAAAAAAAAATTCTTTTTTAAAATCTGTATTTCTAGTTCAAAAAATCTCAACTGGATCTCAAAATGATTTCAGGTTAATCCCACCACTGTGCCACCATGTCAAGGTTCCTCCCCCACTCTGAACTCTAGGGTACAGATGTGGGGACCTGCATGAAAAACCTCCTAAGCTTATCTTTACCAGCTTAGGTCAAAACTTCCCCAAGGTACAAAATATTACCCCCGTTATCCTTGGAATGGCCGCTACCACCACCAAACTAATACTGGTTACTGGGGAAGAGCTGTTTGGACGCGTCCTTCCCCCCAAAATACTTCCCAAAACCTTGCACCCCACTTCCTGGACAAGGTTTGGTAAAAAGCCTCACCAATTCGCCTAGGTGACTACAGACCCAGACCCTTGGATCTTAAGAACAATGAACAATCCTCCCAACACTTGCACTCCCCCTTTCCTGGGAAATGTTGGATAAAAAGCCTCACCCATTTGCATAGGTGACCACAGACCCAAACCCTTGGATCTGAGAACAATGAAAAAGCATTCAGTGTTTTACAAGAAGACTTTTAATAAAAAATAGAAGTAAATAGAAATAAAGAAATCCCCCCTGTAAAATCAGGATGGTAGATATCTTACAGGCTAATTAGATTCAAAAACATAGAGAACCCCTCTAGGCAAAACCTTAAGTTACAAAAAAGATACACAGACAGAAATAGTTATTCTATTCAGCACAATTCTTTTCTCAGCCATTTAAAGAAATCATAATCTAACACATACCTAGCTAGATTACTTACTAAAAGTTCTAAGGCTCCATTCCTGTTCTGTCCCTGGCCAAGACGACTACAGACAGACCCACAAACCCTTTGTTTCTCTCCCTCCTCCCAGCTTTTGAAAGTATCTTGTCTCCTCATTGGTCATTTTGGTCAGGTGCCAGCGAGGTTACCTTTAGCTTCTTAACCCTTTACAGGTGAGAGGAGCTTTCCCCTGGCCAGGAGGGATTTCAAAGGGGTTTACCCTTCCCTTTATATTTATGACACGCCCCCCAAATCTCAGCTAGGGTGAAACACTGGCTGGGATTTCTTCCTGGAGCTCTAGGAAAACAGAGTTAATAAGACACATGCATCTCTAAATATACTACCAAGTACATAAAGACTAACAATATTTTCCACATCTCAAGGACGATTTTAACCAGTTGATTCTGGGAAACTTTCACGGGAGAGTGCATCAGCCACTTTGTTAGAAGCTCCTGAGATGTGTTGGATGTCGAAATCAAAATCTTGGAGAGCTAAACTCCACCGAAGAAGTTTTCTGTTAGTTTCTTTGACGGTGTGAAGCCACTTTAGTGCAGCATGGTCGGTTTGCAGGTGGAAACGCCGTCCCCAAACATATGGGCGTAGCTTTTCCAGAGCGTAGACAATGGCATAACATTCTTTTTCAGTGACTGACCAGTTGCTTTCCCTCTCAGACAGTTTTTTGCTGAGAAACACTACAGGGTGGAATTCTTGATCAGGTCCTTTCTGCATTAAAACTGCTCCCACACCACGCTCGGATGCATCTGTGGTTACTAGGAACGGTTTGTCAAAGTCTGGGGCCCTTAGTACAGGGTCAGACATGAGTGTCGCTTTAAGCTTGTTAAAGGCCTTCTGACACCTTCCGGTCCACTGAACAGCATTTGGCTGTTTCTTTTTGGTTAGGTCTGTCAGTGGGGCAGCGATTTGGCTGTAGTGCGGTACAAATCGTCTGTAATAACCGGCCAAGCCTAAGAAGGATTGAACCTGTTTCTTTGACTTTGGGACAGGCCACTTTTGGATAGCATCCACTTTGGCCTGTAGGGGGCTGATAGTTCCTTGACCCACCTGGTGTCCAAGGTAAGTCACTCTGTTTAGGCCTATTTGACACTTCTTAGCCTTAACAGTTAGTCCTGCCTCCCTTATGCGCTCAAGGACTTTTTGTAGATGTTCCAGGTGGTCTGCCCAGGAATCCGAAAATATGGCCACATCGTCAAGGTAGGCGACTGCATATTCTCCTAATCCCGCTAGGAGACCATCTACAAGTCTTTGGAAAGTGGCGGGTGCATTTCGCAGCCCGAAAGGGAGTACATTAAATTCATACAGCCCGAGATGTGTGATGAAGGCTGACCTTTCCTTGGCAGATTCATCTAGCGGTACCTGCCAGTACCCCTTGGTTAAGTCCAAGGTAGAGATGAACTGGGCCCTTCCCAGTTTCTCTAATAGTTCATCTGTGCGTGGCATGGGATAGTTGTCTGGGCGAGTTACAGCATTTAGCTTACGGTAGTCCACGCAAAAACGTATTTCCCCATCTGGTTTGGGAACTAGAACCACTGGAGATGCCCATGCACTTTCAGAGGGGCGGATTACACCCATCTGTAACATATCCTGAATCTCCCGTTCTATAGCAGTTTTAGCTTGAGGAGACACCCGGTAAGGGTGGACCCTAATTGGGTGAGCATTACCTGTGTCAATGGAGTGGTATGCCCGTTCAGTCAGTCCTGGGGTGGCTGAGAACGTTGGCGCGTAGCTAGTGCACAGCTCCTGGATCTGCTGTCGCTGCATACGCCCAAGGGTCATGGAGAGGTTCACCTCTTCCACACCACCAGCACATTTCCCTTCGTAGTAAACACCTTCAGGCCACTCAGCGTCGTCTCCTCCCTGGGCTGTAAACTGACAAACCTTTAATTCTCTGGAATAAAAGGGCTTTAGAGAATTAATATGGTAGACCTTAGGCTTTCGGTTGGAGGTGGGGAATGCTATGAGATAATTAACAGCTCCCAGGCGCTCCTGGACCACGAATGGCCCTTCCCACGATGCTTCCATTTTATGGGCCTGGAGCGCCTTTAAGACCATGACCTGGTCTCCTACTTTGAAGGAACGCTCTCTGGCATGTTTATCATACCAGGCTTTTTGCTCTTTTTGAGCATCCTGTAAGTTTTCTCTAGCAAGGGCTAAAGAGGTTCGGAGGGTGTTTTGTAGGTTGGTTACAAAGTCCAGAATGTTAGTTCCTGGAGAAGGTGTAAATCCCTCCCATTGCTGCTTCACCAACTGCAATGGCCCCTTAACCTCACGGCCATATACAAGTTCAAATGGGGAAAACCCTAAACTGGGATGTGGTACAGCTCTGTAGGCCAAGAGCAACTGCTGCAATACTAGGTCCCAATCATTGGAGTGCTCATTTACGAATTTACGTATCATGGCCCCCAAAGTTCCATTAAACTTCTCCACCATGCCATTTGTTTGATGATGGTAAGGAGTGGCAACCAAGTGATTTACCCCATGAGCTTCCCAAAGGTTTTTCATAGTTCCTGCCAGGAAATTAGTCCCTGCATCTGTGAGGATGTCGGAGGGCCAACCTACCCTGGCAAAAATGTCTGCTAGTGCCTGGCACACACTTTTAGCCCTGGTGTTGCTTAGAGCTACTGCTTCCGGCCATCGGGTGGCAAAATCCATGAAAGTCAGTATGTACTGCTTTCCTCTGGGTGTCTTTTTCGGAAAAGGACCCAGAATATCCACAGCTACTCGCTGAAATGGAACTTCAATGATGGGGAGTGGCTGGAGAGGAGCTTTGACCTGGTCTTGGGGTTTTCCCACTCTTTGGCACACCTCACAAGACTGGACATAGGTAGAAACATCCTTGCCCATTCCCTCCCAGTGGAATGACCCCCCCAAACGGTCTTTGGTCCTGTTCACCCCAGAATGGCCACTAGGGTGATCATGGGCTAAGCTCAAGAGCTTGGCCCGGTATTTAGTTGGAACTACCAACTGTCTCTGAGGATGCCAGTCTTCCTGGTGTCCCCCAGAAAGAGTTTCCTTGTATAAAAGTCCTCTTTCTACAACAAACCTGGATCGATTAGAAGAGCTGAGAGGCGGTGGGTTGCTCCGTGCCGCCGTCCAAGCTCTCTGGAGGCTTTCATCTGCTTCCTGTTCGGTCTGGAACTGTTCCCTTGATGCTGGAGACATCAGTTCCTCATGGGATTGTGGACCTAGGCTTGGTCCCTCTGGAAGCGATATAGGGGATGGAGCTGTTTCTGTTGACTGTGAACCGCTCTCCGCTGGTGCACTATGTTGGGATTCAGGCTCCGGCTGAGCCTCTTGTGTAGGGTTATCGGCTGCTGCCAGTTCAGGTTCGGTGGGGCCCTCTGGTGTTGAGGTTGCAAGTACTGGATTCAGTGCTGACATGGGGTCTGGTGTTGGTTGTTCGGCTGGTTCCGGTTCTGGGACTGGTTCCGTCTGGGTCTCTGGGACTGGATCCACTACTGCTGTTGCAGACATTGGCCTGGGGTCCAGGTCCATCACCTCTGACTGGGTCCTGATAGAAGTTTCCGGAACAGAGCTAGGCCTCACGGCTTGTTTAGCCTGGTTGCGGGTGACCATTCCCACCCTCTTGGCCTGCTTCACATGATTGGCCAAGTCTTCCCCCAACAGCATGGGGATGGGATAATCATCATAGACTGCAAAAGTCCACATTCCTGACCAGCCCTTGTACTGGACAGGCAACTTGGCTGTAGGCAAATTGAAAGAGTTGGACTTGAAGGGTTGAATCGTCACTTGGATCTCTGGGTTGATTAAATTGGGGTCCACTAAGGAAGCATGGATAGCTGACACTTGTGCTCCGGTGTCCCTCCACGCGGTGACCTTCTTCCCGCCCACACTCACAGTTTCCCTCTGCTCCAAGGGTATCTGGGAGGTATCTGGGCCTGTGGACCTCTGGTGTGATTCCGGTGCAATGAACTGTAATCTGTTGGGGTTCTTGGGGCAGTTGGCCTTTACATGCCCCAGCTCGTTACACTTAAAACATCGTCCAGCTGACGGGTCACTGGGACGAGGAGGGTTGCTGGAGAACGGGGTGGTGGGACGATAAGGGGTCTGGAGGGTTCTTTGGGAGGTAGGTGGGGCTTTGGGCGGCCCCCGGTAATAGGGTGTGGTCTGGGGTGGTCCCTTCTGGTCTCCGCTCCAACTGCGACCAGTTTTCTTCTTCTCTGCCACCTCCACCCATCTGGCTCCAATCTCTCCTGCCTCGATTACAGTTTTGGGTTTCCCATCTAGGATGTATCTTTCTATTTCCTCAGGAACACCCTCTAAGAATTGTTCCATTTGCATTAGGAAGGGCAAATTTACTGGAGATTCAACACTTGCTCCTGATATCCAGGCATCCCAATGTTTCACAATGTGGTAGGCATGTCGGGTAAATGACATGTCTGGTTTCCACCTTAGGGCTCGGAACCTCCGACGAGACTGCTCGGGTGTTATCCCCATTCTGACTCTCGCCTTGGATTTAAACAGTTCATACTTGTTCATATGTTCTTTAGGCATTTCAGCTGCCACCTCAGCTAAGGGTCCACTGAGCTGCGGCCTCAGCTCTACCATGTATTGGTCAGTAGAGATGTTGTACCCAAGGCAGGCCCTTTCGAAGTTTTCTAAGAAGGCCTCAGTATCATCACCTGCCTTGTAGGTGGGGAACTTTCTGGGATGGGAAGTGGTACCTGGAGAAGGATTGCTAGGGTTTGTTGGTATATTCTGCTGGGCCTTTATCCTCTCCATCTCCTCCACATGCTTCCTTGCCTCCATTTCCCTCTTGTGGGCAGCCTCCTGTACCTCCTTCTCCAGCCGCATGAGTTCTATCTGTCTTTCATGTTTCCTTTGTTTTTCCTCAGCCTGAAATTTGGCTAATTCCAGCTGTAGTCGAGCCGAGGATTTGGCCATTCTAACCTCTCTGTTTTTAACTAACTTTACACCCGAGGTTTAGAAATAAACAAACAAAACTTGGCTGTAAAATTTTGCTGTGCTGGAATAGAATACCTATTCTCTGATAGTGATTGTCAGCCTACAGAAAAAGACAATTCCCTTGTCTCTGCTCTGGGCCCAAATTAAAGCAAAAAACCTCCAACTACTTGGAAACCTGCTTACCCAGCCCAAAGAAAGAAAAAAAAAATTTCTTTTCAAACCTGTGCTCCTTGTAAAACAAAAAAAAATCAAAATCCTAAAAAAAACCCTGCCACTTTTGTCTCCAGGCAAATGGGTAGAGCACACACCCCCTATTTACTTTTAGGAAGAAAAGAAAAAAAACAAACCTCTGGGTTGGAAGACTGTGAATTTCCCTGCAGGAGTTAAGTACCCTGCCTCCAGGCAAAGAAAACCTGCAATTCACAAGATAATCCCCTTTTGTCTCTGCTTGGCCACAAAGCAGAGAAAAAACAATCTGCCTTCAGTTTCAACTGCTTCCTTTCCAAAGGAAAAAAAAATTCTTTTTTAAAATCTGTATTTCTAGTTCAAAAAATCTCAACTGGATCTCAAAATGATTTCAGGTTAATCCCACCACTGTGCCACCATGTCAAGGTTCCTCCCCCACTCTGAACTCTAGGGTACAGATGTGGGGACCTGCATGAAAAACCTCCTAAGCTTATCTTTACCAGCTTAGGTCAAAACTTCCCCAAGGTACAAAATATTACCCCCGTTATCCTTGGAATGGCCGCTACCACCACCAAACTAATACTGGTTACTGGGGAAGAGCTGTTTGGACGCGTCCTTCCCCCCAAAATACTTCCCAAAACCTTGCACCCCACTTCCTGGACAAGGTTTGGTAAAAAGCCTCACCAATTCGCCTAGGTGACTACAGACCCAGACCCTTGGATCTTAAGAACAATGAACAATCCTCCCAACACTTGCACTCCCCCTTTCCTGGGAAATGTTGGATAAAAAGCCTCACCCATTTGCATAGGTGACCACAGACCCAAACCCTTGGATCTGAGAACAATGAAAAAGCATTCAGTGTTTTACAAGAAGACTTTTAATAAAAAATAGAAGTAAATAGAAATAAAGAAATCCCCCCTGTAAAATCAGGATGGTAGATATCTTACAGGCTAATTAGATTCAAAAACATAGAGAACCCCTCTAGGCAAAACCTTAAGTTACAAAAAAGATACACAGACAGAAATAGTTATTCTATTCAGCACAATTCTTTTCTCAGCCATTTAAAGAAATCATAATCTAACACATACCTAGCTAGATTACTTACTAAAAGTTCTAAGGCTCCATTCCTGTTCTGTCCCTGGCCAAGACGACTACAGACAGACACACAAACCCTTTGTTTCTCTCCCTCCTCCCAGCTTTTGAAAGTATCTTGTCTCCTCATTGGTCATTTTGGTCAGGTGCCAGCGAGGTTACCTTTAGCTTCTTAACCCTTTACAGGTGAGAGGAGCTTTCCCCTGGCCAGGAGGGATTTCAAAGGGGTTTACCCTTCCCTTTATATTTATGACAACCTTATTAAGGCAATGCTTGCTTTTGCCTTTTTGGGACTCTCTAGAGTTTGCAAGACTTATCCTTGAGCAGGCTGTGAGGGTTTCTCCCCTCTGTGAGAATGCTCATGCTCCTGATCTAACCTCCCACAATGGAGTTGCCGCTTTATGCATGTTTTGAGGACCTATACCTCTCTCCAATTCAAAACTCTATGCCATACCAGTGCAAGGGTTGGTGGCTTACAGCTGCAGGACATAACTCTGCCTTTTAAGCCCATATCCTAGCAGAGCAAGGATTGACAACTTGTGGCTGCAGGGAATACCTTGCCTTCCGAGGCTCCTGGAAAGCCACCTATAGCACCTCTTGGACTTGGCTCAATGCTTGCAGGGCTTCACTGCTGCCTAAGTGAGGGGCAGAAGGAGCCTGCTCACACCCAAGAGGTGCTGTATCAGAGAAGCCAAAATTAGAGCCTCAATACTGCAATAACTCCTCACCTCAGGAGAGGGAGAGAGGAGCTAGAAGTCAAAATGAAGTCTCTACTGCAAGAAAAACAAATAAAAATTAAAGTTATAAACCAAAATGATCAGGAAAAATGGAACCATCAACTTGTTCTGTCACAGGAGGCAAAACTCTGGTGGCCTGAGCTGAAGGACAGGACTTTGTCCTGGAGCCTCCAGTAACATTGGAATGCCTTTGAAATCCACAGTTGGGAGGTACTACACATTAATATTGAATGAGGAGAGCAGCTGTGCAGCAGAATTGGAAGAATCCCACATTAGTGTACATTACCAAGTAATCTACAGTATATCTACTGTATCTATTGCTTCACTGCAGCAGTTCAGAATACTAACATATTGCTAGGGACCTTTGTTTTCAGATCTTTATTTATTTTTTCTTCTGAATTTATTGGTTTATTACTACAACAAAGACTGGTGAAGATTGGTGGGAAAAAAACTTAATTTTTCTGGGCAAATATCGGGATTTATTTTGGTGGATGGAAGGATGGGGGAAAGAGTAGTCAGTAGATTAATACTTTGATTAATGGAATTAAATGTGGTTTTCTGCCAAACTAAAACAGAACTCAAAACAAAGCCACCTCTGAGTTTAAAAGAATACATCTCTGATCTCCAAATAAAACTTTTCATTTGAATAAAGAGTTTACTGTTGTAGACTTAGAAACATTAGCCTATAAATATTTACATTTAATAACTGGGCCACACCATTTGCAGCACATACACTCTACTTCATCCTTTTCTCGTTTTTCCTTTTTTGTAAACTTTCAAATATTGCCTTGTGTTCTGAAATGTATTCTGATACAGATTTTCATTTTCTTTTCATTTCAGTGTGCCAGATCTTTAAACCATTATCTGCTACCAGCTTGAAATGTGTACATGGTGGGCATGAGATTCATCAGTACGTTCAGATGAGCACCTACGTCAGAGTTTGTGTGCATACCTCTTTGTTTATTGTGTGTATCTTCTAGACTAATACATAGCCTTACTTCAACATGAGCTGTAGATCACGAAAGCTTATGCTCAAATAAATTGGTTAGTCTCTAAGGTGCCACAAGTACTCCTTTTCTTTTTACACAGACCAATGTATCACATAATACGTGTATCTCATGAAATGTATTGGATTTTCCTAACAAGCTATTTTTATATATTTGAATGATACAAAAGTACAGTGAAAAAAAATCGGAAAAACACAAATGATACTTTTTTTAAAACCTGGGACTTTTTTTTTTGGTAAAAAGCAGTTTAAACTGGAAATGAAGATGTTTACATATTGCATACATTTTTCAGTATGCCATAATTTAAAGATTCAACCTTCACCTATATTTTATCTTTTCATGGAAATTTGTTTTTCAAGTTTTCACAATTTACCAAAAAATGGTAGAAATACTTACCACACTGATTATTTTCCAAAATCATTTGAGAGCTATTGCAAATGTCTGTGAAATTTTCTCCCATTAATAAGCTATGTGGACTGGCCACATCCTGTTCCGGCACACTCTGCCGGCTGTCCACATCCTGCTCCAGCACACTTCTTTTGGGTGTAAAAGAAAGCACTCTGAAAATAAGAAAAGCTTCACTATTCTGTGGCAGTTAATAGTATACTATAAGTATCTTTGATATATATTGAAAACATAGTAAAAGCTTGTTAATATGCACTTTTGACATTCTGTAAGCATCAACATAGGATTACTGAACTTAGGGGAAATTTTCCACAGAAATTGAAGCAAACAGAAAATTAAAGAGCTTTTATTTTGGTGGCGGTGACTATACTGTATTCTGTACCATAACCATGATAGCTATCATTAACATTAGCTTGTATATGAAAGGATTGAAAGGTAGCCAACAGAGCTAGGTGGAGAATGGTAGAAGACTGAGATGTCAAAATCTGGTTCTGTTCCAATTTGGAATGGAAATCAAAACTTCTGAGATTCTCCATGAAATAGAATTACAGTTTCCCATCCACTTCTGCCAAGAGCCCTAGACTATAGTCTCCCATTTGCAAAGAGTCTTAGGGTCCTGGGACTCCCAAGACTTCCAGACTGAGCTCACCATCAACCCACCAGGCAAATGAATGAGGAACTGGGACTCTGGAAGCACATGCTGACTAAGAGCCGCGTGGGCAAGCTGTCAGGTGACCAAGCAGGTTTCTGGCAGGCAGAATTCTGTGGTTCCACAGAACGTTTGTATTTTAATGAATTGACAGATAATGACATAAAATAGCCTATGAAAATATAATATGATAGGTAGAAACTCGCTCAGATTCTAGAAAATTGTGCCCCTCCAAACTATTACAGTTTTTGAGAAAATCAGAGCAGTGGATAACAAACAGGCAGATAAAATTTACTTTGTTTACAAAATAGTCTTTGTGACAAACATTAGCTTTTGTAAAATCTAAGTCACAGAGCAAGAGGTAGGATTCTGTCATGTAACAAACATTGCATAAAAACAAAACCATGCGCAGAAATAAATGATCAATACTCAATATTAAAGGAGATTAATAGCACTGCCCCCTCAAGAACCCATACTAAAACTGGTATTAAAATATTAATAATCAGGAAAAAAAGACTTTAGTAGAGAAAAGCAAATTTGTTGACACTAAATTTTTTGGGTTAGTTAAGACTGAAGACTTGAAACCCAGGACAGCTCTGATCCCTCCTCTGCCTTTCTGGACAAAGACGAATTCAAATATACACTTAAGAACCTTTAGTCTGAGGGAATCAATTGTATGTTTTTATATCCAAAAGATGTGAGATCTTTTGAGAGCTTGTATTTGATAGGATTTTTCAAAATGGGTGATTGGATTAAGAAGGGATGGGATGGAGCCCTTAGATCCTTTCATCTATTTATCCCTGGTTAAGAGAGACCATTCTCTTGAGAAGTGGGATATTGTGTCTCCTAGACTCAGACTGCCATGGTGTGCTCTTAGGGGTTTTGCTGACACCTCTGGATTTACTATCTGAGCCACAGTTTTCCTGGCCATCCTAACTTGGGAATGTCTGTGACTAGTACTTCTGGACAAAAGGAGCATTTCTACCAGTTAAGACTTCCTGTGCCTTCTCAAGGCACTTTATGGCAATAGGAAGGACTGATTTGGTATGGATGCACCATGTATCTTATCCAATTTGACTCCAAACCAGGAGACATCTGGTTTCTCACCTGTACTGCAACTGGAGTTTCAGATGTGTTGCCCACATGCACATTTCACTAATGGTGTATATGGAATCTATGGACTTCAGTTCAGAGTCTTTTGGCCAGCAGTGTCTGTATGGTGCTCATGTACCCCGAGAATCTTTGTGCTTAATGACAAGGGCATAAAAGGGCAGAGCATGCCCACCGCCTCTCAGTTTTGTCCCAACTGCAGAATCCTGAGTAAAGGACTCTGAGGTCGAGGAAATGGATGACTAGTTGTGGAATGTGAGTATATGGACAAAACACCTTGAACTCCTCCAGTTATTGTAGATATGTGACATCTCATTCTCTTCAAGTGAAAGGATGCAATGGCTGAGGAAGCTTAGAGTCTTCAGAAGAACATGCTACAGCACAGCCTTGCAAACACAGCACTCAGCTTGCAGGCTTCAGTAATAGCACTGTTTTGTGAACATGTGAATGGATCCTCAGGTGGCTGCTTTGCTTATGTCAGAAATATGTGTGTTTCTTAACAATACTGCTGAGGCTGCTTGAGTCCCGGTGGAGTGATCTCAGAGGGGGTGTGATCTCAGATTGGCCACTCCACAGCAAGTCCTCATGCAATCAAAAATCCAGTTCAATAGTCTCTGGATTGATATGGCTTTGCCTTCGAGCTTCTCTGTAATGGAAGCAGTCTAGGTAAAGACATGAACGGTTTTGTTTGTTCTCTGCAAACAGAATGCCTTTCCAACATCTCAATTGTGCAGAGTGGCTTCCACCTTGGAGACATGAAGTTTTAGGAAAGAACTCTGGCAGGTGGATTTGTTGGTCAAAAGAAACTCTACGACTACCTTTGGAAAGAAGTTTGGATATGCTCTTAAGGACACATTGTCTGGAGAGAAGACTGCATAAGAAGTTACTCACCTTGTGCATAACAATGGTTCTTTAAGATATGTCCCCCTATGAGTGTGCTTGCATTCCTGTGCTGCTGATTGGAGAACTTCGGTAGCAATGTCCATTAAGCCCGTACATGGGTTGTTTCTCCTCATGCCTTGCTACAAGGCTAGTCAGCGCACATGAGCTAACACCCCTCCGTTCCTTCTCTACTGCAGAGTCAATGACAAAAACTCTGAAGTAGAGAGTAGGAAGGTGAACTGTGGAGCATCCATATGGACACACATCTCAAAGAACCATCATTATTGCACAAGGTGAGTAAATTCTTCTTCGAGCAGTATCCCTATGGGTGCTCTACTGTAGATGACACCCGAGCAATATCCCTATTAGCAGGTTGGGACTTCAGAGTCAGATCAGTTACAGATGACAATACTGTGGAGCCAAAGAGAGCATCAGAGGCAGAGTCCCCAGTGATCACATAATGTTCTGCGAAGGTGTGGACAGACGCCCATGTCGCCACTCTATAAATTTCTGAGATAGGAACTATCAGGGTTCCCCCCCACACACACGCACACACTGAACTCTGGGGTACAGATGTGGGGACCCGTATGGAAGACCCCCTAGGCTTATATTCTACCAGCTTAGGTTAAAACTTTCCCCAGACACAAATTCTTTTCCTTGTCCTTGGATGGTATCGCTGCCACCACCAAGTGATTTACACAAAAATTCAGGGAAGGGACACTTGGAATCCCTATCCCCCACAAAGGTAACCTGGCTACCCCATGTCAATTTATGTAGTACATACAGGCTATGTTGTCTGTTAGGCCTCTCGTGTGAGATCCTTTGATCGGGGGGAGGAAATGCACACAGGCATTCCTGACCGCCCTTAGCTCAAGGAGTTTGATGTAAAAGGATATCTCTGTATTGTGAGGTCATTTAGATGCGAACCCCATCTTATGAGCAATACATCAGTGGTGAGAACCAACAATGGGGTAGGTGGTTGTGAGAAGAGAATCCCTTTGCAAATGTTGGCTGGGTCCTTCCACTAATCTAAGGAGTTTTTGATCCTGGTGGGCGGTGACAGGGGTTTGTCTAGTCTGTCCCTCTTTGATCTGTAAACTGAGCTGAAGCACATCTGGAGACATTGCACGGGAAGCCTGGCCTGAAGTATTACCCTTGTGCCCGTTGCCATATGCCCCAAGAGTTGGAGGCAGTGTCTGGCTGATATTTGCAGACTGCTTTGAATGGTCTCTAGGAGTGTGGCCAGAGACAAGAATCTATGTTGAGGCAGGAGAGTTCTGGCCTATAACGAGTTGAGGTCGGTGACTATAAATTCCAGGAGTTTCATTGAGAGTTGATCTGTAGTCCCAGTTCTGTGATTCGGTGAGCCTCTTGGAGAGGCCAGGTTCTGAGGAGGCAATCATCCAGATAAGGGTAAATCATGATCCCTTGGGAGTGTAAGTGTGTGGCTACTACTGTGAGAACTGTGGAAAATACTCTCGGGGCCGATGACAGCCCGAAGGTGAATACCCTGTACTGGTAGTAGTCTTGTCCTAGAGTGGATCTGAGGAATTGTCTGTGAGTTGGTAGGACTGAAATAAGAAGATGTCTTGAAGATTGTCATAAATATAAAGGGAAGGGTAAACCCCTTTAAAATCCCTCCTGGCCAGAGGAAAAATCCTCTCACCTGTAAAGGGTTAAGAAGCTAAAGGTAACCTCGCTGGCACCTGACCAAAATGACCAATTAGGAGACAAGATACTTTCAAAAGCTGGAAGGAGGGAGAGAAACAAAGGGTCTGTGTCTGTCTGTATGCTGCTTTTGCCGGGGACAGAACAGGAATGGAGTCTTAGAACTTTTAGTAAGTATTCTAGCTAGGTATGTTAGATTATGATTTCTTTAAATGGCTGAGAAAAGAACTTTGCTGAATAGAATGACTATTCCTGTTTGTGTGTCTTTTTTGTAACTTAAGGTTTTGCCTAGAGGGATTCTCTATGTTTTGAATCTAATTACCCTGTAAGGTATCTACCATCCTGATTTTACAGAGGTGATTCCTTTACTTCTATTAAAAGTCTTCTTGTAAGAAAACTGAATGCTTTTTCAATGTTCTAAGATCCAAGGGTTTGGGTCTGTGGTCACCTATGCAAATTGGTGAGGATTTTTACCAAACCTTCCCCAGGAAGCGGGGTGCAAGCGTTGGGAGGATTTTGGGGGGAAAGACGTGTCCAAACTACGTTTCCCAGTAAACCCAGATAAAGTTTGGTGGTGGCAGTGGAAATCCAAGGGTAAAATTAATTTGTACATTGGGGAAGTTTTAACCTAAGCCGGTAAAAGTAAGCTTAGGAGGTTTTCATGCAGGTCCCCACATCTGTACCCTAGAGTTCAGAGTGGGGAAGGAACCTTGACGAAGATCAAGGACCAAAAACCAGTCTCCCTGTTCCAATGCTGGAATGATTGTTGTTAGAGTGACCATCTTGAATTTTTGAGCTTTGACAAATTTGTTCAGAGCTCTGAGGTCTAGTGTGGGTCTCCAACATCCTTTCCTCTTGGTTATTAGGAAATATAGTGAGAGTAGAACCCTTTGCCTCATAGATGTTGAGGTACTGGTTCTATGGCTCCTATCTGGAGGAGACTATCTACGTCTTGTCGTAGTAAACTCTTTTGAGAAGGGTCCCTGAAGAGGGACAGGGAAGAACGTTGTGGAGAGGGCAGGAGGCAAAATGGATAGAGTGCCCATTGCAAATGATCTCCATCGGTCCGATATTATGTGTTCTCAGGTGCTGCAGAACACTGCCAGCTGGTGGCAAAATGGCTGGACAGTGGTGGTCAGCCATAGCAGCTGGGGGAGTGTTCTATCAATGACTTGACCAACACATCAAAATTGGTGCTTGGACATAGATGGCTGGGACTAAGAAGACTGCGGGCTAGATGGCTTACTCCTCGAAAATTTATTTGTCTTTCTCTGTGGCTTGTAGTAATGCTGAGCTGGGTATTGGGAGGTGCATGGTTTGTGCTGGGACTGTGGACTAAATTTTCTCTTTTGTCCATCACCACAGCCATGGAGATGGACCTGGCTGCTGTGTCAGCTGTATCGAGGGCAGACTGTAATGTAGCCTTGGCCACAAACTGTCCCTGTTGGATGATGGCCTTAAATTAATTGCAGTGCGACTCGGGCAGCTGCTCAATAAAACTGTTCAGTTTCTAATAGTTTACATAGTCATATTTCACCATCAGGGCTTGGTAATTGGCAATTTGAAACTGAAGCCTGGCCGAAGAGTACGCTTCCTCCTGAAAAGTTCCAAACTCTTCCAGTCTCTACTGTAGGGAGTGGATCTCATCTGGTGTTGACGGCCGCAGGAATTAGTGTCCACCACAATGGAGGTGGATGGAGGGTGGGAGAAGAGGAATTCAGTCTCCCTCGCTGGGACATATTTTTTGCTCACCCGCTTGAAAGCAAGTAGATGCTGAAACACTGGGGTTGGCCACATGGGTTTTGCAGGGTCCAGAGTGACTTCATTAATAGGTAGGGCGATTTTTGAGGATGAGGATGAAAGGAGTATGTCAAGGAGACGATGGTGGGTGTCTCTGACTTCTTCTAGTGGTAACTGGATAGTGCATGTCACTCGCTTCAGTAGGTCGTGGAAGAGGCGAAAGTCATCAGCCAGAAATGGTGGGGGGAAGCACGATGGCCTTATCCAGGAAGGAGGAGGATGTGATCTTCACGGTCATCTCTTCCTCAACACGACCCTCCTGTTCCTCCGCATTTCTTCTGGAGGTTCTGACGCTCTGAAGGGCACGGTTGAAGGGGTGCACCGAGGGTTCCTGGGTGGGGCTAGAAGCTTGAGAAACAAGGTGGTGATATACGGCCCAAGGGTCCCTGTATAGCCACTGGGGTGGTGGTGGCACAGAGCATGGTAGTGGGTGGCTATACCAAGATGATGCTGGTGGGGCCATCTGAGGGTATGGCTCGGGGCCCTGTTAATATTGGGCACCATAAGGAGCTTGGGAGAAGTACTTGACACCTCCTTCAGTTCTCTATCCAAGACCACACTAGAGAGTGGAGGGCACGGCAGGACAGCAGAGAAGACTCAGTGCGGAGGTCCCAGTACTGTGAAGAGGAGACTCTGGTACACGGAGATACATGGAGGCCCCTTGAGTGCCAGAATTCCAGCGGTACTGACCAACTCAGTGCCATTGGCAGTACCAGGGGGATGGGGATCTTGCCCCGACCAATCACTCTGGTGCTGGATGAGGCACTGACAACAGTACCTATGGAGAATCCTCTACCAGCAATGTCTTTTTAGTGGCCTGTTTACTCCTGTCCTTGTCCCTCAGTGCTGTTGACTCAGTGCCTGTGCCCATTGCGTTCACAGGCTTGTCAAGGGTGCCTGCTACTGTAGATTTCCATGAGCCATACCGGGCTGAGATTGTCTTGGTGCCAATGGTACTGAGGATACCGAATGTTCTGGAGATTGTTTGCAGCTATCTCAGGGCTCACTGTGAAGACTCCTCACTCTCTTTTTCAATGATTTAGGAGTGGGGTCAGTGTCTTGTTTCTCAACCCACAGCCTTTAGATGTTGAGGACTGTGGGGAAGACTCACATCTGCCAGGTGACTCGTGTCGCGGGTCCGCCTCCATGAAGATGAACTTCTGTTTGAGCTCTTATAAGACCTGGGCTTGAGTTGCTGGAAGAGACCACACTTTCATTGAATGTGGCCTTCTCCGAGGCAGCATATGCATTGGGAGGGCTTGTCTGCGACAGGGATCATCTCTTTGCAAGAGAGGCACCTCTTGAAGCCTGGTGAACCGGACATACCCTGTTGGGGGAAGGGTCTCCAATATGGGGAAAAAGCAGGATTTTTGGGGGGAGAAAAGATAAAGAAAAAGGGAATAACTTTAAGTATAACTATATTAAGTACTAGCAGACTAACTATAGAAATGCAAAATTGAAAGCAATATCTCCATCTCTAGCCCGGGTCGGTTCAGAAAGAACCAAGGGGGATTAGCCCCCATGTGCTGACTAGATACGTTGGCACGGCCGGAGAAGACAAAAAGCATGTGCGGGCCTAACGAACACTAGTACCGAGTTTCTCCAATCAGCAGAGCAGGGACACAAGCACATCTACAGTGGAGCATGTGTATGGACGCTACTTGAAGAAGGAGGGTCAGCCGTCAATGCATCAATCTCTCCTACTCTTCTTGCTGAAGCAATTACAACCAAGGTAGATATTTTACTTGATAAGTGTATCAGGGAATAAGCATCATAAGCTCAGGAGACAAGGGAGGCAGTGCAAAAGGTCCAAAAGTTAAGGTCCCACGGACGAATCAGATCCTTAAATCAGACCTTTCAAGAGACCCTACAGTTGGGTGGAACTGTTTGGCTTTTTATTGGTAGATAGTGTGCAGAGACTGACGGTAAATGCACTTTGACTGAGCTTGGTGGTAGGGGTCACTTTGTTTCAATTCCAACAGATATTCTAGGACTTTCAGCATCAGACATTTGTACCTAATGAGGGCCTTCCGTCAGCAACAGAATGAAAACCTTGTTCATCTTGCCAGGGAAGTCTGCCTTGTAGACCTTCCTACTCTTTACCAGACTATCACAGACAGATGAGATGCATGACTGTTCTAAAGTGGACAACCATCCAGCAGCCAAACAGTGATATGTAGAGACTTCAGATCTGGATGCAGGAACCTACAGTCACTCTGTAAGAGCCAAACCAGCAGCAGGGGGGAGACCTTGGGCTGGGAAATTTGAGAGGTTTAACATGTCTGGGAACCAGAACAGCTATCAAAATGAGCTTGTCCAAGTTATACCTTATCTTGTAGAGCACTCTGAGAAAGAGATGTTACTTACTGGCATAGTAACTGATTGATGTGTGTAAACCATGTACACATTCCACAGCTAGTATTTGAGTGTCCAGTCGTCATGCATCAGAAAACATCCTAGTCAGCAGGATCCATTGGGATGGCAACCTTGTGAGCTCTGGTGAGAGTATGAAGGATGGAGCTGTCTGATCACAACAAGGTCCTTCTTACTGCCCCGATGCAAGCTGGAGCAGCTCAGACTCAGAACACCTGTTTTCTTGTTGTACATAGTTCTTAGATAAATAGCAGTTTGTAAATCAGTGATAGCATTAGGCTTTATTTTCCTGGATTTGGGATCTTTAGCAAGGAAAGAACTTAGCCACCAAACACTCAACATTCAAACACCAGTTCCCTGAGATTTAAGAATCACCCTCTACAAGGCCATCATACTTTTGAATGACAGCCACACAAGGTGTTTATTCTATTTCGATGAGGGACACATTCCAAATAGCTGCAAAATATGCAGATCTTTCCCAAATCAAACCCAGTGC
Organism: Lepidochelys kempii; assembly: GCF_965140285.1. Lineage (NCBI taxonomy): Eukaryota > Metazoa > Chordata > Testudines > Cheloniidae > Lepidochelys > Lepidochelys kempii. The sequence continues at coordinate 23,633,569 of NC_136391.1, read as the reverse complement.
TCCAGAAAGTTCCATTTGAGGGCCTTCTTGATGGAGCAGTCAGTGTGCCCAAACTCTGATCCCGAGTTACAGGCATCAATAGCCCCAGGAATCCAGGGTCAGTGCCAGTGGCATTGTCAACCTCCTCCCAAGGTGCCCTTTAAAATCCTTGTCTTCCTCTAGGAAACACAGAAAAATCAGATGCTGAGCAGAAAACTTCAATTGTGAAAAAGTGCAGACTGCAGCATAAGCGGGACCAGACCAGACATAAGGCTCTAGGTCCACAAGATTAAAAAGGGATCAGACAGGGCACTCCTGCCTCTACTATTGAAGAGCATTTACACTTCATATTTTTTCTTATGTTACAAATAGGACCATTCAAGGAGTCACATTCGGAACAGATGTCTTGAAGGATGGAGTCCTTGATCTCACACTCCTGGTTTGAGGAGAAGCATCTGCTCAAGTTGTCTGCAGACCAGGTAAGTGGACAGCCACTTTGGCATCTGATGCACCAGTTCCACATCTGATTGCTTCTTCGTATACCAGGGAACACCCTGCCTACTCTGTTTGCTGATGTAGAAAATGGAGGTTGTAGTCTCAGTCATTATTTGGCTTGTCAGTCCCTTGATGCTAGGGAGTAAGGACTCAAAGTTTTGCACACAGCTCTGAGCTCTAGGAGGCTGATAAGCATTCACACTTCTTGTGCTGTCCGTGCACCTGGAGATCCCCCAGGTGAGCCTGCCATCCAAAACTATAGTTTTGGACAGAAGGCATTCACAGGGTCTTTCCACCAATACAGAGATGGAAATAAAAATTCAGGCACACAGAAAGGCATGTGCACTTGCTGCTTGAGGGTGGTGTACATGGACATTAACCAGAATTGCATGCACCAAAGTACAAGTCCATGCTGTGGTCATTGGATTTGACTTCAGCTGTGTAGTTAGAGCTGTCAAGTTCTCAAACCTGTCCTGGGGGAGATAAGCCATGGGCTTTATTGGGATAAAGAAGTATTTGCTACAGAACCCATTACCCGGATATTGAAGAGTGTCCCTTTATAGCACCAGGAGACAGAAGCAAGAGAATCTCTTGACATAATAAATCTGGGGTGGCTAACCTGAGCCTGAGAAGGAGCCAGAATTTACCAATGTACATTGCCAGAGAGCCACAGTAATACATCCGCTCCCCAGCGCCTCCCGGGAGCCCCATCCAATCGGCACTATTCCCCTACCCCAGTCAGCTATTTCATGTGTGCAGGAGGCTATGGGGGGGGGAAGGGGAAGGAGCGAGGGCATGGCAGGCTCAGGGAAAGGGCAGGGGCCTTGGGGGAAGAGATGGAATGGGGGTAGGACTTGGGGCAGAGCAGGGGGTTAAGCAGTGAGCACTCCCCAGCATCTATAGCTCCAGCCCCGGAATCAGTGCCTATGCAAGGAGCGGCATATTAACCTCTAAAGAGCTGCATACAGCTCCAGAGCCACAGGCTGGCCACCCCTGCAATAGATACTCGTGAGAAGGATCCCTGAAGAGGGATGAAGAAAGGGCTTGGAAGTAGGCACTATGTGAAAGTTGACGGAATAGCCTGCTGTGGCTCATGGACACAATGACTGGGCCATGGTGATGAAGGACCATGGATGCCTGAAAAGGGTTAAATGATTCCTAAATGGGAGGGATCGTAGGTCTGGATTCACGAGTCAGTTTGAATCTCCCAACAGCCCCCTTGATAGAAGGATCTACCTCTGGAACTCTTCACACCCTGTGTCTTCTCAGGCGATAGTGTCTTGTCAGGCTTGGTCTGCCTCAGTACCAGGACTGAAGATGAGGCCCTATGAGTCAGTGAGCCAGTGCTCACACTCTTCAGATTCAAGAGGCCATGTATGGGGGTTCAAAGACCTTGGGTTCAGTGACGGTCTAATGGTTTTTACTCACAAGGAATACCTCCCTGTCTTTTCAAGTCCTCGATATAAAAGACTTGCAAATTACACATTTTCATGAAATGTGCAATTCCCCCAGGGCAGTATAGGCATTTTAGGTGCCTGTTTGTGGGCATTGCTTTCTCACGTGAGGGCAGTGAGGGCTTTGGATCTCTTAAGAGATCCTTCTGGCTACAGAACTGGCACCTGAGTAAGCACCAGAGCCACAGCGAGAGCTGGAGCCTGGTAAATTTCTGCAGCCATGTTTTTTTTTTTTTTTAAACTAAATATATGGAATGGAGGGATTTCCAGCTCATGGGTCTATTAAGTTATTTTTTGTGTGCTTCTGTTCAGGGTGGAACCCACACCATTTGCCCAGCACATCGAATGCCCCTTCCATCTAATGCCACATCAGATGCAAAATGGACACCATGAAAAGAAAAACAAACAGTTAAGAAACTTTACTGGTTACTCACTGATTGTTACAAGCAGGGGTTTGGACTCCACAATTAATAGCCTCGCATACCTTTCCCATCTAATACAGTACACCTTATAAACTAGCCATACCGGCTCTGTCCAGGACTGCCTGTAAACAGAGTTCCAAAAAATCTGGCTAGTGTAAGTTCCAAAAAGACAAACAAACCCTAAGAGTGTATTATGTTCATTGCTGGCTTTAATATAAGAGTCCAAATTACAGCAGAAGGTGGCAGTCTGTGCCATGGCTGGAGATCAGCTTCATGGACCCAGAGATGCCTGAAAACAAGAGACCTCTGGGTCATCTCCATAGCTTGGGGCATCACAAAAACTAACCTGAAGCCTGAAAAACAGGAAATGTTATCAGTTCTGCTCTCGAGGAGAAGTCAGACCAGGCTCCCTGTCCAACACTATCCACTGTAGCTGGCAACAAAGGGGAGCACATTCCAGACTGATCTGCCTAGAGGCCATCAGGCTATGGCAGTTCTGCATTGAGAACATTACTTCAATAGCTGATCACTAGCCTGAGGTTCAGAATCATCTCATGGACTATCTCTGCAGGGCTTCAGGGACCACTCATTTTTCAGGGAAAAATACCTGTCTGAAAACAGTCAGCAGAAATGCTCTCAACATTGTGGAATCTAACAGGGCCCCTACGAACTCAATTTTTTGAGTGGGAGCAAAGATTGACTTTACAATGTTGGGGATGAGAACCAGACGGTCAAGCAAGTGCAGTGTGGTCCTGATGCGAGCAAGAACTTCCTCTCTGGATCAGTCCCTCACTAACCAATTGTCCAGATACAGGAAAAATATGAATTCCCTTCTTCCTGAGATACATAGTAACAATGACCATTCATTTGGTCAAAACCTAGGGGGCCAAAGAGAGGCTGAATGGAAGCACTGTACTGAAAGTGGCATTCCACCATGACAAACTGACAGAACTTTCTGTGGCTCAGTAAAATCTCCAGATGGAAGTATACGTCCTGAAAGTCCGGAACCACACACCAGTCGTTCTGAGACAATGCGGGGAGGAGAGTCTAGAGAGTGATCATTCAGAAACTCATGTATTCGATATAATTGGTGAGGCTGTGAAGACTGATGATGGGTCTTACCCCTCCCTTGGATTTGGGTACCAGGAAGTTAAGCCATGACCCTGGTGTCCTGGTGGAACTTCCTCCACCTCTCCCAAAGTCAGCCGCAAGTAGACCACCTAGAGGAGCAATATCTCATGAGAGGGATCCCTGAAGAGGGATGCAGGGATATGGGGAGAGGAACTGGATAGCATAACCCAATTTGATGGTACTTAGGATCCAGCTGTCAGTGGTGATCAAGTCCCAAGCATTGTGAAAGCAGGTCAGCCTGTCAAAGGGTGGAAATGAGGACAGAGGAGCAATGACTGGTTCAACAAGGAGTCAAAATGGGTGCCTGGAAGGATTTGATGGAGAGTGTGTGGACTGGCTAAACGCTGGGTCCAACTGCGTTCTCCCGTGGTATCTAACCCTCTTTCTGGGGTAGATTTGTTGCCTTGGAGGAGGAAAGGCTGGCCAAAGATGCGCTGCAGAGGATATTGCTGCTGGACAGTGTACTGGCACCTCTGCACCGCCAGTGTATATACCCCCAAGGACCACAGGATAGCCCTGGAGACCTTGAAGGAGTGCAGCATCTTCTCAGTTTTGTCCAAGAACAATGTTTGGCTACCAAAGGGCAAATCCTCATTAGTCTGGACATCGGGGCAATACCCGAACTCTGCAGCCAGGAAGTCCTCATCATAGGGGTGACCGCGGCAGCCATCACCCTGACCAAGGTGTCCAGCACAGACTGAGAAGTTGTCTTAGCCGCCAAGCAGCCCTGTAACAGGGTCCTCTGCCCACCCCTCTTTCAGGGGCCCACTGACTGCCCCAATAAAGCTCAGAGAGGCTTCCTGTTATGCAGCACCCGTGGCTTTATTTACACACACAGTTCTCCCACCACCAGTGTTGAGCTATTTACAAGACTTACAGGGTTAGTTTCTTCTTTGGCTGGCAGTCAGCCTGCAGCGAGGAGACTGTCCATTCTCCTAGCAGCCCCCCTTCATACTGGCTCCCAGCCCTTATAACTGCTGGCTTGTCAGGCCCACAGGTGGAGCCAATCCCCAGGCCAGGCATCATGCCTGTTACACCAAGCCCAATCTATTTCTCTTGATTGGAGCTGGCTGAGCAGGGGCTAATTAGATGCTTTTGCAGCAGCATCCTGATACAAGCCCTCAGTGACAAAACCAGAAATTCTTCACATGAGGTCTTTGGCAGCTGGTCTGCAAACTTTGACATAGCTTTCCAGTTAATAAAAAAGTACTTGGACAGCAAGACTTGCCCGTGCATTTTGCAATTTGCATCTATAAGAAAGAGGTGATGTAAATCTTTCTGCTTATGAGGTCCAATCATTTAGAGTCCCCATCCTTGGGGGCGGACTTAAACCTGCCTGCCAAGTTTTGTTATTCACTGCAATTATGAATAGGGAATTTGGAACTGGATGGGAGTAAAACCCCTCAAATCCCTAAACAGGAATGAAATAGCACTTTTCCATGAGCTCAGCTGTGGGCATTACCAAAGATGGCGTGTTCTAGAGGGCCTTAGCTGGTTCAAGGAGTGCATCATTAACAGGGAGGGCAACTGCTCAGGGAGCAGACAGCTGTCAAACATCCACCAATTTGTGGGTGCTCTCCTGCAAGAATTCTCCTTGGATACCAAGGGACACTGCTACATGCCACAAAAGGTTTTGGTATACTTTAAAATCCTCCAGTACCAAGGGGAAGGATAAGCCAGACAACAAAGCATTGTGCAGAGACTAAGACAAGGTCCTTTACTGAGCCAAAGCTGATCCTGTTCCACAGCTGACGGACCCAGACAGGATGACTCTGGAGGCTCCAATGGGAGAAGGACTGCCAATGCCAGGGCTGCAACGGCTCAACAATCACCACCACAGACCTGACTGGCAATCTTGCCTTTGAGTGTGACGAAGAGCATCCCACAGATTCCATGGAGATCACTGGTGGCCAGTAGGTGCCCAGCAAGGGACCTCTGTGTCAACCACAAGATGCGTGCCAATCCTGGTACCAGTAATGGTCCAACGGTGGCCCTTGATGCTAGTCGGGCAATGGAGAGCAGGAGGATTGTGACACTGCTTTCCATATTTCTCACAGTAATATTATTATATGATTGTGTCAATCATAATGTATTTTATGCAAGATAGAATAATCATTCAGTAAATCACAACCTATTTGTATGCATGTATCATTTTTGTATCTAAAGTTAGGAATATTGACTATACGCATCTGTACTACAAACGTGTTTGCACCTGGGGAACGCCCACCAGACAGAACGCAATTAGGCGGGCTGGCTAGCTGAGAAGAAGTCAGTGGACGATTAGGGAGAACAAAAGACCTCTGAAGATGCTAATCTCCCACCTTACTGAGAAACTTTCCTGAGCTTCTACAATCAATCTCTGACTCATGACTGCTTTGACACTGCCGAGTCATGTGATCACGTCACCTGGTACTAGACTCCATTATAGAATACCAGTATTTTTCCACTGGGAGGGGGCAAAACAAAGGGTTCCCACCATATGTAAAACCCATTTAAGGCATGGGAGTGACAATCAGCTTTTGTTCTTCACTGAATCCCCACCCAGGATGACTGCTGGAAACATCTAAGAAACAAAACACAAACTAGGGGGAAGAAGAACTGAGCCCAGGCTGGAAAAGGTGTCTGGCCTATGAAAAATACCTGGAGTTTTAAGCTGCAAGCAAGAGCAGCTAGCTTGTCTTCAAGAACCTCTGCAATCTGCCTAAAACAACATTTATGGTGAGAAATTACTACTTGTAACCAATTTCTTTAGTATCTTGCGCTTAGTTTGCATGTTTGTTTCGTTTAATAGGCAATCTGCTTTGATCTGTTTGCTAGCCCTTACAATCACTTAAAATCTATCTTTTGTAGTTAAACTTGTTTTTGTTTTCTCTAAAACCAGTCTGTGGAATTCATAATGGGAGGGGGGTGGCAAAAGCTCTGCATATCCTTCCTCCACACTGAGGAAGAGGGTGAATTTCATAAGCTTGGGCTGTATAGTTCTCTGTGAAATGCAAGACTATACAACTTTGGGTTTACATTCCAGAGGGAGTATGCACTTGAGTGCTGGGCAATTCCGCAGCTGAAGTCTTCCCGTGCAGTCCTGATTTCAGTGTCTGTGCCTTTCTGCAGCTGGGTGTGTCCCTACTTGTGTATGTGCTGGAGGAGGCTTGCGGGCCTGGCTCAGCAGGATAGTGTATGGGAGCCCATGCTGGTGGAACAGGTGGGCTCAGTGGTACCCCAGTACATCAGGTGACAAGGATGACAACCCAAGCTCAGATGCAGAGAAGTCTCAGGATCCCAGAGATAAGGGTGGAAGCAGGATCAGAGAGAGCAAGTAGGCAGTCTGACTCATCCATCCCCCAGAATGAGGCAGGAAGTGGCGCTGCCAATAGAGGTGTATCGAGCATGCCAGTCCTGAAATGAACAGTAGTACATGAGTGTCTGATGGTACCAACATGGAGGGCAGTGAAAAGCTGCCAATGAAGGATTTGCAGTGTTGATTGCAGTGGTGCTGAGAAGGTTCCCAGTACCGGTCCTACTTCCACAATTAGTGGAAAGGGAACACTGGGGTGTAGTGTGGTGCTGAAAGAACTGAGGGTTCAGCAGCTAGTTCAACGGACGGGGCTATAGTTGACACAGCCCTGGCAATGTCCTGGAGCAACAAAGAGGTCAGGACAGAAAGGTAGAGGAGGTCTGTTGCTGCCTATGTGGAAAAAGTTGGTAACAGCATCTTCCTCATCAGTACCAGACTCAATGGATGTCCGGGGCTGGAACCAGAGTCAATGCTACAGGAATTCTATCCTTCCTATTCAGTACTGGGGAAAGGTTAGAGGTACCCATGCCACCCTGCGCACTGGCACCAACTATGTGACAGTCAACACTTTTCCTGAGGGAGGCGGAAGAGTCACCCCAAGACCAGGAGCGGTCTCAATTGGTCTTATGTGACTTTTTTCTCGGTGCAGTTGACAGGCAACTGTTCCTCTGTTTCTTCAGAGAGACATCTGCTCCAAAACATGAAGTGGCAGTGCTCTTGGAGCCCGAAGGTACTCTCAGACGCAATGAGGGCCTCGGTACCAAAGCAGGCCGCATGGCCTGTTCAATCAGGTGCTGCTTAAGGCGAAGGTTCTGAGCCACTTGAATCAATCAGTTTCTTAAATGATCTGCAGATCATGCAACACTCGCCAATGAAGGACAATGTTTAAACCCCGGTGAGGGCATCACCTAGGGAAACAAACTACTACAACTAACACTGACTAATACTAAGGGTGTTACTAACTATATCCAACAAGAGGAAAAAAAATAAACCTAGTTGAGAGGCTGAGATCACACAGAGGTCTGACTTGAGCCATGGGCAAAAAGAAGGAACTGAGTCGGTCTGGGGTGGCGCTGCCTCATGTAGCCAGGGGAGGGCTACAGCCACAGGCATGAGCGCCACCTCTTTATGGATTCTGTTAGGCAAATTTCTCTGGCTCTGGTGCACTGGGTGTGCACACACCTAAGTGGAATACAAAGCTGCACCTACTCAAAGAAGTGTCATTTGCCCCTTCACGTAACACAAGAACCAGGGGTCACCTAATTACGACGGGGCAAGGCTAGATGGCTATAGAAAAGTAGTGGTAGATAGATATATTAGCTCCAGGCTGAACAAATCCCTGGTACCAGGTTAAGTGAAATGGAAGCTGCTCCAGTCAATTAAGACACCTGGGGCCAATTAAGAACTTTCCAGAAGGCAGGGAGAATGCTAGGTTGCTGGGACACCTGAAGCCAATCAGGGGCTGGTTGAAACTAGTTAAAAGCCTCCCAGTCAGTCAGGTGGGTGTGCATGTCAGGAGCTGTGGAGGGAAGTTGCGCTGTTGGAGAGGCTGAGTAGTACACACCATATCAGGCACAAGGAAGAAGGCCCTGAGGTAAGGGTGAAGTGGAGCTTGAAGAAGTGAGGGCTGCTGTCGGGGAAGTAGCTCAGAGAATTGTACATGTCATGTTTCTAAAAGGTCAGCTACCATAGCTGATACTATTGAGGTCCCTGGGCTGGAGCCCGGAGTAGAGGGTGGGCGCAGGCTCCCCCCCAACCTCTGCCCCCTGATTAATCATGGAGACTGGGAGACAACAGAGACTGTGCAAGGAAGGATAACTTCTCCTCACCTCCCTTGCTGGCTTATGATGAAAATGGCTCAGTAGACTGTGACCCTTGTCTCTAGAGAAAGAAGGGTTACGTGGAGGGTCACAGTGAGCCTCTGAGGCTAGCAAAATCCGCCAGGAAATGTGGGACCCACGGAGGCAAGGACAGAGCTTTGTCACATAATGTAATTAATATGCAGCAGATTTAAAAACAAACATAACTAAGTACTCCACACAACTCACAATCAATCTGTGGAACTCATTGCGAGGGGATGTTGTAAAGGCCAAAATTATAACTGAATTCAAGAAAGAATTAGATAAGTTCATGAAGGATAGGTCCAGCAATATCTATTAGCCAAGATGATACAGAATGCAACACCATGGTATGGGTGTCACTAAACCTCTGGCTGCCAGAAGCTGGGAATGAATGATAGGGGATGAATGGATGGATGGATGGATGAATCAATAAACTACCCTGTTCTGTCACTCCCACTGAAGCATCTGACACAGACCACTGTTAGAAGATAGATTACTGGGCTAGATGGACCATTGGTCTGACCCAGTATGGTCATTCTTATGACAGGGGACATATAGGAAAAGCTAGACATGTTATTTGGCAATATGGACCTTTGACTGTTTTGGCACTGACTTTGTTTATTGTGATGTACGTTTTGATGGCAGCTGGTCTGCCTTCCTGGTTCCTACATGTAAATACATGTGTAAAGTAAAGTAGTGTTGAATTCACACACAAGAATACAACAGCAACTTTCATCTATGTTATGTTAAAAGTGCCAGTCATCTCATGTTCATTCTCAGTAACTTTCATAATAAAAATTTATAAACTGTCATCACTATAATATATAAGCTGTGAGTTGCAGTACATGGCCAGTAATGATCAATTCCATAACACGTTTCTGTACATTTCTGTACATTGAAAGTGTGTACAAAATTCACAATACCTAATACCAATACATTTACAAAAATCCTCCCATTGCTGTCCTACACTCATGTACAGTACAATTTCAAATATCATATCGTCCCCCCTTATGTATGGGACCACGCATACCCATCACCTGGGCACACAGAGCATCCCTGATTTCCGTTGCATGTGGATCCAGCACCAGTCATGACAGCTATGCTATCTGGCTGTGTACACCAGTTCAGAAATCTAGCAATGTCCTGAGTCCACCCCGGTGACAAGGTTCCCCCTTGTCCTCACAAACAATTCTGCAGAATGCAACACACAACAATAATGCAGACAGTACTGATGACATTGCATCCAAACGGTTTTGAAGGCAGTGCCAATGGGATTTTAATCTGCTAAATACACATTCCACAACCATCACCATCCTACAGCTACTGTGTGTAGCTGAACCTTCTTTTGCCAGACATTTTGGTAAGGGTTTCATAAGCCATGGCAACAAAGGGACAAGTGGCGTCTCCCCAGAGCAACAGGAGAGACAGTGACACTATTTATAACTTCATTCAGTGGGAATAAATGTCTCAGGTGTCCAGGAAAGTAAAGTCCCGATCTCCAGGACACCCTGGCATCATGCACCCTGCTAATGCATCCCATGTTAGTGTCCATTAATCTGCCTCTATGGTTGACCAGTGCCTTCATAATAGTAGAGTTGTACCCTCTACAGTTTATGTTCCCATGTGCTTCTCCTTCTAGAGGGCAAACTACAGGCACAAGTCCCAGCAATGGCCCTGGCGCAGTTTGTAAAACCCACTGTCACAAAGCCAGCAATTATTTCAGGAAGATTTGTAATGCCCATCACATTCAGGTACATCACAATCCTGATTACCTCACAAATCTCTGCAACAACTACCCCCACAGTTGATTTGCCAACACAAACACGTTAGCCATGGACCTGCAGCAGTCTGCAGAAGCCAGCTTCCAAATGGCTACAGCGACACAAACCTGGACTTGTGTGGCCTTCCTCATGTGGGAGTCCTGCTGCTGGAGAGTTGAGACAAGCTCATCACAAACCTCCAGCAACATCTGCTTCTTCATGAGCAAGTTCTGAACCCACTGTTGGTCATCCCAGGTCTGCATGACAATGAGACCCCACCACTCTGTGCTTTTGGCCATGATCTCAGGCATGAGCAGGCATCAGCTAGATTGTAGCTGGCATATCAGTATCGCCCTCTGATAGGTGTCTTTAGCACTTCAAAACCTGTTGCTGAAATGTCCACCAGCATCTCGCAGATGTTCTGCCTGTTTTCTGAAATAGTATTGATAGCATGAGGTGAAGTTCTTCTGCCAGGTCAGGATCCATGCTAATGGTTCCAGCTGCTGGGAGCATGTACACACAAAATACCTCAGCTGGATGTGTTTGCAGGATAAACCACCCAAAACACTTCTGGTCAACTTCTGGGGGCACGGAGACAAATTCTGCCATACTCCACTATGAAACATACCCTACAGTGGCTTCAGCTGGCAAGGGCACTAGGAAACCTGGGATACAAAAGAGTATATAACCCCTGAAGCTGAACTTGTGATTCAGGTCTGCATAGCGCACAGTTGCGAGGTCCAGGTTTCCAATGCAGTGTGCATGCTCAAGCGTTTGCACTTGGAAACACCGAGTCTGTTTCACAGACCCAAGCTTAGTGTGCTGTATAGTCATACCCTGAGCGCAGTGTATTTGATCACTGACTTTTCCCACTTGTCACCCCAGAAGTCCAGTCTTTATATCAGATTTTAACAGTTCATCTGCCCTTTTGATGGAGGATATTGAAATTTGGTATTTACTCATTAAGAACTACTCATCACAATAAACAAAAAATTTGAATTTTGACATTTCTATTACAGGTATTTGAAGGTCAGTAACAATTTTTTTCTGTGATTTGGCAATGCTGGATATGAGCCCAGAGAATGCTCTCAGAGAAAGCAAGCATGCTGTAGGTACCAATCGAGTAGACACCATGTCCAAGTGAAAGGTCGACTGTTGTCAGCTAGTATTCATACTGTATAAATATCCTGTTTATCAAATTAAGAAACTCTTTGCAGACCAAAACCAGCATTCATTAAAAGAAGAAATCAAGCATGGAAAATCAAAAGTAATCACTTACAAAGTTTGCAAGGTTTTCTCCTCAAGAGCTAACATTTTTGCATGTTCACACAACTTTTGAAGTTGTTTTATATGTTCTGGATTGTCAGTTCCCATACCCATAGACAAAATCTCAGATCGAATATTATATTCATTGATAGAAGTCTTCAAATCTGAAAGCTTGGTGACCCGGACCTTAAAGAAAATATACGATGTAAATACAACAGTTCTCATAAGAAAATCATTCTCTCTCTAACTTGTCTATTAACTTAAAAACTAAAACATAAGGCACATGTGTATACATATCACATGTGTATCTATACCTATGAATACACAAATAACTAATTTATCTCTAGTTAAATGGAAGAATTACCTACTTGTAATGTTTTGCAGTAACTTCTTCTCTACTATGAGAGTGTAATGATGAACAGTGTTATGGTACCATACAATTCCATCAATTAGAGCAACTTCCAGAACCACAGAGAAGGAAGGGTCGTAAAGATTAATGTTTATGAAGAACTCAAAATACCACAGTGATGAGTTCCACAGAAAAGCCCATCAGGAAATTGATAAGTCTGTCTTCATTGCAAGGTTTGAATTGTGTGCAGTAAGTAAGGCATGGGGCCATATACATTAAACAATGAAAATAAAACAAAATACCAAAGTGAGTACACTGAAGGAAGGAGTCCTCTGGAAAAAATGCAGTATGTGATCACATAATTAAAGAATATATTATAATGCATACTCACAAAGAACGTTTGAGAGTATGGCATTTCCTACCTTCTCAGTGCTTGCCTCTGAAACCTTAAAGTTCTTTTAATATAGTTGTGTGTGTTACACACACACACGCACACCTGTACACTCTTTGTGATAGGGATCATATTTTCATTGTGTGCACATAGTCTGACAGTTTGGGGAAAATGTCTGTGTCTATTTATAAAGTTTAATTTTGTTTTGTATCATTTAAGATTGCAAACCTGCTTTGTGGATTAGAACCTCCACTTTCCATATTACTGTACTTTGTGTCTGTGTTGAGAGCCAGATTATGTAGCCCACCAAGACGTATAGTAAGGCCAGAAGAGGGGGTATTTCTTACCTTATGCAGAATGCACAGGAAGAGTAAGCGAAGGTTGCCACGGACTACTAAGTTTATAATAACTTATGAGCTTTACCACTCCCTCTGAAATAATGGGAACTGTGTACGTGAACCCAGCATGGTAGGGGTTGTGTGTGTAAAAGGAGCCAATCCCTGCAAGCAGCAAGAGGGACTTGAACGCCTGAACATGAACAGACCTTGGACCCAATAGACTGTTAGGAGTAGTGAGAAAGAAGAGGAAGGTAAACAAACATTTTTTTTAAATAGATCTATCACTCTTGTATGCTTTCTAAATCTGTGTTTATTTAAAAACGTTTCTTTACAAAGCCTGTTTGTTCCTTACTTTAACTGTCACATAATCCCTGAAGTTTATAACTAGGGGCACCAGAGCTCACCCTGCTCTAGATGGAACAGATCTAAGCAACTCGTAAGGTCAAGAGGATCGAGACACTGGGTTCAAGGTCAAGTCAGCTGGACTGTGGGGTTATATAGCCAAGACATGTATCAGATACAGAGTCTGCAACTGAGGAGTATGCCTGAGTAAATCAGAGCTAGAACAGCGATCAATTATTACCCAAACCCAGGGAGCTTAGCAGCCCTAGAATTAATGTTCTATTGGCATTCATTTGGGATGACCTGTGTAATCTATTTGCAGCTTTGCCAATAGTGCATTATGCCGTTATCCAAAATCTTACACCATACCATCATGTATTTTCTCTCTCAGTATATTTACATACACATTCACAAATATATATACATAAATATCAATAAAAAGAGAGCAAAGAGAAAAAACATTTACTGGGCATTTATAAGGAATTTAGATAAATATTCTCCAATAGTGATATTTATATTTAATACTTACCATTGGATCAACCCAAATTGTATTTCCCAAGGCAAGCACTATTTTTGCTTCATGAAGTTTTCCTCTAATTTTGTGATGAATATATCTAGTAACCTAATAAAAACAACTCTGATAGTATTTAAAGTACATCTTAAATCAAATACAGATTTTGTATCTATTTTAAGCTTAGAAGGTTACTAAATTATAATTAACAATGAAATTAGGGCATTTATCAAATAGTACCAACAGTTTTGGAGAAAACCACATACAAACTATAAAAAGATGTACATTGCAAAATTACAGATTGTATTAATATTGTATGATTAATGGGGCTGGCCTACAAGTCTAGTGAATTATGTTTTACTACAACATGGGGAAAAATACAAGTATGAGTCAAGGGTATCGGAAGCTGTATCTCCAATTGTTCCTGGCAGACCCAAGGAGCAGTGATGACTGGTGTTGGAAGAGGCCACAACTAGCCTTCTGCATTGGTGGAAGAATGGTGGAAAGTTTTCAAGAGAAAGGGGGTAAAAAGGATTGTACTGGATTCTGAGAAGGGCTCTCAGAAGCTTATTCCCCAAAGAAACAGCACCAAGCATTTACCCACTTTGTGGGCAATTATGATTAAAGTAGCAGTTATGAAATAGGTTATGTCCTTTCTAAAGGCACAGGAATATTAAATCTTTCAGTAATGGAAGATCTTTTAAAATAATTAATAAAATTTACTTATAACACCAATTTCTAAAAAATTAAGGATTAACTATGAAGCATAAACTACCTGTAGCAGGGCGGTCACCCTGCTCCGGCTCAGAAGGGGTTAAAAGCCAGCCCTTGGAGAGGACTGGGGCTGAGAGAAAAGGCTAGGCTGACTGGGGAAGCAGCCACAGCTGGGGCCCTGCCCCAATCTAGCCACAGCTGGCCCGATAAAAGGGTTATGAGCAAGGAGCTCAGTCAGTCTCTCTCTAGCTCTTGAGAGAGGACCTGGCTGCCTAGGAAAGAAGGGTACTTGAGATAGAGCAGTGCTGGGGAAAGGGAGGAGGAGCTGGGGAGCTCCAGACTGGCAAGTCCCCAGCCGTAGGCGTTGATAGAGGCCTATGCAGGTACTGGGGCTGGGAGGTGCAGCCCAAAGATAGGCAGAGGCAGCTGGTCCAAACCCGCCTTGCCATTGATGAGTGGTTTACAGACTACAGTCTGCCCCAGTGTGAGCAGGGGCTAGATGATGACTGGCAGTAGCCACTGAGGCAAGGTGGGGATAGAGGGTTGGGGGTTCCCCAGGGAGGGGAGACCCAGAGTGGGGGTGCACAGCCTGGAGCAGCACCCTAAGGTAAAGGGTAACCGGGGTCCGGGAGGGACACGAGGGCCAGTGGCAGGCGAGACACCGGCCCGGAGGAGGGGCTCCATATGCTGGAGAGCTAATTCCCAAAACGACCAGCAGGAGGCGCCACACCAGTGAGTCTTGCCTCACTACACTACCAAAAATATTGGCTCAATTTAAGTGATTCAGAAATAAGTTTTCTGAACTTGAGATAAAAAAGAGAGACATACTATATTAAAGAAAGATTACCTTAGGGTTCCATTCAATTTCATTATCAATAGGTTTCACCCTACAAACAATAAATTCCACAGCCTGTGGTGGCAAAATTCGAAATCTTGTAGGTAAGTGAAACAGCTGATGAACTTGAACTTGACCAGTTCTGCCTTCATCTATATACCTGATAGGAACATTACAGAAGAAACTATTTTCTTCTTTTGGGGGTATCTCCAACACTTGAACCCTTAAGGGAGAAAAGAAGAAGTGAAAATTTAATTTTCGTTTTCCAAATTAAATACAATACAGTACCAGAGTTACAAAAAATGAAATGATAAATACAATCTTAATCTATTGGGTTTTGCTTAACATTTATGAAAATGTAACGTAATATAATAGTAAATGAAAATATGAGCTACCTAATTGAGAGACAAGTAGGGTGAAATATTATTTTATTAGACCAACTTCTGTGGGTGACACACAAGCTTTTGAGCCACATAGAGCTCTTCACCTTGTCTCTCTAATACCCTGGGACTGACACAGCTACAACTACTCTAGATACGACCTATTGAGACATATTGTGTGCATTAACTATACTAAACAATTATACTACATGGATTCTGGTTAATAATGGTCTCTTACAGTCCTCTGAATACTAATATTGAGCTTTTTCAGGTATATACAAATATTCAATATAAAGTACTTTAAAATATCCAGAAATTTTATTCTTTAAAAATCCTTCTTTTCAAATCAATCTGAGTATCCTACCTGTGAAAAAGACCATCTTTGTGTAATCCATACAGTGCTAGTTTCTCCACCATTTCAACGCACACTTTATTCCTAGCTTTCTTAAAATACTCAATCATCTCTCCAGCAAGAATTGCATATTGGTCCTTTTGTTTATCTATTATGCGACCAAAGTAGTTTGTTGCATCCACAATGTGGAGAGGTACTATCTGAAAGTGTTTAAAAAAAAAAAAAAAGACAACTCATGAGATTAAATTACTGAGCTACACAGCCTTTTACAGCTAAATCCACTGATTCATTCCAGCACAGATCAGAATAATAGTAGCCTACATGAAAAGGAATATTACAAACTGGGACTCAATTCAGTTTCTAACAGACATCTAGGTGTTCATATTGCAAGAGCCAATACCACACTATCTGTTCATAGTATATTCCATGTTTGTACAGAGGCCAAGAACTGAATTGCACCCATGTTGGTTGAGGTGTTAAACTGAACAGGCAATCCAGACAGTTCAGCTTAATCCTAGTCGTGATTCCTCTCCCACAGAGTTGACTCAATGGCAGGATTAGGATATACATTGCTGGGTACTTGGTAAACACCCTGTCTGCGGATGACAAGCTGCATGGCAGGACAGTGAACTGGTCTTCTACAACAAACCTCATTAATGTACTGTGGGTAGGATGAATTGCCACATGGTATATGAATCCTTTAAGTCAAGGGAAGGAAACCAATCTCTTGTATCTAGTGAAGGGATAATAGTAGTCAGACACACTACAGAACTACTTTTTGGATATCTATTGAAATTCTGAAGGTCTAGGATGGGATGGAGGCCCCCTCTGGCCTTGTGCATTAGAGAATATTAGGACTGAAAACCCCTGTCCCAATGAATAGAGAGCTTCTTTTATGGCTCCCTAAGAACGTAGAGTTTTCACTTATTGTCTTAGCAAAGACTCATGAAAAGGACCCCTGAAGGACTGTGTTGGGTGGGAGGAGGGGGGGAAGATAGAAAGGAAGTGCAGGGTATATCCTGATTCCACCATGCTAAGTGCCCATTTCTCTGAGGTGATGGACTGCCACACATGTAGGATATGGTATAACCTGTCCCAGAAAGGTGGGAAAGGGTCAGTAAGTCCCAGGCTGGGTAGCATACTGTCCTCAACATAAAGTAAAAATTGCTGCCCTGGGCATGCCTAGATTGGTCAGCCTAATGAAAGGGATCATACTGCTGTCTAGGTTGACATTGAGGACAATATTATGGCCAGAGGTTGGAGGCCCAAAGACTTTGAAACTAGTCTCAAGTCCTTTAGGGTGTGCAAAGTCTCATCCATTTTGGATGAAACCAAGACAACAATCAAAAGGAAAGTCCTCAATTGTGTGTTGCACCTCCCACAGGAATACCTGAAGACTGTAACCAGGAGGAAAAGCATATTATTACTGTCACCATAGACCTGGCTGAAAAGTCCATCAAGTCCATAAAAGCCTGTAGGACTACGAAAGAGATGAGGCAGCCCACACTGACAAGTAATTGGAATTGCTCTCTGGAAGCTTCAGGCCGCTTGCTGGCAAACTGGGATCTGACCTCCTCATTTGAGAAATCATATCTGGACAATAAAGTGTGTTGACTGGCAACATAAAATCGTAAACTTGCTGCAGGATAAGTTTTTCTGTCAAAAAGCTTGAATTTTTTGGCATCTTTTTCTGAGAGGGTAAGCCTTAGCCTGACCCTGATGGCTCTTCTCTTTCAGCATGGCCACAACTAATGATCCCAGGGTGGGATGTAAATAAAACAACCCCCTGAGACTGAACCGGGTATTTTCATTCCAATTGTTTGGTCACTGGTGCAATGCAGGAAGGGGCTGTCAGATTGTTTCGGCCTACTGCATAACGACATCATTTACAGGGAGGGCCACCTTCCCTACCACAAAGGGATAAAGAATGTTAATGAGATTTTGGGTACTCTCCTCCACAAGCTCTATTTGAATGTCCAGAGAGGCTGCCGCTCTCCTGAAAGGGTCCTAATGCATCTTAAAGTCACCTGGCACCAGGGAGAATACATCCAATACCAGGCCCCCATCCAGGGATGAGGCAGCTTGAAGCAGGGGCAACAGAGATAGCTCAGCCTGCTCTAGAGCTGCAGCTGGGAGTCAAGTCTTACATCTGGGAGTGTGAAGGCTGATTGGTACCTACCGTCACGGGCCTTTCAGTACTAATAGGAGAGTGCTCCCTTCTGGGGAGATATACTTGTGCTAGACCTTGGTGATGTACATGTGGATGCTGCGGGCATCCCCTCAGAGAATCCAATACTGCCACTGGAGGAACACTTTGGCAAGGAGTGTTCAAAGAGCTTCCTTTGGAAAACCAAGGGGGTTCAAATATTGGTCTAAGGGCAGCCTTCATGAAGATACATCGGAGACACTCCTCCCTCAGCTTCTTCATCCTGGTGATGAAGCCATGACAAATAGAGCACCTGCCTCTAATGTGGCCATCACTCAAGCACTTGAAACAACAGGAATGAGGTTCACTAACAAGCCTAGGCTTTTTGCAGCCCGTGCAAAGTTTGAAACCTGGGGACACTGACACAGGCTCCGCTGGTACTAGGTGGGGTCTGGAGACTCATTGGACTGGAAAAAATTCACAGTGATTCTTCTCAGAAGTTCCTGATGAGACTTTAAAATCCTCTGGAATTAGAGAAGAGTCCAGAATCATTGAGTAATCAGGGAAGAAGAAAGAAAGGTTAGCAGAAGTATATGGATCCTCCTGTGGTGAAACTGGTTCCTTGGGCCCAGGCTCCTCCTGCACCATTAGCTTCTCAGGGGGAACAACATCTCTTCATATTTCCAATCTAGGTAGCGCTAGAAGCTGCTCTACTGAACACTCTGGAGACCTTCTCCTAGACTGAGCCTATGACTGAAACCTAGAAGAACAGGAAATACCCCAAGAGCTCCAAAATGGCCAAAGAGTAGAGCATGGGGGACCAACAAGCACTGTGCCATGACTATCTGTCTCTGCTGAATTATCAGACCCAAGCCCGATGCTCTCCTTCTGCAGGCAGTCTAGCAGACTTGCTAGACCAACTGAGTCTAGTAGGAAATAGTGAGATAGTAGAGGACTTTGAGCCAGACTGCAAAGAGTCATCTCAATAATGAGCAAGCATCAGGGGCACAAAGCCTGCTGCGGTCACTCAGCAATCTAATTTAGCTGCAGCCTATTGTGAAGAGGCCACCATCGGTACCAAAGCAGGTGTAGTAATCAGTACCTCAAACAGTCCCAAGACACCGATGGCACACCATCATTAACCGGTGTCAGGAATTACCTCTCATACTCAGTGCCATGGTATAAGTTGGAGTCAGTACCCAACTGGAGTCCCAGTACCAAGGCTGTTGGTGCTGAGACAGAGGCAAAAGAATGTACCAGTGCCGTCACACTGTATACCAATGCCAAAGAAAGTGCCTGAGAAGCCGTAAACCCCTACAATACTTCTTGTCTGGAAGCAACATCTATACCACTAACAGTCTCATCAGAACTAAGACAGACAGACAGACCCGGTAACACAGGAGACAATGCAATGGGCTCCTGTACCACAAGAGAGTTTGGAATGGAGAGGTAAAGCAAACCTTAGCTGCATTTTAAGCTTACAGGGTTGGCAACACCAATAATGTCTGCCCCAAAACAGCATCCATTCTAAGGGGAACCAACAGCTATCCTGAAAACAGTACTGAAAACAACAGTATGGCACAGATCCTCCTGCCACCATAATGGGGAAACATGGGTTGACAGCTCAGCTCTACCCTTGGTACCTGAAGAGTCTCAGTGATGTTCTGAGTCCTTTTATTGAAGAAGAGAAGGAATTCTCTTAATGTTTACCATTCAAAAATGCCTCTCATGTTATGGAATGGAGGAAAAAACAGCAAATTAGTAGTCATTTCTATGGATAGGAATGCTCATTATTACTGCATACAACATGCATTGATCTAACCAGCAATTATACTGGACAAGACATACTGGTTTGTCCTGTGTCCCCTTTTTCAGGGAGGCCCTGGAGAGGAAAACCAACCTCTCTCTCTCTGGTGAAGAGTCCAATTCCAGGGGGAGTGTATTAGAGACAACCACAGCCACACTTACCGTCTGCAGACAGGCGGGGATCAAAGTGTTTACTCTATGGCCCGGAAGTTGAGGCAGGACTCATTGCCTTCTCCCCAGGTGATGTTTAAGGTGCAGGTCTCTGGAAATCTGCTTTCTTTTCTTGAAAGAGGGGCAGTCATTGAACCTCTCAATGTGTCCCTCATCAAGACAAAAAAGGCAGCACATATGGAACTCACTATTCGGGATGGACACCCCACACAATGCTCAGTACTTAAAGCTCAGCAAGTGCTGCATGCCACCAATGCATAACACCAAAATTAACTATATAATAACATACAGTAAAAAATAAAAACTAAAAAACCAAAAGTGTACTAACTATTTGCCAACCATGTAGAACGCTAAACTGACAGACTATGCACAAAAAACCCATGAGGAAAACTTCAGGGGGAGCTCAGACTCAGGCCATGGGTAATGAGAATAAAATAGAGAGTCGGGGAGGCACTGCCCCAATATCACCTCAGAAGGAGCCAGAAGGATGTCAGGATGCATGCACTGCCCTGACAGGTAATGCTGCGAAAACTCTTCAGCTCCAGCACACGGGATGCACAAATATCCCTGAGTGGAAAAAATGTGTTTAACCATTCAAAAAAGAACCTCAGGTACTTCCTGTGGACCAGATAGATGTCAATGTGGAAATCCGTCCTGTAAAGTACAGAGCCATAACCCAATTAGTTCTAAGCCTTTTGACTGAAAAGGCCCAATTTTGGAAGTCCTTGACTTTCTGATCCTTTTGCAGGACCTGGTCTTTTACTGGATACTACTAAAGATCCTGAGGTCAGATGTGCCTAAAATTGTTCAAGACTATAGGGGATACTTGGTAGTGCTTCTCTACTGGCTGTGGGCTGGAGGGGAATAAGGCTAGAGAGTGCCACAGTCCCCTTCACTAGGTCCATTATACCCCTCATTAACTGGAGAAAAATTCTTGATAGCACTGAGGATGTCAAATTTTCTCATGGTTCACCATCGTCTGGATGTTCCAGGTTTTGTCTATCTTTGTCAGCAAGTCCTGGAAGGTCTTAAAATGATATATGGTTGATGTCAGGGCCAAAGTGAGTGCTTCATCAGGAGAATACGAAGACCCCTTTGGTAGAGAAGGTAGTTGGTGTTCATCTGCACCACCACAAGGGGCTTCCTCCATCTCTGGCATGGAGGTCTGGCCACTAGAGCCTCTTCTTAGACACATGCTACAGTTCCTGACGATGTAGGGAAGGAGGAGTGACTGGGAGTTGGCAAGGTGAAGTTTACCTCCAGGAAAATCAGTGCCATTAGCTGCAAGTCTAGTGCTGGGAGTAACTTTTTACCGTTAAATATGATAAGTATTCTATCATCAGACGGAAGCAAAAGAACCATGATTGCAAATCTAACCTGAATACAATTCTCCAAAGGGAATTATTATCAAATAACTAGTAACAGTCATTCAAAGCAGAAGACCCTGATGTCTCTTCCGGTTGGGATGCGACTTTTATGGACCGCTCACGTAGATATAATCTGAGACTCACGTATGCCCATTTTCTGGAGCAAAAAGCAATGGCAGATTGAGCACTTATAGGGATTGTCCTACTTCAGGAAGGATAGGCATCTATCTGCTGTACCTATCATCTAAGGCCATAAGACCACTGCATGATGGACAGGGTTTAAATCCTGGGGATTTATATCCATCCTGATGGCATTTGGTGCCAAGTGCCTCACACCACTGTAAAGGGGCTCTTCCCCATCTTTTTCCTGACAGAGTGGCACAGCTGCTCTGCCCTTTATGCCCTCACACAGGAGCATGAAATGGAACAGGGCATATGTGCAGCTCAGATAGACGGCAACTCAGAAAAGATTCCAACCTCATGTACATTTAAAGAAGAATTTTTATTTTCAGTAGTCTCCCACAGGGCCTCATCTAAGCAAGGCTGGGAACCTCATTTTTAGGATGAGGCATGCCACCAAATCCAACTTTGAGAAGACCTTCCAAATGTCAGAACCCTGGAGGATTACTGGTTTGAAGTCCTTTTGGGGATTTCTAGCTACTGTATTGGGGGAATATCTGCCATCTACTCTGATATGGTCCAGGCCACACGTATGTCAAGATGGATAATAAAACTCAGAAGTCTGGTTTTAGAAGTCTGGTCCACCTTCCCGTCTAATGGGTCTTTAGAGGTGCTGTGCTGGGGCCAGCTAATGGGAGTGACCCCATAATTTCTCTATTTCTCCAAGATGTGGTACAATTTCCTTAGCTTACTTGGAGTGACCATCTTGTATCCATGAATAATCACATTAACTGTTTCAATTACAGTAATAGCTTCTTTTCATCCAGCAACAAGCACAATCTCCCCCACTGAACTTAATTTCTGGTTTGGAAAGCTGAGGCTATTTTAGTGCAGCAAGCCCAGATTCTGGCACAAACTAATACGACAATGGCAATGAAGAATTAAGTTCCTTATTCAAAAGAATGCTGACGTGTAAAGAGCTCCACCAAGCACATAGTTTGAATAATGGCTAAAAGGTAGAAATGGAAAAAAAAAAAAGCCCACAGTAGTAATACAGCATCGGCAGTCCTTTATAGGACTCCTGTTTCCTTTATCCAATGGATTAGGAATGAGGCCTCATTTTCTAAAAGGCCTAAAATAGAATGGCCTCAACACAGGAGGCCCGAATCTTTATTTTTCTCATTGCAGACCCCTTCATTGATAATAAAAGCCACAGGTGAACTTTGAGGATGCTCACAAGACCCACCTTCACTTCAGACTAAGGGCTTGTCTACACTTGAAATGCTACAGCTGCAGCACAGCAGCTGTGCTACTGTACCACTTGAATACAGACACTCACTACAGTGAAGGGAGGGGTACTCCCCCCAGCATAGTTCGTCCACCTCCCTGAGATGCAGTAGCAATGCTGACAGAAGAATTCTTCCATTGACTTTGCACAGTCTACCCTGGGGGTTAGGTTGTTTTAAATACATTGGGGGGGGAGGGGGATTTTTTAACACACCCGAGCAATACAGCTGGATCAATTTAACTTTTGGGCATAGACCTGGCCTAAGACTGTCACACTGCTTACCTCTACTGCAAACCCTTCAGGTGAGCAGGACACGCCATCCACCACAAACACATGAGGGTTATTACTGTGGGCTTAAGCAGTCACTGGAATTGAGAGCATTTTTTGCCCTTCTTTTTCTTCTGTGAATATTGTTGTGAACAGCAGCAGTCAAGACCACCTGTTCACTTCCCTGAGCTAAAGAAAGAAATTAGGACAGAAAGGAGAGCTATGGGGGATAGAACGCACAAGGGACTAAATATACATGTTATTCTGTTGATGCTGTTAATTGTCAAATCATAAGAGTGCCAACTAGCCATCAAACCTGAGTACTGTCAGAGTTCAACAAGATAAATTCTAATAACTTACTGTGACACATCCAGCCATTGGTATAGTGTTATCTGACATCTTTTGGGGTAAGTCTATTTGTAAGTGAACTCGATGACGATCTGGACATATTCTCATATCCCTGCATATTCACATTATAAGAAAAACAGTTTAAAGAACAAGATGGAGAACTCAAAAGGTAGTATACTGAAATAGTTTAGACCACCATTTCAGGAAAGCTTAAAAACTCTAAAATTTTGTAAAAACCATAACTGAGACAGAAGCTTACCAAGAAATATGAGGAACAACAAACTTGGGGCGGGGGGAGGCGGGGGAGAGACGACGAGTAGAGATTTCAGAAATGTGATGTGGAACTCAACAGCAGCAGAAAAAACAAGCACTAAAATGAAAACTCACTACTGAGGGTTATTTATTTTTACTATCTGATTTGTGATATGACCCAACTGCAATAGGCACTACATATTAATCCATTAATGTGCATGCACATTGAACCTCTCCTCAATCCACCAAAGCAAGAGAGAAGATAAAAATTTTCAAAAGTTCAATTTACTTGAAGAGGTCATTTTAGCAAAGACTGTAGAATTACTGGTGTTGATTAGTCATCACAAATGTACTCTCAGACTTAACTATTTTAAAAAATCAATAATACTGATCATTACTACAAGAAAAATATCACAAAGGGCTGTAATGAAAGAATCCACCAGTTCTTTGCTCTTCAATGAGCTAACCACCAACATTTTAACAGTTATTTTCCAGAAGGAAAATAGATTTATTACACAACCCCTTCACTATCAGAGGAAAACTAGTTGGCAGGCAGGGAAGTAATGTTATAACTTCCAAAGATATCTGCTGTCCCGTGGAGGCACATGAACACTTTTTACTGTTAAATATGATAGAATGCTTATCACCAGATGGAAGCAAAAGAAACATGACTGCAAATCTAACCTGAATACAATTCTCCAAAGGGAATTATTATCAAACAACTAGTAACAGTCATTCAAAGCAGAAGACATTAAGTAAACTTGTTAGCATAAACTTGATATTTTCTTACTTGCAAACACCAGATCTTTTAAGGTACTGACAAAGAGGCCTTGCAAGTTTCATATCTTCTTTAGCCTCAAGCACCCCCGCTGTAAAGTCACACAGTTCCGGTGGAATTTTAGCTTCTGTGTGTTCTAAATAACGCAGTACACCAACTGCATGGCATCCATTTCTTTCTGTCAGCAATAAGATTGATTTTGCCTTTGTATATACTTGCTCTACAGAGGAACCCTTCAGCAAAAGTGGAAGAAATTTATTTTTAGGCTTTAGAAGTTCTTTAATAGTCATGTGGCAAAATGTTACTGTTAATAAATGAATGCTAGCCAGCAAAAGTAAAATGCCCACTAAAAGCCACTCAAACCTGTTCTAGTACATTCTGGAAGTTATCAGACATGCTGTGTAAGCGCACACCAAAGACTCTTGGAGAAGCAGGAAAACTAAAATGAACCACACAAGTTGCATCAGTAATTCCCAAGGACGGCATGCAGTCATCAGTTAAAACTGTAAAAGAAAAAAATTTGAAATATACACATCATGCATAAGTACTATAAAATATTACAGAAAAAGGCACATTACTTAATAGTAATTGTATTTGTTATAGCTGTTCTCTCCCTCATCTTCTATGAGATGACTAGTTTTCAAGAATCTGAAGGTAAAAGGATTTCCTGTCTTCCATAAACATTCTTACAACAGGTATTACTTAAACCCTTTGCTCTCAGTCAAGAAACTTTACACACACCAAAAAATAAGAACCCAGGATAGAGGAAGAGGTGACAAATTTTTATCACAGGTAATTTTAGTATGTTAAGATGTGTCTTCTCTTTTTCCATTCAACAGACCAATTCCTTACCCTGAACTTATATTAAAGAATAGTAACGAGGAGGAGGAGGAAGAGGTCACTGTATCATGCTGTTTGCAACAAATGATCTAAGAGCAGAAATCGTATAAAGTAAAATGGATGACAAACAGATCTTCATGAAGACATTTACAGAACAGCTCCAATAAAATGAAATAGATAATCCAATACCAGAGGTGCTGAACAATGCCCAGGGTTTAACCCTTCTGCATCCCCAGAAAAGGTGTCTCAATTAGAAACAACAAGGTGGGGGAAGTAATATCTTTTATTGGACCAACCTTTTACCTCACCCACCCAGCTTGTCCTTCCAATATCCTGGGACAAAACACTGCTACAACAACATTGCAAACAATCAATCTGAAGCAGCAGTTTTTCAGCTTGATGTTTTTGAACTTCAACACATTTCCTCCAAATTTACAGCACAGTAATTACAAAAACAGTTTAGCCCAAAATAAAGCACAGACCCATGGGATCCATTGTTCCAGGGGAGTTCACAAAGAGGACCTCAAAAGAGAAACTGTCTTAAGGAAACAGGAAACATATATGTACAAAGTACAACAAACTAAACTCTAAACTCATATCCGTGAAGTGAAAACTGAATGTGGAAGTGGCTTGCATTGAGGTCTTTCAAATGCTGCCAGAGGGAATTAACAGACAGGAGATATAGGTTATTTATGCTGTAAGGTCTACCATACACCAACGAAAGAAAGCTTCCCAAGTCAGTTGGTACATAAGCTGGTACATGGTAGACTTCTTCCTAGGTATTAAAAAGAATGGCATCAGCTTCTGGTGATTAACCAAATTCTACAACATCTCAAATACTGTGCAGCTAGGCTCCATCTTTTGACACCCAAATATTGAAGAGGGAGCTCCTGAAGGAGGTTGAGAAAAACCGGCATTTTCATGACTCATTTTCCAATTTATCAGATCCTAAAAGACATCTTTAACTGTTATGGAAAAAAAGGTTTCCAAAGTCAGCACTGAGCATTGACAATTATTCTATCCTTGTTAGCATAGATCTTCCTCACAATTCAAGCAAAAAGTGAGTAAAGAGGAAGTTATGAAAAAGATACTACAATGAAAAGGAGAAGGCATCTGTGAGAGATGTTTCTCTCAGCGCCTGGAACAAGAGCTGGTAATCTTTTCATTGGATTGAAAGGCAAAAAGATTCACCTGAGATATGTCCCACACAGGTGTTATCATCTGAAATGGTGACTTATGTATCTGCCACTCATCCTGAGACATGATGCAACTACAGTCTATCATTATGAGGGTTCACCATTCCATTAGAATGAACACTTTTTTGCTAACTCAAGAATAAAATTTTATTGCTTCTGATCTTAGCTTTTTATACCGGCTTGATGTACCTCACCCCATCCTGTTTTTGTTACATTCCAGTTCAATTGTGGAATAGTTTGAGTTTTTGGAAAACACTTTCTTGGCAGCTGCTTTGCATGTGACAGTTAATGCTTAAACTCCTTTTTTAAAATATTTTCTGTGATGGACACCCATCTAGGTTCAACATCTGGGCAATCAGGAAGCTTGATGAAATATGAATGTTCTTTGGCAATGCTAAGTCGATTCTGGTGCTAGAAATTCCTGCTCTGAAGAAGAAAAAATTGCAGCAGTCTTTGAGGAAGTTCCTATGTGTCTGTGCCCTAAAAGAAAGCTATCATCATGAAGAGGTGTAGCAACTGTCGCTTTTAGAAATTTGTAGACAAAATGGGAATCACTCTGACATACACCTGTATTTCTTCTATTTTTGAATGCAAGTTCTTGTTTCCCCTTTTCGCTCACTCCCTCCCCGCCAAAGTCCAAAACAAACAAAGAAAACCTCAAACAAACCAAAACCTGCACTTAGAGGTTGAGTTGATCTTGACATGTCTAACATGAGCTTTTCTACAAGTACATGACCATTTCAACCAAGAAAGTTTTGATCGAAAAGCAAACATCAATGGCAATGGTAAATTTGGTTACCCTTTTCTCAGTCACAAGAGCATGATCACAGAACTTGGAAAACAGATGCTGGGACTGAAAGGAAGCCCAAGGTTAACATTTGTTACCTATCAGAAAATGAGGAAATATAAGAGTATTTGGAGAGAATGAAATGAATGTAACAACTTCAGATCTACGGAGAACAGGTAATTATCTGGGTCACTTTTAGGCATAAGCGACAGGGTGCTGGGCAAAGGATTGCTGATTCAGAGCTGGCTTGAGATAACCTGGCCCTAATTAGGGAAGCAGGGACAGCTGTTACCTAATTAGCCTGGGGCTATGTAAAAGCCGCAGGGGAAGAAAGTCAAAGGGGGAGCAGAAAGAAAGGGAAAAGACAGGGAGTGGAAGCAGGGAGGTAGCTCTTCCCTCCTTCCCGCCTCCAGATGGTGAAAGATCAACTGTACACGGTGAAGCGGTGGTAGGAACAAGCCTGTGAATAAACTGCACCAGTGGTTACTAACCCCCGGGTCTCAGACTTGGTGGACCTAGCAGAGCTCAGCTACAGCATACTAATTGAAAAGTGACTAGTGTAAGACTGGATGAAAGTCTCTGGTCATCTCTGCTTCCACAAATAATCCAGAGTAAATAAAAAACCATTCTTCTGAAGGCACACGAGATGATATTCAAAAATTTTGGAAGTTCTGAATGGCCTGGAAAATTGCAAAACATTTCTTTGCAATGGAGGATAGAGACGATGAGCTAAAAAAGAAGTGGGGTGATTCTCTTGCATCTCAATTGGATATTATCTGAAAATTACTTTCTGCGCCCATCTGTTTTGAGTTTTAGTGGTCAGAATATCAAGAAATATGTTAGACATCGCCTAATGGGGAAAGGCTACAGGGTTAGAGTCTCATTTTCTTTGGTGGGCACTGAATTCTGGTTCTCCACTCAGGGAGACTGTACTGCAGAAGCATAGTATTTTTCAATCCAGAGATCTGAGAGAAATGAAGAATTTGAAGATTGATAATCATAAACCTAATATCTGAACCTGGATTGTTGAATTCTGATATCCTGGTTGCTATGAGGCAAGATCCTCTCAAACTATGAGGAGTTTCCAAGTGTCTTTACTATGGATCCCTCAACTGCCATAAAAGACACTTGAGAAAGAGTCAATCTAGATCAGAGGTGGGCAAACTACGGCCCGCAGGACCGTCCTGTCTGGCTGCTCAGCTCCTGGCCCGGGAGGCTAGCCCCCGACCCCTCTCCCACTGTTCCCCTCCCCCGCAGCCTCAGGAGCACAGCAGCATGGCTAGCTCCAGTATGGTAAGAGAACGGGAGGTCCCGGGGGGCAGTCAGGGGACAGGGAGCAGGGGGCAGTTGGATGGGGCGGATGTTCAAGGGGAGGGGGCCAGTCAGGGAATGGGGGGGGGGCTGGATAGGTGTGCGAGTCCCAGGGTGTCTGTTAAGGGGAATGGGTGTGGATAGGGGTCAGGGCAGTTAGGAGACAGGGACCTGGGGGGCGGTTGGATAGGCGGGGCAGTCAGGGGACAGGGAGAAGGGGCAGTAGGATAGAGGGTGGGGTCCCGAGAGGGGGCAGTCGGGGGGCAGGAAGCGGGAAGGAGCGGATAAAGGGTACGGGCCAGGCTGTTTGGAGAGAGACAGCCTTCCCTACCCGGCCCTCCATATAGTTTTGTAACCCTGATGTGGCCCGTGGGCCAAGAAGTTTGCCCATCCCTGATCTAGATGGAAGTCAGTTCCAATTCATCTGTCATGCATTCATCAGTACACTACTGACAAAGATTTATTGGGAAAAGCAAGTCACACTGCAGCAAGTATCAGATACTTAAATGATTTTACAAGACTTTTGATATCGAAATTTTAGTCATGAAAGCATCACCCTGGAAGAGACTACATTGTTCTTGGAAGCCAGCAACTGCCAAATACAAATCTCTTATAAAAACATTTTATGTCTTTCAGGACTCCAGAACCATTAAGCAGAAAGAGAATGTGTTTGGAAAAGATACTATTTTCAGAGTAGAAGAAAAGCAAGGATATTCATCCCATTTTACAGGTATAGTTGACAAGACATTTAACCAGTTAATCTTTATTTGTCTTAATGAAGCCACACAGTAAATTATCTTCTCGAGTATATGAAAATATAGCTTTGTAATCCTTTATTTTCAAAGGTGTGCTTTCGATAATGCATAGGATTCTGACTGTCAAATTGCTTGAAGTCCAAATGACTGATTTTTCCCTCTGTTAAAATAAAGTGTGGAGACAACCACTGAAGCCCAGATGCAAGCCAGGAGATCAAAGGACAAGCTTTTGTATGAGCACTGGCAACCAGGCTCAGCATAGACCACTATGAAAATTTTGTAATACATATATGGCTAAGACGACTGCTCTAAAAACACAGGGGAAAAAGACTTCAACTTTAAGACAATAAGAATAAGTACACTATAAAAAGTTGTCCAGCAGTGAAACAAAAGGGACAAAGGGAAGAAAAGTTCCTCCTGGCCCCAAGTTGTGACTCTACCAAAGAACTTCCCTAGCTTGAAGAAAAGGAGTACTTGTGGCACCTTAGAGACTAACCAATTTATCTGAGCATAAGCTTTCGTAAACTAAGCTTATGCTCAAATAAATTGGTTAGTCTCTAAGGTGCCACAAGTACTCCTTTTCTTTTTCCGAATACAGACTAACACGGCTGTTACTCTGATCCCTAGCTTGAGTTAGCTTCACTGAAAACGAGGCAGCTTTTATCTGAGTTACTAATCCACACCAGACTGCCAAAATTCAGAGCCAGTTGCCTCCTGTAGAAAAACTGGCATAACCTAGCAATGAGTATTTAGAGTGGTGCATGATCCACACACAGAAAGTGACATATAGCCAAGAATTGGCAAATGAAACTTTTAGCGGCATTCTTAAGCTGCTTTCTCGTTTTAGTAACGTAAGTAAATTAAACATTTATCCATGAGTTCTTATATAGAGTCAACAACTGTGAAATACCACTGTCTAGAGACATATTCTTTAAAAACAACGTTACAGCAAAGACCCCAAAAATTTTTAAATGACAAACTCAAAAAGGAATGTACTTACCTAACACAACATGGGTGCCAGAACTAAATTTTTTTTTCCATTGCTCTACGGCATATTTGAAATGAAATTCAATTTGTTTGTGTACTTTCAAGCAGAATATGGAACTACTCTCCACTGCCTAATGATGAAACATAAAAGAGTTATGAGTTTTTCCAGAAATATACTACACAAATGAAATCTGATTACCAACCATTACTCTAGCTGAAACAAAATGTTCTTGTGCTACTGGTACATTACATACCTCCTGGGGTCATATGTAGAAGGGGTACCCACAAAATCTTCTATTTAGAAATAATTCTGCTTTGTAACTTTAACTTCAATCATTCTTTAGTTTAATATTTTTAGGTAAACAGGCTTTTTGTTTATTAAAATAAACGTGGTGTTTTTCTTATTTAAAGTCAATCCTCTGATATAAAAATGCTCAGAATTCTATTTAAATGTTTTTGTGTTTTGTGTTTTTGTGTTTTGAGTGCATGGGTAACCCAAAAATAGCTTCTACAGAAGATTTCAACTTTCTATGGACTTAGTCCTCCATTCTGATTAGAGCTAGAAAAAAATCTCTCAAATAAATTATCAAAAGTATTCAAAAATTGCATCCTGTGCATGTACAGGATTTTCTGCTACTAATATGTTAACAATTTTTCAGATATATTAACGCTCATGAGATGCATAACATCTTGAAATATTGAAATAAATGATACTGTTTTCATCTGTAATTAATTATTACACATTCAGATTTTTTCCTTTCAAACTCTACTGAGTCAAAAGGAACACACTAATACTTTCTGATACCTCAAGGCACAGATGTGTCAAGTAATTTTCTGTCTAGACACTAATAAAACAAATGACTAATAGAGCCAGCTGCCAGAGGCCAAATGATTCAATCGGGAAAATGGATCTCTTTAAATAGCACGTTTTTAATAACTGAAATAATCAATTTTTAAAAAGGTGTTCTCTTGAATTAGTATTCCACTTCAACCTGTACTACAAAATTCTGTTTCAACATTTTTGCTAACAGTATTCCACTTAAAATATTTTTCAACTGATTTGGCACACATGGCTTAAAACACTTACTAGCAGTCGAACATGAAACTAAGGTGGCAAAAATAAGAGAACAATTAACTGAAAAGTCACCTATTTGAAATGTCCTATCTCAACTACATAAAGCGTTAAAAGCTACTTTATACCTCCAAATTTCATGAAGATAGAGATTATGATTAAGTGATTAAGATCCTTGAGTGGATTACAGTTGCCACACCATTGTTTTGTCTCAAATGTAGAGGTTATTTTCAAATGTAATGAGACCTGTGAAGCCACGCAATGACAGGTGGACTGCACTGGCCTAGGGGATATGATTTTGACTGATACCTGAGAATTCTGACTGATTGTCAAGCTGAAACCTTAAACAAGGGTTTTAATGTTCTTGGGGAATGAGACAAACCAAAGCTACTTGGAAATATGAAGATAAAAATGTTTTGCTGGAGCTCAGAAAGGAATGCTATATGTGGATAAGCGTTCTTGTGCTTTTGCTATTTTTAGGCATTTTTTGAAATAGCAACTATGTACATACTGTAAATGAAATTACATACAAAAACTCCCTTGGAAAAGTGTGTTGAGGTTTCAAAGTCAAACACAAAGAAGTGAAGATGTGGCAAAATTAAGGTTGCCTGTGTAAGGGAACCAGGTTTGTTGAGGCCACACGGGGAATATCAGGATAACTTTGGACTTTTCCAGTCTGATCTTGTGAAGCACCCACGTCAGGAGCGGGGTGGGGGGGGAAGGTATAGGAGGGGAGCGTCCCATTTGATAAGAAAGGCATCACCTAATGAGTGAAGGCCCAGCCCTGCTCTGGAGCAAAACTGAGGACATTCAGTGTTCTGTGCAGTTGCAAAAAGCTCTACTGTTGGTAACTCCCAATGCTTGAATACACTGTGTAGCACACGTGTGTCCAGTTCCCACTCACGGTCCTGAGAAAAATTCCTGCTTAGTGCATTTGCTGTGGTGTTTTGGCATCCACGTAGGTATGATGCTATGATATGGATATTGTGTGTGATGCACCAGTGCCAAAACTGCATGACTTCTATGCACAGGCAGTGTGAGAGTGCTGCCCCCCGCCCCTTATCTGTTTTACATAAAATGTGCATGCCAAGTTGTCTGTGAAGACTTATATGGTCTTGTCTTTGGTGATGGGTAAGAAGAGGGAGTGCACATTGTGAACAGCTCATAGTTCTAAAATATTTATGTGCAGAAGGGACTTAACGGCCCTGGATAGAATGAGAGTTCAGATGTGCTCCCCAACCTAGGAGTGGTGTACAAAAGGCACCCCATGCATACGTGTCTGGTTGTGTCCACCAGAGTTGGGAATATTTTATCTTGTTTGGCCTTGTGAGGTGTTCGTTTATATTGTGCCTGTGTGGGATTTCGTCTGGAGCCAGGATTGTAGATACTATATGTGTAGTCTTGCATGCTTGAGAATGAAAGTCATGGCCACTATGTGGCCCAACAGTTGCAGGCAAGTCCTGGCAGTTAACTGCAGACTGTTTAGTGTTGTGGAGATCAGATTGGTGAAAGTTAGGAATTGTTGCTGTGGTACAGAGGGCATCACCTGAGGAGAACTGAGGTAGGCTCCAATTAATTCTAGTTCTTGCACTAGCAGTAGTGTTGTTATGGACTGCCAGATTGGTTAAAAAGGAGTTAAACGATCTCCGAATGGTTGGGAGATGATCAGTGGTTCCAACACTAAAAGAAGTGGGGGGATCTTGGACCCTCAAACCAAAGTCTCGAATTTGCCATCTAGATGCGGGGTGTTGAGACGTAGCAGACGGCGGTGGGAGTTGTCGCCTCCCCGTAGGTCTCTCTTTTCGGCCCTGTTGTTAATATTGTCTGTGGGGCTGAGTATAAGAAGTGAACCAGAATCTCTATGGGTTATACTATTTACCCTGTCTTTTCTTGGTCCCAGGTATATAGAAGCCTAGGGATCTCAGTGTCGCCCTCGATTCCTTGAGCATGTGAAGAGACTCATCTGTTTTGGCTGCAAAGAGTTTTGGTCCTTCGAATGGCAGATCTTCCAGCACGGATGGCACCTCTCTGGGAAATCCAGAAAGATATAACCAAGAAGCCCTTCGCATCACTTCTGCAGTGGTTACGGACCTGGCTGCCATGTCTACAGAATCCAGGATGGCCTGTAATGCACTCCTGGTGATGAGATGTCCTTCTGAAATAATGGACTTGAATTGTTCTTTTCTCTCTTCAGGAATAAATTCAATAAATTCTGAGAGTTTGGAGTAGTTATTGTGATCATACTTGGTGAGTAATGCTTCGTAATCCTGAGGTGTAGAGAGTGGCAGAAGAGTATACCTTACGGCCAAAAAGATAGTCTCTTCCAATCCCCGTCATATGGTATATTTTGGGGGTTATGAATGCCCCATTCACTGACCGCATCCACCACCAAAGAATTTGACGTTGGGTGCAAGAGGAACTATTTCCTTCGCAGGCACATAATATTTTTTTAATCAGACCTCTTGCAAGTAGGTGGGATTGTTGCTGGGGTCTGCCAGATTGATTTAATTGGTTCCATAATCACATTGTTCATGGGAACAGTGATTTTGGACAAGGTCAATGTCTGTAAAATGTCTAGGAGTTTATGCTATGCTTCCTGGACTACTTCTAGTGAAACGTCCAGTGAGCTCACAACTCTCTTATAAAGGTCCTGAAATTGTTTGAAATCATCTCTCACATTGGGAGATGGTGGCATGATGGAGTTGTCAAGGGAAGATGAGAAGTGGGTTGCTAGTGTCGTCTCCTGGTCAGAAAATTCTTCCTCTTCTTCAGCCCCCTGTTCTGTAGGTTCGGGTGGACCCAGTACCAAAGGTGAAGGTGACTGAAGTGTGCTCACTCTGGGTGGACTGGCAAGTTTGTGTTGTGGGGGACATGTCACCCATGGGCTCCAATACAGCCACTCTATCGGAAAGGGCATCGGTGGCATCCATGGGTGCCCGTACCAGTGATGATCCTTACGTTCAGCAGAGTATCTCCTGTGCAGAGGATCTGGTCTGATGAGAACATGAATGGGGGAAGAATGTTGTGGGGAGTATATTTCCCCTTCATCCTCTTCATCGCTTGAGAATGGAGGAACAGATCGAGGCAGAGTGATGAGGTGGCTTAGTACCAAGTGTGCTGGAGTAATGTTGGTACTGAGAATAGGAGGCTCCGGCATCGAGATGATAATGAGGTCTTATTGACACAGTAATTGCTGCAGTGTTGGTGGCATTAGTACCACTGAAGTCATAGCGGTTGGTACCAACTGTTGCAGCATCACTGTCGATGTGGTTTGTGCACCAAGTGAGTGGTGCCAGCACTAGGTGGCACCATCATCTGCGGAAGTGCTGATGGCATGGGGTTTCAGTTTCCCCTTATTGCCTGTATCAGAGCTAGCCCACTTGGGGTCTTTTGCTCTGTTGATCCCACAACTTTGGACACAGAAAAGGTTGGTGCGGTCGGTGCCAATGGGTTTACCCATTTGAGGAATGCTGTTTCTTGGCTGATTCCCAGGATGGCATGGTGACTCACTTTTTTTTTTTTTTGGCCACCTTCTTTGCGGGGTAGTGTTGAGTCTGATCCATGGAGGTAGGGCCATGGGTGACCTGTGTCCTGAAGGTGTCCTTGCTTTTGGCTTAGAGGCTGAACAGAGTGACTTCTCCCTGAGAAGGAGTCTGAATTGTAGGTCTCTTGCTTTCCTGGTCCAGACTTTTAGACTGTGACAGCGCAAGCACTTTTGAGGAATGTGTGTCTTGCCGAGGCAGCAAACACAGAGTGCCCGTCTGAGACGGGTATTGAAAGTCTGCAGGTGAGGCAGCATTTAAAGACCAGGGAACCAGGCATCCCCCTCAGAGAAGCATTTCCCCCCCAGGAGGGAAAACTAAAATTTCTACTCTAACTGACACCAACTGGAAAGCTAACTTTCTAATCTAAGGGGAAAAGATTTCCGCCCCCCCCCTCAGAAAGAAAATTAACATGGAAGAACACGAACTATAACAACTAAGAAACTACGGCTAACTAGCAAAAACTTTGCTAACAGTAAAGGACATTGAGGTGCTGCTAGCTGCTCTTACTCAAGCCAAAGGCAGAAGAGAAGGAACTGAGCAGGGGGTGGGTGAACAGCACCAGATAACCCCGAGGTCACATGAAAGGGGGACCACACATGTGCGACTCAACTGGGCACAGCTACCACAAATCTTCAATTACGAGCACAGGGATGCATGAAAACCTGAAGTGGAACACCCACAGCATCATCACTCAAAGAACTCACTAGTACCAAGCACAGCAGGACAATGACCTCCCATGTCATACAAGCAACACTCCTATTAATACGCTACAGAATTATATTAGCCCTTTTATTATTGCATCACATCATTGACTCATATTCAATTTGTGATCCACTATAAACCCCAGATTCTTTTCAGCAAAACTACTGCCTAGCCACTTATTCCCCATCTTGTAGTTGTGATTTTGATCTTTCCTTAAGTGTAGTACTTTGCACATGTCTTTATTGGGAGGAGTGGTAGATACGCTGGAGGGGAGGGATAGGATACAGAAGGACCTAGACAAATTGGAGGATTGGGCCAAAAGAAATCTGATGAGGTTCAATAAGGATAAGTGCAGGGTCCTGCACTTAGGACGGAAGAACCCAATGCACAGCTACAGACTAGGGACCGAATGGCTAGGCAGCAGTTCTGCGGAAAAGGACCTAGGGGTGACAGTGGACGAGAAGCTGGATATGAGTCAGCAGTGTGCCCTTGTTGCCAAGAAGGCCAATGGCATTTTGGGATGTATAAGTAGGGGCATAGCGAGCAGATCAAGGGACGTGATCGTTCCCCTCTATTCGACATTGGTGAGGCCTCATCTGGAGTACTGTGTCCAGTTTTGGGCCCCACACTTCAAGAAGGATGTGGATAAACTGGAGAGAGTCCAGCGAAGGGCAACAAAAATGATTAGGGGTCTGGAACACATGAGTTATGAGGAGAGGCTGAGGGAGCTGGGATTGTTTAGCCTGCAGAAGAGAAGAATGAGGGGGGATTTGATAGCTGCTTTCAACTACCTGAAAGGGGGTTCCAAAGAGGATGGCTCTAGACTGTTCTCAATGGTAGCAGATGACAGAACGAGGAGTAATGGTCTCAAGTTGCAGCGGGGGAGGTTTAGATTGGATATTAGGAAAAACTTTTTCACTAAGAGGGTGATGAAACACTGGAATGCGTTACCTAGGGAGGTGGTAGAATCTCCTTCCTTAGAAGTTTTTAAGGTCAGGCTTGACAAAGCCCTGGCTGGGATGATTTAACTGGGAATTGGTCCTGCTTCGAGCAGGGGGTTGGACTAGATGACCTTCAGGGGTCCCTTCCAACCCTGATATTCTATGATTCTATGAATGTCATCTTGTTAATTTCAGACCAATTATCTACTTTATCAAGATGATTTTGAATTCTAACCCTGTCCTCCGAAGTGCCAACAGTTCCCAGCTTGGTGTCATCCACAAATTTTATGAGCATAGTCTCCATTCCATTATTCAAGTTACTAATGAAGATACTGAATAGTACCAGAGCCAGGACATACTCCTATGGGACCCCACCAGTATTTTTCCCCCTAGTACCCCAGCACCCTGACCCCCCTGCCACACCCCTCATCCCTCCTGCACCCCACCTCCCTGCCCTGTGCCCCCTGCACACCTCCTGCACTCCCTGCCCTGAGCCCCCTGAACACCTCCTGCACCTCAACTCCCTGCCACACCCCACACCCCTGCTGCACCCCACGAGGGCAGGGAGGGGGCTAGAATGGGGGCAGGGCAGCGACGGGGTCTCATGGAAGGGGTGGAGTGGGGCGGGGCCAGCGGGGGGGGGTGTCAGTAATGCATCCCGCGGGCCAATGCACTAGTCCTCATGTGGCCCTTTTGGTCATTTGAGTTTGAGACCCCTGATCTAGACGACATTTCCCTTGCTTGCTCATGAAAATATCATGTGAGACTGTGTCAAAAGCCTTACTAAACTGAAGACATATCCCATCTACTGCTTCCCCCATCCACTAACCCTGTTATAGGAGGAAATTAGGTTGATTTGGCATGATTTGCTCTTGCCAAATTCATGTTACCTATTCCTTATAACCCTATTATACTCTAGGTGCTAACAAAATGTTTGCTTAAGAATTTGTACCAGTATCTTTCTGGGTATCAAAGTTAGGCTGACTGGTTGATAATTCTCAGGGTCCTCTATTTTCAGCTTTTTAAAGACAGGCACTATGTTTGCCCTCCTCCAGTCCTCTGGGACATCTACCGTCTTCCATAATTTCTCAAAGATATTGCTAATGGTTCTGAGATTGTTTCAGCTAGTTACTTAAGGTCCCTAAGATGCATTTCATCAGGCCCTGCTGACTAGAATACCTCTTACTTATCTAAATATTTCCTTCCCTCTTGTCATTAATTGTATTAATGTATCCAGTCCCAATTTACTTTTTTAGTCAAAAATGAAAAGAGGCATTGAATACCTCAGCCTTCTTGATATTGTCCATTATTAGCTCTCCTTCCCCACTAAGTAGAGGACCTGCACTTTCCTTTCTTTTTCTCTTATTTCTAATGTATCTATAGAGCCTCTTTTTATTGCTTTTTATGTCCCTTGCTACATGGGACTCATGATAAACAAGCTCTCTGATGAATGTATCAAGTTTTACATAGTAATCAGTACCAAGAGAACAGCTGTCATGTCACAGGGCACCAACAGCCCACCTAAAATCTACATCAATAATGAAGCTCTGGACAACGTGGATCACTTCTGCTATCTTGGCTCAACTTTAACTAGCTCATTTAGCCTTGATAGAGAATTTGATGCAAGAATTGGCAAAGCTCTTGTCACCTTTGGCAAACTTACGTCGTGTCTGGAACAAGCTGCTAACCGGGAATACAAAGGTGCCCGTTTATCAGGCTTGCATCCTCAGTACCTTCCTTTACGGCAGTAAAAGCTGGGTCACATACTCCTAGCAGGAGTGAAGCTTGAACAGTTTCTACCTTCACAGTCTCAGAAAAATCCTTGGAGTCACTTGAAACCAACGGATCACTAACAACGAGATCCTCGAGAGAACTGGCCTACAGTCTATGCTGGACGCTTGCAGGCTTTAAGAGACATGGAGCATATGCCTCAAGATCGTCTGCCAAAGGCTGTGATCTCTGGCCAACTGAAGTACTACCTGCAATGCAGAGGAAGGCCAAAGCTCCAATACAGTGACAAGGTCAAGCAAGGTCTCAGGAGATTCAGCATTCCCACCTGACAACTGGGAAAACCCTGCCCACAACTGCTCGGTCTGGAGAAGCTGGGTCAAGGCTGGAGCAGTCATCATGGAGAGCCATCAGAGAGCCCAGGCTGAGTCACAGGCAAGCCAAGAAGCAGAGTGTGCTCCGACCTCCATCTTGCGAGTGGACCTGTCACCACTCTGGGGAGGTCTGCCATATGCACATTGGGCTCTTCTCCCACACTACTGTCAAACGCCACTAACTGACTTTGTCGTGTTTCCTTTCATCTGTCAAGATGTTGGATAGCTATACACACAGAACTCACTTTGTGCCTTAGACTTTCTGAATTTGTCCCTACATGCTTGTGATATTCCTTTGTACTCCTCCTTTACATACTTTTGTATATTTTTAATTCCATGATCACATACTACATGGCCCTGCCTCATTAGGTGCACCAGAAGACAGTGCTATCACTAACAGCTTATTCAATGTGTCTTCTTATACACATTCACTGTTTGGCCCCAGACTCCATTTACCACTGCCACACAAACTCTGCTTTGAATACAGTATTTATTTCCTTATAGGCTTTTCTATTATGCTTCCCACAGTAGCCTCTGAGTGCAGCACAAAAATCAATCAATTTACCTTTACAACTCCCCTGTGAGGTAAAATAGTATTATACTCATTTTACAGAATGGGGACTTCCAAATTAAGGTCAGAATTGTCCACTAATTCTAGGGGCCCAAACTGACATGTTCACAGCCTAACATTTCTAAGTATTTAGGGATCCTGGGTTCTAGTTAAGGTTTTGGAAGGGGTGTGGCTATCAATTCTTATGCTTTGTCTACCCCAGCACGTTACCTATCCCCAAGCTACCACTGCCCCTATACCTTCAAATCTGTCCTTGTCCCCCTCAGCTCCTACAGTAAGTATCCCGTAGCATACCTCTGCCACCTCCACCCCTTTTCACTTGAACAAGTTAGCTTGTGTCCTCCTCCTTCATCCTGCTTGGGCGACAGCAAAAGGTGCACTGAGAGCTCTGAATTCTGGTAACTGATGCCACACTCAGTCCAGGAAAACTTGCAGGAAAGATCTGCTTGGTCCCTGTAGCCCTGCTATGGACCATACTCAGTCCAGTTGGCACACTGAAATAATGTGGAGATGCAACACACACTCAGTGCAGACACAATCTCTTGAGAAATTTTCTGCCAGCCAGCCTCTAGCAAACTTCTACTGAGTATGTATAAATTGCAATTTTCACAGATTTAACATAGCCAAATTTTTGTGTGGACTCTCAGTGAAATGGTTGTAAGAACTGAACATGGGCAAAACAGAACCAAACGCTTTCTCAGAATTCATTCTTGGAAACAACTTTTGCTAAAACTTACAGCCATAAAAAAAAAAAAAAGTGTTAACCTCAGTGAGATCCACCATAGAAAATTTCATCCTGAATGGCTTATAGCTTTGCCAAACTTTTGCAACTAAAAACATGATATTATGTGACGGTGTTAGGAAATCTCCACTATACTTTATAAATGGCTAAAAAAGGCTTTGGAAAGTTTGAGCAAAGGAACTGAGGAGAGAGTATCATTTCTCTCCCGAAGTGAAAAAACCCATTCCAGAAGTCCAAACACTTCCTCTCTCTGCTCAGAAGCCAAGACAATATTACTATAGCTTATTGTACCTTGCTACTTAAAACACATTCCATATCAGTACATACATTATAGGTTAATAGTTAAATATTTGTAGTACTCACTTTATAGACCATTTCTGTTTCATCCGCAGAATTAGTGAAAATCAGGGTCTTTTGAGTTTTACTGGGAGTAAAATCCAGTATCTGGAGTAATACAGAGGTTCTCTCACAGTTCAAGCAAAGTTGCACCACCTAATAAAAGTGACAAAATAAAGTCAAGTAGAACAAAGCAGCCTCGTAACATACAAAAATTTTGCTATATATCTGTTCTCTCTCAGAGCATTTTGTGCATTTATATATTGCACTAATACTACCTGAATCAAAAAGCATAAATCAATACTAGTTATGAAGCTGCACCTATCTAATCCTAGAGTAGTTGTAAACAAGATGGTTTAGCTAGTAGCAATATTGCCATGATAAATATATATGTGGTAGACACAAAGCCACAACTCACCCACATAATCGAAGGCAATATGCATGTGATAAATTGATTTATCATGCACCTTTGACCACCGTACCTGCCCTTCTATTAATTAACCTCCAAGATTAATGCCAATGAAACCTCTGTATCGTAACTATTTATGTAACTATACAGATAATGCATTATTTTACACACAATTAAGGCATATCTATACTATGTACAATAGTTGCTTGATATCCTCAAAGTGTTCCGATCTACAAACTGTAAGTAAGAACACCTCAGCTCATTCCAATTGTCACAACTGTGCACAGGCTATACAAACATCACTTCTATTCATATAGAGAAGGTACACTTAGAATGCATTATGGTTTTGGAGATCTTACTGATTCAAGTGACATTTCCTATATTTAAAATCAATGGAATTAATAATACCTCTAAACCTAGAAAGCACTTGAAGTATGCCAACTCCTTCCCTGAAATGAAACCAAATCTGGGACAGAACTGCACCTTGCATAACCCCACATAACAATATGCAGTGACAGTCAGCAGAGGCTCTGGAGCTACTAGCAGACATTCAGTATAAAAGAGGGAGCTACTAGCGGACATTCTCTTCTTCATTCTCTTCTCCTCAACTTTAAAATTCACGTTCGCCTTGATCCAAAAAATCCCAAGTTTGCTGACTTTCAGGGAACCCTTCAATGCCCATCTTTTCATCCAGGTTTTTGGGGAACAGGTTATGGATAACTGCTGGTATTTGTAAATATTAGGGCTGTCAAGCAATTAAAAAATTAATCACGATTAGTCGCACTGTTAAATAACAATAGAATACCATTTATTTTAAATATTTTTGAATGTATACTACATTTTCAAATATATTAATTTCAATTACAACACAGAATACAAAGTGTACAAATACTCACTTTATATTTATTTTATTACAAGTATTTGCACTGTAAAAAAACAAAAGAAAAAGTACTTTTCAATTCACTTAATACAAGTACTGTAGTACAATCTCTAGCATGGAAGTTGGACTTATTAATGTAGAATTATGTACAAAATAACCTTGTCATAAATATAAAGGGAAGGGTAAACCCCTTTGAAATCCCTCCTGGCCAGGGGAAAGCTCCTCTCACCTGTAAAGGGTTAAGAAGCTAAAGGTAACCTCGCTGGCACCTGACCAAAATGACCAATGAGGAGACAAGATACTTTCAAAAGCTGGGAGGAGGGAGAGAAACAAAGGGTCTGTGTCTGTCTGTAGTCGGCTTGGCAGGGGACAGAACAGGAATGGAGTCTTAGAACTTTTAGTAAGTAATCTAACTAGGTATGTGTTAGATTATGATTTCTTTAAATGGCTGAGAAAAGAATTGTGCTGAATAGAATAACTATTTCTGTCTGTGTATCTTTTTTGACAGGTTTCAGAGGAACAGCCGTGTTAGTCTGTATTCGCAAAAAGAAAAGGAGTACTTGTGGCACCTTAGAGACTAACCAATTTATTTGAGCATGAGCTTT
The DNA here is from genome assembly GCF_965140285.1 of Lepidochelys kempii. Taxonomy (NCBI): domain Eukaryota; kingdom Metazoa; phylum Chordata; order Testudines; family Cheloniidae; genus Lepidochelys; species Lepidochelys kempii. Next base: position 23,591,390 of record NC_136391.1, on the reverse strand, counting down.
CGTGAGCTACAGCTCACTTCAAGCTCATGCTCAAATAAATTGGTTAGTCTCTAAGGTGCCACAAGTACTCCGTATCTTTTTTGTAACTTAAGGTTTTGCCTAGAGGGGTTCTCTATGTTTTTGAATCTAATTAGCCTGTAAGATATCTACCATCCTGATTTTACAGGGGGGATTTCTTTATTTCTATTTACTTCTATTTTTTATTAAAAGTCTTCTTGTAAAACACTGAATGCTTTTTCATTGTTCTCAGATCCAAGGGTTTGGGTCTGTGGTCACCTATGCAAATTGGTGAGGCTTTTTATCCAACATTTCCCAGGAAAGGGGGGTGCAAGTGTTGGGAGGATTGTTCATTGTTCTTAAGATCCAAGGGTCTGGGTCTGTAGTCACCTAAGCAAATTGGTGAGGCTTTTTACCAAACCTTGTCCAGGAAGTGGGGTGCAAGGTTTTGGGAAGTATTTTGGGGGGAAGGACGCGTCCAAACAGCTCTTCCCCAGTAACCAGTATTAGTTTGGTGGTGGTAGCGGCCAGTCCAAGGATAACGGATGTAATATTTTGTACCTTGGGGAAGTTTTGACCTAAGCTGGTAAAGATAAGCTTAGGAGGTTTTTTCATGCAGGTCCCCACATCTGTACCCTAGAGTTCAGAGTGGGGGAGGAACCGTGACAAACCTGCATTCAAAAATAAAACAAGGTAAAATTTTAGAGTCTTCACGTCCACTCAGTCCTACTTCTTGATCAGCTAACTGCACAGACAAACAAATCTGATTACATTTGCAAGAGGTAATGCTCTCTGCTTCTTGTTTACAATATCACCTAAGAGTGAGAACAGGTGTTCTCATGACATTGTTATAGCCAGCATCACAAGATATTTACGTGCCAGATGCGCTAAAGATTCATGTGTCCCTTCATGCTTCAAACACCCTTCCAGAGGACACGTGTCCATGCTGACGATGGGTTCTGCTCGATAACAATCCAAAGAGTACAGACTGACATGTTAATTTTCAAAATCTGAGTCAGATGCCACCAGAAGGCGGTTGATTTTCTTTTTTGATGGTTCGAGTTATGTAGTTTCTGCATCAGGGAGTGTTGCTCTTTTAAGACTTCTGAAAGCATGCTCCACACCTCATCCCTCTCAGATTTTGGAAGGCACTTCAGATTCTTAAACCTTGGGTCGAGTGCTGTAGCTATTTTTAGAAATCTCACATTGGTATCTTCTTTGTGTTTGTCAAATCTGCATTGAAAGTGTTATTAAAATGAAAAACGTGTGCTGAGTCATAATCCAAGACTGCTACAACATGAAATATATGGCAAAATGCAGGTAAAACAGAGCAGGGTACATACAATTCTCCCCCAAGGAGTAAAGACACAAATTTAATTAACGCATTTTTTTTTTTAACAAGCATGGAAGCATGTCCTCTGGAATGGTGGCGAAAGCATGAATGGGCATACGAATATTTAGCATATCTGGCACATAAATACCTTGCAATGCCGGCTACAAAAGTGCAACGTAAATAACTGATCTCACTTTCTGGTGACACTATAGACAAGAAGAGGGCAGCATTATCTCCTGTAAATGTAAACAAACTTGTTTGTCTTAGTGATTGGCTGAACAAGAAGTAGGACTGAGTGGACCTGCAGGCTCTGAAGTTTACATTGTTTTGTTTTTTAGTGCAGTTACATAACAAAAAAAAAATATCTACATTTGCATGTTGCACTTTCAAGACAAAAAGATTGCACTACAGTACTTGTATGAGGTGAATTGAAAAATACTGTTTCTTTTATTGTTTTTATAGTGCAAATATTTGTAATAAAAATATACACTGATTTCAATTACAACAGAATATATATGAAAATGTAGAAAAAACATCCAAAATATTTAATAAATTTCAATTGGTATTCTCTTGTTTAACTGTGCAGTTAAAACTGAGATTAATCATGATTATTTTTTTTAATTGTGATTTTTTTTTGAGTTAATCGCATGAATTAACTGCAATTAAATTGACAACCCTAGTAAATATCTTGAGATACTGTTTGATTTAATGTCACTGTTGGTTATTTGCGTTGGGGGAAGCTGATATTATGATATTGTATTTTTAAAATTATGTTAAGGGTGTCTAGCGCTCTGGATAGACATTTCCTCCCCCATGTATCGTATCTAAATAAATAAAACAGAACAAACAAAAGTTAGAAAATAGGGAGTGAATACTACATACAACTGAAAGTGCAGGGGGAATTTCGGCTAGAAGAATAAAGTTACCCTAACTGAAACTTTTAAGTCATAAATAATAATGAAAGACCTTATCTGTAGCACGTAGCCCCAAAAAAGCACAGCTGTAGAAATTTTAAACAATCCATCTACAGACTTTGTACTATTAAAATCTCAAATTAAACACCGAACATACACATTTTTGCATATAGTCTTCTGTTACCATTTCTAAAATAAACTTCCCTTGTTATCTTTTCTACATCCTACTATGGTAAAACTATAGAATGTTTTCCTATTTTTGAGCAAACGAAAATAGATACATGTGCATACATAACCTGTCAATGTAATGCAAACTCTCACTAAATATAAGGTAAAGAATCCCACTATACAACTTTAACCTGGAAGAACAGCATAATCTCTGGATTTTTACCTGTTGCACATTTCCATATATGGAAGCTTCTTCCATAGCTGTTATCACAATGTAAGGATCATTCATGAACTCTCTTGTTAAATGTTCTATATGTTTATTCCAATGATTTCCAACAGCAACAATTTGATGTGGTGCTGATTCCCGCTCTTCAACAGTAATTGTTTTCTTGTAATACTCTAATATAGTAAATATCTGTAAAACAGGGAGTACGAATTTCTTTTTGGCAAGTTTTCTTTTGTTCTATTCTGTGATCAGAAAAAGTCAGGGAAGGCAGCATTGATCAAGCAAGAAAGCAAAAGAATTGTTATTCATATATAAGCACCAGCCAATCCACTTCTTCCCTGTTAGATACTTCCAAAGCAAGAAGGGCTATTTTTTATAGTACAAATACTGTGTAAAGCAGCATCTTGAAACAGAGGGGAAAGTGAATATTTAGTATGTCAGAAGAGTGTACAAAGACAAAATATTACCAGTGAATAATTCTGCCTAGTAGTAAGTCCCTCTTCTCTCAGCCTATAAACAGGAATAGGGCTTGTCTACACAGTGCTTTAGTCCACACCAGAGGGAAGTAAATTCTAGTGCGCAACTAGCATGTCATGCATTAACTGTCCCATGTGGACCCTACTGGCATACACTAAAAGTTTCCAAGTGTGTGTTGAGACTACATTAGCACTCATCAGGAGGGACTTTTAGTGTACACCAGCAGGGTCCACATGGGACAGTTAGTGCGCAACACGCTAGTGAGCACTAAAATTTGCTCTCCTCTGGTGCAGACTAATGCACTGTGTACACAAGCCCATAATCAATACAGATGTAGCAAACAGTAAGCTAAGTGGAAGTCTTACTTTAGTGAGCCACTTGGAGAATCTTGTTAGAAAAAGGCATCCTTTGATATTACAGGACAAACTATTACTACCACACAAAAGTCTGTGTGGAGAGATGAATCAACTCTTTTCAAGTTTCTAGTACACATGTACTAGTCCATGAAGTCCATAAAGCTAAGACACCTTTATAATTCAGAGACGTGAAATTATTCCAAATTCATTTGATAAAACTGATTAGTCTTCAAATTGGTGTCCCTTTAAAATTTAAGCAATACTTCTCCCAAGGACTCAAAAGAATGGTTTATCCAAACCTAAGACAAATCCTACTAAAGAAGCAACTGTCAATAAAAGGTCTGCTTCAAAAAGGACAAAAAGGATATCTTCAAAAATGGGAAAGAACCAGTGTGGCTCTGCTACAGCCTATCCTTGAGACACCTTCTAAAACCCTGTTAATAAAAAAGCTATTGCTTATTGAAGAAAAAGCTTCACGTTACTCTCCAGGACCACCAAACAGTGTTTAGCAATGGTGATATGTACCTACACCATGGTAGGAATCTGGGTCTGTGGTGGTCTCCACAAGTTAAAGAGCTGTCCAGGGCAGCATCTCATAGGGTCCTCCTTCGACAAAAAACAAAAAAAAGACCGTAAGAGGGTCCATTCAGAGAAAGCTACTGAGAAAAGGATGATCTTGACAGAAGGAGCTACTGGGGTCTGGGGAAAGTGGAGGCCAAGACAGAGTGGCTAAGTGACACTCCAGAAGGGTCTGAAAACCCCAAAGACATGGCTCTGCAAACACAGAAGTTCTAGTAGAGAGATAGTTAATAGTGGACAAGAACAAGTAATTAGCAAGGTGGAGGGAGCCACCCGGAGGCTAGACAAGAGAATGCATATGCAACATCACAGTGGTGAAGTAAGGTGAGCTTGGGGCATGCTGCTTCCACAGGAAAACCCACACAGGAGACAAAACAGGTCAGCGCTGAACCAACCTGAATTTGAGACAGGGAAAAACATGTCCATATAATTCAGTGCTTTTTAGGGAGCAGGGACAACTTGGGACCCTTCACTTTCACTTGACTAACTTTGACATTTAAACTGGTGCAGACACATTCCAATACATTTCACTATATGAAACACTTATAATGCTACGGTGTAAAAAATAGATGAAATACCCCAAGTGTTACCACTCCCAATTTCCATCAGGACCATGATTCCTTGAGTGGAAAAAGATGCTTCTGAGTAGCAAAGGTTTGTCAACATTTTATCAGAAAAGTCTGTCCTCCACTCTGGCAGTACAGAACAATAATGTACCGCTAATGACACCTCAGAATCAAGAAAATACAAGGGTGTCAGACCTTTTTCCCACCACATATTGTGGAAATATCTTTTTTGAGATGAGGTATCAAATACGGCACACAATATTCTGGGGCCATTCCTGGCATTATCACTTTTCTTGTGATATTCTCCATCCACTTCCCTATGGATCCTAACATTTTCTTTGCTTTTTTCATCTACATTCAATTCACTGAGCTGTTCACAATGATGCCCAGGTCAGACCACTGCCAGCAGTGGCAGTTTGAATAGAAAATGAGGGAAAGGTTCATGTCCAACAGACAGTACTTCAGAAGGCCAGAAATTTAAGGGCTAGAAAGCACTAACATGTCACACATTAAGATCCCAACCAAAAGTGGGAATTATGAGATGATATTTTTAAAGGATATAAACTTATGAAGTCTAGAAATATATAGAACAATTTTAATAGTAGGCAAAGGCAATCCCAATTGTCTTTGATACATGGACCCACTAAGGATACCTTGCTTGTACATCTGTAATTAGGTACCAAAGAAGTCTATGTGCAGAAAACTCAAGAATTGGCTAAGCCACGCTAAAAGCTATTTTCTTTCTTGAAACTCTCTGCCATCTTTCTATCACAGAGACCTTTTAAAGATATACTGCCTTCCACTTCCATTGAAAACTTCTGACTAAAGAAGCCTCAGTCACAGCAGGACCTAAGCAGAGAAATGACCTCCTCACCTCATAGCACTTTCTGGTATACTAGCCTTAAAGAGAGATTAGCATCTGGATACTATGAGAACTCCACAATTCCTTCAATACAAACATAGGAAGACAGGCTCACACCCTGCAAGAGTCTCTTTCTGGGGATCCTGCTTTGTTGAGCAAGAACAATGACCAATATTGCCAGTTCCAAAGAAAAACTGTAAGGTTACGTCTGCTCATAGGAAGTTTAAAAGGCTCCTTTGCCTGGAAAACACTTCCCCTCCTATAAAGAGCTGGGGAAAAAAAACGAACAACCATGCATATTGACAGGGTATAAGGGCCTGCTTCTAGGAAATAATTAAGATAGAAGACTCTTGAATTTTGCACCGTTAAGTTCATGATAGCTAGCCTTTGTCTACCCTCTCATCTAGCTGCCAGAAGAGAGAACTCATACTTTCGTGGAGAATACTGGAGTGGGAGAAAGTTGAGAGGTATAAGACGCAACAATTAAGTCCCCTGAAACTGGAATTCTAAAAGGGAGTAGAAGCCAGGGACTCGTCTACATGTCTTTCAAAAGACAAATTCACAAATTTATCTGTAAAAAAGCTTAGGTTTCCTAACAGAAATTTTTGGACCTCCTGAATTTGGTGTGTGGTAATGTCTGGTTGAACTCATTTCTGCCTTGCATGCCATGAAGACTGAGGGGCATACCATGAAGACTGAGGGGCCTGCCAGTCATAATCCAAAGAAGAGACCTCAATGGAACAATTACTGGAGAGGGGTCCTTTTAGCAGGGTCTAAAAAAAGTAGTCTACTTAAGAAGAGGACATCATGCTAGTCCCATAAATTAGGTTATTTCCTTTTCTACTCTTCAGAGACAGTAGCCACCACACTGAAAAAGCAGCTGATCTTTGGGGGAGTGGAGGGTCTCCCATAACGCTTCTGAGAGTAGTGAGGAACAGCCAGAATAAGATGGAGGTGAAAGGGAAGGGAGAGAGGTGTGGGGAGAAAGCCACATCAGTGTTTGCTTTATCTGAAAAAGAAACCCATTGTTCAAAATCGGTGGAGATTTAGCAGCAAAAGTAGGTTTTATTTCTTTCTTTTAAACCACGTAATATGTCTTCACATCCAGGGGTGGTTGTTTTTTAAATTCATGCCACACTTGGGCATTACATCATGGGATGTAATTTTTATTTTTATACAAATTTCATATTTATACCCTGTCCCCCACCCCCTTTAAAGGCTTTAAAGTCATATATTACTGAAGTAATGTATTATCTGAATGTATACCATACTCACTTGTTTGCTAGCTTCAGAGAACAAGTTATCAACTTCATCAAAAACAAGATGACAAAGTCTAAGAAATAATAAGCTATGGTGTTCAAGCAGTCTCAAAAGGCTGTGTGGTGTAGTTACAATCACTTCACCTATATTTTAGAAGAAAAGAGTTAACATTCATCTTTGATTTGTAATGTTTTCTATTTTCAAAAATACTATATCATCAATTAAAACATTACAGTAATCATAAAATTGGGCCATTTTGTTTGCAATTAATAGCAATTATTAATCTTTTCAAACCATTTTTATACAGTCCATGGTCTCAATCTTTGGCTCCTAGTCTGGCAGGACAAAACAGCTGAAAAATTGTCCTAAAGGGACAGCAAAGGATCCTGCCCCCTGCTGAATGGTAATTCTTGAGTGATTAAAGCCACAATAGGTGGCCCTACGCCACCCAATCCCTCTCCTCACCTCAGGTGCACGTCAGGAATGGAGTGATGGGAGGGATATGGTGGGAACGCAACAACCAAAGTAACTAAGAGCAGTATGCCAAGAAAAAAAGAATTATTTATGTATACCTGAGCTGTTAGCGTTCTTTGAGATGTGGATGCAGACATGTATTCCACTTAGGTGTGCCCAGTGAATCAAAGCCAGAGAACTTTACTTAGCAGTACCCATCAAAGCAACGCTCATGCTCTCTGGCTGAGTAGCCCCTCCCATGACTATACACAGGGGGTGGTGCCCCGACTCTCCTCACTACCTTCACATCGGAACCCAAAGCTGGAAATGCTGATGCAGAAAGGAGAAAGGGTGGGTCGTGAAATACACATCTGCAGCCACATCTCAAAAAACAGTAACAGTACCAGTAAATAACTGTTTTTTCCTCTAAGAGGTTGCAGATGTGTATTATACTCAGGTGAATCACAAGCAGTAGTGATAGAAAGTGGGGCTCAGAGTCTATTTGAACAAGGACTGCAGAACTGACTTCCCCAGATTTGCATCACATAACGTTTGGCAAACGTATACATGGAAGATTATGTAGCAGTCCTGCAAATGTCCAAAACTGAAATACTGCTGAAGAAAGTTATCGATGTTGCTTGAGCCCTGTGGAATGGGCCCATAAAGTCTGTGGGGGAGTGGTTTGAGCCACTTCATAAGCCATGGTAACGCAGACAGTAATCCATCTGGAAATCATCTGTCAGACACCAGCTGACCTTTCATCCGATCCTCAAAAGCCTAAGGTAAGAAACTAAATAATGCAGTTCTTCCCAGACAGAACACCAAGGACCCTCTCACACCCAACATATGAAGCTGCTGTTCATCTGCATTCAAGGTGTGGCTTAGGAAAGAATACAGGGAATAACTTGGTTAAGGTAAACTGCAAAACTACTTTGGACAAAAAACTTCAGATGTGGCCTCAAGGTCACTTTGCCTCTGAAGAACTGAGTACACGGCAGCCCTGCCAGAAGTGCTTACATTTTGCTAACTATCCTTTCAGAAGTTATAGCAATAAGAAAGGCGGTTTACTGGAAAAGCAGAGACAATGAGCAAGTTGGTATTGGCTCAAATAGAGGACCGTTGAGGTCAGTCAGCATAGTACTGAGGTCCCACAATTGGACCCCTTTCTTCATAGGTGGAAACAGGTATACAGTCTACCTGAGAAATCTCACTATCATGAGAGTTTGAGAACACTGGCCTCCCTTGGAACGCTGAGATCGCAGTCACTAAGAGCCAAACCCAAGGACTTCAAATTTAACAAATAATCCACAATGTCCTGAACATGAGCTAACATCAGTTGAATTCCTTTAGCTATTGACTAGATGGAAAACGCTTCCACTTGGTCAAATAGATAATCCTAGTAGATTATTTTTCTGGTTGCCTTTTGTTGCAAATGGGTTGACCAACAGGGTGCCTCATTCCCTGACCATGCTGCTCTTCAGAGACCTCTCATGGTCCTACTCAGATCATCCACCAACTAGTTCTGAGACTCCGGTAAGTGAGAAGCTGTGCACATCTTTTTTGAGGCAAAAAGTGCAAAGCTTCATTAATTCTCGACAAAGCTGGCTGGAGAAGGCTCCTCCTTGTTTGTTCACATTATACATTGCAGTGATATTGTTGGTAAGAACGTGTACTGCTGCTCCCCGATCTGATCCCAACAGGCTCAGCAGGAACTGAAAATAGCTCAAAACGCCAGTACGTTAATGTGAGAAGAAGCCTCTTGTTCCAACCACAAACCCTGAATCTTTTATGTCCCTAGATATGCTCCCCAACCTATTGTGACAGCATCAGTGACTACATGCCTGGTTGGCAGAAGATAGGCAAAGGGAACACCCTGACATCATTGCTATTTTCTGCCCACCATTGTAGAGAATCCAGTTATCTCGGGAGGTATACTCAGACAAGCTTGTCCAATGATTGCCAATTGAGTGATAGACCACCTCAACTATCATGCAGAGGACAAAGAGGTAATCTTGCATGCTGAACCATGTAAGTGCACGTGGCCATAACTTGAGGTACACACGGACCATGGTCGAAGCATGGGATTTGAGGTCCAGACAAAGATGAGCTATCTAGAATCACCTGTGTGGGACAAAGGCCCTCTAATATGTAGTCTAATGTACCCAATGTACTCAATTTTTTGAGCTGGAATCAACTTTGACTTTGCTTTGTTCAAAATCAACTCTAGCTGTCTGAAGAGGTGCAGTGTGATACGCACCTGACGAACTACTTGTTCAGATCTGTCCTTCACCAACCAATTGTCCAGGTACAGGAAGATATGAATTTCTTTCCCCTGGAGACACTGTACCACTGTCATGTATTTGTTAAAGAAGCATAGCACCAATGACAAGACAAAGAGGAGAACCGTATACCGATAATGTTGACTTCCTGTGGCTTAAAAGGATAGCCACCTAGAAGGTGGTGTCCTGGAGACTGAGGGCACCAAACCAGTCACTGTGATTCAAGGCCCAAAGTTACAATGCATCTGATGAATTTGTTGAGACCACAAAGAGCAAGAATAGGCCTCACCCCTCTCACGGATGTGGGGATCAGGAAGTACTGGGAGTCCCTTTCCCTGATGCTGCAGGGAGACCTCCTCTACAGCCCCCAATGAACACAGAGTCTGGACCTGCTGAAGGAGCAGTGACTCATGAGAGGAGTCCCAGAAAAGGGCCAGGATGGATGGATAGGTAGGAATTGAATGGCACAGTGCTTAGGACCAACTATCTGAGGTTATTCAGTCCCAATCACGGTGGATGTGGGGACAACCTGTCCCCATAGGGAAGGGAGAGTCAATGTGGCTGCTTGCCAGATGAAGGACGAGCTGGCTGGTTAAAGCCCACACCAAAAGGCCTTCTCTTATCAACTTCTGTTTTCTCTTGGAGAAGTTGTGTTGCCTTTAGGATAAGAAGGCTGTTTAAAATACTGCTGTGAGCATGGACGGAAGTGTTGTTTCAAATGATGTCTTTTTACTGATGGGGTATAAACTTCTAAGAATGTGACGTGGCCCTGGAATACTTAAAAGAAGGTAAGTCTCATCTGTCTTTTCTGAAACAAAGACCGCCTGCTAAATGTTAAGTCTTCTATTGTCTGTTGCACATGCAGAGCAATGTTTGAGTTCTAAAGCCAAGAAGTCCTCCTCATTGTCATAGTTGAGCCCATAACCCTAGATGAGGTGTTCGCCACAGAGAACACTGACTGCAGTGGTATTTTCCCCACAAAACAGCCCTCAGCCAGGAAAGACTTGAACTTCTCCCTGGCATCTTAAGGTAATTTATCTCTAAATTGAGACAGTGAATTCCAATTTACAAAGTCATATTCGACAAAAATGCCTGCTGATTAGCAATGAGCATCTGCACAGATGACAGAGTACACCTTGCTGCCCATTAAGTCAAACTTTTTAATCTCTTTTTCTTTAGGCATAGACATATCTGCCTGATAAATCTGCTCCCTAGTCACAGTCACCACAAGGAAATTGGGAGCTGCGTGAGAGTAGAAACGCTCAAAATCTTTCATGGGGATGTAGTAACATTTGTCAGTATGTTTCGGTGTAGGTGGCACAGATACTGGCATGTGCCACAGGGACTTTGCTGGTTCCAAGAGTCTCATTTTCCAGGAAGGCTAACTTTCCCACGGCTGAAGGCTGCAGAATGTTCAGCAATTTATGGGTGCACTCTTGAATAAGATCAGCTTGGATACACAAAACTGCCAACATATCCTTAGAAGGTCCTGATAAACATTAGTCTTCCAGAATCAGGAAGGATGAGTCCGGGACTATGGAGTCATCTGGCAAGGAGGATGACAGAGGTGGTGGAACAAGAACCGCATCCTGAAGCAAAAGTTGTTCCTCTTACAACGTTGGAAATTCAGCAAGGGCAATATCAGCTTGAACCCACTGTCTTGAACTACTCAAGATAGTTAAGTCCAAAGCAGACTGTGAAGAGTTACAAAGGGATCTCACAAAACTGGATGACTGGGCAACAAAATGGCACATGAAATTCAATGTTGATAAATACAAAATAATGCACATTGGAAAACATAATCCCAACTATACATATAAAATGATGGAGTCTAAATTAGCTGTTACCATTCAAGAAAGATCTTAGGAGTAACTTTAGATAGTTCTCTGAAAACATCCACTAAATGTGCAGCAGAGTCAAAAAAACGAACAGAATATTGGGGATCATTAAGAAAAAAGATAGCTAAGAAGACAGAAAATATCATATTGCCTCTATATAAATCCATGATACGCCCACATCTTAAATACTGCGTGCAGATGTGGTTGCCCCATCTCAAAAAAGATATATTGGAATTGGAAAAGGTTCAGAAAAGGGCAACACAAATGATTAGGGATAGGGAATGGCTTCCGTATGAGGAGAGATTAATAAGACTGGGACTTTTCAGCTTGGAAAAGAGACGACTATGGGGGGATATGATAGAGGTCTATAAAATCATAACTAGCGTGGAGAAAGTAAATAAGGAAGTGTTATTTACTCCTTCTCATAACACAAGAACTAGGGGTCACTAAGTGAAATTAATAGGCAGCAGGTTTAAAACAAACACAAGGAAGTATTTCTTCACACAACACACTGTCAACCTATGGAACTCTTTGCCGGAGGATGTGAAGGCCAAGACTATATCAGGGTTCAAAAAAAAAAACTAGATAAAATCATGAAGGATAGGTCCATCAATGGCTATTACCCAGGATGGGTAGGGATGGTATCCCTAGCTTCTCTTTGCCAGAAGCTGGGAATGGTCAAAAGGGGATGGATCACTTGATGATTTACTGTTCTGTTCTTTCCCTCTGAAACACCTGGCATTGGCCACTGTTGGAAGACAGGATACTGAGCTAGATGGATCTTTGGTCTGACCCGATATGACCATTCTTATGGAGGCAGAAGGTGAAGGACCAGACGATTTAGTGACCTCAGTCTAGAACAGCAGTTCTCAACCAGGGAACCACGGCTCCCTGGGGGTCCCGGAGCCCTTTAAGGGGACCGAGGGTCCCCACAGCCAAAACCCAAAGCCCAAGCCCCAGCGCCCCACAGGGGGCTGAGGCCCCAAACACTGGCGTCCCCAGTGGGGCTGAAGCCAGGAGCCACAGAGCTGAAACTCAGATCCCTGGCACCACTCACAGGACTAAAGCCAAGAGTGGCGGGGCGGAATCTCGGAGCCCCGAGCGTTGGTGCTCCCCGTGGTGCAGAAGCCCTGAGCCCACGGGCAGAGTTGGGGTATGGAGGGCATTTTCCCCTAAAACTGCAGATCAAGAGCAGGGCATTCCCAGGGCAGCTCCATCCTCCCCCACTCAATCTCTTTCTCTCCCTGCCCCCTGGCCAAGTCGGAGACGGGAAGCCGGAGTCGGCCAGTGCGAGGCTGCTGCTGATCTGGCTGGTCCCAGGGAGCAAGCAGCCACAGTGTTCCCTCATCTTCTGCTGCTGCTGGTGCCTGGGGTTGCTCCTCAGCTCCCAGCCCTCTTTGCTCCCACAGAGGCAGCCAATAAGAGCTGCCCAGGTGGGGGGACCCGGCTTTGTGGCTGGCAGAGCCCACTGGGAACCGGGACCACAGGGGACCCATCCCAGCACACAGCCCCTAGGTCCTCTCTCCCTACCCCTGAGCTACCCCCCTACACTCACACAGCACCTAGACACCCCTCTCTGCACCCTGAGCTACCCTCCGCCATCTGCACACAGCCTCTAGCTACCCCCTCCCTGCACCCTAAACGGTTTTCAAACTTTTTGAGCTGAGTCCCCTCTTTGAATTATAATTTTTGTTTGCCCAGCCCACCCCGACAGGCTGGGTGACCTGCTGAGGTGAGTCAGGGGGTGGAGGTGGCATTCCCTCCCTGGACCCCGCCATGTGAAGCTAGCTCGAGCCCCACTGGTCCCTGCCCCCCCGCAAAAACAGAAGTCAAACAACACCTATGCCCAAGGTACATGCCACAATGCCCCCCCCCCCCCGAGCCTCCCTGGGCCCTGGAGTTTTTATAGCATGTGGGGGAGGGGCTCAGAAAGAAAGATTGAGAACCCTTGGTCTAGAATACAACTGAGATCTTGAAAAACGTGCAGTGGTCCATGGATGCCAAGGCAGCCAATGTGGAAATGAGTGCTGTACCAGAGGCCAATAAGCACCAGGCCAATCTCTCTTATCTTCTGATCAATCTCTGTACCATTGACAGTCCTTCATAGGAGGTCTAGAGGATTTGCAAGACCAAATCCTGGAAGGAGACAAAGAAGCAACAGCTGATCCCAAGCTGGAGTATAAAGAGCATCCCAAATAGCCTACCGTTAACAGAGGGACCAAATCTGCTGGGGCTACCAAATGCCGCACCTCTGTTTGAGATCCAGTGATGCATCAAAGCAATACTGTAGCCAGCGCAGTCACTGACTAGCAACCCAAAGCTGTAGCAACAGCTGGTAGCCGAAAACGACTGATGCTGGAGTCACAACAGGTACCAAGGAGAAGGTTGGTACTGGATCAGGAATCAGTCCTGCAGATGTTGAGATCCTGGTTAGTGAAGTTGTGGGCACTGAAGATGGTATTAGTACTGAAGAGGGATGTCTCAGTGCCAACGATGGGACTAGGTTCACCTCTCTAGCAAGTCTCCCTGAGGCAACCACCCAGGGTACGTCAGGAGTACCATTCCAGAAGAGGATTCCTGAATCAGTGAAGTGTCTGAGATGGAAAGACAAAGTAAGTCAGCTGCTGCCTGGTACGCCAACAGGTTTGAGACTGTCGGTGCTGAAAGTGACATTGGTACTGGACTCAAAGACCATTCAGCAGACAGCACAGGAGTTGATAATACGGTGCAGATCTGGTTTTGCCTCAGTACTGGAGACCAGGCAGACAATGCTGCTCTACATGAGGCACCAGGTGAAAGATGGCAGTGTCCCATGCTTCTCCTGAGGAAGAGGAGGAAGAGTCTCTTTGAGCCCTAGAATGGGTACAACTAGTGTTATGAGTTTTCGTTCTTGAGGGATCAGAGCAAGGGGACCACTCTCTTCTTTTCCAAGGAGAAGAATCTGAATCTGGCAGACTATTTGAGGCACACACCAGCTATGGAGACTGATGGGCCTGGCAATCCACAGAAGGTCCTGACGGCAAAACTGGCTTCACAGTAAAATAATGAGGTGTTATTTTAAATGCAAGCTCTGTGTGATCTGATTTTCTTTATGGAGCAACAAATGGAGCACTTTTCTTTATATGCCCCTCTCCTACACACAACCACCACCATGCTGGCTCTTTGGAATAGCCACCCCACACAAAGGACAGTGCTTAAACCCTGGAGAGGGCTTAGCAAAAAAACCCTACAATAAACAGGATAATTCCTAAAGTAAATACTAGCCACTAACTACAAGCGTAGTGCTAACTATTTACAGACAATTTCATTGTTGTCTCTCAGAAACTGTGAGGTAAATATCAACTGCAAGGGGGTTGGGTAGGAGCCACCCTAATATATTCCTGGGAGGGGCTATGAGGGCCAGAGCCAAACCCCTATGGGTACTGCTAAGCAAAGGTCTCTAGCTTGAATGAGCTGGGTGCACACACAGCAGAGCGGAATACACATCTGCAACCACTTGAAGAGGAACTATTTCTGTCCCCAGCAGCCTTGGGATAGGAGGGACGTAAGAAGACGGCTTAGGGTCATATGCCCCTCCCTTTCACTAAGCAGAGATGTGAATTCAGCCAACATGTAAAACCAAACATAACTTCTACAAATCATCACCACACTATGTAGACTAAACAGTAGTCTCTTCTTAGGAAAGTCATTCACAATTTGGAAAATTGTGAATGAAGTGAATAGTTGTAGCTACATAGCTGTACTTCTATATCTGGTTCTAGTCAATCTAGTTTTTTTTTAAATTAAAATTTATGGGGGGAAAATCATAGTTGTATTACACTAGAGTCTAGAGATTTGCAAAGAATTAGTAAGGAAACACAAAATTCAAATCTATTATAATGATCACTCAACAAAACTGATAATTATGCAGACATTTATGATATAAAGAATACTCAGACTGAACACACAAACCTACCACCAGTTGAGAAACAAGATTTATGTTTGTCTCAATCTAGCCCTGAATTCACTCATTAGGGACTTCAGATAGCATGCATGATACAAGAGAGCAGAAAGCCAAAACAGGCCATTTTAAAAAAAAAAACGTTTAAAAGTTTGTTTCCTGTTTGTTATTCGCCATTCTAGCAAAAAAAGCCACCAGCATTTTTTTAAATTTAGCGAACAACCCTCAACAAAAAGCCAAAAAAAGGTAACTAAATCTGAATGCAAACAACAATGAATAAAGGGATAGATAGTAAAGTTGGTTAATAGACTAGCCTTCTACAGCTAGAAATATTGGTTCAAAGTGACAGTGGTCATGAGTATGAGTTTAGGGATACACATCTGCAACTAGCGCCTTCACACATTCTTCCAAGCCGTCCCTAATGCACAAACTGCTCTATTCATATCCATCTGCACACCTATTGCCCTTTCCAGCCTTCAAATCTTTACAACATACTTCCATTGTAATACCCAATGCAAATTGTCTAACATTAGTAGTTAGGGCAGGTAGCCTATTCACGATTCATTAACAGCTCTTGCCCATTTTATGTTTAAAAAAAAATTGAAGCCCCAGCATGAAGCCTGGTAAATAACAATCTCATTTTTTTCATCAGTAGACATCTTTGTGCCTCACATAAACAACAACAAAATTGCTAATCTCTAAGATTGAGAGGTGTAGAACTAATGTCCCAATTCAGCAAGATACTTAACCACCTGCCTAGCACTCCGAAGCACATGAAGTAGTGTCATACACTTTAATGACGTCTTAAACAACAGAGGCATTATAGGTAAGGACTGAGATGCACTGGCAGAGCAGCATGAGGATTTTTCACTGCACCAGCATTAAGCTCTACCAAGTGCCACTAGTCCAGCACTTTCATGGAATTCCAAAGCCACACGCTTTGTAAAATTTTATTGTCGTTACTGCCCTTTAAAATCACAGACTTACATAACATGAAGTGTAAAAACACTTCGCAAATTTAAGATAACCCCTATCATTTTACAGCATAAATAAGTGGTAAAATATTCTTACATCCTCTTTGAAGTTTCATATTTTTGGCTTCTTCTTTATTCAGTCCTAATAATATCAACACTGGATGAAGTGGCCTGGAGCATCTGCCATATTTTTCCAATAATTCAAAAACAAGCTGTGCTTTCCTCCACCCAGGACATACGATTAATGCTATTGGCTGTAAACACACACAACAAAAGACATCAGTTCACACAATTTCCGAGTTTAGGACTAGAAAAGTTTAGAACGCTAGAGGATAGAAGATCAGTAGTAAGTCTTGTAAGGCAGGAATAAAATTTGCAATATGAGTGATTTTACTAAAATTGTAAATTAAGCTGTTCAGTACAGTAGGTTCTCTCAAATTGTTACGTGCAAATAGTGTAGGTCCCAGAGGGATGGAGGATTAGAGGAAAGGCTAACTAGAGCAGAACAGGAAGCACAATTCCACAGAATAAGCAACAAGCAATAGATATGCATGATCAAGTCATGGCTACTTGACTACTGTACTATACACATTATAGCTCAGGTTTTCAAATGAGCCAAAATGCATCCTTCATTTCTACAAACACAAACTTCTGTGCAAACAAACACTTAAGAAATGCTATCCCCTGCACATGTAGATAATATTTAGATATTTTAAAAAAACCCTTATGCCCCACATGCATGCAGGTGATAGTGCTTGAATTGTGTGTGCATGTTTCCATGTACCCAACTTTTTGGAAGTTTGGCCCTAAATGACCAATCGCCATGCAAAATCAGGAACTCAGTTTTTAGTGATTAGTGAATGTGGGACAGATCTTCCAACTGGTTGACTTGCTAAGCTATTCTGCTAACACCTAGCCTTGGTCGGCCAAAGATGTGTCCAGAGCCCAAGAATAGTGGGCTCAGGGCAAGGGCTTTGCTCCACATACAGGTCCATACTGACGTGGCAATAATGCGGGTAATTCAGATCCTGGCTTCTGTGCTTCAAAGAGCCAAATAATGTACATACTTTTTGAAAGGCTTAATTCAGGACATACAAAACTCAACAACTCCAGAGAACTTCTACTGTAGCACTGTAAGCTTCAGATCCAGAGGTTCTGCCACCCATCTAATCATATCTTGAACAGTCAAAGTCCTCATGTGAAAAGGTAGAAGACAACCCCACATTAGCACCAGGCAAGGAGAAAGAGGAGATCCCAGGTGGTCCTCACTCCCCTTTATTCCCTGTGATATTTTTACATAAATTTCCTATCTGATGAAAAGAGTGATGGAGGACGAACCCCCTCTTGTGAGGGTCCACAACCACACAGTTCATTCAGAAAGTCACTCCCTCTGAAGTCTTCATAGAAAACCTCCATACAGAAGAGCTACCCACAGATGGTTTGTTTTTATCTCTTCCCCATCTGCATTTTACATATAATGTATGTAATTCCTAAACAGTGAGTACCAGTCCAAGTGAGGCTCCATAACAGTGTCTCCACTTCTGCCACCATTACAAAGTTTGGCCCTTCATATTAATGAAGTGGCATAACAGAAATAAATCTTTTCTTCTGCACAGTCACAATACATCTCAGAGAATCAACATTACCTATCTAAATACTGCAATGCAGAACTTTTCAGTAATCATAAAAACCTTTCTTGAAGGATCCCAAAGTGCTCTATACAAAATATCCAAAAGTACAGACAGACAGCATTTATAATCTATAATCTGAAATTCAGATACCTTTAGAGTGAAATCTAGGAGCATTTAACAGCATACAGCAACAGTTACACAACAGGTAAGCACAGGGAAAGAAAGAAGTTACTTACTTTGTGCAGTAACTGGAAATCTTTGAGAGGTATTCCCTATGGATGCGTCACTTTAGGTGCACATAACCAAAGGTGCATGGAGCGCATGCAAACCTGATATGGAGCATCCACAGGGACACTACTTCAAAGAAGAATATCTGATCCAATGAAACTGCAGGGGAAATTTAGATACTTAAAATATTTTATCCAACTAGGAGTACCACCAGGATATTAGGGTTATCCCCTTTTTACTTAATATGAATGAAATATAAAGAAACATTTTATAAAAGTTGTTAATGAGCTGGATAGAGACACAATCTTGTTTAATCTCCCTCAGAGATGTGTCTAGAACAGTTACATAGATGTAATCTACCAATTTTTGGAAAATAAAGAGTTTGAGGCATATTTCAACTGCCTTTGCATTACAAATTATTCCTGAGTTGCCTAGGTTTTACACTCCTAATGTGAGCATATTTTCAAATGAAACTGTGAAGTCACACTTAAAATTAGAAAAAAATGGCACTGTCTTGTAAAATAAACATTTTTTGTTTTACTTACTCCATTCCTAGTTGGCAGAGACTTGTAGCAGCTCCCTGATTGTAAAAATGTAAGAATGGGTGGAATATACAAAAAAGGATCATTTCCATGATGAGAAATGACAACTGAATCACATCCACGAGCTATTGGTGGCCAACAGTAAGATTCTGTGAGATTAGGACCTAGAAATTTATTCCGGAGAAGCTCCTACAATAAATAAATAAATAAATAAAAATGAAAAGTGTTATGTCAAAAAAGTTTGGGGCATTTAAGTGCTTAATTTTGAATGTATTCTTAAAAAAAAGATGTAAAGATCTGAAATATCTAAAAGGAAGAAACAAATGCAACATATATTTTTCTTAGGTCAACATATTTAACTTTTGTGGTGAAAGCTTGTTTCACTGTATTTTACCTCCACTTTTGGATCACTTATTGCCCCCAAAGGAGGATCCTTCAATCATGATTTCTTAGACCCACATATACAGTAACTATAATGTACCTAAAATGTCAAGCAAACAGATTACACGATGGAATGACTAACATTTCTCTTCTAAACATGAGAAGGTATATGTACAATCTAGAAGTGCTTCAGAATGTCCAAAAACATTACTTGCACTTGCTTTAAATGGCCTAAGGCCTGTTCAAAAGTATTACTAAATCACTTTCATACCAATTTTTAAATGTAATTATGCTTTCTAAATTTAAGTCTCAATGGGGCTGATTTGAAAAACAAGCTACTCGCCCTATGCAGTAACTGAGGTTCTTTGAGATGTGTCCCCCATGGGTGCTCCACTTGTGGGTGCAGTAATGCCCCCTGCACTTGGGATCAGAAATCTTCATCAGCAGTGCCTGTTGGACCACATATGTGCACCACCCTGCTCTCACGCTATGAGCTGAACATATGTATAGCACTGTGCAACCCAACTGCCCTCAATTCCTTCTCTGCTGCAGAGCGTACATTTTCTGCTCCAAAGCAGAGGGGAGGAGGGCGGGTAGTGGAACACTCATGGGGACACACATCTCAAAGAACCTCAGCTACTGCACAGGACAAGTAACCCTCTCTTCTTCTTCTTCAAGTGATGTCCCTACAGGTGCTCCACTTGTAGGTGACTAGAAAGCAGTGCCCCAATTAGAAGGCTAAGGCTTCAGAGTAACATTTACTGCTGATGACAGGACAGTATGTCCTAGGAGAGTGTCTGCTATGGTATCATGCATAATACTGTAGGGATGTGCAAAAGTGTCTGTTGATGCGCATGTGGCAGCTTTGCAAATGTCAGCAAAGGAGACATTCTTGAGAAAAGCTATCGAGGGGGATTGTGAATGTGTGGAATGTACTCTAATTGCAGGAGGAGGCTATTGTGGAGTTCGTAATCTGAATGTCTACATTGCAGGATCCACTTGGAAGGGCGTTGTTTAGAGATAGATGTGCCTCTGGATCTTTTGGTGGTTGAGAGG
This sequence comes from Lepidochelys kempii, assembly GCF_965140285.1. Classification (NCBI taxonomy): domain Eukaryota; kingdom Metazoa; phylum Chordata; order Testudines; family Cheloniidae; genus Lepidochelys; species Lepidochelys kempii. The sequence goes on along the minus strand of NC_136391.1, from coordinate 23,571,330 downwards.
AATAATCGTGGTGATTTTCAGAAAGGTTTAGTCCTGTCTAAGTAGAATGCTAGTGCTCGTTTCAGGTCTAGGGTGTGTAGTGTTGGTTACTGTGAGGCTTTAGGAAGAAGCAAGAAAGGTGCATTGGTTGATTGAGATGGAAAGATGATGGAATCTTGGGTAAAAATCTTGGATATGGGCATGAAAAATGGTTACTCACCTTCTCGTAACTGTTGTTCTTCAATATGTGTTGCTCATGTCCATTCCAAACCCACCCGCCTTCCCCTCTGTCGGACTAAGCAACAAGAAGGAACTGAGGAGGCAGTGGGTCGGCAGGGACCTATATTGACAGCAGTTTTGCAGTGCCATAGCTCCTGAAGCTTGCTTGTGTCAGTCTCCAGACCTGACACAGTGCCGAGGGCTGTAGGTCTGCTTGGTTAGGGTCTTTAGACCATTTCTTCATTCCAGTACAGGAAGTACTTGGACAGGCCCTGGATCTATGTCCCCTATCAGAGGATGTTGAGGCAACTGACCTTGCAGAGGATAGTGTTCTTGCAGACTGTGCCTCAGAGAGTGAGGAGGAAGCCCGTTTCTTCTCTTCAAGAGAAGCAGGGAATGAGGATAGGCAGACGACCTGGCAGAGCATGAGGGCCTCACAGGAGGGGAGTCTGGGCCCAGGTCCAATGCAGGTCACAGTGATTTCTCCATGAGGAGAAATTTTAACCAAATGTCCCAGTCTTTTCTGGCTCTGACTGTTACGCCATGGCACCGGGACACTTTTGTGGGACGTGTCCCTCTCCCAGGCAGCAAATACACTGTGGGTTGCTGTCCATTACCAAGAAAGCGGCCCCAGAGGGGCATACCTCTTAAACCCTGGGGATCCGGGCATAAGGGTGAGGGGAAAAAGCTTCCTGGTCTACTCTATTGAAATTGCTGTAAAGGTAAACTAAAAACAAAAAAAAATGTTTTTTTTAGATTGAAGAAAGGAGTATTAGTACTAACTACACTACAACTAACAGGTAAGGCACTAGCTATTGAGAGAACAGGAGAAGCAGGCTTTGCTGTGGATTCCACCCCAGACCAAAGGTGGCAGAGAAGGAACTGAGGGCGGTCGGACCGTACAGTGCTATATATACACATCGTGCTCACAGCACAAGAGAGGGAGGTGCGCATGTGTGGTCTGACGGGCACTGCTGATGAAGATATTCAATCCCAGGCGCTGCCACACCTGCAAGAGTAGCCACCATAGGGACATTATTTAAAGAACCACTGCTGAGGAACCATTCTGAGGCCAGCGACCATCAATGAGATCCTTTTGAATAAATAAGCCAAAGTAAAATCAGTGAGGAGACTGACCCACTATGAAAAATTCAACCAGCTCCATATACTTCTCTTGGATATAGTTGGTGTTGAATGAAATAATAAACTGGGTGTATTTAAAAGCTTTTGTGCACTTCACAAAAAAAACAAACTGACCCTTACCATCCAGTCATTGAAGGATTTGTTGAGATAATATGCTCAATAATGGGATCTGAATCGCACCTGAACACATTTAAAAATTACCCTAAAGTTATCAGTGGATGAAGTGAAAATGGAAGTCATGTAATGAAGGATCTCTGTGTTAAAAGTAGTAGCTAGGCACTAAGATAATAAAAGATTCCATCCTCTCCCACTCTAAATTCTGAGAAGACGACACTACTGTCATCAGCACCTTCCCTGTCCATCCCCTGCTTATTGCTGGCTTTGGCCCCCAAAACAGTTCCCCAGGAATCTGGCTCTCCATGTTAAGCACAGGGAATTAAGCATAAATGCATTCCCCTCTATGCCTCTTGGATGAAACACATATAGGCAAATACCCTTTTCCAAAACAGAGGTTCCCAAAAGAGGCTGGGAGGGTCTGCCAGTTCATTGTTGGAGCAATTCTCCATTTCTTCCATCTGTATCATAAAATAAGCAATCTCCTAGCTCCTGCCTTCACCAAGAAATAGAGGCGGGGGCTGGAAATTTGAGAACTGAGTCTGAAAGTAGTATTTTTTTTAAATGAATACACTTGCCGTTCACTCCTGCCCCACTTTAAAAAATTTGAGTCCTTTAATATTTGAGGAGTGTGCTGGGGCATCAGAACTATCCTTTAATATATTCAGTGTATCATACAATAAATGTTAATATTACCTTTTTCAGATCTACCAAAAGTGGTGTTGTTTCAAGAGTTGAACGTGGCTCTATTTTGTTGCTGAGAACAATAGGAGGTTGTTCTGTATTGATCTTTTGAAACTCCTGAAAGTACACACATCATTTAGAAAACACTAACAAAAACATGTGTAATAAAAAGTATGTAATAAAAAGTTTTTATTTCATATGCTATCCCACAAAAGTGGCCAAAGAGTACATTTTATTTAGATTTTACATTTTTAGGAAAGGAATTACAAGTAAGAAAGGCTATTCGCCAGTTTAAGTGCTTCTGCATATTCCCACTAGTATAGCTCAAAGAAAGTGGGACTCTACATACTTTTTTCAGTCTTAAATGTTCAGCTGAATAGTTGCATGATCCCATTAGGCACTGCATTTCTAGATGGATTCAAAACTGAGAGATTATAGTGGCATGCATAATGAAAATGGGAATGTGCAGAAGCAATTTTTGAAAATCCTATTTATTTTAATAATTTGCCAAAAATCTGCACACCTTTTCTTAAGCATGTAGACTCAGTGCGTTTGCATGGTTGTTCTTGTTAGATTATGAACTAAAAAAACCCAAACCTGTCAACATATTAAAAATCTGGGCTAACCAACAAAGTCTCCTTGTTTGTTTTCCCAAAGGAGGAAGAAATCATTTGTTAACTGGAAACATCTCATTTTCCTCTCCCACCCACTACACAGATTCTGGCTGCTCTTAGTTACTGTTTACAGGAATAAGAACTTCTGGGCACAAATCTGAGAGCAGTTAATGGACAGCCCCCATGTTGTCCATTCAAATAAAATTTTCACTATTAGCCAAGGGGTCTGTACTTTTAAAAATATTTTATTCAAGACGACATTCTGGGGTACAGATGAACTTGCTCTCCCACTTTGAAATGGGATTTACAAGAACTTTGATACAAAGGTTTTACCATATAGTCTTCCTGTAAGCAACAGTGTATTCTTTGCTGAAACTTCCTAAAGTAACAATCCTTAGTCATTAAAAGTTGATATTCAAATAGAAAACTCTAAAAATTCAGTATATTTTAGAATGATGAACTAAGATTAATTTTTAAGACAAACTTTTTCCAAAAATTATGCTATTTGGAATATATGTGAAGTGTCTGCACATGTAATATTTTCAGATATAAAATAACCAAAAAGCATGTGTGAATTCCAGAAGTTGCTCTCATAAGTCTATCTGAATCACATCTACCTAGAGCAAATCTACACAATTATAAAGTATTATCACATTTCAATTACACAGAAAACAATACGAATGCCAAGATAAATGCTAACAATTCAGGTTCTGAATATAAGGACATGATGATACACATCTTGTCTAATGATAATGCCGCTGTTGTGTCCTATTAAATTTTTTATAAGAAAGTATTTAATATATTTTAAAATAGGACTCATTTGAAAACAAACAATGTACTATTACAAGGCCATAAAGAGCTTAGTAGTGAAGTGTATACAATAAAAATATGAAGTTAAGTTTTAGAAGTACCTGCTGCTCATAATGAACATCAGTTTTCAACGGATCAGGATTCAAAAACTGCAGGAGCCTGAAAAAGTGTACAATTATTAAATCCAACACTTATGAAACAGTGATGTCCTTTTCCAAACACCATCACAACCAGTTTTTAACTTCACTTAAAATTATATATACACATTAATATGCTGTGAAATATTTCAAATGTCTAGCATGTATGCAAAGACTTTAAATTCCCTTTAAAAAGCTGAAGAAATTCACAAGAAAACAGAAATTGTTGTTACTAATAAATCAAGACGTTCAGAATTTAATACTTGCCTTTGACCTATAACAATCAGTTAAGGGAACCACCACTCAAATCTCAATAGCTAATTTCTGAAGATACAGAAAACTAAATCCAACTTAATCCAAGAAAAAGGGGGTCTGAAATTTCAAAAAGGGAAACAACCGACCGAGTCTGGCTTCAACTGCCAAATTCACTCACTTAGCAAGTGCATGAAAAGAAAGCTACGTATTTAAAAGGAAAAAGGAATAAGGGGGAAAATATACTTCACGGAGCCATTTTTTGCATTCTGTCTAAATTTTGCATTTATCTCCTTTAGTTGTTTTCTAATTATGTTTTCATTTAATGCACTAGAATAAAAGTTATGGCATGAATTTAGAGAGATACAAAAACAGTTACAAAAGACTTAAAATTCATCTAACATAGAAGAGACATGCCAATACTTACACTTAGTTCATATTTGACTACCTAAACTGTATCCAATTCTCTGTTTAAATGTAACCACTAGTTTTACTCCAAATATGAACCACCACCATCAACAAATCCCCCCAAAAGCTAAGTTCTCTTTTAATGGCCTCAAAAAATTGGCTGAAAACACTTTGGGATTTTGTATTATTGTTACATACAAAAACTGTAAACACAAAAAACCACACAATAATACCTGAACCATACCTGTTTACCTGCACAGTAGGCTGCACAGAAATATTTATATTTTCTTTAAAAGACAAACCCACAGTTGCTCTGACAGTCTAACAAAAGAAGACAAAAATAGATAAATACACTGTCACTGCCCTGAGAAGCATTTTAGAAAATCATTATTCCATGTGAAATATTACACATGATAAAATTTGTTTTGTTTCTCATGCAAGACCACCACCACTTCCAGCTAAAAAAACAAAAGCTGCAATTCACCAATAACGGCCAGAGTAAGACAAGACTAAGTTAATTTCACATTTTTGAAAAAACAGAACAGAACAAAAAATAGATAAAAGGCAACAGAAATAGATAATTTTTGTTTCAGAATTGAGAGAAAATGCAAACAGATTAATAATTCATGCCAACATTATCAGAACACTGAAGATATTTTAAAAAATTAGACATTCAGACTATTGCAGATAAAAAGGCTTAAACACTAAATAAATCCAGAAATTAATCAGTTACCATACCAACACCAACCTTACAAGGACATACTCACCCAAAATATAGGCTGCTTCACAAAATGGGATGCCTGTCCTCAAATCCCCTGAGTATTTTTGTGGCTTTAAAATCAAATTCTCCTATTTTTTTAAAAGTATTTTCCCATGATACTGTGTGAAAGATCCACACAAAAGAACAAGGGAAACAGACTGACTATATCAGGGGTCTCAAACACGCGACCCGCGGGGCTATTTTCTGTGCCCCCCCCCAGCACTTACCTAGAGCAGCTCTGGCCTGGCATACACCGGGGGCAAGGCAGGCTCCCTGCCTGCCTGTCCTGCCCCCGCGCCGCTTTGGGAAGCGGCCGAAACCTGGGGGTGGGAGGGCATAGGGGTCTGTTTGTTGCCCTTGCTTCCAGGCACCACCCCCATAGCTCCCATTGGCCGCGGGGAACGGGGAACCATTGCCAATGGGAGCTTCGGGGGTGGTACCTGGAGGAGCGGCCAGGGCAACACGCACAGCCCTCTGCCCCCACTCCCCCAGGTTTCGGCTGCTTCCCGGAGCGGCGTGAGGGCAGGGCAGGCAGGCAGGCAGCCTGCCCTGCCCCCCGTGGGCGCCATGCTGAAGCCCATCCCCCGAACCCCTCCTGCAGCCGAACCCCCTGCCTTGAGCCCCCTGCCGCACCCTGCGATCCGACCCCCTGCCGCACCCCTCACCCACCCCACACCTCAACTCCCTGCCCTGAGCCCCTGCCACACCCTGCACACCTCCTGCACCTCAACTCCCTGCCCTGAGCCCCTGCCACACCCCGCACACCACCTGTATCCCCTAGGGGCAGGGAGGGGGCAGAGTTGGGGTGGGGATTTCAGGGAAAGGGTTGGAATGGGGGCAGGGATGGGGTGGGAAGAGGCAGGGCCTCATGGAAGGGCTGGAATGGGGGTGGGGCTGGGGGGGGTTTCAGTGATGCAGCCCTTGGGCCGATGTACTAGTCCTCATGTGGCCCTCATGGTCATTTGAATTTGAGACCCCTGGACTATATAAAGAAACAGTGAAACTGACTACGCATGAAGTGTTGTAATATGCTACCTGGCGAGGTAGCAAGTAAAAGTTTTTCTGACAGAAATAAAATTAGTGTCCTTTTAACTCTGTTCCTTACCCCTGACTGCCATTTCACATCAAATTTTCACATGTGAGCTACAACTTCATGGCTGCAAATGCAACAGAGAAACAGACTGTATGTGTACATACAAATAGAAGTTCAAGTGACAGAGTCTATGAGCCTAGAGACCCCCTCTCTTGACAAGTGTGTATCAGCTGAAGATTCAAGGAGCAAGCCCTCCAAGAAGTCTGATTTGGGAAAAATTTGAATGTTGGTTTGAGATACAATTATTCAAGCTACTGCTAAATATTAATGTATTAGGTGCTGTACTCTTCACTGTGTTACATTAATGAAAATATTGAACGATTTGTATAATGGAATGGAGAAATATGCTTATAAAATTTGCAGATGACACCAAGCTGCAAGAGGATGCAAACACTTTGGAGGATAGGATCAGAATTCAAAACAAACTTAAATTGGAGAAAGGCTCTGAATTCAATAAGAGAAAATTCAATAAAGACAAGTACAAAGTACTTCATTTAAGAAGGAAAAATCAAATGCATAATTATAAAATGGGAAATAACTGGTTAGGTAGTAGTACTACTGAAAAGGATCTAGATGTTACAGTAGATCACAAATTGAATATGAGTCAACAATGTGAGGCAGCTGCGAAAAAGGCTAATATTCTGGGGGGTATTAACAAGAGTCATATGTAAGATCAGGGAGGTAACTGTCCTGCTCTACTCAGCACTGGTGAGGCTTCAGCTGGAAAACAGTGTATAATTCTGGGTGCCACACTTTATGAAAGCTATGGACAAATTGGAGAGTCCAGAGGAAAGCAACAAAAAGTAAAAGGTTTAGAATACCTGACCTATAAGGAAATGTTAAGAATACTAGGCATGTTTACTCTTGAGAAAAGACGACTGAGAAGGGCCTGATGACTATCTTCAGATATGTTAAGGGAAGCTACAAAGGGGACAGTGATCATTTGTTCTCCATGCCCACTGAAGATAGGAGAAGTAGTAATCGGTTCAATCTGCAGCAAAGGAGATTTAGGTTAAATAGTAGGAAAAAATTTCTAATTAACTAGAGCAGTAGTTAAGCTCTGGAAAAGGCTTCCAAGGGAGGTTGTGGAATCCCCATCATTGGAGGCATTTTAAAAACAGGTTGGACTAACACCTGTCAGGGATGGTCTCAGTTTACTTGGTGCTGTCAACAGAGCAAGAGACTGGACATGATGACTACTCAAGGTCCTTTACAGACTTACATTTCTATGATTTTATGTAATTTATCTGGCACAGTTTTAATTTAGTACTAATATAAGCAACTGCAGAGGAAATAAATGAACTTTACATTAAAGAGTACTTCTGAACATCAACACATTTTATGCAAGTTTTAATTTCAAGTCATGTTCGAAAGATGGTATGCAATACTTACAGACTCAGTTTTTCCATTAAGAGCAGGTGCAGCAATTTTTCTGCATGTCTTTTCAAGAAAAGAATTAGAAGGATCATCACCTAGAGGATGCGTATGATTATACTTTACAACCACAACTGTAGCTACTATAATAGTTCTCAAAAATGTACTTTTGTTTTTATTATTAAATATCACCATATGTATATGAAACCATACATGGTCTATAACAGAGCTATAAAGCTATAAAGAAACTTAGAAAAAAGAACAAAAAGTTTCCTAAATAACTGTATAAAATCTTAAGACATTTAGCTACTTTTATGAAGAGCGGGCATACTTCTAAAGCTTGTATAGTATCCACAGAGCAGTGCATGCACTTAAAAATTTGGGTCACTATGTCTGCACTGCAATTAAAAACCTGAGGCTGGCCCATGCCAGATTACTTGGGCTCACTGGGCTCAAGCTAAGGGGCTGTTTAATTGCCGTGTAGACATCCGGGCTTGGGCTGCAGCCCAAGCTTTAGGACCCTCCTACCTCACAGAGTCCTACAGCTTGGGCTCCATTCCAAGCCCAAATCTCTTTGTCGCAATTAAACTGCCCCCTAGCCTGAGCCCCATGAGCCCAAGTCAGCTGGCATGGGCCAGCTGCAGGTTTTTAATTGTAGTGTAGACATACCCTAGAGCATGGATCAGCAACCTTCGGCACACAGCTCCGAGACATTTTGTTTACGTTGACCATCTGCAGGCATGGCCCCCTGCAACTCCCAGTGGCTGCAGTTCGCCATTCCCAGCCAATGGGAGTTGCGGGAGGCAGCAGCCAGCACGTCCCTGCAGCCTGCACCACTTCCCACAGCACCCATTGGCCAGGAACAGCGAACAGCAGCCACTGTGAGCTGCAGGGGGCCTTGCCCGAAGACGGTCAATGTAAACAAAACATCTTATGGCCTGCCAGAGGATTACTCTGATGGACCACGTGCCGAAGGTTGCCAACCCCTGCTCTCGAGGGTCTGATATTTACAAAGCTGATCTCCCACAGCTCCCCTTTACTTAAACTGGCAATAGTAGAAGCAGAAATCAACATTGCAACTGTGAATAAGAGATGAGGTAAGACATAAAAATGGCCATACTGGATCAGACCAATGGTACATCTAAGCCCAGATGCTTTAGAGGAAATGGAGAACAAGGCAATTTATCGATGCATCCCCTGTCATCCAGTCCCAGTTTCTGGCACCAATAGGCCATGAAGGGCCTTTAAAGTGAAGACAAGAAGGTTCACGCAAAAAGCTGAGAGTGATGAAGAGTTGCAAGAAACAGAAGCACAGGACAGAATTATAGAACAGTTTGATAGTTTCAGAAGAGCAGAGAGAAGAAAGAATGAACATATGATATAATTCAGCAAGGTCCCAGGATTTCTTCCTCCAAAGGCAATGAGTGGAACTAGTAACAAAGACAAGGGGAGAGACAGCAAAGGCTGGAAACTGGTAAGGCAGACAGAGAAACGGGACAGAAAGAAAAAGCTGGAGCTGGAAGAACAGGTAGTGTTGAAGATAGTTATCCAAGGATATTTTGTTATGTAAACTTTGTGTATTATCAAGCTTGCACATTATTTTAAGCAGATGGCCCTGCACGTATTTCATATAACATTCTATTACTTGTGCTCCTGAAAATTCTACAGTGTCTTTGGACTGTAGACATATATAGCCTATAAAGAGACTTGAACACCTCACATTATACTAGAAATACAAACTGCCTATTTCCTGATCTCAGGAACAAGATCCAGCAAACTTTTAAAACTAGAAGACTGCTACTATTTCACTAGAATTAACAAGGGGACTGAGACGTTGTGTTCAGATTAAAAGAGTGGCTTTTGGAATAGAAATTATGTCACCCAGTGCAACCAACACACAATTTATGTCAATATAGTATAGAGTTAACTCCTTTTTTTGGAAACTATACTGGGCTTCAGAAGGAGTAAGTATACATTGTACTCACCTGTTGCAAGATTACTGTGTACCTTCCCCTGCATTAACATTGGCCAAAGAGCAAGTGCAGGATTGATCACTTTCTCTGGAGAAGACTTCAGACTTAATGAGGACCATGGCTTTTGGCTTTTGGCAAAATTAACTGTGTTTTCTTTAGTCATCACATAATGAGCAAAGTTCTTTGCAACAAGATCATCATTAACACATACCTACAAAACAACACATTTCCTAAACGTGAAGTACAAAAAGGTAATCAATTGAAAATTCACAATCTATATTTGGAATATAGTTAAAGATTTGCATGCCACAGCATAGCAATGAAAATGAGCAAAAGTCTATTTGTGGACATTTTCAGCAGAATATCCTTTTAACAGCAAAACAAAAAGGGAAATTCACTTCTAGTAGTTAGCATGTTGGCACTGTGTTCTCCTCTGCAGTTCTACTCTGAAAAGTGACTTTGCAAAAATAACATTATGGGGTTCCATGCTTACTGTCACTCACTAAATTATGCAGCGAATGTGCTCAGTCAACATACAATGGTTTTCTTCTGTGAGCCCTGAAAGCTCATTGTGACTGGAAAGTCAACCTGATTTCTTTCCTTTTCATACATCATTAAGAGTAATGGCAGGCCAAATTATGTCTTCAGCTACAGCTGTGCAACCCTGTTGTCTTCAAATGTCATCACCCGTGACTACCACATCCTCCACTGGCTTCAATGATATTGCTCAGATATAACTGATTGGAAATTAGCAAGCAATTATCTGGAAGTGCATAAGAGGGAATGTAATCCAGCTCATTCATTCAGCTTTACCTTGGTAACAAAAATAGTAAAAATATATTTTGTCACTAATGTAAGCAAATATTATGATTAATACATGCAAGAATATGCAAACTAAGGAGCAGAACCACACTAAGGAGAATCTGCCAAAGAGCCAATTCACCTTTCTTGTCACATAGAGGGATACTGTTGCAAAGCAGTGGACTTAAATTAAGCCACAAACTTGCAGTATGTTAACAGGTTAACAGTCTAAAATAAGTGAAAACACACAGCATGGAAAGTACTGAAGGCCAACATCTTCCAACATGGGTACCTAATTCAGATACTGACATTCATATTTAGACACCTAAACAGCAGCAGACTGATTCTGTCAGGCACTGACAACTCAATTCCCACTGAAGTTAATGAGAGAAATATTCTCAGCTAGGTAAACTCTTCTCTGAGCATATGTTCTTTGCTGTTCTTGGGAATTTTTTTTTTTTTTTTAAGAAGCTGGAGTTTCAGATAGTTTATTGAGTAGCACAACAGGAATGAACAGAATTTTGGATTCCTTCTAAATTGCTGTCCTTGAACTGCCAAATGTCCACATTAAGAAAATCATGCACTCCAATTATAAATGACAAGAATCATTTAAAAAAAACAAAAACAAAAAAACAAACAAAAAACAGCACTAAAGGCAGCACAAAAGGCACCTAAAAAAAAGTTAATTTCTAAAAAATGGGCAAATAGAGAGCCAAGGTTTTATTTTAGAAGAACCTGTTTGGCCTCCCCAAAAGATATCACATTGAAACACTTTGTGTATATCAATCACACAATTACAATTTTCCCTCCTGCAGTCTGTTTCAGCAGCAGCTCCATGACCTATCAAGCCAGGTCAGAAACTATGCAGTCTGATTCATAAAGGGGCACATCCTCATTTGAACAATTATTTAAAAGTTAAGTATTCCCTTCCCCGTTCCCCCCATCCCACACACACACAAAACCACAAAGGGGCTACATGTTCAAAACTATTCCATGCAAAACTGTAAGTGTTTTTCCCCAGTTAGCCATTTTTGGCACAACTGATAAACAAAATATTTCTTACAGTCCTGAAAAATCCACTTTTTTCACACTCCTATAAATTAAAAGTGGCTGAAGGATTTTTGCACGGGAAGAATGAAACACTTTTCAGGGAGCTATGAGCACCAGGGACTTAAAATAAAAGCCCCATTAAATCCTTAATTTTCGCTTTTACAATAACTGACAGAGGTTAATATTACTGTAGCTCATCCAGAATTAAATACACTCGATTCTCAATAAATTGATCACATACTAATGTGACCACAGTGACTTGCAAAATATTGTGCGAGCATAGATCTGCAGGTAGACAGATTTGTAAATGTAAGATACTCTACCTTTTCATCTTTTATTGTTACGTAAAGATAAACATCAAAAATGTCATCTTCTATTGCACATAACTTCGCCTCAATCTGGGTGGTTCCTAAGTGTAATAAAACAGAAGCACCAAAAAACATTAAAGAATGAAAAATGTTTAATACCTAACTAATTCCCCACCATAGATTTCTTCCAATGTTTTCATTGCTTCTTTCTGCACTAGGTCAAAAGGATTAACGCAGTTTCATTAAGACGTACACAATAGGTGTATTTAAAGACAAAGCACTGCCATATCATAGCAGAATCAAAAACTTCAACTGATACCTAACTACAGCCATGTTTTTGCAATATATTAATTGGTTTCATACTAGTTCTGTAAACTGAAGCTAATTAGAAATATATCCACGTATCCAAATAAGATAACTGATGGATCACAATCTGTACTACAAAGTTTGAAACAGAAATTTTAGTCCCTCAAGGCAAATCTCAATGTAACCTTAAAAATGGAGTCACAGCTGACGTCTCTATTATACACACAACCATCTTCCCACAAGGATGCTGTTGCATGTAATTTACTTCCTTTCAGAGCCTGAATAACTTCAGAGTGGTCTTCGCCCAATGCTGTGTATCAAATATAACTAATCCATGATTTATACTAGGGTTGTGAAACTTAAAAAAAATTGCCATGAATCGTGCAATTTAAAAAATTAATAGTGATTAATTGCACTGTTAAAGAATAATAGAATACCATTTATTTAATTAGTTTTGGATGTTTTCTACATTTTCAAATATTTTTATTTCAGTTACAACACAGAATACAAAGTATACAGTGCTCACTTTATTTTATTACAAATATTTGCACAGTAAAAAACAAAATAAATAGTTTTTTCAATTCACTTAATTCAATAATGTAGTGCAATCTCTTTATCATGAAAGTTGAACTTACAAATGTATAATTATGGGGAAAAAAACTGCACTCAAAAATAAAAAAAAATGTAAAATTTTAGAGCCTGCATGTCCACTCTGTCTTACTTCTTGTTCATCCAATCGCTCAAACAAGTTTGTTTACATTTGCAGGACATAAATGCTGTCCACTTCTTGTTTACAATGTTACCTGAAAGTGACAACAGGTGTTTGCATGGCACAGTTGTAGTTGGCATCGCAAGGTATTTACGTGCCAGATGCGCTAAAGATTCATACATCCCTTCATGCTTCAACCACCCTTCCAGAAGACGTGTCCATGCCGATGACGGGTTCTGCTTGATAACGATCCAAAGTAGTGCGGAGCGATGCATATTCATTTTCATCGTCTTAGTCAGATGCCACCAGCAGAAGGCTGATTTTCTTTTTCGGTGGTTTGGGTTCTGTAGCTTCCACATCAGAGTGTTGCTCCTTTAAGATTCCTGAAAGTATGCTCCACACATCATCCCTCTCAGATTTTGGAAGGCACTTCAGATTCTTAAATCTTGGGTCGAGTGCTATAGCTATTTTTAGAAATCTCACATTGGTACCTTCTTTGCGTTTGCCAAATCTGCATTTAAAGTGTTCTTAAAATGAAAAACGTGCTGAGTCATCATCCGAGACTGCTATAACATGAACTATATGGCAGAATGAGGATAAAACAGAGCACGAGACATACAATTCTCCCCCAAGGAGTGCAGTCACAAATTTAATTTAGGCATTTTTTTAAACGAGCGTCATCAGCATGGAACCATGTCCTCTGGAATGGTGGCCAAAGCATTAAGGGGCATACGAATGTTTAGCATATCTGGCACGTAAATTCCTTGCAAGGCCAGCTAAGAAAGTGCCATGTGAACACCTGTTCTCACTTTCAGGTGGCACTGTAAATACAAAGCAGGCAGCATTATCTCCTGTAAATGTAAACAAACTTGTTTGTCTTAGCGACTGGCTGAACAAGAAGTAGGACTGAGTAGACTTGTAGGATCTAAAGTTTTAGATTGTTTTGGTTTTTTCAGTGCAATTATGTAACAAAAAAAATCTACATTTGTAAGTTGCACTTTTATGATCAAGAGTGCATTATGGTACTCGTATGAGGTGAATTGAAAAACACTATTTCTTCATTTTTACAGTGCAAATAGTCATAATAAAAAAATATAAAAGTGAGCATTGTACACTTTATATTCTGTGTTGTAATTGAAATCAATATATTTGAAAATGTAGAAAAGCATCCAAAATTTAATAATTTCAATTGGTATTCTATTGTTTAACAGTGCAATTAATCACGATTTATTTTTTTAAACGCGATTCTTTTTTTGAGTTAATCGCATGAGTTAACTGCGATTAATCGACAGCCCTAATTTATACTAGCAGATCTCAAAATCTCCACTGATAGGCTTTGGAGCGTTTTAGACATTTATTATTGCCCTTTTCTGGCACATCAATTACTAGGTTTGTATTATTTCCAGTGACAGACGGGGGATACATCTGTGTCACACTGTGAACACCATTTTGGACTGTAACCTTCACTTTGCATTGTAATTTCCACATTGGGTCATGACATGACACCAAGGTGGTGCAAAAAACCAGTCTAATCCTGACAAGGTCAGCATAGTTTGGTCAATGTGCGCTCATGCTATGGTGTGGAACACCCTAGCAGAGGGTTAACAAGACAACTGTGAAGGGCCATCAACTCTGTCTCTCAACTACCAGCCTATCCATGAGTTCAAAAAAGGCTTCAGCTCCTCAGCCAGGAGCACAGGGGCAAGTTTAAAAAGATGGCTGCATTGCTAAGAAAGAGGCCACCCACCACCACATGCAAGCAGACCACGATATACAAAGGGAAGACCAACAGGGCTGCAAGGCCTAAGGACACAGACCAGACTTCAGGACTTTCAGTAAGGATATGAGACTGGGGGACGACATTCAGGACTGTCTTAAGTTTCCAGAGATCTGTAACTCATGTGCTTTCTTAAGTGTCTGTTTTAAGAATTTGCTTGGCTAAACGTGTGTTCCTTGCCTTCCAGTCACATTGTCCCTGAAGGGATTAACTGAGAAACCAGAGCTCCCATAGACAGCTGGACTCTAGGGATATGTACCTAAGTGGCTGGGAGCTTATGAGGGCTGTGGCACTGGTTCTGGGATCTAAGGCAGCCAGACTAAGAGGTCCTACTTCGCAAGAAGGGGGCTGACACGAGCATCATACCCAGGAGTATGCCTGAGGCTCCTACAGCTAGGAACAGCAATCAATCACTAACCAGACCCAGCAGAGCTTAGAAGCATGCAGAACCCAGGATTAGTGTCCTTTTACAACAGGCTGATGCCCAACTAGAGAGGCGGACTGGACAAGATTGTAACACTTCCTATAACAAGTTAACCAGCTGTTCGTTTTGATTTCTCTTGTGTCATTTCAACAACATTCTTAGTTGTAACTGTATTTTTCTTTACCTATTAGAAGGTTTTGAAAGTACTGAATAGCAGCACTGTCCCATCTCTTTGCAGGTCTAGAAAGATATAAACAAGATCAATTATCTCTCTGTAGCATAAAACAAGTGATTTTTCACACATCACTATTTTATATGGTAGTACACTTGAATGAAATTATGAAAAATATTTTAACAGCTAAATCAATTATAGCATACTACCAAGGATGGCAGTTGAAGCACCATCACTGGAAAAAACAAAGAACAGATTAGATACAATATAATAGGAATACTTTAAGTTTACTACTCTGTGCATGAGTTCAGTCTAGTTGATCACAGCTACATTTTCCAGCTCTGCCATCAAGAGGAATTGCACATTACTGATTTAGAACTGCTGAACACAATTCTGTCCCTTGATTGTATATTAGTAAAAGACAAAAACACGTTGGTCTATACCCTCAAAGAAAGTGAAGGAAAGTTAGTCTCCAAAAAATAGAACAGACAATTAAATTGTAAGAGCACATTAATTACTTTAAATAAAACAAAAATTAAGCTATTGTGAAATAATGTTTAACAAGTATGACAAAAGTTTCCCACAGAGTTCACAATTTAATGTAACATGAATCCTTGTTAAAATATTTAAGGGTCCAAAAAAATAAAAAAGCACACCATTTAATAGCTCCTTATTTAAGTCATGAATGTCTTACCACCTCCCACTTCCTATACAGAAGGCCCATTGTAACACCTGATACACATAGAATGTAACTTAAGTTACTGTGACAGGGTCGGGCCAGATGGCTATAGGAGAGTAATAAAAGGCAGATATATTAGCCCCAGGCTAAGTAGGTCCCTTTTCCCTGGGTAAGATAACAGGGAAGGTTCCAGAAAAATCAGGAACCTTCTGGAGACAATTAAGACAGACAGGCTGATTAGAACACCTACAGCCAATCAAGAAGCTGCTAGAATCAATTAAGGCAGACTAATCAGGGCACCTGGGTTTTAAAAAGGAGCTCACTTCAGTTTGTGGTGTGCATGTGAGGAGCTGGGAGCAAGAGACACTAGGAGCTGAGAGTGAGAATGCGGACTGTTGGAGGACTGAGGTGTACAAGCATTATCAGACACCAGGAGGAAGGTCCTATGGGGAGGATAAAGAACGTGTTGGGAGGCGGCCATGGGGAAGTAGCCCAGGGAGTTGTAGCTGTCACACAGCTGTTCGAGGAGGCACTCTAGACAGATGCATTCCACAGGGCCCTGGGCTGGAACCCGGAGTAGAAGGCGGGCCCGGGTTCCCCCCAAATCCTCCCAACTCCTGGTCAGAAACAGGAAGAGTCAACCTGGACTGTGGGTTCTGAAAAACAGCCAAACTGTGGGCTGCCGTGAAGCACCAAGGTGAGCAAATCCGCCAATAAGCACAAGACCCACCAAGGTCGAGGAGGAACTTTGTCACATTACATATATTCCCTCTTCTACACCAAACCAAATACTACAAAAAAAAAAGAAAGAATAAACCACTTGGATCAGCTTTGTGTTAGTACTTTATACCAAGTTGATTTCCTGCTCTCGATCATTTGCTAAGCAGGGACCTTAACATGTGCTACTGCAGTCATTCAGAGCTTTGGAAATATGACGCTGCCCACGGCCACTAGGAACTGAACTGTTTTTATTATTCAACAACCAGCTCTCTCTCACAAAGGAATCCTATCCAGTCCTTTACAACCAAAAAAAAAAACCCAGCAGCCATTGCAAGAGTGGTACAGAAATATAGGAATGACAAAATCCAACAGCAATCCCAAAGACCCTACTAAGGAGGGTGTTATAAATATAAAGGGAAGGGTAACCACCTTTTTGTATACAGTGCTATAAAATCCCTCCTGGCCAGAGGCAAAACCCTTTCACCTGCAAAGGGTTAAGAAGCTAAGATAACCTCACTGGCACCTGACCAAAATGACCAATGAGGAGACAAGATACTTTCAAAGCTGGAAGGGGGTGGGAGGGAACAAAGGGTTTGTTTGTCTGTGTGATGCTTTTGCCGGGAACAGATCAGGAATGCAGTCTCAGAACTTCTGTTAGTTAGTAAGTAAGTAATCTAGCTAGAAATGCGTTAGATTTCCTTTTGTTTAATAGCTGGTAAAATAAACTGTGCTGGATGGAATGTATATTCCTGTTTTTGTGTCTTTTTGTAACTTAAGGTTTTGCCTAGATGGATTCTCTATGTGTTGAATCTGATTACCCTGTAAGGTATTTACATTCCTGATTTTACAGAGGTGATTTTTTTCCTTTTCTTTAATTAAAATTCTTCTTTTCAGAACCTGATTGATTTTTCATTGTTCTTCAAATCCAAGGGTTTGGGTCCGTGTTCACCTGTACAAATTGGTGAGGATTTTTATCAAGCCTTCCCCAGGAAAGGGGATATAGGGCTTGGGGGGATATTTTGGGGGAAGACGTCTCCAAGTGGGCTCTTTCCCTGTTCTTTATTTAACATGCTTGGTGGTGGAAGCATAGGGTTCAAGGACAAGGCAAAGTTTGTACCTTGGGGAAGTTTTTAACTTAAGCTGGTAAGAATAAGCTTAGGGGGTCTTTCATGCAGGTCACCACATCTGTACCCTAGAGTTCAGAATGGGGAAGGAACCTTGACAGGGAAAAAAAACTATTATAAAATTATAAAAATAAATGTCTTTTATTTTGCAATTAAGCTGTGCATTTAACTAAAAAATGTATTATTACTAATTTTGTGTATAGTACACTATATTTTTCTCAAGCCATACTTACACTATTTCTGCAGCATCTTCACAGAAATCTATACACAACGTGACTGGCTTTGTGCAGTACAGTCTAAACTTTTTCGCTCTATATGGGAGTTGCATAAATGCTTCCACTGCAACCCGAATGCTTAACAGTGAAAAAAAGTTTTAAACATAATTAGATGTAACAACCTGATATGAATCTCTATTCACTACACATTCTAGGGCACAGCAGCACTCCCATGTCCCACCCCGCTGCAGCTGGCAACACAGTGTTAAGAAACCAACTGGCAGTTGAAAAAGCAGAAAAGCTTGTTTTCTTTTTCAAGTCTACGCCCTGGTCTACACTACGAGTTTAGGTTGAATTTAGCATTGTTAGATCGATTTCACGCTGCACCCGTCCACACAACGAAGCCATTTTTGTCTACTTAAAGGGCTCTTAAAATCAATCTATTTCTGTATTCCTCCCCGACGAGGGGATTAGCGCTGAAACAGACATTGCCGGGTCGAATTTGGGTTACTGTGGATGCAGTTCAACAGTACTGGCCTCCGGGAGCAATCCCACAGTGCTCCATTGTGACCGCTCTGGACAGCGCTCTCAACTCGGATGCACTGGCCAGGTAAACAGGAAAAGACCCGCAAACTTTTGAATTTCATTTCCTGTTTGGCCACCGTGGCATGACCACGCAGAGCTCATCAGCAGAGATGACCACGGAGTCCCAGAATCACAAAAGATCTCCAGCATGGACCGAACAGGAGGTACTGGATCTGACCGCTGTATGGGGAGTTGAATCCATGCTATCAGAATGCCGTTCCAAGAGACGAAATGCCAAAATATTTGAAAAAAATCTCCAAGAGTATGAAGGACAGAGGCTATCACAGGGACCTGCAGCAGTGCCGTGTGAAACTTAAGGAGCTCCGGCAAGCCTACCAAAAAACCCAAGAGACAAACGCTCACTCGGGGTCAGAGCCCCAGACATGCCACTTCTATGATGAGCTGCATGCAATTCTAGGGAGTTCCCCTACAACTACCCCACACCTGTACGTGGACTCCTGCAAGGGAGTCTCACGCAACAGGGATGAAGGTTTTGGGGACGAGGAAGATGATGAGGGGGAGGTTGAAGATAGCGCATACCAGACAAGCCATTCTCCCCGACAGCCAGGAACTGTTTATCACCCTGGAGCCAATACCCTCCCAACCCGAGCTCCTGGACCTTGAAGGCGGAGAAGGCATGCCTGGTGATTGTACCTTTGTAAATATAATATACGGTTTAAAAGCAAGTGTGTGTAATGATTAATTTGCCCTGAAGACTTGGGATGCATTCGCGGCCAGTACAGCTACTGGAAAAGACTGTTAATGTGTCTGGGCATGGGGCGGAAATCTTCCAGGGACACCTCAATGAAGCTGTCCTGGAGGTACTCCCAAAGCCTTTACAAAAGGTTTCTGGGCAGGGCAGCCATATTGCGTCCTCCACAGTAGGACACTTTACCACGCCAGGCCAGTAGCACGTAGTCTGGAATCATTGCATAGGAAAGCATGGCAGTGTGTAGTCCCGGTGTTTGCTGGCATTCAAGCAACATCCGTTCTTTCTCTCTCTGTGTTATCCTCAGGAGAGTGATATCATTCATGGTCACCTGGTTAAAATAGGGGAATTTTATTAAGGGGACCAGAGGTAGCCGTTCCTGCTAGGCTGTTTCCCTGTGGCTGAAAAGAAATCATCCCCACTGTTAGCCACGCGGTAGGGGGAGGGGTGAAGTGATCATCCCAGAGAATTGGGTGTAGAGGAGGGGTTAGTTGGGTTTGTGCTGCACGTTAACCTGAAAACATCAGCCCCTCATTTTAAATGGCCAATGTGTCTTTTTCAATTTTAATCTCCCTTTTTTCCTCCCGCAGCTGCAAATGTTTCAACGCTGCAACCAGCATCTCCGTCCCAGAGGCTAGCGCAGATAAGAAGGTGGGAATAAAAAGCACTCGTGATTAAATGTTTTCTGAGCTCATGCAGTCCACCCAAACTGAAAGAGCCCAGCAGAATGCGTGGAGGCAGACAATGGCAGAGTCCAGGAAAGCACAAAATGAACACAAGGACAGCAGGGACGCATGAGAGGATAGATGGCTGGAGCAACAGGAGAGGTGGCGGCCAGCATCATGATGAAAGGAGACAGGATGCAATGCTGAGGCAACTGGAGGATCAAACTGATATGCTCTGGCGTATGGTTGAGGTGCAGGAAAGGCACAGACCGCCACCGCAGCCCCTGTGTAACCAACCGCTCTCCTCGCCCAAATTCCATAGCCTCCTCACTCAACCACTCCACCCCAGAGGACTGCCCAAACAACAGAAGGCTGGCATTAGATAAGTTCTGAAGTGCAGTGTGGCCTTGTCCTTCCCTCCTCCCCCACCCCACCTGGTGCTTTCCTCCTCCCCCACCCCTCCCGGGCTACCTTGGCAGGTATTCCCCCTATTTGTGTGACAAATTAATAAAGAATGTATGAATTTG
The DNA here is from genome assembly GCF_965140285.1 of Lepidochelys kempii. Classification (NCBI taxonomy): domain Eukaryota; kingdom Metazoa; phylum Chordata; order Testudines; family Cheloniidae; genus Lepidochelys; species Lepidochelys kempii. The sequence goes on along the minus strand of NC_136391.1, from coordinate 23,550,999 downwards.
AAACAACAATGACTTTATTGCCTCTGCAAGCGGTGATCGAAGGGGGGAGGGGAGGACAGCTGGCTTACAGGGAAGTAGAGTGAACCAAGGGGGCGGGTTTTCCTCAAGGAAAAACAAACAGAACTGTCACACCGTAGCCTGGTCAGCCATGAAACTGGTTTTCCAAGCTTCTCTGATGCGCAGCGCATCCTGTTGTACTCTTCTAACCATCCTGGTGTCCAGCTGCGCGTAATCTGCAGCCAGGCGATTTGCTTCAACTTCCCACCCTGCCATAAACGTCTCCCCCTTACTCTCACAGATATTGTGGAGCACACAGCAAGCAGCAATAACAATGGGAATACTGGTTTCACTGAGATCTGAGTTAGTAAACTGCGCCAGCGCACTTTTAAACATCCAAATACACATTCTACCACCATTCTGCACTTGCTCAGCCTATAGTTGAACAGCTCCTGACTACTGTCCAGGCTGCCTGTGAATGGCTTCATGAGCCATGGCATTAAGGGGTAGGCTGGGTCCCCAAGGATAACTATAGGCATTTCAACATCCCCAATGGTTATTTTCTGGTCTGAAAAGTAAATCCCTTGTTGCAGCTGTTCATACAGACCAGAGTTCCTGAAGATGTGAGCATCATGTACCTTTCCCGGCCATCCCACATTGATGTTGGTGAAACATCCCTTGTGATCCACCAGTGCTTGCAGCACCATTGAAAAGTATCCCTTTCGGTTTATGTACTGGCTGCCTTGGTGCTCCGGTCCCAAGATAGGGATATGCATTCCGTCTATCGCCCCCCCACAGTTAGGAAATCCCATTGCAGCAAAGCCATCCACTGTGACCTGCACGCTTCCCGGAATCACTACCCTTGATAGCAGCAGCTCAGTGATTGGGTTGGCTACTTGGATCACAGCAGCCCCCACAGTACATTTGCCCACTCCAAATTGATTCCCAACTGACTGGTAGCTATCTGGTGTTGCAATCTTCCAAAGAGCTATTGCCACTCGGTTGTGAACTGTAAGGGCTGCTCTCATCTTGGTATTCTTGCGCTTCAGGGCAGGGGAAAGCAGGTCACAAAGTTCCATGAAAGTGTCCTTACGCATGTGAAAGTTTTGCAGCCACTGGGAATCATCCCAGACCTGCAACACTGTGAGGTACCACCAGTCTGTGCTTGTTTCCCATGCCCAGAATCGGCGTTCCACAGCATGAGCCTGCCCCATTGCCACCAGGATGGCCAAATTGCTGTGGCCCGTGCTTTGAGAGAAGTCTGTGCCCATGTCCTCATCACTCTCGTCACCAGGCTGCCATCGCCTCCTCGCCTGCTTTTGCAGGTTCTGGGGCTGCATATACTGCATGATAATGCGCGAGGTCTTTACAATTCTCATAACTGCCATGGTAATCTGAGCGGGCTCCATGCTTGCCATGGTATGGCATCTGCAAGAGAGCAGAGTTGCAGGGGAAGTGGTCGTTCAATGACGATGGTTTGCAGACCTATTGCACAGTCTGCTGCCAGGACACGAAAGCTGAGCAGGCTGCACGCTTGCCATGGTATGGTGAGACAAGAGCAGCTGAGCAGAGCTGCAGCAGAAGCGGCCCTGTGAGACCACCAGGAGAGGAGAGTGGCAGCAGAAGTGGTGGATGACAACGGTCATGTAGAGGACCTGCGAGGTGGATTCACAGCATCAGGAGAGCAGAGTTGCAGCAGAAGCAGTGGATGACTACGATGGTTTGCAGACCTACCGCACCGGCTGCTGAAAGCAGTATGGCACCCGCACGGAAAAAAGGCACGAAACGATTGTCTGCCGTTGCTTTCACGGAGGGAGGGATGACATGTACCCAAGCGTGACAATGTTTCTGCCCCATCAGGCATTGGGAGCTCAACCCAGAATTCCAATGGGCAGAGGAGACTGCAGGAACTATGGGATAGCTACCCACGTGCAACGCTCTGAAAGTCGACGCTAGCCTCAGTACTGTGGACGCACTTCGATGACTTAATGCGCTTAGTAGGGACGCACACAATCGACTCTATAAAACTGCTTTCTAAAAAGTCAACTTCTATAAATTCGACCTAATTTCGTAGTGTAGACATACCCTAAGAATACTAACTGTGTGAGAGAGGATAAGGTCTTAGTTCTAAAATCTTGAAGGGACATAGTGATACAAAATAATGAGTTCAGTTTACAAACCTACAGATAATACTTCCTTTGATTAATAAATAAGTTAAATTTAAATGCAAACCATGTTTTGGTAAATATTTTTTCTTCTGTATCCAGCACATTTATGGTAGTATTATTCATTAAAAAAAATTAAATGTTTTTGTGAATTTTAAGTGAATTTCCTTCCAAATATAGCTTGACACACATCACAAATAAAAGAATTGTCTAGTAAATAGGAAATGCATCATTCACCATCTTCTAACATAATAAAGTAAAAATTAAGAATCTGAATAAATGTAAGTTAAGCTATATAACTGCTTAAATAAATGTGTATACATGTAGTGTATCCATAGAGTTAGCAAAAAGGAGCACCAAATTTAGTATAAAGGCTATATTTAGTTGCAAATCAACATGTTTTAATGGTTACTAACCAATGAGACTCAGTTTTTCTTTAGAAAAAAACTAAAAAGTCCAAATGCAAAACATGGTTTAGATTGATGATTTAAATCAAGGTTTCCTGTTTTTTGTATTTTAATCATGATTAAAATCAGTGATTTCGGAAAGACTTAAATCAAAGCAACTAACTCCCTGCCACAAGCCCCCTCCCGCACCCCAACTTCCTCCCAGAGCCTGCGTCCTGCATCCCCTCCCGAAATGCTGGTTTTTAGAGCTTTCCGGTTGGCAAAGTGTCAGATAACACAGCTTTTACTGTACATGCTAGCAGTAACAGGCTTCCACATCTTCCGCCCCCTCCCCAGAGCATGCCCCATCCCCAGTCCTCCCCTTCCCTCCCAGAGCCTCTTGTACGCCATCGAACAGATGTTCCCCAGCATGCAGGAGGCACTGGGAGGGAAGAGGAGTTGATCAGCGGGGCCGGCGGACCCCTTGGAGTACCCTCACAGCCCCCAGTTTGAGAAACGCTGCCCTAGAGGTATCTAGCCTCTGTAGTGACACATGTAGCACTTGATACTGCAAATAATGTCAGGCAGTGTTTAAAACTGAGAGTGATCCCATTATATGCCTAGCAGTGTTTGCAGGACCTGACCTACAGTCTTCACAATTTAAACTACCATAGCTCTCTAGTTTTAGTCAATATAAATCAAGATTAAAAATATTTAAAAGTGTATTAATTTGAAAAAAGCCTTCATCAATAACTTTGTAAATCACAATAATACATACTTTTTTGTTTTAACAGGAATATACTTGGCATAATCCACAAGGAAACACTCTGCTAGGTAATGATCAGCACAGAACAGGATTGACTTAACAACTGCTCTACACCAGCATTTCAGTTCCTGACAAAAAACCACACAAACCTGGGGAGATAAAAGATGCATATATTTCTGTATATGGACCTAGATTTGTACAGGTTATATATTCACTTCTTGAATACAGAAATAGCTACAGCACAAAGTCTTTTTCTAAGGAGAGAAGAAAATATAGTTTTATTTCCCGTGATGTCCTCAAAAAATGTATTTTACATCTTATGTGGTTATATATTATTTCTACAAATGTACAGTAAAAGCTGTTATCTGGCACTTTGCCAACCGGAAGGCTCTACAAACCAGCATTTCAGGAGGGGGTGCAGGGCGGCGGGAGGGGGCTTGGGGTGCCGGATCTGGGCGGTGCTCACCTCGGGCGGCTCCCCGCAAGTGGAGGAATAGCCACTATTCCTAGGTGGAGGAATAGCCACGGGGGCTGCATTCGCTGCTCCTGCCCTGTGCCCTGGCTCTGCAGCTCCTATTGGCCGTGGTTCTCAGCCAATGGGAGCTGCGGGGGTGGTGCCTGGCGGGCAAGGGAAGTGCACAGAGCCTCCTGGCCGTGCCTCTGCCTAGGAACAGCAGAAACATGTCGCCACTTGCGAGGAGCTGCCCAAGGTGAGTGCCGCCCAGATCCGGCATCCCGAAACCCCTCCTGCGCCCCAACTCCCTGCCCCTCCCACACCCAAACTCCCTTCTTCTTAGTTAACTGGAATTTTTGACTTACTGGCACCCTCCATTCAACATGCCAGATAAAGCTTTTACTGTATATGTACTCATCCTCTAACTTAAATTACACAAAAATACCTCTAAACCCATACCACACACTTTTCTCAAAAGTTCAAGACAATGTAGTTACATTTGAATTTAAGTTCACTTTCAGGATAAGCAATTCTTATAAGCTATGACTCTAACATACATATAAACCTCTAACAACCCAATAAAACACCACAATTTTCTACTTCCCTCACAATCTTTACGTAGCAAAATGACTGAAAATGTTACCTGCCCTTCTTCTAATGTTAATGGCTTTACTTCCTCCACATCTCGGTTATAGAACTGATTCATTTCAGCATGCAGTTTTTTATATTCCATTTCACTGTCTACAAAAGGCCCGCATCCTTTTACAAAGACCCAAAAGCAGCCTGGGTCTTCAATCTAATCAAAAGGTGAAGCATAATTAAAACCACACAAAAAAAGATGACAAGAACAATGAGCAATATCAGGTGCTGAACTTTTAGTTAAAAAAACCCTAAAAGCTGCATATTTCCAAGAACATCTTAGCAACATACATACATACACAAACTTTCAAAGACAAAATGATCACTAATATTCAAATCACATAACTGGCACTGTGACATGAAAAAAGTTAAAAAAATCAGAGCTTCTAGTGGCTTTAAAAAGTCAGAAATCTTCTGACATTTACACTTTGTCATTAAAACGTGAATAGAAGAGCTTCTGTAAAAAAAAAAAAGATAATCTGTTTAACATCCCAAACAACAACATTTACACATTTAAAGTATTACATACTATACTCTTAGTATAACCAAGTCCAGTTCACCAGCTGTGTTGCCAGGAACAATTTCGCCTGTCTTTAAAAGGGATGCATTCTAGGGCCTCCAATCCAGAAACAAATTGAAGACAGCTGGTCTTTCCTCCACACTCAGGGCTTGGGGATCTGCAGCACAGCACCTTTGGAACAAGGTTTCACCTTTCCACTGTGCTTTGGGCTTCAGCACTGACGTACAGGTTTTTCCAAAGTTCACCTGCAAGGCAAGCTGGCTTCCCCAATTTTTTTAACCCATAATTTTCCACAGTTTTGGATTAACTCAATAGCTTAAGAAATGCTGGTAACTTCCAAAACTGTAATACACTCAACTTCATGTTTTCTTAACATTTAACCCAACATCTATAACGGACTTTTAACTAAAATAATCTATTCCTTTTCTGTGGCAGATGTTTACCAAAAAGAATTTCTCTGAAGGAAGCTAAGACGGTTGAATATGAAGAGTTCAATCATCTAAACCGAAGAAATATTTTTTCCTCTCCCTACTGTCTTCATATCCAACATCTTCAAAATAAGACACTATGAGGAGTTAAAAAAAAACCCCTGGGAAGATTACTGGACTGTTTAAACCGTACACAGAGATACAAAAACTGGGGGTCACGAAAGGTTACTGAAACACCATATTTTGCAACACATTCCTATCAAATCCCATGGGATCATAAGTATGTCTATCTTATAGTGGTTGGAAAACGCGGGCACACAGGACCAAAGGATTCACTCAGCATGTTTCCTCATAAAATTACCTTTATCTGACCATTATGTGGCATCTCTTGTGGAGTGAGCAGTTTACAGGAATGCTTTATAAGCTTCTTCACAAGATTTAGGGTTTGTGATGATTAATCTGCTGAATGTGAACTCCTAGTGCAACACTGTGGCCAAAAATACTAATGCGATCCCAGCATGCATAAACAGAGAAAATCTCAAGCAGGAGTAGAGATGTTATTTTACCTCTGTATTTGGTACTCATGACATCACAGCTGGAATACTGGGTCCAGTATTGGTGCCCACAATTCAAGATGGATGTTGAAAAATTAGCAAATGTTCAGCAAAGAGCCACAAGAATGATTACAAGATTAGAAAATCTGCTTTACAGTGACAGATTGAGCTCCTCGAGTCTGTTTACCTTAACGAAGACAAGGTTAAGGGATAACTGATTACAGTCTATAAATTGCTATATAGGGAACAAATATTTAATAATTGGTTCTTCACTCAAGCAAAGAAAGGTATAACACAATCCAATGACTGGAAGTTGAAGCTAGACAAATTCAGACTGGAAATATGGTGTACATTTTTAACAGTGAGAGTAATTAACCTTTGGAACAAACTATTAAAGGTCATGGTGGACTCTGACAATTTTAAAATCAAGACTAGATGTTATTCTAAAAGATATCTGCTAGGAAATATTTTGAGAATGTTCTATGGCCTGGGAAATCAGAATTTAAGCCTGTTTTCTGCATTTATAAAACATTAGCTTTCTTTCTGCATGGTTAGAATCATCTAGAGTAGTGGTCTCCAAGCTTTTTGAATCGCGCACCCCAGGGCCAGCTCTGGGGAAGCAAAGAAAAAAAGAAGAAGAAGAAGAGCTGCCACCAGCATGCCGCCGAAGAATCAAAGGTTCAGGAGTGCTGCTGCCACCGTGCTGGCAGCGCTCCTCCTGCCGCGCACCCCTAGGGATGGTCTTGCGCACCCCACTTTGGAGACCACTGATCTAGAGCAGGGGTAGGCAACCTACGGCACACAAGCTGACTTTCAGTGACACTCACGCTGCCCGGGTCCTGGCCACCAGTCTGGGGGGCTCTGCATTTTAATTTAATTTTAAATGAAGCTTCTTAAACATTTTATAAACCTTATTTACTTTACATACAACAACAGTTTAGTTATATATTATAGACTTATAGAAAGAGACCTTCTAAAAATGTTAAAATGTATTACTGGCAGGCAAAACCTTAAATTAGAGTGAATAAATGAAGACTCGCACACCACTTCTGAAAGGTTGCCGACCCCTGATCTAGAGACAATTCTAATAAAGACACAGGACCAGATGATAAGTATGAATCAAGTCCCTTTCACACTGCTTCTTGCCTCCCTCATGAGCATGAGGATTTATCCTGCTCCTGCAGCTGGAAAACCAAGCTTAACTGTGCCCTTCTACGCAGGACTGAAGCATGGTAGAATAACTGGCACATCTTTTTTCTGTGCTTGTTTCTCTTTTCCTTATCCAGCCTTCTATAGGGCAAAGATAGGCAGAAGCGTTGCGTCTGTTCTGCCTCTTTCCAGAGAAGGCTAGTAAATTAAGTTAAAAGGCTCAACTAAATAAGGGGATCAAAGGTCCCAGCGCAGCAGCAAGTTCTGGTTTACCACCAAGACGGGTACAAACAAGATAAAAGAAACCCATTGAAATCTGCTGGATATCAAGCAGAGAAAAACTTGGTGAACACCAGGGATGGTCTGGTTCAGAAAGTAGGATAGGAACAGGGTTTGCTGACTGCACTGCAGGAGGAAGTTAACACCATGTACGTGGGGAGGGATGAGGGAGGGACTAATAGCAGTGTAGAAAAAGGACAGTTGTGTCTAGGGAGGGAGCATAGGATGGATTTTTAACAGAGTATTTACAATAAAAGGAAACGTTAGGTTTAGTTTACTATCGTACATTTAATATATTTAGAAAACGTATGTCATATTCACAAGAAATATTATGTTGGGCATAAGAAAACCCTATATTGTCAGTTTAATTATTTTTAAATGATGTAAGTTAATCATCGCTAGAATATTACTGAGTCCTGTTAAAAATTGCCTAGGTAGTGACCAAAGATTTGGAGCTGAAGACTACAATTTTGGGTTTAGGAGCAAACATTTCCCAAGACAAAAAAATTAGCCTTGAGCCCTGGGAGTAAGGACACATTTCATGGTTTCACAACAGACAACATTCTCCTCCAACCATCTCCTACATACAGGGCGTACCTAGAACACATCACACCTGCCCTTCCTTGAATCAACCCACAATTTGTTTAGTCCCCTCCTCGGCTCAAGAATCCTTTATGGAGAATCCTAATTACTACATTTTGGGGATGGAAGAAAAAGAGCATGCAATTGGAACTGAGCTCTTCAAGTGGAAATGTTCAGTTTTGTCAGAGCCACAAAATTTCTGGCCACTTTTTCCTTCTATCCTTTGTTTTCTTTCTGTATTCATAATTCAATTTTTATGGTATTCAGAAGTTCCCACCTAAAGCAGCCTTACTAAAATTATATTAACCTAAGTGGAGAATCACTGAGGTAAAGTGGGCAAACAGATTTTGTGCCAGGCCTAGTAAATCTCTGTAAAATTTCTGCAAGTGCCCTAAACCATGCATAAAAGACAAACAATCAGTCTATAATATTATGGGCCTCTCTTACACAGGGAGCAGGAAATGTCATGAGTGCCTATTCTCTTTCCCACCCTGAGGAACAGGTAGTGGATTCAATCATTCACACATACAGATCTTTTGAAATCTGCCTGGATCACAAGTTATCTGTGGAATTCCAGCACCTCTGTAATAATTCTCACTTTCCACCATCTTCATAGTAGCCATGCTCCTGCAGAAGCATGCTCCTATCAGTCCCAAACTTGTTGTTATACCCTGTTTTGTAGAAAAGGGTCCCACCATAACAGAGGACAGTGAGTGATAATACCTACTTGGTCAGCATTATCTTAACTGTTGTTTCCTCACTTATTTCTAAGGAATGATGCTGTCTCCCCAATAGGCCTTCCATATGGGCAGGGCAAAGAGAACATAATACTACAGAGCCATAGCTCCCTGCTTTCTACCCACCACTTCCCCAAGGATCTGCTGAAACTTAAACCTCTCTTTTTCATAAAAGCAGTGGAAGGATAATGCAGATTTGCATGCACACTCACAAAAAAAATAACACTTTGTTTTTCACTCATTGTAATAACACCCAAAACTACTATAGCTAAAATATATTTCTCTATTTTTACATTTTGTTTACTTTGTATATATGTGTATGGTCAGTATCACATGTTGCTTCTATGGGGCTTCATGCAGTAAAATGGGAGAAAAAGTTATGAATATTAAAGTTTCCTTGCAAATAAAAATTGGCAGAGAAAATTCAGGAGCAGATAAATATCTGAAATTACTTTTAACTTTTTAAAAATTTACTAGATTTCAACTTGTCTATATACCCATAAGGCCAAAAAAAAAAAAAAAAGAATGAACAATTTTATTCTGGGTATTTTTTTCCTGTCCCTAAAGTTTCTTGTGTTCCAATATATGCACAAGTTCTTTACAATACTGAGACTTCTTTTAAAACAAAATCAATATACCTTCAATATCAAGACTTCAATCATTTTCATCTACTGAAGTCCTCTTCTGTAATGCTGAAATGAGATATAAAGGATAATCAAGTGTTTAGCTATCAATTTTATAGAAATCTTATAAATGTTGAAGCTAAAATTGTAGTGATACTATCCATATCTAAAGAGCCTACAGATTTAAAATAAGCCCACTTAGTCAGCTGTATTTTTAAAGATATCTAGCTATTAGATTTGCAAATACAGCCTTCACAAAGTAAACCATTTTTTCTTAATGAGACTTAATTTGAAGCCTAATTAAGATTAACTACCCAACACACAACCACATCCATATAAAGTATCTGTTTAGTGCAGTTGGAATATCTGGAATACATAACTTATTTTGATCCCATGTCTACATCAAAACTCAAGAGGAAAACTCTGCCTAAACACAAGCCAGTTGCAGATTAGTTAACTAATGATGGGGCTAGGCAAGAAGCCACCTGGGATGAAATTCTGTCCTCGCTGAAGTAAATGGCACATTCCCATTTAATCTTAGCAGGATCCAGAGTGAAATCCTCATTGCATTCCTATTGCCTGCATTATGCAGGAAGTCAGACTAGATTGTCATAATGATCCCTTTTGGCCTTGAAAGTCTCTTTGCAAATTTGTACAAGTCATTTATGTTCTGATTTTCGGAAGCGCAAAGCAGAGCACACACTGTTCCCACTCGCTTAATGGGAGCTGTAGATGCTCAGTACCTCTAGGTGGGAAAAGAAGAAAAAAAAAATCACACCATCACCCTTTTTTCCCCAAGTTACCTATCTGTAAAAAGTTATGTTTCCTCCTTTTTGTAAATCATTTCGAGATCAATGGGTGAAAAAATAGATTATATGTGGTGAACAACAACAACAAGATAATTAAGCTGTAACTGTTTGCATTCCGTTTTAATTTATACTTCAAAGTCCTATTAGGAGTTTAAATTATGCACAGGACTGAAATAAACACATTTTTCCACCACTACACTTTCCACCCCCACCTCAGCCCAAAACCTGTATTTTTTCAGTGAACAGTTGCTCACGCTAGATTTTCAGAAGCCAAACGAAAAAGGTGTACTGTATCTGCACTAGTCCAGTTAGCAAATTACTAGCGCTGAATTTTCCAAAAATCTTACAGAGAATTTAAGTATTGTAGTACAGTTAGTATTTGTGTCTATGAAGGTATATTTGTTACTCACTTTGTCTCTTAATGACTTGATCTCTGAAATAACAAAAGAGTTCAGTTAATAACCTTTCCTATAAACAGAAATTTGGGGCAAAATGGTGGTCAGATCTCAGTTACATGATCCAGTGACTGACACACTGATCTACAAAAAGAAAAGGAATACTTGTGGTACCTTAGAGACGAACAAATTTATTTGAGCATAAGCTTTCCTGAGCTACAGCTCACAGCTGTAGCTCATGAATGCTTATGCTCAAATAAATTTGTTCGTCTCTAAGGTGCCACAACTACTCCTTTTCTTTTTGCGGATACAGATTAACACGACTGCTACTCTGAACACCGATCTACAGTTCTCACTCCAGTCTTACAAAGGAAAAAAGAACTCCCTTAGTGAAGATTCATAGATAAAAGAATGAAAAATTGATAAACAAACAAACAAGAAAGATCCTCTCCTCCACATCTCTGATAAAAATCAAACAATGGGCAGAGAGAGATGAGTTTTATCTTTGAAGGTGCAGTGAAAATTTAGAAAGTGCAGTAACTCCATTTACAGAGACATACAATATTTAAAGATATACCATCAACTTAAAAATCACAAGTGTCTGAAAACTACTTAAGTAACACCTAAGAACACTATAAATTAAAATATTATAGTAAAACACTATTTTTTCCATTTTTTGTTCATCTGACAGCCTTTTTGTCTAGTAAATTGTTATTTTTTATATGTAATCTGTCATTTTTCTCTTTTGTTTGGGTGTTCCTTTCATACAGCAACCAGGGAGAAAAAAAAATTAAAAGTAAGAAAATGTGATTATAAAAACAAAAAGTGTGGCAGGGGACTATGTAAGGACTAGTGTGATATCAGAAACAACTTTCAACTCTTTAAATAAATATCAAGCTCACAAAATCCTATAGATATTTTAAAGGGAGCCCAGCCACTGGGAAGCAGAGGAGGATGGAGGGCTGAAAGTTGACATTTCAGAGTGAAAATGAAGCCCAAAGAAGAAAAGCTGGTAAAGAAAAAGAAAAAAAAGCTGAATTTAATAAAGAGCCTGAACCAGAAATCTAGACAAAAAGGGCATATTTCAACCATTACAAAGTGATGCAATCTCTATGGATATATTATCACAAGAAATGCGACAACCCTCTTTCAGGCTAATGCTCCCATTATACACACTCTAGTTTGGGGGACCATATGTTAGGGAGGAAGTGACTTCCTATCATCTCTCAATTTAGCAATAAATGTGCATGAGCAATAAAAAAAACCCACACACATATACACCCCTCCATATCAGAAATAAAACACAGAAGGAATATGTGGGACTTCCTAACCCCTTAATCAATGTTATGGTCAAAATGTGTGGGACTGATGAGGGGACCCACACCCCTTCTTGATATTGGGGATCAAATGTTTGGGAGCATGACGATTTGTCTAAATCCCACATTCACCTCAATATCTGAAAAATATACATGACAGGGGTAAGGGATGGTGCAACTTCCCCATAACCCCACCCCTTAAACACACACACACCAAAATACTGGGAAAGACATACACCCAGCACGCCCATACCCACCATTCACACACCCCTAGCTTGAGACTCACATTTATAAGGAAAGCACACAACTCTCCTCCCCCTTCTGTCAGGGTTAATGCAGATCCCTGGGGAAAAGAGAAGGGGGCGGGGGGTGGCTCTAGTGTTAACAACCCACTGGGGATAGAATTTTTTTTCTTTAAGAAAATTAAGAAAACTATTTCTCCTCCCCCTCCCCATAATCTCCTTCCCCCCGGTTTTATTTCTTTGCTGTTTTTTTGAGTTTTCTCAGAGGGAGGCTGCATCCTTTCCCCCACCTATCACCCCCTTAACAGCCCTCACCCTCACTCACAACCCCCACCCCACGAAGGTGCCCGTAGGCCAAGCGCCTACTACTAACAGCCACCCTCACACTTCTCTTCAGAAGCTTCTAGAAGAGCCTCTTCCCATTCTTAAGCTTGCCACCTACACAGCCTGAACGGCTAGAAGAGCTAACTACCATGCGCAATCCTCCCGCCGACACCCACTCAACTCCAACCATGCGCATCTCTACTGCGCCTGCGCCTGAAGCTACACTAGTAACGCTCTTCCTCCCGCCCCGTTCCTCGCCCCGCGCTTGCGCAGTGAGGGGGCTACACGAGCACACGCTACCTGCGCTATGCCTGCTGTATGAAAATCCCTGCGTTCCCTATCTCACGCGGATACGCTAGTGTGACGCGCCCCCCCAGTACTGTAATGGCGCCAAACTGTCTCCGCTTAGGTGTGCTATGCACGCGCAGGATTCCAACTGTATTCTCCCTGGCAGAGCGGGAAGGGGGAGGGTCTAAGGCGCTATTGGAGAAGGCGGGAGAGGGGGCGATGTGAGGCAGGAGAAGGTGAAGGGTGCGAGGAAGGTGTTGAATGTTAGTTGTTTCTTGGGACTTGGTCTAACGCTCCAAACGGCTGCCACAATCTTGCTATGCTAAAGGAACCTGACACAAAAATGGCCGCTCATTGCGTTCCCGCCCCCAGCCATTTTACTCCAGCTCCTGCCGCGATCAACAAAACAAAGCTTGAAAAAATAGATTTTGTGACTGTATCAGTGCAAAAGAGTAAAGGAGTATTATGTAGTGCTGTACTGTCTTCCATGGTCAATGAGGTAATCCCCTGCATGTCATCTTTGCTGCATTTCTTCTCACAATTCATATTAGTATACAGATGAACTGCAATTAGTGAAGTAAAGGGAACCAGATAGGTAGTGTGGAAGTGATGAATGTCTCATGATGAAGCTGATCAGTTGTAGTATAAAGATTTTTAAATTCTCTTATCTTCCTAGCACTCATCTAATTCCCCTCAAATGCTAAATTATTGGTTCATCATTCTGTGTCAACCCCCCAACTATGAGTCCCTCATTGCTTTCACCCTCTTCCACTTCAAATACAAGCTTCTTGTGCTTATCTTTAATGCCTTTTACAATTAACCTACTTCTGTAATCTTATTACATTAAGTCCCTAACCCTCCTCTCTGACTCCATCACTGGTATGGACGTATCCTACCGTGGCCCCGCTGGTGACAGATCTAACACACCTTCCTTATTTTCCCCTTTCAGACTCCCCAGTAATTCCATGACAGCTCTTTTGCTTTCATAATGCTCTTTGTGGAAGATACTTTATTACCAAAAATAGCTCATATAATCCCCAACAAAAAGTATTAAACATAGTTCACTTCCCACACGCAGTGAATATAGTCCTTAAAACCCCACTCTTTCCAGCAGGCACACCCAACCAGCCTCTCTGCTGAGAGGCCCTCCCATACCATTCTCCAGTATCTTCCACCACTTCTAGGCTCCTTTTCAGTTCTCTTCTGTCCCTCTGCAAGGACAGCCGCCACATCCCCACCCCTTCCAGCAACAGTGAACACCTCTCTTCCTACAGCCTCTCTACTGGGAGATCATCCTCAGCAAGAGAGTATCCCTTACTCCTTCTGCCTCTCTCACTGTTTCCCTGAGTCCAGTGCTCCAATATGGAGGTATCAGCAGATAAGCTCCTCCACTGTTCTCCAGCCCTGAGCTTCAAGTCTCCATCTTTGATGGCAGCAAGCAACAACCTCTTGCTGCTCTCCAGCCTTTTCCCAGGTATCAATCACAGCTTCCTTCCAGGACCTTCCATCCTTCCCCGGTCTCTGGCAGTTCTCACCTGCCTTTTTCCTGACTGAATCAGTCTGTGCTCTAACACAACCCTCATCCACAAGGTCTCTCCCTCTCCAGTGCCCAACCTGCCCTGTTTTAAACCCAACTGAGAGGTGCACTGATCCTGCTTCCTCTTAAAGAGCCAGTGTCACCCTCTGACAGTCTGCTTCTTTCATGCCAACCTATGTGCACAGATCTCAGTCCCCAAACTAGTCCATAAAGCCATTACCCTATCCTTAAAAGTCACTTTTACTGAAATGCCTATATGACAAACTGCCAGGCAATACCAGCTAGATAGATGGACATCTGCTATTTTCTTGGGTTTATTTGTATTCTATATGTAACACAACTAAATAATAAAAATTAAACATTTCAGCATTTTTGCATCATTTTACAGGTATATGTTCAACGTAACTCTAGTAAAAACAAACAGCTATTAGTTCAGTGCCTGAAAATTTAGCTATAAAGATTTTTGCCACTTTTAGTGGCTAAACAAAAGTTTAAAAAACAAGCTCAAGCTAGGGCATTTAAGTGACCACATATGCAAAACAAAAGAGCAGAAGCAGGTTGTACCCGTCATTCTCCTAATACTGCAGTGGTTAAGAGCTGAAATAGCATGAGACACTAACCCACAAAATCTCCCAATTGCCACTGTTTCTTCTTCCTCTTGTCTTCTTGTCTAGCAGAGGTGGTTTGAACATTTTCAACTTTTGTCAATATATGCTGTTTTGCGAAAGCCAAAACATTTCACAGAGATTTATTGATTTTGATTAAGTTTTGACAGTAAGGTCTCAGAGACCCAGAGTGGACTCCCTAGTCACTTACAATTTGAAAACCTGAGCTTTTTGATCTGAAAATGGACGTTTCAACAATTCTGTTTGTGAAAGTGTTCAAAAAGTTTTGCTTTTGTTCTAGTCCAGAACAAAACCAAAATTTAAACCCTCAAAAGTTGTCATGAAATGGAACTGTTGTTCTCTGGCGAGCTCTACTGTCTGGGGTCTAGCTCCTAATTATCCTCTCTTTTCCCTTTTATGTACAGCATGGAGCACATTTACATAGATCTCACATCACTGGGTCTTCCTCTGAAAACTCCACTTGTAAAAGAAAAGTAGCAGAGATGAACAACAGTTTGGGAGCTATGTGAGCTGTATTCCCACACCATGAGACAAAGATAGCAAGGCAAGATACCATCAGTATAATAGTCAAGGAGCAGATGTGGGATGTTTGAGGTAGGACAGTAATGTTTTCAAGCCTCTACATTTTCCTCTTCAGTTGTTCATACTGATATATATGGTAACATTAATTTCTGTATTCTCAGAACTATACAGTAAACCGTATTTTCATCTTTTAAGTTGTTCAAATCTTTAAATGAAAGTAAATATGGTACTAAATAAAGGGAATGACTGCTGTCAAACCAGTCCTTAGATCGTTAGTTCTTAATTTGGAAATAAACAAATTTTGAAGGAAATAAATCTCTCAAGCCTCAGTACACCTTAAGTAATACAAATAAAACTAATTAAAATAAACATTTATTGAACAATTATATACAAAATATTGTTGGCAAATAAGTTAACTTAATGAACGCATGTTGAGATTCCTAAAGATGAGAGTAGAAAATGCAGTCATACAATGGAAAACTCCTCCAATTACATTTGTAGACACATTAACATATTAGTGTGATCGAAAAGATCTCTCTTGGAAGCAGAATAGAAGAGCTAGCTAACTTCTAAGTGCAACAAGAATATTTCAGTACTCAATGAGAAAAGGGAACTGAATTGTTCAAGGGACTAGTCCACTTTTATGACATGCATTGGCAATGGCCAAATATCATTACCATAAAATGGCTCTTTGGTGAACAACATGAATTAAGTTGGTAGTTTACATCAATTTCTCAGTGAACATATGTCCACATCAAAACTAGCACATTTGTTCAGTTTCAAAGTACTAAATATATTTGAAGTCTGAACCCTTCTCTTACCCAAAGTAGCCTCTCCTGATCTTGTTTGAGATACATTGGCATGGCAACATAAAGAAGCTTGTACTGTTGATGCCCATGATGTACCTGACCTGTTCTTTGGCAAATGAAGACTTCAGCCTCCAGGGCTAACCACTTAGCAACTGTCACAAAGGACTAACTGCACTAAAATATATAAAATTTGATACATACGGAATTTAACAGAGATGACATATTATAGTCTGCTATTGCAATCTGCATTACTTCCCACTATATTAGAGTCAATCTTTAGAGGATTGATGTGTTTATATTTTGGTTGGATATTAACATGGACAGTAAGATTGTTAAGGTTTTGTATTACAACTCGGTGAAGCTTACTGTCTTCTTTCATTAGTTCTTCAACCTTCTTATCTGTAGACAAAAAAAGTTTCTTTTCTCCTGTATAATCTGGATCTTTCGGATACAGCTCATCTCCTGAAAAATATTAAGTTTTAATTAAATACTTTTATTTTTCAGTGATCTAGCAATTTTTAGGATACAAGCTACTTTATTATCAGTATTTGAAAATGTGTGGAAATGGAGTTCAGAGTACAATCAGATTTAAAAGAAAATTGCTTCCAATCTTTCCCAAATTTCAAGATGGCCATGAAATTCCATAATAGCCACCAGGAATGTAACACTGCAGGTTCCAGATGTTGCAATAAATCTGGAATCTAATGGAACATTCAAGTTCAAAGGCAGCTTTTTCAGATAGTAAAATGTATTTATTTTTTCCATTACATACAAATAAAGAAATATCCAAGAACCTCACGTACACTAATGAATATGGTCTCAGTGCATCCTTGACATAAGAAATTACAGATTATAGATGGACAAATGAAGCAGAGATTAAGTGACTCCCACTTTACACAAGAAGTTGTGGCAGACTAAGAACAGAAAGCAGATAAGATTAACCAGTTTTGTTTAAAAACTGATCTTGGTGGAAGAATCTTGTCCAGCCTTTTATGGAGAGCAAGTGTAATATGATGAAAATATAGAAAGGAAATTAGGAGACAGAAGACCAATTGTAATAAATAAGAACATTAGAGAGGAGATGACCAGAAAAAAAAAAAAACAACAAGAAGCAGAAAATAGCAACTAAAGATACAATTTATGCCCTTTTGCCAAAAAATAAATAAAAATAAAAAAAAAGCGGCAAAGGACGTAAAAACTAAAATGTTTAAATAGGCAGGTAGTAGCAAGAAATGAAGATATTAAAAAAGATGCACTAGCTAATAATCACTCGGGATACTGCAATGTTTGGGACTCTTGCTTAGCAGGGATCAGATCCATTGCCCAATAAGGCCAGTAGGATGGGGCTATAACCCATCCTGCAGACAAAAATGAAAAACAAATAAAACAGTCGTATCCTTCAGCGTGAAAAGTATGACATAATTAAAATATTAATGATTCCCACAATACCCTGTATGAGAGTTAACACACGTTGACAATCTGATTAAACGTAGAAATTACCATACTGTCTAGTCCAGTACCCTAAGAGTGGCCAATATCAACTACTTCAGAGGAAGAAACCCTGCAATAGGTTTGGGTAATGGGATAATCTACTCTCAAGGAAACTTTTTTCTGGATCCCTAGTAGTCAGTTGGCCCCAAAGCTCAAGGGTTTATATCCTTTCCAATGCTCTTTTATGGTAATAAAAGCTCTTTCACTTGGTTAATTTACCTGGTAACAGCTGAATGTAGCCATCCAAAGCCGCCAAAGTAACGGGCATCCAACGTTCACACCCTTCTAAAGCACGATCAGAACCAAACCTATGCAGGTCACAAAGTGAAGAAAAGTTGCACAGCCTACATAATTCATAGAACTGAGGTGGAGCAAAGCATATTTCTTGAGACTTAAAGAGTTCAAGAGCTTCTGGAGGGGTTGACCACTGTAAAAGAAAGATAAACATGAAATATTATTTTCTTCTTGATCTCTTTTGGTGAAATTCTATCAATTGCATAAACCCTACTGAAACCCTTAGCAGTGGCAAGGAAGGCCTTGTGTGAACAACATCTCATCTGAACAGTTTACCCTATTAGCATTCTGGATTCCAAAAAGAGGTACAATTTTCAGTGTGTTGCCCGTAGATTTAGACTGAACTAATATAAATGTGAAATGGAACTGTATTGGTGAGTTATACACACACCAAAAAAACACCCACACACAACACAAAGTTTCCAAATGGTAGCATTTTAAAACATTTCTTCTACAAAAATTTTGATTTTTTTTTTAAATTCATAAGACACTTGAGGATTGCACATAGGTGTGCCAAATATGGACTTCAATTTTGTTTTTAAAAGGGGATATTAACTCTGCTTTCAGGGCATAATAAAGACTTCCATTGAATAATGCAAAACTCAAAGCAAACTCAGCTACAGAATTGCTACAAATGCCTTCATAATTAAGTGAAAATTTACCTCGAAGCACTTGCTTCTTAGCCAAGATGAGTATGCAGTTTTCAGAAATTAGAAAAACCAGATACAGAATGTTAACTTCATGTCAATTGTATTTTCTATATGTATGAAATTCTTCCATTATCACCCAAATGTTGGTTTCATGTATCAAGACTATGGTGTGTGGGCCTTTACTGACACACCTTTCCCTCCATGTTCTTGTGAATGACGTCCACAATAAATTTCTGATAGGATATTGGACAAAAAGTAAAAAAATATATATATATATATAATCAAGTATTAACTTGTTCAAAACAAGTTCTCTGATGTTTTAAACTTTGGTTTGTGTTTCACTGTATGTAGTTTCTATCAGAGATAAATACTCACAAAGAAACACTGGTAGTGTTAAAAAAAGTGTAGTGAATTTGTACAAGGGACCACAGTTATTCGACAACCGTCTCTGTCTTGAGACCACCCCAGAGTATGCCCAAGCATATAAACATTCAAGGGTCACATCCCACTAATACTGCATAATGTGGGTGTATGATGGGTGATTGTAACAGGAGGATCTGCCCCTTTAATACTTCACGGAGCAGCCAACCCCCCACCACAGAGAAAATCCCAGAGACAGATTCTAGGAAGAAACTGAAGCAGCTGATTAGCATCTCATGACTGGCCCACACTCTCAGCTGGACAATATAAAGAATGGAGTTCCATAAAAGGGTAGGATTAACTAACCATCCAGTGAAAAGAGCAGGAGATGACAGGCAGGCAGTTCTTTTGAGCCCCCTGGGGTTGCCCCTACCCAGCAGCTACCGAGCGCAGAAGACCCCAGTCTGAACCCCTGTCAGAGTGTTATTTGCGTTAGAAAAGCATGCAAAAAAAGTTTCCCTCTTTGTGGAGACAGTAAACATAGCCCTGAAAAAAGCGACAGAAACCTAACATGGACACGGCTGACTGTCTATCCCCAGCAAGTGACTAGGGCCACCAGTATACAGTCATCTAGAAGCGGGTCACCTTTTGATGGTCTTCTGTGGTTGATGTATTTATCCTCTGGAAGTCTAACATCTCCTACTAGTCCCACGGCATGTGGGTGTATAACGGTTAATCATCTAAAATCCAATCACCTCCTACTGTGTACAAAATATGTAATATATAGTAGGTTTCAGAATGTCAGTAAGTGTATGGACAGCTGGAATCCGGCAGATCAACTCCAAATGGTGCTGCACAAGGGTGCAGATTACAAGATGTACAAGGACGTCTATAGGAAGTATATTTACATAATCACCTAGTTGACCAGCACTATGTCGGAGGTATGAAGACACTGGGAGGGAGGGAAGGAGGAGAAATGAGTGTTGCATAGGCATAGCTCCTCCTGGGCCCTCCCTATAGTTTCCATGGGATGTAAGGGAAGTATAGGGAAAGACAGAAGGTGTTTGTGGTTATGAAACCTTACCTGGAAGCCTGTCACCTCCTGCTCATCCTGCGACGTGTGCGGAGGCCGCTCCTCAAGGCAGCACAGGTAGAAGGCAGTGTCGTAGCGCCGGTCCCCCCGGCCAGCCCTGGGCACCGGAGTCAGCCAGTTGCCCCACTCGTGCAGCGCCCAAATGTTGGGGACGCAGCGCAGGTAACGGCAGAGCTGTAGGAAGCAGGCCGGCTCCTGCTGCACCCGTCGCCGCCACTCGGCGAGCTCCGGACCCGGCGGCAGGTGGTGCTGAGGCAGCAAGCGGGCCGGGCCTGGATCAGTGGCGGGGCCGGGGCCCGACACCAGGAGCAGGATGCCCGCCTCTTCGAAGGTCTCCCGGATGGCGCAGATGCGGAAGGCCACGTCCCCCGGCAGTGGCGAGCCAAGGTCAGCCCGGTCGGTGGCGAAGACCGGAGCTCGGTTACCGCCCGGCGGCGACGGCCGCACGGAGCCCAGCCCGCAGCGGGGCAAGGCGGGCAGCAGCCCCAGCCAGTCAGCAGAGAAGTCGGCCGCCTCCAGCAGGCCGCCTGGGAAGACGTGGGCGCTGGGCAGGAAGCCGCTCCGATGGCTCCGCTGCAGCAGCAGCATCTCGTAGTCAAAGGGGCCTAGTAGGGAGCGCACCGGCCGCGCCGGCGCCCCGCACCCGGCAGCCAGCAGCAGCGTAGCCGCCTCTCGCCAGTGCCGCAGTTGCGTGTTCATACCGGCATGGAGGACAGGAAACGTGGTGGCTCGGTGCATAGCCACCGTCCCCGTGTACCACCTACCTCGGCTCCATCGCCCCCAGCCTCCTGGGAGGAGCCACTACACCTGTGAGGCTTAAGTATGCAGTTTAATGGACAAAAACAAGGAGGAGTCCTTGTGGCACCTAGAAACTCATAAGGTGCGCAGCAGGAGGAGCACCGTCAGCACAGCGGCAGCTTTTTTTTTTTTTTTTTTTGCTTCCCCAGAGATGGCCTTGGGGGTGCAAGATCCAAAAAGTTTGGAGACCACTGTATAAATACATAGTACATGAGAAGATGGGAGTTGCCTTACCAAGTGTGGGGGGGTCAGTTCTAATGAGACAATTAAATTAAAGTGGAAGTGGGCTATTATTACATGAGGAAAATTCACTTTTGTAGTGGTAATTGAGGTGGCCCATTTCAAACAGTGGATACAGACTAGCTCAGCTACCACTCTGAAACCTGGCTTAATGGACAGCGAGTAGATCAGTAACAATGCCAGTGTTAAAAACAATTAAATTCCGACACACATGAATATAATCCCCAAAGACAGTGGTTCCCAAACTCATCCAGCCGCTTGTGCAGGGAAAGCCCCTGGTGGGCCGGGCTGGCTTGTTTACCTGCCGCGTCTGCAGGTTCGGCTGATCACGGCTCCCAGTGGCTGCGGTTCGCTGCTCCAGGCCAATAGGAGCTGCTGGAAGCGGCGGCCAGTACATCCCTCGCCAGCACTCATCAGCGTGATGAAGGCAAATCAGAAACCGACAATAAGGAACGCGATAGGGCAAACATTTAGACAGGCGAGTAGTCTAGTCTCCATGTGCAGAAGCTTAGGAATGCACAGTAGTGCATGAGAGTCAATGTCAGTGAAGCTTGTATGGTTGGTGCAATGAAATGAAAAAAAAAACAATCTGCATTTCTTGAGATTTTAAACCACCATGATTACAGTAAGAAAACCAATTATTTAATAAAAAATCTAGCCCAATGACAAGTGGATGTGAAAACCTTGAGCTCTGAGTGGCCCTATTTCTTCTTAATTATTATTTGCTCCTGACCTCCCTAACTCCAGTAGCTGGAAGTCAAGTTACACAACTTTCTCTACTATGTCACAGTGAAACATAAACTATCCACAGGAATCACATCTACCATTGAAATACAGCTATTTCAAGGATGAAACTGCATTTGTTAACAGAAAGTGAAAAATACTTACAGAACAGCAGGGAGGATTTAGAGAGATGGGAGGATTTAGAGAGATGGGATGAAATTACCCAATTTGGAACATAACCGGTGTTAATAGCCTATTTCCTACTTTTGCACACACACACAAAATACTGTGGGATCTTTAATAAGCAGAAGTGATCAGGACTGAGGTTTTACATTTCATCTGAAGGGTGGCATATACAATGCTAGAATATTGGTTCAATAGTGTTTCAGAGAGAATGCCACCTACTAAATTACTAATGCTACCTTCTGATGCATCTTGGAGTTCCTTATAGGTTTTCCATAAGTGCTGAAGTAGTCCAGTGCTGCCTAACTTGTGAGTTCATTATTTACAAGAGCACAGCACAAAGTAACATGGCTGCAGGCCATGCAATACATTTTACTTGTAAAAAAAACTTCCTTAATACGTTAACACAAAACATGTTGAGAGGAGTCAGTCCTCAGCTAAAAGAAGAATAAGGCTTTAATAAAAGATTTAAAGAGAAGTGGCTCCCTGGTTCTGAGCCAGGGTATTGGGAGAGTTCCAGTTACATGAAGCAGCAGAAGTGAAAGTGCACTCCAAGCATCCTCTCCAGTATCCTCTTTGCTAGCTTTGTGACACTAAACTCTTTAGAAGAGAAAGGAATAAAATAAAAAGAAGACTCTAGTTAAGACCATCAGCTTGGAGGCTACTGAAACATACTAGATACTGACAAAGCATGCAGACCTATGGAAGAAGTAAGGCAAGATAAACAATTATTAAATAGTAAAATATAAGAGATTATTTTAGTGGATCAGATACTCTACAGAAAATGTACATCAAGCCCAAAGTAATTATATTTTTTAAATGAGGTTAAAAGAAAGTGAAGCTTCCAAAATCAAGCATTCAAAAATTCAGAAATGCCAGAATTAAGGTTGCCCATGGAACTTTAATTTGGCCCCTTTGTGTATATGCGTAATGGCATAATCTTTAATTACTTGATCACAGACTATTTTTCTAGACCCATGCTTCATTCGATTAATTACTTACAGGCATTTCCTATCTTTTGAGTGCTTGACTTGACAACATTAACATTCTTTTCACAATTTTTTTATGTAACATAATTATAGGAGGAACGAACAGTGATGCCTACATTTAGGCAAGCAAACATTTTTTCTTGGTGATACATGCCTTTTTCTGAGAAGCTTTACTACCTCCATTGTTTGCAACCTGGTTTTGATCTTTGACAACAGAAAAGCCCAGGTGCTTTTTGTTCATCTCATGAAATTCTATTCAGATTTGGCAGTTATAAGCTATTGTAAATCACTATTTCCTTACTGTGTCTTATGTTTTTAGAATTTCATTTTGTCAGCATGCAAAAACCCTGAACATTGTAAGGCCAGAACATAGCTATAATAGCTGCACCATACACTATACTGGGAACCCCAGGGAGCAGATATTCAACACAGTTGCTGTGAGCAACTTTGTAGCAGTGGGAGAGAGAGACCCAAGTCTGGTTCCCCTCAGTCAGCCTGTGGACCAGTGTAGGCTTATGCCACACTGAGCATTCACAGAAGCTGGGAATAGAATATAGATGTCTAATATAGCAGATTGTTGGTATGACTCTCATCCACATAGCCATGCTGCCTTTCAGAACTAACCTACTGTATGTTTGTCCTTAGATATGCTATCTGTAAAAGGGGGCTACTCATTCATTGTTAACCTACTGTTTCAGTGTGCTCAAGGGATGAATCGGGATTGTTGCATATTGTTGTTCTTTGTGGGAATCCTGCCACATTTGCTCTAGAAGTTGAAAGTGTGTGAAGAATGAATCAGAGTACTATAAGAAGAGAAAGGATGGGTTTATGGTTTAAGGCTGGTTTAATGACACAAAGAAGAACTCAGTTCTCTCCCTGCTTCTGCCACAAATTTCCTTTATGATGCTGGACAAGTTACTTAAACCAAATTTTAACAGGTGGCCACTAAATGTATTCTTCATTTTTCTAGGTGCTTGAGATATGTAGGACCTAACTTTCAGAAATGCTACTGAGGACTCACAACTATAACTGAAGTCAATGGGAGCTCTGTCTACTTAGTTCCACAGGTAATGAGGCAATGAGATCTGGAGGAATGAGAACAAGGTTGGGAATCAGGAGATCCAGAATTCTCATTTTGACACTGACTTTCTGTCTGATCTGAGACATAACTCTTAGTCTCAGTTTCTCCATCTGTAAAACGAGGATAACAATAATCTCTTGGCTCCCACGGATGCTGTGAATATAAATTATTTAATGTTTGTGAGGCATTCAGATACTGTATTACAGTAATGAGCACCATGAGAAAATTAATTCATTATAGGATTTGGATGGTGTTCAGTAAGTAAGGTGTGAGGCTATATATTGACCAACAAAGATAAAAGGGAATATTGAACACATAACTCAATCATTGAACATTCCCTCCAACTGAATAAGACACAGGTTCTGTGGACAAATAATATATGGTCATGGAATGACTATCATAATGCATATGCACCAGTGGGCAGAATTAAGATTGCATGCATTCTTAATTCTGGCATTTCTTTCAAAGGCTTGACTTTGCAATCTAAATAACTTTATTTTAGGATTTTTGTATGTGGTTTATTTAGACTTTTCAAAAGCCTTTAACAAAGTCATTCACAAGAGGTTATCAAGCAAAGTAAGAAGTCAGAGAGTGAAATACTGTCATGAATTAAAAAGTGATTAAAATCCATAAAACTAGGTAGGAATAGACAATCTTCAACACTGCAAAAAGTTAACCAAGAGCTGCCCCAAACATCAGTACTAGAAATTATATTTAATATAATCATCAATGATCTGGAAAAGGAGGAATAATGAGATAGCAAAATTTTCAAATGACACAAAATTATGTAGATTAACCAAATATTCAAAAAGGAATTAACACAGCTAGATGAATGGTCAGTCTGATGGCAGATGAAATTCAAATAACATACACTGGAGGGTAATAGTCGAACTACTCAGAAATGTTGCTGAGTACAAAATAATCTGTATTCAGTCAGGAGAAATAACTGGGCATATTAATGAAAACATTTATTCCATGTATCCCCCTGATTTGTTCTTCCTCTCTCTGAAATAAGAAGTTGTCCCCAACACATTCCAATAATTTATTGGAAATTTTGTATTTTGCTGTATGACTTTTCCAGCAGATGTCTGGATAGCTCAACTCCCCGGTTACTACCAGGTCTTGTATTTGGGATAGTTCTGTTATTTGTTCTCGAAATTCCTCTTCTACCTCCTCCTCCTGATTTGGTGGTCTAGTATATATCCCTACGATGACATTGCCCCTATTTTTTCCCCATGTTATCTTCACCCAGAGACCTTCAACTGATCTGCTTCTCACCGCCTCTTGGATCTCAGAACAAGTGTGTATGTTCTTTATGTACAATTCAACACCTCCTCGATTTTTTCCCTGCCCAGACTTCCTGAACAAGCTATGCCCTTCTATACCAGTATTCCAGTCATGAAATTTATCCCACCAAATCTCTTTGAGGCCAGTTAGGTCATAAGTTAGCTTGTGTACTAAGACTTCCAACTCTTCTTGTTTATTCCCCATACTCCTTGCATTTGTGTATAGACATCTAAGCAGTTGAGCGGATTCCCCCACAAATTTCTCACTTGTGGCTCCTATACCTTATTGTAATTTACCATTTCCTCCACCCCCAAACATTTAGTCATCTGTCAGGCTCTTTTATACCTACCTGTGGGCTTTTGTCACCTATCCTCTTTGAACCTGGTTTAAAGCCCTCCTCACTTGATCACTAAGTCAGTGTATGAAGTTGCTCTTCCCGTTCTTTGTTAGGTGGACTCTGTCTCCTCCTAGCAGTCCTCCTTCACAGAACAACATCCCATGGTTGAGGAAGCCAAAGCCCTCCTGTTGACATCATCTGCACAGTCATGCATTTATTTCCAGGATGTATATATCCCTGAATGGGTCTTAACTGCAACTGGAAGGATGGACAAAAACACCATCTAGGCCCCTGACTCCTTCAATGTCTGAGAGATCTGTAGTCACTACTGATATGCTTAGGGTCACAGCTGGCAGTATCATTAGTGCCTACATGGATGAGCAACATGGAGCAGTGGTCAGAGGGCTGGATGAGCCTCAGCAACCTTTCTGTAACCTCTTGGATGCAGGCTTCAGACTCACAGAAAACCTCCCAGGATATCTGGTCAGGTCAGCAAATGGATGTGACAGAGGATGGGTGCCTATTTGTGAATCTTCCCATCCATGTCTTTTTTTTTTTTAAGCCTCTCTTTGTCAGTTGTCCAAATTCCTGTGCCTGGTGCTGCTGACCACCCAGTTTACTCCCTTTCTAGGTGAACTTGTAGCTGTGTCTGTGCTGTGTTACAGTGCAGTATTTCCTCAATGAATTGTTGTACACTCTGAAACCTGAAATACTCTAAATTCCACAGCATGCCAGTGTGCACAAAACAGGAATTTGGACTCCATTGTGCATCAGAGTGCACAACAACAATTCAATGGTGAGATGCTGCAAGCTGCAGTTGGGCGTAACAGGCGCAGCTGGGCTACAAGTTCATCTTGGTGCTAGGGTGGCAGACTGCAGAGCACAGAAGGTCAGCCAGCTGGCTGATTATACTAAAATTGGGACAAAACACCAGCTTCAGTATAATCAGCCAAGCCACAAAGCCATTTCCCACCTCCACAAACACACACATGCAAAACCAGGACATCTGGTTACCCAGGCCTCTTTATTTGTACTCCCTCATCAATGATAATGATTAGCATCCTAGGCAGTGGGAGTTTAAAGGACACCCCTGTTTTTGATTACTGCTGGAAGACATTTTGATTCTAAAATCAGAGTTCAGATGACATTTCTTTGTCTTTTGTACTCTTATTACAGTTATCTATTTTTCTCTAGAATGTAAATCTTATTAGAAAATGTGCTACAGCTTAAGAGCTGATTTTAAATGGTGAAATATTAATAAACAAGTAAGGTCTTCCTAGACTTAATGTGCAGTGGATCTAGATTCTGCTGATCAAAGATTCAGATTCAATTATGCTATATCATTCCAGTGTAAAAGCATTTTTAAGCAGTGAGGGCTCATGTATAGATAATGAACAACATCATTTCCAAATCTGCAATATAATATGCCAGCATATTTCTTATAGGCAGCTGTCTTATTCTGGCAAAAATTCAACATTAATTTCTGGAACAGGTGGTCATTATTTCATAACACATCCCCTGAGGAAATTCTGATAATGGAAAACAGTGTAGATCATTTTGTCATCTTATAAACTATGATTTTAACCTGTTCTATCAGCAGTAACCTCTTTTTATCTCAGTACAATCTAAAGGCCGAATCTTTTTCGTGTTACTCAAAAGAGTAATCCCATTAAAAACACTGGGTCCAATTCATCAGTGCAATACAGTCCTATATGCTGACTCCAGTGATCAAAGTGGTCATAAACCTGGCAGATTCAGCCCCTAGAAATTCTCTAATTATAGGGGAAGTCCTTATGTATTATAGAGCTGGAGCAGGAACTCTGCACAGTCCTGCTTGCAGTCTCCTGCACAGGTGGTATGTAGGGGTCATGGGCAGAGATAAGAGAGTCTAGCCATTGCAATGGTCCTATGGTGTCACAGCCAGCCAGTTATGGCATACCCACGGCTACTCTAACCTGTCACACAGGCTCAGCTGGCTCTGGACAGTCCCAGCTTAGCCCGTGGTTAAGGTTAGAGCTATATTGTGTGACAATGTCCCTTTTATGGAACCAGACATTGTAGATGAAGGAACAATATTTGTCTAGTAGCCATATCCAGATCACACAATATTCTCAACTGCTTTTGACAGTTTAATTTTAAATTTCTCAAGCCATAGAGCTTCCAGCACTTCCGGTAGATTATCCCAGTCTCATAGATATCACTGTCTTAAAGTTTTTCCTGTTATTTAACCTATTTTTCCTTTTTTCAAATTTAATCACATTAACCCCTTGATAAAAAAAAATCCTTTTCCAATTTGGTGTCTATTATCAATCCCCCCTCCTTACATACCCCAAACAGAACTTGCATCAGGTCAAACTGTCAGGAGGGGCTCATTTAGTGTTCCCCAAAAGAGAACAAATAACATATTAAAGGGACACCATCACACAATATAGTCCTAAGTTTTAGGTTTTGTGAAAAAGAAGATTTTACAAAACTGGGTATTTTTTGTTAATTAAAGAAAACAGCTACCAGAAACTTTGTTTGTTTGGATTTAAACATTTTCCTGCATTGTCTGCATCCCAGATATACAAGCATTGTATTAGGATATGTGTAAGGGACCGGGGCATAGGCAGTTTGGCCTAGTGCTCAAGGGTGGTAGTTAGCAGGAGTTGGAAGAATCGCTAGAGCCAGGTTCAGTAAGGAGGAGCCAGGGTCAGGCTGGAAATCAGAGGTAGTACCAGGCTAGAGATCATCAGAAATGTTTTGATGAAACTTTTTTTTATCAGAAACTGCTAGTTCATACAACTGAAACATTTTGCAGGAAAGGGTCAGTTTCAATTAATTTCTCCTTTCAAAATATTTATTGCAACAAAAATTAGAAATTAAAAATTGTCATAACTTTCCAATTTGGCATTTTTAAATGAAAAAATCTGGTTTTGTTTGAAACAATTTTATTTAAAAAATTAAATTAATTTATAATATTTTTAAAATAAAAGTTGAAACAATGTTTTGAAATTATTGAAACATAATGTTTCAACTGACCAGAACCTTTTTTTTAAATTTTGGTTCATGAAAATTTTGGCAATTTTTGACATTTCATCCTAATTCATAACTGGAAAATGTTTTGAAATCTTGAAAATTATCACTGTTTTCCACTCAGCTCTAGCCCCAAGCCCCAACCTATTTAATCAGGATTATGTATACACATTGTGTTGCCCACTATGTTTAATAAGTAGACAAAGAGATCTTCAACCTCAGGCTGTGATATTGTCAGATCTTGGAAGCTAAATAGGGTCACTCCAGATCTGTAACTGGATAGCAGACCTCTGCAGAACACACAGCCTGTTTAATAGATGGCACCCACCCCTCTAGTGATTAATGAAATATGCCTTATTTTTAGGGGACACAGTGTGGCAGAGCTAGTTTAGAAAATATTGCCAAATTCCTTGCTGCAAAGGACCTCCCCAAGTCATGGAGTCTCTTCTAATATTTGTGTCATGTTACTGCTCATGTCCCAGTTCCACATTGTGTAAAGGATGAACTACTTCTTGCTGATTTCAAGATCAGTGGTGGAAATAACCCGGGCTTCCTTGTTAACTATTTCATTACTGGTCATTTTAGCAGAAACATGCCTACATCACAATCTCAGACTGCCTTCTATGCCTTCATAGGTGCCAACAGATCCGATTGTCTCTGTGCATCTGCCCCCAGCCAACTTCTAGAATGTGGTAATGCATTTTCAATACAAAACAGTGCAGCACATTGAAAATTATACATTCGGGGGCAGTGTACAATTATATCAACTGAAACATCGCAACAATACTGTACTGATTGGGGATCTTCAGTCTGATCATGGCTCAGGAATGCAGAAACCATATCAGCAGTTTTTTCCAAGTTCAATTATTGCCTATCAGACTGATGAAGAATATTAGATCAGTTCCTGGCAAAAAATAAATTAAGGGTATAGGAAAGACTGTACGCTGGCTTTCTGTCTTTTTTAACATCAGATCATTAACCTACCCATCATCTTCATCTTACATGCCAAGTCTTGCTTTTTCCTGCTACACCCCTTTCTACTCCATTGGTGTGCAAATTATATTACTGTTGTACATGCACTGAATACAAAATCATTGCAAGTTACAGTACTTTTGTGAGTCAAACCAAATGTAACACCTCCATTTCATCACCACTTAATTTGTCTCAGACTTCCATGTGATTTTCATATAATTACAGTAGAACTTTTGTTGTCTACAGTACAAAGGCTTTGTGGTATAGCTTTACCAGTGTAGCTATACTGGCGTACATTCCTAGTGTAGTCCTAGCTTATGTTGAGTGCCAACAGAAGGAGTTTTTCTGTCAGCATAGTTATACCACCTCCCTAACTTATAGTAGCTATGCTGACTGAAGCACTCTTCTGTCAGCATAGCTATGTCTACACTGAGGGTCTTGCTGGCCTAGCTAGATGGTGTATTTTTTTTTCCCACATCTCTGACTGACATAGCTATGCCCACAAAACTTTGTAGGTTAGTCCTAGACTAGGTCTGAGTTTGGTCAGAGGTGTTCAGCTATATTACAAGAGATCTTTCCATACTTTGTAATCTAAGCTTAATGTCCAGCTATGAATTTTGTAGTGTTAAGCTTAATGTCCAGCTATGAATTTTGTAGTGCTGAGGCTATCTGTGTTTATATTTTCCTTAATTTAGTTTTTTGCATTTAATAAGAGGTTTTCCTCATGTCTACTAAGTCCGATCATTAGATGTTATACAGAAAAACTCTTCACTGTGTTTTTCTTCAGCACATCTTTGGGAGACTGTTTCATTATCATGCATGGGAATATATTCCCTCGGGCAAATTCATCACTGATGAAAGCCCCTGAATTCAGTGCTGTCACACCAGAAATGGACTTGGCAGGCAAAGGGTGATATAACTTCTAGAATCATAGCATTACGTTTAATATTGAATACAGTGCCACAAGTTCTCCCTTTCTTTTTGCGGATACAGACTAACATGGCTGCTACTCTGAATACAAGATATAGTTAACAATAGGCAGGCAAGACACCACCTTCACAGGCTTCTGTGAGAACCCACAAGCAACAGACTGAGAAATATCCATTTGAAATAAATGTTTTCAAAGACATTCAGTACAGTGAGAAGTATTTACCTCACAAACTTTCACAAAGGTGTAACGTGCAGGAGTGCTGGTAAGATACAGAACATTCCCTAGTTTTGTGATCTGCTTTAATTTAGCTGGAATATAATTTAGTACACATACAGCTTGAATAGCTTTCATATTCACTTAGGCACTCAGTACAGTGATAGGTATAAGAATAGACATGGAACAAAATCTGTTTTCAAGATTTACAAAACGTTTATTCTGAATCTGAAATTTTTGTTTGGGAAAAATATTGTGAAATATCTTAAAATAAATCTGACTTTTATTTGTATTGTGTGAGCAAACTAAATCCAGTCTAATAGCTTTTAAACTTGCAGTTTGAAAGAAGCTGTTTTTTGAATTGTAGGAACACCCATTACACTCTCCTAATTTTTGAAGATAATTGAAGAGAGGGGTGTATGTATGTGTTTTATTTTATTTTATTATTTTGCTTCTGGTTTGAACTGTTTATATTGCAGCAGGTTTTAGCCACAAGTAATTTTTTGCAGCCAAATTGTAAACTATGTTAAGTATTATACAAATGTAACTAACTTAACTATGTTCATTTTGCTCAGTGCTGATTTGTGCCCACCCCCTAAAAGGCTCATTAGGCAAATCAAGCAAATGTTGTATCCAGCTGATAGAGCTAACAATACCAGCATAAACACTATGGGCCTGATTCTCCTTTAATTGATGCCAATTTTATACTGATGTCACTCCACTGAGCTCAATGGATTTGCTCCTGATTTATAGTAATGTGAGAGAAGATGCAGACCCTTTACGTCTGATAGTATATCTCTTGTTATGAAGGAATAGGCAAGAGCCAGGATATATACAATTCATACATACAGAATTAAGGCGGTTGGTACATCCTTTCCCCTAGATTGAATATTTTAAACTGAAAATGCAAGTTATCAAATAACATACCCCAAAAACAAAATAAAACAAAAAAAAGGTAAAAATACAGAGCTCCAAATCACATATACTTGAACCAATGTGTAAGCACTAACTAAGAATAGCTCACATTACTCTTTGGAAATGTGTCATTGCTTCATTTATTTTCTCAACAAACCATACCTACATTTTACAAGATATTAAACAGAGCTCTGTGTGTGTATATAATATGCAAGACAGTTGAATCTAATGCAAAGTAATACATGGATTCAGGCAATGTTGTTATCATCAGTGTTGTGTTGCATTTTAGATGCCACATCTTGGACTGGAGAATGATACAAGACTTCTTTTTGGATACCTAGGGTTCAGCACTGGCATAATTCCAAGACTCCTTGATATGATTTTTTACTTGTTCAGCAGATAGATTATATATTGAAGCCATGCCCAATCATCTGATCTAGATGTAGAATAAAACAGCTTGAGAATTCAGCACTTACATTCTTTTCCTTTCAGAAAACTGCAAAATATATTTTGAACTATCCTTTAACTTTGGTCAAGTATGGACTGATATGCCACATGATTAATCCAAAGTAACTCATTCTGAAATGCAGCATTTTAAAGTTTAAAATTGTAATCACTTTCATTATCCAATTCATTTTTATTATTTTTCTTTTAGGACTTTAACAAGATGTAATTTATCTTCACCTGTTTAAAACTATATAATAGCATAACCATATTGCAAGGAGTCATACTTTACTGTCATAAAATTATTAAAGTACATATTTGCCCACATACCGTTTTCCTCCCTCCCCAACGTGCACAGGTGAATGAGCTGTCAGTAAGGGTATGTCTACACTACGGAATAAGGTCGAATTTATAGAAGTCAGTTTTTTAGAAATCGGTTTTATATATTTGAGTGTGTGTGTCCCCACAGAAAATGCTCTAAGTGCATTAAGTGCATTAACTCGGCGGAGTTCTTCCACAGTACCGAGGCTAGAGTCGACTTCCGGAACGTTGCACTGTAGATAGCTATCCCACAGTTCCCGCAGTCTCCGCTGCCCATTGGAATTCTGGGTTGAGATCCCAATGCCTGATGGGGCTAAAACATTGTCGCGGGTGGTTCTGGGTACATATTGTCAGGCCCCCCTTTCCTCCCTCCCTCCGTGAAAGCAAGGGCAGACAATCGTTTTGCACCTTTTTTCCTGAGTTACCTGTGCAGACACCATACCACGGCAAGCATGGAGCCCTCTCAGGTAACCGTCACCGTATGTCTCCTGGGTGCTGGCAGACGCGGTACGGCATTGCTACACAGTAGCAGCAACCCATTGCCTTCTGGCAGCAGACGGTGCAGTACGACTGGTAGCTGTCCTCGTCGTGTCCGAGGTGTTCCTGGCCACGTCGGCTGGGAGCGCCTGGGCAGACATGGGCGCAGGGACTAAATTTGGAGTGATTTGACCAGGTCATTCTCTTTAGTCCTGCAGTCAGTCCTATTGAACCATCTTGTGGTGAGTAGGCAGGCGATACTGATTGCTAGCAGTCGTACTGTACCATCTTCTGCCGGGCAGGCAAGAGATGAGGATGGCTAGCAGTCGTACTGTACCATCTTCTGCCGAGCAGCCATGAGATGTGGATGGCATGCAGTCCTTCTGCACCGTCTGCTGCCAGCCAAAGATGTAAAAGATAGATGGAGTGGATCAAAACAAGAAATAGACCAGATTTGTTTTGTACTCATTTGCTTCCCCCCCTCCCCTGTCTAGGGGACTCATTCCTCTAGGTCACACTGCAGTCACTCACAGAGAGGGTGCAGTGAGGTAAATCTAGCCATGTATCAATCAGAGGCCAGGCTAACCTCCTTGTTCCAATAAGAACAATAACTTAGGTGCACCATTTCTTATTGGAACCCTCCGTGAAGTCCTACCTGAATACTCCTTGATGTAAAGCCATCCCCTTTGTTGATTTTAGCTCCCTGAAGCCAACCCTGTAAGCCGTGTCATCAGTCGCCCCTCCCTCCGTCAGAGCAACGGCAGACAATCGTTCCGCGCCTTTTTTCTGTGCGGACGCCATACCAAGGCAAGCATGGAGGCCGCTCAGCTCACTTTGGCAATTAGGAGCACATTAAACACCACACGCATTATCCAGCAGTATATGCAGCACCAGAACCTGGCAAAGCGATACCGGGCGAGGAGGCGACGTCAGCGCGGTCACGTGAGTGATCAGGACATGGACACAGATTTCTCTGAAAGCATGGGCCCTGTCAATGCATGCATCATGGTGCTAATGGGGCAGGTTCATGCTGTGGAACGCCGATTCTGGGCTCGGGAAACAAGCACAGACTGGTGGGACCGCATAGTGTTGCAGCTCTGGGATGATTCCCAGTGGCTGCGAAACTTTCGCATGCGTAAGGGCACTTTCATGGAACTTTGTGACTTGCTTTCCCCTGCCCTGAGGCGCATGAATACCAAGATGAGAGCAGCCCTCACAGTTGAGAAGCGAGTGGCGATAGCCCTGTGGAAGCTTGCAACGCCAGACAGCTACCGGTCAGTTGGGAATCAATTTGGAGTGGGCAAATCTACTGTGGGGGCTGCTGTGATGCAAGTAGCCCACACAATCAAAGATCTGCTGATATCAAGGGTAGTGACCCTGGGAAATGTGTAGGTCATAGTGGATGGCTTTGCTGCAATGGGATTCCCTAACTGTGGTGGGGCCATAGACGGAACCCATATCCCTATTTTGGCACCGGAGCACCAAGCTGCCGAGTACATAAACCGCAAGGGGTACTTTTCAATAGTGCTGCAAGCTCTGGTGGATCACAAGGGACGTTTCACCAACATCAACGTGGGATGGCCGGGAAAGGTACATGACGCTCGCATCTTCAGGAACTCTGGGCTGTTTCAAAAGCTGCAGGAAGGGACTTTATTCCCAGACCAGAAAATAACTGTTAGGGATGTTGAAATGCCTATATGTATCCTTGGGGACCCAGCCTACCCCTTAATGCCATGGCTCATGAAGCCGTACACAGGCAGCCTGGACAGTGGTCAGGAGCTGTTCAACTACAGGCTGAGCAAGTGCAGAATGGTGGTAGAATGTGCATTTGGATGTTTAAAGGCGCGCTGGCGCAGTTTACTGACTCGCTTAGACCTCAGCGAAACCAATATTCCCACTGTTATTACTGCTTGCTGTGTGCTCCACAATATCTGTGAGAGTAAGGGGGAGACGTTTATGGCGGGGTGGGAGGTTGAGGCAAATCGCCTGGCTGCTGGTTACGCGCAGCCAGACACCAGGGCGGTTAGAAGAGCACAGGAGGGCGCGGTACGCATCAGAGAAGCTTTGAAAACCAGTTTCATGACTGGCCAGGCTACGGTGTGAAAGTTCTGTTTGTTTCTCCATGATGAAACCCCCTGCCCCTTGGTTCACTCTACTTCCCTGTAAGCTAACCACCCTCCCCTCTTCCCTTCGATCACCGCTTGCAGAGGCAATAAAGTCATTGTTGCTTCACATTCATGCATTCTTTATTCATTCATCACACAAATAGGGAGATGACTACCAAGGTAGCCCAGGAGGGGTGGTGGAGGAGGGAAGGAAAATGCCACACAGCACTTTAAAAGTTTACAACTTTAAAATTTATTGAATGACAGCCTTCTTTTTTTTGGGCAATCCTCTGTGGCGGAGTGGCTGGTTGGCCAGTGGCCCCCCCACCGCGTTCTTGGGCGTCTGGGTGTGGAGGCTATGGAACTTGGGGAGGAGGGCGGTTGGTTACACAGGGGCTGTAGTGGCAGTCTGTGCTCCAGCTGCCTTTGCTGCAGCTCAACCATACACTGGAGCATACTGGTTTGGTCCTCCAGCAGCCTCAGCATTGAATCCTGCCTCCTCTCATCACGCTGCCGCCACATTTGAGCTTCAGCCCTGTCTTCAGCCCGCCACTTACTCTCTTCAGCCCGCCACTCACTCTCTTCAGCCCGCCACCTTTCCTCCCGGTCATTTTGTGCTTTCCTGCACTCTGACATTATTTGCCTTCACGCATTCGTCTGTGCTCTGTCAGCGTGGGAGGACAGCATGAGCTCAGAGAACATTTCATCTCGAGTACGTTTTTTTTTCTTTCTAAGCTTCACTAGCCTCTGAGAAGGAGAAGATCCTGTGATCATTGAAACACATGCAGCTGGTGGAGAAAAAAAAAGGGACAGCGGTATTTAAAAAGACATTTTATAAAACAGTGGCTACACTCTTTCAGGGTAAACCTTGCTTTTAACATTACATACATAGCACATGTGCTTTCGTTACAAGGTCGCATTTTGCCTCCCCCCACTGCGTGGCTACCCCCTCAACCCTCCCCCCTCCCTGTGGCTAACAGCGGGGAACATTTCTGTTTAGCCACAGGCAAACAGCCCAGCAGGAATGGGCTCCTCTGATTGTCCCCTGAAGAAAAACACTCTATTTCAACCAGGTGACCATGAATTATATCTCACTCTCCTGAGGATAACACAGAGAGATAAAGAACGGATGTTGTTTGAACGCCAGCAAACATACACTGCAATGCTTTGTTGTACAATGATTCCCGAGTACGTGTTACTGGCCTGGAGTGGTAAAGTGTCCTACCATGAAGGACGCAATAAGGCTGCCCTCCCCAGAAACCTTTTGCAAAGGCTTTGGGAGTACATCCAGGAGAGCCGCGAATGCCAGGGCAAAGTAATCCTTTCACATGCTTGCTTTTAAACCATGTATAGTATTTTAAAAGGTACACTCACCGGAGGTCCCTTCTCCGCCTGCTGGGTCCAGGAGGCAGCCTTGGGTGGGTTCGGGGGGTACTGGCTCCAGGTCCAGGGTGAGAAACAGTTCCTGGCTGTCGGGAAAACCGGTTTCTCCGCTTGCTTGCTGTGAGCTATCTACAACCTCCTCCTCATCATCATCTTCTTTGTCCCCAAAACCTGCTTCCGTATTGCCTCCACCTCCATTGAAGGAGTCAAACAACACGGCTGGGGTAGTGGTGGCTGAACCCCCTAAAATGGCATGCAGCTCATCATAGAAGCGGCATGTTTGGGGCTCTGACCCAGAGCGGCCGTTCGCCTCTCTGGTTTTCTGGTAGGCTTGCCTCAGCTCCTTCAGTTTCACACGGCACTGCTTCGGGTCCCTGTTATGGCCTCTGTCCTTCATGCCCTGGGAGATTTTGACAAAGGTTTTGGCATTTCGAAAACTGGAACGGAGTTCTGATAGCACGGATTCCTCTCCCCATACAGCGATCAGATCCCGTACCTCCCGTTCGGTCCATGCTGGAGCTCTTTTGCGATTCTGGGACTCCATCATAGTCACCTCTGCTGATGAGCTCTGCATGGTCACCTGCAGCTTGCCACGCTGGCCAAACAGGAAATAAGATTCAAAAGTTCGCGGTTCTTTTCCTGTCTACCTGGCCAGTGCATCTGAGTTGAGAGTGCTGTCCAGAGCGGTCACAATGGAGCACTCTGGGATAGCTCCTAGAGGCCAATACCGTTGAATTGTGTCCACAGTACCCCAAATTCGAGCCGGCAAGGCCGATTTAAGCGCTAATCCACTTGTCAGGGGTGGAGTAAGGAAATCGATTTTAAGAGCCCTTTAAGTCGAAATAAAGGGCTTCATTGTGTGGACAGGTGCAGGTTTACATCGATTTAATGCTGCTAAATTCGACCTAAAGTCCTAGTGTAGACCAGGGGTAAGATCTTTCCATTGTTATTCAAGTACATCAGATATAACAAATAATAATTTCTTCATTAAGCCCCCTTTTACTGTATGCTTACAACAGCAAATGACTGTTCACATGTAGACCTACTATTCTGCACAGACTCAGCCTGCATTAAAAGACTAACATAATCATATTGAGAGAAAGCATTTAGAGAACTATAATCCAATAGTATTCCTGAAAGACTTTTTACATAATGAAAATCTGTGAAGAGTAAATATATTGATCAGAAGCATCAAAAACATTTAAACATTTCTGTATATATGATCATTCCTCAATATAATTTTTTTTAAAAGGCTATAATCAATCTTTCAGGTTACAAAAATGGGAACTTGTGTTTTATTTTTAAATCCCAATGCTGCTTTGACATCATGCAATTTGTTCAGTATTGTTACTTTGAATAATTTAATTCATATTAGAAAA
Organism: Lepidochelys kempii; assembly: GCF_965140285.1. Classification (NCBI taxonomy): domain Eukaryota; kingdom Metazoa; phylum Chordata; order Testudines; family Cheloniidae; genus Lepidochelys; species Lepidochelys kempii. The sequence goes on along the minus strand of NC_136391.1, from coordinate 23,513,171 downwards.
TATTTTTACATAGTTCTGTATATTAAATACTGAGACTTTAATCCTACCTCATATTCATGATGCCATGAGATTCACATTGTGCTGTCAGTTTAGAACATGAGCATTACCAATTAGTCTGGTGTTCAGGTAGTTTATGAACTAAGGCCCAGATCCTGCAGACTTACCCATGCGCTTAACTTTATGGATGGGGAACGATTCCAGAATTAATTTTGTCAAGTTTAACAATTGCAACATTTCACAGAAACAGGTTAGCTTCCACTGTTATTATGAGAGCCAATGGCCCATATTTTGTGGTCCTTCAATCGAGCAAAACTTCTATTGTAGTCAATAGGACCTTTGCTTGACTCAAGACCACAGAATTTGGGTCCCAGACATTAGAGATAGAAAAGATTTATTATATCACCGAGGTGCAGACTCTAATGGTATTTAGGCTCCTTACTTCCATTGAAATCAATGAAACTAGAGTGGGCAAAGTATTAGTATATAATGTACTGCAGGAGACAATGCTGTACTAATGGGGTTAGGGACCAGGGCCCAGATCCACAAAGGTATTTAGGCTCCTAATTTTGGAATAGTAGTCAGAAGGTACTTGTTTTTTCTTTAATAGGAATGTAGAATTATGGTGTTTGTATCTGAGAGTTTGGTATATCAGTCAGATGATTTAGAATTAAATAGAATCATCTGGTTTATTGAGCTAATTGTCAATAGACATATTTTTAAAGTTTTTTTTTATTTAATTACTGCTGCAAGTGAACCAGTTAGTTAACAGAACATACTTTATTTTAAATGGAAGAAATAATAGTGACATTAGCAAGTTTTACTGCAAGTATAGAAAATGTCATTCCACCATGTACAGGATGGAATGATGCAAGTTCATTCAACTCTAAGATTTTAATATTTCACAGACTCATATTAAAATGGCTATGCAATATTGATAAGACAATTATTTTGAAATAAAATCTGATAGTATGAAAAAAATGCACATTGCTTAATTTCTTGCTGAATACACAGAATAACATTTTGGTCCCAGGTTAGCATCATAGTCAAAATATTTTTATTTTTGTCACACATTGAACATGTACAATATTATAAAGCTTGATTTTAATAATTGTTATTTGCAAAAATATTCTTCTCAATCCCTTCAAACTGCAATTATAAAGTTCATTCCTAGCATGAAAATCTGTAAACTGAACAGAATTTTCAGAACAAAAGGATTAATTTGTTTCACAAGAAACCAAATTTCATTGTTTAATTCAGCTTTTTTAAAAAGGTATTCGATGGATAAATAAATTGTAATTGCTAGTTAATGTCTTTCAGGTTGCTCATTGGGATGTTATAACATTCTCCCCATATTCTTATTTGTAAAGTTTCTATTTATAATAAGATATTCTAACATGACACAAAAAGCTTTCTAATAGCAGTAAGAATCAAAGTGCAAAATATTTACTTGGTTGGGGGAATGCTCTTGCTCCCATTTAAATCTAAGGCAAAATTTTGGATTATTTGATGAGACTAGGATCTGCTCCTTGATGCAGACTTGCACAAAGGGTTTTTGTTTATTACCATTTGGATTTTATGCATGTAAGTTTCCCTGAACTATGTCACGTTGTACATACAGTTGTACTAGGTATTTTTAGGAGATTAATGGTAGGGTATTAGCCAATTAGGTGGTGCCAATCCTGCTCTCAGACTTCTGATTATCTTTTAATATCACATACCTTAATGTATGCTCAATTGACAATACTGATGTTGTTGAGACATGGACAAGTTAATGATGTGTAAATCTGCAGTTTACGCTGAGATAGAAAAGTTTAATTTTTTGGAATGATAAGGGGTCCAGTCCTGCAAAGGCTTATTTATGGGAGTAATCACACTGAAGTAAGAGGAGCTACTTACATGAATAAGGGCTACTCACAGAAATAAAGATTTGAGTAGCTGAGTGCATGTGTCTTGTATACACTACAGATTTACAACTCATTAACCTGAGGCTCATTTTTGAAAATGTCAAATCGTTTACTGTTAAAACACTTATACAACTAACTGAATACAGACAGTCTACACAGTTCAGGACTTCAAGACAATTAATCATTTATTATCCACCGGATACCAAAACTGCATTCCTTGGACAACCAAAACTCCTACCAAAGTTAATTGAGCACAATAGGAGTAAAAGGTGTGCAAGGAAAACAGGATAAGGTCCTAGCTCTTATTCAGTTCCTTGTAAACTGAATGATGGGAGAGTGCAAACAGTGAACATGAATATCTAGTGATTGGTGGTAGCAATCCAAATCTATAGTATTAAGGTTTTCCTGCAATTTTTTGTGTGCGTGTGTATTTTTAGAAAAGTTGTCAAGCCCTTATAGTTGTGAAGGAGTCCTTCACTTGTAAGTCAATGCACAGCAGTTTCAGCAAGTCTCCATCTAGGCAGACTGGAACAATAGCACCAAAAATACAAACTTTCTCTCTCTTCTCAAAATAATCTGTTTGTGACCATTAAGCAGTCAGATTAATAATCACATACGATATTACCCCAGTAAAATAAGTGAACTGTATTGGTTAAAAATCTACAGCCTTGCTATGAATCCTCACAACACATAAAGACTTAGCCTGGGCTGGACCATATGCAAAATTCACATTAGCATCTATGAGAATTCCACATGCTGAGGAAGATCAATATATGGCCTTAAATTCAGACTGTAGTAGCATGGATTAGTGTTTCCACTTAGTGTTAACTGACCACTTAAACATGAATGGTCTCTTGAAATATGTGTTAAACATTCTGTTCCACCTTATATTTAGCTGTGATACTCTGAGGATACTTCCCAGACTGAAGAGCTCTGTGTCAGCTTCTCTCTCTCACCAACAGAAGTTGGTCCAATAAACTATAAAAAGAAAAGGAGTACTTGTGGCACCTTAGAGACTAACAAATTTATTTGAGCGTAAGCTTTCGTGAGGCTTTATACACTGCTGTAGCTCACGAAAGCTTATGCTCAAATAAATTTGTTAGTCTCTAAGGTGCCACAAGTACTCCTTTTCTTTTTGCAAATACAGACTAACATGGCTGCTACTCTGAAACCAATAAACTATATTAACTCACCTGCCTTGTCTCTCTGATATCCTAGGACCGACGTGGCTACAACAATGTATAGGTTGAAATATGACATACAAGAGCTTTTATTTGCGCTCCAAAAATCTAACTTTACTCGTCTTCACTTTTAAAGGGTAAACTCTGGGGGCACGAGGAGAAAACTGTGGAGTAGCCAACCAGAAACTCCAGTCAATAAGGGCAGAAGCAACCAAAGCAGGGATTTTTGGTCCATTGGAGAACTTTCTACAGTTTTGACCATGCTTTATCTCTCCTGTGTTGCTTGGCTGTTTGCTCCAACCTTCCTGCTCCCCACTCCTCCCTCAGTCTCTTCACCTCAGAAGAGCATCTTCCTCCAATCTTGTCTATTTAGATTGTAAGCTTTTCAGGGCAGGAACCGTCTACTGCTCTGTGTTTGTATGGTACCTATATATAATGGGGGAGTCACTCTTGATTGGCCCTTAGGCATAACTGTAATAAACATGGTTAATAATAATATTTTAAATATGTTTGCCATCTTTTGAATCACAAAACTGTTTTATTAAGAAAGCTAACATGATTTTGTTTAAAACACGCATACACACTAATACTGCATATGCCCAGTAACTTCTTGTCAACAAATTTCATGGTGAATTTTAGTAATGCGTCCTTTATGCTCAATTCAGAGGAGTCACTAATTTATCACCCTATAAAGCAGTGCCTTGTCTTTATATTTGCCTGAACAGTACAATCTATGCCCCTGACATTGTATACCTCCTCAAGAATCTGTGTGCATAGGAGCAAGTCTACTTTAATCAGAACAGATGTACATAATTTGTATATTTAAAAAATGAATACATGCATTTTTATGCAAGAGATCACAGAAATTCTCTTCAAAGTCAGTGTTGTGTCAGTACTCACAGTTTTATTGGGGGAGGGAAAAGAGTTTAAACTGTCTACATGCAAACAATCAAACAAGAACAAAATGTCAAAGTTAGGCTTTATGCTCTGTTCTTACAAAACTGCACAGGCATCCGATTAAAGATATCAACTATAGGCCCAATTTTGCATTTCCAGTCATTTCAATTGGACTAATCAGGCAAATAAAAACAACAGGATTGAGCCCTGCAGTTCTAGTTTCCTCTGGATTCCTGCAGATATAGATCTCATTAACAGTAAGAGGTCAACATGAGATTAGACCTCTATTTGTGCTACAGAACCTGAGGCAGACAAGCTAGAGCATCGGTTTTCACTTTACATGATTTTGTTAGTTTGCCACAACCCGTTTTAGAAATTACTACTTCTAATTTTGGATAAATATTTAATTTTGCAGCTGATGTGAAGTCCAACCACTTGCATGGAAAGAAGAATTTGGACAAGTAGCAAGAATTAGCTTTTCTGCTGGGGAAAATAAAAGGAGATGTATAAAAGGGAGGGATGGAGCCTGTTAATATCTCTCTGTGAAAGCTGTTCTACAGAAGATACTCTCCATCTACTTTGAAGATTTTTATTGCCTTTAGTGATTATTAATGTGTACCCTGCCAAAAAGTGCAATTAGGGACTGTACAAACAGTGCATTTGGTATCAAATGTTGCACACTCTCCAAGAATTAAGATAAAATAGAGGTTGTTTAATCTTCTTACTGGGATTTTCTATTTTTTCTTCTGGACAGAATATCCTGTGTTTGAGAGGAAAACTCACACACGTGTCCATTAGTTTTGCCACAGACATCCACCTTAGACCCCAAATCCTGTGCAATTCTCAACTACTTTGTAAACATGGACCAGCAATGAACATCAGAGCCTATTAAAGAATAATTTCAGGCTACTGAGAACAGTCATCTATTAATAGCAGACAAATCCCTGCTATAGCCTGTAGTGATAATACCCTGATACTTTGCACACAGTTAACCATTACAAAACCAGCAAAAAGTCATCCTATATTGTAGGCTGATCCGTACCTTTAGAGCTTTCAAACAAACCAAAACCACATACATCCAGATGCTCCACGCATGATCAGATTGTATGCCATCCAGATTTATTTTATACGCAAGATATTAAATTGTCAGCTCTTCCAAGTGACCCATCCTGAAGCGGTCCATACTGCATGAAATACTTGTGAGAGAGAAAGTGGTTCTGTCTTGCAGAAACACTAAGCCAGCCTATGAGAGTTTTACCACACACACCGCCAAGACAATAGCGATAATGAGCACCGCGGAGAAAATGATCCCAGCTAGAACTTTGCTGATATCGCAGAAGGATTTGTTTTCCTCCACGGAGATCATGCCAATGGAGGAGGCGCCCACGCTAATGGTGGATTTGAGTTCAGCCCCAGGGTCCTGCTTAGCCTCTACTGTCCATTGGGGGACATTCACCTTCATCTCCATCTCGTACATCATCTCTCCTACTTGGTTGATCTCGTTCTCCAGGTCTTTCAAATCCACTACATCTATGTTGTGTTCAGCCTCGTATTTCATGTTCTGGACGCTCATAGCCCTGGCGGCCACCCCAGAGGTTCCCCCGCTCATGCCCGTCTGGATCAGGTGCTTTTTGGGAACGTTTAGGGGGAACTCCTGGCCCAGCTCCAGGGCTCTCTTCATGTCAATCTCCAGGATCTCCATGCAAGTGGAGAAGATCACCCAGAGCCTCTCGAATTCAGTCTTATCCTCCTTACTCACCGTCTTGTCCTTCAAGACGGCGGTGAGCTTGTTCCTGTTAGCCACCGCCAGCTCCTGGGCTTTCTGCCGAGTCTTCTTGAGCTCCTCCCGCAGGTTCTGCGAGTCCGAGGTGCCCCCAATGGTCAGCACCATGTGCCGATAGCAAGCAGTCACCTTGCTGAGCGCATCGAGCAGCGCTTTGCATTCCTCCTTCACCATGGCTCAGGCAGGCTGCAGACCAGTGCCCCAGCCAGCGGGCTCCAACTGGCGGGCTGCTCGCTGGGTGAACTGGTGTCCCCGCTGGTCTACCTCCCGCGGCTCAGTTCAGATTACCCTCTATTGGATCCAGGGAGCTGCCAGCGCCAGATGTCACCAACACGCATGGTAATCGCGGAGCTCGGATCCCGCATGCAAATACTTAGATCTAGCCCCTTCCGACCGCTCACACGGCTCCAAATCCTCCTACGGTCCATGCAAGCGGGAGAGGAGTTTGGGGAGTGAGTGGCATCGCTTTGCGCACAGTATTCAGCATCCGAGGGAGGACTGCCCCAGTCCCTACTCCAGATACACCGAGATGGAGAACAGCTGCGGTTTCCTGCAGGCGGCTCCAGTACGAGAAAATCAGATGCACGTTGTTTTTAAATGCACCAAGCCGAATCGGCAGGAATGAATTAAAAACAGAGCTAAAAACAAGACAGCCTTTAATTAAAGCCCGAGTGCTGCCACCATGTGTGCCAGATGACCAGAGGCCGGTCTGTAGCGCCTGGAAACTCGCCTGCCCAATACCAACCTGGCGCCTCAGCTGTTGACATTAAATACTGCACAGCTGGAGCACCTGGAGGAGTCACGTGGTGCCGAGCAGGAAGTAGCGCCGCGGTTTCTCTTTCCAGCGAAATACAGCCGCCCTGCTCCTCGGCGTGCCTAGGCTCCGCCTTCGCAGGCTGCTGATTGAGTGGACGCTACCTCCGTCGCGGGAGAAGCCGGGGCTCATTGGCTTGGCGTAGCTGGGGTGCTGTGGTGCGCCGCCCGCTCGGATCCTGGTAGGGCTTGGTTGAAATGCACAGCAGTTAATGGGGGAGCTGGGCTGGACCGCTAGTGGTGCTCTGTGTCTGGGGAGGAAGTGAGACAATGTTACCTTTGTAAGTAAGTAAATTTTCTGGTGTCTGTTGACTCCCTATTTTCTAAATCGGGCTGGGGGGACTTCCCCCCCCCCCGGAGGGAGTGTATGACTTTGGGGGCTGCTGGGCAAGTGGGGCCCCTTCTCCTGGCCTTGTCAGCACTGACCGAGACGTTTCCTGTGGCAGAGGGTAGCACTTTCGGGGGCTGTAGCTGTCCTTGCGGTGCCCCCAGCTCATCCTTTATAGTGGGGGTGACTGAAAACAGGGTTTGCCGCTGTCACATGGTTTTCATTTTAAATTGTCTTCCTACCAAGGCCTGTGAACTCAAGCTTCGAAAACCACCTTCCATCCTCCTCTGCTACCCCAGCGTAAGAGATGGGATGGAGGGGGAGCGGGAAGTATGTTTTGTTCCAGATCTCTGGGTCCTGGCAGTGCTGTTGCTTCTCTGTGGGAGTTAAGTTACAGCGTAATGCAGGCATGTGGGGCTTGTACACAGAGCTTCGGTTGGCTTCATTTTTATACGCTTCAAGGGAGACACCGTTGCAAAGAGAGTGTGTGTTTTCAGAGAGTGAACGTGTTTCAGAAGGGAAGTATGCAAATTCTTTTTCCACCCTCAACACAGTGCTGGACTCTGGATGGGATTGTTGTAATTGTTTCTCCGGTATAGCAACGTTCACCGTCTTAAATGTTGACACTGCAACTCTGTTGTTGATATCCGATCCAAACTATAGGTTTCTGTCCAAACTGGAGACTTCCAGAGGGCTAATTAAGTCACATTTCTGATTGTCCCATGGGGTGGGGAAAGAGCTCCAAATATATTTTTGAATTAATTTGGGGGGGAAACATTACATTATGTTGGGATTAAACTGCATGCAGCGTAAACACGGGGTTAAGGGTCTTTGAGTTAAACACAGGGTTATTGGTTTTTCTTGTGGTCCCACTTGCGTTAATAGTTGTTGCTGATTATTTCTCAGACAGTACAAACTTTTTTTTCCATGAGTAAATACTGTTTCTATCAGGCTAGGAGAACTGATACTTTTCCGCAGCTTTAATCATAATACTATCTTAGATTTTTTTTTTAAAAGAATGCAGAAGGTGACTCAGACTCGTTGGTTCGTATCAACACATTTTGCTTCCTTCCAAAGCTTCTGATACAGTATGTAGAGTAAAAGGTTGTGTTTCTCTCTTTGAGCTCACTTAAGTGAGTGTGAACTGTTTAGGAAGCTTTGTAGCAAGTATAGATGTTGAGTCAAGAGAGGATTTGTGCTTGGGCTTTTTATAACTGTATATGCAAATTAGCAGTAAGTTAATGTGACAAACTTGAACACTTGTTACAAATTAGTAAAATATTGTGAATTGACTGCTTTGAAAATATATTGTAGAAATACTAATTTAATAGTTTTTAGTGGTGAGTAGTGAATATTTCATACTGTGCTGATTATATTATAATTTTAAAATTTTCTTGGTAGCTATATACTTTGGTAATGGGTGCTCTAGACTCACTTAAATGGTAACAGTGAGTACTGACCACTACACTGTACAGTAACTTATGCTGTTTTGCAACATAGAGTACATATTTATCAACGAGGAGTGCCAGAAAACTTAATTGCCACAGTCTCCACACCTCATTCACCCCTGGTTTAAGGAACAGCCAGATGGCTTGCTGAATTAAGTGACTTGAAATAGATACATTTTCTCTTTTTTCATTCTTTATGGGGATATGAGAATGTAACACATACCACCATAGTGGAACAAAAAATACCATATGTTCTAAGTGGTATCTAGCTTCAGAAACTTTCTTGAAATTTGTCATGGAAGGCCCAAGATCAATTAAGTAGCTGCCTCCCCATTTCAAGGCAATGCTAACCTAGGAAGGTTGAGCCAAAGTATGTGGGATCTTGCATGGGAATGCAATGACGCTAGGTGAACTTGAACTATGTGTAAGCAGGTTTCAGATTAACAGCCGTGTTAGTCTGTATTCGCAAAAAGAAAAGGGGTACTTGTGGCACCTTAGAGACTAACCAATTTATTTGAGCATAAGCTTTCGTGAGCTACAGCTCCCTTCAACGTGTAAGCAAAGATTTGTAATTGCATAATGGTCCTAGTCAGGAAAAAGGATAAGCCCTAGCTCTGGATCCAAAGTCTTATGTGACTTGATGGTGATAAGCTTATGACTATCCAAATTATGCATCCCTTTATACTTATTGAAAGGGTTACATGTAAAAGTCTGATGCACTTCAGTAATAATAAGTTACTTATTTCAGTGCATCAGACCTTTAAATTAGAAAGTCTCCCATCTAGTTTCAGGCAAGTTAACTGGTTGAAGTATTGTCTTTGTCAAGAGGAAACATAATGTTTTAGGAGCTTCTGACTAATTATTTACACCTAGAGGCAGCAATAGATAATACCTGTAGTCAGATACTTCTTGACCACAGATCTTTACATGTATTATTACATGGAAGAATAAGAACAGCATTCTTCTCTGGAATACCTGCTTAAGTTGGTGAACATGTTTTCCAATACCACATCGCAGATGGTACCTCTACTGCAGATTCAGCCACAGTTTTGTTATAGGAATTGTCAAATGACAGGTAGAAAATTCTTAAAATCCAAAGACAAATATTGATACTTTTTTTTTTTTAGGGCAGAGTACTCTTGCAAATGTGTTTGGAAAATGTAGTTCTTGAAAGACATTATAGAGAATTACTTGCTAAATCCCATACCCTTAGTTTATCAATGGGTGCCCCCCTGTCCTATGATGATTAAATTATTGAATCATTGAAAACCTTTGTTAATTCTGTTTTATATGATATATAACAAACCTTGGCTCAGATGTACCAACATTTGGTGTAAACTCAAAAGTTGAGTACCATCATCTAACATTTGGGACAATATAAGGGTGGGTTTTTTCAGAGGAGGGGTTGTGTTTTTTGTTTTTCATCTAGATATAGCTTGAAAACTTTGAAAATAGAAAAAAAAATTGGTACACAACTCAAAAAGCCTCAGCCATTATTCAGACCTGTGCTAATATTAGACCAGTTTCCTTCAAATAACAACCAAGAACATATTTTGATTAGTTCTCCACCTGTCTCGGCTGTAACTACTGTGCAAGTGTTTTGAACAGTGGCATGAAAATATTCTTGATTTTGTTTATCACAAAGCAAAGTAGCAGCCAAGTCTGAAGCTACTGCAGTGACAAGTGTACAGGTTAGTTATTCTGGTACACATTGTATTATGTAGCTTTAAAAGGCCAGTATTGCCTGAAATGTCACTAAATGTTTTAGTGAGTAAAAATGAACTGTGGTGGAACTGTTTGTCTTAGTGAAAAAATGGTAGAAACACTAGTATTGAAGTGCAGTACTGCTCTGATAAGTGAATCCAAAAGGTTGTCATAGGACTCCATGATTACCATGTCTCAGAGAACTCAAATGAAAACTTTTAAAAACTTTCCCTTTAATGAGAAAAAATGTCTTTCCCAGTTTCTGGTTAAAAAAAAAAAAACTGCACAGGCAGTCCGTTCCACCTTTTTCTTCCACATTACATTTTATGTACTGAATTCCGTACAGACACATTCAAATCTCTTGATCTCCACATGTTGTAATAAATATTTCAATGTATTAACTCATCCTTTTCCTTTATTTTTTTTTTCTTTAAAATCAAATACCAAAATATCACTTAATAGCTGAGGACTCCAACCCACAGAAACTGGGCTAAAGGGAGGAAGGAGATACTGAGGGGAAGGAAATTTAGAATTGTGGCTCCTAGAGCAACTGTCATTTGGCCATGTTGCAAGTATTTAACCCCCTGTGCAGCAATATAACACTGTTCAAGCTCAAAGGGACTGAGTTATAATTGTGGAAACTGTTAATGTGATAAGATATTCAAAGTTTAAATTCTCAACCATGATGATATTGTTTGGGGGTGTCATGCAGAGGATAAATTCTATTCTGAAGTCCAAGGTATGTTGTGGGTTTTGTACTCCTTTATTAAGGCACAGTATACATCTGCTATCTTAATTACAGAAGTGTTTTAACTGGTTTTTATTTTTGAATGTGGATTTGTTCATCTTTGTCATTTCATTTTGTTGGTGCTCTAGATCACACTGAACCATGCTCAGAAGTCTGCTTGACCGATGGCAAACGAGTCTATACTGCTGCCACTAAGCGGTTTAGAGCTAGTTATTTGTGATGTGTAATCTGATGTGCTGGGAACTGAAGTAAGATCACCACACTGAACTCTCTTCCTGTGACCATCTGTCAAATCAAAATGATTTTAAATCACTCTGGTCTGTCTTGGATTTGTATTATGTTCTTTTTAGGTCCAGGCAGTGGATTACAAACAGCACATTTATCTAAGCTTATCTATATTCATAAATTAAATTCTGTATTTTGCCCATGAGTTGGGATATGATGGTTGGAGATAGTGTGGTTTCTCATGCACACCTCCCTCTTGTGTTTCTGATCAGCTTTTTCACATGGTTAAAGGGACAACTAAAGCTTTTTTTCAGTCTTCTCTTCCAGATAGAAATCTGAAACTCTGTTCCATGGATCTATGGTAGAAAGGAAGTTGAACTTTTTCCGTAACCTTTCTGAAAAAATAGTTAAGTAAAAACTGTGACTGACTGAAGGACACTTTGTGTTCCCAATTTTTATTTTCTCTTTCCCAGCCTTTGTGGTATAGGAAACTTAAACCCTGTGTTCTAGCTTCTTGACTTAACATATTAATGCTCTTGGAGTTTTTCTGTAGCTTGTGAAATATCGTTTAGCAGTAGCATATGATTAAACAGTTCAGCTATTTATGAATGAGAATAGTTCCTGGCATGCCAAATGTTAAAATAGCGTACATTGGGAAATACATGATCTTAGAATATAGACACAAATTAGTTTCCTGCTGAGATCCGTGTAACTTTTTTAGTTTGAATCTTTAGACAAGAAACCGTTTTTATATGAGAGCTAAAATCAGGATAACTTTTTTAGTTTTGTACGTATCTTAATATTGCTGCTGCTGGGATAAATTTAAATCTGACTCTCTGGATTGAGCCATATATGTGAATCTCTTCTCCTTTAATCCTGTCCATGCAAAACCCCACATGATAGTCTTGGCAAACATTACTCCCATGAGTAACTCCATCTTTAAGATCAGACATTTGAATTATTTACATGAGTAAGACTTCTCAAGATCAGAGAAGCGGGTTCTAGCCCAGGTAAACTATAATGATCCTATCTTAATTGTAAATAACACACCAAAAACTACATTAAATGAATGTTAAGGTTGCAAAGTTAAGCACTACAAATTTAGGAAATACCTGAATTAAGATTGCATATGTAACCTTAATTCAGACTACTCCTGTATATGCATTATGTTATCATTTCTAATTACATGATCTCATACTACTTTTTTTCCCACAGGACCCCTGCCTCATTCAGTGCACAGGATTGATAGTACTCTGGGAATGCACCAGGTGGCATTTGAGTCAGGTGGCTTCCTTTTCTTTGTCTCCTGGGTGCCAGCCGGGGGAGCCTTGAGAGCACAGGAGAGAACATGTCTCTGCTCTGTTCCAGGGCCCTAGCCTGTAGTAATGGGAGAAGCAATTGCAGGGAAAATCCTGGTGAGCTGTTGAAGCATGCTCAGTGCAGGCAAAGTCTTCAGAGAATTTAGCTGCCCAACTCTAATAATTTTCTGCTGAATATGTATGAACTGAGACTGGCCAGGCTATTAGCCTTTGGGTAATTTTTTTCTGGGCAAAAGGCACATCCCTGATGCAAGAGCTGACCTCCAATTCTACACCAGTTTTCAAGTCTGTGGTCTGAACCATGGAGCTGCTAAACTTTTCCATGGAACAGCTGTAGGCCATTTAAAAAAAAAAAAAGAATCGTTTCCCTAATCTAATTTTTGGGAACAGCTGAACTATTTTAGCTGAAGCTTTTTGAAGGAGTTCAGCCCAAGGCAGATACCCAGTATTGAAAAATTCAGCCTGAGTGGTTATCCTTTGGCAAAGTTATAAGCAACTGAAAAGGGGGTCTTGCAATGCAAAGTATCAGGCAGCCTTCGCTATAGGCTGCACTACTAACTCTTCCTAGAATAGGGGGAGCTCTCAGTCTGGTATAGGATCATAAGGCTACATCTGATGCATCGTGTAGCTGCCTCTTAGCCTCCAGTTACACTATCTGTTTTGGAAACTCACATCTTTCTGTTACATGCACTTCCTGGACCCAAGGGAGCCTCAAGGAAAGAGGCATTGCCCTTCTGCCAGCATGGCATACAACCAAGAAATGCAGAGGGGGAATATTTCACAGCTCACTAATATGAACAGTGTGAAAGTATGAGAGAATATCTAGCATTTTATTAAAACACAATATGTTAAAACTGCAACTGCATGTAATGAAGAAAATGTTTGATGGGGGAGAAAGAGGGCAGATACATTGGGATAGCAGAATTCAAATCTAAAGGCTCTTGAAAGAGTACCTGGAGCAATAAGTGACCTGTTGTATGCTGTACATATAGAAATAATTAGAATAAATATCTTACCCTTTATCCTCCTACACTAAGTGAATAGTGCCATTGTGTTTTTGCTTCATGGTGTATACAGTACTGTACTAGAAATTTTTTTTCATGACTATGTACTACTTTTTTATTGGAAATAGGAAAAACTGATTCCAAAATAGGTGGTAAAATAGACTTCCTCTTTATAGAGTGCCTCTGACCTACCCTGTTATAACCAGTAGTGCTTATAAGCTCCAGTCAGACTGTACAAACACGTAAGATATTGTCTCTGCACCAAAGAGCTTACATTCTAACTTGAGACAGGGAGAAACAAATGTGTAATGAACAATTGGAGGGAATGCGGTGACAGGACTAATCTAACTGTCATGTTAGATGCTCTGGCCATAATAACTTAAATTTTATCATGGGTCATGTTGCTATTTTTCTCTGTGGCCTTGTGAACAGTGATAGAAACAGCTGGAACAGTTTCTAAAGATATCTGATATAGTTCAGTTGTAGATGGGTAGAGCTCTTCAAACTGTCCTGATGTTTGTCTAATGCATCTAAATGCATTTCCCCAAATGACCTCTGTCAAATTGAAAAGGGTGAGTGAATGACCCTTATATTTTTAGGGAAATTAATGTGCTAAAGTTAGGAAAGCTCCTCTAAAACAAAAATATTTTTTAAATATTGTGGATAGCGCCCAGATTCCAAGTTGAGTTCCTCTTTTGAGTGAACTATTGGTCTTAAGTCTAGCCTCTTTTGAACTTGGGGATCCCATTACAAACTTCTGTTACCTTCTGCAAAGGGGATTGTGTAGACTTGTCAAGACGACATACTATTGAATGGTTTCAGAGTAACAGCTGTGCTAGTCTGTATTCGCAAAAAGAAAAGGAGTACTTGTGGCACCTTAGAGACTAACCAATTTATTTGAGCATAAGCTTTCGTGAGCTACAGCTCACTTCATCGGATGCATACTGTGGAAACTGCAGAAGACATTATATACACAGAGACCATGAAACAATACCTCCTCCCACCCCACTCTCCTGCTGGTAATAGCTTATCTAAAGTGATCACTCTCCTTACAATGTGTATGATAATCAAGTTGGGCCATTTCCAGCACAAATCCAGGTTTTCTCACCCTCCGCGCCTCCCCCCCCCCCCCACACGTGGTCACTTTGGATGGGCTATTACCAGCAGGAGAGTGAGTTTGTGTGTGTGGGGGGGGGGGGGGGGGCGGCGGAGGGTGAGAGAACCTGGATTTGTGCTGGAAATGGCTCACCTTGATTATCATACACATTGTAAAGAGAGTGGTCAGTTTGGATGAGCTATTACCTCCTCTCACCCCACTCTCCTGCTGGTATTGTTTCATGGTCTCTGTGTATATAATGTCTTCTGCAGTTTCCCCAGTATGCATCCGATGAAGTGAGCTGTAGCTCACGAAAGCTTATGCTCAAATAAATTGGTTAGTCTCTAAGGTGCCACAAGTACTCCTTTTTCTTTTTGCGTGTACTATTGAATGCAAGTTTTGGTTGAGAGCATTGATAAAAGGGTATCTTGTAGCATAGTTTCCTCTGCTACAGTAGTAGTTCTGTGTAAAGGATAAAGGGTGGTGGGGGGAGGAATAGATTGGAAGAATCTAATACATTAGGAATTTATGTCCCAGGCACTTGTAATCTTGACTGACCTCCTTTCCATCTTCTAAGTAAAGTAAAATTTCTGAAGTCATTCCAGAGGCATCCCATTATGAGTCACTGAACCTCATGTTTGTGAAACGTGTACTGTAGAACTTCTGTTGAGAATTAGAACCTAGGAAGCCATAACTCGCATGGGGTTTTTGCAGCTTTAGAAACCAAGAATTTTATTTCATGCATTTAGTTCAGTTTTATAATAAGGACCTTTTTATTTTTACCAAAAGCATACTGTATTTCAGACTTCTTCCATCAGACATGAGCTCATAGACAAACTGAATGTTTTAAAACCTGAATTCATTAGGATTGGTTCACAAATGTATTAATGACGGATCAGGTAAAATATGTTTTTAGACTCTCTGGGCCCAATTCTTCCACCTTGAATCAATGGGATTACTTCTGGAGGTAAGGTATTCCTCAGAGTGAGTAAGTGTGGTAGAATGGGACACTAAATTAGTTGTAATAATTGTTAGTGGTGGCTGTCTCAGAGCACCCTTAGTCCATATTCATAGGGAGAAAGGCAGGCTTGAAAGTAGGAATTAGTTTTTGGCTAATTTCTAAAAGAGATGACATAGACCAGTGTTTCTCAACAACCAGTCCATGGACCCATGCGGGTTCCTGAGATTTCTCTGACAGTTTAGGAAAGGCAGCAAGCTGGTCATTGGTATCAAAAAGCTTGAGAAACACTCACATAGACAACTGTATCCAGAACTTCTTGGTTGTGTGCCTCATTTTAATATTTGATTGGTTCATAATAGATGCACTATTTCATATAATGGAAATTGTTTTCCTTAATTGACTTTCCCCCTTGATAGCTGAGGATAGTGTAATGGAAATACCTGTGTATTGTGCAATTTACATTGGTGTCTGTGTACAGAATACTCATGTTGCCTGTGTGTATGTCCATGTTTCTAAAATAAACAAGAATGTCAGCATCACATAACCAGACAGATTATAATGTATGTACAAAGAATAATGGTAAAAGTGGTTGTGTTATCTTAGCAGGGTTTGTTTTTGGTACACAAGTTTACTGTAGTAATGAATGTTTTAAAGGTTAATGCGGTTTTTTTTTTTTCCGGACAGCATACTGCAGTAACTCTTTATAATTTTTCTTGAAATTGATTAGATTGGGTTGTTTGAAATCATCTATTTATAATTATAGCAGCATTCAGGCCCCAAACAGGTAGTGGTCAGATTTTATGAGACGAGATGGTCTCTGTCCCAGTAGCATAAAGTCTAACTTAACACACACGTGGGCGTAAACAGTTGGAAGAACTGGGGAGGGATAATAGTAATAGGAAATGTTTGGTTATGAAGACTAATTTTGCCTGAAGTTCCATGGTTCTGTATCAGTCACTCTATATTAAAGTTAGCTCAACATATTTTGTATCTTGATGTGAGACAAGGAGGGGAGTTTATTATACTTCTAAAACATGAAAGGAAGCATACAAAAAATCATCTTCTATATTCCCAAATGTTGTTGCATCTAAATATGAAAACTAAACAATAAAATATCTGTTTTTAACTTCTGTAATATTAACACTTGTATCTCTTCTAGAAAATACCTTTGGAATCTCTGACATCCATATGGCTATGTATGATGAAGATCTCTTGAAAAATCCTTTTTATTTGGCTATTCAGAAACGTCGTCCTGACCTTTGCAGGAAAGTTGCAGAATTCCATGGTATTGTAAGTAAAGAGCTTGTTTTAAATTGACTGACTACGTACAGAAGCAATAAAATCTCTCAGATTCTCACTGAAGTTTAGGAAGGGGTGAGAGAGAGCCAACAAACTAGATCAAAACTGAGATACATAAAGTATATTATATTCTTTTTCTTTTAATATATACATGAGGGAATGCATGAGGTAGTAGATGAAATATATGGGCTTCCATCCTCTAGGGGGATTCTTACAATGATGGTTCATAGCAAGACCCAAAATATAAATGCTTTTTTTTTTTTTTTTTTTAAATATGGGATTGGCACTCTTGTGTTCATGAACATATTGAAGTTCCTGGCTTGTAAGGGAAGAAAATAATGGTCTTTTGACCAACAAGCTACTTTATTTTATGTGACATGAGGCTATGAATATCATGCCACAATTGTTTGTGTTCAGTTTTATAGACTCCAGGTGGCTGTTGACTGCACTACTGAAAGGCTGTCTGTACTGGAGTTCCGATAAATAAAGATCCATCTTCTTATCAAGTCTTGTTTTCCTTGCTGGTCTGAATAACTTGTATATCTAGTACTGTTTGTCATAATTATGACCTTGAGAGACTGGGAACTGAAGCATTTTTGCAATTATGTTTTTATATTGTAAATCAGTATGCCCAAATCTGGTCTGGCATTAAAACATCAATTAAGAAAAACCCAATTTATTCCTGCTTTTAAAGTGTTAATAAAATTAGATGAGAGGTGGTGACCTATGACTCCTATGGAGGATGCTATATAAGCTGTATATTGTTTATTTTTCAAGTGCCTAGCCCTAGGATGCAAATGTATTTGCTCAGTAGTTTCTGCATAGCCTTGTCAATGCTAGGGTTTTTCTTTAGAACTTCCAAGTGTTGCTAACAGTGATGCAGTTCCATTGATGATGAGTGCTAATGTAAATGAAGCACCAGCAGCTGAAGGTGTTTTAAGTGCTTTGGTGTTTATACCCTCTTTAAAGCAGGTCTAGACAAAACAGCACTTAATTTGAGGGTGAGAGGGGAACTAACCACTGGTTCCTGGGCCTCTGTCTGTGCTAGTTCCCAGGTAGGGGAAACATCCTAGCATAAACACAGTTTGAGTAATCCTTGCTTGCAAGGCTAATAATTTTACTGCTTTCTACAGCAATCTGGACAATATTTCTAAATGATCTTGGTTTCTATTTTTATTAGCTACATAGAATCTTAGAGGATGAGCTCTAATTGCAAAGCCTACGAAAGTGTTTTATTCGGTTAAATAACCTCACTTATTTTTGGGCTTTTGGATCATCCATTAGCAATGGCATGGGAAAAATTAGTCAGCCTATTTATCTTAATCTTAGAGAGCCCTGATAGCTTTTTGTCCTACTCTTTTTTTTTTTAAAATGTAAGTGTCAAATCATTTCTGCTGTGAGCGGTATTCAGAGTTCAGAAACTTAACTATTTGTTGAACATGTGTGGAAGTGACCTGCAGTATGTGGAATACATGGAGCAAGAAAACTGAAATATTGGGGTTGCCACTTTCAGGGGATTTGAGGGGAAATGTTGCATGTGAAAACAATAAGTTCTTACAACTGTTTTTTTGGTGGAAATTGGGGGAGAGGCAGAAATCTGATTTTTACACAGGCTGTGTCCTAAATCAGTATTAATAATTTAAACTCTAACCCTGTCTACATACACAAGTGGGCCTGTGCAGTATCCATTTTTTTACGACTAGTGTAGGAGGACATTGGACAGAATTGTTGGAACAGGCTTTAACTGTAAAATGTTGTTTTGACGCTGTGCCTGTTAAGTTTCTATAAACTGCTCCATTTAAACTTTTAAATGTTGGCAGCACAAAATGAAAAAGCACTTTTTTTCCTTTTAAAATTTACCATACTTTTAATTCAGTAATATCTTCTGCTTGTTAAGAAATAAATAAGAGGCAATAGGGTATGCTTTATTTATTTTAAATTGCATGCCAAAGGAATGTAGAGAAGTGGACATTGTTTAGAGTCCCATTAGAGTGCTTTGTGAATGTCTGAAACTGCAGTGATGCTGTTAGAAATGTAAATATTTGCAGAACTTACACTTGTCAAGATTCATGGTACCTGCTGCTGCTTTGTTCATCTTAGGTCTGATCTCTTTATGGAGGTGATTCTGCTGCTGCTAATGGTATTGCTTTTTGTGCCTCCAGAATAAAAGCATTTTTTTTTTCTGTGAGCAGTGTTAATATTTCCAGAGAGTGCTCTTATCTGAAGAGTAGAAGTGCTTCTGTAAAAAGTATCTTTAAATACTGAAAGGGTTTTAGTTAGTGCAAAAAATTACAATTTCTCCTGTTCCAGAGAACAGCAGGAATAGACAATGTTGTACTTTGTGACAATATCTTTTATTTGAAAACTAGGCATGTATATTACCAGTTTAAATTAGTTTCTTGATGGAAGAATAGGGGCTCAAAATACTCACCAGGTAGTTTTAATGGTAGGAAGGCAAATTTGTATATATGAGCTAATATGCCATTTGCTCTGGTTCCTTTTAAGACTACCTTTCCTCGCTCTCTGGTGGTTTTGACCTTTTGTGTGGCAAGCATCCAAATGGCGGTGACTTGGGAATGCAAGAAAGAATGGTACTGCTACCTCATTAGTATAACTGTTCTACTGGAGAGAAGTATTGGCCTGTGCTAGATTAGCATTTAGTTTTCAGGAGGTAATGCCAAGTGAGATGCTTGTTAATTTCAATTAGATGCCCTGAATTGCTCACTAAAATAACAGCATTTAGCTAGTTTGTTGAAGTGCTGCTTTTAAATGTAGAAACTGGTGTGATCCCAGTGTTTTTAAGTTGTCCCTCCATTGTGTGTGGCATTTTTCTAAATGCATAGCTGATACAGACAGAGAAGAGTGAAAATGTTTTAGAAAGGAGTATTAGATTTGTGAAAGGCTTTGCTTTAAGAGCTGTGCAGACTAGCTCTTAGAGGTAGTTACAGCCCCACTTCCTATTCTTCTCTGAATTCTTCTTTTCAACTTTTAGTTCTAGGGCTGTTCAGAATCCTGCTGTGCTACTTCTGTTTTAAAGTCTAGCTGTTTGAAGTAGTTGTTGAAATACTGAATTCTTCTTTTTTCTTTCCTTCTCTGTATGACTGAGTAAATTGGCTTCTTAGTGTTTGACTGACTCATCTGAGTTGCAGTAGCTAAGCACATTTGGAGGTGAGGATATATAACTTCCTTGTTGCTGTTGAGGTGGTTGGCAGCGGGGGTGGGAGGTAGGGAAGGGTAGATATCAGTGTTGTGTAGGAAGAGTTCTCTAAGGCTAAGGCTACACTACAGCCCAAATCCAGGCTGAGATCGATCCACCGGCAGTCAATTTAGCGGGTCTAGTGAAGACCTGCCAAATGGACAGAAGATGGCTCTCCAGTCAACCCCTGTACTGTGATTGATTGCAAAGGGGGCAGACTTTTCTTCCTTTTTAAAACCTTTTTAGACAGCTCAAATCCTGGTGAGGATCATAGCAACTGCAAGTCACAGTTCTTAACATTTCACCATGCTTCGGTTTAGTGGCCTCAGTCCACTCCCAGTAATTATGTTTGTAGAGCCAGCGTTAGGCATAAGCAGACTAAGCAATTGCTTAGGGCCTTAAGCAGCTCAAGAGGGCCTCCCATTCACTTTTTTAATTGTAAGAACATGCCTGTTTTAGTATTGGGGATTGGGAGGGGGGGAATATTCCTGCTTCGGGGTAAGCACCGGCACTGTATGTATGTTTGCATCATGAATCCACCGCAGAGAGTACAAACTGGCAGAGATGTAGAAGATTGAATTAGCAAGGTGATGGATAAGAGGCTAGTTTTTAAAATGTTTTCTTCCAGGTCAGGGTTGAGGCACAATGACTGGGCAGCCTGCGGGAGGGAAGCTTGGCAATATCACCGTGCTGTATCCTGTGAATGAAGAGTCTGGTGCTGGATTGACTGCTCCCAGGAACATCAATCTGGCACCTTCCATGAGCACTAAATGCTCACGCAAGCTGAAAACAGACTGTACTTCATTTCAAATGATTGTATAGTTCAGTACTATTAATGTTCACCTGTTGATTCCATAATTCACTCTCCAGCAGGGTTTCTCAACCTTTTTCTCTCTGAGGGCCCCTCCCCCCCCAAACATGCTACAAAAACTCCATGGCCCACGTGTGCTATACCTGTTTGTTTTTCTGCGTATCCAGTAGATTAAAAACCAGGGCCAGGGTTCAGGATAGCAACCAGGGAAATTGCCTAGAGCCCCACACCACAGGGGACCCCACAAAGCTAAATTGCTTTGGCTTTCTGCCCTGGGCCCCAGCTAATCTAATGCCAGCCCAGCTCTTCAGTTTATTTTGGCAGACCGTGAAACCTGCTTGTGGCCTCCCCAGAACCCTGTCTGAGAACCACTGCTTTAAAGGCTCCACTAACCTGTTAATGGGAGGAGGTCCCACTATGCATGTTTTGTTCCTTTTCTGGTGGTCTTTCACTTGGTCTAGGAAAATACCTTAATGAACACTTTAAGCTGCTTAGTCTTGGTTTTTAATTTAGTGTAAAAATGTCAGCAATATAAGATCTATATCTATACGACTGGGGGTCTTGCTAGAGGTGTTGCTTTTTGCCTTTCCTTTTGGGTACAGCGTGCTCTGATTGTCCCCAGCTTGCTATACTTAGGAGATGATCAGAGCATAGATTCTATCTCTTGCAGCTAATTAGAAAAGGGGTGTGTGTGTGTGTGTGTGTGATCTGAGATGTTGAGCGGGAATCTTGGTTACGGGCTCTGTTCCTTTAAAAAGATAAGTAAATTGTAGACACGCACTGTCAAACGTTGTTACAAGTCTGATATGAAGAGTGCTTGATGAGGAACACAGAGAACAAAGGTTGTTTGATTTGGAAGCAGATGGCACACTGAATTTCCTCCTACAAAGGCATGCGATTGACTGATTTTATTCTTTCTCCAGATATTAGTACCGTGCAAAGGGAGCCTTTCAAGCAGCAGTCTCTCTACCTGCCAATTTGATTCCTATGTTCTAAAATCAGTGGAAGAAAAATTTCAGACCTTAAATGGAAAGGTATTCCTTTGTTAATACAGATCTGGTGGAGGGGTCCTGCCTGGGAACATGATAGACAAGAGGGAAAGGGGAGAAACCAAATTTCAAGTGATCCCAGGGTAGGCAGTGTTTGAGACAGTACTATCTGATGATTAGAGCAAGTAACTGGAGGTCTGGTCTCTGTTCCTGATTCTGCTACTTCCAAACTCATTTTACAGAAGGGGAAATGGAGATACAGCTTCAAATTAACATCACTGCATTTGTGCAAAGTATTTGTATTTATTCATAGAGCTAATTAGTAGGACAAACTCAGATGGACTGTCTGTTCTGTCCATGAGAACTTTGCATGTTTTGTTTAAGTTTGTTTGCATGTTTGGGTTGAGTTCTGTGCTTGTACTCTGTACTTGTACAGACAGTCAGGGGGATGTTTATCCAGAAGAGGATGGCACAGTGTCTCAGACTTTTTTTCTTAAGTTATAAATTGCTGTCACCTCACACTCTGTTTCTGACTCAGTTTGTGTATTCTTGTGATTTAATGTTACAAAGTAAAAGATGTATTAAAAAGGATAGTCATGCTAATTGCTATAAATGAGGAGTCCTGCCATATAGTGTGCTAGTATCCGTTAGCATGGCATTGTTTTTTCCAGTGCACTTTGAAATAAAGAAGTTCAGAATTCTTGTTTAAATGCATGTTCTTTGTCCGTAATGCCCATAAAACAAGTTTCAGTGCACCTAAAACATTTCAAAAGTTCTTTTAAAAAAAAATGCTAAGGGTGAATGTGGAAAAACATGATGTTTTAATTATTAAATAAACATGGCTAGTGATTTTTGGGTGCCCAACTCAAGGCACCTTTTAAAGGGCCATGACTTATCAGAAGATGGGTACTTGGCATTTTCTGAAAATTGAGCCCTTTTAAGGTGTCTCAAGTAGAGTAACTTAAAAACTTGGGCACCTACCAACTTCAGACACATTTGTTCAAGATTAAGAATTTTCTTTCAACAAATGATGCAGTGGAGAACAAACTGGGGACGGAGGGGAGACACAAGATCATCCAAGATTATGAATGTGGATTTAAAAAATAAAATCACTCCCTGCAGCACTGACTTGTTGAAGCAACGAGAATATGAAAGGGTCTCTGACCCCCCTGCCCCCAAAAGACTTTTTTAATGGTGGTTTTTTTTGGTCTTACAAGGATACCCCCTTCTTTTCCTAGTATACAGAACTATGTATTACAATTGTCAACTTTCTGTTTTTCTGCTCAATATTATGACTTCTTTTTAATTTCAGGAAATCTTTATCCAGAGAAATTTGATTATTTTAGGAACTGGTTTTAATCATCATCTCTCAGTACCTGTTCTCTTTGAGGAAACATTCTACAATGAAAAAGAAGAAAGTTTTAGCTTATTGTGTGTAGCTCATCCCCTGGAAGAATCTGAAATCTTAGGTGCGTACAGAAATGCTGGGAAAATACGAACAGTGGGTCTGCTTTGGTGTGCAACAAGGCAGTCCTCTATTTTTATAGGGTTCAGTATAATTTTAGGTTTGTCTTACAAAGCAGTACTTTGGATTGAAAACTCAGGATTTTTTTTAGTTGGCATGCTATCGCTGTTGATAGTATAGGTAGGAAAGAGGCAGACTTTAAAAAAAAATACTGGCCAAGGTTTATATAGCAAAGACTTAATAAAATTATATTTTTAAATGGCCTGAATTTAAATTAAAAGTCAGCTCTGTGAAATGCTTGTTTTTAATGCAACATGGAATTAGAATTTCAGGTAGGTCATTATCTGGCAGTTTGTCTTGACTCTGTTTAAAACTAGTACTTGTATCACTTATTAATGGTGTTGCCCCTTTCTACTGAGATCTTGAGGTTAGGGTAAACTTTATGATGTGATCAGTTGCCGTCTTTAAAAGTTGTCTAACTATTTTTTGTAGCAGCTTTTCTTTTGGTGATGTCTGACTTTAGTATTAGAATTTTTAATTCTTGCTTCTTAAACTGGCTGCATTTGACATGGATCTGAGTAACAACACTTTCCTGCTCTGGGTTGGAGATACTGTAGGTGAGATTAGGGAGATATTGCCCGAGTAACTGCTTTAAAGCAGTATATGTAGTCTTTTGCAGAATTTTGGCAAGTCGTCGCTGCTCACAAAAGGTAAAATAAAATTTAAAAGCAAAACTGAAACTTCTAATGCTGTCCCTAAAAGACTAAATATAGTTTACTTTGACATTTTGTCTTGCAGAGGGTCTGGTAAACTCTATAAATGAAACTGACATTAGGGAAAGTGAATTAATAACTAGGAGGGAAGTGTGAAAACTGGATTTGAACAATAAGTTGAAATGAGTCTGAGTTAGTCCTGTATGGAATCAAACCATAAACCTTAATCTGGCTTCTGAAAATAACTTCTCTTTATAAAGGAGTGCTGGGTTTTTGTTTTGTTGGGTTTTTTTTTTTTGGTCCGGTTATTTACTGCACCTTCAGAAGAGCAGTAGAAAACTGCAAGGTTAAAGGTCTGGTTTGGAGGGAATGAGAGCTGAGCTTGCTTATGTCAGAGCTTGCTTTGGCTGTAGGTGGTGGTTAAGTTGCCTAGATAAATGGGATCTGCAATAGAGATGGAAAAAGAACCTGGATGTTTTGTGGTGCACTAACTGCTAGCTTTCATTACAGAAGAATTTAAAACCCCATCAAATTCTTATTCCCTGAAAAACATTGAGGATGTGAAAGATTTTTTGGGAAGACATTCTGAAAGATTTGACAAACACATTGCATCTTTCCATAGGACTTTTAAAGAACATGAAAGAAAAAGCCTACGACATTACATAGTCAGTATCTCATTTTTAACCTTTGATAACCTAGAATTTTGACCTAAATGAGTGTATCTAGGTAATTCACTATTTGAATTTATTTTATTAAAGCTTTCCATGTAACAAAATATTTTGTAAATAGAATTGTGAAAATGTGGGGTATTTAGTCATAAAGGATTATGGTAGTTTGCTTTATTTTTTTTTCATAATAAAAAAAAAATCAAATCCTGCTTGTCTCCGCACTTCAGTAAGTCCTACTAATTGAATGGGACTACTTGCCTGAATAAGATAATCAGGATTTGTCTGAGTTCTAGCATTGCATTGCTCATATTTAAGTAACATAGTGACTTTTTAAAAATCTCATGTCTTGATTTTTTAGGATTCTGTTAATGCGCTTTACACCAAATGCCTCCAGCATTTATTGAGGGATTCTCACTTGGTAAGCATTACTTCAGTAAATCTGTACTGTGAAAATAGCTGCCTATTGTTTAGACAATGTGTTTAACTCAGTGCATAAATTCCCATATCTTTCAGAGGATGCTTGCAAAGCAGGAACATCAGATGAATCTGATGAAACAAGCAGTTGAAGTAAGTTTCTGAGGCTGGGCAAAAACATCAATGAGTTATTTTTATCTCTTCTTTCCTTTTCCTTCCTAAACTCTGGTGTTTGTTCCCCAGATGTATGTGCATCATGATATTTATGATCTGATCTTTAAATATGTGGGAACTATTGAGGCAAGTGAGGTAAGATTGTGTGGGTTTGTTTTTTTTTTTGTTTTTTTCCTTAATATAATTAATCCATGCAAGACTGATAGAAGCTGTACAAAAGTTTGTCTAAAAATGTTGTTTTATTCACTGCTTAGGATGCAGCCTTTAACAAAATTACAAGAAGCCTCCAAGATCTCCAGCAAAAAGATATTGGAGTTAAGCCTGAATTCAGGTGAGAGTTGCATGATGAGGGGCTTCTAAATGACTCCATCAGGAATGGATTAAAGTTAAGTAGGTCTCAGGTCAGGCAAAAAGCAGCTCTCCCCCAAATCTGCTCACTGCTCCAGGGGAGGGAAGTCCATTTCTTTCTGTACTAGCCCCTGCAATGTTCTCACTTCTCCAAAAGATAAAAAAGTAAAGGGTTTGAGGGCGCAAGCTTGGGTTAGCTGCCTCATTGATGTTGTCTTAATTCCTCATTGCTTCCAGTATCTTAAAACTTCTCTCCATTTTTTAATTTTGCTTTCAGAGGCGTCGGCTTTCTAATGTGCCAGGGGTGCTCGATCTCTGCTGTGCCCCACCCCTGTCGCTCCTCCTCTTCCTGCCCCCAGTGCCTCCTGCATGCTGCTGAACAGCTGATCACCAGGAGGCACTGATCGGCAGGGCTGCCAGCGGGTGGGAGGGCTGGAGGGAGGGGGAGGTGCTGGGGGAGGAGCTGATTGGGGGGCTGCTGGCAGGTGCTGAGTACCCACTTTTTTTTCTTTTCTGTGGGTGCTCCAGCCTTGGAGCACCCATGGAGTCGGCGCCTATGTGCTTAACAACATTTGGAACAAGAAGTCCCACCTTTTGTTCAAACATGCAGATCTCCCTGATTCCATGGGTGTGCAGAAGTGTGCACACCCTTTTGGGCTTTAATTCATGTTATTGCCTGAAATTTGAACAATTGCACAAGCATACTTAATTAGTACAGCTCATAAATCTGGGTTGTATACTAAGGCTTTTATCTTTCAAAAATATTTTATAGCTTTAATATTCCACGTGCAAAGCGAGAATTGGGTCAGCTGAATAAATGTACCTCCCCACAACAGAAGCTGATCTGTCTTCGAAAAGTGGTGGAAATTATTATGCAGTCTCCTAGCCAAAGAGGTTGGTATTCAAAGCAATGAACTGGTAATTTAATTTTAATATGTGGCACTTTTCATCTTGAAAGTACTTTACATACACTATAACTTTATATGCATTATTTTTATATATATGGAAGAATTCGTGTTCAAACAGAATACTAAGGGTCTGGCTTGCAGAATATTAAGTACAACAGGTAAAACTAGGGTGACCAGATGTCCCTATAAAAATCAGGACAGTCCTGATATTTGGGGCTTTGTCTTTTATGTAGGTGCCTATTACCCGCCCCCATCCCCTGTCCCGATATTTTTTTCACACTTGCTATCTGGTCACCCTAGGCAAAACAGACCCTTGAAGTAGTATACTTACCTTGGGCATAAACATCCTGTAATAGTTATTGTGGGTGGGAAATACTTGTCTTGCATTGATACCTCAGCAGAGAAAAAGCCTAATGTTGATTTCTTTCTGATGCAGAAGAATATTTTTCTTCAAGGAGTTGAGTGATTCATTGTAGCGCTGTTGAGTTGCTACAACACTCTGACATTTGCCTTGCCATCCACCATAATCTTGTAAATACACTGACACCCAAAGGATGTTAAGTTGATTGAGACTTTCTTTACAAAACTTAAATAGAATAAAACTGTGGAACAATCGTGGAAGATAAATGTTTATTCCCATTATTGCATGATACCTTTTGTTAATTCATTGAAGATGTAAAATTAAGTTCCCTCAAATGAAACCTGACCCTCTTGAAGTCAGATATTGAGTGTTGGTATAGTCACACCAAACTGTTTAATGGGACTGAAGTAAGTAACTCCCCAAGTGAAAAGGGGGCAGTAGTTCTCCACAGTCCATGCCTCTCCTCTCCTCCCCATCACAGTTATTTATTATTTGAATATTTTAAAGGAAGGCTCATTGGCTGTGAGGCTGTCCGTTGTAGGGCTATGCGTGGTTTTGGGGGGAGTAATTATTTAAGCCCTAGAGTCGTAGAAACTCCTTTACTTATTGTGAGGGAAGCGTTTGGCAGAGGTGACTCCTGGGTATTTTTGCACTCTACCATAGGTTGACACTTCTTGAATAGGCTGGCCTACTTGGGTCATCTAGAGGGTGCATGGTCTGTTGGGTGGGTCCTGTTGAGTATATCTGTAGAAAATACTGAATAAGTAACCTTTCTATCTGAAATGAGTTTCAAAAAGTTTAATTATTAAAATCTGCATTCAGTCCTGGCTCTTGTCTTTGGCCTATTGTAGCTTATGTTAAAGGTTTTCCTATTATAAACTCTTATTTCCTTCAGTTAACATGGAGACCATGTGTGCAGATGATCTTCTCTCCGTTTTGCTGTATCTGCTTGTAAAAACGGAGATTCCTAACTGGTATGTAACTTTCTTTTTTTTACTGTACAAACAGATCTGTAACTTGTACATAATGTTGCTGCATAAATAAATATAGATGCTTCAAGAAACAGCTAGCTCTACAAGACAAGCTTGCTGTTTGTTATAAAGTACTTTTTAAAAAAAATTCTTAAATAGGTTTGAAGGAATCTTTAACACTCAGCAATAAAAAGGAACTTTGCTTATCTCTGGTCCCTAGGGAAAGAGCTGTAAACCTTGCTTCCATTCCCTCTCCTTTTTATAGCTCTTGCATCACACATTAAATGCTGCTTGTTTTTTTCCCCTTCCGGACTTCTTGATGTGACCTATTTCATACCAAAATTCCTGACTTCGTCTGTCTCAAAGCAGCCAGGAACCAATCCTCAATTCCCAGTTTAGCTCCTGGGGAACTTGACATTCAAAGGTGTGGAACACCTGGAGATTAATCAATGTCCTGAGGGATAATGTAACTAGAATGTTGCTGAAATTAACTTAACTATTTACTGATAATATCTAACATACTATTAATGTCGAATTCCAGTATCCATAAAGGCATGAATCATGCATTTAGATGTACTTGCAATGTAACAGTTGCATTAGCATTGCAATCTTGGATGTGGCTTTTAACAGGTTTTTTTTTCCTTTGTAAAAAAGGCATCTAAAATTAATGAAGTGCTTATGTTTTCAAGTACCATAGAATTTAGCACCGCCTCACAATCCTGGAAGGTGTGTCCATACTGAATGCTAAATGTATCCATATTTTGCATAACTCTTCATTCTTTCATCCAGCAGTTTAAGGTCATTCTGTATGTAAGATCTTCTCTCCCCTTGCTGGACAATTGGTTCAGCCTTTTCCATTCTCCCCTTCTCCGTTTCAAACAAATACTAAAATAACCCAAAACATAATGTAGTTTTATATGAAAAGGAAGTGAAATATTAGAGATTCTCATTGTGGGTCACATCCCTCATGGGGTTCTTGGCATAAGTTTCCTTTGCCTTCCTTCCTAGGGCTCAGAACAAGCTCAGGGGTCTGTAAATATGGCTGCTAGCTCCTTGTGATGAGAGAATGTGAACTGACTTCTAGTTCCATCCACTTCTTTCCCCTCTCTGAGTAGACTGAACAGCAATATTAAAAATAAGCCCCTCTACCCCACACCTTCATGAATCCTTAAGGATTAGTGTTTTTTCTTTACTTTAGGATGGCAAATTTGAGTTACATCAAAAACTTCAGGTTTTGCAGTTCAGCAAAGGATGAACT
This sequence comes from Lepidochelys kempii, assembly GCF_965140285.1. Lineage (NCBI taxonomy): Eukaryota > Metazoa > Chordata > Testudines > Cheloniidae > Lepidochelys > Lepidochelys kempii. Next base: position 23,484,185 of record NC_136391.1, on the reverse strand, counting down.
GGGATACTGCCTGACCTCTGCTGAGGCTGCTATAGAATATATCCGACAAGGAAACCTCTCCGACAGACCAACAGTAAGATAATTTTATGACCATATTTAGCATCTTACAAGTATTAAGTGCTCATTCTAATACCTTTTTAGAGGTAGGTATTTTTCTTCTTTTACCAACAGAGGTGGGGAGGAGGAAGCTGAGTAACATCAGCTTCCACATTAGAAAAAAGAAGGAAGTGTCAGCCAGTTGTCAGACCTTGGGATTTCCATGTCTCCAGTCTTGCAATGAATCTGTGCATCTCTGTCTGTGCTGGTGTAATACAATTCAGCAGAAAGCATTCTGTCTTCCAGGCCAGTGGTTATGTTCAGTTTCTCAATGAAGTTTGGCCTCAAACACTTAATGGTGATCCAACAACAGGCTACTTAGGAGAGCGAGGTTCCATCCTTTTGGGGGAAAAATCTCAAACCCAGGGTCTCCATCTTATACCTGCACAGCCAGGAGGGAGGCAAAAGATACCACTGCAGTTCTTCGAAAAGAGTAGTGAGCTGGTGTCCTAGCTAATGGTCTTTCTCAAGTGTGGATGAGGGAAATGTGAATTTCACTGGTGAGCACGTAACATCTGCTTTACCTGACAAATCACTGGACTACCTTACCATCCCCTAGTTGCTTATAAAGCAAGTTGGGACACATAGCATGTTAAAGGTGCCATCTAATTCCAAATTCTTACTCTAGCCTGTTATGTGGATCAAAGGCTTTCAGTAATCTGAGGATAGAATGGAAGATCAATTGTTAATTTATCTGTTTCTGATGAAGCATTATCATCGAGAGTTTTGGGTCCTGAAAATGAATGGCATTTTGTAACTGGTAACAGTTAGATGTAGTGAATCCACAAGACATGAAAAGGAATGTGTACTCAGTAATCAAATTTAACTATAGGCAAATGGTTGTCTGTCAAAGTGGAATATGCTGGGTGAAAATATCACACTTACACATTGCACAGTACTTAGCAAGATGTCATGTAGCCTGAAGCATACAACATAATGAACTGCTGTGGCTGGTTGTACAACAACACTATACAAAACTTGATTTTTAAAACTGCATTCTTAAAATATCTACTAAGGAAACAAGCTAAAATGACAGGATCACAAAATGGTTTTTAGTAACTTTTTATAAAATGCTAGAAATTTTTATCTGTATCCAGTTGTCTTATTCAATAGCATTATAGCTTTAACCTCAATACAGTATTCTAGAGCTCAGTGCCATGCTTTCTCTTAGAATGTGGTGCAGCCTTTTTCTTTAATGTTTATTTTAATAACCCGGCTCAAACCTACATCATAGCAGTGGGAGTGGAAAAAAGATTGTACTATAGATCAAAACAGAATTATTCAGCAAGCCTTGACCACCTAGTGCAGCTTCTAAATGTATTCCATTTATACTTCCCAAATAGTGGGCACTGGCTTTGGATTTCCCTCTTGTGAAGCTGATGACATTTAACAAATGATTTATGCAATGCAAATAACTCTGTGGCATCAGCATGATAGCCCAGTGGTAACACAAAGCTCTGTGGTGCTGGACACCAGAGTTTGAAGCCCAGGTTTGCTCTTGGGTCTCTAACCTAGCAGGGGGTCAGAAATGCTGCAGATGCAGGGGATTAATTTCATGGTGGGTGAGCATGCCTTCTGTCAATCAGCTGCAGTCCCTCCAGGCCAATCAAGGGATAGTGCTGATGTGACTTTAAAAGCTGCCATGGTCAAAGGAGAGCCCCTGTGGCTTATTTAGGGTATGGAGCCGGCCTCTTACATGTGGAAAACAGACTAGGTCCTGAATTTAGATCACGCTTGTTTCTTGTGCCAAGTGAGGAGAGCCTAAAAAGACACCTACCTAGGGTTTGGTTTTTTCTTCTTAAAGTCCTTTTAAACTTTAAAGCTTTCAAAAAGTGTTCTGTAGTCTGTTTACTCTGTTTTGTGATCTGTTTTGGTTAAGCTCTCAAAACACTCTAGAGTTTCTGCTCTTGCAAAAATAGGTGTTCCCCGTGTGACCTGGAAACGAAAGGATGTGAACATGGGACCAGAGAATTCAACAAGTCTCAGTCTGTCAACTGCATAGCACTGGAATCTGGATTACCGTGGCTTGACTGATTGGCTCAATGTACAGGGTTTGGGGTGTGACAATTCCACGGCACAATCTTAACAAAGCAAAACCTCTTAGAGTAACCTCAAAATTTTATTTAAAGAAATACTTTTATGGTAGTATGTGATTTTGCTTTTCTGTGGTGCTCTTTTCACAAATCTGTGGCACTCTGAACTATTGAACATTTAGAAAAGAATATGACCTTTTGTATTTAGTATCTCTTGTTTATATTGCTATATTGAATCCTGTTAAGAAAACATAATAAAGTGTTAATGTTAAAAACAAAGTTTGCAATTTTTCCTTTTTAATTTCAGCCATCAAAATTCTTGTAATTCTCAGTAATGTATGAATAGCAATAGTTCCAGCTCACTCTCAGTCCAGAAATATTAACATTTTTAAATTCCCTTAGTTCACGTGCTGTTTTACAAAGATGCCAGTAAAAAAAAAACGCGTTGTTTTGAAGATGCCAGTAAAAAAACTGTGTTTGGTGGATTGTGGTCTTTTTCAAAACACAAAATTAGTTTTATATCAAACAAGTTGCTCATTAAAAAAGAATAAAAATTGCCTTCCTCTAAGTCTGGTACCATCTGTCTTCACAACTGAATAGAGCAATTCTTTACATTACAGGAGATCTCACTATATATTAAAGGTTGTTCCAATTTTCTGACAGTGCTGCCAATCTTAGATGTCTGTTCTGAGAATGAACACTGATTCTTCCAAAGTTCCAAGTAAGAGAACCAGAAACCTGAGCAGTGCCTCAGAGTATCTCCCTGGTACCAGCTTGTTGCATTTGAAATCTCTCTAGCCAGAGTATATGCAGAGTAGTGATTCCAGCCTGGAGGGTTCATAAGCCTTTCAAATGACTGAGGACAGCGCAGACTCTGAATGTGCTGGTGGTTCCTAGTTTTTCTCTTCCTCTGGGCTTCCTTCCTACATCCAATTTCCATTGTTACCTAGCTGGTGAATGGTCCTATGTTGACTTCTAAGGAAAGCCTGCAACACCAGGGAGCAACAAGATCAGCTTCAGGCATCTAGGGAATCTCATTCTCCCCCCCCCCCCCCCCTTCCTTGTCTGTGTGGGAAGCCTGCAGCAGGAGCCCTCATCCTCCCACTGTCAGAGGGGATTGAAAGCTGGGACTCCATGGTGGCCCCGTAATTAGTGCCATTTCTAGGGATGTGCAAACCAGGGAATACTACAGTGCTCCTTTAGCAGCTGCAGCACTGTGGCTTGGGGGCGGTAGCAATAACGTTTATTCTAAGAAAGATGGGAAGCCTGAAAATGACAGGACCCACATGGGGTGGGGGAAGTGAAATTGGGGCCACTCTTCACCAGCACTCCCTCTCCTCCTCTGTTGGGTACCTGGCCAGTCTGAATTTTCTGGATTACCCCAATAAAAAGGGATCTGAGAACTGGCACTGTTTCTAGACAGTGCACTATGAGCCATGGGCAGTGAGGAGTAGAGCCAGGAACTAGCACAAAGCACCCAGCAGCTGCTGAACAGGAAAGAGCAAAATTCCCAGAGGGAAGGGTGGGGTGGGAGGAAGGTGGTATATACAGAAAAAGGTAAAAACTCAGGGTAGTAATGTAGTCTCTGCTGCTCTCACCAGCCCTGAACAAATTTGCATGTTGATCCCTAATTTCCTATTTAGTTCTGCCCCTGCAAAGAATAAATCAATGGGTCTTCAGTTTTCTGGCTCAGACACTAGTCACTAGGCCAAGTTTCAGGCTCTTTGCTTGCCATAGGATCCTGCTGAATCCTTCACTCCGTTCCAAGGTGTCCAGTACTGGTGGGGGGGAAACAGGAGTTAAATGGTAAGGAAAGGTGCTGAATCTCTAGTTCTGCTGTGACCACTTCTGATGCTGCCTGCAGTGGGGACAGATAGCTTCTGAAAGAGCTGCTAGCAGTCAGCCTGCTCGTTCGCCCTTCCCGCCACCAGTCTCTAGAGCACCCAACTGTGGGCAAAACACATAGGGAGGAATCAGCCTATCTAAGGCAATAGTAGGCAGCAGGACGGGCCTGTTGACAGCATATGTGTCTTAGCACTTTGAAAAAGCAAATGAGAAAAGGCCAGAGGCATAGTGGAGAAAACTCGAAGCGATTGAGGCACGGGGGGGAGAGGAGTTGAAAAGCAAGCCCATATCTAGATGGACCTATTGTATGGGTGGTAAAATGGATAGGGAGTGGAGGAGCATGTGAGTTATGAGGGCCCCTCTTGGAATTTGTACCTGTGGATAGTTGGGCTTCATAAATATTATGCCCCACTGGCAGGGGGGCAGTAATGAAGGGCTTTCATTTAATGGGCCAGAATGTACCAAGTTCTAGTTCAGAGATTCTGAACGTAACACCTGCCCTGTGTGTGTAGGGGGGTGGAATTGGGAAGAGAAGACTTTTGCACTGAAATACATAGACAGTACATGTCCTCAACCATCCGAGAGTTCTGCACATCCTCAGAAGGCCTAAAGTGGTGTTCATTATAATAAATATCCCCTCTAATTAGTGACCCATATCAGCACTGATGGAAATGGAGGTATTTACTGTCCTGGACTCAGTTATTGTCTGAGGATTTTGGCAGGGGTTGAAGGCAGGTTCTAATATATTTCACTGTCTCTCTTGTCGTGTAGATAAGAGATGATATGGGCTTAAAAGTTCTCTAATTTCTGGGAATGCAATCTATCTTGTCCTACTGCAACACAAGCAATGTTTTGGTAATTATCTGGAGTATTCTAACCAAAACAATCCATTCAGGGGACCATGCTCTACTCACAAACAAATGAAACACTCATTCTCACTCACTTAAGTGTGGAACATAGTAGCTCAACCAGTACGTGCAATTTATCGTTTCAATTAATTATCTTGCTTGTAGGAATGGACAATACTGTTTCAGAAGGTTACCCATTCATTATTTCTCTTTATTCCCATGTAGGAATATGTGCCAGTTATGTAACAGGGCAAAATCTTTCCTGATATTTCATATGTGACAAGCTTGTGCTCCGGAGCATGAGGACTGCCATCATTTGGGGGAGGGGGAAATAGTGCTGAACTACTTGCCTGGGATTTCTGGTGTTCATTAATTCCATAGATTGTGATTACTCACAGTATTAAAACTATCTCTGATCAATTGCACTACACACTCAGGCCCACATTTTCAAACCTGGGTGCCTCTTATTAGGCACTAAAATCCACATTTTGACGCCTACCTGTCAACTCATCCAGTGAGAGCAGCAGGTGCTACATCACCAAAACCTCTGAAAAACCTGTCTACCTATTTAGGTACCAGAATGCGAGGCACCCAAGTTTGAAAATGTTGAAGTCTCCTGCTGTCTTTTCTGTGTGTAACTAAAACACAAACCAAACCAATTTAGAGGATATACATGTTCTCTAGTCTCACATCACAGTATTGAGTTTTTACATGTCTGTATTGAGTTTTCCATTGTAGGTCAGTCATATGCATAGTTTAAAAACTATTCCATGGTTTAGCATGCATAACTAAATACAGGGGCTTCTAGTGATCAAAGCCAAGCAAGTTCTTAGAATAGTTAGTGCTTTAAAATTTTGTGTGGAAAATTCAAAGAAGAAAACAAACAATGTTAAAGATTGATAAAGATGACCTCCTGAGGTCCCTTCCAACCCTGATATTCTATGATTGTACACCCTTTGGGAGAGAACAGCTCATATAAGTGCAAGCAAATTGAGTTCCTTTTATTCACCTTACAATTGTAAATTTAGTGACTGATGAAATTGCAGTAAGGAGAGCACAGCTCATGTGAGGTTTAGGAAAAATAGTATAATAGCACATGTACCCATAATCCTTTGCAAGTTTCTATCCTAAAATTTCTCTATATCAAACATATTTAACTATTGAAAGAAACCATAATTATAGCCAAATTATCTAGAAGCACAAGTCTGAACCAAACAGATTTCTGTTTCTATTAAATTCTTAAAAGAGTAGTTCTAGTGGTGATGGTGGCTTTATAAATGGTTTTGAGAGGCTTTCTCCATAAGATCACCTACTGTGTTAACATTAAAACCTCAGGGATCCAAGTTTCCAGAAAAGCTGTTGAACTCCACATTCCAGTACCACCAGGAAACCTGAGTGGTCTTGTGTTCATTTGCTCTGTACTGATTTTTCTAATGCTTCAGTTTGACATGCTGCCTTGTAACCTTCACACACAGGGCACTGGTTGAGTATTTGTTATATGCAAATACAGGAACTGTTATTTTGAAATTTAATCTCAAGTGCTGAAGAATGGGTCTCTGTCAAATCCATTTAATCTCAACTAGTATCACAGGAGCTAACTTGGCAGATTTTGTGTCCATGTTAGGTAGAGAAGCCTTCAGCCAAATCCAGCATGATGCTGAGGGGCTTTCTGATTCTGGGGCTGCTTCTTGACTCTGCTACATGGCTGGCAGCAGATAGTATCTGCCCTGGGCCTGTTTTTAGGCAGTAGCTTTGTGATGGTCCATCTTACTCTTTGGCACACCCCCTTTAGTCTGTGTTTTATATGAGGCATATCTCTCACCAATTTGGCCACTTCAAAAGCTGCTTTTACTTTGGTTTTTCTGATAGAAAAAATATTTTTATTTTGTTAATGAAACTCAGATGTTTTAGTACTAAAATGTCTAAGGTGTGCCGGGGAATTATTTTATGGACTAACGTCCAGTTAGCTGGCAGGGGATGCTCTTGTACAAATGTACAAAATCATTGATACAGAATTTTAAGTATTAAATCAAATTTTTAGGCTTTAACCTGTTACGTAAGCTAAGAGCTGGTAAATATATGTATTGCATATTTAAAAATAACTTTTTATAAAACTACTTTCTTTTTACTAATATATGGACTATTGATTGACATGGCTTGTTTCTTTTCAGGAATCTGAGAAGTTTAGTGACAAGTTCTTGAGACAAAGAATGAACTTGCTGTCCCAGATGTCCACGACCCCAATAGATTGCTTGTTCAAGGTGAAAAATCTGCATTGCAGAACATTATATATGTGCAATCTCTTACATACAGTTTTCTAGACTATAACACACACTTTGTAATGACTTCGCCATGTTGCTTGTGCTTGGGAGTGCCAAAAAAGCCATATGTTAGACAATAAAGAGGTGCCTGCATAATCAGTGCATTGCAGTTCTGTGCCAAAGCTTCTGCAAGTTGGCAATGTATTCTTACAAATTCTAGCACAGAAACAAATGGAGTTGGAATAGTGCTGCTGTAATAGTCAATGGCCCATTAAAACAGAGTTGCAATGCCAATGGCTGTTAGTCTCTAGAGACTTTGGTGCCTAAAACCAAGAAGTTTTGCTGAAAAAAAAATCTAAAGTGCAGTCACCTCCCATCTCCTACATATTTTGTTAATCAATCTCATAATGTAATTCTAAAAAGAGAATTTTACCTGTGCAAAGACACAAAGCAGAGCTTTTAATTATACATATTTACATGTATGGCTAGAGACTGCAAGTAATAATGTGTCTGAACAGAGGGAGGTCATTGTTGTAACTGAGTCTAAAACAATGTGAATTTTGTTTTAATTTTTTTTTTATGAAAAGCAAACCAAGATCAGATCTAAGGGCTATTTATACTGAAAACTCATTGAGGATTATGTGCAGCAGCCCTATCCAGCCTTGCACCAGTTCTCCTAGTGCTTCATTTATAATCGGTTGCTTTGTTTTTTTGCTTCAGTGGATGAAGTAGGTTTTATTTTAAGCTTTTTCACATCAGTACCTCATTCTTCCTCCTCTTGGCCTTTTGTAGTATATTGCTTCAGGTAACCAGGAGGAAGTGGGACAATTACTAAGTCAAGGTGATAGTGATAAAGACACTGTACAGAAAATGTGCCACCCACTCTGTTTCTGTGACAACTGCGAGAAGCTGGTTTCTGGGTAAGGATTCTTCATCTCCATATGAAAAGCTTTCTAAAGGTCCGCATTCTAGGGTTTCCTTTAGAGTATGAGGGCAATACTGGAATGTGCAGTGCCTTGTCCAGAAAATTCTTCTGGTTGGAGGGGATATTGGCTGCATTTTAGCATTGTACATGTGTGTATGTATCTAGGTTGAGAGGGACAGAAGACATTGTAGGTGTCTCAGAATTATGCATGCAGATTTGAATAGGAAAGTATTGAAAAGCTGGGAGCTCAGTTACCTAGATAGGGGAGATAGTGTGACATCCTTTGGACATGTTAAAGAGTGACTCTCTTCTCTGTATTTGGATTTCACAGTCAAAAGAATAGATGTCTGGATTTTTTTTTCTTTTGGCTAAGTAAAAAACCCATATGGAATAATCTGTTAATGAGAAATGATAGAGGGTAAATAGGTTTGAAAACTTAAATAGGTGTAAAAACTATGTAGAGTGAGTGAGTGTGTGCGTGTGTAAATTTTCTCCAGTACCTGATATACAGCTAACTTATGTTCTTGGAAACTATCCTGTTTTATAGGAAGATGAATGATCCTTCCATTGTCACTCCATTTTCCAGAGACGACAGGGGATACACACCACTTCATATAGCTGCTATTTATGGTGAGTATTGCTGTCTTTCCATGACTGTGTAATATTTACCTTCTGTTTACTCTTCATTAAGTCCTTGAAAGAGGGGACACATTAGCTTATTTTTCAACTTACATTCTGTGATGAGTTTTGGATGAACTGTATTTTACTTGTGGGATAGACAAACAGAAATCTTGACCCAGAATGAAACTCTTGTATTTTTCCCTTCAATCCAGGTGCTCTTGTCTGCATTTTCTTTTGGTTTCTTATTTGTTTTTCCTTGGCATTTCTTTCAGCCAGATGGGTAGATTAGGAGGTATCCTCAGAAAGGAGATATCCTATTACAAACTGACAGCATTATGTAGGAAGTCTTATATTCATCCTGTAGCCGAGTATATGTGGCATGATATACGCTATCCCTCCCCACCCCTTGAATGTGCATCCTGGTCCTGACCTCAGGCTTGTAAGCAGACACATTAATCTACTCTGGAGATTTTTTTTTATTTGTTCTTGCTTATATTACCTTTGACTTGCACAGTACATAGCAGAGCACTTTGTGTGACATCAGTTTACTTTCCATTCCCTGTTCACCATCAAGATACAATTGCAGTTTAGTTGCGATTAGGGGCCCCCCTTTCTTAGCTGTGCCCTTGAATAATCTGTAGTAACTTGACTGTTCATTACAAAGAGCAAGTACTAAGAAAGCGAATATGCAGTGTGCACAAGAATGAAGAGTGTCAAGGTTTGAAGTTCACATTTTAGTTTGAAAAGTAACTTTTCCTGTGAGATGTTTACTTCTCAGTTTTAATGACCACATATTTTCCATAGGGCAAGCGTCATTAATTGACCTGTTAGTTTCCAAAGGAGCTGTAGTCAATGCTACAGATTACCATGGTTCAACACCTCTTCATCTTGCCTGTCAGAAAGGATATCAGAACGTTACAGTAAGCACTGAAAGGATTAACCAGTGAATTTTTTAATACATATATAAGTTGAAGAAAAAACAAATCTCACTATTGCTGCTCTACTGATACCATTGTTCAGGGATGCAAAAGCTTCATTATAACTGTGTGCTATCACACTTCAGGGCCTTTCAGCATTTTAATTAAATGCTAAACTTTATAGGTTTATAATCCAGATGTCAAAATTTTCTCAGATCTGCAAGATCTCATGTTGAGAATAAATTCTTGTTACCTCTGTCCTCTTGGTTCAAGTTTTTTATTTTTTTAATTTTATTTAACATTTTCTAAATTAGTTTGAAAACTAGATTTTGAGAGGTTTGCCAAATGTGACATGCTTTTCTGCATTCCCAAAACTCCAAGTAGCCTTATTATCTCTAGTTACCTTTTGTAAGCCCATTAGTTCAGAATGGGATTTGTATGGCTTTGCTTATTTCTGAATAACTCAGTTGTTAGTCATTATGTATGCATAGTATTTTTCAATATGTTTTTTAATTCATGTCTAATGTTTAGCACAGACTGATAGGATAGTGGAATCTCTGCTCTGGATTGATGCAAAAGAGCTATTATGATCAGTCAAGTAAATACAATGCTTTAAACATTGTTTTGAAAATAGACTAATCATACAGTTCAGTCAGTTGTTGTACACTTGAATTTTTTAACAAATGTTTCATATAATATTACAGCAACTCATATGTTCAAAACTAAGAAATTCAGAGAGAGAAATGATGCACTTAATTAAACCCATTGTGCCTTTTTCTTTACAGCGCTCTTAGAACACTGAGTGAATATACATGTTATCTGTGCTGAAGTACCTAGCTACAGTGGATGATTTAGAGTCAGTCTGCAGATATATTCTGTGGTTTCTAAATAGTGTGTGACAAGAACTGGAGCAAAATAGTGGCATGAAGCCAAGGACAACCATCTTTACTTACTGGTTTAAAGCAGAAGAGATGTGGTTCTATTTGTACTATAGTAATTCATCATCCTAGAAACCTAAAGGGTGCTACAGCAGTAACAATTGTTTGTCCATTAATTTTCTGTTACTTAGATGTTGACTTTCTTTTTCTGTTAAGCTTCTCTTGTTGCACTATAAGGCAAGTACAGATGTTCAAGACAATAATGGCAATACTCCACTTCATTTAGCCTGCACTTATGGTCATGAGGATGTAAGTAATTGTTTTGTAACAAACTAAATAGACATCCTGATAGGATTACTGCATGCAATGAAATTGTGATGCCAATTTGGATTACATTTGTTTATTTAAAAAAGTAAATAAAACACAGTTTTGGAGGATGACTCTTTAATTCATAAACTGGCACTTTATTATATCATAGTATTTGTTTAATGTAGGTATCCATTTACATTGGTGTAGCTGCTAGAAAACCTAGTTGTTTGGGTCCCTTCTATTCATTGTTTATTTATTATGGCTTTTTAAAAATTGACATATATTTGATAAAAAAACCTACCCGAGGGAGTAGATTCTAGGATCTGCAATAAAACCAGCTTTACTGTTCAGATTGCACATGTTATGTGGATTGGGAACCAGTGATATAATTCATTGGTGGTTTTTCTTTTCTTTCCAGTGTGTCAAAGCTTTAGTCTATTATGATGTACACTCTTGTAGACTAGATACTGGTAACGAAAAAGGAGATACTCCCCTCCATATAGCTGCTCGCTGGGGCTATCAAGGAATAATAGAAGTCCTGCTGCAGAATGGAGCCAACCCAGATATTCAAAACCGGATGAAAGAGACTTCCCTGCAGTGTGCATTAAATTCTAAGGTATTCTTCCCAATCTGCTAGCAGGGAGGTTTTTAAAATGCATTTCCACAGTGATTTAGCTGTATTTGAAGCTTAGTTGTGAATGGGATATGTGGGCATGTACTCTTACAATTAAAAATAATTTTCATTCACTTTCAAGAAAGGAAGCTCATATTTTACATCTTAAAATGCATGGCAGTGTTTTTTTTTAGTATGGAATGTAAACATTGCAAATTATTGCTTTAATCTGATTCATCATAATCTCTTTTGCTGATATTAAGTGGTTGGCTAATTTGTGTTTCCATCAGTAAATTCCTCTTGAAATTGAGTTGCATTGTATCTCTTCATTAATATTTTTTCTGCAGATTTTATCATTGATGGAATTAAACTACCTAACATTTGAAAGGGGACAGAGTGCTTCTGAGGTAACAGAGTGAGTTGCTAATCTTTTGCATACATTTTAGCTATTTAACATGAGGATGTAAACTCTCTTGTTTGTTTTGTTTTTGTTGATCTGATTAAAGTCTCCAGTTAGGTCTCCTCAGCATTCAGCAGACACCTTCAGCAGAGGGTCATCTGTCTCTAGCTTGTCATCAGCGTCAGCAGACACCAGACAAGAAGTTAAAAATAATTACAAAGAGGTAAGAGTAATAAAAGCTTGGTATTTAGCTGTGCAAAGGTAGCCTTGAGTGCCAATTCTACAGTGTCATTTTAAATTACTCCCCCAGACATAGCTGTCTGGGATAGCTAATTAACAGTAAGCAATAAGCATAAGCTAGTCCTGCACTGATAGTAAACTAAGGGAGAGCTCCAGAAAAGGGCAATGGAAGTTTTTTCACTTCAGCCAAAGGGAAAAATCCTCACTTGTCTCCTTTAAACACACTATGACTTTCCTGCTCTGAGAAGGATTCCACGGAAAGAAAGATCATGTACTGTACTTTCTCAGCACTTCACTAAGCATAAGTAAATAGTCAGAGATGGCTCCACAAACAATGAGGTCTTTCAGTACTGTTGCACTACGCAGGAATCTTCTCTGTACAGGAGCACCAAGTGGAGCACCCATTGGATTGGAATACTGTGAATAACAAGCTGCTGCTTTGTGCGTGAATCAGAAATGTGCCAAATAAAGACTCATTCCCCAAGTGTGAGGAAAACTCTTAAGACACCTGGCACTATATATATATCTGGGTGTGGAGGAGGCACACTACTGGTGTTAGAGCAGATGGTGAAGCACTGCTATTCCGAGGTATTGGCTGTCACCTTGGTATCTAAGCATACATTTTTGCTTGACTCTTAGGAAGTGTTAATGATGGAACTGTATTTTTTTTAAAAGTGTACTTTGCAACTGTTAATATCACAATGTGGTTAACTGAGTGCTCTGTGTGTTCATAAGCTCCTGGGGGCATTCAGTCTCCCTTTCTGTCTATAAAACTCAGCATCAGAATCAAATAACATTGTATGGTATGTTTTAAAATTAATAATAGAAAAGAGAAGATTCTAGGCGGGGAGTTGACAAGAAACATGATGAAGTGCAAAGAACTAGCTTTTGTAATAAACCATAGGAAGAAATTTTCAGAACATAGTAAGGAATATATCTCATCTGTTGCCCTGCCTGCATGTCACGTGTCCAGTTCCAATATATCCAAAATGCGGCTGATAAAATCCACTCTTGCCAGGTCACTCAATTTAAATTTCCACACTCACTTCCTCTCACCTTCCACCTCAAACCCATACTTTTCATCTTCCCTTCCCAAGCCCTGCTCAACTCCACCCTTACCTCTCAGGTTTCATTTCTTCTTCCTCTTCCCACTCCTCTGTTCCTTTCAAGCCACCCTCTTAAATACCTTTGTCTCCTTCCATACTACCTCTTGCTTAGAATTCTCTTTCCTTCCTTTTACAAAAAAAAGGACACATCCCTCCTCTCTTCATTCAAATCTCTTCTCAAAATATTTATTCTAGGAGGCTCTTGGATAATAACTCCAAAAAGCATGAAGGAGCATGAATTGAAAATAGAAAAGGAGTACTTGTGGCACCTTAGAGACTAACAAATTTATTTGAGCATAAGCTTTTGTGAGCTCCAGCTCACTTCATCGATGAAATGAGCTGTAGCTCATGAAAGCTTATGCTCAAATAAATTTGTTAGTCTCTAAGGTGTCACAAGTACTCCTTTTCTTTTTGCGAATACAGACTAACACGGCTGCTACTCTGAAACCTGAGTTGAAAATGTTAATTCACAATGTGGTATTATCACTCTCTTCTTGTATACTGTGTTTATTTGTGTGTACACTTTTTCCAGTGTGTAATTTACACTGTAATATCCTTATAACAGGTCCATGTCTGTGTGTACAGAGCCAAGCCCAGTAATGTTGCTCCATAAATAAGGTATAATGCACACAAAATCTCACCCAATAACAGGTTGAGGATTTGTTTTTTCTTAAAGGGACAAACTTATCACACTCCATAGGCTGAGTCTGTAGTTCAAACCAGGAGAAAAGATTACTAGCAGCTTATACCTTAGTCTGTTGAGGTTAATGGCTTTTCTGTAATCCAACTTTAGTTCATTACCGTTAGCCAAGTTTCACATGGGCTCACTGCTATTACTCCCACTAAGCAAGAAGACCAGAGTCTAATTCTGCAAATTCTCCATGTAGGGAATTGCCACTGGAATAGGAGACTGGCAGGATTGGCTCTACAGACTGTAGGAGTTAGACCATGGGCTAAGGGGTCAATGCAGTCTTTATCCATCCACGCTGCTGGCTGCTAAATAACTATTTGTCCAAACAATTCAATGCAAGGAGAGACCTATTTGGTGTTCTACACAAATGACTTGCCATGACTTACTGGCACCATGGAAAAGAACCATTAGTAAAGATATAGGCAAATAATTTAGGAAATTTCTCTCCTGAGGATCTTACAATAACTGCTTTGCCCTCTGGCAATGGAACAATATAGCAAGTAAGTAGGTGAAGTGAAGCAGACTTTGTCAGGTGGAATTCTGCATCTTGTGAGCTTGCATGCAAAGGAAGGTACAGTTCTTCCATTGAGGAGAGAACAACCTGGAGGGGTGCCAGACTTTTTTATAACCATTCATGAATCATGCATAAGCTACATAACAAATGGCTATGTTCCTCTGACTAGGCTGCTGATGTTAAACTCCCGTGAGTTCTTGGATGCATAAGGATGTGAGTGTTTTAACAGAGAGTTGACCACAGAGCTGTGTATGCCTACTATCCCATTCTATTACAGGAAGGCTGTAAGCTATAAAATCAGACTCTGACAATAGTCATGACCTTGTTTTGATCTCTCTGGCAGAGTTGGACACAGGTTTAATGTAACAATATGCAAAGTAATATGTACAAGTCCCCATCCAAGTCCCTCTTCATCTTTGAGTAGATGCCGCATTTCTACATGCCCAGGACATCCCTGCTGACTGTGACAATCCCAAGATTGTGGTAAACCTCCCTTGACAATTGACGTTTTACAGCATATGGTCCAGGGCACCAAGGGAGTGAAGGCAAAGCATAGCATTCTAAATGGAGAGCAGGGAGGAACAGAAAAGCCTTTTCTACACTATAGTAAGTCTCCTAGCCCAGTGGTTCTCAACCAGGGGTACGTAGAGATCTTCCAGGGGGTACTCAACTCATCTAGATAAGTGTTTCTCAATCTGGGGGATGCAGCCCCCAGGGTGGTCATGGGATGTATTTTTTGGGGGGGGTCACAAGTACAGGGCCGACATTAGGAGGTGGCATGCAGGGCAATTGCCCGGGGCTCCATGCCATGGGAGCCACCTGTGAAGTTAAGTTACCTGCTTCAGCCCTGGGCACCAGGGCTTGGGATTCAGACAAGACTCACAAGTGAAAAACAGGCTCGAGTATCACACTGAAATATAAGTACAATATTTATATTCCAATCGATTTATTTTATAATTATATAGTAAAAATGAGAAGGTCAGCAATTTTTCAGTAACAGTGTGTTGTGACACTTTTGTATTTTTATGTCTGATTTTCTAAGCAAGTAATTTTTAAATGAGGTGAAACTGGGGGTACTCAAGACAAATCAGACTCCTGAAAGGGGTACAGTAGTCTGGAAAGATTGAGAACCACTGCCCTAGCCTACAGTGTTAGGCAATATGATGGTAAAATGGCAGAGCCCTGTCTACTCTGACTTCCACAGTTGCTACAGATGGTGGAGCCACACTGGTATTGAATGATGGTTGAAAAGTTTGCTAATGTAGCTCTGCCTTAAGGCATTCAAGCTATGCTGTGGGCTACTGCTGTTGGCTACTGTGTTGTGTGGGAGCTTCCAGAAGAGCCCTGTGCAGTTGCACTGCTTCAATAGGCATAATATCTCTAGAGCTTTCAAGTGTCAATTTCCTATAGTAAAGTTGCAGTCTGTTCCATTTCCCAAACAGCAGCACCTGATTGGTGGATTGGGAATAGGGTTGCCAGGTGTCCGGTTTTAGACTGGAATGCCCGGTTGAAAAGGGGCCCTGGCGGTTCCGGTCAGCACCACTGACCTGACTGTTAATAGTCCAGTCGGCAGGTAGCGGGGCTAAGCCAGGCTCCCTATAGCTCCCGGAAGCAGCAGCATGTCCTCCCCTCTGGCTCCTATGCATAGGGACTCTGCATGCATAGCCAGGGGACTCTGCATGCTGCTCCCACCCCAAGCACCACTCTGAAGCTCCCATTGGCCAGGAACTGTGGCCAGTGGGAGCTGTGGGGGCGGGGAGAGCCTGCGGACGGGGCAGCACACAGAGCTGCTTGGCTGTGCCTCAGCGTAGGAGCCGGAGGGGGGACATGCTGCTGCTTCCGAGAGCTGCTTGAGGTAAGTGCCATCTGCAGCCTGCACCCCTGATCCCCTCCCGCGCCACAACCCCCTGCACCAGCCCTGATCCCTCTCTCACCCCCCCAAACCCATCGGTCCCAGCCCGGAGCACCCTCCTGCACCCCAAACCCCTCATCCCTAGAGCCCACACCCCCAGCCGGAGCCCTCACCCTCCCACCCCCATCCCAACCCTCTGCCCCAGCCTGGAGCCCCTCCCACACTCTGAACCCTCCTACATCCCAGAGCCCACACCCCCAGACAGAGCCCACCCCCTGCCCCAGCCCTGATCTCCCTTCCGCCCCCCGAACTCCTCAGTCCCAGCTGGAACACCCTCCTTCATCCCTAGCCCCACCCCAGAGCCCCCACCACCAGCCAGAGCCCTCACCACCCTCCCGTACCCCAACTCCCTGCCCCAGCCCTAATCCCCCTCCTGTCCTCTGAACCCCTTGGTCCCAGCCTGGAGCTCTCTCATACACTCCAAACCCCCTAGTTCCAGCCTGGAGCACCCTTCTACATCCCAAACCCCTCATCCCCAGCCCCACCTCAGACTCTGCACCCCCAGACAGAGCCCGCACCCCAACCCCCTGCCCCAGCCCTGATCCCCCTCCCATCTCCCAAACAACCTCAGTCCCAGCCCAGAGCACCCTCCTGCATCCTAAACCCCTCATCCCGAGCCCCACTGCAGAGCCCGCACCCCCAGCCAGAGCCCTCACCACTGCTCGCATCCCAACCCACTGTCTCAGCCTAGAGCCCCCTCCTGCACCCTGAACTCCTCATTTCTGGCCCCACCTCGGA
Source organism: Lepidochelys kempii (assembly GCF_965140285.1). Lineage (NCBI taxonomy): Eukaryota > Metazoa > Chordata > Testudines > Cheloniidae > Lepidochelys > Lepidochelys kempii. The sequence goes on along the minus strand of NC_136391.1, from coordinate 23,467,238 downwards.
ACCTGCACCCCCAGCTCAGAGCCCATACCCCCTCCCACACTCCAACTCCCCCCTCAGTCCAGAGCCCCTTCCTATACTCCGAACCCCTCGGCTCCACCCCAGAGCCCCCTCCTGCACCCCAAACCCCTCATCCCTGGCTCCACCCCAGAGCCCACATTCCCAGCCGGAGCCCTCACCCTCTCTCACACCCCAACTCCCTGAGCCAGCCTGGTGAAAATGAGTGAGTGAGGGTGGGGAGAGTGAGCAACAGAGGGATGGGGGTATGGAGTGGGCGGGGCCTGGGAGGAGGGCCAAGGGTTTTCGCTTTTGTGAGAGTAATTGGGAAGAGATATGGAAAGTACAGACCTCCCTGATTTGATTTGATTTGTTTTATTGTAGATTTATACAAACATATATTGCCTATCCCTGGATTGCTTTTACCATATATTAGAAATATGGTAATCTAACAAAATTAATTTTAGCAACCTCCCCAAAACCAGGATGAAAACCAGGGGAGTGGAACCCATGAACCACTCTAGCCTCAGAGTCCCTTGCCCTCAAGGCTCCTATTCCAATCTCCTCCCCAAAAGCCTGGAGAAAGAGATTATCCCAATAAACAATACTTTCCTCTCCAACTATTTCTTTCTTTCTTACTTTATTTGTAGAGAAAAGAAACCTAAGACTAAAGCTTCCAAAATAAGTCAGAGAAAGAACTGAGACCCTAGTCCTACATTTTGATCCTTACTGGGAGATTCTTGAGTCCCTATAGAATCCCATTGAATTCACTTGCTCCCCCATTTATTTGGTCCACTCATGCAGGTCCAACTGCAGGATCTGGGCCTATGTAGCAGTTCTGTTTATCCAAACTAGAAGTCATCTTTAATTTTGTACGGGACAGAAAACAATAAATTATGTATTTTCATCTAGAAATTATTTAGCGATATTAAGTAGTTTATGCCCAAAATGTAGGTTTTGTAATAAATTTGTTGGAATATATAATTATATATTCATTATTTTTTTTAAATTACAAAAAAAAAGATTTTTGGTTTTTGCAACTCCAGCACTGAAGTACTGAGCTAGTGCATGAGAACCAAAACATGAAAACCAATTAGTCTGTTTCTTTGTCCAAGCTGAATGCAATACAAATGTAAACAAAAAACATAAATCTCAAACGTTTATCATCATGATCCAAGCAGTGTAATGTTGAAAAGTAAATTCAGTTTTAATCATCTAAGTTGGTATTAATAACAGGGACAGGAGACTTGTTTTTACTGATTAATTTATTTATTTCATGTTCATCATAGGACTGCTAATGTGCCTTCAAAAATACTTGAATGAATAATTTTAAAGCAGACCTTTCCATTAATTGCAGAATGTTCTTTGGAACTTTGGAAATTGAAAACGTTTTGTTCACCCTCAGTTATACCCTTTCTATCTGGCAAAGGAGTGTGTCTGTCTGTCTTTTGAATGTGCTCAGATACTACCAGTGATGTGGAATGTAGAAATTTCTAGATAGAAGCTGAAATGTCAATCTTGCCATTACTTAGAAATGAGGTCAACTGCCACAATATCTTATGCTGAAACATCTTTTTATACACTAGTATCACTGGTGATAGCACAGTCCTATGAATATTTGTTAAAATGCTGATATATTGGGTCATCAGAGACCTTTTAACATGCTTTTGCAGGTGCAGCAAAAATACTGCATGTTTTTATACCTTTTCAGTGATGTCATAGTAAGTTTTAATTATTTAAAAAAAAGCAAACTCCATACTTAGAATAAATTTAGATTTTGGGTCCAATTTGACAATGTTTATTTTAACACTGAAGTAGAGTAGAACTTGCAACTACTACAAACCACTAATATGCAGATGTAGAAGTGCAAAACATGTTTTGACTCAAGCTACTATTAAAAAAAGAAAAAAAAAAAGGGACCCCTTTGGCATCAACTACCAGCCTAGCAAGAGCCCAAAACATCATCCATGGGGAGCTACATGCCTTTAATAGCTTTTATTTCTTTTGTAATGCTGGATCCTAAATAAAGGTACACGCATAATTGCTGGTGAGGTTGAAAAATGTATTTGCTATATTAACTAGCATGATCTTATTTACATATGCACCATATGTGTTCTATATTTAGATGATTATCTTCTGCTGCACAATTCAAAAATCATTGAATGGCTCTATAGCCTTATACAGCTTTTGTATTTCATAAGTTAATAACGTTTTCCTTTATAACTTTATCAACATATCTGAAATGGGCCAGCTGTAATCCTTCAGATTAAGATTAGGAGGTTAATAAAGGACACTGGATTTTCAGAGTACAGTTTAATACCAGTATTACCAAAGCAAGTAAAATTCCCTTTTCTGATTTTATATACAGATAGAAAAACTCTTAAGAGCAGTTGCTGATGGAGATCTGGAAATGGTAAGTTCTTAGAATGACTTGATGTAGAATACTGAATTCCCAGCTATCCTGCTGAAGTTGAGGAAGCTGTTTACACATAACACTGCATGGGGAATGCATAGTCAATTTCATTTAAAAAAATATGACTCAAGTGCTGATTGACTTATGCTGCTGTGAATATTCATTTCACATTCCAAAAGTACTCAGCTAACAATATTTTTAAGTCAATAATTTGAAATTACTTGGTGCTCTAGAGAATAATTTAGATCTGAGCAAATATAAAATATTGTCTGTTAAAGGAGAAAACTATGGATATAATTCTTTTAAACATGCTCCTCTTTATTCATTGATTTGAAATATCTTAGTTTTATTCTTTTATTTGGTGCCCTTGTGATTTTAAAAATAAAACAAACTCCAAGCTGATGTATCCTATGCTTACTTCATTTAGAACAGAGTTCCTCAAATGCGCTTAGTAGCACTCCAGCCCAAAGCAAGAAATGTCTTCCAGCTCAGATAGACCTACTTTCAGGGCACTAAATAAATGCATATTAGAAACTGCTTTGATCCAATTATTTTTGTAGCACCAAACTATAATCTAGGTGGCAGGCCTCCAGATTTCAGAGTTGTTTACCACTGGTGAAATTGGGACACTTGTGAATCCCAGAAAAAAACAGTGTCTGATTCTCCTTTTGCTTATGCTAGTTTTGATCTGGTGTATCTCTGTGGACTTCAGTAGAGTTTCTTCAGATTTATTCCAGTATCAGTGAGAGGAAAATATGGCAAAGTCACTGTTCCTGTATTACTCTTTTCCTTTCTTCTGTGTTTTCTGAATCCTCGTTGTTTTTGCTGTCCACAGGTTTGTGTCTACATCTCTATAAATAAGGCGTATGGGTTTTGGAGTTCTTTTGGGTGCCACATTATTAGGATATTGTGGGTTTTTTTCTATGTTATATTCCATCTTCTGGTTTTTTTTATGCTGAGTAATTTATTTACACTGTTCTTCCTTGTGAATTAAAGCCAACACTTTAAAAATGTGCACATTACTCCACTTCACATGTGCAAAGAGCTCAGACTTCAAGAACGTTCACAACTCAGTTTCCCTTCATATGTTATAGCAATTATGAAAGTTTGAAATTGACAAATATTTCCTGAACTCTAAGTTGCCAGCACCTTTAGTAGAGACGGATCAAAGCTCCAAATCAATACAAACAGAAAGTTTCAACCTGCTGATTTTAAGCACTCCCTGTTCACAGTGTATACATAGTACATATATAACATATTTGGGCATGTGCATATACTGTAGGATGGAAGTCTGGCTTTTCTTATTTAGTGTTTTTGGCAATAGCAGAGACCATAAATAAAAATTTAAGTTGGCATTAGTATGTCATTAGCAAGTACAGAGTAAAAATGGGTTTGAATAGTACACAATTTGGGTATATTTTGACTTTTGTACTTCACTTCCAATAAAGAGTCGACATCTACAGCAATATGAACATGAACGTTTATATCCTATAATTTGCATTACTTACTGTCTGTCTTGATACATTTGAGCTACTATAGCAATTTCCTTCTTTTCTTCTGAAATACTTGAAAATTATGGTACTTTTGAAGATATTTTACTGAAAAATAGCAGCTGACATTTAAAAAAAATTAGAGCTCTAAATTTGGGGGTATACATGGGTTTTTGTTGTAGTTTTTTAATACTCATCGTAAAACAGAAGATTGTGGAAACCCTGTAACAGAGTATATGATATACTGGGTTTATGTACAGTATGTACATAATGAATCTTTCTAAAAATTCCCATAGGGTAACACATACCAGGATTAACAGATATGTTGATATGGCATCATAAGTCATCTGTCTGAATATAATATATAGTATGTAGTTGATTCTCTAGTGTCTTCTATACCAGTCAGATGGTAGGTATAAGTTTACCTACTAGCTGATTAAGAAAAGGAAAGAACCATTGGTAATACTGTACGCTCATTAGTTAAGTAAACATGTAAAACCCACATTTACACATAGAGACACCTGACCTTATTGATTAGGTCAAGGTCACCCAGCAAGTCATTGTCAGAAGTAAGATTAGAATACAGGTTAGCTGATTGCTAGAGCTATGTCTAGTCCTTACTGCTTCCTATGGTTAGGCATTTTAACTTTGTGAGACTATTTCTTAATCTGTAAAATGGGATAGTAATACCCACTTGCCTGGGGCTGGGGACATCTTATATCCTGTTTATTCTCAGGCTCACATAGAGTAAATAGTGTTGCCCTGTCTTACAAATGGGCAACCTGAGACGCAGAGAGGCTAAGTCCCATATTTCTACAAATGGCCTTTTATTTTGGATGCCCAACTTCAGACCCCTGTGAGTTTGAATTTTTTCCCCGAAGGTGTGGAATGCCTGCAGTTCCCATTGACTTCAGTTGGAGTTATGGTTGCTCAATGCTGAAAATCAGGCCCCACGTGTCTCAAGCTGGGCATTCAAAAACTCAGCCATGTGTAATAAGAGGAGGCCATTTTCGAAAATGCTGCTGAAGTGTCTTGTCATGGAGGCATTTGTGATGATTTAGGGGTCTTGTCTGTACTGCTTCTGAATCGGAGATGTTTTTACGAAATTGTTTCATGAAATTACTGTGCCATGGAAAGCTTATATGTATGTGGATCCACTCTGAGTTAGCAAGGTTTTGTTATGTCTCTCTGCCAGGCCAGAGACAATGGTGAATGATCAACATTCAGTGTTTTTCTATTTACTGTCAAATACCTTGGGACAGAGGGTTTGCTCTTGCTGGGAGGTGAGCTGGGGCTGGGCACAGGGCAGGGAGCTGCCGGTGGGTACTCTGCACCCTAAAGCATCACTTTTGATGTGATCAGTGGGGTGGAGCAGCTGCTCCCCCTGCTCCCCCCCAGCTATGTTCCCCCGCCCCTAGGAGCCAGTGGGACCTGCCGGATGCTTCCTTGGAGCTGTCCCAGGTAAGCATTGCTGGGACTCCCCACCTCGCACCCTGGCAGGTCCCTCTGGCTCTTAGGGGCAGGGCGGGGTGGGCACCCACTACGGTGGCCCACGAGACCTCAGTTCTGGGGACAGTCAGGGGACGGGGGAGGAGGGTGGATGGGACAGAGATCCTTGGAGTGGGGGGCATCAAGGAATGCTGGGGGTTGGATGGGGCAGGAGTCCCGGGGAGGCGGGGGCGGGCCACAACCTCCTTGTGGGGTAAGGAGGGTACCGGTTGTTAAGATTTTGGCAGCTCATCACTGCGCTTATGTTTGTGATGGTGATTATGTTACTCTGTGACACTACAGAGTTGGAGAGTAGGGTCTGCAGTGTGAGAGCCTTGCAGATTCTGAAACTATTTAGGGTACTGAAAATTGTTTTCCTGCAGTCAGGGTGCTGCAGTGACAAAACACTGCCCTTTTTAGCTATTGCTGGACATGCACAGATACACTGGACAGTAAAACCTCGCTAATCTGCTCTTCTACAACCGCATACTTACCCAAGAGAAGTTCTCAGCTTTGCAGTTTACTGCATTTCAGAGAGGTGAGACCTCACTTGTGAAGAGGGAGGGGAATACAGGTGCAGTCATACTCTCCATGGGATGGCAGGGAGGACAACATATCCCTTTTCTATCTCTATCCCCCAGCACTTAATACCCTGAAACAGGCTTAAGTCCCTCATTGTTGCTCCTGGTGCTCCTTCCAGCTGCTTCTGCCTGGGGGCAAGGCCAGGCTGTTTGTGCTCTTGTGGCTTGCTGAACCACCCTGGGGGGTAAGGAGAAGACCTTGCTGGCACCTGCAGGATTGAACTGAGTGGGTGAAAGGGAAGAAGCCTGTAGAAAAGCTGCCCCTCTCCCTTCTGCTTCAGCAGCAGCTTGGAGATCCATTGCCTGTGCACTCCTGCAGCATCAAGCCCCGCTATGGAATCCAGTAAAGATGCTCTTATTTCTGTCTTCAATTGGTGGGAGGCATTGCCCCCTGTCTTTGCCCTATGCCACTGCTCGTTGGAAGGCACAGGGCAGATCTGTTAGAGACTCTCCCCCTCTAAGGCAATAAGGCAGTAACCTCCATTTTCACATGCTCCTGCAGGGGCTTTTAGTGCTGGAGCAGCATACAGGCATTTGTTCTATTATAAATGCTGCTGCCTAAGAGGAGAGGAATAAGATGGCACATATTAAAGCTTTGCACTCTCCATGCTACCATAATCCTGCATAATCCTAATGGACAGGTTCCTTTCCATTCCTGTGGCAGCCCCAGAAGAGCTACGTGAGCCCTGGAAGCCCTTACACCATGCATCAGCTGGAGGGGAAGAGCACCAGCACCAAATAAGTGCCCTTACTTGTTTCAGGCTGTTCTTGAGTGCTGGGGTGAGGCCAAGGATAACAAGGGCAGAAAAGGTGGGGGAGTAGCACTGTATGTAAGGGAGCAGTATGACTGCTCAGAGCTCCGGTACGAAACTGCAGAAAAACCTGAGTGTCTCTGGATTAAGTTTAGAAGTGTGTGCAACAAGAGTGATGTAGTGGTGGGAGTCTGCTATAGACCACCGGACCAGGGGGATGAGGTGGATGAGGCTTTCTTCCGGCAGCTCACGGAAGCTACTAGATCGCATGCCCTGATTCTCATGGGTGACTTTAATTTTCCTGATATCTGCTGGGAGAGCAATACAGCGGTGCATAGACAATCCAGGAAGTTTTTGGAAAGCGTAGGGGACAATTTCCTGGCGCAAGTGCTAGAGGAGCCAACTAGGGGGGGTGCTTTTCTTGACCTGCTGCTCACAAACCGGGTAGAATTAGTGGGGGAAGCAAAAGTGGATGGGAATCTGGGAGGCAGTGACCATGAGTTGGTTGAGTTCAGGATCCTGACGCAGGGAACAAAGGTAAGCAGCAGGATACGGACCCTGGACTTCAGGAAAGCAGACTTCGACTCCCTCAGGGAACGGATGGCCAGGATCCCCTGGGGGACTAACTTGAAGGGGAAAGGAGTCCAGGAGAGCTGGCTGTATTTCAAGGAATCCCTGTTGAGGTTACAGGGACAAACCATCCCGATGAGTCGAAAGAATAGTAAATATGGCAGGCGACCAACTTGGCTTAATGGTGAAATCCTAGCGGATCTTAAACATAAAAAAGAAGCTTACAAGAAGTGGAAGGTTGGACATATGACCAGGGAAGAGTATAAAAATATTGCTCGGGCATGTAGGAATGTTATCAGGAGGGCCAAATCGCACCTGGAGCTGCAGCTAGCCAGAGATGTCAAGAGTAACAAGAAGGGTTTCTTCAGGTATGTTGGCAACAAGAAGAAAGCCAAGGAATGTGTGGGCCCCTTACTGAATGAGGGAGGCAACCTAGTGACAGAGGATGTGGAAAAAGCTAATGTACTCAATGCTTTTTTTGCCTCTGTTTTCACTAACAAGGTCAGCTCCCAGACTGCTGCGCTGGGCATCACAAAATGCGGAAGAGATGGCCAGCCCTCTGTGGAGATAGAGGCGGTTAGGGACTATTTAGAAAAGCTGGACGTGCACAAGTCCATGGGGCCGGACGAGTTGCATCCGAGAGTGCTGAAGGAATTGGCGGCTGTGATTGCAGAGCCACTGGCCATTATCTTTGAAAACTCGTGGCGAACCGGGGAAGTCCCGGATGACTGGAAAAAGGCTAATGTAGTGCCAATCTTTAAAAAAGGGAAGAAGGAAGATCCTGGGAACTACAGGCCAGTCAGCCTCACCTCAGTCCCTGGAAAAATCATGGAGCAGGTCCTCAAAGAATCAATCCTGAAGCACTTGCATGAGAGGAAAGTGATCAGGAACAGCCAGCATGGATTCACCAAGGGAAGGTCATGCCTGACTAATCTAATCGCCTTTTATGATGAGATTACTGGTTCTGTGGATGAAGGGAAAGCAGTGGATGTATTGTTTCTTGACTTTAGCAAAGCTTTTGACACGGTCTCCCATAGTATTCTTGTCAGCAAGTTAAGGAACTATGGGCTGGATGAATGCACCATAAGGTGGGTAGAAAGCTGGCTAAATTGTCGGGCTCAACGGGTAGTGATCAATGGCTCCATGTCTAGTTGGCAGCCGGTATCAAGTGGAGTGCCCCAGGGGTCGGTCCTGGGGCCGGTTTTATTCAATATCTTCATAAATGATCTGGAGGATGGTGTGGATTGCACTCTCAGCAAATTTGCGGATGATACTAAACTGGGAGGAGTGGTAGATACGCTGGAGGGGAGGGATAGGATACAGAAGGACCTAGACCAATTGGAAGATTGGGCCAAAAGGAATCTGATGAGGTTCAATAAGGATAAGTGCAGGGTCCTGCACTTAGGACGGAAGAACCCAATGCACAGCTACAGACTAGGGACCGAATGGCTAGGCAGCAGTTCTGCAGAAAAGGACCTAGGGGTGACAGTGGACGAGAAGCTGGATATGAGTCAGCAGTGTGCCCTTGTTGCCAAGAAGGCCAATGGCATTTTGGGATGTATAAGTAGGGGCATAGCGAGCAGATCGAGGGACGTGATCGTTCCCCTCTATTCGACATTGGTGAGGCCTCATCTGGAGTACTGTGTCCAGTTTTGGGCCCCACACTTCAAGAAGGATGTGGATAAATTGGAGAGAGTCCAGCGAAGGGCAACAAAAATGATTAGGGGACTGGAACACATGAGTTATGAGGAGAGGCTGAGGGAGCTGGGATTGTTTAGCCTGCAGAAGAGAAGAATGAGGGGGGATTTGATAGCTGCTTTCAACTACCTGAAAGGGGGTTCCAAAGAGGATGGCTCTAGACTGTTCTCAATGGTAGCAGATGACAGAACGAGGAGTAATGGTCTCAAGTTGCAGTGGGGGAGGTTTAGATTGGATATTAGGAAAAACTTTTTCACTAAGAGGGTGGTGAAACACTGGAATGCGTTACCTAGGGAGGTGGTAGAATCTCCTTCCTTAGAGGTTTTTAAGGTCAGGCTTGACAAAGCCCTGGCTGGGATGATTTAACTGGGAATTGGTCCTGCTTTGAGCAGGGGGTTGGACTAGATGACCTTCTGGGGTCCCTTCCAACCCTGATATTCTATGATTCTATGATTCTATGATGCTCTGACCACTTTAACCCTGCCCTGACACCTGGAAAGGAACAATTGTCCATTTGTTTGGGGCACTACCTTGGGATTTGGGAGACCTGGATTTAATTCCCTCTTTGGCCATGGACTAGCTGTATGACCTTGGGCAAGCTACTTAATCTCTCCATGCTTCAGTTCCCCATCTGTAAAATGGGGATAATAGCACTGCCCTTCCTCGCAGGTGCTGTGAGGATAAATACATTAAAAGATTGTGAGGAAGTTGGATACTACAACAATGGGCTTGATCGAAGTACCTAAGACAGATACAATTACTTGGTATTCCCCAAATCTCATTGGTCCACAATGGGTTAATGAGGTTCTCTGTAAACAAATAAAAACAAAAAAGAACTACTTAATGGTGTTTTTGTTATTTACAACTACATGTAACACTAATGTTCAGTGAATATTCTCTATGTGCAGCATTACTCTGTAGATTGTCTTCAGTGGAAATGTGTCTTACAAATGAAGGAATCATATTATTTAGACACAAACTTAGGTCGCCCTTCCAGGCTTAGGAAGTGCATCCAGCTCATGAGAAGTTATAGCTATGAGGAGAAAATGTATTGCACCTACACAGTTTGTATGCTGGTTAAACTTCATCATCCTTGTCACTTCTATACTTTTAAAAGCAGATGATGAACAAAGAATCATGTTGACGTGAACTGGCACAAACTTTGGCCTAATCTTTTGCAGTCCGAGCTAAAAGGATTTGAAAGGGTTTAAGCAGAGGTGAACACTGAAGTCTTGATTAGGCAGTAGGAAGTCATTTATAATTTACTTCATTGTTACTTGGTGAACTGCTGCTGGCTGCCTTGTCAACTGTAACATTAATTTTTTTTAATTTGGCCTGCAGGGAAGCCAAGGTTGGGAGTTGGCTCATTCAGGCTCTCTAACTTATTCTGTGTTTGTGAAATTAACATGTACATGTTTTTAATTATCAGGAGATAGAAATTTTGGGCAATATAAAGTCGGACTTCCTTTTTATGCCAGGTTCGCTATCTTTTGGAATGGATGGAGGAAGATGTAGAAGAAACAGACGAAGCTGACGATACAGTAACTCCAGAGCTTTGTCACCCATTATGCCAGTGCTCAAAATGTGAGCCAATACAAAAGGTTGGAATTTTTTTCTGTTTTGTAGACAGAATAACTTTTGCATTCCTGTAGTTAGGTTTTTTTAGCCCAGGGAAATAATATTCCTATTCTTCTGCACAGCTGCGTCTCTGCTCACAAGAGTCCTGTAATAAATGTGCACAGATCTTAATAAGAAAAGGAGTACTTGTGGCACCTTAGAGACTAACCAATTTATTTGAGCATGAGCTTTTGTGAGCTACAGCTCACGAAAGCTCATGCTCAAATAAATTGGTTAGTCTCTAAGGTGCCACAAGTACTCCTTTTCTTTTTGCGAATACGGACTAACAGGGCTGTTACTCTGAAACAGATCTTAATAGAGTTCATCACCTTATGAGATGAAGTTGCTGTACTTGATAATCAGGCTGTGGAAAGGATTGGAATAGAGAATCAGTGTTCAGAAGCTCATTTTGATTTCTGATGGAGGAGTGGAAAACTTGTATTTTTGGATTTTCTTCTTCACCCCCTTTTTGTATTGTTTTGGTCCAGGATTTGTAGTCCATGTTTTCAGTACGTTCTGAGTAACTTCGTAAACGTGAGGGTAAAGAGCAACTCTGCTCTAGGCCTCCCAGTTGTTTCCTTTACCCCCTTATCTGCTCTAGGCCCTTGATAACTTGCCCTCTCGGCTCACGGAACGTTTTATTCTTTGGTAATATCTTAGCAGGAAATTTCCTGTCCTCATAAATATCAATACAATACTTATAAGACCACTTTATTGTTTATCATATCTTTCATTCAAACTGTATCTAAAAAACTAAAGAGCTAAATAAAATTATGGAGAATTGTTGTCTCCCTTACCCATTATTTATCATATAGCAGAGAGAGAAATGGGCTATGATATGGGATTAATCATGTTCCTTCTTGGAAGCCACTGCCATGCCTCCTAAGGAGGAGTAGTATTGAATGCATAAATACTAATAACTGTTTCCTTAGAACACATGTTTTGGGTCTCATTTGTGGAAATAAGGAATGCTCATAATTTAAAGAAAATAGAAAGCTAATTATCTGCAACTGAGAAGGAAAAATGATTATTGTGACTGAGTGATGGAATCTCTTGCTTACCGAAACAAGGGCTTTGAGACATTTTAGTTTAGCTAACTGGTAACTGTGGAATGACCACCTGGCTCTTGAATAAAAATAAGAAGGCATTTGTTAAGTAATCTTGCAACTACACACTGTAGTTGGGAATAAGGAAGAATGGGAAAGGTTCACTACCATTGTGAAACTTTGGCTTCCATGCAGTCTGAGAGAGCAGTAGAACAGGACATTCTCTAAGTAGTCTGTAGGCCACATCCCAGTTGGATCTCAAGTGACTTTTTCCATAGACGGCCTCCAAGGAATTCATGCCATATAGTCCCTCCTATTGTTCTGTCTCAGTCAGGGTACTGTTTCCTAAAGGGCTGTCATACGAATGCAGATCAATAAAGTTTAGCAGATCTGCAGAATTCCATTTCCTCAAAGTTTGTGATTTCCCAAAGACTATAGCAATTATTAGTATACACTATATTGTGCCATGGATTGTTTCCATAGGACTGGAATTAATTTTAGCTGTAGTTGTAGCCCTCAAAAACTGGACCTTCTCATAGAAGGGAAGTAGACTAAGTAATATCTGTCTCTAAGAATGTAGACTGTGTTCAGTTCTATAATCAAGTGTGTAAAACAAATGTGAGGTGTAACATTAACCCCTACCAGTCATACCATACTATATCCCACTAGAGCTAACAACTAATGCAAGTCTGGATCTCTTAAATCACCTGTCAAACTGAGCAGTTTTCAGTCCCTGCTAATAATAAAAATCTTTTTGTGAAATTTCTCTATAGTAACCTATCTTGTTTAAGGAGGGAAAAATAAGACAATTATCTGTCACCAGTGCTCAGGGCCAGTTCTAGGGGTGGGGCAGCAGGGCGATAATTCCCTGGGTGCCAGTTTTCAGGGGGCACTATCCTGCTGTGCCACTTGCCTTTTTTTGCTCCCATCTGATTGGCTGACTCTGTGGGGTTTTTTGTTTTTTTTGGCTTGGCTCGGGCTGTTGATGCCAGTGCCACCCAACTGCTTGGCTTTACCAGGTATCTCACTGAAGGTCTTAAATAAGACTCCCTGGACAATAGTGTTTGTAATGTCTGTCTGCCTGTTTCATATGTACTATGCAGGTATTTAACTGCTCTTTACTGAGTAGAAAGTGTTGTGATCAGTTTTCTGTGGTTTTTATTCTTTCTCCCAACAGAAGCTTGCAAGAATCCCTGCTAATGGACTTGGAGTAAATGTTACAAACCAGGATGGCTTTACACCACTACATGTGGCTGCACTGCATGGGCATCCTGAGTTAGTCTACCTTTTGTTGAAACACGGTGCCAATATCAGTGCAAAGAATACTAACCATGCTGTACCTCTTCATCTGGCTTGTCAGAAAGGTCACTTTCAGGTAACTGGTTCACTTCATAGCTATAAGCACAGCAGGTAGATTTTATTGGGGTGTGGGTGGTAGCTGAGTAAGTGTGTGTCCTTGGAGGGAGGAGACTAGAACGGGGAAGAAAGGGGACAAATTCCTATCCCCTCTCTTCATTCCAGGAAGTGGGAGGGTTGGTTAAGGTAGCAGAGGCCAGAGTATAAAGGGGACTTCATAGTATTGTTCCTTGTGCTGCTTTATGCTGAAGAAGCAGACTGGGCACAGTGAGGCGCTCTGTCTGCTTGGGTAAGGGATAAAGCCTCTTTCAGTAGCCTCAGCATGGACTGTGCTGGGCTAGCCTGAGGATTTTGTTTTGAAGGGTGAGGTGAGTAAACTAGACCAGACGGGTCTGGCCCCTTGTTTTGGAGAGGGGACACAGGATGAATGTATTCCTCCTAAATGTTAAACTTGATATGGTGCCTCAGGGACTCCCTTCTGAATCCAAAATGGCGGTGGGACTTGCAGGAAGGCAAGCTATTGTCACTTTGCAGCAGTCAAATGCAAGTGGGTTATAGCTCTGCTTTACTGCACAACCTGACAGACCTGAGGTCACCCCACACTCCTGAAAATCAATAGTAGTTCCCAGTGTGTGTGTATCTTCTTTATATTAGTGAACACACACATTCAGATATCAGAATATATATACAATTTCAAAACACTTGGTTACAGGCAGTCTGTCATAAAGGCATGTATGTGTCCTCTGCATCCATTGTATTCTCTTAGTGAGCTTCTCTATATGATACAAACATAGAAACTAAAGGTATTTCAAGGGAATCTGTGATCTAAATAGGTGAGGCCTTGATGGTTCTCATTAACTCACTGGGACCCCAGTCCTACTTCTATTGGAGATCGTGGGAGTTTTGCCATCACTTCGGTTGGAAGCATAATCAGGTCCAAGAGACTGTCTTGACTTGTCACTTGGCAGCAGTCAACATCATGCAGTGAAAATTAGGCCTTCTGGAGTGAAAGAACTAACCCATTAGCCCGCTACACTAATCTGCTACATACATTTCTTCAATCTGCAAACTACTTTGACACTGACTTCTTACAACTCATCTTGTGTAGTGTATTAACAGTGAGAAATATCTTTACATTCAAGTGAGGCACATTTGGGTGTATTAAAAATTATTAAAGCTTCCATATATAGGCAGCTGGACACTTCTCATTACAAGGTAGAATGACTTCTCCCAAATTAACCATTTAAAGAGGGCTTTTAGACTGAAAAGATTTTAGTTTTGTGATTACTTTAGCCTCCCAAGCTCAGACACTTTTCTGATACCTATGCTGTGGAGTAGGCTTTTAATGTGGTTTTCATGTACATTTTTGTGGTTCAAGTTGATTTAATCAGATTATTAATTCCTTGGGGCAGGGATTGTGTCTTCATATGTGTTAGTACAACACCTAGCACAGCAGGAATCCAGTCCTGTTGTGGGGGAGTAAGGGTGAGGGTTGGCCCTCCAGAAATATTACTGATAACATTCTCAGCCCAGAGTGTATATTTGCAACATCACTTACTAGAATAGATTTGTTTTGTTCTGGAATAGAAGGCCTTGACCCTGGTCTGTATCCCAAAGAATTGTCACTGTTTACATTGTTTCCCGTGTGCTTTTTGTATTGTATTTTGGCATGGATGTGTCAAAAATGACAAATTGAGCTTTCAGAGTAATAGTTCTAGTCTCCACAAAAGAAATATATACTACAGGATATCACCTCTAGCGGTCTCTTCATCATACGTATGCTTAGAAAAAAGTATACACCAGTAACACACACTATGAACTATGGGTCAGTCAAACATTTTTTATGTGAAAGAATTCTTTTCACTTCAAAACAAAATACAACTTCCTTATTGGTGGTCTGAACTTTGTGGCCAAACAAGCAAAGCAGTTTGCATCAGGTAGTGCTGTTAGCTAATATTTCATGTTCCAAAATAACTAAGTGGTTTTGGAAAATAGTCAAGATAAGCCTGACATAGAGCAAAAAGGAAGTTAAAGGTTTTTATGTCTTTAAAAAAACCTCCCATCCAGAAAATTCCCCTGAGAAAGAGAGAGAAGATGCCTCCCATGCTGCAGTAACCACTCTCTCAGTACTGAAATTGTTTATGTATGGGCTTTCTCCTTCTTAATGGCCTGAAATTACTGTATAATGTAAGTGTTGGCTCAAATTGAACCATTTCATATCAAACATGTTATAATAAATGTCTTGTGAACCGGCTTTTCATACATATTTTTATTCATTTTTAGACTGATTTCAACCCATGTTTAAAAACTTCTGCCTCATGTTTAAAGATTTAAAAAGAAACTAATTTAATAGCTATCTGCTAGCAGCAGAATTTCTGCTAACAGACCTCGTGAAATTAGCCTTGCTGAGACTGGGAGTGATGCTGTTTTAAGTAGATTTTCCCAGGATTTCATCCCCTCTCCATTACATTGCCTGGCTTAGTCTCCCTTATGGCTATGTATTCATATACTTCGGGTCATTCTTTTCTTTGTGTTGTGCTCCGTTCTTCTCTGAGGACGTGACGTCATTGAGTTCCTTTTATATGCACTTGCTGCTGCATTTTTAGATGGAATGTGGTCAGTGTTGTACACACCTGAGTTTAGTTTTAGCGTAACGCTGATCCAGGGATTGAAACTTCCTTCTACCCTTCAGAAAACTGTAGTCAGGTGGATCTGTTTCATCCTGTGGCATGTCCATCTCCTGGGCTTTTCAGAGGGTTTGTTCCGTATCTTTTGAGAACTTCACAGAGGAAGAAAGTCTCTCCCTTCAGAGTTCAAGGATATGTGTGTGTATATGCATGCACACATTGGAGTCCTTACGGGGGAGTGCTACGTTCTTCTGCTCTTTAATCATGCAGTCAGAGCAGGGAGACGTGCCACTTGAAGCTCTGTGAATGGTGTTTAGTTCCCTGTTTGGTTCCAGGCGCAGCTGCGGACATGGAAAGTACTGAAGGAGAAAAATAAGCTAGTTGAGGTGGTGGGGAGGAGAGAAAGTGGTTGAAGAGACTGATGTAGGGGAGACAGTAAATGGAAGGGGAAAATATTGGATGTGAGAAAGCAGGTGGAAAGGACAGAAATGGAGAAGGGGATGAGAAATCTGATATTTTTCTTCCTTTTCTCTCTGGAGTGTGGAAAGAAGAGAGGAAAAGCCAGTACAATGGAATTAAAATGAAGAGAACTTGAGAGAGTGAGAGAGAGAGAGAGAGAGAGAGAGAGAGAATACTAAAGAAAATGTAAACAAGGAGGAAAAGATGTCCATGAATGGTCAATGAATGTTAGTTCTCTGGTGTTAGACTGTATAGTACTTACCTGCCAATTATCCTACAACTCCCTAATCTGCTAGGATGAGGGATGCCAGGATGGCGTTGCTGTGGAGCATTCATCCTTTATAAGGTCATTGGCCGTGTGTGTGTGCGTGCACACACATACAATTCACATGTTCCAGAACCAGGTTATTTATTTTACTGACTATATGGGACTGGTGGGGAAAGTTTCAAATTAATTTTTTTTAACCTCTAAGGAGCAAAATATTAAAACAAAGTAGGTAGAAAACTGTGCCAGATGGTCAGCAGTTGACCCGGAGAGAAGCATCCTTCTACTGCTTGTCAGCCATGATGAGTGCTGTGTCATCCAGACAGATACCAAGCAAAGCATCCATACTTCAGACAGAGGAAAAATCTTTTCATTGTTTGGATTTTCTTTGAATGTTAAATTTATATTGGATCCTTTAAAGATCTCCTCCAACCTGTTTATTTTAAAGGAAAGTAAATTGCATGCAGCATTCCTAGATTAGGTGCTTAAAATAACTAAACTTTCTTATTGTGACCAGTGGAAATTTATACTGAAATTACTGCTTTTTCCATCTATCTGTGTTTGTTCTCCATGAACTTAACTTCCCAAAGTTGACTGGTAAATTTGGGTGCCTCCATTTTTGGCAGCCCCACTTTGAGCAAGCCTGGTTTTCAAAAAGTGCTGGGCACCCAAAATCACAAGTCACATTTGAAAATGCAGGCCCATGTAAGTCTGATGGGCATAGGTAACAAAGCAGCCTTTAGATTGTCTGCATAAGATGCTCCTTATTGGCATTACAACAAGTTGGCACAATATAGGAACATGGAGCAAGGGGTACACAAGGTTCAAGAATCCAGATTCTGAATTTTTCCTAGTTTGAACCAGTGTTCTCTGCATCAGTGGGACTCTTAAATTAAACCACTGGTTCTGAGTATCTGAAACACTTCAGTCTTGATTTACAGTATCAGAAAATATATTCCATTAGAAGTGTCATTAATGGTGATGCAGTAATGACAATGGTATTTTAACTCTATGATTCTGGTAAGTTAAAGTATTTTAAACTGGCATTTTAATCTCTCTTCCCATAGGTAGTAAAGTGTCTAGTGGATTGCAATGCTAAACAAAATAAAAAGGATGTACATGGAAATACTCCCTTAATTTATGCTTGCTTGAATGGCCAACATGAGATTGCTGCCTTGTTGTTAGAGGTAAGACTTCTTCACAGAAAAGGTTATGTTCAAAATATCCTTCCTCTTGTGATATTTAAGATGGAACCTTTAATATTACAAGTACTGAATACAAAACATTAGTATTAATACTAGTAATGCATTTATCCTTTAAAACTGCTGGAAGGAAAATTCAGAGCAGTTTTGTATCCCTCCCCCATTAACTCCATCCACTATGGTGTTTTGTTTAGATAAATACTTCTGTAATGTTATTGCAAGTAACATATATTATTTAACAACTTAGTGCCTGGTGTCTAGCTTTTTTGCTAATGGTGTATGTCATCAGAATTCCAGATAACTGGTAGCAAAAGCTGATAATATACCAAAAGCATTTTCTTCTTAAAGATCTCTCTCAGGCCTCACCAACATGAGTGGGATATGTAGCAGATATATGCAAAATGAGATGAGTTGATTCATGAAATTAAGGGGAGAATGATCACTGTTGTAGTGTTTATTGCTGTTGAACTCACTGTGGAAATCTACACTTTCTGTAAGTAGCTGTAAGGTTTCTAATGGATTGTTTTGGTGTAGTACTCTGTGCTTTTTTACAGGAGACAAGGAGAAAGGTAGTGTGATGCTATTTTTTCCTTATAACATTTAATTCAAATGTTTACTTTTTCTTCCAGCATGGGGCCTCAGTCAACCTTTCTAACAGAAAGGGAAATACAGCACTGCATGAGGCTGTGTTAGGAAAACATGAAGTCTTGGTAGAGCTGTTACTTCAGAATGGTGCTTCGAACCACATTAGGAACAAAAGACAGTGTACACCTCTTGACTGTGCTGAGCTGGTAGGTGAAGAAAGTCCACATCTACTATTAGTTGTCCCATTTTAGCTTGTTCTAAACTCCAGTATTTATCTCTTACGAGGAAAATGGAATTGTACAGGCTTGTCACATAACCATTTCCAGCCAAACATAAGCGAGGATTGTCAGGAATATTGTTAATTTAAAATGATAGGTGAGGGCAGGAAATCCTGAAGCACAATGAAGCTCTAGTGCTCATTTGATAAATCTTGTTTTTGATTAACATCTTACAATATCATTTCTCTCCTTCTCCTTCAGTTTTGTTTTATCACAGGTCTGTTGAGAATTTCCAGCTAAACAAAATTTCCTTCTGTTTGAACAGCCACATTTGAGTTCTTCAGTAGCATTCTAACTGTGTTTCCAGAGGACTAGAAATGGCCTTATTTTGATTCTTTCAATTCCATGTAGCTTCTGTAGAACTGTCTGGCTAAAACAGCATGTACCACAAGGAACTGTGTTGCAAACATATTGGTAAAAGCAAAATAGAATTGGGGTACCATCTCTGTTAACTCTTAATGAAAAACTGCCATTGGTTACTTATTGAAATCTACAGCAAAATATGCCATCAGGGAGGGAAAAGACAAAACAAAACATTCTTTAGTAAAAGAGGATGGAAGCTTTAAGTATATGCAGAGCAAGTAATTCTCTGACTTAAATTATCACAGGATGTGCTTCATGGCTGGGTGAGTCAGGGCAGTCTGAAGGACCATATTGTTGAGTACTAGAATTCTTTTGCTTCCCTTAGGAGAATCCTTGCTTGGCAGAAGGGGAGGAAAGAAGTCCATTGCGGGAAGCTGAATGCTTCCTACCATAGATGATAGTGAGGCAGATTGTTCAAAGGAATAAGGGCTCTTCAGATTGTTTGTTTGTTTTTCTACTATCGTATATTTCCAAAATCCATTGTCAGGGAAAGCAATGTTTTAGACCGGGGCGGGCAAACTTTTTGGCCTGAGTGCCACATTGGGTTTTGGAAATAGTATGGAGGGCCGGGGGTTGTGGCCTGGCCCCCACCTCCTATCCGCACCCCCCCGGGACCCCTGCCCCATCCAACCCCCCCATTCCCTGACGGCCCCCCCGGGACCCCTGCCCCATCCACACACCCCCGCTCCCTGTCCCCTGACTGCCCCTGGACTCCTGCCCCTAACTGCCCCCCGCCACCCCATCCAAACCCTCCTCTTCATTCCTGACTGCCCGCCTAGAACCCCTGCCCCATCCAACCACCCCCTTCTCCCTGTCCCCTGACTGCCCCCCACTGCCCCATCCAACCCCCCCTCCTTCCTGACTGCCCCCCGGGACCCCTGCCCCCATTCAACCTCCTGTTCCCGCCCCGCCCCCTATCCACACCCCTGCCCCGAACTCCCCAGCCCTCTATCCAACCCCCCCTGCTCCGTGCCCCCTTACTGCACGGTCTGGAGCACCGGGGGCTGGCATTGCTACAGCCGTGCCACCTGGCTGGAGCCAGGCCACGGCCTGCTGCCACCGCGCAGCACAGAGCACCGGGTCAGGCCGGGCTCTGCAGCTGTGCTGCCCCAGGAGCTCACAGAGCATTGCACTGGTGGTGGAGTGAGCTGCGGCTGCGGGGGTGAGGGACAGCGGGGGAGGGGCCGGGAGCTAGTCTCCTGGGGCAGGAGCTCAGGGGCTGGGCAGGAGGGTCCCGTGGGCCGTAGATTGCCCACCTCTGTTTTAGACCCATTTGCAGTCCCTCTTGTCCCTTAGGTGCCTGGCTTGGCTTCCTTCTCTTCACTGTGTTCCAACCCCTTGGATCTCTGGCTTGCAGTGCCCTGTGTTACAGTGCCTGTAAATATGACCGGCCTAACTGTATTGGGCACCTGCAAGAAACTTTTCTTTGGGAGTCTGTGACCAGTGGCTAATTACAGTGACCTCAAAACAACTTATTCAGAACAAATATATTGTTTATTCATCCAAAGGTGCATAACCTCACAAGCAAAGAGAAAAGGGTTAAAACACCAAAAGTCTATATGAATCTGGTCTAATCTAAACTTGCCTTACAAATTCTGGTAAGCACCACTTAGCTCAACTATATCCATTTCTGTGCTGGGAGCAACATAGCCCTGCTGAAGCTTCTCTCTCTCTGTTTCCCCCTGAGCAGCTGCTGCCCAGCCCCGACTTCCTGTCTAGGTGATGGTTTTAATGGTTTAGTATCCCTTTGATCCTAGGTTCTGGCCTTGGGGGAATAAATCAGGAACCAGGTAGGTAGGCATTTCCTGATTCAATAGTGTCTCTCTTTCCCCCTCTCCTCACTTTCTGTTAAGGACGCCTAGTATTCTCTGAGGAGGTTTCTATCTCTTTTTTCATTTCCTGCTTGTTTTTTTTTCTTAACAGCCCCTTTGATTTAACTCTGTGTAGTCAGACAGAATTAATATCAAGCAAATAAACTGGGGAACATATACAATTCATGCAAAAATAATACAGCTCCCCCTCATTCTTCACATCCATACATCCCTCTCTTCTGATGCAAACCTTGCTCATTCTCTGATTGATTTCTCATCTTGATTACAGAAACCATTTTTTCCAGCCCTCCATTTTCTTCTCTCCTCCTCCAATTTGATATCAGTCCCACTGCTAGTTGTATTCCTCACTCCAGCTATCTCCACATTTTCCCTTCACTCCCTTTTGCTGTTTCTTACCATGTCAAACTCAAGCCCTTCTCACGCTCCCCTTCAGAGGTAATGCATGATCTTGCCTCCAAGTCTTCTTGCTTCAGCCTATTGCCTTTGCTTACTCCCTACTCTCCTCCTAATCCAGCCTCCTTACCACTCCCTTTATTGTCCTTTTTCAGACTGCTACCTTATGCTTGGAACAGTTCCCCACTCCTTGCCTGCCTGGTGTCCTCTCTTCCAAGAATACATCCTATACTAGTCTCATCTTCTCTAGTAACCTCCTCACACTTTCCCTTACCTGAATTATTGTCCGTTTGCCCTCTGGGGAGTGCCTACCTCTTGTAACACACTGTGTTCAGTAAGTCAGGGAAATTTAAAGTGACTGTACTTTTTTTTTTTTTTTTTTTAAAGAAAATGGGAGAAAGATTATATTTTAAAATATAAAACAGCAACAGCCTTCTTTCTGAGCCACATGGGTATAGCCACATGTGTATAGTCATGCTCTGAGGGAAGAGCACTGGGAATCTCCTATGGCTACTCCCCTAGTTATTGCTTTAGTAATGCTTTAGAAATCAAGAAGATATTGGGATATTCTAATTGGCTATGAGTGATGGGAATTCTACCTAAATAATGTTTAGTTAAATGCACAGCTCTAACTTCCCCATTTAGTAATAGCAATAAATGCTCCACAATATTAAATTACCCAGGATTATTGCACTGCGTGGGTGATTACAGTCACTCTGCTTTCAGCTTTGTACTCTATAACAGCCCCTAAGGTATGTGATAGTGGCCCTAAAGTGCACTGCTGCCTGGATCTTATTACATCTATTATTTATTCATAAATTAGATCAACCCATAAATTACCTGGTTTAAAACAGCAATTTGTAGAATTGGTAACTTTCATCTTTTCCAAATCGGCAATATTTTAATGGTAGACCACCTGTGGAGAACACAACCTTTAGCTCACCAGTTTGGAATAGCAGAGCTTGTGGAACATTAGATGAATTTCTGCTTCCATTTAAACTTTAGATTAAAATATTCATGTAATTGTAGGTTTGTATTTATAAAGGGGTATATCATGCTGTTTGTTCCAGTCATTTTGGCTGAAAAGGATTAACCAGCTCATTCTGCATTGACTACTAGAAACCTAATGTATACTGATGTTTTCTTTGTTTTAATAATGGTGAAAACTGAAACTCTTGTTATTAAGAATTCAAATATCATGAAGTTGCTACAAACAGCACCAAGCTGTGCACCATCATCAGCGGAGGAAGGAGAAACAGACTATGGGCAGCATGTTACTGTCAAGATCAGGAAAAAAGGTATGTGTCGCATTTTTATTAGTATAAATAGAAAGAAGAGATTTGGGGATGAATTTGTGCTAGATCAGATATTCTCTAGTATTTATTTTATACATAAGGAACTTTAAGGAACAGTCAGCTGCATTACGTACTATTTATTAC
Source organism: Lepidochelys kempii (assembly GCF_965140285.1). Classification (NCBI taxonomy): domain Eukaryota; kingdom Metazoa; phylum Chordata; order Testudines; family Cheloniidae; genus Lepidochelys; species Lepidochelys kempii. The sequence continues at coordinate 23,444,790 of NC_136391.1, read as the reverse complement.
AAGTAACATCTAAATTTACTGTAACTGAAAAAGATTGGAGGAGGGAAAGTAATTTGGCTGTTAAATTTACCTTGTGCATTTGATGTTACTTTGCGTAACTTTCATAGTCTCTTCTGAGTAGTCAGTTTTCTCTTTTTGCTTGTGAGTCTCCATCACACGCACCAACAGAAGAGAGACATGTAACAGTGGGGAAAATGTGGCAGTAAAACCATCACAGCTGCTGGGGAATTGAGGACAGGGTAGTACCTGACACTGCTTTTAGATTACTTTTTAAAATTGTGACTAGATTTCAGGTTGGCCGTTCCTTTTACACATTATGGAATCTGTAAACACAGAGGTCCATTTGTGTTTATACAGAGGGAGAAGAGAATTTGTTAATTCAGTATTCCTGTGTGTTTGCTTTGTGGTCTTTTCTTAATATATGTAAGGATAATTTTTTAAGAGAGTTGTGTGGAAAGAAGAGAGAGTTAGGATCTACGTTACCTTCACCGAAGACCTATTTCATCTGAAAAAAATATGTTCAAGTAGTCAAGTAAATGGGCAGAATCCGAGTTTAAAGTGATTTACACTGAAAAGCTGCCTTGGAAACTGAATGAAGGAAGTACTCTCTGTAGTTGTGCTAACTAGCTGCTCATGTTTGGAAACAAATACAATCAGTGCTACTAACTCTGCACTAAGCTATGGCAAAGTGCCAGTCTTGCCTTAAAATCCACCTGCAGTTTCTCAGATGAGCTGGCATGAGGGGGAGCAATACAACAGGAAAGATAAGTGACATTTTGCATTCGTGCTTAGCATCAGAAAAGGGCAGGACCTGGTTTAAGGAAGACTTAAGTCTCTGCTTTTGTTTGTGTACATGCAGCCAGTTCGACTTGTTACATCCCAGTTGATAACAGGGCAGTAGCATTCTGTACCTATGCTGAAATACACATGTTCCATGAATTTGAACTCAGGGGTCGCAGTGGTTTTTGTCTGCTACAGGAAGCAGTGTTTTTTTTGCTTTGCTAGGTTCATAAGGTAACCTGTGGGTCTGAAATATCCTGACACCTGGTGCAATCCAAACCAACACACTGAGGCACACAGTGCTTGCCTACCTAATGCATACATACGTTATGTATTTTACAAACTTAGCATCCAGGGGTAAGTTTACACTGCAATTAAAACCCACAGCGGGCCCATGTCAGCTGACTCAGGCTTGCGGGCTCTGGCTAAGAGACTGTTCAATTACGTTGTAGACATTTAGTCTTGGCTGGAGCCCAAGCTTGGGGACCCTTCGACAGGAGAGCATCCCAGAGCTGCGCTCAAGTCTGAGCCCAGACATCCATACCACAGTTAAACAGTCCTTAGCCCAAGCTCAAGTCAGCTGACACTGGCCACCTGGGGGTGTTTAACTGCAGTGTGGACATACCCAGGAAGTCCTGGAGAAGCTAAGTGCCTTTCAGTCTTCAGCCTTTCAGAACCATGATTACAGCCCGTAACTTCATTTATTTTTATATGTTAACTTTTTAATGTAATGTTGTAACCTCCTCCAGGATGAATGGAACTATATTTTTACTTTTTTTAGTAGCACCCAGATGTTTGGAGTCAGACATATCCTTTTGTTTGTTTTGTCCTAAGGAACAGTGACGGACTAAGTCCAGCATTCTTTCTAATTAGCTTGTACCCATATGGATGTTTTGCCCTACTTGCCTATGCTTCAAACAGCTTAATAAATGTTCACTATGGGGAAAAAATCTTATTTCTACCAAAATTAGTTAACTTATTTAATAGATAAACTTCAGTATTGATTTTTTGAGGACTGGTTTTTCAGTCTCTCTACAAATGTATGTATCTTTGTTACCATAACTATGACATCAGACACTTTTGGACAGGCATTAATAAGGTTGAATCAAAATATAATGTGTATATTTTAAAATAATTGATTTATAATGATGTCCAAATGCATGAATGCAGTTTGGTTTTCAGTGTTGCTACTATTTTCAAAACTATAATGCTTTTTCTGCTACAGAACTAATCACATCTTTTCATGAGAAATATATTTTTAAAAAATCAGAGTTTTAGTAGTAGTTTAAATTAATGTTGGGAGCTAATTAGAATCCACGGTACACAATGCCCATGCCTGCCTCTCTTGGGAAGTTTGTTGCTGTAGCAGTGGTCACAACCTCCACAGCAGGTTTTTGAAGCTAGAATGTGATACTAAGAGCAGCCTCTGGGCCCTTAACATGTGATCAGTTTAACCATAATACATCAAGGCTTTAGTTAACAGAGGTATTTCAGATTTTGGATAAGCTTTAGATAAGCTATTACCAGCAGGACAGTGGGGTGGGAGGGGGTATTGTTTCATGGTCTCTGTGTGTATATAATGTCTACTGCAGTTTCCACGGTATGCATCCGATGAAGTGAGCTGTAGTTCACGAAAGCTCATGCTCGAATAAATTGGTTAGTCTCTAAGGTGCCACAAGTACTCCTTTTCTTTTTGCAAAGACAGACTAACACGGCTGTTACTCTGAAACCTGTCAGATTTTGGTTGTGGATCAGGCAGTAGGTCTTAGTGTTGTGAATGATGATGTTGATAATTAAATGAAGTTGAGTCACTGCTTTAAAAACTTTGGCCAACCTGCAAATTTAGGTGAGCTTTTACAAATGATTATTGCCATTTTCTGATGTAATTTTTCTTAAGAAAGATGATAAAAGTTTTGTAGTTTAATAAGAGAATTAGAGAAGTATCCTGATGCGAGAGGCAGAAATGCTACTTTCAGGAATGATGGTGGCAGTTTTATAGAACAGTAAGATAGCCATGCCATAATAAATCTGAATAACACTGGAGTTATGTGGTGATTCTGACTTGGAAACATTTGAACTGAAGTCCCTGAACTTGAGAACTATTTTTACATAGTTTAACAAAATGCCCTTGTGAAGCTGGGACAGTCATGCTCATCTGATCAGGGCTGTTTCTTTCTTTTTGCAACTTCAAATGGCTTAAAACGTCCAATAAGAAGAAAATGTGACTGGTTCAGATGACTTCTATTATAGTTTTTAATGTGATTTTAAAAATTAAGTTCAGCAGATATCACTTTTCTATTCAAAACTGTTCTAACTTGATTCTAAAATATGATTGAAATTTAATTTCTCACATCCCATCTCCATCCTCCCCTCCTGTTTTTTTTAACCTGTAGTAAATGTTAAGCTACCCGAGACAGCAGATGATCCCATCAGCAGACGACTTCAGCTGGTCCAATCAATCAACAGGTTTAACAAGTAAGCATAGAAACCTCCTTGAAATACCACTGACGTCATTTCCCAACAAGTAAGAAACATAACTTTTTAAATAAAGAAGAAAATGGGCCAAGCATATATCACACTCCAGATAAGCTTTGGCTGGTGTTTTCAAAGCAGTCTAAGGGATTTTACTACACATTTCTCATTAATTTTAATGTGTGGCAAAATCATCTAGACTGCTTTGAAAATATCCTCCAAGCACTGCTTCACTGAGATATTTGAAAACTATGATGATGATGACTTTTTTAATAATTGCAGATACTTGTATTTAAGCTCTTATACATAGAATCATAGGACTGGAAGGGTCCTCGAGAGTCATCTAGTCCTGTCCCCTTCACTCGTGGCAGGACTAAGTATTATCTAGACCGTCCCTGACAGGTGTTTGTTTAACCTGCTCTTAAAAATCTCCAATGATGGAGACTCCACAACTTCCCTAGGCAATTTATTCTAGTGCTTAACCATGACAGTTAAGAAGTTTTTCCTAATGTCCAACCTAAACCTCCCTTGCTGCAATTTAAGCCCATTGCTTCTTGTCTTATCCTCAGAGGTTAAGAAAAGCATTTTTTCTTTCTCCTTCTTGTAACCACCTTTTACATACTTGAAAACTGTTCTTATGTCCCCTCTCAGTCTTCTCTTCTCCAGACTAAACAAACCCAGTTTTTTTAATCTTGCCTCATAGGTCATGTTTTCTAGACCTTTAATAATTTTTGATGCTCTTCTCTGGACTTTCTCCAATTTGTCCACATCCTTTCTGAAATGTGGTGCCCAGAACTGGTACTCCAGTTGAGGCCTAATCAGCACGGAGTAGAGCGGAAGAATTACTTCTTGTGTCTTGCTTACAACACTCCTGCTAATACATCCCAGAATCATGTTCACTTTTTTTGCAACAGCGTTACATTGTTGACTCATATTTAGGTATGGTCCACTTTGACCCCCAGATCCCTTTCTGCAGTACTCCTTCTTCGGAAGTAATTTCCCATTTTGTATGTGTGCAACTAATTGTTCCTTCCTAAATGGAGTACTTTGCATTTGTCCTTATTTAATTTCATCCTATTCACTTCAGACCATTTTGAATGATAATCCTATCCTCCAAAGCACTTGTAACCCCTCTCAGCTTGGTATCGTCCGCAAACTTTATAAGTGTACTCCGTATGCCATTATCTAAATCATTGATGAAGATATTGAACAGAACCAGATTCAGAATTGATCCCTGCAGGACCCCACCTGTTATGCCCTTCCAGCATGATTGTGATCCACTGATAACTCCTCTCTGGGAACAGCTTTCCAACCAGTTTTGCACCCACCTTATAGTAGCTTCATCTAGGTTGCATTTCCCTAGTTTGTTTATGAGAAGGTCATGTGAGATAGTAACAAAAGTTTTACCAAAGTCAAGCTATACCCCATCTACCACTTCCCGCCCCCCATCCACAAAGCTTGTTACCCTGTCAAAGAAAGCTATCAGGTTGGTTTGATGTGATTTGTTTTTGACGAATTGATGCTGACTTATTGTCTTCTAGGTATTTGCAAACTGATTGCTTAATAATTTGCTCCATTATCTTTCTGCGTACAGAAGTTAAGCTGACTGGTCTGTAATTCCCTGGGTTGTCCTTATTTCCCTTTTTAAAGATTGGCACTATATTTGCCCTTTTTCAGTCTTCTGGAATCTCTCCCATCTTCTATGACTTTTCAAAATTAATCGCTAATGGCTCAGATATTTCCTCTGTCAGCTCCTTGAGTATTCTGGGATGTATTTCATCAGGCCCTGCTGACTTGAAGACATCTAATTTGTCTAATTTGTCCAAATAATTTTAAACTTCTTCTTCCTCTATTTTAGCCTCTTCTGATCCTACCTCATTTTCACTGGCATTCACTACATTATACTTCCAGTCACCACCAGCCTTCTTGATGAAATCTGAAACAAAGAAGTCATTAAGCACCTCTGTCATTTCCCCGTCATTGAGTAATGGGCCTACGCTGAGTCTTCCTCTTGCTTCTAATGTATTTGTAGAATGTTTTTTTATTACCCTTTATGTCTCTAGCTAGTTTGATCTCATTTTGTGCCTTGGCCTTTCTAATTTTGTACTATATACTTGTTTTGTTTGTTTATATCATCCTTTGTAATTTGACCTAGTTTCCACTTTTTGTTGGACTCTTTTTTGATTTTTAGATCTTTGAGGATCTCCTGGTTAAGCCATGGTGGTCTCTTGCCATCCCTCCTATCTTTCCTATACAGTGGGATAGTTGGCTCTTGTGCCCTTAATAAAGTCTCTTTGAAAAACTGCCAACTGTCTTCTATTGTTTTTCCCCTTAGACTTGCTTCCCATGGGATCTTACCTACCAACTCACTGAGTTTGCTGAAGTCTCCCTTCTTGAACTCCATTGTCCTTATTTTGCTGTTCTCTCCTACCATTTCTTAGAATCATAAACTCCATCATTTCATGACCACTTTCACCCATGCTGCCTTCCACTTTCAAATTCTCAACCAATTCCTCCCTATTTGTCAAAATCGAATCTAGAACAGCCTCTCCCCTAGTAGCTGTCTGCACCTTCTGAAATAAAAAATTGTTTCTAATCTGTGCCGTGCTGTGTTATTTTCCCACCAGATGTTTGGGTAATTGAAGTCCCCCATCAGCACCAAGTTCTGTGCTTTGGATGATTTTGTTAGCTGTTTAAAAAAATCTTCATCCTCGTCTTCCTGGTTAGGTGGTCTGTAGTAAAATCCAAACTATATTCTATGCTCAATAGTTGTTTATCCACAGAAAATACTCGTAGATTTTTTTCTGTTTTTGTTTTTAATATGAACACACAATTCAGGTACCAGATCTTTGTATGTTATTGAAATGTTGCCATCTTGTGGCTGATGAATCCACAAGATTATGTTGCAGAAAGACTGAAACTAAAGGCATTTTGCTTTGTAGTTAGTTCTAATCCTTTCAAAATATATTTTTAGATCAAAATATTTACGGAGAACAATAACAAGAGATAAAAGTGTCCCTAATTTTGATGACGAATTATTGCATCAGGTAGGAGAAAATGTTTGCTTGAGTTCTTTGTATAGCAGTTTTATTTGCTTCTACACTTACGGAGTCCTCATGTCAATCCTTACATCTCTTCTGTTTAGTCACTCATTGCAGGCTCCATCTGTGTGTTGTCTGTGTCCTGGCCAGAGCAATCTGGGATATATGTATCAAACCTTAGAGAGCCAGAGCATATGAGAAAAGAGCTGTAGTCAAGCGGAGATTAAGTTGATATTATTGGGTTTTTTTAAGTAGGATGAGCAAGAATCCTAGAAGGGACCATTGAGGTGGAGACCTTGGTGTTGAGATTCAAGATGGCTCTTACATTATAAGCTAATGTGCCCATTGTTAGGGAGGGATTCTTTGCAAGTAATTAAGGCAGCAAACTGGGTGTTGGAACTCCTGAATTCCATGCCCAGCTCTACCAGATTTCTTTTGTGACTTTGGCCAAGTCACTTAATCAGTCTGCCTCTGATTCCCCACCTGTAAAATGGAAGAATGCTTTTCTGCTTCATAAAGTTATGAGGCTTTGTAAAGCACTTCAAGATCTTCAAATGAAGATGCTCAATATGTTATTACTTCTAACCAATACTAACCATAATACATCAACGGTTTAGTTAACAGTGGGATTTCAGATTTTTGGTTGTGGATTAGGCAGTAGGTCATACCAAGATGGTGGTTTCCAAAAAGTTGATGTGTAAAAATGAAATACATCACTTCTGCCATGTGTGGCTGTTAAGCACTGATTTTACTAAAGCTTTGAGTTCTGAATTATTACAGTAGTTTGTATTTTGGAGATGCCCATTTTGAAATTTTTGGAAGATCTTGTTTCAGGAAAAGCTTTTGGTAATAAGGATTATTTTTAGTTATTCTTATTTATAGACATCTATCATTAATATACCTGGATTTTATTTTTAGTTACTTTAACTTCTGTAAAGTATCCAGTGTTCCGGGAGAACCACCCCTTTGCCAAGCAAAAAATAATCAAGATGGGAAGGAGTAGGTGTGAAAAGGGGAAATTAAAATAGTTAAAGATGCAGTGAATAAAAGGGCGAGGCCTTGAGGAGAGCTAGAGAGACACTGTGGCAGACAAGGACCCTGTTACACCCTGAAGTCTCAACTGAGACCAGTGACAATTTGGGTGATCTCAATTGTCTTGGAGGGTAGAAATGGTGGTTGCTTAGGTCCTTGAGTCCTTGATTTAGAAAGGTGCTGTGGACAGAGCACTGAAAATGAGACCGCTTGAGTTTTATTCCCAGCTCTACTGGTGACTTTGTATAGCCTAGACAAATTACTTAACATCTTTGTACTTGTTTCTCCATATGTAAAATGGGGAGAATGATTATGCTTCTTCGTAAAGCACTTTTAATCCTTGACTATATGCCCTAAGTACTTTTTGATAATACTGTATAATAAAAGTAGACCTTGGAATGAATTTGTAGGCTTATATTTAAAATGTAGTCTTTTGACTTTTTATAGCCAGAGAAATATACAGTGCCTTTAACATGTACCATTTCTTTCTTCCCACAGTTAGCTATTAAGAGCTTTGATAAGACCAAGTTAAAACCTATTGACCAGATGTTGGACCAGAGCAAAGTTAAGATTATTGATGCAGAAAGCAGTGGTGAATCTGTGAAACAGGATGATGTGATAGATGCTCCTCTTAGAAGTAAACTAATGCACCGAAGACATACAGTTAGTGTGGCACTTTCAGCAGAGAACGTCAGTGATGACAGTGATTTATCCAACACAAGAGATCCAAGTATTTCACTGTCAAAAGACTGTTCTGGTGACTTGCTATCAAAACACTAACAAGAAAGTGTAAATTTGCTGCCAAAAACTAAAGAAGCAGGTGGTGCCAGTTTCAAGATCCTCCTGCTGGGCATTAAAGAATTAAATGAAACTTAGAAACTGTGCTTTCAAAAATAGATCCTAAAGATGAATCTTTAGCAGAGGCAGAATGTTCCCGTATGGCTTGCACTTTTGAAGACTATTGTGGAGACCCCCTCCCCAGCCAATTTGTGACTGATTTCAGGAAACTGAGACATATTGAAATGTCCAAGTATTTAGACAGAAAGAAGTGACTGTTTCCCATTCCACTATCAAAGCACTTATTAAGAAATTACTTATACAGTAGAGGAGAAAAAGGCTATATGGTACTTTCTAGCTACCCACTCCTGTTTTTTAAAAGGCATTTAATTTTTTCTTTTCAGTTTTTGTCCCTAAATTGGTTACATTATATTTATTGCCAGAAGGAATTCAAAATTCTCTATTTTTATTATAATGCCATGAACCACTGTATAGTGTTTATTTAATACCATTTTAGAAATTAGTGTAATTTCTATGTTGCAACTAGCTATGCAAACAATCCTTAAAATCTACAACATGATGTAAAGACCTTTAAATGAGATGAACGGCAGTATCCTGCAGTCCCTATTCAGACAAAGTGCCCACTGATTTCAGTGGGACATTTACCTGCATAGACTCTGTAGGATCATGTATACTGGGGATGGAATAAAGTAAAATGCTCTCGACACAGAACAGCTTTGGACTGAAGAATGTTCAGATCCCAATTAAAATATTCATTTCTGTGCAGAAACGAGCATGCTTAACACACACACAGTTGGCTTTTCCCCCGGAACAAATCAGACAAAACCACACACATTCACACCTCTGCACATGGGCAGAAGTCTACAGCTACTAGGTAAGTGATCTGGTAGGAAAAGTAAGAGTTTGCAGAAACTGGCTGCATGTTATCCTATTTTTAAAGGTGATCATTTTAAAGGATGCCCATAAATAACTAGATGGAAGCTTAGATGTGGAACTTGTTTCTTAACATGTTTTCAGTTTAAATTTTTTTTTAAAGTGTGAATTAATCAGAAAAAGACTTCAATAGCACAATTCAGGTTCTTGATAGTTTTGGTTTACACTGGTCACATCCAATTAACATTGTTTCTTTTATAAAATAGTAATATAGACCATTTTGATTTTGTATAGTGGTATTGATAACATGCTTAGGGCACTGGGAAATTGGAGGACTTCCCATGTGATTGTTTTCAAATAGATTTTTAATGAGAGAGGTACAAGGTGCAGCCTGTGCACACCACTGAAAAAACACTCAGCTGAAGGTTGCATGTATATTTTTCTAAATAATTTGAGTTCATTTAATATTCTAACTTGCCTTGGAGTTGTGCCAAATGTTGGAAAAGAAAAATAGTAAAAGTAATGATTCTTGAAACTGTTCTTAATTTTGACTACTCATTTAAAAACTGACCCCCTTTAGCACTTTCGTCTCACTTTTGTTGTTGTAGCTTAATGTTTGACTATTTTACTTTAAGCCTAAGGATAGTTTAATTGATCTTTTGGAATAGTTACATTAAGTTTGGATGGCTTCCCCTTCCCCACACTGAACAAATGAACATGCTTTTCCCCCCTTGAGCTTTATTCTTTAACCTAATATAAAGGCCTGCATATAAAAGGGAAAAAGTTACAGAAGCAGTTGGATTTAAACAGGATATTTCCTCTTTCTAGATGACTTCTATGTATGTCCTTCCCTCTCTTCCCCATACGATACATTCTAGTTATAAACAACTTGAGAAAAAGGATGATCTTATGCTTAAATTACAGCAGGAGACATGGATTGTGCTTTTCGTCCTCAAAACAGACTTTAAATGTGACCTATGGCAAATTCTTTATTGTTACTCTTTGTAAAATTGGGTTAATTTTACATAGGGTTGTTTCGTGGCCAAATTTATTTTCTATAGAGTGCCTGGACATGTTTAGCTGGAAGATGCTGCAAGGTATCATTTGTAAATTTAAGATTAAAATATGGGTATTTTATAATGCAGCATATTCAAACAGTCCAAGTATATTTCATTAGGTATTTATTATAAATCTATTATGTGGACTAGCCTTGGCAACAAGATTTGTCATGTTGTTTATTCTGTAACCTCTCCTTTGGAAAATACACCTCTAATACTGCTCTTTTACTCCTTTTGGGGAAAAACTAAAGATAAATGTAAGTGGATCTGAAATTAACTAGTTACAACTTTTTAAATTTTGCTAGTAGCAAACTAGATGCAATTCCTAACAAAAATTTCAAAACGGTACAATACTTACTGCAAAATACTTCATACTTCAAATCTATTTCTATGCAACTAATAAAACAGCTCCCATAATAGTATTTGTAATAAGCTTCAGCATTAATTTTTTTTTATTTGGCCTGAGTCTGAGCTATTTCCCAATCACTGTCTAACTTTTCATTTTCAGCCTTGTCTGTTGGGTTATTATTGTGATTGCCTCCCTTCTCAAAAGTTTCAGTAATCTTAACTCTCCCCTGTAGAAGTGAAAGTATCTCCGATACTTCCAATAGTAAGTAGTCCTGAGCATGGGTAACATGGATGGATGGTTCAAAACTGCTAGAGTGCTTCAGTTATCAAAACAGGGAGGCACTAAAATGACGTGGCACATTGAGCAAAGTTTTTGATGTTTGACTAGAACTGCCTAACCACTGATTGGTTGGGGTGTAGTTTTTTAAATACCAAGACGACACCTATGCTAAATTCTAGGTCATCCATCCATTAATATAGTGCAATACATACAGCAAATCACACCGAGCAAACCAAGACTTCCCCACCACAGCTCTTCCCCAAATACCTCTTCAAAACAATGTATTTGCAGTATGGTCTGCATGTGATCAAGTTCCTCTTGCTCTGAAACAGCATGTGTGAATTCTAAAGTCATCACCTCAGCAGTTCCTTCATATTGAAGATGGTCATTGCTGTTACTATGATCACACATGGCACAGAGAAGGGGCAGTTCTTCAAGTAAGCAGGTTCTAGGACATTTAGGGCACTGGTTTTTTTTTTTTTTATATATAAAACCCACCTATTTTTTCAGCTGAAATGAACAGGTCTGCACTATAATAACTCTCCTCTTTGATAAGTGTGAAACAGATACCTCTCACTCTTAATTTATAACCCAATATGAGAAATATGACTGCTTCAGTCCCAAAATGATTCAAATCTTTGCTGCTATGAAGCAAAGTTAAGTTGTGAGCAAAAGGCAGGGCCTGCTCACAGAATCTGGCAAGAACAGGACTGATATTGCAGAAATAAATATTCCTAAAGCAGTGCTAGGCACAAGAACACACATGCAAACATTCCAGAAGGATGGTACCAGAACACCTCATACCAAGTATGATACAAACACCTCCCTGCAAAGTTAACAGGAGCACACTGAGCCCTCCTAAAGATAAGGTCAGGATGATGGATAGAGATGTTTTGATCAAATCAACATGTACAAGGTAATGGATGGTAACAACCCATGTCAGGGGGCAGTAACAAATCACATTAGAGGAGCAATATGTAACTTGTTTGTATTGATGTATAAAATGAAGTCTGAGGGAGTGTCTTTGGCTGGCTATGGGGATAATGGAAAGTCCTGCCATTAACTGAGCTAGTCCATTGCAACAGCCATATATTTGTTAGTGTACCCGTAACCTTTGAGGCAGGACATTAGGACCGTGCTTCAGTGACAATAAACCTGAGTGAGTTCCTTCGCTACGAACGGATCTGTGGTTATTGGGCAGTGCGATCGAGATCTGCTGTGCCAACTGTCTGCGCAGAGCTGGGACAGCACACAGAGAAAACACACATGTAGCCAAACATCTAACAAGGTCTCACCATACTAAGCAGTATCACTCTTCTGAGATGCAAGGAAATGGCTTAAACTAAATTTAAGTAAATTCAGTAGCATCTTAAACCTATCTAAAAGGAAGATCCTTCCTTAATAATGAGATGGTTAATGTTGAGAAAGATGGGGAGCAGACTTAAAGAACACTTTTAACAGTTTACCAGTATACCCCACAACTGCAGACTAAAGCCCTGATATCATATGAGATTCAAATTGTACTGGGTTTTCACGTCTTTGACTTATTTACAATGAAAAAGTAGACATCATAGAATCATAGAATATCAGGGTTGGAAGGGACCCCTGAAGGTCATCTAGTCCAACCCCCCGCTCGAAGCAGGACCAATTCCCAGTTAAATCATCCCAGCCAGGGCTTTGTCAAGCCTGACCTTAAAAACCTCTAAGGAAGGAGATTCTACCACCTCCCTAGGTAACGCATTCCAGTGTTTCATCACCCTCTTAATGAAAAAGTTTTTCCTAATATCCAATCTAAACCTCCCCCACTGCAACTTGAGACCATTACTCCTCGTTCTGTCATCTGCTACCATTGAGAACAGTCTAGAGCCATCCTCTTTGGAACCCCCTTTCAGGTAGTTGAAAGCAGCTATCAAATCCCCCCTCATTCTTCTCTTCTGCAGGCTAAACAATCCCAGCTCCCTCAGCCTCTCCTCATAAGTCATGTGTTCTAGACCCCTAATCATTTTTGTTGCCCTTCGCTGGACTCTCTCCAATTTATCCACATCCTTCTTGTAGTGTGGGGCCCAAAACTGGACACAGTACTCCAGATGAGGCCTCACCAATGTCGAACAGAGGGGAATGATCACGTCCCTCGATCTGCTCGCTATGCCCCTACTTATACATCCCAAAATGCCATTGGCCTTCTTGGCAACAAGGGCACACTGCTGACTCATATCCAGCTTCTCGTCCACTGTCACCCCTAGGTCCTTTTCCGCAGAACTGCTGCCTAGCCATTCGGTCCCTAGTCTGTAGCGGTGCATTGGATTCTTCCATCCTAAGTGCAGGACCCTGCACTTATCCTTATTGAACCTCATCAGATTTCTTTTGGCCCAATCCTCCAATTGGTCTAGGTCCTTCTGTATCCTATCCCTCCCCTCCAGCGTATCTACCACTCCTCCCAGTTTAGTATCATCCACAAAAATAACATCGTTACTGCAAAAGCCAGTTTACTCTCTGAAAGGAGTCAAAATTTTTTTTTAACAAAACAGGCTTTTCTATTAACTTCTCACTGCACTAAAATTAAATGTTTGGGTTATTATTAACATGAAGAGTTGCATAGAGGTATCACCTTTGTGGAAGCTAAGAACTATAGCCTACAATTAAGTGCCATTTTAAATAAGGAAGTTGGTAATGTAGACTGCAAGTTAAAAATACAAAATTGACAAACACTAGCTGTACTAATCAAAGTTTTTACAATATTCACACAGATGGAAAAAACAGTCACTACTGCTCATACTTTTTTAAACAAAATTTTAATCAGTTCCAAACCATTACAGCTGGAATGGTGTACACTGTTGCTCTTAAATGACAGCAGAAAACAGTTCTTCTCTGGTAGTGAAATCTCTCTCCCCTTTTCACTTCCATCTTATCACACAAGATGTAACAGTATTTGTACCACAAATTTTCAAACTATATTCAAATAAGATGACAACACAGGGTCTGTTTTACTTTATGCATGCAAGTCACATGGAATTTAGAGCAGTTGCCTTTCCTTTTTTGACAAAAATAAACTCCAACCATTTAATAAATGGGAGAATGAAGAACATGTGTTACCAACTACCTGAATAGAGTTTATTACATTAGTTATCCAATTAATTTTTAACCACAACTGAATATCCACTCTACTCAACTTTTTAACCTCATTCTGCAGAGACATCTCACCAGTGAGAGACAACTTGACAGTTTCCAGAAGGAACTGGTTCAATCAAACTACATGCTATGTACAATTTAATCCAGCAGACTACATGGTAAGATGTCCTCTCAAAGAACCACCTCTTCTCACCAACTGGTTCATCAGCTGTTCTATTCTGCAGACTCCAACAAAAGGTTCCACCAGTTTGAGAACCAGTGAGGTATTGGATAACTAGAGGATATCAACTGTTGTGACATTGAGAGAGTTGACATTCTTGCAGTTCCCACCGCTGTTTGCAACGTAAGACACTTTTACTGCCCTCCCAAGACCTCTCTTATGGTAGCAATAATTTATGGAGTGGCAGGTGCCGATAGCATAGCTTACAGGCTGAGTGGGACAAAGGAAAGTTCATGCTAAGAAAGTGGTGAGAAAATCCATACCACGCAAGCCTCTACTACTACAAAAAGTTAAGCTATAAAAACCCTTCTCAAATTTTGTTTTACAGAACATGAGTTCTTTATTGACCTTTATCAAAAAAAGAATGCAGAAAGCAAATACATATAAATGTTTTGTCAGAACTTTCAATTTGCCTATACCATATGTTTTCTTTGCCTTTTTCCAGGCAGTGAAGCAATCTTACAGTAGCATTTAATCATCATCATCCTCTTCATCAGAATCCAGTACTTTTCTTCTGTTGAACTAGAAACAAACACAGTAAATTCAGTTTACAGCAACTCCTTCCAGCTTCAAAGATTGAAGACTCAAGTTAATCACTAAGGGCAAAGTTCTCAATGCTCATCCAAGTTAGTAGTCCACATGGGTGCTGTGTGGATGGAATCTAGAATCCTTCCCTCCCCAGCATGGCAAGATGAAGAAAGGGCAGTGAATAACTTATAGAATTGTAGCCACTACAGCTCATTGCTCCCTGTAAAAACATTTGTGACCAGTGGACCTATGGCCCTACAAACCAAGCCCACAAACCTTCCACCTGAAACTCAGCTCCAAGGTACAGGGCTACAGTCCCCAATACAGGGAATTCAGGCTTCAGAAATACGATCTTATAGAATTATTATGGTTCTGCTGAGTTTTGGCCTCCCTACACATTTAGAAGAAGGAATCTTTATCTAAGTGTTTAAATAGCCTGTCAACTTTCCAGAACCTCTTATTTCTGCAGAAGTAATGCAGATTCACAGTGAGCATCACCAAGGGCAAAGACAATAGGAAAAATAGCTAGCACTAAAATACTGTCCACCTTCTGTGGTCAAAAGCTACTTCCATAGTTGAGTACTCTGTTGGTTACTTTAGTACTATTCTGGGTGATTAAAAAAAATTCTATGATATAAATCAAAATTAGACTTAATTTAATACTCTAGTAAAATTAAATTTGAAATTAACCTACATTAAGGGCTAAACTTACCTATTAATCATTACAAAAATAATTCAAGCAGTACATGTTTGCTGCCAAAGATTTAAAGAAGTCAATCATCTGAACTGGTCACTGGCTAAGCACGTGGAACCACAGTTTGAAATCCAGAATCTGCTTTTAAAAGCAGTAGCCTCTTCTGCAGGTGCAGAGAGAATATTTTCTTTCAGTTTATTCCACTAACTCAATCCAATGACTAGCTAATGCAAAGTTGAGAAACCAACCAGGAGACGAAAGTGGAGGAAAGATAGTTTTCCTTTTCCAATTTATGAATAAAAATGAGGTATGAGAAGATCTACCAGTTCTAAAATCTTGAAGGCATGCTGGCCAGCTATAAACTACAGATACTTCCTTTGTTTAAAGAATCACTTTTAAATGCAAAATATGTTTTAATAAACTTATTTAGTCTGTGCATTTAAGGTAGTTTTATTTAACAAAAAAAATCTGAAAATGTTTTTTTGTGCAACTGATTGAATTCCAGTTTTCATCCAAATGTAACCTGACAAATCATGAGTAAAAATGATCTAGTAAATAAATGCACACACTATTTTCTAACAAAAATGTAAAATTAAGAATCTAAATATATTTTAAGCAGTTATATAGCTTAAACATACAAATAGTGTATCCATAGCATTGAATATGTGCAGCAACTATTGTTGGCCCTAGCCTTTTATTTTTCTGCATTGTCTGATAAGAGGTTTGAATCAAGTTTACGCTGCCTTTGGAAAAAACCTTACCTTTACTGTTGTTTTCTTTTCTGTTTGCTGGCTCACTTTTTCAAGTATTTCTATCAACCCTTGTTCTGATACCTAGAAAGGCAGAATAAAAGCCACAAACTATTTGGAGAAGTGGCTTAGACTCAAATAATTGAATCTAGTACAGTTGTTCTCTTGCTTCCCCTTCCCCATTTGTGTGCTTGCAGAGGTGTTCAATTGACTATTGAGACTGTAACATACTGTTTAGCATGTGGCTCACATGCTAAAGAGACTGATTACCAATTAGGGCTGTCAATTAATCACAGCTAACACACACAATTAACTCAAAAATTAATGATTAAAAAAACTAATTGAGATTAATCGCAGTTTTAGTCACACTGTTAAACAATAGAATACAACTGAAATGTATTAAATATTTTGGGATGTTTTTCTACATTTTCAAATATATTGATTTCAATTACAACACAGAATACGAAGTGTAAAGTGCTCACTTTATATTTTTATTACGAATATTTGCATTGTAAAAGTGATAAACAAAACAGTATTTTTCAATTCACCTAAAACAAGTACTGTAGTGCAATCTCTTTATCATGAAAGTGGAACTTATAAATGTAGATTCTTTTTGTTACATAACTGCACTCAAAAACATAACAATGTAAAACTTTAAAGCCTAACAAGTCCACTCAGTCCTACTTCTTGTTCAGCCAATTGCTAAGACAAACAAGTTTGTTTACATTTATGGGCGATAATGCTGCCCACTTCTTAATTACAACGTCACCTGAAAGTGAGAACAGGCGTTCAAATGGCACTGTTGTAGCTGGCATTGCAAGATATTTACATGCCAGATGCGCTAAAGATTCATATGCTTCTTCATGCTTCGGCACTGTTCCAGAGGACATGCTTCCAAGGTAAAAAATAATTAATTAAATTACTGACTGAACTCCTTAAGGGAGAATTATATGTCTCCTGCTCTGTTTTACCAGCCTTCTGACATATATTTCATGTTATAGCAGTCTTGGATGATGACCCAGCACATGTTGTTTGTTTTAAGAACACTTTTGTGACAGATTTCTGTTACAAATCTTCCTGAAGCGTCAGTTGATCAGGCTGAGGCCGCAGGATCTTTAAGGGAGGAGATGACCTAACACACCAAATGTCTAAGTTTTATTGATAAAATGATAAAATAACAGCAGAGAGTGATGGGTGCTCCCCACGTCACAAAGAGGAAGGAAGAAAGAAAGCGTTAGCGCCCCAAGCCCTAACCCACATTCATACTCACACACGTACTACCTGAAGCTGGCCAGGGCTGGGTGTAACGTAAGAAGAAGGGGGGTGGGGTGGGTGGACAGAGTTCTTGTCCTGGACCCAGGTCATCCAAAGTCCGCTGCAAATCTCCAAATTACTCCAGCTCTCAGGAGGGGTTTAAGTCCTGGGCTCCTTTGGGGGTATTCCATTCCCCGACCTCTGTTCCTGGTGCTCTTTGGGTCAATCCAAACCGGCTTTCTGTGGTCTCCTTCCCTTTCCCAAAACACCCCGGCTTCAGGGACACCTGGCTCAGCTCCCCCTCTTGTTGCCTCGTCTGTGTTTTCAGACTGCAGCTCTGGGCTTTGTTTTCTTCTTTGCTGGCCTTGCTGTCTTGCAGGTGCATGTCTGTGCAGTTGGATTTTCTCTCTCACAGCTGCCCGGTCAACTTTCAAGCCCCCATCTTTCTCAGCTCGCAGCCAAACGTCAGCTGTGAGCTGCGACCTTGGGCTGGATGGGGCCAGTGTCTTATCTTTGAATTGAGCTAGCTGAAGTGTTGAATTAACTCGTTCTCTGCTCTCTTCTTCTCGGCCTCTCACACCCTGTAAAGAAAACTTCCACTCCCCACTCGCACACCTTTGACCCTCCCCAAAATGCTTTGCCATGCTTGCAACAGTGTTAGCAATATACAGTGTTGATCTGCCTCCCCAGGGGACTCCCTGAGAGAAGGGGGCCATTGGGTTGTGACACTTTCACTGCAAATCTGACAAAATGCAAAGAAGGTACCAATGTGAAATTTCTAAATTTCAACCCAAGGTTTAAAAATCTGAAGTGCCTTCCAAAATCTGTGAGGGATGAGGTGTGGAGCATGCTTTCAGAATTCTTAAAAGAGCAACACACCGATGCGGAAACTACAGAACCCAAACCACCTTCTCCTGGTGGCATCTGAGGCAGATGATGAAAAAGAACATGCATCAGTCTGCACTGGTTTGGATAATTACCAAGCAGAACCTGTCATCAGCATAGACGCATGTCCTCTGGAACGGTGACTGAAGCGTAAAGGGACGTATGAATCTTTAGCGCATCTAGCATGTAAATATCTTGCGATGTTGGCTACAACAATGCCTAGTGAATGCCAGTTCTCACTTTCAGGTGACATTGTAAACAAGAAGCGGGCAGCATTATCTTCTGCAAATGTAAACAAACTTGTTTGTCTGAGCGATTAGCTGAACAAGAAGTGGGACTGAGTGGACTTGTAGGCTATAAAATTTTACATTATTTTTAAATGCAGTTTATTTGTATATAATTCTACATTTGTAAGTTCAACTTTCATGATAAAGAGATTGCACTACAGCACTTGTATTAGGTGAATTGAAAAATACTATTTTTTTGTTTTTTACAGTGCAAATATTTGTAATCAAAAATATAAAATGAGCACTGTACACTTTGTATTCTGTGTTGTAATCGAAATCAATATATTTGAAAATGTAGAAAACATCCAAAAATATTTAAATAAATGGTATTCTATTATTGTTTTACAGTGTTGTTAATCATGCAATAAATCATGATTAATTTTTTTAATCGCTTGACAGCCCTATTACCAATGCGATATTACTGCCTCTAGAAGATATTCCTGTAACAAGTTACAATATGGCTCACAGAAATTTGCAGCATTTCTGTACCAATGACAGATATTTTTAAGGACTACTTATCCACAGTAACTTGTTTTCAGATTTTATTGCCTCAAAAAGCCCTGCTGCAGGAGTCATGGTCCTGGACAGTTATAGATTAAGTGCAATTTCCTCAAGCCCTGTGTTTCATTTACAGGGAGTGTAAAAGTCCTGTGTCCTCTAGTAGTCCCTTAGTTCCCATCTACCTCCAGAAGCCTTAATTAAAGCTGCTTTCTGGAGTGGGGAGAGGCTTCCCTCAGAAGTCAGGCTGAGAAGCACTGCCCTCCTAAAAATCAGCATTTGGTCTTGCTGCACTATTGAAAGAACAGTAATTTGTGAATTGAATTCTAAGTACCAACCCTAAATGTTTTGGATAACACACTGTAGATTCACGGGGCTACCATCCAACAAAATGAGTGAACCCTGATGGTGAGACACTAGAATGTCCACTAGTTCTCAATGACTAGTTACATGATCTTATTCACTTAGACTTACAGCCAATAGCTCTTAACATTCAGGGTATAGAAACTTCCCTTCCCCAGGATGCTTATGATACTTTGGGAAGCCACCCAGGTAGCAAAATTGATTAAGATGAAAATACAATACAGTTTTATCACATTTGAGGTGAAGCTTAAGGTAGCCCCTGTCTTTGTGGAAGCTGGTATAATGTGGGTTAGCTGTCAGTACCTGCAACTCTGGAATTCCCAGCTGAGTCAGTGGCCTCTGTGGAGGCAATGTCACAAAGGAGAACAAATGCTTTAAATTGCAAGGCTGACTGTCTTCCTGGGCATTAAACTGCACTTCTCCACCCCAGAAAAGCACTTCAGTTAAAGACAGCTAAATCATAAATGTTTTTAAATAAGTATGGACAGTGTTTGCATACAAATGTACATACACACACACAGTTTAAGGATTTGAGAATCACTCAGATACATGCTGTAGCTCACACCGTCACATGTAATACAAAATTTTATACACTTCAGTGTTAAATTTCTCAATTTGTTTCATTGGGAACACTTGGTTTGAAAGTGACCAGACAAACAAGAGCTAGAGTAACATAAAAAATTTAACTTACCTTCCCACCTAGCTGTCCAAATCTTGCCATCTGTATAAGGTAATTTTCTACAGCTTTTGCCTTTTCTGGCTTCACAAGTGCTAAATTGCTTACTGCAACAAAAATAGGCACTGTTCATTTTTGTATTTTACTTCCAACTACAATACAACAGAAGTGAATAAGGTACTGTACAATTTAGTCCTAAATTCATGCTAGGGTATGAAAGAACCATGAATTGAAGGGAATAGTTTTAATTTATACAAAACTGCAAGACTCTCCAACTATGCTCCTTCTAAAAATTTGTTAGGGGTTCAAATCTCTTACTATTTACAAGAAGGCAACCCTACATACTTACCAGTGTTTCATCCTGCTACTAAATTTAATGCTGCAGATCAATAACAAGGCCACATTCCTCTACCAAGCACCACCTCCATTTTTAATACATACAAATTAAAATCTTGTTATGGGAAATTGGCAATGGACGAAAATGCCTTTCACTCCTAGGTACTGGTTCAAATCTAAATTAAATCAGTTGTGACCAATTTGTTACCACTTTATATAGATGATCTTTGGCATACAAATAAGTTGGTAGTCTACAGTACACAGGTCAACATAAAGCAGCTTATGTTGACCTAATTCTGTCAGTGTACACTCTACAGCCTTCCTCCCACCAATGTAAATGCCCTACTACACCAACATAACAAGTCCACCTCCATGAGAGGTGTAAGGCTTATGTTGGTGTAGTTAGGGCGACAGTATTTGTGTAGACACTACATCCCTTACATCAGCTGTCTTGTCAATTTCATGGCAAGAAAGTCAGGCAGCTATAGCCCACCTGCTCCCCGGCTCCCAGATGGAAGCCAGGGTGAGAAGCCCCAGTGGTACCTGCTGGAATCCGGGCAGCCTTGTCCCCAGTGGAGAAGGGGGAGAGGGCAGCCTGCCAGGAGCCTGTTGGGCAGCCAGGCTCCTGGCAGGGAGCTGCCAGCAAAGCTGAGATACCGGGCTCTCAGTTCTCTGCACTCCCCCTCTTAGGTTGGTGGAAGTACTCCTGGTGAGGACGCACCACCAACCCATGGAGGGTAGTGTGGACATGCACCACCACAGTAATTACTGCGGTGGCTGTAAATTAAGCTAACATAGGTCGACTTAGGTTTGTATTGTAGACATACCCTTAATTTACTAATGAACAAACATCCGTATCACAAAAACTCCTCATGACAACTCTCATCCTTGCATGCAGTCTTGGCAGAGACCCTGATTTATTCTCTCATTACTAGAGCTGAGCCCCTCTAAATAAAGGTTAAGATACACTGATACATAGGGATGTTGGCACTTCTGCTTGCTATGCTTTTCACATGCTCTCCCCATAAACAGAGAAATTCAGACTAAGCAGGCTATCAATTTGGCACCTTTCACAAGCACAAATTCACTAATTCCTGCTCCCACTAGAATAAACCACCACATCTGAGGATTTGCTTTTCAGCATGTGTGTATTCATGATCAGTTTTTAAAAAATATTAGTGATTTGAAAATCCACAGCATTAGTCTTATTATTTTTCCATCATCAGAGATGAAATAAAAGAATGCATTTATCTCCTATGCATTCTATTTAAGGCCTTGATTTAGGGGGACATAATACAGTAAAAATGAGAATTTTTATTTAATGGCAAAATACATGGATGCTTACATCTGGCACGAGCTGCTTGATCGAGCACTTGAGCTAAAATGCTATTTCTCATCTCTGCCTCCCTGTAATGAAAATTCAGTTACACAATAGAACTATGGTTTCAAGCATCAGACATAGCATCTTGCAAGATGACCAAGTCTGCTGAATACTTTGTATTATCAAAACAAAAAACAAATTATTTTTAAGGACTAAACGTCATATCATTCAAGAAGGTACAGATGCTACGTATGACAGATTAACACAAAAATGAAGAAAATTTAATGTTTATCTGAGGTGTAGGAAAAGAATGTTTTTAGAGATTGTAAAAACAAAACAAAAAACCCCAAAAAGCCACAACGCCCGACAAAATCAAACTAAAGATTTGATCCAGTTCCCACTAACAGGCACAGGTTCTAAATAATTTAGGGCCCAATTCCAAGCATCTGTGGCAAAACTCCCAAATTTTGCATAAGTGAAGAGCCAAAGATAAAACCCCTTGACTTATTAGCAGTTGATTTACTGGCTGTTCTGTAACAAAATAACCCAGTTTAGTGTTTCAAGGAACTGCAATTAATGTTTAAAAACATGAACTGATAGAAATTCAAAACCATTTGACTATGAATATGCTACCTAAAATCAACAGCTCACATTCATACCTCTGTTTGGTTTCTTGTTGCGTTGGATCACCAGAAGGGTCCTGTAAGACAAGAATTACATAAAAACTTTAGGTTTCAGAGTAACAGCCGTGTTAGTCTGTATTTGCAAAAAGAAAAGGAGTACTTGTGGCACCTCAGAGACTAACCAATTTATTTGAGCATAAGCTTTCGTGAGCTACAGTTCACTTCACTGGATGCATACTGTGGAAAATACAGATGATGTTTTTATACACACAGACCAAGCTTATGCTCAAATAAATTGGTTAGTCTCTAAGGTGCCACAAGTACTCCTTTTCTTTTTATAAAAACTTTAGCAATCCCTTTAGAAAACACTCCGTGCAGGATGTCAGATCTTAGTATTTCACTGGAATTTAAAATAAGCCGGCTAAAGCGAAATTATCTGCCTGACCATGGTTAAGAGAGGCAAGGTGGGCGAGGGAATATCTTTTACTGGACCAAATTCTGTTGGTGAGAGATACAAGTATTTTGAGCTAAACAGAACTCTTTCCCAGACCTGTGGTACTCCGAGTACCTTTTCCAGACCTGAGAAAGAGCTCTGTGTCGCTCAAAAACTTGTCTCTCTCACCAACAGAAGTTGGTCCAATAAAAAAAATATTACCTCTCTCACCTTGTCATTCTAATATCCTGGGACCGACAAGCCTGCAACAATACAATTACCATAGTTTAGACATTGAGAATGTAAAGTGCCTGCTCCAACAGATGAGTGATCCATGGTTGTTTGTCCTGGTGGAGCAAACTTGTACCCTAATCCTGCAACTGGATTCGCCCAGATAAAGGCAGTTGCAGGTTTGGGGCAGCTTTGTGATCTTTGAAGGCAGAAGGGTGAGCTTTCCAACAGCCTGCCGTAGATCATAGCTACAGACATCAAACTCCCTAAATTAGGCTTGCAATTAAAGTTGAAATCTTCAAAACTCCCAACCTATGAACAAACTACAAGCAGCAGCAACAGTGGTAACCAGTCTAGAAAGGCTTTTGAAAGTGTTGCTTTCTAAACAATTTGTAAAAGTCTATCTTCTCTCCTACTTAACAATTTTGTTTGCAATTTTTCAAAATAAAATTATGTACACAATAGAATAGCCCTGTTCTATTTTAACAGAATGTTTTATTCAAAGAAAGTGATTTCACAGGTTACATCTCTTCAAGTTCTTTTCCCAGCCTATTAATTTCTTAAAAGGAAGTTATTAAACACAGATTAATGGAAGGGGAAGAAGAGTCCCACCCCTAAACACTTCATATCAGACATGTGATTAAAGTACAAAGCAGATTTCCATTAGTTACACTGTACATGAATAGTTCCTTTGGCCATCCCATTACCCAATTTGGTATTTATATTCCCCTGCCAAGTATTTCACAAAGACAATGATATACAAGTTATTCTATAACTCCACAGTTTCTTAAAACCCTTCTAGCAATGCAGGTTTGCTTCTGTTTACTCTTTTAATTCATTCAATACGTCAGTTCTGAAAAACACTGACTGGCCTTTCAGAAAACCAAGGGAACCGTGCAACATGTCTAGTGGTTGTGAAAGAAGAGACAGATACTGCTTGGGTACTGGGTGGAGGACCAAGGGAACAGGAGTTGAAATAGGGTGGGGAAACTACCCAGACGAGGTCCTTGGAGCCTGAATAGGGGAATGGGGGCTGCTGGTGTTTGTTGGAAGTGATGAGGGGTAGGGCAGAGAGCCGCATGGGCCCTGAAGGAGAGGAGGAGGCTGGCAAAAAGGCCATCTGGGTTACAAGGACTGGGCATCAGGTGTCTGGAGAAGCTGTCTGGTCCCTGGGGAGGCAGATAAGGTGTGGAGGGAGTGGTCTGGGCCCAGGGTGTATGGGTGGGCTAAGGGGACCACCTTTGTCAGATGACAATAATGGTCGCTTTATTTTAAAGGTCATTTTAGGGAAACACCATTTCCCTTAGCCTATCTAGTGTTTTTCTCCCAAGTGTACTTTTCTACTTCCCTCGTGTACACCATGCAATTATCATAACATTCAATTTAATGTTTAAAATGGTCAAGGGACCTCCTTTCAAATAGGGGGCAGCAAGTCACCCTAGTCCGGGCCCTGGGCAGGCTGAGCGGTGCATGGGCCCCAGTGAAGGGGGGGCTGTCGGGGCTAGCGGAGGGGACCGGAGAGAGGTGTCGGGGGAGCTTTTGGGCCCGAGCAGGGAGACTGTCAGGGCCCTGAGGAGCGGTGGGCTGAGAGGAGTTGCCAGGACTGTGGGGTGTAGGCGGGCTGAGGAGGGAGCGGTGGGGGCTGTCGGGTCCCCGGGGAGGGAGGCTGAATGGGGCTGTCTGGACCGGATGGGGGGAAGCTGAGGAGGTAGCGGTGGGGGCTGTCAAGGCGGAGGGGGAACTAGTTCATAGTCGGTGTCCACGAGCGGTGCCAGCCCCTTACCCCATGCTTAGCCTGCAGCTCAGTCAGCCGCTGCTTGCGGAGCGCCTCCAGCTCCTCGTCCGCCATGGCTGGGGGTGGCGGAACAGCGCGGGGTGACCGGCGGGGCCGCTTACTACACAGTGCGCATGCGCCCCGGTCCGAGACCCCGCCAATCCATTGCCGAGAGCCCTGTCAGGCTGCCGGCCGAGAGCCGGTGGGATGAGGGAATTGCGCGGGGAACGGGCGCTGAGGGGAGGTGCTAGCAGGACCTGGCGGAGCGAGATGTAAGGGGTGAGCGGGTGGGGCCAGCTTCCCACATCCCCCACCTCAGGCTGCCGGCCGGGGACTCCACCTCCGGGGGAATCTCACCCCTCGGAGCGTCGTCACGGCCATGGGCGCCGCAGTGCCCAGGGGCGCGTTACCGGGCCTAGCCCTCCCCCTTCTGCCCGGCATGCTGCCTCCCCTTCAAACTCTCCCCGAGCCTCGGTAGAGCAGCCCGGCTCTGCTCCTCGCCCAGCCACTGGCGTCGCGTAGGCCCCGACGAGCTGGTTGTGTTGATAGATTCCACCCAGGGCCTGGTGCATCGTGGCTGCGCCGTACCGGCGGAGCCTGCCCTCTCAGCGCCACAGGGGTGCAGGTTACACTCCGCCAGCTGGCTACGTGCACCCGTTTTTCTGGCCAATATACAGCCAGTCTGTGACTGGCTATATCCAGCGAATTTGGTATGCCGACACTAGAGAAATCGTTGTCTGTAGTGTCCCTGAGCTGACTGAAATGCACCTTGCACCCACTTGCAGAAGGGCTTTGGTGGATTCATAGGGAGACCCCATGTGGTTGAAGTTACCCCTATAATTTATAGAAGTAAAGGAGGGGTTCTCAAGCTGGGGGTCAGGACCCCTCAGGGGGTCACAAGGTTCTTACATGGGGGGTCATGAGCAATGTTCCCTCTAAATTTTGACAGGCTGTGTGCACAAAAAATTTCTTCTGTACAAATTGTTGTGCTTCTGCAAATTTTTGTGCTCACAGTGTTTCGCCATGTGCGTGGGGTTTAGGATCTGTTTGTGCGCACACATGCGCACAGCTTAGAGGGAACAGTGGTCATGAGCTGTCAGCTTCCACCCCAAACCCTGCTTTGTTTCCAGTATTTATAATGGTGTTAAATAAATAAAAAGTGTTTTTAATTTATAAGGAGGGGTCACACTCAGAGGCTTGCTATGTGAAAGGGGTCACCAGTACAAAAGTTTGAGAACCACTAGAGTAAAGCCTCAAAGTCGCAATCAGTCTCCATCCTCAGAACTGCTCAACTAATAAACTTCCTTATTTTGATGGCTGAGTCACCTCTCTGTCCCCACCAGGCTATGGCTCCTTCAGCATCGCCCCCACCCCCCTTTAGATTCCCATACCACTTTAGAAATGCTCTCCCCAAGCCTCACTTCCACATGTGGATCACTGGCTGACACTGCAATATCTGCTACCGGTGCCATTTACACCCCTTCCCTGATATACTCTCCCGGCAGCCAGGCTTCCCATAGGGCATGATTCACCTCATATACACACACACACACACACACACACACCCCATTATGCCCGCTCTGGCCAAGGAACTCCACATCCATCTTTGGACTGTTGGGGATACTATATCTCAGCACCCAGTGGAGGGTAGGAAGAACTCAGCTGGTAGCTATGCTCCTAACAGCCCCTCAGCTACTAGCTGCTTCTTACCCTCCAGATCTAATAAGGCATGGAAAGCTGATAAATATACCAGCCCGCACCTGAGCTGGTATAAGGTAGCACTTATACCAATTCAAAGTGGCTATTATGGACACATTCCACCTGGTGGTGGTGTAATCAGTGCTACACAAAACATAAGTGATGATGCATGATTGATCGAGATCTCTAATTTGGCAAGAGCACTGTCTACACTGCCACTTGCAATGCTGCACTGAAACTTGAAGCGCTGAGGGGGGTATTTTTTCAAACTCCTGAGTGAGAAAGTTGCAACACTTTAAAGTGCTGGTGTAGATGTCCTAATTTGGGAGTTATCATGGGCCAAATGCGGAACACATTTGGCACTAGATATTATTCCATCTGAGATACCGATTATCAAACAGGCAGCTCTTCAGGGACTGAAAGAGCTACAAGTTTTTAAAGATTAATATTTCTATAGAAATTCAGGAGGTAATAATATAACAAAAATCAGTTATACAAGGTATCAAATTGTTTGCTTTTTGGTGCTTTGAACTAAAAATTCCTGCAGTGGATGGGAAAGCAATTAGTAGAGAATTTTTTGTTTGTTTGTTCTATTTCTTTGTAATTATTACAGCAGGAGGGGCAATTCAGTAGCTTATTATGACTAGCTGTGAAGGAGGAGAGAGGGAAAGGGAGAAAAAGTTTTGATTTTCCTTCAGCGGAGCTAGAGTCACTCACATTCCTATCCTGCACAAGACCTGAAGTCCTGTGTCCATCCTCAGAGTCAGCTTAGTATGTACTGCTGATTTCCTGTTGGGCCTGCTGTTGCTTCTTTAAATTTAAAAGAAAAGTGTTATCAGGAGGGCACATTTCTGCTGATGATTTTGAGGAAGCTTTATTATCATCATACTAACAGTAGATTTCAGAGTAGCCGTGTTAGTCTGTATTCGCAAAAAGAAAAGGAGTACTTGTGGCACCCGAGAGACGAACAAATTTATTTGAGCATAAGCTTTCGTGAGCTGCAGCTCACTTCATCGGATGCATTCAGCAGAGGGAGCCCTAGTTCTACCAAAGCTCCTTTGTTGATCATTAAAATATAAAGCAGCAAACACAATAATTGTTGTTTTTTGCTGTGCAGTATGTCCTTGCAGATGAAGCTTTAATCTATATTGTACATCTCTGTTGCTGTAAATTCATGCTCCATTATACCACCATATGCTTTGATTCACTCAGAGGAAGCTGCGGCAATCCTAACATTTTGTTTTGGCTTCATAGCTGTTTATACTGCATGTTTGATTGCATATTGTTTTCTCACACACTTAAAGGTTATGTCTTAATAAGTTGTTTTAAACAAGTTTATTAGCAATGAGCCTGCAGTTGGTGAGTTTTTATGTCATGAGAAGGTATCATTGCAATCACTGACAATTGCATTATGAGTTTCAAGAGACAGAAGGAGAGTTTGGCCCATTAAAAGAATCTGGAAGCATGAAGCACAGTGTTTTGGTTTTTATCTCATTGTTGTCTAGTCAGCTGTCTATTTGCTTTTTTTGTGTATTTTTCGGTAATACGTATTGATGCTTCTTTGATGCAAGCTGGACTGTTTCATAGCTGAAAGCATGAAGGTACAGAAGCAGTTTTTCAGAATAATTCACAGGTTGATTGATCTTCTCCATGATATCTGAATATTTTAATGGGGAATTTAAGTTATTATTAAGTAAAATTAGTTCTTTAATCTTTTTAAACACAATAGTAGGTCCACAGAGTCTTGAGTACCATTTTTATGGATGAACTGCTTTTCAAACTGCCCAAAGGCCTGGTTCTAAATCTTTCAGTACATTTTATGATTAACTGTGTTTCTCCTAAAAATGGTCTCTAATATATACAGCCTAAATTTTCAAAAGTAACTAATGATTTTGAGTGCCTCGGTTTTTGTGTGCTCAACCTGAGGGATCTTAAAAAGGCCTGTTTTCAGAGTCTGGGTGCTCAGCTTTTTCTGGAAATCAGGCCTCTTGAAGATGGCTCAAGTGGAGCACTCCACAACTGAGTGACTTTTTTTAACATTTAGGCCTAATTGCTTGTGAACAGAGGGATCAAAAGGAAGAACATGGAATGTGTCATAGTTGTCAGAGAAATGAAACAACATTTTGCGGCTGTTGCGTGCTAGACTAAACATAAAGTCAGATTTCACACTCCGGTACATGGGTGCAACTGTCAGTGAAGTCAGTGGGAGTTGCACCTGTGTAGCTCTGGATGTAATTTGGTTCACAGAGAGCATGCATGTGTAACACTGACAGACCCTGGTCATTGTAGGCCAGGATCAAACCTGTGATCTCTGGAGCTTAACACATGAGCCTCTATTGCATGAACTAAAAGACACATCTCTGTTAGCCAAGGCTGCAGCAGACTCTTCGATCTCTAGCTGATCTAGGAACTACTAGAATGGGACAGATTGCCACACCCAACAGGTGAGGGTTACACATGCTGTAAATGTAATGAACCATTTGTGACTATTATTTGAGTTAGTCGAAACAAATCTAATTTGGTAACTACTTACAGTATTTTTATATCATCCTTAGGAAGATTCCTAAGGACCTTCAACATTTAAGAGACTCAGTTGGCTACAAACTTTATATGGGACATCTTAAACATGTTGGGCATTATTCACTAGTGCTTTAGCCCACTTTCATATCAGTATGTCCATCAATGGTTACGCTGATGTAAAACTGGAGTAACACAATGGTGAATCCAGCCCAATATCACTTACACTGTGTCTCATTTAATAACATGGACCTGATTGTGATCTCATGGTTTAGACTGGTGTAACTGAATTCACTTAAATGGAATTATTCCTGATTTACATCACTGCGAGATCAGACCCCATTTGTTTAATATGTCTTAGCATGTCAGGTAACTTTCACTGTATGCCAAATAGCTTTTGCACTAGTACCCATTATTTATGCTTGGTGCAAAGCACCAAGGTTTATAAGCAGGGTAATATTCCAGGAATTTGACCAACCTGCAAGGGACAGAGAGTGGAGGAGTCAAGCACTAGAGAGAAAACAGTGAATACGATGTCTTTAATGGCGTGAGATCCTTTGGTCAGACTGGGTCTAGAACAGCTGTGATATTCTCCCCTTTCATCCCACACACCCTAGTTATTATCAGTTATTTACACTTTTCTTAGAGAAACCAAGTCACTGAAGGGTTAAAGATTTTATTCTAATATACATCTCTTTTTTGTTATACTACACCGTCAAATATTTCATATTGCTGATGTTTATATATTATTTAGGCCTTATCTATTTTAAAATTTCTAGGTACTGTTGAACATGTGAGGAACTCTGATGTTCTAAGAAACTTGGCAGTTACCCCAGAGAAGCCTGAAATTCCTATTTATAGGCTGTTTGTCACTTACTCTTTTTTTTAAAAATCAGTGTCTATGTACTGTTCCTGAAATTCTGATCCACCCAAAAATTAATCCGTATAGTCTTCTAAGGGAATCTAATTACTTAATTAATGACAAAAGGTTGTTGATACTGTTACTAAAATGACAACATGTTTCACAGATATTATAAAACGTTCATTTAACAACATTTGAGAAAAATCACCAAGTTGGAATATTGTACTCTTTAAAATTGTGATTGTCTAGCTGAGGAAGATGATCAACATCAATAGATTGGCTATGCAATGAAGATATATTATCAATCGAGTATAATGACAGAAAAAGAGGACTTAACTGTGTATTTTGAAGATGTGTCTAACTCCAGGAAATAATTTTTGATTAACAAAAATTTCATTTCCAAGAACTGTGAAGTTTAATTTCAAACAGTAGGTGGCTCATAAAGACTTTTTCCTTATATTCATGAGCTGTTAAATATTGTGAGAAATACAGTCAGTCTATCTTACACAAGCATTCGCATGACCCTTATCAATCTTATAAAAGTACTACTGTATTCTGTAACAATAGCCAAAAAACTGCAGCAGCACTCTGGCAGGCTCCCGTGTTATGGCCTATTACGGCTGCATCCTGTAGTACTTTATTGATGTAGCATATAGAAGAATTCCTTGTTTCCTAATGAGATGCTACCAGTCATTTATGACCCAGAATAATGGTTTTCTAAAAACAGTATTTTACAGAATTTAAAATAAATAGAAATAACTCCATGGTTTTCTTCTAAATTCAAGTAGAAACATTTTTTTAACAAATAAATATGCCCTTGCAGTGTTTGCAACCTAACCATCACAGAATTTTTCCACTTCATGAAAACCTACAAATTAAGCGGTCGAGAAATTAATTACAAACAAAAGTAAAATTGACCGGTGCATTCAGCATTCATTCTGAGAGAAATTAAATTTAAAAAGTCACATTGTTAAAATTCCTTCACTTTTAATAATATATGGGGATATTTGTAACATAGGTAAGGAAATGTGTTTTATTTAAAAAATATCATTAACCAATCAGCATTTGGTCACTGTTACTCATATCAAGCATGACCCAAAACCCATTGAGGTCAATGGAAAAATTCCCATTTTATTACATTTACGAGAAATTCCAATCAAGTCAATGGGGTAATTTGCAATGTAAGGTTCTACTCAACCTGAATAAGGGCAGCAGAATTGGGCCCTTAATGAGTATAATCTGGAAACATTAAAAATGAAATTGTTTTTATGTGTAATCAATTTCATTTTAATGACAAATGCAAAGGAAGGTATGAGAAGTATTTTTAAAAAATATTTTACTTTAAAAGTATTAAGGAAAAAACTGTTTGAGGATGTGAGGGATGTAATGCAAGGATCAGAGGGGGGAAGCTTTTCCAGACTGGAAAAGAGAGAGGTGAGGAATGGAAAATCTTTCTAAACCAATTATTTGTGAGTAGTTCCATGTTTTAAGTGATGTGTATATATATTCTAGGCTTTTCTGACTGCATCCCTCTTTGGGTTCAACACTGACCACCCTGAAATAATAATGAAAATTCTCAGATGCTTACCCTATTGATACTATCAGATCAGCACAGCACATTTCAACACTTTTGTACTAGTTATACATTTAAGGCCTGACACAGAGCCCCTTGAAGTCAATGAAAAGGTCCTATTGATTTCAGTGGGCCCTGGATCAGGACCTTAGGTCTTAAGCCAGCAAAGCACTCGAGGAATGAATGTGAATAACTTTCTGCACCTGAGAAATCCCATTAAAATCAACATTAAAATTTGCTACCATTGTGCTATCACTTGTAAAGCTCCACATTATGGGCAAGGTGCCAGTTGTTGCCAGTAGTATCATCTAAAATTCCCTTGAGCAGTATTTTAAATAAGAGACTGATATCACTTCATCTCCCCATTCTTTGACTGGTACCTGATTTTCTAATAAATATCTGCAATGAAACTGCTTTATCTTTCATAATGACAGGTTTCAGAGTAGCAGCCGTGTTAGTCTGTATTTGCAAAAAGAAAAGGAGTATTTGTGGCACCTTAGAGACTAACAAATTTATTTGAGCTTAAGCTTTCGTGAGCTACAGCTCACTTCATCGGATGCATTCAGTGGAAAATACAGTGGGGAGATTTATATACATAGAGAACATGAAACAAAGGGTGTTACCATACACACTGTAACGAGAGTGATCACTTAAGGTGAGCTATTAGATAAGCTAATAACTAGCTAGTAACTCACGAAAGCTTATGGTCAAATAAATTTGTTAGTCTCTAAGATGCCACACGTATTCCTTTTCTTTTTGCTTTATCTTGTGTGCAGTTAAACAAAGTTATAGTTTTAGAGCACCCACTCCTCTTTACTTTGGCCCCAAATCTTCTCTTTCTATTGTTCAAGTGGCACCTTATAGACTAAAAGACGTATTGGAGCATAAACTTTCGTGGGTGAATACCCACTTCGTCGGATGCATGTGACATTCACCCATGAAAGCTTATGCTCCAATACGTCTGGTTAGTCTATAAGGTGCCACAGGACTCTTTGCCGCTTTTACAGATCCAGACTAACATGGCTACCCCTCTGATTCTTTATATTGTTGTAGCTCATTCTCTGTCTGTCTGTATGTCTTCGTCCTGTATTTGTGCACATCAAGAGCAGCTGTGGTTAATGAACTGGTGCACAATAGGGTCAATAAAACATATGTAGTGTGCATTGTTAGCACATATACAAAAGTGATTAGCAACTTAAAGATTAAAACGGAACTGGATTTTTAAAATTTTTTGGATCTTAATACTATCTATAATAACTCAGCAGTCTTCTGTAATAATATTGAATGTAACTAAAATTTCTACAAGCTGGATTTCAGAGTCACTTATTCATTGTGTTAATTAATGACAAATGTAGAATAAATTGTCGTGTTCCTTTCCTACGAACTTTTATTCTTACTTTATTTCAGATTCAAACTGGAATTTAATTTGAACAGAACATTATAACTGCATTAACACAGTCAAGAATCATAATTTTTAGACCAACTGAACAGGTTAAGCGACTCTGTGACAACAGAGGTGAGGGTTACCCTAATTCATTATCTGTGTTTGCAGCTGAATATTGCATGTTCTGTTCTCACACACTGACATTCCTAAACTCCCATGTAAATCATTGAACCATAAATAATATGGGGTAGACAATCTAGGAATTTCTTACTGAACTAAAGCAAAGCAAATGTGTAATTTGTAGTCACTAATAGTGTTGTTTTAAGTAACAAAATTAGATTTTCTCATTTTCACTAAAGCTGTTCTTTTAAGGGTTTCAGCTCTCCTTCTAAATGAGATATGGTAGTTTACCTTTGAGCTCCATGCAACTGAATTGCTGATTTAAAAAAAGATCTTAGATGCTGCTACTTTGGAATTTGACAAGGGAGATGCTGAAGTGTGGATCTGCTAAAATGTGATCTGTAAAAAATGACACATTCTTGCTCAACAGATCTCCCTCTATATACTGAATCATATCTGCCTAGTTTAGTGACAAAAAATAAGTTGTTTTTTCTTTTACTCCTCTTCAGAAGTAACATGGCTCTGGGAGAGTGAACTAGATTCTTTACCTTCTTTTGCCTGTTTAACAGAATTATAACATTTACTTACTTATTAGAACTGTGTGGGACCTCATTCTCCTTTCATGTAGGACCCATTCACACTAGCTGGATAAATTTTAAAAATGTATTCACTAACATGTTTTAACTAACATGTTTAAAATCCGTAGCATGGAAAAAGCAAGTTTTAAGTGAACCCCAGGCTTTAACTCAGCCAGCTGTTTACATGCTAAAATTCAACTTGTCTACATTAGAATTTTAGAATGTGTAAGCTGGAACACAATGGAGGTGAGGAATGTTAGAAAAGAGGACATAGCATGTGTAACTGGGAATGGAATCCTCAGTCCCAGTCTGTAGCAGCCAGCGCTCATCTGCTGCACATCTGTTACCATGGCATATGCACATAAGTAGTGAACATAAGCTGCTATTCCCCACCGCCATATGCATGTTTGTAGGACAAGAGCTCTGTACAATTTGTGGACCTACTTGCCACATTTTGCCCCACCATGCTTTTTCATGATATATAATGACCTGCAGAATCTTCTTTGCTCCACCGCTGCTTTTCATTCTCCCTGCCTGTGCAGCAGAACCACAGTAATTCTACTGGGCTAGGAGTTTTTTCTGTAACCCCTCCCAGGGTCTCAGGATTTCAGCCATAGAAATAAGTTCCTAAATTACAGGATATTATTATAGAGGCTCTGACTAAGTCATTATATATAGTAATTTGAGTTTTTTTGGCGTTTTCATTACAATTATATTAATCCAGTTTTTATATCATAGCTGCATAACTTGCTTCAAAGTGGAATTTGGCATACAATTTCTGAGCTGAAGAACAAAGAGTTGCTAAATACGTAGATGCTATATATAGGTAACTTAATCTGTTCCTCACTCAGGCAAAACTTCCATTGAAGTCCATGGGAATTTTGACTTAGTAAGACTGTTGTAGGCGTAGATTTGGCTCTGTGTGTGTTGTGTGTGTGGGGGTGTATTCAAAATGTTTGAGTATTGTTAATTTCTGAGGGCTTTGAAATGGTAGTTAGCTAAGTTAAGATATGAATATACATTTGTATTACTCAAATGGTGCTTTGATTTAAAACATGCAAATGAGCTAATTACTGTAAACCTGACATTTTCTAGCTGTGTATATGGGATTTTATTCTTTATTATTCACTAAACCTGGATATTTGCAGTGATAATTGTTGTGTCATTCAGTATGACACACATGCTAATTCAGATCTACAGTACAAAGCACCTTCCCAAATAAGCACACATACCAGCGTTCAGCACTGTCACATTGTTCATAGTTATTTAAACAGCCATTAACTTCAAGAGAGAGTTGAAATAAATCTGAACTAATTACTGTTTTGTTTCCTTCTCTGGGAATTCAGGAAATTGGAAGAAACTAATGCTTTAGGGCAGTTTGGCAGAAATTTTGAGCAGGTCTTTTTCTCATGGAAGCACGCAGTACAGGATGTCTCAACCTTTTGACCTGTCCAGGACAAATGTTGTCCTGCAGAATCATTTGCGTCCAGTGCTGTACAAGGCAAAGGTGAAGTAGAGACTCCATTCTAATACCTCTCTCTGTATTTTCATGCAGATCACTGAGATAAGGAGCCAAACACTAACTTTACATGTTCACACCAAACATTTTTTCCCCATTTTGGATTTCAATCTAGTATACTGCTTGAGTTGTATTAGTAATTTATATTCTTTAACCATGAGCATGGAAGCTTAAAAGGAGAGCCATATTAAAGTTCTTGACTTGGAATAATTCATCATACATGATGCTCATACATGATGTAGATTTCTACCCATCTGTTAGAGCAGTGATTCTTAACCTATTTACCACTGTAGGCCACACATGTAGCTCTTTATGTGCGATGTGGGCTGCAGCTGCACAATAATGTACTAGTTGTATGGCCCTGAGGATGTCACATGGGCTGCAGTTATGTGCTGATTGGGCCAAAAGCAGCCCATGGGCCGCAGGTTGAGAACCACTGTGTTAGAGTGTCTACAGATGAGGTGATTGTCAGTTTTGAAAGGACAAAGTTTCCAAGCATAGATGGGCAGACTGTGTAAAAGCTCAATTTTCCATTTCCATTTTCCTTATGACTTGTTATGTAATTTTCCATTTCCCTTATTACTTGCTATGTCACATTATTGTCCCATGCTTCCATAGGCTTAGTCTCAAACGATTGTACATTTAACACATCAAACAAAGACTTTCTTTTGGCTTCCCCCTTTCATTCTGTATCACTGTTTGGCTATCTGCATATGGCAGTGGAAAGGAATGTACACCTTAGCCAGAAAGAGTTACAATAATCTATTAATAGGTTGGTTGCTGAGAGACTTGCTTGTTGTGACTGCAATTTTATGAAGTTTGATCTGTCTCACACGTGCACCTTTTTCATACTGAAAGTAAATCATGTTTTTCTGGACCGAGAAGAAACCATGCATTAAGATGTTAAGTGTGTTTTTAATAATTTAAAATATTAGAGGAAGTCCTCTCTTAGAGCCCCTGTATTGGATATATCCTCATGACATTTGTAATATCTTGGGAGAGTTTTTAGCAGGGGAAAGTGACATTACTTGTGTGTTCCAAATGACCCTCTCAAATGCAGTTCCTCAGCAGAGGATCTTTACAGAGAGTCAAGGATGCTGTATGCCACAAGGATCAGCAAAACATGGGTCCTAGATACTAGAGTGATGGGAGCAACAAAGTTGCAGAGATAGAGGAAGTCTGTAATGGGATCTCTGCCACTTCTGGTGGTCCCAGAGTGCTAGGAGCGTTAGATTGGGTGCATAATCTTCATGAGAATGAAGAAATGTATAAGAATTACAAAGTATGACACAGCAGATGATCTGCCACCTGTTTTCCTTTCCGAGCATCTACCAGCTCCTACCAAGTTATGCTTTGAGTACTTGTAGCGACTCATCAGGCATGGATCGGGAGGAGAGAGTGAGATCTGTGAAAGGGTTATTTGTTGCTGCAAGTTTCACAACATGGTAGTCAAGAAATAACTTTCCCTTGGGAAGGAAATGAATAAGCAAACCTGGTTTGGAGCCTGCATTGACCATCCTTCTCTAAGAGGTGGATTTCAGAGGAGATTTCAAAACATAGTGACTTCCAAAATAAAAGATACTACTCTGTTATAGTATCCCCCTCACCCACTCCTTTCCCCCCATATGTTTCAAAAGTACTAATGGGATAGATTGTATCTAATGCTATGAAAATCACCAAGTTCGTAAAGTACTTCTTTTTATATAATGTGCCAGTCAATGAATATCTAAGCACAAGTGTAACTGAGGCCTGATCTACTCTACAAACTTAGGTTGACAGAATCCACCTTATGTTGACCTAATGTACACTACTACACTAATAGGTCCCTTCTGCCGTCCTAACTTGCCTGTAACATCAACTTAATTACTCCACCTTCATTGGCGCTTAATTCGATGTTGATGAGTCAACAGGCAGTGTGGACACAGCATTGTGTAAGTCAACTGAATTGGCCTTCAGAAGGTGTCCCACAATGCTCAGTTGTGACCACTCTAGAGATTGCATTCAACTCTGCCGCACAGCAGCCAGAAATACAGGAAACAGCCCCTTCCCTGTTAAAGCCCCAGGAACTTTTGAATTCCCATTTGCTGTATGATCAGCAGGGAGAGCTCACCAGCCCAGCTGATCATGGTGACTCAGTGCCCCAAATGTGCTCCAGATTGGAGTACACAGGAGGTGGTGGACCTTATTGGTCTGTGGGGAGAAAAATCTGTGCAAGCACAGCTCTGATCCAATAGAAGAAATGCAGCCATCTATCCAAAGATTGTGTGAGGCATGGGGGACAAGGGCTACAGTAAGGACATGCAGCAGTGCTGCATGAAAATCAAAGAACTTTGGAGGTGTACCAGAAGACAAGGGAGGCGAACAGTAATTCTGATTCTGCACCACAGACATGCCGCTTCTTCAATGAGCTGCTTACGATTCTTGATAGCAACCCCACCACTACCCACAAATGCAGCATGGACACCTCCCATGAGTCTGAGTCCAGGGCCATCTCAGGCAACAACAAGGTGGGCATTCTAGATGAGATAGAAAAGGAGGAGGAGAAAGGGAGAAAGGCAAGTCATGGATCCATTCTCCCTGAGAATCAGGAGCTGTCTGTATCCCTGGAGCCTAGCTGGTCACAGGACAGCATGATGTCCAAGCATGATGCTGGGGAAGGCACCTCTGGTGTGTATGCAATTCCAATCGAATTGTAGGGGTTACATGCTCTTATATTTTATGTTTAATCTGAAGAAAAAGTGAGGTGCTGTGGGTATCTGCTTCCCAGTGGCTGCTCCAGCTACACAGAGGGTACCCCGCTGGAAAAGACTTGTTATGTGCACAGGGATGCCCTGGCAATCCTTCATGGAGATCTCTAGGAAACGTTCATGGAGGTACTCTGCATCCTTTGCAGAAGGTTTCTGGGGAGGGCTGCCTTATTTCTTCCACCACAGTAGGACACTTCCCCATGCCACTCCAGTATTAACTCTGCTGGCATCATAGCAGCATCATAGCAGCCTAGCAGCATAAGGACCAGGTCTGTATCCAAACACTTGCAGCATCTGCTCCCTTGCCACCTTTGTTATCCTCAGGAGACTGATCTCACATAGAACAAACGGTGGAAGTTTTCATTACAAGTGTTCGTAAACAACAGAGCATGTGATCTACCACCCATGGTGACTTCCGGGTCCCTCAGCCACGCTTTTCCTAGCATGCTGGTGGTTTGGTTGGCAGGAATCAATGTTGACCTCAGATTCTGCAAGTCCAGGGCTACTACTACCAGCAGCATTAAGGGAAGGAGGGATGGACTTCCTGTGTTCTCTCATGGCCTCAACCCCCCACCCACACCAAGTTGGACAAAGACAGCAATTTGGGAGGCTTAATGCTGGTCCCTGGTCTCAAAGCAATGTCCATGTTTCTAGGGGGGAGAAGGCATTGTCCAGCTGCCCGCCTGTGCTCCCGACGTGGGTTTGCCACAAGTTACAGAACAAGACCCATCGCCCATACTGCAGGGCCATATTCACCATGGCTGGAACAGCAAACCGGTTCATTGAATAGCTAGGGATTCTGAGCGTGTTCTGACTTGCACTTGAGTTTAATAAGGGGAGTGTTTTTAAAATAGCAACCTTGCACTAGACCCAGGGAATGCACTGACAATGGTTTCCTTGTACTTTGCATGCCTTATAGTGGAAAGCTTGGCCTTCAGCACATCCTCCACACTGTCTGAGAGGCTTCTGCAGATTAGAAGGCAGAAAAAGAGGATGTATGATGACATGTTCAGTGAGATAACAAAGACCTCTGACAGCTGAGATGGAGCTAAGAGCTTGGAGGATTTCATTGTCTGAAAAACTGGACATGGACTTGGAGAGCATCCCAGGAGCATGAGCGTGTCATGCAGGAAGAGATGCTGTGGATTATGAAGGACCAATCAGTTATGTCGAGGCATCTGGCTGAGCTTCAAGAACAGCAGCTTGAGGCTAGACTCCCTCTACAGTCCCTGAAGAACTGTCTGCAAGCATCGCCCTGTTCCCAATCACCCTCTCCCAAACATTCCTGGAGGTGGGTGTGGGTGGGAAGGTGCAGTATCTCTTCCACTCAACCCCGGGGAAGGGTACCAAGAACAAAAGTCGGCCATTCAAAGACATTTGATGGTCAAGACAACTGTACTTTGACAGACAAGCTGACATAGTTTCTCCCCTTCCAATATTATCACACCGTTTGCAGAAGGTTAAATTATTTTCCTGTTTTTTCAGGTTCTGCATGTGTGTGCAATAAAAGTAAAAGTTTCAAGAATGAAATGCTCTTTATTTTTTCCAGTCATAGGAGTTTGGGGAGAGAGGTACAGGAAAACTGATGCAACGGAGGGATGGTATGGGAAGGCACAATGTAGATAAGCAGTACACATTACTGTGGCTCATTACTGAAATGGGTTTTCAAAGCCTCCTGGAGACTCAGAGCTCCTTGCTGGGATCTTCTTATTGCCCAGGTAAATGGCTGCTCAAAATTAACTGCCAACCTATCTGGCTCCAAGGCCCCACGCCCATGCAAACTTCTCTCCCTTTGCCTCACAGGTATTATGGAATACACCGCAGGCAGCGATAACTATGGTGATATTTCTTTCAGTGAGGTCTAACCTAGTGAGCAAACTGTGCCAGCAACCCTTTAAATGTCCAAAGGCACATTTCATCACCATTCTGCCCTTGCTCAGCCTTTTGAACTGCTCCTTACTGCTGTCCAGGTGGCTGGTATATGATTTCATAAGCCATGGGGCAAGGGCTAGGCTGGGTCTCCCAGGATCATTATTAGCATTTCAACATAATCAGTGATTATTTTGTGATCTGGAAAGAAAGTCCCTAATTACAGCTTTCTGAACAGACCTGTGTTCGTAAAGAGGCGCGTCATGCACCTTTCCTAACCATCCCATGTTGATGTGACTGAAACACTACCTGTGATCCACCAGCACTTGCAAAACCATTTAAAAGTATCCCTTATGGTTTATGTACTCTTTGGCAAGGTGGTCTGGTGCCAAGACAGGGATATGCATGCCATCTATCAACCACACTGCAGTTACTAACCTCATCAATGCAAAACCATCCACTATATCCTGCATGTTGCCCAGAGTCATTACCCTTCTTAGCAGAAGTTGATTAATGGCTTTGCACACTTGGATCCCAACAGCTCACACAATGGATTTACCAACTCCGAATTGATTCCCCACGATTGATAGCAGTCTGGCATTGCAAGCTTCCAGAAAGCGATTGCCACTCGCTTCTCCACTGTCAGAGCTGGACTCATTTTAGTGTTGCTACACTTCAGGACTAGGGAAAGCCCTGCACAAAGTTCCTGGAAAGTGGCCTTTTGCATTCAAAAGTTCTGCAGCCACTGTTCCTCATCCCGTAGCTGCACAATGATGTGATCCCACCAGTCAGTGCTTGTTTCTTCTGGACCAAAAACGGCACTCTACCTTGTTCAGTGAATTGTCATGAATTGTTTTGTTCTTTGGCTTGCAGCAGGGCTGCTTGCATGACATCTCAATGTTCTGGGTGGCCGCTCCTGTCTCGGCTCTGGAAATACTGCAGGGTAAGGAACGAGGTGTTTGTAATGCTCACAACAAGAAAGCACAGTTGAGCAGGTTCCATGCTTTTTGGCCTATGGCTTACATGTGGATAAGACAGGCTTTCGAAAAAAAGGCATGAGAAAGTATGGGTGGTTTGCCATTGATATCAGGGGAGGGAGGGAGAGAAGAAACTGTGTCATGGGAGTCAAAGTTATGTTCCCATTCCCTCCTGTGACAATGTTTTGGTCCCATGAGGCGTTACAAGCCTTTCCCAAAACCCTGTGTGGCTAGATGCACAGGGGGTTAGTGACCCATAGTGTACTGCTCTGTGCATTGATGCAAAAGCGCTGCTAGTGAGGACATACTCCACTGACATAATGAGCATGTGGTGTGGACACGTACGACTGACTTAATTACTGTGGCGGCTGTATGTCAACTTACATTAAATCAACTTAATTTTGCAGTGTAGACATGCTCTAAATGATCAAACAATACAGCCACACAATGGTTGCCCCTAACCTTTGCCCCCAAATCTCACACAATATACCTCCTGATAATTAAAAGCCAGATTTAACAGAGGTGTCCTGCACAGCATCCTAAATGTTT
This sequence comes from Lepidochelys kempii, assembly GCF_965140285.1. Taxonomy (NCBI): domain Eukaryota; kingdom Metazoa; phylum Chordata; order Testudines; family Cheloniidae; genus Lepidochelys; species Lepidochelys kempii. Next base: position 23,403,714 of record NC_136391.1, on the reverse strand, counting down.
TCAATATTTTAATTTATAAATACTATTTATGTCTCCAAAGACTAGTACCTGGAAGGAGGTGTTAGTTTGCTCAAGTTAGCTCATCTGTGAAAGCGGATTCAGAGGACTATCTATGGTTGGGTTATTCATTGTTTAATACTTTTTCATGGATAAAGTAACTACTGACTCTTATCACTGCCTCTTAGACATTTGATTTTGACCTGGACCAAAACAACACATGATCACTTCTGTGACATTCCTGGGCATAGACAACTAAGGGCTTGGGGAGGGCTTTAGGGATTGTAATAATAAATAAAAGAAACACTATGTTTGGAATAGAAGCTCTTTTATCTCACATTATTAAAAGAGGACACATTTAGTTATGGTACAAAACTACTCATTACAATGATAGTCAACAACAATTATTATATATTTTTTTTAACTCTAGCCCCCACAAATAAAAACGTTTGCCTATGTCCCTGCAGTAGGAACTTGTGTACTAGATCTGGTAGATCAATGATACACCCATTACAACTCCCTTAGATCACTTTTGTTGTCTTTCATATGTTCATAAGTTTTAAGGCCACAAGGGACCACTGCATAACAGAGCACACAGAATGTCATCCATTCCCTCCTGCAATGGAGGGAATTATTCTTACACACTATTTAAGAGAAAACTATCAAGTCGAATAATTTGTGGTTGAACTAAAGCTAATAACTTACAGGACAGCAAATAGGTCTGTGTTCTTAGCCTTCTCGCCGCATTTCCAGCGTCTCTTGATTTCGCTGCTGCTATTACCCTTACAGGCTATAATGAAAAGACAGAAATTCTCTTTCCATTTTCTTTTCTCTGGGTTCTCTGCCTTAAGTACAGCCAGTTCTTCAGGGCACTGCTGTGGCTATCGCTTTATCATTCTTATATGAGTGAGAAGAGGCTAGATACTGATCTCCATTATCTTCCCTGTGTTGTATTGAGTCAATCTATAGATAATTCAACTACCCTCTGCTCTCCACCTGAAAAGGTCATGCCCAGACCATTGAAAATAATCTCTTATTAGTCCCCTGTCTGCCCAGCTCTTTGTTTTGCCTTATATGTGATATTCCAGGACAAAACATAATGTGATCCTCTTCACATCCTTAGGATCCTAGGAAATACATTATGTTCCAAATTCTGCTGTTGTTACTTGAGTAGCTCTTCCGTTAAAGTCACTAAGGCCTAGATCCTCAAAGGTACTTAAGTGCCTACCTCCCATTGAAATCATCTAAATACCTTTTAGGATCTGCGCCTTGGACTCTTGCTTGAGCAATGTGTGCAGAATTTAGCTGTTTTTTCAGAAGATTCCTAAATTATCCACTATCACTTTGGCCTTTATCTTCTTTCTTTTTAGATATGTCACACCGTGACCTTAATGCATCAATGAAAGGAAATGTATAGGCTGTCTAAGCATTAATGCTCTGGTTTGTAAATGTGCAAAAATATTACATAAATGAAGTTGTCTAGATTTCATTTCCGAGAACACAGATGCATCTCAATTTAAATCCATTAGTCTCATTTCATTCCCATTTAGGACTTTTGTTGTTTTTCCTCTTTGGTCTCCATTAACCCAGTTAATCTCATCATCCTTCCTTCTTCTCAGTAAACACTTTTCAGTAGAAGCAGAGATTGCTCATTGCACATTTTGTCATGTAAATTCATCCTGTCTGTGCTTTAGTCATGGCATTTCATCAGCAGGCATCACTATGGGAAATCAATGAGTATATCTACCAAACTTATAGTACCCTCACCGTGAGAAAATATCTTTAGCTTTGGCTATGAAGCTTAAGTGGAATTGATTATATCCTTCAGAAGCAGGAAAAGGGGATGCATGCCTGCTGGGGCTAGTAGTTGCAGTGGGACAGCTGTGCACTTCTCAATATACTGCCTAGCCTGTGCTCATGAAATACTTGAGCATGCAATATTTTCTTGGATAGGAGAGATATATGATATTTCTGGTAATTTATAATTAATAGACCAGAGTTTGGAATTCACAGGGACATGAAGGCATATTTATTCTTTTGAGAGGAGTATAGGAGGCCATAAATTAATTTAAGGGAAAACAAGTTAATAGCAAATTTCTACCAGCTCACAAGTTACCTCTGCAAGATCTTTTTTTCCTTAAGGGGCGAACACCAGCTGTAATGATTGACAAGTGGTGACTTCTACAAAATGTGCAAGCAATATAATCTGAATAATGAAACACAGTAGTACTTATTGCATTGCCTCAAAAATATTCTTGCTTCCCTAAATATATTGACGTGTCAAAATATAACAACATTGATGTACTGTAAAATATATAGCTAAGTTTGTAATGGAATATTGGTCAATGCTAATACAGGAATTACAGTGAAATAGTTTTGTAATGGAATAGTTTGTAATGGAATGCTCATCAATGTTAATACAGGAATTACAGTGAAATAGTTTTTTTTAAAAGACAAAGGAGAAATATTTTAAAAAGAGTAGTTCCCCATAATTCAAAACAATACATGCAATGTGGAGTCAAACAAAATGAGGCTGACTTTGCAAGTAATTTTGGCCATTTGCTGTTCCAGAGGTAGAACATGTTGACTTAAGTGGTGAGTAGGCCTTGGGCTATCCTATATTTCTGTGGAGGGCTGAATTTAACCCATTAGTAAATTAATCCTCGCAGTATTCTGATGAGTTAGGTCCATATTATTATCCCCATTTTTAAGATGCCAATCAGCAGGTGACACCTTGGAACAAATTACAAACAACAGGAATGTGGGCTGCATCAAGCAGGGAAAAGCTGAAGTGCAATTTAAAATGCCAGGAAACCAGATGGGCAGAGATAGATAACAACTTTAGCACAGGGGTTAACAGTAGCTAGACACAGGGAGTGAAATCCTGGGTGTGTTGAAATGAATTGCAAAAATCCCATTGATTTCAGTGGGGTCAGGATTTCATCCTAAAGGCAACAATCAGCTGTTGGCAGAGACACATTTTTCATGTGTCTGTTAAAGGTGTATTGTCAGTCAGTTCTAAGAACCCTCTCCAATCTTTGAATATCACCACCTGCTCAGTGAATTCTCAGTTCTGTCAATAGCCTCATTGATAAGCAACTTCTTTCACAAAGAGTTTGTCTTCATGTTCTGCAAAAGAAGGCCAGAGTTAAGTGTAACATGGATGAGCCAGAATTTTTGAATAAACATTCATTTATACCTCTATTGATATTTCCTAATTTTTGGCACCTTGGGTATGAGCCCAGAAGCCTGCTCTATTAAAGTTCTGGTGAGTAGTCAAGCCAAGGCACTTTGTGGGTGAGATGGAGAGCTGGGCAGAGAAAGATAATTCCATTTCATGGAGGATTTTGATATTTTGAAATTCGATTTCATTCCAATTAGGAACATACACCAAAAATTAGCAAATCTCCACCAAAAGGAATGGAGCCACCTGGCAGCTACTCTGGAGCCTGGAAGCCTTGGCGTCCTATATTCCTGGGGGAATTCTGCATCACTGCGAATGTGCAGAATTCATGTCCCCTGCAGATTTCTTTGCTTCCCTGCAGAAAAATGACTTCTGATGGGGAAGCAGAGGGAAGCCGCAAGAGCGGTCATGTGCCCCTCCCGGCAGCACAGGCAGGTTGGTTCGGGCACCCAGAGTAGCCACTAGAGACGTAAATCACCACCCGAGGGGCGGGCTGTGCAGTCGTGTGTGTGTGTGTGAGAGAGAGAGACACTCTGTCCCTCTCGCTCACTATTGTAGCACTCTTGGCCTGGAGGGGCAGGGCTTCGGGGTGTTTCTGAGGAGGTAGGTGTGGGACAGGCACTGTCCCCTCAGGCAGAGCAGAATGTATCAGCCTGCCTGCTTAATGAATTGTTCCCATTCTCTTTGTGAATTCCTCTAGGAGTATAAAAGAGGTGCAAAAGTTTTAAGGCTCCTTTAGATTGCCAGAGTGGTGTAAAGGAGAGTATGGCCTTATAAATGCTTATGGTGCTTTAGTGATTAGAACTGTTTTGGACTAAAGCTTTAGACTGAAAAAATTTCAGAATTTGCTCCGTGAACAGTTTGCTACCGACCTTTCTGGAGATGGTCAGTAGGCAGTATAAATTGTGAGTTTGATTTCCCAGCCTTCACTTGCTCTTTAGTTGCCTATGATGTAACACTGAGCATATGGCTGCATATATTTGTTGACTAACAACTAGAAATAAAGGATCAAACCTAGTTACATTACTGTTAGGCAAGGGGATGTGGGGATTTCCTTCAGTGCTCCCTACTCCCATTCTTCATCCATTGTATTATAGTTCAAATAAATTATCAAAATAATTGAAACCAGAGTCATTATATTGAATTATTTTGACAAAATATGCAGAATTTTATAATATTGTGTGCAGAATTTTTATTTTTTTGGTGCAGAATTCCCCTAGGAGTAGTCCCAGCTGCCCACCACATGGGCTGCTGAGGAGCTGGGCAGATGAGCTGGCAGGAAACTAGGTGTACCTATTTTGCTGGAATTTTTCTGACCAGTTCCAGTGAGATGGAGAGAATTTAGGATCCTGAATCAAGCTTGAGTTCCAGAGAAACTTCACAGGCAAAACAACAGGTATCAGAACTTTTGGAATATAATGCTCATAAATAAGAAATGTACTAAGGAGGCATTCCATCTTACCTGACTTCTGCATGTGTATGAACAACTCAATAGCACCACATTAATGAGGTTTTCTGACAGACTTATGATTCATTATATTTTGTGTACTGAATACAGAACAGGCAGCTTAACTCTCACATAAAAAATTTGTTAAGGCAGTTACAGGAATGGAACATATTCTCCAATAAATCAGATTTTTAGAGGGTATTAGGAAGTTGTCTGTTGAAATCATTATTTTGAGAGAAGTTAAATTAAATCCGGTACCCTATCAGTCACAAATAAGCCAAAATTCTTATTGATATAAAACACCTGACAGTAAAAAGCCTTTTTAGTTTTAAAACCTTTCATTGAAAAATCTTCAAACTATCCAGTGAGAATAATTAATGGAAAGGTGATGAAGTATTACAGTGAATCCAGTAAATAACAATGTACTAGCCCTATAGAGGAAATAGAACACACAAAGTATTATTCAAAGAGCATTCATTACTAGAGTCTCCTCTAAATACAATACACTTGATTCTAATCTCAAACCATTTTTACACCTGTTTAACTCTATTGTCCCAGTGGAGTTACTCCTCATTAACACAGATGTGAGAACGAGATCAATGAGAAGTATATTCATTTATCCAGACTAATTTGCTTCTAATATTCGTTCTTACTGCTACCTTCTCGGACTTGCATACAGTGCTTATGGAATTATGCCAGGTACCCATGCTTAAAAGCAGAAGGATCCTTCCAGCCACCCATAATGAACTTGAGCAAAATTGTTATGAGGCAGACTTAAAAGCTTTTTTAATTCTGTCAATTCTTTAGGTTTAGAGAAAGTGTTCAAGTCTTAGCAAAGGCTTGGCAGAAAGTGTTTTTTAAATTATTTTCAGCACTAGATTCCAAGAAAAAAATTGTGAAATGTACCAAGAAATCTGCATAAAGAGATGGCAAGGATTAGACAACAGCATCTGAACTTCTGAATAAATAAAGTTCTGTTTGCAAAATTATACAGGCAAAGATTATCACTTGTACTTGCATTTGAGCAAATGGAAGTACAAATATTATAAAAAATGACAATGTACTAAATATCTAAAATAGCACAGGGAATATATTGTCACTTTGGACTAGATCATGCCCTGCATGATGCCAATTTGATTGTGGGGTATGGGGTGAGAAAGAGGGTATACCACTGTATGCAGCAGTGCAGAACCTCTCCCGAAAGTTTAACACAGTGCAATGAGTGACTCATAAGACCACAAATACAGTGCACTGGATTGAGCCCTCAAGAACTTAATGTACATAAATTAAGGAACAAATTTTTAAAAGTGACCTTTGAGTTTTGGTGTCCATATTTATACACCTGAGGCACAGTTTTCAGAGGTGCATGGCTTCCAGGATGCTCTGCAACTCTGATAATTATGTCCTACGTGTCTAGAGTTTGGCACCACATTTAAAGTCACTTTGAAAATTGCCTGTAGGGATGTTGTTCAATGTGTTTCTCTTCTAGAGAATATGCTTTGATGTTATATGTGACAATTTGGGAAATCTGTTTATGTACAATTTATGAATTCTGTTTGAGATTACAAATTCTTGATATGTTTATGCCCTGTGTTGTATTCTTGCATCATTATTCCTGTGCTAAGAAGAAGGGGAATGGTCCTGGGTGTCTGCCTCTGAAGTAGATGGCTATTAAGGATAATCAACAACTGAATACATGTTGCCCTAGCAGAACTGTGATGTGGTCTAGAAAACATGCACCAGGCAAGAAGTGGTTAAAGAACTGCTTTAGGCTCAGGCATCCTGGCACTGCCATGTTTTTGAGGCATGTCAGTCTTCTTGAAAGGGAGAAACCCGGTTCAGAAAGGCCTAGCCCTATGAGGTGGATAGACCTCTCTCCATTAGCTACCAGGTGGGAGACACCAGTCAGAGAGGGCTGACTTATCTAAATCTGGGGACTAATTAGGGGAAAGGGGCCAACTGAAGGAAAAGCTGAATGAGGCCGTACAGCCTGAATGATCCAGGCTGTAAATCCAGCTCCGTGGAGAAGAGGTGTCTTGAGGGGAGAGACTGAGGCACTGCCTGAACCACAACTTCAGCTCTAGGAGAAGTATTGCGGGGTCCAGAAGGATTGTTTGAAATATACTCTAGCTACCGAGGGAGAGGCTGAGACCACCTTTGCAGAAGTTCCTCAGTAGTCAGCTGGAAAGAAACTGTGAGGAGCCATAAACCCACAGAGGTTCACAGAGCTGGGGAACATGCCTTTTTTACCTTTTAGAGAGAGAATTTTAAATGATAAAACAGTTCTCCCTTCAAGCCATTGTTTCCCACTTACTTACAGAGTACTAGGCCTATCTGAAATCCATTTTAATTTTCCGATTGTATTTTCTACTTTTTTGATGGGTTTTCTGTTTCTAATTTATAATCATAAATACATAACTAGGTTGTGAATAAATTCAGCATGGCTACTGAATCTTGGCAGCTCCAGCATATGTTACGTACTTGAGTTATGTAAGGATTGGGTCAAAAGAACTAGAGCTTTCAAATGTCCTCTGGGTTCTGAAATCTTTTGGTAACTTTGATCATAAACATGGTTTTAGTGAATAAAGATTCATGGCATTTCATAAATATGTAGACATTTTAAAGATTACTACAACTCTCAAATGTTATTCTTAAAAGATGAGAAATGTTTGGAGAAAATAACAATATAATGCTTCTGTGAATTGTCTCTCTGATAAGAACTCAAACATTACAGTGCAATATTTATCTCAGTTTGCTTTATCCTTCCGAATGTTCTTTATTTTTTCATGATTTGGAGAGGTGAGGAATTTAACAAATGGATCTTAGGCATGTTTTGCATTTTTAAATGAACTTCTGGCTGTACAATTTATTGGCTCATTCCTACTCCTATTGCTGTTGACCTCAAAAGGAAAAGGATAGGCGTCTATGGAACAATATATAAAATAAATCTGAGTAATTATGATTGTAATTAAATATCTTCAAGTTGTCAGACTTCATATTTTTCCTGATTTTTAAATAAAATATCTGCCAAATAATATCACATTTCTTTAATTAAAACCACTTTGCAGTATTTTACAAATAAAACAGCTTAATCCCTTAAATCTCATCTTCCATTTTAAAGTTATCTCACACAAAAACAGACAAAAAAAAAATTGTAGGGCCAGTGTTTTCCTCTCTTCCACAAGTAGAGGTGAGCCAAATCTCATGGATTTGGATGGGAGAGACAATAAAGGGGAAGAGCCATGTGACAGGGCACTATTAGTAGCACCTTAGCCACTGATGTTGCTGCAGCATGAAGTAAGTTGCAGGCTCAGCTATGAGCAATTAAACACTTTCTGTTGGGGAACTATGAGCATCTGGATGATAATCAGTAGGTAATGTAGTAATTTGGAGAATATAAGTGGAAGAAACAGAAAGGAAGGGGTAGCTCAGAAGGAGAGGCTGGGTAGAGGACTGAAAGCTGTGTGGAAGCCTGTTATGCTTTGTAAGGAAAAAAATACATAAATAAATACACATGGTGGAAAGGTAACAGCCATGTGTGTGTTTATGAGTGTGAGGCCACATGAGATGGCCAGCCAGTGAAATACACTGGGTAGAGGCAGGTGCCCTGTGGCAAGCTAGCTCTACAGTATGCTCCTATTTTCCCTTCAGACAGCCAAGAAACCCTTCCATGTGTATCTAGAGCCATTGGTGGGGAGGGTCAGGATGGAGGATCTGGTCACTGAGGGATTTATACCCATCCTAATTTTTGGGGTAAGTTCACATTACTACAGATGAGCCTACATTAATTTGTTCCCTCTTCACAGATAGACAACGTTTGAATGAGTCTCCAGGAACAGCTGCCATTAGAAGAGGTGCCACTATGAATAGATCTTGGCATATATAATCTGGCCCTCTGAGAATAACCTCTCATGGTATCGTTAATTCAGCTTTTGATCCAAGATATAACTTGGAAGTGTGGAGGCATATGCAAATGTTTTCTAAAAAGAGTATTGAGATTTTTGTTAACTTCAGCAAATATTTAAATTTGATTTAAGGAAGAGATGAAAGTTTGAGCCATTCATTATTTTATTCTGAATAAGTAGGTCATCCCTGCATTACAATCCAGAAGCATGAACAGATTGCATTAGCTTCTGAACCCATCACAATTTCAATGTATTTTTGAAAAAATGATTTTGCTCCCTCTTTGTGGTCTTCCAAAGGAAAGATGTCATGCAGGGACTAGGTAGGAGATTTTTGATGTTGCCATCCAAGTCCAATTCCAGCAGTAATAATAATGATTAATTTATGATCCCTTGTATTGCTGTGCTTATGCCCCTCTCTCCTCCGCCACTGTCTGGAGGCTTTCTCTATTGACAAATGAATGGAGTAGAAAAACCTTAACTAGAGAATGTGAAATCTTTATCTGGCACTGCTACTATGAACTCCATTCGCATGAACTGAGTACAGAAGACTTCTAGATGGCGTTGTAAGGGGGTCTTAAGCATGGCAATACTAGGGTATGACAAATAATGCACTATTATTGATGACAGAATCTGGAAGTGTCCCTGCGATTGAGTTTATTCTTTTTCTGGGGCGGGGGGTAAGCTCTCTGATCAGAAGAGGCAGAATCTGGCAGGGATGTGTGTCACTACCGGGAGTACTCCTCTGTCTACAGCAGTGCAGCTTTGTTATGAGGTCGTTACTGAGTCCCTTAGCAGCCTCCTGTAGTCACATGATTTATAGCCCCCTAAGACTACTCCAGGAGTTTAGTTTAATGTATATTTGAATACTAAAAGAAACTAAAGTCTGATATAGATGTGGGAAATATCACTTTATACACCACTTAGCCAAAATGAATATTTAAATTAAATATTCAGCAACTTGTTCCTCAGAGATTCAAGCTCACAAACTCACTGCTGTTCAGCTGTTAGTCTTGAACTAAAAGACTGAAAACTGCCAGTTTAAATACATGTATATTGAGAGTCAGAGTTATATTATGTGACAGTGAGACCAATCAGAAGAGCTTTTTGAACTCTGTGCTTAATTTCTTTTTTGCTTACAGATTTCTCCACTAATGTAGTCTGTCTCCAGGCTGGCAAGCACAGAGAGCTTGAAAAACAAAAGAGGAAAGAAAGCTTGTTGGTCAGGTGGGATTTTTCTAAGGTTCCCCTCTCTGAGGCTTGCTCTACACAGGAAAAATGACCTGTCGCTTACAATCCATGCAGTTGAACATGGTGTAGCTGCAAGTGTAAACAAAGAGAAACTGTATTCAGCACCATTTCTGTATACTTTTTTTTTGGTTTACATTTGAACTAAACCATGTTGAACACCAGTTCAGCTGTAGTGATGTGATTTCTTAGTGCAGATCAGGCTTCAGGAACTAAAAGGCAGCAGATGTTGTAGAGCTCTGCTCTTTAGAAGTGTGCTAGCCACGGAGAGCCTGTCCGGGGCAATCCATTCAATGTCTAAATTGAAGAGCATTTATCCTAAAAGGCTAATCCTTATCCAATCCCACACACCTAAAAAGAAATGCCTGTAAAATGGGAAAGTCTTTATGATTCAAAGATGTCCCTGGTGCCTCAAATATTTAGCCCAGGGATCCTGCTCATGATGCCACTTGACAGGTGGGGGATTCCCAGGGTTGGGAGAGGAGTCCCAGGTCCTAGCCCCACAGGTGGGATGGAGATGTGACCTGTAGATCTCTGTGACGTTCCTCCCTAGATAGCCACATGTCTTCCTCCCTCCCCACTTTCTAATCCCTAGTTTTCCGAGAAGGGCAACTGATGGAGTCTTGCTCTTCCAAACTTCCTTTGTTTTGCTAAAGAGTTCTCTGAACCACAGGAAGTTAATCATATCTAGTGGCTTCATTAGTATTAGAACTATGCTTCATGTGGGACTCTGCCAGCCAGTTTTTCCTCTCCCTGCTCCTGGTACAGGGTGAGATGTGGGAGAGAAGGGAGATCGCTGAGCTGTAATATTGGCAGCCCCTGGGACTGATTTGCCTTTCCAAGGTTGCTGGATAACAAAGTCATCTGCAACAAATCAAAGGAAGTTTGTCATTGTCTCTAAATGGCTACTATTGTGAGACCAAGTGCATGAATGAAAAAGGACATAGAGGGAGACATGTATAGAGATAATATATTAATACATAAAGCTAATTACTGTTCAATATCTATTACACACTCTGGGCTAAGTACTGTTCTCATTTACACCATTGTAAATGCAGAATAAGTCAACAAACTTCAGACCCTGAATTTACAACTGTGAAACTGGGAGCATTATCTGGCCCTCTGACTAATGTATAGTATAAAGAGAAATACATTTAAAAAAATGTTTTTGATTAAAACTGGAAAAAATTGTTCTTAAATTAACCTTTCAGAATGAAATGAGTAAGGACTTTTTTTCATTATAGCGTGGGATTGGGAGTCAGGAATCATGGCTTCAATTCCTGAACCTGTCGGGCTTCCTATTTGATTTTAGGCTCCAATTTCCCATAATGGTACTTACCTCTGAAGTGTTTGAAGTTGTGGGTGGAAGGTGCTATGAAAGTGTAAAATATTATTATAGAATTAACTCACACTGACAGACTTAAAATTGTGAATAAAGTGAGTAACAATTGTTTCTGGATGCTTTTCTTTAATCTTGAAAAATTAGGTGAGATTTAAGGTGAACTAAGTGATTTGATATAAACTTTGAATCAAATTTGTGCTGAACTTCTAAAACTTTTCTTTAAAATTCTGTCTGAATTTGTTGTTAATAGAAATGCAGTTCTGTTGCCAAAGTGACTGTAATATGTATGACCTCTTATTTAACAGATCTGCTTTCTTTGTGTATTCAGTCATAGCTGCTAACTTAAATGACAATTGGGTTTTTATATTTTATTCCTCTTCATGCTGCAAAGTCACCAGAGCAAAGAGAGGACTGGATTTTATTCCCTCTCTTACATCAGCAGAATGATTGTTCATTAAATTGAAGTCAGCTATACCTTTACAAACCGATTGGAGGCAAGGGAGGGAGGAAGGTTGCATAGTTATGGGAGGACAATGGTCTTGTATAACTGTAGCAGGAAGGCAAAATTTTACCACGAGAGTACACAGTACAGGGCAATGTGTGAATCTAGCACAGTGGTTCTCAAACTTTTTGTACAGGCGTTGGGCAACCCCTTTCACACAACAAACCTCTGAGTACGACCTCCCCTTATAAATTAAAAACACATTTTTTATATTTAACAGTATTTTAAATGCTAAATGTATAACCCTATTTAAAATGAAATTGCTCAGTGCTTTTAAATTAAGACTAAAACATATTTTATCAAATTGTTAGGCAGAAAAGTTATTTTTTTAAATAGCTACCATTTTATACTGGGGGAGCATGAATAAATTTTGTAAGTCACTTTTCACAGCGGACTTAGGCCTTTGCCATCCTTACTTCAGCAGTTCCATGTTGCTACTGGCCATGGGGCTGCCTTCAGAGCTGGGTGGCTGGAGAGCAGCAGCTGCTGGCCCAGCTCTGATCTTTGGGCTGGGAGGGGTGGCTATAGGGGGTAAGGCAAATTTTGGGGTGGCTATAACCCCTGCAAGCCCGCCCCCAGCACTGCCCCACCTGTGTCTGACTGTTAAATTTTAAATCTTTTTTTGCTCAGTGTTCTGACTGATCTGTGATTTAATTCAGCTCTTCAGCTCCTGAACAATCAAGCAAGCCCTCTATTGTTGTCTGTCTCACTTTTTTAATCTCAAGACAACAAACCTGTGTCCACAATACTACACTACCCAGTGTCCAATTTCTTTAAAAAGGGATAATACACACATACATTTTGTTTACGAGCCCCCCGCCCCCAGTTTGCGCTATCAGCCATAGTTCGGTTCATACAGAGAGCAGGATAACTGAGGCTTGGTTAAATGGGGTTCTGCTATACAGTATTTTGAAGCATTATGTTGTGTGTAATTTTCTAAAATGCTAGATTTAAATTATATATTTTATAGCAGTTGCTTTGCAGTTGTTTTGTGCATGTCTGAGTGACCCTCACATAATAACCTGGTGAACCGCTGAAGTGTATGCGTGAGAAAGAAACAGAGACAATCTTTTCAAGGAGAATGTGGATGCGAGAGTGTCCAGGGCTCTGTAGGAGACAGAGACTGTGTGAGAGAAGCGATGGGTGCGGGGGACTCTTTCACACAGTGTTTGTGCCTAGGGTTTGTATTTTTCGTATCTGTCTGTGTGCTGGTGAGACACAGAAGAGACTTTGGGCGGCGGGGCGCGTGTGCGTCCCACTACCCAGCATCTTGCCCGCTGCTCAGGAATAGGCAGTAGTAGCAGAAGGGCTGAGCTCCCGTTTAGGGTTCCTCTCCGAGAGAGTGCAAAGCGCCTGCATATCTTACGCTGGAGCAAAACTTCTGCAAGTTTGTCGTGCTACTACAGCAGTAGTGAGCGGCGAGAGCCTGCACGGGTGGGCGAGGGGAGACTTCCGCTGTGACAGCATCTCCAAGGGGAAGTGTGTAGAGACACAGACTGAGCGGGAAGAAGGATGGGCCACTAAATCCTTGGGGATCTTCGGCACTAATCCCCCCTTGTTCCCCGCCTCCTGGCCCCTCCCTGACCCTTCAGCTCCTCCGCAGCAGCCCAGCGAGGCACGCCTCGGCGCTACACAGCCTGCAGCGGAGGGAGCGGAGCCAGCTCGGTGCCCGGCAGCAGCGGCGGCCACTCCGAGAGCCCCAAGCAGGCGGGACCCCCCGCTCCCTCGGAGGCGACATGGGCTGCCTTGGCCGGCTGCGGCTCCCTTGGTGGCTGCTTGTGTGTTGGGCTCTGGCCGCTTCCGCCGCCGCCCGCAGGCGGAGACCCTCATTCCGGGGCCACGTCCCGGAGAACTGGCCGGCGGGCACGCGGGTGAGCGGGCTGAGCATCCCGCTGACCCGCCTGGGACCGGAGCCCTGGTGCGCCAAGGTGCAGGGGCGCCGCTGGCACCTGCAGCTGCTGGGCGAGGACCACGCGCACTTCCAGGTGTCGCTGCAGGCGCGCTCGGGCCAGGTGTGGCTGCGCACCCGCCGGCCGCTGGACCGCGAGGCGCGGGCGCTCTACGCCTTCCGCCTGGGCTTGTGCTGCAAGCACTGCCCGCCGCGCGGCGCGCCGCCCGCCGAGCTGGCCACCCTCACCGTGCTGGTGCTGGACGCCAACGACAACGCGCCGCGCTTGGCCGGTGCGGGCCCCCCGGGCGGCGTCACCCGGCTCCGCGTGGAGGAGACGCTGGCGCTCAGGTCTCAGGTGTGGCAGGTGCGCGCCGAGGACCCAGACGCGGGCGCCAACGCCGAGCTGCGCTACTTCGCCCGGCCGGGCAGCCCGCACTTCTTCGTGGTGCCGCGCAGCGGCCGCGTGCTGCTGGTGCAGTCCCTGCTCCACGTGCGGGCGCCCATCCCGCTGCGCCTCTTCGCCCGGGACCGCGGGCAGCCGCCTCTGCTCAGCGCCCCCCTGGACATCGAGGTGCTGCCTCAGGTCACGCAGCTGCCGCCGCCGCCGCCGCCCCAGCGCAGCCGCCGGACCCTGCTCCAGCCCGACTCCCCGCTGGCGCTCTCCTTGCCCGAGGATGCCCGGCCCGGGACCCTGCTGACCACGCTGGCCCCGGCCAGGTTCGCCTCAGCCTGGTTCGAGCTGGTGTCTCCGCCCGCAGAGGAGTCCCCACTGCGAGTGGACAGGGAGAGCGGGGAGGTGACTCTCGCCAGGACCCTGGACAGGGAAGCGTCAGCCAGCTGGGAGTTCATATTCCGCGTCCAGGAGAGGAAAGGTACCGCCGGGGTCCCCTGGGCGCTGGAGATGTGCGCTCGTAGTGAACATGAGCGCACACTGTGTGTGCGCACACACGCCCACGTGGATGTGCACAGACCAGCACACACCACGTACACGCACATGCATGCCTACACGGACGCTTAACTGTGTGCATAGAAGCATGCATGAGCCTACAAACATTTAGGCATGCACCAGTACATACCAAAGTGCATATACATAAGTGCAATAGAAATGCAAACAGGCATGCTCACAAGTTTGTGTACATACCTTCATAAGAGCACGTATGCATAGATGCAAACACCAAAGACTATTACAAATATATCGGTGTCTGCCTTTGTCAAGGTAACAAAGTTGGTAGCATAACGCTTTTTTATACAACTTGCTACTTGGTCTTGTATGAACTTTGCTAAGTTAGGGGGTGGAAATTATCTGTGTCACAAATTTAAACACGTGTGGTGACCCTGTTTTAGCAAGGAAAATTAGAGATTTGCTTGCATTTAGCTTTTAAGAAATAGCAGTTGTGTAGCACAAGGAGTTTTATAATGTGTCATTTAGAACATAGTCTAAGTTGAAGTAATCAGTAATGTCAAAACTATATAGATACCTGGAAGAGTGATAGTCTTAATGTACAGGCTCTACAGTTCTATAATTTACAGTATAATGTAAAAAACCTGTAAGGATACCATGATGGCTGAATATTTAAAAGCAATTAGAAATGTTCAGAAACATCAGTGATATGAATATACAGCATGCTGAATGTATAGGTAATCACACACAATTATATTATGGAATTAAGTGATGTAAATTGTGTATATATTTTAAGTAAAGTAAACAAGAGTATACTGAGTTATTTTTACACTAAAGTAAAATATTTCCTGTGGCCCTGATCCTGCATGTGCTTCACTTTAAACATGTAAGTAGTCCTGTTGAGGTAAATGAGACTTGGCACCTGGCATGCTTCAAGTTAAGCATATGCCTATTTGCAAGGTTGGTAACACGGTTTATATATTATATGGCTGAATTTTTATGTGAGTATTCTGATGATTCATGATCCTTATGCAGTTTATACTATCACCAGAAACCCTCAAAATAAATAATCTTATTCAAGTAAACAATATGTGTAATACTTTACACTATTTTATTCACCTTTTGACTGATTTCGTCTGATTTTTTTTAATTCCTATTTCAAATGTGAATTAATCAGCAACACAATTCTTTCTTTACTTGGTTTCTCATTTGGAGCTGTGAAAGTGTAACTAAGCAAATTTCTAACTCAGAATATAGTGCTTACTCCTGGACATCTAGTAAGTGGACTTTTACATTTTTCACCTTTTTTCACACTGTGTTTTAGGTTTGACATAAATATTTTAATCTTAGTTTGATATGGAAACTGGACATTTGGGAAATAACTTTCACTTGAGATGAGTTTGTTTGATTTCTGTGGAAAGCTCTAGGTTGGCTTTTTTTCTTTATTTCTAAGTGAATTTAATGATTGTGAAAATTACCAGATGTTCCACAGTGGATAGGCACTTCTTCTAGCCACAGAACAGGTATAGCAAAGATGGGAGTAGTTAGAAGCACTTCCCATACTGCCCCTCCCCTTATAGAAGGGACCACTTAGAGGAGTGAGAAGGTAGTTTATTCTCTAGTTCTGTTAACTCCCTGCTGAGAATGCCAATATGCGTTCTAATTAATGTTGGTAGTTTTGATTACATGGATGCTTGTCCCCTGGGAACTGGACTGAGATCACAAACTCATTTCATGTAGGTCACTGATCAGCTATCCGAATCAGATCTCTCTCTCTTTTTCTCTCTCTGCTTCTGCTGAGCTTGTCATTGTGGTATGTAGGTGCTAGCTGTATTGTTATAACTTTTGGTCATTGTGCTGGGTTGAGTTTGAACCACTAATCTAGAGATGAAAGACTAAATTCCAAAGCAGGAGCTTTGCCTGTGTTCTATCCTCATTACCCAATCCTGAACAAGGCTCTATGCCATGTAGGCTCTCATTAATCAGAGACTGTGACAGAAACTATTGGGTCAATCAGAGTGAACTTCTGGGATTTTCACCCACTCTATCATGTAGCCCAACCTCATCCTTTTATTGTTGTCACAGTTCTTTCCGTCAGTATCAAAGAGATGCCTTGGAGAAGTGGTAGCTAACCTTGCCCCCGGTGACTAAAAGCCTTACCTCTGAGGGGGTTTTTACTCTTATCTGGTCTAAGTAGACAGCATTCTGAAATTGCTCTTGAATAAAAGCCTCTTGTATGATAGAGTGACATATTATATTCTAGGTGATTTTCATTAACCGAGTTGAAATGTCTAAACAAACAACTTGTCCAGCTTGCTTTTTTTGGATCTATACCATACTTTCAACAGTTAGCCTGATATGTTTTCCACTTGCATCGCTGAACTGACAATCGGGTTTCAAGGAACTAGTTTGTGACTATAAAAGACTTGAGCTGACAGTAATTAATTGTGTGCAGTGCAGATACTGTTGCCTTGGTGCTGCTGATTTCAAGTTTCTATGCTGTTAAGCCTAAGTTTAAAAGTAAAGCTTCCTTTAAACAGTAGTTTCTTTTGGTCAGACAAAGATTAATACTGAACTGACACTTTCAAGACTGACAAATATTTCATTTATTATTTCATGGAACCCCAAAAATGTGCTAGATGCTCCACAGAAGATATAAAAGCTGCAGTTCCTCCCTTAAAGTTCCTCCCTAACAGAACAAGGAGTAATGGTCTCAAGTTGTAGTGGGGGAGGTGTAGATTGGCTATTAGGAAACACTATTTCAGTAGGAGGGTGGTGAAGCACTGGAATGGGTTATCTAGGGAGGTGGTGGTTTTTAAGGCTTGGCTTGACAAAGCCTTGGCTGGGATGATTTAGTTGGTGTTGGTCCTGCTTTGAGCAGGGGATTGGATTGGATGACCTCTTGAGGTCTCTTCCAATCCTAATATTCTTTGATTCTATGAAAAGTATGGAACTTAAGCACTGGAATGGGTTACCTCGGGAAGTGGTGGAATCTCCTTCCTTAGATGTTTTTATGGTCAGGCTTGACAAAGCCCTGGCTGGGATGATTTAGTTGGGGATTTGTCGTGCTTTGACCTCCTGAGGTCCCTTCCAACCCTGATATTCTATGATTCTGTGATTAAAGAGCTTCTACTCCAAACTTCAGAGATGACAGACTGGAGGGAGGCAGGCAAACAGGAAGGAGAGGATAGGGCAAGGAAAGAAATCATACAGGTAATCAATTAAAACCATAAAAACAACCAAGAGTCCGGTGGCACCTTAAAGGCTAACAGATTTATTTGGGCGTAAGCTTTCGTGGGTAAAGAACCCACTTCTTCAGAAAGTTTATGCTTAAATAAATCTGTTAGTCTTTAAGGTGCCCCCGGACTCCTCGTTGTTTTTGTGAATACAGACTAACATGGCTACCCCTCTGATAATTAAAACCATGCACATATTGGGATGGTTTTGTGTTTTAATGAATTTTAAATAAGGAACATGAGGATGAATATAGATAAAGAATATTGATTCCCTTTTCATAGGTTTGACAGAAGTGAATTTTCAGGATTAAAATGTGTACAAAGGGATATATTTTATTGAGAATGCAAATATCAGTTTGGGTTGTTTCTCCAATTTATTTGTTTTGCTCTCAGCTTTCATATTGTCTTATCTAAATTATTGCACACGTAAATAAATATCCTAGCACTGAAGGATTTTTGGTACTAGAGTTCTGTTAGTCTCAGAAGTTGATCAATGTTCAGGTAGTATAAAGTTGCATTAATTCCTTTAGTTTACTTTTTACTTTCTGCCTCCTAATTGCTGTCACCTGACAGGCTAAGATTTTAAAACTAACAATAATTAATTCTGGCATTAGTCTCCACAGCCAAGCAGCAATGTCAAGGATAAGATAAGACTCTTAGATGTTTTAGAATCTAAATTCTGCCCTCTTTCTCCATGTTTGTTCTGTCGTCTTCTTTTTTTCACAATTCATTTATAGTCTATAACTTATTATCTAAATTAGCCAATAATGGTAAAACACAGCAAGATCAGATTGTTCCCAAGAGTATGGATAATTATATACACAGAATACATCGTAAAGGTTCTAACTAAAACCAGACAAAATCAAGGAGAGTCTGCATTGTGGCTAACCTTGTGGTGTTCAGGTACTGCACTAGATATGGTATGGTAAATCTACTCACTATTTATATATAAGAAGACTGAGTAGGGATGTAAGAATACTACTGTGCATTATACACCTGTTGATAATTTTCAAAATCCCCTTGAAATTTATTTTATTTTATTTTTACATATTATTATATGTTACAGCTAAGAAGTAGTATAAGAAATAATGTTAAATGTTAAGTGCAATCACTGCACATACTTCTGTGTTTTCCATTTAAATTATTTTCCACAAGCTGCTCATTCACATTTTAAAAATGTTTTATTTTATTATTTTACAGCTGTTGATCTGGCTATAAATAAGCATTCAGTATATATGAAACAACAGGAAAAAGTGAAATAAAATATGAATGTACTCCAAATGTCATTTTTGCCACATAAATAAAAGAATAGTCTCAACCTAAAACTTTCTATTTCTTCTTGATATTACCACATACCCTCATTGTCTTTAAGACAAAGTATATTAAAAAAAAGATTGTTCTTGAGAACTACTGTGCATCATTTCTGTGACAGTCACCAGATCTTCTAAAAGTCTGTTGTGCAGAAAGTATCCTGGATTGTTTTAGTTGTTGTCTCATATTTTATTCGAGGCATCATTTGGCAGGATAAACGTACTGCCAGGCATGCTTCAAAACTTCTCAAAATGGCACCCCCATCCACATCTTGGATTATTTACCAGTCTAATAGTAATATGGAGTGTTTTTTCATTTTTGTCCAGCTGATTATTGAATTTTATTAAATAAACTGCAGGGGGCAAATCCTAATGACCTTACTTATTTCTTAGTTTTCATGGGAGTTCTCTCTGAGGAAGGACTTCAGTATTTAACCCCACAGGAGGATGTATCCTTTCCATTGCAGCCTCACCAGGTGCCATACCACACAGTCCTGTCCCAAATGTGCCAAACTTTTAGCCAAAAAATGCAATTTAGCTTCCTGAAGTGTATCTAGTCTATATAGTTTTCCTATGGACCAGTCTATTTCATCAAAGTTCTGCTGTCAACGTGCGGCACCCATAATAGAACTAATTGATGAAAAGATGGCACATAAAGAGAAGTAAACTGCTGATACGAGAGACAACTGCTTCTAAATTGGATGACTTCTGATGGTAGTTTGGTAGCTCATAAACATAGATTTTATATAGTCTGCATCTTCTTTTCCATTCCACTTTTGTTTCTCTAATGTGTCTGGAAAGAAGGAAGGAAGAACGTATACTTAAATATAGTTTTAAAATACATTTATCATGTATACATTTTTCTTTAGAATAATGGATTGAGGTATTATTTTCTATGTTATACTGCTAGTCCAGTTTTCTAATGTGGACAACTTAATTAGGACAGCCAGTTCTTTTTGGGCATTCAGAAGTGCACTTGTGCACTTAAATCAGGTATTTAGGAACCTAAATACCAAGTTTTCTTAATTTATTAGTTTTCACGAACTAATAAAATATCACTTATAAACATAAGAAAAAATAAGTGAAAAATACAGTTGAAGAAAATAAAGATGTATCTGACTTCTAAGCAACATTTTTCTTGCAGCCCATGTAGTAAAAGACATATATCATAAACATCTCTATGATAAAGAATGAAAGCAATACTTTGTCCTCTAAGTTGTTATTTCACACAAAAAGTATCTGGCCTGATTTTTAAATTCCTACCTAATTTTTTTGTGCCTGCAGTTTATTGTGGATGCAGTTTTGTGGGCAC
The DNA here is from genome assembly GCF_965140285.1 of Lepidochelys kempii. NCBI lineage: Eukaryota > Metazoa > Chordata > Testudines > Cheloniidae > Lepidochelys > Lepidochelys kempii. The sequence goes on along the minus strand of NC_136391.1, from coordinate 23,383,442 downwards.
AATTATTTGTGGATGCAAATGGGGCATGTAAATGTCCATCTACTTTATTGAATTCACTGATTGCAAGGTAGATTGTCCCCATTTACTTCCACAAATAACTGCTTGCAAAATTACAGGCTTCCTTCTCCCTGGGATTCTATCAAAACCCTACATTTCAATTCCATTGATTAGGCTCTTTGCATTTAGATGGTTGATTTGAATGAGGGGATGGAGGACCGCTTGCTTCCCATGTAATCTGCAGGGATCTAGTGGAAATCTATCAGTATTAATGCCTCTGCTGCTCCTTCTCCATAAAGAGGGATAAAGGTTCAGGCATGGCAGGCCATGGGAGTGGGCTCAAGGGAAGCTCCACTCCCTAAGTAATCTTCCTGCTGAAGAGCGCAAAAGTCAGGTAGCACACATGGCTGCACTATCTGACATTCATCTCCTTTCAGCAGCCTAAATTCCCATTCATCTGTTTTCACGTGAAACATCAGCCATTTGGTGACTCTCCCTAATAAAGGAGAACAATGAGCAACCCTTGATTACCCCAAGGCTTTAAAATATCCCACAGCACAATAATGGGAAAATCCAGACATGCCTATGTTGGTGTGAAGAATCTCACATGTAGCGTGAGTTCTGCTACATGGGCAAATGTTTGCAAAGTCTGCACAGGGGATGTCCTTTTGCACAACTTTGCTCCACAAAGGCTTCCTGTGTGTGGTCATGAAAGAAAGTTTTGAGAATAGGTGAAAGTGGGGTCTGGTCAAATATGGTAACAGGGTTGAGGGTAGGCAAGAGATGGTGGTGGATCTGCCACTCTCTATGTCAAACCACTGTCCTTCATTTGCTTAGCCTCTCCCAAATGTATAATACCTAATTCCTTCCAGCTCAGTCAAACAATAAATGGCTTACTGTAGCCACCCTTTGCTACATACGGTTTGATCTTTAAATAAGTCTCCTGCTCTCAGTTGAATATAACCACATCATCTGGTCCAAATCTTTGTCAATTTCTTCATTTTGTGCAAGATAGAGCCCTGTTGTGCAAGAGTTTAGAGTAAGGAGGGGCCAACTGGAATAGTTCCTGTTTCTCTTAGTCCTGTGTTAGCCCTTCTTCTGCCCATCTGTATATAAAGTTTTATATGTTCCATCACAGGCTACGTTTCTGTATAAGTAAAGGTTTGCATGACCGGACATGTAGGTGTCCACATTTTAAATTTGGGGTTTAGTTTTAACTCTCTGGTATTTTCTATATCTTTCAGCCACATATCATATATATATATGATTACAAAAACATTAGAAAGCCATGAAATATACTGATCAAATGTTAATATAAATGAGAAGCAAGGAAAAAGAATATCTATCTATCTATCTAATACCCATATCTATATTGTACAGTGATAATGTCACTGTATTTGATTACCACTATTATAAATATTTATCCATGGGAGAAAGTTAGAGGATCGTAGATTGCTAGGCACATTCATATTTTAGTACAGTTCTAACATTTAATAGAAGAAGGCGCCAGATTCCATAAATGTTTGGGTGGAATGCTTGAAAAAGAGCCTGTCTTGAAAATCCTCTGTCATCTCAAGCTTCTATGACCTTACTTCATCCCTGGGCATTAGCTGTGTAATCTCACCTCGTTCACTTTTTTTCTTATCAGAGGATTTACTCGGTGATGTTTGGCAGGCTCGCTAAGTAGTTAACATCACTCTGTTACATTTTATCTGTATTTGTGTTCTTTAAACCAATACATAATTTGGAAAGATCACCAGTTTTATAATATTTGCCTATTTTAAGCACAAAAGGTTTTAATTAAAGAAGTCTAAGGATCATCTATTTTAATTTTATCCAAGGCATTAGTCACTTACTAGCTGTATTGATTCTATGAGGATCATCCCGAAGAATTAAGATCAGTAGCTTCTGGTTGATGTTTTGTCTTTTAAAATGTTTATCTGTTCTAACGTCACTTTACCAGTTGTCTTAAAAGAAAATAAAGCTAGGTTAAAATTAGAATTAATACTTAGCTGTGAAAATGTAATTATTTTTATGATCACTTTTATGCTATTATATTTAAAGAAAAATGTACATTTATTGTGTGCATGTCTTTACTGTAGGACTATTATAGAATAGTAGAATTATTTATAATTCTGGAATGTTACTTGTTTGTAAACAGCATGAAAAGGAATATAATACAAGAAACTTTTAAAACACCATCCTAATGTTTATGCAGACAGGAGATTTAGATGCTACATGTTTTCTATTTCAGAGTAACAGCCGTGTTAGTCTGTATTTGCAAAAAGAAAAGGAGTACTTGTGGCACCTTAGAGACTAACCAATTTATTTGAGCATGAGCTTTCGTGAGCTACAGCTCACTTCATCGGATGCATACTGTGGAAACTGCAGAAGACAGTATATACACAGAGACCATGAAACAATACCTCCTCCCACCCCACTCTCCTGCTGGTAATAGCTTATCTAAAGTGATCATCAAGTTGGGCCATTTCCAGCAGTCAGTCTATTGCATTTCAGTCTATTGCAAACTGTCTGACTGAAAATAACTTTGTGAACTGTTGGGACTTGAGCACCAAACCTGTTTAGATCTACTGGCTGTTCTTTATCTCAAACACTTAATTTGTACAAAGAAGTCACCTTTTTTAAAGATCTAACTGAATTTCAGCACAAATCTGTTAATTTGATGGAAGAAGTAAATTGTAGAACATATGGGTTCTTTGATGAAGTGAGCTGTAGCTCACGAAAGCTTATGCTCAGATAAATTGGTTAGTCTCTGAGGTGCCACTAGTACTCCTTTTCTTTTTGCGAACACAGACTAACACAGCTGCTACTCTGAAACCTGTTATTAAAGCTGGTTTATAACATTTCAAATTAGAGATCAGTTCTGACTGATATCTCAGCTATGTTGCACTTCAGTTGATTATTAAATAGTTTGAATTCAGTTCATCCTGATTTCATTTTCTCGCAAGTTTATTTAGCCTCTCACAATCACAAGTCTATCTTCTAAAATTAAGTGGAATGCCTTCAAACACTTTAACGTAGTTGAGGCATTCTAGATTTCATAATAAAATAAAAGGCATTGTTGAAACATTTCTCCCACAGTAAATCAACATTTTAACTTGATACCACAGTCTGTTACTTAATTCAGTTATTGTTACTTCAAGACAAGTCTTTTACGGAAGTATTTGTGAATTTTATTTGTTTGCTAGTTACATTATCCAGTGAAACACAAGAATTTCAAGCATCAACCCAATCTAATTTTTTTCTTAGTTCTTGTTTATAAAAAACCCAAAACACATAAAACAAAAACCCAGACATTGTAAAGCCATTTTATTTGAAAAATTAGGACCAGTCTGCAAAGATTTATGCACATGCTTAATTTTAAGCACATGAAATAGTCCAGTTGACTTCAGTGGGAATTGCACAGTGCAGAATTGGGTTCAGGAAGCTGCTGAGTTTTTAAGGATAGTCCTTGTTCTTTATCATCTCTCTTTGCCTTTCACTTTATGAAGAGGGTTGCTGGGGTACAATCCTTTTAAAAAACACAAATAGTAACATTAGTTACTAGCTCTACCTTGTCAACTTCACCCCCATATGCTACGGAACTATTTAACAATCCCAGATTGGTCCTGAAAAGCCTGCCAAGCTCATAATTAGTACCCCCTTTGCAAATCATTTGTTGTTTTTTTTCTGTTTAATCTTATAGATAACATTTAAGGTCAGCTACCAAATTTTCAATTTTTATGAGACACTAGAGAATATTTCATAATGAAATACAATTTTTAAAACTGTATTATATCAATCGTATTTTTATGATATGAAGCAAATTTGAAGACAACAGTGTCTGTCCTCTTTCCTGTCCACCATCCTAGCCACTATGGATGTAGAAGCCCTCTACACCAACATTCCACACAAAGATGGACTACACGCTGTCAGGAACAGTATCCCCGATAATGTCATGGCAAACCTGGTGGCTGAACTTTGTGACTTTGTCCTCACCCATAACTGTTTCACATTTGGGGACAATGTATACCTTCAAATCAGCGGCACTGCTATGGGTACCCGTATGGCCCCACAGTATACCAACATTTTTATGGCTGACTTAGAACAACGCCTCCTCAGCTCTCGTCCCCCATGCCCCTACTCTACTTGCGCTACATTGATGACATCTTCATCATCTGGACCCATGGAAAAGAAGCCCTTGAGGAATTCCACCATGATTTCAACAATTTCCATCCCACCATCAACCTCAGCCTGGACCAGTCCACACAAGAGATCCACTTCCTGGACACTACGGTGCTAATAAGCGATGGTCACATAAACACCACCCAATACCGGAAACCTACTGACTGCTATTCCTACCTACATGCCTCCAGCTTTCATCCAGACCACACCACATGATCCATTGTCTACAGCCAAGCTCTGCAATACAACCGCATTTGCTCCAACCCCTCAGACAGAGACAAACACCTACAAGATCTCTATCAAGCGTTCTTACAACTACAATACCCACCTGCTGAAGTGAGGAAACAGATTGACAGAGCCAGAAGTTACCTACTACAGGACAGGCCCAACAAAGAAAATAACAGAATGCCACTAGCCTTCACCTTCATCCCCCAACTAAAACCTCTCCAACGCATCATCAAGGATCTACAACCTATCCGGAAGGACGACCCATCACTCTCACAGATCTTGGGAGACAGGTCAGTCCTTGCTTACAGACTGCCCCCCAACCTGAAGCAAATACTCACCAGCAACCACACACCACAACAGAACCACTAACCCACGAACCTATCCTTGCAACAAAGCCCGTTGCCAACTGTGTCCACATATCTATTCAGGGGACACCATCATAGGGCCTAATCACATCAGCCACACTATCAGAGGCTCGTTCACCTGCACATCTACCAATGTGATATATGCCATCATGTGCCAGCAATGCCCCTCTGCTATGTACATTGGCCAAACTGGACAGTCTGTACGTAAAAGAATAAGTGGACACAAATCAGACATCAAGAATTATAACATTCAAAAATCAGTCAGAGAACACTTCAATCTCTTTGGTCACTCGATTACAGACCTAAAAGTGGCAATTCTTCAACAAAAAAAACTTCAAAAACAGACTCCAATGAGAGACTGCTGGATTGGAATTAATTTGCAAACTGGATACAATTAACTTAGGCTTGAATAAAGACTGGGATTGGATGGGTCATTACACAAAGTAAAACTATTTCCCCATGTTTATTCCCCCCCCCCCCCCCCCGCACCACTATTCCTCAGACGTTCTTGTCAACTGCTGGAAATGGCCCACCTTGATTATCACTACAAAAGGTTTTTTTCCCCTCTGCTGGTAATAGCTCACCTTACCTGATCACTCTCGTTACAGTGTGTATGGTAACACCCATTGTTTCATGTTCTCTGTGTATATAAATCCCCCCACTGTATTTTCCACTGAATGCATCCAATGAAGTGAGCTGTAGCTCACGAAAGCTTATGCTCAAATAAATTTGTTAGTTTCTGAGGTGCCACAAGTACTCCTTTTCTTTTTGTCCTCTTTCCTGTGATTCTTCTTTGAATGCTGATCCCAATGTGTATTTCACATGTTGGTATGCAAGCACTCTATGCGCATGAAACTGGAGAATTTGCAAGTAGTGTCCGTTGGTCCGCACCCGCACTTTGGCGCTCCTTATGATAGTACCGAGTGTAAAAGGGAAGGCGCAGACTGACCACACCACTTCCCCAGTTTGTTCTTACTTCCACATGGCCTCAGTTGGAATCCTCTGTGTCTGAAGCTTTTTTGTCTTCCTATCTGTAAATATGTTGTAAATGATTTTAGTGTTTACAATTTTTAGTGCTTTAGCAGTTTTACACTTAATGCAGTTTTCCCCCGAGGGACCCTTCCTATCGTGCCCCCTCCCTTCCCCACACACACTCCTCAGGAGACGGACTATGCCCAGAGTCCCAGGGTTGAAGAAGTGTGTCTCCTGCCCTCGCTTGTCTTGGTCAGCGATGACTGCCAGCGCTGCCTTTACTCGGTTGGGGAGGCTCACATCTCCACCAACTGCAGCATCTGCCACTCCTCCCCTCTCCAGCCTCAAGAGGGATGAGAGCTTTGACTGAGGAAGTACCTCGTGAGACCCCAATCAGATCCAGATCGGGGGACTTTTCCTGTACAGCAGCCTCCATCTGTAAACCATGTCCCTCTGAGCATGAACTTTGGAGCAGAGGCCAGAGCAGCTAAGCCCAAGGAACTATTTCCTTGGGCCTCTTACGGGGATAAGGGATACCCTTATAGATACAAGAACAGGTCCTTCTCCATCTGACTTTCTCCATCTGAAGGTTCCTCAGATTTCTGGACAAGACCACTACCAGTTCAGAGTACTTCTGTTCAGGCTGGCAATAGGACCCATTGTCTTCTCAGTGGTGGCAGCCCAGATGAGATGAAGTGGCTACATCAAGTTCCTGTACCTGGATGATTGGCTTCTGGTGGGAAGTTCAGTCGGCAATCTTATCATTGCTCTGTCTTCTGGCATCCTGGAGAATCAGGGAAACAGGGAAAAGCCTACTTTGATTCCCATTAAAACCATAGACTTTATAGGAACAACACTAGACTCGACCTCAGCAAAGGCTTACCTCCCTATGGAGAGATAAGACAAGTCACTGGCAGACTTTGAACGACAGTCAAGCCTATTTTTCCCAGGAAATGCAGGACATTTGTAGGGCAGCAACATGGTATTCCATCCGTACCTTCATGAAGAACACTACTTCTAAATTCTCCAGTCGCAGACACATGTTGTGCATCTGTATCCATGTGTGGAATACAGATAGGGACCACTTATCTCAAGAAACCTCCTGTTACAGGAAAGTAACCTCCATTTAAATAATAGCTGATGCAAGGGGTGTTACACAAGCCTGGTCTACACTACCGCTGCCAGTCGATCTAAGCTATGTAGTTTGAGTTATGTTAGTCGCTAACTGAAGTCGACATAGCTTAGATCTACTTACCGCGGAGTCCACACTATGCTATTTGACGGGAGACGCTCTCCCGCCAACATTGCTTCCACCTCTCATTGAGGTGGAGTACGCAAATCGATGGGAGAGCGATCTCCCATTGATTGAGCATGTCTTCACTAGACCCTCTAAATCGATGCCGCTACATCGATTGCAGCAGCACTGATTTAGCTCTGTAGTGAAGACAAGCCCTAAGAGTTACTAGGATGAAATTCAGAAAGATGATATTTAGGCTAAACATCAGGAAGAATGTCCTACAACAAAGCATTCTATTAGATTTTGAAATAATCACCTAAGGGTAATTGGTGAAAACTCCATTGCTTGTTACAATTAAAACAAGACTGCAGAATGCACTAGAAAACCTAGTGCAGGGAGCAGCCCGTAATGTGAAGGAGGAGTATGGGTGCCAAACCCGAGCGGTTAAAAATCATGAGATTTAAAAAAAATAAGTTTGGAGTTAATTTTATTTGCCTTCCGATTTCAGAGCATTAGACTTTCAAGCTTTTCTCTCAAACTGTGAGTGCTACTTACTTTAAATAAGAAATGGAAGCTGAGAGATTCAGATAACCACATGATTCCAGTAGCTGTGACTTTAAGAAAAATATAAAATATCACAAGACTCATTACAAAATTAGGAGAGTTGGTAACATTGAGAACTAGATGATTCGTTGCTCTTTCCATCCTAACTGCTATGATTAATTGGCTGCTATTATGAGTGTAATTAAGATTTTAACGGAGAAGGAAAAAATGGAAACCAGACAAACATTTTAACTGTAGTTGGGTTTTTTTGGGGAACTGAATTTTTTAAAAAAAGGTTGGCGAGCATTTTTATACTATACATATTTAACTTCCTTAATCCTAGTATGTCTTTCCGGGGGCATAATGTTCCATAGCTAAACCAACTTTGGAGAGAAGGTGATGTGCACATTCTTCTAATTTGTTATGAGTCCGTGCATGAGCCGTCAATCAAAGGAAATAAATCTATCAGGTATAGCCAACAACTGATCAGAGGAGTAAGTTCCCAGCAGGACTAAGTGTGTTTCTGGCTTGATATTGATATCCCTGTCAGTATTTCATCCAACATAATTTAAGATCACTGTACACAATTCCTGCCAAAATAGACATCTCAATTTCATGCAATAATTTCCCCTCTTATACCAAGATAGGTTAAAGGTAGTACAGGTCAACTGAACCTGTCTTTTTGGTTTAATAACTACAGAATGAAGCGTCCCCATATGTCCTGTAGATAGGAAGTATTTTTTGTAATATCCCAACCAAATTCCACTATTTTTAGTTATTTATTCAGGCAGATCTTTCTGTCTTTTATGAATTTTAATAGCAAACGGATTTGACTCATCAGTATGTTCTTATACAGTATCCAAGTCAGACCCTTCTTAGGCTGAAGTAGTAGCTGCCACAACAACTGTTTTGTCTTTATAATGGACTGAAAGTAGACTTTATATCATTCATATGATGTCTGACCTGAAAATCCTGATAATAAGGTAGGTTAGTAACTTTTTCTGGGGGTGATCAGTTGACATCGCTACTTGATCAACTATTAGATATGTTGAGCCTATTCCTAAAGTTATTATTATTTAGGCAAAGACTCACTTTTACATCATATCTCTTGACTTTTAGTATTTCTTCCTTAATCATGAGACCAGCCACTCGCCATTTATATAAACACTTAGGACCAGACTCTGTGGCTCACTCAATGCCTTTTGTGCTGCTCCCATGGCACAAAGGGAGCAGAGACTGAGTGTATTTCTCTCGTTTGTGTTCCCCCAGAGTGGGGGAGTCCATAGCAAGTACAGAGCCAGCATAGTGTTATGAGCTGGGTAAAAACTTATGCGTTGAGTTAAAACCTCATTCAAACTAATATGTGAATGAACCGTTCATTTAAGATAGTTGTAAAAGACAGTTAAGGGGCCACAGCTAAAACAAAGCCTAATAGTCTGCCCAGAAACTAGTACCATGTGGATGGAGGGTTCCATTGGGTATTGCGATCAGGGGTAGGTATGTGGGGGGCGGGGGGGAAGGGGGCGAGTATAGAGGACACACAGAAACTAAGAAATTGAGAAAAGAACAAGAATGGGGAGGGAGAGACAAAAAGCAAGAGAACCAAGCAGGAGACTGCAAATGCAGTGTGATGGTAGAAGAAGCTAGAGAGAGAGCTTTTGAATCTGGTGTTGGCTAGAGAGGTTTGGGGACTTTTGTTCTTGGTTTCTCCTGTGTTTGGAGAAGCAGGACTTTGTTTATTCCTTGTAAGTAAACAAAATTGCATAGAAGAAAATACCAGACTCCATCAATTTTTACTTTCAGTTGGAACATCCCAAAGCCCCAAAATTTGACTGTCTGCTTGAGTCGAAAAGGGCAACAATAGCTTTCTCTTTATTCCACCCTCCTTGCAAACCTGCTAGAGAGGGTGCATGGTAGCTGGACTGTCTTCTGATCCCCGGAAGGACTAACACCATACTCAAGTTGTTTCAAGCCCTTCCTTAAGGCACACTATTTTCTTCAGTGAGAAAAAAACCGTTCAACAGAAGTTGCACATATAACCTAGTCTAGAGCCCGAAGACCTTTTCCCTTGTGTCTCTCATTCCAGGGCCTGCCACAGGATCCAGCCTCCCTCCTGCTCCTCACCTCCCCGCCTGAGTAACTTGTTGGCTTTTATAATCACTTGATTCCTTCCCAGCTAGGTCTGATAATCCAAAAGTGCTGTCTGGCTCTGGACCTTTTATTCCTTAAAAGGGAAGACCACCCTTTTATAGATGGCATATTGGAGCATATAAGAGTGTGCCAAACTCTGGCTGTTCTCAGCTGTCATAGTTAGTAGCACTCCATAGGCTGTCCTAAAATCAGTCAGAGCTGGTGCAAAACTGGCCTGGGATTCAGGGAGCCATTAACGACACTTGTGTCTCTCTCTCCCCTTAATCCCCTCCCCTGTTCTGGGTGCATGCTGAAAAAAATGGTGAGGACATATTTGTGGATGCAAAATTTAGGATGGTTTTGAGGCCAGCTTGGATTCTGGTGGGCTTGTATTGGTATCTTGTGAAAGGCCATAATTAATTGCCCAAACCATCCAGGCCTTCTTGCAACTCACTTTAAAGAAATCCAAATTCATTAAATAAAATGTATTCAGAGGTTTGACATGGGAGGAAAAGAGATATGTTGATATAGGAAACAAATACATCAGAGCAAAGAAAGACAACTATCACAGATTATTGTAGATATCATGAAGATAATGTGCTTTCACTCTTGAAGAAGAGTGCAGTCTGTTTGTTAATTCATGAAGTAGCAGTAGGGGTAGCTTTTTAGGAGGATGAAAATATTATGTTCTTCCAGTGGAGTAATGGGGGCTTGTTAATAGTATTAAAAAACTGTGATAATAATACAGTCCTGAATGGATGAAATCCCACTTTGAATCTTTATAACTGTAAGAAGTAAAGTTCAAATTTGGAGACTTAGTTAACCTTTCTGTTGAAGAATTTCATCTACATCTGTCTCCCTCTTACTCTAATTGAATCGGAGTAACAGTAACTACATGTTTAAAACATGCAAATTATATTTTATTTCAAATAAGAATGGCTTAAATAGCTGAGCTGACACTGAAAATCCCTCTAAATAACCTTTAAATCAGTTCTTCATATTTCAATGAGAGAAAGTGGATACAAGGAAGATTAATTTACTGTTTTTTAAATAAGACAATGAAGGGATTGCAATAAATGTTGAATTGTGTTGGTTTGTTGAAAATGTGGTAGCGAATAGAACATTTGTTTTTGATGACTTAATCCTGTTAACATCATTTGAATTATATTAAGAATCAGTCAAATATAACTTGAAGGTTTAAGGGTAAACTCTATTCTCTGATCTATCACTTAAAGACTAGTCTGTTCTTCTTACACACACAAGGCCTTCTACCCAAGTCAGTGGGTGTTGTGTGAACATTGGAAGAACTGAATAGGCTTGAAAAGGTCCAATATGTGGTTCAGAGAGGAAAATTTAGCTCTGCAAATTCAATTTCAAGGAGATATACTGAAAAATATCTGAATGTATTTGATTAACTATAGAAATAATTAAGGAGATTCTGCAAAAAAGTGTTCCAGGATAATTTTTCATCTAATTTTTCAACTGGTAAATTGCATATGTATATGCACATAAATGCAAAATCCACATTTGCACAGATAAATTGGGTAGACTTGCAAATACCTGATTTGTGCTTTCAAATGCAGGGTTTTGTATGTGCAAAGGGAAATTTATGCATGACGATTTAGAGACAAGTTTCAGACCAGTTGGAAATCTGGCTCCCCATGTCCACTAAATACAAGTGGAGAAAGAATTGAAAAGAACCATTCTGGGCCAATATGTAGAAAAACAAATGCAACTGCGCAAGAAGTTTAATCATTTAATTCCTGATGTTTATTCATAGACGTAGATTAAATCTATTATACATAACATACCTATTTTATTGTTTGTCCCTGGGGGTGCATTAATGCTTACTGAAACACCCACTGGAATATGATTCTCTTCCAGGGCACTATAATCAGGTTTGACAGCTGCTGCAGTGATGTGTGCCAAAACAAATTGTAGTTATTTTTCGTCCTTTCTCCAATAAACAACTTATTCCAAGAATGAACCACCTTAATGAGAAATAGTCTGAAAACCTTTTGCTAACACTTTGTAATTCTTGGTTGAAGAGTACCATCAATCTGGTGAGGATGGATATGTCAGAAGGATGGTGCAGTTGCTAGGATGTTAGCCTCAGACCTAGGTTCAATTCTCTACTACACACTTCCAGTGTGACCTTGGGCACTTCCCTTAGACTCTCTCTGCCTCAGCTTCCCATCTGAGGAATGGGGATAATAGTACTGCCCTGTCTCATAGGGCAATGGGCACCATATAAGTATCTAAAATAACTCTTTGAAATATGATCAGTTATATTTGGCCATTGTGCAAAGTGCATGATTGACAACACTAAAACTGAAGGCCTCTATTTCTTCCAATAAGAGAGAAGAAAAGAGAACTAAAGTTAGGTCATAGCGCCTGATGACATGATATTCCTCTGTAGCATAGCATTGTTATGGCAATGAGCATAGTATATACCTACCTACTTGGATTCCTGTATATAAGAGGTTCAATGCAAGATTCCCAATAATACCATGCTAATGCCTAAACACTGTTCTTGACTGTTGTATTATGGGCAGGGCTGGAGCACTATCTGTTATAAAGGTTGCTCAGCACTTCCCATTATTATAAGACTCTGTTTTCAATTGCTTATTTACCAGACTTTAACCATTTTCCATGCTGGATGTCTGCCTCAGGCTGAATTTTAATGTTGTGTGTGTGTGTGTGTGTATATATATATATGAAAGAGCATACTATGTTGCTAAGACTGTCAGTTGTGGTGGTAGTGCATTTTTGTCATTTGGATATTGGACAGAGGCTCCCCATTCATTTCAGATTGACTGGTTATACTGCTAAACTAGGCTAAATTCCATTTAACAGTCTCCTGAATCTAACAGTCCCCTCACCCTGAAATACTTTATCATCTGACCATAACATGTTCTAGATACCAATTCCCTCATCCATTGAAACAGCATTTGTTACTGAAATAGTTAAGTTTTGGTGACAGTATATATGTATGTAAAATTAAAAAAAAAACGGACAAAACAAACATCACTGAAGGAATAAAATAGGACTTGTAGCAGTGTATTTGTAAAGACAATTTCAAGATAGTTCATTGTAAAAATGCAGAGCAACTGGTACTTGCTTAACCGATGTAAGTTAACTCTCAACAATGATAACATACTTTGGCAATAGTTCACCATTTACTTAGAGACATGATTTGTTATTTTAAAATGCCTTCTGTGATCATTAATATACACTTTTTCATTTCATGTCCAGACCTGCTTGATTTTGATGCCTATAGGTCACAACAGATGGATGCCACACTGGGTTGTCCCTAATAAAATGAATATCTCTCCACTCTCTTTTAATTGGTTATTATTTATATTAAGATCCATCCTGCCATGATCATTCTTCTTTTAGTTTCTGGTTTATTTTAAGTGCTTTAACTTTTACTTTAAAAAGTAAGGAGAGAGTAAGGAACAGAGAGATATGATAGACTGACATAGTTATATCTACAAGGAAGGTAAAGTGTATTAGAAGAGAATATGGGCTGTCCACATCTCGATCCCATCAAAGTTATCTCTTTAGAAGGCTTATGTTTTATGAATGAGCAAAATACTGTGCTTAAGAATAAAATCCATCATATATTGCATGAGTTTCCAGAACTGACAGTGAAGAAATGTTTGTGCATGATTGTTATACTTTTCTAAAAAGTATATGTTCAGATTGGGTGCAGATACTAGTAACTTTCATCTCTATTGAACTATTATAATGGGAACAGAGATTTCTCTTGGTTAGTGTGGGGATTTAGTGAAAGTTTTTTCTGGAAATATATTTTACTCAGCTTGAAGTCAATAGAAGGTTTGCATGCACAAATGTAGGATTTGACTTTTATAAAAGTTCAGTATTTTAAAAACATTTTGTAGAAAATAAGATTAAGCAGTTATATAAAAATAACACGAAAATAGAATGAACAAGGTTTTCGTAGGTCTAAGACTGAACAATTAATGGAACTTTAAATTTTCAAAAACTTTAGCGTAACTGGGGTAAGTGTATGTCTGATCAACTTCAAAAAGTAAAAAAGTAATATCATCTTGGACACTTCATTTGCTGATAGATTATACTTTTTTATGCAGGCTGGAATGCAATATCAATATTGACCTGAAGGCTTGCAAGGCTTTTTAATGCTCCCATAATCTTATTTTTTAAGTAAATTGAAATGATCTAAAAATGTCAAGAGCAACCTAACTTCTCACCCATTATTGTTTAATCATAATAATACAATACCTCTTCCCTCAGTAAAATCAAGAAATGTAGAGTATCTCTCCATAATTGTGGAGACATGCTCACTCAAGTATATATTCTATATTGTCAGATTTTTTTAAAAATCAGAATCACTGGCACTGTCAGTTTTGTCAGTTATACTGATGCAGAGAAGCCTCCATTTTTAATGAATATGAGTATTTTTGTTTTCAAGCCAAATCTTACAGAAGTAGCCATTGGATTTTTGAGAGAGATGATAAAGTCAGAAACTACTAATGAAATCAGAAGTCTGAAAATATGTTGAATTTCACAGATTGACAGCATCTTTTATGATTTGACATGTGAAAGGAGACAGGTTTAGAGGCAAACCCCAGCCCATAGTATCTAAAATCACAACTCAGCCTATTTCATCACAGCTGATTTCCAGGTTTGGTTTGTCCTGTGTCACACTTAGAATGAAGAGTTAAGTGGGTGATTTTTAAAATATTGACCCAAAAACCTCCACTCTTTTTTCCTTTGTCTAAATAATACATACACAGTGGGGGTTTGGATTTAGAAATGGTACATCAAATGAAAATCATGTTAGTATATATCATTATTTTGAGTTATTTCTGTTTTCCTAGTACACTTAAAAATAGCAATGTACAATCAGAGTAGTTCTTTGAAGGCTGGAAAGTCTGAGCAGGCTTTTTAATATTTAAATATTATTTACATTTCACAAAATGCCATAGATGTTGTGCAGAGTCCATAAAATATAGTTTTCATGCATTTTTTGTAGATGGTAATTTCAGATGTACAACAAATTTATAGTATTTCAGATATTGTCTGCAAGATGTTTAACACCAGATTCGCCCTAGCCTTTGTGTGGCTGTAAGAATAGGAAGGGGGAAAGTGTGAGAAGATGCGTGGGGGAAAAAGCGCAAGGAGCTTTTTACTCAGTTTCAGTGTCCCAGGCAAAGGCTAGGGACTATTACAAACCTAAAGAGAAAGTGAGAGACCTGAAAAGAGCAGAACCATTATATTATCTGGCCACAATTTTAAAAAATGACTAGTGATTTTGGGTGCCTTAGTTTTCAGGTGTCCAACTTGAGATCCCCTAGAGAGACATGACTTACAGAAAGGGCTGAGCTCTGAAAATCAGGCCCCTTTAAGATGTTTCAAAATCACTAATCTTGGCCTTTGTCCTTATCCATTTATTAGTAACTCTTCCTAGTTCCCAAGACTAAGTGCCTAACTCATTTTGTCTCAGTAAAAATAATGAATAATGATTCCTATTCTTTACTCAGAACAATCAAGTTTATTTACTAATCCTGTTTGTATCACAACAAATCCACAAGTCCTTCAGCAGGAATGAAAAGTTAAATTCTTTGTTAAGTATTTCACTTTTTAAAAAACATCTCACAACAAACCTCAGGAAGTACGGTCCATGAGGCCTGTTCTTCCCTTAGAACTACATCGATGAACTTTGAGATTTGGAATACATTATACGACTGAGAGGCTGACAGTAGACTCTTTGCTTGATCAGCCATTACGCTACCACTCTCCAAAAAGCATTTATTTGCAGAGCTCCATGTCTTCTGTTTGTATACGAGGCATCATCCAAAAAAGGTGGATTTTTTCCCCCAAAGTGGACAGATTTAAGAACATGCATAAATCCTTCCTATGCTACCCTTGAAACTAGTGGATCTGCAGTCAAATTATTGAGCATCAGTTACTTCTGACCTTAACTGGAATAACTTGTATTCTCAAGTTTCCTCAGATCATAGAATCATAGAATATCAGGGTTGGAATGGACCTCAGGAGGTCATCTAGTCCAACCCCCTGCTCAAAGCAGGACCAATCCCCAATTAAATCATCCCAGCCAGGGCTTTGTCAAGCCTGACCTTAAAAACGTCTAAGGAAGGAGGTTCTACCACCTCCCTAGGTAACGCATTCCAGTGTTTCACCACCCTCCTAGTGAAAAAGTTTTTCCTAATATCCAACCTAAACCTCCCCCACTGCAACTTGAGACCATTACTCCTTGTCCTGTCCTCTTCTACCACTGAGAATAGTCTAGAACCATCCTCTCTGGAACCACCTCTCAAGTAGTTGAAAGCAGCTATCAAATCCCCCCTCATTCTTCTCTTCTGCAGACTAAACAATCCCAGTTCCCTCAGCCTCTCCTCATAAGTCATGTGTTCCAGACCCCTAATCATTTTTGTTGCCCTTCGCTGGACTCTTTCCAATTTATCCACATCCTTCTTGTAGTGTGGGGCCCAAAACTGGACACAGTACTCCAGATGAGGCCTCACCAATGTTGAATAGAGGGGGACGATCACGTCCCTCGATCTGCTCGCTATGCCCCTACTTATACATCCCAAAATGCCATTGGCCTTCTTGGCAATAAGGCAACAAGGCCTTCTTGGCAACAAGATGTGTAGCCTAGAGGGAGCTTTCTGGCTATATGTTTTATATGTCTAAATAAAAGATCCAAATGTAAAGTCTAGCACTCAGGAACATCATGTGGATAAATTGTGACACTGCTTGGAGCATTTTAGGTCTGTAAACCAACAGTTGGATTATATTGGTACAGATACAGTATGTATTTTTCCCTATGTGATTGGTAATCACTGTTATTGAGAAAGATCTGGGTTATGTTCAAAGTTTGTATGTATGAATGTATATGTATATATATTCTAGGAAGTTTGCTAAGGAGCAGTTATCTCAAATGAGGCAAATGGTAGATACCAATACTTTTACATAGCGACTCAAAGTGTAGCATGGACAGTGTATATAGTATGTGTTGGGGAAAAACTGACTTTATTTATCAGAAGTGCAGGGCTGGAAACCTGCATATATGCAGATCCAGGAGGGTCAAGGAGCCTACTTTGGCAAAAATTCTCCTGCTGTTAAAGGGCCAATTCCTGCAGTGCTTCCCAGAGAAGTCATTTTATTTTTTTTGATTAAAGAACATTTTTCTTCAAGAGATGAGAATCCAACTCTTTGCATGTAATATATTTTCAGAGACCACAAATTTGTCCAAGGCAGTACATTGCATGATTAAACATAGCATGAAATTCAAAGTAGATAGGAAAGGGTATAAAATTCCTTTGTGTGATGATTGGCGTTTTGAGCTGCTGGCATGAAAAAAGAGTGATTGTAGATGTCTGTGATGGTGTTTCCACACTGGATCAGGTAGGTTAATGACCTATTCCAGAGTTTGGGATTGAACTTCAGTACTGCAACTTTTGCCAGCAATATCAAGTTTAGAGGGAGGGCACTCCAGCGGGAGGGAATGAAGGAGAGAAAGCAGGCTTCAGCGTGAACATTGCCTTAACAGAGGGATTTTGAACCTGAGGGAAAGGGAACCTCAAGGGCAGACTGAACTGTCCTGAACTAGGAGCCCTATGAGTGGCCTAATCTGAAGAGAAAGCTTGGATTGGATTTAGTCACTTTATTGTTCATTTGTTCATAAAATTAATCCCCCAGAAAGGGATGAGTTTTGATCTTGCACAGGGCTTATGGACTCTGTTTGTGCGGAGGTGGGAAAGTCACCTGCTCACAGCATCTATTTTTTAATAATTTAAATAGATAAGAAAAAAATATATATAATGAAGAAAAGCTTTATTTCTGGTCAAATGAAAGTATTTTAGGATAATTATGTCATTTTGGCTGGAAAGTGTTAAAATAATACTGCTTTTTAAATAAGTATATTCATTTTTTTCATTACTCAGGTTCCACTGTAATGTTATCAATACACCTCTGTGCAATGATGTTACTCCTTATTTTTTGGTTTTAAGCATACAGAATCTGTTGCAAATAAGCTGTTTATTCTGCTCTGTTTTCTGGTTTTGGGTCTTCCCCTTCATGTAAATTTTTTTGTTTTTTGTTTGTTTTTACTTACACAGTAGAAATCGGTGAAATGAATAAACTAGATGCGTGTAACTATTTAATTTTACGTTCTTTCATTTAGACAATATTCTGGAGATGTGGTACTACTATATTAGATGTTTGCAAATCTTCTAGTTTGGAAGTCTATATGCTACCACTCAGTAAGAAATGCTTAATATTGAGATAATTTCTCCTTTCTCAATGTTTTGCAGAATGGACGGAATTCAACCCTGTTTAGATTGCTTGCGGAGGACCTCTGTAGTGGGATGATTTTCACTCTTTGAGCACAGTTTACCTGTGTGTGCGTGTGTGTGTGTGTAAATAACTATTATAAGGCTACAATCCACATGTGTTTCACTTACAGTGAGGCATATATATATTTGCATGATTGGACATGACTAAACTAAGTGCCAGTTACTAACATGTGAACAGATTGTCTTAAATTGATGATTATTTATGTATTATTTCTTCTGCAAACCAGAAGAAATATTGCACATGTAAACTGGTTCTCTCTCTCTCTCTCTCTTTCAAAATTTCCTTTTACCATCTTTAAGTAGAGGTTAGTTTTGTAAATGATAATGTATTCTCAAGCACTGGGTAAGAAAATGAATGTTTGATTACTTCCATTTTGTTTAAAATCAGGTAAAGGCCTGTCAGTTACAGCATAAGTTGTGATCTTCATGAAAACAACGAAGATATGTGAATGTAAACATGTGTAAGTTAAAATTAAGATATTAAGGCATCTGTCTTGTATTTTTAAGATATATCCAAGTTAGGACAATTACAATGAACAAAATTGAACTAGTTGTAAATAGTCACTATATTCACTAAAATATATGTGCCGACATGCTTTTTACAGTCAGTTTATGCATATATATGTGGAAATTTCTTAATGTGTTGTCTTGCCACACATACATGCATTACACATTATTGTCCATGTCAGTCTTTTCATCACTTTCACTATCCTTTGGCAAGTCCTTGTCTGATTATGCTTCACTGGATACTGTGAAATTGTTTCTACAATGTCAGGTCATATTTGTAGGTCTCCATGCAGAAAAGTGCAATCCTGTACAGTATCTCTGCAACAGTTCTTTCTACAATAGATGGTGCATGATCAAGGCAAAACTTCCCTGGTGGTAGTATTATCATTATCTTAATTGTCTGACACCTGCATTCATCTCAAAGTCAAATCATGTCAGACTATGAGGGCATATTTGGTACTTTTTTCATGCTGAACCAAGGTGTCCTTGGTTGATATAGGAAGATGAAGTTAATCAAAGTGTCTTACAGGGTCATGCAGCTGATATATTGGTCAAGAGAGACATTTGATGTCAGTGCACGGATGCGTCTCTTGATTTGTCAGCATTGTGATTTATATTGATTATCCCATCAAAGTTCCTGAGATATTCAAATACTTCAGAGTTTGCCAAGATATTGCTGAAAGCTTTGATCTTTTGAAGATATTAAATAGTCTCTGAATTATTAAAAACACAAGAACCTAGAGGAAAATTTCTGAGGCTTCCTAGTTTCTGATTAATAGGGTTTGCTAGGGCTGATGTCCGTTCTGATCTAGATTTCCACAGCTTCTTTTGATGCTGAAATATATTTATCTGCAGAAAATATATACCAAGTATTGTACATCAATATTCAAAGAGCTGATAATCAGTGACTGATAGCTAGGAGGAGAATTTGTATCTGTGTTTGTTTCTTCCTGTCTGGTGAAGAGAGTTGGCATTTTTCAGTGTTTTTTTTTTATTGAGTTGACAAGCACGTGTGGTAAGAACCAGAAATCTATCTGCAGTGAGAAGAACTTGGAATATATAGGGTTAACAAGTTACAATAGGGTATTGTTTTCCAGAGCCCAGAGAGAGACTGGTGATAAACCAATAACCTGTACTCCTTGAACAGGGTTAACAAGGTGGCAATCTAAACTAGATCTTGCCATTCCAAATCCAGATTTTCAAAGGGTCTTAACCCAGCCTCTAATTTAGTGACTGCTATTTTGAGCCTGCAGTCTGTCTGAGAAAACTAAGCTGACCATGGAGTACTTACAAACTTGTGAGAGCTTACAGGAGGTGGGAAAGACTTCTGACCTGTTT
Organism: Lepidochelys kempii; assembly: GCF_965140285.1. NCBI lineage: Eukaryota > Metazoa > Chordata > Testudines > Cheloniidae > Lepidochelys > Lepidochelys kempii. The sequence goes on along the minus strand of NC_136391.1, from coordinate 23,363,574 downwards.
TGACAGGTAAGTGATTCCACCTGTCTGGTGGGTTATGTGGGTGAAGTCTGACGTTGGATCTTCCCAAACATCTGCCCAGGCAGATAAGATCTTCCTTATCTGCCTGGGCAGCCTTTTTGTGAGGATTTTTGAGCTATGCTAGCACACTCTAATCCTCTTTTATCACTCTTACTCAGAAATGTTTATTCAATGAATTCCCCTGAGTATTGTGCCCCCCCTCGCCCCTTAACTCTTTGTCACAGCTGAACACACAAGCTGCATCTTCCCCTTTTTCCCAAGGTCTCTCTGGCTGGCTGCCTTGGAACTTTTGGACTCTATCACTCTGTGCAACAGCTTCTCAAACATTTTCCTCTTTTCAGAGTAGCAGCTGTGTTAGTCTGTATCCGCAAAAAGAAAAGGAGGACTTGTGGCACCTTAGAGAGTAACAAATTTATTTGAGCATAAGCTTTTGTGAGCTACAGCCACAAGTACTCATTCTCCTCTTTGAAACCCATCAGTTCCATTTAACCACCGTGGGCATGGGAAATAATATTATCAACGCTTGTTTCCCTTCTACTTCCTACTCTCTGAACACTTTCCCTTGCACTCCTTCTGGATGCTTCTTGTGGTATGTGCCTTAACACTGGCTCCAAGCCAAAGAGGAAGGACCTGTGACTCTCTCCACAGAACTTTCCTCAGCTATGGTCAGGAATCCATCCAGGCTCTCAGCTAGGGTTGTTATGGCTAGATTATAGTATTCTCACCTAAACTTGAGTTTCACATTTTTGTGTGTACCATTAACTGATTTAATTTGGGCTATATATCTTGTGTAGTTGGGAGCTTTGGCTCCATAAGCAATTTAATATCAGATTCATATATGATAACTGAGATAATTTATTTTTCAGCTAAAACGTGAATATAGATGCATAATATAGACAATAAAAGAGACAAATTAGTTTTCTGTCAGGAATCTGAACCCTTCTGTCATCTGCCTTTGTAAATACAGAGGATGATGATAAAGAACTGCACAGAATTAACAAGTTTTCTTCACCTCAATTTTCATTGCTCTTTGGAAAGAAAACTCTTTTTCCTCGGTTACACTTATAAAACCCAGTTTGGTTTTATAGGTTTAACTGAGAGAAGAACTTGTCCCACAATGTTCTGTGAGACCCAGCAACAGAACACTTATTTTTACATAGAGGGAGTTCTCTTGGAAAGGCTAGAAAGTACTCAAAGGTCATGGTGGGTTAAGACTCTGGAAGCTATTACTAAGAAACTTAAATTTGACATTGTTAATCACAGCATCAAGGAATTTTCTTTCCTACAATCTACTTACTGGTTGTTTATAGATTGCAGATTATGATAGGGTGTGCTAAATATGCCACTTGCCATCAGACAGAACTTACTAATTATGAAAAGCTCTGAAAAGTTTGCAATAGTCTTTAATATATGATGTGCAAGATGTATTAGTGCTGCTGAGTAAAGGAAGGGATATCAATAAAACGCGTAATTCAGACATAAGCCATTTATTGTAGAGTCAGAAACTCTGTACTTTTTGGAGTGGGATGTAACATTGCAGCCGACAGAGAGGAGGAGAAAGAATGTTGTCCTAACTGAAGTGGCAGACGTTGCTGGGATAATATTCTGCCTCAGTGAGATAACGCTGTTTATAAGATTAGAGAATTTGGTAACACTTTATATTTAGAGCACTAAATACTTAGTTTAGACTTGATTGATGGTTATTTTAGCTTTACTAAGTAAAGTACTTTTAAAGGTGCCCCATATCATTTATAGGGGTGTTGACCCATTTCTTGCAAAGCTAAATTTAAAAAAAATTGCAGAAAAATATTCTGAAATTACCAGGTAAAATATTAACAGACCATTTTTAGATGTATGCTGTGGTCTGCTTTGGGTTCATGTCTTGCTCTGCATATACGAATATATAACTTTTATCTCTGAGGTATAGTTTCTTGTTACTAGGACTTATGTGAATATATTGTGGGAGAAAATAGCTCATAGACCTGATTTTCCTTTCATGTACACCAGTGGAGCCCCAATAACTTTAGTAGAGTTAGTCCAGTTTTGAACCAGTGTAAGTGAAAGGAAAATTTGGACCCTATATCTCTTTCTGCTTTTGTTGGCTGATCTACTGTCCATCCTTACTGCATCTCATGTCAGAGTTAGATATGCTTAGTGGTGAACATGAAGAGATCGCAGCAGCCACAGCATTCCTAAAAAGTCATTTGCATATCTGTAAAGCAACCTGGTTTCCTTGCTGGATTATTTATGAAACATGTGGTAGTAGTTTGTAGCCAATCAGAGTAATTGGCATTTAATTTAATAACAATACCCATATAAATGTAACCCATGTTTGTTATGCATAGTGTTCTGACAACATATACTTCCTCCTGCAGTGATCCTGTTATACAATGTGAGCTTTCGTTTGGGCCCATAGCTTCTCTGTTTACTAGCATTTCAGAATTCAGAAAAGAACTGAAAGATAAAGGGTCTGGAACTAGATCGAAAATTCAGAGTTAATCTCTTGCAAAACAGCTAAAGAATAGTTTTATTAGTTTAGCTAAAGGGAATACTCCTAAATGTATATGACTGTAAAATACTTCTTATTATTTGATACAAGCAGGGCTTGGTGAATCTATTCAACCAAGACAAGCAGGAATAATTAATTTCTGGGCAAGTTCTAGCAACTTCTACAGAAAATAAGATTTTATTAAAATATGTATTTCTAGCCATCCTGATTGTGAAGATAACTTTCCAAATGGCAACTGAGTGTGAACTGATGCAGTGAGCCTCAATATCTTAATGAGTGTGGCATAAGTACTGTTGTAGGAGTATGTCACAGGGTTTAAGGCCAGAAGGGACCACCTTATCTTCTAGTCTGACCTCCTGTATATGACAGGCCACCAACACCACCCAGTATCTGCACACTAAACCCATCAACTGAAATAAGACTAAAGTAAATGAAAACAAGAGGAGACTAGACTGTTATATGCATAGGCAGAGAATAGGAGGGACCGAGGTACACCAGTGCTCGAGGCCTCTGCACTGGCAGGGAAATTTTTAAGTGAGATATACCCAGATGATCCTGCAAATCACCCACACTCACATGCTGGAGAGGAAGGCAAAAAATCCCCAAGGTCACTGCCAATCTGACCTGGGGGGGAATTCCTTCTGAACCCCACATGTGGTGATCAGTTAGACACTAAGCATGGGAGCAAGAACCAGCCAGCCAAGCACCTGAGGAAGATAGTGCACGGGGTCACCTCAGAGTCCTGTTCCTCCATGTCCACTGTCCAATCTCCAGCTGTGGCCATCCTTGATGCATCAGAAGAAAGAGATTTAAAAACTTCCCAGAATGCATTGGGAGAAAAAAATCTCTTCCCAACAGCTGCCGGTGGCCATCCGAAGCATGAGCTCTTGGAACGTAAGATATAAACTAGAGCTGTTGCATGATTAAAAAAATTAATCACAATTAATCGCACAATTAGTCGCACTGTTAAACAATAATAGAATACCATTTATTTAAATATTTTTGGATGTTTTCTACATTTCCAAATCTATTGATTTCAGTTACAACATAGAATACAAAGTGTTCAGTGCTCACTTTATATTTATTTTTGATTAAAAATATTTGCACTGTAAAAAATCAAAAGAAAAAGTATTGTTCAGTTCACCTAACACAAGTACTGTAGTGCAATCTCTTTATCATGAAAGTTGAACTTACAAATGTAGAATTATGTAAAAAAATCTGCATTAAAAATAAAACAGTGTAAAATTTTAGAGCCTGCAAGTCCACTCAGTCCTACTTCTTGATCAGCCAATCAAGTTTGTTTACATTTGCAGGAGATAGTGCTGCCTTCTTACTGTTTACATCACCTGAAAGTGAGAACAGGCATTCACATGGCACTGTTGTAGCAGGCGTCGCAAAATATTTACGTGCCAGATGCGCTAAAGATTCATACGTCCCTTCATGCTTCAACCACAATTCCAGAGGACATGTGTCCATGCTTATGACAGGTTCTGCTCGATAACAATCCAAAGCAGTGTGGACTGACACAGGTTCATTTTCATCATCTGAGTCAGATGCCACCAGCAGAAGGTTGATTTTCCTTTTTGGTGGTTCGGGTTCTGTAGTTTCCGCATAGGAGAGTTGCTCTTTTAAGATGTCTGAAAGCATGCTCCACACCTCATCACTCTCAGATTTTGGAAGGCACTTCAGATTCTTGGGTCAAGTGCTGTAGCTATCTTTAGAAATCTCACATTGGTACCTTCTTTGCGTTTTGTCAAATCTGCAGTGAAAGTTTTCTTAAAACGAACAACATGCTGGGTCATCATTCAAAACTGTTATAATATGAAATATATGGCAGAATGTAGGTAAAACACAGAGCAGGAGACATACAATTCTCCCCCAAGAAGTTCAGTCACAAATTTAATTAACACATTCTTTTTTTAATGAGCGTCATCAGCATGGAAGCAAGTCCTCTGGAATGGTGGCCAAAGCATGAAGGGGCATACAAATGTTTAGCATATCTGGCATGTAAATACCTTGCAATGCCAGCTAGAAAAGTGCTATGTGAACATCTGTTCTCACTTTCAGGTGACATTGTAAATAAGAAGCCGGTAGCATTATCTCCCATAAATGTAAACAAACTTGTTTCTCTTAAACTTGTAGGGTCTGAAGTTTTACATTGTTTTGGTTTTGAGTGCAGTTATGTAACAAAGAAACTACATTTGTAAGTTGCACTTTCATGATAAAGAGATTGCACTACAGTACTTGTATGAGGTGAATTGAAAACCACTATTTATTTTATCATTTTTAAGGTGCAAATATTTTTGTAATAAAAATAATATAAAGTGAGCACTGTACACTTTGTATTTTGTGTTGTAACTGAAATCAATATATATGAAAATGTAGAAAAACATCCAAAATATTTAATAAATATCAATTGGTATTCTATTGTTTAACAGTGTGATTAAAACCACGATTAATTAATCACGATTAATTTTTTTGAGTTAATCACATGAGTTAACTGTGATTAATTGACAGCCCTAATATAAACCGGAAGTGAGCCCCAGGGCTGTTGAGTCCTGCCTCTTACCATTACGAGCAACCCCATCATACTGTAGCACTCAGAAATCTGTCCAGTTCTCTCAAAACTAATTGAGTTATTTGCTCCCACAACTTCTATTGGGGTTCCAGAACCTCACCCCTCTGTTAGTTAGAAACCTTCTTCTAATTTCAAGCCTTAATTTGTACGTGGCCAGTTTATATCCGTTTGTTTTTGTGCCAATATTGTCCTTTAGCTTAAACAGCTTTTCACCCTCCCTGGTATTTACCTCCAATGTATTTATAGAGAGCAGTCATATCTCCTTTCTTTTTGTGAGATTAAACAAGCTAAACTCTTCCAGTCTCCTCTCATGAGAAAGGTCCTCCATTCCCCTGATCATCCTAGTAGGGTAGGAGCAGCTGCAGCTGGTCAGGGAGAGGAGGACAGGGGTACAGGCCACTTATGTAAAGGTGGCTGCCACTCTCAGGAGTAGGGTGCCATGGGAGAAGAGCAACTTCCTTCATCCCTTAGGTCAGGAAGCCCTTGGATGGGGATGGGGCAGCCATCCTAGCTGAGAGCTGCTTGTGTGTAGAAGTCCCCACTAAGGTTGCCAACCCACCACCCCAGTTTTTCTGGGAGTCTCCCGGAATCACGCCCTATTTCCTGGAGGCTACTGAAGCCAAACCGGGAGATTTTAGGCTGCTAAAGTCCGGTGGTGTAGTGCGGCTAAGGCAGGCTCCCTATCTGTCCTGGCTCTGCGCCACTCCCAGAAGCAGCCGGCATGTCCCTGTGGCCCCTGGGGGGGAGCATGGGAGTCTCTGTGCTCTGCCCCCACCCCAAGCACCGACTCAGCAGCTCCCATTGGCCAGGAACTGCGGCCAATGAAAGCTGCGGATGCAGTGCCTGCAGGCAGGGGCAACTCGTGGAGCCTCTTGCTTCCGCCCCCAGAGGCTGCAGGGATGTGCTGGCCACTTCTGGGAGTGGCGCGGGGCCAGGGCAGGGGATGGTGCCCAGGAGCCGCCCGAGGTAAGCACCACCCGGCTGGAGCCTGCACCCTTCACCCCCTCCCACATCCCAATCCCCTGCCCCAGCCCTGAGACCCCTCTCAGAGCCAGCACCCCAAATCCCCTCCTGCACCCCCAGCTCCTGTCCCAGCCCTGAGCCCCCTCCTGCACCCAAACTCCCTCCCAGAGCCTGCACCCCAATCCCCTGCCCTAGCCCTGAGCCCCATCCCAAAGCCCACACCCCCTCCTGCACCCCAACCCCCTGCCCCAGGCTTTGCCCAGAGCCCCCTCCCACCTCCAACCCCCTTGGCCCCAGCCCAGAGCCCGCACCCCCTCCTGCACTTCAACCCCCTGCCCCAGCCCAGTGAAAGTGAGTGAGAGTGGGGGAGAGCGAGCAACAGAGGGAGGGGGGATGGAGTGAGCAGGGTCAGGCTTTGGAGAAGGGGCAGGGTTGGGGTCTCTGGGGCGGGGCAGGGGGTGGAGCAAGTGTGTCTGGGTTTTTGTGATTAGACGGTTGGCAACCCTAGTCCCCACCAATGCTACTGTGTCACAGCAGCAGAGAGCTGTTTTTCCAATGTATCATTGGGCTCTTCTGGGATGGGGGTGGCAGAGATCCCCCAATACAAAGCTCTTTGCGGGGTCAAGTGGGGCCACACACACACAGCTTTTGGCGGCAGGTTGCAGAAGAATTTCCCGCTTCAGCTCTGTTTAGGTGGATGGTGTGGTCTGGGAACCTTCCCCTGTACTGCTCCCATTGGCTAGAATAGCAGGCATAGGGATAACTGCTGATAGTCTTCAGGCTGGTTGGGATCTCCTTGCTCCTTAGTCCACTGTTCCGTTTTTTTGGTGGGCTCAGGTATGTCCCTGGAGGAGGGAGATCTCACATCTAGCCACCCCTGAATAGGGCTGTGTGTGTGGAACCGGACAAATTTATTGGGGTTAAATGGCTTCCCACCACTAATTCACTGTGGAAGAGGGTCCTGCATATATTATTTTATATGGGGGTGAGTTGGCCCACCATTAATATATTGTGGGAGACACCAAATTATTTCTTTAGTGGGGTGAAGGCCCAGCATTCATTGATTTATTGGGGCAGCATTTATTGGGGCACAAAGTTCAGCTGCTGCGAGACCAAAGGCTTTAGGCCCAAGCCGTGGGGGTCCCCAGAGAAAGGAAGACAGAGTAGGATGGGGAGGGGGCTATAGAGTGGTATTGCACTTGGTGCTGGTGTATTTCAGCCTGGCAAGTAGTAATACTCCTCAGGCTGGTAGGTGCTGGCCACATTTTTTTCAAGATCTGGGTACATCTAGTCATCCGTCAGTCCAAGAAGTGGATTTATAATCTCCTGAGAAGAAAGCAGCTCTATTTAACACTGCTTAGTGTAAACTTTGAATCACTGAAGATGGTTAAGAGTTGTAATGTATATTCAGTAAGTATATTTCTACATGGAGCTGGTTGCTGTTGGTAACAATAATAAGGAAACATTTAGGAATAGAAATATCTAGGGCAAGTATTTATAAGTTACAAGAATGTATGGATTTATTCAGCAGTTTATCAATAATTAGTGGAGGAGTTCTGCTCTGCTTTCCTTTGAGCTGGGATTCTAGCGCTACCTCTTAGTATTCAAAAGAATTTTTCACAAAGAGTATTTTCCCATTTTGTCATCTCTAACTTTTACTTTTGAGCCCTTACCCCTGGTTCAGGCACTGAAAAGTTAAGAAGAGTTTCTTATATCAGAAAATATTTTCCCTTTTTTGTCACTCTTTTCTGACCATCTGAGTGCTGGTGTGAGTCACTATTTCAAGAGTTCTAATGCTTTCATTGGCTGGGTTAATGGTGACAGAGGTATAGCTCGTGCATACCCACTTGTTAATTATCTATCTTCTCTTTATGGATTAGAGAAGAATTAAAAGGGTTCCATTTTTGGTTTTGAAACAATCTATTTGATTGTCATAAAAGGTAAAAATCTGATGAGTCTTTCACTGAAGTTGTCAACTGATAACATCAATAAGGATAGTAGAGCTGATCAAAAATGCAGAGAAATTTTTGTAGACATTTCAAATTTTTTAAAATTTCCAATTTCTCTGTCAATGAAAAAGGCAGAAAATGTTTCTTGAAAAATTTTTACAAAAAATTTTCTTAGAAAAGTCATTTTTTTGACCCGTTCTAATAAGTCGTATTGACAGAATATAATGAACCTGATCCTGCAGTTGACAGCATTTGGGCTGACTGTTGTGTCCTGATGGAGCCCCACTGAAGTCAGTGTCTCTACTCACAGGTACAGGAGTCCATCTGCATGCTCTCAGTTGCATATTGGGGCCTACAAAAGTAATTTTTTCTATTAAACTGGATCCCATAGAAACAATATTTAGGAATAATACTATATCCCAGCTATTTTCAGTGCTTATAGTTAGTGTGCTAACTAATCCTTTGTTTGTCCATTAACCATCAGGAAAGGAATGGTACTTGCTGCGTTTAGAACTTACTGTGACAGATGTGAATGACAATGCACCTGAATGGGCCATGGATCCTTTCCCGTTCTTGGCCGTGGTATCTCCTAAAGCTGCAGCAGGTACTAACGTGTATAAGCTTCTTGCTGTGGATGGAGATGAAGGGGTCCATGGAGCTGTAGAATACTTTCTCTTGGAAGGTAAATTAAAAGGATATGTACACGCACATACACATACACAGAATCACTACCCTGGCTTCTTCCTCTCCACCCCCATGTCCTTCTGACAGAACTCATCCTGTGGATCTCCTGTAGCACAAAGTGAGCTTGAAGTACAGACTCACTGATAACCTCTCATCTACTGGAGGGGCTCTCAGGAAACTCCAGCAATAGTTTAAAACTGGCCACCTTTAGCAGAGGGCTCTAGCAGCACTGCCCATCCCCAGCGATGAATTGGTTTCTCTGGGGTAGCCATGCATGTTTTTCCATATGGCAGGTTCTAGTGGGAGTTTTTCTCCCAATTTTACTCCAGTCAAAATTTTCCTGACAACAGTCTCTGGGTTTATATTTCTACTTAGGTGGAGAAGACAGATTTGAGGTCGAGAAGGACAGTGGTTGGATTAAAACAACAGGTTTGCCACTAGTGAAGGACAGGGAATACCTAATGACTGTGTTAGCAGTGGATAAACTTGGTAATAAAGGGTCTCCTGCTTCTGTTTCTGTGATTGCGGGGCTTCGACCACCACAATTTACCAACATATCCTATATTGCTTATGTTCCTGAAAACACGCTCCAAGGAAAATCGTAAGTACCAGTTAAAAGTCATACTAGTACCAGTTAATAGCAGGGGTTATAGCGCAGACTACTAGCTTAACCTTGATATAATCATCCAGAAGCCTTCACGTTATTTGCAGTTTGCAGACAGATATGATGAATGGCTATTAGTTATCCTGGAGAAAGGAGTATCTAAGATAGATATAGTTTGATTTGTTGTGTAGTCATCATTTTATGTGGAAAAGTAGTGGGGAAGAATGAGATGTTCATATTTGTAAAGGATGTTAGTAATAATAGATAGGAGAAACTGGTTGTGCCTATTTTTAAAAATGACCTCAAAGACAAATTAGAAGCATTAAACAAGAAGGGAAAATATTCTTTATGTATTCTTCCAGTTCAGGATCTGTGTTGATGTTTGGAAAAGTGACAAGTTCCTCACATGAAAACCAGAAAAAGCAAAAGGCTGTGAATGCTGCTTTCCTTGCTGGGCAAAAATGAAGATACCACAAAGCTTGGTCATTTGATTTTCCATTCTGTTGTCTTATCATGCCAGTGTACATATCACCAAAAATTCTGACATCATAATTTGCGCAGAGTAAGCCCACTGGCAGACCGGGCCAGTTTGTTTACTTGCTGCGTCCACAGGTTCGGCCGATCGCAGCTCCCACTGGCTGCGGTTCGCCGTCCCAGGCCAATGGGGGCTGTGGGAAGCGGCGCAGGCTAAGGGCTGTGCTGGCCGCCACATCCCGCAGTCCCCATTGGCCGGGAGTGATAAACCGCGGCCAGTGGGAGCCACTATCGGCCAGACCTGTGGACGCAGCAAGTAAACAAACTGGCCCGGCCCGCCAGGGGGCTTACTCTGGCAGGCCATGTGCCAAAAGTTGCTGATCCCTGGTCTAGCACAATGGGGTCCTGGTCCATGATTAGGGCTGCTAGGTGCTATAGTAATACAAATAATAAATAAAACAAACAAGATATGACCTATCACAACCTTTGGCAATACCTCAAAATTTCAACCACAATATCAGATCTTCTGAAAGAAGTCATTGCCAGCAGTATGCAAGTATTCGGGAAGAAAGTACTCATATAAACTGAGATGTATCAATCTCTGCAAATCCTCATGGGATGATTTCTGTGCTATGAATGGTACAAAAATCCAAACTGGAAAAGATTGTATAAATATTGCTCACAGAGAATGATTATGAAACTCATAAGGACCCACTTCTGAATGCCTATATCTTAAAGGAACAGAAAACACTGTGCCTATGTGTTTGGCAAATTGGCAAACACACAAATAACTGGGCATGTAATTGCATTTGCACACCAACATTTGGTGTATATAAAAGCATTAAAGCTATTGCATGCTGAAATGGGAGCACTGAAAACAAGTGGATGTGCTCTCGGCATTATCAAACAGCATTTGTCCCAGTCTAAGAGAGCAATTGCACTTTCTATAGGATTAGAACCAAACCATACCCACCACCTTAGTAACGTATTTGCAATGGAATCATTAATAATTTATTGAAAGGTATAATGTTTTTATTCGCCATCTCATGCAAATCAAGGGCCTGATCCTGCTCTTCCTTGGAGCTTGGGGGAATCTTCTTTCACAAGGCTCTTAGCACCTTGCATGATCAGGCAACAAATGGCTGAGGGATGTATTTTCTATTTGAAATACTCAAAATGTTTCTTTTGTAATTTTTCTTCTTTTAAAATTGTATTAAATATCTACAAAGTTAAAGATGGTCACAAACCTCAACACGATCAGCACTGACAGCATGCACCAACAAAAGAGGTCAAATTGAGAATAAATTTTTTTGAAAATGTTGTAAGACAACATTACTTAGTTTTGCAGATCAAGAGGTTTTCAAAATACTAATAAAGTTCAGATCCATAGTTCTGGGTATTTATTTTAAAGGAATTGAACTTTGAAGGTTCTCCCATATAAATATATTGGCCCCTATTTAAAAAACTGATATGGGCCACTAGTAGCTCACTATGAGTGAGTGAAGTAGTGTGCTACTTTGACTCTGTCCCTTTCCCACTGAAGTCAGTACATGACCCCCATCGATTTTATTGGAAACAGGATAGCAGATTTAAAGAATCTCACTTTTATCTTTTAAGGTCCTTCATATGGCCTTATATCTTAAATATACTGTATTACTGACCTGCTTTTTCCTTTTGTAGCAGCTAGCTCTTCAAACATTAAGATCCTCTGATCAGGACAGGAAATTAACTGTTTCCTTATTAGGCTAAATCCTTTGGCTCTTGATTTAACTTTATTTCCCTAACTGAAAATCATTGCAACATGTTGTCATGGCAGACTAAGCAAATTCAGTTAAAACTAAAACAAAATCCTCCCTTTATAGCCTGGATGGATTTTTAATCCTTAGTATATCATATTCCCAAGGTTCTAGCTTTTACCTGTTTTGCCTCAAGATAGCAGGTCTGAGGAGCATTTTATAAAAATAGCATCCAGTCCTGTAGTCTTGAGATACAATCCTCATTTACTACAGTGAGTTTTGCTTACATCAGGCATGCAGGACTGGGTTTGCAATTTATTGCATTTTTGCCATATTCTGGTATTTCAGAATTCTAATACTCAACATCACAATGTTAGGGAAAATAAATATAAGAGGTTTATTTTTGTGGATAAGAACATCAGAGAGGAAAATGGTAATTTTGTGCTGATGTCTTTTCTCTTCTCTTTTTGCTTTTCATTTTGATCCAGATTTCTTACAGTCTCTGCTTTGTCATATCAAAACAATTCCCTGAACTACAATTTGCTAACTAATCCTAGTGGCCTGTTCAGCATCCGTCAGGTGACAGGAGAGATCAGCTTGACTCGAAGTGTGGATTATGAGAGTGACCAGCACCAATACTTGCTTCTGATCGGAGCAACAGAAAGCCAAGAGCAGTTTAGCAGTGTAGCTGAGGTAACACCACATCCTTCTGCTTTGATCAGGACAGCCATGATTTTCCTGCACTTTATCCAGGTTCTTCCAGATTCTTCATCGCTTTAGTTCCCATCCCCTCCTTTCTACCTCACATTCTGTCCCACTGTACTCCTAGTCTTTGTGTTGTGTCCCTGTCTCTGGTTGAGGCAAGAGCCCATTAATGCTGCTCCTGAAATGATCCATTCATGTAAGATGCTTCCTTCCTCTTCAGGAGATGAGTTTACTGACTCTGCACAATGCCCAGCCCTTGCCTGCTCAGAGGGGAAGAAATATCACCAGTCCAGAAGTGATGCCAGTATCCTTGTTCTAAACTGGCGTACAGAGCATGGTGTATATTCTACAGCATTTTCATTTAAAAAGCAGAGAATATGAACACAGAATGATTTTTATCTTAAAGAATGGGGAACAATCTTATAAGTAATGAAGGAATGGTAATTTTTAATGCATATATTGTATCTACAAGACATCAAGTCACAGTACTCTTAAAAGTCTTTCTAAAGGTGAAAAAATCATTGAAATACAGATTAGCAGAAGTGTACATAAATTATTTATTTATTAGAGACCAGGAACTTGTGCTAAGCACTGTACAGTCATGTAACAAAGACACATTCCCTGCCCCAAAGAGCTTACAATTTAAGTATAAGATGCGAGACAACGGGGACACAATAAAAAGACAGGGGAACACAAGGAAACAATGAGATGACATTGGCCAGCATGGTAAGCAGAGGTCTGAGCATACAGTCTGCTGATAACCTTTGTTGATTGTTTTATAGGCATCTCAGCAGAGAAGAGTTTTAAGATAGTATTTGAAAGAGGACAATGAGGTGGCTTTGTGAATACATAGTGTGTGATTCTAATTTTACTTACAATCTCTTTACACTGGTGTAGCTTCATTGGCTTCTGTGGAGGTACTCCTGATTTGCATTGGTCTAAGTTAGAGGAGAATTAAACCCATAATATTTGTTTTAGGGGAATGAAAACATTTTATAATACCATTAGGAGTCAGAATTTGACCTCTAGTCCATATTTTTACCTCCTGATTTACACCAGTGTCTTTGAGTTAAAAATCTGGTCTCAGCAAATTTATACTGTTAAAAGTGTAATATGCTTGGCAGAAGAATTAGTTGCTTTAGTATTTACAGTGGTAGAAATAATAAAAATGTATTGCAAGATGCACTAGTGAAAAAGAATGCTAAGAAAACGGAGAATCCATTGGCCCTGTAATTAAATAGGAAAATAGCAGTCAATGTCCATGAGGAAAAAATGGAAAAATCTTGCAGTAGAAGAATTTTTGGATATGACAGTTGCGACTACTTAAGAATTTCTGTCTAACATAAAGACAGTTCTCAGCAGGAAATGAACAATCTAAAAAAATGGCTTTTCCTATGGGCTATAGCTTCTGAAATCCTCTAAGATGATTATTTTTGGAAAATCCTTGCATCAGATATATCTATACCAGTGAAGACATGGCTCTGATCCTCTTTGATACTACTTAATGCTCTCATTTCTTCCATTCAGGTTTTGGTTGTAATCACAGATGAGAATGATTGTGCCCCAGAATTCCAGCAGTCAATCTACAGCAAAGACAATGTTCCTGAAACAGTTCCCATGACAACTGTACTTCTGCAAGGTTAGCACTTTAAAATCTATTCACTACAGTCAGTATGAGAATTGTTTTCTGCTGCTAATTAGAATTTTCCCTCTGAAGCACCAAGCCGTCAATTCTAGGGTGGGATGCGCAAAAGCTTTGAGGAGGTACTTGGCACCTTGCAGAACTGGTTCACAAGCATAAACTGCTCTGCCCTGTGCACAGCTGAAAGAAGCTGGGAGAGGGAGGAGAAAGGAAGGAAACAAATCTTTTCTGTAGGATTATGAAGTGGCAGTGCAGATGCTGTGGCTGCTATTACATCCTCAGAGTTGCAGTAGCCCAGCAGCTGCTGTCTCTGTTTCTGAAGGATGGAGATGGTCAGAAGTTGTGAGTCCATCAACCCATCTCTTCTGTGCACCTTTGAAACCACCCTGTGTACTGGGACAGAGGGAATCCTCATGGAACACAGCTCCATGGTGCACAGAGCCTCTGTGGGCTGTCCACATGCTGTATGCTCCCCATCCCATTCCACTGAACTACACCAGTTCTCCTGTATTCAGGGCCTTTTGCGTGTATGCATTTGTGTTTAGGTGAGTGAGGGGAGCAAAATTTTGCCAAATAACCAAATAAATCACTTTTAAATTATGCAGTTCTGTGTAATGCATGAAATGGCAAAAAAAAAAAATCAAAGTATTTATATAAATAAGGGCAGAGTCTGGAAGAAAAGCAGATTTACATCAAAATAAACAATTGCATTTGTGTTTAAGGCTATTCCTTCAGTTAAGTTTTCCTATGATTTGAAAAGTATACACAGGTTAAAATAGCAAATTATTAGATAATTGAAAACCGATCTCTTGAATGGGAAATGAAATTTATAATCTAGTAATGTGTTACTTTAGATTGTGTATTTAAGAGCATATTTAATTTTATACTTGAGTAGTCTAATTGAACTCTGTACGACCACTCTTGTATATGAAGCTAATCATGTGTTTGCAGGAGGCAAGCCTGTTGGGGACAAAGTAAATTTGGGTGAGTGGTGCAAATCAGGTGGGCATGAGAATATAAGTACCTACATAGGAAGAAGACTTTTGATAGTAGAGGGCTATTTAGCAGACAAAGGCATAACAATGGGTGGAAGTAGCCAAGCAATTGAATGCCTTACTCTGAAGGATTACTTGTAGATATAAATATTGAGTGTTGAAGTAAAAAATGTGCTTTTTTTACAGCTTGTGTTCAAACCATAGTTAATCAGTATGAAATATGCTATATCCTATACTACTTAAAAAGATATTTCAAGCACCACATGTTAAAATAAATGTTATTACTGTTATTTTATGTCATTCATTAATTTGTGTATTAAAGTTTTTATCATTTTAATCCTTAGACCTTAATCTAGGAGTTGTCTTTTTCTTCTGTTTTAATAGTGACAGCCAGCGACTGTGATTCAGAAGAAAACGCTGAAATATTATATTACACTTTGAGTCCAGATTTTAGCATTTCTTCACATGGTACTATCTTCCCAGCAACACAGTTGGACTATGAGCAGCCCAGCCATCTTTATGAATTTATAATTATGGCTGTAGATAAAGGAGAAGAGCCAAAGACTGGGACAGCAACTGTTAGAATCCACGTTTCAAACATGAATGATGAAGCACCCGAGTTTTCTCAAACAATGTAAATATATAAGACGTTTTTAAAACTATGAAAATATTGTTCTTATCTTGTTACATCTTGACATCCCTAAGTTATCACAGGAACTGAGACATGCTCAGAGGGCCAGCCCTTTACCTGGTTTAAATAGGCATAGCTTCATTGAAATGAGTGGACTTGCGCTGATTTACACTACACAAGGATTTAGCTCATAAATTTCATACTCCCAGTAAAATGAGTCCTTAAGTTTGGTTCCTAACCACAGAATTTAGAGATGATTTCAAAAGATTGTGGGAAACATTCTTCATTGATGAATCTGAATAGTCCGAGTTAGTCTTGAACCTTCTTCTGGTTCTTTCAGCATATATGTCCTACCAGTTTAGAATTCCATAGGTTGATTTAAATTTAGACTTGCTCACTTAAACACACTTAGACTATACTCACCCTTACTTATCACCTCTGAATTTGGTAGTAAATCTAAGCTGGTGTAATTCACACATCATGTCCAGAAGAGACAAGTGAAGCAAGAAAAGAAATGAAGAGTAGCATATAAAAGCATGTATGCTAAAGTAAGCTTCCCCTTCCTTATATCTTCTTCCAGCTCCTCACCATATAAATCATACCAACACAGAATCTTTTACATTCACTCACACGTTGGCAAATCAGAGGAAGTAAGACTAATGGGGTCTGAGTCCAACTTATACATCCTTAGACATTCCTACAGAATTTGGTCCTGTGAGTCATCATTCTTTGTAGGATAGCTACTTCAAATGGTAGCAACAAAATTAGATTTTTTTAAAATGGAGATCAACCTGAAATGGTGCCTCATATCCAACATCTCCCTCCCTGAGTTTTTATTTTTAATATTTGAATTCCTGTATCCAAATGCTCTTCAGGAGTCCTGGTTTTGGGTCAGATCCAAAACTAGAAGAAGTCTTTTTTCTGGATGTATCCCAATATGTCAGAAATCTCATGAGATAAGCTGCTGACAAAATTTCCATTAATATAAGCAGGAACAAGAATGAGTCATTAATCTGTAGTGCAAAAAGTTCAAGCTTGTAAATTTTATAAAAAAATATTTTATTTCCTAAAAATTCTTATTGGGAAGTTTTGCAGGACTTCATCATCAGTCTCAAAGTGAACAAGTACTATGTCTGTATAGGTTCCAATCACTGCTCCATCTGAAAGAATTCTTTACTCTACACATGCTAGATAACTTACATTTGTAACATACTTTATGTTAGTGGGAGAAAATGTATCAACTAGAAGTGAGAACTCACATTATTACAGGGAAGACTATTCCTATCCCTTGGAGACTATTCCTATCCCTGCTCCCCCCTTCCTGCCCTGCACAAGTGCTGGCCAGAATCCTAATGGATACCATAATCCTTACTGCATGCTGGAGCTTCCGTGAGTACTAATTGTCTGAAAGGTGGAGGGTGGGTCAGAGATAGCCAGGGTTGATCAGAGCTGGCTGTGTGGGCAGATAGCAGGACAGGATATCCTTTCCAAGAGTGGTGGAGCTACTGCTTTTCGTTTACTCATAGTTTAGCGGTTTGGGATGGGTTGTTGGTTTTTTCTTTTCTTTTTGTTTTTTGTATTTTGAACAAAAATCCTAGTGTACTCTAAACTGAGTGAGAGCTCGGATGGGAAAAACTGGTGATAATTTCACCAAGTGGAAGTTGAGGGATGACCCCAAATGTGAATGTGGAGAGCCTAGACAAACACTTGGACACAGCCTGGTACAGTTCCCTCTGTCAACATCTTGCACTCCCGAGGAGCTGTTTGAGATAAGTGATGACACCAGGTCTTGGTTGTGGTTTTGGAGTGATAAACTATGATGATGACCCCTGTACCCTGGTCCCATGTATAATGTGTGGTACATTATAACCTGACATTCATATGTCCATTCTCCATTTGTTCTGTGTGTGTGTAGATAAAATGGTGAAACCCACATTTCACTCAAATCCTTGTTGAAGGTAAACTTTCTTTTTCCTAGAAGTTTGCAAGGGAAATCCACTGAAGGGAAAAGCAGAAAGAGTCTGTTGATTGATTGATTTGATGTCCAACTTTTATTGTTTCACTGGTTAACAAGGTAGAATATCTCATCAGCTTAATTGCATTATTCATTAAACTATAAACCTCTACATTACATTTAAACAGTCAATAAATGCTGCTCTAAAACATACATTCAGTTGTACATATATTTTAATTTGACTTTTTCATCATATGTTGTAATTTCTCACTACAATTCTTTTTAACAGCTACAGGAGTTTTGTTTCTGAAGATGCAGGCCCAAATACGTTGATTGCTGCAGTCAGTGCTATAGACCCTGATGGTGATGGTGTGACTTATGACATTGTAGCAGGGAATCAAAAGGGAAACTTTGTTATTGACCCTCAGAAAGGTAACGATAAATTTGCCATTGCTATTCTGTCTGCAATATTGAAAGTTTTCAGTTTATTTTCAAACACCAGCACGTTGAATTCAGTCTCTAATAGCTAGCAACTGTAAAAATTATTTGGTGGGATATCCTGTTTTTGTTGAGCTGCTACAATACCAATAAGAGTATGCGGTAAAAAATAATCTAACTCTTCTACCTTTACAATCCATCCTTCCTTCCTTAACTTGGGTTTAATGTATATCATTTTCCTAACAACTTTATAACATGCCTGGCTGTTTGTTCACTGCATTGTCTGCAAACATATGCTGTGTCTCAGTTCCATAGTTACCAAAGCATTCAGCCAAGGAACTGGAAAACATGCTATCTAGGAAATGAATGACTTATGTTCCTAAAAATTATATTCCAAAAATCGGTGTGGGATTTGAATTGCCATGAAGAGCTTTGTGCCATGTGCACTGTTTTCATCTGATATTGAATATATGAGTGGCTGTTTTCTTGGTCGCTAACATTCTTGTCAAAAAGACAAAATGATGTCAGAAAGTATAACCTGTATACTGTGATGTGCAAAGATATTGCACTATACTGTCTGATTTAGCATATGCTGGTATAGATGCATACTGTCCATGTTAAGACCTCATCGTGCAGTCCTGAAATAGGCAAAAATCTTGTTGACTTGTTGGAATGGGCCAAATGAAGGACTGAATAAGGACTGCAGGGTCCGTGGTTTTGCATTATTGAGGACAGCATTTTATTGAACTGAATAGTACCATATCCAGTACTTATAATGCTAACATAGCCTTAAGTCCTCCTTGTACTGACACTGTCCATTCACTTAGAGCTTGTTTATAACCAGAGAAGAAAAGGGCACAAGGAGTCTCCTTGCCACTTGTGCATCCAGTGAGGGACCAGACACAGTGTGGTAGTCCTTGTGCTCCCTTAGGTGAAATTCACCTCTTGAAGAGAGCCAGCAGACATGTTTTATTAGCAAAGAATGAAGCTGAATGAAGGTTAAATTGAACAAGTAGAACTTTATTAAACCCTGTTCACTGCTCTGTCCATGTGGCTGCATTGCTTCTAGTCCAGCTCCTCGCATTCCCTGTTTTCCTGGTTTTCCCTTGATATAAGTCACTGCAGGAAACCTGGGCCCTCTGACTCCATTTCCACTGATCATGATTCATCTTCCCTGTTTTATAAAAATTTTATATAAACATTAAAAACGTAGCTTGTGCCCAGAGCCCCACACATGTTCTTTCGGACAGAGGTTGCTAACACATATCTGAGTTGAAGTCTCCTCTTTACCACAGATTCAGATGGTTTCATAGTCTTCCAAATAGTTAGGTCTCCTCAACATGTCACCATACCAGGAGTGACCTATCTCTGTCTCACTGACTCCAAGTCTGGCAAACTATCTGTCTTTGCAGTCTCCTCCTTTCCGGTGGTTTTCCGTCTCTCTGTTCTGTGATAACCGCTGTATCTCTGTAGGCTCTCTCTGGGCTGCTGGCTCATAAGTGCTTCCTGTTCCTTTGAATGTATAGATTCTAAGGCCAGAAGGGAAAATTGTGATCATACAGCACAGGCCATAGAACTCCCTCAAAATAATTCCTACTTCTTTTAGAAGAACATCCAATCTTGATTTAAAAATTGTCAGTGGTGAAGAATCCACAACCACCTGTGATAAATTGTTCCACTGGGTAATTACTCTCACTGTTAAAAATGTATGCCTTATTTCCAGTCTGAATTTATCTATCTTCAACTTCTGGTCATTGGATTGTGTTTTACCTTTCTCTGCTAGATTGAAGAGCTCATTATTAAATATTTGTTCCCTGTGTAGGTATTTATAGACTGTTATCAAGTCACCCCTTAACCTTCTCTTTGTTAAGCTAAATAGCTTGAGCTCCTTGAGTCTGTCACTTGTCTCTCTTCTGAAGTCACCTCATATGATGTGAATCCCACTGCACCCCTTGCAGATCCTTTAGCCCATTCCTTCTGGTGTCTCTCTAGTGGGTGGATCCCCACAGGAATGCCTGTCTCCAGGGCTGGTAGGTTCTTAGCTGACCTGTTGTACTCTAGTGCTGCTTTTTCTGATTGTTGGCCATCTCCTCTCAATGTTATCTCTATACTTCAGGCTGGAACAGGTCTCCTTTCACTGGTACCAGGGCTGCCCAGAGAGGTGGGCAAGTGGGGCAATTTGCCCTGGGCCCACAGGGGCCCCCATGAGAGTTTTCAGGGGCCCCCAGGAGAGTTTTCAGGGTTCCCCAGGATAATTTTTGGCGGCACTTTGGCGGCGGGTCCTTCAGTGCTGCCGAACATACCTGGAGTGAAGGACCCACCCCCGAAGACCCACCACTGCTTCTTCTGCTCCGGGTCTTCGGCGGCAATTTGGCGGCGGGGGTTCTTCCGCTCCATGTCTTCGGCGAAGTGCCCCGAAGACCCAGAGCGGAAGGACCCGAGCTGCTGAAGACCCCCTGAATCCTCTGGGCGGCCCTGACTGGTAGCGGAGTTTTGTCCTTCTCCCCATCATTGCCTGTGCTGGACTGTTTTGGTACCCCTGTGTTGGGGTATTCCTGTGTACCAGAATGCTGAGGATCTGAATCACAAGGCATAGTCTTGTGTAACAGTCTCTTAGCTGTTTTCATAGCTGATTCCACCTTGGCTGGGGAGGAGGTGTGGTGCTTCAACTCCCATTTGCTTGCAAAATCCTTGAATTTTTCTGAGGCAAATTGGGGTCTGTTGTCAGGGGTCTGTGGGGTCTGTGTCCAGAATTGGGGGTCTGTGTCCAGAATGCCATATCTCACAAAGCGGGCCTTCAGTTTGCCAATCACCACCTTATTTTTTGTATCAGGAAAGGCATTGACCTCCCAAAAATTTGAATAGCAGTCTATAGTAATCAAGTATCGCTTTTCATTGAAGGTGAATAAGTCTGCTCCCCGCTTTCCCCATGATTGGGTGGACAGCTCTCATATGACAAGCAGGTGTCATGCCTTACTATCAAGAAGTGTAGTTGTGTATATGTTCCCGGCCAGTAAACACACTCTTGGGCCTGCTTAAGACAGCTGTCAATGCCCAGGTGTGAGATGTGTATTTTTTGTATGACATCATTACATAATGAGGAAGGGACAATAGCTCTCTGCCCTTGAAATATAATTCCACCCTGCACACTCATCTCATCTTCAATCTGAAAATGTTGTTCTGCTCCAACTGGTACTTGGCTTTTGTCTTCTGGCCTCCCTGTTAGTATCGCAGTCTTGACTGCCTGTGGTTGGATGTCCTTTTCTGTAGCCTCTTTGATATCTATCAGCTCTGCTGTTGAAACTGGGGAGATAGTGCAGCATGTTAATGGTTTTAGTGTCCTAATTCCCCTCTCCCAACTCACTGATGCTGGGTATATATGCCTCGATGTCCACTAAGTAGTCATTCTGAACAGTATCTGATCTCTGTCTGGTAGTGCTGAAGTTGAATCAACATGTGCTGCAATCTCTCTGGAGCACTAAGAAGAGGCTTTGCTATGATTGTCTCTAGGGGAGTGTGGTCTGATTGCACTATTATTGAGTTGCCATAGATGTACTAATGGAATTGCTGGACTCCAAATACAATAGCCAGAAGTTCTTTTTCTAATTGGACATGTCCCTTTTTCTAATTGGACATGTCCTCTGACAGGGCTCTGTTGGCTGCTCCTGCAAAAAACTATACCCAGTTCTTTCTCAGAGGTATTACACTGGAGTGTCAATGTTTCTTCTGGCTGGTGGTACTTCAGGACAGGGGCATCTGTTATCATTTGTTTCAGCACGTCAAATGTTTACTATTGGGTACCTCTGAGCATTAGTCAACATCCTGCATTGTGAGCTGATGTATGGGTTCTTCTTCTGCAGCCAGGTATGGATAGAACTTGGACAGAAAATTTGTCATTCCAATAAAGTGCCATATCCGTTTCACATCCACTGGAGCTGGCATAGCTCTGACTGCCTTGATCTTGTTGGATTCTGCTTTTAGTCCCTCTCCTGTGAGCAGATGTCCAGTGTATGTCATCTCACACTGTTTGAGTCACATTTTTTTCTGGGTTGAGTCTTATGTTCTTGTCTCTACATCACTGAAGAAAAGCTTGTAGTTTTCTGTCATGGTCTCATTCAATTTCTGTATCATTGCTCCCTTTGCCTACAATGAAGATCTGTTCTGCAATTATTTTCATCCCAGGCAATGCGTTCAGCACTTAGGTGAAATTTCTCTGGAACATCTCTGGTGATAAGCTTATGTGCATTCGCATGCACAGCCATCTGTACCAACCAAGTTGGGTTGCAAAGATTATCATCATTCTTGACTGTTTATCCAAGCTTATGTGCCAAAACTACAAAGATTACAGATTGTAAAGATTCTGGCTTTGGAGAGTTCTATCAAGATGTCATCAATTGTTGGCAATGGATAGTAACATCTTTACTTGCCTGGTTCAGTGGCTTTGGGTCTATGCTGATGTACAGTTTGCCTCTTGGCTTCTTTATCACCCCTATGCTGCTTACCCAGGCTATATTGGCCTCTACAGAAGCTGATATACCCCTGCTCTGCCAACTTTTGAGCTCCTTGTATACTGGATTACATAGTGCCACTGGAATTTTCCTTTGTGGTAAGCACAGATTCCACTCTGGGGCCTACTTCCAGTTGCAGCTTTCCTTTGAGGCACGTGTCACCTTTGAAAACATCCCCATATGCTTCTGAAATGGTCTCTGTTGTCCATGAGACTCCTTTTGCTTCTTGCGCTGCAGCTGTAAAATTCTGATGCTGTACCCTGATCAGATCCATGGCTTATCAGATCCATGGCTGTATTCCCTTGTATGTGCTTACATGCCATCACCACAAACGTCAGTGGGTACCATCTCTTATATTTTGGGATAGTTACTAAGTCACATTTTCCTACAGGCTGCGTTATACTCTTACTGTACATTATTAAATTGTATTTGCTCTTTGTAAGGGGTGTGTTCGAGTCCAGTTCACCCTGAGGAATCACACTGTAGGAAGCCCCGCACATGGCATTTCCCTTTTACAACCGATGCATGCGCGGAAGTTGCTATTGTCCCTTGTTGCTTTCCTGAACCTAATATGCTTTCAGACTCAAGAAGAGAGTCATGGTGTCATCACCACTGTCTGGTATGCCATTCCCCTCTTGTACAAATCTGATTGAATCCTTCTGAGACTTCCTGTGCTCCTGCATGCCTTGCTAAAATGGTTCATCTCGCCCCATTCCTTGCAATGCTCTCCTAGTACATGGCACTTCTCCTTTACCTGCTCAGGCTGTCTCCCACAACAAATGCTTCTTGCTATGGGTGTGGTACCTTGGCTGCCTGCTTTCCTTTGCTGTTGTCTCCCTGCATGTACTGAGGGGGTTGTAATGCCTCCTAGGGCTTTCATTCTTTATCTTGAAGCTTCTGCTGCATGCCCCATGTCTAAGCATTGTCTAATACGAGATTGCCTTCCCAGAGCAGATGCTCCACAGGTGGTGATTCCAAGTGCCACAGGCTATCCTGTCCTGAATTAGTGGCTCTGTCAAGTAACCAAAATTGCATGTAGAAACCAATGTGCATAAACCCTTCATTGGCATGGATGCATGTCCTCTGGAATGGTGGTTGAAGCATGAAGGGACATATGAATCTTTAGCACGTCTGGCACGTAAATATCTTGTGACGCTGGCTACAACAGTGCCATTCGAATGCCTGTTCTCACTTTCAGATGACATTGTAAGCAAGAAGCAGGCAGCATTATCTCCTGCAAATGTAAACAAACTTGTTTGTCTGAGCGATTTGGCTGAACAAGAAGTAGGACTGAGTGGACTTGTAGGCTCTGAAGTTTTACATTGTTTTATTTTTGAGTGCAGTAAGTTTTTTGTACATAATTCTACATTTGTAAGTTCAACTTTCACGATAAAGAGATTGCACTACATTATTTGCATTAGGTGAATTGAAAAATACTATTTATTTTGATTTTTACTATGCAAATATTTGTAATAAAAATAATAATATAAAATGAGCACTGTACACTTTATATTCTGTGTGGTAATTGAAATCAATATATTTGAAAATGAGAAAACATCCAAAAATATTTAAATAAATAGTATTCTATTATTCTTCAACAGTGTGATTAATCGCAGTTAATTTTTAATCGTTTGACAGCCCTAATTAAACCTGATTTAACTGCTGTCAGAATGTGACCCTGAGTCTTTGCAAACTGTGAGCTCTGGCTGCTGAGCACAGGGAAGAAAGCTATAATAGCTCTTTCTATGGGTTCATTTCACTGTCATAGGGTTTCACTTAGCATGAAAGTTTTTAATTTCAATGCAAATAGTGTTTTTGCAATATTAATGTTACAGTTCTGAACATATTTCAAACTTAACAGAAATGTTCCAAAAATATATGCCATTTAACATGCTGCAGGAAACTGCTGCAAATCTGGGGACTGAACCCATCCCAACTTCAGATGGGAGTTGCAGGCTCTTAGGGACAGAATTTAAAGGTATTTAGGCGCCTAAAGATGCAGAGGTATCTAGTGGGATTTTCAAAAGCACTTGATTTCAGTCAGGTGTTTCTGAAAATCCCAGTGACTATCTGCATCTTTACGTGCCTAAATATCTTTAATAATCTGTCCCTTAGCACCTCAGGCCCAGTCGGTACATGTGTGAGACTGTGTAGTGAATGCTTCCAGATTAGTTTTCTGTTGTCTCTGGAAGTTAATCTAGGTGCGACAGCTTTCTTCAGTAATATATTTTGGTTTTGGTTAGTTTGATGAAATTAAAAAGATTTATGCACTAACCTACAGCGATTTAATATAAGAGAATGTCAAAGAAATAGTCATACCCTTTTGTCACAGAAGTGCCAAGGTGAAGCTGAGCTATGTGTCGAAAATAAATGCTGAAGCAAAGACAAGACATTTGCAAGCAAAGTGAGTGACACTGATCCTGTGACAATTTCTATCATGCCAGATAAATAATAGACATGATTGATGGATGTTGGTGCAAAAGAGTGGCAGCTGCTCACTGTACTTTCTCAGATGGCTGCAGTCTGATGTGCTTATATAATGGACCCTTCACATCTCTTACTCTGGCAGTCCCTTTGTGTCCTGCCTGATAGGTGATGCCACTGGGGGGATGTAGGGAGGAGCCGGCCATTTTGGTGGTGTTTAACGTGAGAATGCAGTAAATACACAATAACTACATTCATTGAAATAAATCCATATGAAAATAAACAGTATTATGATATAGAAATTAGCATACATAGTATTACATGTATAGTAATAAGTTGTATTATCCCCATATGGACAAATCCTGCCTTAGCCTCCACAGAGTACAGTGCAGCCCCAGAAATCTCACTGTATAATAGGGTATCTGTGTGTCAGAGTATGGGGGGCAGCTCCTCTGGTTCTCCCTGCCTTGTTTGTGAGGGGTGCATAAAGGCCTACAGAGGCTATTCCAGATATTCTACTGGAGTAGCCTCCAAGGAGTGGCTCCACAGATTCTCTGTGGTCTTTTGGGGTCAGGATTCTTCTTCCCACTTCATATCTACCCAGTGCCTGGCCTAGTTACCTGGGCTGGAAGTGAGTTTAGGTTTTGCCCTAAGGTACAGTACTGTTACCTGATTGCAAAACTAAGACAGACCTAGCCTGTGGGTATTTGCAGCCAGCCTTAGACACAGCTCTAGGTTATTCTGTTATTAAGTGGGGGGTTTGAATTTGGAAGCTGGCTCAGACTTCTGGGTTTCACTGGCAGAAATAATTTCACTCTAGGGGAAAAAAACGTCACTATCCCTGTAGCCAGAGTTAGGAGACTTGCAATTACAGTTTAAAGTTTAAAATTACAATTTAGAAATGGATTTAGGTAAATCAGTATAACCTCACCCCTACTTGCACCCCTGGTGGTCCAAATCCATTTAAGTCAATGCGAGACTTTCTGTTGATATCAGTGGGTTTGGATCAAGCCACTCGCATGAATGATATTAAATTAGATTAAGAATGTGTGTACATGTAGTTACACCTGTTTAACTAAAATCAGACCTTTAGTTACTTTTTGTGTAAATCAGTCATAAGTGGTGGTTAGTGCTAGTGGTGGGGGGATAATAATTATCAATTGGTGAAAAACAAGAAAGACAAACAAAATCTATTGTTACTGATCTTCCAGGATTAATCCGACTTCGCTTGGGCCCACTTCCTAAGCTTCAGGGGACAGAGTACATCCTTAATGTCACAGCTACTGATGATAATGCCTCTGGTGGGCCTCACTCTCTCACTAGTACAGCACTGGTCATCGTGGGAATTGATGATGTCAACAATAACAAACCTATATTTCAGAAGGTAAATACATTAGGTCATGTGTGTTATAACTTCAGAGGATAAGGTTTAGTGGGTTCAGTATGTCATATGTGAGGAGTTGTGTAGGCACAACTCCTAACCTTTTACTAAACAAAAATTGTCATGTATGTCAAATTAATAGTTGTTTATATGCCACAAGCCGTATCCCCAGCTCAGATAGATAATATCTTTATATACAGTAGACTTGCTATAATAATCAAATATGCTTCTATAATGTATGCAGACTTCTTCCTTAATTGATTGGGAATTTGAGTCCAGATTTATGTTGAAGGACAGAGATTGAAAAGATTTTATGTTAAACTGTATTTTTAATTGAGTATTTACGTTTTTATTTTATTTTATTACAGTATTCATGTGTTATATCTATTGTTACATCCTTTAATATCTCTATTAAATACTGAATATAAAGAATTTAATGTAGACGTTTTGTTCCTATGAGAGACTGCAGTATAAATTGACATTGCTTTTTCAGCAATGCTGATTAACTTTAAAGTTTTCTTTGCTAAAACATTATGAGCCTGGTACTGCACCCAGATATATGGGTGGACACCATTGCATATTTTGCATTGTGAGCTACTCATTAAGGATCAGGTGCAGTTAGTCTTCACCTATTCTTGGCAAAGCAATCTTGTATTGAAAGCTTTTTTTTAAAAAAAAAATTGACACTGCATTGCATTTAAATTGCAGCAGGGTGCACATTCTATATAAGGCATTAATTATCAGAGAAAAAGACACTTAAAATTAGAAGCATATGTGACAGCAACAACTTTGTGTAAATATTTTGCTTGCTTGCAAGAAATAGGACCACTAAGCATCTCCATACAGCTTAAAAATCACAAAGTAAAAAGTGAAGTTATGGATTATTCAAGATATATTCAGGAACAATAAATGTACATATCTCAGAACGTCTGAATAGTTTATTTATATTAATTTAAGTAAAACGGCATGTGAAATGTTTGAGTATTTTCCCTAGTGTCAATATTATCGGGAACATGCTTCTGTGTTGGAGAACCAGCCTTCGGGAACATTTGTACTGCAGGTTGAGGCAACTGATGCTGATGAAGGAGCCAATGGTAGAGTGAAATATGGCATGATGCGTAGAGATGGTGCCTTACCAGCATTCAGTATTCATCCTGATACAGGTAAAACAAATCACAGAACCTTTTGGCCTACAGTCTGATCTTATTTACACTTGTGTAAATCAAGAGTAACTCTGCTGAAGTCAGTTACACAGTGTGATACTGGTTTGAGTAACATGAGACTCAAGCCATTTGTTATATTGAAATAAAATATAAATATAGTGTGAACAAATCTTTCTCTGCTTTTAATTCGATAACTCTTCTGAACTTAACTGGAATTTATGTTATCTTTGAAGTATAGAAGTACTTCTTCAGTGTGATATGTTTATTTTTAATTAGTAAATAGATTTTAATTTTTTTTAATGTGCATTATGTGAAAATCAATTTATAAAATATGAATGACATATCCAAAGGACAGTTTCAAAAGTCTCTTTCAAAGAACAAAGAACTTCTAGAAACACCACCTCCCCCCCAATTTTCAGTATTTTGTAGCAGAAAACATACTTAGCAAATTCACATTTTCCCGCATGTAAATCCAGGTTGGGATTCCAGTGGTGCAAAACATACAAAACGTGACAGATTCTGCAAAGACTTAAATATTGGATTCCTTTTGCACAACCTATTAATATAAGTTCCTCCCATTCAGAATTGTCTTGGTGGTTACATGCATTTTTCTAAATTAGGGCCCCGATCTCACGAAGACTTAGGTGTGCAAACTTAGGTAAATGAGTCGTGCTACTGAAGTTCTTAAGACTTTGCAGGATTGGGGTGTGTAATTCATCATGCAATTTACACCAATTCACTGATGAATTTTTAGCCCATTACGTTGTAGCTCAAAATGTTCTTTTCTTCCACTTGACAGTCAAAAACAAAAAAGAGTTCCAAATGGCTTCAAAGAAAAAAAAAAGTCTTTAGTGAAATACATAGTATTAAAACTCTTTAATCTGTTTTCAGGGGTCCTGACAACTCTTCAGAGATTTGATCGAGAAAACCAAAGGGAATATCCTATTACTGTGACAGCAACAGACCAGGCTGCAGAACCTCTCATTGGAATCTGTCAGATGAATGTTGTCATCCTGGACCAAAATGACAATGATCCTAGATTTGAAAACACCCGCTATGAATGTAATTGAGAGTCATTGGATAGAGTTTCAGTACCCTGAGCGTGAGCTTACCTGATGTCTAAGATTTTTGTTTTGGTTTCCCTCACCCTTCCTACACCTACTCTTGTGTATTATTGGCAAAATTACTGTGCAACTACAGTCAGACTGGTGCGTTTAACATTATACAGTGCACGTGGTGGCATCAGACACAATCTTGACCCAGAGTCCTTCCTGAGTATTGTCATGTGGCAAAATCCTGCAAACGCATACATGTATCAGTAACTCAGCTGTGTAGTCCAAGCGTCTATAGACTACTCAGGTCTGTAAAGTTAATAATGTGCATATTACATTGCAAGGTCAGACCTTACTATTACTTGATGTTGTTTTCCAGTTAACATGTTTTGGTTTTGGTAGCATGCTTCATTTTTACCATTTGAGTTTCATCCATTTAAGTTTCCTTAGGGTTTTTAATTTTTGTTGTTGTTGTTCATTTTGTTCATGGTTCCTATTAATTTGTTCATTAATTTGTTCATGATGTTGTTAAAAAAAAATAACAATTTTTTGGGAAAAAGACATTTTGCAGCTAATTAGTGATTAAAGATATTGTCAGTTTGAAAACTGGCTACTGTATATGTGCAGGAGCATTTTCAATAACTTTTTAAAAAAATGCATATCCATTTTAGCATAAGATACATACTGCAGATTGGCATGAAAATTTACAAAATATAGAGTCAAAAATCTATGTAATTTGCATGCATAATTGTCAGTGCCATAAAGAAAATTCTATGAACCTTTGGAGAAGATCTCCAAATATTGCTTATGTTTTAGTGTATTGAATCAATAGATCATAATGTTGTGGTCTAGTGAATAAATAATGCATATTTTAAAAATAATCTAAAGCCATAATTATAAGATAATGCTTCAGTCTATCAGATTTAAGCATTGTATAATTATTAGATATTAAATACTGCATTAAATTCACAAAGCAAAGACATTTGGAGGTATGTCTGAAACCATATCTCTGATCCACCACTTTGCTAAGTGTTGCAGGTTTTTCAAACAGTGTTTGATTTTACCCACAGTACTATATTATTGGGGTCTTTTCTCGCCAACTAGAAAAAATAACTCTCATTAAGATTAATAGGAATTATGTGGTACTTTCCTGAAAGACTGGAGTCCTGTTTATGCTGGAAAATAAAGACACAATAGGTTTCAGACTTAACTCAGGATTTTCACGGATTTTAAATTTGGCAGATCCTTTTGTGCTCACAGGGTTTCACACCCTTTTGAGTTAATTGTCTTTCTGCCTGATTGACAATTCAAATGCAGTTTTTATTTGCAAATTTAGGAGGCCACTTTGAAAATTTAGTCCATAATTTTTTTCTGGTTTCATACAGCCAATTACGATACCATTTAAATATATGTACAGTATCATTCATTCATACATAATATGTATTCAATCACAATAAAAAAAAGTGTAGGAAGGTTTTAAAGAAAATCAACTGAGTTTCTCAGAAGAATAGAGTTCCAGACATCTTTGGTAGCACAAGTTAAAATGTGATCCCCAGCTCTTCCTTTTGTGGGGAAGGAGGGGGGTTCTCAGTGCCATGTATTTTTAAAATTATTAAAAGAAAACAAACCAAATTATCAAAGTTGATAACTGAGAGAAACAACAGTTAAGTAGTTTACTAATTGTTCCCCTAAGTCTAATCTCATGAATAGCAATCATCAATACTTCCCATGTTTTGATTTGATGTTCTCTAAACTAGTCGCATGATAAACAATTAGTTAACAATTCCATGTACTTAATTGTTGTTTCTCCCCATTATCAAATTTGATAATTTGATTTCCCCACAATCAATAGCAGCTCTTCAGAACACCCAATTTGATTCCTATGGTATAGCTACAAAGTGGATAAAGTGTAACTCTCATTTGTTTTTCCTTTAGTATTTTTTAATGTTTCTTAAAGAACTGCTCATATTGCTCCACTGAGTTAAGGGTTAGTTTCAAATCTGCTTTCCTTCTGCCAGATTTCCTGAGAGAAGACACAAAAATTGGGACTAGTTTTCTTCGTGTTGCAGCCCATGATGATGATTATGGTTCAAATGCTGCGATAACGTTCTCCATAGCAAATGAAGAACCAGCATATTTCCAAGTGAATCCTAGTACAGGATGGGTGTATGTCAACCAACCCATACCTCAGGTACAGTGCGCACTTCCCTGTGAGCCTGGCTAGCTCTGCAGCCTGGAGGGAATGGACAGGGTCAAGGCTATGTCCACACCTCCACCCTGACCCTCCTAATTTAGAGAACAGTAAGAATAAAATTGTACCTGCGTTCTATACAGAGCTACAAATTTGTGAGAGAGGCGCCTGTGCCTTTCCTCTTCTTTGCTCACTCATGCAAGGGGTCTGAACTTCTTTTGTTGCTATTGTGAACTCCCTACTGTAATGTGCCTTATACACTCTGCGGTATATACTCAGTTGTCTCTCATGGATATTCCATCTGGAAGATGAAAGCACTGTGAACAAAATTTTCAAACCTGGATGCCTAAAATTTGGTACTTTAACCCATGTTTAAGCACCTAAATAAAAAGCCCTAACTCCTGTCAAAGTAAAAAAAAAAAGAAGAGGGTTTAGATGCCCAACTTTGAAAATATTGGCTATTTCTTTTAAATTTAACTGTTGTGAGACTGACACACAGAGTTTGGATGCTGGTACATTTCATTTATTTTTATTTTCTTATTGTTTCCGAGTGCCCCACAGGTCTCAATAGTAGAGCTGCATGGGCTAGGTGTGCCTCACAGGAACGCCAGAGATTTTTTTAGGACACATGCTTATGAAACATGCCAAGCAATTAGCTGGGGCAAGCAGCAGAACTTTCCTACCTCCTTGCATCTGGGTCCCATGGCTGAGTGGGAGCTGAGTTTACATCACTGTGAAATGCACATTAAAGGAGAACCTCTTCTTGATAATGTTTAAACTTCTTTTTGGGGAAGAAATGAATTGTGTTTTGAATGTATCAAATTGTACAGCACAACTTGGAATTACATGGTTGATCTTTTTCTAATGTACAGTGGGGGATTATTAGATTAATTAAGTCATTGCTGCCATTTGACTCTACTTTCTTGACAGGACTGTCAAGATATAATACTACCCAACGATTGTACGAACAGTCGTATCCTTTCTTTCTTTCTTTCTTTCTTTCTTTCTTTCTTTCTTTCTTTCTTTCTTTCTTTCTTTCTTTCTTTCTTTCTTTCTATGCAGTCTGTGGGCCAAATTATCCCTCTTCTGAGGCAGTAATGCTCTGGGCAGTGGGGAGACGGTGCAGCACCTGAGTGGTATTGCTGATCTGGTGGCATATGGGCAGTTCAGTATCTTGGTTCTAACATCACCTCACTTAGAGATGCCCCTTCTGGAGCCATTATTGCTGACAGCTGGGCAAATGGACCCCCTTGCACTCCCCAATATCTGCAGCCAATGGGGAAGGGCTCCTGTGTTGCAAAGCATACCTGTGTTAGAGAAGCCATAGTTTTTCCTTAGATGTTTTGACTATCTATTCAATTCACATAGTTCTGTGCTAATATGCCTAGCAAGATGACAATTATGTCCTGCTCAGTAGTAACTATCAGTAGGACTTCTGCCTCAAATTGTTTGTTTTATTTTTTAAAATGTAAATTGTTATAATAGTCTGACATCTTTAGTCTTTCTTGAAAGTAACTAAAATAGTTATAAGGGCTAGAAACGAATTTTTACTTTCCGGGTTAAGTAGCTCAGGTGTATAGATTATAGTCACAGCAGAACTCAAAGAAGGGGGAAAGTAGTGGTTTGATGAAGACTCCAGAGGACCAGGTCCTCACAGGATGTAAATCAGCATAGCTACATTGATTTACAACAGCAGAGGATATGGCCTTTCTCTTAAATGAATGAGTTCTGATAAGCATAGAGCTATTGCTGCTGTGGTTATGTCAAAAGAGGACTCTTACTGTGCATCAGTGGAAGATGAAAGAAATGGGGAACCAAACTGGTCCATTATGCCTCAGCGTGATGTCTGGTGGGTTGTAGATGTGAAAAGATGTTGATAATAGCTTTGCAAATATTTACATTCACAGAAACGTGTGTGTGTGTATAAAAGTATATACTCAGTATGTACAGTTTTGTGCATGTACACACATGCTACAGTGCATTAACTATACAGGTACTGTGTGGATACCGTGTACTTGTATGGTGTTTTCTGCAAAGAAACAATTTTTTAAAAAGGCTCATTGTTCAATGAGTCTTATACTGTCGTACTAAGATTTCTAAGGCTTACATTTTTGAAGGGGAAATAATTAGCAAACTTAGGGTGAACGGATGTCCCGTTTTCATAGGGACAGTCCCATTTTTGGGGACTTTTTCTTATATAGGCGCCTATTACCCCCCACCCCATCCCGTTTTTTCATAGTTGCTATCTGGTCACCCGAAACAAACTCAAACTCTGATCAGAAAACCCAGTAATGAAATAACATATTTTTTTCACTCAGAGATCATTTACAACTCAAGAGATTATTGCCACAGATGGAGGAAACAGGAGCAGTAAGGTTGAGCTAGCTGTAACAATTACCAGTGCAAAAAATCAGCCCCCACTGTGGGAAAGAGACAGTTATGAAGTTGTCATTCCAGAGAATACCACACGAGATACATCCATTGTGGTAAGTTGTTTTTATAGATTGTGCAATACCAGGAAATGCATCTTTGGTTAAAAATTGTTAATAGTTTTTATAATCCTAAAGAGTGAAATGTCTACTGATCTGCTGTCACTTTCATTTCTGAGAATGTTTAAAATAATGGACCAGTCCTTGCTCTCATTTATATCTATGACAGGTTTCAGAGTAGCAGCCGTGTTAATCTGTATTCGCAAAAAGAAAAGGAGTACTTATTAATAAATTTGTTAGTCTCTAAGGTGCCACATGTACTCCTTTTTCTTTTATTTATATCTATGCAACCTCCACGTGACTTCCATAGATTTGGACAGATGTGAGAACAGAACTTATCTTAGTATTAGTAAATAAAAACTCCTATTTAAATGTTTATTTAAATATGAGATTCTGTCTCATCATGACTTTCTTAATTGCTCTTTTTTTTTAATTTTGTGATTTTATTAATAGGATTGTCAATATATATTCTTACATTGACAGTCTCATTCTGTTTGGTTGAACAGAACCAGAAACTAACACAACTTCGTCAAATAATTGTAAAATATGTTATATATGAAAAGTGATGAGATGTTCCCATTGTATAGGGCTTTGTCTTATACAGGCACTTATTACCCCTCACTCCTGCCCTGATTTTTTACACTTGCTATCTGGTCACCCTATATGTATAGCATAATATGTGGTGAGTGGTAATCTTTGATTGAAATTGACCTGACTGATAATACAGAGATATATTGAACAAGATTAGATTTTTACAGAGTTTTGAAGAATTTGGGGAGGAGGCTGCACATAAATAACTTGTATTAAAAAAATTCTGTCCCTACAAAACTGATTATTTGAACATTTTCAACTGCACAGACAATTAAAGCAACTTCTCCCCTGGGTGACCCTCGTGTGACCTATAATTTAGAAGATGGACTTGTTCCAGAGACCAACATGCCACTTCGTTTCTATCTGACTCCGAACAGAGAGGATGGTTCTGCTTCAATCCTAGTAGCTGAGCCATTAGATTATGAAACAACAAAGAGCTTTGTGCTGAAGGTTCGGGCCCAGAATGTCGCTGCAGTGCCTCTGGCAGCATTCACTACTGTCCATGTCAATGTAACAGGTATGTAACATGGTAACAGTCACACTATCGTACATTAGCCAAAAGACTTATTAAAAGTTGTATGAGTCTCACATACATTTAATTATAAATAATTAACTCTTCTTTTTGAATATTTTAGATGTCAATGACAATGTCCCTTTCTTTACTTCGTCAATATATGAAGCCTCAGTAATAGAGGGAGCTGATATTGGGACATTTGTTCTTCAAGTTTCTGCCACAGATCTAGACCTGGGTCAGAATGGCGAGGTAAGCAAAGAGTTGAAGAGTCCTAGATTATACCACTACTCTCAGAACAGCATTTGCCTTCCTATTAGGTATTAAGAAAGCTGGTGATGGCGAAGATTTTCAAAAGTCCCTAATAATTTTGGGCCTCCTCGAATTCTACATAAGAATCACCATACTGGGTCAGACCAAAGGTCCATCAAGCCCAGTATCCTGTCTTCTGACAGAGGCCAATGGTAGGTGCTCCAGAGGGAATGAACAGAACAGGTAATCATCAAGTGATCCATCCCCTATTGCCCATTCCCAGCTTCTGGCAAACAGAGGCTAGGGACATCATCCCTGCACTCCTGGCTAATAGCCATTGATGGACCTATCCTCAATGAATTTATCTAGTTCTTTTTTGAATCCTGTTATAGTCTTGGCCTTCACAATATCCTCTGGCAAGGAGTTCCACATGTTGACTGTGCATTATGTTAAAAAAAACTTCCTTTTGTTTGTTTTAAACCTGCTGCCTATTAATTTCATTTGGTGACCCCTAGTTCTTGTGTTATGGAAAGGAGTAAACAACACTTCCTTATTTACTTTCTCCACACTAGTCATGATTTTATAGACCGCTATCATATCCCCCCTTAGTTGTCTCTTTTCCAAGCTGGAAAGTCCCAGTCTTATTAATCACACCTCATTTGGAAGCCATTCCATACTCCTAATAATTTTTGTTGCCCTTTTCTGAACCTTGTCCAATTCTGATATATCTTTTTCGAGATGGGGCAACCACATCCATACGCAGCATTCAAGATGTGGGTGTACCATGGATTTATATAGAGTCAATATGATATTTTCTGTCTTTTTATCTATCCCTTTCTTAATGATTCCCAACATTCTGTTCACTTTTTTGACTGCTGCTGCACATTGAGTGGATGTTTTCAGAGAAAAATTTCACAATGACTCCAAGATCCTTTTCTTGAGTAGTAACAGCTAATTTAGACCCCATCATTTTATATGTACTTTATGGGATTATGTTTTCCAATGTGCATTACTTTGCATTTATCAACATTGAATTTCATCTTCCATTTTGTTGCCCAGTGACCCAGTTTTGTGAGATCCTTTTGTAGTTCTTCTCAGTCTGCCTGGGACTTAACTATCTTGAGTAGTTTTGTATCATCTGCAAATTTTGCCGCCTCACCGTTTACACCTTTTTCCATATCATTTATGAATATGTTGAATAAGACTGATCCCAGTACAGACCCCCTCGGGGACATCACTATTTACCTCTCTCCATTCTGAAAACTGACCATTTATTCCTACCTGTTGTTTCCTATCTTTTAACCAGTTACCAATCCATGAGAGGACCTTCCCTCTTATCCCATGACAGCTTACTTTGCTTAAGAGCCTTTGGTGAGGGACCTTGTCAAAGGCTTTCTGAAAATCTAAGTATACTATATCCACTGGATCCCCCTTGTCCACATGCTTGTTGACCCCCTCAAAGAATTCTAGTAGATTGGTGAGGCATGATTTCCCTTTACAAAAACCATGTTGACTCTTCCCCAACAAATTATGTTCATCTTTGTGTCTGACAATTTTGTTCTTTACTATAGTTTCAACCAGTGTGCCTGGTACTGAAGTCAGGCTTACTGGCCTGTAATTGCCAGGATCACCTTTGGAGCCCTTTTTAAAAATTGGTGTCCAAATTAGCTATCCTCCAGTCATTTGGTACAGAAGCTGATTTAAATGATAGGTTACAAACTACAGTTAGGGTATGTCTACACTACGAAATTAGGTCGAATTTATAGAAGTCGGTTTTTTTGAAATCGGTTTTATATATTCGAGTGTGTGTGTCCCCACAGAAAATGCTCTAAGTGCATTAAGTGCATTAACTCGGCGGAGCGCTTCCACAGTACCGAGGCAAGCGTCGACTTCCGGAGCGTTGCACTGTGGGTAGCTATCCCACAGTTCCTGCAGTCTCCGCTGCCCATTGGAATTCTGGGTTGATATCCCAATGCCTGATGGGGCTAAAACATTGTCGCGGGTGGTTCTGGGTACATATCGTCAGGCCCCCGTTCCCACCCTCCCTCCCCCCGTGAAAGCAAGGGCAGACAATCATTTCGCGCCTTTTTTCCTGAGTTACCTGTGCAGACGCCATACCACGGCAAGCATGGAGCCAGCTCAGGTAACCGTCACCCTATGTCTCCTGGGTGCTGGCAGACGCGGTACGGCTTTGCTGCACAGTAGCAGCAACCCATTGCCTTCTGGCAGCAGATGGTGCAATACGATTGGTAGTCGTCCTCGTCGTGTCCGAGGTGCTCCTGGCCACGTCGGCTGGGAGCGCCTGGGCAGACATGGGCGCAGGGACTAAATTTGGAGTGACTTGACCAGGTCATTCTCTTTAGTCCTGCAGTCCTATTGAACCGTCTTATGGTGAGCGGGCAGGCGATACGGACTGCTAGCAGTCGTACTGTACCATCTTCTGCCAGGCAGGCAAGAGATGAGGATTGCTAGCAGTCGTACTGTACCATCTTCTGCCAAGCAGCCATGAGATGTGGATGGCATGCAGTCCTTCTGCACCGTCTGCTGCCAGCCAAAGATGTAAAGGATAGATGGAGTGGGTCAGAACAAGAAATAGACCAGATTTCTTTTGTACTCATTTTCCTCCTCCCCTGTCTAGATCACACTGCAGTCAGTCACAGAGAAGGCGCAGCGAGGTTAATCTAGCCATGTATCAATCAGAGGCCAGGCTAACCTCCTTGTTCCAATAACAACGATAACTTTGGTGCACCATTTCTTATTGGAACCCTCCGTGCAGTCCTGCCTGAAATACTTCTTGATGTACAGGCACACCCTTTGTTGATATTAGCTCCCTGAAGCCAACCCTGTAAGCCGTGTCGTCAGTCGCCCCTCCCTCCGTCAGAGCAACGGCAGACAATCGTTCCGCACCTTTTTTCTGTGCGGACGCCATACCAAGGCAAGCATGGAGGCTGCTGAGCTCATTTTGGCAATTAGGAGCACATCAACCACCACACGCATTATCCAGCAGTATATGCAGCACCAGAACATGGCAACGCGATACCGGGCGAGGAGGCGACGTCAGCGCGGTCCCGTGAGTGATCAGGACATGGACACAGATTTCTCTGAAAGCATGGGCCCTGCCAATGCATGCATCATGGTGCTAATGGGGCAGGTTCATGCTGTGGAACGCCGATTCTGGGCTCGGGAAACAAGCACAGACTGGTGGGACCGCATAGTGTTGCAGGTCTGGGACGATTCCCAGTGGCTGCGAAACTTTCGCATGCGTAAGGGCACTTTCATGGAACTTTGTGACTTGCTTTCCCCTGCCCTGAAGCGCATGAATACCAGGATGAGAGCAGCCCTCACAGTTGAGAAGCGAGTGGCGATAGCCCTGTGGAAGCTTGCAACGCCAGACAGCTACCGGTCAGTTGGGAATCAATTTGGAGTGGGCAAATCTACTGTGGGGGCTGCTGTGATGCAAGTAGCTCACGCAATCAAAGATCTGCTGATATCAAGGGTAGTGACCCTGGGAAATGTGCAGGTCATAGTGGATGGCTTTGCTGCAATGGGATTCCCTAACTGTGGTGGGGCTATAGACGGAACCCATATCCCTATCTTGGCACCGGAGCACCAAGCCGCCGAGTACATAAACCGCAAGGGGTACTTTTCAATAGTGCTGCAAGCTCTGGTGGATCACAAGGGACGTTTCACCAACATCAACGTGGGATGGCCGGGAAAGGTGCATGACGCTCGCATCTTCAGGAACTCTGGTCTGTTTCAAAAGCTGCAGGAAGGGACTTTATTCCCAGACCAGAAAATAACTGTTGGGGATGTTGAAATGCCTATATGTATCCTTGGGGACCCAGCCTACCCCTTAATGCCATGGCTCATGAAGCCGTACACAGGCAGCCTGGACAGTGGTCAGGAGCTGTTCAACTACAGGCTGAGCAAGTGCAGAATGGTGGTAGAATGTGCATTTGGACGTTTAAAGGCGCGCTGGCGCAGTTTACTGACTCGCTTAGACCTCAGCGAAACCAATATTCCCACTGTTATTACTGCTTGCTGTGTGCTCCACAATATCTGTGAGAGTAAGGGGGAGACGTTTATGGCGGGGTGGGAGGCTGAGGCAAATCGCCTAGCTGCTGGTTACGCGCAGCCAGACACCAGGGCGGTTAGAAGAGCACAGGAGGGCGCGGTACGCATCAGAGAAGCTTTGAAAACCAGTTTCATGACTGGCCAGGCTACGCTGTGAAAGTTCTGTTTGTTTCTCCTTGATGAAACCCTCCGCCCCTTGGTTCACTCTACTTCCCTGTAAGCTAACCACCCTCCCCTCCTCCCTTTAATCACCGCTTGCAGAGGCAATAAAGTCATTGCTGCTTCACAGTCATGCATTCGTTATTCATTCATCACACAAATAGGGAGATGACTACCAAGGTATCCCAGGAGGGGTGGTGGAGGAGGGAAGGAAAATGCCACACAGCACTTTAAGCACAGCACTTTAAAAGTTTACAACTTTAAAATTTATTGAATGACAGCCTTCTTTTTTTTGGGCAATCCTCTGTGGTGGAGTGGCTGGTTGGCCGGAGGCCCTCCCACCGCGTTCTTGGGCGTCTGGGTGTGGAGGCTATGGAACTTGGGGAGGAGGGCGGTTGGTTACAGAGGGGCAGCAGTGGCAGTCTGTGCTCCAGCTGCCTTTGCTGCAGCTCAACCATACACTGGAGCATTCTGGTTTGGTCCTGCAGCAGCCTCAGCATTGAATCCTGCCTCCTCTCATCACGCTGCCGCCACATTTGAGCTTCAGCCCTGTCTTCAGCCCGCCACTTACTCTCTTCAGCCCGCCACTTACTCTCTTCAGCCCTCCACCTCTCCTCCTGGTCATTTTGTGCTTTCCTGCACTCTGACATTATTTGCCTCCACGCATTCGTCTGTGCTCTGTCAGTGTGGGAGGACAGCATGAGCTCGGAGAACATTTCATCGCGAGTGCATTTTTTTTTCTTTCTAAGCTTCACTAGCCTCTGGGAAGGAGAAGATCCTGTGATCATTGAAACACATGCAGCTGGTGGAGAAAAAAAAAGGGACAGCGGTATTTAAAAAGACACATTTTATAAAACAGTCGCTACACTCTTTCAGGGTAAACCTTGCTGTTAACATTACATACATAGCACATGTGCTTTC
Organism: Lepidochelys kempii; assembly: GCF_965140285.1. Lineage (NCBI taxonomy): Eukaryota > Metazoa > Chordata > Testudines > Cheloniidae > Lepidochelys > Lepidochelys kempii. Next base: position 23,323,978 of record NC_136391.1, on the reverse strand, counting down.
GTTACAAGGTCGCATTTTGCCTCCTCCCACCGCGTGACTACCCCCTCAACCTTCCCCCCTCCCTGTGGCTAACAGCGGCGAACATTTCTGTTCAGCCACAGGCAAACAGCCCAGCAGGAATGGGCTATACTGAGTGTCCCTGAAGAAAAGCACCCTATTTCAACCAGGTGACCATGAATTATATCTCACTCTCCTGAGGATAACACAGAGAGATAAAGAACGGATTTTGGTTGAATGCCAGCAAACATACACTGCAATGCTTTGTTCTACAGTGATTCCCGAGTATGTGTTACTGGCCTGGAGTGATAAAGTGTCCTACCATGAAGGACGAAATAAGGCTGCCCTCCCCAGAAACCTTTTGCAAAGGCTTTAGGACTACATCTAGGAGAACCGCAAATGCCAGGGCAAAGTAATCCTTTCACATGCTTGCTTTTAAACCATGTATAGTATTTTAAAAGGTACACTCACCAGAGGTCCCTTCTCCACCTGCTGGGTCCATGAGGCAGCCTTGGGTGGGTTCGGGGGGTACTGGCTCCAGGTCTAGGGTGAGAAACAGTTCCTGGCTGTCGGGAAAACCAGTTTCTCCGCTTGCTTGCTGTGAGCTATCTACAACCTCCTCCTCCTCCTCATCTTCTTTGTCCCCAAAACCTGCTTCTGTATTGCCTCCATCTCCATTGAAGGAGTCAAACAACACGGCTGGGGTAGTGGTGGCTGAACCCCCTAAAATGGCATGCAGCTCATCATAGAAGCGGCATGTTTGGGGCTCTGACCCAGAGCGGCTGTTCGCCTCTCTGGTTTTCTGGTAGGCTTGCCTCAGCTCCTTCAGTTTCACGCGGCACTGCTTCGGGTCCCTGTTATGGCCTCTGTCCTTCATGCCCTGGGAGATTTTCACAAAGGTTTTGGCATTTCGAAAACTGGAACGGAGTTCTGATAGCACGGATTCCTCTCCCCAAACAGCGATCAGATCCCGTACCTCCCGTTCGGTCCATGCTGGAGCTCTTTTGCGATTCTGGGACTCCATCATGGTCACCTGTGCTGATGAGCTCTGCATGGTCACCTGCAGCTTGCCACGCTGGCCAAACAGGAAATGAGATTCAAAAGTTTGTGGTTCTTTTCCTGTCTACCTGGCCAGTGCATCTGAGTTGAGAGTGCTGTCCAGAGCGGTCAGAATGGAGCACTCTGGGATAGCTCCCGGAGGCCAATACCATCGAATTGTGTCCACAGTACCCCAAATTCGAGCTGGGAACGTCGATTTAAGCGCTAATCCACTTGTCAGGGGTGGAGTAAGGAAATCGATTTTAAGAGCCCTTTAAGTCGAAATAAAGGGCTTCACTGTGTGGACGGGTGCAGGTTTAAATCGATTTAACGTTGCTAAATTCGACCTAAAGTCCTAGTGTAGACCAGGGCTTAGTAGTTCTGCAATTTCACATTTGAGTTCCTTCAGAACTCTTGGGTGAATAATGTCTGGTCCTGACTTATTATGGTGACTTACTACTGTTTAGTGTATCAATTTGTTCCAAAACCTCCTCTTCTAATGACACCTCAATCTGGGACAGTTCCTCAGATTTGTCACTTAAAAAGAATGGCTCAGATTTGGGAATTTCCCTCACATCCTCAGCTGTGAAGACTGATGCAAAGAATTAATTTAGTTTCTCCGCAATGGCCTTATCGTCCTTGAGTGCTCCTTTAGTATCTCGATTGTCCAGTGGCCCCCCTGGTTGTGTAGCAGGCTTCCTGCTTCTGATGTATTTAAAAAAAAATTTGCTGTTACTTTTTGAGTCTTTGGCTAACTGTTCTTCAAATTCTTTTTTTGGCCTTCCTAATTATATATTTACAGTTCATTTGCCAGAGTTTATCCTCCTTTCTATTTTCCTCACTAGGATTTAACTTTCTACTTTTTAAAGGATGCCTTTTTGTCTCTCACTGCTTCTTTTACTTTGTTGTTTAGCCATGGTGGCACTTTTTTTGTTATCTTACTATGTTTTTTTTAATTTTAGGTATACATTTAAGTTGAGCCTCTATTACGGTGTCTTTAAAAAGTTTCCATTCAGCTTGCAGGGATTTCACTTTTGGCACTGTACCTTTTAATTTCTGTTTAACTAACCACCTCATTTTTGTGTAGTTCCCCTTTCTGAAATTAAATACTACAGTGTTGGGCTGCTGTGGTGTTAAATTTAATTATATTATGGTCACTATTACCAAGCGGTCCAGCTATATTCATCTCTTGGACCAGATCCTGTGCTGCACTTAGGACTAAATCAAGAATTGCCCCTCCTCTGGTGGGTGTCAAGAAACTTTGTTTCTGCATCCCATCCTGAGGTGACATGCACCCAGCCAATATGGGGATAGTTGAAATCCCCATTATTGTTAAGTTTTTTACTTTTGTAGCCTCTCTAATCTCCCTGAGCATTTCACTATCACCATCCTGGTCAGGTGGTCGGTAATATATCCCTACTGCTATATTTTTATTATTAGAGCATGGAATTACTATCCACAGAGATTCTGTGGTACAGTTTGTTTCATTTAAGATTTTTACTTCATTTGATTCTGTGCCCTCTTTCACATACAGTACCACTCCCCCAGCAGCACGACCTATTCTGTCCTGATACATTTTGTACCCCGATATTACATGTCCCATTGGTTATCCTCATTCCACCAAGTTTCTGTGATGCCTATTATATCAATATCCTCATTTAATACGAGGCACTCTAGTTCACCCATTTTATTATTTAGACTTCTAGCATTTCTATATAAGCACTTTAAAAAACTTGTCACTTTTTAGCTGTCTGCCATTACATGATGTAATTGAATGGGACTCTTTTTCATGTGACAGTTTCTCATCAAATCCTACCTGTATTTTATCATCTTCCCTTCTCTCCTCTTTACTAGGACACAGAGAATCTCCATTAATAGATCCTCCCCTAAAGGATGCCTCTGTCCGAACCACGTGCTCAGTGTGAGATGCTTGAAAGGGGCCTGATTTTCAGAAAGCGTTGAGAAAATCAGCCACGTCTTTAGTGTCTCAAATTGAGCATCCAAGAAATAAAGTATCCAAAAATCCGTTGTCACTTTTGAAAATCTTGGCTTGTCCTTACAGACAAATGTTGCGCTTGGGTACCCACCAGTCAGTCAAACCCACCCATGCGTATAATGCATATCAGAATTTGGCCCATAATTTTGAATATGTTCTTAAAATTCGAATTTGCTTATGCTTTTGCTTATTTTTATTTCTTTATTTTTGTGTGTGTTACAGTAGCATCTAGAGGCTCCAGCTGAGGTTGGGGCTCATTGTACAAAGCACTTTACAAATCTGTAGTAAGAGACAATGCCTGTGCCAAAGAACTTCCAATCTAGATAGACAAGACAGATAAAGGACAGGAGAAAATAAGTATGATTATCTCCATTTTACTTATAGGCACAAGGAAGTTAAGTGATTTGCTCATGATTACACAGGGAGTCTGTAACAGAATTGGGAATTGTACCCAGATGTCTTGAGTCCTGGCCTACTGCTTTATCTACAAGACCATTTGTTCTTTCTTGAATAATTGTTCACTTGTGAGCTATCCAACAGAATGGAAGTATGGCATAATCATCTTCTTTTTAACCTTTCAGATCACTTACTTTCTGTTACATGACCGTAGTGGGGACTATACATGTTTTCGCTTAGACTCACAGACAGGGTCCATATACAGTACCTCAGTATTTGACAGAGAGAAGAAGGGGTCATATCTCTTGGAAGTAAAGTCGATAGATGGCTTTGAATCTGCTCGACCTGGAAAATATGGGCGGCCAAACTCTGGTAAGAAATGAACCAGTGTATCAAGTGTGATTTTAGCTCTCTTCCTGTAAAAGAAAACCCTTTAATCAAGTTTTAAATTGTAATTTATTTTTATCCAAGCTCACTTGTAAAAGGGTTTTTTTTATTGTTTCTCTGTGTGTCAGTTGTCTCAGAACTGGAAGAAATATTTAATATGATGACCAGGCAAGTTTTCAGTTCTGAAACTAAAGAAAATTATCACCTTAGAGTTGATGGATTTTAGAGAGTAATTCCTAACTAGCAAAACCATACCTACTACTTTTACATGGGATGCAAGCCTAGTCTGGGTAATGGCGGGGCTTCTCAAAGCATTGTGTGCTGCACTGCACTGAGTCTGGACCAGTAATGAAATGCTGAACAGAAAAGCTCAAGATTTAAAAGAAATCACATTGGTTGTGTTTAAACAAAGTGTTAAAACTGGGCTTTTGTGGCTTCAGGACAAAAAGTTATGACTTAAAACTGTACAATTGCCATATTAGGCATCAATTATTCACATGTTATCTGTTTAAACAAATTGGATGTGACATTCATTTGATATCCAAGTGCTTTTGAGTAATGTTGGTATATAAATTGTCCATAACCCTAAGGGTTTGTTTCTGTATTGTCTGCATATTCGTCTTCATTTAATGTGCAGCTAGACAGTTTAAGGAATTGTAGCTGACAGAAGTGGCACAGCTGAGTATTTTAATCTCTTGTTTCTTGTGTCTCTAGACACAGCCTACGTGCGCATTTTTATCAGCGACGTGAATGATAACAAACCTGTCTTCAGTCAGAGTGTCTATGAAGTTAATGTGGATGAAGACCAGGATGTGGGTTCTACTGTCATTACAGTCAGTGCTAATGATGAAGATGAAGGTAAAGTACTGGAATTCCCCATAGCTGCATCTAAAATATTAATGAGTTAATTTCAGCACACTAAGACATATTTAGTGGTGTTAGGAGGGAAAATGTCTATGTCTCTACATTTTAAAACTTCTTTATGTCTAAACTCACAGGGCATGAACATTACTTCATAATGGGACTGTGAGGCATCAGCTAAATAACTCTATTATGTGAGGTAATACATTAACATGGGATGTTGGTGAATAACTTCTGTGCCAGCATACACAAATTTGGTATAGATCATACCCTTTTTTAAAAGAAAGGTGGTGATAAAAATATTTTCCCAGTTAACTAGAATGATTCAGATTGAATCTCAATGAAATTAATGTGTTCTCTTTGTATTGACAGTATATCTGTTGTATTGTCTCTTGTTTGGCACACTGAGGAATAGTGTTGTCTTACATGAAATTTGACTTTATAAATGGTTTGGAGACAAAGAAATGTAGGGATCGATCATCATGAACGGTCAAGAGTTTCGAAACAATTATTGTAGAGACAAGCAAATTTGTCACATAATCAGACCCTTTTCGTGTATATATTTTATGTATTGCCATGTGTTAGGAAACCACCCATCCTACTGACTACTAAATTAGAATAAATGTGGTATTCCTCTGATCTCCAGTGTAGATTCTGTTTGCTGTGGGCATGATTTTCTGTGTGGCAAGTGGTGAATGGGATGGCTCTTAGAGTCTGTGCTTTGGTAGTAGGAGAGGAGGAGTTTGTTGGTGTAAAGGAAAGAACAGAAGTTTCACAAGACTCGACACAGACTGGAATAGTATATTTTTTATCAGTTTTGGGGATTGTGTGACACATAAGTACAGCTATTAATATGGCTATCGCTAGTAGGTTATTTCAGTAGGCTTAGTTGTACTATGATTTTACCTGATTGACTGATGCAAAGGTATTGATATGAGGCCAGATTTTCAGGACTGGCCATTTGGCAGTCAAAATCTGAAGAGGGCTGTAAAGGTGGTTTGCAGCTACCTTTCTGGATCGCTGATCATTATGCTGCTGAGCACTGTTTCTGTCCTTAATCCCAATTTCAGAAAAATATCCGTATTCAGAAATGCAGTTAAACATGTACCTAAATCCCATGGAAGAAACTGCCTGAAGTTGAGCAACTGATCTCCTGAACAAGGATGAATTTTAGCACATGCTTAAGTGCTTTCTAAAATTGGAGGCTAATCCAAGTTGCACTAGTTTTTACTGCCTCAAGGGTCTATTCTGACAGTAGAAGGTCTCTGAAATGCACGGGCACACTGGCCACATTCACCTATACTAAGGGCTGCAAGGGAGCAAGGGCAAAGCTAGCTATGCTGTACCTATGCCACTGGATGATTCCCTGACACAAGGGAAGCTCCTTAGCTGGCCATGTGCGTTGAGTTGAAGTCTGCTTCGTGGTGGTGGAGAAGCTGCCTTAGGAGGACTACGGATCTGGCCCTTTGTCTCTGGCCTCTCAGCCAAGTTAAGTAATTGAAATTGCAGGTGTGAAGTGGGGAGGGAGTAGAGTGACAATAAAATTGGAGGCAAGAAGGGGGGAACCAGAATGAAAAGGTAAAATATCTTTATTTGGACTAATCCAAGAGCCCCTATTGTGTCTGAAATTCTATAGCCTCTGTTACGTAGGAAGTAAGCCTGAATGATCATAGTCATCCCTTCTGGCCTTAAAATCTGTGGCTCTATGAACTGTGAAGCTGAGTTTGGAATAAGAACTACTTCATGAGATGTTTCTGTAATTTTATAATGCTAATTTATTGTTATAAACAGGTTACCATTTACTATAGTTGCCATGAGTTGTACACTTGGTCAGTCTTACTGGCCTTCCTATACCCAACATGGGGTACTAAGTGAGGGCAAAATTTAGTCCACTGAAATTAGTTCAAGAGACATTTTGTTCCATGGAAACTTATTATAGATATTAGACTTATTGTGACCTGGAAATAGAAAAATGCTTGTAAATATTTTTACTTGGCTATGCATTTTAAAAGACCACCTAACTATAGTACTATATACTGACTCTCTTGTTATAGTTAATCACGTGAAACTTTTGAAATGAGATAGGACATTGTGGGTGGATTTTAATCAGGATAAGAACTGATTGGTGTGATTAATATAGAACACAATTAATAATGATCAATAATGTGATCCAGTAGAAGAGGTACAAAGTAAATGTATATTTCAATACCCTCAAATGATACGTATCTTATTTAATATTCTTTGGGTACTGGCAGGAGCAAATGCTAAATTAAGGTACCAGATCACAGCTGGAAACACTGGTGGAGTACTTGACATTGAACCAGAAACAGGAGCCATCTTTATTGCTCAGCCCCTGGATTATGAAGAAGCGAAAATGTATGAACTTCACTTGTTGGCCTCTGATGGTAAATGGGAAGATTATGCAATTATCATAATCAATGTTGTGAATAAAAATGATGAGGCTCCAGTTTTCTCTATCAATGAATACTATGGAAGTGTGATTGAAGAACTGGATGGATTACCCATCTTTATACTTCAGGTACTATATGGAGTTCTAGATGTTAGTCATATTTCAATAGAAGAATAGTCCAGTATTGTTGTAATATGTCAGTGAAACCAAGTTTTGCGAAGAAAATGTATTTCATCAGTGGAGAGAGAAAAGCATGTAGGGTTTTTTTTGTGTGTGTGTGTGAAGAAAATGATTGTGGCACTAATATTGAACAAGCATGGATGATCTTTTGTAACCCTAAGAACTATTGCTTATGCCAAATAATTAACTTTGTAATCTACTAGCTTTTTTATATTCTGTAGTTCAATTATTACTATAAAAATAAGAAAGAAAACATAGATAATTATACTGCTATAGTGTGAAGAGTCTATAACTATCCATCTGTGATAGGATGTAGTAGCAGATAGGATATAATTCAGGAATTGCATATTCGGTCACTAACATGATGTATGTGTTTGCAAAACCTTTGTAGGTTGTAGCAAATGATCCTGATAGCAGCATGGATGAAGGCGATTTGAGATATTCTCTGCATGGACATGGTGCAACTGATGTCTTCACAATTGATGAGAACACAGGCAGCATTTACTCACAGAAGATGCTTGATCGGGAAGAGCGAGCACTTTGGAGATTTGTTGTGTTGGCTACTGATGAGGGAGGAGAAGGACTTACTGGATTTGCTGATGTAATCATTAATGTGTGGGATATAAATGACAATTCCCCCATATTTACCTGCATGCCTGATGACTGCAATGGGAGTGTCTTAGAAAATTCTCCTGCAGACACTTCGGTTATGGAAATGACAGCTGTGGATTTAGATGATCTGAATGTAGGTGTTAATGCAATTTTGACATATAGGATAATTGACAATGTAAAAACTGGGTTTGCTACAGACTTATTTAATATCACCCCCAATAGTGGCACAATACGTGTAGCAGCGGGAATGCTGGATAGAGAGAAGACTGATAAATATTTCCTTACTGTTGAGGCAAGAGATGGGGGAGGGTTGACAGGAACTGGTACTGCCACTGTCTGGATTGCAGATGTCAATGATCATATACCTGAATTCGTTGAGGAGGTCTGGCAGGCAGCGATCCCTGAAAATAGTGCAGTCAACTCAGAAGTTCTGAAAGTGTCAGCTACAGATGCAGACACTGGGGAAAATGCTCACTTAACATTCAGCATTATTGGGGGAGATCCAGATCAGAAGTTTTACATTGAAAGTAACAAAGAAGGTCAACATGCAACTATCAGATTGAAAAAGAAACTGGATTATGAGAAACCGCATGAAAGGTGGTTTAACCTTACGATTAAAGTGGAAGATCTTGATTTTTCCAGTGTTGCAACCTGCTTGATTGAAGTTGAAGATTGTAATGACCACAGCCCAGTTTTCAATTCCCAGTTTATCCAAACTAACCCTTTCTTTGAGAACATACCTGTGGGAACTACAGTCACCACAGTGAGAGCGACCGATGAGGATTCTGGTTTGAACGGGGACATTATCTATTTTATTAAATCAGATTCAGATCCTATCAGACAGTTTGCAGTTGACCCAGATGGTCATGTGACTGTTGCAAGTACCCTGGATCGTGAAGTCATTCAGCAATACAATTTAATCATACAGGCTTCAGATCAAGGGATTCCTGCCCAAACTGGAAGTGTTACAGTCCTGATTAACTTGCTAGATATTAATGACAATGAGCCAAGGTTTGAGGCATCATATATGCCCATTGTTTGGGAAAATGTGGTGGGACCTCAGTTGGTGTATATGAACTATACATCAAAGCTGCTGCATGCTGTGGATCCAGACAGTGATGAAAATGGGCCGCCGTTTACATTTTTGCTGCCACCCGATTATCAGAATTCTTTGGATTTTTCTCTTACTGACAACAGAAATAACACAGCAACCATTACAGCACTAAGGTCCTTTGACAGAGAAAAGCAGAAGGTGTTCCACCTTCCTGTAATTATAACAGATAGTGGGAATCCATCTATGAGTGCTACAAACACCTTGACCATAACAGTTGGTGATGAAAATGATAACAGCCATGAAGCTGGCTATAAGGAAATCTTTGTCTATACCCATAGAGGTAGGTGGTGTACAGCGAAGGAGCCAGATGCATAGAAAAGTTAAAATTTTACTTGCTATCAGTAATTTTTTCTTTAAGTTGTTATTGCTATTGTATCTTTAATATTCTGTATATTTATAGATTAAGCATCCAATTCTGCAAACAGATATACAGAGTCATGACTGAATGGGCTCATGCTGGCACATCTGTTTGCAAGGTCTGGGTCATAATGTGAAAGCATCATCTACTGAGGAAGATTTATATATTTGTAATTATCTATCTTTTGTTTTTTAAACATGTATGTATTTGTCTATACAAGAACAATAATAATGAGCAAAAAGTGTTTTTTTGCTCTCTCTGTTTCCAAAAATGACTCTACTCATTTTGCGGGGGAATTTTTTTCCCCTTGGGCAGAGCCTGAAAAAAAAATAGGGGATTTTTAACAAGTGACTGAAAATAGGGGCTTAGAATGAAAGCACTGGGAAGCTTTAACTGTAGCTATGCATTCCAGCAATTTCTTTGTTAGTATGTGGTAAATATATAATTTTAATACATAAGTATATTTTTGTTGCTTTGGTTTTAATACAATGAAAAATAAATAAATCCCATAAAATAAAGAAGTGAAGATCGTAGGGTATCCCTGTGTCCATTATTAATTGCTTGTTTTGTGCGAGATGGCTCATCATCCTAAAAGCATTTGAAATGAAGACACAGTTTAACTGTATATCTAGGTTAGAGTTACCCTGCCAGCATGCCTGATGAGTATTGGTGGCAGGAGGTCCAATATGTAAAGAAAACTATTTTGCATTGAATTAAGCATGCACCTAATTTTGTTGAATTAGGTGCACTTAAACCAAAAGCCAGTGTAAGCAAGTTCTACAGTAGAGCAGGCTAGGTTAAGTAGGGTAGACTCTGAAGTTCTGAATTTAAAAATAGTCTATTCAATTTCTGTTCTACTTTGTATAGGTTTCTTTTACCGTGCTCATCACCATTTTATCTCAGCACCCACATTTTGCCAGATCACGACTATAACTAAACTGCACAGAGTATGGTGTGCAAAGGGGTGTTAAAGCTCACTCTCTACTCTCCTGATCACACTGCTGCTCTCTGCAGGCTCGTCTTGCTGTGTTCGAGCCGCTGTTCTACTTTACACTAGGTCACAAGAGCCACAGGGGGCTGAAAACATAGCCAAGAATTGGAATGGCATAGAGGCATCCTGCCAATGCTCTCTCTTTTCCTTGCTCAGGGAGAGCTGCTATTCTGATTCTCTTCTGGTGCAGAATACTGGAGTAGCAGTAATGGCTTTATATGCAGATTTTGCTAGTGATGCAGAGTAAAATGGCTTCCCCAGATTGGAGCATCTGGGTCTTCAGCTTCTGGTTTAGTAACTTTTTGTCTCAAAAGATCAGTTTATATACTGTAGTTTTATATTCTTATTTCTTTTTACTGATTATTTGTGGGTTTTTTCCCTCCTTTATGCAATGTCTGTGGTCTTTACCCAGCTTTCCAGGTGTACTTGGAGGAGAGCTCAGACTACAGGCTATGCATTGTTTAAGAGCCTTGGATCATAACCTTCACCAAAATCAAACAGGAATATGAAAATGATAAATGAAGTAATGAATGCAGTGGAATTTAAAATCCTTTGAAAACCAAAAATTAAATGCAGATTTATTATAATTTATCTCAACAGGGAAATGGTCAACAACAGTGCTTGGGGAAGTGTTTGCACCAGATCAGGATGACTGGGACAATAAAACATTTCTCTCTGAAGGAAAAATGCTCAAGTGAGGATTGTATTTGTGTCAAACTGAGTAATATTTAATGTTTATGCTTCTGTAATTTTTTTACTCACCATGAGATTTCCCTGTGTACGTTATATGTGTAAAAGCCAGGATTATCCCATGCAACAAGGAACGTACCTCCCGAATGTTCTTTTTTGTTGATATAACTAGGTTTCAAGGAATTGGTGGTGTACACAATATTTATCTTCATCTCAAATAATGTAGGGCCACATCATGCTGTTCATTTTTAAGTAGAGCTCTCCATTACTTTTCCTAGGCATTAAGGGTGTGCTTTGTATTAGACCCAAAATAAAAATAGGCTGCAGTTTCATTTCCTCCCTTTCCGCCCCCAGGTGTTATAATCTATTTGTATTTGATCGCATAAAGGCAACCAGTATGAGCAAAGAGTAGAATAACGCAAGATATCACAAGTGAAAGTGAATTTGGATGATCTCCTCCTAGAGCTAAATTCCCCACTGCATAAGCAGTCACAACTTGTTTTAATTCTTTGTAGTTGTGTCTGTTCATGCCAGTGTTGAACTGGGCCCCTAGACGATACTAATTCATCTGCCCACATCACAAAATGTGGGGTGCCATTAGCAGAAATGTAGTTCTGAAGTGGCTTTGTCTCTGTTTCCCAAAATAAAAACAAAACCAAGCTTTCTTTTTCCTAGAAAATGAAGGTGTTAAAGCCTTAGCGAGCCCAGAGTTGCAGCTGGAGCTTCTGCCTGTCAGCAGCCATTGAGGGTACTAAACCATAAGAGGGTACTATTCCATAGTAGTGACCTGGCCATAGTAGACCTCCACAGCCACTCAAAACTGCCCCTTTCATCATAGCTCATGGGCACGATGCAAGACATCTCCCTTGAAACTTCTCTTTGACAGGCACCAGTGTGGGACTAGAGGGTTTGCTCCCTCCTCTTATCACTCCTCCCTACTCACCACTGGGACCTGTGCAAGGGTATTCCTGAGTTTGAGCCATAAAGCTGTACTAATTCCTATAGACTACATGCTCTGGGTCAGGAGGGGAAAGCTCATGGGCTTGGGAATTGCAGAAAAGCTACTCATTTTTATAAACTCTTCCCAAGCTTCTCCACAACTTCCCAGTACAAAGTTTTTTCTTTTTAGTGCCTTTCTGAGATTGGGCTCTGGTACCCATCAGTTGACCACGGATCCTCCATACCAACTTTCTAGGGCTTTTGTAGCTTACGAGGCCATATACCTGTGTTGCTCGGTCAGGCCCTCATATGGTAGAACGTGTATGCTGAAAGAAACCAATTCAATAATGAGTAGAGGATGTTTCTGGTTTGACTTATTAGGCTTTTCATTATTTGAAGCTTTACTTCTAGGTTTTTCAAATTAAATCAAAGGACTGGCTCTTTGGTAATGGTGGATAATGCTCCTCAGGGGACATACAACTTAAGAATCAGAGTTTCAGATGGAGTCTGGCCTGATGTAATATCTACAGTACAGATCCATGTCAAAGAGTTGGAAAATGAAGCCATACGCAATTCAGCTACTGTACGTCTGGCAGGTAAGTTTCATTTGCTGTTTGAGCTTGGTTGCTGCTGTATTTGAAAAACTATTACTTAGATGTGATTGTAGGATAGATGCATTTGCAGTGTGTATCTAGTGCTGTTGGGCTGGGGTGAGTTGAGAGATTAACCAAAGCTCTGCAGGCATTTCATTTTAGTATATTGTACTTGTGAATCCCCATCTCAGGTATTACAGTGGAGGAGTTTATAAGGAAAGATGAATATGGGAAAAGCAGACATGACAAATTTAAAGAGTTACTGGCAGAAATCTTCTCAGCTCATCCTAGTGATATCACTATCTTCAGTATGATGAACGTTGACGGAAGACAGACAAACTTAAGATTTGCAGTTTGTGGTGGCTCTTCTTATTATAGACCAGAAAAAGTGCATGGTGAAATGGCAGCATTTAAAAACAAGGTATGTGCCCCAGTTTTAATTCAATGAACTTAACATTAGGGTGGTTTGCATAGATATAAACTAACTATACTAGCATCCTTTATGCAGACACAGCCACACTATGGAAGAGCATACCAGGCCTACTGATTTACTTTTTGCTTCACTTGAAGTTTTGTTATACAAATTTGTATCACAGCTTTTTCGTTTAATTTTCTTCCTCTCATCAATCCCTTTTATACAAAATTCCATTTCAATTTGTCTGGCCACTTTTTTAGTTAGGAGAGGGCAGTCTCCTCCTCCGAATCATAGCACTTTGGTTAGTTTTGTGTGATATTTTTGTGTGTGCGCATATTAAAAATATTATTATTATTACTTAATATCTACTATGCAGTATTGCCCAGAGGCCAACCAAAATATTAATCTTTAAAATGGGTAAATGGGAGGACCCATGTAGTTATAGCCCTGTCAGTTTGACTTGATTAATCAAGAATTAAAAGGAAGGTAATATAATTAATGCCAATCAAGATGGGTTTATAGAAAATAGATCCTGTCTAGCTAACTTGATATTTTTATGAAATTACAAGTTTGATTGATGATTATTGTTGATGTAATATACTTAGGCTTTTGTAAGGCATTTGACTTGGTTCCGCATGACATTTTGATTACAAAACTAGGATGATATAAAATTAAAATTAACATGGAACATATTAAAAGGATTAAAATGGGTAACTGATAGGTCTCAACATATAACTGTAAATGGGGAATCATCACTGAATCAGTGTGTTTCTAATGTGGTCCCACAGGAATTGGTTCTTGGCCCTATGCTATTTAACATTTTTATCAATTACCTGATAAAGTTTGTAGATAACACAAAAGTTGAGGAAGTGGGAAATAATGAAGAAAATGATCACTAATGCTGAGCCACCATCTGGACTGCTTGGTAATATGGGCATAAGCAAACTATATGCATTTTAATATGGCTAAATGTATACATCTAGAAACAAAGAATGTAGGCCATACTATAGGATGTGGGACCCTATCATGGAAAGCAATGTCTCTGGAAAAGATTTGGAGGTCATGGTGGATAATCAGCTGAACATGAGGTCCTGCTGCGATGCTGTGACCAAAGGAGCTAATGCAATAAACAGAGGGGGATCTCAAATAGGAGAAGAGAAGTTATTTTACCTCTGTATTTGGCACTGGTGCGACTGCTGCTGAAATATTTTTTTTTCAGTTTTGGTGTCTACAGTTTCAGAAAGATGTTGAAAAATTGGAGCGGGTCCAGAGAAGAACTGTAAGAATGATAAAAAGATTAGAAACCTGCTTTATAGTGATAGATTCAAGGAGCTCAACCTATTTATCTTAACAAAGAGAAGGTTAAGGAAAGAGTTGATCACAATCTATAAGTACCTACATGGGGAACAAATATTTGATTATGGGCTCTTCAATCTAGCAAAGAAAGGTATAACACAATGCAATGGCCAGAAGTTGAAGCTAGACAAATTCAGACTGGAAACAAGGCAGAGATTTTTAACAATGAGGGTAATTAACCATTGTAACAATTTACTGGGGTTGTGGTGGATTCTCCATCATTGGCAATTTTTAAATCAAGATTGGGTGTTTTTTCTAAAAGATCTGTTCTGGGAATTATTTTGGGGAAATCAATTCTATGGCCTGTGTTCTACAGGGCTGGGGTCAGACTAGGTGATCACAGTGGTTCCTTCTGGCCTTGGTGTCTAAGAAGCCCCAGTGTGCCAGCTGCTGTACAAGCACATAGTAAATAACAGCCCCTGCTGCAAGGAGGTTACGATCTAAAAGATAAGACACAACAGGGAGATGAGAGAAAAGGGAGAGGAGGGGAGATGGAGACATGAAGTGGTTTCAGTGATAATAAATAGATTGTGTGTAATTCTTAGCCAGTCAGGAGCAGTAATCACAACTCGCCACCTGCCCAACTTTTATCAGACTGCAAAGTACGTAATTTTGTCTATTAAACAACAATATAGAGTATTAGAATCCTTCAAATGGCCAAGGTCACAGAATCAGAGAGGCAGATACTATTCATGCAAAATAACTGCTCCTTCTCTTGTATATTTATAGAGCAATTACAATGATAATATGGAAAGTTACATTGATTTCAAATAGACTCTGCTTCATAATACATAGTGGGATGATTCATCATAGTGATAACAAGAGGATAATTTTTGCTTCACATATTTTACTGAAGAAATGGCATTTCTATTAATTATTTATCACCTTTCAGAGTTTAATGAATAGCTCTAATGAGTTATCACCAATTTTCTATACTTACAGAAACAAAACATAAATATAGAATTCCTCCATTATCTTTTGTAGATATGTTTCAGTTAACGATAAACATAGAAAATTGGCAATTAGCGCTAGAATTATTCATTAAAATTTTAAATAAATAAATAAATGATGAAGTGTATTTATTTGTTACACTTCTTTGGATATGGCTTTATGATAACTGATCTTAGTGTACAATCAAAGACATCCATCCGAGTAGTCTGAAGGAATCATGATTGTCTATCTGTGCCATGTTTTTCTGTAGCAGTATAGCAAAACTGTCTAAACCTTTTTAATACAGAATCCCCACTAACAGCAATATGTGTAGACTGCATACCCCATAATTGCATTGACAGGATACATCATGTCACTGTGTGATATATTTCTACCTTCTTTCAATATATGTCATAATATTTATGAGGATGTATTGAAGATTAGTCATAAAGGTCGAAGTTCTTAAAAGAATGGTAGATTGAAATGAAGGCACTAGTAAAATGGAAAGAGAAGAAAAGAATGGAAGGTTTTTAAATTTGTTTTTGGCCATTAGAGTTTATTTTTAATTTGTTTTTCATACATTGTTCCACTAAAAGTAACAGCTTATTAAACATATAAAATTACCAGTCCCTAAGTCTGAGCTCACAGTAGTTTTACATTGGTGAATTCTGTTATCTTCATGGAGTTACTCCTGGTTTACAACATTGTGAGTGTAGAACAAAGCCCTTAGTGTCAAGGTTCTGACACTATGGTCCAAACCCTGAAGCTTTTCATGCACCCGTAGAAAGGTGAAAACCTCTAATTCAATATCCAAACACTGCCTCTGGTCAGCCCAAGAAGTTAAATTTTCAGACACCTTTGTGCTTTTTGCCATGCTGCCCCTCATGCCTCGGACAAACTCCCTGTAAACATCCACAAAACTAACTTATTATCGTCCTTCAAAGCCCTCCTTGAAACTCTCCTTTGCCAACTATATTGTCTTTGTTTCTTTGTGCTCCCCCATCTAGCTATATCCATCTGTTGTTTTTTATCTTACAGTATAAGCTCTTTGGGATAGGGGTTGGGGTTTTTTTGTTCTGTGTCTGTACAGTGCCGACCACAATGGGGTTCTGGGCCATCACTGGGGCTCTTTGGTGTTACAATAACACAAATAAACAATAATATTGATTGATTCATTGATTGATTGATTGGGAGACACATGATCCAGTGCATAGCGAGCTGGATGAGAGGCAGGAGAGCTAGGTTATTCTCAGCTCTGCCATTACCAGCTGTGTGACGTCAGGCAAGCTCCTTACTTCTCTGTACCTCTGTTTGCCACCAACCCTTTGCCTGTCTTGTCAATTCAGAGTGTAAGTCTTTAGGTCACAGCCTGTGTTGTGTAGTGTCGATACGATAGGGCCCCAGTCTCCGTTTTGGCCTCTATGTGATGCCTCTCTAGGATACCGTACTCTAGGATGCCATTTGATACTGAATTAGAGGTTTTGACCTTTCCATGGGTGCATGAAAAGCTTCAGAATTTGGATCAAGGGTCAGAACCTTGACACTAAGAGCTTTGTTCTACCCTTGCAATGATGCAAACGAGGAAGTCATGTAATTCAAATAATAAATATATAAATAAAAAATGAAATCCTGTGCAGAGAGATCCCACATTACCCTGCACACTGAACATCACTGCATCTTCTTGCAGAGATGGCGGGAGGTAAATGCAGATGTGGTGGAGTTGTGTCAGCGAGTCTGAATGCAACTAGGATACACATGCCTCAAAACTTGCCTATGTAGCAAGCCATGTCCACTACTCGGCTGGGTACTCAGCAGTCCTGAATTCGATTCAATTGTGCGTGTGCCTTGGTCAGGCCATGCTTCTGTATTGGGGGAGTGAACTTATGATTTACAGTATGTGGGCATAACAGGGTGAGTAGAAAACTTAACTTGGAATTTTCTTGCTGGCTGTGACCTGGCCCTTTATGAGTGAGCAAGGGTGGAGAGAAGGGTGCCTTACACTGCCCTAAGATTTTAGGCACAATCCCACTCCCTGCACTCTGGCGTCTGCCAGTCTAGCACTTTCTGGTGCCTTAGAAATATTATTAACAGTCCAGAACAGCTCTAATAATTTGGCTGTCAGTGATAGCAATTATTGAGTTCCAGGAAATATTGCTACTGTAAACTTTCACGCACACTGAATACATATAATTTCCTTTAAATCACTTTGATTGCTCACAAAGTCTAGGCTATTAATGACCAATTTTCGTGTAATTAAAGTATTCCATAAAGTTTATGATTGTATGGATTTTCAGAACTGAAGGAACAAATGAAAACATTCCATTAGGGACAGACTGGTGATTTGTTAAACTGCGTTTCCTCTTAGATCCAATCAGCTTTAAAAGTGAACATTTCACAGATTGATGTAGACGAATGTGGGAGAATAGACTGTAGTGGTGGCAGCGGTTGTACAAACTACTTCACAGTGAGTGACATCCCAACAGTGATGGATGCTGGGGATGTGTCATTTGTCTCTGTAACAATCACCATCAGTGCAGTCTGCACCTGTTCCGCTAGAGAACGAGTTCATCAGTCTTGTGCCTCCTACCCCCGAAGCCCGTGTCTCAATGGTGGGACATGTATTGACACTCTGAATGGTTACAGGTGAGGAAACTTGCACTGCAACTTTTCGTACTGTCTCTTTTATTTCTTTTTTAAAATGTTAAATGTAGTTAACAAGATACAGGACTAGAAAAGTGATAGATGCACCTTCAGATCGGCAATAAACTGTACATTTCAAATGGAGGGAAATCCAGAAAAGTGTTACATGTGCAGAAGACTGTAAACTTAATAATAAAAACAGTTCTTTATTAAGGGCCTGATCTTGGTCCTGCAGTCTTGAAGCCATTGAAAGTATAGTCTGAATAAGGACTGTCAAGATAAGGCCCTAAATGGAAACCAATGAAAAAACACAAATAAGTTAGTGGTGTTAACTCATCTCTCTATGCGGTTCTTCAACAATTTAGAATAATTTTGTGAATGGTTGTTATGATGATTTCAGATTCCACAGCTCCATCACTTTTTAGTGCTCCTTTCATGATTTCGAGATTTAATTCCCAATTAACCTTTTAGAATTTTCATAGGATTCTCATGGGATTTCTTCCGTGGGTAGGGTCACTATGAAAACAGTAGGAAATGTTTATGTTGAAAAGCTTTTCAAAAAGGGTCAAGATGACTGAGGATACTGGTTACTGGACACAGACCTTCTAACTTTTAGATCACTGAATCATATCCAGCCCAGGTTGGTAGATTAACTAAAAGTAAATGTTTTGATTATAGTATTTTTAGTTTATCTATTCATTTATTTATTTTGCTTTAGCCTTCCTCTGATTTGCTCTTTCAGATGTCATTGTTCTACTTCATTTCTTGGACCTGACTGCCAGCAGACTAAGCACAGTTTCCATGGAAATGGATATGCATGGTTTCGACCCATCAGGCCTTGTTTTGAGAGCTTACTATCCCTAGAGTTTATTACTGAGGTTCCAGATGGGCTTTTACTATACAGTGGTCCTTTATCAGATCCAGAGCCTGGGAGTCCAGAGAACTTCATGGCAATAGGTACTTGTAGGCTGTACATTGCACATAACTAAATGCTTTGTAGGGACTTGAAGTAAGGATTCTCTAGGAATTGATGTTGCATGGATAATATAGTAATTATAGTGTGAATTCTTACTTCAGTCTGATGGATTCATAAAAAGTTTGTCTCTTGAATGCAAGACCCTAGAAAAATTAAAAAAAAGTCTCCTGAAATATACTTTAGCAGAACATTTTTCTTTGATATTGTGGGTATTTTTTAGTTTACACTAATGGTTCTGAGCCTATCCTAGAGCTAAAGAAATCAAAGTGAAATAGAACAGACAGATTTACAAAAAAAAAAAAATCCCACAAGGAAATATCTAGTGCTTTAAAGGAGTTCAGGTACTTTTGAGACAGGTATTACATGATTAATGCAGTCAGTCGCATGTCATTTTCTGTGGTTTGTGAAGACAGAAATCTACTTCTTAAAATTCTTTCAGTCTCAAGGCATTTTTGAAACATGTTTTCTTTAACAGACTATGACTTGATGGATGAATCTAGTCCCACAGCACCATCCAAGCCATATATGCAGTAGTTAAAGTTGTCTATACATCCAATGAATTTTTAATTGTTGCTCAATTATTTTCAGTGAGTTCGTGAAAGAAGATGTGTGCAGAATTGTGTATATTTTAGATTGTCCTAAATGTTGGGATATTAATCTATGACTTGATTTTTACTTTGCTTCTGTGAGGCTGAATTTGTATTTACTTATGAATTTAGACAGGGGTTGAGATATAGCAAACCCTGTATGCATGCATGTACGTAATTAGTCTGAATTTTTACTTTAGAATGTAATATGGTATTAGTGCCTTAGTAAGGAATAGATTACAATGTTTGGTTTAGAGCCTGATCATGAAAAAATGTTTAGTGCAGCGTATTTTCTCTGCACAGTTCAGTCAGCAGATTCCACGTACAATTAATTAACAAACAGCATACTCATTAATACAATTATAAGTAACAAGGCCAACAGACAATAACTTCTCCTACATAACACTAGCTATAGAATGTAACCACATAGTTCCTTCACTGAGCCCAGTAACCTGTGGTTGACAATAATTGTTAAACTAATCAAGTCAATACATACACCAACGTAGCAAAAGTGGAAAAATATATTTGCAGATAGATTTTTAAAAATGTAACTTTTTAATTTTTCTTGTTGGTCTTTTAGAACTTTCCAGTGGCATTCCTGTGTTGAAAATTAACCATGGTGCAGGCACTGAGATGCTGCATTTCCCAAGTCACTTGAACTTGACTGACAAAAGATGGCATCGGCTTGAAGTCAGAACTAATGGTCAGGTCAGATACTTGTTTTCCACTTTATGGTTTTCTTACTTCCAGTTAGCTCTTGCATACACACAGAATTAGGAAGATATAAATGAGAAACTGGAAAATTGAGTGTTTCATTCCATATATACCTGTAGACCTGATGCACAATGTGAATATTGGGAGGATAGCACTATGAATTTCATAATCTATCCTTCTGCAGCTCCGCGTCTCCCACAGTTCTGTTACATATGGGCCAGCGGTTCTCAAACTGTGGTTCAGGACACCAAAGTGGATCGGGACCCCATTTTAATGGGGTCACCAGGGCCAGCATTAGACTTGCTGGGACCAGGGGCTCAAGCTGAAGCCTGAGCTCCATCCGCACCTGGGGCGTCGGAACTCAAGCTGCAGCCCCCTCTCCCCTTACTCGGGGTAGCAGGCTTGAGCTCCGTGCCCCCTCCCCAGGGGTCATGTAGTAACTTTGTTGTCAGAAGGGCTCACGGTGCAATGAAGTTTGAGGACCCCTGATATGGGCTATTTTCCTCCTGTCTGTAGTTTCCATAGCAGTTCAAAACTGTGGCATAGCCTGTGCTAGCCATGCTCATGATCCCTTCTTCAGCTTTATGGTTCTGCCAGATCTTCTGCCTCTCCAGCAGCGGTCAAGTAACAGTTCACTTGTATTTTATATGTTTGGGGAGGTTTTTTGGGAGCGGGGGAATAGCAAGCACCCTTTCTCTCTCTCCTGGATTGGGTATTGACCAGTGGGTTGGTTTCAGATACCTGGTACCTCCCTGCCAGTCTCCTCTGCCTTTCCTACCCCCTACTCCTATATCCCCCCAAGGCATGGCATAGCTGTTGTGCAAACACTGAGCTAAATCAAAGTGGTGCCCTATTTGTGAGTCAACTTTTACAGGCCCTTTGGAGGGCAAATTGTGCCCTGCCTGTTCTCAGCCAGCTGACACTTGCACTGCTAGGGCACAGGGTTCTGAGTTGGACAGGCACGTTGGGTCCCCCGGCTCAAGAAACCAAGACTCCAGAAAAGAAATGCCCAATCTGGAGATGAAGAGCAGAGTAAGGAAAGACTCCAAAGAAAAAAAGGAGCATTTTATCCAATAAGCCCAAGGGATAAGGCCTGGGACAGAACAGGAATGGAGAATGAAAAAGCCCTTAAGGGGCCCCAGGTCCTGTCCCCAAGTCCTAAAATGAGTCGTAAGTTCCCTAGAAAGGGAAGCAGGGCTCATACCCAGGTTTCTTTCTTCTCGGGCCTCTTGAATCAGGGAACTCTGACTATTGAGTGCCATCCTTGATGCAGGAGGAGCGGGACCCCAAGGGGAAGGACATTGAGGGAGACATATCCAAAGAGCTCAAGGCGCTGCATAAAGCAAGCTTCTAACGCCTTAGCCACAGCTGGATGTGCCGGGAACCCCAGGGAAAGGAACCATAACATCAACCTTTTGGAGATCAGAGCTGTCAAGATGAACCCAACGAAAGTTCCAGAACTACCTAGACAGCAAACTTGTTCTGGTCCAATTGGACAATATGGCTATTATGGTGTATAACAACAACCAAGGGGAATGAGGAATTTAACCCTACACGCAAAAGCAATGGAGATAATGGAATAGGCAGACAGGACCCTCTCTTCCGTAAGAGCAATGCATATAAAAGGAAAGCTGAACCAAAAGGCAGACTGGTTCTGCAGGTGCACAGTCAGCAACACAGAATGATGTCTGAATCAGGGAGTCTTCACTCTGATTTCTCAGTACTTTACCAGGGAAGCAGACCCCAAATCCCTGGGGACGGATGCTGTTTTTGCACAAATGGTCACAAGGCCTGCTATACACATTCTCACCCTTTCCACTTCTAGGAAAAGTGATCCAGAAAATAAGGCAAGGAGAAACAAAAGTGAAAGTGTTAGCTCTGCACTGGCAAAAGAGACTATGGTTCTCCAATCTGATAGAACTGAAATTAGAACCACCATTGCAGCTACCAGTGAGACTAGAGATACTTTACCAAGACCCATCCACCATCCAGACCCAGTCTATCTACAACGGACAGTCTGGCTATTGAGGGGGAAGCATTAGCTTCATTAGGGCTGTTTTCCAAAGTGATTGGAACTCTGTTCTTCTCCAGGTGAGCTTCAACTACCTGCCTGTAGATGCAAGCCATGTATTTCATGCCTGCATGACCAACTGGCAGCCACTGGGCTGGATCTGCACTGCGGGACGATTCCATCTGGCCCCCATGGAGGACGCTCTGCACTGTATGACCTGACCCGCACCATATGAGTGAGGTCATGCTGCATAGAGGGATGCCATTTTGGACCGCGTAAGGCATGCAAGTATTGTTGCATGCCTTACTAAAACTGTCATGACTTGCCACTTCAACACTAAAGGCCTAATACTCCATGTGGACAAGGTTTAGCTCGTGTCAAAAACAGCAAAAATCTCAAGGATTCTGATATTGCAGTTACCCCATACATATCAGAATTATGAGACACACTGAGCTGCAGAATGCTAAATTTCTTATCTGGCAATTACCTTTCTGCTAGCAGCGTCTCACACACTTCTAAGCTCCCTGATTGGCTTCCTAGCCAAGGGACAATATTTAATTTTGATAGCTATGCTTGTAGGCTATAGCCTACTGTAGTTTACTTGTTCACATTGATGTTACTGTTACTAATCACAGCTTTAGAATGAATCATCTGGCAGCAAGCTGGAGAAGGTAGAGTGGCTAACATGGGCTGTCCAACAGCTTTGAACTGCCTCTGGAAACTGCAGACAGGAGGGAATAGCCCATATGTATCAGAGTTGTGGGAGATTCTGCTAGCAGAAAGGAAATTATCTGGTAAGACATTTACTGATCTTATACATTTGCACAGTTTAGGGTCAGATTTTTTTTAAAAGTAGGCACACAAATACATGCAATTTGTAGATGCAATGTTAATTTTCACAAATAAACTAACATCTTTGTAGTCTCCACTCAGTTAATTGTGTGCACAAATGTGCCAAATTATCCATTTGCAAGTGCAATTATCCATTTTGTGAGTGTGACTATTGTAATCAAATGCACAAATTAAATGCACAGTTGCATGTCCATTTCTTCGTGTTTTTATATATTGCCTTTGGTTGTAATATAGAAAATGGCACAGAAAATGGCAAAACCCTTTATTGATCAGGACACACAGACAAATGAACACAAGACACAGAGGATAGATTTTAATCAACAGGGTACAACTTTAGGTATTTAACACTGGGGAGGGGCATTCCTGTTCTCTGACGCCAGGAGATTATCTGAGTTCAGGATACCATACAACCAGTAATTTGGGGTAGACCTGCCTGTGCCTTCCCCTAGGACTCAATTCACTTCCAAATCCTCTTCATCTCCCCCTAATTGTGTGTGTGTGTGTGGGGGGGGGGTAGAGATTACCAGGACCTCAGTCAGCGAAGACTTCAGGTCTCCCCTTTTTTCCATAGGCAAAAGGACCACCAGTGCAATGCTGGGTCCCACTTACTTCTGGAAGACTGGTCCTTTTTAGTCTTATCTGTGCTGGCCACTGAGGACACCGCCAATTAGTATCACATTTAGGGTCACATCCTGACCCACACTACTTGGTAGCGATTTCTAGAATTGCCAGCTTTGGTTGGATGAATTCCTGGAGATTTTATCACATGACATAATTTTTAATTAAAGATTAATCTTTCATTCCTGGAGACTCCAGGACAGTCCTTGAGGGTTGGCAACCATAGCGATTTCCTGCCTGGATCCAGTCCCTAAGGTCATGGAGCCAAATGTCTGCCCCCACATCAAGAGAGGAACTTTGTCACCCCTAAAAAGCTTGAGCCTTGAATATTGGATGTCTCTGTGTGTGATCTCTGAGCCACCTACTCTGAAAATTAAACTAGCCAGTTCCCAGTTAACATTTTTTTCAGGCCGTGGGCTGGATGGACAGCTTCCTGCCAAACTTGCTTTGCAAGCAACCTTGACCAAACCAGTCTTGTGTGTAACCTCCACTCTCTAATCAATTCCACATCCCTCTGAATGCTAATTCTTAAATTCAGTTTGGTGCAAGCCCCAAGATCATTTACACTAAGGTGAAAAATTAGGACATTTGGTGACTGCAGTCCAGCCATCGTCAAGTGAGAAGGAGCGTGAGCTGATCGGCCATATCATCACAGGCATACAGCTTCAGCCTTGAATCTCAGTTGTAATCCACCTGCTGACCTAGTCACCATCTCGCTGGCCCAATGCGCAATAGAAAGCTTGCAGATCCAGACATTGACCCTCCTCACAATGTCTCCTGCAATCACAAATGACAAGGTTAGTGTGGGTCCCTGGCATGGCCTAGCAACCTACTGGTAGGGTGAATATAGGTCCTGTAACACTCCGGTTTCCGGCACCCAGTTGCCCAGAACTGCCATTTGCATAGTGCAAGGGAGAGGGAAATGGCTAAAACTTCAGTACAAGGTTTGAAGCAGTTCAGTGAAGCACAGTGTAATTCTTCATTTTATGGTATGACAGTAGCCTTATATGTTTTGGTGCAGGATGTTCGATTCACTTTGGATCGTTGCAGTGCAGCTATCGTTTCAGAGATAGAGGGACCAGGTAAATGGTTGTCAACTGAAGACCGCACAAACTGTGAGGTCACGGAGACTATTCCACAAAGAGGAAGGTAACAGTGCACTTCTGGAGATTAACTGAAAAATAATTTAATATCTTTGAACATCTAATTTATAAAGATGAAAGGAGGGTTGTTAATGCTTCAGAAGACATCTGTGGATTTCTACTGTGTTTTCTATCCAAGGATCTCAAAGCGCTATACAAACATTAATGAACTAACCTACCTCAGAGTTTGTGATATGCTCAAGGTCATAGATCAAGTCCCTAGTAGATCCAGGAACAGAATCCATATCTCCTGTACTATGCCTTTACCACACGATTATTCTCCCTCACCCGACAGACACTCCTTAATTATTAAACAGTTATTGGACCTGTTACTCCAAACCTTACTAACAAATTTGTTCCATTGACTTTAAACAGAGCAGGGTTGGACCCCAACTAAATCAGATTTTATGTGCTCAATACTGTAAATCTTGTAAATTCTCAATTAAAACTAGTAACAAACATAAATGTGTAAGGGCAAATTTAGCTGTCAATTATACAAGTGTAAATCTGGAGTAATTCCAGCCCTACACTTCTGTGATTGTATGACTTCAGTAAGATTACCTTAATGGTGCCAATCTATATAACTGAGAGTAATTTGTAATCCTGAAGTCTGATTCGTAGATTGTAACACCTTAAAACTCCCACCACTTCAGTGCTAAACTTGAAAATGCCATATGTAATCCTTAGGGCCAAATTCTCTTCTGGGTGACTCCATTGTTTTCAGTGGAGTTACACTAGCAGAAAATTTGGTTTTTAGTTTTTCTTATCCTTGTAGAAAGTTGCCATTCCTCAAATTTATTCTTTGGAAATGCAAGAGTGGTGTTATTTATCTTCCCTATACTGCAGTGTATGTATTTTAAGGTAAAACATGCCCATTTATATTCATTTTTATTATGCATCTCACTGTTCAAAGGTATTTGGATGTGATCCAAGTTCTTCAGCTGGGTGGTGTAAAGGAATCAATTCCGTATTCATACCCTCAGTTACAGCACAAGCATTTTACTGGCTGCCTGCGCAATTTAATCTTGGATACTCAGGTAAGAGAGGAGGTGTCATGATTTTTGCATTTGTAAAGATGTATTACTTTTGGGTCTAGAGTTTTAGGAATTTTGTATGAGAAATGGGATTTGTATTCTGAAGATGTAGACACTCTTCTGGTTCTGATTAGTAATGGACTGACCCCATAAGGGTTTAGTAGCTTCCTGCAGGATTGGCCCTATAGTGCATCTCTTATTTTCAATGAGTTGCCTACATACTTATTTTTTACCCTTTTTTGAGCAATTGTTATATGTTCAGCAGCGGAAATGTACAAGATATGTCGTTTACATTGAATAGCAAATAGAGAATATAATGTTAAGGTCTTAGGCTGATGAGTCATTTCAAATAATGCTAAATCATGGGAAAGTAGTTGTCATTAGGACTCTTGAGTAGGCTGTAACCTCCACAAATTGCCATAAAGGTGATCATTTTGCTTAGCAACGCTATGAAGATGTAGAAGCTAGATAAATTTGTTACCATATATAAAGCAATAGAATATAACATTTATGGGTTTAATGACAGTTGGCATCTCTGATTCACACTGAGGCCAGCCAGCTTGATGAAATGTGTTGTCATTTGTGCTTCTCTGGCAATGTGGGAGTCCACTGGGGAACAGCAAAAGCCAGCTTCCAGTCTGTTATAATGTTGGTTGAACAGGTAGATGAAACTTTAGAGACACACATCATGGCTTCAGATACACATGTGCAGCTCCCATTAAAGTAAACCACCACTTGGGGTTTTTTCTATTAAATGTCAGATTCATCTCAGCTTATATCAGGCACAATGGTATTGGCTTTTTTTTTTTTTCATGGATAGTATAATTAACATAAAACCCTCTCTCTTACCTGGAAGCAGATGTTTCTGTGAGACCCAGACTGTGCTGTTGTTTATCTCCTACTGTCCCACCTTCTATTATTTATCCATCTATCCTGCCAGGTAACATTCCCTAACTCCCCCACAAGGAATTTCTGAATGTTAATGAAATATATATAGATCCATGCCAGCTTTATTTTAAATGCTGGAGTTTTCCTTTAGTCAGTGTGTGTTGCTTGAGCGTATCCGTATGCAAAATATGACCCTTGTTGTTTAATATTTAAAAGTCAAACATTTATTAAACATGTCAAAAACTAGTGCCTTTTAAAACAAAACATGGCTTCAGCTCTACAAAAGAGAGAAATTAGAATTATACAGACAGTGTGGTGTAGTGTAGCTATTGATCTCTGGGATAAAGTTTAACTGCTTGTTAAAATGAAGTCACAATGTTCTCTGATTTTCTCTTTAAGGTGTATGACCTTGAATCTCCTGCAGAGTCCCTGAATAGCTCCCCTGGCTGTGCACTGACAGATGGGAGCTGTGAGGCCACGGGCTCCTCTTCCTGTGGCATTCATGGGAGATGTCTTGGCGAGTGGGCCTCATTCAGCTGTCACTGTTTGCCAGGTTACTATGGCTACAGATGTGATAAAGGTGAAGTCTTTTTTTCTCTATGATGTTATTGATGGCTGTGATGGTGCAGTTTATGGAACAGTACCCTTAAGATGTTCACAATTAATGACACTTTTGATAAGGCTTTGAACATACTGATTGCCCAGGATCATATTCTAATTTTTTGGTTGGGTATTTTTTGTTAATCCCACCCCTCATTTTAATTCCTTTGTGAAATGTCTTCCTCATCACCAGATCGTCTCTTTTACACTGATGGTATCTATGCAACTGGGTGTGGTGTTCTGTCCTATCTGGTGGCACCAAGACCACTTAGAGAGAGGTGAGTCTGCTCTACAGCCTTAGCTAAGAGCCAGTTGACTTTTAGCTCATGCAGTAGAGGCTCATTCACTAAGCTCCAGAGGCTCCAGGTTCGATCCCGCCCGCCATCGACTAGGGTCTGTCGGTGTTACACACTCACTAATTGGGATGGGACAGAATCAGAATTGCTCAGCTGCGTGTCATAAGCACTGTACTGCTAACATCAAAAGGATATTATTTTCTAGGGCCAAGAGGTCTGTGTTTTTGGTGCAGGAGGATCTGAGTTCCATCCCTGCTGCCTCCAGGTGGCCAATGTTTGCAGCAAAGTGACAACCATAAAGTCCTAGGTAGCCACAGATTTGTTACACTGATTTAAATGTGTCCTCATCCTCTTCCCATTGTCTTGGTCAGAGACTGTGGGCAGACAGGAGAGACTGTGTTTGATCTGCATTCTGAAGCAGGAGTTCAAAAAGGAATTCAGTCGATTGCTGGAGAAAAAGAAGAGTTAATTGAGCACAAGTAAAAGGCATTTCCATTGTGTTGCTAAATGAGGCCTTATCTAACTTGTGTTAATTTTAAAGGCGCTGCTGTAAACATGCTTTAAAAACAATTAAAATATTCATTTCTAGTTATGGAGCTACATGGACTGGTCCTTGGTCAGCAGGCTGGGAAAAGAGGAGGAGTGCTGGGGAGGCACTGGGCTCAGTCACTTGGGTAGGGATCCCTGTGCAGAAAATATGCTCAGTCCCTGGGGGAAGGAGCAGTGTGAGGGAGGACCTCCTGTTACTTTCTGTTAACCCCCTCTGAGCATTTTAAACAGCAGCATTAACAGGATCCAGATGGAGATGCGCTTAACCCTACTCAGTGGAGGAATCTACCATGTCTTTGAAAATGAAGGCAGGGAAGAGCTACTGGGAGAGCAGTGGCAAAGTCTTGAAGGACTTCCCCAAAAAGGCATGTTATGTCAGCACTGGAGACCATTTCATTGGGCTGTTTACACTAATTTGGAGAAATTCTTTATTTTACTTACATCGCTCTTTTCCTGCTTAGGGTAATTTTTAAAAGTTTTTGAATTTCTTAGTTGCCAAAGAATACTCCTTTGGGCCAGGGAGCCACATTCGGTATCTGCTTCCCGTTTCTGTGCCTGCCCGCAGGACGCTGTTAGAGGTGACGGTCAGGACACGACAGCCCAATAGTGTCATCATGAGCATGTCTTCCCGAGCCAAGGATGAACACATCACCCTGCAGGTTAGTGAATAGTCTTGGACACACAGCACAGAGTGAATTCAGTTCCAGCTCATGTGTAGCCCAGTGAAACATGGATAAGAGAGTACTTTTGTGCTGTACGCTGCCCTAGCAAGTAAAATACTACTTGAAAATCTGTACTGTACAATTCTGTTAATTCATGCTAGTAAAGTGGGCCTGATTCTCCACTAGTTAAACTGACTGTACACTTGTGTCATCCCATTGGCTGCAGTGGAGTTACATCGGTGTACAATGGGATCAGAACAGTGATCCATCTAGTCCTGTGTCTCCATCTAATATCCCATCACAGGCCATTGGGCCTATTTACCATGAATATTTAATTACCAAAACCATGTTATCTCATCATACCATCTCCTCCATAAACTTATCAAGTTTAAATCTTAAAGCCAAATAGATCTTTCGCCCTCACTGCTTCCCTTGGAAGGCTATTCCAAAACTTGGACTGAACTGGCAACATAGATGTGACAGAATCACATTCCTAACCCCCTGAGCCAGTCCATTGTCTTTGTCTAAGTTTAAGTAAACGTTTTTGTCAAGATAGTTCATTAGTTAAAAGAAGTTTGGTTGAAGTAACCTGACAGATCAAATACAGGACTGATTGTGATTTTCTTCCACAAGGTTGTTCAGGGATTCTTAATGGTCTCATATAACCTGGGCGATGGAGACTATGCTGTAAACCTTCCCTCCTACAACATTGATAATGGTGAGTGGCATCATATCACCCTGGAGAGAATTGAAAACGAATTTACCCTTCGCCTTTATGAAGGAGGTGGGAAGAGAGAAATCCTGAGAGCAGCAGGAGTATGCAAAGAGATTGTGATTGATCCCAGTAGGTTGGTCCTTGGAAACACTTACCCTGTCAATCAGAACCGAAGTTTTCAAGGTAAGGAACTCTTGGTTTAACTGGGGCATAAGAATGTAGAAGGCCTATTGATATGATGTGTGCACATTAAGTGAAGTTCACTTTCTCGGCACAAAGCCTGAGTTGAACGGATTTTTTGCAAGGCAACTTTGTGGGGATTTGTCAAGAAAGTCAAAATCCACCCATACCTAGGGGAAAGGTACAGGAAAAGCCCCATCCACAGCTTATACTTCAGCCACTGGGCTAAAACAAGGGCAGTGACTCCTGCATACCACCTATCCAGAGGTTTGTGGCAACAGGTTCTGTGTATAATTGGAAATCCACTGGTTTCAACCCCCTCCAGTCGTACTGCAAATTTCCCTCCTGAATTAGATATGCAAGCCTGGATCTGCCATGTGCATCCATTTTGCAGCTGCCCAAGCCTAAAAAGCAGAACCGTAGCAGTTCTCTACATTTGGGGCATCTGTTGCCCCTACACTGCTGGGTGAATTACCTTCTTGTGAGAAGTATTGTTCATTGCTAGGGCCCTACTAAATTCACAGCCATGAAAAATGTGTCACAGACTGTGAAATCTGGTTTCCCACTGTGAAATCTGGTCTTTTGTGTGCTTTTACCCTATACTATACAGATTTTACGGGGGAGATCAGCGTTTCTCAAATTGGGGGTCCTGACTCAAAAGGGAGCTGCAGGTGGAGTCACAAGGTTATTTTAGTGGGGTCATGGTATTGCCACCCTTACTTCTGCACTGCCCTCAGAGCTGGGCAGCCAGAGAGTTATGGGCCAGGCACCCAGCTCTGAAGGCAGCATCCCACCAGTAGCAGAGGTGTAAGGGATGCAATATCATACCAGGCCATCCTGACTTCTGCCTTGCTGCTGGCGGTGGCTCTGCCTTCAGAGCTGGGCTCCCGGCCAGCAGCCGCCGCTCTCCAGCTGCTCAGGCCTGTAGGCAGCACCGCCACCAGCAGCAGCGCAGAAGTAAGGGTAGCAGCACCGCAACCCCTCCCCACCAAACTCCTTTTTGCGTCAGGACTCCTACAATTACAACACCGTGACATTTTGGATTTAAGTAGCTGAAATAATGAAATTTATGATTTTTAAAATCCTGTAACCATTGAATTGACCAAAATGGACCATGAATTTGGTAGGGCCCTATTCATTGCACAGCACATTGCAAAACAGATTTTCTTAACTTTAAATGCTGCTAGGAAAACAGCAATAGGCTATGTGGATTTTGGATTACTGAGGCTCAGGTCTCCCAGCTGAAAGCTTATAATGGTGTCAACTGGAACTTCCACTAGGACAGGCTAAAACGTTCCTTAAACTAGAGTTAAGGTTTTAAATATGTATCAACAACTGATTGAAAAAGGTCTTAATATAATGTTGTAGATTAAAATGCAAACAACTCTCATGAAAACAGAAAATGCGAAGTTAAGGTTACAAAAAGGGGAAGCAGAGAAACACGGAGCCATGGGTACCAAAACCAACCTTTACTGTGCCCTCATATTTCCACTCATCCTCCATGCAGGTGTGGGATTGTACTGTATCTTCAATATTGGCATACAATCCACATACCCCACTACACTGTACAATACTGCACAGACAAACGTATAATCTGTGCATCACACATCTGCCATCTTCGTGACCAGAGGTTGGCCTTCAGTTAATCCTCCTGTGACAAGACAGTAACATCTCTGGGGAGAGAAGGGATGCTCTGGTGGGTGAAACATAGGAGAGGGAGTCCCAAAACCTGGTGTGACATATATGCACCTGGGTCCTACATTCTGTTTACAAATCCAGTCAGTATTGTAATTTTTTATTGGTAGTGCATCCCCAGCCTCCTCAGTCATTATTGGTCTTTTTTTTTCTTGTATGAAAGAGAACCTTAATATAGTTCTTTTTCACACACACACCCTGAGACACAGGTAAACACTGGAGGAGCACACTCTCTTTCCTTCTTGCGATTTGAACCCTCCCTTAGAAATCATAGTAAAATGGTGAATTGGTAACTGGCACAGGTGTCTTTCACTCAATCAGATAGGGAGCTGGATAATAATCGGGATGCAACTCCAAAATTTGGATATTGGGATCTGGCCCATATCTAATGGGATGGATCAGACTCCCCTAAAGTTTTGGAAAATAACTTTGTGGCTTCGGCCCATCTCTAAATATAACATATGCTCAGTCTGATAGTACTGACAGCTGTTTCAAATAGTACTTCTTGCTGAATAGCTTTCAAAACCCAAGTCCCTTTTGTTTTTTGCCTTAGGATGTATGAAGGATGTCAGATTTAATAACTACAGGCTGCCTCTGGATACTCATACTAAGGAGCTGGTGTCAGTATTAAGTGCCCAAGGAGTGAAAGAAGGCTGCTCTTCAGAGGCTTGTAGGAACAACCCCTGTAGCCAGCCATTTATTTGTATTGACTTGTGGATGATGCATGAATGCAGGTAATTGGGGGAAGCAAAAGCATAAAAAATGCCACGGCAACGTGGGAGGGTTGGATGCTGAAAAGTATGTAAGTTGAATCTTGCCACTAGAAAGTCCTCTGTATTGCATCATCCAGTTAAAACAACAGTGAAATACAGGGCCAAATTTTACCCTTGTTTATGCCTCTGCAACCTCATTAGCTTCAGTAGAGTTTACTGATGTAAATCAGAGCACAGTCCCTTTCAACCAGCTCCTCAACTGGTATAAAATGGTGTATCTCCAATGACTGCAATTAAGATAAACAGATTAACACCAGCTGAGCATTTGGCTTTCTGCTCTATTAAAGCTGCTCATGGAGTATTGCAAATACAGAACAATTTGACCCACTTTCTGAAAACTGAAATTGGGAAGTAATATGGAATGACTGTGCTACTAGATTTCTAAAATGAGCAGCTCTGAAGATAGCCTGTATATAAACATTGTTTTTGTGTGTCAGATGCCCTTTAAACAGTAGAAAATGTTAGGCATAAATCAGAGGATATGATCTATAGTGAATGCTGTATCTTGTCATACTAAGTTCAAGCAGGAGTGCTACCATGTACATTCATTATTATGGGATAATCAAAATTGTGACGATGCTTGAAGTGACTTTTTAAAAAACACAAAACCCTGTTTCTCAAATCAAAAGAGTCAGTCACCTTCAGAACATATTTTCCTGCAAAACCTAAAGGGGCTTAATCCATATTCAGAGTTAACTCCTGACAAATTTAATACCTTAAAACAAAGAAACAAACAAACAAGACATCTGAACCTAGCTCAAAAGTATATTTTATAACCAGGAGAAAACTGAAAACATGAAAATACTTGTGTTTAGGCTGACAATCTATATGACAAGGTACAGCTGGATGCAGTTTCGAAGAGCCAGAGTGTTTCTAAAAATTATGGTTTAAGATGGAAACATCGGCTCATTCTTCATTCTAAGGCTGGCTTCACTGCAAAATTAACTCCAGTTACCTCCACCGAGTTAACACCTCTTGAGTTAGCCTAGCGCAAATGAATGTAGTCATGCTGCGAAACAGCAGAGTGATTGTTAGCTGTTGATGAGTTGTGCTAGCTAACTAGAGCTGTAGCCTGTACCCCCTGATGTGCCAGCTGACTCAAGTTAAAAGCACCACCACTCTCAAGTAATGGGGTTTTTTCTGTAGATGAGACTCGAGTTAGGAACACTTGAGTTACAACTGGAGTTAATTTTGCAGTAAAGACAACACCTTTGTATACTACTCTACTAGCACTGTTCTAATAAGGAGAATTGTAGAGATGTTTTTTGTCACAAATGCTTTAAAGCTCTAGAGGCTTGGAGATTCACTGAGCTGGGGAAAACATAGGAGAGGTTAACATCATTTTATGGCACTTGGATAGAGCTGCAAATCCTGCACTTGATCAAACACTTGCTCATGCAGGTAGTTTCACTGGAGCCAGTGTGACTACTGGCATCCCCAAGTCCATTCACACAAGTAAGGGTCTGGAGGAGTGAGCCTCATTATTTTCGTCTATGTTTCACTGAAGAGAAGAACTCTTTTAGCCCCTTCCCTGACTTCACTGAGACTATTCGTGTGGGTAAGCACTGCAAGAGTAGGAGCTACCTTGGCATAAAACAACTCAGAAGACTGTATTCAGATTAGGGTGACCAGATGTCCTGATTTTATAGGGACAATCCTGATTTTTGGGTCTTTTTCTCACATAGGCACCTATTACTCCCCACCTCTTGTCCCGATTTTTGATGCTTGCTATCTGGTCAGCCTAATTCAGATATACAGCATGTGTCCCAAGGCTAGCATAGGGTTTTCAGTGCTCTCTTTCATGTCTGCTGACTGTTATCAAAGATTTTTGTTGGTTTACTCTGCTTTTGTCTTTCCAGTTGCCCTCCGGGACATCTGATCACAGAGAATGCCACAGGCAGGCACTGTGTCCACACTGTATGTGCTAAAAGACCCTGTAACTTTGGCACGTGTATCTCCCAGTCTCCAACCAAGTTCCGATGTCATTGCCCTGATGGCTATACTGGCCGTTACTGTGAAATCACACTGGCAATCTTTCACAAGGATGCAGGCTTGAGTTTCAGTTCCATGTTTGCCATCTGCATTTGCTTTTTGGCACTTTTAGGTAGTTATGGCAACTACATCTTATACTACCTTTGGTGATTTAATTTATCTATTCTCCGTTGGACACTGATCCATGTTGTCTTTCTGTGAAGAATTTGCTTCCTTGTGGAGACTGGACTCTGCCTTTACTGTTTTGTCCTTCTCTCTGTTTCATCCACCAACACTGTCACTTTTCATCCCCCTGTGCACAAAAGTTATATTGTTAATTGGCATTGATTCAGCTGAGGAAAGCCCTTGCAGTTTCCTGATTTTGTGGCATTTCATTGCCAAGAAACTGTTCAGAAGGTACAGGTAGATGCAAATTCAGTCAAAGCTAGAAAAAAAATTGCTAGGAGAAAGTCATTATTTAAAATGCAGCTAGGCATGGAATAGATATTTCAGCCCATGAGAATAGGGTGACCAGACAGTAAGTGTGAAAAATCGGGACAGTGGGTGGGGGGTAATAGGAGTCTATATAAGAAAAAGACCAAAAATCGGGACTGCCCCTATCAAATCGGGACATCTGGTCACCTTACATGAGAAATAAATTGTCACTGAGAGAAGACTTTGGCCTCTGGATCCAGGCTAGGAGCATGTTTATTTTTAATATCTGGCCAATTGTAAGTTATCACAATGTAAATAAATCAGAAGTTGCTGTTTTTTTATAAGAATTTTTGTTATACTTGAGTATCTCAAAATCAGATTCCATTAAAAAAAATTGGCAAAGGATTGTTGCATATGGTAAGATCTATACATCACATTCTGGTAAACTGAAGAATGAAAATTTAAACACAGAAATTTCAAAATAAAACTTATGACCAATTTATAAAAATGTTCATTCTCATAGCAAGTACATTTTAAATTTTATACAATAAAGGCCCTGTCCTGTTCTTATTGAAATTGCTGTGGAGTTTTGCCATCGACTTCAATAGGATCAGGACTGGGCATTAAGAGAGGATTTTATTGTGTGTGTTTTACAGTGGAGATGGTAACACACTGTCTACAAGTTTGTATTTACATAATGTTAACAAACATCTTCAATGTAGTAGACATTTTTACAGTTTTCAGCATGTAAATTGCAACTAAACACAATTTTTCTAATTATTTAAATTTGCAGATGTTAAGGCATAAAAATGTGCCTGAATTATTTTTTCTAATAAAGTGTGTGAGACACAATCTCTTCCCTTTGTCTCATGTTGTCTTATGCTTCATTTCTGTTCTTGTTCACAGAATTGTATCTGTTCCTCAGAACTCATCTGCATCAGTTTTTGTTCTACATCTTTGTATGCATTTTCTGTTAAGCATCAAGTCTGTCCAAGTCAGTACGGTAAACAGATATTTTAGTCTCAAATAACCATTTCTGCATGCTATTCAGTTCTTCAGTTGTTACTAACTTTGTAATAAAGGAAAACCTCAAGGCCTCTCCTTCTCCCTTTGATATCACGTGTAACTACACTTACTGTTAATGGAAGTAATGCTCAAAGCAAAAGGAGAGCTGACCTCTACAGCTGCAGATGATTTTATGGACTTGACTTTTAAAGGGCCTGAATCCTCTCTCTTTATACTGGCTTTAAATCAATATACCTACTTTGGCCCAAATCCTTGAAGGTTCTTAGGCATCTAACTTCGATTGAAATCAGTGGGAGTTAGGCATCTAAATAAATACCTTTGAGGATCTGGGCCACTGATTTCAATTAAGTTACTTCTGGTTTACAATGATGTGAGAGCAGACTCTGGCACTTAGTGTGAAGACTGAAGCCGTTCTACCATTTCAGTTCTGACTTCAGTCTGGCAGTGCAATATCCAGTGATAGTTACTGTCTTTAGCAGACTGCAGTGTTTTTTTTTAAAAATGTGTTATTCTCTGCTTCATTTCTGAATGATCACTCTCTGCTTCACTCCCATGTGCTCACACAGTTCTGTTCAGTGGTGCTTTCCTGTGGACTCGCTGGAAGAGTCACAAAGGTTTGAATGGAGGAGTTTACCATGTCTCTGCCTATCATGATGACTTGGAGGACATAAGAGAAAATATCCTCAACTATAATGAAGAAGGGGGTGGGGAGCAAGATCAAGTAAGGATCACTCCATTAAATGAATATGATACAAGAGGGCTAGTGGTTCTCCACACTAATGAAATACAGTGGTTTCAGTTGTACTTTACCCTTAGCCTCCGTGCTGCTGGTTACATTACCGCAAGCAACCAATGAACCTATTTGTAAGGTTGCATGTGTTTTTTTTTTTTTTTTACAAATGGATACATAAAGGTCTATAAAAGTTTAATTTGCCTTAAAGCTGAAGTACCTGTGAGTGATTATAAATGCTTGTAGGATGAGTTTAGCAGTTAAAGAATTTATGGTTGATCCTTTTCTGGCTTCATGCTCTGGAGGCTCTGCCGTTGTCAGTGGCAATTACTGCTATAGCGATAAGGTTTTCGAAAACTCTAACATGAAATCTTCAGGACCACCTCTTTTGATGACACTTCTTACCACATTTTGTGTGTTATTAGAACATGACTTATTACACCTTAAAGTCTCTCAGTTTTTATTCATTAAGGGATGCTGGTACTATCCTTGTTTTAGCTAAAGCTTTTTAGCTCTTGGAATAAAATAGCAGGGCCCCTTCTGTTCTCCTCTCTCCTGGGAAGAGAAGCAAATACCAGAGTATAAAACTGTTTTTGTACTTTTAATATACAACACGCCACACCAAACAGGTTATTCTCACATTTCTATTTGTCCTGCACATGGATTACCGGAGTTTTAGCTTATATTGCTATTCAGAAGAAATGTAACAGATAATAACAGATTTGTTAATTTTTTAAAAAAAGATAATTTTGCTGAACATTTAATGTTTGTTATGTCAGAAACAGTAAGAGACTATTGCCTGTTTTAAAACACTTCATTTTATCCAGTGGAAGGTGCAACAGTATTTCTGAGCTTATGGTTGGCATGCCATGAGTGCTACAGAACAAAGAAAACATAACTTTAACATAGTTTTAAAATCTGAATATTAAACTTCCAAATAAATAAGCATGCAAAGAGTTCTTATGCATTAACATTTCTATTGAACATTTATGGGAGCCAGCTGAAAAAATAATCTCTCACTTGTAAAATGTCCTCAAATTTTTGATGAATTACTGTGAATGCATTTTAAATATCTAGGGGGATATTTTGCAAGTGGCATATGGAATTATGTTCACAGATCCTGTTAGTTTTAATAAGATTATTTCCTCTGCTACATTTGCCACACATGGTTCATACATTGAGGAAATAGTGTTTGTATGACAGATCTACAGGAGTTTCCCTTAGAAGAATTAAAGCATGTTCTTTTCATAAAGCAGCAAAATCCAAACAACCAAATGACCCCCAATCAAAGATGATCTTAAAGTGTGGAAGCACACAGAGAAAATAACATTGATCACCCTGAGATCTTGTTTACTGTAGGCCATTTCCAAATTAATCAGCTTTTTTAAACCGTGGAAACCTTGGTCAAAATCTTCATAAATGGCCACTGATTTTGGGTGCCTAATTCTTGGTGCAGAATTTCAAACCTGAGCACCCCACAACTTCATAGGAATTAAATGGGTGCAGTCCAATGTTATCTTAACAAATGAACATAAGAGTGTATGCACAGTAGAGAGACCATGTATGAATTTGTTAGCTTGAGGGCAAGCCTGGAGAAACAAATGGGTATCCGCGTTGAGTTTCTATATTTGTAATGTGGGGAATGTGCCTTAGAGGAATAAGAATTTTACAGAAAAAAGTACACTGCTGGGTAAAATACTTAACATTGTTTGGTGTTGAGCTAACACTGGCTGGGAAACAAGGGGCAAGGATAATCTTTGGGACTGTAAATTGCCTGATAATGATGTGTATAATTAGAAGAAATGGTATCTATCATTTTATTTTAAGAAACAGAAAAAGCAATGAAACAGGATTTTAATATGACCAACTTCACTGAAGGCCCGATCCTTAACTCTACTCAGGCACACTCCCACCTAATTTTGGAAGGGCCAAAAATGGCAGCTATCCATTTTGGGAGTTTTGCCTGAGTAAGAAATTCACCATGAGGTCACACAGTAATTATACATAGTGTACACTTATTTAGTACCTTTCATCCTGAAGGGAAACATGAACATGCTCAACATGCCATCTAGATATCAAATCAACCATCATCAAAATACAGCAACTTCTCTGGAATGGAAAGAAGGCAGTTATTCTGTGTTACATTAAAGTTTTGGAGTCCAATCCGGCAGACCTGGCGGGCACAA
The DNA here is from genome assembly GCF_965140285.1 of Lepidochelys kempii. NCBI lineage: Eukaryota > Metazoa > Chordata > Testudines > Cheloniidae > Lepidochelys > Lepidochelys kempii. Next base: position 23,285,435 of record NC_136391.1, on the reverse strand, counting down.
GCACAGGATTTCTTAGGACCAGGCGCTCTTACTTTTTACAGCCGTCTCTCCCTGACTGAAACGTAGCATAGACACACTAAGAGCTAGTCTACAGTAGCTGCACCACTGTAGCGCATTGGGCAAAGATGCTCTGTGCTGATGGGAAGTAAGCTCTCCCATTGGCATGATAAAACCACCTCCGCAAGAGGCGGTCGCTATGGTGATGGGAGAAGCCCTCCCGCCGACATAGCCATGTCCACACCGGTGCTTAGGTCAGTGTAACTTATGTCACTCGAGGGGGTAGCTTGTTCACACCCCTGATCGTCATCAGTTATACTGACAAGTGCTCGTATGTACAAGCCCTAAGATTAGGATAATCTTTTTTTTAGCACAATTTCACTGATGCAAAGGTAGTATTTTGGAATGTACACACTGACGGCTCTGACTGATGGTCTCTAGCTTTAGATAAAACGCATGAGATGTTCAAAGAATTATTATTTAGCCACATAAGAGGTTCTGCATAGCATAGGCACTTCAAACACATCACTCCCCTCAGGGCCTGCCAACGTGCCTAGAAAAACCACCTCTTGGACTGAAAAGATAACCCACATAATCTGTGCTTTGTCTATTTTCTGAAACTCACATCAAGGCTGCTACCAATTAGTGTCTATTGAACTGGTTGTTTTAGTGATGAAGACAGTTGTGCACTTGGAACTGGCCTGAAACTTCAAATAACTGTCAGACAGGAGTAGCATTTCAACCACTGCAACAATGGCCAGCTTTAGAAACAAAAGATTCTTTACCCTATTGCCAGCTACCTGACCCACACACTCCTCCCACTTCCAAGGGAGCTAACTAGCTCCACAGGCCAAATAAATTTAACAGAAATCCAACTGGGAAGTGGTTCAGTCATGTGTTCAGCCCCATACCGTCCAATCTTGAATGTAACACCTTTCCTTGAAAGCTACATATCCACTTCTCACCCCCGGCCTCGTGACTGGGTTCAGCAGTGTTTGATGAAAGGCCAAGCAACAGCCAAATCTGAATCAGAAAACTGGAGGTAGTTTAATCATCTTTCTTTAGCTACTAAGAGAAAATTAAACTTCAGTTTGAACAGGCTGCCTATGAATCAGCACTGTTGGCAGAAGTGGCAAGAAAGAAGGAAGTAGACACAAATCTGAAGCAAAGCAACAAGGTTTGTTCACGTCCATAAAGATTTTACCCTGCTCAATACTATAGAAAAAATACATTTTTTTGAAAAAACAAATACAGTGAAGGTAAACCTAAATGTCTCTGTTACAGCTGCATTAAGGGAAAGCTGCATTTGCTCACTGACACCTGTAAAGTGGTCTTTGGCATTCCTGTAGCTCTCCCCATGCACTGCAATTAAATTAATGGGCCAATAAAGTGCACCCTGGATTGTCTTCATGCTCTAGTGTGGTGTTCAGATCAAACCTAAGACTATTTGTGAATGTTTTCTTTCCATGCCAACAATATGGTTAGTCCATTAAAGCATAAAAAGTTGGGGGCTACAGTGACTGTTCATTTAACAGGGATGATTTCTCACTCCAGGATGCTTACAACATGGCAGAACTCCAGCGGTCACTTCAGACTAGCCCAGCCTATTCTCTTTCTCTCTACAAGAAGAAAGGGAAGCCATCAGAGCTGAACTGTTCCTTGAGCGGCAATGTGGCACCTAGCCCACAGGAGCAGCTAAAAGCATCTGCAACTAGAAGGAGCTCCTCCTTTACCAGTGAAGACTTTGGTCATTATCTGTCAGATGTTGTTAGGGATGCTGACCAGCAGCCCCAGGCCTTGCCCCATGATTCCCTACAGGTATATTACACAGAGGGAGAGAGCTCAGTAGCCAGCAGTCTCAGTTCCCTGGATTCCTCTGGACTGGATGAAGAGACTGTGTATGATGACATGAAAGAGTGGGGACCAAAGTTTGAGAAATTAAGTGAACTGTATTCACACAAAGAGACAGAGGACATATAGATTCCTATGTTTACTATGCTTGAAATTCTGAAAGCAAGCATGAAGGGCTATTCAGTTTTTCATGCACTTGCTACTTTGATATATTTATTCCACAGAATTTTATTCCTCTTCAATTTGATGGGTGAGGAGGGATGCAGTCCAAATGCCCCCTAAAGAGCCTTTGTTTGTATCTAGAAGATAATGTTCCAAAATAAACTAGGAGTTAAAACTCCAGACCTCTTGGCCTTTTCCCTGTTTGACCAGCAACTAAATTGAAAAAAACAAATGAGAACTTGGAACACCTTTTAAATAGTAGTAATTGGTGTATGATGCTGAGAAGTAAACATCTTCTACACTAATATTAATAAGGAAGGGCTTCCCATATGACGCAGTCTTTGTGTTCTAACATGTTAACTTCTAGAATGCAAAGAGAAGCCAGGGCTAGACATGTTGCATTCACATGATGCTCTGTGGGACTTTTGTCAATTGTCTGAAAAGTGTGTCCTTTGTTCTCCTCTTCCTGGCCTAAAATGTAAATTGTACCGCATACACTCTTGTCCTATGAATTAACTTAGCTTGAACAAAATGTTCACTTAAACATAGTAGCCCACACTCCAGTGGTGTTGCCTCGGTCTAGGTAATGGCAGAATTGGGTCTTACCTTTGGTTATAACTTAGTGACTTGGTTATAACTTAGTAACTTAGTGCCATGGTACAAAGAAAGAGGCTGAACCTGAGCCCAAAGCATGAAGTCAGTTTCTTATAGCCAAACCTTTCATTTGGTGTTAGTTGATTTTTTTTTTTTTAAAAAAGATCAACTAACTATTTAGGAATTTTGGTGACAAATACCAGAACCCACTTAAAGCTTACAAAACAAGAGCTGATTTTCTTTGTGTAATACCCAAGAACCAAGATTAAGGACAAACCTGAGCTACATAGTTTAAATCCAGATCCTTTTTCCCAAACTTGGGGCTGCAGATCCACTGTTCTGTTAAAACGCCATCTTACAGAATTGTGGTCAAACTGCCAAGCACTGAGACAGATTTGGACTTAAACATCACCAGTGTGAGGCTTTGGCGCCACTGTTCCAGTTTGAGCTCTTTGAACACATGTAGATAAACCTGCACCTCTAAACATGTCAGACCATATCCTGATCTTGTTTGTGCCTATGCAACCTCCCTGACTAGAATGTGGCAGCATGGGTGTGAGCAAGAGCTGCATTTTGCCCTTGTCTGAGGGTTTAGAGAAACAAACTCTTTCTGGGAAGAAAAAGAATGCTTTCAGTTAGAAGAAAAACTTTCATTTTGTTTCCAGGTTAATAGTTTATTCTTTAATGGTGTTGGAAAAAGTGCCCCTCTTTGAAAGCCCAGCTGACTGAAGGCAGTTATACCTAAAATGAATCTCCCACACCCACTGGTGTCCCAAAGCTTAGAATTTTGTAATAAACAAGACCCTGCTAGAAGGCTAATTTGAATCGAGGCTAATTTCCCAAAAACATAAACTGAGTAGCAGAATACCAGAACACAAAATGCTGGCTGACAACCTATCACAGCAATAATGCAGCACTCAGAATCTGGCAGTGCTTCCAAGAAAATCATAATCATCTGCAGGGGAAAACCCCCACCATCATGGCAATCATAGTAGGTGGAACCCTTCAGTCAAAAGAGATGGCTTTATGATATGTTGCAAACTGATCAAGCCTTTTGAAACCACTTTCTTTGACTAGCTAGCATGCTGAATGGGATTTCTGGCTAAACAATTAATATTGGAAACTGACACTGCTCTGTACAATACATTTCAATCTTCTTTCTTGGGTCTGCATTTGTATTTATAAACTGATACGAATGTAAAGTCAAGTTTAACTTACTTCAGCAACAGCACAGCTAGGAATATGTTCTGTTTCTTTGACGTTGAGAATGTGAATAAAGTTTGAGTGCTGCATACTTTTTTCTGTACATGACACATAAAACAATAAGATATGATGCTATGAGGAAAGCAAGAAGAGATGGGAAATTAAGAAGCTGGAAATGGAGAAATGACAGGGGGAGGGGGAGAAATTAACTAAGATATTGACATTAATGTCAGGATCTTGAAGCCATGAAAGCACCAAGTAAAATTTTCAGAAGCCTTAAATTAATTAGGAGCCCAACTTGCATTTTCAAAAGTGATTTTGGGGCTTCAGAGTCTACATCTCCTGGGAAGTCAATGGGACTTAGGCTTCTAAGTCAGTTAGGCACTTCTGAAAATTTACCCCATACCATTTTAAAAAGTCACTTGGATGTGTGCCTAAAGACCTTTGAAAATCTGACCCTTATGAGCTCAAGTCCCATTGACTTGCAATAAGATTTGGGCTCTAAGTGCCTAAGGCCCAGATTTTTAAAGGTATTTGGGCACCTCACCCTGCTGAAATCAATGGGAGTTGGGTGTCTAAATTCCTTTACCTTTAAAAAAGTGGGCCAGAGTGACTTTTAAAAATTTTATCCTAATGTTTATAAAGTGTCCTGGGACACACTTACCTTTATGAAAAAGTAGAGAAAAATAACTCAGGCTCTCTTCTCCCACTTAGCGGTGATATTTATTGTGAAATCCTTTTCAGTTAAACTGTTGAAATGATTTTGAAAGTATCTAATATTTAGGCAAAAATTAGACGTCACATCTGGACTATAGAGTGGTGAAATTCCAAATAGTGCAGGCTGAAGAGCTAGCAATGGCCTTCCCCCAAATTCACTGTCGTCACCCAGGAGGAAGGAACTTCACCTCCCCATTTCTTTTGGTATATGACAGAGGGAGACACCTCTAGCTTGGGTGACAGTGGACAGAATGTCTGTGTTGTATTACAGTACAGAACATTTTTTGCTATCCACCTGAAACAGGTGCATCAATTTTGAGGCACCAAACATTATTCCGGTCTCTTGCTGCAACAAGACAAAAAAAAATCCCTTAAAACCAAAATCACCATGCTCACCTGAATATGGGTCAGTACAGATCTGTCAGGCTATATTGATTTGCACATATTTCTCAGTTTAAGTCAGAAATGCACATGCAATATCTTGCCCTCACAGACATACTGTGCATTTGTGACACTTGCTGGAGAATTTTGTGCCCAGAAACCAACTAATGGATTACATTCTCCAGTGATGTAGCCCTTTCATCTGGAAAAGATAAACTAGGAATACTTTATTCACTCTTAATGTTTTTCATTTTCAGAGAGTACTTAGTCCAAATATAATTTTACTGATAAACACTTAAAATATTTTACTTAACTGTTTCAGAAAACTGTGTGAAAGAAATGTTCGATTAAATAAATATATTGCAATTGTAAACAGGTTGAGTATGTTGGGTTCTATGTATTTTATGACTGTAGCAGTCACAGACTGTACAAATGGAGGTAGATATTCACTAAAATCCTACTCCCCTCCAAGAGCAAAAAATACCCTCCCAGTGTTTACCACTGACTCTGCCCCCAAATTCCTTTCCTCCACAACTATGATATGCTGTCATTTTGGTTGTGTTTTAAATCTAATTTAGCCTGTAAGCTCCTTGGGGCAAGGACTATGTCATTTTATTTGCCTGTAAAGTACCAGGCACATTGAAGGCACTGTATTAATAATAAATATTCTATATCTGATATGTCCTAGTTATATATATTCTGTTGGGTTAGCTGCTTGGACCTAGATTATTATCCATCAAATGAATCTTGATCCTTGTTCACAAAGACAAAACTGCCACTGTTATCAGAACAGTTACTTTAGGATAGTGCTCATAATACTGAGCATATTCACCATGCTGGTCAATATTATTTACTCTTCCTAGCAGAAACTAGTTTTGGTTTGATGAGCAAAAAAGAGGCACAAGGTAGCTACAAACACACTTTAGTGGTGATGCATACATAGGCCTACTGTATGATCTTAAATATAGATGACTGGAATAAGTGTGGCTTCGGTTAGCCTGCTCCCAACTTGATCCATACACACTAAGAACAGAGTTTGGTATAAATGTTTTTTTCCCTTGCAACACATTGATTTGTTTCTGAAATTTGTGATTCAAGACAAGTGACCATGCACACTGTAAGAAGCTGACTGGCATATTTATATATATATAACACACAGTCTCAGCACTTAGAGTGCATGCAGAATAATACAAAGGTCAGATAGTATGAAAATCATTAACAGAAAGAAATGCTCAATGAACATAACATAAATATCCTTAATGGCCGTAATAAGATATAATTGTTTGCAGGTGTCATTCCCTAATTTAAAAAATCCACCTTTCCTACTACTAGAGTTGCTAATAATTCATTTATCTGCTTCAATTAGTATGTTGCTGTTCTAATTACCATGCAATCCCTGAAATCCTGTCTCTTAGTTTGTTCCCCCTTCCTATGCACAAATATTTCTCTATTTCTTAACAAAAAAAGCTTATCATAGAGAGACACTGACATCTCTCAAGAACAGGGACATCTGGCTTGACTGCAAAAAGCCCTGCAGCCAGAAAAGAGAAAAAATGTAAATTAAAAAAAAAAATCAGTGGGTCCCTAGGTAGTTGGATTTTCAATAATCTGGTACTTTTACTAATCTCCTTCCAAGTTCTTTACAGACTCTAACATGTAGTAAGAACATTTTATTTCCTATAAAATACTTGTATAGGTCTGAAATTTAAATAATCTTGTGGATATTAGTATTTAATCTGTCTGCCTGTCAGATAAATTAATCTTCATGGTTTTTCTTTTAAAATGACATTCCAAGTATAACATGTAGCCAAGTCATTGAAAAACCGGCTGCCATTAGCTTTGTAACACTAGGCCAGACCAAGGAATTCAAAAGAGAGGCAAGACTGGCATCATTTGCACTCTTAGCACATGGAGTGGAGTTAGGAGAATTATGAACACTGCACTGATTTGTAAAACAGTAGACAGTTTGACATTATATCTCTTGAGAGAGTCTGCTTGAGTGGTTTGCAAAATCTACTAATAACTTTTGATGAACTAGAGAGAGGACGATCCTGATTAAGAAAAGACACTGAAAAAGGACTACTTAACCTAGTCTAGAAAATTCAATATACACATATTACGTATAATAATTAAATTCTATTAATTAAAATTCATAGTCTCATTGAATCTCTGATTTGCCCCTAAGTCACTCTACTAGCAAAAAGCCTCTTGCACCATTCATGCAAGTTTGTTTTAGTCAAGCACCAAAAGCAAAACTGGGAATGGGACATGATTCTGCTGCATTCCTGTTCATGTCTGCATATCCCATTTCTAGAACAGAACTTATTTCTGTATTTTTAAAATCATGCCTATCTTAGAGGTCTTGCATATTCAAATAAGGCACCTGCCATATACAATTATTCTCTGTTGTTCCTCCCCAAAGAATAAATGTGTCTTTCTACAACATAAAATTACCAACATTTAAGAAATTAAAAAAAAAAAAAAAGCAGCAGCTGATCCCTCTGGCTCAAAGCAAATTATATTTACTACTGTCAGTGTAACTTCCTAAGACAGCCTGCTGACCTCACTTAAGCTAAGTGCACTGGGTGATGGGAAAAATCACTACTACTAAATCATTAACTTGGAAATTCAATAAAAGTGACTCATATGCTGTCAAACCATAAAGGTGATTTAAAAAAAAATATTAACTCCACATGTCATATAATAAGCTTAAGGGAAGGTCAAAACTGTTTTCACTGGGACGTAGCTTACATGAAAGAACATAGTTTCAGAGTAACAGCCATGTTAGTCTGTATTCGCAAAAAGAAAAGGAGTACTTGTGGCACCTTAGAGACTAACCCATCCGATGAAGTGAGCTGTAGCTCACGAAAGCTTATGCTCAAATAAATTGGTTAGTCTCTAAGGTGCCACAAGTACTCCTTTTCTTTTTATGAAAGAACATAGGAGACTTGAACAAAGGACAGGTTTCAAAGCTGCTGCCATTCCCTCCCCACCTCACCGTAAAAACAAAAAGTGGCTCTCTGATATGATTTTAAAAGGACACAACTTTATTTAGTATACAATATTCATAACATCTCAGTACAACACATTATAAAACAATTGTATATGAGATCTCACCATTAGAATGTTCAAATCAGAAAGGGCAATGTACTTCTGAACCCCAAAGGCTTTTCTCACCTGATGATGTTTCAGCTCTGTGATCTAACGATTCCTCTGCACTTACAAATGATGTATTATGGCAAAAACTGTATCTGTTCTTACTGTGGTCACGCACAGTATGCAATATATTCAAGGAGTCACTGAGTTAGTAATCTATAGCTTTCCCTCAGTGCACAACAGGTTTTATAGCAAATGGAGGTGCATCTGAGTTAGCATAAATAAAGAGAAATGCCATGATAGCCATTTGGTATTGTGAAGATGTTCCAGGGTGCTGAATTTCAATCAGAGGCAGAGGTTGTTGTCAAAAAGGAATCCAGATTTTAATGCATGAACATATGTCATAGCAAACCATTGAAAAAGGAGGACATAATTATTACAAATACAAAAAGCACCAGACTAGGAAAGCCTCAGGGATTCTTGCGCCCTAATCCTGGCTTCCAGAGAATAGGAAATTTAGCCTTTTTTCCTACCATCAACCACTACTAGAGTGGTGTCTGTTAGCTGCCTGGTCATCAATGAGCTGTCCTGTTCGAGATCACCCTTTCCCAGCATGCTCTCCTCTTGTAGTTAGTCCTTTAAATTTGGGAAAGACAGTAAGCTGCAGTACTAAAATGGTTACCTTAGAGCACAGTACTGCTAGTTGCAGCGCCTTTCCTTTGAGCTGGTAAGTGTTTTGCTCCTATTATTTTCTCCTGGCTTTCCCTTACTTTCTGTTCTAAGGAGATAGCACAAGCATATGAATAGAGTATTACTTAGCCATTTAAATATGCCTTTCCATCTATAATTTATTCTTTCACGGTCTAGAAAAGTTGGAATGTTTAAAATGACACACCTCTCAAACCATTTAGACCTTAACAACTGCTAACTTCAAGAGCTAAATATTTTGCAGATAATGCTTCAAATGTTTATGATGCCTTTGGGGAATTTTGTATTCTAAAAACAATACTATCCTATGCTGATAATGTCTTGATAACAAGAAGCATGTTTCTTATAATCTGCAAAGAACAAAGCTATCTTGGACTCTACCTTGTAAATTTTTCTTTTTTTGGCACTTCATAGTTTCTACAAAAGGCTTCAGCTCTGTTTTGGCAACATTAAATACAACCGGTATTAAAATTATAACATGTCAATGTATTTAAAATAATTAATGTCAGTCATGATTATACTATACCTATGAGCAAGACTCTCAAAATCAAAAGACTGATGTATGTTGGAATATTTAAGTGTAATTAGAGCAAAGTAACTGCACCTTAAAAGAAGGCCACACTGCATTCTAAAATAAGACAACATAGTCTAAACATACTATACCTTACATGTGCTTGTTTTCAATTATTGTAAGGCACTCATTGATGAATTTACTGACCAATACTGTCAGCAAGAACAGGCATGCATCATTATGGGGTTAATTAAAGTTTTAATACCGATTAAAATGTTTTATTATTGTATTATGTTAAACTGCAGTGGTCTCCAACCTCATTAAGGAATACAGGACAGAATTTATTCAGAAGTTTCAGTTGCTTGGTTTAACAACTTAGCTACTGTCAATGTTTGATTTAAATACAGTTTGATTAAAGCACACTTTCCTTTTGTTAGCATGAAAGTTCAGAAAGATATTGAATGCTGCTTAATGAGTATTTACTGAATATAAAATTGTTTGAGCATGTGACATAACCATCTCTATCCCTGCAGTAATTTAGCTTAGTACAACTGCAAATGTTTAACATTTGAATCATTTGGAATTGGAACACAGCTCAGTTGTGAAAGTTAATCTCATTACACATCTTGATTAGATTAAATGCGGAGTATGCTATCAGTAGCACTTTTAAGTTTCCCATCATTAGAAATTAACTGCAACAGTAATTATCATAAATTAATTATTTGAGCAGGCCACATATAGTCCTATATGTGTTTAAATGTTAATTCAGCACTGACCTAGAGGCACTTGATTATTACCTGTTCTGATTTTCACAGGAAACAAATGAGGATAGTAGGTGCCTAGTTAAAGTGGGAGAGTGCTGTTCGGCTTGCAAGCAGACCTAGACTCTATTTAGTATAAAAACAATATGTTAGCACTAAAGTACTGTAACAGTGACTTCTTTTATACATGGCATTTAAAAACTCCATAGAATCCACAAAGTTCTAGCCTGGAAAAAATATAAAGACTACAAACAAAACACAAAGTTTACAAAAGTTTTAAGATAGAACATCATCTTCAAAATTAGTCCAAAATTAATGACTATCTAAGGGTGAGAAGGAGAGAAACAGTGACAGTGTTTTGTTTTAAAAATATCTGTTTTATGGGTACTTCAAATACCGTAAAGCAAAGAACTCCACTGTGAGCATACAATTTTGCTGCCATTTTTAGGGCAAAATGCTCCCCTCATCTCCATTGCAGAGCTCAACTTTGATATTCTACTCTTGGTTCTGTGTGGCATTAACAGAGGAAAAAACCTCGTGGTACGGAAAGCAGAATACAGCAAAGGAGGAGTATTATAAGGATCCTGAAGGATTTTGTATTTCATTTGTTATACTTGTTCTGAGCATTTTAAATTGCTTTTAATAGAGGATACCAAAGTGCTATATATATCAAACATGCTCCAACCTCAGAAGAAATACACAAAGATCTACCATCGTGTTAAATCAGCATAAAAACAAGCTACAGCACACATTTTGTATAATTAAAAAGTGTTTGACAACATGGAGATTACTCTAGTCTCCAATGTGTTTTCACTATCAAAGGCTTTGATCCTGCCATCAGATCCAAACTATGTGGGCTCCAGGGTCCAACAGAGTCCCACTGAAGGCAAAACAGGCTCTGCATGGGCAGAGAGGTTTGCCTGCGAGGATGAGCTTGTAGGATTGAAACCGAAGTTTTTACTGTTTTAATGTCTTTGAAGACAACCGCTAACACACATTTTAGTTATGAAGTAACAAGGCCTACAGCCAGCTAACTTCTCTCATGTTCATGGTACAGTAAAATATTCAAAACCCTGAGCAGAATTGTATAGATTAGTCATTCTGCAGCGTTGATGCAGACTGCCTATTCTGCACGTTTTTCGATCAGCTAAAAAGGGAAAATTCCCTGTCAACGTCAAGAATGTTATAAAAATTAAACTGTCTAAAACTAACTGAAGAATCACAGTAATTAAACAAGAAACACTTAATGTAAAATGCCTAAAAAAAGTAACACTTCTTGTAAACTTCTTCAGCATTTCCCACAGTGGTCCTAGCAATAAAACACTGAATTAAAAGCCACTGTTGGGCATATATGCTATTTATGTTTAGCAAGCTTGTAAACATGGAATGTTTTGTTCTGAAACACTCTAGTGAAGTACATGGAATAAGAAGACAAGTTTTTTTTAATTTCCTCACAGAAGCGAGGATATAGTGAAGCTTTCAGATCAGGTTCATTCTCTCCTAGACCATCCATGATCTGTAAGAAAGTGAACAGCTTTGTGAAACACCCTTAACCACCACTCAATTATGTGCCATAACAAGGAACTCTAGGAATTAGAAAAACAGGAATATGCTCAAAGGGTCAATGTGAACCAAATGGGAAGAAAGGACCAAATTAAAATGTTAGGTGTTACAATAGTGCCACTGGCTGCACTATCGTTAAAAGGCTAAGTTCTCGCCCTGGTTTGTCTGTGGCACAGAGTCTATGCAATTTGCTTGTATTTGTGCAGTCTGTTTAGGGCCTTCAGCCTGTGGAGCCAACTCCTAGTAAGAGGTGAGAACTCCCTGGGCACAGCCATCCTCTCTCCCTGTTGGAGTCCATGCCTCCACCCTCCCAGGCTCTGGAAGATTATACATAGGGAACACTAGGCATGTGCTGTGCTCACCTGAGGTCCAGCAGGTGGTGATTGTTTCCCCCCACTACTATCAGTTAAAGCAGCAAGGCTCCTTTTAGGCTGAACTCCTGGATGAAAAATGATGCCACTGGGCCTTAGTTCCCACCCTCATTGCAAAATGGGAAAGATATTAGCAACTTCAGACTCAAACATTAATTGCTTTTCTCCTAGAAGAAATTAAACAAAATACATTTTCCCTTCTAAAACCTTGTACTATACTTACATGACCATTAGCTATATCGAGCAGGTCTCGTAACCGACAGCCTCTGCTATGCCGTCTTTCATAACATATGCTGTCCTCCAAGATTACATAGTTTGTTCCAAAGGATTTCAGTATACTGTACACATCTTCAGGAGATCTCTTTGCATACACCTGATAAACCTACAAAAACAGAAAAATGAAGTTGTAAAAGCAAAACAGACTTGTTATCACTGTATATTTGTTCTATTTCTTTATTTTTTCATCTTGAACCAGAGACATGAGAAGTTTGTCTTAAAAATGCAGCCTTCAAGATGTGACTCAATTACCTTCCAAGTATAAGGCAAATATTGTCATCTTTGGTTACTGTATAGCTATCAGACGTCTTTCATATGGTTTCCAAAATGTATTCATAGAATCATAGAATATCAGGGTTGGAAGGGACCTCAGGAGGTCATCTAGTCCAACCCCCTGCTCAAAAGCAGGACCCATCCCCAGAAATATATTCATTCTATCTAAAGGATTTACCCTTTCACCCAACATAGCACCTGAATGCTTTCCATGTAAAATCAACAGCAATAGCCAAGTCCCTAATAGACTTCATGGAGTTTCTTGCAGTTCTCCCTTGTGGGGTCAGAACTCTGCTTGGGGTAGGGTTGTTTTTTTTGGCTTGGTGTGTAGTTTGTGGGGTTTTTTTTTTTTTTTGCTCTTCATATTTAAACCAGATGGCTTTTAGCTCCATAACTTTTTATGTCTGCAACTGCCACATCATCATACAAGGTGATCTCTGAGAGCCAGATTCTGATGCTTTTACTCAAGTTTAGTAGCACCATATGCCACATGTCGTCCCAGTGATTTCAGTATACACAAATGTGTAATCTAGGGTACTATTCAACAGGTGAGAATCCCACTGCTACTCCTTTTTATACCAGGTAAAGCACCAGGGTGACAGAAAAGGGTTCTAAAAGCCCTGGATCCAGCTAGGGGATAATTCTCACAATGCAGCTGGTGGCTCTCCCTCTGTGGAGATGGGACTGTAGGACATAGGACAGTGTAGATTCTGGGCTGTACTGCTGTCCATAAGACAGTCTAAATTACATAGAAGGATGCAAGCATGGCTGAAAACCACTTTAGCTCTCTTTCCCCATGGGCTGAAAGTTTGGTGTTGAGTCTCTCAGTAAGAATATCAGAATCTGGCCCTAAATCGGCAGACCCTCAAACCATTAAAAATTGCAGCAATTACACCAATACTTTGAACTGCACCAGGAAACAAACTAGAAGCAGTAAACAAAATTATTTCAGTCTCAACGCTCCATTAGGGCGCAGATGCTTGTGTGGGATAGACCCAGCTCATAGTAATGGGAATTAGATGAAAGTAAGATCAGAATGTTCTTACTTGTTTTGTTCTCTCCCTTAGACTCTTGTCTTCATAATGTGGGTGATTAGTTAAGATCCTTCCAGTGCACAGTTTGACTCCTGCTAATAGCTGCATGCTCCCAGCAATCACTGCTTTCTTAGGAGTGTTTGACCTAAACAAATGTTCAGAACATTGAGGAAATCTTTGTGGTAGCACTTTGCATCAGCACAGTTACAGATCAGGAGAGAGATTTTTTCCCCCATCCCCCAATCTTTCATCTCAGGTAGCAAAATGTTCTAGAAAATGTGATTGATTCCTGAAGTCACTAAATATGATGGAAAAGATTTGCAATGAGTCTCCTAAACACTAGGCCCTCATAAATAAATCTGTTTGCTAAATGGGTAAACTGCATGCATAAATGTCAGTTTTGCAAACTTTAATTGTGTCTGTAAAATTTGTAAGCACATCCATTTCAAGAGGCTTCCTGAAAATCTGGCCCTGAAATCCTAAATTGTTTGAGATATGCAAATAGCTGCTTAGAGCTAGGCTTTTTGGAAAAAGCCTACTAATTTCAATTTATAATGTCATTCTCTAGCTTACACAGCCTGTGAATATTTGTAGGCATCTATTTGTCATGTGTTTAAAGTAGCTTATCAAAAAGATGTTGCAATTCTAATCTTTCACTCCTGACCAAATGACTGCTCTCCACTGTTACTGATCCAATCAGAATGCAAGAATTTTTTGTCATTCATCATAACTATCCTTGTTTTCATTTTGAATTAAATGTTTCCTAAAGCGAAACAAATGGATCTATACTTCCCACATATCTACCATGAAGGAGAGAAAATTACAACATAAGGTTCTGGAAAAATTAACCTCAGTCATAAAATCACCACCAAAGTTCCCAGACAAAATAATTAGTGAATTATTGTTATGTGTATTGTGGTAGTGCCAAGAGGCCACAATCACAGCACTACTGTGCCAGGCATTATATACACAATGAAAAGATGGTCCCTGAACCAGAGTTTTCTGCGTAAATATATGATGACACAAAGGGTGGATACAACAAGGCAGAGCACAAGGAAGCAGTGAGACTTATGATTAGTGTAATAAGTGGTTACAGGATACTAGCTATGTAGCATTTGTCCAGTGTTTTGTAGGGATTGTGACCAAGGCAGATTATAAAGTGAGATTAGGACAATAAAAAGGAGCATAAACTAAAATGGAATTAGGAGGGAATTTGAAGCATAAATACCCACAGACAGACACACACACACACACACACAACCACAACCTAACAATCAAGTAATTGTCAAGTAACTTGATACAGAAATAGGCTTTCTTCACATGCCAGTGCATGCACCTGCCAATATCTAAAGGTGTATCTTAGAAGAGGTATGAAATGGTGACTGTAAATGATCAGTCTTTTTTTTTTTTTTTTCATGGAGTTCCATGATAAAGTTTGAGAATGTTAAGAGGTGAGCATTACATTTTGCTAGAGCCCTCCAGGAGATAAATATTAATTCATTTCTAAGTATTACCATAAACCTTTCCTAAAACTTCTTGCAGTTCCATGTTAATCTCCTTCAAAAAGGGCACAGATAATAATTTTTAATATGCCAGTTTAGCTTTACTGAAAAATCATTTTTAGTGGCTTATAAAACCAGTTTTATTTGAAATTCTGAAAGTCTTTAAACTCGCTTTAATATTTTATTTGCACTTAAAACATTCAAAGACACAAGTGTCATGAATAAATGTTCCATCAAAAAGAAAACTACTTTCTCTTGGAACGTAGCAGTATGCACGTATAATGGTCCGCATCACTAGCTGCAGCAGCGACTGAACCCTGAACCAGAAACAAAGCACAGAACTCCACCATTTGAGATAAAGAGAGCAATTCCTTCATCTGATCATCATAGCAGGCTTTGATCCTATGAATTAGCCATAAGAGGGGGACATGACACACATAGCCAGTATGTTAAAGGTACAGCATGATTTGCAACATTTCATGTATGCATCCTTCACTAATACTTCTACCTGATTCACCCACTAACAGCTGTGGTCTCTATCTAAAGCAATTAACATGCTTCAAACCACTGAATGGCACTTCTCTATTACAGAAAAATGAAGCAATTTTTACAAATGTCTGAACAAATGATATATAAAATGAAAGGATAATTTTGTTTTTATAGCTTTCTGCCAAACTCAGAACCAGGCTGCCCAACCTGCAAACAATTTATTCTCTAAGAAATGTCACTAAATAATGACAAGGACTTAAAGGTCAAACTGATTTACATTATATAATTTAAATGTCATTCCAAGCAGACCTGATGGCATTTTGAACAAATAATCTAATTTATTTTTGAACCTCTAAGCTTCAATAAGTTAATTACTGCTGAACTAATGGGTAAACTGAGCACTATAATATAATGCATGAACCCTTGCTTTATCTACACTTTTAAGAATTTATAGAATTATGTAAATACTACAGAATAACTCATTGAAAATAAAAGGGTTTTATAGGAATTATAGGTCTGAGATTAACCTGCATAGACTTCAGAAAGTGGTAGTAATTCTTTCTGTTCTTGGTAAACTGCTATAAAATCCAATACATTTGTTTTAAGGAGGTCCTACTGAAATAGCAAACGTTGCAATTATAGGTTGTATCAGTAGAAATAGTAACTCTATTTCTATTAAGAGGTGTCTACAGCTGAAAGCTGACTGTGGAGTTCAAGGTTATAAAAACTGGCAAATCTCAGGTTATCCTTTTTACCAGTTGAGGGTGAAGAACGAAGGAATCTATTGAACACAGAAAGAGTTTTCTGAAAAGGGCTTCCCAAACACTGCACTCTAGAACAGATTCATCCTGAAAAGAAAATGCCATTTATTCACAGAATACCACATTAAAATATTATGGGATTAGCTGAAATTCTTAGACAATAAAACATATTCAAGGAAACTCTGTTAAGACCAATTTGGCCTCTGGATTGGAAAGACTGCAACTGACAAAAGAGGGAAGAAATACGTACATAGAAAATAACACATGCATTTTTCATCCTAGACTTGATTTTGTGCATTTGAATTTTGCGCGCACACAACTGAATGCACCTGTAAAGTGGGCATGCACCCATTTTAGACAGTCAGTTAACACATTAATTGGTCTGCCATCAGAATCTGTGGCTCAAAGTATGGTGCCAACAGTCTGAGGAAAAAGGGCAAAACTAGTTAGCATCACTGCTTAAAGCCTGGGATATTCACTAGCTTCCAGTATGAGATCTCTTGAGCTTTGAAACTAGGTACTGCGGCATAGGTCAGTAATGGCACTGTAAGGTAGAAATGCTGTCCTTAACTTAGAGATGGAATATGACCACTGCCTCGCTTTACTGATTGGTTTTTTTTTTTTTTTACACAAAAGTTTTTCTTTTTGGCCCAGAACCTTTGCAGATAGGAATCATGTGAAACTCAAAAACAATCACAAATTAGGCCAATTTCACTCAACACTTGGCCCAGATGCACTTGAAATCCAGCCAAACTTTGCAAAAAGGTTTGAATCTCAGTAAACTCTTCAACAAACCTGGCCTCTGTTTTAGGTTTGACAAACTTTTGCATGGTGGTTGGTCTGGTTAAAAAAGATTCCATAACTGTAGACAGGATCTCCCTCAAAAGGCAAAAGACATTACTCCTAGATCACCTACCAGCGGTAAATAGAATAGAGGCACTCACTCTGCTCTTCTTCCCCATCTCACAAATGAGTATGTTGTTCATGTTGTCTTAGGGAAAGAGACCAAAGCTAAGAATGGAACATACCTCCTATATGGGAATACAGAGCTCTAAGGGCTACTGGTTGCTCCCTCTTTGATTTTGGTTTTTGTTTACTGCTCCAGTACATACACTCCTGCTTCCTTTTCACTTGTTTTTGTAACAGAGCATGTATAACATCAGAACCCCAAAGATACAATATTCTTCAGTAATGGTCCAAAACATGGCAAAAGATTGTTGTAAAGATACAAAACAGTACAATTGTTAAGAATATTGTAATATTTTTATAAGGGGTAAATCTGTGGAAATATATATTTGGACTTTTTTTTTAAACTGGACAGACTAATGCAGGGGTTCTCAAACTGGGGGTCAGGACCCCCCGGGGGTCACGAAGTTATTGCATGGGGGGGGTCGCAAGCTATCAGTCTCTACCCCAAACCCTGCTTTGCCTCCAGCATTTATAATTGTGTTAAATTCTATAAACAAGTGTTTTTAATTTATAACAGGGGGTCGCACTCAGAGGCTTGCTATGTGAAAGGGGTCACCAGTTCAAAACTTTGAGAAACACTGGACTAATGGCTTCTATCACTCATGTGTATTTGGACACTTTTATACTGTATTTAGATCTGTCAGACTCAAAGGCCTTTTTGACGTGGAAAGGTTTGCAAAATGGAACAAAGGTATCCTAATTCAACAATATATGTGACCAACTGGAGTTCAGCCACACTTCATTTTCTATAAATGAATAAATAATTCTTGACATCAGGAGTTTAGAATGCAAATTCTGGCAGACCTTTACCTATAACAAAACTGCCAAGTGGTAGTACAGTATAATGTTCTGATTCCACAACTTCATTTTAAATGAAGAAAATATCAATCCAACCTTGAGGTGCAGGCCATAAATTTGTTTTTGATTGTAGTTAGTGCACAGCTAACTAACTTTCATTTGTGACCAATATTATTTCTAAAAACATTAAATCCTAAAGAAAAATTTACTCTGTCATGATTTTAAAATGAAAATGTTAGCATTTTCAGCAGAGGGAAGATGTGAGATTTACATCAAATGAAATCCAGTTCGTGGTTGGGACCGAAGCCACATGTATATTTTATGTATAAATCTATATCAAACTCTGTATATGGTACTCAAGAGACCCGAGCTATCAAATATTTACCAATTCTTAATAAACAAGTGGCATTAAATGGCACTGGCTGATAAAAATTAGTCATGAGGTGATGTCAATGTGGCTACAAAGATTCTAAATGATAGAGACAACATGAGCCTGCTTTCAGAATACCATTCTAAAATTAGTAACCTATTTACTTGTGAATAATTACATTGATTCTCATAGGTTGCAGAGTAGGAAAATACAGCGTTATGGTTCATAAGATTACTGCTAGGGTGAAAAATGTTAGTTGCTGTTAAACTGCTGAGTGACTAGTTTCATCACAATACATTGTACACACACAACTTCTAGGGTTGCCAACCCTCCAGGGTTGTCCTGGAGACTCCAGAAATTAAAGATAGTCATGTGATGAAACCTCCAGAAATACATCCAACCAAAATTGGCAACCCTAATAACTTCAGTTATTCAAATGCGGGATATTAAACAGCAAACTTGGAAGTAAAAATATAATGCAGTGCAATACTAGGGTGTTCAAAATATTTAAAGGCTAAAAAGCAGCAGGTTCAGGTTTTACCTCCAAAATATCTTCTCAAGAACACAACTCTGCTTTAAAAATAAAATTGCAAATGGCTATGTGAGAATTCCAACTAAATGCAATTTCCAAGGACGACGAACACCAGGGCTCTGGGGGTACACCCCCAGTCTGAGTAGGTTCAATATTCACTACAAACATTCTTCACACCTCTGGCAAAGCAGGTGGTGGGCTAAATTCTAACTTCAGTGCAGCTGTGTAGGTTTAATTTGGCTGTGAGTTCTGAGTGCAGCATTCAGACCACTCTTTGCGCCAAAACCACCATGCCCCTGTGCCAGCAAGCCACTACAAATATATACATAGATTAAGTTATTTTAAAGTAAGGGCAAGAGACTGGCACATGCATACTCTGTAAAAACTGATTTTCACAAGTGAATGTCCCTCACTTTTTAATGTTATCTTAAAAAAAATAAAGATCAAAGGAAGCAGAAGTGCATCCAAGGAGATACGAAAGGTCACATGAAGATTCATTGATTTCAATACTTTTTTTTTGTTTTTTTTTGTTTTGACCATCACCTCTCCAAACTGAAGATTCTCTCACCTTTTCAACCAAGGGAATTATCTGTGCTTATCCACCCACAGAGCCTAATGGAGACAACTTGTTTCCAGAAACCTTGTTGCCAAACAGTGGTAAACTCTGTACCAGGGCACAGCAGGCTGGCAAGAGTTGCAGCTATCTGTTTTCCACAGTCACTGATGTTCTAGTCCCTAGATATCCCACTCCCCTTTAATTATCCCCATAGGTCACTATAGTTCACTGATGACCTGTGGCAAATGGAACAGGAGAGCACTATATATAAGAATACTGGATTACTATAAATAGCATTTAACTTAAATAAAATAAAAATACTCTTACTTAATCCAGTTCATCAGCTCCACTGTGTCTGGATCATAGAATTCTCTCAGCTCTGACAGCTCATCCATCATTCCTGGACAGAACTAGAATTACAAACAAAACAACCTGAAGACAAAATGAACAAACCAAGTTCTGGATATTGGAACAGAGCTTAATTACAAGGTAAGTGGAAATGGCTGGTTTGAAGTATTGATCTTTTCTACCTTATAGACAAGCTGAAAGGCTTTAGTATAGCTGCCCCTCTGATGCCAATGATATGAGGGCCAATCTGGGGCCTGTTGAGGTCCTCAGCTGATGCTAGATGACCAGATAAGAGCAGAATGATCGAGGTGGCTTTTTAACTTAACTAGACCATTCCATGGTTTTGTCACCTAGAGATTAGATTACATCTTAAATATATTTGGAAACTGAAGCTAGTGGTGAATGTGGCAGTTTATTTCTGTAGCTGATATTATGTGAGTGCTTTGGAATCTGTACTGGGTGCCTACTGGTCTGTTATTTGTTATGACTTACAAAGCCCTAAATCTACTGTGTTGACTGCTTCGCTCCCAGTCTGATGCTGCTGCAGTTGAGATTGGAGAAGATACATTGGATAACACTTGGTTTAAAAGAGAGGGGCTGCTGTCAGTATGTGTCCTCTGAGAGTCCCTCAAATTTGAAACTTATTCCCCACTTTGGTCTGCTAGTAAATTTAAGGAGCTTGCAGACTTCCCTTATAAAATGATTAAACCAAAATGCTCAATTTTGAGGGCTTAAAATTTAAGAGGCCAGTTTAATAGAAGTGCAGAGCACCTGCGGTTCCTGTTTGGTCTTGGTTAGTGATGCCAGTATTTTTAGAGGTGTCAAACATCAGGCCACTTATTTAGGTGAATATATTTAAGCATCTACATTTTGGCTTCATTGTGGAAAGGAGAACTGCTAAAGTTATTCATACTGTCTCTGTCTGCCTAAGGATGAAAGCAACCAGGATGTTAAATATCATCCATAGGGATATTAGGCTGGAAATCATAACTATAAAAATAAGATTGTCCTTTCCTCATTTCTATGGAACCTCAATCTTACAGACTACATTGTTAAAGATGCCTGTCTCTGGTAAGACGTAGGCATAATGGACTACAATAAAGATATTTGTACCCTCACCAACCAAATTTCTCAAGACATAGATTTATTTGAAACACAACGTCAGGATTTCATGGCATAATAGGACTTGCTAAGGCCACAAATCTGATTAAGTCCAGAATTCCCAACAATTTGTTTAGGAATAACTGACTCATACAAACACAATTTGATAATCTTCTATGTTTAAATTGTAAAGAATGCATATAAAATCATTAAACAACCTGGATAATGACTAAAAATTTTGATTTTTAAACCCCCACCCCCAAACCTTTAAACCTCAAAGCTGAAGCAATAACATGCTGGACAAATATGGAATGGAACTATAAGTGCAATCAACATTACGCATGGAAATCCTCCAGCACGCAGTTTTATGTGAAAGTTGTAGTCTGTAGTACACTAATGTAGAAAATTCATGTGAATGGAAATGTAGATGTCTTGTAGGTTTCAAGATGTGCTATATAACTAATCTAAAAGCTGGCTAGTGTTGCAGCCACAGCTGTAGCTGAATAAATAATCTTTCAGGCAAAGTATCTGGGATTGTAGCAACCACATGTCTTAAAAGAAGCTTTTATTAGCTTAGTCAGGATTAGGTTAATAATCCCATAAAATTGCTGGTTTAGGGGAGGGGACTAATGCATATTTCCTCTAATAAGTGTAATCTCAAAGTGCTATGCTAAATGGTTTTGCTTACAACTACTTCACAAGAACCAGACATGATGGCCATTTAAACGTTATTTTTACATATAATAAATATGGAAGATGTTTATGCAGTCTGTGAACATGTGGTGTGTGAAAAGAATAATTTATTAGGTGCAAAGCAAATATTGTATGTCTTGACATACAACAGAATCAACTTACACCTTCAGCTTTGTTGCAAAGGTTGGGATGGGCGATATAAATAAACCATTCCTTTGTCATGGAAAGAAAAGATTCTGGACCTCTCTCAGTAGAGAGGTAAACCGCTGTCTCTGGCCATACTCTGAGGATTGGCTCACTGACAGCATTTTAATCTATTTGTTGAAACGTTTTCAGCCCTGACGAGGGAGTAGTAATAGTCAGAATTTTGGGGAATTGCCATTTTCCAAGTTTTTTAAATTGCGTCTTAGCTAGCAGAGAATTCAATCCCCTTTTTGGAAAGCCCTTACTTAAGGGTCTGATCCTGAAAGATGCTGAGGATTTTGAGAGGAGCTAAATCTGTTTACTCACATTGAACATTCAGTACCTTGCAGAGTTAAGATCTTAAACTCTATGAATTAGCCTTAATACTTACACTATTTGGATACCGGGCTCTTCAGGTAGCTTGAACACATCTATGGGCCTGATCCACAGCCCATAAAAGTCAAAGGAGTCTCCTGTTGACTTCAGTGGACTTTGGATTGGACCCTATATGCTTCAATGAAACTTCAGAAATGGATACTGGATTCAAAGATCTCAGCTTGTGACAAGTTGGACTGAATGTCTTCATAGTTGATGTGTTACCTGAGACAGCATCCTACAGACAAAGGACTTGCCACATCTAGCATGGATAGAAATGGATACATCCCATCCATTCTCTGGGATGTGGAGAGGTGCTACATTTCCTAAACTGGCACTCCGGAAGGAAAAAACAGTATCCCTAAAAATGTGCAAAAAACCAAAACAAAACCACATCTGCCGAAATAGGAAAAAGAACCATGACCTAGTGGGACACAGTGGTCTAGATTATGTCAATAGTTTGACTTTCCATTTTGCCTCTGAACTGTATTTACTTTTTGCTTTTAAAATAAATTAATAAAATTCACAAGGAGACTTCACAGAACTTCAGAATTTTCTCTATTCCTAGGTTTATTATGAAGAATATTATGCTCAGTTCCTTGGTTATTATGAAGATTCCCTTTCTTTTTTTTTTTAACTCCGATAATAAGCTCCACCTTGAGTTTCTTTGAAGCTAATGATTTCAAGGGAAACCTCTTGTCTCCCATTGGGGATAGCAGAAATAATTTCTACATCAAAGTAGCTCCTGAATTTTTTTTTTTGTTTCTATAAATATAGATTAAAAGAATGGCCTGCCCAGTTGTCGGTGTTCCATTAAATTAATGATCTAAATCTCTGTGATATGACAGGCTGATCAGACTAATTGTCTACTTCATATATGCCATTATTTTGGAACTTTATTTTATCTTGGTGTTTCATGTATTTACATATAAAAGCTTGAGCCTTGTTATCTTTTGCTCCTGAGACAGGGTTGATGATAACACAAATCTTAGACTCGTTTAATTCTGTAGATTTACTTCAAAGATTGCATAAGATGAAATACAGCAGTAGAGTAGAAGATAATCATTTCTTCTCCTAAAATGGATCATTACACCAGTTAACAATCTGTATCTTAACTGCAACTTACCTATAAGTACTTAAAATTAGAACACATATAAGCTTACATTTTCAGAATATAGGAATGAAAATCATTTCTAACTGATAATTTGCACACATAACTACCACAATTGCACATGCACTTGTAGTATCTTAGGATGCAAGTAATTAGTCAGATGCAACTGTTCATTTGAGTAAATGCATATGCAATTTAAACAGGCAATCAATATTTTTACACATGCAATTACATCATTTTCTTAAAATTCAGCCATAAATCTCATGCTATTAGCTAAAACCTCTCTCACCCAGTATTTATTTTCAAATGTACAGTTTTGAGGCAATATGAAAAACAGGGATATGTTTTTACATCTGAAACATGGATCTCAGACTTCTCTTATTACAATCAGGAATTTAATTTAAAAAAATTCATTTTTTTTTTTTTACCCAGGAGGGAAAAAATACCAAAATATTAAGACGAAAACATTTCTTACCTTATAAGAAAGGTACAGCAATGTGATTATTGGTACCAAATACCTAATGACCCATAGCTAGGACAAAAACCCAAAACAAACATTGATTAGATTTTTTAGCGAAATTTAAAGTGTTTTGATATAAATGAACATTTATATTTCCTTTATGATTGATGCACTGACCGTGTAATGGAATCTGCACAGCCATAAGTATCTGCCTGTGCAGATCACGTTTCAAGATCAGGGCCTATTTGTTCTGAGCTAAAGACCAATAGCATTTGAAATCCTTCTATATAGAAGGATTTCAAACCACCACAAAATGTTACTTTACACTTATGCATTTTAATCTCCTATGAAGTTCAAAAAATCTACTGTACAGTATAATAATCAAATTCTAAGTCTCTCTTCAAACTGCTGATTAATTCTAAAAAATTCTATGATTTTTATTCAGTCAAGATGTTACTAGCCTTCACAGCTTCTTCTATATTGCCACCTAGTGCATTAAAATGGCATTGCTTAAATTATAAAACCCCAGGAAAATACTAGTTTAAATTTAAAATGAATCATTTATCTGAATACACATTTTAGTAGTATTAACTAGTGCTTTTTAAATGTTTTCATGTAGTGTAGGTGAGAGGCCTAAAAACATTTTGATTCATTTCATATCTACCTTTAAAAGGCTGAAGCTTCATTTGTCTAATTATGGGAAAATACAGAATTTCAAATACTGTCATAAGAAATATAGCTCTAACCCTCTGTGGTGTGTAGAGATGAGCAGATTTCAGGACAAATCCCCAAACTTCAGTACTGCACAAACCAAAAGAAGCAAATACACACATATGGGATGTCCAAAGGTACTTCATTCTGGAAGACAAGCAAGTTTTCATTGATCATATGGAGCTATACTACTGTACAAGAGGGCTTGAAATTTTTTATAAGTAAATGTTGGTAAAAGTCTATTTTACAAAATACTCACAAAACAATGACATTTTCATCAATGATAATAATTTTACATATAAGTGAAGTAAGAAAAATGATCCTTTAACTTTTTTAGAGTTTAAGAATGCTTACTTTGCATATTTGACATATGATGTTGACAACGTGTTTAATTGTTATAAAGCTTTAACTTCTTGAATCTCAATGTCTACTGCTATTAAATAATTGTCTAACCCCCACAAAATTTCATGAAAATTTGAAAATTTAAATTGTTGGCAATAGAAAAAAATGCTTACAAATCAACATGAATATCAATTGAAATCCTACAAAAATAAAAATTTAATTTGCCAAGCCTATGTACAATCATGAAAAATATTTTGTCTAGTCAGTAACTTCAGAGGAACTTCAAACACAACTTTCTTGTGTTCCGAGGACACTGAGGATTGGCATCATAGCAGAAGTAACTGACTAAAAGATCAAATTTGGCAGCTTGTCACAAAGGCTTGAGATGAAATACTTTGCCCCCAAAATTGTGTGTTTTCTCTGTGATCTGACTGTTTTGGGAAAGATCCTGTTGGGAAGGGTTAATTGCACCAGCAAGCAGGCAGTAAGATGGAGAAAGCAGAGCGTTGCATGGGGGTTATGACTAGTGTGTTAGATATTAAATATTCAACAGCTTGCAGAGACAATAAAATTTTTTTAAAATACCTCATTGTGCTTAAAGCCAGGCATCCAAACAGAATTGTGTGCATTAAGTTGTAGGCAGCTCCAGGCTTCAGTAGTATTGTGCAAATTTCCATTTTATCCATGGATTGGACATTAGCTGAACCACTGAACGAACAAACAAAAAATCAGTGCTGTGCTAGGCTTAGCAATACATTATTTTAAAATTGCACATTTGCATGCAGTTTAAAATTATTTTTAACCTCTTGATGCCATAGAGACTAAAGCTCCTGATGTTAGTACTAATTAACTTTTCATTCTTAAAATGGTGTTTAAATATTTCACTTGCAGATAATGATGATTACAGTAATAGCACCTCCATAATGAAATGTCAGGTTTTCTGTTTTCATCTCTGGGGTGTTGGTTATGGCTTTTAAATGAACTTTTAAAATAAATAAAAATGTTAGTGTAGTTATTTACAATACACTATAATGCAAATCATGGAAATACTAAAACACATTCACATGAGAAATTCAGTGATTGCCAATACAAAATTTACCATTTAGTTGGGTTTTTTTGGTGGGGGCCAAAACTTATGCCCCAGAATCTCAGCTGTAGCCAAGTGTGACAGCACTGCAAAGGAGTTAACTGCAGCTCTTGGATTCTGGGACCAGTTCTACATTGGCCCTAGAATAGATTGGAATAGCGGTGGGGTAGGTCACAAACTATAACTTGCTGGAATGCAGTAATGCTCCAGCCATGTCCCACCTATCCCTGTGCCAGGGACACGGTGAATTGACATAGACCAGACTCTGTTAACTGGGGACTTCCCCATGATTGGGAGATCCTCAAGTGGAAGCAACTGGTAATTCTCTGGCTGCTTTGCAGAGGGGGACTGGAATGAATTAGAGACACTATATATTTTGTAGTAAGTTTTTTTTTTTTTTTTTGTTTATAGTCAGTAACATAGTTTGGGGCTCTATAAAGACTAATTACAGCTAAATCTTATTACACACTTTACATTTTGAACTTCAGATATGAAGTGATTTACTTTCTTATTTTTACAACCTCTCTCTTCATTGTCTGTTGAGTACTTGTGGTAAAGTGTACTGTATACTGCTGTGTTCACCTATGTCAGTTATTTAGCCTACTGAAGAAAAATTCAGGAAAATCTAGTTCTGAAACACAGTACCTGAGATTCTGAAAAGCAACAACAGCAGCTGCTACTGCCATAAGCAAGAGAACAAATAGGTAGGCATAAAAAAGTAATGTATCAGAGAGTCTTGCAAAAGTATTAAATGGCAGCAGACCAAATGCTTCTTCACAGAGGTACAGGTTAGCATCGAAATCTCTAAAGAAAGTAAATAAAAACAGTCATACTATAGATTTCATAACTGGTGGCCACATGAAAGGTTCACAGTTTCCTTATTGAATAAGGCAATCATGAAACTATGCATACAGGTGAAGATTTCTACCTCTTGTTCATATCATGCACTTATTTCAGATCTTGGTTGCAAATAATAAATGTTGACCTGAAGACCTAACTTTGACAATGAGCTGATATAATGAAGTAACACTGAAAATTTCAGATTAACTGATATCCTACCTTGTTGTTCCAAATCCAAATTTTGCTTTCAGGAATTTAAATATATGTTCATCTGACTCAAGATTAAGAATTTTCTATTGGGGAAGAAAATAAAGTTACATTTTTCTGCTAGAAATTAGAATACAGCTTCTCTTCTCTTAAAGAATTCATATATTAAAAAAAATATTTAGACACTGAAATTGTGAAACAATTCATAATTGTTCAGCTGTAGCCTTAAAGTGCATTTCTACTGTGCTAAACTTTGCAAAAATGGCGCTGTGAAGTTTAATGTTTGTCTTTCGATACTTTTTGTATCATGTGTTCCCAGTTACTTTTCTAACTCTAAGTCTTGAGATCTCAGTCTGTAGTCTGAAAGTCAACGTGGGTTCTTTTTGTTTTCAAGCATCTTCACTAATAAAGGACAAATTATGCCTTCAAGTAGGTTTATTATCACTGACTTTTATCATGCCCTACCATAAGTAAGGCCCTACTAAATTCATGGTCCATTTTGGTCAATTTCACGGTCATAGGATTTTAAAAATAGTAAATTTCATGATTTGAACAGTTGAAATCTGGAATTTCACAGTGTTGTAACTGTAGGAATCCTGACCCAAAAAGGAGTTGTGGTGGGGAGGGGTCGCAAGGTTATCGTAGAGGGTTGTGGTACTGCTACTGTTACTTCTGCGCTGCTGCCGGCGGTGGCACTGCCTTCAGAGCTGGGCAGCTGGAGAGCGCTGTCTGCTGGCCGGGAGCCCAGCTCTGAAGGCAGAGCTGCTATCAGCAGCAGCACAGACATGGTATAGTATTGCCACCCTTACTTCTGTGCAGCTGCTGGTGCCACCTTCAGAGCTGGGTGCCCAGCCAACAGCTGCCACGCTCTGGCCACCCAGCTCTGAAGTAAGAATGGCAATACCATGGCTCCTCTAAAATAACCTTGAGACCCACCTGCAACTCCCTTTTGGATCAGGACCCCCAATTTGAGAACTGCTAGTCTCTCCCGTGAAATCTGTATAAGGTAAAAGCACACACAAGACCAGATTTCACGGTGGGAGACCACATTTCACAGTCCATGATGCGTTTTTCATGGCTGTGAATTTGGTAGGGCCCTAACCGTAAGTGTGTCTTGTGGAACTCCACTGCCTTCAGTCCCATTGTCTGCTAGGTTTTGATCTATTGTACAAGCAAATTGTTGATACATAAGGACTAGAATCCAGGTCACACTCCCTCAGCTGCACAGTGCTAGCAGGAGAATAATGTGATCATAAGAGGAGCTTCCCCCCCCCTACTTTTAAATGTATAGATTTGTCTCTGTGTACACACACACAGCAGATATAAGTAAAAAGCTGTCTTTTTATATAGTAACTTTTCGGAGTAGAACTGCACTTTAACTTTTTAAATGAATTTGAGTCTAACAGAAATGGATGAAAAGATTCACAAGTAACAAGAGTGTCTTGTAGTGCTATAAAGCAGTATCTGCCTTATTCTTCCCACAGAAGTACCGATAAAGTAATACATTTATGTGCATGCATAAGTTGTTGCAGAAATGGGGTCAACTTGTGATGAGAGGGTTCCAGAAAAGAGAGGTTAAAAAGATTCTTGGACAAAAGATCTGAAACTCTCTTCAGCTCCTAAAATCTACTGTTTTAAATTAGGCGAAATCTCATGATTTACTGCACAAAGATGCTTACACCACATATATTTATCTAATTCCTAACTTTACATATGTAGAAAACTTCATATTTACCTACCTTAATAAAGTTATTAACTAGAAGTGTCAAACATAACACCAGGAGTACATGGAAGGAAAGTTTCCCAAGTCTATTAAGCAAGCATCCCGTTTTCATGTTTTTCTAGAAATTAAATGGATTGGTATTTTAGTCTTTTAAAAGATTTAGGATTTTTATATATCTGGAACAAGAGATAAAATAAGCTGCTTCAAATTACTTGTTTAAATATGATTAAAAATTATTGCATATTATTAACCACCATGTGTATTCTCCAGGTTGCTGTGGAAATCATTACATTCTCAATGTGCCAATGGGGCAAAGGGCATTCTCTTAATTTAACATGAGTATCAGCTAGACTACATGGCCTTCTGGAAGATCTCCCAGTTTAAAGCTCCAGATTTAACAATGCTCCTGGTGCCACTCACAGGCAGTTTGGGATGGGAGCAG
Organism: Lepidochelys kempii; assembly: GCF_965140285.1. Classification (NCBI taxonomy): domain Eukaryota; kingdom Metazoa; phylum Chordata; order Testudines; family Cheloniidae; genus Lepidochelys; species Lepidochelys kempii. The sequence goes on along the minus strand of NC_136391.1, from coordinate 23,256,337 downwards.
ACATTGTCTAATTAGAAGATCACAGTTCTGGTCTTATGCTGCCACATAGGATGGGTCAAGAACTATGATCCTGTAATTAGACAGCTGGTTTGACTTAGGGCTCCTTCCTACAAAGGATTCTGACGGCTTGGAGTTAAGGATCTGTCTGAGCCCTACCGAAATCAACGAGATACTATGTGTGTAAAGGTCTGTTCTTACATATACCTTTGCAAGATCAGGGTCTCCGCCTGCATATTTGTAAATGTTAATAGCAAGTATAGAATTGTGACATTGCTGATACCTCCCAAATTGTAACATTTTTAGATGTATCCGTTAATTATCAGTGAGTAAGAGTAATCACTGAGCCTTTACTCTGCTGGAAATCGTCTAACCAACAGTAATATAGCCTGTAGAAAATGACCGCCCTGAACCTTTGAGCAGGGGGGTATTTGGCTGGCTGGTGGAATGAAGGGACATGTGCTTTATGGGTTGGGGGGGGGAACTGCTGTAAAAGGGTCAGCATGGTCACTGACTCATCCCCTAGGAATGCAGGGTTTAAAAGGGGCAGCTTGGGCATCCTGGGGCACCAATTATTCAGGGAGGATGGGGTTCCCCTGTAAAGCTTTGGAGTCCATTTGTTTTGGCCCTATAAAAGGGGGGAAGTAAACCTGACTGGGTTTGAGGGAGAGGCAGCCACACTAATTGCTGGCGCCTCCTTGTGGCAGATGTCCAGTGCAGGTACTCCATAGGAAAGGTATACAATGACTGGATAAATGGCTTGGAAAAATATTTAAAAAGAGGTATTCGTTAAAGGAACAAACAGGGGGTGGTTGGGGGGGGGGGGTTGGCTCCCTGCTATACCAATCATAGGATCCCCATTCTTATAGCCCACCTTAACTCTCCTACGAGGGAGGGTGGCTGGTAAGGTCCTGGCAATGGATTTGCTGGAGGGACCTGGATAGAAAGAGGGGGAGCTGATAAAAGCCCCATGGGTAATTTCGGAATAAACATGGTTACCTGCACTGTACACTTTTATTTGCCGGGTAGTCCCAGACATCTAATAATAAAGTTGCAGCCTGATTAAACCTATGTCAAATGTCTCCTGTCCTTGTACTGGTATAGCCAGACTAAGAGTGTTGAGGAAGGGGAGAGATTATTCTAAAAACTTAACTACTTTTAAATTTGTCATACTGCTTGTTTACTATTACAAAACAAAAAATGTTTTGAGCACATACCTGAACTGTTCTTGCTAGCAAGACTGACACATTAAAACTTATAAGTAGGGATCCAAGAATCATGGAATTAAAGAACTGTAGACCACAGACCAGTAGTATGCCAGTTAACTGTATAATGTACAGCCATGTAACCTGCAACAAAGAGATGTGATTTATGCCAGAATATTTAGAAAAATATTTGCTTTTCCCTGAACAAAAGCGAGTATTTTTACTGTTGGTCTCTTTCACTTATGTCAATCACTTCTAGTGTTAAATGTGGTATTGTGAAAGTTTCAGATCATCATATTCAGTGGTACTATCCTATCTTTGTATAATATTCACACACAAGAATCAATAATTAGGTTAATAGTATTTCATTCTTTTGCTATGAATGTTTGATGACCCAGTGACCTAGGCATATGAATGTTACAACTAGGAAAAAGTTAATCACATAAAATGGCTTAAGCATCGTGGGGAAGTATCTTTCTGTGCCAGCATTTGGGATCACAAATATTTATTCTTCTTATAGGATTATCATTGCCAGCAAATGACAGTTGTACAACAAGCAACTAAATTTTCTTGAGCTTCTTATGAAACTGCAATAGATAAGGATGCTTAACTGGATATTCATGTTAAAAAAACAATTTATTTCACTGATGTATGATACTGTGTGTTTCTTTTAATTAGTACTTTGCATATGGTAGAGTTCAATGCTGGATTACAGCATTGGCCTACATCAATACCAAATAGATAAGATCCAATTTTAAGTCAATATGCAACAACATTCTGTGGCAAAGACACTTTTTAAAATATCTTATAATTCTTTAGGATGAAATGAACTGCCAAACTTTGTGGTAACTGCTGAGGTACATCAATGGCTATCCTGAGCGTATGTCTGCAGATATACATAAGAGACCTTTTGTGGAATTTTTGGATGTTTATAAAGCAGATTATGAGTAGTTTTAGTCTTTCATCCCTGTTGATTTTAAGCATAAATTAATACAATTACTTTAAAATTCAAGTCACCATCTTTTTGACTTAAGCTGTCTGACAGTGAAGTAGTATTCAATTTACACAGGAATACTAGCCATAAATCTATACATTACCCATTCTTAAAGTATTGTCTGTTGGATCATCTTACACTTAATGTAGCAATACTTAGAACACAGGTTGAGATCATCTCCATGGAACTGGCAGGCTTTTGATATTGAACTTAAGGAAAATGTCTTCTTCCTAGCTAAACAATCATTCAGCTGATAGTGAATTCCAGTTTTTTCATTCTCCTTACAACAACCTTTTTGTCAGTTCAGTTCAGCACCATAGTGATGGCTTCTGTTCTACGGTAAACTTGAATGTCTCAAGGGTATAATTGGTCTTGCTTGTTGCTGCAACAGCAATCTGGTCCATTCTGTTCCTCCTTTTTTGATGTATGGTGCAGTGACTATAACTGTCTTTCAAACTATGATTGAAGGTTGTCTTGACAACCTTCAGACAGTTTTATGACTTTACCTAGCCAAATAGTTATCCTCTCCACACAGTTTATCTGACAGATTCAGCACGACGGCAGGTGCTTGTAGAATCAGTATCTTCAACATTTCCCATGTAAGATTTTTCTGTTAATTTTTGGGGGCTCTGGTGGTGGCTCAAAAGCTGAAGGAGAACCCTACTGTATACCTTTAATAGATAAGCACCTTTGGGGGCACTCTACAGTATCTAGCGCAATGGAGACCTGAGACTGTTTTATGTTTGGGAGCTACAGTAATATGAATATTAAACAACCTACAACTATACAAAAATGATGAGATATTGGACCTTGTTCCGTCCCCAAGTGACTTCAGAAGGGTTGCATGGATGTAAGTCATAAAAGAATTGTGCCCAATTTATGGTTTCTATAGTTCTGTATATTACTGCATGACACATAATGCAATACCATACAATTTAATATAGCCTTCAAATCACACCATTTCAGATAGAAGATTTTGTAATTTAGGATGTAAACAGAAAATCTCTCAAACAAAAACTTCCAATCAAGATATTTAAAAATGGATCCCTGATGTTAGGCTCCTAAGTTCTTATCCTGGCACATAATTACATGACCTGAATTTCAAAAATGCTGTGCATCCAGCAGCTCCTATTGAAGTAAGTGGGAATCCTTGGCCAATAGGTATGCAAACAGCATTTACCTAAAAAGAAACTTCATTTTCAGTTTCTGCTGACCAACTACAGGAATATAAACTTCTCTGATGGTTGATCACACCCCCAGGACTGTTGAACTGAAATCAGAATTAGGACTTTCCTTAAAGCATTCATGCTCATTAGTTATGAGTATTATCGGATTCAGATAGCCTCGTGGCTTACAGGTATTACACTTGTAATACTTTTTTAAACTAGTTACTATAATTTAACTTAGTTTTTCCTCTGAAGCTTTTTGTTTTAAAATGTAAAAACGTTTCTCTTGATTAAAGGGCAAAAAATTATATTAGTGCTAGAACCCTTTAGCACTGTCCATTTCTTATTCAATATATGAAGTTACTTAGCATTACAATTAGTATACCATTACATTGGCAACTAAAAAGAACATGAGAGAAATATTTATTTCCTGAATAATTTTAATTGATCATACACATTCATGGGAGTGACAGTAAGTAAATCTTATAAATAACATAGTTGACAGGTGATTTTATTATTTTTCGATAAATTCAGACCCATGAATTTATTAAGGATGCATATTCTCAACAAAACATACTTAAATATAAACTGAGAGTTACTTTCCACCATTGCAAATTCAAATACAGCATATGCTAGAAACATGCTAAAAATGTTTTTAACTGTACAAAAAATGCAGAGTTCTCTGGAACAAATCTTGCTATGTATTTGTAGTTTTTTTTTTCTAAATTGGCAAAAAATTGGCCGTGATTAAATCTGTATGAATTAGATATTCTTGATTTTTTTCTTTCTGGAATCTTAACTTTTTAAAACAATAAATATTCACTGAGATGCTTTATGCTGTTTAATTGTTGTATAATTTATTGCTTCAAATCAAGGTTTTAGAATACTGCATCCAGTTTAAAAGTCTTTATGCAATTACTTTTTGTATTTTACCAGACCTAACTAAAGCTCTTATCCTACAAAGATTTATGCAAGTGCTTAACTTGCTACATAAGAGTAGTCCCAATGGGATGGGACCATTCATGTATGTAAAGCTGAGCACAACCATAATTCTTTACAGTATGAAGACCTTAGTCGTCATCATGCTAGCAAGAATACAAAAGTTTTACACTTTCATGTATTTAATGCTGCTGTATATTTGGTAGAATCCATGTTTGACAAGTATTTGTGATCACAACTGCAGCTGACATGATTTCATTTGGTTACAATGCCCAGCGAAGACATGGTTTTTTGTTGTTGGGTTTTTTACTTGTTGTTACAAACCATTTTAGCAGAGGCTGTAGTAAGACTATGGGCTTAGTAAGGTTTTAGCACAGTTTCTGAACATGAGCTCCCATACCTGCTTTCAGATCTACCTGATTGCAAGCATTTATTTGTGTGGAATCAAATGGAGAATTGGGGCCCTGATTTGTAACTATAATTGCTGTGGCGGCAAACAGTTTTATAATCAAGTTTGGCCATAATCATGTTTGAAAATGATCCCCAAAACACTAGCTGAGGACAGGGCTTCACTATTACAGAACTTAAGAGTTGCACCAAGTGAACAGGAACAAAGCCAGACAAACATTCCAGCTGAAAAATCATATTCAGTTACCAAAAAAAGTGTATATGTTCAAATTACTCAGTTCTATCTCTGTTATATTATAGGAAATAACTGATTGTGGTTATTTAAGAGCTCATCACAGAAGTGCACTGCATATGATGTGCTACTTTCAAATGTAGAACACTGTGCAAAGGAACTTCTCAAAGCTACATTCGTATTAGACTCAGAAAGTCTGGTCATGGCCAGAAATAAGATTACCTTTGTTGTGGGAAGCATGTCAAGACAGTCCAATATGAATAATACTAATGCTTGCATCAGCATCATAAACTGATTGAATTGCCAAGTCAGGCTAAAGAGAAAGGTTGATATAAACACTGCCAGAAGTGTCAGTTTCTGAAAAGAGAAAGTTCTTATGTAACTTACATATCTCCATCAATAAGTGTTTGGGGGGGGGGGAGGGTTCTCTCAAGGGTTAAATTAAAAGAGTACATGTCTAGAGTTTGACACTGAAACATCTTAATTTCTAACTACAGTACTTGGATTGCAATGAGACAGCTGGTATTTAGAGTTTCAAGTACCCCAATTTACACACACAATTTAATTTTGCAGGTGCAAAATTGCAGTAGCAAATATTACAGTTGTAATTTCACCTGAAAAAACAGCTAGGTCTCAGCTCAGCTTGAAAACTTATCTGATAGGCTAGGGGCGGGCAAACTTCTTGGCCTGAGGGCCACATCAGGTTTTTGAACTTGTATGTAGGGGCGGTTAGGGGAGGCTGTGCCTCCCCAAACAGCCAGGCATGCCCCCACCCCCTGCCCCTAACTGCCCCCCACCACCCCATCCAACCCCTCCTCTCCTTCCTGACTGCCCTCCCCTGGGACTCCTGCCTCCATTCAACCTCCGTTCCCTGCCTTCTGACCGCGCTGAGCCCTATCCATGCCCCTGACCAGCCCCTGAACATCCCTGCCCTCTATCCAATGCCCCAGCTGCTCCCTGCCCCCTTACCACGCTGCCTAGAGCATCAGTGGCTGGTGGCGCGGGTGCACCAGGACAGGCAGCCATGCAGCACAGAGCACCGAGTCAGGCTGGGCTCTGCAGCCCTGCTGCCCAGAGCATTGCACCACATAGCAGCGTGGATGTGGGGGGTGGGGACAGCCTCCTGGGCCAGGAGCTCCGGGCCTGGGCAGGACGGTCCCGTGGGCCGGATGTGGCCCGTGGGCTGTAGTTTGCCCATCTCTGTGATACGCTCACATTGGGTATGTTGTGTTGACCAAATCTGAAGTAATGACTTAAAACGGACAGTTGCACTGTATTATGTACATGCTTTTACTGCTACAACTCAGGGTTAACTCTTTAATTTTACATTAAAAAAATTAAGTAGGGGGGAAAAAACTAATCTTTGGGCTTTGTAAGGCTTTTTCCTAATCTCTCTTTGGGTGACACTCTTATGACCTCCCAAATATATAAAACTCTACTTCTTGTGCTCTGTAAATTTTTTCCTTTCAACAGTGAAATCTTTTATTAAAAACAGATTTCTTTTGCAATTTTTTTCAACCCTAAATGCATTTATCAGTGTTTGCACCCCTTCATAGTTCAATTTGTTTAAATTAATTGCAAGCTCCTCAGAGTAACAATTCTTTCTACCATCTATTTGTACAGTGCCTTCTACATTTCCATCACTATATTTAATAATAGTGCTTTCCTTCTGATTTATAGTCAGTTACCCGAAGCACACACTTCTGTTTTCAGCAGCTCTCCTGACATTTCAGATACTAGTTTTGCTATATCAAATATGTTGTTAGAAATACTTACTTCATGAAGAGGCCGTACATGAGATCTGAACAGGTATGTGATTGCTGCTATTTGAACTGCAAAGAATGGCAGTGCCCAGTTCTCTCTCAATGGAATGGTGAATTCTACTCTTGTGGTATCTATTCTGCACAAAACAAATGCAGAGATTCATAAACACAACCAAAACCCAGGCTTCTGCAAAGAAGATTTCAATTAAAATTGAAATCTTATTTGGAAAATCATATCTAGGCTCCTGCAAATTGTTTCTCAGGTAGCTGAATGTTGAGTCCCCTTAACATCCCTAGCTCTGAAAACTTGCCAAGAGGCACATCCATGGTTAGTTCATTCATGACCAAAACTTCTTCCTCTTGACTCTTTAACTCCCCTTATTTTCAGATAGCTGTTACTGTGGAGCCAAGCCTCCTCTTGGGGAGCAGAGTTCAGGCGATCTAAAGAAAAGTGCTGGCATTTTTCAGGTCAATGGCAATATATTTCTCCTCAGTTTGGCTTTCAGGAGGTATAGCTGAATAGATAGCTGTCATTTTCCTCACTGTAATTCAAGTGCATTGTACTAATGGCATGACTGAATCCCATTGAACAGGACAGCAAGAGACTTTTCGCCTTTCCTGAAACATTCTGACACTAAAAGTGGTGTTATCAAAAGACAAGGGCAACCACTCAGCACAGTCATTTCCAGAATCTCACTGCCATGTACACTAGCCAAACCAGACAGTCTCTATGCAAAAGAATAAATGGACACAAATCAGATGTCAAGAATTAGAATATTCAAAAACCAATCAGAGAACACTTCAACCTCCCTGGACACTCAATTACAGACCTAAAAGTCTCAATTATTCAACCAAAAAAAACTTCAAAAACAGACTCCAATGAGAAACAGCAGAACTGGAATTAATCTGCAAACTAGACACCATTAAAATAGGCTTGAATAAAGACTGGGAGTGGATGAGTCATTACACTAACTATAAAAACTATTTCCCCATGCTAATTCCTCCCCCCTACTGTTACTCTCACCTTCTTGTCAACTCTTTGAAATAGGCCATCCTGATTATCACTACAAAAGTTTTTTTTTCTCCTGCTGATAAAAGCCCACCTTAATCAATTGGTCTCGTTAAGAGTTGGTATGGCAACCCCCATTTTTTCATGGGGGGGGTGTGCTTGTGTATATATAGAAATATCTATACACACACACACACCCCTCATTTATTTTATATAATTTATAGTAGCCATGTTAGTCTGTATCAGCAGAAAGAAGGAGGAGTACTTGTGGCACTTTAGAGACTAACAAATTTATCTGAGCATAAGCTTTCCTGGGCTAAAGCCCACTTCATCAGATGCATGCAGTGGAAAATACAGTAGGAAGATAATGCATGCATCTGATGAAGTGGGCTGTAGCCCACAAAAGCTTATGCTCAGATAAATTTGTTAGTCTCTAAGGTGCCACAAGTACTCCTTGTTCTTTCTGCTGATACAGACTAACATGGCTACCACTCTGAAACCAGACAAGTGTAAATAATCCCATGTCCATTTCTCCTTATGTAGCTGAAGTAAGTGAAAATGTAACAACCTGTTCATCTAAACCATTCTTACCTGCAAGACCCTAGTACAGTACTTCAAACAGTAATTCTATGGCAGAAACTCCCCATTATCCAAATTGGTCCCATGTACTCATTTTATCTGGATAAGTAACCTTCTACTGCACACTATTTATTAGAAAGTTGGAGAGAAAACAAGTCCATTCCAAGTCTTCCATATATGGAACAAATTACCTCTTAAATAAATATGAAATACTATATATAGTTTTAAATTACTTTCTCCTCTAGAGCACTAAAAACACTAGATAACTATAAGGAATCACTTTGTAACTGATTTGCTTACAGTCAAATTACTTTACAGCAGTCACAACTACTGACTAACATTTCAAACACCTTTGGGACAGCTTTGATAGTACTGACATTATACTTTTATTTTCTTGATTTTTAAGTTTCAGAAAACAACTGAAAGTTTAAGAGTCAGCCTCACTCAAGCTGGTGGTAGGGCAATGCAAAGCAGCTAATCTGATCCCTTAAGGATTCCCTGAATTGAGGATTCCTTAGGTGCCATCGCAGCACAGCAGGTCCTATGCCACCTTTTTCCTGACCCACAATGCAAGAGGTATCTATAGAGGAACAAAGGGAGTGGTTGGGACAGAAGTTCTGGTCACCCTAAGCTCTTGGGGCTGTGGTACATCTGGCATAAGTCACTGCACCTCTTAGAATACTCTGACTTGCACTGAGGGGATATGAGGCTGGCACAGAAGGGCTGCTCAATGTGGGAACTACATAGGCGGCTAAAAGCCACTGGGGAACTCCCTCTTCAGTCTGGTCCAAAAAGAGCTTGGATAGGCCATATTTTTAGAGAGTTTCCTCAAACTTTTGACTATCTCTAATTATATCTAATGTTTTTAAATATCTGGCTGACTTAAAGAGAGACCCTCTCTGCTGTTTTATGCTCTCCCTTACCCCCAATTTAATCCTAGCAATGCACTGTTTTAATATGTCTTAACCTTATGTGTCAGAAACTAAAACTTTAGAAGGGTCACATGTTATTTCACACTCACCTGTTTGTAATGTACCAGAAAGCTGCTAACAAACCTGAAAGCCATGTTCCACTAAGAAGCCAGCTGGTTACATACAGAGCAATGACATAAAGTGCCTGAAGTCCAAACAAAGTGTAGATATAAAAATAAACAGGCTCTAAATAATTCTGTAAAACAGAGGAATATTGTAGTTAAATTATTTCCAGTATTTTATAAAATTAATGTGAATTTAAAGGTAACATCTCAACACTTTTGCAAAATAACAATACAAATAATCAGTGTTAAAGACCAGTAAAATGGTATAAAAAACCCAGTACATTTTTTTCAAAAATACATTTATCATTATGACCCAGTGATTCAAAAATCTATTTTAAGTGCCTAAATGTAGTTTACTCATAGTCCATAATAATATGAAGGGCTGTTAAGCAAACCCTTTCAAAGCTTCCTGTTTAAAGTCCCATCTTACACTCTCGTGGTCTCCACCTCTCAATACCCTGCCCACTCACAGGGAGGGAACTCACCTGTAATAGCTACAAGAATCTTCACATCCCATTACCCACAAGGGTGAGGTGAGCTGCTAGCCAGAGAGAATGTAGTAGGAAGGCTATATTTACTCCTCTAATTAAATGAGGCAAGCTAGGAGAGTTTCCCTCATAGTCCTGGCATATTACAAGGCAGCACCATCACTTGGCCAGACCTATCCTGCTTCTTAAAACCCTGAGTGCACATGTACGTACGCATACATAGACTATTTAAAGCTTTAAAATGACCATAAAGGGTCTTGTTCCTTTTGCAATTGTAAATCCATAATGGCAGCCACAAGTGGGTAATTCCAACCACCTTTAAACATTTAAAATTTGGTTTTCCTATTATGTTCATATGTGGTTGCTTTGAAAACTAAGGGTTCTTTTATTTTTTATTGATTTAAAACAATTGCAGGAATATATTTATCCTTGGAATTAACCAAAATGCAGGTTCTCGTTCACTGGGTGGCTTTCATGAAGCATCCATATATAGCTATTTATTTAAAGCCATAATTAAATACCTACCTGAATGGGAAGAATCCTATATAGTATGCTGAGAAACAGTTCCTGGTAAACATTCATTCTTTCAAGTATGTTAATTGTCCTCAGAGATTCAGTTTTATTGTCATATATTAAGCCATGTAAACCTAAATGTTAAAGAGAATTTAAAATAGAATAATATCTCCCTCCCCTCCTTCAGTTGTACAGTGAAAAGTTTGCAAGTGTATTTTAAGATCTCTCATGGAAAACTTTGCAAAGCTTTACGTCAAGGATTCAAAACATGGTTTTTATATCATGGTTTTTATAAAAGTTAATTTTCCCACTTTGATAGCAGTGTAGGCATACCCTAAGACTCGTGGCATGACCATGGCTATGCCAGATCAGACGTCTTGGACTCACAGGGCTTAGGATGCAGGGTTAAAAATTGCAGCGTAAACATTAAGGCTCAGGCTGGACCCCGGGGCTCTGAAAACCCGCAAGATAGGAGGGTCTCAGAGCCTAGGCTCCGGCCCGAGACCAAAGGTCTACACTATTATTTTTAGACCCATGAGCCAGACTCAATTGTCTCAGGCTCTGAGACTTGGTGCTGTGGTATGGTATTTTTTTTTTTTTTAAATTATTGAAGTGTTTATGTACCCTTAGAATGGAGATTACTGGACTGCTATACAGTGAATGCAATTCTGTATATTTAGTAACGTATGTCAACATGCAATATTGTACCTATAAACATGATGCTGTGGAAATTGCAATAATAAATGATGTTAGGGGCACTAGAGTTGGGACATTAATACTGGGATCATGAGCCATTCACTTTTAGGTCACTGTGTTTTAAAGTCAGCTGAGATTGGCATTGATGAAATTGTTACCAACCATACTAGCTGCTAGGTAGCAAAAGGAAAATTAACTGGAGTCTCAGTCCCGTGTCTTGAAGACAAGACACTATCACAAATAACCCAAATCGACATCATAGTAGATATTCTTTATCTGTTTTGCAAGAACACCTAGAGGTCTCAACCAGGCATTAGGGCCCCATTGTGCTAGGCACTGTACAAATATGTAGCCAAAAAAAGGTCCCTTCCACCAAACTATCTGCCTATGACACAACCCATGGATACAAAAAAAGGGTGGGAAGGGGGTAGAACACAGTGTAGTATTGACTATTTATAATTATTGTAATAAGCAGTTACAGCATATCAAATGCTTAGCTATTGTTGAGTAAAACCATTTCTATACCTGTTTTTAGTGTTTTGCCTCATTATCACACTTAGGAGTGATCTCACTTTCTCATGGGGCGGTACACTGGAGGAACCAATGTACCATTGCAGAGCTTATATTTCCACTATCTAAACTATTCCTGCTTTGTGGATGAATCCAACAAAGTTGTCTCTAGCATGATTATTACAGCACCTTTCATAAACATTATATTCACTTTTCACTTTATTAACAACAGCATCTCACCAAAGCAAAGTAAAATTTACTTTACAGGTTACAAATACCTTGTTGGATGGATGTAGCCTGCAGCATCTCTTTGTAGTAAGAGTAATACAATCCACATTCAGTCCTGAATGAAATTTCCCGTTCTACTTCCTGCAAATAAGTTAGAAGTCCTGCTACTTAAGATACAATCATACACCAGAGCTTATGTTTACATATCAGTGCTGAGTGAACATGACTTGCTTCAGCAAACTCTGGGCCTGATCCTGTAAGTCCTATTCACATGAGCAGTCCTCTCTCACATTTTGACCCATCAAAGTCAACATGAGAGAGAATTACTCAGAAGAGTTAAAATTGTAAAAATGGGCCCTTGGGTAAAGAGACATGTGCCAGGAACTTAGGCCCAAAATAAAGGTTTGATAAAAAGAAAAGTTTTTTGTAATTCTGGAATAGGAGTATTTATATTATGCTTCAACTGACTTTTTTTTTTTTTAACTCTAAACCTTCCCCTTCATGTTAGGAACAGAATTCCTGGCTGAGCTGCTAAACTTATATGTACAGTGATCGGAGTCATCTAGTTCATACTTTCTATGTGACTTAATCCAAATATGGCTGATATTATGTTGGTAAACTGGAGAGGGGAAGAGAGAGGAAGGACAGACAAAATGGCAGAGGTGGTGTTACCACTCTTGATTGAAGAAGCTTGCTTGCCTTTTATCATGCAAGTTTGAAATGTAGGGATGTTGTTGGTTCCTCATTTACTATTTTTCTGGATTGTCAGACATTGATAGTAGCTAAGAACTGCATATTTTTACTCAGATTTGCTGGCTAGAAGACTGCCTCTTTTCTTCCAGATACAGACATATCTACAGATATCCAGGCCTTTGCCACCATAAGGCTAGATTAATCAAACGTGCTCTACCTAGGGCTACATCTTAACCTCATTTGAAGACATCAGCTAGTGTGGAATGCAGCTGCCCACTTGTTAAATGGTGTTTCTTCCAGCTCTTCAACACTTTAACTTTATAGGTTAAAAACACTGGCCTCCTATTTGTTTTCACATTCCAAATTAAAGTATTAGTTTCAATCTATAAAGCCTTAAATTTGTTTGAGTTCTCAGTATCTCAAAATTCTGATTTTTGTCTTTTTGGCTGATGCTGCAGCAGTTGAGACCTAGTGAGGCATTCAAACTTACAATGCTTTAGTTTAGACAGAAGGGGGTTTTCAATAGGGGATCTCTACTTCCTTCCATTAGTTCATGAGTCTTGTGTGCTTAATGAGGTTTATACACATGCTCAGAGCCTTGGATGAGCACACTTTTTGACAAATTAAAATATGGAAAACAAAATATCATGCAGTGAAATCATTTAGTTTTTCATTTTATCTTAGAAATAATAGTGACCTTTAGTGCATAAATGAAATTTTTTAAATTTTCTATAGTTAACAAAACTAGAAAGGGTTTGAGAACCCAATAAGATTGCCATATGTGGAGTAAGCAATCTCAATATGAAGAAATCGCAATAAGATTCCTAAAGCTAATCCTATTAATTCATCTTCCTGTACAAAAGCACATTGCTGAAATAACTGAATAGCTTTACTTTCCCAACTTTTATGGTACCATTCTTGTTAATGCAATATTGTGTAGCATCCTAAGACTTGCAACTCCTTTACACAGTCATGCTGATTCTCTAATCTCCTAATGTTGGACCAGAATCAATGTTGGGTCAGTGCTAACATAAAACTGGACAAAAATGGCTTCCTCTTCCCCAGTGTAGAATCATGTTGCAAAAACACATTTTGCTGAAGTTAACTGTAGACAAAAATAAACCACTAGAAGCTCTGATCTGAGGAAAAACTGACAAATAAAAATACATTCGAATCACAATAGTCAACACTGAAACTCTCCAGTTGCTTTCCAGTATACTAAAACATTACTATGTCAGTGGACTACATTGACTTTGTGTCTTTTAGTATTTAATATCATACTAAGCAAAATGAATAGAGTTGGACCAGATCATAGGATGGGATAGCTGCAGTTTCCAGTTTTAAATTCACCACTAATACAAAGTTTTTCTCAAACAGAAGCACATTTTTTAAGTGTTTAAAGTAGAAGGAATTTTGAACACTTGGAATTTACCTCTTTTTCTCCCCCTCCCCTTAGTAATCACAGAGGGGGATCTAATTAGCAAAAATGCATTCAAACATGATTAATATGTAATTCTGGCACCAGCTGTCTTCAACCAAATGCTATTTATATTTTACGACCCAAACACTAGTGAGTTTTACATCTGTTTCATGCTAAGATAACATCTGCTTTACTCATTCACAACACTTTTCCAGTTCAATGGCAATTTATACTTTTCTTAGTGTGCCATGTCAATAAAAATATATACTGTTTTGAGTATACTGAGTGCATATTTTACTATTGTATGTTCAACTTGTGCAATGTTTCACAGAATCTACAGTGTTCCTAGCAAAAATGTTTTCTAAGAGCTCTAAGACATTCTTAAAAGATCTTTATGAAAGTAAATTTACATGTGAAAAGACATTTTGAAGGATATAGGCTATGGTTACACTACAGCTTAAGCCAACATAAGTTAGAGTTTCTCCTGCCACCATAGCTATGTGGTGGGGACTGGAGTAATTAAACCAATGGGAGAGCTCTCTTTCATCAGTTTAGAGCAGCTAAATGGAGAGTTTACAACTGCGCTGTTGTAAGCTCTCTAGTGTAGCCATAGCCTTAGGAACAGCAGAATTTTCCATGGCAGTTTATGATGCAACATATCAACCATGCTCAACAATATTTGTTATAGGTGCAATTGCCCTGAAACTATATTTTCCCCCTCTGTGGTCCACCAACAGCATCCACTTAAAGGCTTCCAGCTCCTAGCCATCACCTCTGCCTGGTGGAAACACACACCTCACTCCTTTCTGACCATGCATTTTTAAGGCTCCACAATTTTTTGCCTTACACTGTGATATACTCAGCCTGCTAGAATACCTAAAAGATCAGCGCCTCTGTTTTACTTTCTGTTTAAGGGCTATGACCAGTATATTGCCCACAGTTCCTTCTAAGTAAGCACATTTATTTTTAAGGTAAAATATTACAGAGAAAAGACATTAAAACAATAAAAGAACCTATATACATTCTAAAAAGCTTACCAGAGGTCATCTCCTATTCCACCCTAGGGCTCTGGTAGGTTTTAGTCCTTCAACACCCCCATCTGGGTTTTCCCTGTGGCTGCAAATTCACCCATGTTAGATCCAGAACTAGAACTCAGACTGGACAGACCAGCCATTTCTTTAAATGGCTTTGTCCTTTACTCTTAGCCTTTTGTAACAGGTAACCAGCCAACAATGACCCTTTCCTCCAGGCATAGCTTCAAAAGGCTGGGTTTTTGCATTATCTGAGTTGGGGATTTGCATTATCCTCTCCCAACGAATTCCCCTGGAAACTCACTTACTGTCTCAAAAGTCCATACTTGTCTGGCACATTTTCAGTGTAGTCTTTTGAACTCCACTCTTTCATCTATTGCAGTATTAAGCAATGAAAACAACATACAAAAAGGCTCTAGTCACAATTAACAGTGAAAGTCCTTAGATTCTAGAACAAGTTTCCTCAACCATCTTAAGCTGTCAGGGGCAGATTTAGTGTACATTACTGATGCAGGGTCTTTAGCAGTCAGCCTGTCATACCAGATTTAGGAAAATGGCTAAATTGAATTGATGCTTTTTATATAAAAAGCACAAATATGGACCGAATTACACTGACTGCCTTCATCCATCATTCTTCGATCTGATTTAACAAGGCCAAAGCATAGTTTGTGTAACTGAAAAACATATATATTTTGTTTTCAAATCTTAAATTTCAATGCAGATCAGTCAGATTAGCAAAGCTCTTCAACTGTACAAGTGGAAACTCAATATAGACAGCTGCTATCAATGTTCCAGGCTGTGAATCATGCTCTCAGCAAACATATTTAACGCACATACATGGTCTTTTGGCTGGTTAATCTCTTGTCCATCTGTTAGAATGGCGTGGCTCTTGCTCAAATGTTGATTAGACTTTTGGTATAGGGTATTGGTGCCAAGCAACATACATAGCTGGTCAAACACTGGAAGTGACACTTCTTCAGGAGGAAAGTACTAAAGTATTGATCCAGCTTGTTTTTTTCCGAATGGATTACACCTGTTCACTTGGGTTATTAATGAATGGAATAGTAGAGCTCATTCCCTGAGAAAAATGTAGACTTATGAGTTCATTTGCTGTTGCAGAAATGACACATGGGAAGATACACTGGGCACTTCAAGTGTGTGTGTGTGTGTGTGTGTGTGTGTGTGCGTGCACGTGCGCACACTCTAGAATTCCCTCAGAGAGCTAACACACAAGAATATTGGGCTGGATTCTGATCTCATTTTACACCAGCATAAATTGGAAGTAAGTCCACTGAAGTCAATGGAGTTAGATGGTGGAAGTGAGAGGAGACTCAAGCCCAGTGTTTTCTTCATCATCATCTAGCCAGGCTCCTATGACCACTGTTAAAATTGTATGCAAACATTATCCTTTGTGTTGGACAAAGTTATTCTGTGACTTCTCTCTCTCATGGCATCTAACTTATAGCATATGTCATAGTTCTTGGATACTTGCTTTTTTCTATTTTTGTGTTGAGAGGTACCAGACTGGCTTTCCCTTATTCCAATTACCATGGCAAAATTAGATAAACAGAGATGAGTGTGCATATTTAACTCATCAACAAGGCTCTCATTCATACCATAGAAGGTTCTATCACTAGTCTCTTGAAGGAAGGCTGTCTACAAAGAAGTACTTTATTACACGGTTGCTATACAGTAAAGTTGTTCTCATTGTTGCAGGATATTGAAAATTGGGTTTCAAGATAGGCCTTCCACAGTGGAACTGATACATTTCTATAACAAGGCCATCACTAGCAGTAGGTTCATAAATGTCAATTTCAATTATGTTTATTTTTGAGTTACGGTATATAATTGTATAAAATACAAGCCTCTCACTTTCAGTTCTTGAAGCTGAACAAAGCTGGAGGATTTTCTGCACAGTTCTCTAACCAAGCAATTGGAATGTCCACAAATCTATTCTCCATATTGGAACACTAATTCAGAATAAAGTTTCCATTTTCTAAAC
Source organism: Lepidochelys kempii (assembly GCF_965140285.1). Classification (NCBI taxonomy): domain Eukaryota; kingdom Metazoa; phylum Chordata; order Testudines; family Cheloniidae; genus Lepidochelys; species Lepidochelys kempii. Next base: position 23,239,428 of record NC_136391.1, on the reverse strand, counting down.
CTAAAGGGTATATACACAAAAATAAGTGACGCAGATTCTCTGGTCCACCTAATTTAAAACCAGACTAGGGCCAAACGTGTTCAGTACAGCATTGCACTCTGTGGGGAGGAGGTGAAGGGAGCCCCTCTGGCATAAGATGATAGAGTGGTGGGAATGACCGAGTCGCCACCATGTCCAGTTCTTCACTGTTAAAGCCCAGACAGGCTGACTGCTAAAGACCCTGCAACCGTAATGTACACTAAATCTGCCCCTGACAGCTTTAACTTGTCTTCGGCTTGGGCCAAGCAGCTGAGAATCAGGAGTCCATGACTAACTCCCTGACAGCTCCACCTTACCACTGCATCCGAGCAGCACTCAGGCATAGCACAGTGGACAGCCAAGCTCTATTAAATAAAAAGCTATTCTTTATGACAGATCATCCTTTTAATATATATGAAAATGCTAATAACAATATCCCTGTTATCAGTGACAGAACAGACTGCGCACTTAAATGTTTTACAACAAACAGATCCTTCACAGTGCCCAACAAATTCGTGGTCTCACTGCTAAATTCTATTTAAAATGTTACGAAACTTTTAAAAACAAAAACTGTTAATTAATGCTGCATCCAAAAACTGCAATTTACTTTTTCCAAGAAGTTGAGCCTATTGTAATGATATTTTCAATATCAATTTAACTTTACCTAAGAGTTCACTCTGATTTAAAGGCTGATCCAATGCCCTCTGAAGTATGGGCACTGGATTGGACCTTAGAGATCATGTGCAAGGTTACAGGATGGTAAACTTTTTCTATTAAGGAAATAGTTTTAATAGATTTAAAAAAATGTTAGAAAAAATGTTCCTGCTATTCAGCTTGTATTCTTCCTTTGTTCAATTTAATATTTTTTTTAAACTTTACATACCTCTAGAACACCCTAAATAATTTCATAATAGCTAGGGTTGTTTATCATATATTTCCTTATTTGTCATTTAGCCAAGCTCATCAAATTTAGTTATTTTAGTTGTCCCTTTAAATTGTCCCCTCCAGCGCATTTAATCATTTACAGTAGAACCTCAGAGTTACAAACTGACCAGTCAACCACACACTTCACTTGGAACTGAAAGTATACAATCAGGCAGCAGCAGAGACAAAACAAACAAAGAAATACACGTTCTGTACTGTGTTCAACAAACCACTAAAAAAAAAAAAAGGAAAGCAGCATTTTTCTTCTGCACAGTACAGTTTCAAAGCTGTATTAAGTCAATGTTCAGTTGTAAACTTTAGAAGAACAACCATAGTATTTTGTTCAGAATTACAAACAATTCAGAGTTACAAACAACCTCCATTCCCGAGGTGTTAGTAACACTGAGGTTATACTGAAGTTTTGTTTGTTTTTTGTTTTTTTTTTAATTCCCTCTAACTTAGGGACATTTCTCTGGCCTTGAAATGCTCAGACTTGTACATCGGGGTTGGGAACCTATGGTCTGCGGTGCAGATCCAGTCCCCTGCTTAATTTCATCCTGCCTGCAGCAAGTCTTGGCACTGCGAGCTGGAAGCCCTGAGCACCCCCACCTCCACACGGGGCTGGAGCCGCGAGTGCCAGCTCGCCCCACTCCCGGGGGAAGCTAGGGTTGCCAGGCCATTAAAAGTCAAGTTGACCGTGCAGCAGGGCTAAGGCAGGCTCCTTGCCTGACCTGGGTCCGCGCAGCTCCTAGAAGCAGCCGGCATGTCCCTGCAGCCCCTAAACACAGGGATGATCAGGAAAGCTCTGTGTATTGTCCCTGCCCCCAGTGCTGGCTCCACAGCTTCCACTGGCCAGGATCTGTGGGCAATGAGCATTGCAGGGCAGCACCTGCAGGCAGTGCGCATCATGCAAAGCCGCCTGGTAGCAGCTCCACTTAGGGGCCGGACATGCCAGCCGCTTCTGGGAGCTGTGCGGAGCCAAAGCAGGCAGGGAGCCTGTCTTAGCCTTGCTGCGCCACCGACCGACCGGGAGCCGCCTGAGTGAGGTAAGTGCTGCCTGGCTAGCGCCAACCCCCCCCCAACCCCTCTCCCACACTCCAACCCCCTGCCCCAGCCCTAAGCCCCCTCCCACACTCCAAACCCTCACCCCCAGAGCCCACACACAACCCTCTTCCCCAGCCTGGAGCCCCCTCTCACCCCCTGAACCCCTCATTTCTGGCCCTGCTCCAGAGCCTGCATCCCCGGCTGGAGCCCTCACCCCCTTCCGCACTCCAACCCACTGCTTCAGCCCAGTGAAAGTGAGTGAGGGTGGGGACGAGCAAGCAACTGAGGGAGGAGGGCTGGAGTGAGTGGGGGCAGGGCCTCAGGGAAGGGACAGGGCCTCAGGGAAGGGGCAGGGTTGTTCGTTTTTGTGCAGTTAGAAAGTTGGCAACCCTAAGGGAAGCCCCGAGCGGCCCCCAACAGGGCTGGAGCCATGCGCACCGGCTCGCCCTGCTTCCGGGGGTGAGCCTCAAGCCTCCCCTCGACGCGGGAGCTGTGTGTGACCCGTAGGGTTTTTTTTGTTTTTGTTTTTTCTTTGAGTCTGTGGCCGGCATAAATGCATCACCAGAACAAAGGTTCCTTACCCCGCTGTATATGGTATTCTATATGTGATCTCACCAGTGACCGGCCAAGAGGAACTGTCAGTTGCTTAGGTGTATGAAATGATGGTTTTAAATATGCAGTCCAAAAGTCACCTTGACTTTGATTCTATATTATATTGCAAGCTCATATCCAATTTGACCTACACTATGGTAGGCTTTTTTAAGCTTTTAAGGCCTCTAAACATCACCCTCCAACTGCATATATATTTCCAGCTTGTAAATACATTATTTGTAACTCCTTAGGCTATCCTTTGTTATCTATCCTAAACTCAAATTTCTAAATACGTGAAATCTGGATTACAAAGAAATTACACTATGGTAAAACTACAGTAGTGAATCCAGCCCTTTGCCGATATAACTTGTTGCACCTCATTTGAAACTTACCACCTCTTTATCCCATCTCATGCTGTCTGACAAATGAAATATCTCAATATCTATACTATCAATGCATACTGTTTTTCTCTTTCAAACTCATTTTTAAATGCAATATAATTTATTAGTTGTTTTTATGTACAAATTTTTAACAACTCGCTAATTGTACCTGATGTGAGATGGAAAGAGACTAAAATATTTAAATTCAGAGAGACAAGGGATGAGACTCACAAGGCTGACTTTGGTGCCTAATACTTTAGTTGCCTTTTAAAATCCAACATTTAGGTAACATTTGGCATTCACAAAACCCCTGCTCACCTGCCACGTAACCCTATAGGTACCTAAACTCCCATGGTACCTAAGTTTCCACTGTTAAGTCCCCAACACACCTGAACATCAGTGGCTGGGCATTCACACAGCTGCCTAAGTCCTGACATTGTCCAGCAGCTCTGAGTTTAACTCACACCTCAGCCCCCATGGAATTTACAAAGTTTACATTCTCCGGCCTATCTTGCCTTTGGGGCCTAATCCAGTAGGCATGCTCAGCGCACATGCAAACCCGCATGGAAGAGGATGGTGGGGCCTGTTAACGCTCTTATGACATTTATCCCAATGGTCAGAGTTACTCACCCAGGATGTGGGATACCCAGGTTCAAATCCCCCACCTCTGCCTGATGTGGAACATGGACTTGGGTCCTCCTACATTGCAAGTGAGTGCCCTAACCACTGGGCTACAGGGTATTCTGGAATATAGGGGACTCTTAATATCTCCTGTTGGAGCTATTCCATTATATATAAATACTTAATATTCATTGGGAGAGAGAGACTATAGCTCTGTGGTTAGGACATGTCCCCGGGAAGTAGGTAGTGTCGCCAGTTTTGGTTGGATATATTCCTGGAGATTTATTCACATGACATAATCTTTAATTAAAGATTAATCTTTAATTCCTGGAGACTCCAGGCCAATCCTGGAGAGTTTACAACCTTACACGCAAGAGACTCAGGCTACAGTCCCCCTGATCTAATTAAACTTTAAGTATTTATACACAGTGGAACAGCATTAACGGCAGGGGGAAGGGGAAAGAGAGAGAGCTCCATAGCATAAAATACTCCATAACAAAATGGTTAGGGCACTTGCTTGCAAAACAAGACAGCCAAGTTCCACCCCCTGCTCCATATCAGATAGCAGGGGGTTTGAACCAGTCTCCCACATCCTGGGTATGTGTTCTAACAACTGGGCTAAAGGTTATAAGGGGAACATGACCACCTCCCTGGTTTTTCACAAGAATCACGAACCTGGTTTAGGAGGATCAGAATAATTTATGGTTGTGAATCCTGAGTGGAAGGAGGCACCTCCCTCTGGCCTGGACTTTAGCGCCTAAACTACCTTTGAGGAGCAAGGCTTAGGCCACACCACTTTCCTGAGCATTTCTTATTAGTTTAGGCAGCTCCCCACTCAGTATGCTGGCTTTTGTGAATCCTGTTTTTAGATGCCTATCTCTCCCCATGCATTGTATAGGGAGCCTGGCCATCTACCTCAGAGTTGTGAATTCCACTAGGCAGCACAGTATCTCAGTCTGCTGTGTGAATCCCATTCATGGTGGCTTTATGGAATTCTTATATGTATTAAAGTATTTATCACTGTCAAATGTAAAAAATCGGTCTTTTTTACAACCTTTTCAATCAAAGTCATTTAAAAATAGATGTATGATAGCTCAGTAACACTTTTAAAGAAATGTATGACTACATCCTTAAAAAATGAACTCTCTCTTATAATAGACATTTTCCTTGTTTCTCAACAATGGCTATGTTAGAGAATTTTGTAGGTCCTTGGGTTATGAAACACTGAGTGTGTGTTAGTATGGCTTCCATTTCCAGTATACACCATGTTTAGTAAATCAAACAAACAAAAAAACCCATAATAATATCTGCACTTCATTTAGCAAAGGCTCTCAATAATTTGTTGTCAAAGATTAGATTACATGCAATAAAACCAGCATTTAGACCTCCAGAAAAATAAGGCATATTGCTACACAGTTTTGAGGAAATTTAGTTCAAATATGCAGGAATATATGTATCAGCCAAACCATAAAAAGATTAAGAAAATAGACCATTTACATTTTGTTTTCAACATAACTTTAAAGATCTAAATGGTTATACACTAACTTTCACTGCCTATATTAGTATATAGTATATACTACAATTTGAAAAACATAATGAAAAAATATTTTCTATATATGGACACCCCTATGTCTAAATGTCTTTTATAGATGGACATACAGTATCTTGCAAGAGTGCACATGGCTGCAGCTTTGAATCATCCCAAAGTCCTCCTTAATTGGCAAATAAAGCACAAATAGCAGAGGATAACCCCTTTGTTCTTAAATCATGTTAAACAATTTGAAGCCAAATTTATAGAAATAGCCTCTAAGTTTGCAAGATCAAATAGGCATAGGCATATCAGGTAACTTCCCGTAACAAGTTTATTTTTGCAAATGCTTGTCTGCCTATTCAAGTCAAAGTTTTACATTTGCACTTACAAAGTTAAAGGTTAATCTGAAGCCCACCAAAAATATGACCCTTAACATCTACTAAATAGAAAACTTATTTTCTTAGAAACAATGCAAAGTGAGCATACACACAGAGTACACTCCAATAAACAGAATGTATCACTGAAAAATATCTAAAGTTTATTTTACAAAGTAGATTTCTAACTCCATTAGAAATAAGAAAAAATTGAAGTGTGCATTTTGTCCAATTTTGAGCAACATAACTGTGATGATAAACATATTTGTCAGTGCCATCTTGTGTAGTAAGTTTGAAGACATTCACAAACTACTGAATTTTTCAGAGGCAAATATAAAATGTTTTATCTTTTCAGTCATGTACATGGATTTGTAGACACACATATTTAACCTAAAAAAGTAAAGACTGTCAAAAGTGAACGTCACGTTTATCAACAGTATACATCTCTACCTGTGTAATCAAAGAAAGATGAGGCTGCCACAAAAGAATGTTGTTCATGCAGTTCGGCAGTAACTATTTCAGTAACTGGTAACTACTGCTTTTAGTACCTGTATGAAAAGGTTTTTGGAAATGCGAAAAGGTGCGTATTATAAAAAGATGTTAATGTGGTAAAGAAGCTCATACACATTGTATAAGAGTATTACAGTATGAATAATCAAAATATGTTTACCTAATCTATTAGAAAAATACGGTGTATATATGGTACCTATCAGTGAGGACTAAGTGTTTTCACAGTAAAGTAACTCGCCTGTTCATTTATTTTCTTTGATTTAGACTCCAGCATAACAATAATTTTCCTGTGGAACAATACTGGGGAAAAAATCTGTCATCACTGGTTCTTGGAAAGGGAAAAGTCCTACACACAGTGGTTCCCACCAGCACAAGTATTTCTGAGGCTGTGAAACTAACTCTACCTAAAGCTGACTTTGAGGAGGTAAGTCTTTTCCTTTCGGGAGAGGATTTGGCTGAGGACCAGGATTTTTACCTGAGTAGAGAATCTGTTTGTGCTAAGTCATCTTTGCTAGATTACTCTTTGAACATCTCTTGGAGAGAGACAGTGTTCTAGGGAGTTGCTGAGCCAAATTTGCTTGTGTTGACACAGGGAAGTATATTTCCCTGCAGCAACCACATCCCTTGCATACAGGGTGGGTGGTGAGTGGATCGGAAGCTGCATGCCCTGAGAAGGAAGGGATTTTACCACTGCCAGCCTTAGTTGGGGGTGGGGTCCAGTTGTCAGGGACATTTGAAGTATAATTGTGGGCTCCACTGAGTTCCAGTGTGGTGTCTGCTGAAAGGACATACAGGGAAACAGTACATTTTCTGGCTGGGTTAGCTACACCCACAGCAGGCCTATTTGGCAAGCCCCAGAAAATGGGGACACAAGCTTTCTCTGGGGGACTGTCATGAGGCATTATTTATTTATGCTCCAGAAACTGGCAATAAACCAAAGATTAATTTGTCTTGATATTGTTTGCTCTACTTGAAAGAGAAAAGAAGTGCTTATGTGAAAGGACCCACCTCACAACCTCAAAGAAGAGTAGGGGTGGTTACATGTCTCATCCTCATTTGAGGTACTATATTAATAAACAAACATACCAGGGTAACCAGTCTAGTGGTTTGAGCTGGGTACTTCAGTGTAGAATTCAATTCTTAATTCTGCCAATGACTTAAGTGACCTTCCTGTCCCGTGTCTCAATTTACTAGTCTGTAAAATGGGGATAATCCCATTTCTCTCACAGGTCTTTAATTAATGTTTGAAAAGTGCTTTTACGTTTTCAGATAAAGGATGCTATTATGTGAAAATAAACAGGGCTTTGGGCTGTGCTCTGGCTCCGCTCCAGCTCCAGGCTAAAACCTGCAGCTCCACTGTTCAGGAGCTGCTCCGGGCTCCAGCTCCGCTCCAAAGCCCTGAAAATAAATATTACCTACTTGGAGAGTTTTGTTTTACTGATGATTATCTGTGCCCCACTTTCATCAGAAGGATCACTTTAGATATAATTCTTTATTCAGATTAAAGACCTTCTTACAGAGATAATACTGTCACATGCCAGGATTTTGGGAAGGCACCTATTTTCTTAAAATAATACTTTTTAAAAATGTTGAGAAATCAGCTTTTGATTTTTTCTAGGTGATCATTTGTAGGCAAGATTTTGAGCTACTATTAATATAGCAGGAACATAATGGAAAAATGTCGTGTGAACATGTTTAGAGCATAGTTCGGAAAGTACTTATGGAAGTGATTGAAAGGTTTTCAATGTGAGAAAGTAGGGGGAAAAGTTAAAATGGGAAATGTGAGCTCTTTCACTCGCACCCTCCTCCACACCTATCTTCAGATAGAACATTCTATATTTTCAGTATGACTGACAAGACAAATAGATTAAAAAAAAAAAGCATATAGCCTACCACACACATTCATCTTGCAAACAGTGTCCTAGGAAAGCATTGATGCAATTATCAAAATAATTTCATTACCTTAATATTGGAAAACCACAGGTCATTTTCATGTAGGGTAGCAATGTAAACAGAAGTAAGAAGTCCAAAAGAGATGGCAACAGTTCCACCAACTGTAAGTGAAAGTCTCTTCCATAGCTTTCCACCTGTGTAAACTTATAGAAGAAAAACACTTTCACTCTGGGATTGTGAAGCTTCCCATTCTACTTATGTATTTTAAATGGATTTCAGAACCACCACTAGTGGGGTCTAGGACTTGTATGTAACTATAGCCTTGTTCTCAAACTGCTTTATGGAAACTGTACTTGTGATTTTCGGGTATAGCAATCTTTTAGTTACATATAGAATGAAAAAGCCGCTGCTTGAAGAGGAAAATGTAAAGTTGCAGTTTTAAAAACAGTCGCATGATCTCATACAGATCTAGATAAACACCATATCTAATTTATAAATCTAAATTACAAGGAGTTTTTGGAATACCCGCCCGGGCATTGTTTCTAATTAATGAACTACAGCATGACTGTTAGCTCACAAAACAAGATATCAAAATCTTTTTTCTTTAAACTTCTGAACTTGGCTGCTTATTTTATAATTTTTTTTCAAACAGCATTTCAGGTTGAATAAACTTCCACATTGAGGCTGAGCATTGATCAAAGCAGTCTCTGATGATGTCATGCTCTGAATTGCAGATGACCACCTCCTGACATCAGAACAAAATTATAGACTATATAATGCAGAGACTGCATTTCTAAATAAAGCAACTCAGTTTACTGCTCATGTGCACTTCGTTTTAAAATCTTTTTCCAAGTTGATTTCAGTAATCCTGCTTTTTGTGATGTGGATGTATATCTAATATAAGTGGCTATCTGTCGCACTGGACAAAATTCAAATGAGATACAAGCAAGTGTGATTCAATGGAGCTGAAGACAATGGATTTGTCCACTTATACCAGAGCTCTATTTTGCCTATTTACATCTGTGCACACAAATTGGATAAATTGGCCCCCCACCTATTCAAAATGTATGCACAAATGCAGGTGGCCCCAATTTTGCAGGCACAAAATCTGAGGCTATAGATTGAAAATGTGACCCTAACAAAAATAAGAACAAATGGTGTGAACTCTCAAGCATTTCCATGAAAGAATTTCCCTTTGTCCTTCCTTCATTTACATAAAAAACCCAACAAAACAAAAGGTATATTGAAGGTAGCACTGTGTGAGTCTGGGGCGCGGGGCGCAGGGGTGCAGACTCCGGGTGGCGCTTACCTCAAACAGCTCCCAGAAGCAGCGGTACGTCCCCGCTCCAGCTCCTATGCAAAGGCGCAGCCAGGCAGCTCTGCTGCGCACTGCCCCATCCACAGGAGCTGCAGGGGTGGTGCTTGGGGCAGGGATAGCATGCAGAGCGGAGCCCCCTGCTGCCCCTATGCATAGGAGGCTCGAGCCAGAGGGGGGGAACATGTTGCTGCTTCCGGGAGCTGTGCGGAGCAGCCCCCAAACCACCTCCCCAGCTGGAGCGCCAGAGCGGGGCAAGCCCCAGACCCCTCAAGGGCTGGATTAAAATGGCTGGCAGCCCACGGGCCGTAGTTTGCCCATCCCTGCGTTAGACTCACTGGGGTCCAAGACAGAAAGCCAAAGCCCCACTGCATAGGTCTGAAGCCCAGGGCCCTGAATCCCATCACTTGGGGTTGAAGCCGAAGCCTGAGCAATGTAGCTTCGTGGAGGCACCCTGTGGCGTGGGGCCTGGACAACTGCCCTGTTTGCTACCCCCTAACTCTGCCCCTGGCTTTTATATGCAGAAAACCAGTTGTTGAGGCACAGGTGGGCCTTGGAGTTTTTATAGCATGTTGAGGGGGCCTCAGAAAGAAAAAGGCTGAGAACCACTGGTTTAAGTCACTCCAGTCCTACGCCTCTCTTGAGCAAAGACTGTCAATGATGATGAACGCTGCTAAATGTGGCTGGGTTTTATGAAGTTCACAAAATTATCTTAATTTGTAACCTAAACTAGAACTTGAAAACAGGTAATAGAATCTAGCGCAGTAATCTACAGTGTCCCCGTGACTACAGTAGCTTTGATCATAAAGAAGGTTTGGCTATACTTGGATAAAGATTTGGTACAATACCTAGTTCTCATCTGTGCATAAGGGTAGATACCAAAAGACTGACATTAGTGAGAGTCCACAATACGACATTTCTTATAATTACCCACCAGATCGAACTTTTCCTTCAGGCTTCACATTTTTCTCTTGTGACAGATGATCTTCAGCAACTTCTGTGACTTTTATTCCCTTTCTGTGTCTGATGGTTGTCATGATGTCAATAATTTTCATACATTATTCTTCAGTCTTACTCCTAAACACACATACAAAGCAATAAATATTCCTTGCCAAAAATTTATCAAATAATACCAAAAAAATGTGTGACAAGCCATGAAAACACACAAGCATACTGTATTGTGAACTGAGGCCTAAAAAGTTATACCCATGTACAGTAATTCAAAATATTTTACCAAAACAAGTGTCATTTTCTGTAGCTCAGAGACATCAAAAAGAGTGCAACGGAAAGACTGTCATGAGTTCTGCAAGACTGACACTCATACAGAACTTTATACATGGTAGACAAGATTTTCAAAAGTGGTTAGTTATTTTTGGTGTTCAACTTGAGGGCTTAAATGGAATTACTTTTCAAAAAGTACTCAACATAAGCCCCCTTAAAAATCAGTCCCTTTTTAAGGTGTCTCAGTTGGGCACTCTAAATCACTAATCACTTGAAAATCTTGGCTTTTGAGTAGTCCCAATGCAATCAATAGGACTACTCAGAATATGTAAAGTTAACAATCTTTGCAGGACGGGGGCCATGAGATGCAAAAGTGATTACACCAAAGAAAACCTGTGAAGGAAAACATTAAAAAAAGCACAACTAGTTTAGATATACAGCTGAAAAAAATCCCCAACTTTTGTAATATTCGTGTACTATTTAGCTTAAACATATCACAAACCAGAGATGGGGTAAGGGGGAGAAACTATTTAAGGTCAGCTAGTCAATGTTCAAAATCAGTGCACTGCAAAATTGTTCCCTAAACTATATTACATAATGCACCGTCCATAAATAATGACCTGCTTTAATTTTAAAGTCCTTTTATCTTTTAAAACCAATGACTAGCTTTGAATGCAAAAATAAGTCACCATCCCCAGACTCCAAGCTTGACTACTTAAAAGTTAGTCTCTAAGGCAGGAGTGGGCAAAATACGGTCCCTGCCCGTCTAACATTTCTGTCCAGCCCGCCAGGCTCTTTGGCTGCCCCTCGCAATCTCTGGGCCGCTAAAAGTCCCGCAGCGCAGCGGGGAGCTCAGGCAGGCTGTCTGCCTGCTGTGGCCCCATGCCGCTCCCAGAAGCGGCTGGCTGCTGCTGGCATGTCTCTGCGCGCCTCTGGTGGGGGGTGGGGAGGGGAGGCGGCTCTGCGCGCTGCCCCCGCCCCCAGCACAGTCCTCACAACTCCCATTGGCAGTGTTCATGGGCGCGGGCAGCGCATGGAGACCTGCTGCCCCCCACCCCCTAAGGAACATGCAGAGACGTGCCAAACTCCCTCCCAGACCCCACACCCCCTCCATTAATATAACAGAAATGTGTGGCCTGTGACAACTTACCAAAATTCATGGAGTGCCCCCGCCCCCCCCCCCCCCGTGAAAATTATTGCCCACCCCTGCTCTAAGGGCTGGTCTGCACTACTGCTTAAGTTGATATAACTTATGTTGCTCAGGGGTGTGAAGGAGACACCCCCAAGCAACGCAAGTTACATCGTCTTAAGCGCTGTCCACATCAGCACTGTGTCAGTGGGAGACACTCTCCTGCCAACATAACTTCCATCTCTCACAGAGGTGGAGTAATTATACTGATGGGAGAGTGCTCTCTCTTTGGCACTGTGCATCTTTACCAGATGTGCAGCTGGGCTGAAGTAGCACTGTAGTGTAGACTTTCCCTAAGTGAGCCATTGCCGATTGCAACTTTTTTTTTTTTTTTTTTTTAAAAAGAACTCCAAACGCACCTCGGAGAGTTTGTGGAGCTACAGACCTTAGAGTCTAGACTGATGTGGAGAAGACAAAGTTCAGTATGTTTTCTCCCCCAGAAATAAAGAAGGGGGGGAATCATTTTTAGAAATACCATGAACACATCTCTTAAAAATGCTGATGATTTCTCTGTAGAAAATCCCAACAACAAAGGAACATCAGCAGCAAATCAATCAAATACAGGAAAGGAGGGAGTAGAGTTGGCATAGTAGTCTCAGCCAGACTTTGTCCAATGCCTTATCAGGAAAATTGATTTTTACCATGAATATAACATTAAAGACTAGAATAACCAGGCATAGAAAACATAAATTTCATTGGATTCCTTAGTCTACAGTATGTAGAACAGCAAGTGTAGTGAGGTGATGCAGGTGTTGAGTGGTGCTGGGACAGAGGTGGTTGTGATACAATGGAGAGAGGGAATGAGGGCAGAGAGATTTAGATGTAGGGGGATTTGACAGGGACCTATGATATGGACAGAGAGGGGGACAGGCTGGAGGGGAATTAAGAACATATGTGATGAGCAGGTGCATAATCATGTGTCAGGTTAGGTGTAAAAGGGTGATGGGGCAAGGGGATGGGATGTATAGAGAAGTGGGAGAGGCAGGAGTGGGAAGGGGCATAGGCTGGGCTGTGCAGGTGGTGATCAGGAAGACAGGTAAGATGCAGAGGAGATGGAATGGGAGGGGTTATGAGAGGAGGAATGATGGAGACAGGTGAATGGGCAGGCACAGAGGAGCAATGGGGGAGGGTGGAGATGGGTCAGGAGTGAAGGGGACTGGGGCAGAGTGGATGGGATGGGGGTTGGGGAATAGGCAGGGGAGCAATGTGTGAGACAGAGTGAGGACAGGGGCAGAGGATATGGAACAGGTAGAAGTGACAAGGCAGAGGAGAAGAGGGCAGGTGAGGGGCAGTGGAAGAAAGGAAAGGGGCAGGCTGGGGCAATGGTGGGGAGAGAAGGGCCAGGGGCAAGTGAGCATGATGGAGGGAATGGACAGGTGGGGCCCATGGTGGGGAGGGGAGAAGAGAAAAGGGAAGGACTGGGGCAGGTGGGGGAGATGGAGAAGAGGGAAGGGGCTGAGGTGGGGGCAATGGTAGGAAGGGCTAGGGGCAGGTGAGGGCGATGGAGGAGAGAAGAGGGCAGGTGGGGGCGATGGCGGGGAGGAGAGGGAAGGGCTGTGGGCGATGGAGAGAAAGGTGGGGGCGATGGTGGGAAGGGACAGGTAGGGCCCGTGGGCTGGGGGTAACGGAGGGGAGGGCCAATAAGGGGAGCGATGGAGGAGCGGCGCAGTTGCTCTGTGGGGCTGCTCTGGCCCGCGCCCGCAGCTCCCCGGCCCGGCTACACAGAGCGGCCTGCGCGGACGACTCAGGCGCAGCTCTCACACAGCCCAGTTCTGCGGCCTGCGCCGCCGCGGCCTGGCCTGGCGCCTCCCCGCCCCCGCGCACCCCCAGCTCCTGGGCCGATACCTGCCGACGCGGCCGAGCGGGAGCACCGGCTGTGGCTGTGGCTGGGCGGCGGCTCGCTGCCGTGGTCACCCCGGCGCTGCCTGAGCGGAGTCGCCTCAGACCCCCAGTGGGGATGGGGAGGACGCGGTGCCTTTTGTTCCTCACTCAGTCTCTGCGAATGCGGAGCCGCGAACGGGGCGGGGGGCTGCTGTGGGGAGCGGGGGGTCAGCTGCCTGGGACACGTGTTGGGGGTGCCTGGGACACGTGTTGGGGGTGCCTGGGACACGTGTTGGGGGTGCAGGGGGGTGCCTGTAGCTGGGCTGGCAATAGCAAAGGGTAAGGGGCTGTCTGGGGGTGGCTAGGAGCTGATTGCGGAAGCAGGGCGGTGTTTACCCCAAGTGAGCATGGGGCACAAGGGATAGCCGCTTTGAGGGGGAGATAACGTTACTTAATTTGGGACAGGATGCTGGGTAAACATGGTAGCAGAACGTGAAGTTGTATTGGGATTGCAAGTGAAGAGACACCTAGGTCTGGGGTGGGGTAGGAAGCTGGCTTATTCCGTGTGAAAACATTGAGGAGTCCGGGGACACTTTAAAGACTAACAGATTAATTTGGGCATAAACTTTCGTGGGTGAAAAACCCACTTCTTCAGATGCATGGAGTGAAAATTACAGATATAGGCAAAAATATATTGGCACATGAAGAGAAGGGAGTTACCTTGCAAGTGGAGAACCAATGTTGAAGGCCAATTTAGTCAGGGTGGATATGGTCTGCCCCCAATAATTGATAAGGAGATGTCAATACCAAAAGAGGGAAAATTGCTTTTGTAGTGAGCCAACCACTCCCAGTCCCTATTTAAGCCCAAATTGATGGTATTAAATTTGCAAACAAAATGTAGCTCAGCAGTTTTTCTTTAAAGTCTGTTTTTTGAAGGTTTTTTTGTTGAAGAATGGCTACTTTTAAATCTGTTATTGAGTGTCCTGAGAGACTGAAGTGTTTTCCTACTGGCTTTTGTATGTTACCATTCCTGATGTCTGATTTGTGTCCATTTATCCTTTTATGTAGAGACTGTCCAGTTTGGCCAATGTACATGGCAGAGGGGCATTGCTGGCATATGATGGCAGCATTAGTAGATGTGCAGATGAATGAGCCTCTGATGATGTGGCTGGTGTGGTTGGGTCCTATGGTGTTGTCGCTAGAGTAGATACGGGAACAGAGAAGGCAATGGGGCTTGTTACAGGGAGTGGTTCCTGGGTTAGTTTTTCTGTGGTGTGTAGTTGCTGGTGAGTATTTGCTTCAGGTTGGGGGGCTGTCTGTAAGGGAGGACTGGCCTACCTCCCAAAGCCTGTGAGAGTGCGGGATCGTTTTCCAGGGTAGGTTGTCAATCATTGATGATGCGCTGGAGAGGTTTTAGCTGGGGGGCTGTACGTGATGGCCAGTGGTGTTCTGTTATTTTCCTTGTTGGGCCTGTCCTTTAGTAGGTGACTTCTGGGTACCTGTCTTGTTCTGTGAATCTGTTTTCTCACTTCCCTAGGTGGGTTTTGTAGTTTTAAGAATGCTTGATAGAGATCTTGTAGGTGTTTGTCTCTGTCTGTCTGCCTTCAACATTGGTTCTCCACTTGTAAGGTAACTACCTTCTCTTCATGTGCCAATATATATTTTTGTCTATATCTGTAATTTTCACTCCATGCATCTGAAGAAGTGGGTTTTTTACCCATGAAAGCTTATGCCCAAATAAATCTGTTAGTCTTTAAGGTGCTACTGGATTCTTTGATGTTTTTGTGGTTTCAGACTAACACAGCTACCCTTCTGATATTCTGTGTGGGGTTTTGATGGCCAGAATTTGGTTGGCAGTGGGAGGGACAGGTAGCTTTGGGTAAATGTGAGTAAAGGTTAAACTGTATGGAATTTTAAAGTCCTGAAGGGCAGGAGGTTGGGATCCTCAATAGATATGGTGGCTTATCTGGCTGTGCTAACCTACCTGAGTCCAGTGGAATAAGAGGCTAAGCTGCCATCCCATAGTTTCACTGTTTCCTACTTACAGTTTTGTTTAGTGAGATCACCTGCAAGTAAAAGAACAGTCTTGGGCTTGTGATGCTTAAAGGATTAACTGCAATGAAAATGAATGTTTTATCTGTAGGCATTGAAACTGCAAAGCAAGCTACTTCAAGGTAGCTCATCCATTACTTCAATCTTGACCTCATAATGTTGCCCTTTTCTAGAAGCAAATGGTAATTCAGTGTTTGTGGTCAGGCCTAAGAGTATTTTTGTGAACACCAACTGCCAGTCATTCCTGATTGTTCCAAAGTATGTATGGTAGCTTCCATAATGTTGATTAATGTTTACTTGGAGCTGCGATAAGGGTGCCAAATTTATTTTAGTTAGCACCCTTAACCTGGACTCTGAGGTGAGGGAGTTGTGCCTTATCTTCAGAACTACCCAAACCATTGTTTTGAAGTTGTACAATACAAAACACTGACTGTTTTGAGAAGTAATATTCAGGTAAGCTGTGGTAACCCTTATTATAAAGCAATGAACGAGTACACTAAAGATTCTAGTATTGCCAGGCTCAAGTGATCAAAAATCATGAGAGTTTTTTTTTAACGGCTATATTGTATTTTGTCTGTCCTCTGATTTTTTTTGGACTCCCCCTGCCCATCCTCAAGTGTGTGTGACAATTAGTGTTGGCTGCTCTCCCAAATTTATTGGGGAAGGTGATTTTTGGCCCCCGCTGAAGGAGCTCACACCCTCACATCTGCCCACCCCCTGCCCAGCAATTACTTCTGACCCTACCCCCATTAGTTCAGCATCCCATCAGTTCAGTCATTTCTCCTTCCTCCCTCAGCTTTCTCTCTGTTCCTCCTGAGATTCTTTACCCCCCCTCTCCTAGTCCTAGCGAGGTTGCAGCTGGGTCCCCTCTTCCCCCTCCAGGTTGGGGGGCAGCTTCAGCAGTTCTTCATCCCCCTTCTGCCTCTTCTCAGGCTGGAATACTGCAGGGATGGAGGAGGATCAGAGATGTCATCCTTTCCTCACGGGAGAGTAGGAGGGAGTGGATATTAATATTTAGATTTTTAAAGCTGCAAGTCTTTAAAATTCTAATGTAAGATGTATGATTTTTGTTTACTTTTTGTATATCAGTATGTGTATTGCACTTAATATGGGGAATGGAATTAAACTCGTCAGTTTAATATTTCTTGGTACTGTAGTAATTTTCTAGTTGATTTCACTTTCTGGTTCTCATGTATTGTCCCAATTTGTTTTTTAGAATCTGATGATTTCTAAGCCAATCTTGGGGCTCTGACTCATGATTATTGAATACTAGAGGTTAACATAGTTTTGAATTTTTTATTGGAAAAAAAGCAAAACCTAGGAATTGAACCTAAACTAAGTTGACAGTGAAAATGAGTAGCATGTGTACGTGCACTTTTTCCTGTCTATGGCCCTCAGTACGGTATTTAAGCATATATTTAGGATTATGAAATGTTCTTTATTTACATGATCACTGTTTCTTCCTCATTCAGTGCACAGGATTAATAGGGCTTCCTTAATGAGCAGCTATTAAATATTGTATTTTATCCTCATTGTTGAATGTGACCCCAAGCTTTATTTAATGTACATGATTGAAACCCTGCCACAGAGCCAAAATTATTAATTTCTTCGTGGGTGTTTTTATGGGTTCTCCTCATAGTATCAGAGTTCTTCACAAACCATTAATGAATTTATCTTCTCATCACTGCTGTGAGCTGGAGGGATGATATTATCCCCATTTTACAGGTAGGGAAATGAGGCACAGAGGTTAAAAGTTTCCACTAATTTTGAGTGGCCAATTTGAGACAATGAGGACTTGATTTTTCAGCATGCTTCGCATTCTATAGCACTTCATATGTTCAAGCAAAGCTCTCATTGACTTCATTTTCAGCTGAGAGTGCTCATCACTCCTGCAGTGCAGACATTAGGTCTCCATTTGGGCACCTGGAAAATAAGGAACACATAGTCAGTAATCATCTTTGGAAAGTTTTGGTTTAAGTCACATGCCTACAGTCCTAGGAACTCAATGGCAAAGAGGGAGAGAATCCAAGGCAGCAATCAGCTGCCTTAATCTGGAGAACATAATTTCTCTTCCTGCAGTCCCAAATCATGCATTATGTATGTTTCAAACATCTGCAACAAATGAGGCCGCAGTCCTACGGATAACATCCTTCTTTACTACACAACTCTGATTCATCACCAGGGCAAGTCCATTCTGTGCTCTAAACAAGGCAAGGGTCCTGTGGGGAAAAAAGCATATGATCATGTCATTAAAGACTGTGTCATAATGCATAGGTACAAGAGGGTGAATTAAAGTTGCATGGGCAGCCTTAGTTCTGGTATTTCCTAACTTTTGTGTGCTTGACTTTGCAACCTTTATTATGCTCTTTTAAAGTGTGTGTTTGTTTTCAGGGGGAGGTGCTAATATGCTAGATTTTTAAAAAGGCAAACTGAAAAAACAAATCCCATCGTGTGACATCCTGTTTATGCCCAAATGGTTCATCAGGGGATTGGAATCTTTAAATCCACCACACAGATTTCTGGCATCTAAACTAATAGAGTAACTGTTAGCTTAGCAGAAATATGTTTTCTTTTGTGTAGAACAAGCACAACAAGAAGATGAGGCACATGCTTTGCCAGTGGATTTCAGAGAGATTTACTAACAGAAGAGGAAGGGTGTAACTTGGGAATCTTGAGTTCCATTTCACCTTCTGGAGGCAGGGCTCAAGTTGTGCCAGAATGTGTTTTTTGGGGGAGTCAGACTGGCATCCTGGCAGTGGTGGAACTAAGAGGGAGCAGGGGATTGGAGGGGAATCACCCTCCCTGGCGGTCTATAGGTGTATGTGTGTGCTTTCTCAAGCATATTATGGAATTGACAAAAGAAGGTGTACAAAACAATTTTTTTCATCTGGGACTATAACAGGGGTTCTCAAACGGGGGGTCAGGAATGCTTTGCATCCAGCATTTATAATGGTGGTATAAATTAAAAACACTTTTTTATATATTTAAGGGGGGGGGGGTCACACTCAGAGGCTAGCTATGTGAACGGGGTCACTTTTAGATCTCATTCGATAGATATCAACTATTGCCTCTCCTAGCATGAGGCAATGAAAGGGGTCACCAGTACAAAAGTTTGAGAACCACTGGGCTATAGCCTAAGCCTACCCCACACCTAGAAGCAGTAGCTCAGCCCATCTCCCTCATCTGGACATCGCAACATGGCGCACAGGGTTGCATGGCATTGGAATAGTGTGTGCCTTGTCATAACACCACTCACTCAAATATGGCCTGGCCACCTCTCCCCTGTGGTGCTGCAACTCCCATGGGACTGGAGCCATGGGTGAGTGTGAGGTGGGCTTGCTCTCTAACCCCTATGAAAAACATAAGAACAGCCATACTTGGCCAGACCAAAAGACCATCTAGCCTAGGATCCTGTCTTCCAACAATGACCAATGCCAGGTGCCCCAGAGGGAATGAACAGAACAGGTAATCACAAGTGATCCATCCCCTGTCGCCCATTCCCAGCTTTTGGCAAACAGAGGCTAGGGACATCATCCCTGCCCATCCTGCCTAATACCCGTTGATGGACCTATCCTCCATGAACTTATCTAGTTCTTTTTTTGAACGCTGTTATAGTCTTGGCCTTCACAACATCCTCTGGCAAGGAGTTCCATAGGTTCCACCTCTGTGCATGATGTGGAAAAATACTTCCTTTTGTTTGTTTTAAACCCTCTGCCTATTAATTTCATTTGGTGACCCCTAGTTCTTGTGTTATGAGACACAGTAAATAACACTTCCTTATTTACTTTCTCCACACCACTCATGGTTTTATAGACCTCTATCGTATTCTGCCTTACTCATCTCTTTTCAAAGCTGAAAAGTCCCATTCTTATTAATCACTCCTCATATGGCTGCTGTTCCATACCCCTAATCAGGTGAATTCATTTATGTTAAAGTTGTTGATCCTCTGGGAATTCATGAATTCTTCTCACTTGTCCAAATATTCTTGAACAGCATGAGCTTATGAATTATAGATGAAGGAACTTAGAGCTTTTATTCATGAAGATATTTACAAATCAGTTTAGTTATTCAACCAGCTCAACTAGTTACCCACATTGGAAACTGAACCTAGGTATTAGGGTTTGTGTAAAATACCACACAAGGTTTAATAAGCACAATAAGGACCTCACTTTTGGATCTCATTCAATAGATATCAACTATTGCCTCTCCTAGCATTAGGCAACGATATTGGTTCAACATTACTATGAGAGAAGAATCACTTTGAGTTGCTAACACAGCTTTCTGGAGCATTCTGGGTTCTACTGGAATTCTTCAAACTAAATACTGACCGGGTCCCATCCCAGTTTAGCATATGCAGTTTGAGATAATCATATTCCAAGATGGTATATTATCCATTCTCCAGAAAGGAGTTCACTTAAAGTCATCTACATTGTGCTGACAAACTTCCCTTGTCTGCTGTCTGTTAGTCTTGTTGGGTTGGTGATAGAATTTAAAGTGAGGACTGTCACTTGTATGCTATTTAAAAACAAACAAACAAAAAAGGAAATACTGAGTGGAAGTTTTAACCATGACTTGTTCTAGGACCTATTATGGTCCACTGGGGATATTTTAGATTAACTTTAATGTGATTAGGCAAGGTTATGTGGCAGTGCTTTAAAATGAAAGATTGTATCACTGTATAATTGGATATATTGTATTTTTATGACAAGAAACTGATTGTCTTGACTTAGTCTTCTAGTCCTTTTGCAAATAAGATACCTCACATAGCTTGTCTGAGATCTATAACAATCTTACATACTGTTTCATAATTTTAAAATTGTAACTTGTCAAACATGTGAAAGCTATAACCAGGTTTATACTTAAATACTTAGTTAAGGTCTCTAAAATTAGAATTCAGAACGTGGTCATGAAAAGACTACAGTATATTCTGATTATAGCTTGAGGATTCTAAAGAGTACATTATTAAAAAAATACAGCTGTCAATGTTAAATTCTTACACATAGTTTTGATTGAACTCTTTGCCCAACTGAGTATATTTTTCATTTACAAAGTGCACCCACTGTAAATAAGTGTGTGTGTTTCACTCACACACAGGATAAGATCCCAAAATAAATCCAAACCACCCAATCCTCCACAAGAAGCCCAAAGGGGAAATCAGCTTAACACAGTGCCCTTACAGAGCAACAAGACCTGGCTTTAGAAGCAGCAGCGTAGGTGGCACATTGGTGGACGAGTGTAGAGTATGGGAACTGAGGAATTATGGACTTGACAGAGTGTAGCATTAGGTCACTTTGTTTTTTGCACTAAATATCATAGGAGCTACAATATCATGATGGGATCAGCAGGAGTTAATCTATACAGAAGAGAAGTAATTTTATTCACATCAATGGAGGAAAAAAGTAAAGGTATATACAGAATATTGATAAATAAGGAAGGATAATTATTTTCAAGAAACAAAATATATGTACTTTGTAAAGGGGAGATAATCATGCTTTTTTTATCACCACCCTTTAGTAGGCTGAGACAGAGTGTGACACTTCCATAGAACAATACATACTGAAATAACTATTTAAAAAGCCTTATATTTAAGTTTCAGAAATGTGTAAAATATTAACTTTTTTAAAAATTGGCCACTTTTTTTGAGCAATCTAACCTGTACCCTTTCCTGTGCGTGTTATATTGGTATACATAGCACTAACTTTTTCTGCTACCTAAGATACTCTAAAAATAATTAGGAACTTGTTCTTCTTTGGAAATACTCCATGGACCTATTTTTACATTTTAATATTATTGCTATTCAAAATATTTAACCAATACAAGCCTTGTTCTATAAATCCAACTATAAAATTAGATTACTGAATAAAACTGTATGAATACAACACACAGTCATTTTACAGGGTTACTGACTTAGTGGATGGGGGAAGATGTAGATGTAATATCTTTTTTTTCTTTTTTTTAAGTAAGGCTTTTGAGACAGTTCCACATTACATTCTCCTAAGCAAACTTGGGAAGTGTGGTCTAGATTAAATTACTATAAAATGCACAACTGGTTGAAAAACCATACTCAGAGTAGTTATCAATGGTTTGCTGTTAAACTGGGAGGGTGTATCTAGTGGGGTTCCATAGGGGTCTGCACTGAGTCCAGTACTAGTCATAATTTTCATTAGTGATTTGGATAATGGCATGGCGAGTGTGCTTCTAAAATTTGCAGATGACACCAAACTGGGAGGGGTTGGAGCCCTTTGGAAGAATTCAAATGACCTTGAGAAATTGGAGAGCTGGTCTGAAATCAAAAAGATAAAATTAAAGAGGAGTACAAAGTACTCCACTAGGAAGAAAAAAATCAAACTACAGAATAGGGAATAACTGACTAGGTAGAAATACCACATAAAAGGATTTGGGTTTTATAGTGGATCACAAATTGAGTCAACAATGTGATACGGTTATGACAAAAGCTAATATTCTGGGGTGTATTAACAGGAGCATTGTATGTAAGACACAGGAGATAATTAGCCCACTCTAGTTGGCATTTGTGAGGCCTCAGCTGGAGTTTTGGGTACCACACTTTAAGGGCAGATCTACACTTACAACACTGCAGTGGTGCCAACAGGAGAACTTCTCCTGTTTGATGTAGTTAATCCACCTCCTGTCGACATAACCCCTGATGTAGACAGTGCTATGTTGCAATAGTTTTGGATTTTTCACACCCCTGAGTGACATAGTTATTCTGATGTAAGTTTATAGTATAAACCTGGCCTAAAAAAAGATGTGGATAAACTGGAGAGGACAGCAACAAAAAAGGTGAAAGATTTAGAAAACCTGACCTATGAGGAAAGGTTAACAAAACTGGGCATGTTTGTTTAGTCTTGAGAAAAGAAGACCAAGGGAGGACCTGATAAGACTTCAGTGCGTTGAGGGCTGTTATAAAGAGGATGGTGATCAATTGTTCTCCATGTCCACCGAAGGCAGGACAGGAATTTGCTACAAAGGAGACGAAGTTTTTCCTAATATCTAAGCTAACTATAAGGATAGTTAAAGTACTGGACTAGAGTAGCAAGGAGGTTGTGGAATGGAGGGTTGGGGGGAGGAGGAGGGCAGGGGGAGATAATGGACTGCATGATCTCTAGCATTCCCTTCCAGCCCTACATTTTTATGATCAGTAGTTTGCTGATCTTTACCAGTAACTTAAAGGCAGCTGTTTGTAAAAACATCCAGATCTCCCATCTTGGGGAGAACATTGGATGATCTCTAGCAGCACAGTTTCCACTAACACTTCTGATTGGTTAATGCAGTGCAAAACACAATAGTGCCTCAACTGTGAACAATTTAAAATTGTATAATGGCAAAATAGAATACCCTTACGAAATCATCCATGCATCTAAGGACATGTACTAAAGTCATATTAAAGTCTTCCAGATTAACTAAAGCAATCCGTTATAGTCATCATCTTGGAATATTAGCATATATGTTTTGGGTATTCACATAGCAAATTGTAGGTTAAACAGTGAGGAAAATGTAAATGCATACTGATGTGTCTCACACGGGGTGGGGGGAGCACCTTAACTTTTAACCAAAACAGATACTGTTTAATCAACATAGCTTGGGACTGTCAAGGAGCAAATACGGCTCTTGGATTCTCTGTCCCAGACCGGGCACAAAATAGAGCAACCTGGAGCTGTTCTGCCTTGCGCCAGCTGACTGATTCCCAGGGACCATATACATAACTAGAAGACATCATGCTAAACTACTCTCCTTTGCTGTCCCTCCCCACTAGTGGCTGCTGTGCGGGCTATGTGCCCACTGGAGAATTACACCTGAGAATTATTACTCTATGTACATTTGCTGAAATAACTTACTGTAAAGTTTTGAAAGCAGTTAGCCAACATTACCTTCGGAATAGAGATCTAATATTCCAGGACACCTAAACACACAATAAAACTAAAGATTAATATCTTAAAATTTGTTTCTGAAAATTACATTTTCGACAATTCAATTTTGTTAATTTTGATTACAACAAATCAAAACCTAGGCCAGTATTAAGGAAGCAATTAAACAGGCCCTTTCTGACTGCCTTTATTTGTTGTTTATTACACCATTTTGGAAGAAATTGTGAAAACAAGTAATTTGATCTTTCAGCTCTACCATTTTAATCAACAGCTCTGCACAAAGACCAGCTTAAACTGGAATTACCTGCAAGTCTCTTATGTACTGCATACTGTGAAGTTGTTTTATACTCACATACCCTTCAGTATAGAAGGTGCAACATTTGTCCATATTCTAAGGATCAAGGCTACAGTAGCTCATTGTATTCCAGTTAGATTATCTGATATTAAGTCTCATTATTAGTAATGCCTCCATTTTATTAAAGTTTTCCTTCATCCCTATATGTAGACCTACTTTTGCTATGTTTTATTAGTGCACTGTGTATAAAAAATGGAAGTTAAATTTTAGTTCAAGTTTAATACATGTTTTCAATATAATTTGAGATTCATATAATTTCTGTGAATTTCCCCCCTGGATTGTTAAATCCTGCATTTTAGAATGGAGAGTCATATTTTTGTTTTTAATGCGTTAATGTTTAGATTATGGCTTTGTGTGCCCTACAGAAGAAAGGCATTCTGCTTATATAAAGCATCATGATCTCTGTTTGGGTGCTCAGATTGGATTTGCACAATGGTACTTGCTTCCCATTTCAAAAGGTGTAGTTTGCTTCCCCCTATTAAATACTTGTCTCATACTGTACAAATAAAAGCAGAACACTAAGAAGTGTTTAACAAAAAAGTTTATTACCAAAATACAATATTAAAGTCAATACATGACAAACTCCTTTAAAGCAAAATAAATTATTCTAACGTACAGTATTTCAGAAGGTAGTTAAAGTAGAACTACAGACTTGCTTCATAGTTCCAAACAGACAATCTGTTCGATCAGGAACACAATCCTACAGAGAGCTTAAGGCATGCAGCTTAATGTGCTGGATAGTTTTATAAAATGCAATTCATTCTATTTTAATAAGATACAGTGTCAAAAGTAACTGCAGTCTTTACGTCAGTCTTCTAAATTTTTTTATGCTTTGGCTATAAAAAGCAGTGCCATAGTGTTATAATACCTTTTCTTAAAAAAATACATGTACTCATGTCCATGAATATCAAACGCAAATGTAAATTTCTATTAAATATATTTTATTCCTCAATACTTTGAGCACTCACTGTACAATTTATTTTAATGATTAAATAAGTGCTTGGGACAGGAGAATACAGTAACTCTGGCTGAATCCCACTCTCTCTTTCTAGGCCAAGTACAAAGTAGAAAGCTACAATGGAAGATTATAGATCCCCAGCTATTTCATTAGTAGAAAATGGAAATTTCCTCCATAACAGAATTGTAGGTATCTAGAACAAAGGCTTTAAGTTATAGTCCATATCACTGAATAAAATCTGCTTAGAGCAGAGTTGAAAGAAAAACAAATAGCACTGCAAGTATGATGATTTGCTAGTTCTGTGTGTCAGTAGAATCCTAAATATTTGTAAATGCTCAAAGGAATGGGAAGATTGAAATGGTGTAACCCTGAAAAGTGCTGTTAAAACAAACCCAAAACATGCAAACAAACTAACCACACAGCACTTTCCAAAGCAGGTGGTATGATCAGAATACTTGCTTTTAGGAACTGATTCTGTAATCATTCCACATTCATAGCTTCTGTTTAAGTCAAGGGGGAATTTTGAATGTGAATCGATGGCAGCATGGGGACAATCAATAAGGAATTTTTCTCTATGAAGATTGTTTATTTTCTGCAGGCTAGCAAGTAATTATTTCTTGGCAGTTGTAGTATTTATCCTAGTCAGATTTTAGAAGCTTCCCCCCCTCCACTGCTTTAGAACAACACATGGTTAACCAAAGATTACTCGCACAAATAATGAAATGGTAAAGAACACGCTGTAAATAGCTATACCTTGGTTAGTAGTTCCAATATATTACAATGGGTCTTTGTGCATTATATTTGAACACTGCACCCAGAAAAAACATGACTAATAAAAAGTTTGACTTTGTAAATCTGGGCTCAGTGCCATCTTTCTCCTAGCTCATGCCTCCAAGTTCTTCACATATTTCCATTAGTGTAACAACTTTAAAATGCATGATCCATTATGGGGAAAAATTAAGTTAAGGTCATGGCACAGTGTAGTTTCCATGAGTTTAAAACAGGAATTTAAAATTCAAATTACCGTGGACTCTTTGAAAGCTTTGTATTTACCAGATTTTCAAATGACTGCAATAAATGGGATCTGTAAATACAAAAGGAGCTGGAATGTTAGAATGTGCTCTATGATCTCAGATATTAAAAATATGCCCAATAATTTCCTGGTTTTTTTAAACACACCAGAATTCTATATTAAGGATATAATATTGGTGTCAACACTGGTCACTAAGACAACACCAGTACCTTGATTAAATATTTTCCATCTGTGATTGAAATTGTTCATTATAATCATGTTTTTAAAGTGTCAGATTAGCCTGTATGAATATGAAAAATTCCCTTCTGATTGGCCTGTGTATATTCTATTTTTAGAAAAAAATGTAAAACATACAGAAGTTACTTTACATTTTTATTTAAAACATGAGAAATGTACTATGTTTAGTTCATGGATAGGTCAAACCTATTAGTGTAATGGGCTGTATGATGATAATCTTTATCAATTTTTAAAATGACATTTGTACATAACCTAATTTATAACCAAATGAATAGGACTATTTAAAGATAGAAAAAGTTCAAAATGTTTAAAAACAAATCCACTTTAAAAGATCACCAGTATAGCTTGAAATACAACTCTGCCCTTTATCCAGACTTTATACCCTGGGTTGCTTCTTAAAATTAAAGTTGTATATAAAAAACTATCCTCTTTCTTTCCTGTTTGACCAGCTTCACTGTCCATAGGAGAACTTAGAAAATCAACACAGAAATAGCACCATGAAGACTGTACACTACTCCTATGCCAGCTTTTCAGGTTTACATAGTTGTAGCTTATTTCTGCTAAAAAAAAATGTATAAATAGGTAATAAATACAAAAAACTTTCTGCATCACTCTTTAAAACGATAGTATACTAACCATTTTTAACAAATGAGCGACTAACCCAGGCATAACTAAACTGAGATGCCAAGAACTGGGCAGGCTTCAGTGCAATTACAGTTTTGAAGCTACCTTTAAACCAGAATTGAATGTTTCAAAGTTCACCAGAATGTTTTAGTCTGACTGCTAAAGGGCTCCTTTTCAAATGTTACACTTTTTTTGTAGCAAGCATATACTAAAACACAATTTTAGGGGCCAACTTTACAAGTGATTTTGGCAGAGTTTCCTGGCAATTAGCCTGCATACTGAAATTCCCATTGATATGTAAACTGATGTACATCATTTAAATTACACGAAAGATCAGCATTATAATTTTAGAAGCAAAATGGTTTTAAAAAGGGAGAAATTTCTAAGGGTTGCTTTAAAAATAACGCACAGCAATTACCAAGTTCCCTTTGAGAATCCTTATCACATGCATCAGTAATGTTTACTAACCATCATGGATCCTGTTCCTTTCTATTTTGGTGCAATGGAGGAAAGGTTGTTTCCACAAAGCAAGTCAATTTTTACTTAGAAATTATTTTTGCTAAATTCTCTTGTGAAATTTGAAGCATTTTATGAGAAAAGATTAGCATACCTTTTGAGTAATTATTTCAACAGACAGTGTGAGAGCCTGACTTTTCTAGGTATTTAGGGACCTAAAGATGTAGGTAGGCACCTAGTGCAATTTTCAAAAGTGGCTATGCACAGAGTGCTTTTGAAAATCCCACTAGGCGCCTATCTACATCTTTAGGGCCTAAATACCTTGAAAAATCTGCCCCTTTGTCAATTACATTTTTGGTGCTTGCCTGTTCCCACCCCAAGATTATGGCACTCATATATTGACATGAAAAAGTCTCTAGTTAAAATGCCAATTTATATCATGAGCCACTTGCTTTTAGAGGTTTGGCTGAATATTTTAAAGAAAGACCTTAAACAGTGGGTCATGTTTACATATGAATTTAACATGTCTAAAATAAGATCTTGTATTTACTTAGGATCTAGCCAAATAATTGGCAAGATACCTACTGCATTCAGGCCACACAGCTTCTGCTGCCTTGAATCAGCACTTTGGATTAGT
Organism: Lepidochelys kempii; assembly: GCF_965140285.1. Lineage (NCBI taxonomy): Eukaryota > Metazoa > Chordata > Testudines > Cheloniidae > Lepidochelys > Lepidochelys kempii. Next base: position 23,211,758 of record NC_136391.1, on the reverse strand, counting down.
GACTGAAGGAGTAACATCCAGTATTGCGTATTCAGAAAAGCTGAGCTGGAAAGAGTAAGGCCTTAAAAATAAATTAGGAGCACCCCACCATCTACCCCTCAGAATCAAACAGTAAATTTTAGGTGAGCATTAATTCATAACCTGTATTTGGCCTACTGTCCTTTGCATTGAAGGAAAAACCAATATTTGCCTGAAATGAGTTCGACATCCTTAACTAAATACTTTCAAGGCCCCCCCAAAAAAGCGCCTTTTGAATTGAGCTAATACCTTGTTTAGCTCCTGAGTTTGAATTTCTTATTGCGCTAATGCACTTTGGATTAACACCAGGCATTGAGAAATCCAGACTCTTGGCATCACAGTGAAGGATAAAGGGTTAGATGGATCATTCCACAGTTTCCCCAAAAAGGAGATTTAATGGTTTTAGCTAATTAAATTATGCCTGTAATTGTAACAAAGACTCAGATTGGGAAATCAGTAAATTTCACTTGCATTTCCTCTCTTGAGCAAGTATCTCAGGCAACATTAGCAAAGATAGAAAAAAAACATTTTAGGAAATCCTCTTCTTTTTAGCTGATAGTTTCATCTAGTTGGAGTTTTGAGTTGCATTGTGGTCCTTATTTAGAATGATGTTTATGATTTCACCCTCATGTTCTTTCATATGATCCAACAGATTTTCTTTGTTGGTGGACTCAAAACCACAAATACAACAGCAGAAGAGTAGAACACAGTATTCTGTGCCAAGATGAGGCTGACTGGAGTTCTTTTCTAAATTGCATGAGGTATTAATTGTTGGATTAAGTTTTTGATTTTCATTAGAACCTGAAATTTCATTAGTAGTCTGATTAATGGACTCTGAAAATGACACCAAGTTCTCTGAACTCCCTAGAACAGGTACTAAACTTTCATCCGTGCTTTCTAATAGCGTCTTTCCAGGGAGCTGCCCTTGAAACCTAAAAAATAAGAAAAAAAAAATTTTTTTTTTAAAAAAGTCAGGTTTTTTGTTTGTTTGTTTAAATTTGCAGATTGTAGTTTATCTTGGGTCAAGGTTGGATGCTTTCAAAAGTCTAGATTAAAGGATTCTAGTTTGTAAGGAAGTTTCATACATACACACCTGCCGCTTTGTGAAATTGCATCATTAATAGCCTTGTTCACTTGTTCATAATTATAATTTTGGTCACTTGCATGTTTCCACATATGGGACTTCAGAGAAGGAGGGTGGCTGCATACATATCCACAAAGAGAACATCTGAAAAACAATGAGCGTAAGAGAAGGTATTTGAAGTGAAGTCAAATACCTCACTTTTTTACTAAATTTTCTTAAACAGGTCAAATGAGATAATACAGCAGAGAACTAATTCCCCTTCTCTCCTAACATGTGGTCAAAGAGAAATTTCTCCATGTTGCAGCAATTCCAGTATATCATAATAATTTAATGCCACTATAAATAAAGCATGTCAACCCTTCCTTGTTTTAAGTTTATACCCTGGCCAAGTAAATGTGTTTCAGAATAAAACTTCACATGCAACATCTCAGTATCTAAAAATTATTTAAACCAAATTGAATTAAAAAAAGCAAATCAAAACAAAAAATGTAGAATGCCACTGTCAGTTTGGCCATTTATAAAAAAAACTATTTGAATACTACAAAAATGCACTAGTTCTGATCACTTCAACTTACCTTCCATTTTAGAAATGAAATTCAGTGTGTTATTAGGTAATAAATTTAGATTATCTTATGATATTTTGAACTACTGTGCATGTACAATAACTTGCTTCTCCATTAAATTTAGTTTGTATTCCTAATTGATATTTAATTCACACAGCAGACATTTTTATACCATCCCTAATTACATTTTGTAAGAACAAAAGTATATAAATAGCAAAGGTTGGTAAATGAAGGAAGACCTGGGAATTTGTAACAAAGGTGACACTGCAATATTTTCTTTTCTCGCTTCTTCATTATTCCATTAACTCCTCCCTTCTCAACACTAGTTACAATTTAAGATTACTGAAAACCCTCATGAAAAAGTCTAACAAAACCATAATGTAAATGTTTTTGGAATGTCCAATCATATTCAAACATATCATATTATGTATTATGGAATTCAGCTGGATGATTCAAAAACCTTTGAGAAAGTTTCATTGAATGAGATCCTAAGTACGCTTTTAGATAAATTTGTATAGAATCCTACTCCATGTCTATAGAAACATATTGGCTTAATCCCAATTAAATACAATGGGACTTTTCCATAAATGAAAATGAAGAGTAAAGAATTTTAGAAGTTTTACGGTTAAAGTAATTTTAAGATATAAATTCATCAACACTCAACCTACGTAACAGACAAAAGGATATGTGATTTTGGGGCATCCATCACTAGCAAGTTGTGAAGCACAGGGGCTGAGGGCTAGGTGCCTCTAGCATTTGAGAAGCTCTCAGTAATCCATAATTAGATAGTATGCTAAAAGAAAAGGAGTACTTGAGGCACCTTAGAGACTAACAAATTTATTTGAGCATAAGCTTTTGTGAGCAACAGCTTATGAGCATAAGCTTTTGTGAGCTACAGCTCACTGCATCCGATGAAGTGAGCTGTTGCTCACGAAAGCTTATGCTCAAATAAATTTGTTAGTCTCTAAGGTGCCACAAGTACTCCTTTTCTTTTTGCGAATACAGACTCACACGGCTGCTACTCTGAAACCTGTAGATAGTATGCTGAATTTGATTATGATCAGAAACTGGCATTTTCACATTTTGTTAGAATTCCAACCTCAAGTAGTTGTACTCTCAGCTACAGTTAAGAATCTACTTCAGTCACAATCCCATCACCCTTCAACAACAGCCAAATTTTTCTGTCCAACTAGCCCAATGTCATCTCAAGTTATATTATGATGGATTTGTAAAATGGCTACCACCTGTTGAAAAACTTTAATTTTCAGAGCAAAAAATATTTGCTATTAGTATAACACCTGGAAACCCTGATACTGCACCACACAAGTCAATGGGAGTTTTGCCATTGACTTTAATAGCAGCAAGATCAAGCCCCAAATGCAGCAGCCTGAACTTGCAATGGCTGCAATTTCCACTAACCAGAAGACAAAAGAAAGGAAATTCTACCTACCGCTCCTCCACAGAATACTGTGGAGAACTCCTAATTTGAAAGGTTATATGAAGATATATAGTACACTACATGCATGTGGCAAGGAAGGCCTGCTCCACAGGGCAGACCACGTTTTTTAGCATCACTATCTCTATTATATATCAGGAAATGTACAATTCTACGGGGGGAACAGGGGTTGTTTTGTTTAACTTTAATCCTTCTCAGACAAGTGGGCTTCTCAAATTAGAGTCAATGGATGTCTCAGTCTGAATGAAAACTTTGCTACATCACAATCCTTCCATTTTAATAAATAAAAACGAATGCACACCTTTAAAATCCCAACTTTCCTCTTAAATCAGTAAAGTATAGCTAAAAGAATGTTTGTTTAATTTTGCAAAGTTGAATCAGGAACAAAAGGTAAAGATGCCCACCCAATCACAACTCCACCCCACATGCACATGCATTACAACAGTCTTTAATTATATGTCTGCAACATTGTTATACCCATGTTGATACCAGGATATTAGAGACACAGGGTGGGTGAGGTAATAACTTTTATCAGAAGAACTTCTGTTTGGTGAAAGAGAGGAGCTTTCCAGCTACACAGAGCTCTTCTTCAGGTCTGGAAAAAGTACTGAGTGTCACAGCTAAAACTACAAGGTGGAACAGATTATTTAGCATAAGTAAACACATATTGTAAGAGACCATTCAAGGTTAACGGGCCACTTCACCTTGAATGAGGAGGAGTCGGGTATATATATGTTAATTACTTATGCTAAATAATCTGTTCCACCTAGTAAAAAGAAAAGGAGTATTTGTGGCACCTTAGAGACTAACACATTTATTTGAGCATAAGCTTTCCTGAGCTACAGCTCACTTCATCGGATGCATACTGTGGAAAGTATAGAAGATCTTTTTATACACACAAAGCATGAAAAAATGGGTGTTTACCACTACAAAAGGTTCTCTCTCCCCCCACCCCACTCTCCTGCTGGTAATAGCTTATGTAAAGTGATCACTCTCCTTACAATGTGTATGATAATCAAGTTGGGCCATTTCCAGCACAAATCCAGGTTTTCTCCCCCCCCAAACCCACTCTCCTGCTGGTAATAGCTTATCTAAAGTGATCACTCTCCTTACAATAAATGGGTACCCGCATGGCCCCACAGTATGCCAACATTTTTATGGCTGATTTAGAACAACGCTTCCTCAGCTCTCGTCCCCTAAAGCCCCTACTCTACTTGCGCTATATTGATGACATCTTCATCATCTGGACCCATGGAAAAGAAGCCCTTGAGGAATTCCACCATGATTTCAACAATTTCCATCCCACCACCAACCTCAGCCTGGTCCAGTCCACACAAGAGATCCACTTCCTGGACACTACAGTGCTAATAAACAATGGTCACATAAACACCACCCTATACCGGAAACCTACTGACCGCTATTCCTACCTGCATGCCTCCAGCTTTCACCCTGACCACACCACACGATCCATCGTCTACAGCCAAGCTCTGCGATACAACTGCATTTGCTCCAACCCCTCAGACAGAGACAAACACCTACAAGATCTCTGTCAAGCTTTCTTACAACTACAATACCCACCTGCAGAAGTAAAGAAACAGATAGATTGATAGAGCCAGAAGAGTTCCCAGAAGTTACCTACTACAGGACAGGCCTAACAAAGAAAATAGAACGCCACTAGCCGTCACCTTCAGCCCCCAACTAAAACCCCTCTAACGCATTATTAAGGATCTACAACCTATCCTAAAGGATGACCCAGCACTCTCACAAATCTTGGGAGACAGGCCAGTCCTTGCCTACAGACAGCCCCGCAACCTGAAGCAAATACTCACCAACAACCACATACCACACAACAGAACCACTAACCCAGGAACTTATCCTTGCAACAAAGCCCGTTGCCAACTGTGTCCACATATCTATTCAGGGGACACCATCACAGGGCCTAATAACATCAGCCACACTATCAGAGGCTCGTTCACCTGCACATCCACCAATGTGATATATGCCATCATATGCCAGCAATGCCCCTCTGCCATGTACATTGGTCAAACTGGACAGTCTCTACGTAAAAGAATAAATGGACACAAATCAGATGTCAAGAATTATAACATTCATAAACCAGTTGGAGAACACTTCAATCTCTCTGGTCACGCAATCACAGACATGAAGGTCGCTATCTTAAAACAAAAAAACTTCAAATCCAGACTCCAGCGAGAAACTGCTGAATTGGAATTCATTTGCAAATTGGATACTATTAATTTAGGCTTAAATAGAGACTGGGAGTGGCTAAGTCATTATGCAAGGTAGCCTGTGTCCTCTTGTTTTTTCCTACCCCCTCCCCCACCCCAGATGTTCTGGTTTAACTTGGATTTAAACTTGGAGAGTGGTCAGTTTGGATGAGCTATTACCAGCAGGAGAGTGAGTTTGTGTGTGTATGGGGGTGGGGGGGATGTGAGAAAACCTGGATTTGTGCAGGAAATAGCCCAACTTGATTGTCATGCACATTGTGTAAAGAGTTGTCACTTTGGATGGGCTATCACCAGCAGGAGAGTGAATTTGTGTGGGGGGGTGGAGGGTGAGAAAACCTGGATTTGTGCTGGAAATGGCCCACTTGATGATCACTTTAGATAAGCTATTACCAGCAGGACAGTGGGGTAGGAGGAGGTATTGTTTCATATTCTCTGTGTATATATAAAGTCTGCTGCAGTTTCCACGGTATGCATCCGATGAAGTGAGCTGTAGCTCACGAAAACTTATGCTCAAATAAATTGGTTAGTCTCTAAGATGCCACAAGTACTCCTTTTCTTTTTGCGAATACAGACTAACACGGCTGCTACTCTGAAAACTCTCCTTACAATGTGTATGATAATCAAGGTGGGCCATTTCCAGCACAAATCCAGGGTTTAACAAGAACGTCTGAAGGGGGGGGTAGGAAAAAACAAGGGGAAATAGGTTACCTTGCCTAATGACTTGATAATAGAGACTGGGAGTGGCTAAGTCATTAGGCAAGGTAACCTATTTCCCCTTGTTTTTTCCTACCCCCCCCCCCTTCAGACGTTCTTGTTAAACCCTGGATTTGTGCTGGAAATGGCCCACCTTGATTATCATACACATTGTAAGGAGAGTGATCACTTTGGATACACTATTACCAGCAGGAGAGTGGGGTGGGGGGAGAGAAAACCTTTTGTAGTGGTAAACACCCATTTTTTCATGCTTTGTGTGTATAAAAAGATCTTCTATACTTTCCACAATATGCATCCAATGAAGTGAGCTGTAGCTCACGAAAGCTTATGCTCAAATAAATTGGTTAGTCTCTAAGGTGCCACAAGTACTCCTTTTCTTTTTGCGAATACAGACTAACACGGCTGTGACTCTGAAACCTTTTGTAGTGATAATCAAGGTCGGCCATTTCCAGCAGTTGACGAGAACATCTGGGGAACAACCGGGGGGGGCATAGAGGGGGAAATAGTTTTACTTTGTGCTATGACCCATCCACTCCCAATCTTTATTCAAGCCTAAATTAATTGTATCCAGTTTGCAAATTAATTCCAATTCAGCAGTCTCTCCTTGGAGTCTGGTTTTGAAGTTTTTTTGTTGAAGAATTGCCACTTTTAGGTCTGCAATCGAGTGACCAAAGAGATTGAAGTGTTCTCCGACTGGTTTTTGAATGTTATAATTCTTGACGTCTGATTTGTGTCCATTTATTCTTTTACGTAGAGACTGTCCAGTTTGGCCAATGTACATGGCAGAGCGCATTGCTGGCACATGATGGCATATATATTCTTCAACAAAACAATTTCAAAATCAGACTCCAAGGAGATACTGCTGAATTGGAATTAATTTGCAAACTGGATACAATTAATTTAGGCTTGAATAAAGACTGGGAGTGGATGGGTCATTACACAAAGTAAAACTATCCCTCCCCCTCCGGCTGTTCCCCAGATGTTCTTGTCAACTGCTAGAAATGGCCCACCTTGATTACACTACAAAAGGTCCTGCCCCCCCCCCCCCCCGCCCACTCTCCTGCTGGTAATAGCTCACCTTACCTGATCACTCTCCTTACAGTGTGTATGGTAACACCCATTGTTTCATGTTCTCTGTGTATATAAATCTCCCCACTGTATTTTCCACTGAATGCATCCGATGAAGTGAGCTGTAGCTCACAAAAGCTTATGCTCGAATAAATTTGTTCATTTCTAAGGTAACACAAGTCCTCCTTTTCTTTTTGTGGATACAGACTAACACAGCTGTTACTCTGAAACCTGTTCCACCTAGTGTTTAGCTGTGACACTGAGTATTTTCCCAGACCTCAATACGAGCTCTGTGTAGCTGGAAAGCTTCTCTCTTTCACCAAACAGAAGTTTGTCCGATAAAAGGTATTACCTCACCCACCTTGTGTCTCTAATTACATGCTAATATACTATTTTACTGCAGAACCCTTTCCTTATTCAGGTTTGATAGTACAAACTAACTGAAGTGACAGTTCAATACTTATTTTTAAATACTTATGGTTTAAAGAGCAGACTCCTAGCTCAGTCACTAAGCATCACATTTTTGCTTTCAGGATTATATAACACTATGGGATTAATGCTACTAGGGGCTCAGTACCTTCAGCTATCATTCATTTCAAATCAAAGCTGAAGGTGCTCAGCAACTTCCAGGATCACTGTCTGTACTATTCATCCATGGGTCAATATATGAGCATATTGCACAACATAATCCCATAGGAAATCTATAAAGTATAATGTGAGGAAAGAAATAGAAGTAAAATGAGTTTGCTGTTCTTGGACGCTGTTTTACAGAATGTATTTTTACATTACACTTTTAGCAAAAGACAATAAAGAGTACTTAATTTTTGCAGTATGCATTCATCTTGTGGTTCTATGTAAGACATAGCTGATGGAACCTAGGTCATTCTGCAGTTGTGTCTAGTATGTATGTGGCATGGTAAGGGGGCCAGGGGGTTGGATAAGGGGCAGGGGGTCCCCAGGGGCAGTCAGTAAGCAGGGGGTGGTTGGATGGGGTTGGGGGGGTGACAGGGAACGGGGAACAGAGGGGGTTGGATAGGTGTGGGAGTCCTGGAGGGCCTGTCAGGGGTGTGGATAGGGGTTGGGGCAGTCAGGGGACAGGGAGCAGGGCGGTTGGATGGGGGTGGGGTCCTGGGCGGGGGCAGTTAGGATCAGGGGGTCTCAGGAGAGGGCAGTCAGGGGACAAGGAGTGGAGTATGTGGAGATCAGTTTCCCTATTTCTATAACAAATCATCATACAGATGTATTCCTGGAGACTTCATCACATGACAATATTTAATTAAAAATTAATCTTTAGTTCTGAAGACTCCAGGCCAGTGGCAGGCAAACTTTTTGGCCTGAGGGCCGCATCGGGTTTCGGAAATTGATGGAGGGCTGGTTAGGGGAGGCACAGCCAGGTGCCTAGGATAACCCTATACAGAATTCAGTTTAATTTGCGCCCTACTGGCTTAACCTGTGCTGATTGATTAAATGTTACTGTTAAATAATGTCCTAAATTGACATACTGTGGAAATTTTCTCACAGCCTTTGATGAAGTGGATCATCAGGGACATGGAGGCCAGAGGTGTGGAAGTTTTCAGTAATCCTAGATGACTGCAGAATGCTTTCCTACAGAGTGTAGAGCAGGCCTGCGGGGTTATTTTCTGCAGCCCGCCAGCTCCCCATAGCCCCCCAAGTCCCTCCTGCAGCTGAACCCCCTCCCTGAGCCCCCTACCGCACCCTGACCCCCTGCCCTGACCCCCTGCCACACGCCACACCCCTCTTACATCCCTGAGGGGCGGAGGGGAGACGGAGTTGGGGTGGGGATTTCAGAGAAGGGGTTGGAATGGGGGCAGGAAAGTGGTGGGAAGAGGCAGGGCAGGGGTGGGGCCTCATGGAAAGGGTGGAGTGGGGGCGGGGCCGGGGCAGCAGGTGGGGGGCGTCAGTGATGCGGGCCCTCGGGCCAATGTACTAGTCCTCAAGTGGCCCTCGTGGTCATTTGAGTTTGAGACCCCTGGTGTAGTGTGTGGCTGCAGCATGCATGGTATCTAGTGCTACTAGAAAGCACTCTGGAAAGGAGCATAGTGGGGAGGTTTAGTTTACATTTTGTAGTTGTGAAGAATTTAGATTTTTCCCTTGAGACCACAACTTTTGTATGCATGTGATTTATCCCAATGGCCCTGGTTGCTTGCCCAGTCTTGCAGTATGACTTGTTTAGTTTCTTTGCATTTTTGCTTTCATCATAGGTTTTCAACTCCTTGTTGCAAGTTAGCACTGGGTAGCCATGCTGAAGTATTAGAATTTCGTTTTTCATAACTGTTTCTCAGTATGTACTACAGGGGTGGGCAAACTTTTTGCCCCGAGGGCCACAACAGGGCTGCAAAACTGTATGGAGGGCCAGGTAGGGAAGGCTGTGCCCCCCAAACAGCCTGGCCCCCACCCCCATCTGACCCCCTCCCACTTCTCGCCCCCGACTGCTCCCCTCAGAACCCCTGAGCCATCCAACCCCCCTCCACTCCTTGTCCCCTGACTGCCCTCTCCTGAGACCCCCTGATCCTAACTGCCCCCGCCCAGGACCCCACCCCCATCCAACCGCCCTGCTCCCTGTCCCCTGACTGCCCCAACCCCTATCCACACCCCTGACAGGCCCTCCGGGACTCCCACACCTATCCAACCCCCTCTGTTCCCCATCCCCTGACACCCCCCCAACCCCATCCAACAACCCCCTGCTTACTGACTGCCCCTCGGGACCCCCTGCCCCTTATCCAACCCCCTGGCCCCCTTACCATGCCACGCAGAGCGGCATGTCTGGCAGCCACACTGCCCGGCCGGAGCCAGCCCTGCCACCCAGAGCACTGCCCGCATGGCGGCGTGGCTGCACGGGAGGGGCCAGGGGCTAGTCTCCCCGGCCAGGAACTCAGGGGCCGGGCAGGATGGTCCTGCGGGCCATAGTTTGCCCACCTCTGACGTAGCATGTGGGGGCAGACTACTAATGGCACTTATTTATGAAATATACACAAACGTAAGAGACTAGTGACACTCATGTTCTTTTCTAGGATAACACAATGCAACTCCAGGTTCTGTCTCACATGGAGACACTAAGAATACCAAATTAGCTCCAATACTTTTTGCTTTCGTACAAGTGTTAATCAACTGGAAATACAGAATAAGACAGGGAGAAAAAATAATTCATGACTATCTACCTACGCTATTTTTTACTTAGACTACAGAGAAAGCAATGAATCTGAACTCCACTTTGTTTCATAAGGTAACAAAATCACACTACTACGGCTTTTGCCAACTCATAACTGTTACATACTTGTACTGTTCCATTAGCTGCACTGCCTGGTGCTCCTGTGGGTGGCGCCTCATATGACATTTCAAACTATTCATATTTGTTGTGGCGAAGTCACATACTCGACATCTGAAGAAACAACAACAAGTGAGTGATTCCCAACACCTTGATAGTTGACCACCAGTATTATTTCACAAATTAAAGCTTCAAGAGGTAGCAACAGGATATTTCTGAAAAACTGTGGGTAAGACTAATAATAGTTTACACAAGTCTAGATATTTATTATTATTATTATTTCTGTGTATCAGACTGTGTAAGATTTTCAGCATAAAAATGTCAGTGTAATAGCCATTTTTCACGAGGCCAAATTCTACCCAGATTTCCATCCTGTGAAACTCCACTGAAATCAATGAGTTTCACAAACTCTAAAAGGGGCTCAGATACACCATGTCTATCCCAAGGGTAAGTGCCAGGCTATGTTAGATCAAGGCAAAAGCTTGCATTTTACAGGTGTTGTATGTCATGTTCATGAGATGATCTTGTGCTTCAAGCCTACAAATTCTCCTAACTCCCTATATTAAGGCATCCACACCTTCCCATGTCACTTACATATTATCTTTTGCTTATTAAGAAACCTTAAGCTCCAGATCATTAGATATCTCTTTTTTAAAAAAATAGAAACTGGAGAGGAGATCAACAGGGCTGCAATTGGGTGCCCATGGAAAAAGTTGACACGCTGCACTGCTTACATATTAGTTTTGTTATTGAACGTTTAATTTAAAAGTCAAAATATCCCTCAGTGAAAACAAAAACATCCTAGACACCTCAAACCTAGATTTATGGCCACTGCACAATGTACATAAATACCAAAATACTGCAGGTAAAAATGGACCAACCTTCCTATAGATAGCAGATTAAAGCATCTCTTACTAAAGCCATTCAACTCAACTAAAATACTATCTGTATGTAATTTTCAGGAATTTTAGCTATTTCTTAAAAAACAAGATATTGCAGATCAAATATTGTAGATACACAGCACTCTTTACTTATTTTATAACTTTTATAACTTTTTTTTAAAAACAACCTATAATTAGAATATTTATTACTACATAAGGCATGAAAGTCATGTCACCTGCATGATCATTTCAAAGACAACCAGTAAACAATCCAGAATGTTTTCTATGCAATTACAAAGTACTTATCTGGCCAGGAACAGAAGGTATGATTTGCCTCCTCATTTCCTATTCAAGTCAATGGGACTTACACACACACCTCAGGATCAGGCCCTAACTGTTGCTGGTTTGACAGTTACCAAGTAAATAATTACTCCAATTACATCATTTTTGTTTTGTAACTTAAAATAATACAACAAGGACTAACACCTAGACATACCATACAACAGAAAAAAGGGAACAGTGGTTAGCCAACTTCTAAAGACTGAGTAGCTTCTCTTGAATTACAGGTTTCAGAGTTACATACGATATGTAGCGCTTTAAAAAAAATATAATGTAATGAGCGTTGAGTGGCCACCTTTCAAAGCTCAAGAGGCAGAAGCAATTTAAATCTTGCCATGAGACTGACATTCTGTACCTTGGGAGAGCACCCTGTAACCTCCCATATTCCTCATCAGTATATAATTGTGATATTACGTATAAAGCATGCCTTGCAAGGTATGAGGGGAAGGTCACAATCTACTGAAAGTAATTTCTCTATCCATATATGTATATCATTAATGCATGTGAAGTTATGAGAATTGTGTTGTATGGTTGTCACTCACACATGTTGTAAATTGGGAAATCAGCCAGATATTAGCTTCCCAGAAGCAACAGCAAGGAAAGTAACCAATGCCCGGGCAGGGTGTGAAACAACTCATCAACAGCCATTGTCCAGCAAGGGAGCTGCAATGACTTACCTGCATGAGGCCACACCAAGGGGATTGCTCAATTTTGCCTGAAGACTCAGCAATGCCCCCCAGACATGCCTGGACTTGTGTTCTACAAGCACATGGAATGAGGATATAAAACTGAACACAGGGGGTCCAGGCTTGGCCTTTTCTCCTGCCCCCACCTATGCTGCAAGCAACTAAGGATATGTCTACACTTGCAGAGTTTTTGCATTTTAAGTTTCACCGGTCCCGTGAAAGTAAAGCGCTGGTTTGTGTACTCACTTAATTCCTCAGGCATCAGAGTGTGTTTACATGAGCAGCACTTCCATCGCTGATGAGAGCAGCACTCTAGGGCAGCTGTCCCACAGTGCAGCTCTCTCCAGTTTGACAACGGGTCTTGTGGGAAGCCGGGGGGGGGGGGGGGAGAGGGGAGGGGAGAGGAGGGGTGATCGCGGTGCATCCTGGGTCCCTGCACAGCCTCCTCTCCCCCAAACACTGATCAGCTCCAATAGCTCAGCATTGCTCCAAGCAGGGGATCGTTTGTTCTGTGGAGGACGCATTGTCACCTGGCCAAATAAGTGAACACTTGCCAAGAAAAGAGGAAGGGGAGTTTCAAAGTTCCTGGGGCTTTACAGAGGTAGGGGTGGATGTCTGTTTACCTGGCAGCACAGCTGTTGGTCAGAGTGGTCATCTAGGCACTGTGGGATATCCTCCAGAGGCTAAAAGCTGTGTAAACAGCAAGAACGTGTCTTCACTTGCACATCACTGCAAAAGCATCACTTTTGGTAAGAGCTGTGTGCCTCTCGTGAAACTTCTGAGTTTCACTGCAAAAAGTCATTGGCACGTGTAGATGCTCCCATGGTTTTTGACCAAAAAACGGACTTTTTCCACTTTAAATGGAAAGTGTAAACATGCCCTAAGGCCTTGTCTACCTTGCCACTTTACAGCGCTGAAACTTTCTCGCTCAGGATGTGAAAAAACCCCCTCTGAGCGATGCGAATTTCAGTGCTGTAAAGTGGCAGTGTAGACTACTCCCCTCGTGGGGGTGGGTTTTTTTTTTTACATTGCTAGTGCCACAACCACGTTAAAGCGCTGCCGCAGCAGTGCTTTAACATTGGTAGTGAAGACACACCCTAAAACACTGAGAAGAAGACAAGACTCCAACAGAGGAGATTGGCCAAGGTTTAAGGAACAAATCTGTGTATTAAGGACTGCACTATCCAGTGGGGTGAGAAAGTGCTTAATCTAGATGTTGCCCAGTCTAATAGGGTTGAGAGTTTAGACTGCATGCTTATATTTTATTTTATTTTGGTAACTAACTCTGACTTTTTGCCTATCACTTAAAATCTATCTTTTTTTATAGTCAATACATTCATTTACCTGTTTGTCTTTATCAGTGATTTTGTATGAAGTGTGTGGCAAATCTCAGGTTTTGCAAAGGCTGGTGTATAACCACTTTCCATTGCTGAAGTGGTGAACCAATTAATAAATCTGTACTGCCCATCTTGAGCAGTGCAAGACGGTATATTCCTGAGGTACAGTGCTGGGGGGATTTGGGTCTGGTGCCTTTCTCTGTGTGATTCATGAGTGGCTCTGGGAGCATTCATGCAAGCAAGCTGGGTGTGGGGCTCCACATGCGGTTGTGCTGAGTGATAACAGCACCTGGAGGGGTTTGCTGCTGGTCACTAGCAAGGCACTGTGAGAGACAGCCCAGGCTGGACAAAGTTAAGCGGTCCAACAGTCCCAGGCTGCACCCTGGGGGGAATCCTGTCACAGAGACAACCATTTCTAATTTGTCCCTAACAGACAACCCTGCCAAAGAAAAAAAACAGAAATCTATATTCGCCACCATTAACTTAGCTTAAAGACTAATTCAGTATGCTGACAGGACAAAACAGACCCTGGATATTTTGTGTTCTCTCTGCTTGGACAACAGGCTGCTTGAAACAACACAAACACCCAAAACCACTTGGACAAAATGGTTTAAAATGAAAGTGAGAACACATTCAAAATAAACTCAATGTGTATACAATACCACTTAGTATACAGAAACTCTAGATCAGTATATGGGAATAAGTTTGATCTTAAATCACTGCATATCTGGTATTAAGGTTTCTCCAGAAATATTCACCTTCACAAAAGCAAGCAGGTCAAAGAGGCTCTCACAAGTTTGTCCTCGCTAAAGCTGAATCCTATGAAACAATAGATTTAATCACGAGGACTGCAATATTTACCTATACATTTATCCATTCTGCCTTTCCCCAGGAGCTTTCCTTGTCTCCTCAGAATGCTAATCACTATTTCTCACATACCCCACCTTACAAATGTACGTCAAGGCCAAGTTTCTGCTCAAAGGAGACTTCAGTAGGTTCTTCTTCATAAACCACAAGCAGGGTGGATAAAAATTGGTTTAAAAAAAATAAAAAAAGAAATCAGATTTTAATTTAAATGATTCATTTTAATTTAAATTATAATTTAAAAAAATTGTTTATATTGAAATCTGAATTTAATACAAGATATGTTAAGACCTAAACTTATTATAAACTCTTAAAACATTTAAATAAAAAAAAAATATGCTGAATCCATAAGCCGCTATCAAAACATTGAGTCAAAGGCTGCTTTTCTATATAAAAAGAAAGAATCAGGGGAAAAACATCTGACTTTTGAGGTCAAGCTTTGCAAATTATGGCACAATAGGCCATCTACTGTATTAAAGGCTTGATCCTCTAAAGGAAGAGGCACAGAGCATGCAACCAGAAAGAAGCAACTCTGGTGTCAAAGCAAGAACACTGTGAGAAGAAGGGACAACATTTTTCAGGGTGCAGCCTCTATTGTTGATTTCAAGACCTGAGAACTGGAAAAAAAACTTCCATGGCTGCACATCATTTAAAAAAAAAAAGACCCTATTTGGGAATATTTTCGAAGAAATTCCTGTACCTCTGGGTAAAAAACAAATATGCCAAATGTAAACAGTGCAACAAAGAGGTGAAAGGCCTGGTAGTCAGAATGAAACATTATGAAAAATACTTCTCAGAGAACAGTGACTTTGAAGATGATATGGACATGTATCAATAATCTGGGTCAGCTGGTTAGTAAACTTATTTTTGCACCATTCTTATGGTCTACCTACCATATTTTACTATGCTTGTAAATTATATCTTAGATTGTCACAAATTTGCGTTTTGGGCGGATTACTTAAGAATTTCAAAATGTTTATGTTCAAAATATATTTGGTATGTTAGTTTGTGGGACTATTTATTACATTTTTACTGTTACTGCTGGACTTCTAAAATTACTTTTAAAACAGGAAATCTTCACCTAGGATCATACTGAGCAATAAAAAGTAAAGTTTATTAGGAACATATGAATTTTAACCTTTAAAATCTCTCCCCCCCTCCCCCCCCAAGCTGTTTGGTAGGTTGCTAGAGATAAGGGTTTAAATAGATTTAGATAATCCTTATGATTTATTATTATTCCTACATAACTAGGCTGATAATAAATTATATCATTTTAAACAGTGGTACACACAGCTGCTGTAGGAGTAATCTTTCATTTACAATCTATTTGTTTTAAAGCAGTGCATTGAGTAGCACTCAATGAATGACTTTTTATCATTTTGTTTCACGGTACATCTCAGAAATAAGGGGTTATTAAGATTCATCATTTGTAAAGTCTACAACTTCAGATTCATCTGCTGTTACCACCAGCAGTGCTTCAACTAAACATACAACAGCCAGTAAATTACTTATACAAAACCCCCAAAACAAATCAAAAGTTTGTCGTCCAGTAAAACCACAGATGAGTTCATAATCAGGACCAACAAATTCCAGCAAGACTCCATAGATGAAAAGATTGGTTGGTTCATTTCTGCAACAAGTTCTCGTTTTCATCTTGTTCAGAACAAACATTTCATTGACATGGTTCACCCATTATGATGAGGCTATATTTCACCTACTGGATCAAACATTGCTGGATGCAGTGTCTGAGAAGGAAATTGAACAATGTGTAAAAAACATTGACAGGAAATTCGTTAGTATGAGTCTAGATGGGTGAAGCAACATACACAATTATCTAGGAATATGTTCTTGTGTGACAACAGATGATGGTATTCGTCTGTCTTACAGAAACAACTGCTATATCAGGAAATGCCCATACATTAGAATACTTAAAAGTAGGAGTAGTGAAAGTTATAACAACGAACTGTGAACAAAAATTCAAGTGTCGAGTGCATAGCTTTGTCACAATGCTGCAAATGTAGCACAGATGAGAAGAAATTTAGAAGATGATAATGAAGAGAACCTGAAACTTATAACGTATGGGCACAGTGCTTATATGATGCATCTTTTAGCCAAAGACTTAAATACAACTCCAGGAATAAAGGAAAATGTTGAAATTGCAAAACACTTCCATAACAACCCCTTTGCTTCAGGTTTACTGAAAAGAGCAGTAGGATCCAAGCTAATTCTTTGCCAATACATAAACTGAAATTCAGTGGTTGACTGCTTTGAACTATTTATTAAGATCTGGCCTTTCCTGATGTCAATTTGTGAAGAAAAATCATGACAAAAACAGATGGAACTATCACAGACAACATAGCTGAAATTGGACTAAAGAGAAATATAGAAGATATGCTGAATACACTGAAACCTATTTCCGTAGCCTTGGACAAACTGCTGCTGATGGAATTTGGAAAGAACTTCAAGAGATATTAAAGAAAGAAATACCCAACAACAAAGTTAAATTGCAGGCAGTAAAGAAGCAGATGGCTGAAGCACTTACTCCATTTAATTTTCTCTACAATATTCTCAACTCAAAGTACCAAGGTAGATGCATAATTGCTCAAGAAGATACTGCTGCTATGACAAAAGTATCTCATAATCTCCCATCAATCGTGCCAAACAAAATAAATGTCAGAGACAGAGGTGAACTATTCACACAGTACATGTTTGTTGATGATGATTTAAAGACAGACATCACTGAACTGCTGGGAGTCACTATTTTAAGCACCTGGAATCAGAGTTTGGTGAAGTACTAAACCAGCTTTTCACTGCAGTCGCTCCTTCTGCAGGCAACAAATATTTTCTTATTTGGACTAATTCATTCAAAGCTGCAAAATGGACTGGGAGTTGAAAAAGAAGGAAAACTTGTCCCTCTCTTCAAGTCAATAAAAAAAAACAAGGAGGGAGAGGATGAGATCTAGTAGTTTTAACAGTATGAAAACAGCCTAAGTAACTTAGGAGGCTGTTGTCTCATCTTCAAGAGACTTAGGCGAACAGAAACTTAAGTTCAAGTCACTTTCAATGTAGACATATTTGAAAATGTTCCCAGGCTGACATGAAATAATCAGTTTAATTCACTGACTACAGTTAATCCCTCTGTTCCTTTAGCAAATCATTTAGTTGTAAATGTGAAATACATTTTGATAAGAAATTTATGTATCCAAAATATCTGATTGTTTCATTTAATAAAAATAAATTTTGTTGTTTTGTGTTTACATTCTAATTACCATCCTAAAGCAACTTGACACTAATCATGAGCAAAAAGTCAATTCTATAGTAAATAAGAATTTCATTCACCATTTTCTAACATACTAAAAATGTACAATAAATAAGAATCTGAAAATATTAAGCTATATAATTGCTTAAATAAATGAACACAGTTATAGCGTACTGTCCTTGGTAGCAAAAAGATGTACCAAATTTACTGTAAAGATGCTATTTAGTTGTAAATCTACATTTATATCAACCAATAAACATGCACCATTTTTAGAAAATAAATGAAATACAAATGAAAAAGCCATTAAGATCCATGATTTAAATTGAGGCTGATTTAAATCAATCCACCCTGCCCATGTCACCAGTGTCAAGTAACAAGAAATTCCCTGTTTCCTTCAATTTTATTGTTGTGAATTTTACTCCTCTATTGTTTCCTAACCAGGGTGACAGTTATCCATAGAAGTTATTTTGGAACACACACACACACAGATTTCTGTTGCACCCTTCATCTCAAAGTACAAGAGTACACATACATCAAAGTGCAGCCAACTCTTGAGTTGGCAGCAGTACAAAACACATGGCAGAACAATGGATGGAAGACATTTTGGACAAGTGAAAATTGCCATGGAATCTTTAACATGAGCACACAGGATTTCAGGTTTTAAGGTTTTCAGTTTCTGATCTTCAAGATTTCCACAGAGCAAACTTCACGACACACAGTTTATTAACTCATCATTTGAGGCTTAAGAGCAGAGGCTTAAACTGCTCAGGTTTATGTTCATCATTCTAGAGAGTCTAGTTATTCCAAATTCAATGGCTAGTTTAAATAAATCTCCTTTTGGCTAACGCTCATATATAGCTTTGCCCAATCGTCTCTCACTTTTAAGAGGCGCTGAAGTATCTTGCAATGATGTGCATAGAACTGACGCCCTGGAATAACAAAATACTTATGGGTAAACAGGAAGAAAATTGGAGGCTAAACAGCAATTTTTAGGGACACAACATTTGATTATCTAGTTGTAGGTGTATAATTATGTTTACCATGTAGGCCACTCCATAAATAATTATTCACTTTTTAAAACCCTCCCTCCAGCCCTCCTCACAGGATGATGCGAGATGGTCTGTTCTCAGTCTAGCACAGAGGATCTCAAACTGTGGTTCAGAGAGCATTTGGTAGGATCTGATGAGAGCTGACTGATCTCATTGCGCTGGTTCTTCTTGTTTCTAGATTGCTTTAAAGACAATTAAAAACCCCACTTTAATATGACATTTCCATGTAAGCAATCATGGTAGCGGTCATAGGAATATTATGGGATTGTGAATGGCTGGGCAGGTGTCCATTATCTACCATAGTGTGATCCATGCTGTGGAAAGGTTTGAGAACCCCTGGTCTATCTGACTTCAGATTAGTCCAATCTCTGTGTTGTTTGAAAGTTTCATATTGTGGTGTCAAAGTAAAATTCAAAGGTTATCAGACGAAATATGAATAATATTAGCCATGTGTGGCTGATTATTAGAAGCTGGTGGAGCTAAGCTCCACTAATAGTATCCAAATGATAAAACACTAGTAGCTATAATATGGCTGTATATTACAGGTTGCCATAAAACCTGCTACAAAGTGTCCTAACTATGGGTTTCAGGCAGCAGAACGAGCAATAATACAGGCCTCTATGGGATTAATTCAGACAGACATGGGATATGGAATTCTCTGCTCTTCCTCCTTCAGGCCAAGCAATAATGCGGGGGGGCGGGGGGGAGAGATTCTGGAGCAGGAAAGGGTGGGAAGCTGAGCTGGGGAACACTGTGAGGGTGGTAAGGAAGAGTGGGGAGGAGATTTAATGGTCTTAGGAAGTGTTTTTCTGGGTCTGATGGAGGAAGGAAGTGGGTTTCTAAGTCCGGGGAGAGAGTGTTCTCAAATGAGGGAGAGGATGACTCTTAGGTGCACAGAGGTTGTTAGGAAGTGAAGAGATTGAGCTAAAGGATGGACAGGAAGTGTTCCTGATCCTGGTTGGGGGTGTTAGCAGAAAGGTGGGGAAGTCATTCTGGAGTAGTCTGAGAGTTTGTGCGTATGTGCGTTTTATTTATTTATAGATACTGGCTGGGGAGTGGGTAAGGGAAAGGGTTAAGCTGAAGGAAGCCAAAAACCTATAAACAGAGCTCTGAGCTGAAAGGTAAGTAGGCTGGGTTTACAGAACTGAATGGGTGAGGACAGAGAGAATCTAGACGACAGTTGATATGAATAAAGGTGTGCGTGTGGATAATGGGGAAAGCAGCTGTGTAGACAGAAGGATAAGAGCTAGACTGAAGGGCGAAGAGGCTAGGACTGGGCTAACACAGTGAAGTCTTAGGCTACATGTACACTACAGCACTTACACTGGTGCAGCTGCACTGTTAAGGCTGTGCTACCGTAGCACTTGTAGTGGAGACGCTCTAAACTGACGGGAGAGAGCTCTCCCATTGGCTTAATTACTCCCCCTCCCATGAAAGGAGGTAGCTACGTTGGCAGGCGAAGCTCTCCCGCTGACATAGCACTGTCTATACCGGTGCTTTGGTCGGTATAACTTACGTCGCTCAGGGGTATGGATCATTCACCTCTCTGCGTGACGTAAAGTATACCGAAGTAAGTTGTAATCTAGACAAGGTCTTAATGGAATACATATTTTTCTCTCTTACACAATCTTTTATTGTAAAGGGTTTCAGTTTTTCATTCTATTAGATGGAGGTTGGGGAGAGCAATGAGAGTCCATTTTTCTACCCACTTCACTGGGAACTTCCCTACCTTTTCACCAAAGCCATCCAGGTCAGACGCTGTAATGCTGTCCTCGTTTTTTTCGCATTGACAATCTGGCCAACTTGCATGGGGAGGGTAGGAAGCTGGAGTGGGGACAGGAAAGGAGGATTTCTGGTACCTACCACCTCACTACTTATTTCAAGAACCAGCCATCACTGATTGTAGCTGATCTTTTCTGGTTTGTTCCTTTCTTTCCTGCTGGAACCCTGGCTTTCCACAGCACTGTCAAGTTTGAATGAAGAACTCTTGTGAATCTAAAGGAGGGACCTCCACCGCCCCCCAATAAAAAGGCTCTTCTTGTAAGTCTTTGATTCTAAAGCAAATCTCCAAGTTTTACCAGATCTTTGTGAAGACACTATGACATCCCACATTTGGCTTGTGATAAAACATCTTCCAGCTGCCTGTAAGTATACTTTTGGAAAAACATTCTAGAACACCAATACTGAAGCACTGTCACAAACAAATTATGGTTTATTTCTGTGTAACACAACACAGCTGGCTGAGTCATCAGCAGTGAGATTTGAACCTGAGACCTGGATATCTAAAACTCAGAGCTTCCACTGCATGAACTAAAAGACCAAGCTGTACTGGCTCAAAGCCTGGTAGGGACTCTAACCTCTGCTGTCCAGCCACTAGAGAGGGATAGAGTGCCACACTGAGTGAGTATGAATTACATTTGTTTGAATCTATACAACAATCAATGGAAAACTGCAATAGAAAAGGAACTATTATTAAAAAAACACCCCCCCCAGAGTAATACAGACTACTAACACAAATTATTGAAGCTTCTATATAGACCTATGAGGAAATTATTAAAATGTCTTTTATCTAAGATTGGTAACAGTGAACCTATTGAAAACCTATGGGAAAACTGAGTGGTGTAGGGGCAAAGTAAAGGGCAGAATTTTGCAATATCATGCAGGGCTTAATACATCATGGTTAAGGCTGTGGGTTTGTCACGGAAATCATGGATTCCGTGACTTTCCGTGACTTCTGCAGAGGCCAGTGCATCGGGCTCAGGGGCAGCTCAGGCTGCCCCTGCGTCAGACACACCGGCTGCTGCTGGGGTAGTCTCGGGCCACCTTCCCCCACATAGCCAGCAGCAGCAGAGTTTGGGTATGGGAGGGGGCAGGGGTTGGGGCACGGGACAGGGTGAGGTGGGCTCTGGGCGGCGCTTACCTGGGGGTCTCCCCAGAAGTGGCGACATCCCCCTCGCTCAGCTGCTAGGTGGAGGTGTGGCCAGGCAGCTCTGTGTGCTGCCTCCCCCCAGAGCACTGACTTCCCAGCTCCCATTGTCTGGGAACCACTGCCAATAGGAGCTGCAGGGGTGGTGCTTGCAGGCGGAGGCGGCCACGCCTCTGCCTTGCACCTGAGCGAGGGGGATATCTATATTTCTGGGGAGCCCCCCAGGTAAGCACTGCCCAGAGCCCGGCTCACCCCACCCTGTGCCCAAACCCCCTGCCCCCTCCCATAACCAAACCCTGCTACTGCAGGGCAGGAACTGCGGAACCAGGTAGGGAGCCCGCCAGCCCCGCCAACCCTCCCCCCAGCACCAGTGGGGGTCCTGGGCCGTGAATTTTTGTTTACTGCCTGTGACCTAGTCTGTGACTTCTACTAAAAATACCCAGGACTAAAACGTAGCCATAATCATGGTTGCCCTCTCCCCACTCCACTGAGGTATCTGAACCTTGTTATTTGTGTCTTACCAGTTTAAAACAAAGCTTTTGAAGTTTTAAATATGACTGGGCATAACGCTCTGCAGTGGAGTGAATCCAAAATGAACTCAACTGTACAGGAAATCCAGAAATCGGCCACACTTCAACTGAAGACATTAATGAATTATCTAATGTAAAATATGGTAACATTTTCATTATTTCCCCCTCCAAATTGTCACATTTCATTGTTTCAAATTCAGAAAAAACGGCAGATATGTACAACTGAAGATACATACTGTAGCACCATCACAAGAAGCTTATTGGATCCTAACTATATAGTTTGAGTGAGCCAGCAGCTCCCTCCATTTTTGAATGGATTAGTTTAATTTGCCTCTTAGTAAAACTTTTAAACTGATTTTAAATGCTTTCTACAATGATACCCTTAAAAACAAACTGAAATTAAAATAAACACCAGAGGGGTAGCTGTGTTAGTCTGGATCTGTAAAAGCGGCAAAGAGTCCTGTGGGACCTTGTAGAGAAGAAGTGGGTATTCACCCATGAAAGCTTATGCTCCAATCCGTCTGTTAGTCTGTAAGGTACCACAGGACTCTTTGCCACTTTTAAAATAAACACATGAGCAATTTAAACTTTTAAGTTAAGCTGTTCAAAAGCCCAGCGATAGTGAACAACAATTAAGACACTCACCTGTATGGCTTATCAGAGTTATGAATCCGTCTGTGATTTCGTACCCCAACATATGTTGTGCTTGCGTAGTCACACACATCGCATCTATAGAGTTTCTGGACTGAAGGCTTATTCCCTGTACATAATACATTTCACTGTTTTAGAAATATTTGTTCTACTATAGGAAGTTCTAGGACAATAGTTTCAGGACTGAATAAAATTATGAAA
The DNA here is from genome assembly GCF_965140285.1 of Lepidochelys kempii. Lineage (NCBI taxonomy): Eukaryota > Metazoa > Chordata > Testudines > Cheloniidae > Lepidochelys > Lepidochelys kempii. Next base: position 23,188,600 of record NC_136391.1, on the reverse strand, counting down.
CATGAATTATCAACATTTTGAAGTGATACTTCAACACTGAAACAAACTAGAAATGGACATCTATACATAATAAATGTAAATTTAGTTTACCAGTCTCTTCTGCATACTCCCTGCTGTTTATTAGAGCTATTAATATTTTAGGAAGTACATTCTCCCTCACAATCCAGCCTCTCCCCTTCTCTGATTCCTGCAGTCAGGTCATAATCTCAGGTTTGTAGTATTATAAAGTGATGCTATAGAAACTGCTAGGCTCAGCATTTTCACTGCACTGCAGAATCAAGTCCAAGGAAAAGGTAGGCACTAAGAAAAAGAAACAATTAACAACAGAACAAACAAAATCAAAGGCTTCCTGAAAAAGTTTTGGCTAGGAGAGCCATTTTATCTCCCACTCATACCCCATCATCATCTTAAAAGAGTTTGGGATGTTCAGATTTAAGGTATAATATAAACCATTAAGGAGATAATCTAGATTTTTGTAAGAACTAAAAAATGAGTGTAAGTAGAGGAAAATATTAACTTTTTTCAGTCCGAAATACCTAAATATTTCCTTTCTGGGGCTGACATCTCAGCCAATGTAAGACATTTAAGCTGTGCGTTTCTTCTTGCAAATACTGGAAGATAGTTCAGATTCATCAACAGGGTTCTGGAGCTTGGTTACAACCCTTCCATCCTCATACCAAGTTCTTATTAGAAGATTACATTTAATAATACCTAACTGTGTTAGATACATACATGGGCCTTGAAATGACCAGGGTGTAGATTACTGGAAAACTTTTCAAGTGGGACAGAGTGGGGTAGAGAGGAATCCCTGAACCAAAGTAATCAGGTAACAAGTTTTCCATTCTGGATCCTGATGTTTCTCCTATCTGAGACTTGTGACATGGCAAGCAGAAAGGAAAAGTTAGTAGGAGGGAGAAATAGCTTGGACAGAAGGGAGAATGTCCCCTTTCCCTAAAAATAATAACCAATTTTGGGACCATCACTTGGAGCACCTTCCTGCTGCAGGATGCTTCCACAGAGGAACAAAGGTCAACCTTCTAGACCTTTATAAACATATACTGATGTGGCAGATCATGTGGCAGCAATGCAGATTTATACCATAGTGGATGATGCTCTTTCTGCCTCAGAACCTGTGTTGAGCAGGCTCTCATCCCTTCTGGACTGGTTTTTTTTCAGTTGAATAAGCGTCAGTCATACCACACTCGCTACACCCAGATGAGAAAGATTTCAGGCACAGGCATTTAAGAGGAAAGGAGAGAAATCTAGACATTTTCCTGAAATGGTCATTTTTACTCAGATATATTTTAACAGCATTTCTCATATCTACTACATGCTATACTTGGGTGTTGAACTGGACAAATCAAGAAAAGATGATTTCCCATGAAGTATGAAGGAAACTTGACCTGGAAATGAATGATTCTGGGGTTCAAGGACAACTATGTCCTTTGCTGAAGACACAAGTTCCAAATTATGTAAGAACAGAGATTCCAAAAACTCTTCTTGCTGACATTACTGTGAACAGGAAACAGAACTCTGCCTTCCTCCTCACCACCTACCCACACACATACACAAACAGGGAAGTTAGATTCCATCAGGTAGAATGGATGGGTCACGAGGGCTTGTAATATTGTTAGCAGAGTCCAGATAGGGAAGAAAGGTTTACCCGTTGGTTTGGATACACGTTGCCATAAGGAACATTGACACCACCAGGCGACCTACAAGACACTACATGAGCCTGTGTTTGACATTGCATCGTGTGTTTCAGCTTTAAACAATAATGGGAAGTCTTAGACTCAGGGAAGAAATCCAGAAAAACTGTAAGGTCTGGTTTCCTACATTTGATCCTTCTATTTTAACAGGAGAATTTTGTCCTCATGAATGCTAAGTGCATAAAAGGCCAGTGTGAGGCTAGGAGTATTCTGTCTTGTTTAAGATTTGCCAATCAATAGCCAGGCTGTCAGGCTCAGGTATTCTGAAATGTAATATAGGGATTAGTCCTGGGATAGGAGTTCCTTCCTAGAAAGAGGGAGTGATTTTAGCACATCTCTACTTAGGTCCATGTACAATGGCCTTCTTGCCAATTTGGTTTGGAACAAAAAAAAAAAAAAAAAAACCTGATCAATGCTTCCTCCTTTACCAACTCTTGAATTACTCCTAGTAGCTGAGATAGGGGAAATGAGAATGAAGAGCAGCAGAAGAAGAGGAGTCAGGGAGAGTTTCGGACTTATTTTGATCATTTTTTGAGTGGCGAGGATAGTCCAATTTGCTGAGTCCCAAGAGCTGAATAGGTTGAACCAGATTTTGTGGAGGTGACTTCAGCAGAGTTTCCTCTGGCATGGAAGTAGGAGGGAGGATAGATTCAGGAGCACGAATGAACAGCTCAGACTGAGACCCCCTTCCCTGGCAGGGTTAAGGGATGGGAGCATTCATGGAAGCATCCCTTTCTGTGGCTCCTGACAGAGTCCGATTTATAGATTCTAAGGCCACAGGGGATCATTTGTGATCATGTAGACTGAACTATATAACACAGGACCATACAACTTCCCCAAAATAATTCCTAGAGCATATCTTTTCCCCACAGAAGGGACATCACCCCATTTAATCTGCTGTCTTAAGGAGAAAAACAATCAGCTTTAAAAGCCAGGACTGCAGTGGATAAGATGGGAGTCCTAAACTGCTGTTCTAGTTGTGCTGCCAGATTGCAGAATCTGACATACACAGGGGTTTAAACTTCTGCTGAGTGTTCTACGTTAACAGTGTTCCAGACCTTGTGTACAAGAGAAAGCACGTGGACAAAACTGAACTGCTTCTGTAATTTGCCAGAACTAAAGCCCAGCCCAAATGCCTTGACCTAAAGGAGAGGTCAGGAATCAGAAAGATAAAACTGGTAAAGAATAGACACACAATAACAAAAAATATCAGAGAAGAATAAAGTAAGTCTGAATTAAACTCTAAGATTTAAAATCTCCCAAGATCCTAGTGCCGATCAACATTTGATTATAATCATTGCCAAAACTGAAATTTGACAGACTACACAAAAAGTGCTGAGGTTACTAAAAAGAATTTTGAGACATTCTTTTAATTTGTAACTCTGATACCGTTACAACTAGCTCTATTTCAGATAGTAGCAATTGACGAAACAGGGGTTTAAACATCTGCTGAGGGTTCTGCATTAATAGTATTCCAGATCTCAGGTAAAAGGTGATAGATAGATATAAATGCAGCTAACAATTTAAAAAAGGGGATCCGAAAAGAATGCTAACCTGGAAGCAACATTTTTAAAGAGATAAAGTAGCAAAGCCATGATTTTCCAAATGTAATTAAAGAAAGTCTTACTTTAAATTTAATGTCATGATATGCAAATATACAAACTTGTTCTTCTTGATTCTTTAGAGCAAATATTTGAGTGAACAGCTTATTATAATTAGACATGCAAAACCCACTTCCTCTACATTTTATTTCAGTTTGTTTCATAGTTGGACAAATAAGTGATGTGAAAGTATTTTTTAAAAATACTTTACATTAATTTGAGGTTTGCAGACAGCTGATTTATCCTCCAAGTGAAAACCACTCCAAAAGTGACTAATAGTAGAGCTTCAACATGCAAAATCAATGGCAATGACTGGACCTCTAGACTGATGCTACCAAGAATTTATTCTGCCAACAATACATATACTTAATGGACATAAAAATTAGATAACTGTATATATGCACATTTAACAAAAAAATGATCCTACATGCTTAACTCTGCTCCACCCATGAACTGAAACACATGGTGGAAAATTGCTCAGTGTTCTGAAATCTCTACAAGATAAAGTGACATGGAATGATACTGGGCCTACATTCTTTGATTCAGCCTTAAAATTGATGAAAGCAAGGTACATCAGAACTTTCCCCACAATTCATTCATTTTATTACTGTACAAAAAAACCTTCCATGATGTTAGCATGGCAGCCTTATTAAGTTTGTATTAACCGCTATATCGTTCATACAGGTGGATACATATCTGTGTATTCTGGAGATTAACATGCTTTCGGTCTAGCACAAGACACCAATAAGGTCCAGACCCCCCAGCAGAGCAGAAACTGTGAATGGCTTCTGCTATTGCTCTCCCGCTTCAGTGAACTTTCTACCACAAAGTGTAGAAAGGCTAGGTTCCATTAGTGGGAATTAATTTGGCTCTGAATTTATTTTCTAGTAAGGAATTAGGTATTTATTAGTTAGATGGCATTAAAGAAACAGTAGCTAACAAGATAAAAGGATACTGCAAACGAATCCTCTATTGCATAGTTAGACGTGGCTAACCACCAGTCAGCACCCACTTGGGAGCAATTTCTTATACTAGTCACTAGTTCAGATTTATTCTTTAACAAAATGCAGTTAAGTTATGATCCATCATATGTTCCGGGCTGTAGTTAAATTGCCAGTTTGGAATTATTTTCCTCCCCACATGATTTTGTGGGTTTTTTTGGAAGAGATTTGTGCACTGTGTATGTGGGAAATGACAATCCTTATTCTAGCAGCAAGAACAGGTGCTCCTATAATACAGCTTATTACTATAGTCCATTATTAGGCATTTACAATCCAATAATATCCAGTGTTATAATGCTTTCTTTAAGTTTACTGTATAACACGATGAATAAAGAGATGTTTGGACTGACTATTTCATAAACAAAAAATGAAATTGTTCCAGTTCAGAATCTCTCATATAAACAGATGCTATGCCATAAATTTCTTCATTTTGGGTAGCTTTGTAGGGATGATATCTGTTTGACACGATGGCATCTGGACTGTGGTGGTGCCATAATTTGATTGTAAATTGTTTTTTAAATAATTTAAGCTTTCCAAAATATAGTTTAATGAAAGTTTAAAAGGAGAAACATTTTCACTCAAATCCTATTACCAACTTTAATTTCGGGTGAATATCCGTCTAAAATGAATGACCGTAACATTTTACATAAGGTAAAAATGAGTAAAAATTATTAAAATGTTTAAAGTAAATTTAGGTCAGGCCTAGCTTCTTGAATAGGAGTTCCTCTAGCAGAGGAATTACAAGATCAAGTCCTTAATTTGCAAGAATTGCAAAAAAAAAATTTTTTTTAAAGAGCAAGATTTTCAAAGATGACTAGCAGTTTTGGTTCTTTCAATTTTTGGGTCTTTAACAGAAACACCTTAAATGGGGCCAGATTTTCTAGAGGAGCTGCTTAGCACCTTCTGAAAATCAGGCCCATTTCACGTGTTTCAAGTTGGGCATCCAAAAACTGACGCACCCAAAATCATTAGTCACTTCTAAAAATCTTGGGTTAAACAATTGCAAGCATTGACAATGGTGATAATCACAGCTGTGCAAACATTTATACCAAAGCAAAACCAGCAACACTTATTTTCCATCACCTCTATAAAAATGCTCATGTTATTTCTTTTGAAGAATAACAGGTGTGCTTGAAGAGCGCTTTTTCTTCTACTAAGGAGCTCTTCCTGCATACCCATGCCCCATCAAAAACCAGCGAACCAAAACAAAACCCCTACAAAACTCATCTAGCATTTTCTTTAACTTGGGCCTGAAGAAAGTAACAAAACACTAAAGCTCAATCTCCTGGAATTATATATATATATAAATCCCAGGTGGCTTCCAGAGGGACAAAAAGGAAGCTAACAGGTAAATTTATTTAGTGCTGGTGAGGTAAATAACTGATTTTTCTGACTTGTATATTTAATGTCAGAGCCAGTAAATAAGAGCCAGGATGGTCTAGTAGCATAACTATGGGACTGGGAGCCAGGAACTATATTTCTAACTCTATTCTGACACTTACCACATGGCTCTGGGCAAATTACTAACAGCCCATACTTGCTCACATTAAGCAATACCTTCCTTACTCCATGAATGGTTCCACTGATTTCAATGGGATTACTGTTGTCCTTACAAAACATGAGTAAAGGTGACAGAACTGGGCCCTTAGCCACTTTGTTGTTATACATATTACAACACACCTAGAGGCCCGAATTGAGATCTGGGTCCCATTGTGCTAAGTGCTATATATACACATATTGCAGGAGACCGTTCCTGCTCCAAAGAGCTTACAAACTAGATTTAAAAAGACCAACAAAGAGTGGTAGAGGAAACAGATGCTTTGTTTATTTATTCCCCCTCATGTAAACTGGGAAATATTTTTACCTACTATATGCAAGTGATATTATGATTAATGCTTCCATAATAGAGATACAATAAAATAATTTTGAAGTATGACATTCAAGAGCATGTCCATGTGCTTATTTGAAAGTCAGTTAAAAAAAAAAATCTTTTCCACATCCACTATGCAATTTTCTAAAAATATTTCCTAAAACTCAAAGGACATTAGTCCATAAAGGACTACATCCACGGCAATAGATATTTTAAAAAAGAAGTGATCTGAGCTATCCCTGTGCACACACACAAAAATATCTCAACTGGTTGAAGACACTGCTTGTCAAATGCTGATAGGGTATGTCAAAACCATGCAATTTTCCCAAGTCTTCTGAAAACCCTGCACACATTTGGGCTGAGAGTAAGCATAACAATTTTCTGCCTAAATGAAAATTTTGAGAAACATAAGCTCATAATACAACACACCAGTAGCAACACTATAAATTTGACTCTTTACTGGTATCTTATATAAAAATATATACAGTACCTTCTCTTTCATCTGCCTCGCTGGAAACTATTAGTTTGTTAGATGTTGCTGTTGAGAGCAGATCTGGAAGACTATGTTGCTCTCTCTCATGATTTCGCAGCTGACTCTGTTAAAAAAACAAACAAACAAAAAAAAAATCACCTTTCCCTAAAATATTTAAGTTTAGACTCTATAAATACACAGGTTTCAGAGTAGCAGCCGTGTAGTCTGTATCAGCAAAAAGAAAAGGAGGACTTGTGGCACCTTAGAGACTAACAAATTTATTTGAGCGTAAGCTTTCGTGAGCTACATCTGATGAAGTGAGATGTTTATTATGTTCAAATAAATTTGTTAGTCTCTAAGGTGCCACAAATCCTCCTTTTCTTTTTATAAATACACAGTGGTCACTTCATGTTGCACTAACTTGCAAAGCTATTGTTTACATTAGCTCATATGTATTTGCAGAATGCCTCAGTTAATTGACGAACTGAACAACATATAAAATGCAAAAAATGGTACTAAGATGACAACTCAATGAATGAAATGCTTTTGACTGTTTTAAAGAGTAGACATTAGATATCTGACAGATATTAAATAGCAAGAAGTTTTTTTTTTAAAAAGCAAAATCGATCATTAGAAAAAAGTGACTTGTTGAAGTAACTTCCTGTTCTTCTAAATGTAAAATAATTTTAAGATTAAACTTTTCTTCACATTCAGATATAATATAGTAATATACTGAAACTCTCAAAGAATAATAAAATCCTAATAGGAAAAATGTCTTTTCAGTGAAATGAGGGGGATGAGGATAGGAGAAAAATAGGACTGGGTAGCTCAGGTTACTGGTAATGGGATAGAGAAGCAATCAGTTCTAATTCACATGTTCAAATGTGGACCAGATCAGTAGTGCCTACGTTTTCTGGTGATTATCCAGAGGCTTAGATGAAAGATGTCATTCCACCTTCTACTGGCCATGACAAAAGTTCTCATCAACTATGGAGGTGACTTACTTTAATCTAAACCTTGTCCTCCCAAATTAAGATTGAACAGGACAAGTGGGCAAGTTTGCACTGCCATTGCCTGTGCTGGTCCCAATTGTGTGAATGACTGAAAGACTACAGTTATCAGTGCTATTGATATCTTTTCATAAGCACTAAATTCACATATAAATGCATCATCCTGCAACACTAATGTGTTAAACAGAGAGGCTAAAACTGTGACCGTGGCACAGTATTCAGCTCTGGACTGTAATTTTTCAGATTTGGTCCCCTGCATAACATCTGTTCCATGAAGCAGCAATAAAGAAATTTTTATCACTCAGCAGATTTTTCTGGGCTAAAGTTTCTAGAACAGCTGTTCTCAAACTGTGGGTCGGGACCCTATTTTAATGGGGTCACCAGGGCTGACTTATACTTGCTGGGGCCAAAGCCGCACCACCCAGGACCGAAGCCCAACAGCTGCAGTCCTGGGTGGCAGGGCTCAGGTTACAGGCCCCCGCCTGGGGCAGCAGGGCTTGGGCAAGCTCAGTCTCCACTCCTGGGGTCATGTAGTAATTGTTGTTGTCAGAAGGGGGTTGTAGTGCAATGAATTTGAGAAACCTTGTTCTAGAAGAACCATCTCTGGTTTTGCACCCACTCCCAATGAGGGGTCATGTTTGAGTCCACTTTGAAGTTCTGACCTATTAGGTTATCTAGACTATCCCCTCCTAATGCTTCCATTCCCTCCTGTTATTGCTACAGGTTAACAGGCCAGAAGTAGGGCATTAATGGGTCACTATGATGACTCTCACTGAAAATGTAATATTTTTCACAAAGAAACAGAGGACACGTAAAAGTAAATAACTTGAGGTTGCAAGACATGTTGCAAGAATACAGTAGTACAAGAGTAGTTCTAATAGTCTCCATTTGTAATGACATTGCAGCCAAGGTACCATACTTTGATAATTCCTGTGGTTAACTTAGTTTAATTAAAATAAAGTAATAAAACAGTTAATTAGTAGCAAACAGTTAAACTGCTATTCTAGACAGATGCAAAGGAAATAACTTCACCTTATAATGAAAGGATTCTTCACATTGCTTGCATTGATACATTCTGGTTTTGCAGTGGTTGATCATGTGGCTTTCTAAATCTTTACTATTGTCAGCTATATGCTCACAAATAGGACACTGATATGGTTGCCTTTGACGATGGACTCTCAAGTGTTGTTTTATGTAGCCCTTATTGCCACTGCTATAATGGCATAGGCGACAGCGGTATGGTCGATCTACATTAGGTATGTACTCTACCAGGTTACTTCCTGGCATGTTCATGTCATTCACAGGTTGGCATTGTGCATTGTCCTGTAATTCTTTCAAAATGTCATCATCAGAAGCATTCTGATCTGTCCTCTCTCTCAGTTTTTCAATTACTGTGAGCAGCGACATACTAATGCCCATTTTAATTGGTGCTTCTGATAGCTCTGGTTTGTCCTTCTGTAGCTCCATTATTGCACAGTCACTTTGGTTTAAACTAGTTAATCCCTCTGGAGCGTTTTTAAGTGATGATACCATTTTAGAATGGGCTGCACAAGCGCCATCCGACTGTCTTTGTCCTGTATCTGCATCTAAAGAGTTTACCGCAGCGAAGGCCCTAAAGCTGGATCTTGTTAGTTCTGCAGCTCTGATAGGCATTGTAACAAGAGCTTCTGCAGCTAACGAGTGCAGTCTCAGAGATTCCGAATTTGTTCTTCTTCGCACTGGAGGGGCATTTTCATCAGCTGCTATGCCTTTATTAGAGATTAAATCATTATCTTTCTTCTCAGTATTGCTCCATCCTATTATTACTTCTTCAATTTCATCTGAGTGATAAACTTCACCAGGTCCTTCACACACAACCTGGGACTCCTCTGAGAATAATTTTTTCTCAGCGTCAATGTCAGTGTTCATTAAGAAAGGTTTTTGTAAAACAGTTTCTTCAGCACTTGGCAAGCGCTCTACTATTACATTAACATGACCTTTCTTATTTGGGCTACAGTTAATGATTTTCTGTGCTGATGAAAGTAGGCTATCAGTTATCAAATTATCTTGCTCTGTATCCGATATGGTTTCCTCTAACGGTTCTCCAGTAGGGGAAAGGGCTGTTGATTGACTTAGGACCTCCTCCTCTTTTCCATTTTCTACCACCTGTGGAGATTTACATGACAGTTGCTCGGAGCTACAAATCTGGAGTTGAAGAGAATGGTCACTATGGATGTCTAGTTCATTATTTTCTAGAGAGAGAACAATTGTATCCACACTATGAGGTGTATGAGTTACAGTTGCATCTGACAAGATAGCAGGCTCATTTTCTTCTTCAAATATAGGATAAGAACAGTCAACCTCACCTGCATGTTTCCATGCATGTGTTTTTAACATTCTTTGCTGACCACAAGTGTAGCTACAAATTAAGCACCGATACATGCCATACTGCTCATAAGTATACCATTTTCTCCCACCCATTTCAGCTATAGGAGTAGACCGAGTTATGCCTTTACAGTCCAGATTTACTGCCTGATCAGTGCCTGCTTTGACACTTCCTTCCGCTGGCCCTTGCAAAGATGAAGCTGAGAGATTTACACATTGTTGCACATTTGGCTGGTTTTTGCCATCATTCTCATGGTGAATTCTGACATGAACTTCAAGTTCTTCTTGGTTTTTAGAAGCAAAGTGGCATTCTGAGCACATTAATATAATTTCATTCTGTTGACCATGTTGTTTTATATGTTCTTGTAGTATAGAAAGAGATGGTGATAGAAATTTACATAGGCCACACTGGTAGCATATAACCTTTCTTTTACTTTGTGGAAGACAATTGGTTACATAATCTGCTTGTAGCTCATCAGTCTTTTTAATGCCAATAACGGGCAGTTCCATTGTTTTAGCTGGGATCTCACAAAGATCTTGTGTTTCAAAAGATGGTGTAGAAGTATTAGGATGGGAACGTTTTTTCCCTATTAAAAGGCATCTCTGTGACTTCTCACTTTCTACTATCTTGCTTAATTTTTGGATAACATGGATTAGAGGATCAGTTTTACATTTTCTATGATCTTCACTGCTTTCTAGTGTTGAGCCAATGACCGTTTCAGAAATCAGTACAGCTTCCTGTTCCACAATATTTGGCACCAATACTGCAATACTGCTTCCCTCTTCCATAATATCTGAAAAAATATTATGAAATGAAACATTAGCTTACTTAACAAGCACAAAGACAGAAATTTGTAGTCACTACTGATTAAATATTTAACTTCCCAATTCTACTAAAAATGGTAGCCTAAATTAATTAATATTCTAATAATAAAGTCTTCCAGTTTTAGACCATAGAAAATCAGAAATCTGGAAGGCCTTGTATACACAGCATTTTGGATACCATAGTGTTAGGATATAGATATTCAGGCCTGTCTGTAAAGGCCTGTACTTGAAGAATTTAGGTGTATTCTTGGCTAGTTATAGAGGTATAAAAGAAAGAATCAAAACCATTGCCTGCCGGTGTACTTCTCTTTCTGGGACAGTCTGAGGCCCTGTTCTTAGGCTAAGGCCTTTGGCTAAGCAACAGAGGCAGCCATAAGCTGGAAAGCGACCGGTCACATCCTCACATTCCAAACTAGTCACATTGAAAGAAGGTGCTATTGGGCTGTTAGGAATATTCTCCTGTCCTGATAATGCCTGTCACCTCCGGAGAAAGGGAAGTGCCTAGAAGATGTAAAAAGAAACTTAAGTTTGATAGCATCCTATCTGGCAAGAACTCACTTATCAATAGCTGGGATGTGAAATCCTCACTTCTGTATTGTTTTGTCATTATAGTTCCCACTTTGCTATTGTTTGTCTGTATAATCTCTGTCTGGTTCTTTGATTGTTTCTGTCTGCTGTGTAATTAATTTTGCTGGGTGTAAACTAATTAAGGTGGTGGGATAGAATTGGTTACATAATCATGTTACAATATGTTAGGATTGGTTAGTTAAATTTCAGGAAAATGATTAGTTAAGGTACAGCTAAGCAGATCTCAAGTTTTACTATATAGTCTGCAGTCAGTCAGGAAGTGAGTGGGTGCGTGTGAGGAGGGGAAATGGGAACAGGGAATTGGGGTGGGAAAATTGGAATCATGTTTGGCTCAGGGCAGGAATGGGAACAGGGACACAGGTGTAAGGCTCTGTGGTGTCAGAGCTGGGAAGGGGGACACTAAGGAAGGAAACTGGAATCATGCTTGCTGGAAGTTCACCCCAATAAACATAAAATTATTTGCACCTTTGGACTTCGGGTATTGTTGCTCTCTGTTCATGCGAGAAGGACCAGGGAAGTAAGTGGGTGAAGGAATAAGCCCCCTAACACATGTTACATTTTGACAGAGTATTTGTAGCACCTTTTCATGTTAGCCTACATCTGAATGCCTCAAACTACAAAGGTCTGGAGTGGCAGAGTGAGCTAATAATTTTCATGGGTAAGTTGGCTTGTATTGTTGTGGATATTGTCTATTTCCCCACCATGATCACCACCATCTGAACACTAGAAACCCTACCTAAAGATACTGATTTTAAATGAATTCAGCATATTTAAATTTAAAAAGCAAGTTTCACTATGGCATGAAGACCTACTTTTTAAATACTAAGTGTATCAAGTACAGTTTCTACTGATCAGATGAAGTCTTCTGAAGTGAATGTAGGTTTGTAACAAAACACTTCAGAATATAACTAAAATTTCAGCATGAAATGATTCTACTAAGCATTACCTGCATTAATCATTTTGCTATGGCTTTATTCATTAAGATAGTGCAAATGTAAAAAAAGCATATTTCTCAGCACAAGACTAATTTTCTAAGATAGCAAGGCAATATTCGCTGAACTGTAAAGTTCTACTGGTAGTGAGCATTTCTGAACAATCACTTTTTGTGTTTTAAGAACTGTATTGTTCTGGAAGCTAAGGAAATAATTGTTTCCCTTTTTACTTCCTTTAAAAAACATTAACCATAAACCACAGACCATAATGTGGTATGGTCAGAGGTTAAAATAGTGGCCATATTTAAGCACAAACACGGTTTGAGATTATTGACTGGGGGAAAAAACCTAGAAGGGAATTTAATGCAGCATCATGTTTATAATATTACACTTAACGTGGAGTTCTTCTCTGAAAAGTAACTGAAAAACGTTTTGGAGTTCCACAGTAAACATGCTCAATTTAAAATTAGAAATGTGTTTCTGTGAACTGGCAGTCCTCCAAACTCAGCCTGGATTCTTTTATTCTCATTATTTTCTCCTAAAATAAAAGTTCTTTAGGTCAAATTAAACCTTCAGTTACACCTGTGAAATTGGGGTACCAGTATCTTCCAATTAATTATACTCAATACACATTTCTGACATAAAAGGAGGAAAAGATTGGCTCTAATAGGAATAAAAAACAGTATAAGCTTAATTTTCTTGCTAAAGACAGTAGGCATGATTCTAAGTAAACACAAGGAGCAGGTAATATGGTGCCATTTTTGCATAGCAACTTCTTAGAATAGGACCACACTACAAGTCAGTTGAAGTGTCTTTAAATAAAGGTATCCAATTATTTGGGGCTTGGAACCTGTCAAACAAGTTACTCACGTAGTAATAGTATTTTCAGTCAATTGCAGAAATTGGATTGAGCTTTTTAGTTTAAGAACAGAACGATTGGACATAGCACCACTACATTAGGCTGGTAGTTAGAACTGGGGAAGATGCTTTGTGTTCATGAGAGACAGTAATAACCGCATCCTGTGCTGAATTAACATGAGGCTGTAGAAATTTATTTGCAGAGGATACAGTTAGTAGAACTAAAAAGAAGCATTTTCAAATTATGTGTACTGAACTTTAAATATTCTATTTACAGATCTCAAATATGAACCAGAGGACTTTTTTTTTAAATCATATAGGAGAACAAAACAAAGGTGAAGACTTTATAATGAAGAATCAGCTTCTATCCCCACGTAGTGCGTAGGAAACATTGCTTCAATATAACTGAAAGAGACAAATAGCTCAATAGTTTGTTCATGCCAGTTCTTCTGATGTAACTATAGGTATACAAAAGTTATGCTGTAGGCTCACACCTCAGGAAATTTGAGAAAAATACCACTCCGGCTCTTCACATATCCAGGGGTGGATAGTCAACATTAAGGGGGAAAAGACAATGGGTGATATGCAGATAAGAATCACTGAAGTATAGTGCAGTAGCACTATAATGGTAAATTGAAAATATTAATTCAAGTATAGAATCACAGACTTTAGTCTGACCTCCTGCACAACGCAGACCACAGAATCTCACCCACCCACTCCTGTAGCAAACCCCTGACGTACATCTGAGCTACTGAAGTCCTCAAATCGTGGTTTAAAGACTTCAAGGTGCAGAGTATCCTCCAGCAAGTGACCCATGCCCCACGCAGCAGAAGAAGGCAAAAAACCCCCAGGGCTTCTGCCAATCTGCCCTGGAGGAAAATTCCTTCCCGACCCCAAATGTGGTGATCAGCTAAACCCTGAATATGTGGGCAAGACTCACCAGCCAGACACCCAGGAAAGAATTCTCTGTAGTAACTCGGATCCCACCCCATCTAACGTCCAATCACAGGCCATTGGTCATATTTACTGTTAATAGTCAAAGATCAATTAATTGCCAAAATTAAGCTATCCCATCATACCATCCCCTCCATAAATTTATCAAGGTTAGTCTTGAAGCCAGATATGTCTTTTGCCTCCACTGCTCCCCTTGGAAGGCTATTCCAGAACTTCACTCCTCTGATGGTTAGAAACCTTTGTCTAATTTCAAATCTAAACTTCCTGACGGCCAGTTTATATCCATTTGTTCTTGTGTCCACATTGGTACTGAGCTTAAATAATTCCTCTCCCTCCCCGGTATTTATATCTCGGATATATTCATAGAGAGCATTTATATCTCCCCTCAGCCTTCTTTTGGTTAGGATAAACAAGCCAAGCTCTTTGAGTCTTGTCAAGGTTCCTTCCCCACTCTGAACGCTAGGGTACAGATGTGGGGACCTGCATGAAAAACTTCCTAAGCTTCTCTTTACCAGCTTAGGTCAAAACTTCCCCAAGGTACAAAATATTCCACCCTTTGTCCTTGGATTGGCCGCTACCACCACCAAACAAATACTGGTTACTGGGGAAGAGCTGTTTGGACATGTCTTTCCCCCCAAAATACTTCCCAAAACCTTGCACCCCACTTTCTGGACAAGGTTTGGTAAAAAGCCTCACCAATTTGCCTAGGTGACTACAGACTCAGACCCTTGGATCTTAAGAACAATGAACAATCCTCCTAATACTTGCACCCCCCTCTTTCCAGGGAAATGTTGGATAAAAAGCCTCACCAATTTGCATAGGTGACCACAGACCCAAACCCTTGGATCTGAGAACAATGAAAAAGCATTCAGTTTTCTTACAAGAAGACTTTTAATAGAAATAGAAGTAAATAGAAATAAAGAAATCCCCCCTGTAAAATCAGGATGGTAGATACCTTACAGGGTAATTAGATTCAAAACATAGAGAACCCCTCTAGGCAAAACCTTAAGTTACAAAAAAGATACACAGACAGAAATAGTTATTCTATTCAGCACAATTCTTTTCTCAGCCATTTAAAGAAATCATAATCTAACACATACCTAGCTAGATTACTTACTAAAAGTTCTAAGACTCCATTCCTGGTCTATCCCCGGCAGAAACAGCGTATAGACAGACACACAGACCTTTTGTTTCTCTCCCTCCTCCCAGCTTTTGAAAGTATCTTGTCTCCTCATTGGTCATTTTGGTCAGGTGCCAGTGAGGTTACCTTTAGCTTCTTAACCCTTTACAGGTGAGAGGATTTTTTTCCTCTGGCCAGGAGGGATTTCAAAGGGGTTTACCCTTCCCTTTATATTTATTACAAGTCTCCTTTCATAAGACAGGTTTTCCATTCCTCAGAGCATCCTAGCAGCCCTTCTCTGTACCTGTTCCAGTTTGAATTCATCCTTCTTAAACATGGGAGACCAGAACTACAAACAATATTCCAGATGAGGTCTCACAAGTGCCTTGTATAATAGTACTAACACCTCATTATCTCTACTGGAAATACCTCGCCTGAAGCATCCCAAGACTGCATTAGCTTTTTTTCACGGCCATATCACATTGGCGGCTCATAGTCATCCTGGGATCAACCAATACTCAGAGGTCCTTCTCCTCCTCTGTTATTTCCAAGTGATGTGTCCCCAGTTTATAACAAAAAATTTGTTATTAATCCCTAAATGCATGACCTTGCACTTTTCATTATTAAATTTCATCCTATTACTATTACTCCAGTTTACTAAGTTATCCAGATCTTCCAGTATGATATCCTGGTCCTTCTCTGTATTGGCAATATCTCCCAGCTTCGTGTCATCTGCAAACTTTATTAGTACATTCCCACTTTTTGTGCCAAGGTCAATAATAAAAAGATTAAATAAGATTGGTTCCAAAATCGATCCCTGAGGAACTCCACTAGTAACCTCCCTCCAGCCTGACAGTTCACCTTTCAGTATGACCTGTTGTAGTCTCACCTTTAACCAGTTCCTTATCCACCTTTCAGTTTTCATATTGATCCCCATCTTTTCCAATTTAGCTAATAATTCCCCATGTGGAACCGTATCAAATGCCTTTCTGAAATACAGGTAAATTAGATCCACCGCATTTCCTTTATCTAAAAAAATCTGTTACCTTCTCAAAGAAGGAGATCAGGTTGGTTTGGCATGATCTACCTTTTGTAAAACCATGTTGTATTTTGTCCCAATTACCACTGACCTCAAAGTCCTTAACTACTTTCTCCTTCAAAATTTTTTCCAAGACCTTTCATACTACAGATGTCAAACTAACAGGCCTGTAGTTACCCAGATCACGTTTCCCCCCCTTTCTTAAAAGTACAAACTATGTTAATAATTCTCCAGTTATACAGTACAATCCCTGAGTTTACAGATTCATTAAAAATTCTTGCTAATGGGCTTGCAATTTCATGTGCCAGTTCCTTTAATGTTCTTGGATGAAGATTATCTGCGCCCCCCGATTTAGTCCCATTAAGCTGTTCACGTTTGGCTTCTACCTCAGATGTGGTAATATCTACCTCCATATCCTCATTCCTATTTGTCATCCTACCATTGTCCCTAAGCTCCTCATTAAAGACTGAGGCAAAGTATTTATTTAGATATTGGGCCATGCCCAAATTATCCTTAACCTTCACTCCATCTTCAGTGTTTAGCGGTCCCACGTCTTCTTTCTTTGTTTTCTTCTTATTTGTATGCCGATAGAACCTTTTACTATTGGTTTTAATTCCCTTTGCAAGGTCCAACGCTACATGGCTTTTGGCCTTTCTCACTTTATCCCTACATGTTCTGACCTCAGTAAGGTAGCTTTCCTTGCTGATCCCTCTCATCTTCCACTCCTTGTAGGCTTTCTGCTTTTTCTTAATCACCTCTCTGAGATGCTTGCTCATCCACCTTAGTCCACAACTCCTGCCTATGGGATTTTTCCCCTTTCTTGGGATGCAGGCTTCTGATAGTTTCTGCAACCTTGACTTGAAGGAATTCCAGCCTCCTTTGCCTTTAGATCCACAAGTTCTTCAGTCCAATCCACTTCCCTAATTTCCTTAATTTTTTAAAGTTAGCCCTTTTGAAATCAAAAACCCTCACCACAGATCTATTTTTGTTTATCCTTCCATTCAGTTTGAACTGAATTAGCTCATGATCGTTCAAACCAAGGTTGTGCCCTATAACGATTTCTTCTATGAGTTCCTCACTACTCACCAAAACCAAATATAAAATGGCATCCCCTCTTGTTGGTTCAGCAGCTACTTGGTGAAGGAATCCATCAGCTATCGCATCCAGGAAAATCTGAGCCCTATTATTATTACTAGCACTTGTCCTCCAGTCTATATCAGTGAAGTTAAAGTCTCCCATGATCACACAATTCCCATTAGTATTTACTTCATTAAGAACATTAAAGAGGTCTCTATCCATATCCAAATCGTATCCCAGTTGTCTACAGCACACCCCAAGTACTATCCTAGTGGAGGCTCTAGTAGCTTTCTTCCCCAATGTGATTTTTGCCCAGACAGACTCTGTCTTATCCATTTCATCGCTTCTTATTTCTTTACAGTCTACCTCATCACAGATATACAATGCTACTCCACCACCTTTGCCTTCATTTCTGTCTTTCCTAAACAGCACATACCCTTCAATACCTGTAACTCCAGTCATGACGACTATTCAACCGTGTTTCTGTTATCCCTGTAATATCTGGTTTCACTTCCTGCACCAGTAGCTCTAGTTCCTCCATTTTGTTATCTAGGCTCCTTGCATTAGTGTACAAACATCTTAATTTTTGCTGTTTGGCTTCGCTCACATTCTTTACCTAAGTAGGCACAGACATTCTACCGCCAGTATCACCTATTAGACTGGTATCTACACTACCCTTCCTTCTTATGTCCATTCTCCTACCCATGGCTGTATCCTTTCTTACTTTGTTTTCTTCCCTCTCAATGTTAAAATCTGGCATGGAGATTACCTGGACATCTCCCAACCATCTCCCCCAAATTCCGAGTTTAATGCTCTCTTAGTCAGTTGTGCCAGCCTCCATCCTAGAAGTCTATTTCCCTCCCTGCTCAGGTGAAGTCCATCCTAGAGAGAACAGTCTTCTGTCCATGAATGCTTCCCAGGGGCCATACATCCCAAAGCCCTCCTTATAGCACCACTGCCTGAGCCATCTGTTGATCATCATAATCTTTTCACACCTTTGTTGCCCTTCTCTAGGAACAGGCAGAATCCCAATGAAGATCACCTGAGCCTCAATTTCCTTAAGCGTCTTCCCCAGCCTGGCATAGTCTCCCTTGATACGTTCCAGCGAGAATCTAGCTGTATCATTTATTCCCACACGAAGGACGATCAGTGGATTCTTTCCCACTCCCGTTAGGATCCTCTTCAGCCTCAGGTCCTCATCCAGTATCTTAGCACCTGGCAGACAGCACACCGTTCTGTTCTCTGGATCAGTTCTGGTTACAGGCCTGTCTACTCTTATCAGTAAGGATTCCCCAATCACGTAGACCTGCCTTTTCCTGGTGATGGTGCAATTCTCTGGTCTATCCCCTGTTCCCTCTGGCTGCAAGTCCTCTTGATTCCTATTGTCTCTTGCAATCCTCTGCAACCCATCCCGTATCCTCCTGGGGCTCATATTTGGTGATGTTATCTCCACTGACTCTTCCCCTCATCCTATAGGACTCACTGCTCTTCTCTTCTTCCTTGCCCTCTCACCTTCAGTGACCACCTGCTGTGCCCCTTCTTCATTTTCCAACTCCGCAAACCTGTTCCTGAGCTCTATTTCTTCTTCACTAGCCCGTCTTTTCCTCTGCCTGGTTCTCTTAGTCACATGCTTCCACTGTCCACTTTCCTCACCCAGCAGTCTCCCCTCAGAGTTCTTTGGTCCTGCTTCCATCTGCAAGTCTGAGCTTTTCCCTTCAGCCTCCTCATGTCTTTGCTCCATCATCTGCTTGAACCCCCTTCTAAACTCAAGCAGAGTTTCCACCTTCATCTCCAATTCTCAGATCTTTTCTTCCATCAGCTCGATCAGACGGCACTTCATGCAGACTAAACTCTTCACAGGTACCCCCTCCAGGATCATTTACATGCCGCAGCTTCCACATCCAGTCATCTTCAATGTGTCTTCCACTGCTTGGGTCACTACCACTGCTGTCTCTGTATCTGTCATAGCCTTTGTCATAAATATAAAGGGAAGGGTAAACCCCTTTGAAATCCCTCCTGGCCAGAGGAAAAATCCTCTCACCTGTAAAGGGTTAAGAAGCTAAAGGTAACCTCGCTGGCACCTGACCAAAATGACCAATGAGGAGACAAGATACTTTCAAAAGCTGGGAGGAGGGAGAGAAACAAAGGGTCTGTGTCTGTCGGTATGCTGCTTTTGCCGGGGATAGAACAGGAATGGAGTCTTAGAACTTTTAGTACGTAATTTAGCTAGGTATGTGTTAGATTATGATTTCTTTAAATGGCTGAGAAAAGAACTGTGCTGAATAGAATGACTATTTCTGTCTTTGTGTCTTTTTTGTAACTTAAGGTTTTGCCTAGAGGGATTCTCTATGTTTTGAATCTAATTACCCTGTAAGGTATCTACCATCCTGATTTTACAGAGGTGATTCCTTTACTTCTATTTACTTCTATTTCTATTAAAAGTCTTCTTGTAAGATAACCGAATGCTTTTTCATTGTTCTCAGATCCAAGGGTTTGGGTCTGTGGTCACCTATGCAAATTGGTGAGGATTTTTACCAAACCTTTCCCAGGAAGTGGGGTGCAAGGGTTGGGAGGATTTTGGGGGGAAAGATGTGTCCAAACTACTTTTCCTAGTAAACCCAGTTAGAGTTTGGTGGTGGCAGTGGATATTCCAAGGACAAAGGATAAAATTAATTTGTATCTTGGGGAAGTTTTAACCTAAGCTGGTAAAAGTAAGCTTAGGAGGTTTTCATGCAGGTCCCCACATCTGTACCCTAGAGTTCAGAGTGGGGTAGGAACCTTGACAGTCTTTTCACCTAAGTCCTGTTCATCCAGGAAACACAAACCAAACCAAAACACCCCCACTCACAGCAAAACAAACCCCCAACAAGCATGAAAACACTGCTAGACCACCACACACTCCCTTCATAGCCTGTCTGTTCCTCTGCCTGGCTCTCTTAGTCTTCCCCCCAAACTCCCCTGGCAAACTTCCCTGTTTACAGCTCTGTTTGCTGGCTCCTGTGCCACTGCAACTGTCTGTAAGATTTCTGGTTTGAAATTGAACTTTTTGCTGCAGTTCACTGTGATACACTCAGAGGGAAACTAAGCCAACCTTAGCATTGGCGACAGTAATGGTAAGTAAACTAAAATTACAAAAAAAAAAATTGTTTTTGTGCAACACATGGGAAAACTAGCTTCCTTTCACAAGCACTTCTCTGCTGTGTTGGGGCAAAAACACATTTTGTAACTTTTTTTAGTACCTTTATTGTAGCCAATGCTACAGTTCGCTTGCACATTCCTTTCCCTTACATTATAAGACACTTTCTGAGAAAAAGTCTTAGTTACAGAATATGGTCTTTTATTTTTTTTTTTAAAAAGCTAGACTACAGTTTTGTTCCAATATTTTTCCTCATATTCTGTAGTGGACATATGTATATTTCTTATCTTGGTATGTGTTTCTGAACACATATGGATTTTTATTTGATCTGTCAAAAAGGGAAATACATACGGTACTCTGCACTGTGGTCAATGGTAGTTACATGTTACAGCCAATATATGGTTAAGGTCTGTAGTAGTACTTCTTTATTTTAAAAGGTTTTACATATATTAATTTGAGGATTTATTTAACTCAGATGAAAAGTTTTCTCCATGCTAAATCTTGGATTCTACTATCACAACTCAATTTCCCCTTGCCCTCCCTTCAGTACAGAAGAAAAGTCAATTTGATTAAATAAATTAAAATAAGTGTGAATTTCACAGCTTGGAGGTATTTTCCAAATGATTTCAGTAGGACTACTTCCAAGATTAAATTTAAGCATGGACTAAATGTTTGCAGGACCACAGCCTTTGTAGGGTTTGGGGGTTGGTTTTTTTTGTATATTTGCTTTGTAAGAAAGTTTTACAGAGAAATAAACAAAATGTAACTTTTACTTGCACACATTATCATAGTAGATGAGCAGTAAAAGAAAAAAATAAGAGAGCAGATTGTCCCAAACAAGATACTATTATTGTATTCAGGTACTTGCTATATGAATTTATCTCCCTGACAACAGCTACAAACTTTTTCCTTGAAGTATTTCAATTGTATAGGTCATAACACCAATCCCCACAGAAATGCTGAGCAGAGATACTTCCCCTTCAGTTTACTATTCAGTTTATTTTGGCATTGAATTAGTTTATTTAAAATGCAGTTATGTTTTTTCTATTGTAAAAATACTGAAGTTGAGAGACTCACAAGAGGATGTGGAGAAGAGTTTCTAATTTTCTGCAGATAGAGGAAGACACCGACCTTTCAAAAATAAGACTATTTTTGTCTTTAAGTCATTTTATTTAAATAGTAGCATTTTCTAAACCTTTACATTCTATAAAGATTTAAGTTCTTATTTACTAGAAGCATGTATGCCGAGTTCAGGCCATGTCAGATATTACAGGAGGATCACAATATCAAATATAATTAAGGTAAGGAAATTTGCAGTGTGACTTCCATTCATCCATAAAGTAATTAAACCCGGTTATGAAGTAAATATTCAGGGTATCACATAAAATGTGAATTATTAGGACAAACCAGAACGATCTTTTCTATATTATTATCAACACTAGATTTGAAAAATGTTTAAGTACTGAAACCACACATAATTTGATGAGTTTTAGCCACTTAATTCAAAATAACTCATTTTTAAAAGATAAAAAAGTTATCTTAAAAACCCAGACTCATTAGATTCCTTAGTAATTACAAAACAATTTAAGGCCCTGAGCCTTCAATCAGATCTATGTAGGTAAATTCTGTGCAGAGCCCCACTGAAGTGGCAGAAAATGTAGGCTGAAAGTACAGTTATGATGTCTTAGAAAACTTTTATATAGGACAAAAGAACATCATGTGGACAGATTATGTAATGCAAATTCAGTATCTTTTTGGTAATAGAAATCAATGTGATAATGTATCTGTAGACAGTTACTGTTAAACTGAAAAAATGTCAATTATTCCATCATGAAACAGAATAAGTATACTTTGCATTTTCTACTTTCATTTTTGATTGTTCAGTTGGCATAAAATGAATTTCATTTTGTTGAATAACTACAAGCACAAATACATCCTTTTCACATAAAGCTTGGAAACCACAGAAATGACTGCCATTACAAGTGTCTTCACTTCAAGTTGCAGTAATAGTGATAATATGAGAATAAAAGTTGATACAATGGCTTGCCTTCTGTTCATTAAAAATGTAGATTGGATTTTTTTTAGTAATACTTATAATCTGAATAAAGCAATTTCAATAGTGTTTTTAGTATGATATCATGCTTAGATGTTTGGCTCACATTGACCTTAACAGGTGCCACAACTATTAGTGCAGAATAAGCAAATACTATCTATGCATAGTGCAAGATCTCTTTCAGAATTCAAAAATACACTGAGGGATGATGTCAACTTGAAAAACAGTCAATTTCTAAGGGTGATTTAAAAAGAGTTTTAAGTACTATGCCTTCCCTTAAGTACTCCAGTTAATTTTTGTGGGACTGCAGTTTGTTTTATTTCCTACTAGGAAAATGTTTTTCTACCTTTGTGTGATTGAACCATAGAAACATAAAGGAAAAGTTCCATACAGGAGAAATTATTATTTTACACATCACGCTGTCAAACTGAAAGATGATATTTTTCTCTAATCTTTTTCAAATTATAGTGATCTTAGATATCTGCAACGAAAGTAAAAAATTCAAACATCTGTGATTCTTCTACATCTTTGGACAGCAAAAGTTACTGTTGCTTACTATATTTACAAGCTGAGCCTAGAAAGAAAAAGTTTTATTCTAGATTCTGTTTTGCAGTAGAGTGATATTGAAGAGACTATTTTTATTTTTAAAAATTGAAAAACAAAAAAGTTCAAACTTTAATTACTGCATCAGTAACACTTAGACAAGAGAAAAGCCCCAATCTTGTAATCAGATCTATTAGTGTGGACCCGTACTCTGCATGTAGCCCAGTTAAAGTCAAGGATCTACCCACACTGCCCATTTGCAGGATTTAGACCTATGGGAAATTTCTCCAGATTGAAGTAGTGGAATATACATGAGTGAAGTGCGTATTTCAAAAGACATGACTAACTTAAGGGCATTTGAAATGAAAGTTAGGTCTAGAGAAGGCCAACTATTGTTTTACACAATAATGTAAAGCAAAAGCTATCACAACAGCCTTTACAAATCCCATGAGCAGGAAAACTTTATCATCAGAATTTCACTTTTACTATTGGTTTTATTACTTAATTTTCAGAAACCAAAGCTATTGACATAGCAAAATCCTTGAGGCTGATATCAACACAACAGCTGAGAAAAGTTAGATCTCACAGAGTTACCATACATCCAGGTTTTCCTGGACATTGCCTCTTTTTTGAGCTTCCATCCACTGACTGCGTGGATTTTTCAAACAACAGGAAATGTCCTGGATTTTTGCGGAGCAGATGCTGCAGCTTAAAAAGAGCCCTGATTGGTCCATTTTCCAATTGGTTCTGCTCCTACACTGACAGCTGATTGGTCCATTTCTCTGCAAAAACAGCTGCCAGATCCTAACCACTCAAGCCCTGGGAGGTGCTGACTGAAGGCTGTTGCTGCTTCCTGGGCATGTACCAGCTACACAGGGAGCGACACTATCCTCCACTTCCAGTGAGCACCCCTGCTACAGGTACCCTCTCCAGCTCTTCCTGCCCGTTCAGTGTCCTCTTTTTGGGAATCTGAAATATGGTAACCCTACATGACAGGCTTCTCATATCACTCCCTCTCCAAAGGGGAGGGGGGCTGAAGTCAAGCACCAGTTTGGTTTTCCTACTCCTGCATTTCAAAATAACTGACTGGAACTAAAATGAATCAGATTTGGTACATTAAGATTATTGCCTCAACTGCACTTTGGTTTCAGCATCTGGTTGCTCTTTCCTCCCCTGCAGGGGCTGCTGAAACAACCGGAGGCTTGTTTTCCCCCTCAAAACCCCATCGCGGTAGAAGGGGATGGTAACGTGGGGGTGGTTGGAGGCATATCTACCCTGCCAGGGACGCTTGCAAACCTCCCCATTTAGATAATTATTTATCAACCTTCCTCTCCTACAGTCAGACCTCATGCAACCTCCTGTCCAGCTTAGTCACCGCCCGTCATTCATACAGCAAACCCATCTCTGGGATAGGGAGAGAAGAGGCACAAGAAGCCGCTCAGGGCAGAAAACCCCGTCCAGGCTGCGTGAGGTGTGTGAACCCTAGGTTACGCTAAGGGGAAGGGGCAAGGAGAGCGCTGGGCGTTACGTAGGAAGCAAGGGCGCGAATGCACACCCCAGTACGGGGCGCGGGCGCCAAGACCCCCCAGGGGCAGCAGGCGGAGGCCGAGGCGGGCGGTGATGACCCCAGTTACACCGCAGGGGGGGCTGAGGGAAGAGAGTTTTCTTCGGGGGTGAGAGAAGGGAGCGGGGTCTGTGGGAGACGGACGGGGGCCCTGCGCCGTGCCGCAGGAGGTGGTCGCGGGGGAGCCCAAAGTCTGAGCCGGGGGGAGGGTTCCAGGATATGCACATGGGCTCCGCTTCCTGGCGCTCTGCTGCCGCCGCCGCCTCCTTCCCTCCCGCGCCCCGTTGCACACACGGTACCTGCCGGGTCCTCCGCGGGACAGGCCGCTCCCCGCCACGTCGCCTGGATTCTCTCGGACCGGCGTCGCTGAAGGCTTCCCCCCCTCCCTGGGAACACTGCTTCAAAATGGCGGTGATGGAGACGGGATCACGTGACCGTTAAGCCAGGTCAGGTGATCGACGAGTGAAAGTTCTCTGTCTCCTCTCCCGCCTTTCTGTTACCATAGAGACGAGGGCTGGCCTCAGGGTGAAGGAAAACCCGAAGGCCCTGCTTACAGAAGGGCATAGACTGCACCATACGGTTTCACCTAGGAGCCCCATAGCCAAGGGGCAAGCTCAACCCCCCTGCACAAAGAAAAGGAGTACTTGTGGCCCCTTAGACTAACCAATTTATTTGAGCATAAGCTTTCGTGAGCTACAGCTCACTTCATCTGATGCACAGACATTCAGCAGCCAATCTCGCCCCTCACCCCTTCAGCATTTACACTCACCCCCTGTACACTGACATTCAGCACTCACCCATTCAGCATCCACACTCACCCCCTATACACTGACATTCAGCATCCACACTCACCCCTCGAGCATCCATGTCTCCATTGCTGTATTCTCTTTCTTGATTTTTCTCCTGGTCAATATTAGAAACAGGCATGGATATTACATGTGCATCTCCCAACTGTCTCCCCTGAATTCCTAGCTTAAAACTCTTTTAATCAGTTGTGCCAACCTCCATCCCAAAGCCCTCTTTATAGCACCACTGCCTGAGCCATCTGTTCATCATGATCTTGTCTTGGCTTCATTCTCCTCCTCTAGGGATAGGTAGAATCCCACTGAAGATCTTCCCCAGCCTGACATAGTCTCCCTTGATGCATACCAGCAAGAATCTGGCAGTGTCCTTTCTTCCCACATGAAAGACAATCAGTGGATTCTTTCCTGCTACAGTCAGGATCCTCTTCAGCCTCAGATCCACGTCCCATATCGTAGTTCCCAGCAGACAGCACTCCCTTCTGTTCTTCAGATGAGTTCTGGTGACAGGCCTTGGTCTTCTTAGTAGGGAGTCACCAATCTTGTTGACCTGCCTCTTTCTGGTGTTGGTGTGATTCTCCAGCCTTCCTCTTCATTCTGGCTGCAAGTCCTCTTGTCTTTTGTTCTCATTGTGAAAAACAAACAGAAATTTGTTCTGAATCTCTCAATAATAATAATAATAATCTTAGAGTACACGTGTAATAATAGTTGGTACAAAATTTTCTGATCAAAATGAGTTAAGGGTGGCCCTTTAAGAGCTTCTGAAAATCTGTTTCATTGAACGTTTGAGAACTTCTAACCTTTTCACCTTCTATATAAGTTTCTTTTTTCTTTCTTGTAATTATTTGTCATGGTTTAATTAACCAGTCATCTCAAGGGATTCACTCCTTCTGTAGATAAAGGAATGAGAAAGTTTTCTATCTTGTCTCTGTACAGTAGTACCTGATACAGTGTGTCTAGATTAAAGATACTATGTAGATAACTGGATAACAACAGTCTCCACACACTATGTAATTCTCCTTTGAGGTAATTAAAAACTTCATTAAGTTAAATATTTCACTTGCATTGGAAGTATCATGACTGTATACATTGCTCAATAAGATTGGTGTATTTACAATTCTACATTGAATAGGATGGCTTCTGTTAGGATATAGATATTCAGGCCTGTCGGTAAAGGCCTGTACTCGAAGAATTTTGGTGTATTCTTATCACTTGGCTAGTTATAGAGGTGTAAAAGAAAGAATCAAAATCACTGTCTGCTGGTGTAAGATCCTTCTCTTAGTGAGACAGTCTGAGGCCCTGTTCTTAGGCTAAGGCCTTTGGCTAAGCAGCAGAGGCAGCCTGGCAAACTGGGAAGCGACCCATCACATCCTCACATTCCAAACTAGTCACACTGAAAGAAGGTGCTATTGGGCTGTTAGGAATACTCTCCTGTCCTGATAATGCCTGTCACCTCCAGAGAAAGGGAAGTGCTTAGAAGATGTAAAAGGAAACTTAGTTTGATAGCATCCTATCTGGCAAGAACTCACTTATCAATAGCTGGGATGTGAAATCCTCACTTCTGTATTGTTTTGTCATTATAGTTCCCACTTTGCTATTGTTTGTCTGTATAATCTCTGTCTGGTTCTGTGATTGTTCCTGTCTGCTGTATAATTAATTTTGCTGGGTGTAAACTAATTAAGGTGGTGGGATAGAATTGGTTACATAATCATGTTACAATATGTTAGGATTGGTTAGTTAAATTTCAGGAAAATGATTGGTTAAGGTATAGGTAAGCAGAACTCAAGTTTTACTATATAGTCTGCAATCAATCAGGAAGTGAGTAGGTGAGTGGGGGGTGGGAAATGGGAACAGGGAATGGGGTAAGGAAATTGGAATCATGTTTGGCTCAGGGCAGGAATGGGAACAGGGACAGAGGTGTAAGGCTCTGTGGTGTCAGAGCTGGGAAGAGGGACACTAAGGGAGGAAACTGGAATCATGCTTGCTGGAAGTTCACCCCATTAAACATTGAATTGTTTGCACCTTTGGACTTCGGGTATTGTTGCTCTCTGTTCATGTGAGAAGGACCAGGGAAGTAAGTGGGTGAAGGAATAAGCCCCCTAACAGCTTCTATCCTATATTACAAAGTTTCCGGTTTTCATAATTATATTATAATTATTTGCAAGCTAAAGGAAATGTGAAACTAGATTAAATTTGGATAAGACAAATAACTGAACATGCTAGAAACAAGACACTTTGTGTTGAGCATAATAACGTTTGTAATTTTATTAAAAAAGCATAAAAGTTGCCTTGTAATAACTATAGATATGCACAAAATGTAAGAGAGATGAACTTTGTGTTGAGCATGATAAGCTCAATTAAAATAAAAGTAATGTGTATTCTGGAAACTCCAAATAAAATTGGAGATGATAGTTCAGAAAGGATGCTATCTTGATTGATGAATTAAGTACAAATGAGGTTTAAACAAAGAAGTCCTTTGTATAAACTTTTGAATAACAGAAATCCATGTAGAGAAACTTGTCTATAAGGTGTCTACTTCTTTGTGACCTCAGGTTGAAAACATTTTTCAGTCACGAAGATGGATGGTGAGGTTTAATTTTATTAATGAGTAGAAAAGCCATTGGTTATATGGTTGTCAATAATAAATTTACTTTAGTCCAGGACTTTTTTCTGCACTTTGGAAACTGACTGTTCCAGAACCCCTCAAAATACTTAATAACATCAACTTTATTATATTGTATCATATAATTAGGGACCTAAAAATTGTAAATTAAATGTATAGCATATTATTCATAATACTGAAATGGTCTCAACCAATGAGAACACATGGATGCTGTTCTAACTTAAGCTTGATGTTAAACCAGCTGTCCCGAAGAAAGCAGAAGTGTCATAAAGACATCTTTACCCCTCTCCGCGTCCTGCACAGTTTGTTTGGAACTGAGGATCAGGGCTCTTATCTTGAACATCTGTGTGGTGTGGTGGGTTTTTTTTTAAATTATTTTTGTTTGTGAAAATGACCAAGAAAATTGATTGCTGAGCACTTCCACTAGTATCCAGGCAAGTACGATTTTCTGACATATTTCAGTCAAGTTTCAGACCTTGGCAGACTACTGAGGATGTTTTAGGTCAGTGGTTCTCAAACTTTTGTACTGGTGACCCCTTTCAAATAGCAAGCCTATGAGTGTGTCCCCCCTTATGAATTTAAAACACTTTTTAAAAATATATTTAACACCATTATAAATGCTGGAAGCAAAGCGGGGTTTGGGGTGGAGGCTGACAGCTCACGACCCCCCATGTAATAACTTCATTACCCCCTCTTCAGTTTGAGAACCCCTGTTTTAGGTTGTGTGATGCATATACTCTGTTTTGGATTTGAGACAGAGCTACCTTGAATATTACAGAGAACTCTCAGTAATACTTGCCATAGAATTATAGGACTGAAAGGGACCTCAAGATGTCTTCTAGTCCAATCGCCTTCACTCAAGGCAGGACTAAGTATTATCTAGACCAGGGATCGGCAACCATTGGCACATGGCCTGCTAGGGTAAGCCCCCTGGCAGGCTGGGCTGGTTTGTTTACTTGTTGCGTCCGCAGGTTCAGCCGATCGCAGCTCCCGCTGGCTGTGGTTTGCCGTCCCAGGCCAATGGGGGCTGCGGGAAGCGGCACAGGCTGAGGGATGTATTTGTGATCTACTATGACCCTCTGATCCCTTTCCACAGTACTCCTTCCTAGGCAGTCATTTCCCATTTTGTATGTGTGCAACAGATTGTTCTTTTCTAAGTGGAATACTTTGCATTTGTCATTATTGAATTTCATCCTATTTAGTTCACACCATTTCTCCAGTTTGTCCAGATCTTTTTGAATTTTAATCCTATCCTTCAAAGCACTTGCAACCCTTTCTAGCTTTGTATTGTCTGCAAACTTTATAAGTGACTCTCTGTGCCATTATCAAAATAATTGATGAAGATATTGAAAAAAACAGACCCATAACTGATCCCTGTGGGACCCCACTTGATATGCCCTTCCAACTTCACTGTGAACCACTGATAACTACTCTCTGGGAACGGTTTTCCAATCAGTTATGCACCCACCTTACAGTAGCTCCATCTAGGTTGTATTTCCCTAGCTTGTTTATGAGAAGGCCTTACTATCAAAAGCCTTACTAAAATCAAGATATAGCACATCTACTGCTTCCAACCTTCCACAAGGCTTGTTACCCATTCAAAGAAAGCTATTGGGTTGTTTTGACATGAATTGTTCTTGAAAAATCCATGCTAACTGTTACTTATCACCTTCTTATCTTCTAGGTATTTGCAAATTGATGGCTTATTATTTGCTCCATTATCTTTCCCGGTACTGAAAAAAGCTGATTGATCAGTAATTACCCAGGTTGTTCTTATTCCCCTTTTTATAGATTGGCACTATATTTGCCCTTCTCCAGTTCTTTGGAATCTCTCTTGTCTTCCATGACTTTTCAAAGATAATCACTAATGGCTCACATATCTCCTCAGTCAGCTCCTTGAGTATTCTAGGATGTATTTTCTGGTGACCTTAAGACATCTAACTTGTCTAAGTAATTTGTAACTTGTTCTTTCCCTATTTTAGCCTCTTATCCTACCTCATTTTCAGTGGCATTCATTAAGTTAGGTGTACAATTGCTACTAAACTTTTTGGTGAAAACTGAAACAAAAAAGTATTTAGCACTTCTACAATTTCCACATTTTCTGTCATTCTTCTCCCACCTCCCCATTGAGTAACGGGCCTACCCTGTCCTTGGTCTTCCCCTTGCTTCTAATGTATTAGTAGAATGTTTTCTTGTTACCCTTTATGTCTCTAGCTAGTTTAATCTCATTTTGTGCCTTGGCCATTCTAATTTTGTCCCTACATACTTGTGTTATTTGTTCATATTCATCCTTTGTAATTTGACCTAGCTTCCACTTTTTGTAGGGCTCTTTTTTGAGTTTCAGATCATAGAAGATCTCCTGGTTAAGTCAGGGTGGTCTCTTGCTATACTTTCTATCTTTTCTACGCAGTGGGATAGTTTGCTCTTGTGGCCTTAATAATGCCCCCTTTGAAAAACTGAGAACTCTTTTGAACTTTTCTTTCCCTTAGACTTGCTTCCAATGAGATCTTACCTGCAACTCCCTGAGTTTGCTAAAGTCTGCCTTCTTGAAGTCCATTATCTTTATTGTGCTGTTTTCCCTCCTACCATTCTTTATGGCCATATGCTGCCACTTTGAATTCACTTGAGGTTTCCCTTGTGGCATTTGGTACTGGCACATCCTGGACTAGATAGACTGGTCTGATCCAGCACAGTATTCCTTATATTTCTATTTTATATTCCTAAGTATTAGTTACATTTTGTTAAGGCACCTGGAGGCCTTTGGGCTTGGATATTGAGACATTAAAATTGAATTGAATTGAATTTACATTATTTAAATGGATTATTCAGATTTACACAGACATTTCTTAATATTCAGCTTTTCTAATCCCAAAGTAGTGATATTTCAGCTGCAACAATGACATCTAGGGGCTGATTTCTATTAATTTAATATTAGATATGTATCTCCCATTTTTGGAAAACATAAGCACTAATACGTTGACTAAATCAAAATTACAGTATTCACTAAAAAACTGTAAATCTGATATGTGCTGAAAGTTATAACTTAGAATAACCATGGCATTTTACCTTTTTTTTTTCTGTTTTGTTTTCCCTTACTTCTGGCTTCTTCTGGCATTTAATGATGTTCTTATTTTTAAAATTGCAAAACAATGAATCTCTGTGACTGCTGTACACAGTTTCCCCCCGCCCCGACATTAACAAATTATTAGGCTCCCTCCGCCCAAAAAAAAATTGTTTCCCCTTTTCTGTGACTTTTCTCATGTTTGTTCTATCTGTTATTAAAACACAATGGATCAGATTTTCATATGACTTTATTCTGGGTTCTAAAATCACGTCCACAGTACCACTTGGTAGGTATAATTGTTGCATGTACAAACCTTGCATTTGTACTGGAGATAGGCCTGAACCAAAATCCCAGATTCAAATGCAGATCCAAATTTAAACATTGTGGTTCAGGACCTCCTCTGATTTTTGTACAAATACATTTTTTGCGCATTCAAACAATTTTATTAACAAAACATGCAGTCACAATATTAGAGGGGCCTTTAGAAAATGTGTCCCAGTACTTACATTCTTGCTTTTCTTCTCTTGTATCATATATTATCTGACCACAAGTCACATACTTTGGAATTGATATTTACATAAAATATAGTCTGTTTTTTCTTTCCCTTCAGTTTCTTTACTCACATTTATAACTCCATCTCAAACTTCTGAGATTATCAGCTGTTTTGCTAGATTCCATTCATTTGCCATTCAGTAATAACATACAGTATTGTCTTTAAAGTGCTGACTTTCCAGTGAGACCAAAAAGAAGAGAGTCTGATAAGAAACTCTTTTGAGTAAAAGTTAAGGAAGGGCTAATGCAAAAGTGAGAAAACTGTGGATTCTATTGGCCGGGGTAAAATCCTAGCTCCACTGAAGTCAATAGCAAAAATCCCGCTGACTTCAGTGGGGCAAAGATTTCACCTCAGTTTCTTAGCTATGAGCTAGTGTTTTTGCCACGTAGCTGTTTCAAATATAGGGAAGGGCTCATTGCTTCCCCAATCTTTGTCCTTAGTATTTTAGCATTTCACGGCCATGAGGAAGAGAACTTGAGGAGTGTAATTTATTGTACTTCTAAGAAGAGAGAGAAAATCCAGTAGGATTGAGAAAAGAAAAGTTAAGCCTTAAACTGTTGGGGACTCAAAATGTTAAAACTAGTGGTGTGTTTTCAGTTAATCTGTTAGGCAATGGTTAGGAGGCTGAATTTGAAAGAGACGGTGTGACATGAAAAAGCACCTGCGCTGAGATTACAGGTGAAGCAGTGAAAGTTGGAAACTGAATAGGAGTCAGAGAGAAGTTACTTCTTTAATTATTGTCTGACTGGAAACAAAAGGAGAGAAACCAGAGCAAGTGAACTGAGAACACTATGGGATTTGT
This sequence comes from Lepidochelys kempii, assembly GCF_965140285.1. NCBI lineage: Eukaryota > Metazoa > Chordata > Testudines > Cheloniidae > Lepidochelys > Lepidochelys kempii. The sequence continues at coordinate 23,156,042 of NC_136391.1, read as the reverse complement.
AGAAGGAAACAGCTTTCTGCCAAACTGCCTAGAACAGGGGTTCTCAGAACAAACTTTTTGGTGGCCGCAGCAGGTAGCCACTAACTCTTGCTGATGGCTGCTCTCACAATTTTTCCTAAAATACTGAATTAATTTTAGGAAAAACAAGTAAATCTGCACATATACGTGCCCAAATCATTGTCATTTATTTATGTAGGATTTTTTTTGGCAGACTCAATAATAAAAATAATGTACGGTTGTCTCTATTCTTTACTGGACCTAAACAGAATAGAAACACAAATCAGGGGCTTTCCACGTTCTTGTCTTTTTTTCTTGTTGTTTCTTTTGCTTTTTTTAGTTGATTTTTTAAAAGACTTGCTAGAGAGTAAGTCTGTTGTGAAAAGTGAAATTAATATATATACAAATATCACTTTTCACAGCAGACTTACTCAGTCCCAGCAAACCTGGGTACAAATTAAGCCCTGGATGGGGAGGTGGGTAGAGAGGCAATGGGGCACTGGGGGAGGCAGCGAGGGCCAGGGTGATGGGGGGGCGGTGAGATTGGGGCCAGAGCCTTCCACCGTGCAGCCAGGCAACAGAGCCTTAAGCCCCATGGCTAGAGCCTGCCGCCCACCACCCAAGGGCTGAACCCCGTCCTCACCGACCCCAGGAAGGTGAGGAACTCACTGGCTGCCTGCTCCGCTGACTTTTGTGTCTCCAGAGGGGGACAGGGCCCAACTACTACTGAAGGCTCCCGCCCCCACCATCACAGCCCAGGCAGCTGTGGCCGCAACAAAAGCCCCTGGTGGCCGCATTTGAGAAATGCTGGCCTAGAATGCAAGTCAAGCCACTCAGGCCTGCTACAGCTAGGAGGTTAAACCCAAGCTGGCAAAAAAAAAAGAAATGCTTTTACTGATATAGCTCATGCTGGTTCCTTGAGGAAAATAAGATATGTCAGCAAAAGAACTTTTATGGTAGTAGAACTACAGCTACATGAGGATTTTTGCTAGTATAAAATGTCACAAAAAATCATCCCACTAACTGACATTGCTATACCTGCAAAAGTTTCTAGTGTACACCTGGCCTAAGTATCAGAATTATCAAAGGTCCGTCAGAAGCCTGAAGAACCTGATCCCTTATTATAAATGGGAGATCTGCATGAAGTGGCTGTAGAGCAGAAGAGACTAGGTGTATCTGAGCCAGAGTACAGAACAGGAACGGGTTTGGAGGAAAGGTAGAGAAGTAAGAGGAAAGCGAGAACTAGGTGTAGTTCTCCAGGAGATAAGTAACGTTTCTGCTTTTAAGTCCATATTTCTATAAGTATAAAAAACAAAATGGTAGAAGATTGCATGGTAGAAGATTATATATTTCTAGTTCTGCTGTGGGTAGAGCAAGAGAGCTTTTGAGATGCTTTTAGATGGAACTATTGTGACTTTGAGTGCTGCTTCTTATCTCACAGTTTGTTTCAAACCAAACCAGAATTTCCTGTATAATTCATACTTTGAATGTGGGAAACAGAAAGTGGACTCAAAAGCATTAGGTGTAGACCCTATCCTGCATGTGATATCTGCTGAATGCAGGAGAAGGGGGTTACAGCTCTCTGATTCTGTGGGCTGGTCTGTGTCACTGCTGGCCCTAACCCCAGTCGCAGCCCCAGAGTGAGTTAGAGCAATGGATCTGAGGGTCATTGGACTATACCCTACCCTGTCCACAACTCTGACACTCCCCCTTCAGGGGTGGACGTTGGCATAAGAGCTAATTCTGCTGGCTCGAGACCAAATGAAAGCTCCTCTCACAGGGGGAGTTCTCAGTTGACCAGTCACAGCTATAATTTGGAACACCTAAGTGGCAAAAAAGCTAGCTGATACCTAAGAAACTGGGGTGAAATCTTCACCCCACTGAAGTCAGCAGGAATTTTGCCATTGACTTAAGTGGAGCTGGGATTTCACCCTAGCCAATAGAATCCACAGTTTCCTTACTTTTGAGTTAGTTTAATTCAAAGGTAGCTAGGGCTGTGTGTGTGTTTGTGTGCACACATGCATGTTGGGGGAACAGAATTGTCTTGCAGAAGAAAGAATTAAAAGGCATGACAGGGAAATCTTTACTGCTGACTTGGTGTAGGGATATCTCCACAGAGAGCAGGACCAACATATTGTGGGACAATACATAGCATAGCATGGGCAGTGTATAGGAACTCATGCATGATGTAGCATATTGGAGTACTCATAATGCCTTTATCATTATATTAGTTTGCACAATTGCAGATATTGGGCACAGATTTTCAGCTTTTACTTTGAATAGTCCGTCCATACTTCAGAAAATAGTCCCACTGAAAGGATGTGGAATGGGACCCACTACTAGTTCCTATAAAATACAAGGAGTGATATGGACAAAGAAGTATACAGCAATGATATAAAACTACCACTAAGGGTTTTTTTCTCTCTCTTTTTATTTTCATTCAGTGGAAATTCAGAAGTGTCCTCAGCGTTCTCAAGAGGAATTAGCTGTGTGTAATGCAAATGTTATATCTGGTGCAGACTGATCCCAGTTGTTATGTTTGCCATTGACGCATGCCCTAATGGCTGCCTTCAATGTGTGTTTTACACGTACACGAGAATTCGTTTGGAATGATAAGCTGTGGTAAGTCTGGGATCACAGCCAAGCTTCTGAGTTATTTATCTGAATATTTCACATACAAAACGGGATCCCCTAAAAAGAGTTAGAAGCCCTGGATTTCTATATCTGTCTGATATTCCTGTTACTAATTTTGTTGCTCACTATTTGTATCGTTTCAATTAACTCCCTTCCTGTGGTAAATCAATCAACACAGACTAAAATATGTTAATTTCTGTTGCAAGGGAGAACTCTATTGCATTTTATGTCCTAAAATAATTCCTGAATCCTGATGGTTTGCATTTGCAGAACATTGAAATTTGGCACACTAGACATGATTTAAAATTACTTGTTGATATTGTGACAAAGTTCCTGCTCTACTTTGGTGGGTCTTGCGCTTATTGGCGGATTTGCTCGCCTTGGAGCTTCACGGCAGCCCTCAGCTTGGCCGTTTTTCTGAACCCACAGTCCAAGTCGACTCCTCCTGTGTCTGATCAGGAGTTGGGAGGATTTGGTGGGATCCCGGGCCCGCCCTTTACTCCGGGTTCCGGCCCAGGGCCCTGTGGAATGCAGCTGTCTAGAGTGCCTCCTGGAACAGCTGTGTGACAGCTACAACTCCCTGGGCTACTGCCTCATGGCCTCCTCCCAACACCTTCTTTATCCTCACCACAGGATCTTCCTCCTGGTGTCTGATAATGCTTGTACACCTCAGTCCTCCAACAGTCCGCATTCTCACTCTCAGCTCCTAGTGCCTCTTCCTCCCAGCTCCTCACACACACGCCACAAACTGAAGTGAGTGCCTGTTTAAAACCCAGGTGCCCTGATTAGCCTGCCTTAATTGATTCTAGCAGCTTCTTGATTGGCTGTAGGTGTTCTAATCAGCCTGTCTTAATGGTCTCCAGAAGGTTCCTGATTGTTCTGGCACCTTCCCTGTTATCTTACCCAGGGAAAAGGGACCTACTTAGCCTGGGGCTAATATATCTGCCTTCTATTACTCTCCTATAGCTATCTGGCCCGACCCTGTCACAATATCTATAATAAGTATAGGCCAGAACAGTTTTCAACCTGTGGTCTGTGAGTCTGCATACTATGTCTAAGGTTTCCAAAGGTTTCCTCCATTCAAAATGTTTTAGGGGTCCACAAATGAAAAAAGGTTGAAAACCACCGGGTCAGAATACACAAGACTGAGGTCAGTTTCCTGCTCAGGATGGCTATGATGGTAATCTAAAATAGTTCCTTGTAGTCAAATAAAAATTACACATACTTCTGGGCCTCAGTACATTGGATCATCTTATATTTAGTGCACAAACTATCTGCTGCAAGAAATAAGATTCTGGTCGAGATGTGATAATGTATCTTCCACAGCTGGGTCCATCCCAGGATAACCATTGGGTACTGTCAAATATTTAGTCTTCAGAATATCATACATTGGGGCCAAAAGGTTAACTTTAACTTGCATATGTTGATATTCTAGAAGATCTCAATAGGTACTTTGTTCTTCATTGAAAATGGCTGAGGAGACAAACTCCTGCTGTCAAAGATTCCACTAGGATAGGCATCCACTAAGGTCAGAGCTAGGCATTAGTCATCAAAGATTTCCTTGTATACATAGTTAACTGTGACTCCTCTGTGTGGGGTCAAACAGTCCTAGAGTCCATTTCACAAATGAAACACTCTTCCATTGATGAAAATACTGTGTTTCTCTGAAGGTGCAGTTGACGTACTGAATCGTCTCAACTATTCTCATTGGGCCAAATCTTGAGGTGCTTTTTCAGTTTTCCTCAGGTAAATTCCCATTGACTAGTGTAATTCTTGTGCATTGACTTCAGTGACAGTTTGTCTGAATAAGGACTCAATTAAAGTTGAATAAGTACCGCAGGATTTGGTTAAACAGCATTTTAATTACAGCTAGCTCTAAATGGACATGGGCAAGCAGTGAGATGTATGCAGTAATATGCATGAAGCGAGAATGGAAGCTGAAAATAAAGGGATGGCTAAGAGAAAACAGGATTTCAAGTTGTGAAGGCATTCTAGCATTCCAGATGACCCAAATGTCTCTTCTAGTGATTGCAGTTAATGAGTCCACTTTTCAGACATATATATCAATGAATCTCCAATTAGTTACCACGCTCAGTGATTGCCATGCCTGTGTCACTGAACTGAATGTAAGGTAGTTGACTAAACTGGATGGTTTCCTGATGGCCAGAGTCTATATTCCAGGAATGAAGACTTTTGACCACTTTAAGACAAGTTTAGCCTTAACTGTCTGCTTGAAGACTTCTTGTAAATGTTTTTAAGTGCTGAGTCAAAGTTTATGAATCTTCTGTAATGCTAACAGGTGCAGTAATTAACTGTGACAAATCAGTATTATTTGTGTAGCCATTTACTTCTGTGCAAACTGAACCAGATACTCAGCTAATGTAAATGGCATAGCTCCACCGAATGTGGCACAATGAGTACAAAGGGGATGTACAATGCTAGCAAATCATAATGGTAAACACCACCTTAAGCTCATATAGACATTGTTAGATAAACGGATGCAAAAATCAGAAGTGTTATATAAATAGATGTGTATGTATGAGTTACTTGTAGGTAAGTGGATGTGAGATGAAAGGAGTGTAAGTAGTTCTTATTGATCCTAAACTGATGTAATGTACATGTTGAGAGAGACAGGAGATGTAAATTATAATAATCTGGAGTACCTCTAGACATAAGCTTTCTTAGCCTGGTCTCTGAATTCGGCCCTTTGTACATGCGCGTGTGTGTGCGCGCGCGCACCACAAGTGTTCAGTATTTGTTTGCAGTTTCTTCAGAATAACAACAGCTTCAAGAATCCTTCTTTTATAGTAAGTTTTCAATAGCTTGTGTTTCTGGGAAATTTTCTCCCAGGGCAAATATTTTTGCTATGTGAATTTAAGTTCAGGATTCATGTAGAGTATTTTATGCATTTTATTCTCCTCTAAGATCTGCAGAGAAGAGCTCTGATAGTCTCTTCTTCCGATATGCCAAGTCCCCCATTGGCATTAGTACTATAGGTAATATTTAGAGGATTTGATGGCTGTCTCTGAGCACTGTATAGGTGGGCTCGTAAGGCAAGACTCTCTGTCCTGCTCCACACCCTCCATTTCCAGCATAAAGAGAGAAGAATCTGGCCCTATCCTACCTGACTTGAGAACCTTTGCCTTGGCACAGGTTAGAACAGCCTACAGGCATCTCAGATCTGCAAAGGGTCTGGGCCTGGGCCTGGCGGAAAATCAAGGAGCTGTAATGGACTATCTGATGGCTCCTCTATCCTTTGCTCTGTGCATCAAAGAATTTGGCCCATGGTAACTAATAGAACACTGGTTTGCAGAGGGAGGCTATGAAAAATTGTCTCAGTGAAAATAATTTAAAACATTTTTCTAGAACATGAGGCATAATCAGAATACATGCTGTGTGGTGTAGTATCAAGGTTTTGCTGATACTCATTTGGATTAATTTGCATAATGCATCTGTCCCACACTCATGCCAATAAAACTGTTACACCATTTTATACTACATGGCATGATTATGTATCCTCTCTATATTTTACGAAGTAGCAGTAGCGGGTTCATAGTTAAGGCTGAAGTTAGCTTCCCATTATAATCAATGATTTCAACATCCCTACCCCAACATTCCCCCCAGACAAACCATTTACTCTGAAATTGTACATGCCGAATCTCATTCCAGGGTAGAATTTTTCTGGTATGTTTGGAAAAGTTCAAAAAGTAATTTGAAGGGCAAGGGGCCAGATCTTTAGGTATGATTAAGAGTTAAGGATGAAAGTGAGTTTCAGTGGAATACAGCTATCCCCACAATATTATATTTTCTATACCAAAATTCTATACCTTTTAAATATATCCAACATTTTAAAAGTCTAGAAATATACAGTTATGATATCGATCTAATTCCTTATTGCCACATAATCCTTTAGCAATTACTGTCATCCCATCAGATTTATACAACCCACTCCACCATAACTTCCTCCTCTAAAATTTGCAAAAAGTATATGTAAAGACCAAAATAACAAATCACTAGGAAATGAGAAATCTCACTTTTTATTCAAGAAATCCATTTCCAATATAATCTAACACTATTATATACTACATTATTCATTACAAAACAACTACATATGTTAGTTCCTGCACAGCATAGTTGACAAGATGCAACCTTAACTATGGCTTGGCTGTTGTGCCCCTATATTTACAGTTGGAAGGTCTACATACGCATATGCAGACAGACAATAACATATATTCCTAAAATCTTTCATAGCACCAAATAAATCAGTCATCCCAATTCTATTTATAAAAATATTCTTTAACTTTATCACCAAATCAGAATGTGAGAACTTATAGAACTCTACCGTAAATCAATGTACATTGGGGACTATGTTCCTTTTGAAATCTCTACTGCCCCTTTAATAAGCAATATATACAATCAGTAGTATACATTCAACAACATATTCCATTTCTGAAGAAAATAACTGGAAAAGTATTGGACCAAATCCTTAGGTCCTTACTCAGGTTTTACTCCATCTCTACTGAGGTAAATTCTTGTTGCTTTCCATGTAAGTTTGCCTGGATAAAATGTAAGTAAGGACCCCAAGATTTGCCTAATTGTGTGTAAATTCCAGAAGCTGATTGTGCACTTATTTTTTTGCATGGGCAGGCAGGGTGCTTCCTATTCTAAATATTAATATTTCTTTCCCCTCCCCAGAGATTCACCCTCTCTTAAGCCTTGCATGGATATGCACACGCATACCTGTGCTTGAATTCTAAAAAAGAAGTGCTGGAACACACAGTTTTGACAAGAATATCTTATAACAACAACATACTTTTTTATTGCACACCTGAAAGATGCTATATATACCATATTCTTCATAGTCTATGAAAATATATCCCACATATTATGGTTTGCTGCCTATGCTGTCCCTTCAGGTAACTGTTTCCATGATTTCATGTCATCTGCTGATCGATGTCTGTTGCATGATACAGGATTTTTGAAAAAAAAAGGCTCTTATAAAAATCCCAGTATTTTTAGCATTAGTTTACGTTAAAATGGTCAGAAATGCCAGAACGCCATTTAACTCCCAAAGAAAATGCTGGAATAGCTTTCCGAAATGATTGGAGCACTGACACATGCACACACAATAATGTCACTTTCATCAAAAAGTGCATGTGGAATCTGTACCACAAGTTGCAAATAATATCATGGAACAACCACGGTGTGTCAACATAATGCCATGTTGCACACAATGTGCTTTCCTCCTTAGTTACTTAATCTTGCCACCATTCATAAGATATAAGTAGACAAAAATGAACCATCACACTTTTCAATAGTGACCTTCAGGTGGCAGCAGCATTACATTCAACTCTGTCTTACACAAAGTCCATTAAAAATGAAAGTAAAATTTGCAATAAATCAAAATAATACTGATTGTTATAATTTTATTACCAGAGCATTAAGTCAATAAAACTTATCTGAAATGTCATTTGCATTGTATACAATTTTTACTACTTATCAAGTATGTTTTAAAAGCATGTTTAAAACAACCAAATGAAGAAATCAGTGATAAATTGTTGGAAAGCTTGGACTTGTCTAATGGTGTAGTAAAACTAAAGTCTGTTTTGATCTCTCATATTGTAAAAGACTGTTTGTGAGAGCATTTGGTAGTACAATAATGTCTAGTGTCTTGACTAACTGTATTTAATGTCCTAATGTCTGATTAACTATTTTCCTGCAAGCTGTCAGGCCCTTTTTCATTCATGATTTTATGTAGGAAGGCCGTCTAATTATATGACATCCTTTCAGTGAAGGCGAATGTATTTGTTTCTTTTAATAATGAGGAATAATGAAATTTATTTATGCTGGAAGTCAGAGAAATTTATTGGAGAATTACCACACAAGAAACATGAAAATTAAAAAACCCCACTTAAATAGCATACTCATTACTAGGAAGCTTGCAGGTAATGAAACAGTTGTATGAAACCCAGTATACTGGATGATGTAATATTGCTTATGTCAGTTTTCAGTACATAATCACTATGCATTTCTATAACTGTAAGGTTACCACATTATTATTAGGTTACTTTAGATGGAAGAAACTACAAAAAAAGTTTAAAAGAATTTTTTACAAAGTTTTTTACAGTTTCTTGCTGACATGTCAATTACAATGTGCTGTGACACAACTAATTGTGTCAGTAGTGTTGCATTGTCAGTCATGTATTGCTGTTCAGCAAGACTGACACATATTTGGATCAGAGGTCAAAAGTTTTATTGGTTAAAACAGTTTAACAGTATTCGAGAAACAGCATATTAAAAATAGTTTCATGTACAAATGTGAAAAAAATATAATTACCAACATGACTGTGATATATTTTTCTGCAAATCCGTTTCAGCGCTTAGACTCCCAACAGGATTTTTTTTAAATAACAAGATATAGTTTAAAAACTTGTCAAAATTATAGATGATGTACATTTAATTAGAAATGAGCCACTATTAATCAGTTTCTTCTGATGTCATGTTTTGTTTTCTCAACATGAAGGACTTTTTTTTTTTTTTTAACTGAATGGGGAGCCTTGCAGCCATATGGTCCGTTATTTTCCTTTCCCATGCTTTTCCATTGTAAGTAGGCTTTCCTGTAACTCCTCAAGTAGAAGCCATTGCGTTCCCCTGACAGCTAGCTGGGAGGGGAAGAGACTGTGGGTGTGTTTATGTAAATACAGTTTGCTCCTGCTCTGTTTACATATTCATCATTTACAGCTGTGTCAAAGGATCGACTTTGGCTGGTGTTGGGTACAAATTATCTTAGTACTGAATGCAGGGGTAGTGAAATATGGTTACCAATGTTGTAATTATTGTAAGAACACAGGAAAGCAGGTCTTTGCTTAACTGGTCCCAAATGAGCGGGGGCACCCTCAGTTGAAAGAACCTCATTAAGCAGGGGCTCAAATGTTAGAGCCCCGTGAAAGTAACATGAGTGGGGACAGGAGTCCTGGTGTCTTGGTCAGAAGGCTGCACACCCCATCCCCTCCCCTCTCCTCTCTAGACTGGCTTAACCTACCTGTTCTTCCTGACTGTTCAAAGAATAGAGATAAATAGGCTTAATTGGGAGTCTCTTGTTATTTTAATCGCTCAATCAGAGCTAAAACCAGTTGTGGTAGGACTGTGTTTCTGCCCTTCCTGCTAAGAACTAAAATCACTGAGAGCTGAAATTACTCGAGATGGGGCAGTGTTTCTGCCCAACCTGCAAAAGAGCTGAAAATCACTGAGAGACTGATGTACAGAGGTCACAGCAAAGAGGCAGAAGGTGACTGACAGTCAGCTGGTGAATGAGCGGCCAGCAGGGTGGCTGAGGAGAGGCGCGACGAGCGGCCAGCAGGGTGGCTGGTGGAGGGGCCCAGCAAGAGCAATGAGCAGGTGGCTGGTGAGCAGCCAGAGGAGCAAGTAAGATGCCTCTTTACCCCCCCCACCCAGATTGGGAGGTGAACTCTGCAGATGCACCTCTGAACTCTGGGTCTGCACTGACCAACGACAGCAACTGTGAATGGGGAGCAGAGAAGGGTCAGGCATGTGAAAGGGACTTTTGGGTTCCTGGACTTAAGAACCTGAGGGGAAAAGGGCACTGCCCAAGCTACTTGGGTGTGATCTTTTACTCATGGTGTATGTTTATGAACCCTGTTTGTGGTGTTTTCCCAAATTAACTCTGAGTTACTTCCCTCCTTCTATTAAAAGTTTATTTTCTACACTTGGACTCTGTGCTTGCGAGTGGAGAAGTATTGCCTCTCAGAGGTTCCAGGGGTGGTGTAATTTCCCCAGGTTACTGGGTGGAGGCTCAAGCCGGTTCTGTGTTGTATTGATGGAAAGGAATGCCTAGATATTGAACACCGCCCTGGTTGTTGCTGGCTCCACGTGGCAGAAGGGTTACATTAATGATTAATTATTGTCAACTACTACATGTTAAGCATAGTTTCTTTTTATTTTTGAATTGTATGTCTAACAAAGCATGTTTGCCATTCGGGCCAAATCCTTAACCCATTGAAGCCAATGAGAGTATTGCCTATGACTTCAGTGGGACCTGGATTTGAGGCACGACAACTTGTGAGTTTTAGTTTAGTACCTCCCTTTGTCACTCATTTTTGTGCTATGTCTAATCTAGGGCCTTTAAATTGTAGGTGCAATGCTACCTAAGCTACCAAAGAACCAAAATGAGTGACACAAAAATATTATTCCTGTAGGAAATGTAAAATTATGTGGGATTCCTTCCTCTCTTCCTTCCTGTAATCTGTTACACAATTTTTTATTTATGATGTAAATAATTTTCAGTAATAAAAGTGAGAGGGACACCAAATCTGTGCGGAACACATGTAACTCGGGGATTAAAATGAGTTATGTGCTTACAAATGAGTACATTAGACAGGGGTGGAGAGTCTCCATCACCGCTCAGAGTCGGGCCCCTAGATTGTCAGCATCTCAAGGCAGAGATGTGTCTTCCATTTGTCTGTAGAGCACTGCACACATATCATATGGTAGAAATAAAAAATAATAGTCATACTTGGAGCTATTAATAAATATACAAGACCAAAATAAGCTGGGTGCACTCTACTCCAACAGGAGATTAAATCCCTTGTAGGAGTCACTCAGCATTACAGCTGAGCAAATAATCGTTTGGGTTTTTTTGGTTCAGGAACTGAACCAAACAATTTGGAAAATAAATTAATCAGGTGTCTGATAAAGTTGGCTTTATTATTTAGTGGAATAATTTTAAATTAAATATTGCAAAGCAAAGACTAAAGTTGAAATCTGTATTGGTACTACTGAATTCTTCTGGGGAGAGTGTTCAGTAAAACTATTCTGTGACAGTAACAATATTATCTAGGACATTAAGAAAATTATTTTAAAAATGGACAAAACTTTAAGTACTGTATCTCCATGATCAGATTTAGTCTGCTATTTGGACATATTATTACAAAACAAATGATCATTGCATAGTTATGCTTGGCACAGAGGTTCATACTGTGAAGAAAACACTCTTGACCTTGACAGGTAGTTGCAATTCCATTGAAATCAATTGCCAGTACAAGTCAAATGATGTTCTTATGACTGCCTAGTGTGTACTTCCTAGTCCTTCTGACGTTATTGTTTTGTTCCAAGTCATTCTTCAATCTTTTAGCAGCTGAAAGGGACCTGAGTACTGCAGCTTTTCAGAAAATAAACACTAAGGTTTACTGCTGTGTGCTTTGAAACCCTCTACTCTTCTCCCAAGTCTTTGTTTACAAGCTTAGCAACACACTTATTTTTTGTTTACAAAACAAAATATCTGATTGTTGTTTGAATAGCCAAGACTTGTACTGTTGCCATTAAGATACAGTATGACTTCTATCACCACAATTCAACTGGTCAATAGTTCTGATTAGCCTGATGATGGAGCAGTTGCTGATAGAACTCCGCAAATCAGTTTTTATCTTGTGAGAAGAAGCTTTCACTGTATGGAACATAATTGGTACAATTATGTATTTTCAAATGGAATATGTGATATTCTAAGGTAAGGGGATAAAGCAACTAATGTAAAGATTTATCCTGTATTTTCTAATCTCTACATATATATTTTTATTATGGCTTGGATATCATTGGAATAGATATGGCAAAAGTGATATGAATCTATCAACCAAATAACTTCCACAAGAGACTAAACTCACAAAAACCTGGTGACATTACAGTTTCAACCTGGGCCTCTAGGACTTCCTTAGTGTAATACATTTCTGAGAATGTTACTAAGTAACTTGTAATTTTTTAAGTCTTCTAAACAAGTCTGTAATTGTTCACATCTGCTCCACATCAAGTGTGTGTATTAAAAATTACAAAGTCATATTGAGCTCAGCATGCTAGAAAGGGCAAATAAAACTTCCTCTCTTAGCAGAGAATGGTATACAAGGTATAGATAAAATAATAACAAAGCCTTTCCAAGCAATAGTCCACTCCATAGAAGGTTTAAATAGCCTGTTATATCTGGCTTATTTGTGTTAGGTAAGTGCAACAGGGGAGCCTGATTGGACCTATTATCTAAAAATTAAAGAAATACATAAAAATTAAGTGGAAAGTGTAAGGAGGGATTCTAGTTGCTAGCCCTGAATATTAAGACACAGGACTAACAGGCTGCTGTGATTAATGTGGAACAAATCACTAACCTGGCACTCAGTGATGCAAAATCCAACTTGTGGGAAAGAGTGTCCTGTTCAGAGGGCTTTTATTGCAGCATGCTAATGCACTTGGCAATAGTCTTGTGATTTCTGTACTCAGGTGTTATTGTTTTCCAAGCAGTCAATTTGTATGAATCTGTTTTTAGTTCTATACTCTGACTAGTCTGTTTCAGGTCAATATAGATTATATAGATATAGATATTTCTACCTCCTCTGTTACCTTCCCATGTCCACACACACTAATTCTAACCACATTCTTCAATGAATTAACTCCACTGAGTTTGTATAATATAATCACTATTTGTTTCCAAAGTTTGGCCCTGATCTTGAGGTTCTTAACTCAGTTTATTTTTCAGTCCTTCATGAGGTAAAACATGCACTGAAACTCAACTTAGTAAAGCCTGATTATAAATTGAGTATAGACTTCAGAATTTGTCCCCTAGTTGCATCCTAGCACAATTTTAAAGATTCCTCAAATTGGATATGGAGATTAGGTCCAGCTAGGGCTGTCAAGCGATTAAAAAAATTAATCACTATTAATAGCGCGATTAAAAAAATTAATTGCGCAACTGGAAAAATTAATACCGTGATTAGAAAAATTAATTGCATGATTAATCGCACTGTTAAACAATAATAGAATTGTTATAATTATATAAATTGTTATAGTTATATAAATATTTTTGGATGTTTTCCACATTTTTAAATATACTGATTTCAGTTACAACACAGAATACAAAGTGTACAGTGCTCACTTTATATTTTTTAATTATAAATATTTGCACTGTAAAAATAAAAGAAATAGTATTTTTCAATTCACTTAATGCAAGTACTGTGGTACAATCTCTTTATCATGAAATTTGAACTTACAAATGTAGAATTATGTACCAAAAAACCTGCATTCAAAAATAGAACAATGTCAAACTTTAGAGCCTACAAGTCCACTCAGTCTTACTTCAGCCAATCGCTCACACAAACAAGTTTGTTTACATTTTCAGGAGATAATGCTGCCCGCTTCTTGTTTACAATGTCACCTGAAAGTGAGAACAGGCATTCACATGGCACTGTTGTAGGCGGTATTGCAAGATATTTACGTGTCAGATGTGCTAAAGATTCATATATCCTTTTGTGCTTCAACCACTATTCCAGAGGACATGCGTCCATGCTGATGATGGGTTGTGCTCAGTAATGATCCAATGCAGCGCAGATCAATGCATGTTCATTTTCATGATCAAATCAGATGCCACCAGAAGAAGGTTGATTTTCTTTTTTGATGGTTCAGGTTCTGTAGTTTCCCCAGCGGAGTGTTCCTCGTTTAAGAGTTCTGAAAGCATTCTTCGCACCTCGTTCCGATCATGGTGGCTGAAGCATGAAGGGATATACGAATGTTTAGCATATCTGGCACATAAATACCTTGCAAGGCTGGCTACAAAAGCGAACACCTGTTCTCACTTTCAGGTGACACTGTAAATCAGAAGCAGGCAGCATTATCTCCCATAAATGGAGACAAACTTGTTTGTCTTAGCTATTGGCTGAACAAGAAGTAGGACTGAATGGACTTGTAGGCTCTAAAGTTTTACATTGTTTTGTTTTTGAGTGCAGTTATGTAACAAAAAAAATCTACATTTGTAAGTGGCACTTTCACGATAAAGAGATTGCACTATGGTGCTTGTATGAGGTGAACTGAAAAACACTAATAAGAGAGAGCTGAGTCCTGCAGGGGAGGTCGAGGAGAGCCTATCCTGTGTTATAGGTTATATGACAAGGAACCCTGTAACCCTGGTGCCAGTGACAGGGCTCCTTACGTTCTAACCTATAACCCTAGCGCCAGTTATGGATTATGTGGTAAGGAACCCTGTAACATCTGCACTGGACCTAATAAATGCGTGGTATAAGAGAGTCTAGGTGGTGCGCTGGCAGCGCCCCTCCCTTGTGCCAAAAGTTTTAAAAAAGTTGCAGCCTGCTGCTTAATTCCATGCATGAGTCTGTCCTTATTTTGCTGCTGGGTCCACATCAATGCTAATAGGCCATATTCCTGAGTTAACAATCTCCTCCAGTGTACATTATAGGTATGCGTGGGTGAACATGACACCACAGTAGGAGGACACCTAATGGCAGCTGCAGAATGACCTGTTCCTATGCAGAGGAACTTGTCTCTAAAGGTGAGTAAGGGCCTTCAAACCTCCTAATGTAATTTAAAATCAGAATCCAGTAGCTGTGGTGACAGAGTGATGGAAGAAGTGTTACCAACACCTTGTCAATATCATAGGAAAAGATCATTTGAACAAGGAAGACACTGAGTTCCATGCAGCTGCCATTGAAGTCAATGGTAAAAATAGTAAAATTCCCATTAATTTCAGTGGGAGAAAGTTCAGGCCCAACACAGAAACCAAATGACTTGGAATACTGTCCATTGGTCTTACAATCTCCTATGGCCTGATCTAGCCCCAGCTAAAATTAGTGGTATAACTTCCATTATCTTCAATGGCTCAGGATTAAGCCCTGATAACCAGGCTAACTGGGAAATAAAAATTATTTTTGTTAGTAACTTTTATGAATAAAATGGCAGTTTTGTTAAAGTTAAATATGTGTGGCAAATCTAGTTTGAAAAACTCATGCATGAGTTGGTCAGCATTTGCTTCTTCACCACATCTCTTTCAGCATAATGTTATTTTGCTTTCTAAAGTTACAGAGCCAAAACACATGAAGTTGTAAAGTCTGTTATCTTCTTCTCAGCACTAAATGTTTTGACCTTTTCTTGTAAAATGTAATATCTTTTTACATCAAAGATTTTGATCCTGATATCGAACCAAAAAAGTAAGCAACTTCCAGGAAAAAGATGTCTTGGATTGTTCTGCTTTTTGCTCTGACATGAAAGTCATTTAATAAAAAAGCCATCTGCTACTTTATTTTCAGATATCAGAGGCAGAACAATGTCCAATTTTAATATCATAGTGTTTGACTATGTACTGCACTAATTTGTCCTCTGATATCAATGAATCAAAGGAGAGTTGCTGAAAGGAGTTTATCAGAAGGGAATTAATCTCCCCTTGATAGCAATAGTAATTTCAGAATGGGCCTGTTTTGCTGAATTATCTATATCTATTTGAACCTGAGTTTGTGGTGTTCATCAGATCAATACCACAGTTGCTGCACAAATACAGTGCATGAGAGAGTAAGGTCTATGTCACCCAATAGCCAATGAGAATTGGTATTAAAGGAGGACAAAAAGAAGGGCCGCTGAACCTTTCTGATATGAGAGTTGTTGTGGTGACGCAAGACAGGTGTACAATCAAAGATGAAGAAAATGGATAAATGAAGCCTTTCTGATGATTCATCCAGTCCACCTGCTTTGTTCAGGCTTGGTTTTTCATGAATTGCCTGCCTTTCTGCAATGGGGAGGGGGAAAATACCAGAGGACTTATAACTAGAGGATGGCTATGTGGTATTGAAGAAAAAGGAGTGCTGGGGGGCGGGTTAATGATGTAAAAAGTCCATTTCAATGATCTTAAATACAGTTCACAGCAAAATTTGTGTGATAATACAGTATACTGGAGCTGTCTCAATGCATATTCCACATAAATATTGTGGTTTCTTTGCAGTGTTTTGACAAATCATTGGCTTGTGCTCAGCTTTTGTTATATAGATCTAACACTTTTCAGATGAATGTGATGATTAGGAAAGGGTATATTATCCTACACACTGCTGTTAGTCCTCCTGAATCCCAACCCTTAACATCCATGCAATTTCATTCACAGCCTACTCTGTCTAGATACCACATTCACAAAAAGAATACTATCCTTACATGCCTTAATCCACTTGCTAAGTGTGCAGTCATGTTTAGGTATTGTGCAGCAAAAAGGGGAGAGAAACTCTCTATGTAGTACATTCTGTCTGTGTTATAATATAGAGAATGTGACTACATAAAAAGGAATTCAACAGCTGCAGGTATTGATACTTCTGAGTGTTTGCACTTTGCACAGTTGAAATGTGTAGGAAATGGCTACTGTAGCAAAGCAAGTCTGTTCTAGTATTGCACTAATGGGCAGACTGTTAAGGCAATATTTTATACATTTGTGTGCTAAGAATCAAACTGAGGATTCTGAGTTCCAAATGAATCACTAAAATACATTTTAACAATCTTTGATGACTAATATGTTGTCAATTTATTGAAGAACAAATAAATGTGTACTGGCTGCAGGATTTTAACTAAATAAAATGCATTTCTTTGTTTTATACTAAAGTGTTATTTCTTCAACAAAATAAATTTTTTAAATTGATTTATGGAAGCTATTCATTTTGCATCTGCAAACTGCTAAACAAAGAGCTGGTTTGACTTAGCTATCTGTTGGGGACAGGGGGAAAGACTACAGGTGAATCAAATATTTCTCTCTGTTTTTATAAATCTTTTTCCGTTTATTATGTATTTGTTCTGCACTGGTGTCGATAGTGTCTGACAGTGTCTTCTACTAGTTATGGGCCAACCCTGGATAGGTGCTCAGATACTAGATGAGTGCTGTATAAGAACCTATACAGAATAGAATATCCATATACAGGCAACACTCTTGTTTGCATCAAAGCAGTGTTATTTTGCCTGAGTAAGGACTGAAGATTGCAGGATTTTATCCTATAAGACTAAATATACTAATAAATATCTCCCCTAGATAAACTGCATGGAGGATCTCCCCATATGTGGATCTACCCCATCCTGTATCGACTGAGAGGACGTCAGCTATCTTCATGGAACTCTTCATCTGGCTCAGATCCTGCAGAGGTATCTAGCTAAGGATAAGGAGTGTGATCCAAAACCCATTGACTTTTCCATTTTCCATTGACTTCAGTGAGCAAAAAGGGGAGGGCCCACAAGCCCTACTGAAAATCCAGGCGAGTAAATACAACCTGCAACAGCACCCTCCACTCACTGAAACTCTATATATTAGGGGATCCCTAGGGAAGCTCTGACAGCAAGCCCTCTTCTTCAAGGGGCAGACCTGCCTATTGCATCTGATCTTTCCACACTTAAAGCATTGAGACTATCTCCCCTTCTGGTCCATCCTTCAGGATTCCTTCATTTCTGCTTCTCCATTTCTGGCTCAACCACCCCCAGGACTCAGGCAGAGCAGAGACTTGAAGCTAGGTCTCCTACTCCTGAGTCTCCCATCTGAGTGCACTAGCCACCAGGGTATTGGCTATTCTGAGATGGATCTATCTATCTATCGATCTCATTTTGACCAGGAATTTCATCCTGGACCTGAGAAACCTTCCCAAAGAAAGTTAATTGAAACTGGTATGTTCCCATGAAAAGTACAGTTTCCTAGTCTGGAACAAGGCCATGGAAAGAGTAATATAGCTGATGCCTTATTATCTTTTCTGACAAGTCTCAATGGGGTGGTGGCATGATGGTCATATTCTCCCCCATTCCAGGCATGCCCTGTCTCCATCCTCAGTTGCAACATAAATCCTGACCCAGGAAAGACCTCTCTCCAGGGTCTGCGGTGGAGGGGAGGGGACATTGCCTTGGTAGTGGCTGACCCTCTCCCACTTACCTGTGGTGCTGGAGAGACAGATCCATACATGGGAGGGAAGGAGGGCATCAAAACACAGATCTGGGGGACATGATCTGGGCCCTTGATTTAATGCCTTTTTCATGAGAAAATTCCTTTGAGGTAAGACAGAACCTTACATAGCATATCAATAACTTGCAAATAACTGCTATGCCTGTGATTCATTCCTATACCAATTTTGAGTGAAAAATCCAAACAGATCTCTGAATGAGATTATGTGCCTTCTAACACCATTCAGCCAAACCTTTGTATCCTCGTAATTATCTAAGAATGACGGAATATACACATATAACAATCTGGAAAAACTATTCAAGTAGTGAGCACTCCATGTCCCACTTTCTGTCCTCCATCCGCAGTAAACACACTCGATTACCTATCCAATATAGTCCAGACGGGAGATTCTCCATCCTACCCTCCAATTTTGAATCTGAAAAATAATTTTGAATCTGAAAAATATTCAGATCCAAATGTGTGTGTGTCTTTGGCTGAAATAAGATCTTGACAATTTTTAGATGCATGGAAGCGATATCTGTAACTAAGGCTGATAGCATATTTCCTTTTCAGGAACAAAGTAAAGGCACTTACTGTACTAGATATAATAAGCAGATGAGTCAGTGTCTTTGGAATTGGTTTACTAAAAATCTTGATAATCTTCTGAAAGATTTAGATTATTTAATGCACAATGCATAATATCTCTCTGTGTAATGGCTATTTGTTTACCAGCTTTCTGCTTCTCTAAATTCTCCCAACATAATATTTCTTATAAAGATACAACATGCAGAGTTTCCAATGGAATCCTGCAGAGCGAGGTGCAATTAAGAATGTGATGCAATAATGCATTCGTCTCCTTATACACACTATATGTATGGGCTTCGACAATGCAACAACAATAAAAAATGCTGAGTTTAGTAGTTCAGCTTTTTACTTCTGGGGTATTATATTAACAATTTTAGCTGTATTAACACAAACAAAGGTAGCAGACAGCTCAAACAACAGTATTAACTACAAAAAAATAAAGACAGAGAGAAGCTAATAGACTAAACCCTTTATGTATACCATAGAATGAACCGTGTGCAAAGATTTGCCAGACAGTTAATTTACTCCTATGTACAGTATATAATAATAATAGCAACGTTCTATTTTTAACTTGGGTAGAATCACCATCCTGACTTTTGGTAACATTGTTATAAAAGATGCAGCCTTTTGAACTACAGATGCGGGTGAATGTCTTTTTTTGGAAAGTAACACAATGAAGTTTGTTCCGCTAAGGATATGTCTACACTACAATTAAACACCTACAGCTGGCCCATGTCAGCTTACTCAGACTTGTGGGGTTTGGGGCTGTTTAATTGTGGTATAGATGCTTGGGCTAGACCCCTTACTCTGGGATTCTCCCCCCTCATAGGGTCCTGGAACTTGGGCTCCAGCCCAAGTGTTGACACCACAATTAAACATCCCAGAAGCCCCACCACTGCATGCTTGAGTCACTGACATGGACCAGTTGCAGGTGTTTAATTGCAGTGTAGACATACCCTAAATGACTAACATTTCATGAATCAAACTACAGAACCTTTTAGGTTATAGTGAAATCTTCCTGAACATATATCTGACAGTGGAACAAATGTATCTTTGTTATGCATTTAACAGTTTACCCATTCTATTGTACTGTAGCTAATGGCAAACATCTAGTAAAATGTAGGTCCTCTGCTTACTGGGAAAAGAGAGCTAATAACTGAGGATATCAAGATGGTTGAGTTTAATGCCTATTTTCCTTCAGTCTTCACTAACAAAGGTAAACAGTGACCAGATACTCAACACAATTAATATTAACAACAAGGAGGAAGGAATGCAAGCCAAAATAGGAAAAGAACCAGTAAAAGAATATTTAGGTAAGTTTAAATATATTCAAGTTGGCAGCGTCAGGAAACATAAGTTTGAATTTCCTCAACTGAGCCTGAAGCTAGCTGGCTCAACCTTCAGGCAGGTTAATGAACCTGGCCAGGCTGCAGCAGAATCAACTGATTGGCTAACCCACCCAACTACCTGAAAGGAAGTAACAGGTCTGCATTTAAGCTCACTGGCAGCAGGTGTAGCAGGTCATTGGCTGGTTAATGCTTATGCTGGCAGCTGTGATTGCTCTTAGCTCAGACTTGCTCCAGTCTTTTCCTGCCCTCTGCTGCTCCTGTTCCCTTGCCTACCTTCTGGCTCTGATCATTGGCTCTGGTTCCCAGCTCCTGAGTTTGGCTCTGAGCCTTGGCTTGACCCTTAGCTTGAATGACTAGGATGGGCTTTGGCTCCAATGAGTAGGACTGGTTGCCTATGTCCTGGTCCTGACATCCGAGGCCTGATTAAATTCATTTTAGCATATTTAAGGAACTAGCTGCAGCAATCTTGGAATCATTAGCAATTATCTTTGAGAACTCATGGAGGACAGGTGAGGTCCCAGACAACTAGAAGAGGGCAAATATAGTACCTTTCTTTAAAAAGGGAAACTAAGAGGACCTGGGACATTATAGACCCATCAGCCTAACTGTGATACCTGGAAAGATACTGGAACAAATGGCTAAACAATCAATTTGTAAGTACCTGTAGGTAAATAGGGTTTAATGAATAGCCAACATGAAATTGTCTAGAACAAGTCTTGTCAAACCAACCTAATTTTCTTCTTTGATTGGGTTGTTGGCCTATTGGATAGGGGGAAGTAATAAGGCATGATTTATCTTGATTTTAGTAAAGCTTTTGACACAGTCACACATGGTATTCTCATAAGCAAACTAGGGAAATGTGGTCTAGATGAAATTACTCTAAACTGATTGAAAGACTGTATTTAAATAATAGTTATCAATAGTTTGCTGACAAACTGGGAGGATGTATCTAGTGGGGTCCAATAGGGCTATGCCCTGGTCAAGTATTAGTCCATATTTTCATAAATAAATTGGATAATGAAGTGGAGTGTGTGCTTATAAAATCTGCAGATGACACCAAGCTATGAGGGATTGCAAGCACTTTGGAAGACAGTATTAGAATTCAAAATTACCTTGACAAACTAGAGAATTGGTCTGATATCAACAAGTACAAAGTACTTCACTTAGGAAAGAAAAAATCAAATGCACAATTGAAAAATGGGGAATAATTGGCTAGGTGGTAGCACCGCTGAAAAGGATCTGGGGGTTATAATGGATCACAAATTGAATGATTCAACAATGTGATGCAATTGTGGAAAAGGCTAATGTCATTCTGGGCTGTATTAACAGGCGTGTTATATGGAAGACATGGGAGATAATTGTCCCATTCTATTCAGCACTGGTGGGGCCTCAATTGGAGTATTGTGTACAGTTCTTGGTGCCACAATTTAGGGAAGATATGGACAAATTGGAGAAATTCCAGAGGAAAGCAACAAAAATGTTGAAATGTTTAGATAACCTGACCTATGAGGAAAGGTTAAAAAAACTGGGCATGTTTAGTCTTGAGAAAAGAAGACAGATGGGACCTGATAACAGACTTCAAATATGTTAAGGGTTGTTACAAAGAGGACTGTGATCAACTGTTCTCCAGGACCACTGAAGGTAGGGCAAGAAGTAATGACTTAATCTGCAGCAAGGGATCATAAATATAAGGATAGTTAAATACTAGAATAGGCTTCCAAAGGCGGTTGTGGAATCCCCATCATTGGAGCATTTTAAAAACAGTGGACAAAAACCTGTCAGTGATGGTCTAGGTTTATCTGGCCCTGCTGGTGTGCAGACGGCTGGACTCAATGACTTCTGGAGGTTCCTTCCAACCCTACGTTTCTATAATTCTATGAACATGCTCAGTTGTAAACAGTGTTTGTCTTGCTATGCTTAAATATGGTTCAGATATGTGTAAATTTAAACCTAGAAGAAATGAAAAATTTTACTGAGACCTCACTAACATACTGGTGTGAATTTTGGGTGGTGGTTTGCTTGCTTGTACTTTAAAGTACAGCAATGTAAAGAAAACTGAACCCCATCCATTAAATCTTAACAGCTTTCAAACACAGAGGGAAACAAGGCAAGAAAATGTACCCTGCAGTTATTACTGAGAAAATCCTGATTTTTTTTTTCATTGGGATTTCTCTTCTGATTGCTCATTTTGTTGCTGCCAGAAAGTGCATGAATTCAGGAACAGATTGTCATAGACTGGCAGGAAATATTGTCAGGGACAAGTTTGTCAGGGAGTGAATGATTGCTGAAAATACCTTGCTTGTGTTTAAGGATTAAACCACTGATTAATTTTAGAATGGTTATGTACCACTCAAATAACTGTGGAAATATAATATAATGGCATGGTTCATAAAATACTAGTCACAAAGATTGCTTTTGTTCTAAAAAGCTTTCAGCCATGTTTAGACTTGTGTTAACTGGCCCAACTCTATTGGTGTCAATTACTCATTGTCTCTGTTAAAGAACAACATAATTAAATATGAGAAATGACAATGATGGTGACATATTGACATCAGTACTCTCACACTTTTCTTTTATTTACATAACCCATATGGTATTAGGTTGTTTAACTGCTACAGGCCCATATATTTCTGGATGAAAGCACAATATGAATGTCTCAATTTAAGGAAACTCTGTGGGTGGTGCAATTCATATAATCCATGCTTCTCAACAGCCAAAAGGAGTGAGGAACTATATAACAGTTTCTGAAGGAAATTATTTCATTTTAATGAATTTCATACAGAGAACTTATATGCAATGTCTTAAAAATGACATCTACTTAATAAATAATAATAAATGTGCTCCAATGAATAAAATCCATTTTAGAAACAATGATTCATAGAGTGGGACTGTACAGTTTTCAAGTCCTCTCATATAAAAACTTCAAAGGAACTCCCCCATCAGAAAAAAATACTGGTGTTGTGGTTTTCTCTTGAAAAGGTGCTTTCGTACCTGGGAGATCCCACTGACCCATTGGTAGAGTGGGTGTATCATACATTATAGATAAAAGAAGTAAGCAAAAGTCTTTAGAAGATTCTACAGGAAGAAAAACAGCTACAAAGAAGTAGATGACCTCATTTGCCCTTGAAAAATGTGAATCTCTGTTAACTTGTCCCTCCTTCCCAAATACTACTAAAATGTTTACTTCAGTATAGACTTTTTAATTCATCACTGATACATTTACTCCGCAAGTGCATCAGCAGATTTAAAAGGGTTTATAAAAATTCCCTTCATAGGACTACAGTAACCTTTTGTTTAGTTGTCCTTCTGTGCTATTATTAGCTCATGAACCAGCTTTTTTTTAAGATTGATCACTCATTTCATGAAGTGCTAATAGTTAGTATGTTGGTAAATGGTGGGTTATTTACTACTGGAGCTGCTGATGTTACCTGGTATAGCGTATTGGAAGGCTGCTATTTTTCAAGTACTCCCAAATGAAGTTTGAAACTCCCTTTTCTTCCTTGTCACACCTGTATCCAAAGCACATGGAAAGCACAAATTCTCCATTACTTGTTTTCTGCTCTTTTCAAAACTCTGTTTTTGTTTGCTGTGCTGTTGGATGTAACGCTGCTAGTTTCCAAGAGATATAACTTAAGTATTTCTATACTACAAAAATCTCTAATGCACCATGCTGCAATAAGAGTGTGCTACCCCTTTTTGAGCTGGAAGAGTGAAGTGATTAGTAAACCACACATAGGGACTGATGCTGCTCCTAATGTTGACTTCTGTGGGAGCAGGATTGGATCCAAAGAGTGACATTCAGATAAAAATAGTGAATGAAATGTATTGACTCTTCTCCTGGGCAGCAGGAAAAAGAGAATGGGGCTCCTTTAAGGATATGTACTGCATTTGGGTTACAAGGGAGGAAAAAGGGGGATGGATTTATCTGAGTGACCCCAAGGGCGGGAACAAGAAATGTCCAGAGCAGGTGAACTCCCCATGTGCACTAAGGGGAATGGAGGGCACTTATATCCCATGCATTCCAGAGGGAACACTCTCTCTCAGCAATCATGGACTAGAAGTAACTACCCTCCCACCTTTGAGTTTTATTTACTGTGGGATTGTGCCAGTCATGTCTTGTCTTTGGGGCTGGGAAGAAATTCTTCCCTCCATCACTGCCAGAGTGGTCAAGAAGGGGTGTGTGTGTGTGTGTGTTTGTTTTTTTTTTTGTCTTCCCTACAGCAGATCAGGGACCTAGTGAGGTAGATAAGGAGATAGGGTCAAGATGTCACAATTTAGCTGATAACGAACGTGGGAGATGTTCAGTGCAGGTGCTCATTACAGAGATAAGCTGGTTCCCTTATAGACAAGAGTTGAAAGTGAATTTATGGGTGGCATCTCCCAAGGAAAATGGACAAAGGAGGGTTGGGGCTCCTGACTTCTGAACAGTGGGGAGACACCACCTACCCTCTTTTCCAGTTTCCCTTAAAAGGTAATAGCGACCATAATGTAGTTAAATTTAACATGATTACAGGTAGAAAATGCCAAAGAAACCAACCACAATAGCATTTTATTTCAAAAAGGGGAGCTACATAAAAGATGAGAAAGCTAGTTAAATGGAAATTAAAAGAAACTGTCTTAAGGGTGAAATGCCTGCAAACTGCATGGAGGCTATTTAAAAACACCGTAATAGAGGCTCACACTAAACGTATGCCCCACGTAAAAAAAGACCGAAAAATACCACCAGGGCTAAACAGCAGAGTAAAAGGGGTGGCTAGAGACAAGAAGGCATCCTTTAAAAATTGGAAGTCAAATCCTAGCAAGGAAAATAGAAAGGAGCAAAAACTCTGGCAAGTCAAGTGTAAAAGTATAATAAGGCAGGCCAAGAAAGGGTTTATGTCTTTAGCTAGTTTTTCCTCAAATTAATAGCATTTTTTAAGTACATCAGAAGGAAAAAAGCATGCCAAATAGTCATTGGGCCCACTGGGTGATCAAGGTACTAAAGGAGCACTCAAGGAAAACAAAGTCATTGCAAAAAAGCTAAATGAATTCTTTGGATCAGTTTTCACTGCAGAGGATATGGGGAAGATTCCCACATGTGAGCCATTCTTTTTTGGTGCTGAATCTGAGGTGTCAAGAGAGGTTTTGGAAAAATTCATAAATTCAACAGTAACAAGTCACCAGGACCAAATGGTATACACCCAAGAGTTCTGAAGAAACTCAGATATCATATTACAGAACTACTAACTGTGGTATGTAACCTATCACTTAAATTAGCCTCTGTATCCGATGACTGTATGGTGGCTAATGTAAAGTCAATTTTTAAAAAGGTTTCAGAGGTGATCCTACCAATTACAGTCTGGTTAGCTTCAGTACCTGGTGAATTGGTTGAAACTATAATAAACAACAGAATTATCAGACACCTAGATAAACATGATTTGTTAGGGAAGGGTCAACATGGTTTTTGTAAAGGGAAATCATATCTCACCAATCTATTAGAATTCTTTGAGGGTGTCAACAAGCACATGGACAAGAGTGATCCAATTGAACTAGCGTACTTGGACTTTCAGAAAGCCTTTGACAAGATCTGTCACCAAAGGCTCTTAAGCAAAGCAAGGAAACTTGGGATAAGAGGAAAGGTCCTCTCAGAGATCAGTAATTGGTTAAAAGATAGAAAACAAAGGAATAAACAGTTTTCACAATGGATAAAGGTAAATAGCAGGGTCCCCCAAGGATCTGTACTGGGATCTGCACTGTTCAACATATTCATAAATGATCTGGAAAAGGGGGGTGAACAGTGACACGGTAAAAGTTGCAGAAAATAGAATGTTATGTCTCTTTTCTAATGGTTCCTAATAAAACATAAAATACCATAATGCCACTATATAAATCCATGGTACACCCACACTTTGAATACTGTGTTCAGTTCTGGTCACCCCATTTCAAACAAGATATATTAGACTTGGAAAAGGTACAGAGAAGGGCAACAAAATGTTTAGCGGTATGGAACAGCTTCCATATGAGGAGAGACTAAAAAGACTGGGACTGTTTATCTTAGAAAAAGAGATGACTAAGGGGAGATATAATAGAAGTCTATAAAATCATAAATGGTATACAGAAAGTGAATAGGGAAATGTTATTTGCCCCTTCACAAGAACTAGCAGTCACCCAATGATAGGCAGCAGGTTTTAAAAAAAACAAAAGAAAGTACTTCTAACAGCACACAGTCAACTTGTGGAACTTGTCATGGGATGTTGTGAAGGCCAAATATATAACTGGGTTAAAAAAAGAATTGGATAAATTCATGGAGGATAGGTCCATCAGTGACCATTAGCCAAAATGGTTAGGGATGCAACCCCATTGTCCAGGTGTCCCTGAACCTCCAACTGCCAGAAGTTGGGACTCGATGATGCACTGTTTTGTTCATTTGCACTGAATCATCTGGCCGCAGTACTATATGCAACGATCCTGCTTGACAAGTGGTTAGATCATGGTTAAAAAGTACATTTAACTGTCAACTAACTTTTTAGCATCAAATCATCTCTTGAAAAGTGAAATATGTAAACTATAAGATGCATGTATATAAACTAGAAAGACAAAACAAGCAATTTAATAGAGCATATTTCAACAGATAAATCAGCATTGTGCTGTACATTGCCATTTCCTTGTAATCCTGAAGCAGATTATTGATGATGATGTTGGTGTGGAGAGAAACTGGCTATAACTATAGATATTGGACAGGATAATAGTATATGTGATGAAGACATTGATAGGAATACAGTGACTCCATCTTCTGGCTGAAAAGAGAAACTTTAGGAATTCTGGTTCTTACCTTCAAATATATGTGGGGATAAATGTAGAAAATCTGGAAAAATTATTCTGAAAATTTAAATATGTGAGACCTAAGTGACGTTCTAATATACAATAAATATATACATCACCAATTAAGAAATTTAAAATGATTTTCTGACTACAACAAAAAAGCCCTTGTTGGCACAAAGTGGATTATAGATATGTAGATATCGGGAAAAGAAAATATGTCTTGGATTTATGCTACACAGTAAAAGTTAATTCACTTCATTTTTTAAAAACAATGATATTGTCTTGAAAGTAATTTAGACATTTGCATCAATATATCCTAGAATATCTCATGTCCACTCATAGGGACATATAGATATTCTAAAAAATGTTAACAAATCTGAATGTATTAAAATTTCTTGCTTACATTAGAAGTAGAGATAATGATTCCTATTCTGATCACAGTTACAGCTGCATACATCTGGAAGTAACTCCACTGACCACCTTGGAGGTATTCTGGATTTAGACAGGTGTACAGGAAGTGTGAAGATATTGAGACCGGCTCTGAACTATTATTAAACTAATTTTTGAGGTATAATGTACTATTTCCTATTAGTACTCGGAAATCAAAGGTGATCTCTATGAGGGAGGATTGAGGCATATTGGGGTCCACTGTGAGGAAAGCTGCTGCTGCTCATGCTGTACCTGTTCTATGGATGATGAAATGACTTCAGGCACTTGGGCTGCCAATCCATCACTTTTTACAAGCCCTAAAAAGTCACTTAAAAGATCATTCTATTGGTGCTTGGCTCAAGGATCTCATTACAGTTAAAAATGATTGGCATAGCTGATTTAATGACTAAGATGGTAATGAACACAGGATAATGTTTGAGACCTAGGGGTAAGAATTTTCAAAAGTGCCAAGTGACTTAAGAGCCTTATCCCATTCTCAAGTCACTTTGGCACTTTTGAAAATTTTTACCCCTAGGTTAGGCAGTGAATTTGTGCTAGGAGGATTTGGACATTGCTGAGGTGACACAATATAGATTTAATCCTGCAAGTTGGTGAGCAGTTCCTGACTCTGTGCCATCTCCCTGCACAAGAACCTGGTGCAAGGGCTGTTCCTGGGGCATTCTTAGAAGCTGGAGTACAGTTTGGGGCCGTAGGCAGCTGTGTACAAGTTAGGGTTGCTCTCGGGCTGCTCTAAACTGCACCAGGGGCTGAAGTAGACTCTCCTTAGACTAGGACAGGGAAGGCACAGAGGTGGTGCAAAGTGATTCCTCCACCTTCCCTTTAAGGCCTCTGTGCTGAGCTCTGTGGCAGTACACAGATGAATTGGGCCTGGTATTTTTCCTTTGAATGATTTGTTATAAAGACAGTATAGTAGCTTGGTTGGCAACTCCAGTGTGACCATGTGGGAGTCCCAAGATCAAGTTGGGAGTAAAGACTCTGAAATGTTTGCTCTCTGGTTTAACAGTGAAATAATGGAGCTAACAATCTGTGGGAGACATCACTTTTAAGAACCCCTGGCATAACTTTTCAATGAAGTATATTAATCTTGGGATCATGAAATAGGAGAAGGAAAATGTTGGAACATAAAATGTCAGGGAAAACTCAAACTTAAACTTGCTGTTTTTTGGGTATGCTTTTTAAAATAATTTAAAATAATTTAGTTCATATTGGTATTTTAAAAAATAGCAGGATGGCTGTAGTAGAACAAAATTACCAAATTACCTTATATCATAACAGTATTTAGTGCTTCCGTGGTGTCTGGAATCTGATCACAGAGATTATTTGTATGCATTGTGTCCTATGTACATGTTTAAACAACAATCCTATTGTACCTTGTAACCAATATGTACAGTTGAATAAACAGTTTAACTGTTCACATGCATTGTTTCTATATGATGGAATGCAGTACAGTAAGTATACCCAAATGGATAATGTTCCTCTTGTGCTGGGAGAGACCAGCAGGGACTGGCTATTTAGGGGTATCAGTATACTAATACAGTACTAGGGTGAAAGGAAGCATATGACTCACAAATGTAGCATGCTTCACCTGTTTTGTTGCTGGTTTTATGATTTCATGCTGCTTAAGCATTATGATTTTGTGATTGAACTGTCTGTTTTCCTCCCTTGCAGTGTAATAAAATGACATTGAAAAAAACCTTCCCATCTAGAATATAGCCCATTTAAATATATCAGCATTTGATCTGAATCCTTGAAATAGCTGTGATTTGTCCTCAGCTCTTCTCAGCTTTTGGGTCTGCACTCTGTGCTAATCTGCCTCATAGATACCTCGTAAAGAGAAGAAGTCAAGAAGTTTCCCCCAATCTGAGCATGTTTGACTTTTTTTTTTTCCACTTCATTTTCTTTTGTGTTGTCATAGAATATCATAGAATATCAGGGTTGAAAGCAACCTCAGGAGGTCATCTAGTCCAACCCCCGGCTCAAAGCAGGACCAATCCCCAACTAAATCATCCCAGCCAGGGCTTTGTCAAGCCTGACCTTAAAAATATCTAAGGAAGGAGATTCCACCACCTCCCTAGGTAACGCATTCTAGTGTTTCACCACCCTCCTAGTGAAAAAGTTTTTCCTAATATCCAACCTAAACCTCCCCCACTGCAACTTGAGACCATTACTCCTTGTTCTGTCATCAGCTACCACCGAGAACAGTCTAGATCCATCCTCTTTGAAACTCCCTTTTAGGTAGTTGAAAGCATCTATCAAATCCCCCCTCATTCTTCTCTTCCGCAGACTAAACAATCCCAGTTCCCTCAGCCTCTCCTCATGAGTCATGTGTTCCAGTCCCCTAATCATTTTTGTTGCCCTCCGCTGGACTCTTTCCAATTTTTCCACATCCTTCTTGTAGTGTGGGGCCCAAAACTGGACACAGTACTCCAGATGAGGCCTCACCAATGTCGAATAGAGGGGAACGAACATGTCCCTCGATCTGCTGGCAATGCCCCTACCTATACATCCCAAAATGCCATTGGCCTTCTTGGCAACAAGTGCACACTGTTGACTCATATATATATGTTGTCTTCTGTATAAATCTCATTCTCATTATTATTCAGCTACATTATTATTTCATTATATTCTTATACTATTATTTCAGTATAGAAAGAAGGGTAAAAGGTGTCATAACATTCTTCCTACTAACTTATAGAAATATTGTCTTGCAAGTTAACTAAAAAGAACAAAACCAAAAATCTCCAAATCACCAGCCAAGAGCATGTATGCAGCCAAATGCTCACATTTAGAAATAGTAATATTTAATTTAGCATTTACATACAATAACACTTTTTTTTAATCTTTAAAGTGCTTCATAAACATCAGTCCATGTAGCACTATGAGACTGGTAGGTGGTGGTGTTCCCATTTTACAGATGGCAAAACTGAAGCAGAGAAGACCAGCACCTTCAAAAGTGGACTTTTTTTGCGTACCTAGATTAGAAACTTTTGTCCTGATTCTATGCTCCCTTTGAGTTCAGGTAGAGTTTTGTGTCTCAACACTTCTGAAAATCAAGTCTAAGAATCTTTGAATCTGTCCAGCTCCACTTTTTGTAGAACCTGAAGCAGGGAGCAAAGGTAGGTTTATGCCACCTTTACACTCTTCCAACTCTGGAGTTGTCTGAGCACCAATTTTGCCCCCAATATAAGTTAGAACAGCTCCAAGAATGCTCTAATTTGCACAGACTGGTTATGGCCCCAAAGGCCATTATGTCAGTTAGGGAATGCCAGAGCACAGGAGTCCTCCTGCTATGCCCTCTCTCCACAGCCATATACCTGACACACCACCTACACTAGCTTTTCATCACCTTAGGAATTCTCATCTGACTGGTTGAACCAACTTTGAGTCAAAAGAAGCCATAGTGGGGGCCAGGATCTGGCCCAAAGTATCTAAAATTAGGCACTGGAAACTTTAAGGGACTTGTCCAAGACCACACAGGGCATTTGCATCAGAATTGGGATTATAATTTAGCTGTTCTAGACTTCCAATCCTGTGCTTATTCCAAATCAATGTGGTTTACTAGGTGTCTCAAAGAAAATCTGAAAATACACAAGTCCAGACCCTCAGCTTTTGTAAATTGGTACAGCTACTTTTGCAAGCAATGGAGCTGTGCCAGCATACACCAGATGAGGATATAACCCACAGTGTTTAAGTGCAAAGCTTTAGAACACTGTCAGTACTTCAATCCTACCACATGATGGAGGACTTTCATGAGGGGCAGTAAGAAAAGGAGTACTTGTGGCACCTTAGAGACTAACAAATATATTTGAGCATAAGCTTTCGTGAGCTGTAGCTTACGAAAGGTTATGCTCAAATAAATTTGTGAGTCTGAATTCGCAAAAAGAAAAGGAGTACTTGTGGCACCTTAGAGACTAACACGGCTGCTACTCTGAAACATGAGGGGCAGTGTGATTTGTTTAGACTTTTCTAAATTTATCATAGAATTGTAACTGGAATTGTCAGTTTTGCTCTCTAAATAATGAACATTTAGGGTTTATTCTACTGGACTATTTTTAGACTACAGAGCTTGCCCACAACCTCTCTGTCATATTTTCATTACTTATACATTTGTCTGCAGGCCAGTGATAATTAACAAATCATTAACATTTCTGTTACATTTAATTTTGCTAAAAATATTTGATCAAGATTACTAAATGGGACTCGCCTCTTAGTTATGGTGATGTGTATTATATCACATTAAGGGACAGATTTTCAAAGGTATTTAAGTGCCCAAAGAGGCAGATAGGTGCCCCGTGGATTTTTCAAAAGTATCTAAGTGCCCTACTGCCATGGCTCCTATCTAGAGCACTGAGTACCTATCTGCATCATTAGGCAGCTAGATTCCTCTAAACATCTGGCCCTAATTCTATTGTAGTTACCAAGCATAGTGATCCTTACCTAGCTCTAAAGAACTGAAGTACATGGAGCTGCACCAGATTATACCAGCTGAGGATCTGATCATGTGCTTTAAAAGGAACTTTTTATATTGGAATAGTTTTAGGTGCTACTGGTCTGACGTGATATTGTATGAAGCATCCATTACTAATCCGAGTGAGAGGTTATTTATTTATAGAGTTGTGTGTAGTTTTATTTAAAGATCCCAAAACCATTCCTGACGTGTTTTAGTACAAACTTAGTGCCAAATCCTGCTTGTTTTGCTCATGTGAGGTGTCCATTGAACGGACCTGATGCACTACTGCTTTGCACCTTGTGTTATATTTTATACCTTTGTAAAATGGCTGTAAACGTTATCTCCAGTGAGAGAGGCAAATTATGATTTGGTAGTAACTTATATTTTTCATTCATTTTGCATAGGCTTAAATAACTACACAAGGTGCAAGGCAGTGGAGATTCAGATCCCCATGTTTGAAAAAAGTTTGCTAAGACTTAAGTTTGCCTCCAGTGAAGCCAATGATAATTTTGCCATAGACTTCCATAAAAGCAGGAATGTACCCACAGGATCAGCTTCTGGCCCCAGATATCATCTCTTTATGCTTTTCCGGTAGTGTAAGGGGTTTATAAAGCTACCATAAACAGATAATTGAAGATTATTTATTCAAGGGAATCCCTGGGTAATATAGAGCTGTCTGGCTCTTCACCTCCCAGCCCCACTAGAGCAGAAGCATATCTGGGATTTGGCTGGAGATATGAGGGTATGCAAGAGTACTTCTGTACCTTGGCTGATCTCCTAATGTATTCCTAACCCAAAGAATTAAAAAAAGCATGAGTCACGACCCCAAATATCATGAGATTGGCTTAAAAATCATAATATTTTAAAAATAATAAATTTAGTAATTTTTTTTTATCTTGAGGATATTGAGCCTGGGGGGTTCACACTTTCAGTCTTTTCTCCCTGCCCAAGATGGCTAGAAACATACTTTTTTTTTTAAATGAAAGCTGAGCTTCTGACATCATAATGACTTCAGAAGCTTGGTCTTTAAGAAAAATGCTAAATATTGTGAGGATGTGATAAAATCTTGAGCTTTGGTAACACCGGGAGGAAGAGAACATAACATAAGAATGGCCATACTGGTCAGACCAAAGGTCCATGCAGCCCAGTATCCTGTCTACCGACAGTGGTCAATACCAGGTGCCCCAGAGGGAGTAAACCTAACAGGTAATGATCAAGTGCCATCCATCTCCACCCTCTGACAAACAGAAGCTAGGGACACCATTTCTTACTCATCCTGACTAATAGCCATTAATGGATTTAACCTCCATGAATTTATCCAGTTCTCTTTTAAACCCTGTTATAGTACTAGCCTTCACAACCTCCTCAGGCAAGGAGGTCCACAGGTGGACTGTGCGCTGAGTGAAGAAGAACTTCCTTTTATTTGTTTTAAACCTGCTGCCCATTAATTTCATTTGGTGGCCCCTAGTTCTTATATTATGGGAACAAGTAAATAACTTCTCCTTATTCACTTTCTCCACACCACTCATGATTTTATAAGAGACAGAAACAAGAGTTACTATGATATTTTTGCAAGTTTCCTCATTCAACTTTCTGGAAAGCTGTAATTACTACATTTCTATCTCTGTGTGGTGCTGTGTGAGGTAATAAATTAGCACTCGCAGGTCTACCCATGTGATTTCAAAATGGTGGCTTACAGCAAACCCTGATGGCTTCTCCTGATTCTGGATGAGATCCAGAATTCTAACAAAATGATTCCCCTGATAAACAAATGCCCAAATATTTACTTCTGGTAGCAAGAGACATTAAATGACAGCAAAATCCAGCAAACACCTTTTGACTCAGTGCAGTTACCCTGTGGAGTGGTTTCTTTTCCTATGGCATCCTACCACAGTTGAGATCAGCAATAGTGCTTGAGCTGGACCTTCCTATTGGTATAAGGAAGAAAGGGCTTCTGTGGAGACCTGCAGTTTTGGAGTTTCTCCTACCTCCTTGGTCCAAAATAGCCCAGATCTGAGGACCTTCAGGATATGCTATAAACTCATGTCCCTCTTCCCCAGGGTGTTTGGAAATAGTGGAGAGAGCTGTTAGGATGAGGAATTGTTGGAGGGGGATGGGATACAAGGTTTTAAGTTGCCTGGTTCATGAGTGGTGGGTTATGTTGAATAGTACTGCTGCATTTTGGTTGTGCTGGAGTATTATATTTACTTTTTATCTTGATTGGTGCCAGGGGCATACAGATCCAAATAAATAAATTAGATATTATTGAAGTCAAGAACTTAGAAAGATTGAAGAAAAGGATTAAATAGTTCTATAGATAACAAACATCCAGAATTAAAATAGTAATATTTAAAAAGCCCATATGTTTCAGGGCATATACAGGCATCTAATTCATACTGAGATTTCGGAAGAAACCTTTCCCTTTTGGCAGGTTATCCAGTAACTGCTACTTCATGGTTTCTTGCATCTTGCTATGAAGCAGCTGCTGCTAGCCACTGTGGATGACAAAATACTAGAGTAGATACACCACTGGTCTGACACAGTATGGCATGTTCCTGTACATAGTGAGGAAATGAGCTCTTTCATGTCCACCTGCAAATAGTTTCAAGAGAAAAGAACAGAGGAGAAGGGCTTTAATATAATTAGGATGTACTGCTGAATTAACTTTTAGTGGCTCTGTCTGTTGGGCCAAACAGTGGCCAATTGCTCCACCACAGTGAACATTACTACTACTTGTCACCCAGGTAGGGGAAGAGCATTCCAGGTATGGGAGATGGCTTGTTTGAAGGCCAGTGGGAAGAAGGCTGGTTTGGTGAGATGGGAGGGGTTGGTTAATATACTGGTAGTGAAAAGGGTTTCAAAGAATAAGTATTAAATTGTCCAAAAAGCCACATTTAAAGATTAATGAATTCTAGAAAGGTAGCAAAACACAAAGAAAGTTCAGTTTCCCTCCAGATTGAAATAATGTGAAAGTTTGACTCTCCAAATTAAACCTTTTCAACAAGTGAGCTGTCTTGTACAAATGATCTGTGTCTGCTAGCAAGTGCTGCCTTCTGACAGTTGAGGACAAGATTGCTCTGACCCATCCATCAATTAATATCATACAAGTGTTTCTGGAAACTGAAATTCCAGGGTTCACAGGGGGAAAAAAACATCTGCATCAACTGCATTCTTATGAAAATCTCCACCTTGCGTTTAGAAAATTAAGTCCCTATGGGTGAACTAAGGCAGCAAGAAGTTAAGTGAGTTGCTCAAGGTCACATGGAAAGTCTCTGGCAGGGCCAGGAGCAAACCCCAGGTCTTCTGACTCCCAGCCGTGTACTTTAATTACAAGGCTATGTGTTCTCTTTTGGGCAAAGGTTCTAGTTAGCTCTCATTTTAAATGTACCAGTTCATGAATTTCTTTTCTAACATATAATTAGGTCTTTTTGAAAAAATAGTTTGAAAAAATTGCTTGCAAGCAGAGATTGTATATGCAAGATTCAGCCCAAAGCAAATGTTTATGGCTCATATAAACATTCTGAAACATGATTCATAATGGAACTGTTGAACCAAATAGAACTGTAGTGACTGATATGGGCTTGGAGTAATATTTGGAAGGTAAAAAATATAAGGTTATAAGTTGCAGTAAAGCCTACAGTTTCATACGGTATTAGTGATTATTAGATATATATTAATGTATTCTCCTGTAATTCTCTTGGATTACTACTTGGGTTTTCACCTGGTCTGCTAGTAGTACAATTTATTGTAATTTAAGACATCCAGATTCACATGATGCCTACCGTATAGCTGTATATATTACACGTCTTTGAACTAAAAATAGTGAAGTAATTATTATACTTTGATAAAGGTAACCATGTCTATTCAGCTACTTTTCTGCATGATTGCAATAGAAATGGGGGGGGGGGGGGAGAAAAGGAGGAAAAAACAAAAGCAGCAGCAGCTGCTTACAACCATCTGAAAGAAAGATGATCTCTTATCCTGGCTTCCTCTTGCTGAATAAAACTTGATGTGATCAGGTCACTGCATGTAAAATGCTGTAAGAATGTGATCTGTACTCCATCATTATAAAATTCAAACAGTCTTGAACCTTTTTATTCCACCCTGTTCATATTTATCTTCTTGGTCCTGCCTTCACTGTGCACCACATTTGTATTGATAAATTGTAGGTACTAGGAGATGTATTGATGGGATGAAGACAGTTCAAAATGTAGAGTGCTCTGGCTTTGCATATCATTACACCTAGCTTGCTCTTTGCCTCTTGAAAGCTGTCGATTTGTGCATTATTGCTATTCAGGCTGATAAATGACAGTAATTGTTCTTAAGTTGAAGAGCTGGCTTAATGTGCTGACTTGCTTGGGAATTCTGAGCACCAGGGTTAAACTGGTGTGCCGCTGGTTCTAACTGAATGGTCTTTTCCAGCTGAGAATAGATACTTAATTGAATTACTTACTTTTCATGCATTTTGCCGCCTTGCATTTGCTGGGGGGGGGGGTGGGAAATTCATAACAAGATCACAGAATTCAGAATTGTTTATGGAGAGTTCAGGACCAATGTGTGCCCCCATTTCAAGTGGCCTGCTCCCAGAGGTGCTAATAAAAAAAGTTGAGCGTGAGAATGCCTTAGCCCTGCATTTGCATGGGGACAGACATATGTAGGCTAATAACGCATGGGGTACGAACGTATCCTCCTTCTTTCCTCTATATCCCCAGTGATTGCACCTGTGCTCACCATCCTATCAAAACTCAATTCTAAAGACAAAATCAAACTCATATTGATGAGTTTTTGATGGGAATTTTTTGGCAATGTTACTTTGTCCACTGCTTAAGGTTTGTGCTAATTTTAAAAAGGGACACAATTTTCAGTCCTTATTCACACAAAATTCCCATTAATCTTGGTGGAAGTTTTGCTTGAGTAAAGTCTTCCGGATTCAATTTTAATAATTCCAAATGTTCAGAAAAGCTCAGTGTGTCATATTCAATTGTTCACCATTTTTTTTCTGGGTCACCTTAACCATATGTTTAAACACCGATACAAATTAAGAGTTTCCAATCACCAGAGTAATGGGCTATTTCACATGGTCATACCTCAATCAGGGTTGTGTTTTTTTTTTTTTTTTGCTTCCAACCCTTCAGTCATTTACAGTGACAACTGCACATTGCCACATTCTGCATGTGTACTGCAGAATTACAAATGAGAGGAGATGAACTGTCTGAGGTTGCAATAATAGGATGCAAGACAAGGTAAATAAGTATTTTTTTGTGCTTGTTCCCTCAATTTGCTAAAAATCCCCTTTTTATATATGAAGTTTATAGTAGTTTCATCTGTGATCCAGGGAGTCCTCTATCCTACCTATGATGATAACATATGGGAAGTTCTTAGGAACAGAGACTTTTTTTTTTGTTCTGTATTTGTACAGTGCCTAGCACAATGGGGTCTGGATCTGTGACGAAGACTCCTACATACTACGGTAGTACTATGACTAATAACTTGTCATCTTTAGTCTGATGGCTGAACTCCAAACAGTTTAGAACAAGCCTTAAATTTCTGGGCCCTAGTTCAAAAGAGGTATCTAGCAATTCATGCAGGGGCATTGAATTGCTTTTTTATCTGTGGACTGACAGTGCTGTTAGTTCCAGAAGATTATATATCTGTTTGAACCTTAAATGGAGTTTCAGCATCGTGTAGAAGGAGTAACGAGGGTGGTAGGGGAAGTAGTAAGAATATGCTAGAAAAATCATTTTAATATTTGTTTCTTCCTTAAAATTAGATATCTGAATTCAAACAAAACTTCTTTTCCTTAGCCTGAGGTGCCAGACTGCTTTTCAGTTAAACGTAGGTGGCTACATGGGTATGCTGGATCATACTAATCAATGAACAATTATTTTAATTCCTGTGATGCTAACAAAAAGTACTAAACACAAACGCATTGTATACTCTTACACACACACACACCCCGATATACGAAATGAACATGACATTCCACACCTTACCACGACCCCATAGGTCTCTGTCCCAAATATATGTATATATCTCTCCAAGAACAGGAAACTGCTTCCAAACTGGATGTTTTTCTGGTTGCATGCATCATTTCATTATTGTAAAAGAATGTGAAATCCATGTTTTTCAACTCTTTGAGCTAGGAGAACATTAAAGAAGATGCCCTAAAAGATAGGGGCTAAGAATCCCTTGACTGATTGAAGTCCCACAAAACTGGCAAGTAGATACTGATCATGTAATCAGTTATGTGTGGAACTTCCAGGGAAGATAATGAGAGTTGAAAGCACTAAGCACCTCACAGACCCTATACTACTTGGGTCAGTTGGTAACATTATATGGAATTAAATGTACAAGTAAAGAACTTCAGAAGTTATTAACTTTTGTACAAAGCCATAAAAATGTAATAGTGATGCTAAATGGTCACCTTGGGCAATATTAAGTTAACTATATGCATTTTGATTGGAGTCCAGTGCAATCAAACATTTTTTTTTTTGTACAAGTAAATTCTTAAGTCAATGGATGGTCTCGGATGGTGGAGGATCAATGGATAATGTTAGCATACACACACTTTTTTTCTTTTGGCAGATATTTGTGATCTTAAATTTATTTCATATAATAAAAAAATAATCCTGCATTCAGATCAGTTCCTTCTTCTGCTGATGTCATTGGCACATCTGAAAACTGAAGTAAGTGTGTGTGTGCGAACGCGTGCATGCGCATATATATGCGGCATGTGTATTAGTTGATTCAAGGGTATTCATAAAGCAGACAACTGAGTAGTGGGAGAGAGCTCAGTTGTAACACCAGTTGTCTATAATTGACTTATTGCTTCAAACTACCACCATTAAATTGTTAGGTATACTTATTATCCCTGGAGAAACTCACCAGCTTTAAAAGGGACACTGATTCTATTTACATTAGAACATGGTGTCCCTCTATAAATATATGGCAAATAACATAGATTATTCAAATATTAGAAATTTTAATCTTTTTTTAGTACATTTGTTTATTATAATATGGATCTCACCTATCTGTTGTTCTTGTTATTGAGACACCCTGTAGAAGTCACTACGACCTTCTTTCCTCTGTCCCCAACCTCAGAGTGTTTTCAAGCAGAAAGGGGCCTATCATGTCCATGTATAGTGTTATATGGAAACTGCAGATTTTGTTTTAGGCTGCCTTTTTACCCAGTTGTCCTGGGTTTCTCTCTGCTTTAAAAATAAAGTAAATGGCCATCAAGTAAGTTTCTTATTTGTAAGATCAGGAAAATAATATCTCTAGCTTTAAGTGACTCGAGAATGGTAGGCTTCTTGAAAGCCTGTTTGGACAAGCTCTTCCTTCTCCATTTTCGTCATCTTCACTTTCCTGGTTGCATTGCCTGTAGTCGCTGTATAGCACCTGCGTCCTGCTGCCGTGGCGCCACGCTACTGTCTTCAGATCTTGAAGGCTGCCTGAGAAATCCCCACCCATCCCAAAGAAAAAGCTGAGTAATGGGCCTGAAGCCCAATGTGAGGCAGGTGTGGAGCCAATGCAGTGTCGTATTTACATTCTGCCACCTTGTGGACTGCATCTTTATATTTACTTAATGCTTTTTTGCCTCGATCTTCAGAGACAAGATCAGCTCCCAGACTGCTACACTGGGCAACGCAGTATGGGGAGGAGGTGAGCAGCCCTCAGTGTGAAAGAACAGGTTAAGGACTATTTAGAAAAGCTGGACGTACACAAGTCCATGGGTCCAAATCTAATGCATCCAAGGGTGCTGAGGGAGTTGGCTGATTTGATTGCAGAGGCATTGGCCATTATCTCTGAAAATTTGTGGCAATTGAGGGAGGTCCTGGATGATTGGAAAAAGGCAAATATAGTGCCCATATTTTAAAAGGGGAAGAAAGAGAACCTGAGGAACTATAGCCTCACTTCAGTCCCTGGCAAAATCATGGAGCAGGTCCTCAAGGAATCCATTTTGAAGCACTTGGAGAAGAGGAAGGTGATCTGGAACAGTCAACATGGATTCACCAAGGGCAAGTCATGCCTGATCAACTTGATTGCCTTCTATGATGAGATAACTGGCTCTGTGAAAATGAAGAAAGAGGTAGATGTGATATATCTTGACTTTAGCAAATCTTTTGATACAGTCTCCCACGGTATTCTTGCCAGCAAGTTAAAGAAGTATGGGCTGGATGAGTGGACTATAAGGTGGATAGAAAGCTGGCTAGATCATTTGGGCTCAACAGGCAGTGATCAATGGCTTGATGTCTAGTTGGCAGCCGGTATCAAGCAGAGTGCCCCAGGGGTCGGTTTTGGGTCCGGTTGTTCAACATCTTTATCAATGATCTGGATTGGGATTAATTGCACCCTCAGCAAGTTCAGATAAGCATAGGATCCAGAGTGACCTAGGCAAATTGGAGGATTGGGTTAAAAGAAATCTGAGGTTCAACAAGGACAAGTGCAGAGTCCTGCAATTAAGAAGAAAGAATGCACAGCTACAGGCTGGGGGCCAACTGGCTAAGCACAGTTCTGCAGAAAAGGACCTGGTGATTACAGTGGACGAGAAGCTGGATATGGGTCAGCAGTGTGCTCTTGTTGCCAAGAAGGCCAACAGCATATTGGGCTGTATTAGTAGGAGCATTGCCAGCAGATAGAGGGAAGTGATTATTCCCCTCTATTCGGCACTGGTGAGGCCACACCGGGAGTATTGCGTCCAGTTTTGGTCCCCCCACTACAGAAGGGATGTGGACAAATTGGAGAGAGTCCAGCGGAGGGCAACAAAAATTATTAGGGGGCTGGGGCACATGACTTAGGAGGAGAGGCTGAGGGAACCGAGAGGTAGTGGAATCTCCATCCTTAAAGGTTTTTAAGGTCTGGCTTGACAAAGCCTTGACTGGGATGATTTAATAGTGTTGGCCCTGCTTTGAGCAGGGGATTGGACTAGGTGACCTCCTGAGGTCTCTTCCAACCCTAATATTCTATGATTTAGCACCATAGGCCTGAATGTCACTTTTGCTCCACATCCTGATCTTCAGTTGTCCAGTTCCCTTGAACTCCTCTGACAGAAGGTTAAATGAGGGTGTATCTCCAACTGATGTTTCATTCTTTTCAATCCACTCTTCATAAGTTCTTTAATCCTTTGAGATTCAGAGTCTGCCAAAAGAAAAAAGTATTGAAAATAGGAATAATTTAGGAACACTGGAAATAAATATTGGAGAAATTCCATGCTGTTGGGCATGTTTAAGGCCTGCTTCTAGATTTTTGGGGATTTCTGTTCTTTTTGGTTTGTTATACAGAACTTAATTTTCATTTTTAAAGAACTTTTAGTTACAGGAGAACTTTACTAATAATAAGGGGACAAAATTTGGATAGATTTGCTTCCAAAAGCAGTCACAATATGCCATGAGCATTTTGCAAACATAATGGAATTTCCCAGTCCTGAAGGGCAAACAAGACTGAGTTGTTGTTTTGAATCTACAGACAGAGTGAAATCATCTTGACTCCAAGGCCTGGTCTACAGTTGGGGGGCGAGCTAAGTTGGTCTAAGTTACGCAACTTCAGCTACAAAAATAGCGTAGCTGAAGTCAATGTACTTAGAGCTACTTACCATGGTGTCTTTGCTGTGGTAGGTTGACTACTGACG
Organism: Lepidochelys kempii; assembly: GCF_965140285.1. Classification (NCBI taxonomy): domain Eukaryota; kingdom Metazoa; phylum Chordata; order Testudines; family Cheloniidae; genus Lepidochelys; species Lepidochelys kempii. The sequence goes on along the minus strand of NC_136391.1, from coordinate 23,114,418 downwards.
CTCCCCTGTCGACTCCGCCTATACTTCTTGCTCCGGTGGAGTACCGGACTTGATGGGAGAGTGCTCGGCTGTCGATTTCTCATGTCTTCACTAGACATGATAAATTGACCCCCACTCCCCGCTGGATTGATCACTCCAGAGGTAAGTGTATACATGTCCTAAGAGAGTTGCAGACATCCCAATTCAGGTAGTTGGTGGTATGCCTACTTTACAGATGGGGTCTTTAAACTGAAGTTAAGTGATAGGTTCAAGTCTCCTCATTAATAAGAGGCAAAACCATCAATACAAGTCAGGTGTTGTGACTTCCAATCCCCTGGTCAGCACACTTTGGAAAAAGGGAACAAGGTTGTGGCTTGATTGTCAGAGATGCTGAGCATGAATATGTTCTGCTGAAGTCATTCACAGCTGTGAAGGGGTGGCCACGCTGAAGATCAGGCATGGCTAGCATAATTCAATGTTTAAAAAAATCCTGGCAAATAGTTGGTTCAGTAGATAAGAACATGAATCCTGTTTGTTGTGCACAATGCATTTTTCTCTGAGATGAGATGGACAACCAGTTCAGAGATCTAAGTGTAGGAGCGATGATCTGTGATAAGATAATGCTAATGAGAAGGGCTAGAGATGAATTTATATTTTCCCCTCCATTTCTCTCTCTTTTTTTTTTTATTTCAGCTTAAAGAATTTCAAGAAGTATTTTTTGACAGTGGTCTTGTGATTTGTACATCATGTTGAACCCTGTCTATTGTCTCCAGCTTGCTGACCGTAAGGAGACCTAATGGAAATTCCCAGAGATGGGTGATGGTATTTTACACCCTTTATCTGACTTCAGTCAGCTCTTCAGGTGATTGTAGTTTTAGCTTTGGAGCAGTTGCACTTACCCTTGAGTTTGTCACATGGCTATGCTTCTGGCACTTGGTTTTGGCTGCTTTATCCCTCTGGATATAATTTTTTACTTTGTGCATTTACTTAGTGTAAATATTGTTGAGCAGGAGATAACAGTGCAGATGTTTCATGGTTGAAAAGGGGAGGTTGTTACCTGCACTAGTATTTTCCTATCCCAATCTGTGTTCAGTATATAGATGTGATGCTATTCATATCTCTTATACAGTCAATATTCTTTCTGAATCTGAACTCCACTATTTTAATTAGCTATGCAAAGCCATTTTGTGAGACAGTGACTATACACCAGAATCCTGATCAAAATCGACTAACTCCTTTGAATAGACTTCCAGGAAGGGAAAGGAAAGAGAATTAATCATTTCAGGGACTCAAAATATTCTTCTGAAAAGCATCTACTGGACACTGGAATAGAATGGACTGGATCTTAAGGCAAAATTCCTACTTACAGTATATTTAAATTGTGTGTATATGTAAAATGCACATTAGAGCAATGTTTTCTTCTAAAAGAATAAACTCCTTGGTGTATGCCTTAAAATTACTTATTATAGGCACTGTTGGTAGCAACACCTTTATTCTAGGTTGCCCAGTTCTTCCCATTATAAAACCCTATTTTCAGCTGTCTAAAAGTTTTTGTTAAACTTTAGCCATTCAGACTGAAATTTTCCATGCCAAGTGTCTGCTTTTGTCTGACTTTTTTGGAAAGTTTCAACTAAAACTGTTCAGTCATTTCCATGAAGTAGATGAGGTAAAAATATGTTGTTTTAGCACCTCCATGTGTTTAGAGCAGGGATTTGACAGTGGGCATTTGTCTCAGGGAAGTGCCTTTTGCTGTTTCAGTGGGGGAAAAAAACACCCAAATTTGGCCGCGTTATGAGCCTTGGAACAATTTCAGTTTGCACATACTCAGTAGAGGTTTGTTAGAGTTTGGCAGCTCAGTGTTCAGAAGATTCCCTCTGTCCTGAGCATGCTCCAGTACAGCTCTTTCAGGGGCTGAGCAGGACATTCCCCTCAGTTGTTCCTCCTGGCTACTGCTGACTATTATAATGCTTGGCGCTGGAACTGAGGCAGTGACCCTTGAACTGGACCTGGGAGCTTGGGACGAGACTGAGATTCAATGAGAAGTCTGTTGTGGGAGGAACTGAGACTAGCTGGGTCAGGAGCTGGGATCAGAAATGGGAGTGGAGAAGGACTGGGAGCTAGTGGGGTAGAGTAGAGAACAGGGGAAGGTGAGGGGAATTGGAAGCCAAGTGAACAAAGGTGAAGTCTGAAGTTCATGGGTGTCAATGGTAAGGCAGTTGATCCATCTTGGTACAGTGGTAATGGTCCTTCCTGTACTGAAAGGGCTAATGATCCCTTTAACGCTATAACAAAAGAAAGCAAAGGCCTTGGTCCTGCAGTGAGCTTTACATAGTGAGATCCACGTGGAACCCCTTGAATTTGCCTAAACAGAAAGCATTGTAGGATTTAGGCTTTAAGAGGCGTTGGCAGTTTGAAAATAATATACAGTATGGTTTGTTCAGCTTTCAGTCACATCAGAGTAAACACCGACTAACTCTGCTGAAGTCAATAGAGTTGCTCTGGATTTACATTTTAGTCTCTAGAAGGTAGAATCTGGGCAAACGTGTGTTTATATGCCTCCCTTGTAAAATGTTTCTATCATTTCTGGCATTAGAGTGTAATTTCTTATAATTTGCCATTTTTAAAATTTGTTTTTTGAGGTTGATAATGTTGATGGGAGTAATTTTAATAAAATTCAATATTTCTTGACCTATATTTTGTACAAATATTGTTAGAAGGATAGTGATTTTTTTATGAAGAATTTTCATGGTATTTCATATTCAAGATTGCTTAGTTGTGAATAGCCACAAAGTGTAAAGTATTGGGCCTGGTTCCCTGATAGACTAAGCCTTCTGCAGGTGTTTGAATGTTAGCAGAAGCCTTTTTGATGTATTTCCTGGGAAAGGTAGGCTGCATCTGAGTCAGCTGGTGAGAGCCCATTGTGCGACAATCCCCAGTGGTAGGGCTGCAGAAAATCTGATGGTCCAGTAATCCTGGTCCATCTAGAACAGCCTTGTAAAATTCCTCTGGCCTGCTTGTCCGGAGTAAAGTAGAAAGCTTCCCTGGACAAATGATGCCAACAAACTTTGCAGAATCTGAGCCTTCAGTTAAAAACCCCTTACAGTTAAAAAGAAAACCTTAGATCTGTGAAATTAGTATAATTGATGCTGCAGCCACCAGACAGTGTGACAGCAGCTGCTCCTCTCATTCACGCAGTTCAGAAGCAGAACAAGTGGAGGAGAAGCTGGAAGAGTACCGACTGAATCCTCTAAGCTACCCCTACCACCAGAGAGACGAACAGTAGGTCCCATTGGGAATATAGTATGCAGAGGAGATATGCATACGTAGCATGTGTGTGTCTGGAAGTGACTTTCTGGGGTAGGCTAGTAGATTTTTACCTGGGCTGGTAACTTTTTCCTTGAGAATTGTGCAAGGCTAATACAATATTGCAAACCCCAAGCGTTCTGAAGTCATGAGTCAGGCCCCTAAAATCATAATATGAGCTTGAAAATCATGAGATCTTAAATACACTTTAAATTCTTTGTTGAGGGTACATTTGGGTCATCTATTTGAGCTTTACTCAGCAACAATGGGGCTCCTTAGAGGCATTGTTAATAGATGAAAGTTGAGATTCTTATGTAATCATTAACTCCAGGAGCAGAGGATTTAAAAAACCCAAAATGCCTCCTGCCCCAAAATATTGTGAGAGATAGTACCATTCAAATATCTAGTGGTTTTGGACCGAACTAAACTGTTTGCCCAGTTATACTTAAATTGTGGCATGTTTTGAGGGTTACATTTAGCTGTCCTGTTGCATCATACCATCTTCTAGATTTGTAGTGTACAGTTCATAAATAAGTGTTGAGTAAGCACTTAGAAATACTCTATGCTTCTCACTTAGCTGTGTATTACTAAAGCATAGTATATATTCATGAGGAGCAATCCAAACAGAATCAAATGAAGAAATCTGGTGCAATTAGAATGAGTTCCATCAATTATATTTATACAATAGTTTAAAGATTTTGGGTAAAGTTTTTCAAAGTGACTTAGATGTCTAAGTGCCATTTTCAGAAGGAAATTACAAACCTTGGTGCTTAAGTCATAAGAACGTCCATATTGGGTCAGACCAATGGTCCATCCAGCCCAGTATCCTGTCTTCTGACAGTGCCCAATGCCAGGTGCCCCAGAGGGAATGAACAGAAGAGGTAATCATCAAGTGATCCATCCCTTGTCGCCCATTCCTAGCTTCTGGCATGCAGAGGCTAGGGACACTTCAGAGCATGGTTTTGCACCCCTGCTCATCCTGGCTAATAGCCATTGATGGACTTATCTTCCATGAACATATCTAGGTTTTTTTTTTTAGAACCCCGTTATAGCCTTGACCTTCACAATGTTCTCTGGCAAAAAGTTCCACAGTTTGTGTTGTGTGAAGAAAGACTTTATTTTCTTTGTTTTAAATTTTTGCCCATTTCATTTGGTGACCCCTAGCTCTTGTGTTATGAGAAGGAGTAAATAACACTTCCTTATTTACTTTCTCCACACCAATCATGATTTTGTAGTCCTCTATCATACTCCCCCTTAGTCATTTCTTTTCCAAGCAGAAAAGTCCCAGTCTTATTAATCTCTCCTCATATGGAAGCTGTTCCATACCCTAATAATTTTCATTGCCCTTTTCTCTTCGTTTTGCTTTCACTTTTGAAAATGGGAGGTAGGCTTCTAATTTACTTAAGTGCTTTTTGAAAATTTCACCCTTTTGCGTACATTATGGACATGCTACAAGAATACCTCATGCTTTACAGACATTAGCTAATTGCTTCTTCCAACAGCTCTGCAAGGGAGGCAAGTATTTTCCCCCCCCCCATTTTACAAATGAGGAAATGGAGGCAGAGAAACCATACAAAGTGTGGAAAGCTACAGCGACACTCACTGTCAAAGTCAGGATCAGAATTCAGGAATTCCTGGGACCTAGTCCTATACCCAGGCCACTAATCACATTCACTTTTCTACAATATAAATAAATGCTGTGTAGTGATTCTTTTTTTGGTAAGGTTGAGCTCAAATCATCTGAGGTTTTAGCCTTCTTCACCTAACATGGCCTGAGAGAACTGAATTAAGGGACACATTCCCATAAGAAATTCTGCATAATATTTGAGGCTTTCACATACAAATGTGTACTGAGATACTGTTTCCTCCTCCTTACCTCATGCTAGTTGTGTTGTGGCTTTAAAGTGTCTTCCAGCTCTTGATTTAAAGGGTTTATAGTCTGTGCTAGGTTTCAGTGCTTTGTTTAATTTGCCTATCTGGCAATATGAGCCAATAGCCAAATTATGATGTATTGTCTGCTGATGCAATTCGGCCACTAAAGGATTTAGCACACTGAATTTAGGGATAGACACTGGATGGCTGCTTTTTGGTATGGATCTCCCATTGGTTTCAACATAAGTACAGCATGTAGAAGATTTTCAGGATTAGGCTCTAAATCTGGATATTTCTCACATCAAAGGATAATCCCTGTAGACTATACTGAAAGAAGGTTAGGAGGCAATGGCTATGGTTTAATCAGGCTGCAACTTTATTATTAGATATCTGGGACTACCCGGCCGATAAAAATGTACGGTACTGACAACTCCATTATCGTTTCAATATCTACCCAGGGGCTTCCGCCAGCCCTCGCTTTTTCCATCCTGATCCCCAGCCAACCCATTGCTGTGACTTTATTTCTTCTCCTCCCTCCCCAAATGAGGGTTAAGGTGGGCTATAAAGGAACGGTCATAGGTTTGGAGAAAAGGGGCTTCCCCCACCAGGCTTGCCCTTTATCAACTCCCCAGCCCTTCTTCTCCCTGAGGCATGATGAGTCAGTGTTGCCACGCTGACCCACTGTGTATTTGCAGGAGCATCTCTGCACCTCTCTCTCTCTGACCCCACAGCAAGACGGACAAGATCCCTTCTCCCACCCCCGTATAAGGTGCGGTGTGATCAGTGTCACAAATGTAGAGCTGCATTGACAGTGGTACATATGAAATGCTGTTGAAAGTTGTGGCCAGCTGAAGACACACATACATATTGGCCTGTGTATGGCTGTCATCATCCACCACATCTGTGTGTTTTGGTTTTCTTCTATCTTTTTACAACTATACGGGGAAAGAAAAGCATGAAATACCCCAGATTTCCATTTAGATTTTCAACTCCAAGTTGTAATGTGGAGGCTGAATTTTAATCAAAGGCTGTATCCGCCATTTCATCTTTATACAATATCCTAAAATTCTATTTGAAATAACATTTTCTAGGTGGCACAGTGGTCATTACTGAACATAAACTTTTTAACTTGTTGAGATGTATATTCAAAGTCCTGCTTACACTAAGTCACGAGTGAAAATGAATTTGGTGTCCTTTTATAGACCTAAGGAAAAATGCAGTTTTGTTTTAAACATTTGAGAATGCATCTAAAACAAGCTAAGCAATATATGCATTTCATCTCTAGAACTCAGAAATCTCTTCAGAAATGTTTTAGTTTAATACGTTACCCACTACTGGAAGCTCTTGCACAATAGTTATGTGAGGGAAGAGAAGTATGAAGATACAAGGCTCAACTCTGCACCTGAATATACCTATTTTCCATGCTGAAGAATGCTTTGAAAACTCTTTTTTTGAGTGATTGAAGCCAGTGGTGTGTTTTTGGTTTAGCCAGGCTCTGAAAACAGAACATCATGATGAATTATTTTTAAGCTAATCTCCTTGTCTTTTCTTTTAAAAAACAAAATCATGCAAAAACCTAACTAGCTGAATGCAAACAATGTTTATACTGTACATCTTGTCCTTCAGTAAGAATTCTCCTATATCTGATTTGATGGCCACTGAAAACATAAAAGGTTTGGTTTACTTTTGTTTCCATGCAGAACATATATACAAGTTCCTTGCATATAATAAAATGCCGCAGTTCTGTGCTCTCCAACAGAGTGGTGTCTCGCTTTGTGTAGTAAAGCAGCCTTGAGTTGTCGTTTTAGAGGATCTGAAACCAGTGGAAAGTTCTGTGTGTGTGTGTGTTTGCTCCCATCTGCTTTTCTTAATGGGCAATTGGGATTTTTTTTTAAAGTAATTTCTTTTTCTCTTGCAGAATGATGTGCCTGTAAATTAGTCTTCAGGAAGAGAGAGAGGGAGCCATGACCCCTGCTTCCAAACAAGTCAACGAGAACTGGCAAAGTAAGGTATTTTTTCTTTTTTAATTCTCTGGAGGTTTTTGTGTTGAATTTGTTCCATTACAGTGTGGTGTGGAATTGGGAAACTCTAAGTACCTAGGGCATGTGGGAACCTTTATTTAATCCCAATTTTGTTACTTCAGGAAAATGTAAACATTTTGACTTGTTTTCCTCTGAAATTGAATACTGTATCTCTATATCACTCCCCATTTACAATGAACATGAAGTAGTGTAGCTCTTGGTGCTTGTGAAGCTGATTCCTTATGAAACTGAAGGGAAATGTAAATTGATGCTTTTGCAGACTGGCCCAAAGGGGTTGCTGGGCTGAATGACATCTTCTGCTATGGGACCTGATCTGGCAAATTTTTACTTCTATTAGTAGTCAGAGATCTAAAGTAATGTATGATCTGAAGTCAACCTCTCTACTCTGGTGAGGCTGATGAGTAACCGTGTACAGGATGAAGCCTTTTAAATTCAGCTTCTCCCCTCTATACGTACTTACTGGACCACACCAGCCTTCAGTCCAGCCTCCTAGATCAGTTTCTGAACTTAAGTCTCAGAGTTGTTACTGCATTTAACTTTGTCTTCAGGAAGGCACAACAAATTTACTATCATTACAGCATATAGTAGTAATTTATGCCCTCTAGTTTCTGTTCAAGGAGCAGACCTGATAGATTTAAGGGGATATTTTAATCTAAAATCTGGTAATACAGAGATAAGAGAGAGGCTGGGTTGTTTTGTTGTAACACATATATTTATTGCGCAAAACTGACCATCAAATGGCTGAGATAGGTTCGTTATTTTAGATGGATAGCTAATCACTGTCCTATTTTTTATTATTCCTATTTCTGTCCTCCTTGTGGTGACTGTGAATTAGCCCTGTGCCATTTTCTAAAATATCAGGCATTTTTATACATTAGGTATATTGAATGGCAAATACTTGATGTAAAGTCTGCAGTTTTACTCCATAACCAGATTGTAAAATATGAACTGAATTAATCATAACTGCAAAGAGTAATGGCACGTTTTCTCCTATTTTATCTTTAGTGCCTTTCAGATCATGTTTTAAAACCTTCTACATCTGGTGCACAGAATGAGGCAGCGGCTTTGGTAGTGGATAGCAAGAGGCAAAGGTCAAACCAGAGGCTGCACAAATATTGCGCGCTGGATTTATTGTTTTAATTAAGAATGTGGCAGTTCATCATAAACTGTTTATGGTGTTTTTTGCACAGTGCAGCATTTTGAAATCAGCTGTTTTAATGAAAACATAATGTCATATCTGTCAAAGTTCTAAATATTTTGAAAGTGAAATATGGAAACAAGAACTTTAATTCTGGGTTTACTGGGATTAGCTCACTGAATTGCTTTTTAAATCCCTTAAGAGTGTCATGTCATGGGTACTGTATGGTTCCATGATGGGGTAGGAGGCTGGGAAACTGGAGGTACTGTAGCTTGTTATTTAATAGCAAAAATACATGCTGAGGGCTAATGTATTGAAAACACTATTATTTATTATTATTTGTGTTGAAATGCTAGATTAAAGAAGCAATCGGAGATAAGGCACTTCCTCCATAATATGCAGAATGCAAATTGTGAGTCCTCATGCTAAAAAATAAATCTGAAAGTTCTTGAAGCTGGAAAGAAATATATCTGCAGTAGTTAATATGATGTTATGAAATCTCAGCATCAGAATCTTTGTAACTAATTATTTATAATGACCTCAAAGATGATAGGTTTGTGCGGACTTTTAAGGCTGGGTAGTTTGAAGTCCTTGTAATTTCCTACTATTGTTATGCATTCGTGTAGATATGTCAGGCAATTTTGGTTTAATTTGTTATGTAGTCTGATAAAATATTTGTATAATCTGAAAATTGTATTTTTTTTTGTAGTACTCGCCTTTGAAAATAGAAATTAAGTCTGTCATTAGATGCTAGGCCACAGTAGTTGACTGAGCAGGCTAATGTATGTTACATTCTGTGCTATACTTGGTCAAGTTTCATATATATTGTATTCCACATTATTTTATTAAATTTAATATCTGCACTTTCTATTACCAGACATGCCTCTCATTCAAAGCACAGAGGCACAGTTCTCTAATCAGAAGTGACAAGCTATATACTTTCTTTCAGCCATTATTCGGTAGCCTAGAGCAAGGAGCTCTGTTTCCTTGAAAATGTTTGAATTGGGTTATTTTTATTGAAGTATTAAAGTAATTCTTCAGATTTTAGGCTATTATTTAAGCACTTTTGGGAGAATGCAATAGTATCTGGATCCTATAGCCTTTGTTATGCTAACAATTGTAGTAGCTAAATGTCTCTTTTTTAATGCTAGTTATGTAAGTATCTGAAAATTCATATCTGGCTGATCGAAACTAACAACGCTTAGGTAAATAAACTAATTTAGCCTACTCATTTTGTTTAGGTACAGGAGTAGCATGTTAAAATGGCTCACTAGTTAAATATACAACTAGATTCAGGTTACTGTACTGTCATTGACCAATTTGTCGTCTTAACTATTATTTTTATTTGTCAAAATAATGAATGTGCTGAATACTAACCTCATGTCAAGAAGTCTGAAGGGGTCGGTGTTTGTATTTTGAGGCAATATATGGGTAGGATGATGTTAGTAATAAATGCTAATAACTTTACATTTTGATTTAGTCACACTGACTGTACACAAAAAAGGATCTCCAGAGGCTCTGCAGATTGTGGGTCTGATGCTCCCCTCCCTTAACATGGGAAGAGGGAAGCATAACATGGCAAAATTTAGTGTATTTTAGTACTGAAAGAGGAGGGAGCAGCTGCCCCTATCCACAAAGCCATGGAGACCCTTTTAGCAACCGTAGAAGCGGATATTCCAAGGATAGACCCAGGGAGCAGCCATTCTCTGTGGCACAGTCCTTATGGGATCCAGAGCCTTTCTTAATGGTAATCCTAATAAACCAAGCAATGTTAACTCCCTTTCCAGGTCTTCTACCTATTGTGGAGCGGAATGGGTAAGGCAATATGTGCAATGGGAGAGCCAAAAACAGCATATTGTCAGAGTTGGGTAAGCAATTTGGAGGAATACAGAGAGTGTAGTTACTGTGTTTCCAGGCCACAGTCCCTGAACTCTAAATTAGCACTTGGTCTCCCTCATACATACATAGCCAGCCTTGCTGAATTTTGTAGTGTTTTTATGATATGCACAAAAGTGGGTTATAATGACACTACCAAATTCACTTCCGATCCTGACCAAAGCCTTTGCTTAAGGAAGAAATTATTAATTCTTGTGCATAAATATCATAAGTGTAAATGCAAAGTGACTTGATGGAAACAAAGTCTAACTGTCCAGGAACAGGTGTAATCAACATCTATCAGTTAGAAGCCTTACTGTAATCTTCTCTAATTTTGTCTGTGTAACCTGCATTTTCCTTAAGGTAGATGAGTTTGTACTAAGATGTTCCTCTCTGAGACCGTTTCATAATTGGCTCCTATCCTGGCAACGGTGGGGGAACACTTACTTTCCCCATCAGGATCCGAATACTACTCAGCTGGCACACCCAAGTAGTTCAGTTAGAGCTAATGGGACTATTTGAGTGACCAAGATTTGGGCGTAGGTCTAGAGACAGCTCCATGTATGCACTATATCAGGAATTCTCAACCTTTTTCTTTCTGAGGCCACCCCAACGTGGTATAAAAACTCCATGGCCCACCTATGCCACAAATAATGTCACAAGCTCTAGAGTAAATGAGTATTTTATGTGTTTTAAAAAAAAAGCCCAAATTAAAATCTTGGGGTTGCACACTTCAAACTTTGGTGGAACTGGGATCTGAACCCATTTACAGATTGAAATTTTTGAGGCTGGCTGTTATCAGTAGCAACTAGAAGCTTCAGAAAGTCCTCTTAGCAAGGTGAAGAGTATAACCTATTGTGGATAACTCATTAAAAGTTCTAGTGTACTGACATTAATGACACCAATACAGTGTAGGGAAGAAAAAAAGGAAAAGTACAGATAGAGGGAATGGCATGTCCAAAATATTTACTAAACCAGTGAGCTTCAATTCGCTAAAGAATTTCGGATAACAGCAGATTACTTTGGGTAAAGACATGAATAAAAACTTAAGGAAAAGTCTGAGTGGTGTGGGCAAGACAGAATCCTTCCCTCTCCCTGGTGTCTGTCTGTGGAGTGGCAGTGTCTGTTTCAGCTGTACTTCCACTGGGAGGAATGTGGAGTGTGTGCCCACCTAGTAGGCTACACCCTGCCCTTCTTACCTGGTGCTCATGCTCTTTGTAGTAGTACAAGGGGACAAGGTCTGCAAATTAAGGGGTATATCTACCTGCTGAGGCAGCTAGTACATGCTGCAGTCACTAACTGTCTTGCAGTGACCAGGGCTAGATTTAAGTCGGTATGCATTACCTCTTGCACCAATAATATTGTAAGGATAGCAAGGATATTGTAAGGATAGCAAGGTTTCTCTTGGCCATCATCAGGCAAAAGAAATTCTTCTAGAGTCTGATCAACACAACCCAAAACAGGAAAGAGGGATTAGGTGCCAAGGCAGATACAGTAGTTGCATTTCCTATTACATCTCCAAGAGACTACTCAGTGGATTCTCTTATCATTGCCCTTTAATATCAGGTTGCTTGGAGTCCTTCAGATGTGAACAGCCTCTGTAGCTGTGGGTCAAAGGAGGTTGGTTGAATTTAGGCCAGCAGGCACGGGAGGATATTGTTTCCTTGGGTGATTCATCAAATGTGCCAGTATACTGAGGACAATATTATCAAATTATGTCATTAGTATCACACCATATAAAGACTTTGAAGTCTTTAAATCAAGACTGGATGACTTTCCTAAGGATATACTCTAGCTCAGCCAGCCAGGCGTCATACGGAAATCACTTGATGAAATAATGTGGTCTGTATTATTCAGTAGATCAGAATAGGTAATCATTATGGTCCCTTCTGGCCTCAAAATCTATTAATCTGAAATATGTAATTCACCATTACTGATGTCTATTAAAATCTATTCATATGTTTGGCTAAAATGATGCAATATCATATCCAGAGAATTAGAAGAAAATTTTTTGGAGTTGTAATTTCATAAGCTAGTTCCCAGCTATGATCCATTTTTAAAAAAATCCCTTGTTTTAAAAATCATAGGCACATAAAATTGAGAGAGGTGATTAGTACATTCACACTGATACATAATTAAGTTCTAACATTTCAAAGCTTATATTGGGCTGAATGGCTTATAGATATGTAGGGAACCTTTTAGTTGTTCAACATTAAATATAAAGCTTCCCATGGTCAGGTTTTCCTTAAGCATCTGGATATAGAAACAGAACCCAAGTTCAGCTGAAGAGAATGTTTATGGGTTGTAATGTGTTGTTCTTAACTTAAAATGGAGAACCATGTAATCCCTACTTTATTTTGAGATGCATAAGTTTTCTCAACTTGCTGAACACAAGTCAAATTTTGTTCTCTTACAAGGGAGCCTTCTCAATGAAGTTAATGTGGATATACTGGTGTAATTGACAAGAAGCCATATGAATGGAATCTGAGATGCATAGATTTTTCCCCAAAAGATGGAGAAATATTTTGCATAAACTGAATGAGGCAAATGACATTTGGGGGTCTTTTGTTTAAATTTTAGTAAAAGCAGACCTGCTTGGGGGAGATAAGGGAATTAACCACGTAACAGAAACGTAACCCTTTTATTCCATATTTAGCGATGCTGCCAATCAGTTTATTGCTGAGCTGGATATTATCATTTATCTTATGAAATAGTGCTGAGTTACCATGCAGTGTTTGGACTGATGCCTTATTAATGACTGTATAATTAATAATCTTAATAGAAAGCTACAACTGGATTGACCATTTTCTGCATTCCTAAAGAAAAATATTTGTATGATGATCTATGAAAACCAATGGTAAGAGACCATGAATAGAAAAATCTAGAAATATATTAAGATATATGTGCCTATATTGGATATTAGTGCTATATACACAGTATATTGGGAATATAATTCAAAATATTTCAAACATTGTTGACCTTTGCTACATAATACCAAGCTCAGGGAACTAAATTTGCATAGATTTAGTAATATATTGTAAATAACTACATAGGACAGTGCATATTTTCCCTTAAGATGCAGCATTCTAAGCAAGACATTAAATTATGTCTATCAGACAAAGCAGCAGATTCTCAACCTCTTTTTTTTTTTTTATAGCACATTCTATTGGGAAGACATCTCTGCTTCTAAAAAGCACATGCATTAACTGTCTGATTCATGCGGTGACATGTGGCATATCCAAATGTGTTATGGATCTCCCAGGAATAAAAACAACATAGCAAAATCATCACCTTGGGATGTTCATTGAGCGAATATTTTACAGACATACTCCTTTTATATTTATATAATAATTTAGTGTTATGACAATTTTTTTAGCAGTGTTGGCAGTTTTTCTTTTTTATAATGGCATTATATTTGTGAGCCTATTAAGTGCACATGGGCTAAACTACAGAAAAAAGTATTTTTCATAATTCCTTAGGGTGCTTGTAGCAAAAGAACCATATTGGTATAGAAAAATGTTAATAAAAGGTCAAGCAGAACTTTCCAATGTTTATCATGATCGCAATAGCAATCTGGGGCTTTTTTGACTTGTATATTGAAGAAACAAAGATTTACAGAGTCTGTAGATAGGAAACTATACCTAATATACTTTATAAAGTGTGCTTGGGCACTTTGTGAGCAGATTCATCTAAGTTTTGACAATAATCAAAGAAATTCATTTCCACCTTTTTGTCTTATAAATATCTGAGCTTCAGTGTGAAATTACATGTGAACAAATTAAAGAAGTTTGCAGCTTCACTATTGGCCAGCCATACAACAGTTGTTGTGCCTTGTCGAATGGAGAGTGATATTTACATTTGTGTACTCCATTGGTATTCCAAAAGGCAGGCACTCAAAATGGGAGTAGTATTGTCGACAGTGAATACTTTTCTCAGTGGACAAGGAAATGTCATCTTATTAGTTTAGACATTTATTCATTCCATTGGAACTTATTGTGTCATGTCCTGTTTGCTGTATTCGTGCTAGTATCAGTGAGTGAGGCAAGCAGGAACTGGCCTATTATTAATCAACTCATGAGTCATCCAGAGTCATATAAGAAACTGCAGGGCCCATCTTGGAGTTTACATTGGCTGTTTCTTGTAGAATTATTTTTTAATTCTTATGGCTCCTATAGCCATCTTGATTCACTTGTGTATGGAACATAATTCTATATAGAGAGTGTGTGGCTTATAAAGGGTATTTTTGTGTTCAAAAAGACAAATTTAAAGATCTTCAAAAACAGGCAGTACCTGTCTCTTTCACACTTCCTACCCTACACTGCTCCCACTAAACTGAATGAGAGTAGTATCAAGCTCTTTGTATGGATAATCCATGTTGCATCATTATTCTGAATAGTGTTCTTTTATATACACCATACGTTATTCTGCATAATTTAAGTCAGTCAATTTTGCCATTGTCTTCAGTGGAGCAGGATTGGGCCCTCACCTACAATTTCATGCCAAAGAGCAAATATTTTCACACCTCCATACCTACTCTTGTAAGAAAGGGAGGACTTGCCCAACCCAGGGAATATATCATTCCTAGTCAGAACAATAGAAGTAGATGACATGAAAGTAGCTCTGGCCCCACTGCTGCTAAGGAGTGAACAGACAGTTTGTTTCAATCTTTGTCTAATACACAGTTAAAAGGAGAAGTGCTCCTTTGTGCTGTTGGTTTTTGTATGTTGATGGGAAAGACAGTATTTGGAAATTAGGAATTGTGGGTAAGATTGAACACTTCTGTAACGAATTGGGAAAGTGCAGAAATACAATTTCTACTTCAACAATATGCCAAATATTTGTATGCTACAGTTTACTATGTGCAAGCTACTACAACATTATACTACCAGTTAAAATACTGGCCACCACACACATACTGCATCTCTTTAAAACAGAAATGTATTTTCTGTGCAAAAGTGTAGATAAAGGCTATTTTCTTGAAATTGATCCAAGCAAGCTCCACAGGAACAGAAGCATGAGCATCCAAAGTAGCTGTAACAGCAGGAAATTCACTTTTCATTGCCATCTTGCTGTATCCCTTGTGAGAAGGGTTGAAAATAGTACAGGAAATCTATATCAGATTTTCTTGGGGATCCATCTTATTGTTTAGTAATTTTCCACTGTATCATATTAGCGCTGTATTTAGTATTTCTTTTTGGCAGGGACAGCATAAATATCATGATAGTGGTGGTATCAGAGTGAAAATAAGTATTACTAATGCAGCACAAATTAAAATAGTTTTATGTTATTATAATATTAGCCCAGTAGTACCATGTTTGCCAGTTCACAACGATTTTTAAAATGGCTATATGAAGTTGCTTCTAATTTGGATCACGTGTGGTCAAAAATATTTTTTTACTGCATCTACATAGTTTTCTCCACAAAATGTTGTATGTTTGCTCAGTTCCACTCTGAAAGACATTTTGTGTATCATGGGACATTTGGCTGTGCAATGAAATTGTGGGGCTCTTCAGATTAGTAGAAATCTTGTATTATTAAAGGAATATGACCTTGTGGATGAGCTACTGTATGGAGAACACGGGCAGCTCTGCGTTGTGTGGAGATCGGACATTCTGAATTCAGACATGTAGAGGATTGCAATTCCTGGGGTTTGGGAAGTATACTCACTTTTCTGTTGTGCATACATACTCTCTTTACCTTCGGATTTCTTGAAAAGAGCACACAGAGATTAGAACCTGATCCTTGCTTACACGTAGGGTAGGGTTGCCAACTTTCAAATCGCACAAAAATGAACACCCTAGCTGCGCCCCTTCCCCGAAGCCCTGCCCCCCACTCAGTACATTCCTCCTCCCTTGGTGGCTCGCTGTCCCCCACCCTCACTCACTTTTACTGGGCTGGGGGAGGGGGTTGGGGTGTGGGCTCTAACTGGAGGTACGGGCTCCAGTGTAGGGCCAGAAACGAGGGGTTCAGGGTGCAGGAGGGGGCTCCGGGCTAGGACAGGGAGTTGGGGTGGGGGAGGGCTCCGGCTGGGAGTGTGGGCTCTGGTGTGGGGCTGGGGATGAGGGGTTTGGGGTTCAGGAGGGGGCTCCAGGCTAGGGCCGAGGGATTTGGAATGTGGCGGGGGTTGTGGGTTGAGGCAGGGGGTTGGGGTGTGGGAGGGATATGGGCTCTGGGGTGGGGCTGGGGATGAAAGGTTCAGGGTGTGGGAGGGAGCTCTGGGCTGAAATGGGGGGGTGTATTTCCCAAAATATGTCCCAATTTTATAGGAACAGACCCAATATTTGCGGCTTTGTCTTCTATAGGCACCAATTACCCCCCACTTCCTGTCCTGATTTTTCGCCCTTGCTATTTGGTCACCCTAGACGGGTGAGGGCTCTGGGATGGGGTCGGTGATGAGTGGTCTGGGGTGCAGGAGGGGGATGCAGGCTTGGGGAGAGGCTCAGGGCTGGGGCAGAGGGTTGGGATGTGGGCTTACCTCCGCGGCTCCCTGCCAGTGGCACAGTGGGGATGTTAAGGCAGACTTCCTGCTTGTCCTGGCACTGCAGACCGTGCTGCACCCCAGAAGCAGGTCTGGCTCCTAGGCAGGGGCATACAGGCATCTCTGTGTGCTGCTCTCACCCACAGCTCCTGTGGGCCGGGAACTGGCCAATGGAAGTGTGTAACCGGTGCTCAGGGCAGGGACCTGTGGCCCGCCTGCCTAGGAGCAATACCTGTAGGCCACTTCCGGGGCGCAGCGCAGTGTCAGAACAGGGACTAGCCTGTCTTAGCTCGGCAGACTTTTAACGGCCTGGTCGGCAGTGCTGACCGGAGCCACCAAGTACCCTTTTTGACTGGGTGTTCCGGTCGAAAACCGAACATCTGGTCACCTTAATGCAGGTTAAATACTTGCTTTAAAGCAAATACATTAAATAAATGCAGCTTACAGCTAGGGTTGCCACCTCTGAGATGTAGAAAACCTGGTTACTGGCCACTCCCCAATGTCAGCCCTTGAGGGGGCCCCCTACCGGCTCCTGCCACGAGCTCCTGCCTCCCTCAAGATGCTCCTTACCCCTCCTTGCTGGCAAGCCTATCCTGCTTCCCAGGGACAGAGAGGAGATGCTGTGATTTTGGCCATTTGAGGGTCTGGCACGCAGAGCAGGGCCCAGGTGCTGGCTGCACTCCCAGCCATGTGACTTAAACAGTTGTTACAAGATTGTTGCATGGCCACATGTGCATGTAGCTTACAAGGAACACTGGTCCAAAGCAGGGGAAAAAAGGCACATTAAATCTTTTCACTGGCAACAGCACAGCAGTACAAAAACTGATTGGGACTGGCCTGTTGGCAACTCTGTTTGTAGAGAGAGACTTTTAATTAAGGAAAGTTTGTGTGCTTCCATTTTGCAGCTGATTTGTCATATCAGAACGTATTGACTGTTATCTGTATCATGGAGGATATGACCTGCCAAAGAGTATTCCGTGGCAATATTTTTACAAAATTTAACACTACTTTTTTTATTTATCATGCTCTTAGGAGGTATTTTGCATAATAATATATCATAAAGCATTAGCACTTATAAAAATCCTCAGTAGACATGAGCCACATTTGTTGATTTGCTGTTCACTGTTTGCCTGATGTGTCTAAAAAAAACCCCCAAGACAACATGGAGAGGACTGTGTATGCATGGGAAGGGGGGCTTAACTGTTTCTGTGGCACCATTTGGAGAACTCTCTGCATGGTGAATAGTGTGGTCCGGTGAAGTCAAAGTGGAAGGAGTGTGTGGCCTGAGATGAGTCCAGTGGAAAATGCATGTTGTCACCTCCCTCCTTTAGAGCAGATCAGAAAAGATGAGTCCCTTTTGTGAATAGTCCTTTCAGGGGTCTGGACATCCAGTGAGAGTCCCTTGTAGCTCAACTCCAAACTACCCTATAACTCATGGGAGGGCCACAATGGAGGGGCTAGAACTGGCATGGAAGCACAGGTCCAGTCTTGGCCACCATGGATCCCTTGGAATCCCTCATGTTTGAGGACAGACCCTGTGGTCTATTTCATAAAGTTAAACCCTGTCCTTGCTGATGCTGTGGTCAAGGAGAAACTCTTTGAGGGGATCTCTAGAGATTTTCTTTCCTAAACCCATCCAGCCTATGGGAAGTGATAATCTAGACCAGTGGTTTTCAACATTTTCAGACTACTGTACCTCTTTCAGGAGTCTGATTTGTGTACTCCAAGTTTCACCTTACTTAAAAACTACTTGGTTACGAAATCAAACATAAAAATACAAGTGTCACCGCACAGTATTACTGAAAAATTGCTTACTTTTTCATTTTTTCTGCATGAAATTTTTGGTTAGTACTGACTTTGCTAGTGTTTTTTATGTAGCTTGTTGTAAAACTAGGCAAATATCTAATGAGTTGGTGTATGCCCTGGAAGACCTCTGTGTACTCCCATGGGTATTCGTACCCTGGTTGAAAACTACTGATCTAGACCAAAGGACAATGCAATATGCAGTCACAAGGCTGTGGTGCATACCTGATACAACTCCTGCGTAGTGCTGACATTCATTCTTTGTAGAATATTACCCTTAATTAAAGAGCTGCTTTCATTTTATGAGTACCACTGTGTCTGTTTTGGACCTGATCTTTCAGTCACTCCCACTGAAGTTTTGAGTGCAGCTAGATGGAGGGACTGGGCCATTTGTTAATACTTTATTAGGATAAATATTCAGTCTACTCTATAACATTCTGTTTAAATAAATAAATAGCTGCTGAAGCATTATGGACAACTTTGAAAACCATTATTCCACTGCAAATCTCTTATTTTTATATAAGAACAGACATGTTGGGTCAGACCAAAGGTTCATCTAGCCCAGTGTCCTGTCTTCCGATAGAAGCCAATGCTTCAGAGAGAATGAACAGAACAGATAATCATTAAGTGATCCATCCCCTGTCGCCCAGCTTCTGCCGTATTCTGCTAGGTGTCAGGATACAAAGATGATGGGCTCCCAAAATCGCCAAACATACGCCCTGCAAAAGTAACGTTAATATGTAGCCGTATTCTGCCTGATATTCATGCCAACAAGCATCTAGTATCTGCAGTATATTTACTAAAATTAGAACTAGTCTATCTGGACAATGGTGTGGAAGGGAACAGATACATATACACATGTGGAATTGCACCCTTTGTTTTAGCAACCATGCCAGGTAGCCATTCTCTGTGGTTTCTATCTAATTTATAGTAGTTTTAAGACTCCTGTTGCTGGGTATAGAAGCATTCAGCAGTAATTATGCAGAATGTATTAAAAGTCCTGGACGATGTTATTTCTCTTGTTCCCCAGATTTTCAACACTAGTCATGTTATGTCTCTCTCTGCGCACATGTGTGCACAATTATCATTAATTGGGAAAGCCTTCACTGGAAAGGGGGCAATTTTTTGTGGTGGAAAGGCTTATGTGTCCCAATGAACCTCAGAACTATGTCGTCTACAGTCTTGTACTCCTGGTAGGGCCATTCTCAGCAGACAGGTCTGAGGTGAAGTTCCAGAGAAAGCACAGTCCAAACTTCTCAAGATAGATCAGGCTATGGCTTGCTACTGTAAGTAACAGACATTGTTATCCGTGACTGTTGACCAGAGGGGACCCTCTGGACCAGGCGGTCACACAGATATGCTCATCTCCCCGGCTGTGAAGGTGGATGGACAGCCTAGGGTATCAGTTCAGGTACAGTACGATCTGATGGTCATCCTCTGCATCCAGATATGTCTCCGGATGTCTCAGCATCATTGTGCCACTGAATTCAGACAGGCCCGTTTGAGAGAATGAGAGTGATTTTGTGCAACTTTCCCTTCACTTAAATCCAGTTCACACACTAGTCATGACATCAACTATTCATCTCCTCCTCAAGTCCGGTGGCTATGGGAGAGCAGCAAAGCAGCAGATGTGGATAAACAGGGAGCTGTAGCTGCAGATTTTCACACAGGCGGCTCAGGTATAAGATCGCTTTTTGCTGGACTGAAGCAGCAGTGGAATTTGGCAGCCCCCTGGGTGACTTTGCAGTCCTATTTAGGATCATACTGCTCCCCTCTGTAGTATGAGGATGGGGCTAGAAAAGGTGCCCTAAACATTGTCTGCTTCACCTCAGCCCTGGTCAGCATACAGCAGATGATAGGGGATTCCGCTATAGCTGTTGAAAATCACAAGAAAAGACAAAGGTGACATCATTCACCATTGGTGCTTGGAATGTGCACCTATTAATAGACTGTACAACAGCAGATAGGCCAGGCCAGAGAGAAGAACAGCTCTAGTTGGTAGAGAACTGGCCAGATGCAACATCCATATAAAGAAAAAGAGTACTTGTGGCACCTTAGAGACTAACCAATTTATTTGAGCATAAGCTTTCGTGAGCTACAGCTCACTTCATCTGATGAAGTGAGCTGCAGCTCACGAAAGCTTATGCTCAAATAAATTGGTTAGTCTCTAAGGTGCCACAAGTACTCCTTTTCTTTTTGCGAATGCAGACTAACACGGCTGCTACTCTGAAACATCCATATAGTGGTCCTGAGTGAAACTTACCAGTTAAAGAAGGACAACTCACTGACAAAGTAGCTGGCTATACCTTCTTCTGGAGTGGCGGTAGTAAAGAAGAACAATGTGAAGCTGCCGTTGGGTTTGCCATCAAAACACAAATGGTTAGCAAGCTTATGAACTTCCCAAAGGATGTGAGTGATAGACTCATGCTAATGAGTCTCCCACTGTTTGGGAAAAGATATGCAACTAGCATCAGTGCCTATGCATCCCCCATGACCAACCCAGGTGTGATCAAGGACAAATTTTACGAAGACCTGGGATTCCTTATTGCAGAAGTACTGAAAGCAGTACAAGCTCATTCTTGGTCACATCAATGCTAGAGTTGGTGCAGATTACCAGGCATGGCCAGGCGTCATCGGGGAAAAAATGGCCTTGGGAAATGCAACAGCAGTGGGCTCCTCCTGCTGAGGAAATGCGCTAAATGTGACCTCACCATGATCATCACCAACAATCTTCCCCATCTCAAACTGCAAAAAGACATCTTGGATGCATCCATGCTCCTAGCACTGGCATCTCATTGACTACATCGTCATGAAGAGAAGAGGCCGACAGGATGTTAAAGTGACAAAGGCGCATGAAAAGTGCAGAAGGCTTATCATCTCCAAACTGAATATCTGGATACATTCTCGTAGACAACCACAAGGTAAAAAAGCACCCCAAAACATTAATGTTTCCAAATTGAAACAGGAGAATGTGAAATAGGCTTGCTGAGCAACCAACTTGTAACAATTGATGCCAACTCTAATAACATTGAGGAAATCGGGCATTCTTTAGGGACTCGATGTACTTGTCTGCATCCAATACCTTTGGTTCCATCACATGTAAACATCAAGATTGGTTTGATGAAAATGATTCTGATGAGGGAGATTATTGAATGAGAAACATCAGTTCCCTAAGGCCAGTTTTGGAGACACCACTTCAACATCTAAGAAGGAAGCCTTCAACAACAACGAGGACTGTACAATGCAAACTTAGAAAGATGCAAAACTCAGGGTTGAGCAACAAGGCAGATGAGATTGTTCTTCACGGACAGGAATGATATGAAGAGCTTCTATGATGCTCTGAGGACAATCTATGGGCCAAGGTTATCAGAAACATCTCCAATAGTGAGTGCTGATGGCACCATGCTGCTCACTGACAAAGAAGAGACACTGCAAAGGTCAGCAGAACACTTCAACAACATCCTCAATCAACAATCTCCTATTAGTGAAGAGGAAAATGATCAGCTGCCTCAAATCAATATCAACATATCTCTTGCACAGTTGCCAACTTTCACGTGGTAAATAAGCACCCCGACTTTCACAATAAGCCAAAAATCAAGCGAATCCCATTTCAAAACAGGGCCAAAACAAGCCAATTCCTAAGAACCCCAACACTCTGTGACTAGATCCCCTTGGTGTGCAGTCTGGCACTGTGGTGGGCCTGCTGTGCACCCCTGACTCTCTTTGCCCCTCCTTGCCCCTGCTTTCTGGGAGCTGATTTTTTTTTTTTTTTAAGAAACGGAAGCTACAAGCCAAAAACTAGCCAACAAGCAACTCACAATTCAATTAAGCCAAAAAGAGAAGCCCAATTTCTGCATTTTTTTTCCAAGTGTTTGGCTTGTCCGATCTCTTGCTTATCCTCCAGTGTTGACTGAAACTGTGAAAGCAATTTGACCTTCAAATGGTAAAGCACCTGGAACAGATTCTATACCAGCAGAAGCCTACAAGACTGAAGGCTTGCACATGGGCTCTGAAACTGACTCACTGAATTTTTTCAGTCAATAGTTCCTTGAGTCCACAAACCCCAAGAGTACAGGGATGTATCCATTGTCCACTTGTACAAGTGGAAAGGCAACAGACAATCCGGCAACAACTATTGGGGCATCTCCTTGTTGTCAATAGCTGGCAAAATTCTCACCAGAATTCTGCTGAATCACCTTGTGCAACACATTGAAAAAGGCTCCTACCTGAGAGTTAGTGTGGCTTTAGGAAAGGATGCAGAACTATAGAGCTAGTGTTTTGCAACTTGTCAATTTCAGGAGAAATGTCAGGAACAGAACTTCAATCTGTATATGACTTTGATTGACCTGAAAAAAGTATTTGATATAGTCAGTCGGGAGGGCCTTTGGCAGATCATGGCAAAATTTGGTTGCCTGGAGAAATTCATTGCAGTGGTTTGGCAATTCCATGATGGCATGCTCGCTTGTGTTGTGGATAATGATGAGTCATCTGAACCATTCACAGTCACCAGTGGAGTCAAGCAGGGCTGTGTGTTGGCCCCAGCCCTCTTCCATATGATCTCTGTCATGCTTACAGATGCCTTTTGGCATCAGATACCATACTGATGGCAAGCTTTTCAATTTGAGAAGACTGCAGGTGAAGACAAAGGCACAGGAAGTGACTGTGATTGTCTGTCTCTTTCCTGATGACTGTTCTCTGAATGCCAAATTTGAGTCTGAAATACATGGACTATTTCTCTTCAGCTTGTGGCACCTTTGGTCTCAAAATTAACATCAAGAAAACAGAAATGATGTACCAGCCTGCACTAGGAAAGCCTTGCATAGAGCCTACTATCACAGTGAATGGCCAAACCCTTCAGGCAGTGGACAATTTCACCTAGCTCAGCAGTACATTGTCACAAGCAGTTCACATTGATGATGAAACCAACGTCAGAATTGCCAAACCAAGTGTGGCCTTTGGCAGGCTACATGCAAATGTGTGGGAGTGCAGAGGCATTGGTCAACAAACACAAAAATGAAGGTCTACAAAGCCATTGTGTTACCAACTCTGATGTATGCATAGCGAAACCTGAACAGTGTACAGATGCCGATGCTGTGAAGCTGAACCACTTCCACATGGGCTGTATGAGGAAACTATTGAAGATAAGATGGCAAGACAGAGATTCTCATATGGGCAGCCATTCCAAGGATCCATCACAGATGAGATGGGCAGGCCATATCACCCAAATGTCAGATGAGCCATTGCCAAAGAACATCTTTTTATGATGAGCTAAAGGAAGGAAAGCAATCTCAGGGAGGCCAGACGAAATGTTTTTCAAGAACTCCCTCAAGTTATCCTTGGGGCGTTTCAACATTGATCCAGAATTTTGGAAAGATCTCCCTTATGATGGTTCTATCTGGAAAAGTCTCATCCATACTGGAGCTACAGTCTACAAGCAGAGGAGAACAGCTGAGGCAGAGCAGAAGAGCCAGCAGCGTAAATCTTGCAATAGCAGGGTGTCCACTGTTAATCAGGTAACCCATAGCTGCATCATTTGGTCAGTGTGCCACAGACAATTCAAAGCTCAAATTGGCCTGATCAGCCCCTCATGTGTTCACAGAAACTAGACCAACCAGTGGCCATATTCAAACTTGAAGGATGAACAACAACAGTCTTCAAAACACAAATGGGAATTATGAACCCAACTACCATTTGTGCCTTTGAAACCCTCCCCTGAGGTGTGTTTGATCTGCAAATGGTTAGGCTGGGCTCAGTCTGATCCCCCCCTTTTAAGGATTTCCATAACTGTGGTCCTGGCCCAAGAGCTCTGCTGCCAGTGCTTGATATTCTAAATCTGGGTCTTTCCAGCTGTATTATCTTTGTGAAGCACAACTGATTTGAAAAGGCTGCAGAATGTCCATTCTATACTTCTCTCCCATTGCTGCCCAGGAGTTTTCTTGTGAGTGCCTGAGCACAGCAGCCAGAACTTTCCTTTGTTTTCAGTATTTCTCCTTCTTTCTCTGTTACTAAGGATAATTGCATGAAAATAGGACCTCTGGTATTCACAGGTTTTGCTCTCTTCTGTTTCCTGTCCCTCTCTGAAAGTGATGGCATGAAGAGAATTGGTTATTTCCACTGGAACATAAACAGCAGGGCCAGCCAAACCTTCAAGTAACAAAGATCCAGTTGGAGCAAATATTGCTGGTATTAATGAATAAGCAGAGGTCATCATTATAAATGAAGCAGAATTGCCTGGTGATACTGGGTAAAATATTTGAAAGCATGTAAGTGATGTAGGAGCCAAGTCCCATTTGAATTTCAATAAGATTTAGGATCCTAAGTGCCTAAATCACTTTTGAAAATGGGAATTAGGCACTCTTGAAAATTTTACCCACAATGTCTTCTGTGTTTTTGGCATGAGGTCTTACTCTTACTCTCTTAGGTCTTACTTACTCTTTTTTTCAAAATATCCTAATTGTCCACAAGTTGGAAGGGGATGAAAGTTTAGTTCTGCTTGTATCACTAATGATATCTGCACACATCTTGTAGTACAAGTAATTTAAGGGGATGAGTATCAGGTTGGAAATATCTAGGAACTCTGGGGAAACAGGTTCAAATCCCTGTAGTGTCAACTCAGCCTCTTCTTTTCTACATAACACACTTACCTGTGGTAACTCTCTCCTTCCTTCTATAATAATAATAATAGATGCCTTCCAATAACTCTCTTATGTATAGGACAGCATATATTAATTATTTCACAGTGGTAGAAATCTAATAAAATTGAATGTTGGCTTGCTCCACTAAATGAAAGTAATAGTACAAAATATATTCTCTTCCCTCCCCTCCTCTTCCCCCAAATAAAATAAAATAGGCTAAGTCAGACACTGAGGCCTATCCTGCAGCCATTGATCAGGTTAGTAATTCATATTCATACAAAAAAATTCCTTTGCCATCAATGACACTATTTGAATGAGTAAGAGGTATTCACATGACTAGGATTTTGGGATAGGGCCCATTATTTGGCTGACATAAATAGATCCCCAAGATTTTTGTACTTACTTTGAGGGACCAGCATAGTGAATGATGTGGAGCTATTGGGCAAGTTTATTACTTTCAGCAACGGCACATTGATTCCTACTGTATACTGCTATTTGCAGCATATAGTCCTCCGCCAATGAGCTCGTAGATTGACTAGTGGCCAGCGTTTGACATAGTAATAGTTTGATTTGTTACACTGTTACAATATTACAAGCTTTAATTGTGGAGCTGAGATGAGAGGAAGACTAATTATTAGGAAATCAAAATACATTTTCTTATACTTCTCTTTAACAATTTTTTTACTCCCAGATTTTGCATTTCAAATAATAGTCAATTAACAAAACTAATTTTTGAAGAAAGGTTTTGACAGTTCTAAAAATGACTGCCGGATGCACATTTCCTGGGGATTGTAAAATTCTAAATCCGTGCTAACAGTAATACACTGCAAGACATGAGCATTCAGCAATTTTTGTTACAAAATCTGTGTAGCTGTTAGCTGCAACAAACTTCTGTTTTTCATTATTTCCCCCAGTCCAATGGCTGTTGATTTTTGACTATAAATAAAACTAGAGTCCGTGTCCGGTTTTGTTTACTACTGATAGGAAAAAATGTACTACCTTTACAGCAATAGTTTGTATAATCATTTGAGTGGTGCATGAAAAACACTGCTCTTGGACAAAATAAGCCAACGAGCAATACTACTTGTGAACTGTTGGTGGGAGTGTAGGCACATGCACCTGCAGCACACAGGCGTATCAGCGAACTGCAATGAGGCCATGGCTGACCTTTGTCAGGCTCAATAGCCTTTCATTTATCACTGATCACAAGAGTGGAATGAACATATTTACTTGTGTTTTACTTTCCACTTATAATATCTAGTGGCATGGGAGGAAAATGAAAACAATTGTTCATATGGGAAATTTATGTGCTTCATCTGGCTGTATGATTTCCACAGTTGTACCAGTGCCACTTAGGGACTGGTATTGCATTTTACATCTTTAGGCTAGAACAAAGTAGCTTTTCCATCTGCTGTGAAACCTCTAATAATGCTTGTCTAGCTGTGTTTTTGTCGTACAGTAGTTTCCTTTGAATAGCAGACTTTTAGCTTTCCTTTTAACAAATATCTTTCATCTGATATGGAAACTAAATTTTTGTTTCTTTTCATTCTTAATAAACCTAAAATTCTGCTTCCCGATTTCGCCTACTGTATGTTACGTACAGATTAATTTAAATCCTCTGTGCCTGAACTGAATTTTATACCAATTTCAAGGTTCTGAATTGTAACTGTTCTTGAATATTAGGTTAAGGGGATTTTGAACCACAGTGAACGGTATATGCATATAGGGCCAAATCTTCCTGTTTTACTTATCAAATAGCCCAATCAAAATAAATGGGATTATTTGTGTAAATAAAGCAAGTTAAGATTTGGCTCATTATTTTAATCTTTGAGTGCATTTTTGATGATTTACATATGTATCTGGGCTTTTATAATATGTAAACCTGTGTTACTATTCCAGCACTGGAGCACCACACTCAGATTTATGACAGTCCATTTTGATTAATAGTCATTCACATATATGTACATACATCCACACGTGCATGCATTTTCCTATTGTACTGTTTTAGAGTATCTCAAATTGGGAATTATAAAACAAATTCATAACATCAGAGAACTTCTGGAGAACTTTATCAGTTAAATCAGTTAAAAATCCCCAGAAATGTACATTAAAATAATTTTTAATCCCACAAATTCAAGTAAACCATCAACAGAAATATTCTGCAGGCTCAAATTAGCCAACGCAAAGCTGCTCTCACTGTCTTCCAACCCACTATACTTCATCAGGCTTCTGTTCTGTAAAGAATTAATGGGGGTGTGGATGTGGGGGGGGGATTCAAATGTACCATATATTGTAAACTTTCTTGTTTTCACTGGTAGAAGAACACCCCACAAACTTTCCAAGAAAAAAATCACTATTTAACTAAAACAGTGATTGGATTTAAAAAAATTAACTTGTCTGTCCGTATGTATTATCATACGGAGAAAATATTAGGAACAATAGAGTATAATAGTTTTCTTGGGTTACATTTGATTGCAGAATTCACAAGGACTTTGTGTATGTTCCTTCCTACTTAATTAAAATACAATGTATGTGGCAGTAATATTTTTATGTTATACCGGAAGATAGTTTGCAGATCAACTAAGGGCATAAACTTAGTAATTGTACTGTGTAATTATGTGATAGAACTGTAGAATAATATGAAGTGTTGATGGATGTTGTTTCCCACTTGAATCATATACTTGTAATGCAATTTCTTCATATGTAAACTGTATAATGTATGGATTGAAAGTAGAACCATCTTATAGTAAACTCGGATATAGTGAAACTACATTTAAAGTACAGTGAAATAAAATTCCAAAATAGTTTCAGAATTGCAATCTGCAAATTACTGTTCTACATAAGCAGCTCTAAGTAGAAGTTGTTCTCTGAAAAATTACTTTGTTATAAAAGGTACATCAAACACACTGCATGCATATGATACACATACTGCTGGGAGTGTATATACTGTACACACATACTGTCTAGTATGTAGGCAATCAAAGGGTGCTATAGTCCTGTTGAGTTTACCGCTGGACAGCAGAGTTTACAGTGCTGGGCAATATGCTGTGCCAGAGGTTCTCCCTTATGCTTTTTCAGAGCCCTCTAGGATATCCATAATTATTGGTTCTTTTGGGTCAAAACACTTCTGTTGTTGTTCTACTCATAATTTATTTAAGTGCTTGAAAGCTCACTTGTAAATGAGGTATTTTGCTTAACTGATTTGTTGTTGAATTGGTTGGAGTTGCCATCTTGTGTGTTTTCTTTCTTAGAAGTTATTTACTTAAAATCAGCGTTGTCAAAATGGTACCACAACATCAGAGGGAATACTATGTGGCAGCACTAACCAGCTGAATATGGCCATAGATCTATTTGCTGTCGATGGGCTACATAGAACCAGTCCTGTTTTCCTCGCACACCTTAAACTCCCATTGACTTCAAGGCCCCATATTTATTGGTTATTTCTAGCTCTTTTCTAATAGATAGGCACAGCTTTCTTCCTGTAGAAATAAGAAGTCTGAAATGCTTCAACTCTACTTGCATGCAAATTTGAAAAGATTGCATTTATTGCTTGAAACTAAATTTTTTTTAAATTTATTGATAGTAAACTACAGTATGCTCCTGTGGTGAACAGAATCCTCACTCCTCTAATTATAACATAGCATATTTTCCCAGCAGTCTTACAATCAAATTATTCAAAATTGCATTTCTCTATTGCAGATTGCTAAACTCCAAGACAAGCAAACATCAACATAATGAACAATTATTTGACAAATTATTACCTTTAAGTACAAGATTAACAACTTCTATTAAGTTTAGTAAATATGATAAAACACATTTATTATACTGTGTATAATGATTGCCTGACTCTAAAGTAAACATTTGATATATTCCTGTACACACACATACTGTATGTAAGAGATTATATTTTCATCGGAGTGCATTCATCCACAGAGATTTTTAAGAAATTGCTGGAATGTTTCTTTATCATTCCATGTTCAGAGAGCACAGGCAAAAAAACCAGACAAAGAAACTAAAGAATGTGAAATATTTCACTAATTTTATTTGCATTTAAGTTTTAAAGATCTTTTATTAGTTGAAACTGAAGTTAACTTTTAAAATTATTTATGGTAGCAATAATGCATGTTTTTGTTATTGAACTATATCTCTATAGTTCGTATAGTGAACAAAATCCTCCCTCAGCTAATTATAACTTACAGTATTTTCCCAGCAGTCTTACAATCAAATTATTCAAAATTGCATTTCCTTATTGCATATTGCTAAAACCCAAGACAAGCAAACATCAAGATAATAAATAATTATTTATTGCAAATTATTACCTAATATATAAGATTAACAGCTTGTAACTATTAAGATTAATACATGTGGTAAACTGTATTTATTATACTTTATTCTGTAGCAAATATATTTGTATAAAACATATGTTTATGTATTGCAATTAATGAGAAAAAGTGTAAGATTAACAATTTATGCTGTGTTTTGTTTTTTAGATTTATGCACACTGTAAAACTTATTTATTGCACTTATTAAAAGTATTTAATGATGGACTTTTAGATGCTATATTTTTAATGTGCAAATATAAGCTAAAGGAGTATTAAATTACAAAATGGAAAATTATAACTGAAGTCAAAGGATCTAACTATTTTCTGCTATAAATCTACTTTAAAATGATCATCATTGAAATTACAGAATCTTTAAATTGTAGCCTTTATAGTACATAATGAGTTGTGATGAGTTATCCTTTTTAAAGGCTTTTTTTCATCATTAGAGCTAAACTCAACATCTTGCTCTTAAAGATAAATGTAGCTCATAGTATAAACATTGGAATAATTTCTTTTTATGATGAGAAGTTAAAGTAACATTTGTGAGAGGAGAGAGAGCAAAACCAGACGACTTGTGGTGCACTGCAAGGAAGGAACTGGACTTAACAAAAAGAGACCTCTGCTTTGTCTTTGGAAAAGTACAATTATTCCATCAGAAATCAGCATAATTTGACAGAGAAAATGTTCTGTAACATCTAATTTTTTTTGGGGGGGGGGGGGAATTGCTGCCAGCACATGTGTAAGTGGGGTTTGCAGTTGTAAGAAAAAAATTCAATATCTAATTATTTGTTTTCTTTATTTTGCTAACAGAAACATCTGCAATACTTCAAATCTGTTAGTGATTAGAGTCTGGTATGATACCATACCCTCAGTATTTTTTGGTAGAAAATACTGAGATACTTAAAACAGAATTTAAAGCCCATGTTATACATGTTTTCTTTTTATCCTAAAAATTCAAGGAAACTAAATATTTTAGGGATGTTTTCAGGTCAAGTATAAACTTACTTTTGATTATTCCCTCTACATGATCATGGTTAGTGTTAAGCATTTGGAATCCTCTCACCATAGAAATTCTGGGATTTAAGAAATGAGTGGTATGATTTTTTTTTCCCATCCGTAATTTCATACTGATACAATCATACTGCTATATACCCTGAGTGGATGAACCAAACAGTTTTTTGTCAATTCCATTTTAATAAATGTATCGCTTATAGAAGTTTTCAGGGTTATTTTACACTTAGTGAGAAATGGGAGGAGGTATATGTCTTTGGAAACTGTACAATAGGTATTTTTGAAAAGACTAATCAGAACTTTTATTTGACTAATTGGATACTTTAAATATATTTTTAAAAGAGCATTGAATTTATTGCAGTGTAAAGAGAAGAAAGTCTGTTTTTCATTTTTCTAGATATTGTAAGTAGTTATTCTTACTTTTTATTCTTTTTTTCAAGCACCCTGTGCTGAGCTCAGATAATTTTACAGTGTTCTGACTAATACACTACACAACTGAAAAGGGCTTCTGAAAACATTGAGCTACAATTGTATTTAAATTCCAGTAAAAATGTAATTATTTTAATGTTTTGTGATAGCTATAGTGATGGAATGAGAATCACAGGGGGAAAGTGCTCTTTTCTTATTAAAACCCACAAAAGCTATAAAATGAATATGTAAACAACCCCCCTCCCCCCGCAAGTATTCTGGAACAGACAAATGTATCCTTTCCCTTGTGCTTAGAAAATGGCTTTGATTTTAGGGATTGTTTTACACACTAAAATATTAATGCCCTAAATAGTTATGTTTATGACTATAGCTGGTGCTTTTGAGTAAAAAGTTGAGTCAGTTTTCTATATATAGCATTTCAAATTATGCTTTTATTCGTTGAATTTTTTTATATAAACCTATATTGCGGTCTGATTTTGCTCTCATTGAAGTCAGTGGTATTTGGGTCTTCTCCACTCACTCATTTCTTGTATTTGCAAATGTGACTCTACATATTCTTTTTAAAGCAGATAACATCCTTTGTGATGATCTTAAATGCTAAATATCTGGAAATGCAAGTTATGCTACTGTCCTAAAACATCGAGCTTGGTTTACTAATTCTGATGAAATATAAGATCTCTCATTTTGGATTATCTATAAACTCTAGAAATGTATGCACTAGATTCTCAAATGCCATCTGGTTCTCTGTTCTGTTCAGGGGCTTGATTCTGGATGTATCTAGCCAGGTGAGAATTCCCCAGAGGTGGGAAGTTCATAGCTGCTGGAAAGCCACCAGAGCCAGCTCTGGTTCCTGCTACCTCCTCACCCCCACCATCCCATTTCAGGGTAGAGGTCTTTTCTACTATGGCAATCTTCTGCTGGCATACAGCCTCTTAGCTACCATACACCAGTGGTATTCCCAGGGCTGCTCTAACTCGCACTAAGACCGTCACAGACCAGGTCCTCAGAATAAGTGAGTTGTAACTAGCTCCAAGATTCCCCTCTTCCACACTGCTCTCCTGAACTGAGCAGAGACATAATTAGCTGGGCCCTATAATGAGGTAGCAATAAACAAAATTTTATGAATGTTGATCGTCAATTTCTGCTGTTCTTATCAGTCATTACTTATGCTGGGCCTGATCCTGAGAGATACTGACTTCATTAGGCGTTGTGGGTACTCAATACCCCTCAGGAGGAGGCCAATAGTCCCCCAGCATTTTAGAAAACTCACAGTTCAGACAAGTCCTTTGATTGTGTATGCTTCATGTCTCTCTTCATTGAGGTTAACTT
Organism: Lepidochelys kempii; assembly: GCF_965140285.1. Taxonomy (NCBI): domain Eukaryota; kingdom Metazoa; phylum Chordata; order Testudines; family Cheloniidae; genus Lepidochelys; species Lepidochelys kempii. The sequence goes on along the minus strand of NC_136391.1, from coordinate 23,082,202 downwards.
GACTGTGGTGGTTCTGGCATTTTACTTCATTGAGGTGAGAAAAAACAAGCAACTTTTGCAGCTGATCTGTGAAAAGCCATTATCATTAGGCCATCTGGGAAAGAAGCATTCTTGGGTCTCAAGCAGTGGGTAAGAACTAGTCCTTGGAAGACTAGATTTCCTGTGATTGCTGCGTGGTAGAGACTGTACATTACAAAGGAGTAAACTCTTGAAATGAGTATGATTTTATAGCATCATTTATAGCCAAGTTTCATTTTTGCTATCCTTTAAGATTTTCTCCTCACCACTTTGTTTGTGCTGATAAAATAATGTAAACCTTTTGAGGCAATATTTCCCAGGATGTCCGCTCTTGCTCAACTAGCAAGAAATACCACTGCTGAGAAAAAAATACTGTACTCTTCAAAAATTAGTAGAAATCTCCAATAAATGGCACATGTAGTTTATATGGAATTTTGAGAATTTTTTTTTCTGATATTAACATAGAATGAGGACATTTACTTAGCAGCTGGTACTATTTTACTTCAGATGTTAAAAGCTTTTGCTATATTCCCTGGAGGTTGATTTGTAGTATAAAAGTCTTTGAAAAAGTTGTGGATGAAATGAAATCATTACTATTTTGTATCTGGGATTCTTTGGGATTATTTTTGATATTCTTACACTGAGATTTATTAGAATAATTGTTAGTGATATGTACTTTTTGGTTTCAGCATTGTTCAGATGGCTTTTCTTTTCCTCATTGCTTCTGAAGTAATGTGCACATCAAGGGATATGACATCATGACAACAGGCTGTGTCTCTGGAGAGAGCATTGTAAATTCTCTTCAGAAAGTGTTGATTGGTTATGCTCTCTGCTTTCTCCCAGTACAGTTTAGACAACCATAGGCAAAAAAAAATATGGCTAAGCAGAAGTTCTGGTAGCAAACAGGGGTGGGTGAATAATGAAGAGAAAGGAAAAACCATCAAATATTTTATTGAAAACTGTTTTGTGAAACTCATGAGATTATTTAAGTATATCCACCTGTTATGTGACCAGCTGTATAATTCAGGTGACTAATGGAACATAATATTCAATAATTTAGTAGAAATCTTTTTTGGAAAATACACTGAAATAATAAACTCAAATATTATTTTACCAGCTGTTCAACTATCTCTCTCTTATGGGGGAACAAGCCCTCAAGATAGTATTATAGTTTTCTCAACAATCTGACAAACAATATCCTAGAAATTTAAAGTTTAGTTTACACATGTAAACAAAAAAGAAGAGTGGGTTTTGGGTTGGGAATTGGAGGGGCCAATGGCTCTGCAAATGGTCAAATCTATCTGTAGTGAGCTGTCTTTAAAAACTGGTAGCGATGCACAGTAGGAAGAAAACGTGCTGCATCTGGTTGTTGGTGCAGGCAGTATGTGTGATCTCAGGAAAGAGGGTCAATAAAATTCTGTTGGGACTCTCCTGGGTTGTCATTTTGGGTGTCTGACACGAAATTGGGAACATCACGCTATCAGCCATTACTTTCCATCCTGTGCAGAGACCAGGCATTATGGACAAAAAATAAGTCTTTAACATAGCACAGCAACATTACACAGTTTAGGGGCTGGTCCAATGACCTTTGCAGTCAGTGAGATTTGGATCAGGCCCTTAGAGGTGGAAGTGAATAAGAATATCACAGACAACTGAAACTGTACATGAAAGCTTATGTAGGTGAGACCACTGGTTGCCTGCAGACAGCTGTCTGGTCACATGGTGCTGGCTCTCTTCCTTACTTGCAGCTTCTAAATCATATGAGAGCACTTAAAATATTACTTTTCCAGTTATTGTTCTGGACTCTTAAAATTCCACCTGCCCTGCAGAAAGGGAGTATCTATCTTCAGAGGAATTAATCCTGCAGTGCAAGAAGTCTCCTGCAGGACAGCTGGATTATAATTCCACCTGATTCCAGCAGTTATAAAATTATAATGCTGGAATGGTACCAGGGCTGTTATGGGATTGAGAAAGTGAGGGAACGTGGTCTGTGGGGTTGCCAATAGGAAGGGAGATGATTTAGGAGACAGTGTCTCTAGTAAGATGTGGTCTGCAATATGACAGAGTTTGAGAATCTGTGGTGTAGGTATTATGACACCAGTGATGGTCATCAGTGTTACCAGTTGGCCAGGACACTAGATTGACACCCACATGCTAATGCAATTTTATAGTTAATGCTAGTTAAAATTGTTTGCTTATGATATCAAAGTGAGAGCCAGTTTTAGTTATCTTTGTTACCTATGTAATTGTCTGTGACTCAAGTTAAGCTTGCTGATACCTATCCCAGTTTGTATCCATGGAGGGAATTTTTAGTCATGAACCATGCGTTGATCATTTTGGTAAGAGTTCAACCCGTATCCACTTGCAGCTTGTGCCTCCCTGAGCTGTAAACACAATGAATTGCAATGCATTTTAAGAAATGCTTGTTAGAGGGTACCAGTTTTCTGTAAGTTATAAGAGTAGAGGCATATTGTGATATCTTCACTTAACACAATTTGGGGCTCAGTGGCTTGTAAAACCATTCACATACAAGGTCACTTTTTGATTATTTCATCATCAGCAATAAAATAGGGGGCATCTCTTTAAATTATTAAAACATAATAATTTATACTTGGTCTAAGCTCTTTTAATGACTTGGTTTATTTTTTTCATGATATTGTGCATTAAAGTATTATAGATGTAGGAAGAGACTTTCAAAATTAAGTGTGCACAATTACGCTCATACTTTTACACCAGCGTTGCAAAATTGTCCTGAAACCTTACCAGCCCAGATACACAATCTATTCACCTGCCTTGTGCCATGATGATTGATGAAAAACAGAGGATATTAGAAAGGTCATAAAATGATCACCTTGTACAAGTAAGCAAGTAAAATTTCAACTAGTACTCTCCTAACTTTGAAAATATGTTTTAAATATATGGCATGATATGCAGTGTATAACAACAAATAAGCACAAAACCTTTAGAAAGTGAAACAAACATGAAACATTTTGGACTAAGAGCACAAAAATAGAAAACACTATATTTGTGTGCTGAATTTTCCAATTTAAAGGAATTAATTTCCCCTATACAATCCAAGAAATCCCCTAACAGTCTGCTAGCCTTTGGGTAAACCCATTCATACGTTTGTTACCCTGAAGCTGAAAACTTGTACCCAAGGAATATTCAGAAAACTAGTGTAACTTGACTTGAATGACATAACACTTTATAGAATAATATAACCTACCAGCTGTGAGACCGTGTAGAGTTCAGTTTACACCAGATTTTATGGGAATCTAAGCAGTTCCAGTGCATTATCCTACAGTGGAGCCAGCTTCTTTGCGCCAAAATATTTCTGTAAAATGGTCAACTGTCATATGATGATCATATCAGGTACTTCCATGGCATTGTATCGGTCTGTTGCAGACTTGGTGCAAATGGTCTTTCCCTTTAATTGTGATGAATCTATGTTCTTTGCTGTTCACTTATATAGTCAAAAAAGGGAAGCCATCAACCTTTTTTGGGAATTTAGGGAAAAGTGGAAATAGAATATCACTTAGCGAAGACACTTATTTAACTGAACGAGTTCTATAAAAACAGTTTTCATAATTCCAAATATTTGGTTGCTGCTGTCCATGGACTGATACACATTACTCAGGAGATCCACGTTCATACAGGGACTAGTTATTCTTAGACTGGGTGAAGGGACTTGAATCCAAGAAAACAGTTTCTTTATGACACTGTGGCTAGGCTAGAAAGCACATGATTCATTACCGTTACAAAAACTGTTCAGATTCCATATAACTAAATAAATGACAATAGCATTTTAGCCACTCCAATGTACAAATATCATTTGTCCTTGATGGCATCTCACAAGTTTTCAAGGAAAATTAGAGCAGCTATTGTGCTCTGAGATTGGGTCCAGACTGGGTGCTGGTGGCAGCATCATATGGTAAAAATGACCGAAAGTGCAGTAAGGAAAGCCTCCTATTTCCAATTAGTAGACGAGCTGCTCAGAGTTTGAGTGTTGAAGGTTTTACAGTTCTAGGCTGCTTTTATTTAGGTGCCTAATTGTGGATTTAGGACCTTACTTTTAGGCACACTTTTTGACTGTAGAGTCTGTACAAAAGTTCCCAAACTTTCTTGAACAGCGTCTTACAAATAATTGTATAGACATGATTCAGGAAAGCACTTCAATGGTTTGTTTAATTTTAAGCAGAGTCACTTCTGTGGGACTGCTTGCATACCTAAAATTAAGCACCTGCTTAAGTGCTTGGCTGAACTGGGGCAATAGTCCTTAAGCTTGGAAATTCTTTTTCTTGCTTTCTTATACTCATGAACCATAAAAGTATCTTGCAACTTAATTCATTATGACCAATTTCGAATAGAGTTCCTGTTATGCTTACACCTTAGCACACATAAGAACTAGGTTTCATTGTTAAGAGACTCATCTACTTATTTTTATTGAGGGTTGAGACCAATATAAATTTAATTAATTCTAGTTTAACAAAATTATATTAAATTACAAAGTTGTTAAATTAGTACAACTCTTGGAAAGAATTTCAGAATTCTCTCCTCTCAAAACAAAACCAAATACACTCCCCAAGTGCAAAATCTACCGCCCATTTAAAATGTATTAAATTTGTTAAGTTGAAAATAATGTGTTTTTAAGAGAAATAATTATGTGGAATATTGAAAACACAAGAAATACAGACAGATATACAGTAGGTAAGAGGCTACTGATAGACAGTAAAGAAGGCTGAAGTTGTAAAATTCATTTCTGGAAACTGAACTTCCTAATAATTTGGGGGTGTAATATTGGGGGTGTAGTTTGGGCCAACTCTACTTTTAAAAGGTTTGCCAGTATAGCTATACCGGCCAACCCGCCTTTTGTAGATTTGGTTTATGCTGGCAAAAAAAATTCTTTTGGTATACTTTATATCATTTCACCAAGTGAAATAAGCTATTCTGACAAAAATACTTTTATGCCAATATAACTGTATCTACACTAAGGCTTTTGCCTGTAGAGCAGTGTCACAACCCCTTATCCCGTCCTTCCAAACCTGCCACTCGTCACACCAACAACCCCCCCACCCCTCCCAAAATCCACTTCCACAGATGTTTCTAGTGTAGACCTGGCCTGAAAGTATAGGTCAATCAATCAGTTCTGGAGAACTGAACCCAAAGTTTGTGTTAGAATCTTGATCTGGATCTGAACTTTCCAGCATTCCAAGGCAGAATCTTCATTGCTGCAATTTGTGCCTGTCTCTAATATATACATAAAGATTTGAGAGAACTGTGTCATTGTCATCTCTATGCTATTGTAAGAGATGCTACATACACCTTTTTTGATTTATGTTTCAAGCTCATTTACTTTTCATAGATTTTTTTTTCCTAGACTCTGGTGTTGCATTAGGCCTAAAGTAAAATAAAAATATTTTCTTTACCAAATTATCTGACAATTGTAAATTTGATTAAATCATTTTGTATGCACTTCTACAAAACTGCATTGTGCAAGAAAATTAAACCAAATCTATTTAGCCTGGCTATATTTACCATAAGGAATGGTCTCTCTATATATTAATATTGTACCTCATTTGTTCTTCTGTATGTAAAATATATGAAAAAAGAAAGAATGGGTATAATTTAAGTTATGGGTACTTAACCAATAGAATAAACATCAGAATCACTGAACCAAAGAATTCTAGTTTCTACAATATTTGCACACAAAATGGTTTCAGGTTTAAAAATATACATTAACTGGATATGTCAAACCTGAACACTTGTAATTTATGTGCTGCCCTGAACCAGATAAAGTAACTTTTTTGTGGTACTGAATTTGTACTAAAACTTCGGTTTAATTGGGATGAGTTGAGATTCCAATAAAAGCTGAGTTTTAAAGTCACTGCCTTTATATTTTTATTTGGAACTTTCCCACAGCAAGAAAGGATCACTGATGCCTAAGAATTCTTTCGAAACAATGACCAGAATGTAGTTGTTCAGTTGGTGTAATCATGGGCATACCTGGATGTGAATTTCAGATATGCACCGGGGGAATTAATTTTCTTTTCTAAATAATTCTGAATATGGGGGAAAATGTGTGGTGTGTACCATTAGTGCCGGGGGACATTGTAACAGGTCAAAGGCTGCTCCAGTGTTAATAGACAGTAAGTAATATTTCCCACAATATCTACTGAAGAAAGAGGTGGAAAGCTAACACCAACATGCCCAGTGTTTGCGTATGATACATGATACAAGATAACTTTGCAATATTGTTATTGACACTTACAGTTACTGCTGCCTAAGTTCCAGTTGCACAATTTAAAGCTGCCTGGGGCCACTAACTGATGCACACAACATTACCAAGATGTTAAGAAAAATCATGGAGAAAGTATGTGTTCCTTGTGGCAGAAGAGCCATCATTTGAGGCATTTAAATGTAGACTGGACTCTACATGAGAAAATATACAGTGGGCACAATCCTCTACTACCATGGAGTGGACAAGATGGTCTGATGCATTTTTTTCTATCTATAAGTGTTATGCATTTAAAAAAATTATTTCAGCCATCATCCCCCTTTATCCAGTTTAGCATCTGCATCCCGACCATACCCAACAGGTTTACTGAGAAGAGTGTCAGATATTAGGGGGGGAAGACTAAAGATATCACACAATTTAAATGGAAGACAAACTATGACGCTCTTTCATTTAAATTACACCGACATCTGAGGTACTTGGAGCACAAGTGATAAGAAAAGAGCCTTAGAGTGCCTCAGTGGCATATGAATCGTCCTTTTCCCCTCACACCCCGACACTAGAATTTGTAGTGTTATGATTCCTATCCTTGAAAATGACATTAACATAAAAAGTTTTTCCTGTATTATTCTCAGCTATGAAAATTGTGGTGTGTGTTTGATACCTTGCTGTTTGTGGTGATACTTACTCCCATCACTAGGTCTCAGTTTCTTTTATTTTATTCCACCATTTAATATGTATTTTGCATTTTCATCTATGTATTGCTCAAATTGCCTGGTGTAGATTTTTGTTCCCTTCTAGCCAAACACACTTCATTCCGGGCCACTAGCTGCCCTAGCACCGATGACTTATCTGGACAAAATGTTCAAAATCATAGGTAGGTGGGTTTCATGACCTAACAGGATTTTGTCATTCTCTAAGATCCGTGATACTTACTCAGTGAATTCCTGTGGCTGTAGTTTTATAAGGGTCTTATTAAAAACTAGATAAATTGTAACCACTGCATTAACATCAGGACCCTGTGAATAATGCGTATGGCCACATAGTTTACCTTTTTGCTTGGATGCCCCATAATTTGCACCTCCATTGTATAAATCCACAGAAATGGTCATTTCCCCTGCAATCTTCTTTTCTGTAGTGTTTCTGCCCCCACTCCGCCCACATTGTGCCGCCTTTCTCTGTTTGTGTGCGTTCTGCATTGGGAAGTTGGACTTTGGATCCCAATCTGAATTTTGCAGTGTCTTTTATAATGAGCTGAACTGAAGCCCCAGATCGGAACATGGACTAAAAGTGGGGGGTAATAAACTTTTGTTATGTGAGCCAATTTCGGATACTGAGGCAGTTGTCTTTTAACTTTTTAAAGGTATTATAATATGAAAACCACAACTGTGGTGGAAAGGTTTGAGCTGTTAGTGTGAGCATACTGCTGACGCAGAAGAGCCAGTCGCATCAAATTGTCTGATTTGTTTTGTGGTGTGGACAAATATCAGTTAGGGACCAGATGGGGCTAAAACCCTTGGGATTTGGATTTGGCCCCCAACCAAGAGCAGTGGGGCAGCAGGGCTTGGGCAGGCTCAGGATTCAGTCCCCCCCCTCCTGGGGTCATGTAGCAATTTTAGTGGTCAGAAGGGGGTTGTGATGCAATGAGGTTTGAGAACCCTTCGCCTAAATGTAACATACACACTTTTTTATATAGAGCAGCTCTCCTAAAACTCCATAGTTTTGCTGCATTCATTAATTTTTAGCTATGGGTCAACTTTGTTTGTGACATTTTAGAAGTTTTCAAACTGTAGTTTTAATGGAAATGTTGTTTTGCATTCTGTTTTGTTGGAAAATTACAACTTGTATGAAATTCACTTCCCTTATTTTATCAGGCAGCCAGAATGTAGTCCTTTCAGAAAGTAGTAATGAACTAAACTGAGCAATTGTGAGAATGGTATACCTAAGGCAATAATGTTGAAGCAGAGAGGGTAGTCCAAGATTTTAACTCAAGAGCAGTGGGCATCAGTGTGATGGAACACTAATAGTGCAGAGACTGGCATAGATGAACAGCACTAGTGTAAAATCATAGAGCTGATAGCAGAAAGATTGGGAGGTAGTGGAATATTTGAACAGAAAAGAGCATGAGAGTAGAAAGTCTGGCAGGTGAAAGACTATAGCAAGAGAGACTTAGAGAGTCACAAAGGAACAAACTATGCAGCTTGTCTTCCTACCCAGGTGCATCCTACAAGGACCTAGTCATGTTACTCTCAAATAGTTTGTCTGACATCGAAAGGGAGTCGGGTTCAGATTCCCGAATCCGAAGTGGCGGAGATGGGTGCTGCGAGATGTCCAGTGCGGTAATGCAACTGATCCCGGAGAAGCCGGCGGGAGCCCTGGGGAGAGTTCTCTTTTCTTTGTGAAGGGCAGGGTGCCCTGGCATGGGTTCGCCCTGAGAGAGGGGCCCGAGCCTCGGAAAGTGTCGCGGTTCCGGCGTTGTCCGGTGAGCTCTTGCTGGCCCTTGAAAATCCGGGGGAGATGGTGTAAATCTTGCGCCGGGCCATACCCATATCTGCAACAGGTCTCCAAGGTGAACAGCCTCTGGCATGTTAGAACAATGTAGATATGGGAAATTGGCAAGCCGGATCTATAACTTCGGGATAAGGATTGGCTGTAAGGGCTGGGTCGGTTGGGGCTGGGTGTGAGCCTCAACTGGATGAGGCACCGCCCTCTCCGGGGGGGCGGTGGCGACAGTGGACGTGAGCTGGGCCCTTTCTGTGGATCGCCCCAGCTGTGGCGGGCATTGCTCACCTCTCCCCCTCCGTGGGGATGGCGGGGGCCGGCAGCTGACTTAGAACTGGTGTGGACCAGGGGAATTCGACTGGATTTACTTAGTTTTCAAACATTGTTCAGAAAGATTTTGAGAGCATCTAGAAATGCTTGGGAAGGTTGTGAAGTAATTGATACCTATACTATTTCTAAGATTCTTCCACCATTTAAACTCTGGGTGAAATAGCAACTTACTGAAATATTAGCTATTTTTATTATTGCAGTAACAGATCATAAGCTGAAATGATGTTTTTCAACACAGTGCTCTGCAGAAAATGAACAGTACTTGCATGTTCAAACTGCTGCACGCAGCTTGGAGAACTCCAAGAAAGGCCATGCATTTCTACTGTCTCATGAAAGGGAGGCAGCCGTATTCCTATTATTTGTATTATGATAGGACCTAGGCATTTCAGTCATAGATTAGGACCCATTGTGTTAGACATTGTACAAACATAACAAAAAGGAGTCCTTGCAGCTTCCGATCATTTCTCTATTTCAGTGGTCTCAAACTTTGTGGCATGGTTGCTACCCCCTAATGCCAGACCTGCACTTGTGACCTCCCTCGTCCCCTGAAATTCATCACAGAATCATAGAATATCAGGTATGGAAGGGACCTCAGGAGGTCATCTAGTCCAACCCCCTGCTCAAAGCAGGACCAATCCCCAATTAAATCATCCCAGCCAGGGCTTTGTCAAGCCTGACCTTAAAAACTTCTAAGGAAGGAGATTCTACCACCTCCCTAGGTAATGCATTCCAGTGTTTCACCACCCTCCTAGTGAAAGAGTTTTTCCTAATATCCAACCTATCCCCCCCCACTGCAACTTGAGACCATTACTCCTTGTCCTGTCCTCTTCTACCACTGAGAATAGTCTAGAACCATCCTCTCTGGAACCACCTCTCAGGTAGTTGAAAGCAGCTATCAAATCCCCCCTCATTCTTCTCTTCTGCAGACTAAACAATCCCAGTTCCCTCAGCCTCTCCTAATAAGTCATGTGTTCCAGACCCCTAATCATTTTTGTTGCCCTTCGCTGGACTCTCTCCAATTTATCCACATCCTTCTTGTAGTGTGGGGCCCAAAACTGGACACAGTACTCCAGATGAGGCCTCACCAATGTCAAATAGAGGGGAACGATCACGTCCCTCGATCTGCTCGCTATGCCCCTACTTATACATTCCAAAATGCCATTGACCTTCTTGGCAACAAGGGCACACTGCTGTCTCATATCCAGCTTCTCGTCCACTGTCACCCCTAGGTCCTTTTCCGCAGAACTGCTGCCTAGCCATTCGGTCCCTAGTCTGTAGCTGTGCATTGGGTTCTTCCGTCCTAAGTGCAGGACCCTGCACTTATCCTTATTGAACCTCATCGGATTTCTTTTGGCCCAATCCTCCAATTTGTCTAGGTCCCTCTGTATCCTATCCCTGCTCTCCAGCATATCTACCACTCCTCCCAGTTTAGTATCATCCGCAAATTTGCTGAGAGTGCAATCCACACCATCCTCCAGATCATTTATGAAGATATTGAACAAAACCGGCCCCAGGACCGACCCCTGGGGCACTCCACTTGACACCGGCTGCCAACTAGACATGGAGCCATTGATCACTACCCGTTGAGCCCGACAATCTAGCCAACTTTCTACCCATCTTATAGTGCATTCATCCAGCCCATACTTCTTTAACTTGCTGACAAGAATACTGCGGGAGACCGTGTCAAAAGCTTTGCTAAAGTCAAGAAACAATACATCCACTGCTTTCCCTTCATCCACAGAACCAGTAATCTCATCATGGAAGGCGATTAGATTAGTCAGGCATGACCTTCCCTTGGTGAATCCATGCTGACTGTTCCTGATCACTTTCCTCTCATGTAAGTGCTTCAGGATTGATTCTTTGAGGACCTGCTCCATGATTTTTCTGGGGACTGAGGTGAGGCTGACTGGCCTGTAGTTCCCAGGATCCTCCTTCTTCCCTTTTTTAAAGATTGGCACTACATTAGCCTTTTTCCAGTCATCCGGGACTTCATCCTGTGACATCCTCTGCCCCCGACGGGTCACTATCCCCAGGTTGAGAAATACTGATCTAGATGAATTGATGTACCCCCTGAAAGACTTCTGTGTTACACCCAGGGGTGTGCATACTTCCTGCTTAAGAACCACTACTCTATTTTAACACCCTTAGTTGTATAGTAAGAAAGTAAAGGTCAGTTTTATGTGGACCCTGGCATATTGGTAGCCTTTTTCTTTTATGGTACCCTGCTATTTTAATCCTTATTCCACATGTTTTTTTTTTCTCTTTTTAATGGAAGGAAATATAAATGATCATTCATCCACTTGTTAAATAGTGAGATTTAAGAGTGGTTTCTTGGTACTGATTTGTGGATTTTCTTTTCTATATGGGGGAAAAAAGCAGGAATCATGGCTAGCTATTGCCATAAAGTTATCAGATCACTTAGCTTTGAATCCGTTAAAGTGAATAATTCAAAAGACCAGGAAAGTGCTTTTTTGGAGGAAAAAAAAGTAAGTGGAGGATTCAGTGCAGAGGGGTATTTATTTTAGATTTAAAGAAAATAGTACATAGTATTTAAAAGGGAACATGCAGAAAAGATTAATTTTGAATCAAAATCTCAGGTGTGAACATCTTCACACTTTGGGTGAGTTTGTATATTTATTGCACTAGCTTCATGAAGCACTGATAGGGGATGGTGGCTCATTTCTCAATTCACTACTGCTTTCCATAGGAACCAAAATCTTTTGGGATTTTTGCTGATTTCCTGTGGAAGTGAGCATAAGACATAGGAGTAAAAAACCTGCCAGACGGATATCTTCAAAGGAGCAGATATACGAGGTAATTCCCCCTTCTTTTTCTCAGTGAGTTCCCCAATGTTCTCTCTCTCTATTTTTGTTTAACCTTTATTCATGCTAAGTTTTTCTGTGAGAAGAATCTTAGTATCAGTGTTATCTGGCAGGTCTGTTCTCTGCAGTTCTCAAGAAAGGCTGGTTTTGATTTGGCAGTATCAGAATAGGTGACGCTATCTTTATATGGCTTAGAAAAAAAGACAAAATCTGTCATCAGCATGAAGGTGAACTTCAGTTGCAATGTCTGTAGGAGGAGTTTTCATACCATCTTATCTTTGTTCAGCATCCTAGATCATGCAACAATTGTCCAAAGGCAGATGTATCCAGCATATCATTATAAACATGCCTATCTCATAGCTCTATTTCTTATTGTTCTGTCTGTCATCAAATTTGGCTTTCTCCTGTGCCCACTGCAGTGGGGATTTTTGCCACTGAGTTTAAAGGTGGTAGGATTGGCCTCTTTCTGCAAGATGAGATTTGTTTGGAATAATCCTCAACATTGTTGTACTAGGCTATTGCTGCAATGTCTTGGGTGTGCTTACTAAAGGCACTCATTGGAGAGGTATATTGCTGTTAGAAGATGGCTCGTTAACTTTATATTTCATTTTTAAATAGCACCCTTTAAAATTCAATTTTGTTGACCTTATCCAACATATCCTTCTCCTGTCAGAAGTAGTCCCTATTAAGTTAAGAACCAAACTCTTGAGAATATATATATATATATATTTAACCCTCTCTCTTTCTTTTCTAAGTGTCCCTAGACGATTTGGACCTCTTAGCTCCCCTATCCTGTCCCCAAGAAACCCTGGTGTCCTTTTAGCAGCAGTTTGTGTCCCAACAGTCACTTTCCATACTTTATTTCCTTATTTAAAATAAAATACATAAAAATCTGAGCTATTGAGCAGCTCCTATTTAGGTCTGAGGGCTGCAGGTTGGGCCTGAAGTATTTGAGAGGGGCAGTACACTGTTGCCAGAAAGGCAGCATGGCACTTTGGGGGAAGAGGCAGTTTAAACTGTCACTATCTGTTCTACGCAGGAGGGCAGGCTGAAGAGTGATTATCTATCTTTAGTCTCTCTCTCCCCAACTCCAGTTCCCTGACTTCATCTTCCATCCATGGTGCCTTTTTGGTCTCATGTTTAACTCCTTCTTCAGGCACCCATTTGTAATGAGCTGCTGGCTCATTGCAGAGTACATGTCTTTTCCTCATCCAGAATGTGCAGAAAAGATTGGACAACAGGTCACACGAGGACCCAGTTCATACTCTACTGTGATTAGATATCTACTTATCCAAAAAACTTTTGCTTCTGAAAGTGCTGTTACCTTTTTCAGCTAAAAGGTCTTGGCTTCCCAAAAGTTTGAAAGTGCTTTTTGACTAGTAACATGTAGTATTACTATCAATTTAGGATTAAAAAAGGAACCTAATGTAATGAAATTTTGATTAATCTAGATCTGGGGAAAATTGATGAAGTCACTCCATGAACTGAATTTTATGTTTTTTTGGATGGACTTGGCAGGGTGGGGTGGAAAAATACTTTATAGCCTAAATGCTGGTATGAATCAGATCTTTTTTTTTTAATACTGTGTAGTTGTGTTTATGTCTTTCATCTTTTATTCATGTATTTTATACATGTGGGTATAAACGTTTCTTGATTGCCATATCAAAAGACAGAAGCAACATCATAACAGTCTGGATGATATACACAGTAACATTTTATGATATCCAAAAAGTTGCGAGAATTATGTTCTTGATATTTCAGTGCTTGAGTCTTGCTATAGTAGGGGAGATCACTAATGACTTTAGGAAGATGTTAGTTGAAACTTTAGGAAGATGTTAGTTTGGTGGTTCTGTTCTTGGCGGTGATTATAATGAAGATAATGAAGTGGCTGACAATGGAGGTATTGTCCATAAAAATGAAATAGTAAAAGAAGGACTTTCATGATAGATGCAAAAAATGGCAGCTCAACTCACTAGTATGTGAAAGACAAAAAGAATGATTTGGTGAGACAAATGAAGTGTCGGCATACTGAGTTATTGGGATGTCCTTTTTCATGGTGCTGTGACAAGAATTCCATTCTGCATATTGGAGCTAAAAGCAAGGATCCTTGGAATTATAGGTTCAAATCACAGTGGGGCCAGCTCATCCCTTCACCCTTTAAAAGTAGATAAAAGTGATTGTCATGCAGTTTACTAGGTGAAGGCATTATCCAATTAAGAACTATAGCCATGGGGCTTTCTAACTGATGACATCCTGAAGTTGCCAAGGTAACAATTGAATGTGTGTGTGGTTGGTTCTAGAGGAGTATCTGACTGAAAGCTATCAATTGTCTTCTGTGGCTAAGACTCAACTAAGAGAAGATGTGTTTTGCGCTCAGCTTAAGTATGAAGCATTTTGGGTTGTACTTTGGACTCTCTGAACAGTTTATAATACAGTTAAGGGAGTGAATATTCAGAATAGGGTTACACTTGAAATCATATATATGTGTATGTTAGGGGAGAAGGAATCTCTACTCTTTTCTGAACAGCAACAAACTAAAATAGTGGGTAGAGGCAACTTAAAATTACAGTTCTACTCTGCTGAAAAAGAAAACAGATGTGTTTCTTCTGTGCATCAGTCAGAGCTACTTATTCCCTACCAATTGTAGTAGTAACACTTTACAACCAAGAAATGTTTTGACTATTTTTTTATTTGTCCTACACACACAACACAGCTAACAGGGGTTAACAATAGAATGGTTTACTAATCTCTGATAATTTAGACCTGTACAGATTTACTAATGGCTGTGATGTTGAAGAGAAGTCAAGAAGGTCATAATTTGAAGACGGAACGGGGTGCTGAATTTAAGCTGAAAAACCTTGAATACTGGTAACGATAAAGGAAAGAACTGTTGCTGGATTTTAGATTAATATTATTGTTTATATAATATGGGTTATAGGCTTGCCAATTAATCTGATCAGAAGATAATAAGGTTCTTGTCCCAGAATCAGGCTACACAGAGTTAGCAAGGACCCTCGGGATGTATGAGAAGGACACTCACATGAAAAACAAAATAATCCATCAGAATTACAAAGGCAATAATAATGTTCTAGAGGTACATGTGGGATTATATACTATAAATCTTTCTAGATTAACATGCTCACACCCTTCCTTGATAACCTGGTGGTAAGAAACAAAGGACCAGCCTTGACTCTGGTATGCGAAGAAAGTTGGATGGTCCAGGTTCCTCAATTCTCAAGGGGGACGTGAAGAACTTGGGAAAAGCTAGAGAGCTATAAAGCTATAGAAAGACTATAGAAGCTAACAGAGTTTGACTCAACTAACTAACTTAACAACTAAGAACTAACAAAAACTAAGAAACTACAAACTAAACTAACGTGATGGGTTGCTTCTCTGATAGAGCCTGAGCACTATGTGCCCTCCTTCCATGTCTAGACTTAATTTCCTCACCCCCAAGATATAAGGGTAACACTAACTCTATAGGCTGGCATGTTCATATGTATTGATGGCATGTTCATGCATAGTAATGACCACTAGCTCATTCTTACATCTGTTGTTTCTGGCCTAACTGGTTATTTCCATGTTCTTTGTGGTGTACCTGTTCAGTTTATAAAGTGCATGCGCTTAGATAGGCCCTACCTATGCCAATGTGCTTTAACACATCCTGACTTGTCTGTGCTAAAGATCACAAACATATATATAATTTAGCTCATCATCATTTATGTAGGCTAAAGGTCCTGAACATATGTACGCTAACTTGTTTTAGCTCAACATACAGGATGTGGCCTATAGGTTCCTTACAATACAGCCAAAATACTCTAATACAAAACTATAAATCTATTATAATAAAACAATCAAACCCATAAGAAAAGATGTGCAAGCAAGCAGGCTAGCCTTATGGGCTATAGAACCAGCCTTGACTTTCAGTTTCCAGATAGAGTTAACAGTACTGGCAACAAGGGAAGAAAACCATCTTTTTTTTTTTTTTTTTTTTACTTTCAAACTGAGCACATTTGATCAATGATAACTCATAAATGCAGAATTTCACAATGTATTTTTACAGAATAGTTTTTCAGGGACAGACTATGTAAACTGCTATTGGGAAAAAAAATCCTCTGAGGAACCTCATTGTTACAGATGGATTCTGACATAAAGAAAAGTTTGTGATGGGCGAGTATGTGGTACTTTAGGACAATGGATTAAAAAACAAGGTACTTTCTTCAAGTTGGACATCTAGTCTATATGTAGGCACCTAATTAAAAGTGGTATGATTTTTCATAGGGGTACCCCTGTCGTGGATCTGAGGCAGCTCAGAACTTATAAAAATCAAGCCATTTTTATTTAGGTGCTTAACTTTAGACATCCAAGTTTAAATTTTTGGTCTGTTTCTGAGGTAAATACAGAGTCAGTGATGGGGTATTTCTATTTTGGGACCATAGATGCATGCATATTGCCCTGATAATGACAGAATAAATAAGTCAGTAAAGGATAACTAGCTCTGGGCATAGTTTTGGTTGAAGCAGTATTTAGATATTCAGACCTCAGTGATTCAGGAGCCAAATTAGCGATCAGCATTACCCAAAAGATCCACAGTTGTGTGAATTCATTGTTTCATTTACTATTTATATATATATGTATAATTAATATTAATATATATTATTCTCACAGCAAAATGACTGACCAAGTATTAATCAATTACAGTAAAAGCATCCTGATTGGTTAATAACTTAAGACTGGTTAATAATTAAATAATAGAGTTTTTTAATATCATATGCTGCAAAGAGCCACAGGAGACACATTAAAGAGCCACTTGTGGTTCCAAAGCCTTAGTCTGAGTATCACTGGGTTAAAGGAAGTACAGTGTGGTATTGGTTTCTCAGTAATTAACTTCACTTCTTATATTATGTTAGGTTTCAGAGTAACAGCCGTGTTAGTCTGTATTCACAAAAAGAAAAGGAGTACTTGTGGCACCTTAGAGACTAACCAATTTATTTGAGCATAAGCTTTCGTGAGCTACAGCTCACTTCATCGGATGCATACTGTGGAAAGTATAGAAGATCTTTTATACACACAAAGCATGAAAAAATGGGTGTTTACCACTACAAAAGGTTTTCTTTCCCCCCACCCTACTCTCCTGCTGGTAATAGCTTATCTAAAGTGATCACTCTCCTTACAATGTGTAGGATAATCAAGGTGGGCCATTTCCAGCAAAAATCCAGGGTTTAACAAGAACGTCTGGGGTGGGGGAGGAAAAAACAAGGGGAAATAGGTTACCTTGCATAATGACTTAGCCACTCCCAGTCTCTATTCAAGCGTAAGTTAATTGTATCCAATTTGCAAATGAATTCCAATTCAACAGTCTCTTGCTGGAGTCTGTTTTTGAAGTTTTTTTTGTTGTAATATCACAACTTTCATGTCTGTAATCGCGTGACCAGAGAGATTGAAGTGTTCTCTGACTGGTTTATGAATGTTCTAATTCTTGACATCTGATTTGTGTCCATTTATTCTTTTACGTAGAGACTGTCCAGTTTGACCAATGTACATGGCAGAGGGGCATTGCTGGCACATGATGGCATATATCACATTGGTGGATGTGCAGGTGAACGAGCCTCTGATAGTGTGGCTGATGTTATTAGGCTCTGTGATGGTGTCCCCTGAATAGATATGTGGGCACAGTTGGCAACGGGCTTTGTTGCAAGGATAGGTTCCTGGGTTAGTGGTTCTGTTGTGTGGTATGTGGTTGCTGGTGAGTATTTGCTTCAGGTTGGGAGGCTGTCTGTAGGCAAGGACTGGCCTGTCTCCCAAGATTTGTGAGAGTGTTGGGTCATCCTTCAGGATAGGTTGTAGATCCTTGATAATGCATTGGAGGGGTTTTAGTTGGGGGCTGAAGGTGATTGCTAGTGGCGTTCTGTTATTTTCTTTGTTAGGCCTGTCCTGTAGTAGGTGACTTCTGGGAACTCTTCTGGCTCTATCAATCTGTTTCTTCACTTCTGCAGGTGGGTATTGTAGTTGTAAGAATGCTTGATAGAGATCTTGTAGGTGTTTGTCTCTGTCTGAGGGATTGGAGCAAATGTAGTTGTATCGCAGAGCTTGGCTGTAGACGATGGATCGTGTGGTGTGGTCAGGGTGAAAGCTGGAGGCATGTAGGTAGGAATAGCGGTCTGTAGGTTTCCGGTATAGGGCGGTGTTTGTGTGACCATCGTTTATTAGCACTGTAGTGTCCAGGAAGTGGATCTCTTGTGTGGACTGGACCAGGCTGAGGTTGATGGTGGGATGGAAATTGTTGAAATCATGGTGGAATTCCTCAAGGGCTTCTTTTCCATGGGTCCAGATGATGAAGATGTCATCAATATAGCGCAAGTAGAGTAGGGGCGTTAGGGGACAAGATTGATCACTTTAGATAAGCTATTACCAACAGGAGAGTGGGTTTGTGTTTATGTGTGGAACCTGGATTTGTGCTGGAAATGGCCCAATTTGATTATCATACACATTGTAATGTGAGTGATCACTTTAGATAAGCTATTACCAGAAGGAGAGTGGGGTGGGGGGAGAGAAAACCTTTTGTAGTGGTAAACACCCATTTTTTCATGCTTTGTGTGTATAAAAGATCTTCTATACTTTCCACAGTATGCATCCGATGAAGTGAGCTGTAGCTCACGAAAGCTTATGCTCAAATAAATTGGTTAGTCTCTATATTATGTTGTTATAGCAGCCTGATAACTTGTGCCTTCAATAAAACCTGTTGATTCTGTTGGCTAAGGATTAGGTTAAGTGAATTCTACTGATTGACTGGCGCTGGTGGTTCATCACCCCATCCAAATATAAAGGAGTTAGGAGTGGCTCTGTAGAGAGAGAGAAAATCTAGGGTGTGGCCTGAATTAGACACCCAATCCTAAAGAGAAGCTTTGATCTGAACTTTATTATTAATAAAGTGAAGTGAATTTTTTACTTTAAACAGCACAGAAAATTGCTCACAGTGATATACAGAGCATAAATTGGTTCTACTGAGTTTGTAATATATTAATGAGAGTGCTCTTGGTGCCAAAGTTTACCCCCCTCTCTTCCATCTCTAGCCAGATGCATGTGTAGAGCCAGGAGATCACGGCTTTGATTGCCAGAGGCACTCTGTGTGTGAAACTGTAGTATTTCAAAAT
The DNA here is from genome assembly GCF_965140285.1 of Lepidochelys kempii. Lineage (NCBI taxonomy): Eukaryota > Metazoa > Chordata > Testudines > Cheloniidae > Lepidochelys > Lepidochelys kempii. The sequence continues at coordinate 23,063,144 of NC_136391.1, read as the reverse complement.
TAACCTCGGTAAACTGCTGTTAGAATAGTTTGATGGTTTTATGGAATATTCAAAAAGTAATGATAAATTAGAGTTAAGATAGATTAAAATATCAATCAAAAGCATACATTTCTGCTGTTGTAAATTTCCTGGCACTTTGTATCTCCACATTTCAGACTGCAAATGAAAATCTTCCCAAAATGCATCTGGTAGGATTGGTGTTCATGAGGCTGTGGTTAAGGTTATATACTCTTATTCTATCATGAACCCAGTCAATGAAAATTTTGTCCAGTGCGGAGACATGACGTATATAAATTTTCAATCTTGAATAGAGTTTATTTTGCCGATTATTTTTTAAAGTAGCAGTTCTATACAAAATTGAAAAAAAATCCTTCCATAACACTTGTGAGTTCCTTTGCTTTTGTTCTTGGTCATGAAAAAGAAAAGAGAAACAAATATCAATAGGTTGTTGTATTTTTAGTCAGTTGTGTGTCCCAGGAGGATGGAGGGTGGTGCTGTTAGTGTAGACCAGGGTATACCGAGTGTTTTTGCCTTCCATTGGGGCAGAGTTGTGGGAAAAAATCCTCTGCTTAACAATTTTGTTTAAGGTAAATTGGAAAGTGTATTTTAAGGGAAGTAATTTGTTTTAACTGGGATCTGTATAGGGAGGGAGGGGAAAGATTTTTCCAGAAAAAAGTTTAGGCTTAGAAAGTTTCTTCTATCAAGGACATTTTTTTAAAAAGGTCATTCATCTGAGTGCAGTAGTGAACAGTAAAGATGGTCCTGGCACTCAACTTCTCCAGACTGAGGTTTTGTTTAACTCATTGATATAGGGGCTGGCCCCCAAAAGAGGATCTGGATCTAGCTTCAGATTTCAAAGTTCAGCAGTGTTCAGATACAGGATGTTGGTTTTAAATTAATCTCTGGGCAACAGAGGAATTCAATTCCATGGATAACAGTTTTGAGAGGGTAAAGGAAAGAGTTTTGTTTTTAGGTTTTGAATGGTAATCTTGGAGCAACTCATGTTTGTTCTTTAATAGGTAGGACCTATGCATAGTTAAGCCACTGGGGTGAGTCAAACATATAAAATCCATACGGTTACTGAGGAATGGGGCTGCAGCAGAAAGCTTTCAGGGAATCTAGAGAGTGAGTGGGAAGGAGGTAGTTAACGTTTATTTCAGCAGAATGACAAAGCTATGTTGTTCTACTCTGCACAGCTCCTGATAAGGCACACTTTCATGAACTTGGACTGAGATACACTCCACACAAAGCAAAAGTTTCAGAGTAGCAGCCGTGTTAGTCTGTATCCGCAAAAAGAAAAGGAGGACTTGTGGTACCTTATAGACTTACAAATTTATTTGAGCATAAGCTTTCGTACAGCTCACGAAAGCTTATGCTCAAATAAATTTGTAAGTCTATAAGGTGCCACAAGTCCTCCTTTTCTTAAAGCAAATGTTGAATTTTGTTAGACTGCAACTGCTATTTTGTTTGTAAATGTTATCAGTAAAGGCTGTCATTCAATCTAGAAGTGTAAATTCTATTATTCTGTATGTTCTGTCAGTCCATAACTTGTTACTAACCAGAAGAAAGGAATACTATTTTTTGTGGTGATTTATTTTAAAGACAAGGGGCTTTCTTTTATATAAATTGCTTGTTTCTTACTGTGGTTGATATTTGAGAAATAAAGTAGGCCATGCAGTAAGTAGAGAGGGACAGTCATGGGTATTGCAGAGTTAGAGAACTTGTAATATGATACTTGTAATATGTAATTTGTACTTGTAATATGTAATACTTGTAATATGTTCAGGTACAATAGGTGAACTCTTTGTAGCCGAACCAAGGCCAAATTACCTTCTTCATTTTTGGAAGTTCCCTCATTTTTAACCTTAATCCAGTTACTTCTGACGCTAATAGATTCAATGCCTCATTACTTTTTAGAAGTCTTGGGGCCTTGTTTTGAGGAGCTACTTCAGGGCTAGCCTGTTTGCCAGTTTTGCTGCTCTGTGAGTGGTCCCTGGTTTTAGATATGCTGCTTCTCAGGCAACGGATCTAGTGGTCATAGAGGTAATATACCTGACTTCCAGCAAGAAAAAATCCTGTGGTACTTGTTCTCAATCAAGTGCCTTTGTTGGTGAGTTCCAAGCAGGGCTGAACAAAGTGGTTGTACTTTTGATTGTGGTTACGAGGCAAAAGTAGAATGAAGCTTACTGGGAGCAGGAGGAAGGCAAGATGGACAGAAGAAAGGGTATATTTTCTGAATCAAGAAGTGTATAGTGGTGCTCCATGAATTCTCTGCAGTTTTCAAGCTTCTACCTCTTGTTCCCATGGAATCCCACAATCTCACTGGTATCTGAATTGAGGTAACTGAGTTGGCCTGAGGCACTGGAAATCTACATGAAAGGTAATATATTTTTAGAAGAACTGACTAGAATAGCACAATATACTACCATATATTTTCTATGTCTTAGGAAACCATTTCTGCTTAGAAATTAGAAAAATTTAGTAATGGCTATGGTAAGTTTTCTCTTAAAATTATCACTGTCAGTATTTGCATTTTTTATATTTAAAAATACATACATCATCAAGTGTATGAGTGCACATGGGATATATATATATATAAAATATATATATATATATATATAAAATATAATATGAAAAACAATAGTAATAACATTGCACTGATCTGTTTTTGAAGTCAATGGCAAGGATCTCATTTTTAATTCATTGAGATCAGGATTAGAGCTATTGACACATATCCGCCAAAAAATCATGATTACAATCTCATTTTATATCACTAAGTATCCCTCAGATGAAAGCTTAAGTATAGAGATGAGTCTTGTACTGCTTTCTGGAGGTCAGCAAAATCAGGCTATGTCAAACTGGGATGTGAATTCCACAGTTAAGATCATCCTAGATCAAATTCTGCTCTCAGTTATACCAGTATAAATGTAGAGTTGCTACATTATCTCAGAGACAGTGGAGCTACTTTGGCTTTACATAGATGTAACTGAGATCAGAATTTGGCCTCCTGCTTCCAGTTTGCCAAAGTTCTAATCCAGGGATTGTTAGAAGGAAATGTCCTGCTGACGCCAACTGTTATATAATTAGAAATGTGGCTTTTATCACCTATTTGAGGAACAATCAAAAATTTTGAATTGTAACCAGAACAAATCTAGTGCAGTCAACTCAGAGCAAGTGTAGTCACATGGCACATACTAGAATCACTAAGGAGATGAGTAGCTATAATGGTAGTCCATATATAGCGTACTGTAGTAATATGGAAGTCGCAAAGAAAGGCATTATGTCTCCATCAAGATTTTTATGATTAAAAAGTAAATATGTATTGGGAATAAATCCTCATTTAGCAAGGGCTCAGTCCTGTCCTCATTGAAGCCACAGGCTGGATAGGGAGCAAGATTAAGTACCTTAGTGCTTATGAAGTACACTGAATGACATCACTAGAAACTGAAGTTCTTTATTGTTAGTCACAGAACAGATATAGCAACAGTAAATGGAAATGTCCACACACTGGGCTGCCAATATGGCTCAGTGCTGACCCATAGGGACCACTAGGATTGAGATGGTAAATCTTCCTTCCTGCTTGGTTCTTGCCCTTAGTTCTGAGACTGCCAGCAAGGGTGTCAGTTGTGATGGTTTCTGTGATGTGGACACCTTCTGTTAATGATTAGACTGAAACTACCAACTAATTTAACTTAGATCAGATCACCAACAGCAGTTAGATGGTAACGACTTTCAGTCACTACCAACTTATATCAAATTGCAACTCGTGACCTACAGTAGAGGTGAAAAGCTCTGTATTCCATTACCTATTCCCTTTAGCTATCCAGTCTCTACAGCATTCTGTACTTGTCTTGAATGGGTTAGGCTATATTGCATTAGAATATTAATCTCCACTGTTCATACATACTTTCACATTATCACTGACAAAATCAAATGGCACAATTATAAGCTTGATAACCATTGCTCCTAGTTCAACACAGGATATTGCAGATGAATATTGGGATGAATTTAGGGTGATGATGCTCTTTCCTCTGGTATGGTGAAACTTTCACTGTGTTTAAACAAAAAAGACTACTCCATCTAAATATACCAGTTCCAAAGGCCAAGCCTGACCTGTTAGAATACACATTCAAAGTAGCCAATAAGCAATCCCTTTATTATTTATAGCACAATCATTCATAAATGTATTTAAGAAAGAGATAATCTATTTTATTCATGTTCCTTATAGGGATTCCATTTTAGCTTCAATTGTAATTTTTACCTTTTTCAGTAGAATTTATTGATACAATGCCTCGCACGGGCCCTAGTTTTTGCATCATCCTTTTGTCTGCAAGCATATTCACCAGCCGCTTAATTTGTCATAGCCCTGGAGGTATCAAAACTAATGAGCTTTGTTTGAATAGACTTTTTCCAGTTCATCTAGCACACTTTGGGGTAATCATTCAGTTTCTGTTTGCTTCTGATGTGAAGGATTGTGGGAAATATAAGAAAATAATGGTTAAAAAAGCAGTGTAAATTGTTAAGAGCCACATTCTCTGCAAAGCCCTAAAGATGTTATATTTTTAATTTCACTATTTATTGAGGTATTGTGAGTACCTTAAATACAATCATTATAATACAGTATCAAAGAAAAATCTGATAAAATGCTATTTTTCAATTAGCTTTGAGTTTAATACGTTGCTTTTTAAAGTAGTTCATAGCTAACAAATCTTTAAACAATCTAACCTTTCAGGATTTGGAAGTGGACAAGATAATAACCATGAATATATAATATTGCACGAGTAGTAAGGATTTAAAAATCTATTACTGGGATTACATACAGGAATGCCTTTTATTGGTCAGACAATTGCATTTTCATTTTTATAAAGCATTTCCCTATACTCGGTATTATACCACAGAGCATATATTTGAGATACACAAAAATGGAATTCAGAAGTGTGCACTGCATAAATAATTTCTGAAAGTGCCACGTGCTTTTAAAACACATGCCTTTAATCTTGAGTTCCTGGGTAGATTTGTCCTGCTTGCCAATTAGGACAACAGTTGCAGTTTATGAAATTTTGCCCCTGATGCCCTAGACTAACATATCTTTAACTTATAGGAAGTTTGCAGTTACAGAAAAGGGGTTTAAAGTGCTTTTTAAGTTACTGCAATGAAGACAGATTCCCCACAATCTTTGATTAGTTTAATCTACAAAAGCTGGTGAGCCAAGTTCTAAATTTGATTGCTAAGCAGCTTGATGAGTCTTATTTTTCAACAGTGCATAATAAGGGACTCAAACTTATTGTGCAACACCTTTGCATCAGTAAAATATAGCACTTTAAAATATATCATTGCAATTTAAAGATGGTTACTTTGTATGGACTGTCCTATGACCTCTTAGTATGTTTGCTTAGTATGCTTACAGCCTGATTGCACACATAGGCTGAGTGATGTGATGAAAGAGGAGGTTTTGGGGGTGAGGGGCAAGATGAGTATTTATTTTCTTTTTACTTTCTAGGTTATTTAAATCTTATTTGGAATGTATTTGTAACACATTGGCATATTGATATGGCTTGGGTTAAGCTCAAACTGGATAAGATAGAAGTAATGTTGGAGGCCTGCAGACAGAAGCTCAGCCTAGGTATGACTGAGCTGGGGAGAAAAATGGGATGAAATGGTGGAGGTGATATTTGTCTTGTTACCTGAAGGAATCTCACATACCTTTAATTACTCAAGTGGTAGTTTGCAGCTTGTGCATCTGGTTGGGTCTGTGAGTGCTTCTGAGTACTTGGAATGGTCAAGAGCATTTTTTTTTTCTATTTGAGATGTTTGTTACTGTTGGCAGTAGATTTTTACCATTTCATTTATTCATCTCCAGAATGGATAGCTACAGTAGAACCTATCTGGGGTAACACTTGAAGAACATGTGAAACTCCAGCTAGTTCACAGTGTAGTGGGCCACTTGCTCGTGGTGCTTCTCTTGTGGAACACATTAACCTGGTGCTCCAGAGAGTGGAGTAGCTCACAATTTGTTTCTTGGTACAGTTCAAAAATTTGGCTTTGATTTATGTTATGGTTTGGTCCCTGGGTAACTTGGAGATTACCTTTCTCCTCATGCCTTTTTCTCATTAGATGAGATCAGCTGGAATACTCAAGCTCCCAGTCCTTAGATTTATACATTTGGGGCTGGGCATTCTCAGATGAGGGTCCTCAACTATGGAACGGCCTTCTGTCTTGATCCATTCAAGCCTGAGTGTGTTGATTTTCAGGACATGCTGCAAGGGCTACTCACCTAACAGGGTGGAGCTTGTGATTTTTGAGGGCTGGAGAAAGTGATGTTGATATGTTTGGGTAGGAGTTGAGGTGTTTGTATTAGTTAATATGGCTTTGGCTGACGTGTTGCCATTTTTATTGTAAATGTTACTAGAGATTTAAAGGGAGGGGATAATAGTAATGAATATTATTGTACACCTCCATGGTGATAGGTATGCCTGTCACATATAGAATGCCTCAGACAGCTATTTCATATCTGTGTATGGACCAAATCCTGAAGTCCTTACACAGGTTTTACCGAATAAAGATTCAGGGAAAACAGTTGAAGTCAGTGAGGGAATGAGTGAAATTGAATAAGGACTTCAGGATGTGGCAATTGTTTTTGTTCCAGAAAAGCAAAGAAACAAAATATTGATATATGGAGCACTGAGAATGTACTTGGGGCTATATATGTATATAAAGGATATAGACTCTGCCTAAAACAGTTTACAGGCTGATTTTAGATGCCCCAATTTCACCTGATTTATGATGGTACAATTCCATTGGGGGGTTGTTCTTCAGGAAGTACTTTCCCTTCCCGTCCATTTGTGACATTCTATACCTTGGGGGAGCACCCTGTAACTCCCATATTCCTCATTTACATATAATTGTGATATTGCATATAAAGCGTACCTTGTAAGGTATCATGGGAAATGTTATGATCTGCTGAAACCCATGTTCCATCTAAATATGTATATCATTAATACATATGAAGTTATGAGATTATGTTGTATGGTTGTAACTAAAATATGCTGTGGGTTTGGGAAGTGCCCAGATATTCGCTCCCAAGAGACAACAGCAAGGAAAGTAACCAATGCCTGGGCAGGTGTGAAACAACCATCAATAGCCATTATCCAGCAAGGGAGTTACAAATCAATGACTTATCTGCATAAGGCCCCACTAGGGGAATTGTTCAACCTTGCCTGGGGACTCAGCAATGCTCTCCAGACATGCCTGGACTTGTGTTCTCCAAGGACATGGACTAAGGGTATAAAACAGAATACAGGCCTAGCATGTGGCCACTTTCTCCTGCTCCCACCTATGCTGCAAGGCATAAAAGGCATCTTTGAAAAAGTGGAAGTTAAATCCTAGTGAGGAAAATAGAAAGGAGTATAAACTCTGGCAAATGAAGTGTAAAAATATCATTAGGAAGGCCAAAAAGAATTTGAAGAACAGCTAGCCAAAGACTAAAAAAAATATGCTATTACTTTTTCAAAGTATGTCAGAAGCAGGAAGCCTGCTAAACAACCAGAGGGGCCACCGGACAATGGAGATGCTAAAGGAGCACTCAAGGACAATAAGGCCATTGTGGAGAAACTAAATGAATTCCTTGCATTGGTCTTCATAGCTGAGGATGTGAGGGAGATTCCCAAACCCGAGCCTTTCTTTTTAGGTGACAAATCTGAGGAACTGTCCCAGATTGAGGTGTCATTAGAGGAGGTTTTGGAACAAACTGATAAACTAATCAGTAATAAGTCACCAAGACCAGATGGTATTCACCCAAGAGTTCTGAAGGAACTCAAATGTGAAATTGCTGAACTACTAACTGTAGTCTGTAACCTATTATGTAAATCAGCTGCTGTACCAAATGACTGGAGGATAACTAATGTGACGCCAATTTTTAAAAAGGGCCCCAGAGGTGATCCCAGCAATTACAGACTGATAAGCCTGACTTCAGTACCGGGTAAACTGGTTGAAACTATAGTAAAGAACTAAATTTGGTCAGACACATAGAGAAACATAATTTGTCGGGGAAGAGTCACCATGGTTTTTGTAAAGGGAAATCATGCCTCACAAATCTTCTATAATTCTTTGAGGGGGTCAACAAGCATATGGACAAGGGGGATCCAGTGGATATAGTGTACTTAGATTTTCAGAAAGCCTTTGACAAGGTCCCTCACCAAAGGCTCTTAAGCAAAGTAAGATGTCATGGGATAAGAGGGAAGGTCCTCTCATGGATTAACAACTGGTTAAAAGTTAGGAAACAAAGGGTAGGAATAAATGGTCAGTTTTCAGAATGGAGACAGGTAAATAGTGGTGTCCTCCAGGGGTCTGTAATGGGTCCAGTCCTATTCAACATGTTCATAAATGATCTGGAAAAAGGGGTAAACAGTGAGGTGGCAAAATTTGAAGATGATACAAAACTACTTAAGATAGTTAAGTCCCAGGCAGATTGTGAAGAACTACACAAGGATCTCTCCAAACTGGGTGACAGCTGTGAAACTCCTTGCCAGAGGATGTTGTGAGGGCCAAGACTAGTAGATACGTTCATGGAGGATAGATCCATTAATGGCTATTAGTCAGGATGGGCAGGGATGGTATCCCTAGCCTGTTGTCAGAAGCTGGGATGGGCGACGGAATGGATCACTTGATGATTACCTGTTCTGTTCATTCCCTCTGGAGCACTTGGCATTGGCCACTGTTAGAAGACAGGATACTGGGATAGATGGACCTTTGGTCTGACCCAGTATGGCTGTTCTTATGCAAGCAACAAGGACTGAAGACTCCAACAGAGGAGACTGGCCCAGGTTTAAGGGACAAACCTGTATATTAAGGACTGCAATATCCAGTGGAGTGAGAGAAACTGCTTAATCTAGATGTTACTCAGTCTAATAGGGTTGAGAGTTTAGACTGTGCTTTTTCTTTTCTTTTCGGTAACCACTCTGACTTTTTGCCAATCACTTATAATCATTTAAAATCTATCGTTTGTAGCAAATACATTTATTTAACTGTTTATCTTTACCAGTGAGTTTGTCTGAAGTGTGTGGTGAATTTACTCAGGTTTGCAAAGGCAGGTGTATGTCCACTTTCCATTGATGAAGTTGTGAACCAATTAAACTAAGCCAGTTCCACTCGGTGCTCTCTCTGTGTGATTAGAAGTCCATCCACAGCTATGCCACCCTGTTTTCTTGTCTCCTATGGGGAGGCCAGTTCCACTGGCTGCTCTGTGTGGGGTTAGGAGTCCATCTACATTTCTGCCTCCTGTGGGGTGGCTACTTGCATGGGCTGTGTTCATCTGGAGCACTGCCTTCACTTCCCAACCAGACTATGAAAGGGAGAGGCGTCTTACTCCATTTCCCCCTGGTTTTGGTGCCAGTGCAGGGCTAGGTCCATCTAGTTTTTCATTCCACCTACTGAACAGCAAGGGAATGACAGTTTTTTGCTTTTGATTTATTTTAAACAGAAAAGATAATTTGTTCTAAGAACCTCTTCCTAGAGCAAGGACTTGCATCATAAGTCCAGAAAGTGGCAAAACACAGCCCTACATTTTACATTATGTAAAATACCGGGAGCTAGGGCATTAAATACCTAACTGGTTAATCATAAACTTTATTTTGTATTTTTTTCAATGTTTAGAAAAATTTGCCCCAATATGAATGAATCACACCAGGGATGAATTAAATCTACTAACCTCGTCATGCCTGAATCCAAAAGGATCTATTCTTCCAGTACACATGTGTAATTCCCCATGATCTATCTGGAGATTTACTAATTACCCTATAATCCTATGTTCTAAGACAGCAATGAAAGTACAATGCTAGAACACATAGGAGTCTTGCAAAACACCAACATTATATTTGTGTTTATAAATATTAAAGTGGTAGTTTCATGAGAAAAGAGTGCTAAAATATTAAATGATGTTGTTCATTCTTTATCATGACATGTTTTTAATGCACTTTACTTTTCTTTCCACAGTCTCTATCTCTCTTTTAAAACATTTACTTTGAGAATTTACTTACAGTACATTACAATTCCAATTCTTGTGGGGGTGGGGCGGTGTTGATTTTTACACACACTCATAAACTGTTAAAGGCCAGGGTAAATTTTCTGGAATCCTGTGTGTACAGCAAGACCCTCCAGTACAGGGCCTCTGCCAGACTTCTGTAACCTCCACAGAAAATTGGATGAGGAAGAAACGCTAGTGTGGTAGGAGATAGATTTGTAGCTCATCTGCATGGTTGAATTGGGGGATCTGTCCTAGGAATTGTGGGAACATTTCAGCAGTGGGGAAATGAGGTTGAGGCTAGAAGCACTCTCATGTAAGTGTAGAGAAAGAGGGTGTTGTGCCACTTGACTATAGGGGCTGCAGAAGGATGATGAATTTCAACATTTGTTCTGGGAGCAAGGGGAGAGAGAAGGCTGCTGGTTTGTTTCGTGCAAATTTCCTTCCTTCCTTCTCTGACCATTGCTCTCTGGCCTTCCAAACTCCACTTTATCGTTCAGATCTTCATTCCTCCACCTGTGGCCAGAGTCACCTTTTCCTTCTTCTCTAACCCCTCCCAGTTCAAAAATGAGATTATGCCTTAGTTGTGTCTGAGTTTTGGTGCAGCTGAGTCTACCATAAATCTGGATTTCCTGCATTCTGATCTGACTCAGACTCCACTGAGCACTAGAATACCTACAATTCAAGAAGTGTGATCAAATTGACTTGCCCATCTGTTAAATTGCTTTGAGGTTTTGGAATATTTGGCTTGGGAGGTTATGCTGGTAGTGGGAGGGAGCTGATAAAATTAATGCTGGTAACCGCACTGGAGCCTGTGTGACTAGACACTTAGGCTATGTCTACACTACACAGCTTTTAGCAACATGGCTGCGTTGCCACAGCCATGCCACTAAAATTGCGCAGTGTAGCTGCTGTTTGTCAGCTCTCCTGCCAACAAAAAACTTCTACCCCCAATGAGCGGCGTTTTTGTTGTCACTGTGCTGTTCACACTGGCACTTGTCACGGCAAAACTTTTGTCTTTTGGGGAAAGGGGGGGTTAATAATTCTGAAAGACAAAAGTTTTTTGTCGTTCAATTGCCAGTGTAGACATAGCCTTAGAGGGACAAGGTGGGTGAAGTAATATCTTTCATAGTGGCTGTCTGGTTTCAGACACACAGTTGTTGGGGCATTTAGTGCACTGGATGAGGTACACCTCAGGTTTATCTGCACTTAAAATGCTGCAGTGGTGTAGTGGGGCTGCTGTAGTGCTTCATTGAAGATGCTACCTGTGCTGATGGGAGAGGTTCTTCTATTGGCATAGGTATTCCACCTCCCTGAGAGTAAGGTTGCCAGGCATCCGGTTTTCGACCGGAACGCCAGGTTGAAAAGGAACATCGGCAGCTCCGGTAAGCACTGCCGACCAGGCTGTTAAAAGTCTGGTTGGTTGCCCGCAGCGGGGCTGGCAGGGTGCCTGCCTGACTCTGCATGGCTCCTGGGAAGCTGCCTGCATCTTCCTGTGGCTCCTAAGTGTAGGGGCAGTCATGGGGGCTCTGTGCACTTTCCCCACCCAGAGTACTGGCTCTGCAACTCCCATTCGCTGGGAACCGTGGCCAATGGGAGCTTCAGGGGCAGTGTGTGGAGCCTCTTGGCTGTTCCTCCACCTAGGAGCCAAAGGGAGATGTCGCTGCTTCTAGGAGCCACCTGAGGTGAGTGCTGCCCAGAGCCTGCACCCCAACCCCCTGCCCCAGCCCTGAGCCCACTCCTGCACTCTCAGCCCCTTGGCTCCACCCTGGAGCCCCCTCATGTACCCTAAACCTCTCATCCCTGGCCCCACTACAGAGCCAGTACCCCCAGCTGGAGCCCATACCCCTTCCACACCCCAACACCCTGACCCACCCCAGAGCCTCCTCCTGCACCCTCATTTCTGGCCCCACTCCAGAGCCTGTATCCCCAACACAGAGCCCATACCCCTTCCCACACCTCAACTCCCTGCCCCAGCCTGGAGCCCCCTTCCACGCTCCGAACCCCTCATCTACGGCCCCACCCTGAGCTTGCACTCCCAGCCAGAGCTCTCGCACCCTGGCCCCAGACTGGTGAAAATGGGTGGATGAGGGAGAGTATGCAATGGAGGAAGTGGGGAATGAGTGAGCAGAGGCAGGACAGGGAGTAGGGCAGAGGTGTTCAGTTTTCTGCAAATAGAAAGTTGGCAACCCTACCTGTGAGGTGGTGTGGATTTTTCACATCACTGAGCGACGTAATTTCTTAACATAGACCACTCATTAGCCACTTGGCATATTTTCTCATTGACCCAGCTACCACCCCTCGGAGAGGTGGAGTACCTATGCTGACGGGAGGGATTCTCCCATAGGTGTAGATAGTGTCTTCACTGAAGCGCTGTAGCAGTGCAGCTGCAGGGTTTTAAATGTAGGCAAGCCCTTAGACCCAGCCCTGCTTTCAGCAACTACATTACAGCAGCAGCAATGTTCAAGTGCTAGTGTAGACAGGACACAGCATTTTTACCACTGGGTACTCCGCGGGGGATTTTGTGTGACTCTGCAACCACAGAATTACTGCTCTTCCTTGCATAAAATGGGTGGAATAGGACAGGTGAGGGGAGAAGGATGGAGAAGAAAAGGGGATAGGGGAATTGTGGGGGGAAGTGGGAGCCTGGCATGCAGTGTCCCCTTGGCAGCAGCAAGAGCTCCCCCATTAAGAAGGCCCATCAAACCCTCACCCTGACAAGCTTACCCCCTACACTTGGACCTCTCTGATGAGCCCTCCACTGATCCACAATCAGCTGCACCTGGACTCCCCCACTGAGTCCCCTGCTGAGCCCCATCTCTCCACACCCAGACCCTCCATGCTGAGCCCCAATAACCTTCCCCTGGATTCCCTGAAGAATCCCATTGCTCCTGCATCCAGAACCCCCCAGCGAGCCCCTGTGCATCCAGATCTCCCACTGAGCCACCTGCACCCAGATTGCACCACACCAGAAACCTCACCCCACACCTGGATCCCTCCACACTTGAATCCTGCTGGGCTGAGCCCGCCCACCCACACCTGGTGCACCTGGCGCAGAAGGTCAGGGCCCTGGGGTGTTTCTGGGGCAGGCCCAGCCCTTGCACTATGTCAGAGTCAGGTGTAGCCTCACTTCTGAGTCCCTGTACTGGGGGACATGGAGGCTTCAGGGTAATCTCCCACCTGGATGCAGCCGGTGGTCTGTGCTCTCCACTGCCATGCTGGAGCCACAGTTATTTATTGACCATACAATTTGCAGAATTTTAAAATACTGTGCACATAATTTTTAACTTTTTTGGAGCAGAACTCTTAATTTATTGGTGCAGAATTCCTGCACGAATAAACTGTGTCATGTAAACCCGTTCTTAGCTTGAACACTTACATCCTGTTTCCTTCATTTGCTTAACTCCGAAATTGCCCACAGCTGCCGTAATATGGGTACTAATTTTTCTAGTGTACATGTACCTTTAGTTGTTTATATGTTACACTATCAGAAAGTCCTGCGACAACTGAACATTAATTTTACTTTAAATAAGTTAGTTGTTTGAATAAAGGTTATTATAATTTTAAGCAATTAACTGTAACTTAGACAATTACTTTATTGGGCAGGACATGTCAAAATACTTAAGGTTTTACAGTGCTTAGTAAAGAATTTTTTAAATTAGTAAACTTTAAATTATTGTTCAGGATTTTTAAAGAAATATTTATAAGTACTTTGGTATGTTGATAAAGATAAAAGAAGTAATATTTTTCTTAAACGAATAGGCCTTTCTTTATATTGTAGGTGACCCGAAAGAGAAAAAATGTCAAGAAGGCCTGAAAGATGTGGTTTTAAAAAAACACACAAACCTTTTTTAGTTTTTTTTTACTCTAGAAATTCAATTCTTGTGCACTCTATTTTTGCTGATAGTGTCTCTGAATGACTAGAGAAGAAGTAGGTTTATAATATTACGAACACCAGAAAATTGAAACCTGAATAATTAAGAGGGGAAGTGATTTTTTTATTCACACCATTTAAGCCTTTTTCTTTTTTATTTTAAAGAACAGACCTTAACATAAATATCTAGCAAACATTTTGAAGAAAAGCTATTCTTTTAGAGATTCAACTCTGTTCCTTCACTTAAGAATGGAGAGTCACATTGCTTATCTCTGGATTCTCCAAGGGAGACATCTGGCAAAACAAGTAAAAAGGGATTTTTTTTTAAAAAAGATAACCTTTCAGGTGTTCTTTATGCTATATAGAGAAGCTAAAGAAAACAAAAAAGGGCCACAGCTGCATTTTTCTTCCTCTTCAGGTCACCTCCAAGCTGCCAAAAGAAAAAAAATCTTATTTTTCCTTTTAAATATGGATCAATTACTTGCATAAGTCCTATTTATTTCAATGGGAGTATTTTCATGAGTTTGATAAGTAAGATTTAGTCCTGATGTTCTGTGTCTATCCTGCATGGTGGACTCGTGCTTTGGTGTGAGCTGTTTGTGCTTGGAGAAGGCAAGGAAGGAAATGGTGATATAGGATGTGATCCAGAAAGGACCTTGAGAACCCTCAACTCCGACTGAAATTAAAATGACTTGAGGAGACTGCACCTTGCAAGATTGGACCCACTATGGGGTAAAGTTTACAAGACCAACCCAGAAGGTGTATCCTATTGCAGCACCAATTGGCCCCTCAATACAGTCTCTAGTTTGGAACACCACTGATCTGCTGGTCTATCCATTTCCGGGATAGGGAAAGAAGGCAAGAAGGAAAGTAACAACAGAAGGAAGGGATTTTTTTTTAAAATGTATCACCGATGAGAGAGTGGTTTGAAGCATTTTCTGCAGATGAATGAAATTCTATAAAGCTGGCACAGATTATAGCAGCATTGTTGAGCTGGCATAAACATACAGAGTACAGTGGACATTGACTGACATTGGCAGGAATCCGCTTTAGGGAAGACATATCTTCCTACTTCTAATAGTTGACACCATAGCAATTCAAAGGAATCAAAGATGAAAAGCATGAAATGGAGGTGCACTTTAGATGAACTAGAATGAAACATTTATCTTTTTAGCTGGAAGTGGAATTGGATATTAATTCTTAGGGTAACATAAAATATGAAAAAACTAATATTAAGAAAAGGCAATAAATACCAGGCTATTAGAAAGTATTCCTTCTATTAGTGTTTATGCCACCATATTGTTATAATCCCAAGGGGCAAAAATAAAAATGTCTTTATGGGGAACGTTCACTAGGAATTGTGGATGTCTTACATTATTCTAAACATCTGGATGTGAATATAAAATTTGTTGCTAAAAATTTGTTGTGTATCGTGGAACTCATATAAGATGCACTGGACAGTTAAATGGAATTTTTATCTCTAATCTTGCAAAAGATTTATATAAATTACTTTATAAAAACATGGTAATGGAGAAAAATAGTACTAAAATTAAAGCAATAGCAAAATTGTCAGAAGGACTGAGGAAGCCTAGATAGCATGAAAGATGCTTCCTGAGTTTTGATTACTATACATGTATTTTCCAAAATTCAGACTTAAACTGTAAAGTGTATTGATCAATTAATAGACTAGGATAAATTTACAAATTGTAAATTACACTTTTCTTCCTAATTATTTATGGTGCTAATAAAGTGAATAAAATCCAGGGTTTTGATGAAGCAGAAACTTAGTGTTTTGGAGTTATGATACACATACAGTATGTACAATTTAGAATTACAGAAAGTCTGTCAGCCTTTGTTTTCTTTTGTGTAACAAAATGAGATGTATTTCTGAGAACATGAAGATTCTATATATTTTAGAAGGATGAGCTTAATGAGTATGAGAATTTTTTTCTTCTGAGGTGATAAAGGCAAAGTGTGCTTATTTGTGGTGACACAATATATAGGCACTTGTTTTATATTTGTGCAGTCCTCTTTTGTAGCTGACAAATTCTGAATGTCACACTGACTGCTTGATTGGCCTTGCCCTCTTACTCCAAACTTGGCATGCAGGACAGCATCTGTCTGGGCAGGGCACCTTTGTGGGTTCTCGCTAACCCGTGACTCTTCCCTCTTTGTGGACAATCACGGCATAACTATCTCTCATTGGGCCTGATCCTCTGATTTGCTGGGAGCTGCTCCATCCTTTGCCAGTAGCAGCCCGTGGAGTAAAGGGTTGATTTTCCCTTTTCTTGCAGCTACAGCAAATGTTTCATTTACATTTCCTTCCCTTGTGCAGTGTTGAAGAGGGTGTCAAGCTTGGGGAGCAAAGTATGGTCCTCTTAACTCCTGTAGTGAGGTACCAGCCAGAAATACTGTGGAGACTGTCTCCACATCACTTACAGCTGCATTAGTCAGGTTGCCCCAACTGCTTTCTCCCATGGAGATTGTAAGTATGGAACGTTAGCTGGGAAACTCCTCACAACTCTGCCCTTCCTGTCTGTGGTGGACTTTCACAGAGTGGTTCTTTGGAGTACTGGGAAAGTATTTAGGGGCACATTGAGGGAATTCATTCAAAAAGCATACAAATGGGGTTTTGCCTTCACTTCTTGATCACCTGAGGAGGAGACATTTGTTGAAGAATGCATGTCCAGTGGCTGCTGTACTGAATTACTTACCCTAGTGGTTCTCAAACTTTAGCAACCCAAGGACCCCCAGACTCCAACCCCACTTCACCCCTTCCGCCAAGGTCCCACCTCTTCCTGCCCCCGCTCCACCCTTCCCCCTCCTCTTTCCTGCCTCTTTCCCCCCCCTCCCCTGCTGTGCAGGAGGCGCTGGGAGATGGGGGAGGAGTTGATCAGTGGGGCCCCATGGACCCCCTGGAGTACCTTCATGGACCCCCTAACCTCTGCAGACCCTAGTTTGAGAAACTCTGTCCTACCCTATTGCAATCAGAAGCACAGGGTTTTGGGGTTTGTGTGTGTGCATTGAATGTTTGCCTTTTTAGCATGATTTCAGTTCTTGACTATAAGCTTGGGAATTTTATATTTATTTCCCTTTCTCCCAAAGCTTTTCGGGACAGAATGCTTTTTTTTTTTTAGAGATGTGGCTGTGACTGGCACAGGCTGTCAGGAAGGAAAAGTCAGAGCCACTGGTATTCAGGCTGTTTTAGGAGTCACATTGGGAATTAGCTAAACTGAGCAGGAGTTGTCTAGCATCTAGTTTCTTTCACTTCACAGTTTATGATTTGGATTCTCCCATGCAGGTGTGGATAGTGGGATGAACATTATCCACTGGGCAAGGAATAGAGCTTCCAGCTCATCATATAGGAGCACCACTGGATTTTGGCATTGGCAAAAGTTACATCAAGTATCAGGGAGACGAGGTAGGACCATCTCATGCTTGTGGTTTTGCATATGAAGGGGGCCTACTGGAACTTGACATGGTCCTTGTCAGTTTGGGCAGTAATGATCTCGGAGGTCTGGGATGTGTGTGCATTAGGCCCTGGTGAGTAAAATCACATGCAACTGAACTAATTTGAGATCTTCTTTGAAAATGTAGACAGTTTTGTAAAAATGAGGGGTTACTGGAAGAGGAGGGTTATTTCAGTTTATAAATTCCATGGCTTGCCGGTGATAAGTTATGCTAAATTTTACTGCTGCACTTCAGTTGTTGTATTGTTTGTGATGTATTTTTAAGGTAAGCACTTCTGTAACCCTAAATAAAAGATATGTTTCGCTAGGGCCGATTGAACCATGCTACCTCAGGAGGAACGGCAGGGATCTTCCTTGTACATTGAGAAGTGAAAAAACATTGGTTATGGGTAAGGATACAATTTTGTCATGGAGGTGACTGAATCCATGACTTTAATGGACCTCTGTGACTTCTTTGGTTTCAGCCTCTGACGCAGAAGTAGTGGCCAGGGTCGGGTCAGTTCCCACAGGCGGAGCTGGGTCAGTCCCCACGGCTGGAGCAGCCCCAGTGGCTGAGCAGCAGCCGTTGGTCAGCCCTCGGTGGTGGGGCTTGGACTGTTAGAGTCCCCGGATATTTTTAGTAAAAGGCAGACCCAGCTTGCAGGCTTCTGTAAATTTTTGTTTTTTGCCACGACCTGTCCGAGACTTTTACTAAAAATACCCATGACAAAATCTTAAGCTTAGTTATAGATGTGACATTTCGGAGCATTCAAGGGTTTTGTGTGATTGCCATGGTTGTTCTGCCCCTTGCAGAGTGCAATCAGAAATTGGTTGTGACTTTTTACCCTGGCATCCAATTCTGGCATGAATGGTGGCTGTGAGTAGTTTGCTAAGTAATTGCTAATGAAATGATGGCATTCTCTAGTTTTTGGGGCGGTGGGAATTTAGGGAAGTCATTAATTCTTAATGGGGGTAGGGGAATCAAGACAGAGAGTCAGATAATGTCACAGCACAGTGCTATCCACTGCAAGGAGTTGCTGTTCTAACCCTTCTTATAGACTAGAGGATTTAGCTTGGGGTCCAGCCCAGCATCCTGTTTTGGGTGGGCTGGATGGTTTCAATTGGTCTAGTGGCTGCTTTCCCTGACCTTTGGATCAGCAAAATGTTAGATCAGTGGTTGACTTCTGGCTGGGCAATTGACAGTACCCACCCTTCACTACAGAATACACATTTCCCCTTCACTGATTTTTCTTGTGTTGAATTTTATTATTTAAGTTGCACCCTCTGTGCCATACAATTAATTATTACCGTTTTGAGATGTTTTTTCTTGGGGGGATTAAGAAAGGTTCTCTGGCCCATGGTTTCTTTAGCTAATTCTGAATGCCACATAACAAGGAATTCTTTTTTTATTGCAGTAAATATTTTCGTAACGCAGCATGCTTATTTAATGTAAGTAGGTTCCTGAGATACCATGTGAAATGAGACTCAGCTTTATTGGAATAGCCTAAAGAACTGAATAAATCCTCTAAGCCAATTGTATAAAAATGCAAATTTAAGGCAAGCAATTAAAAACAGATAGAAATTAGAGATTTGGATTTTGCAGTGCAAGCTTTCCAAAACCACTGCCAGATTACTGTACAATTTATCTGGATTCTGTCAGTGATAGTCAGACTAGATTTTGAAAAAGAGCAGCAAATCTGTCCCTCTGTAGCTCCTGTGACTTGCCTCAAATTTCATTCAAGTTGAAGTGTCTGTACAATCCCTTGAATAATTAGGAGTTAATCATTTGTACTTCACAGCCTCTGATAGGCCTTAGAGTTGGGGGGTGGGAACAGATTTGGCTTTTTAATCGCCTTGTATATTGTACAGCTTGAGATAAATGACATAGACTGTCTGAAATCTACATTCTTGCTTCTGATGCAAAACTGTAATTAATTTTGTGCAGTGTTTCAGAATTGATGGTGGTCACTTGAATTTCTAATTTTTCATTCACTTCAAAGACCTTTTTTTAGAATGTGCTTAGAGTATGTGAATGCTCTCTGATGCTAATGTACTAAATGACTGTTTTACGCCTCTTTTTCAATAAGGTGAAACAGAGGTCAAGGCACATGGTTTGTGTTTATCTCTGTCTCAGCATGCTTCAGGATATGTCTTCTGACTTATAGGAAATACAATCAGAATTTATTAAATTATATCTAAATGCTTAAACTACACAGTATTCACTTCTGTGCCTTGTAGAAATCCAAGAGGGTTCATTCACAACTCCTATTCAGTATAAAATAATTAAGCACAATTTAGACAATAATTACCCTAATTAACTACACTCTAATGTTTGTATTCAGGATTATAGAAAAATTGTATCAGTTCCCTATTTAAATAATAACAAGTCTCCCTAATTTCTATGTATTGATAGTAGTTGTATGTGCTTCTTTGTTTGGTATATTTCACTGTAAAAATATTTGTCAGTGAAAGATTGAACAATATGAATGAATTTGATTATGCCATTGTCAAAAACCCCATGCATCACAATTTCTTGTTTTTAATCACTACTGTAAACCTCACAGCCTGAGGGCATAGTTTTAATTTGGGTGCCATACTAATGAAAAGAAAAAAATAATTGTTTTGCCAGGATTTAATAATAAGCAATAAAATCAGCCAACCAGATTTTACCTCTGCATTCAATCTCTTTTTTATTATAAAACATTTTTGTCCTTTTTTTTTAGATTACAGGCATAGATACCGAACATTTTACTAATAAATATTTCAGTTTGCTTATGAAGGCTAATGCTGTCATCTGAATATGGAATTATATTTCTTTCATGCTTCATTATCATTTCATGGTAGTAATGACAGTGAGGCGATGGAATATTTACAGGCTTTTCAGAAGACATTTATCCAATACATTTCCCTGAAGGGCACCTAGGCTTAAAGATACATTATCCTTTTATAAAACACTGCCCAGAATCCCAATTTCTGAATCAGCCAATCAGAACTTGTTTTGCAGCAGTTACTGGTAAAACCCTAAAGCCAGACCCATATTAATCCTGTGAATCTATTGGGGTTGAGAGAGGCAACGGGGGAAAAATAATTCTCACTTTTGAATCATCAGGGTTGATTCTTGGAGTAAAAAATATTATTTCTCTGGTATTGCTATGGTTTTATCAAATTTGTAATTTAAAACATTATACCAAAACTAGATAGATTGCAATGTTAGAGGATGGGGAGGTTCAAAGGTACACACGTATTTTATATTTAAAACATATGACTTTTAGATTTGTACATTAATTTATCTTAACTCCTTGTCTATTCTGTGTGTGTTGTTGTGCAAGCCAGATCCTGGGATCATGATGTTATACAGGTATATGGACATATGGCATAAAGCCATCACCTTTTAATACTATTGGGGTATTCTCTTGGCTTCCTCAAGAGATCAGTCAATGAGCCTTCTCACTATGAGCTGAGGTTATTTTGGATGCTTTCCATCATTTGGTCACAGAGCAACTCCTCATTTCAGTATAAGATACTTTTCTAATTGAGGAGAAAACAGTTAACAATTGTACCTTTATATAGCATCTTTCATTCCTAAAGATTCACAGGCTACATACATAGAGGCAGAATGGTCCAGTGGATAACTCGCATCCGATTGTGAGTTAGGAGAACTGGGTTCTATTTCTGCTACTGATCTGTTGTTTGACCTTGAGGTACTCTGAGCTAAGTAGTGTATGTACATTACCGAAATGCGTCTTTGAAGTGGAGAGATAGCAGCCATCTGGTACACAGCGCGCTAAACTGTGGGGGAAAGGGAGAAATTTTGGCCAAACAGTCAGAGCAAATCCTTGTTCTTAGGAAAAATCCTACAGTAATTTATAATATCTCTGCAGAACCATCTCATCTCAAAGATACACTCATTAAACTGCATGCAGCTTGCTTCATCTACCTCAGAGGGTTGATGGGCTGAGCTTGATCCTTCAGGGATTTCAGTGTGTGGTTTCAGGGAATTTAGCTGTCTCAAATCTTATACACAGTTTACCACTAAAAATTATCATGTGCTAGCTGATAATGGCACAAAGCTATTCATTACAAGAATAGGAAAACCTGTGTTGTATCTGCTACAAAATGTTGACTTTTTAAAGGTGACAAATCTATTGAGCTCTGTGGTCTATCTTCTCCAGAAGGCTGAAGAGATTTGAATGGCCATGTGTTAGAGATAAATATAGTTCCTCTGTTTTAAAAAATACTTAAAATGGGCATTTGACAAAGAGGGGTCTGACTTTTCAAGGTTCCAGCTGTGCACCTACTGGCCCAGATACACTCACTGATGGAAAGGAGCCATTGTGGAGCATGTGACTGAGTGCCTGCGGACAGAAAGCCGGCCAAAGGAGTGGCTGCAGTTGCCTTGCATCATAGTCTCTGTGGCTCTGCCAGAGGTCCCACAGGTGTCTAGTGCTGTTGAAAAGTGAGTGGCACTGGCCTGGGAGGGAGGGCCTGTGATGAAGATAGTTTGAAGAGCTGGTGATGCTTCTTGGCAACCTCTCCCAGTGCTCCTAGTGGAACCCATAAGGCACAACAGCAACAAGAGCGTCTGCCCTCCACAAATGGTACATTTCAAAAGCTTCCTCTCTCATATGGCAAGTGGCATGTAGGGGTGTATTTTCAGCTGAGTTAAGGACCATTTCTTTGCACACACTAAAATAATTGCTTTTAAAAATCTGAGTATATGCTCCCCTAACTTCCTGTTTTGTACCAGAAGACAGGTAGTGAGAGGTACATGTGCCCAGATTTGTACCCATAGGTCAAATGGGCTGCAAAAACGAGATTTTTCCCAGTTTCTACCACTGGGATCGGAGCCCAGGACCTTGTAGAGCTGAAAGTATAAGTCTCTACAGCATGAGCTAAAAAGCCAGGCTGTCTAGTTGGTGCTGTAACAAACCTGCCTCCTGTGTGGATTGGGCATAGAGGGGAATGCATAGCAGTAAATTATGGAGGTACTAGTGGTGGTTGAGCTAAAGCCTGAACTTGGATCCAGGCAGCTGAGCAGAGGCATTAGCATTTGCAGTCATTGATCAACTTCCTCTAATCATGTCTAGTCACAAATGACACAGATCTTGTACAGTGGGAACACTGTAAAGTGTGCCTGTATTTAGTATTTTCATATATTCCAAATTGATGATTTTTTTACAATGTTTGTGCTTAGAACAACTGGGGAAAATAGGGCTAATGCTGTAGACAGCAGAAATTGGACTCAGTGGATGTTAAGCCAAAAAATAAAAATAAAAAATTGGGGACCTGTTAGTGTAAATGGGAATTAAACTGTGTTGTTTTATATTTTCCATACATATCTGCGCATGTGGCATTGTTTCCTTCTACAATGAGCAGGGTCTCATACTTTCTGACACTAAGACGCCAATAACATTCTTCAGGCTCCTGATAATTCTCAAGTTATTCAGGGCATGATCATCTTTTGGCTTGGTGGTACCTGAAATATACCAATATATATATATATACACATGTCTTTACAAAATAGTTCTGTAAATGAGCCCTTCATGCATTTACTGGGGATAATGGGTTTTATGTGGTTGGACACTAAAGATGCCTGTATTTATATCCAGATATCCTATTGTATTCATATCCAACACAATATTGTAACTCTCTTTGTATAAAATATTCTTTATGAGGTATTATTTGATAACTAATAACTCACTGATTATTAATATTCTTGTGATATATGTATGCAGTGGGTATTAAGAGTTATGTATATATATTAGAATTGACTGAAGTTTGTTTAAACCAGGCATGTGAGGGGGAGTTGGTAAACAGTTCTGCCTTAGACAAAAGAATATGTATTTGATTCTTGAACCTGCCTGTTCTTCAGGCAAAGACAATAAAGATCCATATTTACATATGAGCAATAAACAGGACCACCAAGACAGCAGGGGGAGGAAATGGCAGGAAACAGAACTATTTGCATTTAAATAAACACCAGTGGAAGAAGAAAGCATGGAACTTCCTTCACCACTAGACTCCATGTCACCTTCCTCATAGCTTGAATAAACTTTACTTTGAGGGGTAACCCTCAGAAGAATCCATTTCAAAGGTTTACTGGTCTATAAATACAGGGGAGCTGAACCTCAAGTGATAAGATTGAGGTGCATTGAATCAACTGAGTGTATATAATATTACTGCACTGCAAGTATATAGAGTGATTAATTTCATTGTAAAATGTTGTATTAACACTATATATGAGGAAATTATATGAATAATTAATAATATGTTTTATAGTCTGTGGCCAAAGGGGGAGAAACAGGTTCCCTCCCAGACAGGAAAGAAGGCAGCTATTTACCTGTCTCCTGTGTAAATTAAGCAATGGTGGAATGTAAACATTGGAAGTCCCATTTACAAACGGGGGATGGGAAGCCCACAGGAAAGGTAAAAGAGAATGAGGTCATCCTGCCTCATGAAACAGGGTCATTGAATGTTAAAAGATATAAACAAGGACAGAAGCCATCTTTGGTATTCATCAGTAGAGAAACTCAAGGGAACGGAGCTCTTGCAAGCTGAGAAAGATCAGTTCTTCAACCAAGGGGGAGGTTAAAGTCTCTGGGAACAGAACATAGGCGAGAAACCATCTTGAACAAAGCCTGTATCTTGCTAGATTAAGTTTTAGACATTTAGATGCATGTTTTCACTTTTATTTGCTTGTAACCCTTTCTGACTTCATTCCTTCTACTTGGCATCACTTAACCTATATTTTATTATTAATAAATTTGTTTTATTTTTACTATAAACCAACTCAGTTCTGTGTTTAATTGGAAAGGTGTATTTACTCCTTAAGTTAATTAGCTGTGATGTGCTTTTGTGTCTGTAGAGAAATAACCAAACCTTATCATTTCCTTGAATTGTCCAGGAGGGGGCTGGGCATTACAAAACACGTGATTTTGGGAAAATTCAGGACTGGGAGTGTACTGAGGTCACCCTGCAAGTAATAACTGAGGCTTGTGAAAGCTAGAGTGGGACTGTAGAAAGGCTGCTGGGGTCAGAGCTGTCTAGCACTCAGACGCTCTGTGTGACCTACTTGCTTGTTGGCTGGCTGTAAGCATCCCAGACTCAGAGTTACAGCAGCAAAGCATTGTGAGGCACCCAGAATTGAGGGGCAAGTGCCTCTCACTGGTATAGATTGCCCCCAAACCCCATAACAGTGGTATGTTACTACAAAACATATGGAAACAAGCTCTTTAAGAAGGGAGTGTATTTTGGGGGTTATCTCACACGGAGGAGGGAGTAGTTTCTCCCCTCTCCTTCCCCAAAATCCTCAGATTTCAAAATTAGAGATATTTGGTATAGGAGGCTATCAATTCACCATCTTAACAGGGCCGTTTGCTGTTGATTTTGCACGTTTTCAGTGCTGCTGCTGTCACAAGAACAGTGAAGATGTTGCTTGTGCTTTTCCTATCAATTATCTATCTAATCTAATATCTGTATCCATGGTATTTTTAAGACACTTATATAATGCTCATGGGCAGCTGAGTTATTCAGTAGTTGATGTCATCATTCCCTTCTGTGTGGTGTGTAAATGGTGTTTGAAAATTGTTGTAAATCTCTACAGCAACATAAAATGTGTAGGTACCAACATGTTGTAATATCAACTGAAATTGTAGCTGATAAGGTACATCAATTCATTTGAGTGAGAAATGTATTTGAGTGTGTGTGTGTGTGTGTACGGGGGAGGGGGAGGACAGAAGCTTAGGTTCATCGAGAAATGATCAAATTCTATATACAATTATCTTTTACATAACTCCCCCAAATCTCTGCAAAGCTTAATTGTAAAAATAAAGACTGTGGGCCACATCCTGAGGTCCATATTCAGTTTTTACTCAGGCAAACTCATAGTCACTTGAGTGGAAATTTTTCTTCACTAAGTAGCTTAGAATTTAGCCCAAGACTGCTAAATTGAAATGTCCTGAAATTTCTATGGCATTAATTACACCTGGTTTTTATTCCATTAAAAAACCACAAACCTTGCTCCAGAGGGGATTGTGTATAACAGTAACCTGTATCTCTAAGTAATCTTCCTTATAGAAGATTTACAGTTTGAGGGGTATAGTTCAGCAGGGTCACAGGATCATAAATGTGGATAAAAAGGAGGCTGTGATCATGGCATCTGCCCACTGCAAATGTAGGATATCAGATCTTGCAATAACACTTTAATCTCCTAAACTTTTTAAAAACCAGAATGATTTTACATTTAAAAAACTAGGTTTAAAGCAGATACTTGCAGAAAGCATGAAGTAAAACAGCATTCAATCAGAAATTGATACTATTTGAGTTCTCTTTTATATAAGGTATCTGAAATTCAATAATAACTAAGATCCAGTAATAATAGTCAGCATTCACGCGGTTCTTTTCAGCTCTGCGTCAAAAGTGTTTTATGATGATTAGTACTGAACGTGTTCAAAAATACACGTTCAGTAAAGAACCATGCAGCATAAAAAAATCAAAACAGTAACTGGTAAGATTTCACTGCAAATAAAGCTTGTTACAGGCTGAAAAATATTGCTGCCTACCAGGGGGACTGTACTGCACATGAACTACATGGTGTGTGTTTGTATTTCCTTTACACAGCTACTTTTTTAAGGAATATCTGTAGTAATTAGGTTTATGAAACTTTTTTCTCTGCTAAGGTTTACTTAAACCACCCCATTACTATGACCACCTACTATAGCCTTCTAGTCTTTTCAGAATTCAGTGTGGATAAAAAGTATATTATGATTACACAGGATTAAAACTTCACTGACATGGCACCAAAAATCCTATTCTCTAAGCTTGACATTAATAATTTCTACAGAGGAAAATGACTGTGTTTCTCTCCTTTTCCTTCCTTACCAGCCTAATGCTACATGTTCCTCTACAGTTAATTGTGGGGGTTAGGGAAACCCTGATAAATCCTAAGCAGCTGCATACGACTGTTATTACACAGGAGAATTTGAACTCCTAACATTTGGGATGAAATAAGTACTTAAAGCTGCTCACTGATCAAGAATGAAACATTTCTACTGTGCAAAGCTTGCCTTCACAAAGAATAAATCTGTAAACCATTAGCCTTTTTTTCATTCTTCCGAAGAGGATGCATCTCTGTGTAGTTGTTTGAAGCAGACACAACCCCTTGTAAAGTCATCATGGCTGGAATCTGATACAGCACTTGCTTTAAAATACACTTTGATCAGTGAGCATTAACCAAAGTGTCGACAAAAGGTCATTTGGCCTCAGGGAAGAAATAGAAAATTTTATGTACACAACACATTGCAGTGAGTACAAGGGTCATTATAACTAGCAGAATGGTTGATGTTTTTTCTCTTGTCTACTATATGACTTTGAGCCTGCTGCAGAAGCAAGGATTGCTGAAGCAAAACTCCTCCTTCCAGAGATCACATGATCCCCTGTGAATTCTTGACAGGGCCAGTAAAGAGACCTGTCCCACAGTAGATATCATATTTTTGACATAGGACTTCAATTGCAAAAATGTTGATGACCAGTGCAAATGTATCGATTTGTTTTTTTCTCAATAGACCGAAGTGGTGTTTGTAGTTAGAAAAGAAGAAAGGTAGTGAAACAGAGTTGAATCTACTTCTTAGAAGCCTGGGTTATCAAACTCATTAATCTACATGTCAAGAGGCTAGGAATGAATAATTGTGTGTAGAATTTATCTGCCAACATGATAGTTACTTTTCAGCTCTTTCTTCAGTGCTCTTTCATTGTGCTTGGCTTTATTATATGCTTTGTCTTTTCTATTTCTAGTCTGTTGGGGAAGTGTAGAAATATGTACCTCAGCACTACAAAGGACAGTTGCTTTGAAACATGACACTGGTTAGTTCTTTGTATGCACATTTATTCTTTCTTAAGTGCTGAAACATTAGTGTAGCTTACGTTGTTTACTA
This sequence comes from Lepidochelys kempii, assembly GCF_965140285.1. Lineage (NCBI taxonomy): Eukaryota > Metazoa > Chordata > Testudines > Cheloniidae > Lepidochelys > Lepidochelys kempii. Next base: position 23,035,871 of record NC_136391.1, on the reverse strand, counting down.
TCTGTTAAAATATTAATTTTAACACTGAATATTCACTCCCAAAATGTTGCCTTACATAGGGTATATTTATATGTCATTTTGGATATTTGTGTAGAGTACATGGACTCCTTTCTCAAAATTTTGTTCTTGAAGGTAAGGCTTACTAGTGATAGGGATTCAAAGTGTTTGTTTATAACAACATTAACTTTCAGGAACCTTACTCCAACTGAGATAATTTCGTCCATTATAAAACAGTAATAGGTATGTTTCCTTGAAGCAAAAAACCCACGCTGATTGGGGCGGGGGAAAGCGAAGCAGTTCTGCAAGAATATGAAGCTACCTCAGAAAGAAATTTAAATGTGTAGTGTTCTAATTGAAAGGTCATGGACCTGATTCTGATCTTGCACTGGTTTTATGCAAGTGTGGCACTTAAGTGGCTTCAATAGATTTATTTATGATCGTCTCTGTTTACTTAGATCAAACACATACTCCCTGATCTTGATCGTTATACAGTGTCTTCAAGAGAAAATTATTTCCATAATATTTGGTGTGACAGAATTTTCCTGTTTTAAATGTATATTTGCAGGTAGCTTCTTTGTTACTCAACGCAACCATGCAAGAAGCCGCCCAGATATTGGCTATGGAACCCCTGTACTGCTGCATGCTTAAGAAGGGGCTGTGACCCCCCGAGTTGGGGGATGGCCAGTCTATGCTGCCTATGCATTCCCAGAGGCAAGCAGCAGGGGAGGGGTGTAGTGCACAGTGGACCTTTAACCAAGAGGTATAAGTGCTGCTGCTAAGCACATTTCCCCCTGTGCCCCAGAAGTCCCTGAGGCATTCGTTATCTTACCTTGCACAGGCAGAAAGCCTGAGCATCACCACTTGGGTGTTACATTTCCACTCCCCTCTTCAGGAACCAGCTTGAGTGACTCTGGCAGCCAAAGCTGGATTTTGGTCCTTACAGCACCGTTTTTACACCACTATTTATTTGAATAATGAATGGGAAATGTTTTTTTTTGGAGGGTAACAAACAATATGGTCCAATATTTTTACCTAGACTTACCACAATATTTGATTAAAAACAAAACATTTAAATGAGAAGGGGAGGGAGTTCTACATTCAGCAGTGTATATGGTGACTGTTTGAATGAAAGTACTGCAAGCCTAAGTAGTTTCAACAATGTTTCCTTCATCCCAGGAGCATCTGAACCCAGCTTCTGCCTTGTCAGCCACATTTATGATGTGTTCATAATTAAATGTCCACGAAGCTCACAGCATGCTGACCACAGAGGGGCCATAAGCAGTAAAGATAAATGAGAGCGAGAGATGTAATATTGCTTCACTTGTGGGTTTAGTCTGATGTTAAAGATTGTCAGAGATAATTATTAATATGTGACCTGGTTGAGTCTTTATGTGAACGATCACAATTTTAATAAAGTGGTAAACTCTACTCTCTCTGCATACTCATGTTCTTCATCTGACTCTTTTACATTTAATTCTAGAATTTCAGGACACATTCTGGTATTTTAAACTAGTGAAAGGATAGCCCTTTTATATAACCATATGCTGTAATGCAGGAGACGGGAAAGTCTGGCAGGGATAGTAAGCTAAGTGACATAACATTAACCTGCATATAAAGATCTTGGTAAATAAGAGTGAAATTTGAACGGGAAGCTGTAATTTAGGTTGTGGGTTGGGTATAAAATCTAATACAATTGATAACAAATACTTCTGATGAATCTCTGGTCAAACAAGGCTTGGCATCCTTCTTTGCTGATACCCATAAAGAATGGCTGAATGTGCCATATGTAATCCTGCATTCTTTGTACACCTAAAACCCTATTGACTACAGTGAGAGTTTTGATGTCAAGGAATGTAGGAGTGACCTAACAGTCTGCCTGTATGCCAAAAATATCTGCTTCACAGAACTAGAAAAGTACATTCGTTGTTGTATTTAGATGTCTAAGAAGACATTGTCATTTTCCTTTTTTTGCTTTTGCTTATATCTTTGAATTTCATTGACAGACAATTGATCAAAAGATAAATTCCAGCTTGGAGAATGAACTCCATTGTTATAAAATAAAGATATCCAGAAAGAAATACACTTATATTGTGACTGGCACATTGTTAAAACTGTCCACTGAATATTTAAAATATCTTATCTCTTATTTATTTAAAATAATTGCAGCTGTACAAAGGGGAATATTCTTCAGTCCAGTTGTATCATGAAATGACATTATACTGATGCAATTTTTTTAAAAGTCTGATGAGTGTACCAAGGTAGGACATTACCATAAGTAATGCTACCAGCTTTTATGTCTGGTATTTAAATTTGCAACTATAAGAGCACAAAAAGCTGAAATTGATGGGGTTGGCTTTGTTTTCTTCTGCACAATTACTTAGACCAAGTGGTACATCACAGGGTTGGGGCATCAGTACAGGAAATTTTAAACCCCTGATTAAAAATCCCCCATGGCAACTTATTTTCCCTTAAAAATAACTTTTAAAAAATTTCTACATAAACTATTACTTCCTACTCAGAAAGTCTGTGTGTGTTAGTTACCTTTTAAAGATCCTGTTCTTTAGCCATGTGACAGGGTGTGTAGGACCCACATGGATGGCAAGGCTAGCCACGGCTCTTCTGGCCCTGTTAATCATGCATGAAGGAGAGGAGGCCTTTAAAAGGAAGGAAACTGCAGTCAGCAGGTGGGGAAGGAGCAGGCTTGCCCTAAGTAGCAGAATGTAAGAGTGACTCCTGAAGCCACGGAAGGAACTCCCAGGGTAGGACAGGCAGAGACTGAGCCTGTCTCAGAGACCCAAGCACAGTGATTCCCCCAAATCATTATGTTGGGACTAGATCATTGGTAACAACCCTCCCTCCCACCCTCCGGCTTTGCTGGGACTGCAGGAAGGGAGTATTCCTGAATATGTGGTGGGTTTGTCGCTTTCATTTTAGTCCCCCAGCTGGAGAGACTTAAAGAGGCTCACAAAGGGGAGAGCCCCCCCCCCCCGGCCCTTGCATATAGTAGGAAAGTGTGGCCTGTATTGTGACCACCCAATGTAGATAACTGGGTGTGGTCAGGGTCCCCCACCCCTTAGGGAGGAACCACCAAGGGCTCTGTTACAAGCCATTTCACAAGTTGAACTCCCATTGACTTTGTTGAGTTTCACGTGTGGAACAGCTACATAGTCATTATTAACAATTATGTATGCAATGCATAGCACTTTACAAACAAAGCTCAGATCTGGAAATGCTTATGTCCTATAAATATTACCTTAGTCCGCACTGAAGGAGGAAGAGGAATTATTCATAGTGACAGCTGGGAGTAGTGGAATGATATTAAGCAATGGATTGAATAGGTTCAATCCTCCCCCCACTGAAGAAGACAGTGGGATCATTTTGCTATCAATGTGAGTAAAGGTATTGGGATCTGGTCCATTGTTTTGTTTTAATTTAAAAAAACCAAAACTGTAGGAGTGGGATAAGAAAATATCTGCCCAGTCCATTGACTGAAAGGTATTTTCCGTATGCAGAATATTACCAAACCATTTGCTACTGTCTAGTGTAGTGTGTATGGGAGCATATGCAGTAACTACTACATACCATTATGTTACTCAGTGGAATGTTGCTTGATTAGCTGCAGACTGGAGGATAATAGACTGTCCCTAAGTCCAACCACTTCTTCAGCTTGCCAGTGTATACAAAATACTAATGATACATATTTAAGTGATGTATATATCAAAATGTTATAGTAGTTTTATGACATAAATAAAAGTAATTGTATTCATTAGCATGATAAAAATATGCACATGTTTATTAAATTCCATCATTTATCAAGAACAAATGCTATAGCATTATATCTTTGTTTGGAAGATCAGCCCAAGCATTTTGTCAAAGTTTGCCTGTCAGTCTCACATATCCATACAAGTCTAATTGATGTTAATACGCTGGAGAAGAGGAGGTGCAAGCTTAGAAAATAATGCAAATGTAGAGATCCAAAGAATTGTTAATTAGTTATAAATATGTTGATGTGCTTTCAGATTGGAGGCTTAAACAAAAGAATATAATTTGGATAATAAAAATGTCCATTACATATAAATGGCTATGCACAGGTAAAGGAAAGAAAGGTGATCTGTCAAATCAATACTTGCAGAGCTGAATTAGTCACACACATTTGACAAGACATGATTCTGTGTTATTTCTGCCTACTGTAGCAGTATAGCGTGATCATGCATTATTAATCAAAAAAACTCTCTTAAGAAATTCTTTATCTCACAGTAAACAAAGACCATTTAATTTTTTTGACAAAATGTAGATCTGAAGTATTGCTTTTAAATTTACTCAATAGTTATTTCCCAGTGAATGTTCCTGTTTTTCATCACTTAAATACTTGCACTAGTTCTGTTCACATCACAGTTATAGTCTTACACATGTAGCCATTGTTTCTTCATAACAGCCCTACATTTTGAGGTTGTGGCTTAGGTATACAGTGTCATTCATATATTATTAGAGGTAGATTTAATATTCTTAATGAGTGACCGTGAATTTAACAGAATTAAAGAGCTTTATACTAACTAAATGATGACCACAGGAGAGTCAGGATAATTGTCTATGGTTTTTGAAGGGTGCAAACACCAAAAAGTGAGAATTGCTCCCAGTGATGTAATGGGTGATAACTAGAAGTGGTGAATGATATGGAATGCATAGGTTCAATTCTCCCATTGAAGTCAGTGGCAGTTGACTGTGACTTAAACAGGAGGAGGATTAAGCCCAATATTATGGTGTAAAAGCTTCATGATAGTCGCTTGTCACAAATCAGACATGATCTCTCCCAAAAGCAGTGGTGGAAAACTCCTCTCACCTTGGTCCAGACACTGGCAATTATACTGTAGGTAGAACCTTATGTTACCAGAGAGCTGGACTAGAGGATAAGCCTTTTCGATCACCAACTTCTCCCATTTCATGACTGGTTATGTTGTATGTAACTATTCAACTTAGTTTATTAATAGGAAATAATAATACTAATGTCATAATGATACTTGCACATATGTAGTATCTTGCAACCAAAGATTTTAAAGTGCTTTGCAAACATTAATGAATTTAGGCTGGCAACACTCCTGTGAAGCAGGTAAATATATCTGTATCAACAATAATGCCTGTTGCATTTTAACTGCATTTTTCTGCTGCATAACTTTCATGCTCTGAAAAAGAAAAGCTGAATTAAAACAAATATTCAACATTAATTTATGACCAGGAGAATAATTAATATAGTAAGTAGTCTTACTATTCTTGTGGCCACCTGATTTTTTGCAAAGCACGGGTACTGGGATCCATTCCTCCAATATAAAAATCTGTTTGGAGAGCTGGGTGATCGGTGGGATTATGCCCAGGTGGGTGGAGTGCTGTCTAACTTTTTTTTTTTTAAAATACGAACCAGATGATAAACTTAAAGCCCCAAAAGAGAATGGAATTAAACTAACAATTTTTGCATAAAAATAGTCAATTCTCTCAGCAAAACTATAGAATGACAATGTGAACGTTAAACTGCAGCCGTTAGTTGTAGAGATTTGACTGCACGGTTAATGTGACACAGATTTTATATTATTTTATCACACTGACAATTTTATACTAGATATTCAGAATTCATTATAATAATAGAACATTGTTCATAAGACAAATTTGCATATGTGTTACATAATGAAATATGATATACTTTGCAAGACTGCAATATCCTAACGAAGTTCAGATTTGTGGTGTAAATGTAATGGAGTAATGAAATAATTAAATAAAATCATTGTGGGTGATAACATTTTGCTTCCAACACCCATTATATGAAGTAAGCACATTGCACTGGGGGAAAATTTTCAAAGGTGCCTATGTTACCTAGAAGCCTAAATCTTGTGGCTTTCAAAGCTGTTAGGTTGTGATATTCAGTGGGGTTTTGGCACTTGAGAGTCTCAGTTCCACTGACTTTCAATAAGACTTAGAACGCTGCAGTGGCTCAGCTGCGCTGCTGTAGAGCTTTAGTGAAGACACTACTTATGCTGATCGGATGGCTTCTCCCATTGGTGGTGGCATCCCGCTGTCAGATTTGGCTCATGAGTGAGAATACCAACCTCAGGGCAGACGGTTAAGAAGAAGGGAACAAACCCCAAACTGATTGTGAGTTCTATACTTAGATTTCACCAACCAAATAACAAGTGTAAACACCTCAGGCACTATACAGCCTTAACATGGAGTCACAGACAGTCCTCTTGGGCATTCCAATGAATCTTGCCACCCAGGCAAGCTTGTCTCTGTGACAGATGGTCACCCTACATCAAAGATCACCAAATGTTCAGATTACTCCCAGTCCCAAATAAAGTCACTTACCCCAGGTCAGTTTGCATCTTAGACCTCACACCAAAGACAATGCTGGTAGCCAATCCTGTAACAAACTAAGGTTTATTAACTAGGAAACAGAAATGAGTTATTTACAAGGTTAAAGAAGGTAGGCATACGCACACATGAGATACAATCTTAAGTTCAAAAGGTAATAGAAGCTTCTGTAATAGCTTAGTGGTTTGAGCATTGGCTTGCTAAACCCAGGGTTGTGAGTTCAATCCTTGAGGGGGCCATTTAGGGATCTGGGGCAAAAATTGGGGATTGGTCCTGCTTTGAGCGGGGGTTTGGACTAGGTGACCTCCTGAGGTCCCTTCCAACCCTGATATTCTATGATAATAAACAAGCTTTAACATCCTTGAAGGCTAACCCAAGCCTCTAGGGGATCTCTTGCTTATGTTTAGGAATCGTTGACTCAGAGTGCAGATAGAATAAAAAGACCCTCATTCTTTCTGGCCAGGAATTTTATTCCCACCTCCCTAGACCACAGGCTGATGGGACTAGTGCTTCTGCATGTAACCTCTTCATCGGTGGGGGTGGGGAGGGTAGAGAAATTGACAGTCTGTTACAATGGCCCATTTGGATTCAATAGTTCTTCCTGATGAGCAGGAGATAACACATTCTGTAGGAATCCAGCATTTTGCATTAGGTGAAGTTTTTCCTCCTATTTGATGAGTAACATAGTTTCAGAACATTTTACAGCAAACACTTAAGTATTACCTTATAGCGTGGGATACAGATATTATAAGTAGGATTAATACATGCAGCATCCTACAAGCATTCCATAAAGTCTAAACACGAAATACATTCTTAAATACTTGTGTCTATTTGAACTATGCTAACTCACCGGTAAGCAGACTGGTTTCCAGTTATGCATTTGTTTGTGTTCAGGTAGGCCCAGTGCTTTGGCATCAGCTGGCAGCTGGTCCGCCAGCATCACAATAGGTACTCCACCTCCCCAAGAGGCAGAAGCGAGGTCAACAGAAGAATTCCATTGTGGAATGCTTGTAGAATGCTAGCTCTGTATATACCAGTGACTAGGTCTGTTTAAATGCGTTGGTCAGGGGTGTGGATTTTTCACACCCCTGAGCGATGTAGTTATATTGACTTAATTCCCTAGTGTAGACCAGATCTTAATGTATGTCTACGCTGCAGTAAAACATCTGGTCCAAGTCAGCTGACTCACGCTTGCGGGGCTCGGGCTGTGGGGTTGTATGAGGCCAGGCTCTATCTTGGTATGCAAGGTATGTCTACACTGCAATTTTATAACCCTCCAGTCTGAGCCCTGCGAGCCTGACTAAGCTGACATTGCCAGCCATGGGTGTTTTATTGTCATGTAGACATACCCTTAGGCTCCTAAGTGTCTAAATCACTTTTGAAAATGGGACTTGTGAGCCTGTCACCTAAGTACTTTTGAAAATTATTCACTATACGACAGGAGGTTTATGATGATTCCTCCTGTAATTCACCTGGGGACCATGAAAGGTGAAGTTCCTGACCTATTAAAGTCAATGGGAAAATTCCCATTAACTTCACTGGAGCCAGGGTTTTATCAAAAGAGTTTATGTAGCGTGCCAAAGTCAACATTAAATGTTAAGCTAGAGTACCCAGTGTCCCCATAAATGTATTTATTACAAAGACATCTTACTTCAAACAAACTCCCATGCTTACTACGACGTTCACCCAACAGCACTGACCAGAATACAAAATGGACAGAATGCTTGGGCAGATGTCTTTCGCGTGTTTGGACTTCACTTCTCCCTTATTCTGCATGCAGTAGAAGAAAATGCTATCATACGGCACATGTCATATCTTCTCTTTAGTGCCTGGAAACATGATAGGGCACTGTCCCTTTAAAATAGAGACAGGTGGGGTACCCTCTCCAGATTATAAGATTTTACTGGCTGTCAGCCTCAGGAAGGCTCTTTTTGGGGTGGGGAATTGGGGGAAATCTATAAGACCTGCAATACAGGAACCCTGTTTGGAGATATGGGTTTTGCCTCTTTTTAGCTGTCTTTTCTTGTCTCTCCCCCTTCCCCCCTTTTAAAAAGAAATAAATTAACTGGGATTTGGCTTTGTGGCACTGGAGTCCGCGCAGTTCTCGAGCTCTGGGATCTGGTTGATCTCAATGCTACATTTTAGTAAAAAAAAATTTTTGTTCAAAATTTTTCCAATTTAGATTTTCTATAAAATGTATAATTGAAAAATCAAAGTTTCAACCTGTTCTTTGAATAGTCCAGAAAGTGAGTCGTTTGTCCGGGAGGAAGCTATTTTCTGTAGTGTTCTTCTGCCTGTATGTGCTTGTGGCTGTTGCCAAAATGCTGATGCCAGACCAAGGTGCTGTGCTCAATTTTGGGAATCTCCCACCTTGTTTGTGAAGGTTGTTGTCTTTACCTGTCCTATTTTAAATTCCTATCTGGTGATATGATACATGTCGATTCAGGAGTTATACTTATGTTCTTTCTTGGATCCTGTGACATAACAGAAATAGATGTTGTGAAACTATGTTGAATCTAACTTTTCCTCATTATGAGCTCTCTTCTACTCCTAGTAAGCAAGTAGATCTCTCTTCTGAAGCCAGTATTTGATTAATCAAACTGTCATGCCTAGTTTACGCACTCTCCAATTTACGTTCTTGAATTGAACAAAATCTAAATGACATTGATTGTCACAGCTCTCCACACCTGCTTCCACCTCACCAATGGCTGATGTTCTTTAGGGAGAGCTCATTGATTCAGAAGACACAGACGATATTTTTGTTCATGTAGAGACAAGCAGAATTAAGGCAGAAGCAGTACTAGTACTGCCAGAACAAGCCAAGGGAGTTTTATGGTTTGACTACTGGGAAATCAACACTTTAAGCTACTCTTGTCCCTTTCACTAAGTGTTATTTTCACCTCTCTTTGCTTTGCTGATTTCTGGAGTTATCATTGTGCCACCAGTTTGAAGCCTAGTACTACTACAGGCTTCATCATCATCTCCCAGAAGTTCACACTGCAGCATATCAAGTGAGTACATTAGGAATATAATTTTCTGCGTCCGGTAGGAGTTTCGTCCTCAAACAGGATTTCTTTGACCCTGCAGAAGACAGTGCTGTAAGAGAAAGTTTTGAAAAATATTTGGCAGGTGGTGTCAGCTAACTTTTTATGTTTGGGTATTGAAACCTTAACTTTCTTAACTGACCACATTTGCCTGATCTTTTTTGATAATTTTTTACAGATATTACAAGGCACATTCTCAAGGATATAAGATCACCTCATAGTAACTGAAAGGGATTTCACTTGGCTTCCTTGCCCTATTCAGAAACATTTATCTTTGCCAACATTTCATTTTCTTTCATAAATAAAAGCGTCATAGCCTCCTGCTGTGCCATTATTCTGTTCATCTTGTATTGGATGTGTGGTGTTAGACTGAGTTGTTAAAGCAGATAGTGCCTTAACTCTACCATTTCACTATTGCAGTGCAGCCACTTCTTTAACAGTGCTTAAACACCTCCGGGATGATGCTATTGATAAACCTTAGATAGATGCATGGAACAGTGTCGAAATAGAAATTTCTTAGCACAATATCACTAGAATTATAACAAGAGATCTAATGACCTAGCAAGATATTTTTATATCTTTACCTGGTAACAAATACCAATTGACAGCAAGATGGCCCATGAAACCAAATCCCTGTTGGCTGAAATGTTGCTTCCTCCTCTTTCCTAATGTCTTTCTTCTGACTGTGTCCTGGGTATGATACATTTGCTGGATGTGTGGAGTTTGAAACTATTCCCATTTGAAATCATTGGGAGTTTTGCCCCACATGAGAGAACAGAAGTGGACCACAAAAGATGGGATATCTATGCCAATACAACACAGATGATGGCCTAGTTTATAGGGCTAAACTCTGTGATTCTTAATTGAGCAAAACTTCTCAAAAGGAGTTTGCTCAATTATGGTTTTGGAATTTGGCCCTTAGGGTTTTTTTGTTTTGTTTTGTTTTGTCTCTGAGGCTGCCTTAGATTTGCACACCTTTTTAACATGGTGTTTTCTTTGCTACTGTAAGTTTGCAATTCTCTTTTTGAAAAGTAACGGATCACATATAATGACAGGTTTCAGAGGAACAGCCGTGTTAGTCTGTATTCGCAAAAAGAAAAGGAGTACTTGTGGCACCTTAGAGACTAACCAATTTATTTGAGCATGAGCTTTCGTGAGCTACAGCTCACTTCAGATGAAGTGAGCTGTAGCTCACGAAAGCTCATGCTCAAATAAATTGGTTAGTCTCTAAGGTGCCACAAGTACTCCTTTTCTTTTTGGATCACATATAATTTATTTATTTCATGGGCATGTTTTATGTTTGTAAGAAATGAACAGGTGTTTAGAAAACAAAGCTACTGGTCACTCCTTTTGTTACTACTACATTGTTGATCAATTGTATGAACTTTACAGCATAGCTGAATTGGGATGTATGCTTCAGAGGCATTTCAATCAAGTCCCAATCACTCTGGGCTTCAAGGCTTGGGTTTATTTTTTCTAGCAGTGCAATCTTCAAAGATTATACTTCATGCAACATTTTCAGCCATGTCAACATTCCTTACAAAATACAAAGATGGGCCTTATTTCATAGAGATGGCACAAAATAATACAATAAAATGGATTTATTTTATCTTAATTTATTTAAAATGTGTATCGACAGAACTGGAGTAAAATCCATGAGATGAAATATCTTGTTTGCATGAATATATTGAAAAATTCAGCAGAGTTCTAACTAAGGGGAAGGAAAGTAAAATCTTTGCAATGAAGGGAAGAACGTGGGCCCTGATTTTAAGACTCTGAATGGAAATTACTGTAGTGATGCAATTCACACAGTTTCAGTTAATATGCAGGATTTATTGTCAGGTGTTCAAAATTAAATATGTGCTCCAGACTGAGATTTGGCATGTTATCTCTGTCTTGGGGTAGTATCTGGTGGCTAGAGCACAGAACTGAGAGTCAGGACTCCTAGGTTCTGTTCCTGTTTGTGCAACTGATTTGAAATGTGACCCACTCACTTGGGGCACAGTTATGTGCCATTTGAAGTCAACTGCAAATCTTCGTTTGAATTCAGTAGTGCAGGATCAAATCCTCAGTACTAGATTGTACCTTTAGTCACAGCCCTGAGTGAGGCATATCGCTGCACTCTGCTGGCAGATGTCTGAGGCACTCCTCTGTGGCCCACTTTTTCTTGAGCTCGTCTTTTCCACTTAGGTGGGAGTATGCGGAATCAGCACTTTACAAGCTGTAACATCTCTTCCTCCCCCGACTCTTACTTTGCTGCCTAGGAGAGAAGGGTTGAAGCCATATATAGCTGTGTTGACACTCCACTACCTGCAAAGGTGGAAAGTCTGGTGCACAGCATCCGTTCATCCACCTATGCCTAGAGTCATGATCCACATGGTAGACACTTCATTCTTTGCATCAATAACATATATTCAAACATTGTTTTTTTTTATACTTGATAGCAGTAAGGATGTTTTTGTGATAACAGCTTTTGCTTTTTTGTTTTTCAGAATAGTGGTGACAAGCAGTAACCACAGAAACAAGTGTACGCTGTTATCTCACAGGGGTAGCTGTGGAGCTAGGCCTGCATGGCTTTGCTATTGTCAGCTAAGTGTTCTTGGTGAGTAGTACCATCAGCCTGTAGAGATTTTATGGGCCTAAACTTGCTTGAACTGGGCTTGACTGCATTAACAGGGAATTACATGACACAGACTTTAGATGACTGGTTTATCTACTTGCAGTGTTACTTCAGCAGCCAGGCTTCCTTTACAGCTTGTTACTTAAAGACCACAGGGGTTACACTGTCAGTTGATGTGTCATAATGTAAATTATATCAAAATAAGCATAGGATTAGTGGAGAAAATGATATCACCAGAGCTTTGACCAAATAATCACCAGAAAGGCAAAGGGGAGGGGGGAATAGTTTTACTTTGTGTAATGACCCATCCACTCCCAGTCTTTATTCAAGCCTAAGTTAATTGTATCCAGTTTGCAAATTAATTCCAATTCAGCAGTCTCTCGTTGGAGTCTGGTTTTGAAGATTTTTGTTGAAGAATTGCCACTTTTAGGTCTGTAATTGAGTGACCAAAGAGATTGAAGTGTTCTCCGACTGGTTTTTGAATGTTATAATTCTTGACGTCTGATTTGTGTCCATTTATTCTTTTGTGTAGAGACTGTCCAGTTTGGCCATTGTACATGGCAGAGGGGTATTCCTGGCACATGATGGCATATATCATATTGGTAGATGTGCAGGTGAACGAGCCTCTGATACATTTAATTTAATTGTAAACTGGATACAATTTAATTTAATTTGCAAACCGGATACAATTAATTTAGGCTTGAATAAAGACTCGGAGTGGACGGGTAAGGTAACACAAAGTAAAACTATTCCCACCCCCCTACCCCCATTCGTCAGACGTTCTTGTCAACTGCTGGAAATGGCACACCTTGATTAACATTACAAAAGTCTTCCCTCCCCCCCCACCCTGCTCTCCGGCTGGTAATAGCTCACCTTAAGTGATCACTCTCGTTACAGTGTGTATGGTTACCCCCATTGTTTCATGTTCTCTCTATATATAAATCTCTCCACTGTATTTTTCACTGAATGCATCTGATGAAGTGAGCTGTAGCTCACAAAAGCTTATGCTCAAATAAATTTGTTCGTCTCTAAGGTGCCACAAGTCCTCCTTTTCTTTTTTCATAGTTAAAATAACATTTAAAAATGATGAGAAGTTTGGACTTAAGTCCTAAGGGCTTCTGATGATACTTATCATAATTGTTGCCCCCCGTTTGCATATACAGAATCACACATCTAAGGGTGATGGTATGTGCAGGTACTATTTTATGTATGCAACTATCTGTTTGCATATGACCAAAAATGTTCATTTGCAAACACTGGAAGTGCACTTTTGGGGGCCCTAAAATGAGATTTGTGAAGCATTGATGGGTGAACCTCAACAAATCTGGAGGTTGGTTCAGTTCAGAAAAGTATCCAAAAATGCAGATGCTTATTCTACCTGAGCCACTTGCTTTTGCAGTACTGTACTGAAAAAATTGTGAAAACTCCAGACAGGTCAAACGAAAATCCTGGATATGGAAATTTGAGGGGTGGAATCCAAACTGGAAATCAGATGCAAATTTTGCAGCAGGCCCATGTCATTTTAACAGTTCAAGTCAAAACCCTGAATCCGAATATCCCTCAATTTTGAGCTTGAGGAATATTGAAAATTTTGATCAGAGTTTTAAACAGGCTAAGCCTCTCTCTGTTGACAATGGACTTTTTCATGAGACTCCTGGTACTTTCTGCTTCTGGTTAGGCTTGGATGGGGAAGTGTCCAAACACATGGAAAAGAGAGCCAAACTCTTTTGTATTTTAGGAAATTACTATCAGGTTATGAGCAATCGAGATTTTTCAAACTGTTTTCATGATTTTTTAGCATTCTCATGAAAACCCTTCATTTATATTTAAATATTTCTCACATTTTGCTAGTGCATGAGTCAGACAGTCAAACTCATAGAAATGGATTAGAACAAAAGCAGGACTGGCTAGTCTATTTTCACTGTTCCAGATTGGAGGAATGCAAGAATGGAAACAAATGCCACTTATGGTGAAAAATGAATTGGATTAAAATATTAATTTCTATAATACAAGGATTTTTATGAATAAAACAGCTAAGGAAATGTGTGTTTAAAATGTTTGGCTAAATCATCCCCTCCTCCTCCATAAGCAAGGGACTAAATACCTTCTAGATCTCGTCCAGGTGCGGGGTGTGTGTGTGTGTGTGTGTGTGCGCGAATGTGTGTTGGCAGGGTATTGTCATTCCTGGAGCCCCTTCATAGGTGTTCTATCATACGCTTTCTCAGACTATGCATCCTGGCCCTTCGGCTGCGTGGGCCTGAGAAGTGTCTTGGTGGAGCCTGAAACACTGGTCTTGTTGTTGTTGTTGTTTGCACTCCTGAAAATACCATGAGGCTGCATGAGATTTGCCGTTAGATTTCCTGTGTGCTTGTTCCAGCTCCAACTAAAGCCTCCTTCACACCTAGAAGACCTGCAGGGTCTGAATAGGGATTCCCCTCCACTGAATACTCCTGGCCACCCAGGGCTACTGTGGTGATATTGTTGCTGACAGGGAGATTCTTCACTCTTCCGTTCTCAGTACTCCTCTCTGCAGATGCTCAGCCAGCCAGTGTGGAATGGATACCCAGAAGCATGGGAAAGGAGAAACAGTAGCTGGCTACTTTAGAGCCTTGCCAACTAGGAGATGACAGGCTAGGGGAATGGGGACCCATGGGGAAACTGGCTGGTATGATGGGGGTCTCCTGTTGAGCCCCTTCTTCCCTTGTGTTCTTGTAGCTCCATTCTGTCTACCTTAGAGTCCCTGTCACTTGATCCTTTCACAGGTCCCACTCCAGTGTCAGTTTGGATCAGCCTTTCTACATTTGGATAAACCGTGGGCACAGAAATCAGCTGTGCCCAGCTACAGGCTATGATAATTGCATATGTATTCTAGTTTCCAGCAGTTGTTAATACGTATGAATTGTCTCTAGGGGGTCAGAACTTCTGGGCTTCAGTAAAAGTGGACCAGATGGTAAAAAGTTTGAGAACCGCTGTTACAATGGGGCTGAGGGTATGTGCATGGGGATGGGGTTTCAAATGAGACCAGCTGGGAGATAGCTGCCCTGTGGCACTGTCTTGCTATAATCCTCTGGGAATTCCCTGCCTACATTGATGCTGGCTAAGCACTAACTTTGGGGAAGGGGTTCTCTAACTGGGCTGTCATGACCACCTGCCTTTCCCATATTGCTGAGTGGGAGAAGGAGCTGAGATAGTCACAATATGGAACTTGTTGCAAGCCACTGACTCTCTCCCTTGGCTCTCTGAAATGTCCCTGAGAGGAGGTTCCAGAGAAATGTCCCTGAGAGGAGGTTCCAGAAAGAATGGCTGGTGGTTCTGACAGAAGCATGCTACTGTGGAGACGGTACTGTTAAGTGGTGGGAGGCAGTGCAGAGGCATGGGGTTTCTACACAGATGGTCCTGGTCTCCAGTGAATCCTTGAGACATTTGTGTTCTGTTGGCCAAGACACCTCTAAGTTTCAGGAGGATGCAAAGCCTGCTTCCCATTGAATGACATGAGAGCAAACAAGCAGTTTCTGGTGCTCTGTGTGGATTAATCCAAGTGATATGGGTCATTGTTTTTAACCTAACAGTGTCTCTTTGAAAGAGTTTCAGAGGAACAGCCGTGTTAGTCTGTATTCGCAAAAAGAAAAGGAGTACTTGTGGCACCTTAGAGACTAACCAATTTATTTGAGCATGAGCTTTCGTGAGCTACAGCTCACTTCATCAGATGTTTACCGTGGAAACTGCAGCAGACTTTATATACACACAGAAATCATGAAACAATACCTCCTCCCACCCCACTGTCCTGCTGGTAATAGCTTATCTAAAGTGATCAACAGGTGGGCCATTTCCAGCACAAATCCAGGTTTTCTCACCCTCCACCCCCCCACACAAATTCACTCTCCTGCTGGTGCTAGCCCATCCAAAGTGACAACTCTTTACATAATCAAGTCGGGCTATTTCCTGCATAGATCAAGGTTTTCTCACATCCCCCCCACCCCCATACACACACAAACTCACTCTCCTGCTGGTAATAGCTCATCTAAACTGACCATTCTCCAGGTTTAAATCCAAGTTAAACCAGAACATCTGGGGGGGGGGGGGGGGTAGGAAAAAACAAGAGGAAACAGGCTACCTTGCATAATGACTTAGCCACTCCCAGTCTCTATTTAAGCCTAAATTAATAGTATCCAATTTGCAAATGAATTCCAATTCAGCAGAGCTGAATTGGAATTCATTTGCAAATTGGATACTATTAATTTAGGCTTAAATAGAGACTGGGAGTGGCTAAGTCATTATGCAAGGTAGCCTGTTTCCTCTTGTTTTTTCCTACCCCCCCCCCCCCAGATGTTCTGGTTTAACTTGGATTTAAACCTGGAGAATGGTCAGTTTAGATGAGCTATTACCAGCAGGAGAGTGAGTTTGTGTGTGTATGGGGGTGGGGGGGATGTGAGAAAACCTTGATCTATGCAGGAAATAGCCCGACTTGATTATGTAAAGAGTTGTCACTTTGGATGGGCTAGCACCAGCAGGAGAGTGAATTTGTGTGGGGGGGTGGAGGGTGAGAAAACCTGGATTTGTGCTGGAAATGGCCCACCTGTTGATCACTTTAGATAAGCTATTACCAGCAGGACAGTGGGGTGGGAGGAGGTATTGTTTCATGATTTCTGTGTGTATATAAAGTCTGCTGCAGTTTCCACGGTAAACATCTGATGAAGTGAGCTGTAGCTCACGAAAGCTCATGCTCAAATAAATTGGTTAGTCTCTAAGGTGCCACAAGTACTCCTTTTCTCTTTGAAAGAGGTGTGGGATGAAGGTTGAGTTTGTTTCCAATATTATCCAAACCAATTTGTCCATGTCTTCTAATTTTTGTTGTGTCCAAAAGCCCAAGACTCTTTAATGTTTTTTTAAAGGATAGTGGTTCCTTGTTCTAAGTAGGAAAACAGTCTTTTACTTGTAAGGAATTTATTATAAAATGACTAGTATGTTACATAGTATCCATAATAAAAAGCATAGAGCAATTTTAGTAAAGCTAATTTTTATGAAAAATTCAAGAAAATAATTATTTGACTCAATGCAATTTACTAGATTATTTTTGTAAATTTCAAGTATTTACTACTCTCTCACAGTAAAAATAATTGTGCAAATAATAATGAAATACTTCCAAGAGTTGGGAGTGACTTTTTTTATTGTAACTTGAAACTCAGATCAAATGTTACAGCTGTCATTGAATATTTTAGATGCAGCAAAGTTAAAATGAGGGTGAGATTCAGTTTTAAGTGACTGGATGTTAAAAACCAAACAAGTCCTTCAACTGCAAATAAATCATGTTTTGGAAGTTAAATGTCAGATTAGCACTTTTAAAAGCATAATTTTTCTTCATTGACTTTAATTAAACTCAGTATATACTCACATGAACCTGATGATAATAGAGTAGTTTTGAAAATATAGTGTACCTTTGTGCCAGGCCTTTTTTGTCTTCAGCTCCCCAGGCAGTGAACGTTACAACACTTGCTGAAGGGTTGCAGAACAGAAAGAGAGTTTAGTCTTTGGGTTTTTTATGTGAAACTGAGGAATACAAAAATCATAATCTGGATATGAAGAGCCAGTGGCAAAACCTTCCATTAGTGTCAGACCTTATGTTTTCCCACTGGGCAGTGACACTTGCCGGACTACAGGGCATGGCTGGGGACACTGATTTAGTGTGATTTATGAAAAAAAAATGTGCAGAGCTGCAGAAAGGCATTGGCTGAATAGAATGTGAATTCTGTTCTGGTGTGTCTCCTGCACATCATTTCATAGTTTTAGCTAGGAAAAAAAGAAGAAGGAACACCATGAACATGAGAAGGAATACCATAAACATGCAGTAAGACTGGGTAGGAAATTAAATAGGGAAAACAAAATAATATTGAATCCATAGGCTATGGTTTTATCAACTTTTGTGTCCGAGTCTTGAATGAGCACAGCATCTTGTGTTGTGTTGTGTAAAGTGAACTGTTAACCAATAAAAAAATCAACATTTACCACTATTTCTGTATAGTTAAATACAGTACAGTAAAATAACTAGGATATCTCAGATATCATTCTATGGTAATGTTAAATACATGGGGAGTTTTTTGTGGTGTCCAGTCTGAGTGTGTTTGCAAAATGTTATATTTTGTAATGGCCTCTTTTCTATACAAATAGCCTTTAACTTAGTGGGTACATTCAACAGTGGAAGAAATTGTCAGCATTTGAATATCTGCCATCTTCTATTTGAATTTAACCAAAAAGAACATTTGTGTCTGCAAAAAAGGCAAGTAAATGTTTACATTTTTATTGTGCATCTTTAAAGAGCTGGCCCCTTTAAGTGAAGAGAATCCACTCCCCTGTGCCATCAAAGGTGCATCCTAATATGACCGGATTCAGAAGGTAGCATCACATCTGGGACTAATAAATAGGACAGGAGAGCAGCAGAGGGCCTAGCTTGCTGGCCTTTCTGAACCAGGGCCAGGGTGACGGGGGAAGGCTGGTGCTGGAGACCAGTAGAGGGTTAGCCAGCTGGCTTTCCTAAGTCAGGGCCAAGAGGCTGCAAAGGGCTGGGTGCCATGAGACCAGGAGAAAGGCTAACTAGCTGACCTTCCCCAGGCGGAAGTGTTTTTTGTTTTGTTCATATTGCTTGTAAGTGTGACAACCAGTTCCTCTGCTGGAACTGAGTGTAACCAGAGTTTTTAGGGTTAACTCCATGGGCTACTGAAGTTTTATATACTACTCCAAAACAGTACCTTATCTGCAAAAATCAGGTGGTTTTTCCTCTCAATCCTTCTATATGCAATAGTAGAATATTACTGTGAGTTGGGTGTGGGGAGAGGGTAGGGTTGTTCTTAGGATCCCTCCTTAAGGTGTGGTTCTTTATAATTACAAAGCAACAGCTACAGGGTTAGAATACTCTGCCAATTTGCCTGTCCTTAGATTGCAAGCTTTTTGTAGCAGGGATTGTTCTTCATGAGTGTTTGGAAAGCATCCATCACACACTGGGTTCTACCACAAATTAAATAAGGCAAATAGTAATTAGAGAAATTTAAAAGAGACATTTCAATCAAACTTGGATTTTGCTTACTAGTGAGGCCCTATCCCACCGTCCTTTGCTGGTCCCTTATCTCCATCCTGCTTCTTTTGTGTTTTTTGGGGCTTTTCTGACACATGCCATCACCTTTCTTGGCTCCCCATTCTTCCTTGCCTTCCCTTCCACTTTCCACCTGCTTCCTGCCCCTATAGTCTTATAGTTATGAAAGAACAGTTTCCCCCTCTCCTCTTGACATCTCTGAGCATGGCTGACAGACCTCCACTCCCTCTTGAGCTTTTTTGGGGTAGCAGCTAGTTGGTCCTCCAACGTCACTTTCAGGGAGGCCATCAAAATGGGACCCATTCCCTGCCCCCTCCCGTTCCCTTGAAAAACTCTTTAAGAGAAAATCTCTGAGGTTTTTCCATATTGAAACAACTCTCTCATCAACATATGGTTGTTTTAGCAAGACAGTGATATTGTCAGACTTGTAAGTCTTAATGAATTCCTGAAATTCCAAATATGAGAACTGAGGTTTGTTGTCAGTAATCAGAACTTGTGCTATTCTATGCCTTGCATATTGTGATTTGATATGGGTAATTGCCATTCTCCTGATTTTTTTTCTTTGTTTTTTTTTAATCTCCGTAAATTGAGTGTAGTAATCTTTTAACAGTAACAGTTAATAGTAAACAGTCAAGGTTAAGTATCTTTTTCTTACTCTTTGCAAAACTTGACCCAATCTTACATTGTGTTCATTAGGGTTCATAGCCCAAGTTAAGTAATTAACTATTATAATTTCATTTTAGGTGACCTCTGCAAAGGCTTTTTGAAATAGAGCTACAGTGGAATTAATATCAAATAGCATTCACATACATGTATAACATCCAAATGGAGAATTAAAAGTCGTGATTAATTGCACGGTTAAACAATAGAATACCAACTGAAATTTATTAAATATTTTTGGATGTTTTCTACGTTTTCAAATATATCAATTTAAATTACAACACAGACTACAAAGTGTACAGTGTTCACTTTATTGTATCTTGGATTACAAATATTTGCTCTGAAAAGTGATTAAAAAAGAAATAGTATTTTTCAATTCACCTCATACAATAGTGCAATCTGTAGTGCAATCTCTTTATCATGAAAGTGCAACTTACAAATGTAGGGTTTTCTTTTTTTACATCACTGCACTCAAAAACAAAACAGTGTAAAACTTTAGAACCTACAAGGTCACTCAGTCCTACTTCTTATTCAGCCAATCACTGAGAGAAACAAGTTTGTTTACATTTACGGGAGATAAGGCTGCCCACTTCTTAATTACAATGTCACCTGAAGTGAGAACAAAGCTTTGCATGGCACTGTTGAAGCCGGCATTGCAAGATATTTACATGCCAGATGCACTAAAGATTCATATGCCTCTTCATGCTTTGGCCATCGTTTCAGAGGACATGCTTCCATGCTGATGACACTTGTTAAAAGAATGCATTAATTACATTTATGAATTGTATGTTTCCTGCTCTGTTTTACCCACATTCTGACATATATTTCATGTTATAGCAGTCTTGGATGATGACCCAGCACATGTTGTTCATTTTAAGAACACTTTCACTACAAATCTGACAAAATGCAAAGAAGATACCAATATGAAATTTCTAAAGATAGCTACAGCTCTTGAACCAAGATTTAAGAATCTAAAGTGCCTCCTAAAATCTGCGTGAAGCATGCTTTGAGAAGTCTTAAAGAGCAATATTCTGATGCGGAAACTACAGAACCCAAACCACCAAAAAAGAAAATCAACCTTCTGTTGGTGGCATCTGACTCATGATGATGAAAATGAAAATGCATCAGTCCGCACTACTTTGGATCGTTATCTAGCAGAACCCGTCATTAATGTGGACACATGTCCTCTGGAATGGTGGTTGAAGCAGCAAGGGACATATGAATCTTTGGTGCATCTGGCATGTAAATATCTTGCGACGCCGGCTACAATAGTGCTCTGTGAACGCCTGTTCTCACTTTTAGGTGACATTGTAAACAAGAAGCAGGCAACTCTTGCAAATGTAAAATGCAAATGTTTGTCTGAGTGATTGGCTGAACAAGAAATAGGACTGATTAGACTTGTAGGCTCTAAAGTTTTATGTTTTTATTTTTGAATGCAGGGTATTTTTTGTACATAATTCTACACTTGTAAGTTCAACTTTCATGATAAAGAGATTGAACTACAGTACTTGTATTAGGTGAATTGAAAAATACTAATTTTGTTTTTTACAGTGCAAATATTTGTAATAAAAAATAAATATAAAATGAGCACTCTACACTTTGTATCCTATGTTGTAATTGAAATCAATATATTTTAAAATGTAAAAAACATCCAAAAATATTTAAATAAATGGTATTCTATTATTGTTTAACAGCGTGATTAATCGTATGATTAATCACAATAATTTTTTTAATTGCTTGACAGCCTGTGTGTGTGTGTGTATTATTTTCCTTAGAATACAATGGCATAGTACTCCAGAATCCATCTTAAAGGATATAAATCTGCCATTAATATTCAGCTCTATTTGTCAGTCTGAAACAGGTTGTTCTTAAGCATTGTGGGGGTAATATTTTCTTGAGTAGTGTATTATACAGTCTGAGACATGAGCAGACAGATCTTCAGCATCAGACATAAAATGTCTTCTCTTTAACTAGAATAAACATATCTGAGCAAATTCTACTCTTCATTTAAAGTTTAGCTCCCCTATGTGCCTTTCAGATTATCCCAAAGTATTTATAATTTACCAGATCATATTCCACACTTATCTAATTTTTGTAGGATTCCTTTCAAGGCTACATGATAATAGAACAACTTGTAGTGGCTAGTGACCTTCTCCAGCAGTAATTTCTTCCTTTGGGCATTGAAATTGATTTTTCTCATCCTGACATGTGAAGATTCAAAGGATACCCCTTGCCCCAACTCCCAAGAGCATACAGTGGCATCAAAAGCAGAGCCCAAGAATGCTGTAGCTTTTAGGGCATTAATTGTGGCAACATCAGAAAGAGCACAATGCGTTTAGGCAGTTCCCCTCTGTGCTGTGGCACCACAGAGTTCAGAAACACTGTGCACTCAGGGCTATGTTTTGACTTTAAAAGCCAAAGCTGTTTTTGGGTGTGTGAAGATGTAGCACCTGAGTGATAGTGGCTGGATGTATTCTGCATGTGAAGGGCAAAGGCAGACAGAATACGTTCAGTGCCACAGGGGAGGTTCACCAAGCAGCTGCATTCTGGCTGCGCTTTGGGCAAGCGGAGCCCCTATAGTATCACTTGCACAAAGGCAGCCGAACTCTTGCCCTAATAGATTTGTTGTTGAATATCGCGTTAAATGCTCTGTCCGTGTTAAGATGTGCATAGTCCCCTTATGTGGTGAGAAAAGGAATTTTTGAAACCAAATCTGAAATCCATGCTTAATTGCATAGTGTAAGAATTCCACATGAATGTCAGCATGCAGTCAGACATCTGAAAGGTTCCTTGTGTGAGTGCAGCACCTTGCAATCAAAGCACTAGTTTATCATGTGGCTGTCTAGAGGGATAGTTGGAGGAAAAAAGATCTACACCTGTAAGTCTCTGATGCCTGCAAATCCATTTCTGGCTATATGTATATAGTGCTAAATATCTATGAAATACAACATTGAAGAAAATGAAACATAATTTATCAATAAAACAGACAATTGCTTAGAGGTATGAACTTTTATTTTCAGGAAAATATCTCAAGTTCAAGAAATACTTGCCAGATCAAATATTATTACAGGAAAACAGGCAAAGTACCTTACATTAGAGAGGGCTGCATTTTATTTTTCCTTTGACCGTATGAAAGGGGAGTGAGAGGTAAGGGAGCATAAAATAAAATTGTTACTTTAGAAAATGTTAAGTGAAAGTATTTATCCTTCATTAAATAAATTTTTTGGTGCTGTATATGGTGCTGGAAAACCAGGTGTGCCAGCCCTTGCCAAGTCTGTAGGTGTCAGCTGAGCACTGACAATTCATAGCTGGAAACCAGACCAGCTCACCTATATATTAGTGGTGTTCAAGATGAGTGTTAGACTTGTAAGAATGTGTTTAATGTTTAGATTCTATAAAATGCTTGTAAGTTGCTGCATGCATTAATCTTACTTGTAATACCTGTATCCTGCTATAAGGTAATATGTAAGTTTTGCTTTATAATTGAAAAATGCCTGCTCCGATTTGTGAACCTAGGCAGGAAGAGTGGTCCCATTCCCGCCCCCTCCCTGGCCCATCAGGAAGTATTATCAAGACTAAATGGGCCATTGTAGGACAAAGTCTTTGTTGATTGTCTCATCCAGCCATGAAGAAGTGATGTTCAGGAGCTCTCATCCCTTCAGTTTAAACTCTGAGGGAAGGGTGTATAAAGATGCTCACAAGAAGAAATGGTTCTCTCACTTTGCTTTTTGGACTCATACAAGGGCTGGAGCTAAGAAGCACAAAGCAGAGATCCCTAGGGTCAACTCCTAAAAGACATTAAGTGGACAGATTATTATATCTCTGTCACCTTTTGGAACCAGACTGTGACTCATTTGTGCTTATATGTTGCCTGCTTTAACCTGTAAATAAGTCTCTCATTTCTTTTTCCTAGTTAATAAATCCTTAGTTTGCTATAGTCTACCAGTGTTGTATCTGGTGTGAGATCAGAGGTACAAATTGACCTGGGGTAAGTGACTGGTTTCTTGGGACTGGGAGCAACCCAAACATTTTGCAATTTTTGGTGCAAGTGACCATTTATCACTAAATCCAGCTTGCCTGGATGGATAGATTTGAGTGCTCTGTGACTCTATGATAAGACTGTTACAGTGATCCAGGAGTTCACACTTGTTACTGGGTTGGTGACTATTCATGACTATGATGAGAAATAAATTAATGTTCTGCATATTTAACAGAGTTGAGTTAAAATATTCCCTTTAATGAAAAACAACGTTTGCTTGGGCTGAGTATGTATCCCTGGTATGTTTACTTTCCTCAACTACTGATTGGAGAGCAGTCATGGAAACAGTGAATTTTTTCAGTGATTATTAGTGAACATGAATGCAAAACACATATTAAACTGGAGGAAATAGAAGTATTCATCTAGAAACCTGACTTTGGGAGTTACTCACCCATTCCAGGAACAGAAATAATACCATGTCACCTCTATGCTATTTACTATATTTAAATGTTACTATTTCTTTGCCATTCCAGGCACTTAGTCGCTATTCAGAAGGGGACCAGCATAGCAGACTAGCAAGTTACATTATTGCCTTTCAATGTTTACAGGTTTATAGGTTTATAGGCAGTAAAAGCAAAGCAGTGGCAAAAAATTATGCAGGATGTTTAATTTTAAAAGCACTTAGATATTGTACATTTGTTGCTGTTTTGACAATTTATCCAGTTTATAAATATATTAAATTTATTTAAAAATAAGTAAGCAAGTAACAAACATGATAGGTCTGAGGTTATGAATCCTCCTCCATAGTGTTTTAAATGATAAATCCAACCATAGTACCAGAAGCCAAGTGTTTGCACCTCAGTCTGATTAAGAAGTTAACATATTGTGGCAGTAATTCAGAAAGAACATCCTTCTCTAGTTTTATTCGTTTCATGTTAGCTTTTCATGTACATAAAAAGGACCTTGCTTGGATGCTCATTCTGTGCCAGCAATTAGAACTGGGAGCAATGGGGTCTGTTATGGGTTACTAGGTTCAGACACACTACCTTGGGAGTTACCCTGCTGAAATGTAGTGCACACATTCTCAAAAAGGTGTTAGCAGGTTAGAGGGAAAAGTAAAACTTGCAAAGAGGTGGAATTAGATAAGTGGTTATCTCTCCTTCCATTGAGAAAAGTGTGATACATCCTGAAGTGAGTCTCTGATTTATTGTCCTGTTTTACCTTTTCCAATAGAAAGATCTTTATTATGAAAGATATTTTCAATATCTCACCTTAAGGAAAATTTATTTTTGATCTATCAGATTGCTATAATGCCAAGGTGATCTAACTTTGCCAGAATGCTAAAATATCATCTTGGCATTTCCAGAGGAGAGAAAATAGCCAGAATCAAGAGAGATGTGCCATACAAGCATTACCTGGAATGGTTCTTCAGAAGACCATGACTAGGTTGATTGGTTTCTCCCCAGCCCCTTGATTAAATGGTTCAAAAGTGGCACTTCCACGAATGAAATTATAACATTAAACACCTTGGATGGTAAATAGGACCTTTGAGATAACATCCTAGGAATTTTGTTTATAAGTGGACATGCCCAGCATGACTTTAGTGAGACAAACAGTAGAGTCATTACTAGGCTGTGCGAGAGGGGCTGAGCAAGAAGTCTCCCATAGTAACAGTTCCTGCATTCCTTAAGAGCTTCCCAGCCAGGATGCAAGATGTCAAAATGGAGGTGGGCAGGAGGTGATTCATGTCTCTGTCTCCCCTTGTACACCACACCCAGTGCATCTGTGGAGCTGTTTAGCACACTGAGGAGCGGTTTGTAACAGCTGGCCCAGAGTTTTCACCCTTCATGGTTCCCCGGGGCTCCACATAACTCCCTAAACCAGGGGACTGTCATGGATACCATGACCTAGCTTTGTAAGGGAAAATATATTTGAGCTTGAGATCCACTCCCAGCACAGTACAGCAGACAGTAATGCGAAAGTATGAGTCTGAGAGTTTATAAACCAATGTAATTTTGGGGTTACTATAAAATACTTGGAATGACAGTAGGTAGGAGAATTCACTAATAGAATTAAAGCTATGCATGCTTCTCTTAACAACATACACACAGTGATTAGAAAAAGGCTTCTGTAACCCACACACCTCCTGGGTGTGGTGTTCTGTCCCATCTAGTGGTACCGAGACCATTTAGAGAGAGAGAGAGAATTATGAATCTGCTCTACAGCTTTAGTTAATAGCCAGTTGGCTTTTAGCTCATGCAGTGGAGGCTCATGCACTGAACTCCAGAGGTCCCAGGTTAGATCCCACTCACCAACGGCCGGGGACTGTCAGTGAGACACCTCAACAATGAGTTGGGAGCATTCCTTCATTCTGATTAGTAAAACTGAAGATATAGATGCTTCTCAGTACATTCAGCACAGAAATAATCACATATCAGTGAAGTGTAAGATTCTGCTTAACATTACTGTTAATCAGAAGAAAATTGATCAGCCAATACACAAAGCATTGAGTAGAAAAATGAAGCAAGGGAAATATAAAATGTATTCTTTAGCTGTAGAATAGCTACAGACCAGTGCAAGGACTATAAAGTATACTAGAATAAGGAAGTGAATTTGTACGTTTGTAGGCAAAACTTTGTTATAAATAGTTACATGAAAAATGATGGAAGGGAGATGGCAAACTAAATGGATGAATTAAGCTGCATGTATAAGGTTTCATCATAGGAATCTAAACAGCAGTCATTAAATATAATTTTAACAAGCTCTCAAGAGCAACAGGATAAGTAATTGAAGAGGCAACAACCCATAGGGGGGCTGTAGCACATTTTTCCTTCAGTGATCATGACTGGACACTAATTATAATGGTCAGTAACACCACCCTGTAGCGCGCAGAAGAGTTTCACAACATCTTTACAAGAAAATGTCATGAAGGGGAAGACAAAGGCAACTTTGTGTATGAAAGAAAGAGTGATATAAGGGGGAAGGTGGCAATAGAACCTTCTGGAGAAGATCCAAATAAATGAAGTTAAATGAAACCAAGATTCTTCTGTTCAGAAGGGACAAAAATAACAAGGAGAACCTGCATCTCTATTAACTTCCTCTTGACAGTTGTCAAAGTATCTGCAATGCTAGGTTTTATTGAACCAAGATTATTACATAGGCTGTAACAAAAAGTGCAGCACAGATAAGTAAAGTTCAGCATATTCATTTGCCATGTTGGAGCTCACTCTTCCGCCTGCCACATTTAACCCCTTAATGCACCCTCTCTGCTCCCTATTTATGTTCACCCTCTTTATAATTAACATCCCATAAAGTTACACTCCTACAGTATATTTAATCTCAACTCGCTGCACTGTAACCATTAACCCTCTTTATGTAGAATATTCATTCGGTTTCTGTACAGTAGCACACCTTATTACTTGTGTATGCCATGTATCAACTACAAGCAAGATCTAGAAGTGCTGCAGTCCTTATCAAGAAGTTTGCTAAGTCAGGTTCCAGTGAAGGTCCATTCAGTTCCACAGAAGGTCATGTTAAAGTGAGGATTCTGTCATGCTTCCACATAAACATATTCAAAAGACTAAGAAAGAACTCTGTATCACCACATCTTATTTCTTTCTGAGAAAATCTTCTGAAAACTAAAGTAATGGGAAGATGGAATTAATATACTATAAAATAACACCTAGACCAAATACATATTTTTTCAGACTACTGGTGCATACGTACAAAAGGGTTAAATTTTAAAAAGCAGCCTCTATTTTTGCACCCATATTTACACAAATTTTGGGCTACTGTTATTTGCAGGGGAAAATTAGGTCATTTACTGTAGATTCATAGATTCCAAGACCAGAAGGGACCATTATGATCATCTAATCTGATCCATATAACACAGGCAGTAGAATTTTCCCAACATAATTCCTGGAGTGGATCTTTTAGAAGAACATACAATCTTCAATTAAAAATTGTCAGTGATGGAGAATTAGGCAATGTTACTCTCACTTACCCCTTGGGCCCACAAATTAATTCTTTGGTGTTTACATGCCCAGTGAAGACCAACCTTAAAATTTGGCCCCAGAGTCATAGCTATACAATCAGTATCTTATGAGCTCTTCAGTCTCAGTCTTCTTTTCCCTCCTCCCTCAGTCCCTGTCCATACTCATATGTCTTTTTATGGCATCGCTGAATTGTGAGACAGGAGTCACAGCCAACAGTTCCTGTAGTGGTCCAATCTGGAACTACACCTCTCATTTCAACTTTCCCTTTGTGCAAAACATTTTAACATTTTTTAAAGTGATCTTAGAGGATTTAAATATCGCAATGCATTACGTAAATGAACCCCAATGCCAAAAATATGTCCTCTTTCTTTTACAGCCCAACACAGAAAGTAAGGGCTTTATATGCTTATTAATTAGTTGGGGATTGGTCCTGCTTTGAGCAGGGGGTTGGATTAGATGACCTCCTGAGGTCCATTCCAACCCTGATATTCTATGATTCTGTGATAATTGTGGTAGAATACGAAAACAAAGGCAGACAGGAATTTAGAGGAAGAAAATATTCACAGGGAATCAGCAGTAGTCTTGTGCAAAGATCACAAACCTCAATTAATTTGGAGAGTCCATAAAAATGTCTAGATATTTATGCAAAGAGAGCAAATGTTAAATTAAAGTATTTGCAAAAGATTTTCAGAGTTCCTTGAATAAGGGAGTCCACAGCTTTATGTTTCTAAAAGATTCTTCAATCTGTTTTAGAATTTGCAGGGTTTTGTGAAGGAACTGGTTGTCATAATGGTAAAATTAGTTGTGTGCCAAATCCATTTTCACTTCTACTTCTCCATCCCCACCTTTTATGGAATTTAAGAATCTTGGGTTTTTTGCTTTAGCTTTAGATATCTAAAAAAGACATCAGAGAAATACAAATGAAGCCACCATTGAGAAACTCAGAGAGTGCTTCAGTTAATGATGTCATACTCCCATCACTGTCATGCTCCATGACCTGGTGGATCCAGCGGGCAGTATTGATGGTGGTCTGGAACATAAAATTAGCTTTTTGATTACTGCCAGTGAATTTAGAGGACTTTAAATTCTTGGGCTAATGAGTTTGCACACCAGAATTATTCTGATAAGCAGGGCTGGCTCTAGGTTTTTTGCCACCCCAAGCAAAAAAAAGAAAAAAGAAAAAGGGTGACTGGAATGCCGCCCCTGGAATTGTGCCGCCCCAAACATGTGCTTGCTTTGCTGGTGCCTAGAGCTGGTCCTGCTGATAAGGCCCTTCAATTTCTTGTTCAGTATTTAAAACATTTATTTCCAATGGGTAGTGCTTAAGGAATCCATGTGTACAACTATGCTCCATTATTTAGATAATTTCTCCTTTCTTAGCCCTGCTAAGCTTGACCCTTCTGCAGAGATGAAGGTAACTACTATGTTATTTACCTTCCCAAGGATATAGCTAGATTCTACAATACCCATGAAGATATTGGAAAATCAGTCATCTATTTTGAAAGCACATGAGTAAAGAAGATCGTTGTGAGGCACATACAGTTAACTATACAGTGTGGTTATTTCAGAAGTGATGTGTAGTGTATGAGATTTGGCAGGCTTCCTTGAAAATCACACAGAACCTGTTTTCCAAGTGGAGGGGCTCTAAGCAAGTTTTACTGACATTTAAGATTACTTGGAAAATCTTGAATGTAGGTCATGTTTTGGGTACCTGTTCAACTGTGCACTGCTTTTTTACCCTCTCATAATACAAGAACATGGGGATATTTAATGAATCCAAGGGAGCTATTTTAAAAGTGCTAAAAGGAAATATTTTTTCACATGATGCACACTTAGCCTGTGTGAACTCTTTGCCAGAAGATATATTTGAGGCCAAGGGTTTAGCAGGATTTAAAAAATGTAGATTTATATGGATAACAAGAAAATCTAGAATTGTTACAATAAGTGTTAAAAACTGAGGTTGGATGAGACACTTCCATGTTTTAGGGCTGAGCCAACCTCTAGCTATTGCAGGGGTAAGGGAGAAGGTAGCTACCTACTGCAGGGGTTCTTGCACCTTCCTCTGAAGTAAATAGTATTGGCACCTGTCAGAGACAAGATACTGAAGTAGGTGGGCTGCTGGTCTGATCCTGTTTGGCAATTTCCGATGCTTGCTGCAGATGGACAAAAACATGAGGAGGAGTGTGTCCCTGGAGCAAAGTGGCGAAAGCTTCTGCTTAGTAAATAGAGGAATGGGAACAGATTTTGCTCCAAAAGCAAAGTTGCATCATTCTGGTGTTCTGCTGAACTACTCTGGGTTTTTCACCAATAGTATTCTTAATAGAAAGATGGCGTGTCCAGCAAAAGTATATGCAATTCTACAGGTTTTAAATCCCTGGCCTGAAATCAATCAAATAAACCAGGCACCTCTTTAGGTCTGTTTGGAAGAATCTTGGGTTCAAAATGGGCAAGGGGGAGATTGTGCATCATTCTTCTACTGTGTCGTCTGCTGGGGATGGACATGTACTTTTTGCCATGTAAACTTCGTAGAGAAAAGAAAAGGGGTACTTGTGGCACCTTAGAGACTAACCAATTTATTTGAGCATAAGCTTTCGTGAGCTACAGCATCCGATGAAGTGAGCTGTAGCTCACGAAAGCTTATGCTCAAATAAATTGGTTAGTCTCTAAGGTGCCACAAGTACTCCTTTTCTTTTTCCGAACACAGACTAACATGGCTGTTACTCTGAAACCTGTTCTTACAGAAAGGATATATTATTGTCCATAAATCATCATGTACGTGAATGACTCTGTAAAATAGTAAAAATGAGAGTTACCTGCGGTGGATTTACAAACCATTCACAGACATTCTAAAGTTTATAAAACCAGTCTAGTTCACCTTATTTTGGGGTTCAAAACATGGATAGGTGCTCAAAAATGTTTGCAAAAATGTTGGTGAACAAGAGCCAGTTGAGCCATGAATCCTGGCTAGCTTTTGGTAGAAACATGGTAGTTTCGGCTGAGTTTCCTTCAAAGCAGCAACTTGAAGTGAGAGTCAGGGCATGCGAATCCAAGGTCATCCAAATAAAAGCAGAAGTTATTAGAATTTATAAATCATACTAAAATATTCAGTTTTTATTTAATCTACATGTACTTCAAGCTTTTTATAGAAAAGTCCTGTAGAACTGAATAAAGCCAATAGAGTTATTTAGAAACATTAATAGGGTTCTATAGAAATGACTCCAAAAATATACAGGACAGTATAGCTTTGTGATAAGTTTTCTGAACTACTACATAGAATTATATGTAATTTAAGTAATTTTGTATACAGGGAAGTAATTTTGTATACAGACGTAACTGAAATTCTATGTTATACAGGTCAATTTAAATGATCTAACGGTGCCTTCTGGCCTAATCCATGAAATCTCTTCATTATATTTTATATAGTAGTCCTATAGAAAAGCTATCTTTTTGTTAAATTCTATGAGACTTTTTCCACTCGTATTTCCTTTTTCTATCAGAGTGTTCTCCACAGCCTGCCTTCTGGTGCCAAATGGAAAAAGATGGATTAGAAATATAACTTCTGGAAAATCCATGACTGAGGGTGAAGTAAGAATGATGGATATCTATACTTCAGCTGAAAGGGTAAAAATTTGATCCACAGCACTGGGCTGGACTTATGCGTGTGACAATTATGAAAGTAACAGATAGCTGTGTGTTAACTCTATACTATAAGATTTTACAAAGTTCTAACCCTGTTTTTCAGAGCTGTGTCCTTTTCTTATGAAGGCAGGAAGTCTTGGGATAAAGCTAATTTTTATTTAGAATGCACAGTCTCCACCATTCACAATTTAACAAGCTAGATTAATTATAGCTATTTATTGAGTGTTTAGCATGTCAGATAACTTGGAGGTTAAATGTTACTATTGAGTGTAATTTTCAACAGACTGTTTGTTTGCATGAAGCAGAGAAGAAAACAATACAAGCACAACACATTCAAGCTTGATTTTGTATAAATATGATGATGATTTTAGCTTTTTTGTATCTTTTAGAAAAAGATAAACATTTTGAAAATGTAGTAACCGTAGAGAATGAATCTCATGTTTTTTGTGCAAAATTTGCTTTTTGCAATTTAAATTATGACTAAAAATATGTGTATAAAAACTGTCAAAAGTGAACTTAAATAGTGCCTTTGGAGTATGCTGAAATTAGTTTTCCTTATGACCTATTTGTAAATCATTTGAACCAAATAGCTCAAGCTGAACATGTAAATGTGTTTTTGTTTTTACCGTAGAGGTGAGGTCAGCAGAAGTCCGCAACAAATATGATTGCTTAGGTGGAGGTGACATGATTTACTTAAATCAGGCAATTTCCCCATTAAAGCATTGAAGCCTCAACTCATAAAGAGTCTCTTTAGCAGATGAACTATAATGTCTCCAAGCATTTGTCATATTAGGTGATTTGAAAGGAAAGAACAATTATAAAAATGAATGTAATTCTCTGAAGAAAAAAACCTGCAGTCTCTTGTAGCAGGGGATGGTTAATTTTGAGCAGCAAAAATCGGGTTTCTTCACAGCAATATAGCTTCTGTATAAATGTTGCGCAGCTTAAATATAAAAATGTGCAGGTTCCTACTGTTGGGTTAGAGAACTGTAGGGATGAGTTGTTTCAGGTCCCCCTCACCCCCCTTAAAAAGAAAAACCATTAATAGTTTTTTTTTTCACTAGGAACAACTGAGGTACTATAAACTGTGGTACTGTTAGGGTTTTTTTTTTTTTTAAAGTGTGCTACTTTCAATTAGCAAGGATTATTAAACTGGCAAAATTTTAAACTGCTGCTCTAGCTGCTTTCCGGCATTATGAGCTGAGCCAGAGGCCACACAATAAAATCTGATTGATTAGCAAAGAATGTAGTTACAGTAACTGATGTCTGATGTCATTTTATATGCATTCCATGGGCTTAAAGTGACAAAAACAAGGAAATTCAAGAGTTCAAGCTGGAAGTCTAAGCCTGTTTCTGCTGTTACTTCCTATAGAAGGGAGCTCCGTACAGACATTTTACATAGTCTTGCGTATGTTCTGTTGATAATGCCCATAACTCCCATTAAGACTAATGAGAGTTATATTCAATGGATGAGATAAAATCCACACCCATGTGTGCTACACTATGTAAGTACAACCGGGCAGGTTAAAGGCAGAGTTTTAATCTCAACTTGGAAGGCTGCAGCTTTACTTTAATGAACACCCATGATATTAAGAGTACAGAGGAGGAGCACTTGAGTGTATGCTTCAGAGGTTGCTGCACCACAGTTGTACAGGCTGCCATGTGCATTCCCCTCTTGTTCAGGTCTAGCTCCGCATGATGCTTCTAGGAATTCTGGTGCGGAGCTGGACCTGAACAGGAGGGGAGGAGTTCACAGGGAAGCCTGTAAAAGGGGTCGCTGCTGTTGATGTTAGAGCTCCCTACTCTGAACATGCTGTCAGCCCAAGAACTGAGTTTGGCTCCTATGCAGGGGGCTTGTGGAAAGGGCCTTCCCTTTTACCACCTTATGTACTTGAGCAGGGTTATACCCAATGTAGCCCTAGGCCTCTAATGCTAT
Organism: Lepidochelys kempii; assembly: GCF_965140285.1. NCBI lineage: Eukaryota > Metazoa > Chordata > Testudines > Cheloniidae > Lepidochelys > Lepidochelys kempii. The sequence continues at coordinate 23,002,557 of NC_136391.1, read as the reverse complement.
TGTTGTTTTGATTTTCTGTGTGAATGGCTGGTGTGTTTGTTTTTTGTTTTTAATTGCTGGAAGACCACAGAGAAACGTAAAGGTTTATGGGAACTGACCTAAAGTATTACACAGGCAATTGTGCTAGTTTGGAAAATTTTAAACTGTATGATTTACCTGCTAAAACCATAATGGCTCGTATGGAGTGATTGCAATCAATCCTGCACATAAAGCAAGTGCTCATTTAGGGGATGATATGAGAATGGCAGAGGAATTAAAACCTCCTTCACAAGCATATTTTCTTCAGAAAAATATACTCCAGACCCAAGAAGGAAAAAGATGACCATTGCTGTAAAAGTGGGTGAGAGGGTCAACTGTAACATCCTGCTAGGATGGTCTTCTCCATCCTAGCAGGTTCAATAGAATGCATGTAAACAAATCATCCAGTCCTTAGGGGGTTCACTCAAAGATACTGTATGAACTGAACAGTGAACTATTTCCAGAGCTGTCTGGGTTATCACAGAAGCCAAGTGCCATGGAAAAAGGCTCATGTAGTACCTGGTTTAAGACCTTCAACAGAATTCAGGCTAGGAACTACAAACCAGTTAGTTTCTCTACCAGGTAAGCTTCTGGGATCAATTACTATGGTGAGAACAGTGAAGCACTTTTGGTGAAAGAGAGGATTAGTTGATTCATTAAAACTAAATCTCCAGCTAATCTGATTTGATTTTTTTTTCAGGAGTAAGTAAAATAAATGGAGGTTAGCTGGTGAAACTTATCTGATTTTAACAAAACATTTTCTGAAGTATCTCATTAGACGCTATTGAGTAAGGTAGAAAATACTGGGCCAGACCCTCAGCTAGTGTAACTCAATCCAGCTCAGTTGAAGTCAGTTATGGAATTATTTTACCAGTCTCATACTGATGTTACCAGGTCATCAGTAACTGATAGAGTACAATGAGAACAAAATATGGAAAAGATCCTCCTTGCAGAAACACAAAAGTGTGTCTTTGTAGGGACTGAATTTTATTTAAATAGTAAAGATAGACTCTAGTCACAAAGTTCAGATTAAAAAGTTTGGGAGTTTTCATGTCCATGTTTCTTCTGCTTTGGTCATTATCAAGATAGGGATCTCTGGAAAAGTTTGAATGCAGATTCAGAGTTAGGGGTTCTTTAGATTTGAAGTTTGGTTTGAGCCAATTAATTAATTAACAACTGTTAATTAGTTGTTAAAACACTATCACGCTGCTGCCAAGTACTATGTTTTATTAATTACTAACATTAATGGTATTGTATCAGTTTATAAATGTATTTAAGCTGCAGGGTGAAGAAATTTCAAAATGAAACAAAGCAATGGTAGCTACTATGGAGGCTATTTCCAGGCTTCAGAAGGATGTAGGTAGGATGAGGGAAAAGGGCACAGTTCAGTTATATGAAGTGGAGTTGCTCCATGGCTAGTATTCATTTGCACTAATGGCTACTGCATCCACCAATGAGGGGGCTTGCCGTGGTCAGTGTAGCTCTCAAACTGCCCCTCCCACTGCAGGCTACCTACATCATATCCCCCTTGAATTATGTAAGGAGGGGGGGAAACTTGGCTAAACCTTATAAATTGTAAGGGACACTGGGCACGATTCAGTGTGAGTAAGGGTAGTGGAACCATGACCTCAATGTTCAAAATAAGTTTCTCAATTTTAAACAATAATGAAACTATTTAAATATTTGAAAATGGAATTTCTCACAGAAATAACATTATTTAAATAAGCCTACAGTAACTTTATTTGCATCAGTTATAAAATCCTAAAACAAGGGATAGGGGTTGGAGGAAGAAGGCTAAATACAAGGAAAACACTGATTAATCCCTCACTGTAGCAGCACCAGTATACATCGCTGTAATGTGGGCACTATTCACAGAGATTACTCAAGAAATACAAACAAGAAGCATTTATTATCTCCAAAGTAGTGTTTGCTATAGAGTGCTGAATAAGGAAGTGAGGTATTGCAGCTGTTATCTTTTGAACTAACTGCTACTGCGTGTTCCATGACCAGCCCTGGCAGGGTTTTTGTTCCCATGAATGAATAGACTATAAATCTGTCGTAGCTGACACTAGCAGCACTGCTAGGGAGTGTAAAGGGAAAATTTGCAGGAGAATCTTGTGGTCTTTGCTTGCCTTGAAAATGAGTTCGATAAAATGGAGGTGATCAGTGCTTATTTATAGGCCAAGCTGATACATCCAGCACTGGCTGTCAGAGTTTAACTTAGTGTTTCCTCATTTATGCTCACTCTGTAAAGCAAAACATGGCACTGTAAAAAGCTTATATAATGCTGTTATACTGTGCTAGTCACTATTGTGGAAAATAGATAAAGTAAAATAAAGGGGAAAAAGATAAAACCAGAAGGGATGTGTAAGGGGGTGGCAGACTCTAAGACCCTGAACAGGGATACAGGGCTCCTTTGAATCATCCTGCTTGAACCCCACTTTGAAGATGCAGGGCAATAACTGCTGAGTTGTAGAAGCAGGTACCTCTTGATAACTCCATACAGGAGATAAGGCACAGGGAACTTGGGTTAGCACCAAGGAGGTTCTGCAGAGAAAACCGTATGAAATTGGAAGAGAACTCTTACTCGGAAATGTTTTGTTATTGCTTAAGTTACCTGTAAAACCAAATCCCAAGAAGAGGGTAGGTTTGGAATGTATGCAGGCGATGTATATGTTGTTCAATGCAGGATGCTTACATGAGGATTTACGGTTCTGTGCTTAAATAAGACAAGCCTTAAAATGTAGCTTATTGAAGAGAAATTTGGCATGGATTTTGTATACATCTTAAGTAGTCACTTAGAAAATTAATGAGTATTAGTTTTCTCTCAATTTCCATTTTGTTGAGTGACATGCTATGAACAAACCAATTGCAGTTTATTTTAGGCCTGTGAAAATAATAAATTGTAGCAGCAGTAAATTTAAGACTAGTTAAGCTGTGAGCACAATTCATTGCTAATTTTTTCCTTAATTGCATTTCAAAAATGGTGCTCGGAGGTAAAATTATAATAGTGAAATCGTACATATAATTCACAGAGACCTGGAAATCACAGATGTACTTGAAACAGGTTTACAGGTCCTCACAAGTTAGGTTTCATTGAGCCTGCTTTGATGGAGGACTTTTTCTGTTTGGATGTTAGAGAGAACACCAAGAACAGCCTTTCCCTTTATACTATCTGTGTACAGTGGGATAGACTCAATACATTGCAGTATAACTTAATTGGAGTTGCATAGGCATACTGCTGGACTAGCTCTGGGTACTCCTTGGAAAATAATCTTAAACATGAATGCTCTGAAAACCAGAGCTACTGGAAGACTGCAGTATCTGACTATCTCTCCTCCTGCCTCAGGTCATTTATCAACTATTGCAGGTTCATTATAGCTAACAATGTTTTTATCATGAGGAAAATGCCTGGTCACATTAATGTATATCCCTATGGCTTACATGGGCTATTTTTTTGAGATATCCAGTGTGACAGTAATAACTTGATGAAGGATATGCTGTAAGACCCTATGCTGAAAGTCTTTTAGGATTTGCTGCCTCCCATTTGACTTCAGAGGGAACAGGGTTGGATCTTGTGTCTGAAGGTAGAGGTAGAGAGAAAGGTGGCACAGAGTGACTCCACTGATTAAATGTACTTAGGTTCTGATACAATTTATCACACACATTATTTCACCATTATGTCAGTGCAGTAGTGAGTAATTCAGGTTTGCCTTTTGCGGCATGTACACCTTTTATCCAGTCAAATGATCGTGGTTACTAGTGATCTGTTAAAACATATATGGTGTAGATTGCCAGCAGTTTGTGAATGAACCAAATACCAGGTTTTTTGTCATCTATTGTCACTTTGCTTTTTTGTATATTGGTTTTATGTAAGCATGCTTTAAAAATGAATAGGTTGAAACAACTTCATTGACCATTGCATTAAAAGAACCTTTGGCCAATGCCATATTCCATTTCTCCATCCCAGACATTATAAAGACCATTGCAGCTGCTGTTGCAGGTCTGGTGTGAAAGGACTGATAAGTCTGATATTCTTCTAGAATAACCTATATTAATTGAGTTTATAAAGCCTCACAAACTTTTCATTTAGCAGGAATGACTGTTGAGTGAAACTGAAGAGACTTTAGAAACAAAACTGTTTAATATGCCCATGCGGGTGGGTCTATTTGCTCCTTCCTTTTTTATTGGACTTGGATCCTTTAACTTCTTTTAGGACTCTTCCCCAAAGTGCAGTTTAATGCAGTGAGTAGTTTGCAGCACATACACCTTAGTTTTGCAACTCCCATTAGCAGTAAGTTATGGAATTGTAAAATCTTGGTGTCTTACCTTGCATAAATTTTACTGGGGCTAAGGCTACTCCCTTTTCTCTTCAGGCCCATTCAAAATTGATTTTAAGACCTTACGTTGGTGCAAAAGTGTCAAAGAGCAAAGTAGACGTCTTCCTAAGTTGAAATGACCGATCACAAAAAATTGCCATTTTAACATTTCAGAACGGTTTAAGGTTATTTTAACCCATTGACAGATTTCAAGGGGAAATCCCTTCCAAAAATTCCAATAATTAATAGACAAAAGCAGCAGGTTACATGTAACATTCAGGGTCCATGATTAAGATATACATAATAGTAATATCATACTTTTGCAATCCAATCTAAAGTCTAGAATGTTGCTTCACAGATTTTTGCCTCTGGATTACCTTGGTAAATAACAAAACAAAATGACCAGAAAACACTTGGGTCTTTTGCCATATCTTCATAATTCCAGTAAAATCTAGAACCTACAAGTTGATGGCCCTTGAAATGGCACATCCCTTTTTATGGAATCTAAAGTGCTTTTCTGCCTTTTGTAGCAATAGACAATAAGTGAATATGGTCCCGTTTGTATTAAGATTCTATTATACAATTTTTAAAGAGTTATTAAATGATTTATAGGTTGGTTACATATGAGTGTAAGATGTGTTAGATGATTAAAAGCACATCAGTAGAGGATTTATACATAGTTATAAACCACAGTTATAAGCAACCTGTTGGACACTACATATATTATAGCATCAGTTAATTTATTAACCCTTTATAAAGTATGACAGCTAATGTAATTGTCAAACTTTGATTGTATTCCTGAAATCCTCGCATATAGTTCCACAACTAATACACCACCTAGATCTGCTCTTTTGTGTATTATTGAACATAAAAAGAGTCAGTAAAATCAATAAAAATTTACACTGTGGTTTGGGGAAAGTTTAAATTAAATCTTTAACTGCTAGGACCCATTTAGAGCTTTAACCAAAACTTGAAATGTTGTGTTTTTTTCAGTTAGAAACGTCTATTTAATATTTTAATGTATTATTTATGATTGTGCATTTCTGCATTTCCTCATTCTAAGTGTAAATGGCAGTACTGGAATACCACAAGAGCTGTTGTGTTTGAGTGTTATTGCTGGTCAAACCAGGAGGGAGGAAAGATGGTCCTATGACTGATGCATGGCTCTGAGGCTCAAAAATATGGGTTAAATTTTTTGCTGTGCCACAGACTTCCTGTATGACCGTGGGCAAGTCACTAAGGATAAAATATTCAAAATTGCCTAAGTCCCATGTTAAAAAGTGACATAGGAAGTTGGGCTTCTAAGTTGCATTGACTTTCAAAATTCCTAAGTTCCTTTTGCAAATAGGATTTTGCTCCTATTTTCCCCTTAGTCTCTGTGCTTCAGTTTTCCATCTGTAAAAGAGGGATAATAATAATTTTGTAGGTTTTAGAGTAGCAGCCATGTTAGTCTGCATTCGCAAAAAGAAAAGGAATGCATCCGATGAAATGAGCTGTAGCTCACGAAAGCTTATGCTCAAACAAATTGGTTAGTCTCTAAGGTGCCACAAGTACTCCTTTTCTTTTTGCGAATAATTTTGTAGAATCATAGAAATGTAGTGCTGGAAGGGACCTCGAGAGGTCATTTAGTCCAGCTGCATGGGCTGATGCAGGACAAAGTAAACCTAGACCATCCCAGACAGGTGTTTATCTAACCTGTTCTTAAAAACCTCCAGTGATGGGGATTCTGTAACTTTGGTAATCCATTCCAGTACTTGAATATCCATAGAGTTAGAAAGTTTTTCCTAATATCTAACCTAAATCTCCCTTGCTGCAGACTAAGACAATTACTTCTTATCCTACCTTCAGTGGACACGGAGAACAATTAATCATCATCCTCTTTATAACATCCCTTAATGTATTTGAAGACTACTAGGTCCCACATCAGTTTTCTTTTCTCAAGACTAAACATACTCAGTTCTTTTAACCTCTCCTTATGGGTCAGGTTTTCTAAACCTTTTATCATTTTTGTTTTTCTCCTCTAGATTCTCTCCAGTTTGTCCACATCTTTCTTAAAACATGGTCACAATACTCCAGTGGAAGTCTCACCAGTACTGAGTAGAACACAACAATTATCTCCCGTGTCTTACATGCAAAATTTCTGTTAAAAGACCCCAGAATGATCTTAGTCTTTTTTGCAACTGCATTACACTGTTGACTTATATTCAATTTGTAACCCACTATAACCCCCAGATCCTTTTCAGCAGTACTACTGCTTAGCCAGTTATTTCCCATTTGATAGTTGTGCATTTGATTTATTTCTGAAGTGTAGTACTTTGCACATCTTTATTGAATTTCATTTTGTTGATTTCATAGTAGTTTGTAATTTGTCAATCCTTTTTTTGTCTAAACTATTTGGGGGGTAAGGGCCATCTCTTACTATGTGTATATACAGCGCAAGCTATAGTGGAACCCTGATTTCAGCTGGTACCCCTTGGCAGTGCTATAATACAAATTATATATATTATTAATAATAATCAACTAAAGGGTAATGAAAAATAAATGGGAACCTGATCTCATTAAATTTCTCTCTCATCTTTGCAAATCCAAGGAGTTCATATGATTTGGATAAGCATCTGTATTTTTGGGGATTTACTATTCATCTTAGCCAGAGTGAACCTCTCAGATTTTTGAGATCCACTGATAACCAGTTACCATTAATGGGAATTGTGAACTGGACAATTCCCATGCAGACATGAGCTGCCTCCAGTACAATTCAAGCTCTGGTGAACATGTTTGATTAGGAATGACTGGGTTATAAAATGCCCATGTTTCCCTTTATTTTCTAAAGCTGATATTGCAGAAGGTGATAAAGCTTGTAAAATAATTATTGGCAAAGAAAAAGTTTTGTTTTCTCAAGTAGTCTCCCTTCAAATAAATTCACAAATCTAAGATATGGTCCAGGGATCGGCAATCTTAGGCACGCGGCCCATCAGGGAAATCCGCTGGCGGGCCAGGCCAGTTTGTTTACCTGCAGCACCAACAGGTTCGGCTGATCGCAGCTCCCACAGGCCGCAGTTTTCCGTCCCCGGCCAATGGGGCCTGTAGGAAGCGGCGGCCAGCACATCCCTTGGCCCGCTCCACTTCCTGCAGTCCCCATTGGCCTGGAGCAGTGAACCGCAGCCAGTGGGAGCTGCGATTGGCTGAACCTGTGGACGCTGCAGGTAAACAAACCCGCGTGGCTCACTGACGGATTTCCCTGACAGGTCGCGTGCCAAAGGTTGCCAATCCCTGTATGATCTATCTTTCTAGAGTGCCTCTATTTACTTTTCTTTATTACGTCATGCCAATTCGTGTCCATTGTTGAGAGCAAGCTTTTTTGACCTACAAAATGGAAACAGTATTGACTTTTGCTTGTGGAGAACATAAGCCTACATTCTGCATTGAATCTGGATGGAACTCATTGCAGATTGGGAGCACTAATGATAAGAGCTTCAATTCTGTAACTGCTTAATGTGCTTAACTTTAAGCATATGAGTAGTCCCATTGATATACGTAAGAGCTTTGGTAAATTGGAGGTCATAAATTAAATTGCTGTTGTGAATGCTCGTGAACAGTGGATTGAAGATTTGCTTTTCATAGGTATTTGTGCATTCAAATTTAGAATTCAGTTTCTGTGAGCATTTGTGTTACAGAATGTTTACAAAAAAGAAACACAAAGGTGGCTCAGAAATGGAGAATTTACTTTAAAAATTGTGTACACATTTACTTCCTTTCTTCCTCCATATTCTTCAGGTCTGTGTAATGGACAGGAGGTTGTTATAAGTATTACATTAGAAATATTAGTGAAGCTGGTCAAGTCCAGTATGCTGAAATAAAGAGGGAAGCCGCAAAACAATTCAGTGTAAGTCACCTATTTTGCAAAACTCAAGAAGTGAAGAGGAAAGAATCTTATCCTTTTCCATTGTAACAAGTGGATTGTGTGGTGATTATTAGTCACACCAGAGTGGTACTCTACCTACAGCTCTTTAATTACTTACCTGCAGCTACAATTCCTTAAATACAGTAAATCAGACAGGAAACATAGTAGGTGATAATGACAGCTACTTGCCGATGCAGCCTAAAGTAATAAGCTTTGTACAGCACACCAACGGTCTTTTTATGAGTGTGTATGCATATGCGAATGCAAAAGGATTTAAGGGGAGGAGAAAGACTCTGACAATAGGGAACTTGAGACGCCTAGGACATACTTGTCTGAAAGATTTTAACTTGAGAGTAATGTTTTTTTAAAAAAATACAATTGAATCTATCTGTCCGGATTAAAATTGTAATATTTTAAAAAATTAGTTTATTTTTCCAGGTTTTTTTGCACATATGCTACTTAAAAATGGCTTCAGTTAAAATAAAATATAACGAAGAGTTGATTTCTCTATCTAGTTGACATGGCCAGATGTTTCTTTCTTAGAGGAGGACAAAATGTGTGCACAGTAAAATCCTAAGTTTGTACATGGAAATACATGTAACTACATGTGCAAGCAGACCTGTCCATGCATAACTTCTATTAAGTGCACAGATGTATTTTTTGAAGAGGATACATGTAGCTGTGCATCTGTGTGGGCACAGCTACTACGCCACTCCAAAGATCATGTGAATTCATGTATGCAGCAGTGTGCGACTATATTAGCATTTCATAATAATGGGTGGAGAGAGGGCAGATTTGCATGCAAATTAAATCTTCAACACTATTCTATGTGCAACTTTCATTACAGTTGGGCAACTTTACACAATTGAAACTGATGACTAAGAAAAATTCAAGCATTTATAATTTTGTAAATTACAACGATGATGCCTGTAATCACCCAGGTTAACTGCTAAAGTGCCTCTAGGGGTTTGATTAGAAGGAGGAGAACTCTTATGAGGCTCAGGAGGCAATATCATACACTGTGAACTGAAACAGATTAAGAGTAGCTATTATGCTTTGGGCAGAGGTACAGTAGAACACATTTAAGACAAACCTATGCCAAACCACTTGTAATCACTCCAACAAGGATTGATCAGTCAAACACACAGGAATTTTGTTGTTGTTGTTAGTATTATATCACAGTAAGTAGGATCAGGGCCTCATTGTGCAAAGTGCTATACACAAAAATATGATCGGATCCCTAAGTGATGTCTGAAAGGTGCAGGGAAAGGGATAAAATGTGATATAGCTGATCCTGAGTGTGCTGAGCACCCACCATTCCCAATGAAGTTCTTTGCATTTCTCAGGGTCATTTGAGCAAGTTGTTATTAACCTTGTTTAGGGCCAACCAACAGTTGATTGTGCTTAGATATTGCATAAACACAGTAGTAGACAGCCCCTGCCCCAAAGAGATTATAATCTAAATAGACAGGACAGAAACGGTGCGGGAGTGGACAGTGTGATAGCAGCAAACGTCAGTTAGTGCCATGATAAAATTGTTTGGGGAGTGAGTTTAGTTAGAAGGGGCCAAGCTAAATGGAAAGAAAAGGGGAGTGAGGACAGGGCGGAGAAGAGGTAAAAGGAACAGGTGTGGCATGACACTGAGGTGAAGAGAGTTGATATGTCTACACTGGACAAAAGCAGCTGTGGCAGTGAGTCTCAGAGCCTGGGTCTACAGATTTGGGCTTGAGCTACTGTGCTAGCTGGGTAGATGTTCCTGCTCGGGGTGGAGCTCAGACTCTGGACCCCACCCCAGCTTCCAGAGCCCGAGCTCTAGCCTGAGTGGCAAAGTCTACACAGCTATTTTTAGGTCTATGGCATGAGCCCGAGTTTGTAGACTCAGGCTCTGAGTCTGCAGACTCGGGCTCTAAGACTCAGTGCCATGGTTGGTTGGTTTGTTTGTTTGTGGCAGGGTAGAAATGCCCTTTGAGGGAGAGGGGAGTGGGTTAGCGAAAACTGCTAATTAGCTCAGGGAAGAGAAAGTCCAGGTTGCTGGAGAGCTGGGCCCACCTTACCTCCTTCCCCCCCAGTGCAGCAGTCCCTGCTTTGGCTGCTTCTGCAAGTGTGAGATGATTTAAGGTTTGGCATCTATGTCATGCAGAATTAGTAATTTTGCATGGTGTCAACATGAAACTAGGTGGAACTTTTCAATTTGAATAATGTTAAGCTTGAGCCACAGCTCATGAAAGAACATGACATTCTAACACTTGGGGAAGTCCTGAAGGAAGCAGGTGCAACACCTCATTGATTTTTGTCACATCTGAATTTGGTCCTTGATTCTTAGTTCTTTATAAGTGTGTGATTTAAAAAGGTGGAATCGTTTCCAGAATGAAGTTCCTGGCTTTTCTGTGAGGAAACAATCTTTGGAAAGATTTAATGATGATGATATTTGCTTATGTTGGCTTATGATTGAGTGCCCCACCCTTTCTTATTCCCAATGACAGATCCGGGAGTCTATTTTATTTTATTAGTGTTTGGTGTGTGTTGCACTCTATTTGCTCAGATTTAGAATCGGCTCAGTAGCAGGTTGTTAAGGATCATTAAAATCATGACTGAAAGTGTTGGCAAGGTGATAATGAGATTAGCATCTCCTTCCTCAAGAAAGAACAAAACAAAAACAGGGTGACTGTTCAGAATATGATGCTCAGTGATGACTGGAGGTGAAAAAATGATGGGAAAGTGTGTTTTTTAGATTTTGCTCCCTGGTGTAAACTGTTAATGCTATACATTAGGAATTGCTCGTGGAGTTTGAGACTATGCGAGCCTCTCAGTCATGCTTTTCAAATATTATGTGCTTCATAAAGCCAGGCTGCCTTCTGTGAAACCCAAACCACTGAAAACTAGTATGAGGCTCTGAGCACCTGGCTGCCACCTGGTCTACTCTCCTGCCACTGTTGGGAGGAGGGGCTGTGTAAAGATCTTTGTCCTCTCTTCCTTGTTCTCAGGGGGAAGAGAATGAAGATGCTACCCCCACCCCCACTCCCAATTCCTGGAGTCTTCCACTGAATCTCCCCTGCCTTCAGCATGCTTTATGTTGCTCCTCCTTTTAACCATGATGTCTTCCTGGGATCTTGTGGTTCTATTCCCCTTCCACTCTTTCTGGTTCTGGGGATAGCAGCCTGTCCTCTCCTCCATTTTCTGCTTTGAACTGGTGATCAAGATGACTACATTCCACAGGTATGTCTACATTAGAGTGGGGAGATGTGTTTCCCAGTTTGTGTAGATGTATCCATACTAACTAGCAGTGTGTCCATGGCAGCAAGGACGGACACTGGGGCTGGCTTCCCCAAGTACGTTCCCTTCCGACCCCCTGGGTACGTATTCAGGTAGCTAGCCTGAGTTGCCATCTGTGCTGCTGCACTGTCTGTTTCAGTGCTGTGGTGGGGAGAGGGAGCTCATGGCGCACTGGGTTGTGGGAAAACTATCCAAAGGAAGCAGTACCTAGCTCAGTGCTCTTTAAGAGGGATGCCTCTGCTCCACCCAGAGTCCTTATCAAGGCATCAGTGATCTGGGAAGTGTTTTTCAGAACACTTGATGCTTGATGGGGTGAGATGGGTATGCCTCCTGCCTCCAGAAGATCCTTCCTTCTACTGAGGATCCTTCCTGCTGCTCAACCGCCCCAAATACCTAAGAGGTGGTAGCGCTGGCCCCAGAAGGTCTTTCCCATTAAGAAACAGGAGCCTTCTAAGTCCAGTTGGGTAGAGGTTGGCCTGAAAGGAGAGGAGCAAGGTGTCATAAATATAAAGGGAAGGGTAAACCCCTTTAAAATCCCTCCTGGTCAGAGGAAAAATCCTCTCACCTGTAAAGGGTTAAGAAGCTAAAGGTAACCTCGCTGGCATCTGACCAAAATGACCAATGAGGAGACAAAATACTTTCAAAAGCTGGGAGGAGGGAGAGAAACAAAAGGTCTGTGTCTGTCGGTATGCTGCTTTTGCCGGGGATAGACCAGGAATGGAGTCTTAGAACTTTAAGTAAGTAATCTAGCTAAGTATGTGTTAGATTATGATTTCTTTAAATGGCTGAGAAAAGAACTGTGCTGAATAGAATGACTATTTATGTCTGTGTGTCTTTTTTGTAACTTAAGGTTTTGCCTAGAGGGATTCTCTATGTTTTGAATCTAATTACCCTGTAAGGTATCTACCATCCTGATTTTACAGAGGTGATTCCTTTACTTCTATTTACTTCTATTTCTATTAAAAGTCTTCTTGTAAGAAAACTGAATGCTTTTTCATTGTTCTCAGATCCAAGGGTTTGGGTCTGTGGTCACCTATGCAAATTGGTGAGGATTTTTACCAAACCTTTCCCAGGAAGTGGGGTGCAAGGGTTGGGAAGATTTTGGGGGAAAGATGTGTCCAAACTACTTTTCCTAGTAAACCCAGTTAGAGTTTGGTGGTGGCAGTGGATATTCCAAGGACAAAGGATAAAATTAATGTGTACCTTGGGGAAGTTTTAACCTAAGCTGGTAAAAGTAAGCTTAGGAGGTTTTCATGCAGGTCCCCGCATCTGTATCCTAGAGTTCAGAGTGGGGGAGTAACCTTGACACAAGGTCTGAGAGGTCCTGGGAAAAATTAAGCAGGAAGGGATTTTTCTCCCCTTCTGGCCTCTATCTGGGGTGAAAGCTCTCATTGGGGGCGTAGGGGGGAGCCTCTATGCTGGGTGAGCTGGAGGAATCTTAGTTTCAAGCACAGGGGTCTTGAGAGTGGTGGTGGTATCTGGTTCTTTGCTAGATGCACTGAGTGTCTCTGGCATAAATGCTAAGGGTCTCAGGTCCTCTGCTGGTGCTTGGGTGTGTCTAGGGTTCAAGGGCCCTGAACCTTAATTATACCCTCCAGCAGCAGCTCTAATACAAATAATCTCTCTGTGTGATGCCCGAGCTAGGAGTTACTCCTGGAGGAATTATGCACCACTGCTCATGTTCAAAATTTATGTCCCCCACAGATTTCTTTGCTTCCCCGCAGAAAAATGACCTTCTGACAGGGAAGCAAAGGGAAGGCACAAGAGTGGTCATGCGACCCTCTCCAGCAATGTGTTTCAGGTGCCCAGGGAAGCCACCAGAGACGGAAATCACTGTGGGGTAGGGGGTAGGATGGTGGGGGGAGGGGGGGTAGAAGACCTAGCTTGTGGATCCTACCCTGTGCCGGGCACAGCTGCTAGTCCCAGCTGGGCTGGAGAGAATGGGACTTCCTCTTCCCCTACAAGGCATCTGAGGCTGAGTCAGACCGCCCCCCACAAGATTTCTCCCCCAGCTGCAGGAAGCTTGGCAAACTCCCCATCCCCCTGCTTCCTGCACACATCACTCCTCAGTTACAGGGGAAGGGATGCATCCAGACCTCCTCATACCCAGACCCTCCTACTGAGCCTCACCCCCCCCACACCAAGTCTCAATCACCTTCATCTGGACCCTCCATAGAGTCCCCATTGCCATTATACCTAGAACCCTCCAACAAGCCCCTGTGCATCCAGATCCCCCACTGAGTTGCCCACAGCCAGATTGCCCCACACAGAACCCTATCAATCTACAGCAAGCCCCTTCACACTTGGATCCTGTCTTGCTGAGCCTGCCTGCCCACACCTGGCATGGAGAGGCAGGACCCTGGGGTGTTTCTGGGGCAGGCCTGGTCCTTGCACTGTATCAGGGTTGGGTGCAGCCTCATTACTGAGTCTGTGTCCCAGGAGGGACCTGCACAGTGATCTCTCACCTCTGTGCAGCCATTGGCCTGTGCTCCCCAATGCCATGCTGGAGCCTCCACATTTATTTGACAAATAAAATTTGCAGTATTTTGCAGAATTTTAAAATATTGTGCACAGAATTTTTATTTTTTTGGCACTGAATTCAATATTTTGACACAGAATGCCCTCAGGAATAAGGAGTGTATGTTCTCTTGGCTACAGGCTGTTGACCCTTCCATTTTTAGCCCAGGATTGACTTTGAGTTCTGTTCCTAATGTTGACTGTATAATGTTCAAGTGGAGAAAATTAGATAAAACGTGTTTGTCTCCCTACTATAAACTGCAGATACTACTATCCTTAGCCATATCCTTCATTTGGTGATGTTGACATTTTAACATGATTCAAGACTCTGCAATGTGGAGATCTATGAGGGAGTCTCTGTTCCTGCTAGCATTACATTGAGATTGAAAGATGATCCAGAGAACAGGGTCAAATATCAGGGAAGTGAATGGCAAATTGTGACAGAAAACGACACAGTCACAAATGAACAGACCTATTTATTTAATCAGTCTACAGTGTTGCAGAAGAGGCTACAAAGTGCTTAGATATCAAACCATCATCACTTCAGATTGAGGATCATGATTATGATAAACAAAACAGACTAGAAAAACAATCAAAATAATATTTAATTCACAGCAAAATAAAATCCTACATTTTAGTTGATCTTTCCTTTTCCAGAAACTATTATTAATGCTGTTGGTACCTAATTTATGCCCAAACAGATATCAAGATGTTGGACTGTTGACCAGTTAACAATAACATACTTATTTATGAATTGCATGCGATGATCTAATTTGCCAAGGCACATCCTTTTCTGTTTAATTATTCATGTAAATTACACTAAGAAACAGTGTAATATTGGTTATGCAAATTCAGTGTAAATACTGTTCATGTGAAATTAAATGTGGGACATTTTTTTACTATGAGTATTGGTCATTAAATCTTTTGTGCGTACAAATATATGCTAACGTCTAACTCACAGAGTAAAATATCACTATTGGCTGAATAGCCAGAACACTGATAATTTGAAATGCCTTAATTTAACCTATCACAAATGTTTTTGCTTTAATCACCTAAGAGTTTTGTTGATATAAAATGATATACAAAGCAAAGATATCTGCTCAAATTAAAAAATGGAAAGTAAATATTCAGTTATGTTGAAAAAATCCTCATAGAATTGTTGATATTTATAAATCAAATGGCTATAAAATATATTTAACTCTCTACAAGTCAAACTAAGCCCTTTGAATATAGGTAGTAGAAGACTAAACTGCATTATGTAATATTGTAGTCATATAGCCAATCTATTAATATTATTTAACAGAACATTAAAAGCAAGATCATCTGGGTTTGATTCTTGTCTTGGTTGCACTCATTTTACGCTAGTATAATTCTGTTGACTACAATGTAGTTTGTCCTCATCTATGTGCAAGTAAGACAGAAGATACAGGCCCTTTACCTCTAACTAATTTGGTCTTCCTTTTGGCAGCCAAGACAGTGGTTAAATAAGCCTCTGCACTAGAGAATAGAATCCTGATTCAGACAAGGAGCAGGCTGTAAACTTTTATTTGAATATCTTTGCACGTGTACACCTTGATCATCTGTGTTTACATTCTGTGATGAAAGCCTGGCCTGCCGGACTGACTGCTGAATTCAGGCTAGGGGGAGATGGGGTGTTTCAAGGGCATGATAGAGTTGCTCTATATTTAAACACTAAAGAATACAAAAGATCACTTGATGAGAATGAATAATGAGGCTTCTATGCTCCTCAAATTAGCACAAGTTACAACTCCGTCATCATGCCACAAAGCAATGTTAACTTTTAATGGCCATGCGATAGTCTTAGTTCTCTGGTCTTGATTTCAAATATGGCCTCATTCAGACAGCATCCCCCACCCCTGCAAGTCAGTTTTTGCAATTGTAAATGGCCCCTGCTAGGAGTTTGCCCGGCAACACAAATCGCTAAAGAAGCTTAAAATGTTCTCCTCTTAAAAAATTTCCAATTTAACATTTATATTTAGGTGTTCAAGATCACATTTTGTTTGCAACAGCTGTGATGGCTGTATTATGATAGTGGGAAAAGTTACATTATGAAATAAATGCATTTTAGGTTTTCCTTGGCAAC
This sequence comes from Lepidochelys kempii, assembly GCF_965140285.1. Lineage (NCBI taxonomy): Eukaryota > Metazoa > Chordata > Testudines > Cheloniidae > Lepidochelys > Lepidochelys kempii. The sequence goes on along the minus strand of NC_136391.1, from coordinate 22,986,425 downwards.
ATAATGTAAGGATCATTCTGCATGTTGGTACTATAGAATCAAAAATACTTCAGTAAGTGGATGTGAATACTGTTTCTTGTCATCTAGTTAATGGATCTACCATTGTATTTGTGTTCTTTCCAGCTCTGCTGCCTTATATCAATGAAAAATTGTTTTTTCCTTCAGTGCCACAACACTAGTTCTGTTTATATTCAATATATTCCCCTTCAGGTATTACAGTGTAAAGTGTTGACCATTTTACTGATTTTGAGTCATTTACCTTGTTCTTGGCAATAGAAAAAGGTCCATCTCTCTTGATTTAATAATGTTGCATTTATTAAGAATATTTTCACTTGGTATAGTCATGTTGACGCATGAACAAATACAGATTTTTATGTTTTTTTTTTTTGCATGTAGAACGGGAAGCAAACATAGCTTTATTTATTTTACCCTGTTTGTTTCCAGTTAATCCACCACTAAATCTGTTCTCCTTATAAATTTACTACTTTCTCCTCCCAATAAAGTGATGATAATCTGTTGAGAAGTTTTTCAGATACATAGTTAAAATCTTTAGGAAAAGTAGTTAGTGCTGAGTTGTAGGCTCTCTTCAAATTTAAAGAGGTCAAATTAATTTTTTGTGTGTGTGACAGAATTTGTTCCTGGGGTGAGACTTTGAAGTAAAATTTCAAAGCTTTGACTGGGGGTTCAGCTATGCAACTCCTTATTGACTTTGTTCAGAGATAGGTGTCTAAAGCTCCACACTGCACTTTGAAAATTTACCCCTAAGTATTGAGTTTTAGCTCAGAACAATTTTTTACAATCATTTGCTACACCCTTGAGAAATTGGGTTCATGGAAATGCTGACATAGCCTTAAATTTAATGTTAATCACTGAAAATTAGTAAAATCTTTCAAGAAAACTTGGACAAAACTTGAGTCACATGAGTCTCCCATTAGTAATTACTGGGAAACTTCCCGGAAACACTTACTGTTGAATAACAGTGTGCTAGCAGTGCCATTGTTGATATTAATGCATTTTTGTTTTCCTCTGGCTCAATGCCACGCTCTAATATGTGGGAGCACACCACTGTGCATCCAGCTACCGCCCAGGCATATGTCATGGAAGTGAGGTGATTTTAGCAGATTCACAGTAAAAAATACAATACAGTAACAGGCAGGATGGAGTCGTTAGTATGTGAAGTCTCACTAAAATGAATACAGTAAGCATCCCATTTATTTTAATGGGACCTTAGGTAGCAAATATCATCCATTCTAAGAGTGATATGGAGTGAATTGACTGTCCTAACCACTCACAGAACAATGTTCTTAAATCAAAAACATTTTACGTTATGCTTCCTTCTATTTTCCTCTGCGATTCGCTGCAGTTTCTCCATCAAACTTCTCAAAGTTTGAAAAAGTAACATGAAGGTAATCGGAAACTAGTTTATTTTATCTTTCTATGCAGTGTAGGAGAATATTACTGTACACCATTATTACTATGCAACACTCTGTGTAATGATGGAAGAGTCTCCTTCAGAGCCATGGGACTTCACATGGTAAAAATAATAAATACAGAGCATAATGCTCTACGTCATGAGTGTACTGTCCAATCTTCTCATAGAACAAGTTTCTTGTACCTGAATCTGCAAATAGCCTAAACAATAACCAGAAGGGATGGGTTTTTCCTGCACATCTCAACGGGGTGTTAACCCATTGCGTAATGGGGTGTTAACCCACTGCTCTGGGAGGCCCTGCCAACGCCAACTCAGCAGAGGATACTGTCTGAGGAGAGGAATGTGGCAAGCCTGGCCCACCCATGTAGATATATTCTAGCAGTCAGGGTAAGTGCATGCCCTATTGGGGGGGCTCTTCTACCAAGCTAACCTCCAAGAGACAGAAGGTTCACCTGCTGCTCCCAAGAGGGTGGGGTCCCCCCAGGAGATATAAGGTGGCCCCATGCTACTGTTCATACCTTTCATGGAGGGAAAGGGGAGGCCCTGCCACTCCAGATGAGGACAGGGGCCAAGGTGCAGGGGTGAAGCTGAGAGGGATCTGTGTCATGGTGTGTATAGGCTCCAGAATGACTTAATTCAGACCTGCTGGCAGCAGCTGTAAATGGCTTTAGGATTGGGGCTGACCCTCAGAATCTAGGAGCAATAACTGGCTTTTTGAGCTCCCCACCCACCCCCCAGCAGAGCTCTGGTGCAGAAGAGAATCCATCCTACAGACTTCCTGTTTTATATTGGGCAATTCACTGAATCTCTTTGTGCCTTAATTCCCAAGCTGTGAAATGGGGATAACATTGCTTCCTAGTCCTGTCTTGTTTATTTAGGCTGTATGCTGTTTGGTGCAGAGTCTCTCTTATTCTTACAGCACCTAGCATTATGGGGCCTTGTAGTTGGGAACTCTAGTTGGTACCATAAAACAAATATTAAATAACATCATCCAAGACATCATAAAATGTAGGGGGAATTAAAAATCTAATACATTTCTTTTGATATTAATAAATTATTTTTTGAATTAAACTATATATATACATTGTTTATTATTATTAATTAATTGTATAACAGTAGTGCTAATGGACCCCAAGCATGGATCTGGACACTATTGTGCTAAGTGCTGTACAAGCATGTAACAATAAGATTGTCCCTCCTGCAAAGCGCTTACAATTGAAGTATGAAACAAGAGACAACACGTGGCCATGTCAAATAGATGGAGGAGCACAATGTGAGATAAAACTGGTCAGCATGATAAGCAGTGGTCACAGCATATCAGCTACCTACCTGCTGTTGAGTCTTTCAGAGACATCTTAGCTGTGGAGAGCTTGAAGGAGAACTAAATCCCATGATATTAACAGGGAGTTCCTTGCTGGCAAGAGAGGCAGCGTAGGAGAAAGCACGAAGGTGCTTGTTTGAAAAATTAACAGGTGAATGTGTATATTTGTTTGCTTGTATTTTAAAAAGAAGTGTCCCAAACCACTAACATCTATTATTTTTAGTCCCTGTGGAACTCAGGAATGTGTCAACCAATTTATGCAATATTCTGTAAAAAAAAACAAATAAACAAAAAGTGTGCATCTGGACTGACAAACTGTATGCCAAGATTCAGCCAGATGCAATTTGAAATGTCCAAGACATTAAACATGCCCCAAAATGGAGCTTTTAATGAAACTGCCATCTCAGTCTCAACTATGGTGAATGCCTGTATAACACATTGCAAGGGATTTATCATGCTAGATTAGTGTAACCTACTTGCAATCAGGAACTAGAAGTAAACACAGTGGACGTCTGCAGAACTTGATGTTTGGTGGAGGTGATTTTTTTCCATCACAACTATAACCATCTTTACCCCCTCACTTCATTAGTAATCTTGAAACCCTTGTGTCCATAGTAATATATTTTTGATAACTACATAAACTTTACCAAACTTAAAAAAAAAAAGTTGTGTGCTGTGTGATTGGTATGCATTGTTTTGTTTCTTTCATTAATTCCTGCTGCCATTCTGGATGCTCAGATGAACAATCGCAGCAGCCAGTAAAGATCAATACCAGATTGCTGATAGTGCCTATCTATTCAAAGAGTAGATTATTTGATAAATGGGGTGGTCCATATGTTTTGACAGTTGTTAACTGTATAGCCTAGACCAAACCGGTAGGACTATAGTTCCATCATAAAACGAAGGAGCAGCAAATAGAATATTTCCTTTTTGGTACAAAACCTATATATTGAAGTTTTAAAGCTGCAAGTAATGGATTCCGAGAGAGAGAGAGAGAGAGAGAGAGAAACAAGGTATTTAAATTTGTTATATGCTTTTTTTTATATTTATACTCATGTCCTAGAGTGTATCTATAGCTGCAATATGTATAATTGGTTTTTATTTTGAAACTATTCCCACTGTCTTGTAGGTATCAGAGTTTAAGTTTCAGAAAATTATTGTTATAGTCATCTGCCAAACAGCTATTCAAAGGACTGATTTACAGCAAGGGCCAAAGATGAGAAATTTTAGTGGATTCAAAAAGGATGAGAAAAAACAATTAAAAGAGAAGACTGTGAAAAAACAAAACAAAACCCTTTTCATTCTGCTCCAGGATGTTTGGCCATATTTAGAGTAGTGGGAAACTTAATGAAGGAACATGATCTTGTGATAACTTCAGATTGGGATTCAAGAGGTTCAGGAAAGCTTTGGGTAAGCATCTGAAATTATATCTATATATATGAGACAAGCTCTAACTCAAAAAGTAGAGCTAATCCGAGAAATACTATCGGGAATAGCCCCAAGAGCTTTGAAAGAAGTGCTTATGCATAGTGCACTATGCTCTGTAGTAAGTATTTGCAGATTTGAGTCCCTCCTAGCTCTAAGGTCAAAACCCTACATAGCTGTGAAAATGTTGTATGCGTATTGTCATGTGGCAAATGCCTCAACCCCATGTCTGTGTAGAAACAGAATTCCTTAGCTTTATTTCTACTTAGGCAAAAGAGTATCTTATCCATTTAAACTATGGTCCAAACACTCTCCTGTTTTGTCCCAACTAAAGAGGACAAACTAAATTTACTTGTAGCAGACAGTACTTGAACGTAACATGCCATAGAAACTGAGTTCATAATCAGAAAGTAGCATTTATTTCATCCTATGTACAAAGCCCAACACTAGTGGAATTTATAAGTAAATAAAAATGGATTACACAGAGGGTCAGGGTTTGGCTCCACTAAAACTGCTTTGTGCCATGGTCTGAGGCTAGAATCATCAATGTTTGCTAAGTGGTTCACCTACCGAGATGAAAAGTAGAATTGAAAATGGAACTTACAGGAAAAATGTAATTAAATGAAAAGTCATAGCTGACATGCTCATGCTCAGAACACATTTTAGAAGCCATATTGGTTATTCAGGTGAGAATTCGAGATGGCCCAGCTTACTTAGGGAAAACACTTGTGCCTCTGAGCAGGGTGTTTGACCACCCACAGTAAGGTGGGTTTTGTATTTACTTGGGTGGCTAGGGAATGTGATTATTCAAGCTGATGGCAGAAGATGAGTCTTATTTTGGTTTCCTGACTGACAACAGAAGAATTAAAAATGACAATGTTTTCTCTTTTTTAATTAATGAATTTTGGGAGCAAGTGGATCTAGGATCCCTGAACCACAATTGTCCTGTCTTCAAAGTGCCATTTTCTTCTTGTCTCCATGGCGCGTGTGTGTATGTATGAAACAGGTGCATTAACATATTAATGATCAGATGTTACGTTTTAGCCTTGCATTTTAAAAACCTTTAGCAGCGTAGAAAGGAATGATTTGACAGTCTTAATTCAACACTGGGCAACAAATAAAGCTTATAATGAAATTAACATAAATCATTAGCATTAATCATTCAGCATTATTGATAGCCATATAAAGAAATGTATCACAGTCCTGGACATAAAGAAGGGAAGCGCAATGTTTCTTGCCAGCTGTCCTGACTAGCTATGAGCACATATGGTAGTTGGTACTGGCTTTCCTTTCTAATTTGCCTCCTCTGCTTGAGCTGTCAGAAACCCCCTCGCTCTCCTTTTCTTTCTCTGTGGACTGCAGAGCTTACTTCTCTGCCATTTTTTTTGAGAATGCCAAATTTCTAGAATAGGTCAAAATCCATCAACATCTGTGGCTGTCACCAACCACGTGATGAGTGCAAGCAAAATAGCTAGGTGAGATTAACATGCGGCCTATATTCGTCAGTTTCAATTTGGTAACCTTCACTTTTACTTACACTTTCATCTCAAAAAATTTAGTAACAATTTTTCACACTGTTTGGCTGCCGAGGTGCTTTTAATGCAGCACTGGGAAATTTATGTATTGGGAAAGGCATGTCCATTTAGAACTTTAGATTAGAAAATTGTATGGTGGTCTATCATCACTTCTTAGCTGGCCAAAACCTACCAAAAGTTCTGTTTTTATCTTCATGTATAATGTGTGTTATGTATTTTAGTATAAAGGAATTTAGATGTACAGCTCATGTACTTTAAAATAAAAGTATGGAGGTGGGTGACATTTCACACACTGATAAATGTTTAGTTTGTGGAAGTTTTAACGAAAGGCGTGTTTGTTTTGTGGTTTCAGACTCATTGACTTGCCCTCGTACAAACTGTTGTTTTCCGACTAAGAACAGCAGTTTTGAATGTTATCAGACAGGGGAGACTGAGTTAAAAAGGTTTATAAATACAATACTTTGCACTTATACAGCACCTTTCATTTCAGGATCTCAATGGACTTTACTAACCTGAACATTATGTGACTATTGGGTAGGTACAGTATACCTTTTAAATGGGCAAACCGAGGCATAGAAACTTGGTGAAATCAACACAAGTCAGAGAAAGGACTAAAAAATAGGCCCAGGAATCCAGACTCTTTTGTCTGACCAGTCATTAGAGCTCACTCTCTTCTTTGCTTGTTGATGTGTTTTAAAGGTTAGGCCTAGCCTTTGTGATCAGGAGTGCTCAAACTGAAAGCTGGGAGAACCTTAGGGTATGTCTACACTGAAGCTGAAGGTGTAATTTGCAACTGGGGGTAGACATGTGTGTACTAGCTTTGATCAAGCTAACCCGCTAAAAATAGTAACGTAGCTGTGGGCTACAGTCCTGTCTGAGACCTGGTGCATGGTGGGGCATCTAGGTAACTGATTTCAATAGGGCGTTCTGCCTGAGGGAGACTTGCAGAGACAGACTCTCTATCAGTGATGGTAGAATTCACCTTCTTTTCCAATGCTTGTCTTTCCGATGATCCTCTATTTCCTTTATCTGAGCAATCACACTGCCCCTGCTCGCCTTTTTCATCTGACTGCTTTCGTAGTAAAAAAGGGAAACAGAAAAGATGGCTTTCTAAATTTCAGATAATGAAGGAACTATGTGATCAGGTCACTTAAAATTCTTTTTCAATTACTTCTTTACATTTAACTTTAAAATTTTCTAAAACTGTAGAAAGAGATTATTTGACAGTCTTGATTCAACACTGGGCAAAATATGAAGGACCTCCGTCAGGCTTCTACTGAGTAAGACTGCAGGATCAAATCCAGGGTCTCCATTTAATTCTCTTTCCTGTTAAAAGTGGCATGGCTAAAAGGAGCTGAGTGGATTACTAAATTTCAGTTACTAGACTTATAAGTGAGTAATTTAATACCCTTTTCTGAAGAACAAGGATCTCTGTACCTTTTATCACTATAAATTATTTTTTATGTGGAAATTAGTTGCATGTAGAAGGGTTTAAAGAAAACAATGAGATGCTTACAGGAAACATATATGAACACAGGAAATAATCCCATTCTTGGTTACACACAGGCGATCCTGTGTTCATATCTTAAATTTACAAGGAGCCTTAATCTCCAATATAGAAATACCTGCCATTCCCTTCTGCTCAAAGACAGTGTTGCAAGAGAGCATAATGGCCAGGAGTGGCATCCTATACCAAAGTGAATAGGTCCCTTAATTTCATGGTTTAAAAAATACTTGAGTTGACCTCAGTATAATTCCTATATTTTAGTCATTTAGGTGTCATGGCTCAGTAATCATTCATTAACTATAGTGCTTTTCAAATGAGGAACTGAGATGAAAATTTTTCTTAATGATGACAAGTGATGTAATTTAGTTTTATTCCAGCATTATAGTGGTGCCCGCTAGCGCCGCTATAGTTAAGGGCCTGTCAGTGGTTGCATTATAAACCCCTATATTCATGGGGTTTATAATTCAAAAAATAGATTCCAGGCTTAAAACTGCCACCCAAGGTCTAAACCCTGGAGCTTGTTTTTATATACAAATTGAGGGTTCTTTTTGCGGGGAGGGGCAGGTGCATTTTATTGTAAGAATAAAATTATTAAGAGGACTTTTTATTTCAGATTTTTATTTGTGGTCATGTCTCACTACAATGGCTTCATTTGCCTGGACACCACACGAAAGAAGACCCATACCCAAGAATATGGCCAAAAGAAGGCTGCAGGCTTTGTTAACCATAACATAAATAGATCTGCGGTGAGGACTGCAAAGCATCCCTGCTGCTCCCTTCCCCTGCAGTTATATGGCAGGGCAAGTCCAGGTGCAATTTCCTTGCAAGTTTCAGTGAAGGCTGAACCTGATCTTTGATTTAGTAGTTTGTGAGGCAATCTCTAGATTCCTTTTACTCTTTCTTTGTGCAAGGGGTGAGAGTCGAGACAAGACACCACTTTCTGCAGCAGAGAACGAACCCTCCTTTCCTCCTGCAATATAAAGCAGTGCTGCACCTGCCCCCCCACCCGCAGGGCAAGCCCAGCCAACACCAATGGCAATGGCAGTTTTGAGGTAAGGGTAGAGTTCTTCCTAGACCTGAAAAATGTACCGGGAGAACCAAGTGCAGAAGAGGAAGTCCAGCAGCAACAAAACAAACGGCAGCAACTAACCAAACATCCATGGTAAGGAGGAAGGATGGTGACTAAGATGGGTGCTGACTATGGGAGTCTTATATCCTTGAGGAGATTTTTACAGTGCTGCCACCAACCCATGATGGGGGGAGGCTCCAGTAATTGGACCCCACTGTGACCTCTGAATTAGACAATCAAGCTCTGGGGAGGTGGTACAAATTTGTCTCAATGCAGAGCCTCACTCACTGCACAAGGCCGCTACGGTAAGGGGGAGGGATGGGGAAGGGGATACCACCTCCATGTGACAGCCGGCTCCAAGGGGTCCTGTCCTGCCACACTGAGGAAGCAGGGGGTGAGTGTGAAGACTGCATTATATTCTTTAACAATGGCTGAGTTAGCAATAGCAGCTAGTTTCTGAATCTAAAACTGGCTAAACAAAACATGCTGATCAAACACCCCTGAACTTTGGAAAAATTGAATCTATTCCAGATTTTGTCGCACAGACCCATTTTTGATATATACATGCTTATATACAATAAGATACAAAGTTGTTAGCCAGGGCAAAAGAAACAGGATCAAGTTTTTTCCAGACCCTTTCTTTTGTAGAGATATACAGTGTATGTACAGAAAAAATAAAAGGAGTACTTGTGGCACCCGAGAGACTAACAAATTTGTTAGTCTCTCGGGTGCCACAAGTACTCCTTTTCTTTTTGTGAATACAGACTAGCACGGCTGCTACTCTGAAACCTGTCATTATGCAAGGCACTGAATTTAGCTGTATGGAGTGGAAATCTATCAACTTCATGAAAAAACTCATACAGATACAGACAGACATCATCTTCCTTTCCAAATGCAAACAGATGGACATCATACCAAAAGGACTGAAGGTAAAAAATTCATTTAAATTTGTTAGTCTCTAAGGTGCCACAAGTACTCCTTTTCTTTCTGCAAATACAGACTAACACTGCTACTCTGAAACCAGTGTATGTATAGGTCTCCCTGCTTTTATTGGTGTGTGTGTGTGTGGGGGGGTGTCTTATTCTATAAAAGTCCATTTTGCATTGTTTTTCTCACAGCTTCTGGAGCAGAGAAGCGGCCAGGAGTAGGTAAATTTCAGATAAGGGTGAAGAAACAAAGTATGAAAGCTTTGGTAGAGGGCGCGAGGGCTGGCTAATGCTAGAACAGTATGTCTGGCCCTCCTAACAGAAAGGAAAGTTGGAGGAAGAAAGAGAAAGAAACAAAACTTTTACTTTGTGGAACTTTCTGGGGTAGGGGACATATCAGATTCCTCTTTTGCATTCCTACAAGGATTCAGGATTTGGAGACATCCAAGCCAAGATCATCTTTCCTTTAGACCAGGGGTTCTCAAACTGGGGATCGGGACCCCTGAGAGGGTCACGAGGTTATTACATGGTGGGTCACGAGCTGTCAGCCTCCACCCCAAGCCCTGCTTTGCCTCCAGCATATAATGGTGTCAAATATAAATTAAAAGCTATTTTATGTAAGTGGGGGGGATCCCAATCAGAGGCTTGGCACCAGTACAAAAATTTGAGAAGCACTGCTTTTTAAACCTACCTTTTCATATGCTCTGTCATGGCTCCAGCCCTCCAGCAAGTTTTACTATGAGTCTTAATACCATCTTTCTCTCTCTTCAGCAGAGCTATTTGTCTGTCTTTTTCTTATACTTTCTTTCATAGAAAAATGTTAATAGGTTTATTTCTTAACCATTAACAATAGATATAGGCTTACTACAAAGCTCCTGATCCACCTGCACTCAAATTAGAGAAAATAATTTTACAGTGTAGGCCTATCAATCTGTTTAACCATGAAATGTCAGAGGGATGCTTTGATTTTGTTTGGGACAGTAGATGTAAAATATGACAGTCACTTCATGGCACATCATCATGACACATCCCCTTGGTCTGGGGAGGTGGCTGTGGTGTAGAAATGACTACTCTGTGATTTGCATGCTCAAATTGTTTCTATTAGGTGGCAACTGTATTTCTATAGGGAGGCAGTTTATGGCCCTTACTATCTGGAAAAGCACAGAAATACCACTCTGGTGAAGCACCTCCTTTGTGTGATCCCTGGTTGGCTTTATAGCTAGCTATTGCTCGCACTCTAGCTTATGAGCTGCCTGCAGGTCTAGAAGGATGTCAGAACCAGTGGTGAATATACAAGAGAAACTTGAGAATATAGTTCACTGACTGGTAGATTAAAAGCAAATACACTTATTTAACAGCAGACACTCGCATGTGTTTAGGTAAATCACCTCTCTCCTTTCCTTTTGTTTTCAGATATTTGCAAAGCCCCAGACTTCAATGCAGAGTTTGTTCTTAATATAGTTTATGGCTTTATGGGAAGACATATTTTGAAGTAGTACCTAGTACAGTGCAACTATATTATTTTTACTGTGTAGTGTATTTTTGGATAGTATGCTCAAGATCATTATGTTTTATTATTACAATGAAAAATCCTATTGGAATAGGACTAACTCCCCAGGACGGGGTTACCCCTCTGAATGAGATGGTAACCTTATTTCAGCTTATCTAGCACACAGCTTAGGATGGTAGTGCCAAGTCCTGATCTCATTTAAAACTGTGCAATGCCAAAGGAAGTCACTGGGGTTATGTGGGTATTACTGAGAGCAGAAGTTAGCTGCCCTTAGCATGCTCTTTCCAGCATGTTACTATAGCTAGTAAAACTTTTTGACTTAGTAAAATTAAAAGTCTCTAAAAGTTTTAATGTTAAAGCTAACACTTGAAATAAGAAAGCTGTTTTATAATGAGACATTTGGGTTATTATCTTTAAAATATCTAATATCTATTTTGTTGCTATATTTTAATTAGGCTCGTTGTCCGAACACCTCAGTGCTTTGTTTATACTGTCACTGCACAGTCTTAGGTGTTCATGCCTTACCCCTCTTTCCAGGTATTTATGCTAATCACTGAAAGATTACAAAGCTCTAAAAGTAGTGGAACAAATGTATTTTTAGAGAATTGTTGGTAAGTAACTGCTGTGAATCTGTACTTTGGAATAAAACTGATTTTACCTAATTATGGTTCACACCAAAAAGTGGAGTTTAATACAATTATTTGTATCACTAAAGGGAGTCTTTTTGCAGGAAAGTAGATGAGTCAGAAAACCTTTACCACTTTTGAAATCTGTTCTAGTATATAGAGATAAGAAGAGGTTAAGCTCAAGAGAGAGTCACAGAATTAGAGCTCTGTCATCTCTGATCTTCTGCAACAGGTGTAATGATGGTCTGTCACCTCTGTCCTTTATGACAGATGTAAATAGAGGTCTAATGTCTTTGAGCATTTACCACTGGTTAAAGAGAGACTTAGCACCATAAACAATAGATGTGTAAACAGAGGCTTAGCACTGCTGACAGTTTACCACATTGAGCCTTTTGGCTCCTCTTGATGGCTCCTTGACATAATTGTATCTACCTGCCTCACAAACATTAATTTGTCCTTGGAACACACTTGTGAGTTACGGAAATATTACTATTTCCTCTTTCTGATGGAGAAACTGGAACACAGGTTAAGTGATTTGCCTGAAATGACACAGGAAATCTGTGGCAGAGCTGAAAATTGAACCCTGATCTCCCAAGTCCCAGTTCAGTGCTTTAGCCAAAAGCACAACATCCTTTTTTATTCATGTCTATCTACCTGGTGAAGGGCAATTGAAGGAGGACAGATCATATTGCTGATTCAGATGGTTAACACCTCCTTTATGGAGGTCAGGTTCCTGAGTTCTTTTAAGGAAGCATTTATGTACAGCCTTTGCTCAAGAAACCCTTACTTGATGTGGACAGTCTCATGAACTATCTTTCACTTTAAGAAAAGGAGTACTAGTGGCACCTTAGAGACTAACCAATTTATTTGAGAATAAGCTTTCATGAGCTACAGCTCACTTCATCAGAATGCATCCAATGAAGTGAGCTGTAGCTCACGAAAGCTTATGCTCAAATAAATTGGTTAGTCTCTAAAGTGCCACAAGTACTCCTTTTCCTTTTTGCGAATACAGACTAACACGGCTGCTACTCTGAAACCTATCTTTCACTTTGTATCCAATCTTTCATTATTGGCTTGGTAAATATTCCATTTAAAGAGTTACTGGAAAGGTTGTGGTGAGACAGCTCTCAGTTTCTATGGGCCTTAGATTTCCTTGACTTTGTCAATCCAGTTAAAGGCCTTGGTGCAGCAGAGAGACTGCACTGGTTGTGTAGGTGAATGTTCTCATTCTCATGGTGGGTGGAGATCATTTCCACGATGATCTGCTCAGATCTCTCAGTTCTTTCATAGTCAATCATGTGGTGTTAACCTACTTGAGGACAAGGTTTAGAATGCAGCAGCCCACTTGATAAGTTATGTATTCCATTGGGACCATATTCCACGTCTGCTCTGGAATCTGCACCGGCTCATTCTTGGGATTTGCACTGATTGCTTCTTGGTTTCTGGGTGGAGTTTTTGACTTATCTGTCCCTAAATGGTTTGGCAGCTGTCTATCTGAGAGATCATCTCTCCCCATGTGTGATGATATTGCATCTGAAATCAGCAGAAACACTTGAGTTTTTAGCCCTGTTGGTTTCAATGGGAGACATTGGCATGACAACCTCCATATCGGGTCTTTCACATTGGAACTCACTCTTCCCTCCAGCTTTGGTTCAAAATAGTGTTTTTACTTTCAGGACATGCTGCAAAACCCATCGTTTTCCCTCAACCTTTTGGGGAAGACTCTGTGGGATGAAGGTAGACCAGTGGCATTTGGTATTATATTATTTACAATTACCTTATTCAGTTAATTTTATGGTGTGGTTAACATTATGCTGCTAAATCTGTGTTGATGGATTGTGCTTTTAATGATTTATCAAAGATGCCTAGAGTTGGATACAGGTGTTCTTTGTATTTTATAAATAAATCTAAAATACATGTGGATAGAGAACAGTGGTAGTTTGCATCCTCGTTGGCCCATCATCTGATGTGCAATTAGTCTCACTAACACTAGCAAATAAGTCCCTCCCCAAATAATCACAAAGGCTATTATAATTGCTGATTATATATAATAATACAAAAAGGATGTGGGAGTGAATCATTACAATCCTAGTTGTGGAATTTGAGTATTAAAGTTCATTCTGTCATTGAAAAAGGCTAAAAGTCCCAACACCACTTTAGTTCTATTAAATATAGACAAGAATATCAGCTCAGTGAACAATGGAGTACTGTGGATCTTTCCCAATTATCCAATTGAAGTAGCAATTTAAGACTTGGCTAATAAAGACATCCAGATATGCAAATATCTGCTACCTGCTTCTACCCATAGATAACACCAAAAAACATGTGCTATCCAATGGCAAAATCACTGGAGAAGAAAGTCTTTTTTATATATATATTTTTTCTTAAGGTTTAAAATCTCCAGGGCAGTTAGAAACTCATGTTTTTCATTGAACTGTGTCTTTTTGAAATTCACAAGCTTGACATGTCATTGGCATGACGTGTCTCAGCCCGTTACACTGAAATGCCACATTACACTGTGTGACGTGACAGGCTGACAAAAAGGGACATGACGCATCAACCCAATGGGATGTCAAGCCTGAGAAATTTAAGCCATGCTGTTCACTATATTATTAAAAAAAAAAGTATCACTTTGATATTCAGTACTGTTGAATTTTACACTTTCTAAAAGGCTTCATGGTTCAGGCAGGTTTTCCTTCTGCTTTAGTTTCTAAACCATGCAAATATCTGTTTCTCCCTTTGTGTAGTTTATCCTGTGAGATGGTGCACTCTTCCGTCCCTCCATAATGGCTTTGAAAGCCTTTTAAAAAATCCTGTGTACAGGCAGTCCTCGGACTTATGACACAATTGGGTCCTGAAAATTGTGTCATAAATCGAAATGTTGTAACTCGGAACAGCAATCCACTCCATTGCAGGACTAAGCATCATAAAGTTGAAACAAATTGTCATTGTAAGTTGAATCAGGGTGTCAATTCACAAATGTTGTAAGTGCTGTTCATCGAAAATCGAATGTCATAAAGTCGAGGACTACCTGTACCTGCAGCAGTAGTGATGTGGTGATCTGGATTATCGAAGGACAATGTGCTCGCCATTTTTCGGCATTTGGTCCTGCTGCATACATGAAGAAAAACGACTCAAAGATCACGCCTTAGCATGATAGTATGTCAGAAATCAAATTCTGTTAGAGTGTCTGAAAAATTTCTCTATTCATGTTTGACTTCTGGCAGATGAACTAGGGTAAAGTCCATTCAGGTCAGCAGTATGGAAGGACTGGTGAACTGAGAAGGATTTTAAAAAGAGCAAATAGGTTTTTCTTGTGAATAAAGGTTGTCCTCATTATTTATGTTTTCCCTTAGTAGCAACAAAAGTATTTCAATAATCTCTAAAGAGTTTAAAAACAATATACCTAATTGCTATAAGTGATTTCAGAGCTAATTAATGTGATAAATTTCTAGAGGGAAATATTCTTAGTTAATGATCAGCATAAAATGAAATATTATTTCAGCACAAATGTATGTTCTAGTTAATTTTACACTTGATGTGGAATGGTGGACATAAACATACACACACACACGTGTACACACACACACTGTTAATGTTCAAATATGCTGCATTCCATCATGTGACACCAAACAATTTGAACATAATGAAGACTGCATTTAGATGACTATAAATTTTAGCTGATGGATGTAGTAAGTTGCCATTAAAAAGGGGATATGTATCTAGTTAAAATAGGTTGTTTGTTTTAATTTTTTATGGAAAATGTTATGCCTTATTGATCTTCTACTTAAAAATATTTGTGTTTCAGAAACACAAATACATATCTAAACCTCTGCACTGAATTTGTGTGACTTTTGAGTTTCTAGCAGTTAAAACATTACACGGATTTGAAAAAAGTCATATGGAAAAATGGAATTTGGTTTTGCTTCTTGGTTGATACCTTGTTTGCTATATGTACAGAATGAACTGTTTACTACAGGGTTATAAATAAGCTTAAATAAAGGTTTACAATGCTAGTAGGATGCAACCTTAATTATAACAGCATTTACAGCACTATGGTAATATCTAGTGGCAAACAATATCCTTTCCACTTCTTCTCTCAAAACAATATGTTTGAAATTGATCCCTAACTTCTATTATCAATGAGTACAAATTTCCATCTTTCTTACCATTTTCCATTCTTTTGCAAATAGGCCTTCTCATGCTCTCACTGGTTTCACTTTGTATACTGAGTCTTTACACTGACTTCAGTATGCTTTGGATCAGGCCCACAATGTGTTCCCTAATTTAAGATTTAGGGCCAGAGTCTGATAATCTTACTCACCTTGAGCAGCACTTTATTCCTAAAGTAGCCCAATAAAGTAGTACTCAATGTGAATAAGGATGTCAGAGTCAAAAGCCCATCCTAGATGAAAACAGGTGCTGTGCTATGGGTAGTGCTGAGCAACAATCCAACCCATTGTAGAGTGGGCATATTCTCTGTGAGTTGCTGGATTGGGCGTTCTCATTTTTTCCATGCACTGAGGTCTCATCCAGTGATCCCCTCCTCCTCTGCCAGCTTCTTGGAGATGGCCTGACAGAACTGGAGATCTCCCCAAATTATGGCTCTTACTGATCTAACACCAGCTGGCAACACGCTGGAGGATGACATCCCTGTTCAATGCTGGGGAAGCACAGTAGAAATAGTACAGCAAGCAGTGTACTATGTGGGGTCTGAATGTGGAACTGATGTATATAAACTAGTAGGTGACTGCTGGTGTAGAAGAAGGGAATACGTAGATGGCAAGAAAATATGGCCCAGGAGGAATTGTGGGAAAGCACTGGAGGACTAGAAGTGCCTAAGTTCATTAGGTTACCAGCCCAAGTTAGCAGCACTTTGGGGTGAGCCTGTAGGTGCAGAGGCGCCAGCTAGCCTGGTTGAAAGCACCCCAAATTCAGGTGAGAGGCTTCTGTATGTGAACAGGAGTGAGGTTAGGGACAACAGCCGCCTGAGAGCCTGGGTTAACTCTGCAGTGAAGACAGACCCACAGGGTATGGCTATACAGCAAAGAAAAACCTGTGGCTGTCCCGTGCCAGCCAATTCGGGGTTGTGGGGCTCGGGCTGTGGGGCTGTTTCATTGTTATGCAGACTTCTGGGCTCTCACTGCTCCCTGAGGTCTGTGACCTACCACCCCACAAGGTCCTACAGCCCAGGCTCCAGCCTGAGCCCAGAAGTTTACACAGCAATGAAACAGTCCAAGCACTGTGAGCCTGGGTCGGCTAGCATGGGCCAGCTGTGAGTGTCTAGTTGCTGTGTAGACATCCCACAGAGTCATCTGCTAGCAAGCCCTCAGAGCAGTGGATTTCAAAGCTGAAATGAATAGAACAGTTCACACCTATTCATTCAGGCTTTCTGCATTTGGGTCACATTTTCAAGCTTTTCTTCACAACCAGGATAACTGGACACACACAAATATTTTTAAATGAAAGCTGATGCTCTGACATCACATGACTTCAGAGGCTGGAGCCCTAGGCATGTGCCTATACCTTCCTCCAGATCGGATTTTCCAGTGTAGCTCAGCCTTAGAACAGGCGTAATGACGCTATTAGTGCTTTAGGAACTGAACTCTTCTCCCTTGGGGAGAGGTGGGCTTCCTGAGTATGTTAAGCAGAGCAGAGTTCATATGGATCATATGGCTGGATTACAGTACCGTATGGCTACTAGTGCCCTTGAACTTTAATGATCTGCTACAAGAGGCACAGACATTTGTAGAGGAGTAGGAAGGTTCTCATCTGAGATCAAGCATTGAATGAGCCAAATGCTAATTAAAATTGAAGAAATACAAACTTGGTTTGGAAGGAGACTGGAGAGAAACTCAGGGCAGCGTGCACAACCAGATCAGTCCCTTAGATATTGAGAAGTCCGGTTTTCAGGTTGCTATCATTGCACGAAACTATCTCAAGATATATTTGCTAAAGTGATCTGTTGATCATTCTTCCTGTGCTTTGACTTTTAATTTCTAGGTAAACACAAACTCCCCTCTGCTCTAAATGTAATGTTGCAGAGCTTTGCCATAACTTCCACACACAGCTAGGACCTGAAACTGTGAAGCATAGTGATACTTATTTTGATTTCAGCTTTAAGAAATGGCACTTCTTCCTTGGCTAGTGATATGGGTCAATGGTACAGCAGACTTTGTTATTGCTAAATCAGCTAAAAATAGGCTGTTCAGCCTGGTAGTTTTTACCTGTAGTCCCATTACCCCTGGGGTCAGATTTGCTGGGCACACAACTGCTATTTTGGTAGTATTTTAAAGACTCTGGTTGATGTGTACAGTAGTTGCTTTGTCCTTCAGATATTTTGAGGCAAAGGACAGTTAGATATCTGATCTTTTGAGGTGCAAATACTGAAAATAAAATTTTAGTAATTTGGGTTATAGGCCCTATAGGGACTGATTTTTGGTTCTTAGCCTCCACTTAAGCTAAGGGGTGTGTGTGTGTGTGTGTGTGTACTTTACAGACTCAAATACCTGCATTCACACTGACTGTCCATGTGGAAATCCTATCATTTGCACCCTCAAAACCCATTTCTCCTAATGGATGTTGAGAGTACAAATTCTACTTGTGTATGCACAAATGTAACAATTTTTAAAGTACCAGTGTAAAAACACGTAAAGAATGGACATGCTTATGCAAAAGTGAAGGCTGGAACTGGAAATGTTCTCTGTATAGGATAGGTCAATAAGTCCTTCCTCGTACTCTTCTCTCATACATACTTACGGAATGTAATCCATAGTAAGAAAGCCTGTCATTCACCTGCATATGCCCAAAGAGAACACTGATATTCAGAAGATACGTGGGAGGGCTCACATGGATGGAATTATGACAATCCTGCTATATGTTGCTCTAAAGGACAACATTTAATTATGTATTTCTCATTCATGTTAATGCCGTCCTTACAGGGATTTACAAGCTCTCTGGTTTTGATGATGACTGTTCAATTATGTCATACTGATTATTCAGTTGTGTTGTAGGGATCTCATAGAAAGCCTGTGTTAAAATTCTGCCATCAGACTAAGGTGGTAACTTGTAGTAAATTCTCTGCTTCTGACAGGGTTCATTCCTTCTCTGGAAACTGTTAACACATCATTGCTAGAGATGACTCATCATGATTCCTGGGTTCATAATTATACTTCAGAATAACACTTTTTCCCATTGCAGCAGATTTCTCCAAGTGTCAGCTATTTTCAAAAACATTTCTTGAGCTAAGAAATGTTTATATGTATATCCATGGACCCTTTTAAAAGGTTTTTACCTACCATGCTTTATTTCTTATCCGAGAAGTTGAACACTCTGCTATACCATAAATATTCTCAAGTGCTAATTTTGTAAAATATACTAATACACCTTTGCTTGCCAAATGGTGTTATCCCCCTGCTTCCTTATGATAAAGTGTTTTGTTCAAAAGGAAAAACCAAATGAATACATCTCCTCAGTCTTTCACCCTTCCTCTAGATTTACATACACAGCTTGGTACGCTAGGTTAATTGCAAGCCAAAGGAGAGAATTTTTATCGGAGCTCTTTGTTTAAACATTGGTTGTACATTATTATTGTGACTCACTGTGTTGATCTACTTTTATGTATGGTGACTGCCTTTTTTCGAACGAGAGATAATTGGTCTTCTGTGCTCTTACCTTCAACTATGCATGCTTAATCAGTCATATTTCTCAAGCACAACCAACAAATGCAGACCCTGTTTTCTTTTTGCTTTTGTCACACACCCTTGTTGACAAGTGTGGTTACACTTTTTCAACTGTTGTCCACTTGACAGAGTCAAGTATAAAACCCTTGATCTTGATTCCTTTTAGATTCCATTTCCCTGGTATCTCTGTTCACTGTGGAAAAATGACTGTCCTATACAGAAATGCCTCTTTTGGTGGAATTATCTTATTTTATAATGTGTATATATACACTTTAAATTGACCCTATAGTCTTTATTGATTGTCTAGGCTGAATAGCAGCAGGTTATATCTTCTCAGAGTGATCATGTGGGGAAAGCTCTATAGTACTGCCATAAAGCAGAGATTTCCTTCAGGAAAGTTCAAAAATTGATTGTTACACAGGCTTCCCATGTGAACCTCTTTGGTGGTAATTCTCTGGAGGCAACCCTAAATACAGGCATGAGTATCGGCAGCCAACAAATTATGTTTGTGCATCAACTTTGGATGTTCAAAATAGGATTTATGGCTTTTAATGTCCTGATGACCGGTCTCCTTTGATCTTGTGAACCCGTTGTTGATGTGATGAATCTTTCCTCATCAGGCTCAGAGATTAATTAACTTTAAAATGAAAAATGGCTCCTACATCTGACTAAGAAGAACATTTGCTCCATTCACAGTTTGTTTGGTGGTAACTGTAATGAAGTTTCCAATGATACTTTTCAGCCTCCAGGAAAATCTTAGAAAAAACAAAACTGTGCCACTTGAAACCAGTGATATTCATGAAATGTTGCGAGTCCATTTAGGTGAGTTGTAAGAATTGAGAAGTAAGATCCATCTTCTTCCATTTGCCTGCAGCACACACAAGTGAAAGAAATGAAAACAAGTCTTTAGTTTTCTATGTTTTTATCTTCAATAAGCTAATGTTCCTAAGGGGTCTATTCTCTCCTGAATGCATACAGCTCCCAGATGAGTCAGATGTGGAATCCCTTGAGCAGGCCCTTGAATTAGCATTATTCTATTATTTAATCATAATTTTACTGAGAGACAGATGGGGAAGAAACACTACCTACCTGATGTACATTAAATGTCTTATTAAAAACTGAAAAGGAGAACCTCAATGGTAATGAAAATATAGAGAACATTTTTGTTTGTGAAAGATTGTGTGTTCAATCAGTGTATTGTAAGACTTTGGTGTAGTGTGTACTTTGAATTTTGTTGATATTATTTGGTTTACTAAGAAATGGTTGTGAGCATCTAAACTGAAAAGTGGTTGAGTAACCGTAGCTCAAGTACGAGATGCCACCAGAGATAGAAGTATATTTATTTCCTCTGGGGTCAATTGTTTTAATGCTAAATGGCATTTTGGTGTCCATTTAGTAACAATAAAACATGGTAGAAAGATGAAAATCTGTAAAACCTCATCAAAATATATATAAGTACTTTCCCCATAGTCTTTCTCTTCAGCTACCATTTATGTCTAATACATTTGGTTATATAGATAATATACTGGAAAATGACTGTAACAGTATCCACATGGAGAATATATCAGAAACTACCTAGCCCACTTTTTGTACAATAAAACTAAGTTAAGGTGTTTGTGGCCTTGGTTTGTTGGAACATTGCTAGGAGGATATGTTCAAGGTAAATTTTATCTCATTTTAGGTTCATATTAGCAATGAGTTTTTATACAGGACAGCATTTACAGAAGGTCAGTACAGTGGACATACATTAACTACAGATTTCTGGGATGCTTTTTGCTTTAAGTTTCTCGATGCAATGCAAAACTTTTTAAATTTTATTTTAAAAGCCTGGAAGCAAAAAACTCAGACGATGACATTACTGTCACCTGCTTAAAACAGTATGAAGTTCTTCAAGAATCAGAATAATCTCCAGGGTTCACTGTTTTCCATAAAAGCATTTATTTCAGTCAAAATACTTCATGTTCTTCTCTACACATTTCATGAAAAAAGTAAAAACATGTCACTTTAAAAGGAAACGTTTGCTTTCTATACAAATATAGCCTACTTTTACCATAAGTGCATCACACCGTTGTGGAATCAAATCATGCTTCCTATTAGGAAGTCAAGTTCATATGAAAGCTAAGTAAACTGTGAAGTTTGTCATAAAGGATATAATTGAAACAGTTGTTGATTAGACTGCTCAACAAATGATTATTCACCATCTATTTTTAATCAATTCCTTTTTCTTTTCTGTCCTATTTTCAACAGTTGACCCTTTAATTTTGCAGTAATTATAACTGAAGCAAAATCTCTCACTTTTTATTTTTTTTATTTTAAATGTAACATTGTATCATTTGCCCTGTCACAGCATGGGAAAGCAATCTTGCCCATCTGCTTGTAAAAGCATGATGAATTTTTGAATATGCGAATGTAAGATCTGTTATTCGAGATGTCATGTTTTTCCCTCTGTTGTTAGCTGGGAGACAACATGGAATACCCTGATTTACCTGTGTAATCCCAGTGTGTCTCAGGTGCCAGGACTTGCTGTTGAGATCGGCATGTCTCCTGTCAGAAATGGTTGGAGTGAGACAGGGACGGCATGACCACTGGGTGCAACAAGCTACAGAGGTCAGGTTTCAAGGACAGCCAGCATGGCAGTGATGTGGCAGTGACAAGTTGTCAAGCGAGCAAATATAAAAAGTGAGTGGGGGGAGGGAGAGAAAAAAAGTCTTGTCATTTCTCAGGAAATATTCAAGCGGGTAGCACTGGACCGAATGGATTACACTCGTGAGGTTTTTTTAAGAATGGTGGAGAGTCGATTGCTCACAGTGTATAGTTGCATAGAGCACTCAGTTTAATAGTTGGGGATGTTCCACAGGAGGTGTTCATCCTCAATTATGAGTGCTTTAAGATTTTGAAAACATTGGAAGATATCTGAAAATCATATGCATATTTGTAATGGTCTATAAACATTAGACTTAGACAAGTGACCTTTTAGGACAAAAACCCACTTTTAAATACCTATAAGAATGACTTAAACTGCTGTAGAGTGATGTGTTTAGTGAAATTTGGAAGGAAAACTGTAATAATGATGCCAGTTCTGGATGATCATAAATAATCATAATTAACAACAGTGCTGTGTATTTTTGTTGGTTTGTTTTCAGACACTTTTCATTTTATTTTGAATTTTTTCATATTGTGTTGAATTGAAACACTTCTGTCTGTAGTTCTGTGTATTCCATAGCATACTTTATTTGTCCTTAAAACAGACCGTAGTAATATGGTGATTTCTTTCTGCTGGCAGATTTGCAGAATCCTGATACCAGGTTTGTTAACAGGAGAAACATTCCCCAGGATACAAGTTATTTCTTGGATCAAAAATATTTTTCACTAGCGCACACACGTTTATGCACACAAACACATACACTCTGCATACATGTATAGAAACATATGTCAATTTAACCTTGGCTAAGGCAGTCTTGTTATGAATAATTACCTCTACATCTGGAAATACATCAGGACTTACAGTGAATAGTTACTGTATTTAGCTGTAGTGTCAGAAAAATAGCACACTTCCTCTGTTGAAAGAATGGCTGTGTCTGATACTGTGTAGTTATTTACCAGTCATCTATAACCAGTAACAATGAGCCTAAATATTCTTAAATTAGTAAATACGATCAAATATTTTGTTGTGGATACGTATAGCAAAATATATTAAAATATGCTCTCCATTTAATTTCTTCAGGGCATGGATTTAACTCGCATGAATCACAATTTAAGTTAACTTTTCATTTCTGTATATGAGAGAGCAGTCCTATATTGACACCCAGCAAAAGGTGTAGAGAAAAATTCAGAGTTCATGCTACTTCTCCTGTCTCTTCTTGTCCATCTATCTAAATCAATTATTTTTTAATTCCTCTGCAGCTGCTCTGTTTTTTTACATTTGCCATGATCGTGGGATAGAGAGAATGGGACTAGCCTAAATCCACAAACAATAAGTCAATATTTAAAATGCATGAATAGTCTATATTCAGCCTCATGAAAAAGCCTCAGCAAAATGAAAATCCGGCTTTGAGAGGTGGGAGGAGAAATTTTACTTGAGCAAAAATGGTCTTGAAATGAAAGGAGAAAACAAGTTCAAATTAAAACAGGACTGTGAAAATACTTAATGTTTAAATACATTTATAACTCATTAAAAGTTATATAAAGCAAAGGAAACTATAGAGAATGAACTTGGAGAGTTAAGATATTAAAAAAACCCCAAAGACAAATTGTGGGCCCGAGAGCAAAGTGTGTACATTGAATAGGGGATCTCTGAGGGGAGGAATCTTCCCCAATCCTGGCCTGCAGAGCTATCAGTATAGTTGCTGCTGTAACACTTGAGCTGTAGTTGCAGCCAAATCACTATGGGCTTTGGGTGGTGGATTCTCTTAGCTGCAGACTGGCTTCCACGCTGCCACAGAGAGAGCGATCACACAGCGCTGCTGTACATGGCAGATGGCGCACAGAAGACATGGAGGGGCTCCCCAGACTCCCTCCCCAGTACAGTGGTTCTGCAGGTAAGATCTTCCATGTTTGAAGAGGGAAAGAGCTGGGTTTTTTGGGATGGAGATTTCATAATTTGGATAAACCAAAGGAAACTGTGCCCCTCCAGTGTGGACAGAATTGCACAGTATTGATAATCTGACGATTGTGAAATTGGGGTGCTCCTCTTCGTGGGAGCAAGGCACTGAGGAGTCAGAGGGGGCTTATGCAATGTTAATGGGGCTGGTCTTTAGGCTCTGTAAGGGAGAATCTCCTCTTTTGCTTAAAAAAAAAAAAAAAAGGTAGGCTCCTGGCCTTTCCCCTTGCCCAGGTACCCTTGGTAATAGGAACCTATACGAGCCAAGTGCGGAGATGCAAAAGGTGTGGGGCTGAGTTCCACTTCCGTGGAGGGAGTTTGGGATGGAAATTAAGGTCCTTTTGCTCCCCCACCCTTTTATGTAAAGTGGGTCAGTTAAGTTGGGGACGTATCTCAATGAATCATTCATTAACCACCCACAAAATCCACAGGACAGGCCTGTGCATAAAGGACAGAAACTGAATACATTTGGGGAGAGGCAACTAGATCTTCTTTTTCAACCTTCCAAGGACATGCTAAGACCAGCTCTGCTTGCTGAAATTTTCACACTCCCAAGTGTGTGTCCTGTAGTCACTGCTGCAAGGAGAACTCCCTTCTTGTATCCTCCACGAATGCCTCTTGTGTGTAAAGGATGCACCAAATCTACACAGCCTCTCCTCCCACCAACATCTCTAGAAGTGGGCGAGGACAGGGCCGTGCTAAATTGATGTTATATTAAGTGGGACTCCTGTAACCTCCACTGCAGCCTGCCTCTCAGCCCACTGATCTCTCTCTGTTCTGTGTGGATCTGAAGAACTGGTTCAAGGCAGGAGTCTGGAACCCTGTTCCTCTACTCATCACACATGGGTCATCTACATCTACTCCTGATCTTCCCACCTAAGAGATCTGTTGGTCTCCTAATACTTTCCCCTCTCACCTAGGCATCATACTCCTTACTCTTGGGGAGCATCCCTGCACTCTGTGGACTCTACCCTTTAGTGATAGCTAACAAGCAGGTGATGGTTTCTAAATGACAAGCAACTTTCCTGCTCATTTCTGTTGCTGAACTTCACTGAATGAACTGCAGGACTTGAAATGTATCCTAGAGCTCTGTGTTCAGAGCTGCTGCATGCCATGATCATTTACAGAGGTGCAGCACAGCTACTGTTCAGTGTCTTGCTGCCTGATGTTAACCCATTCCTTGCTGCTGAGATTAGCAAATAGCTGGAAAAATGTGTGTGCCCATCAGATCTTTCAATGCATCACGTAGAGCCCTCTTTCCCCTGCCCTTGCATTGCCCACTGTGTAAGGGGAGTTTCTTTTAGAAATCCTGGGGAATGTTCAATGCAGTTCTCTGCAGCTGGAGTCCCTCCCTGACAATGGTGGTTCCTGTCTGTTTGCCTACAACCAGAGGAGGTTAATTTCACACCTGTTCATTACACAGGCAACATTCCCCGTGTCCCATTAGTAGAAGAATTTACCATATTGTTAGTCGCTGTATTCCCTAAATTAATGTGGATTTCAGTTTTCTGGAGTGCAGCTGGTAAATATAATTTCCTGATGTGTGAGGATATGTACCATTTTGAGGAGGCAGTTTGCTGCAGTAGCCCTTCTTTTGGTGTACGTTTCTGCGGCATTCTGATCCTAGCTTGAGCAGGCATACTGTTAGTTATGGGAAGAAGGTCCATACCAGCTTGAGTACCCTTCCAGTTCCAAAGTCTTGAATGTTTTTTGTGTCCTTGTGGTTTATCTTGTTGCCCAGTGGTCACCACACAGGTTCTGCGTGGCTTCCTGCTGAGTGCCTAGTGCACAGAGCTCAATCGTGGTGCTGTGGCTTTGGCAACAGTGACTGGCTACCATAGCTTCATGTGATGGCTGATTTTTGCAAATCCCAGTGTCTGAGCATGTGGCAAAAGCCAGAATTCTCAAACAGCTCAGAAATAGGGATCAAATTGAATGGCTGAAACTTTCCTTTGAAAATTCCCCAGAATGCCAAAGAATCCAAAATGGGTAGCTCAAGGCTCCAATATGGCAAAATATTTAAGCACATACCTAATATTAAATGTGTGAATATTTCCATTGATTTCAGTGGGATTACTCACTTAAGTTTAGAATTTCATTGAATCAGGGCTCAAATTCCCTGCAGTAAACCCAGATGCCCCTTTTGAAAATCTCCTACAAGTCTATATGGCATTTGGTAAAGCCATCTTGTATCTAGTCTTGTATAACAGCCTGGGTGTATTTACAGTAGCATTGTTCACTAAGAGTGCCTTTAAAAAATGTGGGCATGTTCTATATAATATATGTTCTGACTTGGCAAGTAAATGAAAAAGACAAGCCCTTTTTATTGTCTGAACTATAGCATATTCAATAATGAGTATTACTAATAGAATAAATGAAAAATGTATTTCTTTAACACTGTCATCTCTCATTCTGACATGCATCTTGAGATGATTTGCAAATGCTCAGTTGTATAAGTGGCTTACAGTGGGAAATCAGTTAGCTTCTAATGTTATGCTGATGCATGGCCAGTTGCTTGAACCCATTAATGAACTAATCTCTGATACTCTAGTGGATGCTATTCTTGCTCTTGCATGTTACACATTGCATTTCAGCTATAATCAACATTTCTAAAGAAAGAAGAATTTAAATGGATTATGGGTTCTTATCCTACCTTTTCCCAGTATGTGCTTTGAGAGAAATTAAAATTTTGGCAGTTCAGCTTCCAAAGCAGAACTTCTTTGTGCCTTTCCCTATACGTGCTAAAGGAAGGGTACTAAATCCTATGTCTTTCTTTTGGCTGACCACTAAACTTAAACAGCACCATCCATAAACAAACAAATCTTAAATCAATGCATCAGAGCACACTGTTATTAAATTGCCATGTAATTTTTCTTTATTTCTCTTCCTATCATCACTGATTATGAAAATACTTTTGTGTAAGTACAGAGTCTCTCTGCCTTATAATCAGCCACCTCCTGCCTGATTCCTTAATTAATGACATAATTCAGTGTTCTGGACATTACAGTCACTTGCAGGGTAGTGAAATATGATTAGAGCTGTGGGAAACATTCATGATAAACCCCCTAGTGAAGGTTGTGCCTGTGTGGTGTTCTCTGTTCACAGAGCAAAACATGTACTCTGTCTGGAAGACTTTTATTTTTGATTAAGCAAAGCAACAAAGAACAAATACAAAAAACCCACAAGAGGGAGAACAAATAGGAAATTTCCATGAGACTCAAAGTGGCATGTATCTCACTTGGTGAGATCCTCCATCTTGCAATCCCGTCATGCATCCCTGTCCCCTACTACACAGATGGGCAGACTCTATTTAAAAATGCAGTGCACACCACAGAGGATGATAGCTACATATGCCACACCCTGTCTGTTGAGTTTCATTAGGAACCTGAAACTTAGGTGAAGTTTCAGAGATTTATAATTTGGAGTGGTAACCATGCCTCCGCAGTTTTGGCTGATTTTCGCTTTTGAGGTAATTGAATGATTAGGGCAGAAACTAGAATGTTCTGTATTTAAATAAAAGAGCATTTGTTCACCCACGTCTTGGCAATTAACAATAGGTAGCCAGGAAAAATGCGAAAGTATCCAACATTTGCATGGTGTCTAATGTATCTAAATACTGTACGTTTTCCAGAGTATGTTTGGGATTTTAGAAACATTTGTTTCGGGGTGGAGATACTGTGCTTTTTTGCAGTGGAGATACACAGTCATTTCAGTAGTTATTATGGGAATTTTGAAATCTCTGCTTTCCTGTGACTCTCCCATTGGATGGTGCCACCATTGCTCTGCTGATATCTCACACCAGTGCTGAAAATTCACACAAGCTCTGGGGCTTCTTGAGTGAGAAGCAACTTCCACTGAATTACATAGCTGAATTATATGCGCTTTTATAGCAGTAGTGCCCAGGACCTTCAAAGGGGTAGTTCAGCCCTGGCATATAATTTCAAAGGACAGAATCAGTGGGAGGAAGCCAAGGATGTGTTGTCACTGTTAGGTGTGTGATGACAATTCAGCATTTGTTAATTCTGTGACTTATTCCACTTGCATAGCTTCTCTTCCTCTGAAGGTCAGATGAGAGAGAGAGAGAGTTCAAGCAGCTCTGATCCTTAGCCTGGGTAAATCCTCCCTCTTGCATCCCATTCTAGTCTGTCTGTTTTTCTGTCCATTCACAAATCAGTCCAAGAAACTGTGGATTTAAACTGGTACTCCCCAAATCCTAATTTGCCTTGGCCATGTAGGTCATAGTATTTCAGGAAAGCTGGCTATTCAATTTCAAAAATAATTTTAAAGCAGTTTCCTGTACAAACTCTTCCTCCATCCGTTGGAAGATGCCCTCATCCATCCATCTTAAAGATGCCCTTATCAAGGAAATTGTTAAGGCACAATTACAACCTCATGGCTTCCTATATCTGGGCCTTCATATGTGCTTTGTATATTTTGAGGGCTAATGTTGAATGCATCTCTGCTTCTTAAGGAAATCCAGATCACCAGAAATGCTCTAAACATTGTGAAGGAAGGTTTCATCTTGGACTATGAGGCCTTCAGTTGTTGTCAGGAAAGCGTTATGGCAGTCATGATGGTTGGCAGAAAATGCCGTTGACAAGTTGGAACTCTCTGTGATTTCAGACTCTTTGACGAAAGATTGGACTCAGCCTTGAGGAACTAATTGGAGAACAAAGCATTGCTGCTTGGCACCACTGAGACCATGGTCAGTCTTCTCTTCATTCCAAAATCAATCTGCTACTCTGACTTTTTCATCTG
Source organism: Lepidochelys kempii (assembly GCF_965140285.1). Classification (NCBI taxonomy): domain Eukaryota; kingdom Metazoa; phylum Chordata; order Testudines; family Cheloniidae; genus Lepidochelys; species Lepidochelys kempii. The sequence continues at coordinate 22,958,034 of NC_136391.1, read as the reverse complement.
AAAATCCTTTGTTTGACATAAGCAGCCAAGCAGTTGTCTCCCCAACTGGATCTTTCACAACTGGGCTACCTCCCAAACTTTCTGCTCCTTTCCTTAACCACAAAGGCTGTATCAGACTATTACTGTGCTTCTCATTTTCCTTTTCAGGTAGAAGGGGAAAATGCCTTTCTTCAACAATAATCAAGTGCTTTATCAGGGCAAATGGGTTCTGTAGATACTGGGAAAGAGGTTTATATATTTCATAAAAAGAAAAGGAGTACTTGTGGCACCTTAGAGACTAACCAATTTATTTGAGCATGAGCTTTCGTGAGCTGAAGTGAGCTGTAGCTCACGAAAGCTCATGCTCAAATAAATTGGTTAGTCTCTAAGGTGCCACAAGTCCTCCTTTTCTTTTTGCGAATACAGACTAACATGGCTGCTACTCTGAAACCTATATATTTCATGGAATTCTTAGACGTTTCTTCCATTTCCCTTTCTGTAAAAGGGGGATAATTTGATTTTCTACCTCAAGGCTAGGTGAGGGCTAGTTAGTTAATACTTGCAGCAATGTATCAGTGGAATGTGGCAGTGGTGTTGGTGTTTCTGTTTCTTCTGGATTCCATGACACATACTGATGAGCTGGGGAAATTGTTCTTTGAAAATTATAAATCAAAAAGAGTGCAGGCCCACTGGAAATATTAGCTAACATGAATGTTTTGAAGAATAAGAATTCCTGTATACTTAAATATTATACATGCTGTATGAACCCATGACACAAATGAGAAACATGACATTTCCCCTAGCGCAAACAGTACAACTTTCAGTCCCCTTCATACCTATTAAAATCTGTTTTCTTAGGTCAGCCTGTGAAGACCTTTAAAATCTGCACAACTAAAATACAGCCCCCAAAACTGTATTCAAATGGGGTTCGGTGAACTCAAAAGCTCTGTGAGGCCTGGAGAGAGAGAAAGGGTTGATCAGCCTTAATTTGTGCTGCATTCCATTTACACATTGGCAAATGGAATTTACAGTTACTTTGGGGCAATGTTCAAATTAACACTTCTTGGCATATTAATGAACTATTTTTGGCTTTTTGTGACCAGTATTTATGCAAATAGCAGCAGCAATACAGTATATCTGCTTGATGCTTTAAAATAAAAAGGCAACATTTTCATGGCTGCATAACATTAGACGGCAAAAGATTTCAAGGGGTTCATGGAGTTCATGTTAGTTTCAAACTGGTATTTACAGTTTTGCTTAGAAGTCTGTGGGCTTTGCAAGATATTTAACCTGATGCTAGCAGGTTTGTAAGTTTTTATTTTATTTTATTTTATTTTTTTTTTCACACCTTCGGAACCATTTTTGGTCTAAATGCTTAGAGGCACTCTCAAACTTGGATGAAGAAGTGTATGATGATTCTGTGAAGTAACAGGTCATTTATTGACTTATTCTTTTACTTTTTATATATTAGTATAATGGGTGAACTGATTATAATTTTAAAAGTAAGATTGTACATATGATAGATCGAGAAACTATCTAATAAAAATATGTAAGGTAGCAAGAAAAGGAAAGAATAATTTTATTTGCTTAAATGACTAAAGTTAGGACGAGTGAATATCTAACCTTATTTTATTTTAGTATAACAATTAAAATTGTCAGAGAATCCTGCAATTATTTAAAATGACAAAATCACATACAAATTTCAGTTAGCTCACCCTTTCTAACAAGGGGCAGCTCTAAGTACAAATAACACCTCAGGACCTCACCCAGTACTTCAATCATACTTCAAACGTACAATCTTGCTGCTTCAATTAGACTCAGTTATGTTACAGTACGTTATAATTTGTAAAATATAAAACTGGTTAAAATATCACAAATAAAATTAGATAGTTCTAGCATTGTGATAAAATTAAAATTCATACAGAGCAAAATGAATTGTTTTCAAGCCTGCTAAAGCCAGTATTTCTTAGTGTAGGGGTTATGAATTTTTCTGTATGACACCACCAAAAGTTGTTTATCAAGGGACTGATCCAAAGTCTGCTGAAATCAGTGGAAAGACTCCCATTGACTTCAATGGACATTACATCAGGCCCGATACAGTAGAATACAATTTTATTTTGTATAATGTATTTCATCCAAACTTTAACCCCAAAATCCTTACAAAGTTAAATTAGACAGTTACAAATTTAGAGCCAGATTGCGACAGTAAGCTACGAGCCTGCATAGAGTAATGGGAGTTGTCTCTGGATTGAACTCCACATCTATTGTGTCTCTGGGTTTTCCTTATGGCAACCAAATCAATTTTTCACCCTTCTTCTCAAGAATCCTATGAATGTGTACACACACAACAATGAAGAACATTTCAAAATGGTTGCCTCATCTATGTTCTCCCATCTGTGAGCTGCCATTGTCCTGGTAGATGTGATCACCAATCTTACAAAGTCATCTTTTGAATCTCTCAGAGAATCCCTGATCTAACTTTCCTAGACAATATTTCTATTGGAAATAGCTTAGTGAGAAGTCCCTTTGCAATGCAAGCCCTAACTGCTGAGCTTCCTTACACAGTGTTTTACAAGGAGATGGTGATACTGCATCCACACCCAAAATACCTACCTAAAGTAGTTCTGGACCTCCATTTCAATTAGGCTGCTAATCTTCCTTATTTTTCCCTAATTTGTCTGCTTTACCAGGCAAAGCAAGGGTGTATTTAGGTAGTAAAAGGGCCACTAAACTATGATCTAGCCAACTATTTAAGCATGTGTGTAATCCCATTGAAGCAAGTAATCCCACGGAAGATTTAAAATTAAGCATGTGATTAAGTGCTTTGTGGAATCCAGACCTAAACATTCTTACTACTCTCCAATTTTTTGTAATAAGGGTCCCTGAAGCCTGGATAGGGCCCTTTTTTTATCTTTGTTCTTTTAGTGCTCAAAAAAAAGATTGAAAAGGAAGTCAATGAATGAAAGTATATTTCTAGATAGGCTGCTATACCTAAAATAACTCAGTTATAGGTAAGTAACTTGCTCCCGCAAAAGGTATTATCTATGGATATGAACTTGCCCACTGCCATTCCTTCTGAGAATTGGTTCATTCTACTGCTTAAGTTAAGGCCCAGGTCAGGAAAGAACTGATGTTTTCGTAAGGAGTCTGTTTATATCCCTGAAGACACACATACATAATGGTCATGCCTCAGAGCAACAAATCTTAACAAATCAATGCATCTACTCCTTGATGCCACACACTGAGGGAGTCATGTGACATAAGACTATGGATTCAAAGAACCTGCATCTGAGAATTCTGCTTACAGCAAATAAGTTTTCTGTTGATTTTTGAAACCTGTTAGTCTGGAACATTTACCCAGATGTTGAGTTGGGCCTACTCTGATTAGTTTCTGGCATATCTTTGTCTATTAGACATCATCACAGTATTGTAAAGGAGTATTTTTGCCCATAGGAAAAGGCAGAAACTTATCCTTCATTTAACCAGAGAAGTAAAGTAAAACCTGCCCTGTGCTGAGCTATTAACTTTTTGTTTCTCTTGCTGTTTTTCTTAGTTGCTACGTATGGGTTTGATCTGATCTGATTCTGTGGGATTTATTCTGGTATTGACGTGAAAGTTGTCCACAAAAACAGAAGAGTGTTTATTCTGCTATCAATATATATGGTTATTTTTCATACTAAACATAGCAACCATTTATTTTCAGGTTGTTTTTTAGCCATGTTGATTTCTTTTCTATGTACTGTTTTCCCTAAAATGCCATTTCAGTCCTCTACATTGCTTGCTACTGATGGTTTGGTATTTACTGGAATGCAGAAATCCAGGTGAGAATATTGATCTGTATTGGTCTCCTTTTTCTTCACATGGTCATTTAGATTGAGCCATCTGCTTGTCTAATAGTGCAAAAGCTGAAGAAAGACACTTTCTTTTCAGCTCAGATATGAATTGTACTTTCAGATAGCAGTTATTCAGTTTGCTAACCTGAAGACTGGATTACGATTCTGCAGTGTTGTATATAAAATCATGAAAAATAAATTGTCCTCCAAAAGCATTTTATCTGATGTTGGTTCCTTTGCCACTGTCCCATTGCTAATTCAAATTGTGTCATACAGTGTTTCTTTTAGCATTCACTGCTTGAACCACAGGGGTTGGGAAGGATCATTGGTATTCTACTAATTTTCTCATAATTAACATCACTGTTGGTCAAGCAAGATGTGGCAAAATACTGTATACTTGGCAAGGCAATAGGGGGTCATGGGGTAAACTCTTCATACGTCTGGGGTATTCCTAAAAACACAGATGTTAATAGTGAATAACAACTTCTTTTCCCCAGTACCCACTATCTTGAAGGTCTCTAGGTGCCTCAATAAAGATACAGTGCCCTTCACATGAGATCTGAAAGTGCTTCATAAAGGTGGATTAGCAGAACTACCCTCATTTTCCAGATGAGGAGATGGAAACATCTGGGAGGTTGTCCCATGTCAAAGACCACACAGCAACTCTGTGGAAAAAATGAGGATAGAACCCAGGTGTCCTGACTACCCTTTCTTCTCCGTTAGCCATTAGAACACACTGCCAATATTTTTAAAGGGCAAGCAGAAAGGAAATAAAAAACAGAAGCCCTCTATACCTGGCCTCACTGACTAAATAATATAGCAGAAAAGTAATTAAGGTCTTGACTGTTCCTTTGGGCACGGGCCTGTTTTGGGGGAGATGAAGAGCCACACTGCCCCCTCTAGAACTTTGGGAGAACTTTTGCCTCTGCAAGGTCCAAGAGAAGTGCACCCATGGGATGGGGTTGATAGTGCAGTGAATGCTCCTCTCTCTATGGCCGGCCCAGGCTCCTTGCCAGCTTCCCTTGCTTGTTTTGAAGTAGATAGCACCACTAGGGGAACAAACCCCACACAGTTCTTGCGCTTAGTGGCAATGTAAAGGGAAGAAAGCCATTTGTGTTCATCCCAGGCACACCAACATACGGGCCAATCACAGCCTGACCCTTCAAGGAAGTAAGAAGATCTCCAGCCTTTTTCAGAAAGATGCCATAGATGGAGTCTGACTTGTCTGAGAGGGATGGGAGAGAATACCAGAATCATGGGTCCTGGCCAGAAAAGGCCCTGGCTCCTTTTTAGTATAGATTGGATGGTGGGCAGTTTGTCTTGCTGATCTTTTGGGGGCTGGAAATGGCCATATGTTTCTTTATAGTTAATTGCTCCTTCCTCTGATTCCCCCATCTCTCACCACTGTTCCAACTCCTTCCATTAGTAAGTCCTGTTTCTATCTATTATGAATTTGGCTCAGTGACATCTTGTTTACATATATGTTTCAGTCTAAACTGCCTGCCATTTTCCCCCAGAAGATTGTGTAGCTAGCTTCTAGCTCCATACCTAGGACTTTGTCTTGGGGTATATATACACTATAGAGACTACAGTGGCATAGTAACTATGTCAGTGTAACTATTGTGGCTTAGCCCTATAGTATAATTGCAGCCTACACGGACAAAAGGGGATTTCTGTTGGTGTAAGGACATTACCTCCCTGCATGAAGTTAGCTATGCTCTCTTCTATTGACATGGCTGCTGTGTCTATGCTGGGAGTTATGCTGGCATAGCTGTATGGGTGAGGGGTGTGTTTTTTTGTGCTCCTCTCCCCCCCCATAACTATGCTGATATAACTTTTCAGTGTAGATCAGGCCTTGATGTGTGTTTGCCTTTCCCTAATTTTTACTTCTTATAATTTTCTTAGCCCCATAGCCCACTGTCTCTCTCAGACTGTGAGGCTCCCTTCTGATTTCTTCCACAGAGGTCCAAAAATAGCCAAGGAAAATGGATGGGAGAAGATGGCTGAGGCCACAATCCTGCAAACACTTCCGCACATGCTTAACTTTACTTTCAGAGTTGTCCCATTGAAATCAAAAGGATTATTCATGGTAGTAAATTAGGTATGTGTGGAAGTGTTTGCAGGACTGGGGCCTGAATATGGGAGAGATTAAGGAATATTGTATGTTTTCATTTACTTAGGACATGACAAAGCCAGAGGTCTCAGATTGACTAATCAGTAATGAGTATGTAATCCGCAATACAGTATGTAATTATAGTACTGCAGGATATTCCAGTAATTCTCAACATACTAACATTCTTTTTTATTAAAGCATCAGCAAAAATAGCCCTGTTTTTGAAATATTATTTGCTTCAAGATCATTTGTACATAAGAACGCAAAATTGACCCTTGTTGCACTCTACATTTTAGCTTGTCTACCTTAAAATATTACCTTTTGTATCATTCCTGTTTCCTATCCACAGACATTACTTTATGCAATTACAATTTGGACAATTCTTTCCTGTCCCATGTTTATTAACTGTTATAGATCATTGTGATGGTGTCATGTAACAGTGATTGTGAAATGAACTGAAGTGCTGAGAGAAATGCTTTTATTGGCATGTTTGCACTAAGCAAAGAAGTAAATAAAAATACTTTAAAAACAAATTGGCAAATTATATTCTTGGATATGAATGCACTATTTCTGTTGACTTCAGTGGAAATTGCTCATGCATATCTGAGGGCAGAATTTGGCCCATTGTGATTCTAAGAACGGTACATAGAATATAGTATTTACATTAAATATATTTCATTCTATATGGTAACTAGATTTGAGGAAGCCCACAAGTGTTTAGGCTGACTTGTTCTCTACACCATGGGTGAGGGCTTCGATATGGGTGGGAAGAAAGAAAGAATGAATTTGGCTCAGATTATGCACTAATTTATACACATTCAGAATGTGAAAATACAAAAATCTGTAATTCCAACCCCTGAAAGGTGGAATCATTACTCACTTTTTTAAAAAGTCCACATGCAAAGGCTGGCGTCTTTGGCATATGGGCAAACAAACTATTTTTAATAGAAAATACAACTGCATCAAACTGATTTCCAACTAGTGAAATAATTTTGTGAAAAAAATCTGTAGTTTGTGTTTGCTTCAAAATGTTACAAACAAACAGGTGTTTATTATGCAGCCTTTAAAGGGGTACAGTGAATTTTTAAAAGTTAAAAGATGCAGTTTTACTGTATTTTTAAACACACATTTCTATAACGCATAGTCCACAGCCTATAGAAATATATTACAGAACTGAGGAGGCAGTTTGGTGTGACTACCATTAAATATAATTTTATAATGAAAATTTTGTCTTATGAAGGTGAAACTTTGAGATCATATTAGAATTCTAATTTTTCTATGCATAGCAATCAAATGACCTCCCCATATTGCCACATAAAGTATAGATTTAAAGTTAAATGATCCAGTCAGTCATTTAGCACTTTCTTAAAGAGTAATTTCTTCAGTAACTGTAGATGTTTACATTTGGTTCTCTTTTTTGGTATTTACATTTTGAGAATTGCAGAAAAACTGACATTCCTTTTTTTGAAACTGTTTTTAATAGCCTTTGTTTATTTTTAATATGTGGTGTTCCAGGCTCCTGCTCTAATGATTTTTTTCACACTGCATTGATAATTAAATTCATTCATTTTCCTGGCTGCACAATTCCTTTAAATAAAAAGTTATGGGTAATAATACCTATTATGTTGAAAGTATAGAGGAGAAAAGGGCAGAACTGTAGCTTTTAGTTCAAGGAGATAACATGGATTATGCAGGTCACGGGTTAAGACAAAAACCTGCATAAAAGTTCTGAAATATTTCAGTCTTTTAAATTTCTTTAGTGGAGAGAGCAGATCTGTATAACTAGGTTTGACTTTCTGATGGCATAGTGTATAACATTCTTTCAAGAAAACAAGGGGAAGAACAAATGCAATATATTACATATTTATCCTTTTCAGGTTTTTAGTTTATAATTTCTGGTGATAAGTGTCATCAATGGTATTAAAGTGTTGGTTCCTTTTACATAATTGGAGACTTTGCATGTTGCTACCTCCCAACATATATAATGAGGCAGTAAATTTACCAAAGAGATTTAATGGCATAAAAAAGGGGCAAACAGATTTGTGAAAATGTGAAACTTTGTGATGACATAAAGGTATATGTGAACGAGAGAATCACTTTAATCTCACTATTTATTCACCTGTAGCTTCTGCAATCAGGTACCTGCTTCATAAGAATTTGAGCTTTTATTAATTTTTAATTTAATCCAAAAGCATCCTTAATTTAATTGCCAGTACACAAGAGGCTAGTATCTTTATATCTTTGTGTTTCTAGAATTATAGAGGAGAGAAAAAGTTTTATACAGATGACTAAAGTTTTATACCCATTTTATCAAATGTATGTGTTCTCGCTTGAAATCAGATGATAGGGTTAGATGTTACTTGTTTATGTCTGGATCAGAATTTAAATAACAGAATTAACTCAGTCCATTTGGTGAGTTACTCGTATACTTTTAGTGATATCATCGATGTGGAAAATAATTCACAGAAAATAATCGTACAATTAGAGCTGTGTAAAATGTTTGACTGGATCCAGTCAGAATTTGAGATGGGGCTGCAGGTTCTGGTCATACTCATGAAGTGATGCAAGTTCAGAATATGTCAGGACTTGAACTGATGCCATCACAGCCCTAGCTCCTCCTCCAATTCTGTGCCCACCACCGATAGTCGCCATGGCTTTTGGAAGGGACAGTGGGTTGAGACTCCAGTCCTCTTGAGGCCAGGTAATGCTTTTCCCAGGGTCTTTTGAGGAACAACTTTCTTCTAATGTTCTTCCTTCTTTTCTCCTCTTTCTTTTGTTTTTATTTGTATTTCTTTTCCTGTATATTATTATTTCTTTCTTTCATCTGCTCTGATAAAACTAACTCTCCCACTCATGCATTTGCATTAGAAAAATGGAAGTGTTCTCAGTTTTCATCCTACTCCCATCTCTTTCCCTCTCGTCCCCTTTACCCACAACAAATCTCTTTCGTATTCCTGTGATTCCCAGTCTCTTTCTTCACCCCTCTCCAGGGACACCTTTCTTTATTTCACTCCCTGCTCTCCCTTTTATCCTGTACTATGGGCCTATCATCTGTTTCCACATGTACCCTCTCCGAATCTGACCCAATTAATGTAGGCCTGGAGGGGGACTGAATCTTGGAGAGCAATGACTCTGAAAGGGACTTGTGGGTCATGGTAGACACCCAATTTACATGAGATGCCAGTGCAGTGCTGTGATTAAGAGGTCTAACAATCCATGGAAGTATACATAAGACTATGGAATAAGAAAATAATACCTCTGTGTGAGGCATTGGTGAGACCATTACTGGAATATTATGTCCAATTCTGGTGTACACACTTCAAAAAAATTGGAGAGGGTGCAGAAGTATGCTATAAGAATGATTTAAGGTTTGGAAAACATGCCTTCCAATGAGCTCAATCTATTTACTTTATCAAAGATAAGATTGAAAGGTGACTTTATCACAGTTGGGACAGGGTCAGGCCAGATGGCTATAGGGGAGTGATAGAAGGCAGATATATTAGCCCCAGGTTAAGCAGGTCCCTTTTCCCTGGGTAAGGTAATAGGGATAGTTCCGGAACAATTAGGAACTTGCTGCAACCAATTAAGGCAGACAGGCTAATTAGGGTACCTGGAGCCAATTAAGAAGCTGCTAAAATCAATTAAGACAGGCAGGCTAATCAGGGCACCTGGTTTAAAAAGGACCTCACTTCAGTCAGTGAGGGGTGCACAAGGAGCTGAGAGTGAGAGGGTCTGCTGCTGGAGGACTGAGGAATACAAACGCTATCTGGCATCAGGAGGAAGGTCTTGTGGTGAGGATACAGAAGGTGTTGGGAGGAGGCTATGGGGAAGTAGCCCAGGGAGTTGTAGCTGTCACACAGGTGTTACACGAAACACTGTAGACAGCTGTGATCCACAGAGCCCTGGGATGAAACATGGAGTAGAGGGTGGGCCTGGGTTCCCCCCATCTTTCAACTCCCTATTGGATACAGGAGAAGTTGACCTGGACTGTGGGTCCCACCAGAGGGGAAGATCCCTGGCCTGTCCCCGACCCACTAGGTGGACAAGCAGAGACTGCAGGGATTGTTCTCCTTCCTTTTCCCTATGCTGGACAGTGATGAGGTTAGCTGAGTGAATGGCAGGTTTGAGCCGCTAGCAAAAGTGGCCAAACTGAGGGCTGCCGTGAATCTCTGAGGTGAGCAAATCCACCAATAAGCACAGGACCCACCAAGGCAGAGGAGGAACTTTGTCACACAGTGTATATGTACCTGCACAGGGAGAGATTTCCTTATGGAATTATGAAACTCTTTAATCTAGTAGACAATGCCATAACAAGATTTGATGGAAGTTGAAGCTAGAAAAATTCAAACTTGCAATAGGTGCATATTTTTAACAATGGGGATAATTAACTATTGGTACAATTTACCAAGGGATGTGGTAATTTTCCATCACTTGGACATCACACTGCATTCCAATCCATCCACAGCCTTGCTTTCCAGGGATCCTTCTGACACAAAATTACACAGGTAGGAAGTTGCCCTGAAAGAAATTCATGATTAAAACAATTTTTTTCTCTCAGAAGTGGAAATGGTTTTATTCCTAGAATGTTCTCATTCCAAAGTAGTCTGGGAGTCTTTAACTTGTATTGTGTTTCAGAAGACTCAATGAGAGCCTCATAATCCCTTTCCTATGTCCTCAGGATTTGTTTGGAGCTTTCAGCCTTTGGTCTGCCTACTTCTTGATAAAGACCATCTCAAGAAATTATGAGAGATTTAGTTGAGAGATGTAGTTACTGACCCCAAAGTTTACCTCTGTGCATCAGAGGCCAATGCCAAGTGCCAGCTTTGCTTTGCTTGAACAGGTAAAGAGTGAGAAGCTGTGTCAGTTATCTTTTTCCTGTACTGAGGAATAGGCTTCCTGTATGTGTTCTCTCTGCTATCGAGGGTCCATCGCAAGGGGAGCCATGAGGGAGCACACATGATCTATTTAATTCATGTGCTCATAAATTATAGTACTATGATCTCCTGTCTCAACTATTTCTGCTAGACATGCCCAATCATCTATTTCAGAGAGGGAGACAAGGGTGTTACATACAGACCCTGCTTCCATTCATTTGTTGGTGTGGATCATGAACTCCCAGTTGCTGAATCTTTGAGTTTGTCAGAAGCTGTTAGTCAAATCTGACTGGAGTCCTATAAGCCTTCCACATGGGAGGTAAAGAGAGGACCAGACTGCTTAGTCTGGAATCAAATGAGGTTTGGATCAGCATCTACACCAGGTTGGATATGCAGTTCTTGATTGGGCCCATTTCTAATGAAAAGCTTATTCTTTAAAAAGAGAGTCAGCCAAGGAGGACAGGGCAAAGAAGGAACTGGCCAGAGACCAGTGGAGGAATCAAAAATAAAAGAGGAAAGGCAGGGGGCAAGAGAGAATGTAATTTACTAGAATTTCATTACAGTGGCACCCAAGATATAGTAAAATCTGATATAGTGCAGTCCGTTAATTGCAGTGAATGAGAATACATTGCAGCATCCAAACTACAACCTTAATTATAGTGAACTTCTGTTCAAAGTGAAGTTATTCTGTACAAAAAAGGACTTCACTATAAGAGACTGACATTATATTGTAATAACACATGCCACAACCTTCGCTCCAAGTAGACTAGGAGTTCCGTTTAACTGTTCATACATTCAGGAAGCTCAAATCTCTCTGTATAGCTGCATATTGTAGCTATAAGAGTGAGAGAGCTGGAGAAAAAGAGCATGAAATATGTAATTATTTTAATTAAATTTCAATAAAATTGAATATATTTCTTTGATTTTTTTTGAGTGATTGAAATTGCTCTCCGCCACAAACAATACTTGCCCAGGAAACCCCCACAAATACCTCACAAGCTTGTGATAATTTATGGCACAAGGGTCACAGTTTGATTAGATAATAATAAGAGGAAAAGAAAAGAAAAACCCACAACACAAAGTTAAGCAGATGGTGGGAAATGAACATAGACTTTACAGCAAAGTGTGGTGGTAGCCGCTCAGCATAAGCCACTCTTTGGCCTGATTGGCAGATTCCCAAGTTAAAAAGACTACCTAGGCAGAGAGACATGCATTCAGACCTGGACTGCACTTGTACCAAGCCACACTTCACCTCTGTGCAGAGGGTTAGAGCAGCTGCTGGGATAGACTGCAGGGAATCTTGGCCACTAAACCTTTCAGCCCTGGCTTCGCATGAATCCCACAGTTTTGAGAGGTATATGCTCCTCCCTACTTACCATCCTGGCGCAAATGGGTGAATAAATTTACCCCTCTACAAAGTTGCCATATAACATGGAGGAATGTGCAGAAACCTGAACACAATTTTGGTCTGGCCCAAACAAAAAAAGAGAAAGCAGTGGTCAGTAAACATCATAACATATACTCCACAATTAAACACCAATACAGTCTCCTGAAGATAAGAACCAATCATTAAGTCCTGGTCCCCAAGCACACGGGAGGAAAAATCTTGCTGCAGCAGGAGAAGAGCCTTGAATGGCCCTTTGTTCCTCCCACAGCTCAAACTAAAGGGTAGGTTGGAGAGGGAGTCCTCCATCCCTCTCAGCCAGTAAGAGGGCTCTTTAGAGCCAGAGGTGTGATGTTTGGCACAGCCTGACACCAAACTAGGCTGTGATTGCTTCGGAGAGCTGAGGCGCCTCTGGCATCCATCCAGCAAACCCAGACCAGCTAAAGTTATTTCCCTAGCTTTCTCAGTGAGAAGAAATGAGTATCAAGAAAAAATTATCCAATTGGTGGTAAAGTCACAAGGCTCCTCCATCTAATTGTGATTCCAGATGAGAGAACCCTAGTCTGTGCCAAAATGCTCTTTTCCTTGTATTTATAGTACTGGGACCCCTGTTCTAAGGATGTAGCATTTCTGTAGCTCTCGCTTTTAGCTTCACAACTTCTCAACTCTTTTCTGTGAGCAGCTCATGTTGGCAAAAAGGGCAAGCCCTTCCCCCTACAAATTAGCCTGCTTAAGTGTAGAGGATATATGGAAACACTATACTTTATAGTATCTTGATTCTATCTGAGTAAGTTAAGGAATAAATATATTTACTTGCTGTAGTGATACAGTATTTAGAAACAAGAAGGCATCAAGTACCTATTATTTAAACTATCTGGTTAATAGGTTGTAAATGTATCAAAATGATTATTAAACAAAAATGTACTATCAGCATGTAGTGCATCAGTAACATCACATAGCTCATACCCAAATTTTATATTTACATATTTTTAAAATGCTAAGTAGTTGCTTAATTCATCCCCAGAAATATTGTAAGCATGATTGCCAAAAAGATAAATGTCCTTTGTCCAGAAGGAGGATCATTGTTGGTAATATGCAAAATAAAAGTCTTATCATTTTGCTTTATAATTCTAATAAATAAAATCTGTGATTACAATTGATAGCTGGATTCTCTTCAATGAATATATTTCACTTAAATTCATTGTGTTGAATAAAAAAATACAATTTCAGCTGTTTCAGAAAGGTTCAGAAATAAATGCTCTTTGCCAGTTTTGCATGATTTTGATAAAATTAGGTCAAAGGAATTCTCATTTGAAAACAGTACTTTGTCATATTATCTACAACACATGTCTAGCACATTTATAACTCTAGTATTCATCTGAGTAAAGTTCCAAATCATAATGAATGGTTTAGACAGCATTATCATCAATTTTCTACAGGTGCAGCTGTGGAAATCAGTCACTTCAATCAAAAGCCTCTGTCAGCTTCCACAGCACTGTCATTTTTTACATTTGGATATTGCTGAAATTCACAAAAAAAGACAATTCTCTGAATGTCTTTACATCTATTCTACCTTTGGGTGGTGCTTTTGAGCAGTGCTGCACTGTGGTTTCTGTGCTAAGAAATGTAACAGCATTCATATTTTTACACTTTATACTAACATAACATTTCTTTTGTGATGTTATGGAGTTAAAATTGTGCTGTGTGTTTTAACACACATTGCAACAACCTCTTAAGGCAAAAAAGTAAATTCATGCAAATAAGTTATGGAAAGTGAAAAGACTTCATTCATTGTAGGAATTGCTCCTGGAAAGCATACGTTTTCCTGTTTCAGATTCTGGATACTTGTGCTAACTAACATTTTGTGCAATTTGTCCCGTGATGTTGGCTATAATTTGAATACTAAACTTAAAGGTGTTATAGAAGTGTATGGAGATGGCCATGCTTGGATGTGACTTGCCTTAAGCTGTTTACATTCTGTTTCAGTTTGTGTTGTTTAAACAATTCTGTAAAAGGTATGATCCAGTTAACTCATGCCATTTTGCAAACATTTTAAAAATTAGGTATTAATGAAAAACTTACGGAGTCAATGGTACACTTTCTAGTTTTATAGCACATTATTTGCCACTGTCTAGGGGCCTACCATAAAACATTGCAATTAAAATCCAGTAACATTCAATAAAAATAAAATACCAATTTCACCGAGAAATTCCTAATGTACTAAAAATGATGTTACAAATGGCTAAAATCTATGAACCTAGTGAAGTCAAGAGGCTCAGGGATTTTTATAGTCTCCGGAAATGCAACACAAAAGAGTTACCAGTACCCTTTCCATATACCTACTGCTTGGCATTTCCCATCCTCTGTGACCTAAGAGAGCCACTTGCTGCCACCTACATCTTTTCAAGGTATACAGGTATAGGGCCAAGTCCTGAGAGGTTTGGGGTATCTCCCATAAGGTGCTGATCATACTTAGCTCCCATTAACGTGAATAGAAAAAGAATGAGTCCTTTCTTTGCTTCTGTGTCATGCCTGTTTTTACATTTGTTTGGTCACATACAAGTGCTAATAAGATTTACTTTTTAATTTTAGTGAAACCTATGTACCAGCCTGTATAACTTTAATAAGATTTTTTTAAAATGACTTATTTGAGCTACAACTGCTTTGGATTTCCTAAACTGACTTAAGTAATATGTAAGCTTGACGCTATTTAGGTAAGATCTAAAAAAGCCTTATGAATTGCAAATTATTAAAACTTTGCTATACTTTTCTGTTTTAAAAGGCACTTTGTATCTGTAAAAATCTACCGTTTAAGATATAATAAAATATAATTTTTCATAACTAGTTATGTCACTTTTCAGATAGCTTTGATGTAGGATTTCTTTTGGTATAAAGTTGAAACCACGTCTGTGTCATCTGTACCTCCATCTATGATACCTTCCCAGAGAGAGCAATTAGGATAGCAGTTGTGGCTGGGGTTTCAGTTTGTATTCGAAACTACATATACGTCTGCGAAAAAAGGTTGTGTAATTACGTACCTGTGTGTGTGTGTAAAGCTTTTCAAAAGGGGGAAATATGGATATTATGTATGATTAGGTTTCATAGGTTTTTTTAGGACTTCTAGAGAGCTGTGTATTTTAAGTTGGATTGTTCAGTTAAACAGTGACTCCTGCTGAATATTAGGCTATGCTTAAAGCACTTAAGTCCTGACCCCATAAACAGTCACTCCTTTTTCATTTGAGTGAGCATTTGCAGGATTGGGCTCATTCCCACATCCAACAATTTAGTGACCAAAGTCCTATTCACTTAAATGTGAGCACTAAAGCCCTAAAGCCCTATTGCATAGAGTTTCATATTAAATGAACTTGTCTGTTTCTTATCTTGTTTGTGTCATTCAGTAACGCTCCTTTGAAATCTATCTTTACTGCTTTGTTTTTACTTTATTACTACTATTCAGGTTTAATTTGAAAATAATGTCTGAGTGATTCCTCCTTTCTCCCTCTTACAATATAAGTCTTTCTTGTCTTTTTATTGCTGAAATATAAAACATTTGCTAGCTATAATTTTTAAGACTAATAAATAGAATGCATAATACTAAAATATACCTGGAAGTGAAATTTAGTGTCTATAAATCAATTAAACTGTTGCACAGAAAATAATTAGATGTATATGCCCAGCCCTTCCAAACATTTATTTTGTTTCCAAAATAATTGTTCATATATCAATATACTTTTCCTCTTCTGATTTTCTGCAGAAAACAGAGATTTGTGTGCTAGATATTTTCACAACTGTGCCATGAATAAGAGGTTTTTTCCTGAAATAATCTAGAAGGAAGAAAATTGAAGTTGAGCGTAGAAAGTAAACAATATAGATGTTGCAGCATGTTTCATTAAGCAAGCATGCAAAGCATTTTATTAATCAGGTGATTTAGTAAAAAAATGAGTATACTACCTCTTTAAAAGTTCAATAACATCCAGGTATGCTGGGATATTAGTAAAAGTGTTGACCAAGCAGAATGTGACTAGACAAATGTCTTCTCATTGTGTGAAGCATGAAGGCCATGATAGATGATTTCAAACAACAAAGCGCAGCCACTGAGACAAAATTAGTGTTGTTTTAATTACCAGTGTCTGTAATGTTATCTATCCATAACTGTCTTGAAATAGACTGTCAACGGAAAGAGACTTGAGCTAATATGTTCATGCGGTATTTCTTATCTTTCTTAAGTCACAACAGTGTGCTTTAAAAAAATGTTTAAAGCTTTGTTTGAAACATTTTTTTTTTGCTATAAGTAAATGTTCCTTGTTTTAACAGAATTGCCTTTATCTTTCTTTCTAAGAGAGGAAGCAAGCAGTTCTTATTAAATGCTATTTGGAGGTCAGGGTAATGGGTAGAAAATGGAACTTGGCCTGCCATTCTTCAACTTTATAGTTTATACTCTGTGAGCTGTGTTTTTTGTCAATCACAAATAGTGTTATGACACTAATAGTAAAGAAGATTCTTTATTTTTGAAATATCCTTGAGCTGAGATAGGTTATTCTTCATATATTAGTAAGTATGTATATTGGGAAGATAAAGTATTCCTTACTTTCTGGGCTTGCAAGAGATGAAAGATAGGCCAGCTTTTGAAAATGGTCTGTATGGCACATGCTACAAATGAGCAGGGAAAGCAATCGAGCTAATAGATTACAGTAATTATCCAATCTTTGGCTAGTTTGTATTGGCAAACTATAAATACAGTACACATTAGAACAAGGTGCTTACAGAATGTACATGAAAGGTCAATGTAATTTGCAAGTTGCTAGTCATTAGAATATGCTAAAAACCATTGCTTCAGGGCTCAGATTTTAATGATGAATACATTGATTATTAAGTAGCAGAGGAAAAATGTACCAAAGCTACTGTAGTGTAATGATAGGTCGCTTTATTTTGGGAAGGAAATCAACTAAGCTTCAGAATGCATGCATTGAGAAATATAATTGCAGTGAGGAAAATTCCTCAGAGGAGCTTGGCACATATTAAAAGCAAAAACTTGAGACATGTTTGTGATAAGATTACTAATAAATCTCTGGTAAGTCTTAGACTCCTGACAATAACACAGCAACAGAGCACTTCATCTTCTCTGTGCTTTAGAATTTAAGATCGGTCACAAACAATCTAAATTACGACTGATACTAGGCAGATGCAGTGCTGCGCTGTGTTGCTCATCATAAATCTCCTGTTCCTTATATGCAAATTAAACTCCATTTTAAAAGATAATTTTTCACATGCTGATCGCCTTTATTTGTGAAATGCTAGAGATTCTTAATGTTAGGGGAACCATCTCTGGAGTTCAGTGTTACCGTTGCAGGGGGAAGGAGAAAAGGAGGGCCTGTAATTTGGAATAGTTCAAACATCAGTGGATGGGATACTTCAAATAACTTATTAAAGTTAGTCACAGCAGTAATACCGCTTATAGTTTAGTTATGGCCTTGTTTTCTTCAGCAGCTGCTTGAGCAACTTATCTTTGGCTTTAAAGGTCTGCCTTGTTTATATCAAATCCTCAAGGTTCTTTAACTCTTACAACAGGAGATCGGAATATTACCATGCTATGTTTAGAAAAAAAACATTTGTCTTAAGTACCAAACCTAAAAAACCTCCAGCTGTTTGCTATAGGGAGATTTAAAACACTTGATAGCAAGTTTATCTCCTTCTTCATATTTTGTAAATACACCCACCCACCGACATGTATACGGTAAATAACTGCAGCGCAGGTACTATCAAAATGGCCCTTAATCTTAAAGTAAATGGTTCTTGTATTCTGAAACCTAAAAACATGTAAAAGGGGACTGTCTGCATACATGGCAGGGGAAAATGCATGTTAATAACTTCTCGGGGAAATAAACACAATCCATGCTTATGAAAAGATGTATTTAAAATACACTGCGGAATCATAACTGGATCTATTTAGAGAGAGTTAAAAGGTATAATATGAAGGTAGAAGTTTCAACTTTTATCTTAGTGTATCACTTTGTCAAAAACCACCACACACTTGGTAGGGATGACAATCTTCTTCAAAGAAGACCCAGGCTAAAATGAAACAAGCTACAAGTTCAGTACAGCTTTAGACCCGGAAGAGGGGAGGGTGGATAGAATTAAGAAGCAATTAGCAGAATATTAGTCATCTGGTGTAAATTGGTGTAGTTCCATTGTCACTACTGATTTACCCCAGCTGAGAATCTGGTCAGCTTAACCTATTTTGGTCTGTGGTTAATAGCTGAGTTTTAAGTCAGCTGTTCTAAATGTTTCATATTTTACAGAAGCCAAAAGGAATTGTGATTTTAAGCCAAGATTTTGGAAGTCACAATGTGTGACAAGCAGAATGCTAGAAAACTTTACACAATACTAAAAGGAAAAAAACATATGCTGAAATGGAAAGCTCACTGAAATCAGTGAAAGTTTTGCCTGAGTAATGACTGTAGGATCATGCCCACCATATATAGTTCTTCATGCGTTCAGTTTGTGGTAAAACTTGCACATGCGCCACACAAAGTTTGAGGACTGTGATGGCTTTAAGTGTGTGCCGCCTTTCTTGGGTTTCTCATTTTCTCTCAAAACTTCTTGGTAAATTGCTCTGCTTTAGAAACAGTGGTAGTGTTGCTAAAATATAAGGTTCTCCGCACTCAAGCTTGTTTTTGGAAGCAAACACGGTTTATAGGGCTCACTGAGTGTTTGTTGTTGAATGTCCAGTTGAGCTGAACTTGTGGCAACAGCCAGTAAACAAAAATTCATATTCAAAAGAAAATGAGCAGGCTTTCTAGTTCCCTAGTTCCTTATCTGCCCTACTGAAACAGATACTATAGTACAATGATGTGAATTCATCAGAATGTGCATTAAGGGGCAACACTACACCAGGGTAAGGACATAAATATATTTTACAATTCTTAGCTCCCTATCATAAGAATAGTTCATGAGTGGATGTAAATTTACAACAGGTGCTTATCAAATGTGAAAATGCTTGCAAATCAGAAACAAACATTGGGACCATAAACATATTTCAAGATAGTCATGCAGAAGAATCTGTTTGGTAGTAAGCAAGGATGTTGTTCTTCTTTAGTTTCTACATGAAGTAGCTTGAGCTATTATTGCATGTAGAGAATTACAACATCTGTGAGTCAGATCACTCTATAAAATGAAAACTAAGAGGGTTCAGAAATAAATTGTAATATTTTATTAAACATATAATTATGTAAAGCTATGTACAAATGAACAAACAGCATAATGGAAAGTACTATAAAGAGAATATCTAGTTAATTTTATTTTTAATTGTACTGCTTTGCTCGACACTCATGTGAAATATACTCTATTAATCTTCTACTCTAAGGATTTTAAAATATGGTTGAAAAAATATTGAACTGTGCTTGTCCTAGATAATAAAACATTTGTTGTTTCTCTAAGGAAAAAATAAGTTTTCTTCAGCACTACCAGTAATCGTTATGTAAGTTCCAGACATAACTATGATTTGTGTGTATGTCCTGATTTTCAGCATTTTACTACGCTAAAATAAAACCCCATAAAATCTTTTGAGTTTGACTGTAAGATGCACTTGTTGTACAGACAGTAATTAGCCTGTTACAGAGATATTAATTAACATGTTAGAAATGTTTTCTTTATTAATGAGAAATTCACACATTCTATTTAAATTAATTTGTATAGTTTAAAATTAATTTATTGTGGCCTTCGATGACCTCAAATCTACTAAGACAAAGCTGGAGTATTGTACTAACTGTTAAACCATTCATTAAACATTTTATGCAAATAGTGTTTGTTTATAAACAAATTAACTGCAAGGATTTTCAAAACAGGTGCTGTGTTGTGAATGCGTACTAAATGATGTGGTACTGAAAGAATTAATTAGACCTTCAGATGTAATTAGTTGCAATAATTTGCGTGATTAGCGGCTTGGTTAAGGAGTAAGACACACACATTGTAATGCATGGAAGAGTCACTGCAGTAGCTTTGTCTTTCATATGGTGAAGATGAGATTTCCCCATGTTTAGGAAATTTTTCAAAAAATTGCTGACATCGCTGGAGTTAATTGCCAAGTATCCTATAGGGGGTAATGTTTTTTTTTTCCCCTTGGCTTGTTGCAAGGCATATCCACTGGAAGCAATATAGTTTGTTTGCACCTCAATGAATTTTTAAAACAGAAAGTTGTTAACCCTAGATCTTCAAGTCCCCAGAGGAAGTGATGATACTTAATATGTTCAGGGTTAAAAGATAGAACACAATTATTATAAGCAAAATGAAACTGGTCCTGCATTTCACAATCAGTTCTTTATACTCAAGTAATAATTATTCCCCCGCATTGCAGACATACTTCTCATTTTCCACCTACATATCAGCCAATGCAGTGAACAGTTAGACATAATTCCTGCCGTTGAAGGGGCCTCAGGCTTTGGTGAACCTCAGTCTCTCCTGTTCTCGGCCTTGGGCACGTACTAGTTTAGTGTCCTGTGGGCTGCAATTCTTTGGTCTTATTTTGGGTGTTGGGTTTACTGTGTGGGTGGTGTTGGCCTGTGATATACAGGAGGTCAGATGAGATGAACTAGTGGTCCCTCTTGGCCTTAAACTTAAACTATATGACAATGTATAGTAGGAATAATCCCTTTGACACTGGTAATTGTCATAGTTGATAGATTATTTTTATGATTAGTGATACTTAAAGTTATGATGATTACATTCCTGGTTACTGTAAATCTACAGTACCTTTGTGACTAATAAGACTGCATCAAAATAGTGACTTGATTCCCAGGGACAATATAGAGGGCAGGTTTGAAGTAAAGGAGTATAGAGAATTTCTTGATCTTCGTTGTGTTGCACATTGGTCTGTGAAGGTGGATTGACAGTAAACCACAAGAAATCTGTATTATATGGTCACTGGTGAGAGCCTCCAGTAGGCTGTGATTTTAAAAGAAAAGGCTAAAGATCTTGTGCCTTCAAACATCAAAGAAGTGTAGTAACAGGGAAATAATTCACACTTTGACATAGTTTATTGTTATGAGGGTATATTCAAAAAACTACTATAAACAGTTTGAAGCAATCACAAATGCTTATTTTGAAAGAACAGATACGGTGTCTATCTACTGGTATAATGCAGGGGGAAGCTTCCCAGATAAAATGAAATGAGAACATATAGAGGAGGGGCAACTTTTCACTATATTAGGCCCTATGAAACCAGTGACATGAAAGTTAACTGAGCATGAAGTGCACTGTTAGTGTAACCCACTTGTGAGTGTTTGTTAGAGTTCTCCCTCTGTGCCCAGTCCACAGTGGATTTTAGTTCATTACAGCTCCAGCTAGAGAGCCTTGGCTTTTAGATCAACTTGCAGCAGCTCATGATTTTAGCTTTGGATGGCCCTCGTTCACTCCCTGATGTGTTGTCCAAGATGACCGCAGTTACATTAACATTTCAGTGGTCTCTGTTGTGGAACAAAATGCTCCCAGAGAAGGTGATCCTTAGACACGCTGTCTTGTTGGAAACTAGGCCCAGGTGTAATTACCAGTCTGTTTGCATATCTTTCCAGTAGTAAAGTCCCAACCAGACCTTCTCTGAGAGTCTGATATCAGCAGCAAGGCCAAGCAGGATAATCAGCATGTGGCTTTAGCTAAATGGTGTCCAAAGTCATATTCTACGTAGCTCAGTGACTGGGAAATATTAGTGATCATCTACAACATGGGAGTAAAAACCAGGTTTTGTTTTGAAAACCAATGTGAAATTTGGTTGTTCTAGAGCGAGGACACAATAGGAAGTGCATGACTTACTTTCTGCTGCAGGGAGGCTGTTTGCAATCCTACCATCTTTGTATGAAAAGCATAGAGGGAAAATTGAATAAAATAAATATTGAAAATGACAAAACTTGAACAAAAACATCATTAACTACTGCACAGCTGCTGTGTGTCTGCTGTCTCAGGGGTTGCCTTTAATTACTAGGGATGAAGTTGGCTATCATTGGTTCCTTGGATGCCTTGCAATTGGTTTATTTTCAAAGGAGTTCTTATTCTTTCTATATATGTTGTAATAGAATGTGCAGCTGTTAAAGTTTCAAGGAAGAAATAATTATTGTAGTCCTGGAGAGATTGAAGATCACTTGACAGAACTAACGGGATCCACTTGACTGAATGTTTTTTTTTCTTCTTTCTGTAGTCTGTTTAATTCAGTTCACTTTCATTTTAAGTGTGATGTTTGCAAAGCAGTCTTTAAAATAGGCTTTTCTGTATTGTGTTTGAATTTGAACAAAATTAACATTTGTATGTCATCAGTAGCTGCAATGCATAGCTCAAGGCAATGAAGGATGGAAAGTCAAAGAACATGGGAAGTTTGATTAAAATGAATAAGTAATGGAAGGTCTTAAAGATGGACACTTATAGCCTGCTCACTAATTTATTTGTATTCAGTTCTTGCAACAAAGGAAACTAATTTCATTCCAACTTTAGAAATCAGGTTTTAAAGATGAAAGTGCAAAATAAAATTAACTCAGATTTGGTTTAAGATATTGTAGAACAGCTGTTCTCCAACTTTCTATTCTGTGGCCCTCTTCATACCAGAGTGGCACTCAGGTACTGTTGAGATGGATATGTTAGATAAACCTTATATGAAGATATCATCTGGACCGCATTCTCACTCCCATGGCCTTAGCACCAAATCTGGGGGCTCCCTTAGGTTTTATGTTTCTTTTACCCTTGAGGGCATGAGTGGGATGGCAGTCTGGCCTCATGCACTTACTGGCTGCTGTGCATGCCATACTATGCCTACTACAATTAAATATTACCCACTGACTATTCTAGACAGTATCTTTTTGAGTGTTTTCGGTGAAGGAACTTTCTGTTTGCTATGCATTTGTGTGTCTCAATCTCTTCACATAATACCCATCTGTTAATGTTTGTCTAATAGAGTTGCCTAAATTGCAAGGCCTTTGTCTTGAACACTCTGATACGCTTTTGTAGTGTTTGTTTCTTGGGACCTGTTCTGGCATTTTGGCATCTACACAGGTACTCATTTTTTGGTACACTGGTACTAGCCATGATATTCTTGATCCTTTTGGGTGCATCCACATGGCTCTCTCTTTGGTCCTTCAGCATCTAAGTTGCCTCTCTTTTTCTCAGGAGACCTGTGTGAATAACTGATTTTTTGGTTTAGCAGGCAAACTGAAGAATTAATTTAAAAATAAATTTACTCTCAGGTTGACCCGAATCAACAGAGACCACTAAGCAATGGTCCTCAGAGCTAGCACAGCCCATGCTAGGGCAGACCCGGGCCTATCCACATCTGAGTTCAGTGGGGCAACTTGCTGATCAAAGTACAATCAACTTGCTGATTGACTTGCTGATCCCAGTACAATTACCTTTGAAGCCAAACTGCTAGGTGTTGACTCTGAGTTCTTGACATCTTTAGTCAATAGCAGAGGATAAAGGGTCATAATCCCTCATCTGACTTTGCATCTGCAAATCACTTAATTAAACAACTGCATTTTGATATTTGGGTTGCATATTGTTCACAGCCACTAAACTCTTCCTGCAGAATTGTAGAGGAGAACTTAGAAGGATGTTTCATTTTTACAAAATCTGGCCCTAAACTTGAAATTTTATTTTCAGAATCTCTTCCCCCTTGTAACCTTTTTTCAATCTATTTACTTGTATGGTTTTTCCTTGGGTTTTTTTTGGGGGGGGGGGGGGGGCAGGAGGGTTGAGGGAAAGGTTGGAGAAGGCTTGGTCAATATTTATTTTGGATTATTCTTCTATAATATAATGGTTTTTGTATTTCAGTTCTTGCAATAGACATCCAGATTGCAAGATGGGCACCTACAGATATTTTTATAAATTTCAGGAAATAATAAAATAATTTATGTCTTAGAATTAACCTGGGGCTTCTGAGATGGGAAAATTCTATTGCCTGTTTGTGTGGAGAAGCCAAAGCTCTCGTACAGTGATGAATGTAACATACCTACTTGAATCCATGGCTGTTTCTTTCAGCATAACTATTTAGTGCCAAAGAGACAATGCATCTAGCTAAAGGGTGGGGCATCTTAAAAATGACACTGAGCTAGTAAAATGGTTAATGCCAACACTGTTCTTCAAAAAGATCTTTAATATTAACAAAATATGAGGCTTCAGGTGAAGCTCTTATTTGAAGGATGGCATCGAGGGCGCTACTTCATCATCTTTTTAGTGAAAGACAACCTTGACGGTGGGGGTACAAGGTGGAGGAATCACTTCTCAGATTTCTCTAGTGTTCTCTGATGCTTCTTTTCCAGACTTTTCCCCCTCTGCAATCCTCTCTCTTGTGGTGGTGGTTCACCTTTTGAAGGATGTTATCTCTATACATCCCTGTCTTTTACCGGTGTATTGTAGTAAATATCCCAGGACTTCACTGTACACTAAACAAATCCCAGAGAGTTGTACAACAGGTGTATATGGCTATTAATTGTAGCACATGTACAATGCTGCATTTTTTCAGTGCATTCCCTTATTAATTCTCACAATAACCTTGTGAGGTGAACATGTACTTCTTATTATTCCCATTTTATAGAGGGGAAATGTGCAGGACAGGT
Organism: Lepidochelys kempii; assembly: GCF_965140285.1. NCBI lineage: Eukaryota > Metazoa > Chordata > Testudines > Cheloniidae > Lepidochelys > Lepidochelys kempii. The sequence continues at coordinate 22,933,261 of NC_136391.1, read as the reverse complement.
GTCCCCTCAAGTCCCTTCCAGACCCTGCTTCAGGTCCTTATACCGTCTTTATCTTTCCCTCCCTCCAACCTCCTGCACCACCTAGCAGATGCCTAAGGCGTTCCTTGGAGCAAACAAACAAAAGAAAAGTCCTCTCCCCTCTTTTTTCCCATAGGGAATAGGGTAGTCTGTGGGAAAACAAAGAGAAGTAAAGGTGATCTGAAACACAGGCAGTCTTTCTGGGACAGCCCTTTGGGCTGAGTCTAAATGGAGCCAGCTCCAGCCCCTCCTTGTGGAGTGTACTGCACACAATCGCAGAGGTATAATAATTATGCTGACAGGAAAAGGATGTGGGGAGGGATAGTTTAGTGGTTTGAGCATTGGCCTGCTAAACCTAGGGTTGTGAGTTCAATTCTTGAGGGGGCCATTTAGGGATCTGGGGCTGTCATAAATATAAAGGGAAGGGTAACCACCTTTCTGTATACAGAACTATAAAATCCCTCCTGGCCAGAGGCAAAACCCTTTCACCTGTAAAGGGTTAAGAAGCTAAGATAACCTCGCTGGCACCTGACCAAAATGACCAATGAGGACACAAGATACTTTCAAAGCTGGGGGTGGGGGGACAAAGGCTCTGTCTGTCTATGTGATGCTTTTGCTGGGACCAGATAAAGAATGCTCTTCAGAACTCCTGTAAAAAGTTAGTAAGCAATCTAGCTAGAAATGCGTTTAATGGCTTTTCTTTTATTTAATGGCTGGTAAAATAGCTATGCTGAATGGAATGTATATTCCTGTTTTCATGTCTTTTTGTAACTTAGGGTTTTGCCTAGATGGATTCTCTATGTTTTGAATCTGATTACCCTGTAAGGGATTTACCATCCTGATTTTACAGAGGTGATTCTTTTACTTTTTTCTTTAATTAAAATTCTTCTTTTAAGAACCTGATTGCTTTTTCATTGTTCTTAAGATCTAAGGGTTTGGGTCTGTGTTCACCTATGCAAATTGGTGAGGATTTTTAACAAGCCTTCCCCAGGAAAGGGGGTGTAGGGCTTGGAAGGATATTTTGGGTGGAAGACATCTCCAAGTGGGCTCTTTCCCTGTTCTATGTTTAACACGTTTGGTGGTGGCAGCATAGGGTTCAAGGACAAGGCAAAGTTTGTACCTTGATGAAGTTTTTAACCTAAGCTGGTAAGAATAAGCTTAGGGGGTCTTTCATGCAGAGCCCCACATCTGTACCCTAGAGTTCAGAGTGGGGAAGGAACCTTGACGGGGCAAAAATTGGGGATTGGTCCTGCTTTGAGCAGAGGGTTGGACTAGATGACCTCCCTTCCAACCCGGATATTCTATGATTCAATGAAAGCACTTTCCTGTTGGCATAAAATGCCTTTGTCAGATGTGCTACAGTAGCACAGCTGCATTGGTGCAGCTGTGCCGATGTAGTGCCGTAGTGCAGAATTGCCCTAAGATAGATCAACCTTACTTTTTCTGTATGGACAGTGTGTGTATCTAATACACTATAAACAGTGGACCCTTCTTTTGCTGAAACATAGTTTATGAAGTAAAATGAAACTCTACATTATTTATATGTATTGCAATGTTCAAACTGCAGTTCTGGTTATAGTGTGCTTAACTCTCAGATAAGTTGCCTGTTTAAAGAAAAGAATTTCCTGTAAGAGAAGTCCATGGTAAGTGCCAGTCTCTGTGATGCCACTTACCTGCCGTCACTGATAGTGTGTTTGCACTGAATGTGCATACATATGGCACCACCTGAAATCTACCACTGTGTCATAAATATCGGACATATACGTGCATGTTCCTGCCCTACTGGACTCTGCCATAAGAACAGGATTTCATGTTCAGAATGCTGCTGCTTTCGAACAATCATACGAATAAATTCTGCCAGTTGAAGTGAGTATATGAGAAGGGCTTTAATGCCGTTTGTTCAAGTGCCTTGACAGCACTGGTCTTATAAACTCTCACATAGTGTGCAACACAGGTATCTTGTCTAGGCTAGATTTTTTCCCCCTTCTCAATCCTTGCGAATGAATTAGCATTAGAACTAGCAATGGTTGGCTCCAATAGGAGTAGAACTTGTGAGAGAACTAGCGAAGCCACGGCGCCAGCAGCTGCGGGTGTTTTAACCACCGTGTCATCTTGACCTGCTTTCAGTAAGGGCAGATGGTGGTGTGGTTAAAATGACAGCGGCGGTGCTGCTCTGAACTAGCCCTCTCACTGTTTCTTCTACCAGTATAGCTGCCATGGTGGGAAGTTTTATCTAAATATGGCCAGTATAGTCCTCCCCAGAATGTGAGAGATTGTTGCCTCCAGCACATTTGTGAGTGGCAGCTTTGTGTGGGCCCAAGGAAGGTTAACTACTAGATATACTAGTACTCTCTGTACTAAGTCTCCATGTTCTTGTGAGAGCAAAAAAGCACAAGAAAGAAAGGGGGCAGGGCATGGATGGGGAGTGGATATGACTGAGAAGACATGAGCTTGTGTGTGCTCCTCATAATGCAAATGAACCACTCAACCACTCCTGCACTTCTGAGGCCTTACTTCTGCTACCAGGAATAATTTGGCAGCTGTGCAGCAGCGCTCTCAGTAACACAAGGTTTCTTTGCCTCGATCTACCTGTTCTGCTCACCACTTTCTCACCTTGTACTTGGGTGCATGCATTATACTGCAGGATCAAGCCTGACAGATGATGAAGTAGCCTTACTACTGATTTGTGACCTATGGCAGATGCAAACTGCTGCTGGTGAATAGCAGTGACACAGAACCCTTCCTTCAGCTTTAAAGGTATTAGAATACAGCTGCTTTTTATATTGTTTTCAAAAATAGGGATCCTTGTTTTGTTTTACTTTGATATTGTGCACAATATCAGGAGTTAGTTGCCTTACTATATTTGAAAATAATTGAATCATAATGACAGCTTATGTTTACACTGTGTGGGGCCTTTTATCAGAAGATCCCAAAGTGCTATGTGAACTGTGTTAATTTATATAATGCACTGTTGGGTGAATGAGCTATGTGCATGTTATAGCAAAATAGATTTTTCACTTTCCTGGGAAGGAGAGGGATGAAGTCTAATAGCACCTGCTTATTGTCTGGCTACACCGAAAGGAGGACAGGAGACATGTGATGTGGGTTTAATCAGGCTGCAACTTTATTATTAGATGTCTGGGACTACCTGGCAGATAAAAGTGTACAGTGCAGGTAACCCCATGTTTATTCCATAATTACCTGGGGGGCTTTTACCAGCTCCCCCTCTTTTTCCATCCAGGTTCCTCCAGCAAATCCACTGCTGGGACCTTACCATCCACCCCCCACCCCGCTTCGTAGGAGAGTGAAGGGGGCTATAATAATGGGGGTTGGCTCTCTGCCATACCAATCATAGAAACCAGCTCCATGTAAAAGGGAGGGTTAAGGCACAGGGCTGCTCCTTTTAAGCCCCTCATTCCCAGGGGATGAGTCAGCAACCACGCTGTCCCTTTTTGCAGCAGTTTTCATCTCCCCTTTTCCCCAAGCCATAAAGCACAGTTGGGAGTGCTCCTCTGGGAAAGAGCAGGCACACAGGGACAGTTTCAGTGCATCACACTGATACCTATGCATTTGGTATCCCCTCTGAAACTTCTCCCCAATGTGACTCATTCATCCCTTTGTGCCTTTTGCACCAAACATGCAGGTCTACATTCTCAAAAATGCCTCAATTTTTGGGTTCTGACTTGACACCATAAAGGAAGACTTTTTAACAAGCAGATCCTTTTAAGATGTCTCAAGCACCCAGATTCACAAGCTACTTTTAGCTATTGTAGTCTCCACTAAAAAACCCACAGTTACATAGTGATATCCAAGAGAATGCAGTTATTTCTCATACTCGCCTTATCAACATACTGGCGCATTGGTTCAGCCCAGATGCAGAAGGATCAGTGTGACTGGGTAATGAAAAAACGACTCTTCCTGCAACATCAGGGTTTCCCTTGGAGATCTTCTGTCCAAGTAAGTCCTGACTAGATCCAACCATGCAAAGATAAGATCTGAAGGAAACCAAGCTGGAGGTGGTATGGCTTCGGGCTGTAGCAGTGTAAAGTACTTAAGATTACTTTTTTACTAATGTGGTTGTTTTTTATGTACATTTTTGACCTAATTTTCTACATGGAAGAGTATTTAAAAAACTATTGCTTGACAAAATAACCACAGGCTCTTCCTACATATGCCAAATAAAACCTATATTAGAACATTTTAAAATTTCTTCTATATAATTAAATTTTTGAACAGTACTTCTAGAAAGTAATATGATTAATATAAATTTGGTATTTATATGCAACCTGATTAATCCTTTTGACTACAGTGGGATTGCAAGAGGTATAAGTCAACAACACAGAATTTTGCCCACTGTAATGATAATATTCTAGTTAAGTTCTTATACCAAACTCACTGCCATAGTAACTGAGCACCTTATGTCCTAATGGAATTAATAATGCCCAATATTAAAGTGTATATATTCTGCTGATAAACATTTTATTTTTGTACCATTTTTATATTGCTATAAATATTTTGTATCTCAGAAATAAAGTATTTGCTATGTTGAGATCATAATTTTTGTGAGCTAAATTTGCTTTGGATGATAGGCAAATCATAGGCTACAATATGTGATCAAACAGCAATATGGAAAGCTTAAATAGAATGCGCCCTAAGGACAAAGGCTGGTTAAAACTATGGGGGATAGAATAAATGGGAGTTTTAGTAAAGCTATCTCTGATTCCAACAGATAAATTATGCTCTGCCTTTTTTGTATCTCTTTGGGACTGTACTACATAAATTATGACCAAATATAATTTAGGCTATCAGCCTATATTTCTGAACATCCATCTTGTACATTTTAAGTACAAAATTACCATTTTGCAGAAGTATAAAATTGAGACAAATTTTTTTTCATCTGTGCATTTAACTTCTGCATACTTTATAGCAGCTAAAGGGTTAGAGAGGACCTCATTACTATCCAGAGGGTGATGTTAGCCAGATGACTGTATAACTGTATTAAGATCTACATAAACGTGAATAAAGTTCAAGGGACAGTGGGATGTAGAATTATATATTCTTTTATAATGGAGATGTACTGTGACTTAAAATCATAAGTCTCATGCTTTTCTGAATAAAAATAATTGTTTGTAAATCCAAACTTCTTACTGATTAAAAATTAGTTTTAAAAATTAAATTTAAAATGCCTTTTAAAATATGGTTGCAGTCAAATTGTACATGTTCTGAAATACATGAAGTCTACCAAAGTACAGGCCTTCAACACATCATATAAGTTCCCAAGTTGCATTTGATCTCCAGTGTTTGTGTGTGTGTGTATATGTGAATAAAACAATGATCCTAAAGAACCCTATTTGCCATCACTCAAACACCACATACTGTGTCCCTGATTTGCGTGTAAATTGAAATGAGAAAGCTGTATAATTCATTTCTCCATTCAAATGTTGTGATATTGGTACGATACTTGGCTTTCAAAAATTAGGATGCTTCTTATGGCTATTTCCATTTGGTTAGGGGTATGCGTATATCTTCCAGAGACGATGGAATGTGGAAAGAGGAAGAAACTTCCTCTTTGAGGAACACGTTTTCATAAATTATTTTTTTGATAAAGGACCACAATTTGAGGCTGACCCAAGATAGCTTTAAATAATATGCCAACTACTTACACTGCATATTACTAGAAGAGTTTTTTGATTCATACTAATGGGGAACAAACCCTCTAGGCTTCACGTAACCTTTTCCATACAATCACAACAAGAAACATTTAACATTCCTGCAGACGCACAAAATGAGTACACCTGCAAAATGCAAAGGGTCAAAATGCATGACACAGTGAGTGTTTGCATAAGGATGAGTGAAGTTGATTAGCTTAGTTTAGAATTCACATGAACATCATGGCTTTGAGAGTTCAGTTCAAACTTACATGTCGTGTGTTCACATTCTTCCCTGAAAACAGCGAGAGAGAAAAAAATCAAATGTAAAAGTACAGTTAAAAATGAAGCAGAGAAGAAGTAGAAGGAAATACATATAAAGACTAAAAAGGGAAAAGGAATAAAATATAACAAAAAAAGCCCATATATTTTTCTGCTACATGTATCCAATCCATTTCTGGGGGTTGCACATGTGTATAGGGATGATCATTAAGATGTGTACCTCATATCCAGTTAACGTTCCATTTAAAGCAACTAGCATTCCTCTGTAATCCTGGCTTTCCAGTACTCTCTATGGTAAGTATAAGGAATTCTGAAACAACAGCAATAGTATGAATTGCTTATTAAGATTTTAATGGCAATCACTGTAATTGGTGCGCAATTAGTTAAGTATAGTGGTTCTCAAACTGTGGGTTGGGACCCTGTTTTAATGGGGTCACCAGGACTGGTGTTAGACTTGCTGGGGCCCGGGGCCGAAGCCCAAGCCCCACCACCTGGGTCTGAAGCCAGAGGGCATCAGCCCTGGCCTAACAGGGTTCAGGCTTCAGCTTCAGCCCTGGGCAGCAGGTATCAGGTTACAGGCCCCCTGCCCAGGGCTGAAGACCTTGGGCTTTGGCTTTGCTCCCTTCCCCTGCCTGGGGCGGTGGAGCTTGGGCTTTGGCCCCCCCGACCCGGGGCAGCAGGGCTCAGGTGGGCTCATGCTTTGGTCCCTCCTTGTGGGGTTGTGTAGTAATTTTTGTTGTCAGAAGGGGGTTGTGGTGCAATGAAGTTTAAGAACCTGTGGTCTAGTATATAGGGCACCTACAAATACTTGTCACCTTAGCTTTTGTAGGGAAAGGGTGTTCCCATTCCCCCCCCCACTAGAAAAGGTGTTTAAAAAATTAAAGTGGGAGAAAGAACTTCTTTCTCAATTAATTTTTTTCACACTTCTCCAGTTTAAAAAGGTAAATAAATGTGAGTGGTTCCCCCCCATTTTTCTAAGAGTTTTTTTACTTTTTCCAACCTTTTTCAGTGGGGAATAAAGTAACAAGGGGAAGAGTATTTCCCCTCCATTTTCTGACTCCTCCCTTTTTTTCCAGTGGACCAATTACTTTAGAGATCACTTCCATGATACATGACAACTGTGATCCCAGTTATTTATGAGCTCATCTTTTCTGGCAGCAGTTGAGATCCTTTTTCGGTTTATGTGATATATTAGAAATACCTGTAATTACACAGAATGTCTACCACAATATAGTCTCCATCAGCGGAGGAACAGTTACTTCCTATTTCTGCTACAGCTTCTACTGCTGTTTCTAGAGCTGATTATTCCTATGCTTTGAAAATTCTGACTTACAAAGGCTACCTTCTAAACGCTCTATTTGAGGTCATGCTGTTTGGGGTTGGGATGGTGGTGGAAGAGGATGATCTAGGTTACATTATATTTTTACAAGCGCTTCTTGTAAGTAATCACCGCAGAGTTTATGTTTGGGGCAAGTTTTCCTTTTAAAACATAGGCTTTTGAAACAATTATATGCATGCCTGAATCTGGACTAGGTCTGTGCTCCGATAGGGTTAACTTTTGTTTGAGTCATTACTGAGTGATTTCATGTTCTCCTGTTTAGTTCAGAGACTGTTCAGCTCAGGATATGTAACATTTATCTGTCTAAAATTAAAAGGAAATGAAAGAGAGATTTATTAGTGCTTGTTTCTTGGAGATGGTACTCCATATTCAGATTGGTTGGTTGATTGAGGATAAAAGGCTTGCATAAGGATGTTGCATTGTACTAGTCAGCTATTACCAGAAGTGCTGCCCTGAATGCTGCTGACTTAAGGACTGATGTATTAAGGAAAGAAGATAGCCTCTCCATAGTTAAAGTTGTAACCAGCTTCCCTTATAGAGTCCTAATTTATCATCATAATTTTGGTTGGGAAAATTGTTTAGACATGAATATTACTATATTTGCTCTGAAGGTGAAGGAGAAAATTTGAAGAGAATTGGTCAAATGAATTTTGAGTTACAGGCTGAGCAGCTGGTCATTAGTTGATAGTGGTGCAAAGCTTCAGCAGTAATACTCCAGCTATCAGCCACACTTGTAAATACTGGGTAATCTGGCCCTGCTGAAGTGGGGATATGAGGGTGTGCATAGAGGCAAGCGTAGAAGGGTTGAGATCTTGATTGGAGGGGGATGGAGAAAAGGGTGGGGGGAGAGTGTGTCCTCGCTTGGAACCCTTGGGCTTCCTGAAAGTTCTGGCCTCCAGATGGGTGTTATACCCCATCACACAAACTGAAATGGTGAGCGACAGAGAGAAAAATTAAACCCTGGAAATTCCCAATACAAAAAACTTCATTTCAAAAACAAGTTCAGGTTCCTAACTGCTGACAAAACCAAAGGATTTAAAACAAAGAAATGAACAGTTAAGGATGTCATAAATTTTGCAGTGTCCGTGTAAATATACACACATTATTCTTCTCAAGTACAAAGTAATACATAACACAACAATACAACTCTGACCCACAATAAATATTAATCTTCATCAGTAATCTCAAAATAAAAGCCTAAAAGACCTCCTGAAAAAGAAACGTAGGCTATAACACATATGGATAAGTCTCAAATGCAAGTCCTTATGCATACATGACTATCATACAGTGATAGTTATATACTTTTCCTAGTCAACTAAAGATACAACATTATTCTCAAGAAACAGGAATCATAAATAATTTCTGAATTCTACTGTCATTTGCTGAATACATTAACTGATTTTTCTTGCTTAACAGTATCACTTAAGGTAACAAAAATAATAGATTAAAAAAGCAATTGGTCAGAGTTAAGGTGGTTGTGTTGTACAAGAAAATATGCATTTCATTATTTGACAAGAATAACGGTACATTTTCTCTGCTGCCGCAGTCCTCTTATGTTGTTCTGGCTCTGTAAAGGAGGTGGGAGAAGTCCCAGATAATACCCCAGTCTAAGGGGGCTGGAATGATTCTATGCTGGCCCACCTAAAAGCCACAGTTTAGGGCAGGAGCTGCATGTGGGAGGCATTGTGGCCAGAGTGTGTTGCAGTCTTGTAATTTCCCTGCTGACAGACGATCCATTAGAGGCCATTGCCGTCAGTGTCTAAATTAGAGGAGCCCAGAAATTTATTTCAGGGGTCAAGAATTCAAGAGACAAAAATATGGGTTGAACCCCTTTCTTCAGTCCCTATGGATTGGGAGTGGAGTACAGGGCCAATCTATATAAGATACTTGATGGCTTTATAACTATTCATTACCTTCCTTTTAAGTGCTTGGGTTTTGTAACTGATACAGTCATTACGTTAAAAGAAAAGGAGTACTTGTGGCACCTTAGAGACTAACAAATTTATTTGAGCATAAGTTTCGTGAGCTACAGCTGTAGCTCACAAAAGCTTATGCTCAAATAAATTGGTTAGTCTCTAAGGTGCCACAAGTACTCCTTTTCTTTTTGCGAATACAGACTAACACGGCTGCTACTTTGAAACCAGTCATTATGTTGTTGTCCTTTGGCAAGCTTAAATAGTTGTTTAACCAAAGTTTTTATTTTGGAATATATAGAATGCGTTCCTAGATGCTCAAATATAGATGTGTGAGTGCTAGAGCTAAAGAGAGGTTACTAGTAGCATTTTCCTTTATTTCCTTTGCCTTTAAATTAGGTTTGAATTTCCTGAGTCAAGTTACGGTTAAAAGACGTTTCCCTTGTATTAATTCTCCGACTGGTCACCAAAAATATCTGGAGGTGTTAACCAAGTGACTATTAAATTTCAGTTATTTGGGGTATATAGAATATCTACAGCATTCTCTAGATATGGGCAAAATATCCATGCCAAACAATGTATATGTTGAATTTAGCCCTTTTCTAGTTGTGAATTGTCTGCAAACAGTTAATGAATTTCATTAATATATTTATTTGCATTTATTTAACACATGGATTTTGTGTTGTATGTGCTGTATGAATATCTCTCAGCCTATCCGGATTACATATGAACTATTTGGGAGTATTTGGTGTCCACAATTTATAATATTATTATATGATTCTCACCCAGATCATATGATACTTTTTTTTTCCTGATTGGATTACTATAACATTTATAAATAGGAGGCAGACCTGAATTACTTACCGGATCTTTGATTTTGGAAGAACTTGAGAAAAATGTGGCAGAAGAGAACCAATCACAGGGAATATTAAAAGTTTTAAAATGTTTTCTTTCCCATTTTTCACTTTATTATAATTTTTACAAGTGCAGTTTTGTGCCCACAAATAATTCATTTGTATTTTTCTGCCAGCAGCTAATTTAAGTACCTTATTTTCCCTCTCCCCCCAGGTTCTTCCAATTAAGTGTAGGTGCAGAAATTCAAGGGCAAAATTATGCTTGCAAAACTGGAAATCAGGTTGCATCCTGAATACAAATCTTGCCCATAACATTTGTAACAGCGGAAATAATGGCTTCTTTAAACATTCACTTGTTTGACCATAAACAGAAATATAAATCCAAGCCTGTTATAATTTTCCAGGTTATAAAAATACTTTCAAATACGTAAACTGGACTTATTAGCCTTTGATTTGTCTTTGAAAAATATTTGGTAGAATGTCTGTAGGCCAGATCCTCAACTTGGGTATGTCAGCCTAGCTCTATTGACATGGGTACAGCTATGACAGTTTATAGCAGCTGAGGATCTGGCCCTGTGAGTTATGTTTTGTATTGCCATTTCTGCTTAGCAGTAACATCTGTTTTTTAAGTATACCAATCACAGAGCATGTCTATAGTCATCTGACATCCTTTATTTATCCCAGAAAGAAAAGGAGTACTTGTGGCACCTTAGAGACTAACCAATTTATTTGAGCATAAGCTTTTGTGAGCTACCGCTCACTTCATCGGATGCATCGGATGCTGTAGCTCACGAAAGCTTATGCTCAAATAAATTGGTTAGTCTCTAAGGTGCTAGAAGTACTCCTTTTCTTTTTGCGAATACAGACCAACACAGCTGCTACTCTGAAACCTTTATTTATCCCCTTTCTTACTTTATAAGCATCTCATCTATAAATCCATGTATTCCCCATCATTACTTAAAATTACTGATATTCTCATATAACACTATTCATTCTTTCTGCAGCATGATACAGCTTTGTAATAAAATAGATTACTATGTGTACACAATGATTTTATAATAGGACTTACAGTGCTATGTGGCACAAAGTAAGTAAATTACACAGTTTAAGACTTTTGCAATGTGAAGGGCAACGTGTCAAGAAGAAATAGGCTGTGTAATCCCCAAAGAGAAAACCGTCACAGTTGTGAGTTATACCCACAAGAGACTGTGAAAATAGTAGAGCATCCTAAAAATCTATATGTGTTCAACTCCTGTGTTTATTAATTGTTCCTACCTGAGTGCTTCTCTACTCATGTTCAAGATCGTTTTTTGCATGCACAATGGGAAACCTGACTTCTTGTGCTGCCATGAAGGAGTCTAGTGCTTTTGTTCTGCCATGTTACGACACCTGAGCACATGGTTTGTTGTGCTGCCAAAAGCTAGATTTAGAACTTTACTGCTTTATGTTTGAGCTGGGGAGATTGATCTAATCACTGAAGGGATGCTTAGTTTTCAGAAAAGAAAACTATAATAAATGTATCTGATGTGTTGTGAACCTTCTGGCATTAGCTTCAGAGAAATCTGGAAACCTGGATAGCCTATTTAGCTCCAAATAAGATACAGAGCACAAGGCAATGAGATGGAAAGATTACTGTAATCAGCAAAGCAGATTCAGTGAGTGGCAATACCATGTTAGTGAGCTTTTGTTTTACTTAATTTATATCCATGTTGGTGGAACAGAGACAAGTTCTCTAATCGAAAATGAAGTAAGAAGCATTAAAACAGAGTTAAACTACTATTTTAAGAAGCAACCCATCTGAAAATTCTCAGGAGCATCACTTGATGCCTTTGGAATCTCATTTGTTTACCTACTCACACATGTATGCACACATGTTTAATATCTTTGTAGTAAAACTAAAAGCTTAAAAAAACCATGTGGCAATTTTGCTTCATGTGTCATAAAATTGTTTTAGGGCTTTTTAAAGTTGCAGTGTTAAAGAAACAAAGTATTAAAAATGGGGGCACTAAGACTGGAGATTATTAAAATATCACCCCCCCACGTTTGCCTTTCTTGTTTGTTCCCTACACAGAACAATGACCTCTCATAAGCCATTGCTTTCTTACTTTTCTAAGGGTTACTATGTTGCCTTGATTCTTCCCCTGATTATCTTGAAGCTTGTCAAGCTCGAAAGCTCTCCCCTCCCTTGCTCTTTCTTCCTAATAGACATGAAACAGTCCAGTCAATAATATTTTACTTGTCTTCCCACTGCATGTCTCTTCCTCTGATCAGTTTAGGCGGGTTTGACTGCAAAAAGTCAGAAGGGAGGTTAAGATCTGAAAGTTCAGCCAAATGTTATCAGCCACGGAGATGTTGCTAAGGGAAAGGCCTTACAGCCCTCAAGACCGGAGCCAATAATAGCTGCATATAACTGATAACATCAACAGCTGTCAAAGATCCAGGCATTTGTGGTTCGTCTGTAAACTCAAACACCTGTATTCAGTCAAGCTTTGATTGTTATCCCCTCTTTTCCTGTCATTTTGATTCGTTCCTTGAAGGTGCTGCCAGGATATTCTAAGCTGCTAGTTGATTTATAAAGTGAAAGAGCCCTTCGAAAGTTTGGCACAGTTTGAAAAATTGACTGAGGCACTCATTCATAGGGTGACAAGTTACTTTGACATCGATATTGACAGTATTCTTTTAATTATGTTTTAGGCAATGTAAGTAAGAGTTCAGAGATTCATGAAAGCATGGGTTAAAAGTACTTTAACAGCTTCAACATGTGTCACTTAAAAGAACATTATGTACTTGTTTAAGATTTTTTTGTGATGAATTAGATCAAAGTGACTAATAAACATTGTTCTTGAAAGCTCTTCAGAACACAGTATATACATGTCTGAGATATTTAAAAGATAGAGTTTCAAGGATCAAATTGTAAAATAAACTAAAATATCTTAAATGGACAGATGATACTCTGTTGTCCCACCACAATAAATTAATATGCAGATCAGAAAGAGCAGATTCCTTTTGATTTTTTATGACTCTCTTAGAGGAGAGACCATGGTTAGAGATGCACCAATGGCGTTATGTTACCAATAATTTATAGAACTTTCCTAAAAGTTACATTCTACAAAACTTCAAAATGTGCAGCTTAAATCAGTCAAGGTCTGGAATATAATAGGCAATACTGAAAGCTTTGCTAACAGCCTTTAACATATAAATTAATATTTTGAATAAATGGAATAGGTGGGACTGAAGTATCACCTGACATAAATTGGCTTACCTCTGTTGACTTCATCTGGCTCAAGGTCTTTAGTGAAACTGAAGTCACTAAAAAGTATGGCTATGCTTGGGAGTTTGCTATCTGGCTACATATTACAAGCAAACAGGGCACTTTTATGTTAAAAACCCTTTTATTGCTATGTGCTCCTTTTTAACATTTCATTATTTGAAATTTGACTCCCAGATGTCCCTAGTCTGTATAGTTTGAAGATGTCCAAATGAATAGCATTTTAAAGTAATTGATTAATTATACATGTAGTTTATACTGTGCATTACATATGATATAAAAACAAAATATGCTATAGGAATATAGCCAAATGGTGGAAAATACCTTCGGACTAAAACATATTCTTTATAGAGAAATTTTACCAACTAAAGTGATAGAGTGTGAGTATAAACGTGCTGCAAATTTGCAGATATGGGGCCTATTCTTAGCTCCGACTCAATCAGGCCAGTTCTCATGCCTGTAGTTTTGTAAGAACAATCCTTTGCAGAAACAGTTAAGACTCATAGATGACTAAGAATTGGATTAAATGTCCATGTGACTTTACTGTGCCAATGGGAGTCATGGATCAGTGTTCACATCACACTCCCTGTCAGTACCTGGCCTGGGCCAGGGAAGCTAATGATGGAACCAGCGGACCAAATTTGGTGATGAATCCTGGTCTCATGCCACCTGGTCTTGGTCTTGTTGCACATATGCTAAGAAGACGACTGTGGCAACAATAATTATGAGCTTGTCTGATTGGTACATTAGTCCCAACTACATGGTTGTAAATTTTAATAGGCACCATCATGTTGCAAACCAACAGACCCATGTAGACCCTGCTGGTGTGCACTAAATGTTCCCTAGTGCACATTAATGTAGTGCTGTTTGAAATGGGACTACAGTAACACTAGGAAATTTTTAGTGCATGCCAGCAGGATCCCCAGGAGCCAATTAAAGCATAATATGCTAGTGTGCACCAGAATTCACATCTGTTTAGTTTGGACTAATGCACTGTGTAGACAAGTCCAAAGAGTGTAAAATTGTGCTCACAATTTACAGGTGGAAACACAGAGGTCAGCTCTTAAAAAAAAATAAAAAATAAGTAGTACTACAGCAAAAATAAAACAGAAAATCCTAGTTCTCAATAATATATTTTTGTTGCTGATAACTTCTTATTATTATTTATTCACTGAGTGGCAGCTGTGTTCTTGGAGGAAAGAGATGAGGTGGAATTCCCTGGCCATGCCCCGTCAGAGTCAATGAGAGTTTTGCCATTGACGTCACTAGGGCCAGGATTTCAGCCATGCTCTCTACTCTGATTAAAACCTGTGATTGAATCCTGTGTATAACTAAACAATTCTCTCTTATTCTGAATTTTAATGATATGTAACACAGTAATGTGTCCTGCCACTTTAGCTGCAAATGTAAACTGAATGATACTACCATCCGAAGATTGCCTAAATACCTCACCTCTATGTGTAGTATCAAGTGACAGTGTCAACTCTTCAGAGCTATTTAGTGATAGGTCCATCCATCTTTTCTGTAGTAATTACCAGTTCTGTTAATGCAAGATTGCTGCTTAGCTACTGTTTCCCCTTCCATCCTCAGGAGAAAAGTCTTGAGGCAAGCCCACCCTGCTGATGCTTGGAGGTCCTAAAGCTGACCTCCCAGCAACGAGTCAGTCGCTTGCACTTTCTGGCTGCAGCAGGAGGTTGGAATACTAGTGAGTCAGCATATGAAGAATATATACTTTTTTTTACTCAATGTCTATTCTCTTTGATATATTTTTTGAAGGCTTCCCTTTTCTGGAAAAGAATATATGATGCAATTTTGCAAAAAAGCTTCCTCAAAAGCTTCCTGCAACTGATATTTTTAAAAATAACTTTATTTTCAAGGGAGAACATAATAGGAAGTTTAAAACTTTGTATTAAACAGCAGTCCTTTTGCGATTAAGAAAGATGGTAATGAAAAGTAACACAGTATTGTAAAAGATTTCAGCAGAGTATCCCACAACTTCTCAAATCTCCTGTATTTAAAGCAAAAGCTGGAATTGCAAACTGACACACCATCTTTAATTCATTGTGTACTGTAGGTCTGTCTTAGCTGTCTGTCAAGTTACAGTCCACATGATAATATTTAATATTCATGCACATCAATTAAGAATTAGTTTGACTCTTTATTCTCATTATTTTAACAGTGTCTATATTTTTGTTTTTCTAAATTAGGCCTTAAAATCTTACCTTAATTTTCATTGTGTAACATCTTTTGTTTCTATTTGACAGTATTGACAAAAATATAAAAAGACAAGCAAATGTGTAAAAGTGTTCTCATGATTATGTAAATACTTATTTAGATATTTGTAACACTATTTATTCACAAGATCATAACTTAGGTAACTACAGGCATTATTTATAATGTTTTGGATTTAGTGCTGCCTGAGACCTCTGTTCAGCACACATTAAGCATACGCACATGCTTTAAGTTAGGCATGTGCTAAAGTGACCTGCTAAATCAGGGCCTTTGTTGATGCAGAAATGCTACCCCCTTGGCCTACAGGAATCCTGCTGATCAGTAGGTGGGGGAAAATGTTTTGCAGCACACTTTGTAGTTCCTCTGTAACAAATTGTGATGTCAGATAGTGCTTGATATTCCCCTTAAACCAAAGACCACATCTCATGGGACAAGAGGGAAGGTCCTTTCATGCATCAGTAACTGGTTAAAAGATAGGAAACAAAGGGCAGGAATAAATGGTCAGTTTTCAGAATGGAGAGAGGTAAATAATGGTGTCCCCCAGAGGTCCAGACTGGGACAAGTATTGTTCAGCATATTTCTAAATGATCTGGGAAAAGGGTTATACAATGAGATGGCAAAATTTGCAGAGGATACAAAACTACTCAAGATAGTTAAGTCCAAAGCTGGCTGCAAAGAGTTACAAAGGGATCTCACGAAACTGGCTGACTAGGCAACAAAATGGCAGATGAAATTCAATGTTGATAAATGTAAAGTAATGCACATTGGAAAACAATCCCATAATGTACATATAAAATGATGGGGTCTAAATTAGCTGTTACTACTTAAGAAAGAGATCTTGAAGTCATTGTGGGTCATTCTCTGAAAATATCCACTCAATGTCAATGTGCGGAAGCTGTCAGAATGTTGGGAACCATTAGAATAAGGCAGAAAATATATTGGCTCCATATAAATTCATGGTAGGCCTACATCTTGAACATTGCAAGGACTTGTGGTTGCCCCATTTCAAAAAAGATATAGTGGAATTGGAAAAGGTACAGAAAAGGGCAACCAAAATGATTAGAGGTATGGAACAGCTTCCGTATGAGGAGAGATTAATAAAATGGGGACTGTTCAGCTTGGAAAAGAGACGACTAAAGGGGGGATATTATAGAGGTCTATAAAATCATGATTGGTATGGAGAAAGTAAATAAGGAAGTGTTATTTACTCCTTCTCATAACATAAGAACTGGGGGTCACCAAATGAAATTAATAGGCAGCAGATTTAAAACAAACAAAATGAAGTGTTTTTTCACACAATGCACAGTCAACCTGTGGAACTGTTTGCCAGAGGATGTTGTGAAGGCCAAAGACTATAACAGGGTTCAGAAAAGAACTAGACAAATTCCTGGAGGGTAGTGTCATCAATGGCTGTAAGCCAGGATGGGCAGGGATGCAAAACATTGCGCTGAAGTGTCCCTTGCCTCTGTTTGCTAGAATCTGGGAATAGGTGGCAGGCGGTGGATTACTTGATGATTACCTGTTCTGTTCATTCCCTCTGAAGCAGCTGGCATTGGCCACTGTCAGAAGACAGAATACTGGGCTAGATGGACCTTTGGCCTGACCCAGTATGGTAGTTCTTATGTTCACTGGGGACATGGGGCCTGATCCAAAGATTGTTGAAGTCAATGAGAGTCTTTCCACTGGTTTTCTTGAGCTTTGGATCAGGTCCCAGGTGTACAAAGCAACATGTTTATCATCAATCCCTCTTAGCTTTCTCATAAACTATAGAAAGATTCCGGATGACTTTTGCTGAGAAAGGAGAGATCAAGAGGTTCCAATCTCTCTCCTCTACCCTTTTGTGTACCAGCCCATCAGAGGATAGAATTGAACCCATTTATATCTGTAATATTCTGAGAGAGTTCAAGAAGGATTGCTGGAAGAAGCTCTTTGTGGTATGGCCCACTGCACTACATCAGTCAGTGTTTCGAAGGTATTACGCTGTTGTCCGGCTATACCAATACAAGGACAGGAGACATTTGATGTGGTTTTAATCAGGCCGCAAATTTTATTAGATGTCTGGGACTACCCAGCAGATAAAGGTGTCAGTGGAGGTAACTCCATGTTCATTCAATATCCACCCACGGGGCTGCCGCCAATCCCCCTCTTTTTCCATCTAGGTCCCCCAGCCAGTACATTGCTGTGATTTTAGCATCCCCCCCTCTCAAACGGGGGTCAAGTTGGGCTATAAGAAAAGGGGGTTGGTTCCCTACCTTACCAATCATAGGAGCCCCAACCCCCCCCATTCTTATCCTTTAACAAACACCCCTTTAAGTCCTTTACCAAGTCCTTTATATATCTTGTCTCTGTTTCCCTTCCCTATGGAGTACCAGCACTGGACATCCGCCTCATACTTATATAATAAGTTGCAAAATCATAGCCTAACTTCCTTTCCTACTCACCATAAGAAAACCCCCACTGAACCCACTGTTGAGAAGACACACCCTCCCCCACTCCACTGTGGCAAATCTGGTGGTGAGGGAAAAATTCCTTGCCAGCCCTCCTAGAAAGGAGTGGCTTGCCCAATGCCCACAGCAGGTCCTGACAAAACCTGGTAATTTGCCACCTCAAGGGGAGGGAGGGTGGGTGCTGCTTCACCTGGTCTGGGGAAGAGGGGCTTTTCCTGCCAGGCTTGCTCCTTTTCAACTCCACAGCCCTCCGGTCCCTGGGGCTGAGTCCGCTTTGCCACACTTCGCCACTCCCCCTTTTGCAGCAGCTTCTAAGCCTCTTCCTTCACCCTCCACCCCGTAAAGTGCTATTCACCCTCCCCTAGCAAGTCAGACAATGTCTCCCCTCACCCAGCTAAAAGGTGTGGTGCAGTCATTATTAGAAATAAGTATATGCAAAAGTAGTATAGGAAAATTTAGTGTATTATCAATATTCAAATCTTCAGAATTTTTAAAATGGTTTTACGATTGTTTTTTAAATGGGAACATGCTAATCTCATTATTGTGAGTAACACTGAAAATGAAAATTCTCAAATAGAGGATAGTTTCTGTGTGTTGTTTAAAATATAGTAAACAGTCTTTTCTGAAAGTGTCTTGTTATCACGGAGTTTCAGAAGCATAAAATAATATTCCCCTGGAGAGAGAATCAAATTTTTGTCTTCAAACTTTGAAAGAGATACCAGCACAGAAATATTAGTTTTCTTATCTTTTTACCCCCACTAGAAATTAAAGCAATTCTTTTGACATTCAGTGACAATATATCAGAGAAACTTGTAGAACTGATTTGTTTACAGTTAAATTTTGGAGTGTGCAGAGACATCATTTTTTTTATCCTCTCCAGGAGAATCCAGAACAAGACTGACATACAGCAGGGATTGAGAGGCGTAGTGGAAAACCAGAAAACTGGGATTAAGATCAACAAAACAGGAGGCTAGATCACCTTTTTCTCTTTCTAGATGTTTTTTAGCCTTATGTCATTATGTCCTTTTTTGTAAATGGTATTTAATAGTGTGATGAATGGGTATATAATTTGATATGTGTTTTCTATTCAAGCCATTTTATGACAGTTAATTTAAAAGAGAAAAGAAAAGAAAGCGAGTACTATAATTGCCAAAAAGATGTTCAAATTATTTTTGTTATTATTTTGTGTTATTATTCTAGTTAGCCACTTGCCTGTTGCAAGAATGATCAAAGCAGTTCTGGGTTTTTAACAGAGGAACTCTGTTAAAACATTGGATTGGGAACCCAATTTTACAAACTCCAAGAGTGCATGTGCAATTTCTTTTCCCCCATCCTATTCCCCAAACACCTGTACCATGCCACCTGATTGCCAGAGGTATATTGGGGTGGGGTGGGGGGTGGGTGGGAATAGTTAGGTTTACAACAAAGTGGGCAGTGCAGAATATGTGTTGAGAGAGTTGGCTAGTGTGCCTGTTTGTGGGTGGTGGTAGAGATAATTACAGAAACTTGTAAAATGGCTATAAAGTATATAGAAGAATCTATGTTAAGGTAGAGACTTTAACTAATCTCTTGGTTTTTGCACTATAAAGTTTCCATAATAACTTTTTAGAAAACTTTTCAAAATTGCTTCTGGGAGGAATCTAAACTTGACAGATTTCAGCCCCATTGGGAATTTTTCAAGGAAATTTGTAATCTAACCTTGTAATCCATTTTACTTGAAACGTTGCTAGTTCAGGCATACACTATAGTAAGCATGGCATTATCATCTCTTTTCAGCAAAGCATTTAAGCACATGCTTCAATCCCTCCGAAATCAAGCCATTGATCCTGCAAGCTGCTCTGTGTGGATACATTCCTATGCTTCTGTGCAGAAGCCCCTGAGGCCATGGATGGGCACAGGGATCCTTCTATAGAGAAGCTTGCAGAATCAGAGCCTTGATATGTTCAAAGTGCTATGCAAACACTAACTAGCTAATCTGTACCGCAACACTCAAGATCAGGAAGTATTACTGTCGTGTTTTTCTAGATTGGGAAAACTGAGGCAGAGAACCAAAGTGACTATCCAAAGGCCACTCAGTGAGTCCCTGGCACAGTTGGGATTAAATTCCATTAATTCCTTTCTCTTGATCCTGTGATTATTTATCAAAATAAATCGTAATTTATTTGGAAAGGTTTTTTGTTCTCAGTCTCTAAACAAGATGCGAATTGAATTGTGCAGAAATATTTTTACATGTGCCCATGGTTTAACATCTCTTGAGGTATATGTGCAGTATCTGTTAAATGGAAATTGTGTGGGCATCAAGGGGAGAAAAGATCTGTCATTCTGGTTTAAAAATAGAATTATTGTGTCACTGTAGTGGGGTGGCTACCCTGCTTCTAAAATAGAAGGGGTTAAAAGCAGCCCTGCAGAGGGTTGTGGGTGGGATAGCTGATTGGGGAAGCAGCCGCAGCTGGGCCATGCCTCAATCAGGCCCCAGCTGGCCTGTATAAAAAGGATGTGAGCCAGAGGCCCAAGGAGTCTCTCTCCAGGCTGGGAGAGAGTAGGGCCTGGCTGCCTGCCTGCCAGCCAGGGTACTGAGGGTGATGCCATGCTGGGGAAGGAGCGGGGGTGCTCCAGGCTGGCGACTCCCCAGGCTGTGGGGCCTGGTCCAAGGCTCATAGAGGTACTGGGAGGCAGAGGAAGGCAACAGGTCTGAACCCCCTTGCCTATGATGAGTGGCCTTTACACTGCAGTCTGCCCCAGGGAGTAGGGGCTTGCTGATGACTGGCAGTAGCCCAGACTGAGGCAAGGTAGGGATAGTGGGTTGGGGGTCCCCCAGGAAGGGGAGATCCAGAGGCAGAGTGTGGGGGTGCTGCCAGGGGCAGAACCCAGAGAAAGGGGTACTGGGGTCTGTGAGGGACACGGGGGCCAGAGCTACGCAGATCACTGGCTTGCAGAGGGTGCTCTGTGCTGGAAAGAACTAATTCCCCAATGACCAGGAGGAGGCGACGCAGGGGTGAGTCTGCTCCTTTAGTCACCTAATTTGTTGTTTTTCTTGTTTATTACACAAGAAAAAGAGAGATTGTTATATTAACCTTTGTCACACAATCTTCTATTATTACAATGATTTATGTATGCAGAGCATTAACAGCAGAATGTCATCCAGCTCTCCTTCAATTTGCAGACATCTGGATTTCCCTTTGTTGGGATCACAGTGGTAGATAACGAGGCAGTGCTCTTAAGAAATAAGAGTGAACACTGTCATTCACAGCTTGTTACAGCCCAGAGAAACTCTAAACCATTATCTTTGGCAAGCCAATGGACTCTTAACTAAAGCTCTGTTTTTATCCAAATGATCCTCACTGATGAAATACATGGGGAAGAATATTATATTCATCTCAAAAATTATTCTGATTCCACAATAGTCAAATGACTTTAGATGGTGGTTAAAACTAAATGTGAATCCTTCTGCAATTTTAATTCAAAGATGTCAATACTGCAATTTGCAGTGATTATGGTTAAGGGCAGTCAGGTTTGTCTCTTCCTATAAAGTAGGATATAATTTATATTTTAGAACTATTTGAAACATGTAGGGCTGTTGGATTGAAATAAAATACATTTTGACCTCTTAGTCAGTTGTAATGAGAACCTTGCATTTTGCAAGTGCCTTTAATCCAAAAGACTCTCAGTGCTTTACAAACTCACTGATTGTAAAAACAATATTCATTATCCTGGAAACACTTTGCTCATCACTGAAGTGCAGCCATCTCTGGTGTGAAAAAGCAACAAATTGCAAACATCACACAACAACAGTACACAATAGCTTAGGAACGGGAAGTGAAGAACATTCTTATCCAAAAAGAATTACAATGGGAATTTTGACCGGCAGAATGTAATTATATTAGCTCCTGGAAGACACAAACTGCCACAGCATTTTTAATGACCACAAATAGTTTTATGATTCTTCCAGGTGATAGTCTACAGCTGAATGCTCCTACCTCCATGCTGAGGAATTTGTTCAATACTGCAGCCTACCAATTCACCAGCCATGCTTCTTGCAGCATCTAACTATTGTCTAAAGATCTTCCCTACTCCTTATGAGATATAAGATGATATCTTATCAGTGGTGAGACATAACATAAAAATCCAGAATTATGGAACCTCAAATAGGCAGTGTAACAAGATTGACCCTGGCCTTAGGTTTGAATTCTATGAACAGAGTGGGTTGGAATGTTCTTTTCCCCCCTCAGTCATAGAGGATCATGACTTTTGAAGGAAGGAGAGAAGGAAACCATGGTGGCCATATTAGTAGTCCTAGCATCTGACAAGACATGAGGGGAAATAACTGGTATGTATCAACATTACCTTTCCACAAGTTGGAAGATAGAGCTGGAGGAAAACATGCTGTTTTAATGGTCTCTCCTGAAAGGTGCAGGCAGCTGCTGGAAAGTAATTCCTTGCTTTTTCTTTGTAATGGTCTTTGAACATGTCTTACTATCTTTATGGCAGGATGTAATAGAGACTAGGCAGGGGAACTTTCTGTTCACTGACCCCACGGATGTGCTTTTTGTTTGAACAGCAACAGAGTTTATTAATGAACAAACAGGATATAAATACAGCCAGATCTGAAAATGTCTTATTTGGAATCAGAACGTTGATGTAGGTTTGGATGCATGGTTCAGTTTTCCTCTAAAATGTAAAACATGCTTCAAGAGCCTTCCTATAGAGAAATCTCTGCTGAGGTCCTCCAAACTTTTTTGTTTTTTATTTTTTGTTAAACAACAATTGAAAAAGTTCCTTGGAGGCTTTGCATTTACAAAGTGTTCATTTACAGAGACAGACTTCCTGTGTGACTGGCAGTTATTTTGTTAGGGTCAATGCCTTTTCTTACTCAGGGCTTTCCACCGTTCAGCCATAAATTGAGGAAGAAAAATCCCTGGAGGCCTTTTGATCCATTGTCCCATTGCCTGCACTTCCTTGATGCCTAAATTTGCTTAGCAGATATGAAGGAAGGGGCAGCATTAGTTTTCCTGGAATTTCTCTCATGGGGAAAAACACCCAATATTCCTGGTCCTAGTGTGTGCTTGCTGAGGGAATTCTTTTGAAAGAGCAACAGACAGCAGTTCCCTGGGCGGATTTCAACCCGGCCAACATGTTTGTGTTTGAAGGGGAAGGAGAGTGGAAGGGAGAAAGCTCCTCTCATGCTGAAGGGTTGCTTTATTACTACAAGATTACAGAATAAATGACTTTTTCCCCTTTATAGGGGCAATTTATTTACCCATAGTAGGGAAGGGAAGAGTAGCTTACTGTCCCAAGTAAACACCAAACATGTAAAAGTCTGGCACAATGAGATGTGTAGAAGGAAGATTCTGGTTGATTAGCCACAGGCAGAGAATCAAAGCAAAAGTGAATGTCACTACGATTTTGATCCACAGGCTTACAAATGTAAGTACACCAGACAAGTGGGTGGATAGAACACTTACACTATAAGTGGGTGGATAGGACACAACACGTACGCTACGCAGGCTTGTTGGAGATCAATTTAAAGGCAAACAAGTAGGAGAGCTCCAACATTGTTATCTGAAATCAAGGCTCATCCTTAGAACTAGGTCCTTCCTTCCTCCTTGCCGCCTCTTAAAGAAAAACACATGAATGCAGCCTTTCTTCCTGCTGCTAAAGTGAGAGGAGGTTAATATTGCAATAAACCAGTATTCCCTACAAACTGAAACTCTCACTTGTTAGTGGCTAGGTTAGGGGCCAGATTCTCCATTGCCCTGCACCTTGTGAATTCATTTGCACTAATGCAAAGTGAATGTCCAACACTTTCCTTCTGATCTGATAGTGTTTTCCCCTACTTTACACTCCATTGTACTGGTGTCAATGACCACATGATATGGGACAATGCTAAACCAGAATGGAGAGAGGTAAATAGTGGTGTCCCTCAGGGGTCTGTAATGAGCCCAGTCCTAATCAACATGTTCATAAATGATCTGGAAAAAGGGGTAAACAGTGAGGTGGCAAAATTTGCAAATGATACAGAACTACTCAAGATAGTTAAGTCCACAGAAGACTGTGAAGAACTACAAAAGTTTCTCTCAAAAATGGGTGACTGGGCAACAAGATAGCAGATGAAATTCAGTGTTGATAAATGCAAAGTAATGCACATTGGCAAACATCATCCTAACTATATATATAAAATGATGGGGTATAAACTAGCTGTTACCACTCAAGAAATAGATCTTGGAGTCATTGTGGGTAGTTCTCTAAAAACATCCACTCAATGTTCAGTGGCAGTCAAAAAAGCAAACAGAATGTTGGGAATCATTAAACGGATAGATAAGACACAAAATATCATTGCCTCTATATAAATCCATGGTAGGCCTACATCTTGAATGCTGTGTGCAGATGTGGTTGCTCCATCTCAAAAATAATGTTTTTTTGGAGTTGGAAAAAGTTCAGAAAAGGGCAACAAAAATTATTAGAGGTATGGAACAGCTTCTGTATGAGGAGAGATTAAGATGGGGACTTTTCAGCTTGGAAAAGAGATGAGTAAGGGGGGATATGATAGAGGTCTACAAAATCATGACTGATGTGGAGAAAGTAAATAAGGAAGTGTTATTTACTCCTTCTCATAACATAAGAACTAGGGGATCACCAAATGAAATTATTCGGCAGCAGGTTTAAAACAAACAAAATGCAGTTTCTTCACACAATGCACAGTCAACCTGTGGAACTGTTTGCCAGAGGTTGTTGTAAAGGCCAAGACCATAACAGGGTTAAAAAAGAACTAGACAAATTCATGGAGAATAGGTCCATCAATGGCTATTAGTCAGGATGAGCAGGAATGGTGTCCCTAGTCTCTGTTTGCTAGAAGCTGAGAATGGATCACTTGATGATTACCTTTTCTGTTCATTCCCTATGGGGCACCTGGCATTGGCCACTGTCAGAAGACATGAAACTGAGCTAGATGGAACTTTGGTCTGACCCACTATGGCCATTCTTATGTTTTAACTTCAGCAAGAGCTTAAGGAAAGAACTCTGTAACTTTGAGTCACAAATTCACAATTTCTATCCTCTTCCCTTTGGCCCCAGAGGAAGGTCTTTACAGACTGCAACTTACTTCCCTTTGGGTACTGGCTCAACCATGCTGGAAGCCAGTATGGGGAAGAAGGGGGTTGGAGTCAAACAAAGCATTGCCCATCCCTGTCTATCCCTCTCCACGCACCTGTATGTGAGAGCTGATAGTGGCTCTATGGAGCCTGCTCTTTTCCCTGTGTTTAGTCTTTTGATCTGTATAAACCTTGTGCAGGGTGTGGGGTCTTAGGCCCCTTCCTCTCACTCCACTGCTTGGTTACACAGGTCTAGATTACAATCTAGCTGTAGGAGTTTTTCATGCCAGCTAGAGGAACAGCTCCATTGGTTCAAATCTACACCTGTCTTCATTTTCGCAGGACCACTTCTGCTTCCTAAACCTGCCTCTCATGCTTGAGCTCTATGATTTGAGGCTCAGAGTGACTATTTTGATTTGCTACAAAAATAAATGTCAGCAGGGTAACTTCTCTGTCCAAGGAAGAATGTAGGTTTCAGACTTGTACTCAGCCATTAAGCTTAAAAAATAAAGGCCATGTACTCAAGGCAGCAGAGGTTTATTTTTTTTTTGTTTGTTTGTTATACTGTACCTCTCCTTGGTTGTACTACAAACTATATGTCTGTAAGACAAAAGTACAACTATTCACCTAATAAAGGAAGTTATCAAACACATTTTTCAATATTTATAATTGAAATTGTAAATTAGAATGTAAGGAAAGAGCACACATTATACTTTTGTTTGAAATGAAATCATTGTTTTAGGACATGCTTTGTAGGTAGTTAATATGTGCAGTTGGCTACTGTTGTTTAACACGCAGTGTAATTTGTAAGCATAAGACTGTATTTAATCAAATAAACATTTTTGCTTCCATGCGAAACTTTTTTCAAATTCATCATTATGTGCGTTAATAAATTGTAATCATACTGTGCTAAAGCCATGTGACTCTGCAAAGAGAGAGATTTTAAAAGCGTCAAACTTAGCTTGAAAATGTGCCCTGTCCAATATTATGTATAAAACTGAAGCTCTTTTAAAAATGGAGCTGTGTTACCATATCTGGAGGTTTATCCCCTAACAATTTTGGGGTGATATATTTTGCTTTGCACATCCCATCAAAAAATGTACTGTGCACCTCATCTTGTTTTTAAAGTTGTTCCAAGAGAAAAAAACCTGCCCTGAAATCTGTACCTCCGAGATAAATGATCCATGATTGTTCAAAATCCAAAATGTACATTGGCTGCACTTTCACAATGACACTTGAACACAGCACTTTTCAGCAATTCTGGAGGTACTGGATGATGCTGGGTATGTTAATTCTAGGCCACTTCTGCTGTGTGCAGAAAATGGGGGGATTTTTTTGTGTTAGACTGAAAATGATTTTAATGTTTACAGAATATCAACTTTAGCTATATAAATCTCAGGTATTCATAGAAATGAGTCTCAATTAGAAAAGACACTGTTGGCTCCATTGTGTATCACATGAACTCTCCACACCCCAACAAATAAATATGGGTGATTTTTAAAAAAATATAGTTATTAAGCACATAGTTTTCAGAGTAACAGCCGTGTTAGTCTGTATTCGCAAAAAGAAAAGGAGTACTTGTGGCACCTTAGAGACTAACCAATTTATTTGAGCATGAGCTTTCGTGAGCGACAGCTCACTTCATTGGATGCATACTGTGGAAACTGGTTAGTCTCTAAGGTGCCACAAGTACTCCTTTTCTTTAAGCACATAGTGAATACCTTTGTGTATCAGTCCAGCCCTATCCAGTACAAACAAATATGATAACTGAAGGTAAAACGAAGAGTCACATTTCAGGTAAAGAAATGTATTTTGCTTGGAGTGTATTAGAGTGAAATCAAAACTAGATGCATATGTGAAATAAAGGCTCCAACCCCCTTGTTTTCTTAGGCTGGAACAGCCCTATATGTTACTAACATCATGTTACAGCATTAGAGTGATTCCTTTAGTAATTAATAGCATTTAGGTTCCAGCATAGTCAGATTTGATTAAGCAAACATTAAATTTATTCAGGCTGCAAACACTTACTCTATAAGAACTATTGAGGGGAAAAAGCGTTTGGATGGACAGAGGGACGCATCTTCATTGGATTGCTAGCCACCTCAGAGTAGTTAACAGTCAGATCAATATAGTTCCTAGAGCTATAATAAAATGGCTTCGACAAGCTCATCTGTGGCTGAGAACACAGTATACACATTGATTTCCTGGCCTGATATAACCCATTTACCTATTCAGCTAGTCCGTTAAGGAAGGTGTAAGGCTACAAAGGCCCAAGGGAGCAATGATGTCTGTAAGTAGGTTAGCAAACACTTGGAAATGTCTTAATCTCCTTTTTGGTTACTACTTCAGGAAACTTAAAAAGAAAAGGATTCTACGTAATGTCTTACTCTTTTGTAACTAATTTAATTTGGGCAACATACGGTTTTAGGTTCAACTTCTGTCCTGGTTTATTCTTCCACCATTCTGCTAGCTTGGAACTTTTCAACATTTGTGATGGCAATAACTATATTGACTTATTATACTGCCA
The DNA here is from genome assembly GCF_965140285.1 of Lepidochelys kempii. NCBI lineage: Eukaryota > Metazoa > Chordata > Testudines > Cheloniidae > Lepidochelys > Lepidochelys kempii. The sequence continues at coordinate 22,905,645 of NC_136391.1, read as the reverse complement.
ACTTTGAAATGTACATGTTTAAAAAATATGCCAAGTCAAAACTCAACCACTATCTGTCATCCTCCACTCATTCACTCACTCAGATTGCTTTTTTGAATCTGATAGAGAAAGAAGAGTTAGAGATGGATATTTAGACTTAGGGACAGATGAATCAACACTGCATCGACCCAAACCAAGTAATAGTTCTCTTTTTATTTATTTCTTTATCATAGGCTTTCTGCCGTCTATGTATAGAACACAGAACTGGCAATTGGGAGACATGGTGTATAGTCCCATCTGGGCCCTGAACTTTGACCCTGATTCTACAAACAGCTCTGCCTGGGTTGCGTGAAAGAGCAAATAGAAAAAAAAAACAACATGCTGTTTGGTAGCTGATAAATGCTGACTTTGAGCCTTCTGCTCTCCTGTGTAGGCTAAAGCTGGCTCCTTTTTAAAGTGCTGTAAGATCTACTGATGAGAAAGTCCTATATAAGGCTAGTTTTTATTATTTAATTAGCTAGTTACATGAGGATGTAAACAGTCTCATTAGTCTTTTCCCAGCTGGGGGAAGGAATTGGTCCATTTTTATTCTTATAATTCTTCTTCTAAATAAAATTGTAAAGAGTCAATATCCTGTCTAGTGCTGCTGTCCTCTCTCTCTTGTCCCATATAGGATGTGGAAATTAAGAGCAAAAACAGATTTTTTGCAGATGGTGTCTCTGATTATAGAATTTGTGAAATTTCTGTATTTTGACACAACTCAGTCATTGTGCCTGAACTCCTCTCTTTTAATTATTTTTATTTTTCTCCTTCCTTTCATAGCATGTCTTATTTCCTCTCTGATTCTATATACCAGGGAGCTCCACTGAGCGGGTGGATGCTCAATCCATTCATGAGGAAAGATATATATTGAAAAAGACAGAGTGGTAAAGCTGCTGATAGGTGGTTATTAGATTCAGATAAACTGTAATCTTAAGTCATCTTATGAGCGTACTAATTACCCAACGACATTACCTACACAGAGAGCCTTTGCTTTGTTAACATGTTAGGCAAAGTCCTTTATTAACATTGCAAGAAAGGACTTCCTTTCATTAAACGGTTATGCAAAACTATAATTATACTTGCCTGTGAAAAATGGTGACGTTATGAAAGGCTTGCTTCTTGAGGGCTTTACATTTTTTTCCCCTTGCAGATTATAATCACTCTCTTTCCATGGAGTGAGTGTGACACAGTTTAAAGTAAGAAATTTGTTTCCATCGAAGGTTTAGATTTCAGTAATCTCTTTATCTTTCTGCGAAGATAACAGTGTTATCTGTGTTATTGTAGAATTAAAATAAAAAGCTTCTTTGTGATAACTCAGAAAGCACACTTAATTTCGAATTGAAATTTGGATGCCGTCACTTAGGAGCAAATTAGCAATAAATGACTCAAATTATAATTGCATTTTATATCAACAGAAAATATTTTGGATGTAATAATCACCGATCATTTCAACTGATGTATTTTTAGAGGAATCTACTTTTGTCCCCCTCATCCACCTTTGTATTACCAAATTATAGTTATAATGAAGCTTACACTAGACAGTTCTGCCATTAGAGACACAGGCAAGACTCCTATTGAGTGCAGTCCGGAGGCAGAATTTAGCCTATTATGGGTTTAGATGTTAAAAGGAGCAACAGTAGGCCAATTTGTAATCCACAACATTATGACCCCCCAAACTCTGTCCATGTCCTTTGAAGGACATCATGAAGTGAGTGATGACAATCCATCTCTGTTTTGTGTGGCCATCTCTATTACAAACCAACCACATCCTGCACACATGGGAATCTTCAAAGGATTCAGATGGGCAGTTGTAGTTGCCCAGTCCTGAAGTAAGGCAGTATATAGATGCACTGTATTACTGTGTTGATGATGTGTGGGCGAGTGGGATGGTATTAGAGCTGTAAGGAAGCACAACTCTTTCCTCTACACACATGGTGAATTCAAACTGTGGTGGTGACGGGATCACATCCAGCTGAGCTGTGTGAAGAAGGAAAACAGTTTATTTTTGCCAGGTCATTAATGCACTTTCCGCATCCTTGACCTTGTAAGTTTTGCACAATCTGTTTTTCACATTTTTTCCCCAAGTCAGCTATAAATCTACAGATATAGGCACCCAAAGGAAGAGGTTTAATACTAGGCAAAAACTGTGAGGGTTTTCCCCCGGCATCGTTTGTACAGGGTTCTGCATAGTGCAGCATAGTTTGATGCTTGGGAGTGTGGATTCAGGCCAGGAGGGGGTAGCCAAGGATCTATATACTCTGTTTCTACATCCATTGGTATTATGGAAGTCTGTCCTGGCTCCTGTGCCCCTATATCTTCTGCACCTTGTCTGGACAGTCTAGTACAGGAATGGGAAGCTTGCCACTTTTATTAACACCAGCATCGATTTCCCCCGTTCAGTTGTTACCTCAGAACTAAACTACTCTGTTACCTTGTTAAATGAACTATTCGTGCCCTGCTTCTATCACCATAATCAGAATAAAATGCCGTTCCCCACATTAACATGCCAAAACTGCATGTAAAAGTAGGCTGTAAGCCAGCCTCACTATTGTAAAAGCTACATGGAACAGCACTTTGTGTCCTGGCCTGATAAAGGCCACACACAAATCTAGCAAGGAGGAAAGCTCAGAAGGGTCAGAGTTTGGATGCTTATCAGAATTGGGCCTCATGGCCTTCTATTCTCTCTCATCCCCCTCCTAACTGACAGACTTTGCAACAGTCTGAAGATCACACATATCTGGTGGTGCCTTCTTGAAAGGAAGGCCTGTTATACCCTTCTCATATCTTTGGTGAATGGGGCTGGTCTCAATTTCAGTATTTTCATAGGATTAATGTAAGGGTTTATGGAGTAATGAGTGAAGAAGGGATAGCAAACTAACTAGAAAAGCTCTACCTTTGGTGTGCAGCAGCAGACTGCGTTTGACACCTTGTCATATGAATTGATAGAGGCACAGAACAACATTTTCAAAGTAGGGTGCTTGAATGTACACCTACATCCACGTTTAGGTACCTAAATAAAAATGACTTGAAGGTATAGGTGCTGTGGATGCTCACCACATCTGAAAATCTGAATGTCAGTTTCAAAATTTTGCTATAATTTTTGTCTGAAAAATGCAAAGTTTTATGTCTACTACTGACGCAAGCCAGAAATACTTGTGAGATAAAAGTGTGTTTGTAGAGCTCAATGCATTTCTTGCACAAATGCAAAGCTCTCAGAAATGTGAAGTATGCTGGCAAGTAGGAGCCTGGGAGAAGCCCAGTCAGAAAGACAAAGAAGCCTTTGGCCAGTGTGGTGATTGAAATTGTTTCCTGTGTACCTTTATTACATTGGTTTCAAGTTGGTGTCCATACAATTTCAGGGTACAGTTCAGGTCAGGTGGACAGCAAGCCGATGATTACCCTAAAACGTAGAGCAAGCAAATGAAAGATAGCTGAAGAGTATACAGGATATGATTTCCTAGAGAGAAAGTAGTGAAGTATGAAATGACAGCAGGAGAAGCCAAAAGAGAATAGGCAAGTGATGAAGAGCTAGTGGAAGTGAGGAAATATGTCTGGGTTGGCAGGTGGGAGCAGACTAGAAATATGTCATGTTGTTCATTGCAGGTAGAATTGAGCATTCCAGGAAAATAATTTTAACAGAGAACATAATATTGATATGGTGAAATTTGAAAGCATAAATTGGGGACTTGCTTATGAAAGAGATTAGGTCATCATGAGCAGTAAGTGAAAGTGAAATCAAGAGCGCAATGGCCAGGCATTAATAATGACACAGATGAGTTATGCAAGAACTACCGTAATTGTTGTCTTGAAGCCTGGCCAGTAAAGCCTGCACCAATGAATAGAAATTAATATCTTGATGCACCATGGCACTGTTTAACAGCAGATCTCATAGAGACATCACCTCATATAAAGGATTTCTTGTTCCTTTTACACTGTCACAATAAGTATTTAGTTTACAGACTAGAACAATCAGGCTGGATCATGTTTTTCACAACATGTGGATAACAGTCTCCATTGTCAGTGGCAATAGACCACAATTTATTTCAAGTGAGTTAAAAGACCGTCTGAGACAAAATGGGATATGACACTGAACACTGATACTGTTGTGGCCTCAAGCAAATGTAGAAGTTGTACACCAAAACAGAACATTGCTAAAGGCAACTAGAATAGCACAAGCACAAAGACTAATAGACTGGAAACAAAAACTAGGAATATTCCTAATAGTTTATGGAAAAGCAACTCATTCTATACCAGGGGTGACCATGGCTGAGCTCCGGCACTATACTCCTTGGAAAAGAGATCACTACTAAAGACAGAGAAATTGCAGAGAAAAGTAGAGATCCTTCTGAATTCATATAGAAATAGAAGAGGTATGTGGATCAAAGGACACAAGCTAAAGTTTTTGGCTTCTAATGTCTAACTCCAACCACAAGGCTATACTGCCTTTCTAAATTAAATGGTGATACAATTGTCTGTAGGGAAAAATGGATTGCATATTAGAAATAAAGTGAATGAGAAAGTGAACCTAAAATACATAAATGAGGGGAAAATGCAAAAACTGTTGTATTGGTTGAAACCAAGAAGCCATACCCTGTTGGGGTAACTTGTCTCTCAGCCTTCTGATTTAGATGAAGAGTTGTCCCAGATGCTTAGAATTGTGTGCATGAGGTCAAAAGTAGCCAGTGAGATATGTTAGCTGGTCATTTCCACATGCAATTGCCAAGAGTATATGCACATGTAAGATATCTTAATGGCCATGTGTATGTTCCTTGGTGTTTGCAAAACACTATGTAGACAATGCTGCTCTTTCTATTATCACATTGATAGGCAGGGGAAGCTCTGTGTTTTGCAAGATCTATGTGGAATAAATCATGTGGGGCCCCATTCAGTTTCCTCAATATGACCTGCTCCCAAGTTCTCTATACTGATGTCCCCCTTTCCTCCACACTAGCTCCTGCCTGTCTGTTACCGTCATCTGGCTCAGGTTCACCTGAATGTTTTACAGACCTTTCAAGCAGAACTGTTTTAGTGTTGAGTTTGTAACATAACCCAAAACGAGGCAATTTTCCTGTGGTTTTGGGTTTCACTGTGAACACTTTGCACAGCTCCTTGCCAGCCACTGACTTACATTGCAAATATAAGCTGTTTGACTTTTGCATGAATAGTACCCATCACATAAGCCAAGACATTCTTTTAATAAGTGAGACTAATAAATAAGGAAAAAGGAATGGAGTCAGAGGGACCAGGGCCCTGCCGTCAGTCTGACTCAACTCAAGCAATTACCTAAGTAATGCAGCAATAAACAAAAAGAAATCAAATGGATTCTTCACTTCAGAAGAAAAAAAATGTTTTGTTTCTTTCAGCCTTGACTGCTAAGGCCACAACCACACACAGAGCTAGGGCAGGAATCGCACCTCACACTTCATAGAACAAGTCTTATATACTGGCTGTGAAATAAAACATCTTACTTTAAAATAAGAGAAAAGGAGTCTGAAAATTAATAACCAGGAAAATACATTTTCTTTATTTCTTCTTCTTCTTTCCTTTTTAAAAAACAACATAGAAAACATAAAAGCAATGGCTGTGCGGCAAAAACAGTGTAATAAGCAATTGTATAGGTAACAAAAACCGAAACCCCCAAAATATAGTAGAATGGTGAACTTTAGCATGTATGAGCCCAATGTGGGGACAAGGCTGGCATGTTAATTCTTGTCATAGTAATTTAGGCGTAGTGGAGGCTTAAAGTAGTTATCAGGACACTGATCAAAACTCCAATTCAGCAAGTCCTGTAAACATGTGCTTAATATTAAGTATATGAATAGCATCATTGACTTAGTGGGACTATTCATGCTTAAATTAGGCACATGCTTAATGACCTTGCTGAAACAGCAATAGCATTGTCCCTGTCTCTCACACAAATTAGAGGGGAAACAGTCTTGTAGACTGTGTAGATATGAAGCAAATACAATTTTTATTTTTTAATTAATAGTTTCGCTTTTCTGGTATGACAGTAAAAATGTGCACCCTCTGTATCAAAGTAGGGTGGCGAACCATATCTTTAAAGCAAAGAAATATAAATTGTCTACTCTGAGAACTTGATGGGTACATTGTGTGGAATATAGTTTATTAATAACTGTCTTCCTGCCCGTGACATGACTTTGTTGAAAGAAGCAAATCCAGTTGTGGTTACACAGTCCCTTTTCTCTTCTAACTCCATCACACAGTCATGGACCTGCTGTACATGAGACAACCTAATAAAGGTAATGATAGAAGGTGAACACCCTAGAGATTCCTGTCTGTACCTTTGCAGTAAATATTAGAAGTGGAACACGCTACATTATCTGGAGGCCACCATGGAATAATCCATGGAAAAGTTCTCTTTAAAAGGTTTAATTAGGGATGTTTGTGTAGTTCTTATTAAACCAGCTTCTAGGTAACTGTAGGGAGAGAAAGCTTTCCACACTCATAGAGATGTCATGCTGCACTTCATTGTGTTATTTTGGGGCTGCCTGAAAACTCTGAGCTGCTATTAGAATAGAAAACATGTAATACATTATTTGGTTTGAAACCATAAATGTGATTTTTGTTTGTCATGCTTTGCTCTGCACGGTCTCAAGATACTTTGCTGTTTAAGTCAAATTTCAGATCCTTATGGCATGCTGTAGAAATGTTACAGTTGTTTTTTTCCTTATCTACATAAACAACATAACTTTGTCAGAAAATTGAAAATGTGCACTTTGTCCCATCAGCTAAAATGGGCTGTCAGATAATGCTTTCTTTTCTCTGTTGCATCAGATGAATGATGTAAATGGTTTTTGGCTTTGGAGTTTTTTGCAAGGCACTAGAGTAAATGATCAGAGTAGTAACATTTTTAACCTTATCTATCATACTGAAACATTTTTTCTGCCTCCAATAAAACATGCCAGAGTCGATTAAGGGCATTCTTCAATGAGGTATAATTCACAGATTTTAGTAGCGAATCCAAGAGCACTGAAGTATTAAAGAGGCTGTGAATACTTAATTACGGATATGTTGCCATCCTACCTTTTACTGAATTCCCTTAACACTTTGGTGCTCTGTATCTGAAAATGCTCTTTTTCCTCTGATGGTGAAGTAAAAGGAAAAGCCAGGTACAATGGCAGAGCATATGTCACATTGTATCTAGTGACAGTGCAGTGAAAGATACTGCTGTTCTAGTATATTCAGCCGTGCTTATCTGGTACATGAGTGCACATTACTTTCCATGGGCTTGGATCACTTTGGACAGTATCATTAAATGCCACGTCATTACCTGTTATGGAGTAGTGCTTTTGCTTGAAGTGCCTCCTGGGATACATGCAACAGTGGAAAGAATGATGGGTAAAGATGGAACCAGCATTAAATTTTCAATGGAAACACTATTGACTTTGACTTTTCAGAAGCCTTATCTGTTAGATGGTGTTTGTCACAGAACCTGTAAAGCTGTGGATGTTCGTCAGTTGAAAGTTGCAGTCAGTTGAACGATATGGACAGGTGAAGGCTCCAGAGGGATCAGCTGGGCTAGCATTGAGCTGGAGGGGTAAATTGAAGGTTTATTTATCCAATTCACTGTCAAGGTCAGCTTGCTGGAGAGCTGTCCTATGTGTGCTTACAAAATGCCAAAATCCTGGCAAATTGTCTGAAAGAGCTTCCAAATCACTGACCTTTGTGCAACTCGCATCAACATGCCAACATCTTTTAACAGTATCCTTAGAGTGCATTAAATGGTTTGTAAAATCAAGCTTTTAATGCCAACAGAAGTAACTTTTTATTTTCAGCAATAAGGACAAAATAAAAAGTAGCTCGTGATAATAAAAAGAATCATACAGAATAGTTAAGCTGTTCTTTCTTGTGAAAAATATGATTTTTAACTTGTTGCTTTTCAGAGCATATTTTAGGGAGGTTATCTCCCCCTCCTCCATTTAAAATATCTGAACTCAAGCGAGAGAGAGATAGAAACAGATTTTAGTTGTTCAGTTTTCTTTATTTTTTTAATCTGTTTTCTTCTGCCTTTCAAATATACTGTGCATTTCAGCTGTCTTCCTGGTAGTTAGTGGCAGTTTTCTGTCTCTCTCTATTAAAAATTTTGTCTTCAGCTTTGTCTTTACTGCTTCAGGTAAGTCACTTGAGATCACAAGCTAAACAGAGTTTGATATGTGCTTTTCATTAGTTTTATGAGGGAACAATGTATACCTTCAAACCAGCGGCACTGCTATGGCCCCACAGTATGCCAACATTTTTATGGATGACTTAGAACAACGCTTCCTCAGCTCTTGTCCCCTAATGTCCCTACTCTACTTGCGCTACATTGATGACATCTTCATCATTTGGACCCATGGAAAAAAAGCCCTTGAGGAATTCCACCATGATTTCAACAATTTCCATCCCACCATCAACCTCAGCCCGGACCAGTCCACACAAGAGATCCACTTCCTGGACACTACGGTGTTAATAAGCGATGGTCACATAAACACCGCCCTATACCGGAAACCTACTGACCGTTATTCCTACCTACATGCCAGTAGCTTTCACCCAGATCACACCACACGATCCATTGTCTACAGTCAAGCTCTACGATACAACCGCATTTGCTCCAACCCCTCAGACAGAGACAAACACCGACAAGATCTCTATCAAGCAGTCTTATGACTACACTACCGACCTGCTGAAGTGAAGAAACAGATTGACAGAGCCAGAAGAGTAAGTCCTACTACAGGACAGGCCCAACAAAGAAAATAACAGAACGCCACTAGCCATCACCTTCAGCCCCCAACTAAAACCTCTCCAACGCATCATCAAGGATCTACAACCTATCTGGAAGGTCGACCCATCACTCTCACAGATCTTGGGAGACAGGCCAGTCCTTGCTTACAGACAGCCCCCCAACCTGAAGCAAATACTCACCAGCAACCACATATCACACAACAGAACCACTAACCCAGTAACCTATCCTTGCAACAAAGCCCGTTGCCAACTGTTTCAGAGTAACAGCCGTGTTAGTCTGTATTCGCAAAAAGAAAAGGAGGACTTGTGGCACCTTAGAGACTAACCAATTTATTTGAGCATAAGCTTTCGTGAGCTACAGCTCACTTCGTCGGATGCATAAAGTGGAAAATGCAGTGAGAATGTTTTATACACACAGACCATGAAAAAATGGGTGTTTATCACTTCAAAAGGTTTTCTCTCCCTCCACCCCACTCTCCTGCTGGTAATAGCTTATTTAAAGTGATCACTCTCCTTACAGTGTGTATGATAATCAAGGTGGGCCATTTCCAGCACAAATCCAGGGTTTAACAAGAACGTCTGAGGAACCGGGGGGCGCTAGGGAAAAACAAGGGGAAATCCACATATCTATTCAGGGGACACCATCATAGGGCCTAATCACATCAGCCACACTATCAGAAGCTCGTTCACCTGCACATCCACCAATGTGATATATGCCATCATGTGCCAGCAATGCGCTCTGCCATGTACATTAGTCAAACTGGACAGTCTCTATGTAAAAGAATAAATGGACACAAATCAGATGTCAAGAATTATAACATTCATAAACCAGTCGGCGAACACTTCAATCTCTCTGGTCACTCGATTACAGACCTAAAAGTCGCAATATTACAACAAAAAGACTTCAAAACCAGACTCCAACGAGAGACTGCTGGATTGGAATTAATTTGCAAACTGGCTACAATTAACTTAGGCTTGAATAGAGACTGGGAGCGGATGGGTCATTACACAAAGTAAAACTATTTCCCCATGTTTATTCACCCCCCCACCCCGACTGTTCCTCAGACGTTCTTGTCAGCTGCTGGAAATGGCCCCCTTGATTACCACTACAAAAGGTCCCCCACCCCCTGCTCTCCTGCTGGTATTAGCTCATCTGAAGAGATCACTCTCCTTACAGTGTGTATGATCACACCCATTGTTTCATGTTCTCTGTGTATATAAATCTCCCCACTGTATTTTCCACTGAATCCATCTGATGAAGTGAGCTGTAGCTCATGAAACCTTATGCTCAAATAAATTTGTTAGTCTCTAAGGTACCACAAGTACTCCTTTTCTTTTTGCAAATACAGACTAACATGGCTGCTACTCTGAAACCTGAGGGGATTTTGTATCTAATTTCAGGGTGTGCAAAGTTATGTTATCATTGCTGCAATTCTTACACCAGGGCCTGGGTTAGGGACAGATTAGGCTTGTTAGCTGTGATAATGAAACAGCTCTACTGGAACTCTTCGTAACAAATCTCCCCTCCTCCCCGCCCCAATTTTTAAAAATATCTCTTTTCCCATATCTAGGAATCCCTTCATTTCATGAGGCCCCATCTTCTTTACACTACTCCTTGAATACTAAATAGTTCTTTTTGTATGTGTTGGATCTCTACATTATACCTGTAAGCACATAGGTTCAATCTGATGATAAAAGGTGTTAGTTTCAGGGTCCATGTGCCTGTCAGTTTAAAGGCCATTTAACATCCCCTTTCTTATTTTTAAATTTGACTAATGCAGGGTTAATAAATCGCTATGGACCTTTAACTGAAACTGTCTGAAATGGCACTGTTATACATTCAAACTGAATGGGATCTTTTCAGCCTCTCCATTTTCATGGGTCCTGCTCCTATTGAGGTCAATGAGAATTTTGCCATTGATGTCAAATGGTACACTGACATGTCTTATGGTAGCTTAGTATCTTAACTGCTTAATAAAAAGATGAAGCTTCCATGGGCTGGGGTTTTTATTTTGGAGGGAAGTGGTTCCCAAGCAGGTGGGATTTTCTACTTTCTGCACTGTGGCTTCTATCTTTTTGAATCTTTCAGTGCAATTCTTGTTTCCTGAATCAAGCAGCAGAACTTGGCTTTGAAGACCAGCATCATGATTGTTAATAATATCTAACTCTTATATAGGATTTTTCATCAGTAGATCTAAAATGCTTTACAAAGGAGCTCAGTGTAATTATCTGTTTTATTGCTGGGAAATTCAAGGACAAAGAGGTGAAGTGACTTTCCCAAAGTCACCCAGCAGGCCAGTGGCAGAGTTGGGAATAGAATCCATGTCTCCTGAGTCATAGGCCAGGGCTCTATCCAGTAGGTAAAACTACCTCCTATAAGTGCTATTCCATAGTGTGGCACGTCTGGGTTGTGGAATTGATGGCTAGGAATGGATGGGAGCAAAAATAAGATCCAGGCCTTTTGTGAGAAACCGCATCTGAAATGCTTTTAATGTTTAAAACTAAAGGGATAATTCTCTGGCCTTTCTTTCAACTCTAAATGGATTTTCTACCTGCGTTGAAATGTATTTGGGTGTCTCAACAAATCTGGTTACTTAACGCTGGGTAAATATATGTGGTTGCTCATGAACTTCTTTGTGTATTATTAAAAAGGGCAAAGTAAAATGATGTTGGAGCCTTCGAAGTCTCTTGTTATCTATTGCACAAATGTACTTTTTAGCATATATGGTAATTTTGAATGTACATTATTCCTACTGGAGATTTATGGCTATTGTTTAAATCATTATTCAGGAATTTTTTGAGCCATTATAGACTATCATGTGAGTCTTTTGTAGTTCACAGATCACTGACTTGACAGAATGTTGTTGTTATTTAATATTTATGTTATAATATTGCCCAGGCTCCCCAAACAGAATTGATGCCCTGTTATGCTAGGTATTGTACAAACATAGATGTAGGTATGGTCCATGTCTCAAAGAGCTTAGAGCTGTTGTAGTTGTGGGGGCTAGAGGTCATTTGAAATCAAGTTAAACACAGTCTTAATAAACTTCTGAAAAGTTTTATGAGATGTTGACTTTAATGTAGGAAAGCTCAAGTCAAGACAGTGACTGTGGACTCCAATGGTGTAGCAAACTAGATTATTAGCAGCTGCCCATTCAGACAGCAAGAAGTCAAAAACACTTTACAATACAATGCATAAAGGCACATTCACATTACATAATCAATTAGACATTGGTTTATGGTGAAATAGCAGTATTTTTAGCTACAAAGTTAGTAGATTTAAGCAACCAAAGGCTTTGTATTACCCAAGTAACATACTAGATAAGCTGTTCCAGCAATCACCTCTTTCAGTATGAGGGTTACTTTTTCTTCTTCAAACTGCAAGAATTCAGATTACAGTTTTGGAGTCTAGATGTTCCACCAAAGAAATCATGGACATTAATATTAAATGTTATCCATGGCAATTGCTGTGGTTGAAGATGCAAGTGTGGGTATTTTGTGTTGGGTTGTTCTTAGCCTCTCCAGATGCTCTTCACTGGCAAGCAGCAAAGGGAGGCAGAAAGAAAACACAAGACTGCCATGTTTTCTTCTCCTTCTCTACTTGGGTCTCTCCTCTCTGCCTGGTCTGGTCTTTAGGTACTGAGTTGACCGGCTTCCCCTTTGAATTTCTTCACTGAAACTAGCAGGAATTAATGGACAACTCCTGCATGTAAGGGAAAAATCCTCTAAATGTGTGGAAAAATCTCTCTCTAACCTAAGTGTCATCCTGCTTCTCAACAGCATACTGAGTTACAAGTTCTCAGCCTTTGCTAAACAGATTAGGAGGGGAATTTTCCTAGTTCCCAAACTATTTTATTTATCAATTATTTTAATTTGTACTAAACTATCAAAAGAGTGGCCATCCCAGGCTCTTGGTTCCCTTACAACTTATTTAAAGTGTAAAATTATATAAACATATTCCTTCAATTATTCTGATGACACAATACCCTGGCAGCAACAGCAAACATTTAAATATAACACAATTCCTTCCCAGTCCAGGCCCTCATAAATTCTCCTTACTACCTAAAATCAGGGGAGAAGGGATGGGCCTTGAGTGTCCTGAAAAAGTGAAGTCTGGGAGTGAACTCAAGTGGTGAGGGCATCCTGAGCACAACTCCTTTGCAGCCCTCTTTCCTTTATGAGAACTGCTTCCACTGATCTCAAGTAACTTGCCAACTTTGTTGCTCATTGTTGTAGGCTATCTGGATCTGCAAGCATCAGGCTTAGGTTGCAGACACAGGTTGCAAATCCATTTGCTGGCCACATGAGACTGCTGTAGTGCGTAGCTTCAGGCAGCCAAGGTGGTGTGTCTGCTTCTCCTGCAGGCCAGTGAGGAGCCTGGGTTGGGCTTGGGATATAGAATTGCCACCTTTTGAGGTATAAAAAACCACACAGACATCCAGGATGATTCTAGCCCATAAAATGAGACAGCTACCTCAAAAAAGGGATGATCCTGGGAAAACCTGGACAGGTGGCAATCCTACTGGGGGGAAGAGGCAGTTATGATGCAGAAGGAGTGAGCAGTGATTGAGATGCACTGATGGTGGAACCTACAGCTGTTCTACTTTGCTCTGGCTGCCCAGGGCCCCCAAAGGAGCCATCCCATCACCCTGAGAGCACAGTGCCACTCCAGCCACGCAATCTTTATTTTCCAGGCAAGACTGCTATGATGGCTTCTAGGTGATGTAAAAACTGCTAGGCCAGCCCTGTGCTGCCTAGGGATTCCCCACTCCAGGGATATCTTCAGGCTGCTGGACCAGGGCAAAGCACCCATTGATTTTAATGTTGCAGAATCTGCCTTTAAAACAATCAGTTATTGTCTATCATTTAAGAAAATATCCCTGATACAACTCTGTTTTCAAACAGCAGATAATTGATGAAATAGAGGCTAACACACTATGCTCACATTGAGGACTTCTGTACTGTTCAGTAACCAGGAGCATTTTGTTTCCTACTGCACCAGTTGTTTCATCTTTGAATGCTGAAAATGATTTTGAGCATGTTGGCGTGTGATAATGATGGAGTGTACCCCTTGCTCCTTTTGCTTGAGAGTCTTCAGAGGTTTCAATAACATATGATGTAAGCACAATAGCTTTTAGAACATAAGAGACAGCAGTAATAGGGGCCATCATGAACATGCTGAGGTATCTGTCCTAATAAAGTACTATAAAATTAATCTGTACTTATGCAGTAGTTGCTGACGGAGGCTGCTACCTTGCCAAGCAATTCAGTGTAGAATGTTCAGTCTATATTGGGACTTGTGCAATTCATTCCTATGGTCAAATGAAAGACTCTCCCTTGACTAGATGACAGCATTTTGAACAGCTGTTCTGCAATACTGAGAATGTACGTAACAATAGAGAAATAAGAGAGAAATACATATTTGAAAGTAGGATCTTTGTGCTAAATCATAAACATATATGATGAAAGGTCAAGAATCTCGGTTTCTCTGGTGGAACTCTTGTTCAGATATTGTTCTCACGATCCCTATTTAGATTTAATAGGTAGTTTAATCTATTAAATCTAAATAGGAATCTTGAGAACAATATCTGAACAAGAGTTCCCCCAGAGAAACCAAGATTCTTTGACCATTTGTCATTTTGCAGCAGCAAAGCCTAAAGGAAATTACTAAAGAATTGTGCCGTGTATGGAGACTGAATTCATATTTGCTATTAAGAACCAATCACTGAAGTAGTAATGTAAATGAATACTTAAAACCAGTTTACAAAATCTGCTGCAGATATTTGCATTCAGTCTTTAGTATCAGTAGAGAAATATTTTTAAAGTAATCACTGATATCATTAATAATGAATATGTTGTATTATGTAATTATCCAAATGTAATAACATGCACTAAAAGAGGTGAACTAACATAAGTTTTGAAATGTTGGACTATCTAAAAGTGGGTAACACAAGGAAACCCCCCTCATCTCCCCGAGATATCAATAGCATAATGCCTACATATTATGAAGGGCATTGAAATGCCACTTTATATTCTCAATAATTATTTTAATGTTGGTACTAAATCTTATGACTTGCTGAACCAGTAGTGGTTTTCTTTCCATGCCACTGGATGACATTCTCACGTGATGCAGTTCTTTGTTTAATAAAGAATTTAAATATTACAATAATATTGTCCAACCTGGAGAGAAACAACCTAATTTGTTAGTGCTTAACAATGTGTTACTCAAAGGAAACTTGTTGGATTGGTTATGGAATACGGAGTTTTTCATCTCTGGGACCTAGAAACAGGCAACTTATTCATTTGCCTGTTGCATCTACAAAATCCCACAATTGTTCATGCAAAATAGGCAAGTGTATGTGCATGTCGGCCCTGAACAAGGGTCAGCTATGTGTCCATGGCAAAAATTTGGAGGTCCGTGGTAATTTTCCTAAAAATTGAATGACTTAATGACATAACTCTCCACAATGTCAGTCACTAAGTATGGTAATTTTGTCAAGTGTCTATCGCGCAACATGGTGGTGCTGACCCCTGGTCCTGAAATGTATGGTTACATGTTTGGCATATGAAAATATGAGTTTTTGATGGTACATAAGTGTAATGCAGTTTTATGGGTGCGCTCATTTCCTCATTCTTTGAAAAATTTGGTCCTAGGTCACTAGTTAGAATCTGGCTCAGGTTTGTAGGACCAGAAATGTGACAGAATTCTTAACATCTGATGATTGATGGGGCTATGAGTGGTAGACTGGTTGTCTTGATCCAGTTTTACTGGGCACTTGTATTCATCACAAAACCCATTATTACAGTTAGCACCAATTTTCATCTATGTTGAGATGATAATAACTGTCTTGTTAGACTAATTTGTATTGTGGAGAACTGGATGGGAGAAATCCAGACACAAAGATGCAGAGATAAGTAGGATGTAAGTTAGGAGATATTTCATGAGATATCAAATGACAAATATCTACATGCTTTGAGAATTTATATATATTTTATGACAGTCTCAGAAGAGAATATTATAACTTTATGCTCAACCTTGATGCTGTCAAGACAAAGTTTACCAGGTTCCTCTCTAAACTTTAATTGTGCTGTATTTACTGTGCACAAAAATATTAAATAAATCATATCCTGTGATCACAGAATAGTGATGTAGAAATAGTTTAAATTTGCAGAAATAAATTTAAGTTCAACTTTATCTCAGGACATCAGCCTGCTCACTTTTGGTAGCATAGGGTCTGATTGCTGTTTTGAAATGCCCATTCTTGAAAACTGATTGGCAGACCTGGGGAGAAACACTGAACAATGCTGTGTAAATTAAACATGTTTTTCTTGACATTGATCTACATACTTACCACAGACATTCAGGTAACTTCTAAATTAGGCATTTGATTAGGTCCACTGCTGTGGTACTATATAGATTCAGCTCTCTTTTGCACTTGCTATTGTTTCAAATTTTACTGCGCCCTTTATTCTTATGTTAACTCTGTTGCTGTAAGTAAGATAGTCATGTGTGTTACTTTATACTAATAAATCACTGAGGACCTCTAAAAAAGTAAGAATACTAACTAACTAAAGAGGATATATATTTTTGGCTTATTTATGGAAACATTTTCCATTTGCACTTTGAGGCCTCTTTAAATTTTGTACACACATATGTGTTGCATATTATTAAAATAACTAGTTAATTGGAGAAGCAAGGAGAAATGAAAAGTAAGAAGCTAACAATGAAAGACACGTGCCAGTCACAATTTTGACCACGCTATATGTTGAAGACCTCCTCCCCGTTTGGGTTTGTTTGTTTGTTTGTTTACTTTTTTAGATAGTCTTGCTCCAAGAAAGTTACAATGTGTAACTCTAGGATTGCAGAGGTATAGTTCTTAATAAAGCTTCAGAAAGACATAACAGATAAGTGAAATGTTATTTCACAATGCCTGCTACATTGTGTGGGATATTTCTGCTTGACAGAAGTGTTTATCTAATATATCCATGCTGTGTATAGTGAAAGAAAAGGGAGTAGTAGGCCTTTATCAAAACTATTCTAATGGAAAGACATAATATGTTGTATCCCAGATCTAAGGCTTCTTTGTTGCAAACTTATGGATAACCATAATACCTTTAATCTCTAACTAAGACACATTTGCCTATAGTCTGTTAGAAAATGAGCACCTGAATGTATGGAACATGGACTTAGCCTTTTTGAATCAAGCAACCTGAACTGAATGAAAAAAGGGGAGGAGAGAATGAAAGGGTGTTAGCAAAACAGGCAGCATTAATCTTCATGATCAGAGGTATATGAAAAATGTTTATCATTCTGCAACATTCAATATATTTTTTTGGGGGTAAGATGGAATGCTAATCAAATTTACAATACGTAAGATTCTGGGCTATATAAGGATAGGTTATTGTTACCTCTGTGGGGCTGGTATTAAATCTATCCACTTCTGTGGTCTAGAAAGCTTCATCTCATAAAATGATGGTCCAATACTTTTGGAGACAAGATATTCTATCTACAGTGTATGTCAGAAATAGTGACATAAGACAGAAACTCTCATAATACTAGATGTGAACCAAAAGGAATGTGTCTTGTTAACAACTTAGAAGAGATTCAATTCTCAGTGTAACTGCTTTCCTAGCAGCTGCATGGTAGAGAGGATGAAAATAACAAAATATAACCACAATGTAGTTTTCCTGATGAAGTAATAGTTTATAATGATAGTCTCCTCAAAATTAATTTTTACTTGGGCTGAGCAAAAACCTAAATGGTTTGATTCACACCAATTTCTGGCAAATAAACTGCTGAGTTCATCCCACATGGTTTTGTAGCTCTCAGTGTTGCTTCTACCCTCCCTCCCCACAGCTGTTGGCCTCCCCTTTGCCTGGTGCCCTTCCCACTCCCCATCTCCAGGGAGTGGCCAGCTGGCTCCATCCTCCTTCATTTTGCACTAAAGTTAAATCTATTCAGTGACAGATTAACTCTGACTTTCTGCACGTTGGAAACAGGGCCTTATGTTCCAAATGGTTCTTTCCGGGGCATGAGGTCCTACCATGAATATCCAAAATCGTGTCACTGAAAACCCCCTCACTCTTTTTAGGAAAAGGATAAAAATCCCTATCCCATGTTTTCTGCTATGAATAGGGCCCAACCCTACACTAAGCTTTCTAGCACTGCTGCAGGGAGTGTGCAGGAACCTGAACTTTGAGGGATAAGAAATTAGCTGAGTTTCTATGAGTCAATCCCGGCCCTCGCTAATGAGACTGCCAGCAAATATTCTGTGACATGATTTTTCCCTGCCATTTTTTCATTTATTTTTAATATTTTTAACCTATAAGATATGAACAGATGGAAAGTCTCTGAGTCCAGGAAAGGATGGATTTGTAATTAACTGTTTTTGGTGAGAGCTTTTAAAATATGGGTGACTGAAAAGTGCTTTTCATGGTCCATTTGAGAGCCAGAAAGGGGAGAGAAATGAGATTGTGTGCACGCTTTATAAAAAAAATATTACTTGTAAATATCTGAGTCTTTTCAGGGAGCTTGAGGGAAGTGGTCAAGAGCCCAGTTATGGTCAGTGGAGTCTCTGGGCAGATTCTCTCCTGTCCTGGTTATGGATCAGCTCTGAAGAGCAACTTCTGGTTGTTCTAGGTTATGCCACTGATAAAGGGTCCTTAATGAACCCTCTGGCTGTCGAGGGAGGTGTAGTACTGCACTCCTTTCTGTTCCCTTCCATTCGCCTCCCATTTCTTCCTTCCTCCAACACACCACCTATGTTGGGGGGTGCAGACAGGTGCTTATGTCAGGTTGTGGCTATGACAGCTTTTTGCCAATAGGAAGTTCCTCTACACTATGGCAATACCTTGTTGGCCATTTGTGCCCAGACTGTGGTGCAAAGAATCCAGATCTCATTTAAGACAGTTGATCGTCTTTAGTGCTTCACCAATCATACAGTTTCACAAGCACAACGGGAGGAACGTTACTGAGTCCTTGACAGAAGTATTTTAAATCACTATATCAAGGTGGCCATTCCGGGATCCACATAATCTTATTATCAGTCCTCCCAACAAAGAGGAGTGTGGTGGGGCTCTGAAGATAAAAGGACGAACAAAGAGAGAAGACAGTCCTCTTGCTCGCACACATGCACTCTGTGTGGGGAAGCTGTCAACTCCTGAGAAAAAGAGGTCTGGTTAATATCTCTAGTTGGGGTGTCTGCAAGTCTTAAGTTTATCTTTTATCTTTCTGTATAACAAAAGCTTTCCAATAGCATAAACAACATCTACTAGATCATTTCAGAAATCCAGTTACTGTATAATCCCACTTTGTCATGTTTCCTCAGCTCTATGATTTTTGCCTCATAAAAATGTTAATAAATTCTTTCATTATAATTATCTTTGATGGCATATTTAAGGGTATGTCTTCGTGGAATGTCTCTTGGAGAGATGATACTCTAAAGACAATGTGTCTGATATGGTTAGAGCTCTCTGACCTCATTAGCCTGGCAGAGCATTTGAGAGAGATCCAGAATATAGTAAAACCCTTATCTCCTTCCAAGGCTGGCTGTAGTTTGTATGAATGGGATGTAACCTTGGATGTTTGTTAGAGTCAAAAGTGGGCAAGCACTGAACAGGTCTGGCAAAGGGAGAAGTTTGTCATGGGTGCCATTTTTGATTACTGTTTTAGTGATGTGGAGATCTGTCCAGTCAGAGCTTGAGTTAAGAACCTCCAATTTGTTTCCCATAAACTTCCCAAGAGTCCTCACCTGGTACAACACTGGGTTGGATTTGAATTGCTGATCCTATAGGTGAAAGGCTCCACGAGTTGCGAAAACTGCTTTGCAGAGAGATAACTACTGACCTCAGATACCTGTGGAGGCGCAATGTAGTATCTACATCTGCTTTGATTGATTTTATATTTTGTATATACATTATATTCAAGAGAAGAAGAGTTATTGTGTCCTAAGGATACTCTTAGGAATAATGCCTGGAAAATGTTGCTATAGTATATAGCTCTTGGCATGCTGGTGACCCGATACTGCTTGCATGTGTTCCAATTTAGGTAACTGATGATGATTGAAGAAGAACAAGAATTGTTGAATTGAAAAAGAATAAACAAACAACTGGAAGGAAGATAGATGAAATTACTGTGTTCCTGAGAAAGAATGATCTAAATAAGAGTTAACCTGCATACTGTGTACGTTTGATTATCCTTTGCCCATCCCTTCTCTCTATTTAAACCCCTTCTTTCTCTGGTAGGCTGCTTATAGACATTGACCACAACTGTGCCTACTATTCCTGATGTCTTTGCCATAATCCAGGTCCTGGTATATGAACTTATTAGCTAAAAAGTTGCTCTAAACATTCTTTTCTCATTTATACATTCTGAGTTTAAACCTACAGTGAGAGAAGAAAGTGAACAAAAAAAGTAATTTAAGGCAAAATAGTCTAATAACAATAATACTAAAAAAGCATACAGTAGGATTGATCTGTTTCTTGAGGAGTGACATCTGCCAAATGGATCAATAAGTTTATGTTCTGCATTCACCTTTTCTCTGAGCTATATGAAATAAATTATTGTTCAAAAAGCTGCCGTATTTTTTAAAAGATGATCTAACTGGTATTGAAGACCAGTATGTATCAATCTCATTTTGAATCCAAATTCTATACATTTTACTTTGAACTTCAAGACATACTTTTAATAGTGTAAGAGAGAGCATGCTAAGCAATTTAAATGTTAAGAAATTTCAAGTATTTTTGGCTTAAGTTTTGCTTAACTTTGGCCCTCAAGATGAAATGAGGTGATCATTTAAAACATTTATCTAGAGCTTTGAAAAAGAAAAAAAGTTAGAAAAGCAATTTTTTTAGTATTTGAAGGCAATTATATCTTTATTGACCCTCTGCTTTCACCACCCTTCCTCCATGTCAAGTACTTGCTTATTATTATCAACATGACATCTCCTTTCTTTGAAGGGTTGTCCGTCACACTTTGAATCACTTCTCTCCATGGTTACATTTTCTAATCAGTTCACATGATTGAGCTTACATCAAGTAATGCTTTACTTAATTCCTTTCTGTTTGTATGGTATGATTCTTGGAGGGACTCTCGTCAAAATTTTGGAGGGCCCTGTCAGTTTGAAAAGAACATGACCTTTAAGTTGTATCAGTGTGTTTGCTGGTGCATAAGGGAAAAGAAAAGGTTCATAGTGATGGAAAGCCACTATAAAAATGAAGAGTAATTCACTCAGAGGCAACATGCATAGGAATTTAATTTGTTTATACTTAACTGATAAAATAAGGGGAGAATAAGGATTACATGTTCTTTGAATCAACTGTAGGTGATCCAAACACTTGTATCTTTACCTTTGGTCCAGAATGTATTATCTATTGATTTTGCTTTCCAATCTTTGTAATAATAGGTAAAGCAATGTTACTTCATTAATATAATTTGGGTTAAAGGTTTATCTGCCTCTGTGCAATGGTCAGCCTTTTCACTGGTTACACTTACTTTTACTGTGTGCTATAAATACCTAGATAGAGTGATTAATGATGGTAATTCATGTAAAGTGTGTTATTGATGAGCAATGTAACAAGGTTAGGATACTTTTTGTAATCAAATTTATGAAGAAGAAGAGGAAGAAATATCCTGAACATGAGGAAACCCATCTGGTTGGCTAGTTGGTTATTTATTATAGGCAACATAACAAAGACACAAACCAATAGGGTTTAATAGTGCTGGAACTTTAGTCCATAAACACAATCTGAAACCAGTCAAATTCTCTGCAGTAATTGATCCAGGGATATGACTTTCCCTAAAGTCCCAGTACAAAGAAGATAGGCTACTCTTAGCCTTATCTCTCGTCATCCAAAGGGGCCCTTTTGTCTGTTCCTGAAATTAATGTAGCATGCTCACTAAATTGTATGTGGGAACCAGCGTCACCTGTCCCAGACCCTGTCCTCTGGTATTGGGTATCAGTATTGCCCCAGACTGTAGCAGCTCTAGCTTGTTGTGACAATAATAAAAATGTTGTGGTTTTTGTAGTTGGACTTTAGGTAAGGTAAGGTCATGTCACTGGATCAATTACTACAGGGAATTTGATAGATTTCAGATTGCATTTATATGACTAGAGTTACAGCACTATTAAACCCTATTGGTTTGTATTGTATTGCCTATCCTCAATAATACCAAAGATGGTGCTTTGGGGTTGCTGGGGGAAAAAAACCAAACACATCAGACTGACTAGATCAATCTACAGTCTGGGAAGATTCCTTTCTGACCCCAAATTAGCATTCAACTGATTCAAAGCACATTGGGCACCCAGTCAAGCAGTGCACAAATAATGCCCATGAAACCAAGTGGAGAAGGCCTGGTGGAATGGTTTGGAGAGCCAGTATACCTTCCTTTAGAGGGAAATGAGGGAAAGGAGCAGAGGAATTATAACACATGCTTGAGTTCTGCTCTTCTCCTTTACTGTTCTCCCTCTGCATAACTAGGACCCCAGGGCCCAACCCCTGCCTGACTTAGACAGGCTGCAGTGGTATCTGCTTCCTGCTAGCCCAATCAAATTCTTACCCTTGTAGGCAAGGTGGGCATTTTTAAAGCTCTCCAACTCACCATGCTTATGAAACTAAGTCAATATCCTTAAAAGCACCATACTGCAGGCTCAATTTTTTCTCTGTCAGTGTGTCTGCCACTTTTAGCAAAAAATATAACTAGGGTCAATTTCAGGCTCAGATGTACACATCCAGGCAGTGTCTCTCTAAAGGCAAATAACTTGTGTGGTTCTGGGTCTTCATGCTGGAAAAAAATTTGTCATCTCTAAATATGTATATTTATCAGATCTTCATGGCCTCCATGGTTAAAATAATGAAGTCTCTAAAAGCAACTGTGGATGGACCTTGAGTTGATTTTAGCAGTTTGTTTTCCAGCTCTCAGGTGTGGCAATTTTTATCTTTGAGGGATTGGAGCAATACACATGGTATAGTTGTATGTACACATCTAATAGCTACATCAGATTTCCATATAGAAAAATGAGGCATTCAGACTGCAAATGGATGTTCGATACTGCAGAGAGTGATGAGTTGTTGTGTATTATAGGCGTTTATATGTACTATTATATATGGACACTTTATGCAAAACTTTCATGTTAATATTTTATTGCATTTAATATTTCATAATCTGTTCATTTAACTCTTATTAACTCAAATGTAACTTAACATTATTTGCTAATATAAGATTAAAATGTTAGTTTCTGGGTGCTGTGTTCGTGAGAACGCAGCACAATGGAAGCCACATTTGGTACCCTGTACAATGTGTCTCCATTTTATAAATACAGGCCATACACTTTCATTCTAGCATGTCTTTGGCTGAGGCTTGAATTTCAGTGGCATGTGTTCTAAATTCCACAATGTTATTCAACCCATCCTCTCGGTGATAGTAACTCTAAAATGTTGGAGGGTTCAGTTTTGTAATATCTGGACTGCATGTAGTACCAAGAATAATCACTGAACCCTTGATCTTTCATAACATAGAAAATTGTGCTTCAGAAAGTAAAAATGTTTCCAAACATTGTGGTTTGTTGGTAACAAAATAAATAGGGAGCCTGTCATGTGTTTGGGAGCCAAAATTAAGCACATTGCAAGAAACAAGTTTTCTGGTCAGACCCGAGGTCCGGTATCCTGTCTTTAGACAATGGC